>NC_134455.1:80120188-82919354 GCF_047948215.1 Lycorma delicatula | reverse complement strand
CCGGTTGGAATTCGGTGACAAAATCGGGTTAAGATTTTTAATAAGTTTTGGAATAAGACCTTACTTGGGCAAGCGTATTGAAAAAATTCTGTAGTCAAATTGGTATCCGGGATGAAAAGCACTAAATTTTCTCTGACGAACGAATATGTTGGGGGGAGGAACAGGATGATGGGCTGAGGCTTAATGTGATGACAGCATCGTCAGCTATGGTATTCCGGAAATTCTTGGCAAGCGCCAAGTGGCATGATAGAACACTATTTTAGTAAATTTATTCACTCACCCTGTGCACATTCTGATCACTTTTTGTTTTCTAGTTAATAGTAATAGTGTTAAAAAAAATAATAATAAAATTGTTAAAAAGATTAACCAAAAAAAAAAATCCAATAAATTGTAATTTGTGGATAAAATAGTGGATTCTAAGGCCAATCCATTCCGTCCTTAGACCATCATTTACATATTCACACAATAACAATTGAATAAAATAAAAATAAAAAAATAAAAATTAATTAAAAATTACAAATAAACAATCAGATAGGTTGAGTTACGGTTTTTTATTACGAATTGCTTTTTGCAAGGTTGAATAAAGCAAAGGGGTCAGCATAATCTGTTTGCTCGTTATTAGTTAATAGTTTTGTGTTTTTTTTTTGTTTTTTTTTTGTAGAGGTGGTGAATCCATTCTACAGTCGGGCTCGCTAACAGGTTCCGCAAGATGTTGTTAATGCGTATATGTACCTGCGCACTACCGACTAAACCTACACCCCTGGCTACCCGCCCTTCTTGAAATTGCTTAAAGAAGCATTACTTCAAGAAGAGGGGTGATACACCCACTTACATATTCATACACCGCAATGCAATACATCACCGTCCAAACGACACATAGCAATAACATTACGCCAAGAGAACTCATCCAACGACAATGATTTAACAACATAAATCAAACAAAATCAAATCAAAAATAGTTTTATAATTTTCAACAAGATCAATTTATAAATTGGAGTAGAGTTTAACATTTTTTATGAATTTAAAAAAAAATCGTAAAACTATATAAGCGAAGCAATCGGTGGAAAAGTTATAATTTGGTAATAAAATTCTGATCTCCAAAGGAGAATTGTAACGTCTCTCTATCTTTCATACGAGGTCCCGGTTTTGAATCCCAGTCAGGCATGGATGGCATTTTTCATACGTTAAAAATTTCCATTTTCACATTCCCGCATACAAACTCCTTTGTAAGCTTCTGCGGTGAATTAATTCATCGATCAAAAAGAAAAAAAAATATTTATCTTATTTACATGATACAATAAATCTTTCAATTGATTTCTGAGCTATCGTATTTTATTTCTATTATATAATAAATTAAAATTTCTTTTTTAAAAGAGTACGAATTAAGTACATTGATGCCGGTAAATTTTTTATACTTTAATTTAAAAACTTTTCCGTGTAAAACCAAACAAATTTGATTTCCCTTGTGGAAAACTCCGCAATATTTCGTATCTAATTCTAGTTATAAAGCATAAGAATACAAAAAAAAATTGAAGCTATATTAAATTATAGATTTTTTTATTTTTTTTAACAGTTGACAGTTTTATACAGTTGAACAGCATATAAAAATAATAAAATCATTAAAGAAGTAGTAAACAGTAAATTTAAAAAGAAAACATCTGATATAAACGACTTACCTAATCTTCTAGACAATAACTTTTCTATTTCTATAACGGATTCGTCCTTACAAACAAGAAAATGTTAACTGAATATACTTATATTTTGAAAATAAGTTAAACAACCAAAAATATGATTTTAGTTTTTAAAAACTCCTCGAAAATAAATATCATTTTGCTTCATTATATGAGAAAATCTGTATTGTATTAAAATAAAATTAGCGGTTACAAATTGAGAATTATTCTATATTTACAAAACATTTCTGAATAGAATTCCATTTTTATTCTTACAATTATTCCCGATAACTATCAATGTTAATGCTGGTTAAACTTTAATAAACGTTTTTTTAAAAAAAAATATTTTGAAAGTTAACTTGTGTTTATTTGAATATTGTGTTTATTGGAAGTGTTTATTTGTTTATCAGTAAATTAAAAAACTTATTGTATTTCAAACCTAATAAAAGTGTATTTTTGAAGAAATCGTACTCGTGTTTTATCCGGTTCTTCTTAAAACTTAATGAGATAGAAGTATGGGATGAATTTTATTCAATTTTTTAGATCAAAAACGATAAGGAAGAAGAAAATTTATCCCTCTATTTGTACCCCAAAAATTTTAGTACGGTTTAATTTCACAGAAGGAGCAGAAAATCAAAGCTAAATGTTTCGTGAGTCTAAACCCGCTAACGACCCGTTTTCTGACCTGTATTTATATAAACATTTTTCTTATTTTTGGCTGTAATCTCCCACGAGATTGCCGTGCAATTTGGAATCACTCTGTATGCCAAAGTAGTACCTTAGTAATAGTAGAGACAAAATTGTAGAAAAGACTAGTTTTGCAAGCGTTATAAAATTTGATGATCGCTTTGGTAATACTCGTACTTTTTGAATTATGATAGGCGAATGACTGTTAAATGGATATTAGTCTAATACAATATAACACAACAGATTAGAAATTGTTTGAAAATTTAATGTGTACCGTGATAAAAATTTACTTATGGAATATTTTGTGTGTATGTGTGAGAGCGCGCTCGCGTGTGTAGTAATGTTGTGCAATAAATAAAATAAAATTTAACCCGCTAGTGGGTTAACCCGTCTAGTTGGTCTACCGGTGAACGCGTCTTCGCAAATAAGCTGATTTCGAAGTCGAGAGCTGCAACGTTCAAAATCCTATTAAAGAGAATCCAAATTCTCAAATAGTAAAACCGTTACGGTTTCGACTTGAGTTTGCCGTCAATTGAAAAAAAAAAATCGAAAATCAAAATTCAAGACTTTATATATTTATTTATAATTCTGCAAAAAGACATTGTCCGAATCAAAAAAGTACAGATATGTATGAAAGGCGAGATATTTATATATTTTTCCTACTTCATTTTCTCACACACAACAATATACACCTTAAATATTTTCTTCCTATATATTGAATATTAAATATTCATAAATATTAAATATTTTATTCCTCTACTAATATTGTAACAAAACAAATTTGAAATCATCCAGAAATTATTAAAGATAAAACAGTTTTCTATATACTTGTATATAAACTTAACACAAATCGTATAATAGAAAACTGTTAATCTCTAACTGCCGATATCTAATGTAGAAAATTAACAACCTACAATTTATTGTTAAGAAAAATTTACATTTATTGATCGATTAATAATATCTCACGTAAATCTACGGTGAAACAAAATTTCGATTATTTTAAAATCATCCAAACGTCAACAAAAATATATCTTAGTAAAAGAAAAACTAAAATTTATAAGAGTAAAGCATTTTTCTTTGATTACTGAAAAAAGAAACAAAAAAAAAAATGAGGAGAATAAATTTTATTTTCTTCATGCAGCAAAGCGTAATTAAATAGTTAGCGAGAAATTTTTTTAAAAACGATCCCTTCCAAAATGAAATTTAAAATTACATCATAACTAGATTTTAAAGGATAAAATATTATTGACTTTACTGGAATGATTGTATTTTAATTAAAGTAAAAAAATAACTTCAACTACAATAAAATTTGAAAGAGAATTTTTACAATTTTAATGATTCAATTTAAACAAATAATTAAAGGGGAAAAATACAATATAATTACAATTATGCAAATGAAAGATATTTTCCAAATTTTTTCAATAACTAAACAAACAAACAAAAATATTTACAAAAAACTTTTTTCAAAATAAAAGGAATAGCTTTCATTATACTCGTATATTTTGAGAAATTAAATCCAAATCCATTACAAACTTATTATTCAAACAGACACGGGCACGCAGGTATGAACACACGGATATTGACGCAAATGTGAACTTTCAGCAAATAAATGCAATCACATTTTCCGATAGAAAATGAGGTAATTACGTATTAACGCCACCGCAGCTGCAGCTTTATTTATAAACGAAGTAGTCCATCGGATTTCGGTGGAAAATGGGACAAAACAGATTCAAAACAGAATATAAATGGTTATTTATATTTATTTATTTTATAAATATAATTTAACCAAACTTAACCTACGCTCGCTAACCTTGACTAATTAACACTGTAATTTGTTGAGTATTTATTTAATAAATTCAAATAATTATAGCAATTTGATTATTTAAATAATAAATAATTGTAATTACTGAATTTATTAAATAAATACTCAAAAAATTACTGTGTTAATTAGTCAAGGTTAGCGAGCGAAGCGAGCGTAGGTTAAGTTTGGTTAAATTATATTTATAAAATAAATATTTATTTATTTACGTTAACTCTATATCGGCCCATTTTCCACCGAAATCGGATCGACTACTTTGTTTTTAAATAAAGCTGTAGCTGCGGTGGCGTTAATACGTAAGTACCGAAAATGATTACTTTATTATCTAATATATAAATGCATTATAATCTAATATATAAATTTTGTATATATATATATTTTTTTTTAACGAAAGGTCTCGTTATCAACGCCCGGACAGAAAATTACTAAAGTAAATGATAAAAAATTAACAATTGAAATTCATTTTAAAAATTAGAACGATGTAAACGCCTATATGATATATTGTTAAGTGCAAAATAACACCAAAATAAATGCAATATTAAACGTTTAACATAAAACAATAAAATTGGCAAACGTCAAACGGCAAAGTTTTACTATAATTTTAAGGCATTATACAACATCGACAGATTGTTGCATACGATATATCGTATGTTAGCCCCTAATTTAAACTTCCGACTCAATGCCGCATAACACATACAGTCAACAATTATGCGGTGTGCCATCCACCGAACACAAACGGGTTCATCAGTCTGAGTCATCAGATACCATGAGTGAACCTAGGGTGCCCTATTCGCAAACGGCAAATAATAACCTCCTCACGCAGGTTGTTCCTGCATGAACAGCTCAAAGGAGACATGAAGACCTCCAATGTCCTTAACTAGACGAAATTTATTATTGATGGTAGCATTCCATCCACTTTGCCACTCGTCACGAACCATAATCTTCAGAGAACAAAAAAAATCGTTCGAGATAACGCGATTAGTGAAAGAATGCTGCAAACAAGCCTCTTTTCTCACACGATCAGCTCTCTCACTGCCTGAAATTCTAGTATGGCTGGGGATCCAGCAGAAGCTCGTAGTTGTATTACGATGAGTCATTTCAATGCCTCTACTATAGAAATATTATAGCCAAGTTTGGTGAAAATCGGTCAACTAGTTCTGGAGATATAAGGCGATATACACGCCAACATACATACATACATACGTACGTACGTACTCACATTTTGTCGCGGAAATTTCGATGCCATTTTTAGGTTATGTAGGGTCCTGAGGGGTGAATTCATCAAATTTTGTGAAACCGGATGTGCTCAATTTTGACCGATCACCGTACCGTTTACAGTTTTTTTAAAGCAGTTTTAATTAAATAAATAAATAAAAAAACAAAAAGAAAAAAGTGTTAAAAAAATGCATGACTGGTCGGGTCCGGATGCTCGGTGTGGTTTGGGACTTCCAACTTTAAAAACTTCTTGAACCTCAAACCAGAAGCTGGGACTCGGTATTGACGCCAATTCCTCTAGTGAGAGCACTCTGTGTAGGGTACTCTAAAAAGACCGAGTCCCGGCTTCTGGGATGGGGTCCAGGAACGACATAGTCGAGCTTGGATACCCCACCCTAGGTTTTAGAGGCAGGCAATGAAAAGATCTAACCTGTCGGACTAGACTTATGGCCGGCGGACGGGGTGGCCCGTTTGAGTACACAACCGTCCGGGTTGTGCTTTGCTTTGTTGTGGATCTGGCCCCCGGAGTAGGCTGAAAAAAAAAAAACTTAGTAAAAATTACTCACCGGGCTGGTCTAGCGGTGAACGCGTCCTCGCAAATCAGCTGATTTCTAGTTATTACAAGTTACAAATTACAAGTTATACCTGACGGATTCCCGGAGGCTAAACAGGAATCTCTAGGGAATGAGGCTGTAAAGCAAGGTCACCCTCAGTATCTCGAGCTTTCGCCTAATTAAAATCATATTTTTGATAGGCACATTTGATAATTACAAAATATTCTATTATGGTAAAATCGCACTCCCACCCCAAAAAATGATACAAACTTTGAAGCTTTGTTGTGATCACTATTATGGTTTATTTTCGTTTTGTTTTCTTCTGTTGTCGTCTAATTACGCATGTAAATTAACTTTTACTAAATGTTTTCCTGTTTAGCCTCCGGGAATCCGTCAGGTATAACTTCAGAGGATGGTATGTAAAACTGTAAATGAAGTGTAGTCTTGTACAGTCTTAGGTTGACCGTTTGTGAGATGTGTGGTTACTTGAAACCCAACCCTCAAAGAACACCGGTATCCACAATCTAGTATTCAAATCCGTATAAAAGTAACTGCCTTTACTAGGATTCGAAACTAGAAATCAGCTGATTTGCGAGGACGCGTTCACCGCTAGACCAGCCCGGTGAGTAATTTTTACTAAGTTTTTTTTTTTTCAGCCTACTCCGGGGGCCAGATCCACAACAAAGCAAAGCACAACCCGGACGGTTGTGTACTCAAACGGGCCACCCCGTCCGCCGGCCATAAGTCTAGTCCGACAGGTTAGATCTTTTCATTGCCTGCCTCTAAAACCTAGGGTGGGGTATCCAAGCTCGACTATGTCGTTCCTGGACCCCATCCCAGAAGCCGGGACTCGGTCTTTTTAGAGTACCCTACACAGAGTGCTCTCACTAGAGGAATTGGCGTCAATACCGAGTCCCAGCTTCTGGTTTGAGGTTCAAGAAGTTTTTAAAGTTGGAAGTCCCAAACCACACCGAGCATCCGGACCCGACCAGTCATGCATTTTTTTAACACTTTTTTCTTTTTGTTTTTTTATTTATTTATTTAATTAAAACTGCTTTAAAAAAACTGTAAACGGTACGGTGATCGGTCAAAATTGAGCACATCCGGTTTCACAAAATTTGATGAATTCACCCCTCAGGACCCTACATAACCTAAAAATGGCATCGAAATTTCCGCGACAAAATGTGAGTACGTACGTACGTATGTATGTATGTATGTTGGCGTGTATATCGCCTTATATCTACAGAACTAGTTGACCGATTTTCACCAAACTTGGCTATAATATTTCTATAGTAGAGGCATTGAAATGACTCATCGTAATACAACTACGAGCTTCTGCTGGATCCCCAGCCATACTAGAATTTCAGGCAGTGAGAGAGCTGATCGTGTGAGAAAAGAGGCTTGTTTGCAGCATTCTTTCACTAATCGCGTTATCTCGAACGATTTTTTTTGTTCTCTGAAGATTATGGTTCGTGACGAGTGGCAAAGTGGATGGAATGCTACCATCAATAATAAATTTCGTCTAGTTAAGGACATTGGAGGTCTTCATGTCTCCTTTGAGCTGTTCATGCAGGAAAAACCTGCGTGAGGAGGTTATTATTTGCCGTTTGCGAATAGGGCACCCTAGGTTCACTCATGGTATCTGATGACTCAGACTGATGAACCCGTTTGTGTTCGGTGGATGGCACACCGCATAATTGTTGACTGTATGTGTTATGCGGCATTGAGTCGGAAGTTTAAATTAGGGGCTAACATACGATATATCGTATGCAACAATCTGTCGATGTTGTATAATGCCTTAAAATTATAGTAAAACTTTGCCGTTTGACGTTTGCCAATTTTATTGTTTTATGTTAAACGTTTAATATTGCATTTATTTTGGTGTTATTTTGCACTTAACAATATATCATATAGGCGTTTACATCGTTCTAATTTTTAAAATGAATTTCAATTGTTAATTTTTTATCATTTACTTTAGTAATTTTCTGTCCGGGCGTTGATAACGAGACCTTTCGTTAAAAAAAAAAAAAATATATATATATATATATATATATATATATACAAAATTTATATATTAGATTATAATGCATTTATATATTAGATAATAAAGTAATCATTTTCGGTACTTACGTATTAACGCCACCGCAGCTACAGCTTTATTTAAAAACAAAGTAGTCGATCCGATTTCGGTGGAAAATGGGCCGATATAGAGTTAACGTAAATAAATAAATATTTATTTTATAAATATAATTTAACCAAACTTAACCTACGCTCGCTTCGCTCGCTAACCTTGACTAATTAACACAGTAATTTTTTGAGTATTTATTTAATAAATTCAGTAATTACAATTATTTATTATTTAAATAATCAAATTGCTATAATTATTTGAATTTATTAAATAAATACTCAACAAATTACAGTGTTAATTAGTCAAGGTTAGCGAGCGTAGGTTAAGTTCATCGAAAGCTCGAAGCTCGAAGCATTGAAAGCTCGAGATACTGAGGGTGACCTTGCTTTACAGCCTCATTCCCTAACCTTTTAAATTAAAAATTTAACGGCGTCAATTCCCCATATACAGAAGTAATCTGACCAAATTTGGTTAAAATCGGTCCTGTATTTCTGGAGATAAAAGGTGATTTAGAGGCCTACACCGAAAACACACACATACGAACATTAACATCGGGAAAATTGGTGTCCAAACGTCAAGATCCTGTGAAAACAGCATATGTCCAGATTAGACCGATCGCAATAGTGTTATAGCCCTTCTAGAGCTATAACACTGCTATAGGGCTATCTACACGGCAAAGTGAAATCTAAAGGATAAATTGAAAAAGTTTTTTTCACTATCACGCTCTTAACCACTGAAAAAGTTTTCAATCATGACAACCTCATTTATAACAAAATAAAATAATAATAATAATAATAATAATGGTAATAACAAAGTTTGATATTTATTGATTGAAACGGTTAAAAGTTTAAGTAAAATTTTATAAAACTCGTGATTTTGATGGTAAGGGGTTATATTCTACCATAACGCTCGACAAGGCTAGAATATCTTTCTCCAATGATTAATGCTGATTTATAAAAATAATTTTTTAAAAAATCAATTGAAAGAGTAAAAAAAAAAAACCATAATCTATAATCTTTCCTGGTAATAATCTATTGAAGTATTAAATTAATATGTATTGTTTTCGAAATTCAACCCATATTATATGTGATATATTCAATCAGTTCAACAGAAGTCATAAAATTAAATTTAAAGCTTACGAGATAATAAAAATAACATGAGAAAGGAAAGAAATATATTATTTGTTTTATTATTTGACATTATTTGTTGTTAATATCTTTGTTAACATGAATATAAAATATAGAACTTTTTAACCATATTCTTTAACCTAATAGTCGTCAATATATCGAGGAATTTGAAACTCCTTAAAAAAAATAACATTTTGACAGATTACAGATTTTTTTCTCTTTATTTTATTCTACTACAGTTAGGGAAGAATCGAGTCAATAACTAACATAGAGAATACATTAACTATAACATTAATGATAGTACTTGATTTAAAACAATTAACGAAAACCTAAAGTAGTTTATTACATTTAGTTGTATCGGGGATACACATTTGTTTTAATATTGGGTTAAAAGGTCGCAACACATTAATAAATGTAATATTATAATAAAAGGCAAAGGAAAACAATCACAGCGTAATGAACGCTGCAATAAAATTTTAATACATCCTTAAAACATTTTTTAGATACTTCTTACAGATGTAGAATGCATAATCAAAATAGACTAATATAATATAGTTCAACCAAAGAGTAACAAGTTAATCTAACAACAACAATAACAAAAAACTAACAAGACAATCTATTAACATTGGAATTAATGATAATAAACATACCTTTTATAGATAAAACATATTAAACAACTGTATAAAACTTCAGTCGCAAAAGAAATTAATTTTTAGCATCTATCATTAATAATGGACTGTGTAACATTAAGCCAATTTGTTCCAAAACAACTGTTATTTTGAGGTTAGTAAAAGTGTGTAATCAATCTTACTTATATAATTAATAAAGTAATTTAAACTACAACTGTCAATTTTAATACGGCACAAAGATATTACATATAAAATAAGTAAGTAGCAATTACTGGTATTTTTATCGTTTTGTAGCAGGGATTCATAAACGTTTAGATGCACAATTATACAAATAAAAATGACTGTTAAACGAATAATGCTGGAAGACAACGTACACCAACTAACCGCCTAACACAAGCATCGTAACTAATCAATTTCGGTTACCCTCGCCCAACTTCGTGATAAATCGGTGTTTTCACCTTCCTACATCACTCATTCCAGTCGATAGAGTACTGTCTGTCTATTTTGTAACTATTACATACATGATTAAACACGTTCGCTCTCTTGCTTCATTTTCAACGAATTAACTACCACTCTAATATAACCATTTATGTAATAAACTAACAAACATATTACATATATGTACACTGCATGTACGACTTCAGTGGTTTCCAAACATTATACATTATCTTTTTGCAGCATATTTCTAAAACTTATCAATAATTTTGGTGTATTATTTGCAAATAATATTAATAGTAAATAAAATTTATTTATTTTGTAATCGTAATTAGTATATTAGTTGATTTATGGAATAATTAATTGAAATTATCGAAAGGAAAACTACTGGCTAGATAAACATTAAAATAAATAATTGAACACGTACGTGAGTCAAATAAATTTAAATAAAAAATCTGTATTGAATAGAAAAAAATGACGTGCTTAAAATTAGTTAAATGAACGAGTAATGTAAATATATTAATTTAAACAAAAAAAATAATAGTGCAAAATTGAAAACAAAAATGATGGATAATGAAGTTAACAAACATAAAATATTCTTTTTAAATTTTGTTAGAAAGTTTTATTTGTTCATGGAAATTTTACAGATATACGTTTTCTTTTGACGCGGATGTTTTAATCTTTGTTATTGTTTTCCATTATCTTCCTACCGTTTTCCTCCTTTATTTTGTGCGTATTTCTGGCAGAAAATTCGTTAGAATTTCCAAAAATTATTTAAAACTTTCTTTGGTTTTTACATTATATTTACGAAAAATCTAATTTGGGAACCATATGACTTCCTTGTACGCCTATTAAATTACTTATATACATTTTTAAAAGTACATAAAATATTATTTCACTAATAACTTCTACATTTTTTTCACATTTTTTTTTCTTAATTGTTATTATTGAATTATTATTTATTGTACATTTTTTAAACAATCACTGGTTAATATTAATAAATCAATTTATTAAAAATGAAAAAAAGTTTGAAAAAAGGAAATGAAGTTGAATTCGAACCGATGTGCTTTCCCCTTGTAAGATCCAAATATTTCATTAATTAAAATTTTATTTGACTATAACTCTGGAACCGATGAAAATAAGTACCACTTAAATATATCGTTGAAAAACTCACAACGAGAGCTTATTACTGCAGTAAAGAAAAAGTCCAAAATCATATTTTTTTTGGATTTTGGGCTTTTTGGACATTTTTGGTCAAGTCAATTGCAATCAAAAGGGGAGGTGCACAAATAGATGTTGCAAAGTCCTAAATTCAAAATTTCAACATTCTACGGCTAACAGTTTTTCTGCTATGCGAGATACATACGTACATATAGACGTCACGCCGAAACTAGTTACAACGAATTCAGGGATATTTCCGTTTAATTTGTGAAACCGAAATTTTTCGCCATCACAATACTTCCTTTACTTCATACAATGAAGTAAAGTTATTTAAAAAATGTGAAAATAGATAAATGTGCAAAAAGTCCAATTTTTTGTTTGGGGTCGGTAGAAATAATAATTTTCGAAAATAATAATTCTTGGCATAGAACCAACGCCAGGCTTACAATATATTAGGTATAGATACACAGTTGAATTTACGTCATTGTGGTAAGATAACTTATAATTAATTATCATTTTAGGCATTTAATTTTTAAACACCTTTCCTATACTGTTAAAAAGAAATATATTCGGTATTTAAACAAATATTCAATGTTGCCGGAGAGGTTGTGCTATAGGAGAATGTTAAAAATCAGATGGTTGGATAAAGTGACAAATAAAGAGGTGCTGCAGCAGATTGATAAAGAAAGAAGCGTTTGAAAAACTATAGTTAAAAGAAGAGACAGACTTATAGGCTACATATTAAGGAATCCTGGAATAGTCGCTTTAATATTGGAAGGACAGGTAGAAGGAAAAAACTGTGCAGACAGGCAATGTTTGGAGTACGTAAAACAAATTGTTACGAATATAAGGTGTAGGGGGTATACCGAAATGAAACGACTGACACTAGATAGGGAATCTTGGAGAGCTGAATCAAACCAGTTAAATGACTGAAGACAAAAAAATATGAATATATTTTTTTTAGTCGTATATACTAGTACTAGGGAGCTATGTTCCTGGCCCCTTCGCGTCTTACTGCCCGATACTAACCCCTTTCATTATTTCTTCTAATTCTTTACATTTTATTATCTTCGTAAGTGGTTTTAAGTCACTGCCCGACCCACTAGATAAGATTTTGAGTTGCATTTTTCGTGTTTTCATAATTTTTCTTACCAATTTGTAACATAGGGAAGTATATAATAAATACCATGTTGTTGTGTCCTTGGAGTGTGGATGTGTGCGTGCATGTGTGTAGGTTATCATCATTGTTAGTGTCAAGATGTATAATAAGACGAATGTATAAGACGAATAATTAAAATAAAATAATTTTGTGGTGTTACCAGCGGCTATTTTTATTTTTTGTGCAACCCTAACATACCATTATATATACAAAATGTTTATTAATGCTCTCAATTTTAAGTTATTTTTTCATGGAGAATAAACAAATGTCCAATTCTTTTTAACATTACATTATTCTTTTAAAAATAAAATTTATTCTAGAAAAAGGAATACTAAAATTATTTTCAAGCAATTCATTAATAAAAAGAGGACATTACCAGTGAGTTCCCAATTTGTAATCTATTCATGCTTTTCTTTGTTCTCTTTTTTTTGCTTTATAACTTTTATTCATCTCTTTTTTACTTTATATAAAAATAACTGATGAATGAAAAAAGAAGAAAAAATGCATCTAAAAAAAGAAATTATGATAGTTGAAATACTAGGAGAATATTCGTGGGGAGGGAAAATAGAAAAAAAGTATCACAAAAGAAAAAAAACGAGGAAAACATTTTGATGAGTTTACTTTTTATGCAATAATTTTACTATAGGTAATTTTAACAACAAAAAAAAACCGTATATATATATATATATATATATATATATATATATATATATGTGATATATATATACACCGGATGATCATTTTAAAAGTTATCACGTTTATTATTCTACAGCTTTCAGTTCCATCGTATTTCTGTTTGCAGACATGTATCCCATTCTCGGGAGGGGGAAATATTTTTTTAAATTATTTTCAAATGGGTGGAACCCACCCCTCCGCTTCCCCTTTTCTTTTCTTTTTTTTGTTTAAACTGCGGGTCCGCAGTCAAGCAATACTTTCCGCAAAGGATGAGATGAGTGTTTTGTAACGTGTGTAAAAATGCCATGCTTGACCGGAATCCGAACCCAGGATCTCCGACTGAGAGGCCGATACGCTACCACTCGCGCCATGGTGGCCGGGCTCTCCACTCTACACCTAGCCCTACTCAAAAATCTTAAATGCCAATGATAAAATTTAATTATATTAATTGACAACTCGAAAAAAATAAAAAAATTTGGTGAAAAGAAAATTAGAATCTGTCCACCCTTTCGCACGGTAAAACCATTTGGGGTAGCACTTTTTTTTAAATTTCAGTCCAAAAAAAATAAAATTACGTGATATTACATTTTAAAACGTTTGAAATAATCATAATTTGTAGATTAAAACTCCGAAAATCATTTTTTAAATTACCAACTTTTTTTTTTAAATGAGACGATGCAACTTGTGACAACTCATTGAAGGCCCTTTGAATGACAAGTAATTTGGTACAAATAAAATAAAAATTTGTTCACGGGTATAGAAGTTATGATTGAAAATGTGTTTGTTTTTTTAGGTTATGTGGGGATACAGTGATACCAACCCAAAACCTTAGGGCTGAAATCGTCCTTTCTTGTTAAAAATATGGGTTTTAGGTTTTCCCAGCATTGAAAAAACGTAACAGTCAACACAGCATTATAACATCAGTTAAACATACGAAAAACAAATAATAAGGTACCTACTTCTTTGCTGGTAACATGTTGAAAAATTTATTACCAGATAAACTTAATGATTAAATAATTAAATAAAAACTAATTCATCAAAAAATAAAGCTTCAATTATTCATTAGTTAATTTTGTTATAAAGGTTTTTAACAATAAGGGTCCTTAAGAAATAATAAATGAAACAAATTTTTTTTACCTCAATAAAATAAAAGTACCAATTTTTAAATTATTTGTTCAAAATGATTCCCATTTTCCTATAAATTCATATCGTACTTTTATTAAAGTTACATCCCTACGTGCTCTTACAATTTTATTTTATAACTCTTTTATATCAGCACGAATTTCTTTATAAATTATTGATTTTGAATTACCCCCACAAAAAAATGGCCAGTGGTGTAAGGTCAGCAGATCTTATGGGCCACAACTGTTCCTCTTCTACATATCCAATGCTTGGGAAACAAATAAAATCTAACTAACCGACATCGATTGGGGGTAAAACTTTATTATTGCTGCTGCAACTCTAATAAAATTTAATAAATTTTATTGTAAAAAAATAATCTGTACTAGATCATATCACCTGAAAAGGCATTATTTTGTCATTTATATTATTTACAGGAAGAAGAATATCTTACTAAAAAAATGATACTTCCATATAAAATTTATTTCTATAACAATATTTATTGATATGTTTATCACATAAATTATACTACATTAAAAGGATGCTTGTTATTCTTTAAAATGACTGTGTTAACCAGTTTTTCATATCAAAATCAATAATCATTCCGGTTATTGCAGATTAACATAAATATTAATTATGGGGGATTAAGAAATCTGGTTTTCAATGCTTGCAACCATTTCTTCTTTTTTTGTTCAGCCTCCGGAACCACGGTAAGGTATTACTTCAGAGGATGACATGTATGAATATAAATGAGAAGTGTATTCTTGTACAGTCTCAGTTCGACCATTCTTGAGATATGTGGTTAATTGAAACCTAACCGCTAAAGAACACCAGTATTCACGATCTAATATTCAAATCCGTATAAAAGTAACTAACTTCCTTTACTAGAATTTCAACCTTAGAACTCTCGACTTCGAAATCACCTGATTTCTAATGACGAGTTTAACTAATAGACCAACTCGGCGAGTTAATGCTTGCAACCAATAAACAGCTTAGATGTAAGTTTTTATTTACACTGGATTAATATGAAACAAATAACTAAACGAAAAAATAACTACAGAAAATATCTTTATTTCAGTATATATTGAAAATATTGCTGTAGGCAATAAAAAGAAAACAATTAGAATACCTTAGTATCACAAAATAACTTTTATAGTGAGATTAACATTTAATTTCTTCATTATGAACGAAGATGAAAGTTATTTTTATCTTCACAAGTTTACTTATTTTATTAATTAAAGAAACCTACTGAGAAATTTATATAAATAAATAACGTTTTACATATTTTAAATCGGTAAAAATATTTAAAAATTCACACGAACTCCATTTTATATCAACGAACAGTAATGTAGGGTAAAATTTAGTTTTGATAATATCATTAATTTGATTATTTAAACAACAAATTCATTACTGTTCATATAAATATTCATATAAAAAAATGTTACAAAATCAATAAATTATGAACTTTATTTAGAAAAATTTATTGAATTAAAATTTTTAAGGTTAGATAAGTTAAAGAAAAAAATTAAAAAATGAATTAACCTAATTATTTTTTTCAATATTATTTCTTATACCAAACAAAGAAACGCAATATAGATATAACGTACTCCAATTTAAACCCAAAGTCAAACCAGATTTTAATTTTTAAAAAGTACAGATTAATCTTCAGGAGGTCCCGGGTTTGAATCCCGGTCAAGTTGGCATTTTTCATACGCTAAAAATTTCCATTAGGGCTAAATGACAATAGTAGTTGATGCCCGTAATCTCACAAAAAAATTAATAGGTTAAATTGTTATATATATGAGTATATCATTAAATAGAAACTTTATAACTTTTTCCAGATCACTTCTAAATATGGAGAAAAAAATCCTTGAGGAAGATATTTTTTTACTTGACAGTAAGACTGTTTGATAAAAGAAGCAAAACAAAATATTTATAAATCGATCTGTAATGTTAATCGTTACACAGTATAAAGATATAAAAATTAATCAATAAAAACACTTCGTTTAAGTTAAACGTTTACCTTCAAAAGACTTTTTACTAATACTGCTATAGATGGTAACCAGTATTACTTTTCATTTTATTTATTTTCTTATAAATGTACAAAAAGCTTTTTAGAAATTAAAATTAAGAAGAGAAAACTTTGGAAAATTATTAAGGTTGAGGAGGAAAAGAAATTAAAATCCTACTGAAAGAAGATTTGTTTGTTTTAACATGAAAGTTATTACTTTCGTAAAATTTAGAATTGGTAGATCACTCATTTTATATCAAAGGATGGCTAATTCTGATTACCGGGTTACACCGAATAAAATTGAAATCAAATTATGTATTAACAACAGCCGATCTGAACGATAAATTGATGTAATATGAGTCAAATAAATTTAACGATTTGAATCAATTCTACAAACAAATAGATTATATTAAAATTAAAACCGATTTACATTAAATTTAATTACGAAAATAAAATTTTACATCTCTATCGAAATGAATATAATAAACCTTCCGATGTAGGAGATTAATAATTCGAATTCTGGCCGTTTCCAGTCATATTTTAAAACTAATGGCTACTGTATAAATTCTCCCGTCCAATTTTCCGGTTTTGGGTTCTAATAAATAATATACTCTTGTTGTATAATAAGTTACAAGTATTCAAACTATATGAAATAAGGGACACAGTTGATAATGGCGGTCGAATGAAGTATAATATGTAAGCAAACATTTCCAGGAAATCGTATGACTCAATAAATTAATAGATATATTTATGTAATAAATATTTTCTAAATAAATCAAATCAAAATATATCGTATATTGTACTTATATTTTTAAAGTCGTATTTTGCCTGATATCCATTCAAAAAACTTTAGTTGTTACTTATTAAAACATCTTCACGTTAGTTTCACTGCAATGTATCACATTAATCATGGAAGTTCACTAAAGAAAACTATACAAACTAAAAGATAAACATAATTCAAATTCTTTTGTTACTTTATTTTAAATATATAAAATTTGATTTAATCAATTAAATGTTTTTTTCAAACAAAAACAAAACAAGTATTAATTTTAAAATAAATTATTTATCTTTAACGACTCTCTAGAGAGCATTATTGGTTTATGAAATAAAGAATACACACGATGACTAATTTTTTACATCCCTCACCCCCTTGTCGACTGAACATTGGTCACGTACAAGGCTTTTTGTTAGATAGTTGTTTTATGAAATATCACTTGTCCTTGAAGTCTACATATAATAGCGTTTTTTTTTTGTTTTTAACTACTGTCATCTTTAATATAAGTTATTTTTTTTTTTAGCACAAGTAGCTGTGGAATTTTAAAAAGAGTTTTAGACTGTATATCTTTTATACACACACACACATATATATATATGTATATAATTCTTGTACGAACAAATATAACAAAAAGATATATCTCGGTAACAAAAAGAACTTTTTTCAGCCTTAGTACGGAATAAAGAATGATAAATGAAATGGTTTCCTGTCTTGACAAAAGACGAATATGTATTTCATATATTGATGTACCGATTCAAAATGTTTATTATATTCGGTAAATGGTTTGTATAATTAATAAACATTATTCATTACTTTCATAGAAAATATTACTCTTAATAATATTAGTACAGGAGATATTTTACATACATCATAGTCATTAGAAGAAATAGAAATTATATGTAAAACAATAAATTAATATACGTACGAGTTTTACACAAAATTCTTTAAATAAAAGAATGACATTAGAATATGAATAATCACTCTATAATAACCCAACGTAATGATAATTATCTTCTAATCGTTTATTTAGACTAAATAATTTTCCGTTCATATAAGTTATACAAAAAAAAATTCCTCAGAATTACCAGAGGAATTTCTATACGAAATACAAAAAATTATCATTAAAATCATTCAATTTAATGAAGAATAAACCTTGAACATCTGTCATTTTTACTTTTCCGAGGAACGGATCAAATTTGACTTCCTTCATCAAATTATGTGTTTAATTTAAAATTTATACAGTATTAAAAGCACTAATGTGAAAAAAATTCTTTTCAGCACTCTGAAAGGCGGAGGTAGATTTCGCCGGTGCTAAAAAAGATTTCCATCTTAAAGTTACGAAAAACTTCAAACTTAGTCAATACAACAACGGTTGCATGTGAAAAAAAGTTTCACATGAAACCATGTGAAAGAGTATCGTTATTTTTTTTCCTATTAAAAAATATTAATTTAAAATAAAGTAAAAAAATTTATCGCACTTTCTTCAACCGTTCTTGAAAAATAATTTTTTCTTTTTCTTTTTTTGTCTTCAGTCATTTGACTGGTTTGATGCAGCTCTCCAAGATCCCCTATCAAGTACCAGTCGTTTCATTTTGGTGTACCCCTTACATCCCTAACAATTTCTTTTACATATTCCAAACGTTGCCTGCCTACACAATTCCCTCTACCTGTCCCTCCAATATTAAAGCGACTATTCCAGGATGCCTTAGTATGTGGCCTATAAGTCTGTCTCTTCTTTTAACTATATTTTTCCAAATGCTTCTTTTTCATGGATTTGCCGCAACACCTCTTCATTTGTTACTCTATCCACCCACCTGATTTTTATCATTCTCCTATAGCACCGCATTTTAAAAGATCTAATATTTTCTTCTCAAGTACTCCGCTCGTCTAAGTTTCACATCCATATAAAGCGACGCTCCAAACATATAGTTTCAAAAATCTTTTCCTGACGTTTAAATTATTTTTTGATGTAGAGAAATTATATTTCTGACTGGAGGCTCGTTTCGCCTGTGCTATTCGGCATTTTATATCGCTCTTGCTTCGTCCATATTTAATAATTCTACTTTCCAAATAACAAAATTCTTCTACCTCCATAAACTTTTCTCCTCCTATTTTCACTTTCAGTGGTCCATCTTCGTTATTTGTACTAACATTTCATTACTTTCGTTTTGTTCTTGTTTATTATTATGCGGTAGTTCTTGCGTAGGACTTCATCCATGCCGTTCATTGTTTCTTCTAAATCATCAGCAAATTGTAGCATCTTTATCTTTTCATCTTGTACTGTTACTCCGAATCTAAATTGTTCTTTAACATCATTAACTGCTAGTTCCATATAAAGATTAAAAAGTAACGAGGATAGGGAACATCCTTGTCAAACTCCCTTTCTTATTACGGCTTCTTTCTTATGTTCTTTAATTATTACTGTTGCTGTTTGGTTCCTGTAAATGTTAGCAATCTATCTTCTATCTCTGTATTTGAACCCTAATTTTTTTAAAATGCTGTACAATTTATTTCAGTCTACCTTATCGTATGCCTTTGTTAGGTCTATAAATGTCAATCATGTTGGTTTATTTTCCTTTAATCTTCCTCCTACTATTAATCTGAGGCCTAAAATTGCTTCCCTTGTCTCTATATTTTTCCTGAAACCAAATTGGTCTTCTCATAAACTTCTTCCAGTCTCCTCTCAATTCTGTACCGAATTCAAGTTGAGATTTTTTATGCACTACTAGTTAAACTAATTGTAGACATTACTTATAAAATACTTTATTAATAACTTACATAATGTAAATTCAGTAATAAAAATACAATTTTCTGACATTTTTTGCAGTTTCTCCTGATTTTTAAAAGAAATTCTTGACTAAATCTATATTTCCTGCCTGTGGGAATAATGTAATTTATATATATATATATATTACATGATGCCTGAACATATGTATATATATATATAGGCTGTTTATAAAATGGTGGGCTTGCTATACTTTCTCGAATTCTACTTATAAAACTAAACAAAAAATATCCTTAGGAAAAATGGCAATTTCTCCTTCGTTCTCCTCCTGTCCACAATTTTATTTTTATATAAAAATTTATATCTCAAGTTCGGATAAAGAAATCACATTAATATTTGGTAGGAGTCTTGGTAATAAAGTTTTACAATTAGAAAGAAATCAGGACTTAAATACCTTCACAAATTACAAAATGACGATCATGTTTATTTTTCAACTGTTATATCACCATAAATATAAGTTTTATCAAGATGTATGTTTGCTAAAATATTAAGGCTTTTATTTTGAACAAAATGACATTTTATTTTTTTAAATCAGTTAACAAATAGCCGAATTATAGGAGTAAATTGTTGGAACTTTTTTTCTGTTTTCATGACCTCTTTCGATTAAATATTAATTGTTTTTATTTATTGCTAATTCTATTATTGTATGAATACTAGAATTAGTATTATAACAATACTAGTATTGTTATTGCTAATTCTTGTAAATTAGTATGAATATATATATATATATATATATATATATATATATATATATATATATATAAAATTTATTTAAATACAATTTTTATTCAGTATAAAGTAGATTAGCATAAATTACCATGATAAGAACTGTCAATAATATTACCTCACACAATATTATTAACACAAGAACGAATTACTCAGGTGTACTTTGATGTTATAGGATTATGTTCATGGTAGTGGAAATTACATCAGCTAAATATAGCCACAAAAGTTAGAATGTACGCTTCATTTAACAATTTCAATCAATCAATCAATTTCTCTATATATTTCATAAGAAAAGTTCTAATATCTCTTGATTAAAACATCATTATTATTATTCTGTTAATATATAAACAAATTGTGTTTTTTATATACAATAATTGTCCCTGAAGTATTATATCCGTTTCTAATATGATGTGTGTAATGTTATTATTTTATACAGGGTAGAATAAAAGATTTATTTAAATAAATACTAGAACACAAACACCCAGACAACACTTGCACAACTTGGATCTAATAAATATAATGAGTCCAGCTGTGTCCTGTTCGCACCTAATTAAAATCTATTGTAATATTTTGTTATTTTCTTTATTCACTGAATACTTTGTTCAAATGTGTAGGGCTAAAAGATTATTGTTATAATTTACTGTATACTGAACATAATTTAGATTGATTTTGTTTAATATGACTCGTCGGTATAATATAGAATTATAATTAATATATAAACCACTTACCAAGAATTATACACGTAACACGTCCAAGAGCTTTCAGAAACTAATTTCCATTATCAGAAACACAATATGTTGTTATGTATGTAATAATAAATAAAGCTTACATCATATTAATCACATAAAATTAAAAAAAATTTTATGTAAAGTTTTCCATTTAAAAGTCCCTAATGAACTAATAAGTCATCGGCTGTTTAAACCGTTATGTATTTAACACAAATAGGTAAAGAGTTAAGCACTTAACTTAATCGGTCAAATAATTATTATTATTATTATACATACAAATTTATGCAATATTTTTAATTACAACAAATTAACATTTAAAAAAAATTGGTAATATGATATTAAATGTTAACATGATCATTTTTTATATTTCAATATAAAAATAAATTATTTTAATATTTAATTATTATTTGGGTAAAATTAACTAAAAAAAAACACAGCTCGTATTTGCCAAAAGAAATTGGACTTTAATGACAAAGAAAAACAACTTAACTTAAACACTAAAAAGTAATTATGAAAATAACATAATTTAATGATACATAAGAATATCAAATGAAATCAGCATAGCAATAATATTAAACGAAAAAATACATGAATATACACTTTTAAATACACATTTTTAACAAAGCCTGCACAAACAAGGCAACATGAAACACCTTAATTTTAATTATAAATTTAGAAAAATATAACATCAATAAACATAGTGTGTCTGAAAAACTATTGCATTGCTGATAAATGCAGTAATATTGAAAATTAGGAATGAACAAATGTCATTAACTATAAAAATAAATTACAGTAAATCTTAATTGGCACTGGCCTTTCCTGATTTATGACCAACAAACTTAGCATTAAATAATACAAAAATGTAATTCTAGTATAACGTAGAAAAAGGACACAATAATATTCTAGTACAAAAAGAGTTAATTACAAAAATACAATTGAAATTAATAATCATATAAATAGAGTTCCTTAGCTAGTAAGCTTTCTTGAAAAATATAAATTACAAAGTCCTAAAACATAAATGCACATCAGGAACAAATTGTTTTAGGTTAATTTTAGAGCAGTAATGAACACAGTTCATGAATAGAAATGGATTAATCTCGGCGATTAACAAGAATAACTAACTAATAACTACAGACTAATTAATAACTACAGAACTGAAATTAATAAAGCACGTAAAATAGGTTGCAGCTGAACACAATGACACCACCTTATGTAAGTAACCTGTCGTGACTGTACTTAAGTGAGTAAATGGTTTTGTGAAAAAACCATTGGTTTGCGAAAAACAGTGTTGAGCGCTGAAGGAAATCCGTATTCTTGAATGATGCCGGAAGGCGCCAAAACATGGCAGAACAGGTCACTACCAATAAGAAGGTCAATTAGGAGAGGATAAACAAAATGTAGGGTCAGCGAGATGAAGATGTTGAAATTTGTGGGCGACTGAAGGGGATAAGGAATGCGAAGGAAGGTTACCAGAAATATTAGGAAGAACAAGGGCTTTTGATTGAAAGGTCTTTTTGAATTGAGGTAAGGAGTGAATTTTAATGTTAGCGGTACCAAGAACAGAAGCATGGTTAGAGGAAATGCCGGAAAGGCGTATTTGAGAATTTTCCAAAGGAAGAGCGAGACGGGAAAGACAATTTTTGGTAATTAGGATACGTTGTGAACCGGAGTCCAAAACGGCACGGATAGTATGCAGTTTTCCGAAGGAGTCTTCTAAGGAGACGATGGCAGTACCAACGAGCACAGTCGAAGACTGTTCACAAGAGGAATGACTGGAAAAACACGTTGTGGTGGGATCAGACTGCGGTGAAATTGGAGTAGAGCTGATCGTAGCGGCATGAGTGAAGGGTGGATTATTTGAGAGAAAACTGGGAGCTAGAGTGACGGAAGGTGTCGTGGGAGTAGGTGTGATGACAGAGGGTGAGGGGCAAGCGTTATAAGCAGGATGACAACAGGATAGAGTGGGGGTATATGGGCGTAGAGACGAGTGATGGGAAGATTGAAAATTATTGGAAGACTGAGAGGGACAATTCTGTGTAATATTTTGCCGGGAAAAAGTAGGAGATGGAGGAGTGGTACGACGACCTGACGATGAAAAGCGTTTCAAAGTGCTGTCATTTGAAGTTCCGAAGAGAGCGATGTTACTCTTTTGACACAATAAGGTGTGATGCGAAGGATTATTACAGTTTCTGCAATTAAATTTTGACGTACAAGTTTTCGGCGAAAGAGAGCCCAAATAGCGGAAGCAACGATCATTTTTTCGTAACCAGGCGATTTTTTGTTCATGTGACAAAGTTCCGGTTATTTGGCCTCTCTTTGGCTGCGAATTACCTCAGCATAGCGCCTGGGCTTTGCTGGAGCAGGAGCCGGTCTCTGAACCACTTTGACCTCCTTAGTCTTGGAGACCAAAGTCTCATAGTCTTCCGCCACAGTAGAGAAGGCCTCTTGAATTTTTAGCAAACGAGGAAGAGTTCTTTTCCTTGCACCTAAGCCAACGCTGTCGGGTAAAACCGAGAAATCAATGAGGTAGTCCCAGTTACTCTGAACTGCCAGGTCTGCCCACCGCTTTCTTAAATTTCTCTGCTACAGGGTTTCACTTACATCGGGAAGGTGTCCCTGTATCCATTTCCGAAGCTTCATCCTCCGACAAGGTTGTAGGAACGAGAGCCGGCTTTCTCTTTTGCGTTGACTTCCTGACTTCTATGAATTCTGAGAAACGGTTGGAGATTCCCTAGCCTGTCCTGACATCAACAAGACGGTCGCTGTCTTACTCCTACTTGAAAAGTTGGGCAAGTCCACTGGTGTGACTACTACTCGCAGCGAGCTCTATGGGCAGCTAGGGACCTTCTGTATTCCCCTGTTACTCTTTGTTCCTCTTGGCTGCTACAGATTTCAGCCTCATTCCAAAAAGAACGCAAGTAGGACTAGGAAGTATTCCCTTGCTTGTTACAGGGAATTATGACCAGGAGTCGTTGCCACCTTTCAGCCACGATGAGGCGGGTTCACGTCGATAAATCAGCACCTTGATACCACTCCAAAAAGTGGAAATGACGAGTCTTAAAATTAGTGCTAACTGTGATAACAGCCTAGTTTAAAAAAAAAACCATTGCTTTAACATACGCTGGTATTTTAACACGAATGATAATAGTATGTTCGGTATGGATTTAGTGAATGTATCTAGCATGTCTGTTGAATGTGGGGATGTTAGTGCTGTTGCGACTCCAGTCGGTATGTCTGTTGAATGTGAGGATGTTAACGCTGCTGCGGTCACTCCGGTTACTCCAATGCCTGGTATTATCCGTAGTAGTTCTGATAGTATGAATGTGCGAGAGCGTGGTAGAGCGTACGATACACCTTCGGTTGGTCGTATAACTCGAAGTGCGCGAAAGAAGTTGTGATGTCGACATTCAGGTAATTTATTAGGTTAGTCACCGAGGGTACAGTGAGTTTAGTTATAAGTCTATTGAAGGTTTCTTGGTGATTCTTCCTTCAATTAGTAATTGAATCATCGGATAGTATGAAAGTCCCATTATCATGGAAGTATGGTTGATGTATAATTGTGTTTGGGTTGAAAGTATGTTGGTTTATTTAATTAAAAACCAAAAAAAAATACGCATAACTTATGACGCATGTCATAAGTCTAAACGGCGGTCCTTTGGGATTCTAACCCGCGGGCTACGCCTGTCTGAGGGTCGGTTAAATAAAAAACGGGGCCGCGCTTTTGTTGCAAACGTGGTCCCCGTTGTATATGTTCGACGCGCTCGGCGGCCTGCTGGTCAACGCAAGCGCTCAAAATTTTACGGGGGCTTTTCGCCGTGCTCGCAGTCGCAAAGCCCGCTGCGGACTGCGGCCGGCACGCGGCAGCGACCCCTTAGAAAATCCCCGCAGGCGGCCAGGCGGCGTGTCTTTCTAGCACGCGGCCGCCGGAAGACCCCGTTAACCGGCAGCGTACGTTCGCCTTTTTTCTGTTCGGAAACTCAGCTGTACGCGGCTTCAGGGCCTGCTCCGCGCTTTTTCGGCGGTGGAACGGCAGCAGCCGCCGCGCTCGCTTATGCGGGCGTAGGACGGAGACCGATTTCGAATCTCGACCTCAGGTCAGGTGGGATTACCCGCTGAATTCAAGCATATCACTAAGCGGAGGAAAAGAAACCAACCAGGATTCCCTTAGTAGCTGCGAGCGAACAGGGAAATGCCCAGCGCCGAGTCCCGCGGGATTCGGCACTGGGCTTTCTGGTTACTCCAATGCCTGGTATTATCCGTAGTAGTTCTGATAGTATCAATGTGCGAGTGCGTGGTAGAGCGTACGATACACCATCGGTTGGTCGTATAACTCGAAGTGCGCGAAAGAATTTGTGATGTCGACATTCAGGTAATTTATAAGGTTAGTCACCGAGGCCACGCGGAGTACGATCGAGGGTACAGTGAGTTTAGTTATAAGTCTATTGAAGGTTTCTTGGTGATTCTTCGTTCAGTTAGTAATCGAATCATCGGATAGTATGAAAGTCCCATTATCATGGAAGTATGGTTGATGTGTAATTGTGTTTTGGTTTTGAAGGTTTCTTGGTGATTCTTCCTTCAATTAGTAATCGAATCATCGGATAGTATGAAAGTCCCATTATCATGGAAGTATGGTTGATGTATAATTGTGTTTGGGTTTTGAAGGTTTCTTGGTGATTCTTCCTTCAATTAGTAATCGAATCATCGGATAGTATGAAAGTCCCATTATCATGGAAGTATGGTTGATGTATAATTGCGTTTCGGTTTTGAAGGTTTCTTGGTGATTCTTCCTTCAATTAGTAATCGAATCATCGGATAGTATGAAAGTCCCATTATCATGGAAGTATGGTTGATGTATAATTGTGTTTGGGTTTTGAAGGTTTCTTGGTGATTCTTCCTTCAATTAGTAATCGAATCATCGGATAGTATGAAAGTCCCATTATCATGGAAGTATGGTTGATGTATAATTGTGTTTGGGTTTTAAAGGTTTCTTGGTGATTCTTCCTTCAATTAATAATCGAATCATCGGATAGTATGAAAAACCCATTATCATGGAAGTATGGTTGATGTATAATTGTGTTTGGGTTGAAAGATTGTTTGTTTGTTTATTTATTTAATTAAAAACCAAAAAAAAAAAACGCATGACTTATGACGCATGTCATAAGACTAAACGGCTATCCTTTGGGATTCTATCCCGCGGGCTACGCCTGTCTGAGGGTCGGTTAAATAAAAAACGGGGCCGCGCTTTTGTTGCAAACGTGGTCCCCGTTGTATATGTTCGACGCGCTCGGCGGCCTGCTGGTCAACGCGAGCGCTCAAAATTTTACGGGGGCTTTTCGCCGACCTCGCAGTCGACAGGCCCGCTGCGGACTGCGGCCGGCACGCGGCAGCGACCCCTTAGAAAGTCCCCGCAGGCGGCCCGGCGGTGTTTCTTTCTAGCACGCGGCCGCCGGAAGACCCCGTTAACCGGCAGGGTACGTTCGCCCTTTTTCTGTTCGGAAACTCTGCTGAACGCGGCTTCGGGGCCTGCTCCGCGCTTTTTCGGCGGTGGAACAGCAGCAGCCGCCGCGCTCGCTTATGCGGGCGTAGGACGGAGACCGATTTCGAATCTCGACCTCAGGTCAGGTGGGATTACCCGCTGAATTCAAGCATATCACTAAGCAGAGGAAAAGAAACCAACCGGGATTCCCTTAGTAGCTACGAGCGAACAGGGAAAAGCCCAGCGCCGAGTCCCGTGGGGATTCGGCGCTGGGCTTTCTGGTTACTCCAATGCCTGGTATTATCCGTGGTAGTTCTGATGGTATGAATGTGCGAGGGCGTGGTAGAGCGTACGATACACCTTCGGTTGGTCGTATAACTCGAAGTGCGCGAAAGAAGTTGTGATGTCGACATTCAGGTAATTTATTAGGTTTGTCACCGAGGCCACGCGGAGTACGATCGAGGGTACAGTGAGCTTAGTTATAAGTCTATTGAAGGTTAGTTGGTGATTCTTCCTTCAATAAGTAAACGAATCATAGGATAGTATGAAAGTCCCATTATCGTGGAAGTATGGTTGATGTATAATTGTGTTTGGGTTTTGAAGGTTTCTTGGTGATTCTTCCTTCAATTAGTAATCGAATCATCGGATAGTATGAAAGTCCCATTATCATGGAAGTATGGTTGATGTATAATTGTGTTTGGGTTTTGAAGGTTTCTTGGTGATTCTTCCTTCAATTAGTAATCGAATCATCGGATAGTATGAAAGTCCCATTATCATGGAAGTATGGTTGATGTATAATTGTGTTTGGGTTTTGAAGGTTTCTTGGTGATTCTTCCTTCAATTAGTAATCGAATCATCGGATAGTATGAAAGTCCCATTATCATGGAAGTATGGTTGATGTATAATTGTGTTTGGGTTTTGAAGGTTTCTTGGTGATTCTTCCTTCAATTAGTAATCGAATCATCGGATAGTATGAAAATCCCATTATCATGGAAGTATGGTTGATGTATAATTGTGTTTGGGTTGAAAGTTTGTTTGTTTATTTATTTAATTAAAAACCAAAAAAAGAACGCATGACTTATTACGCATGTCATAAGTCTAAACGGCGATCCTTTGGGATTCTATCCCGCGGGCTACGCCTGTCTGAGTGTCGGTTAAATAAAAGAGGGGCCCGCGCTTTTGTTGCAAACGTGGTCCCCGTTGTATATGTTCGACGCGCTCGGCGGCCTGCTGGTCAACGCGAGCGCTCGAAATTTTACGGGGGCTTTTCGCCGTCCTCGCAGTCGACATGCCCGCTGCGGACTGCGGCCGGGACGCGGCAGCGACCCCTTAGAAAATCCCCGCAGGCGGCCCGGCGGTGTGTCTTTCTAGCACGCGGCCCCCGGAAGACCCCGTTAACCGGCAGCGTACGTTCGCCGTTTTTCTGTTCGGAAACTCAGCTGAACGCGGCTTCGGGGCCTGCTCCGCGCTTTTTCGGCGGTGGAACGGCAGCAGCCGCCGCGCCCGCTTATGCGGGCGTAGGACGGAGACCGATTTCGAATCTCGACCTCAGGTCAGGTGGGATTACCCGCTGAATTCAAGCATATCACTAAGCGGAGGAAAAGAAACCAACCGGGATTCCCTTAGTAGCTGCGAGCGAACAGGGAAAAGCCCAGCGTCGAGTCTCGTGGGGATTCGGCGCTGGGCTTTCTGGTTACTCCAATGCCTGGTATTATCCGTAGTAGTTCTGATAGTATGAATGTACGAGGGCGTGGTAGAGCGTACGATACACCTTCGGTTGGTCGTATAACTCGAAGTGCGCGAAAGAAGTTGTGATGTCGACATTCAGGTAATTTATTAGGTTAGTCACCGAGGCCACGCGGAGTACGATCGAGGGTACAGTGAGCTTAGTTATAAGTCTATTGAAGGTTTCTTGGTGATTCCTCCTTCAATTAGTAATCGAATCATAGGATAGTATGAAAGTCCCATTATCATGGAAGTATGGTTGATGTATAATTGTGTTTGGGTTTTGAAGGTTTCTTGGTGATTCTTCCTTCAATTAGTAATCGAATCATCGGATAGTATGAAAGTCCCATTATCATGGAAGTATGGTAGATGTATAATTGTGTTTCGGTTTTGAAGGTTTCTTGGTGATTCTTCCTTCAATTAGTAATCGAATCATCGGATAGTACGAAAATCCCATTATCATGGAAGTATGGTTGATGTATAATTGTGTTTGGGTTGAAAGATTGTTTGTTTGTTTAGTTATTTAATTAAAAACCAACAAAAAAACGCATGACTTATGACGCATGTCATAAGACTAAACGGCTATCCTTTGGGATTCTATCCCGCGGGCTACGCCTGTCTGAGGGTCGGTTAAATAAAAAACGGGGCCGCGCTTTTGTTGCAAACGTGGTCCCCGTTGTATATGTTCGACGCGCTCGGCGGCCTGCTGGTCAACGCGAGCGCTCAAAATTTTACGGGAGCTTTTCGCCGTCCTCGCAGTCGACATGCCCGCTGCGGACTGCGGCCGGGACGCGGCAGCGACCCCTTAGAAAATCCCCGCAGGCGGCCCGGCGGTGTGTCTTTCTAGCACGCGGCCGCCGGAAGACCCCGTTAACCGGCAGCGTACGTTCGCCGTTTTTCTGTTCGGAAGCTCAGCTGAACGCGGCTTCGGGGCCTGCTCCGCGCTTTTTCGGCGGTGGAACGGCAGCAGCCGCCGCGCTCGCTTATGCGGGCGTAGGACGGAGACCGATTTCGACTCTCGACCTCAGGTCAGTTGGGATTACCCGCTGAATTCAAGCATATCACTAAACGGAGGAAAAGAAACCAACCGGGATTCCCTTAGTAGCTGCGAGCGAACAGGGAAAAGCCCAGCGCTGAGTCCCGTGGGGATTCGGCGCTGGGCTTTCTGGTTACTCCAATGCCTGGTATTATCCGTAGTAGTTCTGATAGTATGAATGTACGAGGGCGTGGTAGAGCGTACGATACACCTTCGGTTGGTCGTATAACTCGAAGTGCGCGAAAGAAGTTGTGATGTCGACATTCAGGTAATTTATTAGGTTTGTCACCGAGGCCACGCGGAGTACGATCGAGGGTGCAGTGAGCTTAGTTATAAGTCTATTGAAGGATTCTTGGTGATTCTTCCTTCAATTAGTAATCGAATCATAGGATAGTATGAAAGTGCCATTATCATGGAAGTATGGTTGATGTATAATTGTGTTTGAGTTTTGAAGGTTTCTTGGTGGTTCTTCCTTCAATTAGTAATCGAATCATCGGATAGTATGAAAGTCCCATTATCATGGAAGTATGGTAGATGTATAATTGTGTTTTGGTTTTGAAGGTTTCTTGGTGATTCTTCCTTCAATTAGTAATCGAATCATCGCATAGTATGAAAGTCCCATTATCATGGAAGTATGGATGATGTATAATTGTGTTTGGGTTTTGAAGTTTTCTTGGTGATTCTTCCTTCAATTAGAAATCGAATCATCGGATAGTATGAAAGTCCCATTATCATGGAAGTATGGTAGATGTATAATTGTGTTTCGGTTTTGAAGGTTTCTTGGTGATTCTTCCTTCAATTAGTAATCGAATCATCGGATAGTACGAAAATCCCATTATCATGGAAGTATGGTTGATGTGTAATTGTGTTTGGGTTGAAAGATTGTTTGTTTGTCTATTTATTTAATTAAAAACCAACAAAAAAACGCATGACTTATGACGCATGTCATAAGACTAAACGGCTATCCTTTGGGATTCTATCCCGCGGGCTACGCCTGTCTGAGGGTCGGTTAAATAAAAAACGGGGCCGCGCTTTTGTTGCAAACGTGGTCCCCGTTGTATATGTTCGACGCGCTCGGCGGCCTGCTGGTCAACGCGAGCGCTCAAAATTTTACGGGAGCTTTTCGCCGTCCTCGCAGTCGACATGCCCGCTGCGGACTGCGGCCGGGACGCGGCAGCGACCCCTTAGAAAATCCCCGCAGGCGGCCCGGCGGTGTGTCTTTCTAGCACGCGGCCGCCGGAAGACCCCGTTAACCGGCAGCGTACGTTCGCCGTTTTTCTGTTCGGAAGCTCAGCTGAACGCGGCTTCGGGGCCTGCTCCGCGCTTTTTCGGCGGTGGAACGGCAGCAGCCGCCGCGCTCGCTTATGCGGGCGTAGGACGGAGACCGATTTCGACTCTCGACCTCAGGTCAGTTGGGATTACCCGCTGAATTCAAGCATATCACTAAACGGAGGAAAAGAAACCAACCGGGATTCCCTTAGTAGCTGCGAGCGAACAGGGAAAAGCCCAGCGCTGAGTCCCGTGGGGATTCGGCGCTGGGCTTTCTGGTTACTCCAATGCCTGGTATTATCCGTAGTAGTTCTGATAGTATGAATGTACGAGGGCGTGGTAGAGCGTACGATACACCTTCGGTTGGTCGTATAACTCGAAGTGCGCGAAAGAAGTTGTGATGTCGACATTCAGGTAATTTATTAGGTTTGTCACCGAGGCCACGCGGAGTACGATCGAGGGTGCAGTGAGCTTAGTTATAAGTCTATTGAAGGATTCTTGGTGATTCTTCCTTCAATTAGTAATCGAATCATAGGATAGTATGAAAGTGCCATTATCATGGAAGTATGGTTGATGTATAATTGTGTTTGAGTTTTGAAGGTTTCTTGGTGATTCTTCCTTCAATTAGTAATCGAATCATCGGATAGTATGAAAGTCCCATTATCATGGAAGTATGGTAGATGTATAATTGTGTTTTGGTTTTGAAGGTTTCTTGGTGATTCTTCCTTCAATTAGTAATCGAATCATCGCATAGTATGAAAGTCCCATTATCATGGAAGTATGGATGATGTATAATTGTGTTTGGGTTTTGAAGTTTTCTTGGTGATTCTTCCTTCAATTAGTAATCGAATCATCGGATAGTATGAAAGTCCCATTATCATGGAAGTATGGTTGATGTATAATTGCGTTTCGGTTTTGAAGGTTTCTTGGTGATTCTTCCTTCAATTAGTAATCGGATCATCGGATAGTATGAAAGTCCCATTATCATGGAAGTATGGTTGATGTATAATTGTGTTTGGGTTGAAAGTTTGTTTGTTTATTTATTTAATTAAAAACCAAAAAAAAAAACGCATGACTTATGACGCATGTCATAAGTCTAAACGGCGATCCTTTCGGATTCTATCCCGCGGGCTACGCCTGTCTGAGGGTCGGTTAAATAAAAAACGGGCCCACGCTTTTGTTGCAAACGTGATCCCCGTTGTATATGTTCGACGCGCTCGGCGGCCTGCTGGTCAACGCGAGCGCTCAAAATTTTACGGGGGCTTTTCGCCGTCCTCGCAGTCGACATACCCGCTGCGGACTGCGGCCGGGACGCGGCAGCGACCCCTTAGAAAATCCCCGCAGGCGGCCCGGCGGTGTGTCTTTCTAGCACGCGGCCGCCGGAAGACCCCGTTAACCGGCAGCGTACGTTCACCGTTTTTCTGTTCGGAAACTCAGCTGAACGCGGCTTCGAGGCCTGCTCCGCGCTTTTTCGGCGGTGGAACGGTAGCAGCCGCCGCGCTCGCTTATGCGGGCATAGGACGGAGACCGATTTCGAATCTGGACCTCAGGTCAGGTGGGATTACCCGCTGAATTCAAGCATATCACTAAGCGGAGGAAAAGAAACCAACCGGGATTCCCTTAGTAGCTGCGAGCGAACAGGGAAAAGCCCAGCGTCGAGTCTCGTGGGGATTCGGCGCTGGGCTTTCTGGTTACTCCAATGCCTGGTATTATCCGTAGTAGTTCTGATAGTATGAATGTACGAGGGCGTGGTAGAGCGTACGATACACCTTCGGTTGGTCGTATAACTCGAAGTGCGCGAAAGAAGTTGTGATGTCGACATTCAGGTAATTTATTAGGTTAGTCACCGAGGCCACGCGGAGTACGATCGAGGGTACAGTGAGCTTAGTTATAAGTCTATTGAAGGTTTCTTGGTGATTCTTCCTTCAATTAGTAATCGAATCATAGGATAGTATGAAAGTCCCATTATCATGGAAGTATGGTTGATGTATAATTGTGTTTGGGTTTTGAAGGTTTCTTGGTGATTCTTCCTTCAATTAGTAATCGAATCATCGGATAGTATGAAAGTCCCATTATCATGGAAGTATGGTTGATGTATAATTGCGTTTCGGTTTTGAAGGTTTCTTGGTGATTCTTCCTTCAATTAGTAATCGGATCATCGGATAGTATGAAAGTCCCATTATCATGGAAGTATGGTAGATGTATAATTGTGTTTCGGTTTTGAAGGTTTCTTGGTGATTCTTCCTTCAATTAGTAATCGAATCATCGGATAGTATGAAAGTCCCATTATCATGGAAGTATGGTAGATGTATAATTGTGTTTCGGTTTTGAAGGTTTCTTGGTGATTCTTCCTTCAATTAGTAATCGAATCATCGGATAGTACGAAAATCCCATTATCATGGAAGTATGGTTGATGTGTAATTGTGTTTGGGTTGAAAGATTGTTTGTTTGTCTATTTATTTAATTAAAAACCAACAAAAAAACGCATGACTTATGACGCATGTCATAAGACTAAACGGCTATCCTTTGGGATTCTATCCCGCGGGCTACGCCTGTCTGAGGGTCGGTTAAATAAAAAACGGGGCCGCGCTTTTGTTGCAAACGTGGTCCCCGTTGTATATGTTCGACGCGCTCGGCGGCCTGCTGGTCAACGCGAGCGCTCAAAATTTTACGGGAGCTTTTCGCCGTCCTCGCAGTCGACATGCCCGCTGCGGACTGCGGCCGGGACGCGGCAGCGACCCCTTAGAAAATCCCCGCAGGCGGCCCGGCGGTGTGTCTTTCTAGCACGCGGCCGCCGGAAGACCCCGTTAACCGGCAGCGTACGTTCACCGTTTTTCTGTTCGGAAACTCAGCTGAACGCGGCTTCGAGGCCTGCTCCGCGCTTTTTCGGCGGTGGAACGGTAGCAGCCGCCGCGCTCGCTTATGCGGGCGTAGGACGGAGACCGATTTCGAATCTGGACCTCAGGTCAGGTGGGATTACCCGCTGAATTCAAGCATATCACTAAGCGGAGGAAAAGAAACCAACCGGGATTCCCTTAGTAGCTGCGAGCGAACAGGGAAAAGCCTAGCGCCGAGTCTCGTGGGGATTCGGCGCTGTGCTTTCTGGTTACTCCAATGCCTGGTATTATCCGTAGTAGTTCTGATAGTATGAATGTACGAGGGCGTGGTAGAGCGTACGATACACCTTCGGTTGGTCGTATAACTCGAAGTGCGCGAAAGAAGTTGTGATGTCGACATTCAGGTAATTTATTAGGTTTGTCACCGAGGCCACGCGGAGTACGATCGAGGGTGCAGTGAGCTTAGTTATAAGTCTATTGAAGGATTCTTGGTGATTCTTCCTTCAATTAGTAATCGAATCATAGGATAGTATGAAAGTGCCATTATCATGGAAGTATGGTTGATGTATAATTGTGTTTGAGTTTTGAAGGTTTCTTGGTGATTCTTCCTTCAATTAGTAATCGAATCATCGGATAGTATGAAAGTCCCATTATCATGGAAGTATGGTAGATGTATAATTGTGTTTTGGTTTTGAAGGTTTCTTGGTGATTCTTCCTTCAATTAGTAATCGAATCATCGCATAGTATGAAAGTCCCATTATCATGGAAGTATGGATGATGTATAATTGTGTTTGGGTTTTGAAGTTTTCTTGGTGATTCTTCCTTCAATTAGTAATCGAATCATCGGATAGTATGAAAGTCCCATTATCATGGAAGTATGGTTGATGTATAATTGCGTTTCGGTTTTGAAGGTTTCTTGGTGATTCTTCCTTCAATTAGTAATCGGATCATCGGATAGTATGAAAGTCCCATTATCATGGAAGTATGGTAGATGTATAATTGTGTTTCGGTTTTGAAGGTTTCTTGGTGATTCTTCCTTCAATTAGTAATCGAATCATCGGATAGTACGAAAATCCCATTATCATGGAAGTATGGTTGATGTGTAATTGTGTTTGGGTTGAAAGATTGTTTGTTTGTCTATTTATTTAATTAAAAACCAACAAAAAAACGCATGACTTATGACGCATGTCATAAGACTAAACGGCTATCCTTTGGGATTCTATCCCGCGGGCTACGCCTGTCTGAGGGTCGGTTAAATAAAAAACGGGGCCGCGCTTTTGTTGCAAACGTGGTCCCCGTTGTATATGTTCGACGCGCTCGGCGGCCTGCTGGTCAACGCGAGCGCTCAAAATTTTACGGGAGCTTTTCGCCGTCCTCGCAGTCGACATGCCCGCTGCGGACTGCGGCCGGGACGCGGCAGCGACCCCTTAGAAAATCCCCGCAGGCGGCCCGGCGGTGTGTCTTTCTAGCACGCGGCCGCCGGAAGACCCCGTTAACCGGCAGCGTACGTTCGCCGTTTTTCTGTTCGGAAACTCAGCTGAACGCGGCTTCGGGGCCTGCTCCGCGCTTTTTCGGCGGTGGAACGGCAGCAGCCGCCGCGCTCGCTTATGCGGGCGTAGGACGGAGACCGATTTCGAATCTCGACCTCAGGTCAGTTGGGATTACCCGCTGAATTCAAGCATATCACTAAACGGAGGAAAAGAAACCAACCGGGATTCCCTTAGTAGCTGCGAGCGAACAGGGAAAAGCCCAGCGCTGAGTCCCGTGGGGATTCGGCGCTGGGCTTTCTGGTTACTCCAATGCCTGGTATTATCCGTAGTAGTTCTGATAGTATGAATGTACGAGGGCGTGGTAGAGCGTACGATACACCTTCGGTTGGTCGTATAACTCGAAGTGCGCGAAAGAAGTTGTGATGTCGACATTCAGGTAATTTATTAGGTTTGTCACCGAGGCCACGCGGAGTACGATCGAGGGTGCAGTGAGCTTAGTTATAAGTCTATTGAAGGATTCTTGGTGATTCTTCCTTCAATTAGTAATCGAATCATAGGATAGTATGAAAGTGCCATTATCATGGAAGTATGGTTGATGTATAATTGTGTTTGAGTTTTGAAGGTTTCTTGGTGATTCTTCCTTCAATTAGTAATCGAATCATCGGATAGTATGAAAGTCCCATTATCATGGAAGTATGGTAGATGTATAATTGTGTTTTGGTTTTGAAGGTTTCTTGGTGATTCTTCCTTCAATTAGTAATCGAATCATCGCATAGTATGAAAGTCCCATTATCATGGAAGTATGGATGATGTATAATTGTGTTTGGGTTTTGAAGGTTTCTTGGTGATTCTTCCTTCAATTAGTAATCGAATCATCGGATAGTATGAAAGTCCCATTATCATGGAAGTATGGTAGATGTACAATTGTGTTTCGGTTTTGAAGGTTTCTTGGTGATTCTTCCTTCAATTAGTAATCGAATCATCGGATAGTATGAAAGTCCCATTATCATGGAAGTATGGTTGATGTATAATTGCGTTTCGGTTTTGAAGGTTTCTTGGTGATTCTTCCTTCAATTAGTAATCGGATCATCGGATAGTATGAAAGTCCCATTATCATGGAAGTATGGTAGATGTATAATTGTGTTTCGGTTTTGAAGGTTTCTTGGTGATTCTTCCTTCAATTAGTAATCGAATCATCGGATAGTATGAAAGTCCCATTATCATGGAAGTATGGTAGATGTATAATTGTGTTTCGGTTTTGAAGGTTTCTTGGTGATTCTTCCTTCAATTAGTAATCGAATCATCGGATAGTATGAAAGTCCCATTATCATGGAAGTATGGTTGATGTATAATTGTGTTTGGGTTGAAAGATTGTTTGTTTGTTTATTTATTTAATTAAAAACCAAAAAAAAAACACATGACTTATGACGCATGTCATAAGACTAAACGGCTATCCTTTGGGATTCTATCCCGCGGGCTACGCCTGTCTGAGGGTCGGTTAAATAAAAAACGGGGCCGCGCTTTTGTTGCAAACGTGGTCCCCGTTGTATATGTTCGACGCGCTCGGCGGCATGCTGGTCAACGCGAGCGCTCAAAATTTTACGGGAGCTTTTCGCCGTCCTCGCAGTCGAAATGCCCGCTGCGGACTGCGGCCGGGACGCGGCAGCGACCCCTTAGAAAATCCCCGCAGGCGGCCCGGCGGTGTGTCTTTCTAGCACGCGGCCGCCGGAAGACCCCGTTAACCGGCAGCGTACGTTCGCCGTTTTTCTGTTCGGAAACTCAGCTGAACGCGGCTTCGGGGCCTGCTCCGCGCTTTTTCGGCGGTGGAACGGCAGCAGCCGCCGCGCTCGCTTATGCGGGCGTAGACGGAGACCGATTTCGAATCTCGACCTCAGGTAAGGTGGGATTACCCGCTGAATTCAAGCATATCACTAAGCGGAGGAAAAGAAACCAACCGGGATTCCCTTAGTAGCTGCGAGCGAACAGGGAAAAGCCCAGCGCCGAGTCCCGTGGGGATTCGGCGCTGGGCGTTCTGGTTACTCCAATGCCTGGTATTATCCGTAGTAGTTCTGATAGTATGAATGTGCGAGGGCGTGGTAGAGCGTACGATACACCTTCGGTTGGTCGTATAACTCGAAGTGCGCGAAAGAAGTTGTGATGTCGACATTCAGGTAATTTATTAGGTTAGTCACCGAGGCCACGCGGAGTACGATCGAGGGTACAGTGAGCTTAGTTATAAAACTATTGAAGGTTTCTTGGTGATTCTTCCTTCAATTAGTAATCGAATCATAGGATAGTATGAAAATCCCATTATCATGGAAGTATGGTTGATGTATAATTGTGTTTGGGTTTTGAAGGTTTCTTGGTGATTCTTCCTTCAATTAGTAATCGAATCATCGGATAGTATGAAAGTCCCATTATCATGGAAGTATGGTAGATGTATAATTGTGTTTCGGTTTTGAAGGTTTCTTGGTGATTCTTCCTTCAATTAGTAATCGAATCATCGCATCGTATGAAAGTCCCATTATCATGGAAGTATGGTTGATGTATAATTGTGTTTGGGTTTTGAAGGTTTCTTGGTGATTCTTCCTTCAATTAGTAATCGAATCATCGCATCGTATGAAAGTCCCATTATCATGGAAGTATGGTTGATGTATAATTGTGTTTGGGGTTGAAGGTTTCTTGGTGATTCTTCCTTCAATTAGTAATCGAATCATCGGATAGTACGAAAATCCCATTATCATGGAAGTATGGTTGATGTGTAATTGTGTTTGGGTTGAAAGATTGTTTGTTTGTCTATTTATTTAATTAAAAACCAACAAAAAAACGCATGACTTATGACGCATGTCATAAGACTAAACGGCTATCCTTTGGGATTCTATCCCGCGGGCTACGCCTGTCTGAGGGTCGGTTAAATAAAAAACGGGGCCGCGCTTTTGTTGCAAACGTGGTCCCCGTTGTATATGTTCGACGCGCTCGGCGGCCTGCTGGTCAACGCGAGCGCTCAAAATTTTACGGGAGCTTTTCGCCGTCCTCGCAGTCGACATGCCCGCTGCGGACTGCGGCCGGGACGCGGCAGCGACCCCTCAGAAAATCCCCGCAGGCGGCCCGGCGGTGTGTCTTTCTAGCACGCGGCCGCCGGAAGACCCCGTTAACCGGCAGCGTACGTTCGCCGTTTTTCTGTTCGGAAACTCAGCTGAACGCGGCTTCGGGGCCTGCTCCGCGCTTTTTCGGCGGTGGAACGGCAGCAGCCGCCGCGCTCGCTTATGCGGGCGTAGGACGGAGACCGATTTCGAATCTCGACCTCAGGTCAGTTGGGATTACCCGCTGAATTCAAGCATATCACTAAACGGAGGAAAAGAAACCAACCGGGATTCCCTTAGTAGCTGCGAGCGAACAGGGAAAAGCCCAGCGCTGAGTCCCGTGGGGATTCGGTGCTGGGCTTTCTGGTTACTCCAATGCCTGGTATTATCCGTAGTAGTTCTGATAGTATGAATGTACGAGGGCGTGGTAGAGCGTACGATACACCTTCGGTTGGTCGTATAACTCGAAGTGCGCGAAAGAAGTTGTGATGTCGACATTCAGGTAATTTATTAGGTTTGTCACCGAGGCCACGCGGAGTACGATCGAGGGTGCAGTGAGCTTAGTTATAAGTCTATTGAAGGATTCTTGGTGATTCTTCCTTCAATTAGTAATCGAATCATAGGATAGTATGAAAGTGCCATTATCATGGAAGTATGGTTGATGTATAATTGTGTTTGAGTTTTGAAGGTTTCTTGGTGATTCTTCCTTCAATTAGTAATCGAATCATCGGATAGTATGAAAGTCCCATTATCATGGAAGTATGGTAGATGTATAATTGTGTTTTGGTTTTGAAGGTTTCTTGGTGATTCTTCCTTCAATTAGTAATCGAATCATCGCATAGTATGAAAGTCCCATTATCATGGAAGTATGGATGATGTATAATTGTGTTTGGGTTTTGAAGGTTTCTTGGTGATTCTTCCTTCAATTAGTAATCGAATCATCGGATAGTATGAAAGTCCCATTATCATGGAAGTATGGTAGATGTACAATTGTGTTTCGGTTTTGAAGGTTTCTTGGTGATTCTTCCTTCAATTAGTAATCGAATCATCGGATAGTATGAAAGTCCCATTATCATGGAAGTATGGTTGATGTATAATTGCGTTTCGGTTTTGAAGGTTTCTTGGTGATTCTTCCTTCAATTAGTAATCGGATCATCGGATAGTATGAAAGTCCCATTATCATGGAAGTATGGTAGATGTATAATTGTGTTTCGGTTTTGAAGGTTTCTTGGTGATTCTTCCTTCAATTAGTAATCGAATCATCGGATAGTATGAAAGTCCCATTATCATGGAAGTATGGTAGATGTATAATTGTGTTTCGGTTTTGAAGGTTTCTTGGTGATTCTTCCTTCAATTAGTAATCGAATCATCGGATAGTATGAAAGTCCCATTATCATGGAAGTATGGTTGATGTATAATTGTGTTTGGGTTGAAAGATTGTTTGTTTGTTTATTTATTTAATTAAAAACCAAAAAAAAAACACATGACTTATGACGCATGTCATAAGACTAAACGGCTATCCTTTGGGATTCTATCCCGCGGGCTACGCCTGTCTGAGGGTCGGTTAAATAAAAAACGGGGCCGCGCTTTTGTTGCAAACGTGGTCCCCGTTGTATATGTTCGACGCGCTCGGCGGCATGCTGGTCAACGCGAGCGCTCAAAATTTTACGGGAGCTTTTCGCCGTCCTCGCAGTCGAAATGCCCGCTGCGGACTGCGGCCGGGACGCGGCAGCGACCCCTTAGAAAATCCCCGCAGGCGGCCCGGCGGTGTGTCTTTCTAGCACGCGGCCGCCGGAAGACCCCGTTAACCGGCAGCGTACGTTCGCCGTTTTTCTGTTCGGAAACTCAGCTGAACGCGGCTTCGGGGCCTGCTCCGCGCTTTTTCGGCGGTGGAACGGCAGCAGCCGCCGCGCTCGCTTATGCGGGCGTAGACGGAGACCGATTTCGAATCTCGACCTCAGGTAAGGTGGGATTACCCGCTGAATTCAAGCATATCACTAAGCGGAGGAAAAGAAACCAACCGGGATTCCCTTAGTAGCTGCGAGCGAACAGGGAAAAGCCCAGCGCCGAGTCCCGTGGGGATTCGGCGCTGGGCGTTTTGGTTACTCCAATGCCTGGTATTATCCGTAGTAGTTCTGATAGTATGAATGTGCGAGGGCGTGGTAGAGCGTACGATACACCTTCGGTTGGTCGTATAACTCGAAGTGCGCGAAAGAAGTTGTGATGTCGACATTCAGGTAATTTATTAGGTTAGTCACCGAGGCCACGCGGAGTACGATCGAGGGTACAGTGAGCTTAGTTATAAAACTATTGAAGGTTTCTTGGTGATTCTTCCTTCAATTAGTAATCGAATCATAGGATAGTATGAAAATCCCATTATCATGGAAGTATGGTTGATGTATAATTGTGTTTGGGTTTTGAAGGTTTCTTGGTGATTCTTCCTTCAATTAGTAATCGAATCATCGGATAGTATGAAAGTCCCATTATCATGGAAGTATGGTAGATGTATAATTGTGTTTCGGTTTTGAAGGTTTCTTGGTGATTCTTCCTTCAATTAGTAATCGAATCATCGCATCGTATGAAAGTCCCATTATCATGGAAGTATGGTTGATGTATAATTGTGTTTGGGTTTTGAAGGTTTCTTGGTGATTCTTCCTTCAATTAGTAATCGAATCATCGCATCGTATGAAAGTCCCATTATCATGGAAGTATGGTTGATGTATAATTGTGTTTGGGGTTGAAGGTTTCTTGGTGATTCTTCCTTCAATTAGTAATCGAATCATCGGATAGTATGAAAATCCCATTATCATGGAAGTATGGTTGATGTATAATTGTGTTTGGGTTGAAAGTTTGTTTGTTTATTTATTTAATGAAAAACCAAAAAAAGAACGCATGACATATGACGCATGTCATGAGTCTAAACGGCGATCCTTTGGGATTCTATCCCGCGGGCTACGCCTGTCTGAGGGTCGGTTAAATAAAAAACGGGCCCGCGCTTTTGTTGCAAACGTGGTCCCCGTTGTATATGTTCGACGCGCTCGGCGGCCTGCTGGTCAACGCGAGCGCTCGAAATTTTACGGGGGCTTTTCGCCGTCCTCGCAGTCGACATACCCGCTGCGGACTGCGGCCGGGACGCGGCAGCGACCCCTTAGAAAATCCCCGCAGGCGGCCCGGCGGTGTGTCTTTCTAGCACGCGGCCGCCGGAAGACCCCGTTAACCGGCAGCGTACGTTCACCGTTTTTCTGTTCGGAAACTCAGCTGAACGCGGCTTCGAGGCCTGCTCCGCGCTTTTTCGGCGGTGGAACGGTAGCAGCCGCCGCGCTCGCTTATGCGGGCGTAGGACGGAGACCGATTTCGAATCTGGACCTCAGGTCAGGTGGGATTACCCGCTGAATTCAAGCATATCACTAAGCGGAGGAAAAGAAACCAACCGGGATTCCCTTAGTAGCTGCGAGCGAACAGGGAAAAGCCTAGCGCCGAGTCTCGTGGGGATTCGGCGCTGGGCTTTCTGGTTACTCCAATGCCTGGTATTATCCGTAGTAGTTCTGATAGTATGAATGTACGAGGGCGTGGTAGAGCGTACGATACACCTTCGGTTGGTCGTATAACTCGAAGTGCGCGAAAGAAGTTGTGAAGTCGACATTCAGGTAATTTATTAGGTTTGTCACCGAGGCCACGCGGAGTACGATCGAGGGTGCAGTGAGCTTAGTTATAAGTCTATTGAAGGATTCTTGGTGATTCTTCCTTCAATTAGTAATCGAATCATAGGATAGTATGAAAGTGCCATTATCATGGAAGTATGGTTGATGTATAATTGTGTTTGAGTTTTGAAGGTTTCTTGGTGATTCTTCCTTCAATTAGTAATCGAATCATCGGATAGTATGAAAGTCCCATTATCATGGAAGTATGGTAGATGTATAATTGTGTTTTGGTTTTGAAGGTTTCTTGGTGATTCTTCCTTCAATTAGTAATCGAATCATCGCATAGTATGAAAGTCCCATTATCATGGAAGTATGGATGATGTATAATTGTGTTTGGGTTTTGAAGTTTTCTTGGTGATTCTTCCTTCAATTAGTAATCGAATCATCGGATAGTATGAAAGTCCCATTATCATGGAAGTATGGTTGATGTATAATTGCGTTTCGGTTTTGAAGGTTTCTTGGTGATTCTTCCTTCAATTAGTAATCGGATCATCGGATAGTATGAAAGTCCCATTATCATGGAAGTATGGTAGATGTATAATTGTGTTTCGGTTTTGAAGGTTTCTTGGTGATTCTTCCTTCAATTAGTAATCGAATCATCGGATAGTACGAAAATCCCATTATCATGGAAGTATGGTTGATGTGTAATTGTGTTTGGGTTGAAAGATTGTTTGTTTGTCTATTTATTTAATTAAAAACCAACAAAAAAACGCATGACTTATGACGCATGTCATAAGACTAAACGGCTATCCTTTGGGATTCTATCCCGCGGGCTACGCCTGTCTGAGGGTCGGTTAAATAAAAAACGGGGCCGCGCTTTTGTTGCAAACGTGGTCCCCGTTGTATATGTTCGACGCGCTCGGCGGCCTGCTGGTCAACGCGAGCGCTCAAAATTTTACGGGAGCTTTTCGCCGTCCTCGCAGTCGACATGCCCGCTGCGGACTGCGGCCGGGACGCGGCAGCGACCCCTTAGAAAATCCCCGCAGGCGGCCCGGCGGTGTGTCTTTCTAGCACGCGGCCGCCGGAAGACCCCGTTAACCGGCAGCGTACGTTCGCCGTTTTTCTGTTCGGAAACTCAGCTGAACGCGGCTTCGGGGCCTGCTCCGCGCTTTTTCGGCGGTGGAACGGCAGCAGCCGCCGCGCTCGCTTATGCGGGCGTAGGACGGAGACCGATTTCGAATCTCGACCTCAGGTCAGTTGGGATTACCCGCTGAATTCAAGCATATCACTAAACGGAGGAAAAGAAACCAACCGGGATTCCCTTAGTAGCTGCGAGCGAACAGGGAAAAGCCCAGCGCTGAGTCCCGTGGGGATTCGGCGCTGGGCTTTCTGGTTACTCCAATGCCTGGTATTATCCGTAGTAGTTCTGATAGTATGAATGTACGAGGGCGTGGTAGAGCGTACGATACACCTTCGGTTGGTCGTATAACTCGAAGTGCGCGAAAGAAGTTGTGATGTCGACATTCAGGTAATTTATTAGGTTTGTCACCGAGGCCACGCGGAGTACGATCGAGGGTGCAGTGAGCTTAGTTATAAGTCTATTGAAGGATTCTTGGTGATTCTTCCTTCAATTAGTAATCGAATCATAGGATAGTATGAAAGTGCCATTATCATGGAAGTATGGTTGATGTATAATTGTGTTTGAGTTTTGAAGGTTTCTTGGTGATTCTTCCTTCAATTAGTAATCGAATCATCGGATAGTATGAAAGTCCCATTATCATGGAAGTATGGTAGATGTATAATTGTGTTTTGGTTTTGAAGGTTTCTTGGTGATTCTTCCTTCAATTAGTAATCGAATCATCGCATAGTATGAAAGTCCCATTATCATGGAAGTATGGATGATGTATAATTGTGTTTGGGTTTTGAAGGTTTCTTGGTGATTCTTCCTTCAATTAGTAATCGAATCATCGGATAGTATGAAAGTCCCATTATCATGGAAGTATGGTAGATGTACAATTGTGTTTCGGTTTTGAAGGTTTCTTGGTGATTCTTCCTTCAATTAGTAATCGAATCATCGGATAGTATGAAAGTCCCATTATCATGGAAGTATGGTTGATGTATAATTGCGTTTCGGTTTTGAAGGTTTCTTGGTGATTCTTCCTTCAATTAGTAATCGGATCATCGGATAGTATGAAAGTCCCATTATCATGGAAGTATGGTAGATGTATAATTGTGTTTCGGTTTTGAAGGTTTCTTGGTGATTCTTCCTTCAATTAGTAATCGAATCATCGGATAGTATGAAAGTCCCATTATCATGGAAGTATGGTAGATGTATAATTGTGTTTCGGTTTTGAAGGTTTCTTGGTGATTCTTCCTTCAATTAGTAATCGAATCATCGGATAGTACGAAAATCCCATTATCATGGAAGTATGGTTGATGTGTAATTGTGTTTGGGTTGAAAGATTGTTTGTTTGTCTATTTATTTAATTAAAAACCAACAAAAAAACGCATGACTTATGACGCATGTCATAAGACTAAACGGCTATCCTTTGGGATTCTATCCCGCGGGCTACGCCTGTCTGAGGGTCGGTTAAATAAAAAACGGGGCCGCGCTTTTGTTGCAAACGTGGTCCCCGTTGTATATGTTCGACGCGCTCGGCGGCCTGCTGGTCAACGCGAGCGCTCAAAATTTTACGGGAGCTTTTCGCCGTCCTCGCAGTCGACATGCCCGCTGCGGACTGCGGCCGGGACGCGGCAGCGACCCCTTAGAAAATCCCCGCAGGCGGCCCGGCGGTGTGTCTTTCTAGCACGCGGCCGCCGGAAGACCCCGTTAACCGGCAGCGTACGTTCACCGTTTTTCTGTTCGGAAACTCAGCTGAACGCGGCTTCGAGGCCTGCTCCGCGCTTTTTCGGCGGTGGAACGGTAGCAGCCGCCGCGCTCGCTTATGCGGGCGTAGGACGGAGACCGATTTCGAATCTGGACCTCAGGTCAGGTGGGATTACCCGCTGAATTCAAGCATATCACTAAGCGGAGGAAAAGAAACCAACCGGGATTCCCTTAGTAGCTGCGAGCGAACAGGGAAAAGCCTAGCGCCGAGTCTCGTGGGGATTCGGCGCTGGGCTTTCTGGTTACTCCAATGCCTGGTATTATCCGTAGTAGTTCTGATAGTATGAATGTACGAGGGCGTGGTAGAGCATACGATACACCTTCGGTTGGTCGTATAACTCGAAGTGCGCGAAAGAAGTTGTGATGTCGACATTCAGGTAATTTATTAGGTTTGTCACCGAGGCCACGCGGAGTACGATCGAGGGTGCAGTGAGCTTAGTTATAAGTCTATTGAAGGATTCTTGGTGATTCTTCCTTCAATTAGTAATCGAATCATAGGATAGTATGAAAGTGCCATTATCATGGAAGTATGGTTGATGTATAATTGTGTTTGAGTTTTGAAGGTTTCTTGGTGATTCTTCCTTCAATTAGTAATCGAATCATCGGATAGTATGAAAGTCCCATTATCATGGAAGTATGGTAGATGTATAATTGTGTTTTGGTTTTGAAGGTTTCTTGGTGATTCTTCCTTCAATTAGTAATCGAATCATCGCATAGTATGAAAGTCCCATTATCATGGAAGTATGGATGATGTATAATTGTGTTTGGGTTTTGAAGTTTTCTTGGTGATTCTTCCTTCAATTAGTAATCGAATCATCGGATAGTATGAAAGTCCCATTATCATGGAAGTATGGTTGATGTATAATTGCGTTTCGGTTTTGAAGGTTTCTTGGTGATTCTTCCTTCAATTAGTAATCGGATCATCGGATAGTATGAAAGTCCCATTATCATGGAAGTATGGTAGATGTATAATTGTGTTTCGGTTTTGAAGGTTTCTTGGTGATTCTTCCTTCAATTAGTAATCGAATCATCGGATAGTACGAAAATCCCATTATCATGGAAGTATGGTTGATGTGTAATTGTGTTTGGGTTGAAAGATTGTTTGTTTGTCTATTTATTTAATTAAAAACCAACAAAAAAACGCATGACTTATGACGCATGTCATAAGACTAAACGGCTATCCTTTGGGATTCTATCCCGCGGGCTACGCCTGTCTGAGGGTCGGTTAAATAAAAAACGGGGCCGCGCTTTTGTTGCAAACGTGGTCCCCGTTGTATATGTTCGACGCGCTCGGCGGCCTGCTGGTCAACGCGAGCGCTCAAAATTTTACGGGAGCTTTTCGCCGTCCTCGCAGTCGACATGCCCGCTGCGGACTGCGGCCGGGACGCGGCAGCGACCCCTTAGAAAATCCCCGCAGGCGGCCCGGCGGTGTGTCTTTCTAGCACGCGGCCGCCGGAAGACCCCGTTAACCGGCAGCGTACGTTCGCCGTTTTTCTGTTCGGAAACTCAGCTGAACGCGGCTTCGGGGCCTGCTCCGCGCTTTTTCGGCGGTGGAACGGCAGCAGCCGCCGCGCTCGCTTATGCGGGCGTAGGACGGAGACCGATTTCGAATCTCGACCTCAGGTCAGTTGGGATTACCCGCTGAATTCAAGCATATCACTAAACGGAGGAAAAGAAACCAACCGGGATTCCCTTAGTAGCTGCGAGCGAACAGGGAAAAGCCCAGCGCTGAGTCCCGTGGGGATTCGGCGCTGGGCTTTCTGGTTACTCCAATGCCTGGTATTATCCGTAGTAGTTCTGATAGTATGAATGTACGAGGGCGTGGTAGAGCGTACGATACACCTTCGGTTGGTCGTATAACTCGAAGTGCGCGAAAGAAGTTGTGATGTCGACATTCAGGTAATTTATTAGGTTTGTCACCGAGGCCACGCGGAGTACGATCGAGGGTGCAGTGAGCTTAGTTATAAGTCTATTGAAGGATTCTTGGTGATTCTTCCTTCAATTAGTAATCGAATCATAGGATAGTATGAAAGTGCCATTATCATGGAAGTATGGTTGATGTATAATTGTGTTTGAGTTTTGAAGGTTTCTTGGTGATTCTTCCTTCAATTAGTAATCGAATCATCGGATAGTATGAAAGTCCCATTATCATGGAAGTATGGTAGATGTATAATTGTGTTTTGGTTTTGAAGGTTTCTTGGTGATTCTTCCTTCAATTAGTAATCGAATCATCGCATAGTATGAAAGTCCCATTATCATGGAAGTATGGATGATGTATAATTGTGTTTGGGTTTTGAAGGTTTCTTGGTGATTCTTCCTTCAATTAGTAATCGAATCATCGGATAGTATGAAAGTCCCATTATCATGGAAGTATGGTAGATGTACAATTGTGTTTCGGTTTTGAAGGTTTCTTGGTGATTCTTCCTTCAATTAGTAATCGAATCATCGGATAGTATGAAAGTCCCATTATCATGGAAGTATGGTTGATGTATAATTGCGTTTCGGTTTTGAAGGTTTCTTGGTGATTCTTCATTCAATTAGTAATCGGATCATCGGATAGTATGAAAGTCCCATTATCATGGAAGTATGGTAGATGTATAATTGTGTTTCGGTTTTGAAGGTTTCTTGGTGATTCTTCCTTCAATTAGTAATCGAATCATCGGATAGTATGAAAGTCCCATTATCATGGAAGTATGGTAGATGTATAATTGTGTTTCGGTTTTGAAGGTTTCTTGGTGATTCTTCCTTCAATTAGTAATCGAATCATCGGATAGTACGAAAATCCCATTATCATGGAAGTATGGTTGATGTGTAATTGTGTTTGGGTTGAAAGATTGTTTGTTTGTCTATTTATTTAATTAAAAACCAACAAAAAAACGCATGACTTATGACGCATGTCATAAGACTAAACGGCTATCCTTTGGGATTCTATCCCGCGGGCTACGCCTGTCTGAGGGTCGGTTAAATAAAAAACGGGGCCGCGCTTTTGTTGCAAACGTGGTCCCCGTTGTATATGTTCGACGCGCTCGGCGGCCTGCTGGTCAACGCGAGCGCTCAAAATTTTACGGGAGCTTTTCGCCGTCCTCGCAGTCGACATGCCCGCTGCGGACTGCGGCCGGGACGCGGCAGCGACCCCTTAGAAAATCCCCGCAGGCGGCCCGGCGGTGTGTCTTTCTAGCACGCGGCCGCCGGAAGACCCCGTTAACCGGCAGCGTACGTTCGCCGTTTTTCTGTTCGGAAACTCAGCTGAACGCGGCTTCGGGGCCTGCTCCGCGCTTTTTCGGCGGTGGAACGGCAGCAGCCGCCGCGCTCGCTTATGCGGGCGTAGGACGGAGACCGATTTCGAATCTCGACCTCAGGTCAGTTGGGATTACCCGCTGAATTCAAGCATATCACTAAACGGAGGAAAAGAAACCAACCGGGATTCCCTTAGTAGCTGCGAGCGAACAGGGAAAAGCCCAGCGCTGAGTCCCGTGGGGATTCGGCGCTGGGCTTTCTGGTTACTCCAATGCCTGGTATTATCCGTAGTAGTTCTGATAGTATGAATGTACGAGGGCGTGGTAGAGCGTACGATACACCTTCGGTTGGTCGTATAACTCGAAGTGCGCGAAAGAAGTTGTGATGTCGACATTCAGGTAATTTATTAGGTTTGTCACCGAGGCCACGCGGAGTACGATCGAGGGTGCAGTGAGCTTAGTTATAAGTCTATTGAAGGATTCTTGGTGATTCTTCCTTCAATTAGTAATCGAATCATAGGATAGTATGAAAGTGCCATTATCATGGAAGTATGGTTGATGTATAATTGTGTTTGAGTTTTGAAGGTTTCTTGGTGATTCTTCCTTCAATTAGTAATCGAATCATCGGATAGTATGAAAGTCCCATTATCATGGAAGTATGGTAGATGTATAATTGTGTTTTGGTTTTGAAGGTTTCTTGGTGATTCTTCCTTCAATTAGTAATCGAATCATCGCATAGTATGAAAGTCCCATTATCATGGAAGTATGGATGATGTATAATTGTGTTTGGGTTTTGAAGGTTTCTTGGTGATTCTTCCTTCAATTAGTAATCGAATCATCGGATAGTATGAAAGTCCCATTATCATGGAAGTATGGTAGATGTACAATTGTGTTTCGGTTTTGAAGGTTTCTTGGTGATTCTTCCTTCAATTAGTAATCGAATCATCGGATAGTATGAAAGTCCCATTATCATGGAAGTATGGTTGATGTATAATTGCGTTTCGGTTTTGAAGGTTTCTTGGTGATTCTTCCTTCAATTAGTAATCGGATCATCGGATAGTATGAAAGTCCCATTATCATGGAAGTATGGTTGATGTATAATTGTGTTTGGGTTTTGAAGGTTTCTTGGTGATTCTTCCTTCAATTAGTAATGGAATCATCGGATAGTATGAAAATCCCATCATCATGGAAGTATGGTTGATGTATAATTGTGTTTGGGTTGAAAGTTTGTTTGTTTATTTATTTAATTAAAAACCAAAAAAAAAACGCATGACTTATGACGCATGTCATAAGTCTAAACGGCGATCCTTTCGGATTCCATCCCGCGGGCTACGCCTGTCTGAGGGTCGGTTAAATAAAAAACGGGCCCACGGTTTTGTTGCAAACGTGATCCCCGTTGTATATGTTCGACGCGCTCGGCGGCCTGCTGGTCAACGCGAGCGCTCAAAATTTTACGGGGGCTTTTCGCCGTCCTCGCAGTCGACATACCCGCTGCGGACTGCGGCCGGGACGCGGCAGCGACCCCTTAGAAAATCCCCGCAGGCGGCCCGGCGGTGTGTCTTTCTAGCACGCGGCCGCCGGAAGACCCCGTTAACCGGCAGCGTACGTTCACCGTTTTTCTGTTCGGAAACTCAGCTGAACGCGGCTTCGAGGCCTGCTCCGCGCTTTTTCGGCGGTGGAACGGTAGCAGCCGCCGCGCTCGCTTATGCGGGCGTAGGACGGAGACCGATTTCGAATCTGGACCTCAGGTCAGGTGGGATTACCCGCTGAATTCAAGCATATCACTAAGCGGAGGAAAAGAAACCAACCGGGATTCCCTTAGTAGCTGCGAGCGAACAGGGAAAAGCCCAGTGCCGAGTCTCGTGGGGATTCGGCGCTGGGCTTTCTGGTTACTCCAATGCCTGGTATTATCCGTAGTAGTTCTGATAGTATGAATGTACGAGGGCGTGGTAGAGCGTACGATACACCTTCGGTTGGTCGTATAACCCGAAGTGCGCGAAAGAAGTTGTGATGTCGACATTCAGGTAATTTATTAGGTTAGTCACCGAGGCCAAGCGGAGTACGATCGAGGGTACAGTGAGCTTAGTTATAAGTCTATTGAAGGTTTCTTGGTGATTCTTCCTTCAATTAGTAATCGAATCATAGGATAGTATGAAAGTCCCATTATCATGGAAGTATGGTTGATGTATAATTGTGTTTGGGTTTTGAAGGTTTCTTGGTGATTCTTCCTTCAATTAGTAATCGAATCATCGGATAGTATGAAAGTCCCATTATCATGGAAGTATGGTAGATGTATAATTGTGTTTCGGTTTTGAAGGTTTCTTGGTGATTCTTCCTTCAATTAGTAATCGAATCATCGCATCGTATGAAAGTCCCATTATCATGGAAGTATAGTTGATGTATAATTGTGTTTGGGTTTTGAAGGTTTCTTGGTGATTCTTCCTTCAATTAGTAATCGAATCATCGCATCGTATGAAAGTCCCATTATCATGGAAGTATGGTTGATGTATAATTGTGTTTGGGGTTGAAGGTTTCTTGGTGATTCTTCCTTCAATTAGTAATCGAATCATCGGATAGTATGAAAATCCCATTATCATGGAAGTATGGTTGATGTATAATTGTGTTTGGGTTGAAAGTTTGTTTGTTTATTTATTTAATGAAAAACCAAAAAAAGAACGCATGACATATGACGCATGTCATGAGTCTAAACGGCGATCCTTTGGGATTCTATCCCGCGGGCTACGCCTGTCTGAGGGTCGGTTAAATAAAAAACGGGCCCGCGCTTTTGTTGCAAACGTGGTCCCCGTTGTATATGTTCGACGCGCTCGGCGGCCTGCTGGTCAACGCGAGCGCTCGAAATTTTACGGGGGCTTTTCGCCGTCCTCGCAGTCGACATGCCCGCTGCGGACTGCGGCCGGGACGCGGCAGCGACCCCTTAGAAAATCCTCGCAGGCGGCCCGGCGGTGTGTCTTTCTAGCACGCGGCTCCCGGAAGACCCCGTTAACCGGCAGCGTACGTTCGCCTTTTTTCCGTTCGGAAACTCGGCTGAACGCGGCTTCGAGGCCTGCTGTGCGCTTTTTCTGCGGTGGAACGGCAGCAGCCGCCGCGCTCGCTTATGCGGGCGTAGGACGGAGACCGATTTTGAATCTGGACCTCAGGTCAGGTGGGATTACCCGCTGAATTCAAGCATATCAGTAAGCGGAGGAAATGAAACCAACCGGGATTCCCTTAGTAGCTGCGAGCGAACAGGGAAAAGCCCAGCGCCGAGTCTCGTGGGGATTCGGCGCTGGGCTTTCTGGTTACTCCAATGCCTGGTATTATCCGTAGTAGTTCTGATAGTATGAATGTACGAGGGCGTGGTAGAGCGTACAATACACGTTCGGTTGGTCGTATAACTCGAAGTGCGCGAAAGAAGTTGTGATGTCGACATTCAGGTAATTTATTAGGTTAGTCACCGAGGCCACGCGGAGTACGATCGAGGGTACAGTGAGCTTAGTTATAAGTCTATTGAAGGTTAGTTGGTGATTCTTCCTTCAATTAGTAATCGAATCATAGGATAGTATGAAAGTCCCATTATCATGGAAGTATGGTTGATGTATAATTGTGTTTGGGTTTTGAAGGTTTCTTGGTGATTCTTCCTTCAATTAGTAATCGAATCATCGGATAGTATGAAAGTCCCATTATCATGGAAGTATGGTAGATGTATAATTGTGTTTCGGTTTTGAAGGTTTCTTGGTGATTCTTCCTTCAATTAGTAATCGAATCATCGCATCGTATGAAAGTCCCATTATCATGGAAGTATGGTTGATGTATAATTGTGTTTGGGTTTTGAAGGTTTCTCGGTGATTCTTCCTTCAATTAGTAATCGAATCATCGGATAGTATGAAAGTCCCATTATCATGGAAGTATGGTTGATGTATAATTGTGTTTGGGTTTTGAAGGTTTCTCGGTGATTCTTCCTTCAATTAGTAATCGAATCATCGGATAGTATGAAAGTCCCATTATCATGGAAGTATGGTTGATGTATAATTGTGTTTGGGTTTTGAAGGTTTCTTGGTGATTCTTCCTTCAATTAGTAATCGAATCATCGGATAGTATGAAAATCCCATTATCATGGAAGTATGGTTGATGTATGATTGTGTTTGGGTTGAAGGTTTGTTTATTTATTTATTCAATTAAAAACCAAAAAAAAAACCAATGAATTATGACGCATGTCATAAGTCTAAACCGCGGTCCTTTGGGATTCTATCCCGAGGGCTACGCCTGTCCGAGGGATGGTTAAATAAAAAACGGGGCCACGCTTTTGTTGCAAACTTGGTCCCCGTTGTATATGTTCGACGCCCGGCGGCCTGCTGGTCAACGCGAGCGCTCAAAATTTTACGGGGGCTTTTCGCCGTCCTCGCAGTTGACAGGCCCGCAGCGGCCTGCGGCCTGGACGCGGCGGCGACCCCTTAGAAAAGTCGCGTAGGCGACCCGGCGGCATGTCTTTCTAGCACGGCGCTGCCGGAAGACCCCGTTGCTCGGCAGCATACGTTCGCCTTTTTTCCGTTCGGAAACTCGGCTGAACGCGGCTTCGAGGCCTGCTGTGCGCTTTTTCTGCGGTGGAACGGCAGCAGCCGCTCCGCTCGCTTACGCGGGCGTAGGACGGAGACTTATTTCGAATCTCGACCTCAGGTCAGGTGGGATTACCCGCTGAATTCAAGCATATCACTAAGCGGAGGAAAAAAACCAACCGGGATTCCCTTAGTAGCTGCGAGCGAACAGGGAAAAGCCCAGCGCCGAGTCTCGCGGGATTCGGCGCTGGGCTTTCTGGTTACTCCAATGCCTGGTATTATCTGTAGTAGTTCTGATAGTATGAATGTGCGAGGGCGTGGTAGACCGTACGATACACCTTCGGTTGGTCGTATAACTCGAAGTGAGCGAAAGAAGTTGTGATGTCGACATTCAGGTAATTTATTAGGTTAGTCACCGAGGCAACGCGGAGTACGATCGAGGGTACAGTGAGCTTAGTTATAAAGCTGTTGATGGTTTCTTGGTGATTCTTCCTTCAATTAGTAATCGGATCATCGGATAGTATGAAAGTCCCATTATCATGGAAGTATGGTTGATGTATAATTGTGTTTGGGTTTTGAAGTTTTCTTGGTGATTCTTCCTTCAATTAGTAATCGAATCATCGGATAGTATGAAAGTCCCATTATCATGGAAGTATGGTTGATGTATAATTGCGTTTCGGTTTTGAAGGTTTCTTGGTGATTCTTCCTTCAATTAATAATCGAATCATCGGATAGTATGAAAATCCCATTATCATGGAAGTATGGTTGATGTATAATTGTGTTTGGGTTGAAAGATTGTTTGTTTGTTTATTTATTTAATTAAAAACCAAAAAAAAAACGCATGACTTATGACGCATGTCATAAGACTAAACGGCGATCCTTTGGGATTCTATCCCGCGGGCTACGCCTGTCTGAGGGTCGGTTAAATAAAAAACGGGGCCGCGCTTTTGTTGCAAACGTCGTCCCCGTTGTATATGTTCGACGCGCTCGGCGGCCTGCTGGTCAACGCGAGCGCTCGAAATTTTACGTGGGCTTTTCGCCGTCCTCGCAGTCGACATGCCCGCTGCGGACTGCGGCCGGGACGCGGCAGCGACCCCTTAGAAAATCCCCGCAGGCGGCCCGGCGGTGTGTCTTTCTAGCACGCGGCCCCCGGAAGACCCCGTTAACCGGCAGCGTACGTTCGCCGTTTTTCTGTTCGGAAACTCAGCTGAACGCGGCTTCGGGGCCTGCTCCGCGCTTTTTCGGCGGTGGAACGGCAGCAGCCGCCGCGCTCGCTTATGCTGGCGTAGGACGGAGACCGATTTCGAATCTCGACCTCAGGTCAGGTGGGATTACCCGCTGAATTCAAGCATATCACTAAGCGGAGGAAAAGAAACCAACCGGGATTCCCTTAGTAGCTGCGAGCGAACAGGGAAAAGCCCACCGCCGAGTCTCGTGGGGATTCGGCGCTGGGCTTTCTGGTTACTCCAATGCCTGGTATTATCCGTAGTAGTTCTGATAGTATGAATGTGCGAGGGCATGGTAGTGCGTACGATACACCTTCGGTTGGTCGTATAACTCGAAGTGAGCGAAAGAAGTTGTGATGTCGACATTCAGGTAATTTATTAGGTTAGTCACCGAGGCCACGCGGAGTACGATCGAGGGTACAGTGAGCTTAGTTATAAGTCTATTGAAGGTTTCTTGGTGATTCTTCCTTCAATTAGTAATCGAATCATAGGATAGTATGAAAGTCCCATTATCATGGAAGTATGGTTGATGTATAATTGTGTTTGGGTTTTGAAGGTTTCTTGGTGATTCTTCCTTCAATTAGTAATCGAATCATCGGATAGTATGAAAGTCCCATTATCATGGAAGTATGGTAGATGTATAATTGTGTTTCGGTTTTGAAGGTTTCTTGTTGATTCTTCCTTCAATTAGTAATCGAATCATCGCATCGTATGAAAATCCCATTATCATGGAAGTATGGTTGATGTATAATAGTGTTTGGGTTGAAAGTTTGTTTATTTATTTATTCAATTAAAAACAAAAAAAAAACCAATGAATTATGACGCATGTCATAAGTCTAAACCGCGGTCCTTTGGGATTCTATCCCGAGGGCTACGCCTGTCCGAGGGTTGCTGTCCGGAGGAAAAAAACCAACCGGGATTCCCTTAGTAGCTGCGAGCGAACAGGGAAAAGCCCAGCGCCGAGTCTCGCGGGATTCGGCGCTGGGCTTTCTGGTTACTCCAATGCCTGGTATTATCTGTAGTAGTTCTGATAGTATGAATGTGCGAGGGCGTGGTAGTGCGTACGATACACCTTCGGTTGGTCGTATAACTCGAAGTGAGCGAAAGAAGTTGTGATGTCGACATTCAGGTAATTTATTAGGTTAGTCACCGAGGCAACGCGGAGTACGATCGAGGGTACAGTGAGCTTAGTTATAAAGCTGTTGATGGTTTCTTGGTGATTCTTCCTTCAATTAGTAATCGAATCATAGGATAGTATGAAAGTCCCATTATCATGGAAGTATGGTTGATGTATAATTGTGTTTGGGTTTTGAAGGTTTCTTGGTGATTCTTCCTTCAATTAGTAATCGAATCATCGGATAGTATGAAAATCCCATTATCATGGAAGTATGGTTGATGTATAATTGTGTTTGGGTTGAAAGTTTGTTTGTTTATTTATTTAATTAAAAACCAAAAAAAGAACGCATGACTTATGACGCATGTCATAAGTCTAAACGGCGATCCTTTGGGATTCTATCCCGCGGGCTACGCCTGTCTGAGGGTCGGTTAAATAAAAAACGGGCCCGCGCTTTTGTTGCAAACGTGGTCCCCGTTGTATATGTTCGACGCGCTCGGCGGCCTGCTGGTCAACGCGAGCGCTCAAAATTTTACGGGGGCTTTTCGCCGTCCTCGCAGTCGACATGCCCGCTGCGGACTGCGGCCGGGACGCGGCAGCGACCCCTTAGAAAATCCCCGCAGGCGGCCCGGCGGTGTGTCTTTCTAGCACGCGGCCGCCGGAAGACCCCGTTAACCGGCAGCGTACGTTCGCCGTTTTTCTGTTCGGAAACTCAGCTGAACGCGGCTTCGAGGCCTGCTCCGCGCTTTTTCGGCGGTGGAACGGCAGCAGCCGCCGCGCTCGCTTATGCGGGCGTAGGACGGAGACCGATTTCGAATCTCGACCTCAGGTCAGGTGGGATTACCCGCTGAATTCAAGCATATCACTAAGCGGAGAAAAAGAAACCAACCGGGATTCCCTTAGTAGCTGCGAGCGAACAGGGAAAAGCCCAGCGCCGAGTCTCGCGGGATTCGGCGCGATTCTGACGTGCAAATCAATCGTCTGAGCTGGGTATAGGGGCGAAAGGCTAATCGAACCATCTAGTAGCTGGTTCCCTCCGAAGTTTCCCTCAGGATAGCTGGCGCTCAGGAGACCTGATTCTCATGTAAAGCGAGGCCTTGGGGCCGAAACGACCTCAACCTATTCTCAAACTTTAAATGTGTGAGATCTCCAGCCTGCTCGTAAGATGAGGCCGAAGTCTTTTGGATCGGAGTGCCAAGTGGGCCAATTTTGGTAAGCAGAACTAGCGCTGTGGGATGAACCAAACGCCCGGTTAAGGCGCCCGAATCGACGCTCATGGGAAACCATGAAAGGCGAATGTTGCTGAAGACAGCAGGACGGTGGCCACGGAAGTCGGAATCCGCTAAGGAGTGTGTAACAACTCACCTGCCGAAGTAGGAGGCGCGCGGCGGTGAGCGCAGAAGGGTCTGGGCGTGAGCCTGCCTGGAGCCGCCGTCTGTGCAGATCTTGGTTTTAGTAGCAAATACTCTAGCGAGGGCCTGGAGGGCTGATGTGGAGAAGGGTTTCTTGTTTATTGCCGTTGCACAAGAGTCAGTCGACCCTAAGCCCTATGAGAAATCCGACGTTGATGGGCAGCAATCGTACTTGGCTGGACTGAGGGTGTGCGCACCTTGCGGCCGCGGTCGACTGCTCCCGTCGGGCGAAAGGGAATCCGGTTCCTATTCCGGAACCCGGCTGCGGAACCGTTACTTCGCGGGCACTCGCCTGCGAGTGCTCGTCGGGGTAACCCAAAATGGCCCGGAGACGCCGGCGAGAGGTCTGGGAAGAGTTGTCTTTTCTTTATAAGCGTTCGAGTTCCCTGGAATCCTATAGCAGGGAGATAGGGTTTGGAACCCGAAGAGCACCGCAGTTGCGGCGGTGTCCGGACCTTCCCCCCAAACCTTGAAAATCCGGGTGAGGGCTACGCGGAATGTCGCGCCGGCTCGTACCCATATCCGCAGCAGGTCTCCAAGGTTAAGAGCCTCTAGTCGATAGAATAATGTAGGTAAGGGAAGCCGGCAAACTGGATCCGTAACTACGGAACAAGGATTGGCTCTGAGGATCGGGGCGTGTCGGGCTTGGTCGGGAAGCGGGTCGGTGCTGACGTGCCGGGCCTGGGCGAGGGGCGACGGGTTCGGCGGGGAAATCCGTCGGCTTACCGGGATCCGAGCTCGGTCTCGTGCCTTGGCCTCCCGCGGATCTTCCTTGCTGCGGGGTGTCGGCTGTTTCCCTTGGGGGACGGTCGAGTTTACGAGTATTCGTAATTGCGTCTTTTCCAAATTCTCAAATCAAATGTCACGTTGATTAGGGGTGCTTTGGAAGCCCGTCGGTGGAGAGTGTCCGATGAGTCGTCTAGCGACCATCGTTTGCTGCTTTACGAGGTGGAGACGCAGAGTGTTGGTGGTGCTGTTGTTCAGTTGGCGGAGCCTGGCCGCTATATATTGAGTCGCGCTGATTGGGTGCTGTTTGACCGCAGTTTGCAGCAGGGTCTGCGAGTTTGGAGAAGGCGGTTTCGAGACCAGCATGTGGATGTGGCCGCACTGGAATTTGGGAAGACGATGGTGGCTGCGGCAGACTCTGCGATTCCGCGCAGCACAGGCAGGGAACGGCTTTCCGCTTGGTGGACTGCTGAGTTCGCCCAAATGAGGTTGCAGGTCCGCCGTGCACGGCGGCGGGCTCAGAGGGCTCGTGATGAGGGTGATCGAGTCCGCTTGTTTGCGACATACCGGCGAGAATGTAACAAGTACCGGGCTCGGGTGCGTGAGGCTCGGCGGCTCTCTTGGAGGAATTTTGTGACTGAGCAAGGCCGAAAGGATCCCTGGGGCCTGGTTTACCGGGTCACGTTTGGGAAGCAGAAGAGGGAGCAGGTCTTTTCCGGCCTGCGGACCCCTACGGGTATGGAGACGGATTTGGAGGCGGTGTTGAAGTTGCTGCTTGAGGGCATGTTGCCGGATGATTGTCTGGTGGGCGAGACGGCTTATCATTGCCGCATTCGCCATCAGGTGGCGGAGATAGCTCTTGTGGAGCGTTCAGCTTTGATAACAGAAGAGGAGTTGTTGGATGCTCTCTACTCGATGCGCCAGGGCAGGGCCCCTGGGCTGGATGGTATAACGGTGGAGTTGCTGAGGAGGTCTGTTTCCTATTGCCTGGGAGATTTACTTGATATGTATAATTCTGTTTTAAGAGTGTCCGACTTCCCAAGGTGTTGGAAGTTGGGGAAGTTGGTGGTTCTGTACAAGGGTTCTGGTAAGGACCCCGCTCAGGTGGCGTCGTATCGTCCATTGACGTTGCTGTCCTCAGTTGGAAAGGTGTTTGAGAAGATTTTATTTTCTCGGCTTTCGGCCCGTTTTGTTGGGAACGGGAGCCTTAGTCAGCGGCAATTTGGATTCCGCCGTGGCTCGAGTCCAGAAGATGCCATGCGCCATGTCCAGCAGGCGATGGCGGATGCCGACCGATACCTTTTGGGTGTATTTCTTGACATCCGTGGTGCTTTTGACAACCTTTGGTGGCCGTCTGTCCTTTATCAACTGGGCAGACGTGGATTGACGCAGGAGGAGATGGCTTTGTTCCGCAGTTTTTTCCGAGATAGACGGGTGGTGCTCCGTCACGGGCATTGTGAGTGCACCAAGGTGTTGTCTAAGGGGAGCCCCCAGGGTAGTGTCCTCAGCCCCCTGTTGTGGTCGGTTGAGTTCGATACGTTGTTGCGGGTGCGGTTCCCGCCTGGATGCGGAGTCGTGGCTTATGCGGATGATGCTTTACTGTTGGTGCCGGGGGTTTCCCGTGTAGACCTGGAACGAAAGGTGGAGAAGGCATGTCAGCAGCTCATGGTATGGGCTCGGCAGCATAAGCTGGAGTTCAATTACGGTAAGTCCACGGCAATGATGCTGAGAGGTAGGTTTCACCCGGAGAGGCGGCCCGTTGTTCGCTTGGGCGGGCAACGCTTGCAGTTTGTTGATTGTCAGCGGTACCTGGGTGTGCTTTTGGATGATCGAGGCACATTCAAGGAGCACTTTCGGTCGGTGGGAAGTAAGGCATGTGCCGCGTTTAACAGTTTGCGGCGGGTGTCAGGTTCGACATGGGGCCTAGACTTTGCGGCCTTGATGGTATTGTATAAAGGTTTGTTTGAGGCCATTATGTTATATGCCTCTGCTGTGTGGGTACAGCGGTTGAATGCGAGGTATTATCAGACCTTATTGAACCGGCCGCAGCGTTTAGCGCTGCTGGCGTTGACGAAGGCGTACCGCACGGTGTCAGGGGAAGCCCTGACGGTGATTGCTGGGGTGAAGCCCCTGGACATATCAGCATGGGAAAGAGCGGAGAAGCACCGCTTGAGGAGGTCTGGTCGGTGGACGGCTGATGGTGCAAGAGGTGTTGAGCTTGCCGGATTTGAGGAGTGGCAGCGGCGGTGGGATGCCGCCACGGTGGGGCGGCATACCTACGCTCTATTTCCAGACGTTCGACGTCGTTGTGTGAGTTGCCGGGTGCAGCCGGACCATGTGATGACGCAGGTGCTCTCAGGGCACGGAGATTTCCGTGCGAAGTTATACTCTTTTCGGCTGGTGGAGAGTCCGAATTGCTCGGAGTGTGGTTTGCCAGAGACCGTGGCGCATGTTTTATATGATTGTGTGCGGTATGCATTTGCTAGGGACAGATTGCTCCGTGACCTCCAGAGGCTCGGGTTGGACTTCCATGTTCCAACCTTGCTGTTTTCGGCGGCTGGCTTAGATGCCTTTCGGCGATTTGTTGGCTGTGTTTTTCGGGGTAGGTAGCTCGGACAGCCCGGCTGGTTAGGGTTGCATGGCTCGCCCGGGTCATGTCTCCTGTCTGAGCCGACCGGGACTCCGCATAGGATAGGGCGGCCCATGGCTGAAGATTGGTTGTGATTGTGAGCAGAGCATGCAGGTGTTGCGTGGATCGTCTGTGCTAGGACGTTTGAGGCTGTTCAGACGGCGATCACGTTGAGAGAAACGACCGGGTTGGCATTTGTGTGCCGGTCCGAGGATCTCCCGATGAGGCCGGAGGGATGCCGAGGATGCCGAGGATGGCTGAGGGGGGGACATCTTAGCCTGGCGAATGCCTTTTGGCATGACAGTTCCGAGGGCTTTTGAGGACTGCAGGCAAAGGCTTCGGCCTGGGAACTGCAGGGGTGGTGGGCTACCGGAATAGCCCAAGGTGGGTACCTCTAAAACAAAATTAAAGATGTTCCCCTTGGGGGACGGTCGAGTTTACGAGTATTCGTAATTGCGTCTTTTCCAAATTTTGCGTTTCACGTGATTTTGAGGCTCTATTTCGCGGAGTGTGTGTTCCCTTGCAGGATCTGGATTGGTCGAGTATGCTGTGTGCTCTGCACTTGGCTTCTTGGTCATCTGGGTGTTGTTGTTGGGTATGCACTCGTCAAAATTTGTTTTGGTTTTTAGTTTGGCTGTCCTGGTGGTTCCTTGTTGTGGACCAGGGGGCCCGGGGTGTGTCGGTAAGTCGACCTGCGCTTGGCGTAGTGTGTCGCAGTAGGGGCACGCCTCGCGGAATCCACCTAACGTTTTGTGCTGTGGGAGAGCGAGAGTTATTGGCATGCATGCTCTGTTTTTTTTTTGGATTGTGACGTGGGTCGACAGTTGCGACAGTTTGCCTCGAGTAAGTGTGCGCGGAGCCTGTGTTAATGGCGAGTTTTGATGCTTTTATGTGTCTTATCTATGATGGCGCTGTATTCCTTATTTCTTTGTAATTTCATTTCTTCTGTTTGTTTCTGTTTTTGTATATTCTGTTCTGGCAGCTTTGTTGTCTGTTTGTAGGCTGAGGGTAGGGAGACCTACCGGAGGCCAAATAGTGTGGTTTGCCCCCCCGGTGCCATGAGCCAGTTGTGCGGGGTTTGAAAAACATACTATCTTGGTTGCGCAAGTTGGCCCGGTGACGGGCCGCAATCTGATCCTCTCTGAGGTGAACCCGGCTCGTTCTCTGTGGGTACAGACGGCGGGTTGGCGTAGAAGTGGGCCCAGTGCGGCTGGCATTGGTATTCGGATTTTCTGCTACGACGGGTGGAAGCCGTCGGACACTGCTCGCGGTTTGCTTCGGCGCTGTATGGGCAGCGACGTTTGTCGAGAGCCGTCCACTGCAATGGATGCCGGCAGGGGCACGCCCACCGTAACGACTATGTCAGGTGAGGCGGCGGTTTGTAGCCGGCGATGTCGTGGCGTCCTTCTCTCCCCTGCTGCGGTTCGCTCGTGTAACCTGGACGGGGCACGGGCTGCCGTAGCTGCGGTAATGAGCGGGGTAGCGGCCGGCATACGTGCTCAGATGGCGGGTCCTGCGTACGGCGGCCTCGGCGGCGTTACTCCGGGTGTAAGCCCGGCGGTGGAAGCGCGTGAACGGCGTTTCGTTTCAAGACAAGATGGAGCCAGGCACCACTTCCCTCGCAGGCGGTCGTGGTGCTTTCCTTCAGCTGAGTGGCCCCTTTTTGGGTAGGCTGGCGGGTCTGCGGTGTCCGGGGGGTGCGTCGCGAGGTGGCTACTTTTTCCGGCCTCCGACGTTACTCTGCGCACACTTTCTAATATCCCTTAAACGGGAAGAGCGTCTGCCGACGTTACTGGCATTTATGGTAAAGGTTATATATAGTTGTTTCTGCGTCTACTCGCAGTTTTTCCTTGAGGTTACCAAGCCTCCGATCTATTTTTGTTTATTTATTTTCTTCATTTATTTACTGTTTGTTTGGTGCTTCGCTGCTAACTCCACCTGTATGGCGTCCAGGGGACGTTTGTCGGATATTTCCAGCTGTGACGAGGGGTCACCACCCCCTCGGCGTGGTAAGAGGCAGGGGGCGGAGGCGCCCTCAGATAGTGAGGCTCCGGCCAGTCGTTTGCGGCAGAAGGGTGTACGGCCTCAGCCTGTGCCGTCATCTGCTGGGCGCTGTTCAGACAAAGATTTGGAGGTCGAGGAGATCTTGGGACTGCCGCCGTCGACGGCGAGGGTGCCACCTCTGCGGGCCCGGAAGCAGGCGGTCTTAGAATTGAAGAAGGTGGAGAGCCAGGTTGCCACGGAGGCGCTTGCCCTCCAAGGAATGAAGGAGCTGGCAGCCCTTTTTGATAGTGTAGTAGGTGAGCTGTAAGAACACATCGGCAGCAGCAGGAACGTGAAGGAGAAGACTGCGGCATTCATGTCGGTACGGTTGCGCAAGTTGCGCTACCTTCATTCTCTGTCGATGCGCCGGGTAGAGCGTCTACAAGGGTTTGTGGACGGCTACAAGACGGGTGCGGCTGTAAAGGATGTTGCCGGTGTTTCGGAAGGTGTGGTGAGAGATCAGCCGTTGTTTTCAGCGGTGGTGGAGCGGTCGCGTTGGCGCCGCCAGAAGGTCGTGTTGGTGGATCGGCCCGCTGAGACAACGCAGGTGGCGTTCAAGGAGGAGGTGGTCCAGAAGTTGGGGGCCAAGGAGAAGGGGCTGAGGATTGTCAGTGTTAAGGAGAACCAAAAAGGTTTGCGGATTCTGGCTAATGATAGCGATGAAGAGAAAAAGATAAAGGAGAACGAACTGTTGCGCCCCTATGTGATGAAGTCGGTGCCGTCTCAGCCTTTGCGGCCTCGGATGATATTGTATGACGTTCCGAGCTGCCTCACGGAGGACCAGTTATTGGAGGCAATTCGGGTGCAGAACACTCAGTTAGCACCCGATGAATTTAAGAAGTTGTTGAAAGTTGCGTTCCGAACCGGGAAGAAGGAGGGGCCTTTGGTCCATTACATCCTGGAGTGTGATAAGTCCCTGAGGCTGTTGTTTTTGGAGTCAGGTAGAGTTTTCATCGACTACCAGGCCTGTAAGATCCGGGACTTCGTCAGGGTGACGAGATGTTTTAAGTGCTCCGGCTTGGGCCACATGGCCAAACAGTGCAAGCTGGCAGATCTATGTACATACTGTGGTGAGGAGGGTCACAAGAGTGTGGATTGTCCGGTTCGGAATGCGGCCGGTAGGCCAGTGTGTTTGAATTGTCGGCGGCTGAAGAAGCCTCATGACCACAGTTGTCTCAGTCCGGACTGCCCTGCATACAGGCGGGCAAGGGAACTGCTGATACTGCGGACCGATGTTTAGGGTCGGTCAGATTAACCTCGGGCGCTCGTATTGTAGTCAGGTGGAGTTGGAGCGGTTGGCGGATGCCTATGAGCTGGATGCATTGTTGGTGCAGGAACCTAACGTTGTGTGTGGTAAGGTCACGGGGTTCACGCGTTCGTGGAACGCCGTTTATGTGTCTGAGGCAGCAATGTCGGTGGTGTTGGTTCGGCGGGTCCATCAGATCTTGAGGTTGGATGCCGTTTCCACTGGTCATCATGCCTGTGCTAAGGTTTGTCTGCCTGGTAGTGAATTTGTTATGGTCTCGTCGTATTTCCAGTATGCGGACCCGGTGGAAGATCATCTCCGGCAGTGGGACACGATACTGCGGGCGTTTCCAGCTGAATTGTTGCTGTTTGGTGCTGATGTTAACGCAAAGTCCGGGTTATGGCATGCATCTGTGACGGACCTACGGGGCCGTGCGGTGGAGGAGTTTGTGGTGCGACACGGCCTTTTGGTTTTGAACGAGGAGGGTCAATTGCCAACATATAGAGGGCATGCCCGGCAGTTTCACGGCACGAATATTGATGTCACACTGGTTAGAGGTGCTTTGGAGGCCCGTCGGTGGAGGGTGTCCGATGAGTCGTCTAGCGACCATCGTTTACTGCTTTACGAGGTGGAGACACGGAGTGTTTGTGGTGCTATCGTTCAGTTGGCGGAGCCTGGCCGCTATATATTGAGCCGCGCTGATTGGGTGCTGTTTGACCGCAGTTTGCGGCGAGGTCTGAGGGTTTGGAGGAGGCAGTTCCGTAACCAGCATGTGGATGTGGCCGCACTGGAATTTGGAAAGGCGGTGGTGGCTGCGGCAGACTCTGCGATTCCGCGCAGCACAGGCAGGGAACGGCTCTCCGCTTGGTGGAATGCTGAGTTCGCCCAAATGAGATTGCAAGTCCGCCGTGCACGGCGGCGGGCTCAGAGGGCTCATGATGAGGATGACCGAGTCCGCTTGTTTGCGATCTACCGGCGGGAGTGTAACAGGTACCGAGCTCGGGTGCGTGAGGCTCGACAGCTCTCCTGGAGGCATTTTGTGACAGAGCAGGGCCGGAAGGATCCGTGGGGCCTGGTTTACCGAGTCACATTTGGAAAGCAGAAGAGGGAGCAGGTCTTTTCCGGTCTGCGGACACCAGCGGGTGTGGAGACAGATTTGGAGGCAGTGTTGCAATTGCTGCTTGAGTGCATGTTGCCGAATGATAGTATGGTGGGCGAGACGGCTTATCATGGCCGCATTCGCCGTCAGGTGGCTGAGATGGTTCTCGTGGAACGTTCGGCTTTAATAACGGAAGAGGAGTTGTTAGATGCGCTCTACTCGATGCGCCAGGGCAGGGCCCCTGGGTTGGATGGCATCACGGTGGAGTTACTGAGAAGGTCTGTTTCATGTTGCCTGGAAGATTTGCTTGGCCTGTATAATTCTGTTTTGAGAGTATCCGACTTCCCTAGGTGTTGGAAGTTAGGGAAGTTAGTGGTGCTGTATAAAGGTTCTGGTAAGGACCCCGCTCAGGTGGCGTCGTATCGTCCGTTGACGTTGCTGTCCTCAGTCGGGAAAGTATTTGAAAAGATCTTATATTCTCGAGTTTCGGCCCGTTTTATTGAGAACGGGTACCTTAGTCAGCGGCAGTTTGGATTCCGCCGTGGCTCGAGTCCAGAGGATGCCATACGCCATGTCCAGCAGGCGATGGCGGATGCCGACCGATACCTTTTGGGTGTGTTTCTTGACATCCGTGGTGCTTTTGACAACCTTTGGTGGCCGTCTGTCCTTTATCAACTGGGCAGACGTGGACTAACGCAGGAAGAGATGGCTTTGTTCCGAAGCTTTTTCCGAGATAGACGGGTGGTGCTCCGTCGCGGGCATTGTGAGTGCGCCAAGGTGTTGTCTAAGGGGAGCCCCCAGGGTAGTGTCCTCAGCCCCCTGTTGTGGTCGGTTGAGTTTGACACGTTGTTACGGGTGCGGTTCCCGCCTGGATGCGGAGTCGTGGCTTATGCGGATGATGCTTTGATGTTGGTGCCGGGAGTTTCCTGAGTTGACCTGGAGCGGAAGGCAGAGAAGGCATGTCAGCAGCTCATAGTATGGGCTCGACAACATAAGTTAAGGTTCAACTACGATAAGTCCACGGCAATGATGCTGAGAGGTAGGTTTCACCCGGAGAGGCGGCCCGTTGTTCGCCTGGGCGGGCAGCGCTTGCATTTCGTTGATTGTCAGCGGTACCTGGGTGTGCTTTTGGATGATCGAGGCACTTTCAGGGAGCACTTTCGGTCGGTGGGAGGTAAGGCATGCACCGCGTTTAACAGCTTGCGGCGGGTGTCAGGTTCGACATGGGGCCTGGACTTTGCGGCCTTGCTGGTGTTGTATAAAGGTTTGTTTGAGGCCATCATGTTATATGCCTCTGCTGTGTGGGTGCAGCGGTTGAATGTAAGGTATTATCAGACCTTATTAAACCGGCCTCAGCGTTTGGCGCTGCTGGCACTGACGAAGGCGTACCGTACGGTGTCGGGGGAGGCCCTGACGGTGATTGCAGGGGTGAAACCCCTGGATATATCGGCATCGGAAAGGGCGGAGAAGCACCGCTTGAGGAGGTCTGGTCGATGGATGGCTGATAGTGCAAGAGGTGTTGCGCTTGCCGGATTTGAGGAATGGCAGCGGCGGTGGGATGCCGCTACAGTGGGGCGGCATACCTACGCATTGTTCCCGGACGTTCGACGTCGTTGTGTGAGTTGCCGGGTGCAACCGGACCATGTGATGACACAGGTGCTCTCTGGGCATGGAGATTTCCGTGGGAAGCTGTACTCTTTTCGGCTGGTGGAGAATCCGAATTGCTCGGAGTGTGGTTTGCCGGAGACCGTGGCACATGTTTTGTGTGACTGTGTGCGGTACGCTTTTGCCAGAGACAGGTTGCTGAGGGGGGGACATCTTAGCCTGGCGAATGCCTTTTGGCATGACAGTTCCGAGGGCTTTTGAGGACTGCAGGCAAAGGCTTCGGCCTGGAAACTGCAGGGGTGGTGGGCTACCGGAATGGCCCAAGGTGGGTACCTCTAAAACAAAATTAAAGATGTTCCCCTTGGGGGACGGTCGAGTTTACGAGTATTCGTAATTGCGTCTTTTCCAAATTAAGCGTTTCTCGTGATTTTGAGGCTCTGTTTCGCGGAGTATGTGTTCCCTTGCAGGGTCTGGATTGGTCGAGTATGCTGTGTGCTCTGCACTTGGCTTCTTGGTCGTCTGGACGTTGCTGTTGGGTATGCACACGTCAAAATTTGTTTTGGTTTTTAGTTTGACTGTCCTGGTGGTTCCTTGTTGTGGACCAGGGGGCCCGGGGTGTGTCGGTAAGTCGACCTGCGCTTTGCGTAGTGTGTTGCAGTAGGGGCACACCTCGCGGAATCCACCTAACGTTTTGTGCTGTGGGAGAGCGAGAGTTATTGACCTGCATGCTCTGTTTTTGAATTGTGACGTGGGTCGACAGTTGCGATGTTGGCCTCGAGCTAGTGTGCGCGGAGCCTGTGTTAAAGGCAAGTTTTTGTTGCTTTTGTGTGCCTTGTTATCTATGATGGCGCTATATTCATATTTCTTGTAATTTCATTTATTCTGTTCATTTATGTACTGTATATTCTGTTGTTCTGGCAGCTTTGTTGGCTGAGGGTAGGGAGACCTACCGGAGGCCCAATAGTATGGTTTGCACCCCCGGTACCATGAGCCAGTTGTGCGGGGTTTGAAAAACATACTATCTTGGTTGTACAAGTTGGCCCGGTGACGGGCCGCAATCTGATCCTCTCTGAGGTGAACCCGGCTCGTTCTCTGTGTGTACAGACGGCGAGTTGGCGTAGAAGTGGGCCCCGTGCGGCTGGCATTGGTATTCGGATATTCTGCTACGGCGGGTGGAAGCCGTCGGACACTGCTCGCGGTTTGCTTCGGCGCTGTATGGGCAGCGACGTTTGTCGAGAGTCGTCCTCTGCAATGGATGCCGGCAGGGGCACGCCCACTGTAACGACTATGTCAGGTGAGGCGGCGATTTGTAGCCGGCTGTGTCGTGGCGTCCTTCTCTCCCCTGCTGCGGTTCGCTCGTGTAACCTGGACGGGGCACGGGCTGCCGTAGCTGTGGTAATGAGCGGGGTAGCGGCCAGCATACGTGCTCAGATGGCGGGTCCTGCGTACGGCGGACTCGGCGGCGTTACTCCGGGTGTGAGCCCGGCGGTGGAAGCGCATGGACGGCGTTTTATTTGAAGACAAGATAGAGCCAGGCACCACTTCCCTCGCAGGCGGTCGTGGTGCTTTCCTTCAGCTGAGTGGCCCCTTTTGGGTAGGCTGGCGGGTCTGCGGTGTCCGGGGGGTGCGTCGCGAAGTGGCTACTTTTTCCGGCCTCCGGCGTTACTCTGCGCACACTTTCTAACATCCCTTAAACGGGAAGAGCGTCTGCCGACGTTACTGGCATTTATGGTGAAAGTTATTTATAGTTGTTTCTGCGTCTACTCGCAGTTTTTCCTTGAGGTTGCCAAGCCTCTGATTTATATTTATTTATTTTTTTCATTTGTTTGCTGTTATTTTGTTTGGTGCTCCGCTGATAACTCCACCTGTATGGCGTCCAGGGGACGTTTATCGGATATTTCCAGCTGTGACGAGGGGTCACCACTTCCTCGGCGCGGTAACAGGCGAGGGGCGGAGGCGCCTTCGGATAGTGAAGCTCCGGCCAGTCGTTTGCGGCAGAAGGGTGTACGGTCTCAGCCTGTGCCGTCATCCGCAGGGCGTTGTTCAGATACTGATTTGGAAATCGAGGAGATCTTGGGATTGCCGCCGTCGACGGCGAGGGTGCCGCCTCTGCAGGCCCGAAAGCAGGCGGTCTTAGAGTTGAAGAAGGTGGAAAGTCAGGTTGCCACGGAGGCGCTTGCCCTCCAAGGGATGAAGGAGCTGGCGGCCCTTTTTGACAGTGTGGTAGGTGAGTTGGAAGAACACATCGGCAACAGCAGAAACGTGAAGGAGAAAACGGCGGCGTTCATGTCGGTGCGGTTGCGCAAGTTTCGCTACCTTCATTCTCTGTCGATGCGCCAGGTAGAGCGTCTGCAAGGGTTTGTAGACGGCTACAAAACGGGTGCGGCTGTGAAGGATGTTGCCGGTGTTTCGGAAGGTGTGGTGAGAGATCAGCCGTTGTTTTCGGCGGTGGTGGAGCGGTCGCGTCGGCGTCGCCAGAAGGACGTGTTGGTGGACCGACCGGCTGAGACGACGCAGGTGGCGTTCAAGGAGGAAGTGGTCCGGAAGTTGGGGGCCACGGAGAAAGGGCTGAAGATTGTCAGCGTGAAGGAGAATCAGAAGGGTTTGAGAATCCTAGCTAATGATAGCGATACTGAGAAAAAGATAAAAGAAAATGAATTGTTACGGCCCTATGCGATGAAATCGGTGCCGTCTCAGCCTTTGCGGCCTCGGATGATACTGTACGATGTTCCAAGCTGCCTTACAGAGGACCAGTTGTTGGAGGCAATTCGGGTCCAGAACACTCAGTTAGCGCCCGATGTATTTAGGAAGTTACTGAAGGTTGCGTTTTGGACCGGGAAGAAGGAGGGGCCTTTGGTCCATTACATCTTTGAGTATGACAAGTCCTTGAGGTTGTTGTTTTTGGAATCAGGCAGAGTTTTCGTCGACTACCAGGCCTGTAAGATTCGGGACTTCGTCAGGGTGACGAGATGTTTTAAGTGTTCCGGCTTGGGCCATATGGCCAAGCAATGCAAGCTGGCTGATTTATGTACGTACTGTGGTGAGGAGGGCCACAAGAGTATGGATTGTCCGGTTCGGAAGGCGACCGGCAAGCCAGTGTGTATAAATTGTCGGCGGCTGAAGAAGAAGCCTGATGACCATAGTTGTCTCAGTCCGGACTGCCCTGCATATAAGCGGGCGAGGGAACTGTTGATACTGCGGACCGATGTTTAGAATTGGTCAGATTAACCTCGGGCTCGTACTGTAGTCAGGTGGAGTTGGAGCGGTTGGCGGATGCTTTTGGGCTGGATGTATTGTTGGTACAGGAACCAAACGTTGTGTGTGGTAAGGTCACGGGGTTCACGCGTTCGTGGAACGCCGTTTATGTGACTGAGGCAGCGATGTCGGTGGTGTTGGTTCGGCGGGACCATCAGATCCTGAGGTTGCCGTTTCCACTCGTCATCATGCCTGTGCTAAGGTTTGTGTCTGCCTGGTTGCGAGTTTGTTCTGGTCTCATCGTATTTCCAGTATGCGGATCCGGTGGAAGATCATCTCCGGCGGTGGGACGCAATACTGCGGGCGTTTCCAGCTGAATTGTTGCTGTTTGGTGCTGATATTAACGCAAAGTCCGGGTTATGGCATGCGTCTGTGACGGACCTCCGGGGTCGTGCGGTGGAGGAGTTTGTGGTGCGACACGGCCTTTTAGTTTTGAACGAGGAGGGTCATTTGCCGACGTACAGAGGACATGCCCGGCAATTTCGAGGCACGAATATTGATATCACGTTGATTAGAGGTGCTTTGGAGGCCCGTGAGTGGAGGGTGTCCGATGAGTCGTCCAGCGACCACCGTTTGCTGCTTTACGAGGTGGAGATACAGAATGTTCGCGGTACTATCGCTTGGTTGGCGGAGCCTGGCCGCTATATATTGAGCCGTGCTAATTGGGTGCTGTTTGAACGCAGTTTGCGGCAAGGCCTACAGATTTGGAGGAGGCGGTTCCGTGACCAGCATGTGGATGTGGCCGCGCTGGAGTTTGGGAAGGCGATGGTGTTTGGCGCTGGAGTTTGGCTGCGGCAGACTCTGCGATTCCGCGCAGCACAAGCGGGGAACGGCTCTCCACTTGGTGGACTGCTGAATTCGCCCAGATGAGATTGCAAGTCCGCCGTGCACGGCGGCGGGCTCAGAGAGCTTGTGATGAGGAAGACCGAGTCCGCTTGTTTGCGATCTACCGACGGGAGTGTAACAGGTACCGAGCTCGGGTGCGTGAGGCTCGACAGCTCTCCTGGAGGCATTTTGTGACAGAGCAGGGCCGGAAGGATCCCTGGGGCCTGGTTTACCGGGTCACGTTTAGGAAACAGAAGAGGGAGCAGGTCTTTTCCGGTCTGCGAACGCCTGCGGGTGTGGAGACAGATTTGGAGGAAGTTTTGCAATTGCTGCTTGAGGGCATGTTGCCAGATGATAGTATGGTGGGCGAGACGGCCTACCATGGCCGCATTCGCCGACAGGTGGCTGAGATGGTTCTCGTGGAACGTTCGGCTTTGATAACGGAAGAGGAGTTGTTAGATGCGCTCTACTCGATGCGCCAGGGCAGGGCCCCTGGGCTGGATGGCATCACGGTGGAGTTATTAAGAAGGTCTATTTCCTGTTGCCTGGAGGATTTGCTTAGCCTGTATAATTCTGTTTTACGAGTGTCCGACTTCCCCAGGTGTTGGAAGTTGGGGAAGCTAGTGGTGTTAAAGGCTCTGGTAAGGACCCCGCTCAGGTGGCGTCATATCGACCATTGACATTGCTGTCCTCGGTCGGGAAAGTGTTTGAGAAGATCTTGTATTTTCGAGTTTCGGCCCGTTTTCTTGGGAACGGGTGCCTTAGTCAGCGGCAGTTTGGATTCCGCTGTGGCTCGGGTCCAGAGGATGCTATACGCCATGTCCAGCAGGCGATGGCGGATGCTGACCGATACCTTTTGGGTGTGTTTCTTGACATCCGTGGTGCTTTTGACAACCTTTGGTGGCCGTCTGTCCTTTATCAACTGGGCAGACGTGGACTGACGCAGGAGGAGATGGCCTTGTTCCGAAGCTTTTTCCAAGATAGACGGGTGGTGCTCCGTCGCGGGCATTGTGAGCGCGCCAAGGTGTTGTCTAAGGGGAGCCCCCAGGGTAGTGTCCTCAGCCCCCTGTTATGGTCGGTTGAGTTCGACACGTTGTTACGGGTGCGGTTCCCGCCTGGATGCGGAGTCGTGGCTTACGCGGGTGATGCTTTGTTGTTGGTGCCGGGAGTTTCTCGAGTTGACCTGGAACGGAAGGCAGAGAAGGCGTGTCAGCAGCTCATTGTATGGGCTCGACAGCATAAGTTAGAGTTCAACTACGATAAGTCCACGGCGTTGATGCTGAGAGGTAGGTTTCACCCGGAGAGGCGGCCCGTCGTCCACCTGGGCGGGCAGCGATTGCGTTTCGTTGATTGTCAACGGTACCTGGGTGTGCTCTTGGATGATCGAGGCACTTTCAGAGAGCACATTCGGTCGGTGGGAGGTAAGGCATGCGCCGCGTTTAACAGCTTGCGGCGGGTGTCAGGTTCGACATGGGGCCTAGACTTTGCGGCCTTGAAGGTGTTGTACAAAGGTTTATTTGAGGCCATCATGTTGTTTGCCTCTGCTGTGTGGGTGCAGCGATTAAATGCAAGGTGTTATCAGACCTATTAAACCGGCCTCAGCGCTTGGCGCTGCTGGCACTGACGAAGGCGTACCGTACGTTGTCAGGGGAGGCCCTGACCGTGATTGCAGGGGTGAAACCCTTGGATATATCAGCATGGGAGAGAGCGGAGAAGTACCGTTTGAGATGATCTGGTCAGTGGACGACAGATAGTGCGAGAGGTGTCGAGCTTGCCGGATTTGAGAAATGGCAGCGACGGTGGGTGACGGTGGTGCAACCGGACCACGTAATGACACAGGTGCTCTCCGGGCACGGTGATTTCCGTGCGAAGCTGTATTCCTTTCGGTTAGTGGCAGATCCGAATTGCTCGGAATGTGGTTTGCCGGAAACTGTGACACATGTTTTGTGTGACTGTGTGCGGTACTCTTTTGCCAGAGACAGGTTGCTCCGTGACCTCCAGCGACTTGGGTTGGAATTTCATATTCCGACCTTGATGTTTTCGGCGGCTGGCTTGGAAGCCTTTCGGCGGTTTATTGGTTACGTCTTTCGGAATAGGTAGCTCGGACAGCCCGGCTGGTTAGGGTTGCATGGCTCGCCCGGGTCATGTCTCCTGTTTGAGCCGGCCGGGACCGGATCCGCATAGGGTAGGGCGGCCCACGGTTGAAGATCTTTGAGATTGTGAGCGGGGCATGCAGGTGTTTCGCGGATCGTCTGTGCTAGGACGTTTGAGGCTGTTCGGACGGCGATCACGTTGAAAGAGACGACCGGGTTGGCATTTGTGTGCCGGTCCGAGAATCTCCCGATGAGGCCGGAGGGAAACCGAGGATGGCTGAGGGGGGGACATCTTAGCCTGGCGAATGCCTTTTGGCATGACAGTTCCGAGGGTTTTTGAGGACTGCAGGCAAAGGCTTCGGCCTAGGAACTGCAGGGGTGGTGGGCTACCGGAATGGCCCAAGGCGGGTACCTCTAAAACAAAATTAAAGATGTTCTGGACGCGGTAGTGGTAATGGATGTGGTAATGAGCAGGATAGCGGCCGGCATACGTGCTCAGATGGCGGGTCCTGCGTACGGCGGACTCGGCGGCGTTACTCCGGGAGTAAGCCCGGCGGTGGAAGCGCGTGGACGGCGTGTTTTTCAAGACAAGATGGAGCCAGGCGCCACTTCCCTCGCAGGCGGTCGTGGCGCTTTCCTTCAGCTGAGTGGCCCCTTTTTGGGTAGGCTGGCGGGTCTGCGGTGTCCGGGGGGTGCGTCGCGAGGTGGCTACTTTTTCCGGCCTCCGGCGTTACTCTGCGCACACTTTCTAAAATCCCTTAAACGGGAAGAGCGTCTGCCGACGTTACTGGCACTCATGGTAAAGTTGTTTATAGTTGTTTCTGCGTCTACTCGCAGTTTTCCTTGAGGTTGTCCAACCTCTGATTTATTTTTTTTCTTGTTTATTTGTTTTGTTTTGTGCTCCGCTAGAAACTCCACCTGTATGGCGTCCAGGGGACGATTATCAGATATTTCTAGCTGTGACGAGGGGTCGCCACCCCCTCGACGTGGGAAGCGGCGAGGGGCGGAGGCGCCCTCAGATAGTGAGGCTCCGGCTAGTCGCTTGAGGCAGAAAGGTGTGCGGTCTCAGCCTGTGCCGTCATCCACAGGGCATTCCGATACTGATCTGGAGATCGAGGAGATTTTAGGACTGCCGCCGTCGACGGCGAAGGTGCCACCTCTGCAGGCCCGTAAGCAGGCAGTCTTGGAGTTAAAGAAGGTGGAGAGTCAGGTTGCCACGGAGGCGCTTGCCCTCCAAGGTATGAAGGAGCTGGCGGCCCTTTTTGACAGTGTGATTGGAGAGTTGGAGGAACACATCGGCAACAGCAGGAATGTAAAGGAAAAGACGGCGGCGTTCATGTCGGTGCGGTTGCGTAAATTGCGCTACCTTCACTCTCTATCAATGCGCCGGGTGGAACGTCTACAGGGATTTGTAGACGGTACAAGACGGGTGCAGGTGTGAAGGATGTTACTGGAGTTTCGAGTGGTGTGGAGAAGGGTCAGCCGTTGTTTTCAGCGGTGGTGGAACAGTCACGTCGGCGTCGCCAGAAGGTTGTGTTGGTGGACCGGCCGGCTGAGACGGCGCAGGTGGCGTTCAAGGAGGAAGTGGTCCGGAAGTTGGGGGCCACGGAGAAAGGGCTGAAGATTGTCAGCGTGAAGGAGAATCAGAAGGGTTTGAGAATCCTGGCTCATGATAGTGATACTGAGAGGAAGATAAAGGAGAACGAGTTGTTGCGGCCCTATGTGATGAAGTCGGTGCCGTCTCAGCCGTTGCGGCCTCGGATGATATTGTATGACGTTCCGAGCTGCCTCACGGAGGACCAGTTATTGGAGGCAATTCGGGTGCAGAACACTCAGTTGGCACCCGATGAATTTAAGAAATTGCTGAAGGTCGCATTCCGGACAGGGAAGAAGGAGGGGCCTCTGGTCCACTACATATTGGAGTGTGACAAGTCTTTGAGGTTACTGTTCCTAGAATCGGGCAGAGTTTTTATTGACTACCAGGCCTGTAAGATTCGGGACTTTGTGAGGGTGACGAGATGTTTTAAATGTTCCGGCTTGAGGTGGTCCGTAAGTTGGGGGCCACGGAAAAAGGTCTGAAGATAGTGAGTGTCAAGGAGAACCAGAAGGGGTTACGTATTTTAACCCATGACAGTGACACTGAAAAGAAAATAAAGGAGAACGAGCTATTACAGCCTTATGTGATGAAGTCAGTGCCGTCTGAGCCGTTGCTGCCTCGGATGATTTTGTATGACGTGCCGAGTAGCCTGACTGAGGGCCAGTTGTTGGAGGCGATCCGAGTACAGAATACTCAATTGGCGCCCGATGAATTCGGGAAATTGTTGAGGGTTGCATTCCGGACCGGGAAAAAGGAGGGGCTTTTGGTCCACTATGTATTGGAGTGTGATAAGGCCTTACGATCAGTGTTCCTGGAGACTGGGAAAGTCTTTATAGACTACCAGGCGTGTAAAGTGAAGCATTTTGTGCGTGTGACTCGTTGCTTCACGTGTTCTGGCTTGGGCCATATGGCCAAACAGTGCAAGTCGGCTGATTTGTGCACATTCTGCAGTGAGGAAGGCCACAAGAGTGTGGACTGCCCGGTTCGGAAAGCTGACGGTAAGCCTACTTGTGTAAATTGTCGGAAACTGAAAAAGCCTGATTGCCACAGCTGTCTTAGTCCGGATTGCCCGGCGTACAGACGGGCAAGAGAGCTATTGATCTTGAGGACCGATGTTTAAGATCGGTCAGATCAATCTAGGACGCTCGTATTGCAGTCAGGTGGAGTTAGAGCGGTTGGCAGATGTATTTGAGTTAGATGCACTATTGGTACAGGAGCCGAATGTTGTGTGTGGTGAGGTCACGGGGTTCACACGTTCGTGGAACGCCGTCTATGTGACTGGGGCAGCAATGTCGGTGGTATTGGTTCGGCGGGACCATCAGATCCTGAGGTTGGATGCCGTTTCCTCTCAACATCACGCCTGGGTGAAGGTTTGCCTGCCTGATCAGGAATTTGTTCTGGTATCGTCATACTTTCAGTATGCGGATCCGGTGGAGGATCATCTTCGGTGTTGGGATGCCATTCTTCGGGCGTTTCCAGCTGAGCCGTTGTTGATGGGCGCTGATGTTAATGCAAAATCTGGATTGTGGCATGCGCCGGTGACAGATCTTCGAGGTCGTGCGGTGGAGGAGTTTGTGGTGCGGCACGGCCTCTTGGTCTTGAATGAGGAAGGTCACTTGCCGACATATAGAGGACATGTGCGGCTATTCCAAGGCACGAACATTGATGTCACGTTAGTTCGGGGCGCCTTGGATGCCCAGCGGTGGAGAGTATCGAACGAGTCATCTAGTGACCACCGTTTGCTGCTCTATGAGGTGAAGGCACGAGGTGCTCGTGATGCGGCCTGTCGATTGGCGGAGCCTAGCCGTTACATCTTGGGCCGTGCAGACTGGGTGAAGTATGAGCGCAGTCTGCAGAGGGGTCTTCAGACCTGGAGAGGACGGTTCCGCGACCAGCATGTAGATGTGGCCGCACTGGAGTTTGGACGGGCAATAGTGTCTGCAGCTGATTCTGCGATTCCACGGTGCACAGGCGGGGAACGGCTTTCCACTTGGTGGACCGCTGAGTTCGCCCAGTTGAGGTTGCATGTCCGCCGTGCGCGACGTCTGGCTCAGCGAGCCCGTGACCAGGATGAACGGATTCACTTGTTTGCGGTCTATCGGCAACAGTGTAATAGATACCGGGCTCGGGTGCGCGAGGCACGGCGGCTTTCTTGGAGGCGTTTTGTATCAGAACAAGGTCGGAAGGATCCTTGGGGTCTGATCTATCGCATTGCATTTGGTAAACAAAAGAGAGAGCAGGTCTTTTCTGGTCGGCAGACACCGGCGGGAGTGGAGACGGATTTGGAGAAGGTTCTACAACTGCTACTTGAGGGCATGTTACCTGACGACAGTTTGGTGGGCGAGACGGCCTATCATGGTCGTATTTGCCGAGAAGTAGCCGATGTGGTTCTTATGGAGCGCTCTGTATTGATAACAGGGGAGGAGCTGTTAGATGCGCTCTACTCGATGCACCAGGGCAGGGCCCCTGGGCTTGATGGAATCACGGTTGAGTTACTGAGGAAGTCAGTTTCTTGCTGTTTAGAGGATTTACTCTATTTGTATAATGCTGTTTTGAGGGTGTCTCAGTTCCCTGTGTGCTGGAAGCTAGTGAAGCTGGTGGTGCTGTATAAAGGCTCGGGGAAAGACCCCGCTCAGGTGACATCTTATAGATCACTGACGTTGCTGTCTTCGGTCGGGAAGTTATTTGAGAAAATTTTGTATTTTCGGGTTTCGGCCCGCTTTTTTGATAATGGGAGCCTAAGTCGACGGCAGTTTGGATTCCGCCGTGGCTCTGGTCCGGAAGATGCTATTTGCCATATCCAACGGGCAATAGCAGAGGCCGACCGATATCTATTGGGTGTGTTTCTCGACATCCGTGATGCTTTTGACAACCTTTGGTGGCCGTCTGTCCTTTACCAACTGGGCAGACGTGGAGTGACGCAGGAGGAAATGGCGTTATTTCGAAGTTTCTTCCGAGATAGACGAGTGGGGCTTCGTCGAGGACGTTTTGAACGAGCCAAAGTGTTGTCCAAGGAGAGCCCCCAGGGAAGTGTACTCAGCCCACTATTATGGTCGGTTGAGTTTGACACGTTGCTACGGGTGCGGTTCCCGCCTGGTTGCGGAGTCGTGGCTTACGCGGATGATGCGTTTCTGCTGGTGCCGGTAGTTTCCCGTGTCGATTTGGAACAAAAGGCGGAGAGGGCATGTCGTCAGCTGCTTGTATGGGCTCGGCAGCATAAATTGGAATTTAATTACGGTAAGTCCACGGCGATGATGCTGAGAGGTAGGTTTCACCCAGAGAGGCGGCCTGTCGTCCACTTGGGCGGGCGGCGGCTGCGTTTTGTTGACTGTCAAAGATACCTGGGTGTGCTTTTGGATGATCGGGGTATTTTCAAAGACCATTTTCGGTCGGTTGGTAATAAAGCTTGCGCCGCATTTATCAGCTTGCGGCGGGTGTCGGGCTCGACGTGGGGCCTGGACATTGTGGCTATGAAGATACTACATACAGGCTTGTTTGAATCTATTATGTTGTTTGCCTCTGCTGTGTGGGTGCAGCGGGTTAATGCACAATATTATCGATCTATATTGAACCGGTCCCAGCGCTTGGCGCTGCTGGCATTGACGAAAGCGTATCGTACTGTCTCGGGGGAGGCCCTGACGGTGAAGCGGGTGTGAAGCCATTGGATATTTCGGCCTGGGAGAGAGCAGAAAAGTACCGTCTGCGAAGGTCAGGTCAGTGGACGGTGGATCGGTCAAGAGGTGTCGAGCTTGCCGGTTTTGAGAAATGGCAGCGACGGTGGGATGCTGCAACAGTGAGGTGGCATACCTACGCTATATTTCCGGACGTTCGGCGTCGTTGTATGAGTTGCCGGGTGCAGCCGGACTTTATGATGACGCAGGTGCTCTCCGGGCACGGTGATTTCCGAGCGAAGCTTCACCCCTTTCGTTTGGTGGCGGATCCGAATTGTTCGGAGTGTGGTCTGCCGGAGACGGTGTCTCACGTATTGCATGATTGCGTACGGTACGCTTCTGCCAGGGACAGGTTGCTCCGTGACCTCCAGCGGTTTGAGTTGAACTTTGACGTTCCGGCTTTAATGTTCTCGGCGGCCGGTTTGGACGTTTTTAAACGTTTTATTAATAGCATCTTTTCAAGTAGGTAGCTCGGACAGTCCGGCTGGCTAGGGTTGCATGGCTCGCCCGGGTCATGTTTCCTGCTTGAGCCAGCCGGGACTCCGCATAGGTCAGGGCTGCCCACGGTTGAAGATCTTCGATTGATATTGTAAGCAGAGCATGCAGGTGTTTCACGGATCGTCTGTGCTAGGACGTTTGAGGCTGTTTAGACGGCGATCACGTTGAAAGAAACGACCGGTTTGGCATTTGTGTGCCAGTTCGAGAATCTCCCGATGAGGCCGGAAGGGAACCGAGGATGGCTGAGGGGGGGACATCTTAGCCTGGCGAATGCCTTTATGGCATAAAAGTCCGAGGGCTTTTGAGGACTGCAGGCGAAGGCTTCGGCCTAGGAACTGCAGGGGTGGTGGGCTACCGGAATGGCCCAAGGTGGGTGCCTATAAAACAAAATTAAAGATGTCGTCAGGTTGGCTGCAATGACGGGTGTATGAGAACTTACCTCGAGCGGCTGTCGCTGGAACCGGCTTCCAAGTGCCTAGTACACGGGTCCGCCCTTCAGCAAGGCACCCGAGCGCGGTTATGGTCCGACAATTTGGCTACTGCTGGGATCTAGCTAAGTGTGCAGGCTAAAGCCCTCCGGGGCGAAGTGGGGCTTGGAGCTGACTACCCCTCGGTCTTAGTACCTACTAGTCGCAGAATTAGTAGAAGAAGCCTCGGCCCCTCGTCCACATGGCTCCGTGCGCCGGGTGACTGGACGTGGAGCCACTGGATTGAGTGCTGGACATGGACTTCCACCATCTCCTCGGCCCCAACAAGAATTCATTGTGTCGCTGCCGTTTGTAGTCACCGATTGCCCTATTTGTCTCCAAGGGCCTGGCGGCCGATACAAGGCACTTTATCTCAATGATTTCGTTTCTCATTTGGGGGAGAAACATGTGGACCACCTCATTAAATTTGAGTGCAGGAATTGTCATTCGCAATTGCGTGGAAAGCATCAGACTTTGTGCCATATCCCTAAATGCTCTGGCCCCAAGCCGACCAAGGCCTTTGCATGCGGGGAATGCACTCGTGAGTTTTGCGACTCAACGCGGTTTGTACCAACACACTAACCGTATGCATCCTGCAACGGCTAATCTGCGTAGACAGCGTACCGCCGCTCCAACTTCAAGCACGGCCCCTAGTACTGCCGGTAGGGGAGCAGTTCACTGCGGATGAGCTTCGCCTGATGTACCAGTTGGAGGGCGAGTGGCGTGGAGACCCCACGTTGGCTGTAAAGATTGCGGCCAGGTTGGGAACCAAAACCGCGAAACAAGTGAGAGACAAGAGAAAGGAGCCCGCGTACATCCGGGTGAGGGATGCGTTCTTGGCTGCGGCTGAGAACGCTGGGAGTTCATCGGTGGCTGGCGGTAGTGAGTCACACCGGCCGGTGAGTGGGACCTCGGCCGATGTTCTCCCAGTCTCTCCTGGACCCCCGAGCAGTAGCCTCAGCTCACCGGAATTGGTACAGCCGGAGGGGGTTCCGTTTGCTGAACGTCCCGTATCTCCCCAAGAGAGCGGTGATGTACACGTTCTGAGTGGACCTCGGTCTCCGTAGGACCAAGTTGTAGTGTCCGATGAGGACGTGGAATTCGGTGAGGTTGTGAATGACGGCGGTGGCCCCCCCGTCTTACCCGGTGCGGTCACCCAAGCCGACCCAGCTGGCTTTACCGGGGAAACTGTTGTGAACGATGCTGTGGCCCATAGTCCTACTTCACCGGTTTTCGTTAATGTCTTCCCGCCTGTGGCTGTTCTAACGGAGGCAGAATGGCGAGAGCGGCTCTTGACAGGTATGAGGGGTTGGGATCCTTCAACCTGCCACACAGGCGGCCGAGAGGTGCTGCGCTTGTTGCGCGACGCAGCGTTGCTCCATGAACTGCCAAGCCAGGAAGTGGTGGAAGCAGTCTATATGGTGCCCTCGTAGATTTTCTTGGTGGTTCCACGGGGAAATCTAGCACTCTTGGTGCTAGATTATCTAAAATCTAGCGGGGTGGTGGCCGTAAGCCGGGCCGCCCCGCCAATAGAGCGCGTAAGCGGTATTTGTACGCTCGCGCGCAGGACCTCTACAAGAAGGACGCTGGCCTTCTTGCGAAGCATGTTCGTCTGGGTACGAATTTTACAGCTCAGCGTACCCATGACCTAGCCCAACAGGACATAAGCGACCTGTATTCTGCCCTCTGGGGAACGGGGGTGGATGTGCGGCTAGATGATCCTGCTGGTGGGCCCGTATTGGGTCTGGAGCTATTTGAGCCCATTACGGAGGCGGATGTCAGGAAACGTCTAGGCATGATCAAGGGGTCCACAGCCTGCGGCCCGGATAACATTATAAGGGCAGCTCTTTCCGGCCGCATAGTACCTAGGCTGTTAGCTGGCGTTTATAACCTAGTGCTTGCTTCCGGGCGGGTGCCCGCCGCCTGGAAGGAACATAGGACCACGCTGATTCCTAAAGAGGGGAAGGATCATACACAGGTGGTCAATTATAGGCCGATCACGAAAGTTCCCTCCTCAGTCGCGTGTTCTGGGGAATCCTCGATCAAAATCTACGCAAGGTAATCAAAACGAATCCTCGGCAAAAAGGGTTCGTGGCGGAAGCGGGCTGTTTCGCAAACATGCAACTGTTGGACCAGATCACCCGGTTGATGAAATCGGAGAAGGGTGGTGTTGGTGTGGTGCTGGATGTCTCAAAAGCCTTTGACACAGTACCACATCAGGCAATCGAACATGCGCTCCGAAGGAAAGGGGTCCCCTCCCCGAACGCGGAGTTGGTCCTGGAGAGTTATCGGGCCCTTTAAACCAGTATAGCTCACCATAACGGTTGTATTGAGGTGGTGCTCCAGCGAGGCGTTAAGCAGGGTGACCCTTTGTCTCCCCTGCTTTTCAACATGCCGGTATATCCATTTTAGACAGTGCTGTTGCTCGGGTTCTCTCGAGCTCTCGTCCTTCGGACTTTGCTTCTGCGGTCCGTCGTTCTCAGCGTCGCTTAATGTTCCGTCCTCTTCAAAAAAACTTCTGCGTCCTCCGGCCGTTACCGGGAATGTTGCCTTTGTCCGGCCAGCCCGGCCTTCATCCACGGATCCTCGCGTTGCCTCGCGTGCGACGGTCGCCTCGTTAAAGAAGGTCGTCAAGCCACGAGAAGGGGCCATTGGGGTGAGTAGTTTGCGCCAGCTGCCGCGGGGCGACGTTTTAATTGAGGCCGCTGATAAAGCGGGTCTAGATAAGCCTGCTGATTTTGCGGCCTTACTGGATGAAGATTTGATCCTTTCGCGTCCCCGCCCGTTGAAGCCAAAAGTAATGATCTACGATGTTCCCGTCGATCTTTCTCGAACGGAGGTTTTGGAGTGTCTTCGTCTTGCGTCTCGCTTTGCTCCTCGCAGCGTGGTTTCGTCCCTGGGAATGGTTGTTTTATTAACTTCCATCTTATGCAGCGTGCTTTGTCGGTGGGCAAGGGTAGTCGCCTTTGCTCCACCGTTCTTGATGTCAGTAAAGCCTTTGACAGTGTCTCGCATGCTGCTATTTTTGAGGTCTTGCGCTCCCAAGGGGTCCCTTTTTCCATCTTGTTGGCTATGAGAGAGATATACCGCGAGACGCAAATTTCCTTTCAGGACTGTGGTGGGTTTAACCTTTTTTTTGAAGCGTGGGGTTAGACAGGGGGACCCCCTTTCCCCCCTGTTGGTTAACCTTGTGTTGGATGTCTTACTCCGCCGGTTTGAATCTATGGGTGGGTCCTTTCGGGCTGACGGGGTTTCGTTGGCAGTTCTTGCTTTCGCGGACGACCTGGTTTTGCTGGCTCCCGACCCCCCCTCCCTTCAGAGGCTTCTTGACGAGGCTTCGTCCTTTGGGCCTCGTTGGCCTGGAATTGTCCCCCTCTAAAAGCTTTGTTTTTGAGGTTCGTCGGCAGGGTAAGTCCTGGGTCGACGTTCCTCTTTCCGTTTTCGTTGATGGTCGGGAGCTTCGGAATGTGTCTGCTGAGGAGGAGGTGCGCTATTTGGGTGCCTTCTTCTCCCTTGCGCATGGGACATCTGGTCCTTGTGCAGTCCAGGTCATTGTCCAGGCCTGTGAGCGGGTTTCGCGTCTCCCATTGAAGCCCCGCCAGAAGCTCGACCTTCTTATCTACTATGTCTTACCGGGTTTCTACCACTGGTTCACGCTTCAGCCTTTGTCGTCTAATAAATTGCGGGCGCTGGATTCTGTTATTCGGCGGTTTGTCAAACAGTTTTTCCATCTTCCAGTTTGCGCTTCTAACGGGCTCCTTTATGAGCGGCGCCTTGATGGCGGGTTGAGTGTTCCTCACCTGGCGGACCTTCTTCGGGCGTCGACCCTTAAAGCCTTTTGCCTGCTGCGGAACACTGGCGATGAGGTGATTCTGCGTGTCTTGCTTGAGCCTGCTCTGCCCAGGTTTGCTTCTGTGGCTCAAACCATGGGGCTCTCTTGGCCCGTCTCTATGGGTGACCTCGATCGGTGGAAGCGTGCCAGGAAGGTCGCCGAGTTTTCTGATTGGGCGGAGCAGGAGTCTCAGGGGCGTGGGATCCACGCCTTTAAAGGTAATCGTGTGGGCAATGCCTGGCTTAGGCACCCGGTCCTTTTTCCGGGTCAAGAGATCGATCTTTTAAAGATGAGGTGTAACGTGTTCCCCACCAGTTGTTTTTTGCGACGCCTGAATCCGTCTGAGGACGTGGTTTGTCGGCGTTGCTGCTCCGCCAATGAGACCTTGGCCCATGTCCTTGGGGACTGTCCTGCCGGGCGTGGTACCCGTATTCGCCGCCATGATGGAGTGGTTGACTCCATTGAGGGGGCGGTGCGGGCTGCTGGTCATCCCTTTGCCCGTGAGCAGCTGTTCTCCTGTGGGTCCACTACTTTGCGGCCTGACCTGGTTGTTAAAGTACCGGGGAAGGCCTTTGTGGTGGACATCACTGTTCGGTATGAGCAGGGTTCCTCGCTTCGGGACGGCGCTAGGGGAAGGTGGCGAAATATTCTTCCATCTTGCCAGCGGTTGCGTTGGCTTTTGGTGTCTCATCCGTACAGGTGTTGCCTATTGTTATTGGGGCTCGTGGGGGTTTAATTAGTTCCACGCTCCGCAACCTTTCGTCGCTCGGTTTGGGTGACTCTTATGAGGTTGAGGCGGTTGTGACTCGGGTGCTTCGCTCCTCTGTAGCGATTGCCCGGGCGCACTTGGACTGTGGATAGTGTTCTTGGTTCCCCCCTCCCAACCCCCCTCCTGAAACCTCATCCACCCTCCCCTCTCCATCCCCCCCATCCTCCCTCAAACCTACCCCTACCCACGTCCCTCCCTTCGCTTTTTTTTGTAGTTGCTGCTTGTTTTGCTTGTTTCTGCTTCCTTTGCGCTTTTTTGCGTTTATTAGTTACTTTCCCTATCAGGAGAGTCTAGGCCGCCCCAAGCCGGAGATTGGGTACCACGGGGACGAGTTGGCCGGTGCCTTGACTGGCATGCTCGTCTTTGGTGTTGGACTCGTGGGGGCAGTGTTTTGCTAGGGCGGTGGATCTCAGTGGATCGTGGATCCCTTCGTGTCGTCATGTTATGGATGCGGGCTGAGAGTCATCTACAGCACCCTTCGGGGGAATTCTCCTTACCCTCATATCTCACCCATTTTGGGGCATTGTTGGCAGTACTAATATCTGACTAGCCAAATGCCTCGTCATCCAATTAGTGACGCGCATGAATGGATTAACGATTTCAGAGGGTAACATCGGATTCGACCAGTAAAAAAGAAAACCGACCTAGTTCACCCGAACAAGACTCACCTGCCTAGACGAAAAAAAAGGAAACCGAGCTAGACAGCCAAACAAGACTCATCTGCCTAGACGAAAAAAAGTAAACCGAGCTAGACAACCAAACAAGACTCACCTGCTTAGACGAAAAAAAGGAAACCGAGCTAGACAACCAAACAAGACTCACCTGCCTAGACGGAAAAAAAGGAAACCGAACTAGACAAAGATTCAGATTTAAAAATTTTTGTTTTTATTTCATATTGTTTCTACGTTTAGATTTACTGAAAAATTTTCCATAAATATTATTCATAGAATACAGTTTATTTTCTATTTTTACTTTTAAGTTATGCATATATATTTTTTTCGTTACGGTCTCTTTGGACCGCGTTGAACTTTTAGCACAACAGATGTCTTCCATCTGTTTTCCCAGTACAATTTCAATTCGTCTCGTTTAACTTGTTTTTGTTCATCAGTCCACTGCCTTCCAGTTGTCTTATCCGTAAGTTTCCTGAAAATGTGTTTATTCATTTTATCTCTAAACTCAGTTTTGTTACGTTCATCGCTTTCGTTCAGTTGTAGTTCGCTGAGATCCTTCTTAACTTAGACGACCTAATCTGTAGTCGCTTTTATATCTGTTAAGAAACCAAAGAATTCAAACAATTTAAAATCTTTACTATTTTCTGTTTTTTATTCTTGTTTCCGTTTTGTTAGTTCCGTTTTATTGCTTTATGTTCGTTTGCCTGTGGTTTTGTTGTGTTATTCGTTTTATTTTTTTTCCGTGTTACATTTTATTTTCGAAGCCTCCCGAGCAGCAGCAGCAGCAGCAGCATTGCCTTAGCAACGGTGAGCTCAGGCTTTTATTTTATAGTATTAGACTGTAAAATTGGTGCGTGTGAGCAATATTACTGCCTTTCGGTCACGTTCCGACCCATTTTGTGTCGTTTTAGAGACTTGGGACTCGTTTTTTAACGATTTCGTTAGCCCAAAATTCGTGCCTAGCAACCGTAGGCTAACTACGGTTTTTAGCAACTTCTGCCAAAAAAGTGCATTTGTGTGGCTCTGGACGGTATTTTCAGTTATTTTATTACTTTAATAATAATTCTTGTTGCCTTCTGTTACTTTTCGCTTGATTTTCTGCAAAAATTAGTGGAAAGAAGGATCGGTTTACATCAGCTTCTTTCTTTTTCTGTTCGTTTTTATTCGGCCATAGAATATTTTTCGATTTTGAGAATTTTCTGATTTCTTTGGTGCGCTTTGGACACGGTTTGTTCTGTTTTACTGATTATTAATTTATTTTTGCGTTTCTCTGTGGTTTTGGGGACCTTTTTCCTAAAATTGCATTTCTTGTTTGTTTTACGGACTTCTGTTTATTTATTTTGCCTTTTTTTGTTTTGAGATGTCCAGTTCTGGGCAAGGTTGTTTTGGCTTGATTTTTCCCACCCTCGGTCGGGGGTGGGAAATCTACTCGGGGTAGGAATCCAGAAGTGGATCCTCTCGTGGCAGTAAATCTGCGAAGCAGGAGGAGTTCGCGCTGCTCGGCCGCAGGAGGAGTTCGCGCTGCTCGGCCACAGGTGGAGCCGGCTGTTGATGGGCCGGCTCCACCTGGGATTCCTCTGAAGGTGAAGGCTGCCGGGACGCTTTGGAGAAGGACCTTGCGTTTGTCTCGGGACTCTCGGATGAGTTCTGGGATGATTGTTAGCGAGGAGGAGTCTTCTGCGAAGAGGCAGTTGACTATCTCTCCCGCTGAGGGGGAAGACTCAAAGAAGTTGCGGGCAGGTTCGAGGATTCTGAATCGCCTGCTATGGGTGCTGTAGAGATTTTTTCTGGGATGGCGATGGGGAGGCTGGTTCGGATGGATTAGGGCCGGACGAGGCGCCCTTTACTCGTCGGGAACTCTTCCGGAGTGACATAGACAAACTTATTTGCAAATTCAGGGTCATGAAGAGTTTCGGTTCGGCATCCTAATGCAGAACCGGAGCTTCAGCGTCATTGATCAATTAGCTTAATACGGTGACGTTAATTAAGAGGTATATAGATGTATGGGAGGATGCGGTGAGTGCGTGTACATGTACGGAAGTGGTGTCGCCGGTGGCGTCCACACAGACGACGATGGAACATGACGAGCTTCGCCGTGTGCTGGAGTGGGATATGGCTGATGAACTGATTGAGGTAGTAACTAGACCTTGGCCGAACGGGGTAATGAGGAAACTTGTCCATGTGGAAGATCCTTCGGGTGTGAAGGCCCCTAATTGTCGTTTAGTAGACTTATCGGAGCCGAATCCTCAAGACGTTGTGTCGTGCCGGCCTGGGCTTCAGCCCAGGGATGTATTGGGGGGACACCTCCCGGATTTTAGGGAGGGTCGCTGATACTTCTGTTGATCGGCGGTTTTGATTTTTTCATGAATCTTCGATAGATGTCCACACTTGGGGATTTTTTTGACGTCTCTGTGCGGATATGCAGCGATACTTCCCATCCGCTATTTTGCCTACCGTGAGTGCAGATTGTCTCAGCTTGGAAAGTATGGTGTTTGTTTTTGGACGAATGGAATTCCCGGGTGGGGTGGTGTTGCCCCAGGTCTTTGGTAATAGACATGGAAAAGTGGTGCAAACTTCACGGAATTCCACCCCGGCGGTTGTTGACATAGGTACTGTTGTTAAGACGGTTGGGCGCTCCTACGCCGAGTCGCTCAAGACTGTTAAGGAGACAATAATGATGGAGGAAGTGGATAATGTGCTGTCAGTGAAATAGGGGCCTGCTGGAGATTTGCGTATTCGAGTTGAGGGCGCTGATAAGGCGGTTGCGTTGAAGACAGTTCTTCAGGATAAAGCCAACCACTTGCATGTCGACATAAAGATGAGAAGGGGTTCGCAGGTCGGTGGTTCACCTGTAAGATATTGGATGTACCGCGACTGAGGTGGAGATTACTGAGGCCATATGTCGAGTGGTCGGTGAGACGGCTGATTTTAGAATGTCTTCGATTCGTCCGGTTTATAGGGCGATACAGAATGAAACTATTGTGACTACTTACGGTGTTGCGAGGAATCTGATTGAACACCGGGTTAGCGTCGGTTGGGTGAATATTCGAGCTTCCGTGCGTTAAAACACGTGTTTTCTTTACTGATTTATATGCACTATCTATAAAAAAAGCAATCGACTCGCATTTCAGATTAGTAAAGAAAATGGTGGCTAGAATTATTACTCGCTTCACTTTGAAACCATATAGCTTATGCAGGAATAATTAAAAATTTTTTTTGAGCTATGAGGCATGGAGATAACCTAAAACGGTCCAGTAAGCATTTTTATAAGTAATGCCGGTAGAGTATGAAAATTAAATCTAGTGGTAGAAGAACAAATGAAGAAGTTTTGAAATGGCAAAGGAGGAAAGAACTGAAGGGCAGATTTGGTATTTCTTTGAAAGGTATCAAATGAAATTGAGAAGGATTTACAGTAGAATCTCCAGGATATACCACATTTACTCTTGTAATACACACCTGAACTTTTAACCAATATTTTTAAAAAATACTCATTTACAAAATATTCAGTAAAATAAATATCATTTTATCATTGATTATCCCATTTTAGTTTCCATATAAATCTATGTAAAATTTTTTCCTCACATAAATTAGATTGAATTACTCCACTGACTTTTAGATAAAAAATGTTGGTCAAATGTACAAGAATTAGTAAATATGGTAAGAGCCAGAGGTTGGCTGTATGTTAAGTGAAAAGTAAAAATAGAAGAATGTTCCTAAGGACAGTAAACTGTGGAGTCAGTTGAAACAGACACTAAGACCAAATAGCACTCTTTCATGAAGGTTTCATATTTAAATAGGAGTCACAAAAATTAGTCTGTTAAGATCAATCTGCATTATGAAATTCCTTATTAAGCAGAAGATAAGTAATAAGAATTTAATTTCATGTTAAAGTAATATTAATCATTAGGGTTTAAGTACAAATTAAATAAGAAGTTCCAGTTAAAAATTAGTCTTTACTTATTTTATAAGTAAATTATGTAGTCTAAATAATGTACTCTTATCATGTTTATCTGCATTTACATATAATTGTTTTATATCTTGCTTTATTTAATTTATGCAGTGTTCAAATTTAAACTAGTATAGTAATCAACATCCATAATATAAACATCTATCATGTATAGTTTTAAAATAAATTGCATAAATGACCTAATGGAATAATAAGTGTGTATTTTAGCAATTAAATTAACAGGCTACTTTTTTGAATTATTCTGTTGTTCCAAAATTTGTTAATTATTATCAGACACATTCTAATAGTTATTTCAATATATTGTACATCTCAGCATAATTAACATATGTTACTTTGAGTGGAATTAGAATTAGTATTTTCTACAAAGGATAAGAAAGCTTTCATGTGATGCCAGAGATCCTCAAACTCACCCGCGAGCAGCACTCTCATCTTCTGACGATCCGCTTTCCCACAAATAACGCATAGTCACTGGTTCCCACAATTGGCCCGCTGATGACCAAGCTGTCCGCACTTGTAACATAATGCCGAGTCATCAACCCCGTGACAAGCCGAGGAAATATGGCCCTGGCCTCCACTGTTACTGCCACTGAAATAGATTATTTAGTCATATCTTACATATACGACAGTAGCCAAATTATCATGAACTGCAGTGTTTTGGTTTGATTTTGAATAAACCATTTACAGAGATAAAAAACGGTAATCATGAAAGTTATTGAAATACCTCTCTACAGAACTGTCTTGCATCCATAAGTATTACAGAATAAAGATTAAATGAGGTAAATTAACATGAGAAATGCCTTTTTTGTATGAAAGTAAGTGGATATAACTGTTAAAAATAAACATAAATACTATTTTTTAAGCTGTATTAAGCTGTTTTAAGCTGTATTTTTTAAGCTATTTTGTAAGCTGTCTTACTTGTATATATATATATATATATATATATATGCACACAAGTAAGACAGCTTTTCTGTCATATATATATATATATGCACTTATTTCTATGCAGTTCTTTGAGTTTTATAATTTATATTTTTTCATAGCTGGAATAATGATTGAAAAATTGATGTATAATTTGTCTGCTTATAGTGGTTAGTATATTGGATTAATTTGTGTAAACATTCCACTGAATAATATAAAACTTTGATTTGTTTTACTGATTAAAGCTATTGCTTATTTCTCTAGCAGAAATACATCATTGTTTATGTTAATTTTAATGTAATAAAAAAAAATTCTAAACCTCATAACACCTGCATCTCCTGTTTATAAACCGATCATTATTTTTCATATTTATTTATGTTTTTGCAGTAAACTTCTCAGATAGATATACCATTACCAATTGTGTCGTGTGTATTCATGTAATTAATTATAAAATTAATGATTACAAAACCAAACCTAGATAGTTTCATTGTTTGGTGCCGATTGATACAATTTATGTAGACCAGTTTTCAGCAAATTAATAATTTTGACATTTTCGTGGATTTATAAAAACACATTTTGTAAATTTTGCTAAATAAAAAATTGATTTTAAATTTAAAACAAAAAGTCATTTACTACTGAAAACAACAGTTTCACTTGTATTTAACCAGGTAAATACTATTATTACATTATACAAGACAATATTTTGGCCTATAAGAAAGGATTTATTATACCATAGTTTATGTTTTCATAAATTATCTGTTAATTTAAAAGTTCTTCCAAATTAAAACTTATTTTAAACTAAATTAAAACATTGTTCCTTTCATTTTCATTTTCAAAAAAGGTTTTTTATGAATCCTTGAGCTTATTTTAATTAATTTTATTAATATTCATATAGATATGATTAATTATAAGTTTTTATGCATTAATATTAATTATTTTTAATTTTTTGATTTTGTAATGCTGCTTTAATCAAGTGTTTTCTGTAGTTCCCTTGATCTTTGACACCAAATTAATGCTGGAACAATCTTTTTTTGTTACCTGTGGAATAACAAATCTCTACCTTTTATAATATTATTAATATAATTGTCATGATTTTAATAAGAATCTATTTATTCGTTAAACCATTAACAATCTACTATAACTTCTATACTTTTGATTTAGAAAATTAAAATATCATTCTTGAAACTTAGTTAACAGAAGCATTATTCTGAGACAAAAACTATAATAAATTTTTCATAAAATAATTTAACATACTTTATAAATAGTTATTTGTTATTTCCAAATTATTTCATTTGCAACTTTAAAGATAAAAGTAGAATGTTAGAAATTCCATCAATAAATATCAATAATTAATTAAAAAATTGTACGTTCCACCAGAATGTGTAAAAATAATATACAAGACCAAAGTACAAATTCATAATGTAAATGAAGTTATGAATTTGAATATGAATAAAATCTGATCATGTAACATAACTGATTTACTTTCACGATATTATAATTATTTCACTTATATTCATTTCATATTTAACAAAGATAATACTTTTTTTTGTTTTATTTTTATAATTACAATTTAGATATGCATTACCGCATGTATTTTAACAAGAAACAGGAGTTGCAAAGGTAGGTAATAATTTGTCAGATATTATCAGCAATTGAACCGCAAACTGGCTTTAAAGTTATTATATTTAAGACCAAACATTGTTGATATATATACAGCAGGCAGCCAATAATAAATTCAGATTATATAAAAAAAAAATGCATTCTGATTTGCATGAACATTGCTATCATTAAAAATCGATTTACTCTACCATTATATTTAGAAAAATTTATATTTACATCATTTGTTTACATACGTTAAACCAGTTTTCCTATCATTTATTCTTATAAAGATTTTAAAAGTAATTATTGCATTGTTATTTGTGTTGAGTTTAGATCTTCTGGCTGTACATATAATTGATGTTATTAATAACATAGCAAATTATATATATATTTATATATAGACTTGTAGGAGGTATTATTGAAAACCCTCTGAATATCAAGAAATGTGCTTCTAAAGCAATGGTTTTAAACAAATCTAACTCTTCAACCCTACTAACAACAGCTTGTGCATATAATGCTGTGTCACAGGATTTTTCAATTTAATGAACATGTTGATGAATCGAAATGAAATACTTTAAGTAACACCCCATTCAATGGGCTATTTCTCCATCTGTCTCTCCAGTTTTTTAAAACTAAATAGTGTTAGAGAAATAACTAAAGAAAATAGTTAAGGATTTATATAACTGACATTTCCCAATAATCCAGAATACATAGTACCTGCTATTCTCCAGTCTGCTGGATTATAGCCAAGGGACCAACTTGCTCTAAAATGTTCACAGTGGATGAAACGATGAATCTGGACCTTTTAGTGGGAATGCAGGAAAAATTCCATCTCCCATTGAGTCTGTTTGTGATTACTCCCTTCAGTCTGTGTCATGATGGTGACCCTGTAACAGAAAACATTCTTTGTTCTTTCCTTCAACAATTATGAGTTTTTTATAATGGAAGCATAATTTTCCTCAACAATACCCCAGCACTGCACCTTCTACTGTTCAGAGCATTCGACACGGGCATTAATAGTTTCAAGGAACAGAATATTTGTGTAAAGAAAAATCCACAGGTTGCCCTCATGTATCAGACAAAGATATCGAGTGCAAACAATAGAGTTTTGTACTTAGTCCAGGAAAATCGACTCGCCATGTCAGCCAATGACTGTCTGGCATAAATTGAGGTGACATTTGTTATTCAAACCATATAGGATCCAAGTGGAACCAGCTATCTGCAAAAAAATATTTACAATGCGTGGAGTTTGTTAAATCATCCTCGATAAACAGGATGAAGATGACACTTTTCTTTCACGCTTTGTTCAGTGACAAGGCCAGGATTAATCTAAATCGAAAAATGAACTGCTACAATGTAAGGACATGTAGATCAAAACCACCACGTTCAACTGGGAAAAATTCTACAAAAATCTTCTGACCTGGTTCCCAAGAAAAGGTTCATGACCCATATTTTTTTTATGGAAAACGCAATCTAATATCTAGCAATGTTGCAAAACTGCCTTTTCTGGCAGTTACAAGCATATTCCGAGGAATTAATTTCCCATCACGACAGAGCACTGCCATGCTGGTATTTGCAGGTTTAAGCACTTTTTGATAATGAATTTCCATATCAATGAATCAGTTGTACAGAGCTTGCTGATATGGCATTTCAGCAATCTCCAACAAGATCACCCAGTCTCATTATCTGTGTCTCTTTAGAGGGGATTTGTGAAAGACTCCTTTTATGTGTCTCCTCCTCCAGTAAATTTGATTTAACTATAAAAACAAACACCAACAACAGCGGCTAAGTTTACACGAGACATGATCACTGCTGTGCAACTGGAGGGAGCATGGCAAACATGTATTTTATAGCTCCTCATAAGGTTGTATGTTCATTTTTAAAAAAAATAAAGCCTTCTGAAATCAGATGAATCTTTTTTATATACACTGTATGTCTAATAAACAGCAAATTAGTCAAGGTATCTCAGCAATTAAAAAAAAAGAAGGAATTTATGGTTACTTTACCTGAAACTTGTAATTTTAACAATCAATATTGATTTTTGTTTCTTTGAGTGATTAAAAGTACTGATAATTTGAAACATAGTAACCGTTTAAACCACTGCACTGTATTTAACTGATAACATTTTACTGGTTTATGATCGATAATTTTACAACTTAATAATAAAATCACTTATTAAAACAAAAAATATATATTTATATATAACTTTATTTAAAATAAAAAGTAATGAAATTTTGAGAAGCTAATCAATTAAGAAGCTTAAAAAATAAGTAACTGCATTATCATACAGAAACACTAGAAAAGATTAAATAATCCTTCTTGGTAATTATATGCTCATTCGCAGACAAATTTCATTAAATAATCCTTGATCATTAATAATTCTCAATAATCCATGATAATTCTCAAAAATGTAATTTCTTGTTATAGTTCACTGAAACCAATTAATAGTCAATAAAAGGCAGTTGAAACACCACCAAAGATATTTGTGTGCATGCATGCATGTGCGCACACGTGAAAATCTTACGGTTCTCCAATACAATAGCTTCTTGCAGTTATTGAAAATTATTTTATGTGTTACTGTAGAAAAAGAGAATGGTTCTCAAACAGATCTGATTATCAACTATCGAACTGCAAATGAAGTCAGTTATATAATTCCACTGGTTGTGGAATCAATATATTTCATAGAATTAGGTATTAACCTAATCGAAGGACAGCATGAAGGTGTTATTTAAATGTAAATCAATTATACCTGGTTCAATGAATAAGTCACAATAACCTCTTCAATTCTCATTGACGCTAGCAACATAGTGTAGAATAAAAGTATTTTTTAAGAATGACAATGTCATTTTGTAAGAACAACTTGGATCTTTTGCCAAGTCGGTTATAAATCTACACTTATGGCGTGTGTGTAAATTGAAAAAAGAAAGGCAATTTTATAATAGAAAAAGAAAGGTAAGAGAACTAAATACAATGTTATTCTGTATTTGTAGAATTCTACATATTTTCATAATGGTCTTCAACATTAACATTTTAGGATGACAAAACCAAATTTCATTATAGAAAATATTTTATTTTGTAAAACTATATTTTTTTAAATTATTATGAATTCTTTTTCCTAGCTACCTTTCTGTATAGTAGTTTGCTGATTGTCCAGTTTATAAAAGCTTCTTGCAGTTTAGCTTATTGTAAAAGAATGCGTCAAAAAATCATTTATTTATAAATTCACTTACATAAAAATTAAAAGGTATTATTCTACCTACCTTTTAATTAAAGAAAGGTAGACTACTAAGGTGAGTACTCACTGATAAATATAGAAATTACAAAATTCCTATGAAATATAAAATTTTAAAATTTTTCAGGTTAAACTAAATTAATTTTTAAAGCTTAAAAGAAATGCTAATACTAAATTTTGATTTCGTTGGTGAAGTGATGTACCTTGGGTAAGATGTTTTACGGACTAGTAAAACATATGACAATACAATTACATAGATTTATGCATTTCAATGTATGTGCAGGGCCACATGTAAATAGCATTTTCATTTTTATTAAAATGTTATGAATAAAATTATTTAAATTGAAGTAGAAAATATACCTTGCTGAAATCACATCGATATCAGTAACATATTCCATCACTTGAATTTATTATATCAATCTCCCATCTTGATTTGAAATAAGATTTTGTCATTTACTCTCTTAAATAATTAAGTACTCTTACAGGTAAACTAACTTAAACTTTTTCCATTGTTTTTGTATTTCTAATGAGTTCTCTCGATTACCCGGTCAGACACCGTACATTATTCTGAAACATGAGTAGAATAATGATGAAGATGTCCAATAATTTGTAGGCATTCTGGAACAAAAGTGCTCTATTTTCACCTTTCTCTTCTTTCATTTGAACAAAAAATTCACTCCCATAAAATTAAATATTATGTTACTTTCAAAACAATTTTCCAAGTCGGAATGCAATTTTTAATGCAAATGACAATACTTTCAATTATAGATTAACAAAATTTGATAAAAGAAATGTTAAATTTACCTGTAATGCAAGTACATAATTTATTATCAAAATAAACTAAATTATGTAATATTAAAAACTCACAAAAATTAAAAGCTAGTACTTTCTTGATAAAAGTTTCAGTGCTTTTACTTTCTTTGGCTTTTAAATTTTAAAGTTTTACATTTTATAATTTGTAGTTTAAACATTTCAGCAGACCGTTGAGAAAATGTAAATTTTTGTCTGCATCAGTGAATGCCTTTAATTTGCTGTACATGATAGTTTAAGAACCAAGAAAAAAACAAACTGAAACAGATTCTCTTTTCAATGACTTACCAGGGTCAATATATGTTATGTCATTATAATGGTAATTTTGGGTCAAAGGTGAAATGACAAAACATCTATATATATTGATGACTCTCTGCTACTAATAATGCAAAAGATGGTTACTCAATAATATTAATGAATCCTATCTAATGAATTCATCTCAATTTAGACTGAAATCTACATTATTTTGACTTAAAATTGACTTTAATTTTGTTTCTTGAAATTTCAACAACTTTATATGAAAAATTCTTAAAATTCTGTACGGAAGTTCTGAGCCTTTCTTCAAATATTTCACATGATTACACTTTTAATTTTTCTAATAAATTCTTTACCACTTCTTTTTTAATTTTTTTTTAATCTTCACTGGTATGAAGCCATTTTACCCTTCACCTTTCAATGTTGTAATTTTTCTATAAAAAAATTTCCATACACATTTAAAATTAAATATAAAAAATTCAGAACATCATCTGTGTATTTTGTTTTTGTTTTGAATTCACCTGTGTAGAATGTTTTCATCCATTAGAATGTTGCTCTTTTATGTAAGTGTATGTGCTCTTTTCTCTTCTTTCAATATTCTTACTGAAATGACTTTCCTACTTTCTTCCTACATTTTAGAACCCCTTTTGGCCAAGACTTTTTCTTTAAATCTTTGTTTTTCATAGTCAATCTGATCTTTTGTCTATCGACGATATTGATTTCTTCTTTTATTATTATTATGATATATAATTTCTTTTCAGTTGCTAAGGTCACACTTTTGTCTGTATGGTAATTAATGTTTCCTCCTTTTCCTATTAAATGTAAAAACTAATTTTTAACAATTAACAACGGCATTTTGTATTTCTGTGCAAAACTTCAATGATTATTTATTTTAAAATGTGCTGGATAGTTAATTATGATTAGTATAGATTGTTGGTTGTTATAAATTGTATTATGAATAAGAATAATTTTATTTGTTATTTAGTATACAAAAATTTACACATACACAAATTTGTATATATTATATACATATATATATTTGGATATATAAATACAATATGTATAAATGTATACATTTATGTATTACATATATGTAACATATTCATTATATTTATATATAGTGTAAAAACCCTTTTAATTTTTAGTGTAACCACAATTTAATTCAATATTACCATAGTTTTAAGAAGCTTTAAAATAAAATGTAAACCATATTAATTTATAACCTTTTTTTTATAATTTAAAGAAAAATTGTAATAAATATTTTATTAACCAGGATTAAAAGATTTGGTTTAATTTGTTCAAAATAATTAATTTACAATATGCCAGGGAATTACTGTATAAAATTATAATACAAAAAATATAATAATATATATTATATATATTGATATATAATAAAATAACAAAATTAAACAAAGTTTAAAACTAATATAAATTATAAAATAAAAATTTGAAATTAAGTTAAAAACAAAAGTTAAATAAGTGAAATAAAACTCAAAACTAATATCACAGACGGAGTCTTTAAAATATAAAAGCTAAAATAATAAAAAAGGACACTATATAAAATTTAACCGATTCCGATATTGAGTGTAAAAGGTTCCCTACTCGGATAACAAAATCAAAAACACAGAACCAAATAAATTAAAATTGAAAGTAAAAAAAAAATTATTAAAAACTCTTCTAGCATAAAAGATATACATGACAATATTAAATTTTTAGCAGTAACCCAGTACTACGCAAAAATAGAAACATCCGCTTTAAAATTTCATTATCATTGACACCAAGGATGTTTCTGGGTAGATTAAATTTACGACGCAAAGCCGCGTAACATAAGCAATCAATGAGTATGTGTCGCACAGTCATGCGGCAGTTGCATCGTGTGCGTAGGGGTGCGTGTCCTCCTGACATCAGGTACTCGTGTGTGACTCTCGTATGTCCTATCCGCAATCGGCAGAGGACTTACTTCCAGAGGACTACTTCCTTACGTCGAGTCCCACGGCAACACAGAATCTTTAATTTGCCGGAGTTTATTATCTACGGTAGCCATCCAGTCACCTTGCCACCTTGATCTTAAAGATTGTTTTACATAATTAATAAAATCAGAAGTAGCAACTCGGGTGGTGAAAGGAGGCTGATTACATGCTTCTTTTGCAGCGGAATCTGCATGTTCATTACCTGGAATCCCTACGTGGCTAGGGACCCAGCAAAAACTTAATTTTGTGTTGCGATTATTCAACTCAGCGATTGCGTTGTAAATTTCAATGACGATAGGATGTTTAGAATAAAAGTTTTTTAAGGCTTGGAGAGCACTACACAAGTCACTGCAAATAAGAATTTTTCTATATTTAGGGTTAATGATGTTTAGAGCCTTATTTATAGCGTATAGTTCAGCAGTAAACACACTCTTAATACCAGGTAGACCAAACATATAAGTTCTTTCATTGATAACAAATGCACAACCAACGGTATCGTTTTGTTTCGATCTATCGGTGTATACCACCGCGTCTGGGTTCATCTTGGAGAGAACACACTGAAACATTTGCTGGAAGACAGTAGGTAGTGTTGATAGTTTATTTTATATCGTAAGGTCAAAAGTAAAATTTATAAGGTTTATTCTCCACGGAGGATATGAGTAAGGATACGTTGGATAGAATGGCGGTGTGTCTACATTTATATGCTGCAGCAGTCGCCGGGTACGGACACCTACAGGTGCAGTACAACGTGGATGGTCCTCATACTTTCCTAGATTAGGATTTCTAAACACTGAGTCAAGAACCGGGTGATTTGGCTGTCCTCTGAGACGAGCAAAATAAGATAATAAAAGCTGGTCTCGTCTATCCTAAAGTGATGGTTCACCACAGTCTACAAGTAAGCTTGCGACAGGACTTGATCCAAACGCGCCTGTGGCAAGCCGAAGGAAAGGATGATGTACACCATCCAGCATTTTAAGCACGGTTTGACGAGCTGAAAAGCAGGCGACACAACCATAATCTAAACGGGAGCGAACAAAGGAATAGTAAAAACGTATCCTACATGATCTATCGGCTCCCCAGTTGGTGTTAGTAAGGACTCGCATCATATCTAGAAGTTTGGAACATTTTGTTTTTAATTCTTTTATGTTTGACACAAGTAAGTCGGCTATCAAAAAATAAACCTAAAAACTTGACGTAAGTAGAGATAGTAATAGTCTCTCCGTTCAGAAAAATTTGCGGAATAGAAGGGTTTCGTAACCGAGAAAAGACTACACATTTTGTTTTTTCGGATGAAAATGTGAAACCAGTAATCCTGGACCACGCTTCAAGGTGAGATATAGTGTTCTGCAGTAGTCTCCCTGCTGTGGGTGTTGAACGGCTTGCAATGTAAATAGCAAAATCGTCAGCAAATAGAGAACAAGAGACAGGAGCCCGCACACATTTGGTAGTACTGTTTATGGCTACAGAAAATAAGGTGGCATTTAATACACTACCTTGAGGCACTCCATTCTCCAAGATGATACTACCTGAGAGCGAATTGTCTACATGAACACGAAACGTTCGGTGATTTAAGAATACCTGGATAAAAGCAAGCATATTGCCCTTGATTTCCCATTCTTTGAGGGTGTTAAGATCGTCCGTGTCGGACGAATGGAAGATCGTCCTTGTCGGAACCACACTGTTCTGAGATAGAAAGCCACGTCTCTCCAAGTACCATGTAAGCCTGCGGTTTACCATTCTCTCATATATTTTACACAAAATGCTTGTTAAAGAAATAGGGCGGTAGCTTGAGGGGTTGGTTTTGTCATTACCAGGTTTTAGTACCGGTATAATAAATGCTTCTTACCAGCCGGATGGGAAGACTTGTGCGGAGAATAAACCATTGTAAATATTCTAAAGATGTTGTAGTGCTGAATTAGGAAGGTGTGAAAGCATGGCAAGGAGAACATTCAACCTGTCACGTGTCACGTGAGCTTTTAAGTGCGTGTAACAATTCCTTAAATACGAATGGAGTGTTTAATTCACCAACCGAATAACCAGTGTTTAACGATAATACTTCTATCTGTATCTTGTACGTTTGAAAATAGTTATTAAATTATGAAGTGAGGGACACCGAGCGGAATGATTTTGCTAAAGAATTTGCCACAGCCGAAGATGATGAAAGAAGTTCTCCTTCATCAATAACACCGAAAATAGATTGTTTCGGTGATCCGAAAATTGCATGGATTTTTTTTCCACACAGTAGACGTGGAAGTAGTGCGTGAGATAGTGCTCACGTATTTCGTCCATGAACTCCTCTTAACGTTCAAGAATACTCGACGGCATATCGCTCTAGCCCTGTGATAAAAATTTAGATCTTCAGTTGTAGGCCTACGATTAAATTTGCGTTGTGCCTGCCGCCGATTCCTAATAGCATATTAGCAATCATCATTCCACCATGGAACGGAGCGACGTCTAGGATTACCCGATGTTTGTGGGATATATCTGTTGGCATTCTCAAGTATCATGAACGTAAAAGAGGAACGTTGGTCAAGGATGTACGCACCATCGTCATACTGTGATTGGATGGCTTTATGGTATCCATTCCAATCCGTCTTTTCAACAATCCAACTCCGTAGTCTTCTTTCAATCTCGCGGTCTACACCGAAACCAATAATAATTGGTCTGTGATCACTGCCGTGAAAGTCATCTTTGTACTTTGGACTTTAATTCTTGGATAAGTCTGTTCGCTACCAAGGGCTCGGCAACCTTTCCCATATTATTGATGAGACTCAACGGCCGATAGCTAATGATTTCTTGATTGAAGATCTTGCAGATTTCTTCTTAGGCAGGAAAACAGTCCGTGACTCCTTCCAGCATGCGGGGAAAGTCTTGTTTTGTACTCCATAATTGGCCACGTCAGTGATTTCCCAGGGGATTATCTTCAATAATCCTTTGACGAGGGCAGCCGGAATTCCATCCGCACCCGGACTTTTTTTATCCTTAAGACCAGAAACGGCAATAGCGACCTCGTTTTGTGTAAAGCGTTTAGCTTCACAATCTATTATGTCCGTATGTCCCTCGTCTTGAACAGGGAAGAGTCTATGAAGATGCAGTCTGGCCGTTTCTGTAACTAGGACAGGCAAGCGGCGTCCTAGTCTCTTCATTACTATTTTGTATGCCCGTCCCCACGGGTCTGAATCCAAGTCAGCACACAGCTGTTTCCATCAGTTTCTTTTATCGGCTATAAGGACAAAGTCCGGGAGTGCTACTGCCAGAATTCCCTCACTTCTATGAAGTAGGTGCCAGCCAAGACGGCCGGAGACATTACTGATAGCAACATCCCCAGCCGCATCAGCCCCCCAGCCGCATCAGCCCACCAGCCACCTCTGGCCACCGTTCACAGGTTAGGTTCTGTGGTGACTTTAAAGTCAACCTCAAGATCGTTCGCAGTCTCCCCCACCAGATCGTGGGAAAGAATGCTCCTGTTGGCATTAGATAGTATTATTTTAGCCATAATTTAGGTAGTCCACACTGCACTCCTCCCGTGCGATGGTCTGTGCCGTTGCAGTCAAGGCATTTAGTGGCCTCCTTGCAGTCTCTTATCACATGGCCTTTCTGACCGCAGTTGTAACAAATGGTTGACCTATCCGGGCCCTTACATACCGTACTCGTGTGATCAGCGGCCCAGCATCTTTGACACCTCACATTATCAGTCCTGATATAAGCCTGGCAGTGAACCCAGCCGACCTTAATTCTACTGTAAATTAACTTAGTTGCAGCCCTCTGATTGGTTATTACTGTCGCATTTCGAGTATTTCCATAAGCCTGCCGCAATGAGGTAATTCTGAAAGACTCAGTGTCTCCAATAACAGCCGTAATAGCCTCGCTTAATTCTTGTGCTGTGGTACTCTCTTCCATGTCTTTAACGTGTACCACTGCGCGTCCGTCGCTCTTAGTACGAATATTCACTTGAAGGTCAGAAGTCCTTTCTCTCAATGTTGCGGTAAACTGAGCCGCATCTTTAGCATCTTAAATTCTGACTTCCAATCTTCATTTCTACCCTTGCGAAGGGACAGGATTTCCCCTGCCTCGTCTTTAAAGATCTTATCCTTTACAGTCCGGAGTAGATCAGCATACGAATTGCCCTGTGATCGGAAAACCACCACTTTGCTGCCCTCCACAGAAGGTGTTGATCGCCGAGCAGAAGTGGACCTAGAACGCGTCCTACTCTCTTCAATCTTTTTCGGCGCTACCATCAATGCAGGCGTCTCACTAGTCCTGAACAGATAGATAACCATCTTCTTAATCATGACACCAATAGGACCACTTGGCAGAACGAACGCCGCATTAGGGGCCCTTAGTAAGATCTTCTTGACCGCGCCTAGTATACACCCAGCAGAACCCCTGTCGCCCTCTGTCGAGTCGTAAAAAACAGTATACTTATTGGTCTGAGTGTCGTATTCGTCATCCATAATGGCTTCTTTGTCATCCAGGCTTCTTGCCCTCTGCAGTTCCCCTTTTGGACTTAATGATATCAATAAATTGACAGGTATCTTGTAACGCCCTCTGCAGGCAAGAATTAATTTGGCTTTAGACATTGTCCAGGCAGACCATCTCTTATCGGTCATATCCAGAAGTTCCTCATCAGTTAGTTCAAGACTTAATATGTCTTCCTGATCTGCACCAGGGGGCATATCAGTCTGTGTATATTGCGAACTGGTCTCTGGAGTAGTCGTAGTCTCCTGCAGATGTTATAAAGCAGTGTATATTTCTCTTAATTCTTTACTATGATCATACATATAATTTAACATGGTTTTTCCCAGATGTTGTTTGAAACGCATCATCGCTTGTCCTAGTCGAAGAGTAACCTCCTTTAAGCCACCAGTATAAACCTCTTCTTCAGAGGAGGATTGTCTAATTCTTTTTTTGCCTTTGGGATCAGTCGGTTTCAGCGGCGGAAGACCTGAGGATCCCTGTCCACTATGGACAGGGATAAAGCACAACAAACTCAACAACTATGTAGCAGTTGTGTTCTCCAAGTAATTCCCTTTAATTTGATACCCCACACGTGGGGTAGTCAAAAATAAGGGGGGTCCCCCAAATTAGGGGGGGTCAATCAATCGGGAATGACCCAATTCGTATAGATCCTGAATGGTTTTGATGCAGGACCAACGGGGCGGTAAAAAATAAGGGGGGTCAAAACGGTCCCCCAAAATAAAAAAAAATAAGGGGGCGTCAATCGATAGGAAATGACCCAATTCGTATAGATCCTGAACAGTTTTGGTCTACGACCAACGGGTGACACGATATGAACGTTTAAAGTTACCCCTATAAAAGTCTGTAAACACTTATTTACGTTAATACAGTGACGTCACTCTCCTGTATTCACTTGCACTAAACGTCCACTATGAAAAACAGAAATAACTCAGTTGCTCGTTGTCTAATTTTCACAAAATTTAAACACTTATTTGTATATCCATCCTCGATGTGAATCCAAAATTTCGGTTTAAAAAAAAACAAAAAACAAAAAAGTTTTTTAAAAAATTTAAAAAACTTAGTAATCCGTTAACCAAAAATTCTATTTTTTCTTTAGACTTGTCCAGCAGTCCAATCACTATGTTAAACAGCACTTTCCTGATAGATAAAGCCGAAAAAACCCGATCAAAAAGCAAAAAACAGCGGAGCGAAAATAGCTCGTCTTAACAATCCGAGTTCTCCCACTCAACTCACAACATATACAACAAATTTCACTTCTATCGTCGGCAGACGTGTGTAGCCCCGTGACCTAACGCTCCAGGTATCTAGTCAAAGATATAGTAGTACAAGTGGCGACAGTCCACACTAACTACAGTATTGAAATTTAAGAGCTTGCATACGTCAAATGGCGTAACCTCGAGACTAAACGCACCATGAACCTATACAAAATTTGCAGGGCTAGAATGGACAGTCGGCCGTAACTAAAGTATTGAATTTTCTGAACTTACATAGAACAAGTTTCAATTTTACGGTCGGTAGTCAGTTGTAGCCGCGAAACTTAACGCACCAGGTACCAAGTCAAAGGAGTAACAGTACTAGCGTCGGTAGTCCGGCCTAACAAAAGAATAGCAATTTCACAACTTATATACTTGTACGGCCGGCAGAATTGTGTAACCGGGAGGCTTAACGCGAGAGAAATATAGGCAAAGGTTTAGAGTTCTAGTGTCGTCAGTCGGGCCTAACTAACGTATTATAATTTAACAACTTACAGAGAATAAATTTCACTTCTATGGTTGGCACTCTGGTGTAGCCGCGAGACTCAACGCACCAGGCACCTAAAAAGAGGTGTATCACTGCTAGCTTCGATAGTCGACCCTAAAGAAAGTATTGTCATTTCCCAACTTATATAGAACAAATTTCACTTGTATGATCCCAAGACTGGTGTAGCTGCGAGAGTTAACGCCCCAGGTACCTAGTGAAGGGAGTAGCTGCTTGCGACAATCAGTTCTAAAAAAAAGTATTGTAATTTCACAACTTACATAGAATAACGTTCAATTGTACGGTCGGAAGACTCAATTAAAAACAAAGACTTAACGCACCAGGTACCTAGTCAGAATTTTAGCAGTGCTAGCGTCGACTGCCTAACTAGAGTATTGTAATTTCCCAGATTACATAAAACATATTTCACTTATATGGTCGGCATACTGGTATAGTTGCGAGGCTAAACGCACAATGAACCTAGTCAAAGGTGTAGCAATGGTAGCGTCGTCAGTCGGGTCTAAATACTGTATTGTAATTACACGAATTACATATAAAAAATTTCACTTGTATTGTCAGCAGACTGGTGTAGCAGCTACAATTAACGCACCAGGTACCTAGTCAGGGGTTTGGCCGTGCAAGAGTCGACAGTCAAGCCTACATAAACTATTATAATTTTACAACTTATAAAGAAAAAATTTCACTTTCTATGTCCGGCAGTCTGAAGTAGCCGCGAGACTAAACGCAATATACACTTAATCAGATGTGTAGCATTGCTAACGTCGATAGTCGATCCTAACTAACGTATTGTAATTTCACAACTTAAATAGAAAAATGTCACTTCTATGGTCGGCAAAGGGGTGTAGCCGCCTGACTTAACACTCCAGGTACCTAGTCAAAGGTGTAGCAGGGTACAAGCGGCGACCGTCCGCTCTAACTACAGTATTGTAATTTCAGATCTTCCATACGTCAAATTTTATTTGTACGGTCGGCGGACTCGTGTAGCAGCGGGACTAAACCGACCAGGTACCTAGACAGAGGATTTGCAGTGCTAAAGTCGGCAGTCGGCCCTAACTAAAAGTATTGCATTTTTGCTACTTACATAGAACAAATTTCACTTTTACGGTCGATAGTCACGTGTAGGCGCGAGAATTATCGCACCAGGTACCTTGTCAAAGGAGTAGCAATGCTTGCGTCGGCAGTCGGGCCTAACGAATGAATGGTAATTTCACTACTTACATAGGTCAAATTTCACTTGTACGGGCGGCAGACTTGTGTAGGCGCGAGACTTAACGCACTAGGTACCAACTTAGAGTTTAAAAGTGCTAGCGTCGACAGTTAGGCGTAAATAAAGTATTGTAATTCTACAACACATACAAACAATTTTACTTGTATGGTCGGCAGGCTGGTGTAGCTGCGAGACTAAACGCACCAGCTTCCTAGTCAAAGGAGTAGCTGTGCCAGCGTCGACAGTCGAGCCTAAATAATGTATTGTAATTTCACAACTTACATTGACCATATTTCACTTCTATGGTCGGCAGACTGGTTTAACCACGAAACTTAAGGTTCCACATACCTAGTCAAGGGAGTAGCAGTACTACTGTGACAGGCGGCCCTAACTACTATATATTGTAATTTTAGAACTTAAATAGAACAAGTTTCACTTTAAAGTCGGCATACTAGTGAAGTCGCGAGACTTAACGCACTAGGTACCCTAGTCAAAAGGCGTAACAGTACTTCGTCGACAGTCGACAGCAATTAAAATACTGTAATTTTACAACTTACATACAACAAATTACACTTGTATAATCGGCAGACTGGTGTAGAAGCGAGATATAACGTATCATGTTCCTAGTCATATGAGTCAGTACTAGCGGCGACAGTCGGCCCTAACTGAAGTATTTTAATTTCGCATCATACATCGAACAAATATCACTTGTACGGTCAGCAGACTGGTGTAGACGCAAGACCTAACGCACCAGGTACCTAGTCAAAGCAGTAGCTATACTAGCGGCGAAAAAAAAATTAGTGCTATAAATAAGGCTCAAAAAATAAAATAAAAATTAGAAATGATTGTCTAGAATATGTATTATAGAAGGTCCAGTTGTGACATGATTTAAAATCATTAATCAGATAAAAAAGTACGCAGTCGCAAAACAAAATTTTCAGATATTACAATTAAGTATATTTATATCAGTATCCTACAAAGATATTATAAAATATACTGAAAAGGCAATAGCAGATTTGAGCCAGAAACTTCAGGGTAATGAGAATGTTAAATAAGTTTATAATACTCATCTTTTATTTCAAAATGTGCATGTTGCAATCTGTTCAACTAGGGAACAATAAGCAACCCCCCACCCACGGCACAATGAGATGAGGATGACGTGTAAATATTTAAAAACATCAGTTATGTTTAAGAAATTAAATTGTTTCTAATAATAGTTGCTGACATCTGAATAATCTGTTTTTAAAGAAATCAGTTTTGTTTTTTTTTACACATGAAACGTGAATTTATCAAATATAACCAAAAAGATCTTATTTTTATTTTGCTTGATGAAAATGTTAATATCTACTCTTTACTAAAATAATGACCTGTAATAAAAATAATGTTATCCCCGTTTTATTTTATTTACCCCATAGAGTTGTTTTTATGTAATCTTATCTATTTCTTAACTTTTTTTCAAAAATAAATACCTGTGGTAACAATCTGCAGTGATAGCAACTCCTGAATTATTGTTGTAGAGAGGAATTGTAAATTTAAGTGTACTTAGAATCATACCAGGAACTTTTACTACTGCCAGATAAAACTAAATAGGGCAAGCCTGTCCTGAAATATTGAAAAGAAAACCGTTAGAATTTTACAATAAAATTTAATTGCGTAATAAAATATTAAACAATTCTGTTGTTCTATCTAGAATAATCTAGGATAAACAACAATCATTTAAATCAAATATTTGATTTATACTTACTTTGAAATTATTTCCTTTGTCATTTCAACAAACCCCACAATATACTATATTATAGGATACAAGATAAAAAGCTTGGTCTCTGAGATCTCATGAGCATAATTGTAGTAGGTGGGTGACATGACAGGACTGCAAAAACAGCATAGATAGTTTTTTGCTACAATCTTTTTTTTCTCAAGAATTAGAAACTTCCCATGTCTGGCTTACTAGGATTTTATTAGGATACCGGTAAATATACTGTTGCATACCAGCATGCCAAGCCTATATATTTTTTTTGGAGTTATTAATCGATTAATTGGTTTGATGCTATTTTCTCTTTCGTTTTGTTTTTGCTGATTTTAAAACCGTACTTAAGTATGTTGCTTTTTTAGAAAATTTAGCAAATTACATCCTCAGTTATCTGTTTTACAAATTGCAGACTTATACTGAAAGATAATGAAAATCTTAGTGCCGCTTTCTTTAGGTCCCCTGTTCCGGCTTTGACCTTTTACAAGGCCAAAATAATACGGCCAGTTAAAGGGCCAAACTAATCTGGCTAATTACAAGGCCAGTAATATGCAGTTTATCGTGAAATTGATTGTTGAGTAATTGAAATTGAAAAATCAGCTTTTAGACAAAAGATTAAATATATGTTCAGAATCATTAGTACGTAAAGAAATCAGGGGAATTCTTTTTATAGAATTACATTATCTATAACATTCACATTATCCATACTGTGGGTCACAGCTGGTTATAATAACAATAATATTTATTCGTGATTTAACGTGGGTAATTTTATCCTGACATTTGGGAAAAATCTTATTGTAAATGCTTTGTATCGATCTTATGTTAATTATTCTTGTTTTTTGAAGGCTTTCGATAATTTTTATATTGAAACTAGCACAATTACAAAGGTTTCGGTTTATTGAAACTGTAATTGTGCAAAAACATGTAAAAAAATGTTGTAGAAAATTAATGTAAACGAACCGTATCCTTTATTTTTAAATGAACAAGCCCATGAGGGAACCTCACCTTCTCCCGAGCGCTCTCAAAATGATCAAGTTACAGTGTCACGTTTGTTAGAAAAGACTTGTATTTAAGTGACTTTGAAAATACTTCAGAGGATGAAGATTATATACCGTCTTCAGATGTAAGCTCTGAATCGGAGAATGAAACGCATAAACCTAAGAGGAATGTATTAAGTAAAACGGTTATTGAACGGCAAAGTCGAAAACGACAGAGAAACATTGAACGGTAGACTTGTAATATTAGCAAACAGAAGTACTTAGTCGGTGAGTGCAATACAGAAAAAAAGGGCAAAGAATTGGCAAAGACCAGATTTAAATTTAGAAAAGTTTTATTTATTTTATCGACAATTCTGTACTGAAAATGAAATAGGTAAAAAAAAATTAAAAAAGTGGCTTTATATAGCCACATATATATTAAACATTAGTAAACACGGCTACATTGCCTGAGATTCGTATCTAGCAAAATCAAACGGTGAATTAAGTTCAGACGGTAAAAAATTTATTTAAAGTGATTATGATTGCACCTTAAGGAATCATAGAAGTTGTTTGACCAAACAGTAAAAATTCTCAAGATGCAAAGTACAGTAAATGTGTTGACAGCCGATTAACAAAAATGTTTACCGGCACCGCTGTTAACAAATATAAAAAAATTTCTACTGCAGGAAGTTATGGACATTAATTTCACAATTTATGACATGGTGAGAATGAAATAGCGTCTTGGATTCTAAAACGGGCTGAACAAAGCATATTACCGATTCAAAAATTGATGAAATGATGTTACGGTCAGAAAATTGCTATGGCCAGAACAAAAATTTTGTTATGCGTTTACCTATATTGTTTATCTATATCCACAGATAAAGTGTCATAAATTCTTGTTAAAAAGCCATACGCACATGGAAGCAGAAAATGTTTATGCGCTGATAGAATTATTTTATAAATATTAAGATGCTGACAAAGAATTTCTTTAGATGAATTTATGAAAAAAATTGAGAAAGAATAACTTCTAGATGTACTTGATGTCATTAGTCGAGCCAAAACCGATATCACAATTAAAATACTTAAATAATGTCAGCTGTTTTATCAAAACATATGTAACTTCAGTGAAGTAAATGATTTCCCTGAAGAAGAAAGTGATGAAGACTGCAGATAAAATTGATCGTTGTAGATTTTCTGCTATTTTATCATTTTTTTATTATTAATTTTCAATGTTTTGTGAAATTTTATTGTACAATAGATATAACTACTGAAGAAATTATATTTCTTAGTTCTTTGTAAATTTTTGTTGAGTGTCGGTAACAATATTTTATTTTTTATTACACTTTTTTGTACGAGCAAAATAATTGTTTAATAATAATTAGTCTTTTAAAACTACCTTTTTCTTTTCATTGTAATAGTGTTACGATATTGTACAATCTTTTTATTGCATAATTTTTTTGTTTATCGGTACTCCATTTATTTGCAATGCTCAATTAATTAAATGACGTAATTTTTAATGTGATTTAATTTGACCGTTATATGATTTATATGATGAATTTAAAATACGGTAGAATGTTATTTATTTATTTTTTAATGAAACTGAATTCAAACACTAATTGGAAATGTAACAAAAAAACAAAATTAACTACGTATTGCAAAATTATCGCTACAAAATACTGCATTTTTCCAAACATATATTTTTTCTAAACAGTTGGAATATTAATCCATAAATTATTCAAAATTTAACTAAACCAGCCTTTAAAAATTTGTTATTTTTAGGCGTAGTTAAACCTTACATTTCCTATCGATTCGATCTTTGACCTCTGAGGCGAAACATCCCTTTACATTCTGCATCAAAAAAAGGACATAAATTAAAGAACAGCTTTCCCTTTCTTTCAGATTTTTAACTCATCCCCTTTCACAATATTGTTTTTCAACAAAATCCACTCTTTTATTAATAAATTTCGCAATAAACAAAAATTTATTATCGGAAATATACCCTTACATTCTGCATCAATTTCCACAGTTTGTTATTTAATGTAATGATTTTAAAAGATTATAGTCAATCTTTGAATAGCTACAAATTAAAGAACCACCTTTTAAGCTCAACTTAAGGATTTATTCGTGATTTTTGTGATAATCATGGGATCTTTAGTAAACCTGCTGAAGATGTATTTAGTCAACGAATAAAGCTTCTTTTACTTATAGTTGTGGGGCTGTTTCACCATTAGCGCAAAGACATCGCATTTGTAATTATTACGTTACAGGTTTGAACAATCGTGAGTTTTTTAAAAATAAGAAGTTGGGAAAAAGAGAAACAAAGAAAATTACCATTTATCGTAAGAGCAATGAATTCTCAGTTTCAACTTACGAGAAACTCTTAAACTTAAAACGTGAAATTTATATATTTTATATATTTTCTTTATATATTTTCTTCTTTTCTAACTCGGCAATTATATCGCCTCTTTAATAAATCCATCTTATTTGTTATTTGTCATTTTTTTTTAAAAATATGTAATAGATGTAATTTAATAGGCGTACAAGGAAGTCATGTGGTGTCCACATCAGATTTTTTTATTAAGTATTTCAAGCCGATTTGTTTCATTTTACAAATATCAGCCGATATTGGCAGTGGAACTTAATTGTTTTTTAGAAAATGATATCAGTCGATATAATTTGTCGTTGTGTGTTAATTATTAGTTATTTTATTATTACCAGTATTGCAGCATTGCTATTGTCTGTATTATGAATGGAAAATGCAATAAAATTGATCGTGCATCGCGTTTCATTACTAACACGATTTTTCCATCGTTCCATCGTTCACAGAAAAACGGCGTTCACCGTTGTTTTTCTCGTAAAATTTTAAACCGAAATCACGTATCTTACGTCAACCTTTCTATTACAAAATTAAGTTTGATTCAATACGGCGGAAAAAATTAAAAATCCACCGTAATGAAGAGTTTTTTAACTTTGGTAAACCCCATTTTTTTCTGCGCCCGTACACGTTTTTTTTCGAATTATAATAAAAATTTACACGTTTTTTTTTTTACAAGGATTCGGTGATTATATTTCTTCTTCGCTTCTGTCGCCCCTATTTAGCGAATATACTAGCTGCAGAGGCGTGCCTGTGGCACGCCCTCCGCAGCGTATTCGCGCCCTTCAGCGTATTTAGCGAAAGATCGGATCTATACGTATTACGTCGGGTGAGTGCGATCAAAACATACGGCTAAACGAATTAATTTCCGGATGACCAGGATCCGGATGACCGGTCGATCAAGAGTGTACCGGATGAGTTAAACGGTTAGCGCTTGACCTGCTGATAGTTACGCCGTTTGAATAGTAAAAATCGGACCATTGGTTGCAGAGATATTACGGCGGCACCTTATCGCACCCCCTCTCCAATTTCCGAACGGAGCCCCGGGGGCGCTTGAAAACATTATCGTCTGACGGGGACAAATGGGGTTATCGTCCAGGGGGGTTGAGAAAATTTTTCAGAGCGCTAGGACCGAGTGTTTTCGAGATATTTGCGATTTTTTTCCAAGAATTCTGATCCTGTTAAAATTTACTAAATTTTTCCCAAACTTTGATATATATATATATATATATATATATATATATATATATATATATATAAAGAAGTGAAAATAGTTACGAGGTATTTAAATATTAATCAACTTTGAGAGAGATTTAATTTTTAAATGGATTATGACGTTGTAGAAATAGCAGGTATTTAAATATTAAAAGTCCTCACCTGTCTTACATCGATAAGAAAACATTTAAACGCGGTTATTTAAAATTTAAAGAATTCTTTAATACGATTAAATAAAAAATCTACTTTCAAATAATTTTAATTTTTATATGTATTTTTAATAGGGATGATTACGTATGTGTATACAGAGTGTTTTTCTAAAATACTGGACTGACAATACTATTTCGGATTCACTTGTAAAACTAAACAAAAAATATCCTTAGGAATGGCAATTTCTCCTTCGTTCTGCCCCTGTCCGCCATTTTGTTATTTTTATTTGAAAATTTATATCTCGAGTTCCGATAGAGGAATCAGATTAATATTTGGTAAGCGTCTTGGTAATAAATTTTAAAATTAGCTTAAATGTGACTTAAATGTATTCGTAAATTACAAAATGGCGACCATGTTTATTTTTCAGTCCGTTACATCTCGATAAATATTAATTTTATCAAGATTTATGCTATTTACTAAAATATTAAGCCTTTTATTTTGAACAAAATTAAATTTTATTTTTGAAAATCGGTTAACAAATGGCCGAGTTATGGGAGAAAATTAATGTTCTGATTATGTGTCTGTTTGCATGTCCTCCACTTTACGTTCAATTCCATGAAATATTAATAGTTTTTATTTATCGTTAATTCTAGTATGTATCAAATAAAGTAATAATTAAAAAATAAAACAACTACCTGCGATAATCTTGCGTTATTGTAGAACATTAGGAGTAATTAAACGGTTAACAATTGTTAAAGGTTATCAGAGATGTTCAAATTGTCAACCGTTAGAAATTTCACAAGTCTCCAGTTTTTTTCAGAGAGATTGCCTTAACCGTTCAAAAATTCCAGGAGTATTCCTAATTTCTTGAAATTCATTTTTGATCCTTCGTTGAAAATCCTCGTTGTTGAATATCGGAGTGAATAAACGATATGTTTCAAATGGCCCCACGTAGAAGTCGGGCGATCGGGCAGGCTAAGGCACTGATCCTCCGCGGCCTATCTATTTTTCACGGAAAGTTTCACGCAGGAAATCTTATACCGATTGACTGAAATGTGATGGAGCTCTATCGCGGTGAAACCACATATTTCTTCTTAATCGTAGAGGTAGGTCTTCCAAAAAATTTGGAAGATTTTCGGTTAAATGAGCAAGATAATTTTCCGCATTTAAATGAAGAATAGGACAGACAGGACGTTAAAAATACTCATTAAAAATACCTGTCCGTATGTTCAGGGAAAATCTTTGTTGATGGCTACTTTGGAAGGTACAATGAGGATTCTCGTCGCTCCAGATACACCGGTCATAATAGTTTTAACCATTCCTGTTGAAAGAATCTTCATTTTTACATTGTTAACATCATCAGCTGTTAGTCGCTGTATAAAATTATTCAAACGTCAAAAATTAATATCGATTCTTTTATTATAATTTAATATTAAATCTTGTCGGAAAATTATTACTTAACCGGATACATACTAGAATTAACAATAAATAAAAACAATATTTAATCGAACTGAACGTAAAGTGGAGGACATGAAAACAGACATAAAATTACAACATTAATCTTCTCTCATAACTCGACTATTTGTTAACCGATTTTCCAAAATATAATGTCATTTTGCTCAAAATAAAAGGCTTAATATCTTAGCTATTTCATAAAACTTATATTTATGGAGATATATCGGATTAAAAAATAAACATCGCCGCCATTTTGTAATTTTCGAAGGTATTTAATTCCTGATTTTTTTCTAATTTTAAAACTTTATTACCAAGACGCCTACCAAATATTAATGTGATTCCTCTATCCGAACTTGAGATATTAATTTTTATATAATACTAAGAAAATGGTGGTCAGGGAGAGAACGAAAGAGAAATTGCCAACTTTCCTAAAGTAACAATAAAATTATTATAAATACTGTTTCATAGCAACAGTAGTCACAAAACGTGTGACTAAAATAAAATTCATAAAGCAGAAGACAGGTAAAGACGTTTACTACGTTACTACGTTCCCAGGGCTTGTCACTGGGTGGTTTATGTTATTAAACTATGGCACGCCAACGGGTGGCTGAGCTCCAGTTGAGACACTGGGCTCATTGAGCCTCGTCTCGCTGAGACGAGGCCGCCATCGGGTGACAAGCTGGATGTTTCCGGTGTAGCACCCGGTCAAGGTGCTTGATACCGGGTGACTACCGAAAGATAAAAGCCGTGGCTTAGCCGTGCATTGCACGGCTAATAAGATAATCCGAATCTTATATCGTAGCGTGTCGGCAACGCATGTCTGGGCCACGGGTTCTTATCTTTCACTGGCAAGCAACGGCTTGTCAAGGCCGGTATCACTCTGCTTATCAACGGGTGACAAGCCTAAGGTAAAAATAAAGCCGTGGCTCACCAATAAGCGACATATATTTTATTAAGATAATATAAGATATATATATATATATATATATAGAGAGAGAGAGAGAGAGAGAGAGAGAGAGAGCGGTAGAATTAAATAAATGAATTATGTTTAAAGTATAAAAAATTATATAAAGTGATCGCTAGTACGGCCACACACACGCGAATATTATACTGTTTGCGCGCGCACTAGTTATAATCATCGAATTAAATAAACAAAAATTATTATATTTAAATAAAATGATAAATATTTTTAATTAAGTTGTGTGTGTAAGCCGTGCATCAGAGAAATTCCGCGTGACGGGAAAATCCTACAACTGTGTTGTCAGCTTTTTTTTGCGGTAAGCGTTCAATTGTCATTAAAATAGATGCTATATTTCAATTTTCTATGCATTACATGGTAGGGTGTCATACAATTTAAGCTAATTACAATCAAGAAAGGAATGTTTTAATAAAAATAGAGAGAACAGGAGAAAAAATCAAAGAAGTGAATTTAAGGTTCGGCTTTTTATTTAATGAATTTATTGAGGTGTAAAATTTCTTATACGTATGAATAAATGCAATTATAAAATTTATAAAGTGCTTTATTATAATTTGTACCCTCAATTATATATAAAATTCTATTTATATACAATTCAAGAATCTTTAAAGAAATGTTATTCTATTTATTAGATAGAATATAACTGATTTAAGTTTAAAAAAATATTAAAAGGGGTCCTCAAAAATACATTTATAAATAATTGATAAAACCAAAAAAGGATCTCCTCCCTTAAGCATAGATAGAAAAGAAACATTTGAACCAACTGCAGACTAGAGGTAATACATTACCGTTAAAAAACAAACTGACGCGGCAAGAGAAATAAAAGACATAAATCATTCCACATCACTTATATTAGACAATATAATGACAGCTGTCCAGTAAAAGAAAGTCAAGGGTGATGTTATATCTCATGTACACGTGTATATATATATATATATATTTGTGTAGAGAGAAAGAGAGAGGTAATAAGTGAGTAAACAAGCTCTGTAATATAAATGATTTATTATAAATAACGAACAAATCTGTTCATCTTTTATCTCACTTTTGGTTTTTTGTCTATGCGATCTATGTGTACGTCAATTATGTTTCAATACACACACACGCACGCATAGCAAAGCAAATAAAATGTTTAGACTGCAGAATTAAAGTAAAGAATTAGTATAATAATTTTATGTGTCTTTCATTAAATATTATTAAAAGTTTTACATTTCCAAGCACACAACGTAGAAGGGATAAAATATTAAAAGCTAATAATTTTTATTAATTTACTGTTATTTATTATATTTAATGGAAGAAATAGAACTACGTTGACAAACAAAATTCGATTGTTTGTCAACGTAGTTTTACGAGGTGTCATTTTCTTCAAAATAAAATGCTTAATAAATTTTGTAATCGGTAAAAATTTTATCAGATAAATAATCACAAAGATATTGAAGAATAAAAAATTAAGATGGTCCCATTTTGAAATCTTTGAAGATGATGTTTTCAAATTTTTTATTTTGTAGAAGAAAAAATTAAATTTTCCAAATTTAATTAATGTAGGTTAACCCGTTCCTGAGAAATAATTTTTTTGTTGAAAATCACAAAATTGCGTCCAGAAGGAAAACAAAGCAAAGCAGGATGTCGATATGAACTTTTTTACTCATTTTGGTGTCCTGAATCGGTTTCTGGATTTCGGCGAATACGTCCCGCAACACTCTGTACGTATGTTCTAATTATAAATATATTAAAATTATAGAGAGCTGTATGTTTGTTATTTCAGTCGCTGACAAAAAATGAACTCTAATCTGTGCTCGTCACTGAAATGAATTTTTGTATTCCACTGAATATTTTACATTCAATTTATTCCGACGTGAATATATTTTTCAAATATAATACATTTAACTAATCGGTCAATCGATCTTAAAATTAAAAATAAAAGGATCGGATAAAATAATTAACAATGAATCTTAATTCTAATATATTTAAATTAAATGTAATATATATAAAATATAATTTGAAGATAAAAATTTAAAAAAAAACGATATAACAAATAAATCGCTATCAGAATCATTTACACAGAAGTGTATTTAAATGTAATCCATAAATAGATTTTTTTCTGACACATTAAGGAAAAAAATAACATACTTTGTACTAAAATATCGAGTATATATTTTAAATTAACGGCAAAAAATGTTAATCCTTTACTATTGAAAAATATACGTTAACAGCAAAAAAAATATAATTAACCTGAATTCTATACATATATTGACGGCGTGCTTTTCGTTTGTTCCCGATAACCGCAAAAACTACTGAACCAGCCATTAAGAAATTTTACCTGTAACTTTCTTATGACACCTGGAAATTTAACTGCAGTTTAAATCTCATCAATCTCACTGCTATGTAAATCATTAAATAAAAACATTATAGATAAAAATCTATAACTTCCTTAAGAAAGATTTGATGTCGTCTATGTTAATATAGACTTAAAACAGTAATTATTTGATTTACTAAATTTAATTCGTTGTCTATAAAATATCAGTTTGATTAGTGCCATAATATACGTAAAAATAAATTAATTTGATAATAAAATTATAGGAAATGACAGTTTACAAATTTACGGCTGTACAGAGTAACATTCTGTAAATTTTTAGTTCCCGAACTAAGAATTTAGATTCTTAGATTCGACATTCGATTTGGTAGTAATATTTTCATATGCCAAATTATGCATATAGCGCGGACGAGGGATCCTAGTGATAAAATAAAATTTGAACATGATGAATTAAGGAAACAATATTACTTACAAAATGTTCTGACGCAGCAGAGACGTCAGTGAAAATAGTAACATCGAAGAATCAAAAATAAATTTTAGTTGAGAAATACGAGAAAAAAATACGGGATGGTGTCATTTTTTTACTGATAAGAGAAGTACTTTCTTTCTGTTGTAGGTTTAACAATACGTAAGATTGCTGCAGCTACCTGAAAAATTCGAATAAATAAAGCTACACCACATGTAAAGCTACTGAAATAATATTAGATTTCAGATATATATTTGAGTCAAGCCAATATTTTCCTTTTATATATATCTCAGTTCAGTTAAAAATTACGCTAATCTTAAAGTTATTTTTGCTGTTCATTAACGGAAACAGAATTCAATAACTTTTCTAGGTATTTAAATTATGAGTTTACTTAATTTTCATTTACGGAAAGGATCCAAAACTTTCTTCAAAACTTAACGAAGAATTTACTATTCTGTTTAAAAATGAATAAGATGAAATGGGAAATTTGTTACAAAGAAAAACCTAGATTATAACTGCCAAATTCAGTTAAAATAATATACTGTTAATCTATGAGGAAAAACACTTTTACAAATGCAATTCTATTAAAAAAAACAAACAAACAAAAAACAGTACACGCGCGCTAGTATATATAAAATTTTTAAAGCGTGAAAAATCAGTAATAAAACATAGGTTAAATGGTATCATTAAATATTTTATTAGTTATCTGTTTGAGAATAGCTTTGTAATTACGTAAATCTTCAAAGAATCACTCTTCTATCTCGCCTTAGAAGACCCCCCTTATCAGGAATCGAACCCAGGACTTTTAGTAAAAATGTTTAAAACTAAAACGTTCATCTAATGTGTACTTTTTAACGACAGGCCATGAAAGAAAACAGTAACGTATACACTTTTATAACATCAACAGGATATTAATAACTGCTACACAAAGCTTAGACAGTATTAAAACCGTGTCCTCAGTCGAGATTTTGGTTACAAATATAATAGTGAATAATTAATAATAAAGTTTGTTTTACATAGACAAAAATATCGTAATTTAAACTCATTTCAACTATATCTTATGTTACCTTAAGTCAGGGTTGAAACTACTCAAATTTTGTAAATTTTGACTACAGACTCATTAAACCTTGAATATTATTTATATTATTATCTTTTATTTAAGAAAATAAACAAATAGGATATGTTCAGAGCCAGGCGCTAGTTTCTACTTATTGTTAAAAAAATTTAATACAACTAATAAAGGCGACAATATTTAGAGAGATATTTTTCACTTCGATATTTCATTAGTTTATTAAAATCATACATAGTCTGATAATTTAGTACTAATAAAATTCAGTCTAACTGTAGTACTGCAATTATCAATTTTATTATACAAATAACCTTTTCGCTGTCTTCTAATTAAGACAAATTGGAAAATTAGTGCGAAAGGTACGATCATTTTAACTTCATAGCAGAGTGAATTTCTAGAATTTTCGTTATTGTATATCGCTAAAATGTTATACGCTGTTTTAACTAAATTTTATTTAAGGATTCTATTTCATTTCTTTTTAATGGTTTTTCCACAAAAGTTAATAAAATTTTAACTGCAATTTTTTTTTTCTTTAAATAAACTAACAAGAGAAGAAATTTCTCAATTACAAACGCCAAACAAAAAAATTACAAACAATTTTAATAATTAAATTAATAAACAATACAGTTTTTTTTTTAGTTGCCGACCTAAATTTTACGAAAAGAAATATATAATTAAACAGTCCCGAGACATAAATATGAATAAATAAAAAAAAAATTGTTAACAGATTAAAATTATGACTTTAATTAACGAAATTTATTTAGTACAATTTTAAAATATGATGTTTACTTAAGGTTAAAAACACAAATTAAAATATGAATTCAAGTTTGAAAAACATAACGGCTGGCGATGAAAATTTACTGATTTTTTCACACGACTATTAACGTCTCCTCTTTTTCGTCAAACTTTCGAAAGGATGACATCGTGGTTGCAGATATTACGTAAAAATTACTAGGAATTAAGATAAAATTTGGATAAGCTTATTTTAATGAGACATTTATCTATGCGAGAAAAACAATACACAATTTTCAAAAGTATTTTCAGATACTTTTGAAAAGTATCTGTTGTTCAGTTTTAGTGCAACAGCTGTTTTTGTGTAAGACGAGTCTAGTGATTTCTAGTGAAAATTTATCTTATACCGAATATCACCAGTTATTATATTGTAGACTATATTATCTATATACTATATTGTTTATTATTCTCTTAGTACTGTCTCAAGAAAGAATATATTTATTCGGTGTCGTTTTTAAATAAGCGACATAACCATCTATTGAGCGTTGTTGCTACGGACCAGCTACAAGCTATTATTCCTAGCAACAGCGAATCATCGCATGTAAACAATAACCTACTATCTCGTGTAAACCCCCTAACTTACAAGGTAATAGAATACGCGGGCCCCTCTGATGGGGACCCCTCAATAACCGCGGCGTAATTTAATTAGAAACGACATTATCGATAACACGAGTGACTTTTCAGGAGTCGAGACTGAAATCGATATTACGGATTTTAGTGCAAACCCTCCCCGATACTAGTATTGGGCATACAAAACGAAAATGTTGGCAGAAGGATGAAATTTCAGCGGCAAAAAAAACGCCAACGTACAAATTATACTGAACCTAATATTCGCGTACAATCAGCTAATATCGCGCACCTACTTTTGCTGTTCTTATCAAATAAATTTAGTCTTATTGAAAACACTGCTGACAACGAAGGTAGTCGCGTGCAGAATCATTAAAACCTGAACCTATTTTTGTAGCAGGCGTTAATGCGATAACCGAATTGAAAAATTTTCTGTCAACAATTATTTTCTAATTGTAATGTTATTAAATATAAACTGACAACAATGAAATCGGGCCACACGGTAAATGTTCTGCTGGTTGATATTGACATATATAATATTATAACGTCAAAAATGCTTGAAAACAATATCTGTCATTATACATATAAACTTGAAACATGAAAGAGCATGTAGAGTGGTCATGCGAGGCATGCATCACTCGGTAGATAAATCAATAATCATTGAATTGAAGTTAGGCCACGAGGTTAGAGACGTTATTAACGTTCTCCATCGTCAAACGAAGGAACCGTTGCCACGTTATTTCATATATTTGGAACCCAAATCTAATAATAAAGAAATTTTTGACGTGAAATCTCTCAACTATACAATTGTAAGCTCTGAAGCTCCGTATGTTAAAAAATAAGCGGTCTAATGCAAACGTTGCCAACGCTTTGGCCATACCAAAGATCTACGCAATCGCCCGCGCCGTTCTGTAAAATGTGGTACAGATCGTGCCACAACAGACTGTATTAAGGCACCACAGGTTCCAGCTTCCTGCGTCAGCTGCGGCGAGTTACAAAGGGTGTGAAATCAACAGTATAAAACTAAGGTCTATTCTATCAAACCCGCCCTATCCTCCAGAATTGTAACTAATAACAATTCTACTGATAATAATAATTATACTAATGTCGGTAATAACAATTTGAGTGCTAAAAGAAGATGTATTCGTGTAACGAACTCTAGTAAGAATGGTTTTCATAATTATAATAGTAGTAACATTAGTGTAACAATAATAATGAATATAATAATAGGCTGAATATTTCTGGTACTACATACGCTGAAAATGTTAAAATAAATTGTCCCTATGATCCACAAACTATTGATAACCAAAATTTTCACGGTCCGATGAATGTCCTTGACCGTATGATGCAAAGATTTGAGTGAATGCTTGAAAATATGAACTGGACAATTTATGAATCGTCTTGAGAAAAAATGATCGACTGTCTCAGACTAGCAATCTGGAATGATAACGGGTTGTCTGATAAAAAAATAGAATCAAAAGCTGTTTTAAATATTATTAAGATAGACGTAATGCTTATATCTGAAACAAGGTTTACTGACAGACATTCTGTCAAGTTTCATGGCTATACAAAAAATATATATATTTTTTATGCTAACTGTTCGATTTCCCACTCTGTTTAATAAATTGACCAGTAAACGACGTTTTCGAGAATTTTTTGGAGGAAAATACAAGGTTTGGACGTGCCTTTAAAATCACCCGCCCATGTGGATAATGCAGTACAGGAATCGACCAAATTTATTCAGTCAGCGGTATGAGCCCTCAATCCCAATTTGGATTTTGCTCCCCCCTAGCCCTCTTTTTTTTACTGTTTAGTCTCCGGGAATTACCGTTCAGGTATTACTTCAGAGAATGAATGAAGATGATAGGTGTGAGTGTAAATGAAGTGTGTAGTCTTGTACAGTCTCAGTTCGACCGCTCCTGAGAGGTGTGATTGACACCCAACCACCAAAAAACACCGGTATGCACGATATAGTATTGAAATCGGTATAAAAATAAATGCCTTTACTAGGACTTGAACGCTGGTACTCTCGATTTCCAAGTCAGCTGATTTGGGAAGACGCGTTCACCACTAGACTAACCCGGTCGGTGGGTTAAATTAATATGTAACCTATAATATCTTTTTTTATTGATATTGTACTGATGTTACCTTTGCTGTTATTACAAAATGCCAGTCTGTTTTTAAAATGTAATCTGATGGTAAAAAAGCATACATACTTTAACTTGATTGAATTTTTATTATTTTTTTACTCTAATCTGTTTTTGTATTATAATTTACATTACTCTTTTTTAGTGATTTATTGTAATTCAAATTTTTCATTACTACGAAATAAGTACCAAAGTTAAAATCGGTCTTTGTTAATTAATTCGTATAGGATGTTAGTATATTTTTTCCTAATCTATAATTGAATATTTTTTATTAAAATAGGAATGCAACACGCAAGTTAATTTAATTTGTATTAAAATTTTTAATGCTAAATCTAACCTTTATTTAAAATAAAGATAATTAACTTTTTTCTTTAAATTATTTTCTATTAACATAATAATGCACTTAGTTTTGAAAATAGTGCATACACACTGGGTTCGTTCTTACTGAACTGTGAATTTAAGACAAAATATAAATAAAGATTGCCAAATGTGCCTAAGACAAACGTTAACTACGCGAAATATCGAGATACTGACGATGACCTTGCTTTAGAGCCTCATCCCCTTGATCTTTTAAGTTGAAAGTTTAATAGCATTAAGCCTCATATATAACTGGACCAAGTTTGGTCATAGTGGATCAAGTAATTTTGGTGATATAAGGTGATTTAAGGTACAACACCGAACACACCACACGTACATATGAACATCCGGAAAATTTCCATTCGTTTTTTTTAGGTTCCTTAGGTGTCAAAACGTAAAGATCTGTTAAAAACTACATACGCACAAATTGGACCGATTACCATACTTTCCCATCTACTACTGTAGCGCTAGACGCGAAAGTAAAATAAAAATTTTATTTAAAACGTCGGGTCATATTTGACTCCTTTCTGAACGGTGACGTAAACTACGCGATATACAATTATTAACAACAGCCAAAGCTTTAAAATACTTTTAAAATATAAGAAATTTGTAAAAATCAACAAATTTAAAAGAGATGTCCCAAGAGATCTTCTTTTCTAAAAAAAACTATTGAAAAGTTAATTGAACCTCGCCGCGAATCCGATTGACTTGAAACTGTGGAATTTTAAATAAGCACTTTTATCGAAAAAAAAAATCAATTCTTCATGACCACTATACAATGTAAAAAAAAATTAATTTTTGGAAAATTTATGTTGCGCCAGTCCTGAGATATTGAGCTAGAATCCAAAATACGTACATATACATCTTCCGAAAATATATATAAAGAAAATATTTTTGAGTTTTTTTGGACCGAATCAAAATTTGGTAGATTGTACGTATATAAAGAAACAAACTGTACAATATTATGAAACAAAAGAATTAAATGTTTGAGAGAAATAATCAAAAATTAAAAATCAAATAAGTTAACATCAATTAAACTTATTTGATATCGTTAAGGATAATTAATTTTATATAAATTTGTTATAAATAATTTATTTCACAAGTTTGCAATATTAACAACTAATTTCAAAAAATTTAACAGAAAAATACAATTTAAAAAAATATATAAATATTATTTAAATAAGAAATTATGTCAGAAATTCAATATGTGGAATGAAGGACGTATTTTTTAGTTTTAGATTTTAATAACTCTTTTTTTAATGCGAAGAATTAATATTTCTTGTAAACATTATTTTGATGAGGAAAGTGCTAAAAATATACAAATTAGATAACTTTTAGCAAGCGTATTCAGTAAACTTGAAAATTGTAAAAAAATCATTTCATACACGCTGATTACTATTTTTTTTTCGTAGTACATTTTCAAAACCTTTTCTCAATATTTTTTTATTCTTCGATAAATTTTTAAGCGTAACTCTGAAATGAAACAACGTTAGCCGAGTAACCGGTATTTGTATTCGAGGACCTAGATATCTAATTTTCAAATTACTGCAAATGCAGCGGTAAACCGCCAAAGTACAATGGAATCCGCAGTTCTATATAATAACAAAATCCTTCCCAAAAAAAAAAAGCATTCCCGAACATTTTTCTACGAAAGGCCGTCGCAGCCGTCTACTGTTCCTCTCCCTTCTGTACCACATATACTTATAAAAAACCAGTGCAGATTTTAAATATTAATAACGATGAATGAGAGATCATTTTACGAGTATTTTTGCGCGACTAACTACCGGGTGATTCAAAAAGGACTTAAGTTTTAAAAGTACACAAAATTTTATTTAACTTACTTATTCGGTCGAGGTCTCATTTACCGAAAACACATCAACGTTGTTACTTCGGTTCGATAACTCTGTTTAGATTTTATATCTCTTAATCCATATTTCTAATTTTTTCTGCATTTTGTATGAACGTGCAATTTTTGTTAAAAAGAATGGTCACTTATACTTAAAAAAATAACAATATCCACTTTTACCAAAATAGACAACGGTTTTTATCTCGATACTAAATTTACGAGAAAGGGCGGCCTTATTATGTTATCGTTTTAATAAATTGCCAATCGTTTGAAAAATCTTCCAACCGATTTATTAAAAATCAGTATTTATCTGCTTCCCGTTCAAAGTGTACTAAAAGATGTGCTCAAAATAATCTTTAATACCGAAATTACGAATCATTTTGTAGTAATCTTTTATATTTAATGTATACACTTTAACATTATTTCACGCATTTGTATTTAAACAATTAATTTGGATTTGAAACATCTATTTTTTACAGAATTTTCGAAGAAAAATAAGGTTTTTATTTTCGGTTACATGGTGTGAGTTAGGCGGGGGTGGAGGGGGGAACAAATTGAATTTTCTTTACGTTTTCAGATATCAGGAAATTTAATCAAAAAACTAGCACAAGAAAATAAACGTTAGACAAGTTACAAGACAGGAATGTACAAAGATATTCACGAAAAATATCACAAACTTTCAGGACTAGTTCCAACGCTACAGGCACAAAATAGACAAAAACTCAGCTTGCTGGTCTCAAATTAAGAAAAATATATTTCTATAATATTGAATTAAAAGAAAAGCATTCAATATAGTTCTAGCATTCCACATATCAGTTATCTCTATAACACAGAGTGATTCACGAAGTATATAATAAACCTTTAGGATGTGAAATACCGATGAAAATAAAGAAGAAAATTTGTACACGTATAGGTTCGGAAACGGCTTCGTTAACAAATGTCGGGTGGGAAAAGATTTCGCCCTGATTTCTGTGCCTTCCATCAAATTAAGCTATACTGTAATACTGGGATCCAAATTAGGCAGGAACTTTAGCGGTTTTATATGAAATCTGACCTGAAAAATTGAAAAAAGGTAGGTCTTATAACAATATTTTTAGTAGTTTTTGAGAAATCTGTGGTAAAAAGATTGGAGTTGAAAAAACATTATTTTACGTTTGGTGTAAAATAACGCTGTTAAATCGGTGATAAAAACATTAAGGTTTTAAACAAAATTTGTAGAGAATTTGATTCCGAGTAAAACAGTATGAATAATTTGCACAGAAACAGAAGAAATTCGAAGTTTAAAAAAAAAAAAAACTTGAAAATGTGCCAGATTTTATTAGGTATTAAACGAAACAAAACTACAAAACAAAATAATTAAATACTTTAGAAAAATAAACGAAACTATCAATAAAACAATGAATTAGGCATTTTTAAAGCTAATTAAAAATTAATTTTATTTAAATTTATTTGAAATATTTTATTTAGCAATACTGATTCCAACGATTAAGGTTTTGCATTTGATTAGCAGAAAATATTTATTGCTGTTTTTAAATAACGTTTCGTTTAATTCGTAATTAAAATCTGCCGCATTTTGAAATATTTTGTTTTAAATAAACTTCAGAATTCTTACATTTATATTTATAGTTTCTCTGAAGTTACACAAAATTTTGTAGGAGTTTTATTTAAAACTTTTACGTGTTTATTAGGCATTTAACAAAGTTATTTTTCGCCAAATATAAAATATGTTTTTTCGACCACAGTTTTTCTATTTTACCTCATTTTATCGAAAATTACTAGAGTTCTGGGAATTATTTTTAAAAACTTTTCCAGGTCAAATTTGATATAAAACAGCAAAATTTAACCCTTAATTTAAGCTTGAGGAATTACAGTCTGGCATAATTTTATCGAAGAGGCAGAGATCAGAGCGAAAACTTTTGCCAGCCGACACTCGCTAACGAAGAGTTTCCAAACCTATGTTTATAAGAACTTTCTTCTTTATTTTCCCCAGAAGAACATGTGCTAAAAGTTTGTTACTCTTTTCGTAAATAACCCTTTATAAAAAAAAGCAAAGAAAAAACAGAAATTTGTAAAGATTTTATCTAATTATCCCGTGTGTGTGCTGTGAGTCTCAAAATAAATAACGATATGGCAGTCCAAGTAATCCCAAATATTTAAAAGCTTATCTCCTTCAACAATACAAACAGCATTTCTGATACGCAGTTTTAAGTCATCTACATTAACCGGAAGAGGAGAATTTTCAGTCTTTGTATAAAACCCCATAAAAAATAATCGCAAGGCATTATGCGTGGACTTATCGGATCAACGCCACATTTTCGTCAGTCGCTCGACCAAACCCATCTCTTAAAATATATTTCAACATAATTTCTAACCTCTTTGTCCCGGTGAAGCGATCTCCATCTCGTACAAGAATTAAGTTCTCAATGTCTTCATCAACTTGAGGCGTTAACCGTTCACTTATCATATCGAGATAAATTCCTTCAGTTACTGTGTGTTTCTAGAAAAATGACGATTTTTATTTTATTTTTTAGCAGGAAGCATAAAACATTTTCATTTTACGCAAATCGCTTATATAATGCACATTATCTCTAGGGTTTTCTGTTCCCACATTCGAGCGTCGTGTCTATTGAATTCTATAATATGAATAGTACACTCGTTAACAAAAATTAGTGATTAAAAAAACTAATTTCTTCGTAAACAGATCTTTGCATGTACACATAAATCTTCACGTAAGGCTATATTATCGTCGCTTCTCTTTTAAAACCATATATATATATATATATATATATATATATATATATATATATATATATATTCATTTTTTGACTGGATATTTAAATCCATATAAATGTTGAAAAAAGTAATATTATATAGTAATCAGAGTTAATTTTTTTTTCTCTAACATTTTAAAGATCTGATGCCCTTTTACACGTTTGTAATTCTTAATGACTTGTTAATCTGACTTGGCCTGTAACATTAGTTGACGGAAAATATTTATTATACATATATGAGTTGTGTTTAGAGAATAGAAGTACAGTTAGTTTTCTTGTTTTAGCTACAAAAAGTGGCCACCGGTATTAATGAATTTATTATTAAAAGATGTGATTGAACTGAACGAATGGCTACTTGGGTATGTGGCAGGTAATAATTGACAACGCTAATAAAAATAAAATATATTTTACGATTATATATTACGATTATGTGATATAAGATGCGTTCACTTATAGTATGGTTTATAAATAAATACTTTTAATATCACCTTGTGTGTGTGTGTGTGTGTGTGTATATATATATATATATATATATATATATATACTGTTGAAACAACTTCATATTCAAAACTGGTGGTTACTGGGACGTAAAGGCAAGTGCGGATCTTCTTAGTTACAAAATTACAACTTCATGGTGTTTCAAATTTTTTTCCGCTACCTTGGATACGCAACACCGACCTTCGTGGTGTGGCGGAGTGGGTAGTATCTCGGCATTTCATCCGGAGGTTCCACGCTGGAATCGCGGTCACGCACGACACCTTTTTCATTCGCTACAAAATTTCATTTCCATACGCCACGGATAAGCTTACAGATTATTTAGCGAAATCATCCGGAAATAAAATATAAGAATTAAACAGAAAACCGACCCGTTAATCATCATATCACAGAAGTAAATAAACTAGCTTATTTATTTTAATATAATCTTAAAGTATAAAATAAAATATTTAAATAATTTTTTTTTACCGTTCATGTTTAAGCATTCCGATACGTGAAGAACTTCGTATTTAATCACTTTGATATATATATATGCTCAGGGCAAGCTATACAAATGTGTGGTCGTTGTTAAGCTCTCCATGAGAACAGACGACTGAATTTTCGCTCTGCGAATTAGTACTCGTTTTTGTTATTTTTCTATTTATGATATTAGTTTTTGTTATTTAATGTTAGTTTGTTGCATTTTTTCCGTCGTTTTGTTTACGTTGTTGTGTTTGCTGTTAATCGTTTTGCGTATTTTTTGCACTTTTGTGTTTTACATAATTCCGTAGCGTTAATTAAGTTATTCGTTTTAAACAGTTTTTCGTTTCTATATTTATAAGAAAATTTCTTAGCCTACGGTTGTCAAGGCTTATTGACTGGAAATCAGCTGTGTTTATTTCGTTTAGATTTCTGTTTACATTCGACTTAGAGAATTTAAGTCGACTTTTATAAAAATAATTTTATTTAAATTAAGGTTTCACAAGATACAGAGAGACAGCGCACTAATTTTTTTTATTAATACAATTTATCTATTCTTAAACGGATTAAAACGTATAAAATAAATTAATTAAAAATCGTAAAATATAATACTGATTTTACTATGAATTTTAAAGTTGCTAATAAACAGTAATACCAAATTAAAAGTGATAATATTACAATAATAAATAATATTTCAATTACAAAATCGTTGATTAACTCTATAGAAGAATTATGTGCTAATTACATTTAGAAAAGGAAAATAGTTCACACTTTTATAATTGAATTATTTCACCTAATTCTCTGTTCACAACGAACTCGACGAGCAGCCTTCCGTAATTCAAATCAGGCTAGAATAATATCCTAAAACAGAATACTCTCTCTAGTGCTGTACTTTTCTACGGTTATGAACATCGTCGCATAACAAACAAGAGGAATCAAGAAACAAAAAGGACATCCCATGAAAGCAAACTCGGTCCAGCCCCGTCTCAGTTGATGTAAGTAGAATAAGAATAATAATTAAAAAAAATCTACCAAATCTAGATTCATCATCCTTGCTTCCTCTCTTCATTTTACAATTATTAAGCCTACAGATCCCACGATGTCCCCCTCCATAAAGGGAGTGGTGAATTGCACCCTCCAAAAACTAGGGCTCAAACAGGCGCATATTTACTAGACCCAAGGCACTAGAATCGAAAAACATTCAGTTGACGCACTGAGCAGGAGTCGCATCGGAAAAAAGATGCAAATATCTTGCTAATCTCTCACAAAGTAGAAATATAGAAATAACATTTCAAAACTCGATTTACAGAAGACCGAAACACAATCCACAACTCCGTCCATTTTAATATATATATATATATATATATACATACATATATACAGAGTGATTCAGGAGGATAGAGCAATACTTTGACAACTCATTCTACAGGCTAAAAATAAGAAAAAAGTTCATATAAATATAGGTCCGAAAACGTTTCGTTAGCGAATTATACAGGGTGAAAGATTTCGCCCGAGTTTTAGTTTCTCCGGGTAAATTAAGACTTTCTGAAATTCTGGGAAGGTCAATTGAGTTCACATGTTTCTTATGATTTTTGAGCTGGTAAATCGAAAAAAAATAGGTCTTAGAACTGTATCTCTCTTAGTTTATAAGATATCCCGTGCAAAACGCCAATAATAGGGTCAAAAACACATTTTTTTACGTTTGACGTACAATAACGTTGTTAAATTGGCAATAAATCGTACATTTTTAAACGTAAATTGTAGAGAATTTAATTATAAGAAGATTGATGTAAATCATGTCAACAAAAAATAAATAAAATTTTAAACATGTCGACTTTTATTAACAACAAAACCTATGAAAACTTAGAAGACAATGTTAACAAAAAAAGAAAACCGATGTGTCTAGTAGGTACAATAATTTTAGACCTACGGAAAAGTTGGCAACACTGATTTTTTTAATCAAAATTTGTTTAATTGTGGTTAATTGTTGTCGGTTAATTGTGGTAATGTGCTAAATAACCTTTCGCTGATCAATCGTGTTTGCAGTATTACGTCGAATTCTTATCGTAAACATTTTGAAACTATTAAGAAGTGTAATTTTATATTCATTTTTCAGTGCATAAAAATCAAGTCTGTTAAAAAAAGTAAAATTCTGTTTAGTTTTGTTTTGAAAAATGCCGCGTATCATCACTAACGCCGAATATGGCAACATGATTTTCATTTATGGATTTTGGAGTGGAAGTGCTGCGGCAGCGGTTACGGAATAACGACATAGGTATCCCGGTCGTGTTGTACCAAATCGTAAAGTATTTATTAGAACTTTCAATAATCTTCGTGAGAACGGTACACTTCCCAGCGCTCATATTACATCTGAACGACCAGCAAATCGTGCTGATGAAGGTGAAAACATTCTGCAGATGGTTCAACGTAGTCCGGCAACGAGCACACGATTAATTGCAACACGGCTCAATATTTCACAAAGTAGAGTATGGAGGACAATAAATAATAATAGATTGCATCCTTTCCATGTTCAGAAAGTGCAACATCTCAAGCCTGGTGACTACGCCAGCCGGCTGCAGTTTTGTCAACGGGTTAATAGGAATCAACATTTAATTCCATTTATACTATTTGCGGATGAAGCTAGTTTCACTCGTAACGGAATAAACAACACACGGAATGCGCATCGGTGGTCTGAAGAAAACCCACATGCTACAGTGGAAAAAAATGTCCAGCAACGCTTTTCAGTGAATGTTTGGTGCGGTATCATAGATGACCAATTAATCGGTCCTTAGAACCGATTAAGGTTCTAAGAGAGATTTCTCTCTTAGAAAGTAAGAGAGATACAGTTCTGGGACCTATTTTTTTCGATTTTCCAGCTCAAAAACCATAAGAAACAATTGAATTTGCCCCTTAATTGACCTTCCCAGAATTTCAGAAAGCCTTAATTTACCCGGAGGAACTGAAATTCGGGGGAAATCTTTCACCCTGTATAACTCGCTAACGAAGCATTTTCGGACCTACGTTTATATGAACTTTTTTCTTATTTTTAGCCTCTAGAATGAGTTGTCAAAGTATTGCTCTATCCTCCTGAATCACTCTGTATAAAACTGTGAATGTTTAACTGAATGCTAAGGCAGTATATATTCATAAAAGTATTCAGTTGTTTTATCTTATGAATACTTCTTCTTGTTTTATACATTATCTTATATTGTATTTTATTTTATTTGATTTCAATATAAATTTAAATAATTTTACATTGCAGTTCTATATATTTTTACTTCCTTGTACGAAGTATTGGGGTAACGAAAAATTTCGGTTTTAAAACTACAACGGAAATATCCATTTTGACCATCCCGGGATCCATTTTGATTAGGTTCGATGTGACATCTGTATGAATGTATGTATGTATGTATCTCGCATAACTCAAAAACGATAAGCCGTAGGATGTTGAAATTTTGGATTTAGGATTATTTAATATCAAGTTCTGCACTTCCTATTTTGATTACAATCAACTTGAACTAAAGTATCCAAAAAAGTCCAAAATCCAAAAATATTTGGATTTTTTCTTAACTGCATCGAAAGCTTTTCAAATATATATCATAAGTGGTACTTATTTTCATCGGTTCCAGTTACAGCCAAATAAAATTTTAATTAATGAAATATTTAGATCTTACAAGGGGAAGGAACATCGGTTCTAAACCGACTTCATCTCGTTTTTTTAGCTTTTTTTTGTAATTTAAATTTATTGATTTATTAATAATTCTTAAGCTTTGATTGTAAAAAGATTTTTACAATAAATAATAATTCAATAATAATAATAAAAAAAGAAAAAAATATCAGAAGTTATTAATGAAATATAATTTTATGTACTTTTAAAAATATGTATATGTAATTTAATCGGTGTGCAAGGAAGTCATGTGATGTCCACTCAGAGTTTTTATCTTTACGTATCATGTTACAAAAATTATGCATTTTTATTTATTTAAATATTGTATTTTTAATTAGTTATTTTATAATCATCCTGTTATAATGATTTGAACTCGCGACTAGCGCTCAAGGTTTCTTTTTCTAGCTGCGTCAAGGATAAGTGTGTCGAGTAAAACTGTATATGTCATTTTTAATTGACAATAAATAAATAAATAAAATAAATATTACGAGAAAAATGTTTCATTGATCTATAGACAACTCATTTTATCCAATCAGAGATATTTCATCAGAATGATTGGATAAACCTTTAGAATTTATCATTTGAAGTCGGAATCCAAACGGACGGAATGAAAACATTCCGGTTCTCTCTCGAACCTGGTAAATTTTTTTTGGCAGGGAAGAAAACGCTTTCGCGTTATCATTACCCGGACGCGATCTATTTGTTGTAAATATTAAAAATTGACAATTAAAAATTAAAACCAGCAACGCAAAAATACATCTTTAAATGAAGAAAAAAAAAATCTGTAGCGTATGTTAAAATCAAGATAAAAACACAAAGATATATCTCAATTGAAGATAATAAAATTACTATATGCTTTACAGAAAATTACATAAATAGTTGAGGCGCACTACAGTAATTCAAATATTTGAATATAAACGGACGGTCCTAAGAAATAGTAAAACGGAAGATAACTTCGTTTCATTATTTTCTAGAGTCGTTCGCACGTTAGTCCTAATTTAAATTTGCAACGGAATGTCACGTAACAGATACAATCCACAAGGACGTGGTGTACTGTTAGTTGGCAGTCATAGGGAGCACAAACGTGTCCATCTGTTTGAATCAAGAGAAATCAATGAGCGAGCCTAGTGTGCCCTATTCGCAAACAATAAATAATAACTTCCTCTTGACGGTTATTTCTGCAGGAGGAGCTCCACGGTGACACATTGCCTTAAATCAGATGACGTTTCTTGTTAATATTAGCATCCCACTAACTTTCCCACTCACAATCAATCACCTTTTTAGAAAACAGTCAAGATCGTTAGAAGCGACGGGATTAGTAAAAGAAGGCGGAAACAAGCCTCCTCTCCCCCTCACCATACTCGCGTTCATTGGCTGAAATCCAAATATGGCTGGTGGTCCGTCAGAAGCTCACTGCTGTATTAGTCATTAATTTGGGAAATAAACAGTGGCGGCTCGCAGGTAAAATTAATGGGAGTGATGCTCCAGAATATTTTTCCTGGACCTTTTTAAGGCCACGGTTAAATTTTTTTTTTGTAAAATAAAAGAACCGAAAAAATTGAATCAAATAGAGCTGGAAGCAGGATAATAATCTAATTCTACACTTTATCACATTCAATAATAAGGTACAGGATTTTTAAGCACATTGCGCTTAAAAAAGTTATTAGGTGTAACCGAATAAATAATAAAATGTCAATACAGATATTTAAAACTTAATAAAATGTCCGCTTAAAAACATTATAGTCCAACGGTGCTTAAATTATATTTTTACGTACACAGAAACAAACACATAATTAGTTTTTTTATAATTACATTCTCTTTCGCCCTTCCAGCGTGTTTCTGAACAGACCTGGCAATCAAACAGTTCTTACTTCCCGCCATCTTCTGATCGCTACTGAAAAAAACAACTAAAACGCTTTCATATTCCTTACACCGATTAAACTAGAAAGGGAACCAACAAGGAACGTTCCGTACACACGCGGAGTAAAAAAAAAACTAACTTCCACAAGCACGCCAGAATCGGCACTGCTAAAGCGACAGTGCTCTCTCTTCCTCGCAGCCTTGCGTGCAGCTTGCTATGTGGAGATCCGCACAACAGCCAAACACCACGCTGCTGGAACTGTGAAGCGTCAGTTCTATACAGTTGTCAGTTCTATACAAAGATTTTTGTTTATTTTTCATAAACTGTGGTTGGGTACGGACATTAAGCTTAAGGATTATCTATTGTACTAGTATAAAGAAAGAATTAAAGAAAAAAGGAATCATCATACTAAATTTTATCGATAATATAAGTGGAAAAAGTGGGTGCTGCAATCCTGCAGTGCTTATCCGCGAGCCGCCACTGGATATAACACACTTTTAGTGTGTTATATCATACTGGTAAAGCGATTTAAACGGTATTTTGAGACTATAAAGGCCCAATTTATTGCAATTATTTCTAAGAATAACATGCAATCAACAGGAAATACTCTTGTTGCATGCTAAAAATTACCAAGTAATAGCACCAGTATGTTCTTGTTCTCTTTCAAAAGGCGAAAATCTTCTGCATTGCATATCTGTTCCATTTAAAACACACCGAAAACTATGCAAATCTATCGTACGGTTCTAATCTCTCATCATCAGATTTTTTGTTGTTTTTTCCTATCGATTGGTTTTCATATGGCATCACGTTCGAGATCAATGTGTGGGCTTAATGTGGTATAAGAATGCCTCAGACACCAAGTCAAACAAGTCTTTACTATTCGAATAAAGAATTTCACAGAAAATTTGAAAAGTGCCTAAATATAGTTAGGGATTATGTTAAGGAGTAGTTTCATTATCATTGATAAAATAATAATTTTCCTATTTAATTATTAAACAATACATACAGTATTTTAAGTAAATATGTATTTGATAATAACGTGAATTTAATATAAGGTATATTTATATGTTGAATATAAATAATTAATTGAATAAATAATTTTGAATTTCTTCCTTCAACTTATTTAATTTTCAATATCGTTGTGTTTATCTATACGCATAAAAAAATATTCTTTTTTCCCACTGTAATATCTGATTGAATTCATCATTTGAACTTAGACCTCAGGAAAGAGAAAAAAATAATGAACTTCCGGTTTTAACGACAGACAGGCTTACTTAGTAATAATTCTATTATATCTATTATAGTGAAATGATAGTAAACCTGGAATAACAAAGGTAACTAATATCAAAATATGTCCTTGAGTTGCTACTCGTATGTATCACCGTGGCATTTCCTATTCAACCGACTATTCCTATATGCAGCAAAGTAATAATTATTTGGAGGCGGAGAAAAAAAAAATTATTAAATTTAAACTTTGTTTAAATATTTTATAAGGAATGATTCAAAAAGAAAATAAAAAAACAAGTTCTACTGTTAAAAATAAAGTAATTCATATAAACAACATATTTTCGGAAACGCTTCGCTAGATTTTTTGCGTCTCCGGTAAACTTAAGCCCCAGACTATAATTTTAAAGATCCAAATTAAGGGGTAAAATTAGCGGATTACAAAATTTAATGGCCATCATTTTGGAACCTTTAAAGGTCAAACTTATCAGTCTTGTAGAAAATTTTGTTGAGTATATTTACACCATATTTAATTGAAATATCTCAATCTGTCCTTGAGCTGAAAGGTATTTCATTTTCAGCGTAAAACGTATTTCAAATCGCAGTAAAACAATAAATATCTGTAATATCTTTATTTTCCTTTTGAAAGTTATAAAATTACATTATGCTTGAAAAACGCATCATTAATACGGCCTGGACGGCTTTGCTTGACTTAAGTCCATCAATCGAATTTTGCATGACTTTTTCAAAGAAATCCGCATTAATTCCACTAATAACAAGTCGAATATTTGCTTTCAACTCGTCAATCGTTAGTATTTTTTGCTGCTAGATACTTAACGTAACCCCAAAGAAAAAAGATCTAAAAGAGTCAAATGAAATGATTTTGTTGGACAACTGACGTAAACATTTTGTGAAATGATCGAATAGACAAACTTTTGACGCATTAACTAAACTGTTTCAGGAGCTATGTGGCATATGGCACCAACATTCAAATCAAAATTTTCCAAAAAAACAAAAAATATCAGTATTATTGCTCGACAGCGTTCAGCATTTACTGTAACATTATCTCCTTACACATTTTCGAAAAACAAAATGAGCCTGCCACCAGCTCACAAAAAAAAAAAAATAAAAAAACAATGACTTTTTACTTACTTGTACAAGGAAGTATTGTAATCGCAAAAAATTTTGGGTTTCAGATTTCAACGGAAATATCCATTTTGAATAGTTTTGGCGTGACGTCTGTAAGTATTTATCTCATATAACTCAAAAACAATTAGCAGTAGAATGTTGAAATTTTGGATTTAGGACTGTTATAACATCAAGTTGTGTACCTCACATTTTGATTGCAATCAAATGGACTAAAATTGTCCAAAAATCAAAAAAAAAAATTGAATTTTGGACTTTTTTTTAACTGCAACAATAAGCCCTCATCGAGAGCTTATCAGCGATCCAACATAAGTGCTACTTATTTTCATTGATTCCAGAGTTATAGCGCAATAAAATTTTAAATTATGAAATATTTGGATCTTATAAGGGGAAGGCACATCGGTTCGAATCCGACTTCATCTCTTTTTTAATTTTTTTATTTTTAATTTAAATATATACTGATTTATTAATAATTATTAGACTGATTTAAAAAAAAATACATGTAATAAAAGTACTCAAAAAATATATGTAATTTAATAGGCGTACAAGGAAGTCATATGGTATTTACATCAGATTTTTTTTCATGTAGTCGTAACTGTTGAATAATTTGTTTTTCTTTTTATTGAAATCATAAAAAATACCGCAATTGTTACTTATTTACAAAACCATCAAGCCAAAAATTAGCTTTATCTGTAAAGATAATTTTTTGATAAAAACATAAATTCCCTTTGAATTGTTCTAGTGTCCAATAAGCAAAGAACTGTCTACGTAAGAATGGTCCCGTGACTTTAATTTTTTGTTAATTGAAACTTATACGGGTACAATCCCCTTAAGAGGTAAAAAATCCCTTTCGGCACGCCGGAAGGGAGAGGTAGATTTCACTGGTGCTAAGTAGGGGATGAAAATGATTTCTACCTTAAAGTTCATATTTACTCAATACGACAATGGTTGTGTGTGAAAAAAGTTTCACATGTTTAGCATGAAACACGCCCCATTTTCTTACAATTCCAGCAACATTTAGGTCATCCCTTGCTGTAAGGGTTGGTCATATCTCAAAAATTGTTTCAGACAAAAGTTTTAGGTAATGTTTAGAGGACTAACGATTACTTTAAACCGATTCGATACTGTGCCTTTTAAAGGAGGTATGATTATTTTTGTCTTCAAAATCCCATTTTTTCCACCCCCTAGACCAATGGTTAGTGGTATCAAAAAACTTTACAGAGATAAGTTTCAGGTTCATATGCAAAGAATAGTAGGAACTTCAAACAAATTCGATATTTTATTTAATATGATAGTTATAGCGATATTTTGTATTTTTTTTGGAAAAGCTTTCCCATTTCCACCCACATGGCCCGATTTTGCTCATTAAAAACCTCACACGAGATTATGGGTCGTTATATTTTATGTATATAAGTGATTGGCGCAAAATTACGGCAGTTATCGAGTCAACAAGAAAGTGAAATATATATATATAATCTTTTGAACTGACGGTGGTTTTGGGGTCTGGAGTAGTTTTGGGAAACGCGAAGATATATCGAAGTTTTCCTGAAGTCGAATCATGGTACAAATTACAATAAGTGGCTTTCTTATGAAATCTATCAAAAAATTTCGATTTTCACAAACATTTGCATTTAGAGCAGCAGTATTTACTTGACTCATTGCAATTTTTTTGTGAATTGATTTTACATCAAGTAAAGAAAATTCTATTTGGAATTTTTAAATCAAGCGATGAATACTGCTTTTGTTTGGCCGATTACGCATACCATAAACATCGCAAAATGCGTAATACGTAGTTGTAACCGATTTTATATTTCAATAATAGATTTTTACGATTTGTAAACGTTGTTGAGGTGTGTTCCATGATGATTGGTTATAAGCTAAAGAATAAGATTACGGTTGTAAATTTAAAAAAAAAACTTAAGACGTCCCCACCACAAATTGTTAATTTTTTGAACTCAATTTGAAAGAGCCCTTATAAAGAAAAAATCTGATGTGGACACCCACATGACTTCCTTGTACGCCTATTAAATTATGCTGGTCCGGCATATAAACCTGACGATTTTTGAGGGATAATAATTAAATTGTGTTAAATTCGTATAGTTAAATAGTACGAATTAAATTCGTACTATTAAAACATTTAATATATTAAATTAAGATCAATTTTTGCAATTTATAGCGAATTACTTACATAGATTTTTTTTATTTGAATATTATGTCGTCTAAATGTTTTCCATTACTCCTCACACACTCGCTTAATCTCATTTTAAAATTTGACATTGCTCGCTCAATCATCACTTGTGGAACCGCTTTAATTTCTCGTTGAACGGTCTCCTTGAGTTCTGCAATTGGCTGTGGTCGACTACTGAAGACTTTACGTTTGAGATACCCCAGAAAAAAACCACAAACAGCCAGATCAGGAGAACGCGCTGGCAAGGAATGGCGCCAAATCGGGAAATCAAACGTCCAGGAAAGATTTTTCGCAGAACATCCATTGCGATTCTCGCCGTATGGGCGGTGGCACCATCCTGAATTTCATGTTCTTTCATTCAGTTTCGGTCGCAGAAATTCATTCGACATGTTTACGTATCGATGAGATGTTACTGTTACTCTGCGATTTAACCCCTCAAAAAAATACGGGCCGATTATACCGAACTTTGAAACCGCACACCGCACTGTAACATATCGACTGTGAAGTGGTTTTTCAAGAATTTTCCGTGGATTATGCGAAGCCCGATAACGGTCATTTTGTTTATTCACAAATCCTTACAGATGAAAATCCGCCTCGTCACTTAAAAGAATAACGGCATCCTGTTGGACATTTTCGAGGATGACCTCGCAAGCTGCTTTGCGAGACGCCCGATCATTTGTATTAAGTTGCTGCACTAACATTGTCTTATACGCAAGCAATTTCAGGTCGGCATGAAGAATTCGTCGTACACTTCGATCAGAAACGGCTAGTGCAGCAGCATGTCTAGCTGCTGATCGTCGTGGAAACCGCGTAACAGCTAACCTAACAGCGTTAATGTTTTCAGGCGTTCTCTCAGTCCGTTTTCGTCCTGTCAGTTTCATTTTTAAAGCGGACGATGTGGTCCTAAAATTTTTCACCCGCAACAATATCGTATTCCTATTAGGAACAGGCGCGTGTCGATTTAAACTGAAATATCTGCGAAATAAACGCTGTGTTACAATAACAGAGTCGTTATTTTTAAAATAGGCTTCGATCACAAACGCTCGTTGTTACCCGATCACGACATACTGACTACTTTTCCCCTTGGGGGACGGTCGAGTTTACGAGAATTACGTATTTGCGTTATTTTTAATTCTAGTGTTAATCGTGATTTTGAGGCTCTGTTTCGCGGAGTGTGTGTTCCCTCGCAGAATCTGGATTGGTCGAGTATGCTGTGTGCTCACGCACTTAGCTTCTTGGTCACATCTGGTTGTTGTTGGGGATGCACACGTCTAAATTTTGTTTTGGTTTGAAGTGACTGTCCTGGTGGTTCCTTGTTGTGGACCAGTGGGCCCGGGGTGTGTCGGTAAGTCAACCTGCGCTATGCGTAGTGTGTTGCAGCAGGGGCACACCTCGCGGAATCCACCTTAAGTCGCGTTTTGCGGTGAAGCGGTTGTTATTGGCCTTGCATGCTCTGTTGTTTTGTTTGTGACGTGGGTCGACATTTTACGATGCTGTACTCGAGCCTGTGTGCGCAGAGTTTGATGAGGAAATAGTTCTGTTTTATTGAATTAAGTAATGGCATTCCACAAGAGATTTTCCTCTAATACTACGCTGTACTCGACATTTTCTTTTACTTTTATTACATTATGTGTTTATCTTATGTTATGTTTTTGTATATTTTCATGTTTCTCATTGATACGTTCCGATTCATGTTCAATATGTTCCGTCTTACTGTTTGTTTGGCTGAGAGTAGGGAAACCTACATCTCGGATCAATAGTTTGGTTTTTCCCCCTGTGCCATGAGTCTGTTGTGCGGGGTTTGAAAAACATGCTACCTTGGTTGTGCAAGTTGGCCCGGTGACGGGACGCAATCTGATCCTCAGTGAGGTGAACCCGGCACGTTCTTTGTGTGTACACGTCTTCCGACCCGGTGCGCACTCCTGACCCCCGGGCACCTGAGTACGAAACTCATCTCCCGCGTTGGGCCAAGAGCATTGCACCCCATCCAGCGAACGCCACTGCCAATTCGCCAGCCATGCCTCATCAAAGTTTAGCCGTCGTCTCAAGCAAATGCAAGTCAAACTTGCCACAACAAAACTAAATGAATTTACATTTACTTGGCCGGCTATGAAAGGTAGCCGGCCTTCTCATTCAAAACAAAGACAGTCCCTATCCTTACTTTAAGAAGAGAGACGCCGTTGCCCAGCGGAGACCACGTGGAGGTACCTCTCAGCATGACCAGAGACTTGGAAAAACTTCCCCAGGGGCTCCTAACTAGCCGAGCCCGCTCGAGAGCGAGCACGTATAGCTTCGAAGTCCCAGATAGGAAGGAAGAAAAAAAAAGAGATAGAAAAGATGTGAGTAATGTTACCAGGCCGGTTAGTGTAGTAGATGTATGAAAAATATTTTTGTGTTTTATTTAATTTTTGGATTTTTATTTGTTTTTGATTTTTTTTTTTTTTTTTTTTACCATGTATTGTTCCGGCCTGGGAAAGAGTGTAGTGTTGTCCAGGCGGACCGGAGTTCTATCGGACTAGCAGACTAGTCCGATAAATGTTGTATGTGCTCGTGTGTATGGTGGTGTAGTCCGCCCGGGTATGTTATACCACCTCAGCCATCAGGCCCAGAAGTCTTCTTCAGCGTGGCAACCCGACCTGTCGTCCACTAAGAGTCGTCCTGTGTCCTGTTACATCAGCGGTAGTGCTAAAACTAAGAAAATAATATTAAAAAGCCTTAACCTAACTTAATACTAAGGAAGGCAGGCCATGGTTAACCCCCTTCAACTGCGGAGAACACCCAGTTCGCGGGCGAACTCAGTGAATATTCTACACGCTGCCTTACTGCCCACCATGTCGCGGGCCCGTCCAAAATTTATCCCGATGTCCCTATATTTCTCCCGCGCCGATGCGCGGATGTCATCATATCTCCCGCAGTCGAATAGCACATGGGAACTCGTCTCGTCGACACCACAATCTCTGCAGAGCGGGCTCTGCTTGAGCCCGAGGTCATACAGCTTCTTATTGAAGTTACCGTGCCCTGACAGGAATTGGGAGGTGAAATGATCCCAGTCCTGCCACTTCAAACTCATCCGCTCTTTAATATTGGGGAAGAAGTCGAACGTGACTCTGCCCCCACCGCTGTTGCCAACTACGTAGCGTAGTCTCTCTCAGTTCTTTCCGAACTATGCTCTTACGCTCGCCATTTCTTACCCGCTCAAATATCTCCGCCCGCTCGATTATGAGGAGATCCGCGGGGATCACCCCTGACAAGACAGGCAGAGCCGCAGTAGACGTCGTCTTGTACGACTTACATACTGTTATTAGCGCAAGGCGCTGAGTGCGCAGTACTCTCTCGCGAACTTTCCTTCCCCACACTAAGCCGCCCCAGCCATGACACGCATAAGTTAGAATGGCTTCAAACACCGCCCGATATATAATTTTACATGCTCGGACACCCAGGCCCCACTCCCGATTGCATACGCTCTTCAAATTAATAAGTGAGCGCAACGCATTATCACATAGATACTCGATGTTATAGTAGAGGTTAAGTTCCTCACCAATCCAAACGCCTAAATATTTAATTTTCTCCGCATACGGGATGGGAACGCCATCCATTGTCACATTCCTCCGTACCGAGAGGGACTTGGTGGCCCGGAGGCTAATAATTTTACTCTTGTCCGGCGAAAACTGTAATTTTGCCCGTTTACCCCAATCCGAGATGATATCTAGGGCCAGACAGGCCCTGGTCTCAATGTGGACTCTATTTTCCCCTTCTACAATTACCAACACGTCGTCCGCGTAGGCAATGGACGTGCAGCCCTCACCTAGATCCAAGGTGAGTAGCTTGTTCATAATTAAATTCCAGAACACAGGGCCGAGGACAGACCCCTGCGGGCAGCCCTTCGACGGCTCCTGCTCCAGCGTGTGACCGCCCACCGTTAGCTGGACTCGCCTGTCTTCAAAATAGTTCAGTATTAGAGTATAAATGTCACGGGGACATCCCAGGTCCAACAGGCCCGTAAGGATGTAAGGCCACCAGGCATTATCAAACGCCCCTTTGATATCTAAGCTGATTCCCAGCACCATTTTGCACCTACTGCTCCTGATTTTACTGACTACGAAATCAATCGCGTCACTCGTCCCTACACCGCGTGTGAAACCAAATTGTCGATTGCTCATTCCCTCTCGAGCCTGGAAGAGCTCATCGAGGCGAAACGAGATCAACTTTTCTAAAACCTTCCCGAGTACGGGAAGCAAAGTAATTGGCCTATAGGACTTCACGGCCGTTCTGTCCAAGTCAGCAGACTTCAGAATCAGCCGGAGATCGCCAACTTTCCATTCAACCGGAAAGACGCCCCGGGCCAGACACACATTATAGAGTCTAACCAAGGGGTCCTTCAGCCTGCCCCACGCCCGCTTTACCAACTCGCCCGTAATTTCCGATGAAATATTACCAGGCGCGAAATATTACCCAGGAAATATTACGTTAGGTGGCGCCTAACCACCAGTTCAGGTGGTTAGGCGCCAGGTATCGATATACCTGGCGCCTTCTTGTTTGGCAGGGAAAAGACTGCGGTCTTAACCTGCAACTCGCTCCAATCCCCAACAGGGTCCGAACATCTCCCAAGATCCCGAGCTCCGGCTCGTATCTCGCGATGGGAGGCATCGTCCAATTCTCCGTCGTCCGCTGGCAGCAAGGCACGGAGCGCGTAGGACGCAGTGCTACTCGCGTCCGTGGTAAAACCATCACCCGTCCGTCGGGTGGTGAATACCTCCGAGCTAACTCTCTTTTCTAACGCGACTTTATAGACCACTCCCCAAGGATCACCCCTATTCTCCATTACAAACTTGTGTCAAGCGGCACGTTTCTTGGTGAACACCGTGTTCACAAACCGGCGTCTGCTAAGCTTATAAGCCTCCAGCAGTGCAGCCCACCTCACGGGGTTGCGGCAACGCTGGAAGCGTCTCCGGTCTTTATACATAATTTTCCGCATTCGATCCAATTCTCCGGACCACCAAGGATAGGACTTTACCGGCCCTGTCGCTCGCGGCATCGAAGCTTCCGCAATTTCAATTAAACGGCTCTGACCTCGCGTCACTGAGTTCGGCATTATCCCTCCGTCGTCCCAATTTGTAGACCGGAAGAGCTCGTCGAACTTCCTCCAATCAGCTTTGCGCGTGAGGAGCCTTCCCTCAAACGAGGGGTCGGCTCTCTCGCCAGGTCCCAGAAAAATTTCAAACTTGATCAGGCGATGATCACTGAACTGTTCAGGATAAACTGACCAGTTTCTCTCGCCAGGTCCCAGAAAAATTTCAAACTTGATCAGGCGATGATCACTGAACTGTTCAGGATAAACTGACCAGTTCCTAACTTTATTTAGAATATTCCCATTACAGAGGGTGACATCAATATTTGCCCGGCCCATCAGGGTTTCAAACGTATGAAACCGAGAAGGCTGATTCAAGACAGTTAAGCCTGATTCTATAAAAGCTTCTTCAAAAGCTCTACCTTTCTCATTGACTCTATCGCCGTACCACAGTGCGGACTGTGCGTTAAAGTCACCACCACAAATAAGTTCGCGCCTTCATACGCCCTAGAGACCGACCTAACCGCCTCAATATAAACGGCAGGAGGGTCCCGGTGTTGACAGTAAACGTTGAAAACGAAGACTGTCTCCACCACGACTTTAATCTCTATACAGACATAGTGCGCAGTGGAGTGCTGCGACACCATGAGTGCACCTAATCTTGGGTTCACAACATAAGTGGCCGCCCAAATGTGGTCAGCCACACTTACATGCAGAAATTTTGCCCCTCGTGGCCCTGGGACCCGATTACGAATACAATAAGGCTCCTGAACGAGTACGATGTCCAGCTTTAGCCTCTCCGCGACTCTCACACAGTTATCCAGGGAAGTCCTGGAACGGGCTACATTAACCTGGCCTATCTTTAGCCTACTCATAGGAAGTTCGCTGCAACTCCCTTGCGTAGGCCCTCCTTCTCACGGGGCATTCAACACTAATGGAGGCGTGCTTTATGTCGCCCCCAGACTTACCAGCACGCGCGCAGTTCAAGCACGTGAGCTGACTCTCTTGTGAGATTGTGCAATCCCACATCTTATGCCCCTCCTTACCGCATGTGCGGCAAAGAGGCTCGCTTTTGCAGCGTTTGGCCACATGTCCAAACGCGAAGCACTTGAAGCAGTGCAGTGGAGCCACGTGGTCCACTACCCTGCAGCAGCCGAAGCCGATGAACCATCGGTCCCGACCACGAAGCAAGTCCCTCAGTCTGGGGGAACACTCTACTTCCACAGTGTCCGCATCACGCCGACGACTGTGGCGGCGGAACCTCTCAGAGAACTCCTTATGGAAGTCCTCCTGCGAGATCCCCGTCAGTATCGCCGCCGGGAGGTCCTTCTTTCCAATGTCCGAAGGCACATCGTAAATCAGGATCCTCGGTCCTTTCTTCACCGAGGCCTTGGCTTTAATCCCAGCCTTAGACCACTCCTGGGCGATGACAAAACTCGTTTGAGCCTTGTTGGCCACCTCTAGCACGACACCACCAGTGATCTGTTTGACCCGCCTGACTTGCAGGAAGCAATAACAGGGTGAAGGAACTCCTTCGCCTTCTTCTCAAGCTCAGTCGTGGTCATCTTGCTTCCCTCTTCAGGGAACAAGAGCACGGCTGGGCTGGCCCGTGGAGGACGCTTCTGTACAACCGGGGGAACATTCTTGTTGCCGCGGTTGTGCGGTTACGCCCCGCTGCCCACATAGCATAAACCGCCAGGGATGCACCTGTGCATAGTACCCGTCGTAGTGCCGGAATTCCATCCAAGCACTCACCATTGGGACCCACTTCCACGCCGGGGGGCAGTCTGTGCACACAGAGGGCCCCTCGGGTTCGTCCGCTTTTAGGCGGACTCAGATCTCTTGCCCGTCGCCGGACAGGCGACCAAGATCGCGTGTTTTTAAAATCCCGCCGGCAAGTAACTTCTCAAGAGGTGTAAGCCAAATGCTATTGCAATGGTAGAAGGTTTCCCAGCTACCAAAGTTCCACCGCGTGCTTTTAACGGGGATGCAGCCAAACAAATTTCTGCAGCCCCGAGCGTTCACCGCTTCCCACTGTCCCTACTTAAGGCAGTATTAGCGAGTTGTGCCCCTCCTGCGACACACTACACACAAGTGCAGGCCGACTTACCGGCACAACCCGGGCCCCCAAGCCTACAACCAAGGTCCGCCAGGACGTATGCAGCCAAGACAAAATCTCCGCTAGTGCTCTGCAAAATTGAGCACTACCGTCCCACCAATTAAGGCCGCATCCGCCCTCTAGGGGGTCTCTGTGTGTACAGACGGCGTTTTGTTTACACGCTTGACTCCACCTGCATGGCGTCCAAGAGATGTCTGTCTGACATCTCGAGTTGCGATGAGGGTTCGCCGCCCCCTCGTCGTGGAAAGAGACGAGGTATTGAAGTGCCTTCAGATGGTGAGGCATCTACGGGTCGTCTGAGGTCGAAGGGTGTGCGTTCACAGCCAGTGCCTTCTACGGGGCACTGTTCAGACACTGACATGGACGTTGAGGAGATTTTGGGGCTTCCTACCTCATCGGCTAAAGTACCACCTTTGCAAGCCCGAAAACAAGCGGTCCTAGAACTGAAGAAGATCGAAAGCCAGATTTCCACGAAGGGACTTGCACTCCAAGGCATGAAGGAGCTGGCCGCTTTGTTTAATGGTGTGATAGGAGAGCTGGAAGAACACATTGGTAATAGCCGAAATGTAAAAGAAAAGACTACGGCTTTTGTGTCAGTACGACTAAGGAAGTTGAGATACCTCCATTCCTTATCTATGCGTCGTGTTGAACGTCTACAAGGATATGTAGACTGATATAAGGCTGGAGCTGGAATAAAGGAAGCTCCTGAGAGTTCCGGTGATGTGGCTAGCAGTAAGCCATTATTTTCCACGGTGGCGAGGCAGTCGAAGCGAAATCATCAAAAAGTGGTATTGGTGGACAGACTGGCGGAGACGACACTAGTCGCTTTTAGAGAGGATGTTGTCCGCAAATTGAGCGCCACGGAAAAGGGCTTGAAGATCATCAGTGTCAAAGATAATCAAAAGGGTGTACGGATCCTGACACACGATAGTGACACGGAAAAGAAAATAAAGGAGAATGAATTGCTGCGGCCCTATGTTTTGAAATCGGTGCCGTCACAACCATTACGGCCGAGAATGGTTCTGTACGATGTCCCGAGTTGTTTGACGGAGGTTCAGCTGCTGGAGGCTATACGGGTGCAGAATACGAGCTTGTCGCCTGATGAATTTCGGAAGTCATTGAAGGTTGCTTTCCGGACCGGAAAGAAGGATGGTCCAGTGATACATTATGTGTTGGAGTGTGACAAAGCCTTAAGGACGGTGTTCCTGGAGACAGGCAGGAATTTCGTTGATTATCAAGCCTGTAAAGTCAGAGATTTTGTGAGGGTCACTCGTTGCTTTAAGTGTTCTGGTCTGGGCCACATGGCCAAGCAATGTAAGTCAGCACAGTTGTGTACACACTGTGGTGAGGAGGGCCATAAAAGTGTTGATTGTTCAGTCCGGAAGGCGAACGGAAAGCCTACTTGTATTAACTGTCGGCGGTTGAAGAAACCCGATAGCCACAGCTGTTTAAGTTTAGATTGCCCGGCATATAAACGGGCAAGGGAGCTGTTGATCATGCGTACAGATGTTTAAGGTAGGACAGATCAATCTCGGCCGGTCATATTGCAGTCAGGTGGAGTTGGAGCGTTTGGCGGACGTATTTGGGCTAAATGCCCTCTTGGTACAAGAGCCTAATGTGGTGTGTGAGAAGGTCACGGGGTTTCCGCGTTCTTGGAACGCTATATATATGGCTGGGGCGGCAATATCGGTGGTGTTTGTACGACGGAAACATCAGATCTTGAGGCTGGATGCCGTTTCCTCTCTACATCATGCCTGTGTAAAAGTTTGTCTGCTCGACCGTGAATTCGTCTTGGTGTCATCCTACTTTACCTACTATAGTATTACAATAAAGGTGAGATTGGCACCATTGGGAATGTTTATCCTTTCACTTGTGGAAAAAAAAACGTAGCAGTGGGCTGGAGATAGGTAGAGATTTATGAGATACCTTAACAAAAGTATAAATCTGGGTTCTGGACCCTTACAACAGAGTTACATTTACATGAATTCTATAACAAAATTGCAATGTCCATCTAAAACAAAAAAAGAAAAAAGAAGTTTATTTAATCATTTTATTATATATATATATATATATATATAATGACAACTTGAATGATATATAAACATTCAGGATTGCATACAAAAGAACTCCATAAATTAGTTTCAATTCTTCTAACTGTATAAATGATGACGTAATTTATGAAAACATTTTATCTTATTTTTTAACTCATTTTAAATGTTTATCATTGCCTTAATGATATATACAGGATAATAGGGCAATACTTTGACAACTCATTCTAGAGGGTAAAAATAAGAAAAAAGTTCATATAAACATAGGTCCGGAAATGTTTCGTTAGCGAGTTATACAGGATGAAAGATTTCGCCTGCTTATGGTTTTTGAGCTGGGAAATCGAAAAAATAGGTCCTAGAACTGTATATATCTTAGTTTCTAAGATATCCCGTGTAAAACGCCAATCATAGGGTCAAAAAACACATTTTTTTTACGTTTGACGTACAATAACGTTGTTAAATTGGCAATAAATCATACATTTTTTAAACATAAATCGTAGAGAATTTACATCAATCTTCTTATAATTAAATTCTCTATGATTGATAAAAATCTTCTTATAAATTATAAGAAGATGGATGTAAATAATGCCAACAAAAAAGAAATAAAATTTTAAACATGTCGACTCTTATTAACAACAAAACAAACGAAAACTTAGAAGTAAATGTTACAAAAAAAGAAAACAGATGTGTCTAGTAGGTACAATAATTTTAGACCTACGGAAAAGAAGTTGGCAACACTGTTTTTTTTCATCACAATTTGTTTAAATACTACTCATTGTTGTCGGTTAATTGTGGTAATGTGTTAAATAACCTTTCGCTGATCAATCGTGTTTGCAATATTACGTCGAATTCTTATCGTAAAAATGTCAGAAAACTGTTAAGAAGATTTTGTATTCATTTTACGGTTCTTAAAAATCAAGTCTGTTAAAAAAAGTAAAATTCTGTTTTGTTTTGAGAAATGCCGCGTATCTTCACTAATGCCGAGGATGCCGACAACATTTTCATCTATAGATTTTGTAATGGCAGTGCTGAGGCAGCAGTTACGGAATATCGACATAGGTATCCCGGTCGTAACCCACCGGTTTGATCTAATGGTTAACGCGTCTTCCCAAATCAGCTGATTTGGAAGTCGAGAGTTACAGCGTTCAAGTGCTAGTAAAGCCAGTTATTTTTACACGGATTTGAATACTAGATCGTGGATACCGGTGTTCTTTGGTGGTTGGGTTTCAATTAACCACACATCTCAGGATTGGTCGAACTGAGAATGTACAAGACTACACTTCATTTACACTCATACATATCACCCTCTGAAGAATTATCTAAACGGTAGCTACCGGAGGCTAAACAGAAAAAAGAAAAGGTATCCCGGTCGTGTTTTACCAAATCGTAAAGTATTTATTAGAATTTTTAATAATCTTCGTGAGAACGGTACACTTCTCAGCGCTCATATTTCATCTGAACGACAAGCAAATCGTGCTGATGAAGGTGAAAACATTCTACAGATGGTTCAACGTAGTCCGGCAACGAGCACACGATTAATTGCAACACGGCTCAATATTTTACAAAGTAGAGGAAATACACATGAAATACTACTTGTAACCAGAAAAAACAGTAATTATTCTTTCTTCCTCCAGTTATTTTCTACTGTACGTAACGAAAAAGATTTTTTCAATCTGTTTGTTGGATAAAGTTAACTAAAAAACACAGCTCGTATTTGCCAAAAGAAATTGAGAAAGAAAACAACTTAACTTATGTTAAATTATAACCTTAAAAACTAAAAAGAAATTATGAAATTGGCATAATTTAATGATACTTAAAATATCAGCTGAATCAACATATGAACAATGATGTTAAATGCAAAAATACATGAATATACATTTTTTAAATACACAATTTTACAAAGCCTGAAAACAAGAGAACATAAAAACACCTTATTTTCAAATTAAATACTTAAAACATAACATCAATAGAAAGTGGAACTGGAAAACGGTAGCACTACTAACATATACTGTAATATGAAAATTAGCAGTGAACAGATGTGATTAGCTTAGAAAAAATAAATAACAATAAATCTTAATTAGCACTGGCCTTTTCTGAATTAAGAACATCAAAAAACTTAACGTTAAATAATTAATACATGTAATTCTAGTTTAACGTAGAAAAAGGACACAAAAATATTCTAGTAGAAAAAGAGTTAATTACAATAATCCAATTGAAATTAATAAACATATAAATAGAGTTCCTTTGCTAGTAAGCTTTCTTGAAAAATATAAATTACAAAGTCCTAAAACATAATTGCACATCAGGAACAAATTGTTTTAGGTTAATTTTAGAGCAGTAATGAACACAGTTCATGAATAGAAATGGATTAATCTCGGCGATTAACAAGATATAAGATTGAATTGTAGAGTTAATTATCATAACTACAGAATTTAAATTAATAAAGCACGTGAAATAGGTTGCAGCTGAACAATGACACAACCTTATGTAAGTAACCTGTCGTGACTGTACTTAAGTGAATAAATGGTTTTTTAAATTAAACATGAAATTGAAATGCGTAATGCACGATGAACGGAATGTTCCATAAATATTAATGATAAAATAACTGGTTAACGTAATAAATGATGAAAATTAAACTTGCCTGTAGCACACCAATATTAGTAAACGACGAACTCGTAAATGAAGGTAAAACGAATACATACAGTAAATTCCTGGGCGTAGTCCGCCGTGGTGTGTCAGGAATACAGTGGTGAGAGTGTGGCTTCGAGGTTGAGCAAGACTGGGCGTCTGAAATGTATAACAACGAGTTTGAAGAAATTCTGCTTCGCTGAAATTGTAATAAGAAGCTGGAGAAAATTCGGCGTCGACAGAATTGACAGCTTGTAGTAATTGAAGCACTTTAGGAAAAACGAAATATAGTGAATTTGAAGAATAACTGGTCTGTTCTGGACTGCGTTGTACGAAGTAAAAAGTGAAGTGAGTCCGTAGGTCAACACACCAAGAAAGTCTGTTCTGGACAGCAACTGTACGAAGATAGAGAGAAGACCGAGTCCTGGGTCAGCACACTACGAAAGTCTAATCTGGACAGCGTTGTACAAGAGGAAAAGATAACGATCCACAAATGGTGAGAGTCAAATTTGAACTGCAACTGTAAGAGATAGAGAAAAGACCGAGTCCTGGGTCCGCACACTACAAAAGTCTGGTCTGGACTGACGAAAATGATGGCGTGAAGAGTAGAGGGGGAAACAAAGAAGGCAATAAACCGACGAGAGTGTGTGTGTTGACAACAAGAGCTAGTGTGCTGGTATTGGTAAGACAAAGAAAATGAGCATAGACGGGAAGTTTGGGTAAGAAACAACATATCGAAAAATTAATGTAATAAGCAAACAGACCATTAAAAGAGTTATGTAAAACTGATAAAAATACTGAAATACGAACAAGTACAGGAAATGATCACAGACAAAGAAATGTATATTTCTAGGAACTTGACAATATTAAAATGTACAGTTAAAAATTAACGTGGTTAAATAGAAATTGCTTTTATGAAACATTGCGACCACAGCAGATAAGATAAAGACAAAAAACATTATTGAAAATAAAAACAAACTTTACGCCAAACGGCGTAAATACTGTTAAAAATTAATCTGTTTTGTTGTTAATAAAAGGCGACAAGTTTAAAATTTTATTTGTTTTCTGTTGACATTATTTAATCAATCTTCTTATAATTAAATTCTCTACAACTTATGTTTAAAAAATGTAAAATTTATTGCCAATTTAACAACGTTATTGTACGTCAAACGTAAAAAAAATGTGTTTTTGACCCTATTTTTTGCGTTTAACATACATGGGATATCTTAGAAACTAAGAGAGATATAGTACTGGGACTTATTTTTTTCAATTTCCCAGCTCAAAACCCATAAGAAACAATTGAATTTGCCAGAATTGAATTGAATTTGCTAATTGATCTTCCCAGAATTTCAGAAAGCCTTAATTTACCCGGAGGAACTGAAAGTCGGGCGAAATCTTTCATTCTGTATAACTTGCTAACGAAGCGTTTTCGGACCTATGTTTATATAAACTTTTTTCTTATTTTTAGTCTCTAGAATGAGTTGTCAAAGTATTGCCCTATCCTCCTGAATCACTATGTATATATATATATATATATGTTATCGGGAGAGACCAAAATTAGAGAATGCCAATATTCTCCGGTGAATATCGTCACATTCAAAATATTTCCTTTATTCGGACCTTCCTCGGTATATTTCGACAAACACAGATCAGCTCTGGTAGTTAACGAAACGATAACTAGAAATTTAAAAAAAATCATCAAAAAACCAATCTCCAAGATTACAAGAAACCGTCGAAAAAAATAGAATGTGGACACCACATGACTGACTTGTACGCATATTAAATATCACATTTTTTTAAATGAAAAGTACATAAAATTTTATTTCACTAATAACTTATGATATTTTTTCATTTTTATTTAAATTGTTATTATTGAATTATTATTTATCGTACATTTTTTTACAATTACAGGTTAATAATTATTAATAAATCAATATATTTAAATTAAGAAAAAAAGTAAAAAAAAAGAGATGAAGTCTGATTCGAACCGATGTGTCTTCTCCTTGTACGATCCAAATATTTCATTAATTAAGATTTTATCTGGTTATAACTCTGGAATCGATGAAAATAAGTACAACTTATGATACATCGTTAAAAATCTCTCAATGAGGGCTTATTACTGCAGTTAAGAAAACATCGAAAATCCAAAGTTTTTGGATTTTGGGCTTTTTTGGAGACTTTTGGTTCAGTCGAATGCAATCAACGGGGAGATGCACAACTAGATATTACAACAGTTCTAAATCCAAAGTTTTAACTTCCTACGGGTAATCGTTTTCGAGTTATGCGAGATAAAAAAAAAGGTATTCAGATATAAAATTTATTACTAGCTATAGCGATAGTCTTTAACGGGCGGCATTTAACAAGAAACTGACTAACCAACTGGCGCCGTTATACGATTTTTCATTTCTTTGTTTAAATTTATTTATCTACCACATTTTGAAATGTTTTGATTTTAATAAACTTCGAAATTCTTACCTTTGTAGTATTCAGTTTCTACAGACATTATTCATAACATTTTACTCATAACCAATTTCTTTACTCGTAATCTTGAAAACGTTTAATTACCAAAACGTATTACTTCAGAGGATGAATGAGGATGATATGTAAGAATGTGAATGTAGTGCATCTTGATCAGTTTCAGGTTGACCACTCCTGAGAAATGAAGTTAATTGAAATCCAACCAACAAAGAACACTGGTATCCACGATCTAGTATTCAAATCTGTATAAAAATAATTGCCTTTACTAGGATCTGAACCTTAGAACTCTACACATCAAAATCAGCTGATTTGCGATTACGAGCTAACCACTACATCAGCCCGGTGGTGTACAATCTATTCTCTCGGAACAAGGAATAAATGTTTGAATGTTTATTACCGATTTGAAAGACAGAAAGCTTTATATTTATTTATTATATTCTTATAAATTTTCTCTTTGGCAGTATACAAAGGTCCCTTTGTAGTCCTTTGTAGTTGTAATTTCATATTCTAATTTGTAGTCCCTAATCGGGACTACAAATTAGAATATGAAATTTTTAAGTTCAAAGACCGCTTGGGCGGTCGCGGAAATGTTAGGGCATAGCTGAAATGTAATAAATCAACTAGCATATAAATAACTGAAAAATTATTTCTTTATATTTAATCGGTTCGTATTTCTCTTCTAATTTTACACCGGTTTCATTATTAAAAAATAATCTTTTGTAATAAATTTTTTTTAAAATAAAGAATTCAGTTTAATTAATTTTTCTGTTATGTGTATACAAAGAAATGATATTAAAAATGCCATTGTATACGACTTCAATCTTAGTTTTATTGTATATGGTTTTTATTTCATTGTTGAAATTATGTTTAACTGTAAATTGTATGGATGTCATGAATTTTAATGAACTTTTTTCTAACTGCTCTTTTTTATATAACAATTTAATTTTATCATTTTATACATGTTCGTGTTATATTGTTAAATTAGATTACAAGAAACCTGGTAAGCATAACACAAACAAATGGACTCATATGCTATTATTAAATATTAAAAAAGAAAATGAAAAAAAAATTATTGAAAGGAAACATCTTAGACGATGTTATTTTTATATTAATATTAATGCAAGGAACAAAAATAACAAAGTTTGAGGACGATAAAATAAGGAAAAAGATTGGGTATTATTTCGAAAATGGTCACATTTCCTAAATTGCTATTATAATAATAAAGAATCTGATGTGGACACTACATGATTTCCTTGTACGCTTATTATATTACAAATACACATTTTTTTTTAAATGAACAGTTAAGTTTTATTTTGTTAATAATTTCATTATTTTCTTTTTCTTCTTCTTCTTCTTCTTCTTCTTCTTCTTCTTCTTCTTCTTCTTCTTATTATTATTATTATTATTATTATTATTATTATTATTATTATCTGAATTTTTACGGGCATCGACTGCTAAGGTCATTAGCCCTCGTCACATTCTTTAAAAGAAATTATTATCTCCATCAGGATCGTCATATGTAAGGGTGTAAAGGGCCCTTACATTTTATTTAAAAACACAAACTTCACAATAAACATTAAAACATGAAAGACAAGGACAATCACAAACACTTACGGGGTGTAAAGGGCCCCAATATTAAAATTTGAGATAGGTTCTCAAAAGACCATGAACTTAAAATTATAATTAATCTTATCAATACCATATCTTTCTTCTTTCTTCTATATGTATATATAAAACTACCGCTTAGAGTATCTTTTACCACAGCTTTAAACTTCCATTTTATAGACTTTTAAGAAGTCCACTGACGTGTAAAAATGCAACTATATTTTCTTCATTTCCATTATCCAGATCAGCACTAATATTGTTTGTAAAACAGAACCTCTTTCTGAGGTCCTCATATATGGTACACTCTTCTATTAGATGCTTGATTGTCAGTGTTTTATTACAAACACCGCACATTGGTCTCACTTCGCCGGTTAACAAATATAAATTTGTTAATCGCGTGTGACCGATTCTAAGTCTGGTCACCGCTACTTGTTCACGGCGAGTCAACTTAAAGTCGCTTTTCCATTTATAAGGAGAAGTTTTAACTGAGTTTAATTTTGTATTTAAACTCCTCCATTCAGCGTTCCACTTGTTTCTTACTATGTTTGTTAGACGGTTTTTAACATCTGCCACTCTTACAGGAAATGCATCCAAATCATCGCAGACTGCTGCCTTTCTGGCAGCTTCGTCTGCGATTTCATTACCTGTAATAACAGCATGCCCTGGAGTCCATACAAATACGCATCGCTGTCCTCGTTGTTTTAGTACGTATAAAATGGACAGGATGTTTGCAATTAGGACATCCTTAATGTTCTTGTTCCGAATTGCGACGAGTGCACTTAATGAATCGGAACATATTAGCACTCTCTCTTCGCAATAGTGTTCAGTGTAGCGAAGAGCTTGCTGAATTGCAGTGAGTTCTGCCGTGTAGACACTGGCCACATCTGGCAGTCTCCAAGAGTGGGCTTCTTCATTTACATATATCGAGCATCCAACACCATGTACTGTTTTAGAACCGTCAGTATAAATTCTAATATGTTCTTCGTAACTACTGACGGTTGCTAAAAATTCCTGCTGGATGATCACTGCTGGTTTCTTTTTTATTTCTCCTTGAGAGAGATCCAAACTTGTATTTACCGCTGGCAAGAGCCATGGCGGTATTTCTCTAGTAGAAATTGCTAGTGTCTCTGGTATAGCAATTTCATATTTTCTTCTTAATTCGTGGTACCTAATTCCGGTTGGTCTGGAATAGGTAGCACGATGTTCATATACTGCAGCCATAGGATGATTCGTAAACAATTTATTATTTATATGAGCAGGGAAAGCCCATACATTTGCTGCATATCTTAACAAAAGGATCTCTCTTCTATAATGTAGTGGCATTATTCCGGCTTCAGACATTAGACTAGCCGCCGGACTTGTGCGGAAAGCGCCTGTTGCATATCTTATTCCGCTATTATGAACTACGTTTAACTTTCTTAAGTGCGACTTTCTAGCGGATGAATATACGATGCATCCGTAGTCTAGTTTAGATTGAACCAATGCTTTATACAATCTCAATAATGTCTCTTTGTCTGAGCCCCAATTTAAATTCGATAAACATTTTATAATGTTTAGGGCTCTTTTGCATCTATCACTCAAGTCCTGTATATGTAATCCCCATGTAAGGGATTTATCCAATACTAATCCTAAATATCTTACGCTATCATTATATTGTATTGGATTATCGTCAATTGTCAACGCAGGACTTTGATGAGGAATTCTCTTCCTACAAAAGTGTACACAGCACGTTTTCTCTGGTGAGAATTGGAATCCGTTATTCCTTGCAACTTCATTTAGAGCATTGATCGCTCGTTGCAATTTGTACCTCACCATAGCAGTCTTGTTGCTGGCATACACAATTGCCAGATCATCAACATAGACGCTTTTGCTGATTTCTACTGGAATGGCTAGTATCAATTTATTAATGGCAATGGTAAACAAGGTACCGCTCAACGGCGAACCCTGTGGTATGCCATTTTCCAAGATTCTTTCACATGAATATTCATTTTTGACGCGTACTTGGAAGGTACGGTCATTCATGTAGTTGCTGAGCAGTATAGGCAGATTGCCACGAATGCCCCATTCATGTATCTGGAGCATTATACCATGACGCCAGGTCATATCGAAAGCCTTCTGAAGATCAAAGAAGACTCCGACACAATGTTTCCTTTTAATAAAGCTGTTATATATAATGTCCTCTAAGCTGATCATTTGATCAGTGGTAGAATGGTATTGCCGAAAACCTGCTTGACACGGTGATATCAGGTTTTCTTTTTCCAAAACCCAGACGAGTCGATTATTAATCATTTTTTCCAGTATTTTTCCCATAGCACACGTCAAATAGGACGATAGCTATTGGGGTCTGTTAAATTTTTATTTTTCTTTGGTACTGGAACAACATGAGCTTTTTTCCACTGCTGCGGGTACGTTCCATCCCGCCAAATTTTATTATAAAGTTCTAACAATCTGCGTTTTGCAGTGGTATTCAGCTGCCTGATCATATTATAATGGATTTCATCCGGACCAGCAGCTGTGTTACCTGCTTTTTCCAACGCTTTCGCGAGTTCTTCCATTTTAAATGGTACATTATATGAGTAATTATACTCAGTTCTAAAATTTAGTAGACCTTCGAGTTCTTCTTTTTTGGCTCGAAAACCTTCCTCGTAGTTGGCCGTTCTGCTGGCCTTTTCGAAGTGATTGGATAACAGCTCTGCAATTTCATATGGAGTGTCTTTTATTTCATCTTCATCTTGAAGGCTAGTTATGGGAGCAAAATCATTACGCCCACAAATCGCCTTCACTTTCCTCCAAACATCTGATGCAGTAGTAGTTTTGTCGATGGATGACACATATTGCTGCCAGGATCGTTTTTTCGAGTCTATCATAAGACGTTTTGCATACGCCCTGTATTTCTTAAAGGCAACAAGATTTTCTATACTAGGACGCTTCTTAAAGGCGTTATACGCCCTTTTCTTTCTTTTTATAGCTTCACTTATTTCATCGTTCCACCATGGAACGGGTTTTTTCGTAAGTTTCCCAGATGTTTTGGGAATATATCTCGATGCCGATTCAATTACTGCATTTGTTATGGCGTCGACATCGTCTCCAATAACTCCAGTTGTTTCTGGGAGTATCGTTCTAGCTGTGAAGCTCGTCCAGTCTGCCTTCTCAAATAACCATCTTTTAGGGATGGGATATATTGTTCTTGTAACATCAGTTACAATTTGCACCGGGAAATGATCGCTTCCATGCAGATCATCTATGACATGGAAGCTGTACCTTGGTGCTATCGATCCGCTTATAAGTGCAAGATCTATACAGGACGTCGATCCATCTCTGGCATTGAAAAAGGTTCCTGATCCGTCGTTTAAAATAACAAGTTCTGAATTCATCAGGAACCCTTCCAGTTCTCTTCCACGGGGATCTACTCGATCTGATCCCCAAAGAGAATTATGAGCATTAAAGTCACCCACCAGTAAAACAGGTGGGGGAAGCTCGGAAATTAGTCTTGCTATGTCATCCTTATTCCAATCAAAATACGGCAAGTATATGCTGCAGACAGTGACCTGGAGCGGATGCTTCATTCTAACGGCGACCGCTTGTAGGTTTGTGTTTAGAACAACCGCTTCGGTGGTAGCTCTAGTCGATGTTAATATAGCTACTCCACCTCTAACTCTTACATTTGGCGGTTGATCTCGCCGAAATATATCGAATCCTTTTAATTTAAAATTTTCATTTCGGCGGAAATGCGTTTCTTGCAGACATATACAAATCGGGTCTACGTCATGTACCAAGCGTTGGAGCTCATGGATGTTTGAAAAACATCCATTGATGTTCCATTGTACAATCGACTCGCTAATTTTTAATTAAATTAATGCCTGGGTTTTCCTTTCGGCCATCCCTTTTTCCTTTTCTTCTCCATCCTACGAACAGCATCGTGTTCGCGGAGAAGGTCGTCGCCTGTAAGGCTTCCGGTCTCCGTATCGGAGACCACCGAAGCCGCCGACGACGACGGGCATGGGTCGGCGCCGGTTTCAGGCGCCGATTGAGAGGCGGCAACCTGGCCGCTCCCCAACACGGGGGTCGCACCGGTCACCGCCTGTGGGAGGGGGGACACTCGCCCCCCCCTGTGTGATTTTTTGTGGCCTCTGAGGCTTAGAGGCCACTTCAGTTGCAGGAGGCTTGGAAGCCTCCATAACAGTCTCTGTCGGTATTATTGTTTTCTTGACATCAAGAATCTCGCTGAGACGGACTTGACATTCTGGTTTGGTGTCCGTTTTCTTTTCTGGAGGAGCAACTTTTACTTTTATTGACTTATCTTCAGCAGGCTGTACCACTATCTTTGGCTTAACAAATTCTTTATTGCCAAAAGTTTTCATCTTGTTTTCGATGATCCTCTCAATCATGTTAGCCAAAGTAGGCGCAAGTTTATTTATAATTTGAGCCTCATCTACAGCAATCGGAGCAGGAGCGGGAACAGTAGCCGCAGCCTGAGCATAAGATGTTGTTGCTCTAGGCTTACGGGCGTTAACTATCTTCTTTGCCTCGAAGTAGCTGACGTTTTGCAGGGTTTTTACTTCCTGCACAGCTACTTCATCTTTGTAGACAGGACAATTCCTTGATCTACAAGAATGCGCTCCTTTGCAGTTAATACATGTAGGAGGCTCTTTACACGGCTCTCCCTCATGCACCTCTTCACCGCACACGCATATTTGCGGTCTTTCGCATCTAAGAGCGGTGTGGCCAAAGCGTTGGCACTTGAAGCACCTCATCGGCTGCGGGACAAATGCCCGCACATCCAAACGGTGAATCCCCGCTCTTATCTTTTCTGGCAAAGTAGGCCGGTTGAAAGTGAGGACATGAGAAGCTGAGGGTAAGACCTCACCGTTCCTTCTCATGTTCAATCGACGGCACTCTATTACTCCTTGTGCTGACAGTTCCTCTACAATCTCTTGCTCCGAACAGTTTAAAAGATCCCGACAGACCACAACACCCCTTGAGGTGTTGAGCGTGCCGTGGGGATCAACACATACCGCTAGCTCTCCAATTTTCTTCAGCCCTAAAATCTTCTGAGACTGTATATCATTAACAGTCTCTACATGAAGTCCCGTAAAAGTTTTCCTTATTTCTTTAACAGGGCCTCCAGCACATTTGTTTATTTCTCGAGCGATGAGAAAAGGACTCACCCTCGAGAAATTTCCATCCTCCTTTGTAATGACCAAATATTTGGGTTTCGGTACATTACTACTTTTAAAAAAAGCTTTTTGTAAGCTTTTTCTAGCCTCAATCTCTATTTTTTTATTTTCCGTACTTTTCCTCCGTTTTGCCTCAGGCGAAACGGCTGGTTCTAAACGAGGGTGTTTACGTGCACCCTCTGCCACGTTGGTTTGTTCAGGAAAATTCATGAACAAATAATCCCTTCTGTAGTAAGGCTAGCCGCCGGAGTACACCCCCACTCCAGGGCTACCAACCCTGGAGGTCCGTTCCGGTACTCCGGTGGAACCGGCATATGTCCTGGCAGAGAGCGGATGCGGAGTCTCTGCACTGACTCCAGGCCCCTACACACCGAAGCTTTCAGGGCTCCCATGCTCCGAACATGGGCACCTTAACTACATGCTTGCCATCGCGGGGGGCATGTGGACGACGAAAGGTCTCCGTTACACCTGAAAATAACTTTGACCGTGGCCGCCACATCGCCAGCTCTAACGGCGGTATTAATCCATTTCCGTAATCGTTAATAATGTCGTATCTGCAGGTGGCCGTAAAGTCCAGTCCTGTAATTCGGCCTATAGATGTAAATCGACCGAAAAAAGTATATCCGAGAAACAACACTCGGAACCCCGTTAGCCAGCTATATGTAATGTACTTGAGTACAGCTGTTGCCGCCCTGGACGTGGAACGTAGATGTTGTGTTCCGGACGTGGGGAATATCTACCTCAGGGCATTATTATTATTATTATTATTATTATTATTATTATTAATATTATTATTATTATTAATATTATTATTATTATTAATATTATTATTATTATTATTATTATTATTATTATTATTAATATTATTAATATTATTATTGAGAGTGAAGAAGTGCTACTCGTTGTGCTACTGGAATTTTGTTAAGAAAAGTGGTTTTTACTTCGATTCTCAGTGAATTATTGTGTTTGGTGTGTGTAGTAGTGTGTGCTGGTCGTTTGTATGTACTTTTTTTGTGCTTGGTGTGTGTGTGTTTTTGTGTTTTGAGCGTTTTTTTTTTCTCGCGGTGGTCTTACGGGCCACGTGGTGTTAGTTTTTTAAATTTTTCGTTTATTTGCTAAACATCCACACTCTTTCTTTCTTTTTACTTTTTCTTCATCTTATTTGTGATCTTTCGTGATTTCGTTTCCTCTTGTAGTTATTTATTATTATATTTTATTTTCTCCTGGCAGTCTAACCTATTAATTCACCTCGTGGCGAATATAGGTTAGGCAGCACCAGCTTTCCCACGGAAGTGCTGTCTCGTGCAGTTTTTGTGACGTGCAACTCTCTAGGCAAGTGACCTACTTATCCACCTCGTGGCGGTATAGGTTAGGAGTAACTGCTTTTTGAGGTTAAGCACGTGGCTTCTAGATTGGTTTGTACGGACGGTTGGCGCGCTCTCTGTGTGACGTAGTCCAGGGGTCGCTTTCCGGTATCGTCTGCTAATCTAGCAGGTGTAAACAACGCGCGTTATTCGGACAGCTGTTACGTTTTAGTGCGTACGGGATACGCCCTAACGCTCAGTTTGTATTATATTTATTCGGAAATAATAAATAAATAAACATACTGCAGACAGAGTTGAGGAGGTTAAGCCCATCTCAAGTCTTACCTGCCCAAGCGTAAGGGGGGGTACTCTGTCAAAATTTTTTAACCGTATACAGAGTGTTACACGAATCCTGTCCCTTATGATATTTTTATTGTTTATTTTTTTTCTCGACTTTTGGTTAACCAAATTTAATTAAATTAAATAATTAATTACAAAATTTCTATAAGAAGATTTTGGGTACAATGGCGAACAGCCAAGATGCTGTTTCTTACTCTTTAAACACCTTGGAAGGAGGCGCTGCCAAACATCTACAAAGATGCAAGGAAATTATCAAAAACATGGTCACCGTTACAGGCAGACAAAAAAACGTGTCCATGGAGATAAAGAACGGGCTCGCTGAGCTTTCTGCCTTAATAGAAGACTTTGAGGCGGAAAGCAGGATCACACAAACAGGAGTTGTGGTGGATGCTGCCACGAACACTGCGGAGTCGAAGGATAACGCAGAGTCGAAGGATAGTGTAATATCGACTAGCCAGAAGCAGTCCAAGGCAGAGAAGAAGAAGAAGAAGAAGAAGAAAAAAAAAAGAGACTCTGGTGGAAACAAGGCACCAATACCATCCACGAGCGGGACCCAACCGAGTCCTCTTACATCCGAGGACACTAGTGAATTTCATTCGTGGACACTAGTAGGAAATAAGAACGGAAAAAAGAAGGGCCAGACCTCTGATAAAGAGGTTGCAAAGGAGCCACAAAAATCTCCCAAAGGCAGCAAACAAAAGAAAAATCATAAAAAGAGGAAGAATCTTAGAGAAGCGATTCTCATTAAAAAGACCGAGGGGAAATCGTATGCCGAAACGCTCAGTCAAATTCGGAAGGGGGTGAATCTGGAGGAGACTGAAGCAGAGGTAGCGGCAATAAGGAAAACTAGGACGGGAGATGTCCTGATTGAACTCGGCAGCGCTACCAAAGACAAAAAGACCTTTAGCGCTGTCCTAAAGTCTGTCCTCGGAGAAGGAGCCGTAGTCCACAGTCTGGAACCGAGGGAGACCCTCGAAATCCGAGATCTAGACTGTGTCACAGAGAAGGAGGACGTGGAAGCAGCACTGAGAAGAGAGCTCGGAGATATAGGAGACTGCCGAGTTAGTGTTACCAGTGCTAATTACAGGGGGCAGAAAGCAGCATTAATACAAATTGGAGAGAAGGCTGCTTCCAGACTACTCAGCCAATCCAAGATAAGGATTGGCTGGTTGTACTGCCAAATCAGACCCAGGGCACAGGTCCCACGGTGTTTCAGGTGCCATGGGTATGGACATCTGGCTCGTGGATGCAAGGGGCCTGACAGAAGCCGGCTCTGCCATAAGTGCGGGTTAGGGGAGCACAAGGCTAAGGAGTGTTCGGCCCCCCTTCGGTGCATGCTCTGCCAAGAAAAAGGGGTGAACGCTTCGCAGCTGGCTCACGTACCTGGAACAAGGGAGTGTCAGGTCTTCCGGGCAGCCCTGGAGCAGGCGAAGAGAAGGCTCCGTTAAAATGCTGAACATAATACAGGCCAACCTTAACAGGAGCCGGCTAGCTGATGACTTGCTGCTGCAGCTAGCCAGAGACAGGGAGGCCGATTTGGTGCTGATCAGCGAGCAGTACCGGGACCGTGACGACTCCCAATGGTTCCGAGACCCGCTCGGGACTGCCGCGATATGGATTCCGTATCGCAGCAGAGCCCAAGTTCGGAGGCACGGCGCAGGCGAGGGTTTCGTTTGGATCTGCTGCGGTGAGGTGACGATTTTTAGCTGTTACCTCACCCCAAATGATTCGATAGCGGACTTTCGCCGGAAAGTTGACGCGCTGGAGGATGTCATCCTCGCTGCCGCTGGTGAGATGGTGGTAGCTGGGGACTTCAACTCCAGGGCGGTAGACTGGGGTATGGCGCATACCAACTCCAGAGGGAAATACATTCTGGACATGGCGGCACGTACTGGACTCGTGATTCTCAATACAGGGAACACGACGACGTTCCGCCGCCCAGGATATTTGGAAACCATTCCTGATATTTCCCTCGCCTCCGAAGAGTTGGTCACGCTCGTCCAGGACTGGAGAGTCCTCGAGGATTATACCGGTAGCGACCACCAATACATCTCATTTAGAGTCCTAGATGGTACACGAGAGCGCCCGGGGCCCCCACAGCAGGCGAAAAGATATAACATCAACAAAATTGACGAGAATAAATTCTCCTCAAAGATCTCGTCAGGGGTGGTAGCCCCTGAAAACTTCGCCAACGGGGGGGACGCTGGCGCTGAAGCCGTAGTTGCTGCGACTATGCGGCTGATCGCTTCTGCATGCGACGCCTCCATGCCCCACGGGGGGCCGAGGCACCAGAAGCGACCCGTGTACTGGTGGACACCGGAGATTGCGGGGTTTCGCCGGGAGTGTCTTCGACTAAGACGAGTGGCGCAACGTGCGAGGAATCGCATAGACGCGAACGCCAGGTCAGCCGAGTACAAGACGGCAAAGAAGCGGCTCCGTCGAGCCATCAACGTGAGCAAGGCACGCTGCTGGAGAGAACTGACGGAGACCGTGGATGCAGACCCTTGGGGGCTAGGTTACAAGATAGTAACTCGGCGATTGGGGGTCTTGCGGTCACCAGCTCCACTAGACGAAGCTAAAGCGGAACACGTCGTTAAGACGTTGTTCCCGGCGCACTCGGTCCGTGCCGAGCGGGACTTCAGCGACGTGGGCGACTTTTCGCTCTTCTCGATGGAGGAATTGGAAGGAGTCCTACGGTCGCTGAAATGTAAAAAAGCCCCTGGTCCCGACGGTATACCGGCCGAGGTGCTCAAACTAGTGGGGCGCTGCAGGCCCCGTCTTCTACTAGACATGTATAATGCATGTCTGAAGGCTGGGTCTTTTAGCGCCAGGTGGAAGACCGCGCGTCTTGTGCTAATTCCCAAAGGAAAAGAAAACCCAGAGTCGCCGTCCTCCTACCGCCCATTGTGTATGCTTGACACAGCTGGGAAGGTATTGGAGAAGCTGTTAAAATAAAGACTGGTTACGGCGATGAATCAGGCAGGTGGCCTGTCACCTAACCAGTACGGTTTCCGGCAGGGTCGATCGACCCTAGACGCAATTCAGGAGGTTGTTGAGGCAGTGCGGCGAGCAGAGGACCACAATCATTTTTCGCGACGTGTGGTCCTTCTCGTTACGTTGGACGTAAAAAACGCGTTCAACTCCGCACGATGGAGCGATATGATTCGGGCCCTGGAGCATTCGTTCCATGTGCCTCAATACCTTCTGAGAATGGTAGACGCATACCTGAGGAACCGCGGTCTCATTTACGAGACCGCAGCAGGCTGGCGTAGGACTACGATCACGTCAGGGGCGGCGCAGGGGTCGATTCTCGGCCCCGACCTTTGGAACGCCGTCTACGATGGCTTGCTGAGGCTGGAGATGCCTGAAGAATCTGCCTTGGTTGGGTACGCTGACGACGTTGCGCTACTTGTCGCGGACCGCGACGTGGAGCGCGCCCAACTCAGGCTCAGTCGGGCCATGCACAGAGTCGGTGCCTGGCTGGACGATCATGGATTGTCTCTAGCTCTCAGCAAAACGGAGATCGTAGTTCTCACGAAGAAACGTATCGACACCCTTCTTTCCCTGCGGGTCGGGGTAGAGGTTGTCGAGACCAAGCCGGCCGCAAAGTACCTCGGTATGATGATTGACCGGAAACTCAGCTTTGCTGAGCAGCTTCGTACAGCCGCCGACAAAGCTGCGAGAGCCGTAACTGCTCTCAGCGGGCTTATGGCGAATGTCGGCGGACCGAAGGCCAGCAGACGGCGATTGCTGATGTCCACGGTACATTCCATCCTGCTATACGGGTCGGAAGTGTGGGCCCAGGCATTAAGAGTGGCGAGAAACCGGAAGCGGCTCGCGCAGGTGCAACGCACCGCTGCCTTGCGAGTCGCTTCCGCGTATCGGACGGTCTCCGAGCCTGCAGTACTTGTGGTCGCCGGCGTCATACCGATTGCTACTTTAGCAAGGGAGCGCCAGGCGATCTACGGGAGGCGGCGGGCAGGCGGAGACCGGGTGACTATTGCCAACGAGGAACGCACTCGCACATTCCTCGCATGGCAAGAGACCTGGGACCACGAGACCAGAGGAGGATGGACCGCAAGGCTTATTCCTCTGGTCAGACCGTGGACGGAGCGACGGCATGGAGAAGTGGAGTACTACATGACCCAATTCTTAACGGGTCACGGGTACTTCCGTGCTTACCTCCATGTCATAGGGAAAGCGCCGTCCCCCGACTGCCTGTATTGTCCCGGTGTACGGGACGACGCCGAGCACACCTTTTTCAAATGTGCTCGGTGGGCGGCAGATCGAGGGACATTAGAGGCGGATCACGGAGCACTGAGTCCCCACAACGTGGTTGCGATGATGCTCCGTGACCTGGGCAGCTGGGAAAGCGTAGCCCGATTCGTCGGCAACATACTCAGGGCCAAAAAGGTTGACCTGGACAGTCCTGAAAATTAGGTAGCACCAAACAGGCTAGTATAGGAGGACTCGACCGGAAGTAATGTGATAAACGGTTCCGGGTCGAGCCCTGGTAGAAAGGGGGGTGGTTTTAGTCGGTAGTCCGCTGATGGTGATTGGATAATACCACCAGCGGGAGCCCGACACTCCGTGCGTAAATGCATTTCCACCTCCCTCCTCAAAAAAAAAAAAAAAAAAAAAAAAAAATATTATTATTATTATTATTATAATTATTGTTATTATTATTATTATTATTATTATTATTATTATTATTATTATTATTATTATTATTATTATTATTTACTGTAAAGTTTTTTACAACCAGAGGATTTTTGATAATTTTAAAACTTTATTACCAAGACGCTTACCGAATTTTAATGTGATTTCTCTATCCAAACTTGAAATATATGTATTTGTCTATCCGAATTGTTATATTTGTAATTTTAATGCAAATTACAAATATAATTTTTTTTTCATCTTCACTCATTTGACTGGTTTGATGCAGCTCTCCAAGATTCCCTATCTAGTGCTATTCGTTTCATTTCGGTATACTCCCTACATCTTACATCCCTAACAATTTGTTTTACATATTCCAAACGTGGGCTGCCTACACAATTTTTTCCTTCTACCTGTCCTTCCAATATTAAAGCGACTATTCCAGGATGCCTTAATATGTGGCCTATAAGTCTGTCTCTTCTTTTAGCTATATTTTTCCAAATGCTTCTTTCTTCATCGATTTGCCTCAACACCTCTTCATTTGTCACTTTATCCACCCGTCTGATTTTTAACATTCTCCTATAGCACCGCATTTCAAGAGCTTCTAATCTTTTCTTCTCAGATATTTCGATCGTCCGAGTTTCACTTCCATATAAAGTGACACTCCAAACATATACTTTCAAAAATCTTTTCCTGACATTTAAATTAATTTTTGATGTAAACAAATTATATTTCTGACTGAAGGCTCGTTTCGCCTGTGCTATTTGGCATTTTATATCGCTCCTGCTTCATCCATCTTTAGTAATTCTACTTCCCAAATAACAAAATTCTTCTACCTCCATAATATTTTTATCTTAAAGCTGTGTAATATAATTGAATTTAAAATAAAAAATCAATAAAATTTATTAATATCAAGCTGGGTTTTTTTAAACCGCATTTATATTTTCAAAACACGACATATTCTTACTACGTCAGATATTCGGACATGAAGGTAGTATTTTTTTTAATCTTCGTCAAACTAAATATTTTTCTCTTATAGATGTGTAATATAATTCAATTTAACATATAAAATCAATAAAATTGATTAATATCAAGCTGGGTTTTTTTAAACCGCATTTATATTTTCAAAACACGACATATTCTTACTACGTCAGATATTCGGACATGAAGGTAGTATTTTTTTTAATCTTCGTCAAACTAAATATTTTTCTGTTAAATCTGTGTAATATAATTGAATTTAAAATAAAAAATTAATAAAATTGATTAGTATCAAGTTGGGTTTTTTTAACCGAATTTATATTTTCAAAACACGACATCTTCTTACTACGTCAATTATTCAGACGAGAAGGTATATTTTTTTTAAATCTTCGTCAAACTAAATATTTTTCTCTTAAAGCTGTGTAATATAATTGAATTTAAAATAAAAAATCAATAAAATTGAATTATATAAAGCTGGGTTTTATTAAACGGAATTTATACTTTCAAAACACGACATATTCTTACTACGACAATTATTCGGACAAGAAGGTAGTTTTTTTTTTAGATCTTCGTCAAACTAAATATTTTTCTCTTAAAGCTGTGTAATATAATTGAATTTAAAATAAAAAATCAATAAAATTGATTAATATCAAGCTGGGTTTTTTAAACCGAATTTTTATTTTCAAAACACGACATATTCTTACTGCGTCAATTATTCAGACAAGAAGGTAGTTTTTTTTAAATCTTCGTCAAACTAAATATTTTTCTCTTATAGATGTGTAATATAATTCAATTTAACATAAAAAATTGATTAATATCAAGCTGGGTTTTTTTAAACCGAATTTATATTTTTAAAACACGACATATTCTTACTACGTCAGATATTCGGACATGAAGGTAGTATTTTTTTTAATCTTCGTCAAACTAAATATTTTTCTGTTAAATCTGTGTAATATAATTGAATTTAAAATAAAAAAAACAATAAAATTGATTTATATCAAGCTGGGATTTTTTAAACCGAATTAATATTTTAAAAACAAGACATCTTCTTACTACGTCAATTATTCAGACGAGAAGGTAGTTTTTTTTTAAATCTTCGTCAAACTAAATATTTTTCTCTTATAGATGTGTAATATAATTCAATTTAACATATAAAATCAATAAAATTGATTAATATCAAGCTGGGTTTTTTTAAACCGCATTTATATTTTCAAAACACGACATATTCTTACTACGTCAGATATTCGGACATGAAGGTAGTATTTTTTTTAATCTTCGTCAAACTAAATATTTTTCTGTTAAATCTGTGTAATATAATTGAATTTAAAATAAAAAAAACAATAAAATTGATTTATATCAAGCTGGGATTTTTTAAACCGAATTAATATTTTAAAAACAAGACATCTTCTTACTACGTCAATTATTCAGACGAGAAGGTAGTTTTTTTTTAAATCTTCGTCAAACTAAATATTTTTCTCTTATAGATGTGTAATATAATTCAATTTAACATATAAAATCAATAAAATTGATTAATATCAAGCTGGGTTTTTTTAAACCGCATTTATATTTTCAAAACACGACATATTCTTACTACGTCAGATATTCGGACATGAAGGTAGTATTTTTTTTAATCTTCGTCAAACTAAATATTTTTCTGTTAAATCTGTGTAATATAATTGAATTTAAAATAAAAAAAACAATAAAATTGATTTATATCAAGCTGGGATTTTTTAAACCGAATTAATATTTTAAAAACAAGACATCTTCTTACTACGTCAATTATTCAGACGAGAAGGTAGTTTTTTTTTAAATCTTCGTCAAACTAAATATTTTTCTCTTATAGATGTGTAATATAATTCAATTTAACATAAAAAATTGATTAATATCAAGCTGGGTTTTTTTAAACCGAATTTATATTTTTAAAACACGACATATTCTTACTACGTCAGATATTCGGACATGAAGGTAGTATTTTTTTTAATCTTCGTCAAACTAAATATTTTTCTGTTAAATCTGTGTAATATAATTGAATTTAAAATAAAAAAAACAATAAAATTGATTTATATCAAGCTGGGATTTTTTAAACCGAATTAATATTTTAAAAACAAGACATCTTCTTACTACGTCAATTATTCAGACGAGAAGGTAGTTTTTTTTTAAATCTTCGTCAAACTAAATATTTTTCTCTTATAGATGTGTAATATAATTCAATTTAACATATAAAATCAATAAAATTGATTAATATCAAGCTGGGTTTTTTTAAACCGCATTTATATTTTCAAAACACGACATATTCTTACTACGTCAGATATTCGGACATGAAGGTAGTATTTTTTTTAATCTTCGTCAAACTAAATATTTTTCTGTTAAATCTGTGTAATATAATTGAATTTAAAATAAAAAATTAATAAAATTGATTAGTATCAAGTTGGGTTTTTTTAACCGAATTTATATTTTCAAAACACGACATCTTCTTACTACGTCAATTATTCAGACGAGAAGGTATATTTTTTTTAATCTTCGTCAAACTAAATATTTTTCTCTTAAAGCTGTGTAATATAATTGAATTTAAAATAAAAAATCAATAAAATTGAATTATATAAAGCTGGGTTTTATTAAACGGAATTTATACTTTCAAAACACGACATATTCTTACTACGACAATTATTCGGACAAGAAGGTAGTTTTTTTTTTAGATCTTCGTCAAACTAAATATTTTTCTCTTAAAGCTGTGTAATATAATTGAATTTAAAATAAAAAATCAATAAAATTGATTAATATCAAGCTGGGTTTTTTAAACCGAATTTTTATTTTCAAAACACGACATATTCTTACTGCGTCAATTATTCAGACAAGAACGTAGTTTTTTTTAAATCTTCGTCAAACTAAATATTTTTCTCTTATAGATGTGTAATATAATTCAATTTAACATAAAAAATTGATTAATATCAAGCTGGGTTTTTTTAAACCGAATTTATATTTTTAAAACACGACATATTCTTACTACGTCAGATATTCGGACATGAAGGTAGTATTTTTTTTAATCTTCGTCAAACTAAATATTTTTCTGTTAAATCTGTGTAATATAATTGAATTTAAAATAAAAAAAACAATAAAATTGATTTATATCAAGCTGGGATTTTTTAAACCGAATTAATATTTTAAAAACAAGACATCTTCTTACTACGTCAATTATTCAGACGAGAAGGTAGTTTTTTTTTAAATCTTCGTCAAACTAAATATTTTTCTCTTATAGATGTGTAATATAATTCAATTTAACATATAAAATCAATAAAATTGATTAATATCAAGCTGGGTTTTTTTAAACCGCATTTATATTTTCAAAACACGACATATTCTTACTACGTCAGATATTCGGACATGAAGGTAGTATTTTTTTTAATCTTCGTCAAACTAAATATTTTTCTGTTAAATCTGTGTAATATAATTGAATTTAAAATAAAAAATTAATAAAATTGATTAGTATCAAGTTGGGTTTTTTTAACCGAATTTATATTTTCAAAACACGACATCTTCTTACTACGTCAATTATTCAGACGAGAAGGTATATTTTTTTTAATCTTCGTCAAACTAAATATTTTTCTCTTAAAGCTGTGTAATATAATTGAATTTAAAATAAAAAATCAATAAAATTGAATTATATAAAGCTGGGTTTTATTAAACGGAATTTATACTTTCAAAACACGACATATTCTTACTACGACAATTATTCGGACAAGAAGGTAGTTTTTTTTTTAATCTTCGTCAAACTAAATATTTTTCTGTTAAATCTGTGTAATATAATTGAATTTAAAATAAAAAAAACAATAAAATTGATTTATATCAAGCTGGGATTTTTTAAACCGAATTAATATTTTAAAAACAAGACATCTTCTTACTACGTCAATTATTCAGACGAGAAGGTAGTTTTTTTTTAAATCTTCGTCAAACTAAATATTTTTCTCTTATAGATGTGTAATATAATTCAATTTAACATATAAAATCAATAAAATTGATTAATATCAAGCTGGGTTTTTTTAAACCGCATTTATATTTTTAAAACACGACATATTCTTACTACGTCAGATATTCGGACATGAAGGTAGTATTTTTTTTAATCTTCGTCAAACTAAATATTTTTCTGTTAAATCTGTGTAATATAATTGAATTTAAAATAAAAAAAACAATAAAATTGATTTATATCAAGCTGGGTTTTTTTAAACCGAATTAATATTTTAAAAACAAGACATCTTCTTACTACGTCAATTATTCAGACGAGAAGGTAGTTTTTTTTTAAATCTTCGTCAAACTAAATATTTTTCTCTTATAGATGTGTAATATAATTCAATTTAACATATAAAATCAATAAAATTGATTAATATCAAGCTGGGTTTTTTTAAACCGCATTTATATTTTCAAAACACTACATATTCTTACTACGTCAGATATTCGGACATGAAGGTAGTATTTTTTTTAATCTTCGTCAAACTAAATATTTTTCTCTTATAGATGTGTAATATAATTCAATTTAACATATAAAATCAATAAAATTGATTAATATCAAGCTGGGTTTTTTTAAACCGCATTTATATTTTCAAAACACGACATATTCTTACTACGTCAGATATTCGGTCATGAAGGTAGTTTTTTTTTTAAATCTTCGTCAAACTAAATATTTTTCTCTTATAGATGTGTAATATAATTCAATTTAACATATAAAATCAATAAAATTGATTAATATCAAGCTGGGTTTTTTTAAACCGCATTTATATTTTCAAAACACGACATATTCTTACTACGTCAGATATTCGGACATGAAGGTAGTTTTTTTTTAAATCTTCGTCAAACTAAATATTTTTCTGTTAAATCTGTGTAATATAATTGAATTTAAAATAAAAAAAACAATAAAATTGATTTATATCAAGCTGGGTTTTTTTAAACCGAATTAATATTTTAAAAACAAGACATCTTCTTACTACGTCAATTATTCAGACGAGAAGGTAGTTTTTTTTTAAATCTTCGTCAAACTAAATATTTTTCTCTTATAGATGTGTAATATAATTCAATTTAACATATAAAATCAATAAAATTGATTAATATCAAGCTGGGTTTTTTTAAACCGCATTTATATTTTTAAAACACGACATATTCTTACTACGTCAGATATTCGGACATGAAGGTAGTATTTTTTTTAATCTTCGTCAAACTAAATATTTTTCTGTTAAATCTGTGTAATATAATTGAATTTAAAATAAAAAAAACAATAAAATTGATTTATATCAAGCTGGGATTTTTTAAACCGAATTAATATTTTAAAAACAAGACATCTTCTTACTACGTCAATTATTCAGACGAGAAGGTAGTTTTTTTTTAAATCTTCGTCAAACTAAATATTTTTCTCTTATAGATGTGTAATATAATTCAATTTAACATATAAAATCAATAAAATTGATTAATATCAAGCTGGGTTTTTTTAAACCGCATTTATATTTTTAAAACACGACATATTCTTACTACGTCAGATATTCGGACATGAAGGTAGTATTTTTTTTAATCTTCGTCAAACTAAATATTTTTCTGTTAAATCTGTGTAATATAATTGAATTTAAAATAAAAAATTAATAAAATTGATTAGTATCAAGTTGGGTTTTTTTAACCGAATTTATATTTTCAAAACACGACATCGTCTTACTACGTCAATTATTCAGACGAGAAGGTATATTTTTTTTAAATCTTCGTCAAACTAAATATTTTTCTCTTAAAGCTGTGTAATATAATTGAATTTAAAATAAAAAATCAATAAAATTGAATTATATAAAGCTGGGTTTTATTAAACGGAATTTATACTTTCAAAACACGACATATTCTTACTACGACAATTATTCGGACAAGAAGGTAGTTTTTTTTTTAATCTTCGTCAAACTAAATATTTTTCTGTTAAATCTGTGTAATATAATTGAATTTAAAATAAAAAAAACAATAAAATTGATTTATATCAAGCTGGGATTTTTTAAACCGAATTAATATTTTAAAAACAAGACATCTTCTTACTACGTCAATTATTCAGACGAGAAGGTAGTTTTTTTTTAAATCTTCGTCAAACTAAATATTTTTCTCTTATAGATGTGTAATATAATTCAATTTAACATATAAAATCAATAAAATTGATTAATATCAAGCTGGGTTTTTTTAAACCGCATTTATATTTTTAAAACACGACATATTCTTACTACGTCAGATATTCGGACATGAAGGTAGTATTTTTTTTAATCTTCGTCAAACTAAATATTTTTCTGTTAAATCTGTGTAATATAATTGAATTTAAAATAAAAAATTAATAAAATTGATTAGTATCAAGTTGGGTTTTTTTAACCGAATTTATATTTTCAAAACACGACATCTTCTTACTACGTCAATTATTCAGACGAGAAGGTATATTTTTTTTAAATCTTCGTCAAACTAAATATTTTTCTCTTAAAGCTGTGTAATATAATTGAATTTAAAATAAAAAATCAATAAAATTGAATTATATAAAGCTGGGTTTTATTAAACGGAATTTATACTTTCAAAACACGACATATTCTTACTACGACAATTATTCGGACAAGAAGGTAGTTTTTTTTTTAATCTTCGTCAAACTAAATATTTTTCTGTTAAATCTGTGTAATATAATTGAATTTAAAATAAAAAAAACAATAAAATTGATTTATATCAAGCTGGGATTTTTTAAACCGAATTAATATTTTAAAAACAAGACATCTTCTTACTACGTCAATTATTCAGACGAGAAGGTAGTTTTTTTTTAAATCTTCGTCAAACTAAATATTTTTCTCTTATAGATGTGTAATATAATTCAATTTAACATATAAAATCAATAAAATTGATTAATATCAAGCTGGGTTTTTTTAAACCGCATTTATATTTTTAAAACACGACATATTCTTACTACGTCAGATATTCGGACATGAAGGTAGTATTTTTTTTAATCTTCGTCAAACTAAATATTTTTCTGTTAAATCTGTGTAATATAATTGAATTTAAAATAAAAAATTAATAAAATTGATTAGTATCAAGTTGGGTTTTTTTAACCGAATTTATATTTTCAAAACACGACATCTTCTTACTACGTCAATTATTCAGACGAGAAGGTATATTTTTTTTAAATCTTCGTCAAACTAAATATTTTTCTCTTAAAGCTGTGTAATATAATTGAATTTAAAATAAAAAATCAATAAAATTGAATTATATAAAGCTGGGTTTTATTAAACGGAATTTATACTTTCAAAACACGACATATTCTTACTACGACAATTATTCGGACAAGAAGGTAGTTTTTTTTTTAATCTTCGTCAAACTAAATATTTTTCTGTTAAATCTGTGTAATATAATTGAATTTAAAATAAAAAAAACAATAAAATTGATTTATATCAAGCTGGGATTTTTTAAACCGAATTAATATTTTAAAAACAAGACATCTTCTTACTACGTCAATTATTCAGACGAGAAGGTAGTTTTTTTTTAAATCTTCGTCAAACTAAATATTTTTCTCTTATAGATGTGTAATATAATTCAATTTAACATATAAAATCAATAAAATTGATTAATATCAAGCTGGGTTTTTTTAAACCGCATTTATATTTTTAAAACACGACATATTCTTACTACGTCAGATATTCGGACATGAAGGTAGTATTTTTTTTAATCTTCGTCAAACTAAATATTTTTCTGTTAAATCTGTGTAATATAATTGAATTTAAAATAAAAAATTAATAAAATTGATTAGTATCAAGTTGGGTTTTTTTAACCGAATTTATATTTTCAAAACACGACATCTTCTTACTACGTCAATTATTCAGACGAGAAGGTATATTTTTTTTAAATCTTCGTCAAACTAAATATTTTTCTCTTAAAGCTGTGTAATATAATTGAATTTAAAATAAAAAATCAATAAAATTGAATTATATAAAGCTGGGTTTTATTAAACGGAATTTATACTTTCAAAACACGACATATTCTTACTACGACAATTATTCGGACAAGAAGGTAGTTTTTTTTTTAATCTTCGTCAAACTAAATATTTTTCTGTTAAATCTGTGTAATATAATTGAATTTAAAATAAAAAAAACAATAAAATTGATTTATATCAAGCTGGGATTTTTTAAACCGAATTAATATTTTAAAAACAAGACATCTTCTTACTACGTCAATTATTCAGACGAGAAGGTAGTTTTTTTTTAAATCTTCGTCAAACTAAATATTTTTCTCTTATAGATGTGTAATATAATTCAATTTAACATATAAAATCAATAAAATTGATTAATATCAAGCTGGGTTTTTTTAAACCGCATTTATATTTTTAAAACACGACATATTCTTACTACGTCAGATATTCGGACATGAAGGTAGTATTTTTTTTAATCTTCGTCAAACTAAATATTTTTCTGTTAAATCTGTGTAATATAATTGAATTTAAAATAAAAAAAACAATAAAATTGATTTATATCAAGCTGGGTTTTTTTAAACCGAATTAATATTTTAAAAACAAGACATCTTCTTACTACGTCAATTATTCAGACGAGAAGGTAGTTTTTTTTTAAATCTTCGTCAAACTAAATATTTTTCTCTTATAGATGTGTAATATAATTCAATTTAACATATAAAATCAATAAAATTGATTAATATCAAGCTGGGTTTTTTTAAACCGCATTTATATTTTCAAAACACGACATATTCTTACTACGTCAGATATTCGGACATGAAGGTAGTATTTTTTTTAATCTTCGTCAAACTAAATATTTTTCTCTTATAGATGTGTAATATAATTCAATTTAACATATAAAATCAATAAAATTGATTAATATCAAGCTGGGTTTTTTTAAACCGCATTTATATTTTCAAAACACGACATATTCTTACTACGTCAGATATTCGGACATGAAGGTAGTTTTTTTTTAAATCTTCGTCAAACTAAATATTTTTCTCTTATAGATGTGTAATATAATTCAATTTAACATATAAAATCAATAAAATTGATTAATATCAAGCTGGGTTTTTTTAAACCGCATTTATATTTTCAAAACACGACATATTCTTACTACGTCAGATATTCGGACATGAAGGTAGTTTTTTTTTAAATCTTCGTCAAACTAAATATTTTTCTGTTAAATCTGTGTAATATAATTGAATTTAAAATAAAAAAAACAATAAAATTGATTTATATCAAGCTGGGTTTTTTTAAACCGAATTAATATTTTAAAAACAAGACATCTTCTTACTACGTCAATTATTCAGACGAAAAGGTAGTTTTTTTTTAAATCTTCGTCAAACTAAATATTTTTCTCTTATAGATGTGTAATATAATTCAATTTAACATATAAAATCAATAAAATTGATTAATATCAAGCTGGGTTTTTTTAAACCGCATTTATATTTTTAAAACACGACATATTCTTACTACGTCAGATATTCGGACATGAAGGTAGTATTTTTTTTAATCTTCGTCAAACTAAATATTTTTCTGTTAAATCTGTGTAATATAATTGAATTTAAAATAAAAAAAACAATAAAATTGATTTATATCAAGCTGGGATTTTTTAAACCGAATTAATATTTTAAAAACAAGACATCTTCTTACTACGTCAATTATTCAGACGAGAAGGTAGTTTTTTTTTAAATCTTCGTCAAACTAAATATTTTTCTCTTATAGATGTGTAATATAATTCAATTTAACATATAAAATCAATAAAATTGATTAATATCAAGCTGGGTTTTTTTAAACCGCATTTATATTTTTAAAACACGACATATTCTTACTACGTCAGATATTCGGACATGAAGGTAGTATTTTTTTTAATCTTCGTCAAACTAAATATTTTTCTGTTAAATCTGTGTAATATAATTGAATTTAAAATAAAAAAAACAATAAAATTGATTTATATCAAGCTGGGATTTTTTAAACCGAATTAATATTTTAAAAACAAGACATCTTCTTACTACGTCAATTATTCAGACGAGAAGGTAGTTTTTTTTTAAATCTTCGTCAAACTAAATATTTTTCTCTTATAGATGTGTAATATAATTCAATTTAACATATAAAATCAATAAAATTGATTAATATCAAGCTGGGTTTTTTTAAACCGCATTTATATTTTTAAAACACGACATATTCTTACTACGTCAGATATTCGGACATGAAGGTAGTATTTTTTTTAATCTTCGTCAAACTAAATATTTTTCTGTTAAATCTGTGTAATATAATTGAATTTAAAATAAAAAAAACAATAAAATTGATTTATATCAAGCTGGGTTTTTTTAAACCGAATTAATATTTTAAAAACAAGACATCTTCTTACTACGTCAATTATTCAGACGAGAAGGTAGTTTTTTTTTAAATCTTCGTCAAACTAAATATTTTTCTCTTATAGATGTGTAATATAATTCAATTTAACATATAAAATCAATAAAATTGATTAATATCAAGCTGGGTTTTTTTAAACCGCATTTATATTTTCAAAACACGACATATTCTTACTACGTCAGATATTCGGACATGAAGGTAGCTTTTTTTTAAATCTTCGTCAAACTAAATATTTTTCTCTTATAGATGTGTAATATAATTCAATTTAACATATAAAATCAATAAAATTGATTAATATCAAGCTGGGTTTTTTTTAACCGCATTTATATTTTTAAAACACGACATATTCTTACTACGTCAGATATTCGGACATGAAGGTAGTATTTTTTTTAATCTTCGTCAAACTAAATATTTTTCTGTTAAATCTGTGTAATATAATTGAATTTAAAATAAAAAAAACAATAAAATTGATTTATATCAAGCTGGGTTTTTTTAAACCGAATTAATATTTTAAAAACAAGACATCTTCTTACTACGTCAATTATTCAGACGAGAAGGTAGTTTTTTTTTAAATCTTCGTCAAACTAAATATTTTTCTCTTATAGATGTGTAATATAATTCAATTTAACATATAAAATCAATAAAATTGATTAATATCAAGCTGGGTTTTTTTAAACCGCATTTATATTTTCAAAACACGACATATTCTTACTACGTCAGATATTCGGACATGAAGGTAGTTTTTTTTTAAATCTTCGTCAAACTAAATATTTTTCTCTTATAGATGTGTAATATAATTCAATTTAACATATAAAATCAATAAAATTGATTAATATCAAGCTGGGTTTTTTTAAACCGCATTTATATTTTCAAAACACGACATATTCTTACTACGTCAGATATTCGGACATGAAGGTAGTTTTTTTTTAAATCTTCGTCAAACTAAATATTTTTCTCTTATAGATGTGTAATATAATTCAATTTAACATATAAAATCAATAAAATTGATTAATATCAAGCTGGGTTTTTTTAAACCGCATTTATATTTTCAAAACACGACATATTCTTACTACGTCAGATATTCGGACATGAAGGTAGTTTTTTTTTAAATCTTCGTCAAACTAAATATTTTTCTCTTATAGATGTGTAATATAATTCAATTTAACATATAAAATCAATAAAATTGATTAATATCAAGCTGGGTTTTTTTAAACCGCATTTATATTTTCAAAACACGACATATTCTTACTACGTCAGATATTCGGACATGAAGGTAGTTTTTTTTTAAATCTTCGTCAAACTAAATATTTTTCTCTTATAGATGTGTAATATAATTCAATTTAACATATAAAATCAATAAAATTGATTAATATCAAGCTGGGTTTTTTTAAACCGCATTTATATTTTCAAAACACGACATATTCTTACTACGTCAGATATTCGGACATGAAGGTAGTTTTTTTTTAAATCTTCGTCAAACTAAATATTTTTCTCTTATAGATGTGTAATATAATTCAATTTAACATATAAAATCAATAAAATTGATTAATATCAAGCTGGGTTTTTTTAAACCGCATTTATATTTTCAAAACACGACATATTCTTACTACGTCAGATATTCGGACATGAAGGTAGTTTTTTTTTAAATCTTCGTCAAACTAAATATTTTTCTCTTATAGATGTGTAATATAATTCAATTTAACATATAAAATCAATAAAATTGATTAATATCAAGCTGGGTTTTTTTAAACCGCATTTATATTTTCAAAACACGACATATTCTTACTACGTCAGATATTCGGACATGAAGGTAGTATTTTTTTTAATCTTCGTCAAACTAAATATTTTTCTGTTAAATCTGTGTAATATAATTGAATTTAAAATAAAAAAAACAATAAAATTGATTTATATCAAGCTGGGTTTTTTTAAACCGAATTAATATTTTAAAAACAAGACATCTTCTTACTACGTCAATTATTCAGACGAGAAGGTAGTTTTTTTTTAAATCTTCGTCAAACTAAATATTTTTCTCTTATAGATGTGTAATATAATTCAATTTAACATATAAAATCAATAAAATTGATTAATATCAAGCTGGGTTTTTTTAAACCGCATTTATATTTTCAAAACACGACATATTCTTACTACGTCAGATATTCGGACATGAAGGTAGTATTTTTTTTAATCTTCGTCAAACTAAATATTTTTCTCTTATAGATGTGTAATATAATTCAATTTAACATATAAAATCAATAAAATTGATTAATATCAAGCTGGGTTTTTTTAAACCGCATTTATATTTTCAAAACACGACATATTCTTACTACGTCAGATATTCGGACATGAAGGTAGTTTTTTTTTAAATCTTCGTCAAACTAAATATTTTTCTCTTATAGATGTGTAATATAATTCAATTTAACATATAAAATCAATAAAATTGATTAATATCAAGCTGGGTTTTTTTAAACCGCATTTATATTTTCAAAACACGACATATTCTTACTACGTCAGATATTCGGACATGAAGGTAGTTTTTTTTTAAATCTTCGTCAAACTAAATATTTTTCTCTTATAGATGTGTAATATAATTCAATTTAACATATAAAATCAATAAAATTGATTAATATCAAGCTGGGTTTTTTTAAACCGCATTTATATTTTCAAAACACGACATATTCTTACTACGTCAGATATTCGGACATGAAGGTAGTTTTTTTTTAAATCTTCGTCAAACTAAATATTTTTCTCTTATAGATGTGTAATATAATTCAATTTAACATATAAAATCAATAAAATTGATTAATATCAAGCTGGGTTTTTTTAAACCGCATTTATATTTTCAAAACACGACATATTCTTACTACGTCAGATATTCGGACATGAAGGTAGTTTTTTTTTAAATCTTCGTCAAACTAAATATTTTTCTCTTATAGATGTGTAATATAATTCAATTTAACATATAAAATCAATAAAATTGATTAATATCAAGCTGGGTTTTTTTAAACCGCATTTATATTTTCAAAACACGACATATTCTTACTACGTCAGATATTCGGACATGAAGGTAGTTTTTTTTTAAATCTTCGTCAAACTAAATATTTTTCTCTTATAGATGTGTAATATAATTCAATTTAACATATAAAATCAATAAAATTGATTAATATCAAGCTGGGTTTTTTTAAACCGCATTTATATTTTCAAAACACGACATATTCTTACTACGTCAGATATTCGGACATGAAGGTAGTTTTTTTTTAAATCTTCGTCAAACTAAATATTTTTCTCTTATAGATGTGTAATATAATTCAATTTAACATATAAAATCAATAAAATTGATTAATATCAAGCTGGGTTTTTTTAAACCGCATTTATATTTTCAAAACACGACATATTCTTACTACGTCAGATATTCGGACATGAAGGTAGTTTTTTTTTAAATCTTCGTCAAACTAAATATTTTTCTCTTATAGATGTGTAATATAATTCAATTTAACATATAAAATCAATAAAATTGATTAATATCAAGCTGGGTTTTTTTAAACCGCATTTATATTTTCAAAACACGACATATTCTTACTACGTCAGATATTCGGACATGAAGGTAGTTTTTTTTTAAATCTTCGTCAAACTAAATATTTTTCTCTTATAGATGTGTAATATAATTCAATTTAACATATAAAATCAATAAAATTGATTAATATCAAGCTGGGTTTTTTTAAACCGCATTTATATTTTCAAAACACGACATATTCTTACTACGTCAGATATTCGGACATGAAGGTAGTTTTTTTTTAAATCTTCGTCAAACTAAATATTTTTCTCTTATAGATGTGTAATATAATTCAATTTAACATATAAAATCAATAAAATTGATTAATATCAAGCTGGGTTTTTTTAAACCGCATTTATATTTTCAAAACACGACATATTCTTACTACGTCAGATATTCGGACATGAAGGTAGTTTTTTTTTAAATCTTCGTCAAACTAAATATTTTTCTCTTATAGATGTGTAATATAATTCAATTTAACATATAAAATCAATAAAATTGATTAATATCAAGCTGGGTTTTTTTAAACCGCATTTATATTTTCAAAACACGACATATTCTTACTACGTCAGATATTCGGACATGAAGGTAGTTTTTTTTTAAATCTTCGTCAAACTAAATATTTTTCTCTTATAGATGTGTAATATAATTCAATTTAACATATAAAATCAGCAAAATTGATTAATATCAAGTTGGGTTTTTTTAAACCGCATTTATATTTTCAAAACACGACATATTCTTACTACGTCAGATATTCGGACATGAAGGTAGTTTTTTTTTAAATCTTCGTCAAACTAAATATTTTTCTCTTATAGATGTGTAATATAATTCAATTTAACATATAAAATCAATAAAATTGATTAATATCAAGCTGGGTTTTTTTAAACCGCATTTATATTTTCAAAACACGACATATTCTTACTACGTCAGATATTCGGACATGAAGGTAGTTTTTTTTTAAATCTTCGTCAAACTAAATATTTTTCTCTTATAGATGTGTAATATAATTCAATTTAACATATAAAATCAATAAAATTGATTAATATCAAGCTGGGTTTTTTTAAACCGCATTTATATTTTCAAAACACGACATATTCTTACTACGTCAGATATTCGGACATGAAGGTAGTTTTTTTTTAAATCTTCGTCAAACTAAATATTTTTCTCTTATAGATGTGTAATATAATTCAATTTAACATATAAAATCAATAAAATTGATTAATATCAAGCTGGGTTTTTTTAAACCGCATTTATATTTTCAAAACACGACATATTCTTACTACGTCAGATATTCGGACATGAAGGTAGTTTTTTTTAAAATCTTCGTCAAACTAAATATTTTTCTCTTATAGATGTGTAATATAATTCAATTTAACATATAAAATCAATAAAATTGATTAATATCAAGCTGGGTTTTTTTAAACCGCATTTATATTTTCAAAACACGACATATTCTTACTACGTCAGATATTCGGACATGAAGGTAGTATTTTTTTTAATCTTCGTCAAACTAAATATTTTTCTGTTAAATCTGTGTAATATAATTGAATTTAAAATAAAAAAAACAATAAAATTGATTTATATCAAGCTGGGTTTTTTTAAACCGAATTAATATTTTAAAAACAAGACATCTTCTTACTACGTCAATTATTCAGACGAGAAGGTAGTTTTTTTTTAAATCTTCGTCAAACTAAATATTTTTCTCTTATAGATGTGTAATATAATTCAATTTAACATATAAAATCAATAAAATTGATTAATATCAAGCTGGGTTTTTTTAAACCGCATTTATATTTTTAAAACACGACATATTCTTACTACGTCAGATATTCGGACATGAAGGTAGTATTTTTTTTAATCTTCGTCAAACTAAATATTTTTCTGTTAAATCTGTGTAATATAATTGAATTTAAAATAAAAAAAACAATAAAATTGATTTATATCAAGCTGGGATTTTTTAAACCGAATTAATATTTTAAAAACAAGACATCTTCTTACTACGTCAATTATTCAGACGAGAAGGTAGTTTTTTTTTAAATCTTCGTCAAACTAAATATTTTTCTCTTATAGATGTGTAATATAATTCAATTTAACATATAAAATCAATAAAATTGATTAATATCAAGCTGGGTTTTTTTAAACCGCATTTATATTTTTAAAACACGACATATTCTTACTACGTCAGATATTCGGACATGAAGGTAGTATTTTTTTTAATCTTCGTCAAACTAAATATTTTTCTGTTAAATCTGTGTAATATAATTGAATTTAAAATAAAAAAAACAATAAAATTGATTTATATCAAGCTGGGTTTTTTTAAACCGAATTAATATTTTAAAAACAAGACATCTTCTTACTACGTCAATTATTCAGACGAGAAGGTAGTTTTTTTTTAAATCTTCGTCAAACTAAATATTTTTCTCTTATAGATGTGTAATATAATTCAATTTAACATATAAAATCAATAAAATTGATTAATATCAAGCTGGGTTTTTTTAAACCGCATTTATATTTTCAAAACACGACATATTCTTACTACGTCAGATATTCGGACATGAAGGTAGTATTTTTTTTAATCTTCGTCAAACTAAATATTTTTCTCTTATAGATGTGTAATATAATTCAATTTAACATATAAAATCAATAAAATTGATTAATATCAAGCTGGGTTTTTTTAAACCGCATTTATATTTTCAAAACACGACATATTCTTACTACGTCAGATATTCGGACATGAAGGTAGTATTTTTTTTAATCTTCGTCAAACTAAATATTTTTCTGTTAAATCTGTGTAATATAATTGAATTTAAAATAAAAAAAACAATAAAATTGATTTATATCAAGCTGGGTTTTTTTAAACCGAATTAATATTTTAAAAACAAGACATCTTCTTACTACGTCAATTATTCAGACGAGAAGGTAGTTTTTTTTTAAATCTTCGTCAAACTAAATATTTTTCTCTTATAGATGTGTAATATAATTCAATTTAACATATAAAATCAATAAAATTGATTAATATCAAGCTGGGTTTTTTTAAACCGCATTTATATTTTTAAAACACGACATATTCTTACTACGTCAGATATTCGGACATGAAGGTAGTATTTTTTTTAATCTTCGTCAAACTAAATATTTTTCTGTTAAATCTGTGTAATATAATTGAATTTAAAATAAAAAAAACAATAAAATTGATTTATATCAAGCTGGGATTTTTTAAACCGAATTAATATTTTAAAAACAAGACATCTTCTTACTACGTCAATTATTCAGACGAGAAGGTAGTTTTTTTTTAAATCTTCGTCAAACTAAATATTTTTCTCTTATAGATGTGTAATATAATTCAATTTAACATATAAAATCAATAAAATTGATTAATATCAAGCTGGGTTTTTTTAAACCGCATTTATATTTTTAAAACACGACATATTCTTACTACGTCAGATATTCGGACATGAAGGTAGTATTTTTTTTAATCTTCGTCAAACTAAATATTTTTCTGTTAAATCTGTGTAATATAATTGAATTTAAAATAAAAAAAACAATAAAATTGATTTATATCAAGCTGGGTTTTTTTAAACCGAATTAATATTTTAAAAACAAGACATCTTCTTACTACGTCAATTATTCAGACGAGAAGGTAGTTTTTTTTTAAATCTTCGTCAAACTAAATATTTTTCTCTTATAGATGTGTAATATAATTCAATTTAACATATAAAATCAATAAAATTGATTAATATCAAGCTGGGTTTTTTTAAACCGCATTTATATTTTCAAAACACGACATATTCTTACTACGTCAGATATTCGGACATGAAGGTAGTATTTTTTTTAATCTTCGTCAAACTAAATATTTTTCTCTTATAGATGTGTAATATAATTCAATTTAACATATAAAATCAATAAAATTGATTAATATCAAGCTGGGTTTTTTTAAACCGCATTTATATTTTCAAAACACGACATATTCTTACTACGTCAGATATTCGGACATGAAGGTAGTTTTTTTTTAAATCTTCGTCAAACTAAATATTTTTCTCTTATAGATGTGTAATATAATTCAATTTAACATATAAAATCAATAAAATTGATTAATATCAAGCTGGGTTTTTTTAAACCGCATTTATATTTTCAAAACACGACATATTCTTACTACGTCAGATATTCGGACATGAAGGTAGTTTTTTTTTAAATCTTCGTCAAACTAAATATTTTTCTCTTATAGATGTGTAATATAATTCAATTTAACATATAAAATCAATAAAATTGATTAATATCAAGCTGGGTTTTTTTAAACCGCATTTATATTTTCAAAACACGACATATTCTTACTACGTCAGATATTCGGACATGAAGGTAGTTTTTTTTTAAATCTTCGTCAAACTAAATATTTTTCTCTTATAGATGTGTAATATAATTCAATTTAACATATAAAATCAATAAAATTGATTAATATCAAGCTGGGTTTTTTTAAACCGCATTTATATTTTCAAAACACGACATATTCTTACTACGTCAGATATTCGGACATGAAGGTAGTTTTTTTTTAAATCTTCGTCAAACTAAATATTTTTCTCTTATAGATGTGTAATATAATTCAATTTAACATATAAAATCAATAAAATTGATTAATATCAAGCTGGGTTTTTTTAAACCGCATTTATATTTTCAAAACACGACATATTCTTACTACGTCAGATATTCGGACATGAAGGTAGTATTTTTTTTAATCTTCGTCAAACTAAATATTTTTCTGTTAAATCTGTGTAATATAATTGAATTTAAAATAAAAAAAACAATAAAATTGATTTATATCAAGCTGGGTTTTTTTAAACCGAATTAATATTTTAAAAACAAGACATCTTCTTACTACGTCAATTATTCAGACGAGAAGGTAGTTTTTTTTTAAATCTTCGTCAAACTAAATATTTTTCTCTTATAGATGTGTAATATAATTCAATTTAACATATAAAATCAATAAAATTGATTAATATCAAGCTGGGTTTTTTTAAACCGCATTTATATTTTTAAAACACGACATATTCTTACTACGTCAGATATTCGGACATGAAGGTAGTATTTTTTTTAATCTTCGTCAAACTAAATATTTTTCTGTTAAATCTGTGTAATATAATTGAATTTAAAATAAAAAAAACAATAAAATTGATTAATATCAAGCTGGGTTTTTTTAAACCGCATTTATATTTTTAAAACACGACATATTCTTACTACGTCAGATATTCGGACATGAAGGTAGTATTTTTTTTAATCTTCGTCAAACTAAATATTTTTCTGTTAAATCTGTGTAATATAATTGAATTTAAAATAAAAAAAACAATAAAATTGATTTATATCAAGCTGGGATTTTTTAAACCGAATTAATATTTTAAAAACAAGACATCTTCTTACTACGTCAATTATTCAGACGAGAAGGTAGTTTTTTTTTAAATCTTCGTCAAACTAAATATTTTTCTCTTATAGATGTGTAATATAATTCAATTTAACATATAAAATCAATAAAATTGATTAATATCAAGCTGGGTTTTTTTAAACCGCATTTATATTTTTAAAACACGACATATTCTTACTACGTCAGATATTCGGACATGAAGGTAGTATTTTTTTTAATCTTCGTCAAACTAAATATTTTTCTGTTAAATCTGTGTAATATAATTGAATTTAAAATAAAAAAAACAATAAAATTGATTTATATCAAGCTGGGTTTTTTTAAACCGAATTAATATTTTAAAAACAAGACATCTTCTTACTACGTCAATTATTCAGACGAGAAGGTAGTTTTTTTTTAAATCTTCGTCAAACTAAATATTTTTCTCTTATAGATGTGTAATATAATTCAATTTAACATATAAAATCAATAAAATTGATTAATATCAAGCTGGGTTTTTTTAAACCGCATTTATATTTTTAAAACACGACATATTCTTACTACGTCAGATATTCGGACATGAAGGTAGTATTTTTTTTAATCTTCGTCAAACTAAATATTTTTCTGTTAAATCTGTGTAATATAATTGAATTTAAAATAAAAAAAACAATAAAATTGATTTATATCAAGCTGGGATTTTTTAAACCGAATTAATATTTTAAAAACAAGACATCTTCTTACTACGTCAATTATTCAGACGAGAAGGTAGTTTTTTTTTAAATCTTCGTCAAACTAAATATTTTTCTCTTATAGATGTGTAATATAATTCAATTTAACATATAAAATCAATAAAATTGATTAATATCAAGCTGGGTTTTTTTAAACCGCATTTATATTTTTAAAACACGACATATTCTTACTACGTCAGATATTCGGACATGAAGGTAGTATTTTTTTTAATCTTCGTCAAACTAAATATTTTTCTGTTAAATCTGTGTAATATAATTGAATTTAAAATAAAAAAAACAATAAAATTGATTTATATCAAGCTGGGTTTTTTTAAACCGAATTAATATTTTAAAAACAAGACATCTTCTTACTACGTCAATTATTCAGACGAGAAGGTAGTTTTTTTTTAAATCTTCGTCAAACTAAATATTTTTCTCTTATAGATGTGTAATATAATTCAATTTAACATATAAAATCAATAAAATTGATTAATATCAAGCTGGGTTTTTTTAAACCGCATTTATATTTTCAAAACACGACATATTCTTACTACGTCAGATATTCGGACATGAAGGTAGTATTTTTTTTAATCTTCGTCAAACTAAATATTTTTCTCTTATAGATGTGTAATATAATTCAATTTAACATATAAAATCAATAAAATTGATTAATATCAAGCTGGGTTTTTTTAAACCGCATTTATATTTTCAAAACACGACATATTCTTACTACGTCAGATATTCGGACATGAAGGTAGTTTTTTTTTAAATCTTCGTCAAACTAAATATTTTTCTCTTATAGATGTGTAACATAATTCAATTTAACATATAAAATCAATAAAATTGATTAATATCAAGCTGGGTTTTTTTAAACCGCATTTATATTTTCAAAACACGACATATTCTTACTACGTCAGATATTCGGACATGAAGGTAGTTTTTTTTTAAATCTTCGTCAAACTAAATATTTTTCTCTTATAGATGTGTAATATAATTCAATTTAACATATAAAATCAATAAAATTGATTAATATCAAGCTGGGTTTTTTTAAACCGCATTTATATTTTCAAAACACGACATATTCTTACTACGTCAGATATTCGGACATGAAGGTAGTTTTTTTTTAAATCTTCGTCAAACTAAATATTTTTCTCTTATAGATGTGTAATATAATTCAATTTAACATATAAAATCAATAAAATTGATTAATATCAAGCTGGGTTTTTTTAAACCGCATTTATATTTTCAAAACACGACATATTCTTACTACGTCAGATATTCGGACATGAAGGTAGTTTTTTTTTAAATCTTCGTCAAACTAAATATTTTTCTCTTATAGATGTGTAATATAATTCAATTTAACATATAAAATCAATAAAATTGATTAATATCAAGCTGGGTTTTTTTAAACCGCATTTATATTTTCAAAACACGACATATTCTTACTACGTCAGATATTCGGACATGAAGGTAGTATTTTTTTTAATCTTCGTCAAACTAAATATTTTTCTGTTAAATCTGTGTAATATAATTGAATTTAAAATAAAAAAAACAATAAAATTGATTTATATCAAGCTGGGTTTTTTTAAACCGAATTAATATTTTAAAAACAAGACATCTTCTTACTACGTCAATTATTCAGACGAGAAGGTAGTTTTTTTTTAAATCTTCGTCAAACTAAATATTTTTCTCTTATAGATGTGTAATATAATTCAATTTAACATATAAAATCAATAAAATTGATTAATATCAAGCTGGGTTTTTTTAAACCGCATTTATATTTTTAAAACACGACATATTCTTACTACGTCAGATATTCGGACATGAAGGTAGTATTTTTTTTAATCTTCGTCAAACTAAATATTTTTCTGTTAAATCTGTGTAATATAATTGAATTTAAAATAAAAAAAACAATAAAATTGATTAATATCAAGCTGGGTTTTTTTAAACCGCATTTATATTTTTAAAACACGACATATTCTTACTACGTCAGATATTCGGACATGAAGGTAGTATTTTTTTTAATCTTCGTCAAACTAAATATTTTTCTGTTAAATCTGTGTAATATAATTGAATTTAAAATAAAAAAAACAATAAAATTGATTTATATCAAGCTGGGATTTTTTAAACCGAATTAATATTTTAAAAACAAGACATCTTCTTACTACGTCAATTATTCAGACGAGAAGGTAGTTTTTTTTTAAATCTTCGTCAAACTAAATATTTTTCTCTTATAGATGTGTAATATAATTCAATTTAACATATAAAATCAATAAAATTGATTAATATCAAGCTGGGTTTTTTTAAACCGCATTTATATTTTTAAAACACGACATATTCTTACTACGTCAGATATTCGGACATGAAGGTAGTATTTTTTTTAATCTTCGTCAAACTAAATATTTTTCTGTTAAATCTGTGTAATATAATTGAATTTAAAATAAAAAAAACAATAAAATTGATTTATATCAAGCTGGGATTTTTTAAACCGAATTAATATTTTAAAAACAAGACATCTTCTTACTACGTCAATTATTCAGACGAGAAGGTAGTTTTTTTTTAAATCTTCGTCAAACTAAATATTTTTCTCTTATAGATGTGTAATATAATTCAATTTAACATATAAAATCAATAAAATTGATTAATATCAAGCTGGGTTTTTTTAAACCGCATTTATATTTTTAAAACACGACATATTCTTACTACGTCAGATATTCGGACATGAAGGTAGTATTTTTTTTAATCTTCGTCAAACTAAATATTTTTCTGTTAAATCTGTGTAATATAATTGAATTTAAAATAAAAAAAACAATAAAATTGATTTATATCAAGCTGGGATTTTTTAAACCGAATTAATATTTTAAAAACAAGACATCTTCTTACTACGTCAATTATTCAGACGAGAAGGTAGTTTTTTTTTAAATCTTCGTCAAACTAAATATTTTTCTCTTATAGATGTGTAATATAATTCAATTTAACATATAAAATCAATAAAATTGATTAATATCAAGCTGGGTTTTTTTAAACCGCATTTATATTTTTAAAACACGACATATTCTTACTACGTCAGATATTCGGACATGAAGGTAGTATTTTTTTTAATCTTCGTCAAACTAAATATTTTTCTGTTAAATCTGTGTAATATAATTGAATTTAAAATAAAAAAAACAATAAAATTGATTTATATCAAGCTGGGTTTTTTTAAACCGAATTAATATTTTAAAAACAAGACATCTTCTTACTACGTCAATTATTCAGACGAGAAGGTAGTTTTTTTTTAAATCTTCGTCAAACTAAATATTTTTCTCTTATAGATGTGTAATATAATTCAATTTAACATATAAAATCAATAAAATTGATTAATATCAAGCTGGGTTTTTTTAAACCGCATTTATATTTTCAAAACACGACATATTCTTACTACGTCAGATATTCGGACATGAAGGTAGTATTTTTTTTAATCTTCGTCAAACTAAATATTTTTCTGTTAAATCTGTGTAATATAATTGAATTTAAAATAAAAAAAACAATAAAATTGATTTATATCAAGCTGGGATTTTTTAAACCGAATTAATATTTTAAAAACAAGACATCTTCTTACTACGTCAATTATTCAGACGAGAAGGTAGTTTTTTTTTAAATCTTCGTCAAACTAAATATTTTTCTCTTATAGATGTGTAATATAATTCAATTTAACATATAAAATCAATAAAATTGATTAATATCAAGCTGGGTTTTTTTAAACCGAATTTATATTTTTAAAACACGACATATTCTTACTACGTCAGATATTCGGACATGAAGGTAGTATTTTTTTTAATCTTCGTCAAACTAAATATTTTTCTCTTATAGATGTGTAATATAATTCAATTTAACATATAAAATCAATAAAATTGATTAATATCAAGCTGGGTTTTTTTAAACCGAATTTATATTTTTAAAACACGACATATTCTTACTACGTCAGATATTCGGACATGAAGGTAGTATTTTTTTTAATCTTCGTCAAACTAAATATTTTTCTCTTATAGATGTGTAATATAATTCAATTTAACATATAAAATCAATAAAATTGATTAATATCAAGCTGGGTTTTTTTAAACCGAATTTATATTTTTAAAACACGACATATTCTTACTACGTCAGATATTCGGACATGAAGGTAGTATTTTTTTTAATCTTCGTCAAACTAAATATTTTTCTCTTATAGATGTGTAATATAATTCAATTTAACATATAAAATCAATAAAATTGATTAATATCAAGCTGGGTTTTTTTAAACCGCATTTATATTTTCAAAACACGACATATTCTTACTACGTCAGATATTCGGACATGAAGGTAGTATTTTTTTTAATCTTCGTCAAACTAAATATTTTTCTCTTATAGATGTGTAATATAATTCAATTTAACATATAAAATCAATAAAATTGATTAATATCAAGCTGGGTTTTTTTAAACCGAATTTATATTTTTAAAACACGACATATTCTTACTACGTCAGATATTCGGACATGAAGGTAGTATTTTTTTTAATCTTCGTCAAACTAAATATTTTTCTCTTATAGATGTGTAATATAATTCAATTTAACATATAAAATCAATAAAATTGATTAATATCAAGCTGGGTTTTTTTAAACCGCATTTATATTTTCAAAACACGACATATTCTTACTACGTCAGATATTCGGACATGAAGGTAGTATTTTTTTTAATCTTCGTCAAACTAAATATTTTTCTCTTATAGATGTGTAATATAATTCAATTTAACATATAAAATCAATAAAATTGATTAATATCAAGCTGGGTTTTTTTAAACCGAATTTATATTTTTAAAACACGACATATTCTTACTACGTCAGATATTCGGACATGAAGGTAGTATTTTTTTTAATCTTCGTCAAACTAAATATTTTTCTCTTATAGATGTGTAATATAATTCAATTTAACATATAAAATCAATAAAATTGATTAATATCAAGCTGGGTTTTTTTAAACCGCATTTATATTTTCAAAACACGACATATTCTTACTACGTCAGATATTCGGACATGAAGGTAGTATTTTTTTTAATCTTCGTCAAACTAAATATTTTTCTCTTATAGATGTGTAATATAATTCAATTTAACATATAAAATCAATAAAATTGATTAATATCAAGCTGGGTTTTTTTAAACCGAATTTATATTTTTAAAACACGACATATTCTTACTACGTCAGATATTCGGACATGAAGGTAGTATTTTTTTTAATCTTCGTCAAACTAAATATTTTTCTCTTATAGATGTGTAATATAATTCAATTTAACATATAAAATCAATAAAATTGATTAATATCAAGCTGGGTTTTTTTAAACCGAATTTATATTTTTAAAACACGACATATTCTTACTACGTCAGATATTCGGACATGAAGGTAGTATTTTTTTTAATCTTCGTCAAACTAAATATTTTTCTCTTATAGATGTGTAATATAATTCAATTTAACATATAAAATCAATAAAATTGATTAATATCAAGCTGGGTTTTTTTAAACCGCATTTATATTTTCAAAACACGACATATTCTTACTACGTCAGATATTCGGACATGAAGGTAGTATTTTTTTTAATCTTCGTCAAACTAAATATTTTTCTCTTATAGATGTGTAATATAATTCAATTTAACATATAAAATCAATAAAATTGATTAATATCAAGCTGGGTTTTTTTAAACCGCATTTATATTTTCAAAACACGACATATTCTTACTACGTCAGATATTCGGACATGAAGGTAGTATTTTTTTTAATCTTCGTCAAACTAAATATTTTTCTCTTATAGATGTGTAATATAATTCAATTTAACATATAAAATCAATAAAATTGATTAATATCAAGCTGGGTTTTTTTAAACCGAATTTATATTTTTAAAACACGACATATTCTTACTACGTCAGATATTCGGACATGAAGGTAGTATTTTTTTTAATCTTCGTCAAACTAAATATTTTTCTCTTATAGATGTGTAATATAATTCAATTTAACATATAAAATCAATAAAATTGATTAATATCAAGCTGGGTTTTTTTAAACCGCATTTATATTTTCAAAACACGACATATTCTTACTACGTCAGATATTCGGACATGAAGGTAGTATTTTTTTTAATCTTCGTCAAACTAAATATTTTTCTCTTATAGATGTGTAATATAATTCAATTTAACATATAAAATCAATAAAATTGATTAATATCAAGCTGGGTTTTTTTAAACCGCATTTATATTTTCAAAACACGACATATTCTTACTACGTCAGATATTCGGACATGAAGGTAGTTTTTTTTTAAATCTTCGTCAAACTAAATATTTTTCTCTTATAGATGTGTAACATAATTCAATTTAACATATAAAATCAATAAAATTGATTAATATCAAGCTGGGTTTTTTTAAACCGCATTTATATTTTCAAAACACGACATATTCTTACTACGTCAGATATTCGGACATGAAGGTAGTTTTTTTTTAAATCTTCGTCAAACTAAATATTTTTCTCTTATAGATGTGTAATATAATTCAATTTAACATATAAAATCAATAAAATTGATTAATATCAAGCTGGGTTTTTTTAAACCGCATTTATATTTTCAAAACACGACATATTCTTACTACGTCAGATATTCGGACATGAAGGTAGTTTTTTTTTAAATCTTCGTCAAACTAAATATTTTTCTCTTATAGATGTGTAATATAATTCAATTTAACATATAAAATCAATAAAATTGATTAATATCAAGCTGGGTTTTTTTAAACCGCATTTATATTTTCAAAACACGACATATTCTTACTACGTCAGATATTCGGACATGAAGGTAGTTTTTTTTTAAATCTTCGTCAAACTAAATATTTTTCTCTTATAGATGTGTAATATAATTCAATTTAACATATAAAATCAATAAAATTGATTAATATCAAGCTGGGTTTTTTTAAACCGCATTTATATTTTCAAAACACGACATATTCTTACTACGTCAGATATTCGGACATGAAGGTAGTATTTTTTTTAATCTTCGTCAAACTAAATATTTTTCTGTTAAATCTGTGTAATATAATTGAATTTAAAATAAAAAAAACAATAAAATTGATTTATATCAAGCTGGGTTTTTTTAAACCGAATTAATATTTTAAAAACAAGACATCTTCTTACTACGTCAATTATTCAGACGAGAAGGTAGTTTTTTTTTAAATCTTCGTCAAACTAAATATTTTTCTCTTATAGATGTGTAATATAATTCAATTTAACATATAAAATCAATAAAATTGATTAATATCAAGCTGGGTTTTTTTAAACCGCATTTATATTTTTAAAACACGACATATTCTTACTACGTCAGATATTCGGACATGAAGGTAGTATTTTTTTTAATCTTCGTCAAACTAAATATTTTTCTGTTAAATCTGTGTAATATAATTGAATTTAAAATAAAAAAAACAATAAAATTGATTAATATCAAGCTGGGTTTTTTTAAACCGCATTTATATTTTTAAAACACGACATATTCTTACTACGTCAGATATTCGGACATGAAGGTAGTATTTTTTTTAATCTTCGTCAAACTAAATATTTTTCTGTTAAATCTGTGTAATATAATTGAATTTAAAATAAAAAAAACAATAAAATTGATTTATATCAAGCTGGGATTTTTTAAACCGAATTAATATTTTAAAAACAAGACATCTTCTTACTACGTCAATTATTCAGACGAGAAGGTAGTTTTTTTTTAAATCTTCGTCAAACTAAATATTTTTCTCTTATAGATGTGTAATATAATTCAATTTAACATATAAAATCAATAAAATTGATTAATATCAAGCTGGGTTTTTTTAAACCGCATTTATATTTTTAAAACACGACATATTCTTACTACGTCAGATATTCGGACATGAAGGTAGTATTTTTTTTAATCTTCGTCAAACTAAATATTTTTCTGTTAAATCTGTGTAATATAATTGAATTTAAAATAAAAAAAACAATAAAATTGATTTATATCAAGCTGGGATTTTTTAAACCGAATTAATATTTTAAAAACAAGACATCTTCTTACTACGTCAATTATTCAGACGAGAAGGTAGTTTTTTTTTAAATCTTCGTCAAACTAAATATTTTTCTCTTATAGATGTGTAATATAATTCAATTTAACATATAAAATCAATAAAATTGATTAATATCAAGCTGGGTTTTTTTAAACCGCATTTATATTTTTAAAACACGACATATTCTTACTACGTCAGATATTCGGACATGAAGGTAGTATTTTTTTTAATCTTCGTCAAACTAAATATTTTTCTGTTAAATCTGTGTAATATAATTGAATTTAAAATAAAAAAAACAATAAAATTGATTTATATCAAGCTGGGATTTTTTAAACCGAATTAATATTTTAAAAACAAGACATCTTCTTACTACGTCAATTATTCAGACGAGAAGGTAGTTTTTTTTTAAATCTTCGTCAAACTAAATATTTTTCTCTTATAGATGTGTAATATAATTCAATTTAACATATAAAATCAATAAAATTGATTAATATCAAGCTGGGTTTTTTTAAACCGCATTTATATTTTTAAAACACGACATATTCTTACTACGTCAGATATTCGGACATGAAGGTAGTATTTTTTTTAATCTTCGTCAAACTAAATATTTTTCTGTTAAATCTGTGTAATATAATTGAATTTAAAATAAAAAAAACAATAAAATTGATTTATATCAAGCTGGGTTTTTTTAAACCGAATTAATATTTTAAAAACAAGACATCTTCTTACTACGTCAATTATTCAGACGAGAAGGTAGTTTTTTTTTAAATCTTCGTCAAACTAAATATTTTTCTCTTATAGATGTGTAATATAATTCAATTTAACATATAAAATCAATAAAATTGATTAATATCAAGCTGGGTTTTTTTAAACCGCATTTATATTTTCAAAACACGACATATTCTTACTACGTCAGATATTCGGACATGAAGGTAGTATTTTTTTTAATCTTCGTCAAACTAAATATTTTTCTGTTAAATCTGTGTAATATAATTGAATTTAAAATAAAAAAAACAATAAAATTGATTTATATCAAGCTGGGATTTTTTAAACCGAATTAATATTTTAAAAACAAGACATCTTCTTACTACGTCAATTATTCAGACGAGAAGGTAGTTTTTTTTTAAATCTTCGTCAAACTAAATATTTTTCTCTTATAGATGTGTAATATAATTCAATTTAACATATAAAATCAATAAAATTGATTAATATCAAGCTGGGTTTTTTTAAACCGAATTTATATTTTTAAAACACGACATATTCTTACTACGTCAGATATTCGGACATGAAGGTAGTATTTTTTTTAATCTTCGTCAAACTAAATATTTTTCTCTTATAGATGTGTAATATAATTCAATTTAACATATAAAATCAATAAAATTGATTAATATCAAGCTGGGTTTTTTTAAACCGAATTTATATTTTTAAAACACGACATATTCTTACTACGTCAGATATTCGGACATGAAGGTAGTATTTTTTTTAATCTTCGTCAAACTAAATATTTTTCTCTTATAGATGTGTAATATAATTCAATTTAACATATAAAATCAATAAAATTGATTAATATCAAGCTGGGTTTTTTTAAACCGAATTTATATTTTTAAAACACGACATATTCTTACTACGTCAGATATTCGGACATGAAGGTAGTATTTTTTTTAATCTTCGTCAAACTAAATATTTTTCTCTTATAGATGTGTAATATAATTCAATTTAACATATAAAATCAATAAAATTGATTAATATCAAGCTGGGTTTTTTTAAACCGCATTTATATTTTCAAAACACGACATATTCTTACTACGTCAGATATTCGGACATGAAGGTAGTATTTTTTTTAATCTTCGTCAAACTAAATATTTTTCTCTTATAGATGTGTAATATAATTCAATTTAACATATAAAATCAATAAAATTGATTAATATCAAGCTGGGTTTTTTTAAACCGAATTTATATTTTTAAAACACGACATATTCTTACTACGTCAGATATTCGGACATGAAGGTAGTATTTTTTTTAATCTTCGTCAAACTAAATATTTTTCTCTTATAGATGTGTAATATAATTCAATTTAACATATAAAATCAATAAAATTGATTAATATCAAGCTGGGTTTTTTTAAACCGCATTTATATTTTCAAAACACGACATATTCTTACTACGTCAGATATTCGGACATGAAGGTAGTATTTTTTTTAATCTTCGTCAAACTAAATATTTTTCTCTTATAGATGTGTAATATAATTCAATTTAACATATAAAATCAATAAAATTGATTAATATCAAGCTGGGTTTTTTTAAACCGAATTTATATTTTTAAAACACGACATATTCTTACTACGTCAGATATTCGGACATGAAGGTAGTATTTTTTTTAATCTTCGTCAAACTAAATATTTTTCTCTTATAGATGTGTAATATAATTCAATTTAACATATAAAATCAATAAAATTGATTAATATCAAGCTGGGTTTTTTTAAACCGCATTTATATTTTCAAAACACGACATATTCTTACTACGTCAGATATTCGGACATGAAGGTAGTATTTTTTTTAATCTTCGTCAAACTAAATATTTTTCTCTTATAGATGTGTAATATAATTCAATTTAACATATAAAATCAATAAAATTGATTAATATCAAGCTGGGTTTTTTTAAACCGAATTTATATTTTTAAAACACGACATATTCTTACTACGTCAGATATTCGGACATGAAGGTAGTATTTTTTTTAATCTTCGTCAAACTAAATATTTTTCTCTTATAGATGTGTAATATAATTCAATTTAACATATAAAATCAATAAAATTGATTAATATCAAGCTGGGTTTTTTTAAACCGAATTTATATTTTTAAAACACGACATATTCTTACTACGTCAGATATTCGGACATGAAGGTAGTATTTTTTTTAATCTTCGTCAAACTAAATATTTTTCTCTTATAGATGTGTAATATAATTCAATTTAACATATAAAATCAATAAAATTGATTAATATCAAGCTGGGTTTTTTTAAACCGCATTTATATTTTCAAAACACGACATATTCTTACTACGTCAGATATTCGGACATGAAGGTAGTATTTTTTTTAATCTTCGTCAAACTAAATATTTTTCTCTTATAGATGTGTAATATAATTCAATTTAACATATAAAATCAATAAAATTGATTAATATCAAGCTGGGTTTTTTTAAACCGCATTTATATTTTCAAAACACGACATATTCTTACTACGTCAGATATTCGGACATGAAGGTAGTATTTTTTTTAATCTTCGTCAAACTAAATATTTTTCTCTTATAGATGTGTAATATAATTCAATTTAACATATAAAATCAATAAAATTGATTAATATCAAGCTGGGTTTTTTTAAACCGAATTTATATTTTTAAAACACGACATATTCTTACTACGTCAGATATTCGGACATGAAGGTAGTATTTTTTTTAATCTTCGTCAAACTAAATATTTTTCTCTTATAGATGTGTAATATAATTCAATTTAACATATAAAATCAATAAAATTGATTAATATCAAGCTGGGTTTTTTTAAACCGCATTTATATTTTCAAAACACGACATATTCTTACTACGTCAGATATTCGGACATGAAGGTAGTATTTTTTTTAATCTTCGTCAAACTAAATATTTTTCTCTTATAGATGTGTAATATAATTCAATTTAACATATAAAATCAATAAAATTGATTAATATCAAGCTGGGTTTTTTTAAACCGAATTTATATTTTTAAAACACGACATATTCTTACTACGTCAGATATTCGGACATGAAGGTAGTATTTTTTTTAATCTTCGTCAAACTAAATATTTTTCTCTTATAGATGTGTAATATAATTCAATTTAACATATAAAATCAATAAAATTGATTAATATCAAGCTGGGTTTTTTTAAACCGAATTTATATTTTTAAAACACGACATATTCTTACTACGTCAGATATTCGGACATGAAGGTAGTATTTTTTTTAATCTTCGTCAAACTAAATATTTTTCTCTTATAGATGTGTAATATAATTCAATTTAACATATAAAATCAATAAAATTGATTAATATCAAGCTGGGTTTTTTTAAACCGCATTTATATTTTCAAAACACGACATATTCTTACTACGTCAGATATTCGGACATGAAGGTAGTATTTTTTTTAATCTTCGTCAAACTAAATATTTTTCTCTTATAGATGTGTAATATAATTCAATTTAACATATAAAATCAATAAAATTGATTAATATCAAGCTGGGTTTTTTTAAACCGAATTTATATTTTTAAAACACGACATATTCTTACTACGTCAGATATTCGGACATGAAGGTAGTATTTTTTTTAATCTTCGTCAAACTAAATATTTTTCTCTTATAGATGTGTAATATAATTCAATTTAACATATAAAATCAATAAAATTGATTAATATCAAGCTGGGTTTTTTTAAACCGCATTTATATTTTCAAAACACGACATATTCTTACTACGTCAGATATTCGGACATGAAGGTAGTATTTTTTTTAATCTTCGTCAAACTAAATATTTTTCTCTTATAGATGTGTAATATAATTCAATTTAACATATAAAATCAATAAAATTGATTAATATCAAGCTGGGTTTTTTTAAACCGAATTTATATTTTTAAAACACGACATATTCTTACTACGTCAGATATTCGGACATGAAGGTAGTATTTTTTTTAATCTTCGTCAAACTAAATATTTTTCTCTTATAGATGTGTAATATAATTCAATTTAACATATAAAATCAATAAAATTGATTAATATCAAGCTGGGTTTTTTTAAACCGAATTTATATTTTTAAAACACGACATATTCTTACTACGTCAGATATTCGGACATGAAGGTAGTATTTTTTTTAATCTTCGTCAAACTAAATATTTTTCTCTTATAGATGTGTAATATAATTCAATTTAACATATAAAATCAATAAAATTGATTAATATCAAGCTGGGTTTTTTTAAACCGAATTTATATTTTTAAAACACGACATATTCTTACTACGTCAGATATTCGGACATGAAGGTAGTATTTTTTTTAATCTTCGTCAAACTAAATATTTTTCTCTTATAGATGTGTAATATAATTCAATTTAACATATAAAATCAAAAAAATTGATTAATATCAAGCTGGGTTTTTTTAAACCGCATTTATATTTTCAAAACACGACATATTCTTACTACGTCAGATATTCGGACATGAAGGTAGTATTTTTTTTAATCTTCGTCAAACTAAATATTTTTCTCTTATAGATGTGTAATATAATTCAATTTAACATATAAAATCAATAAAATTGATTAATATCAAGCTGGGTTTTTTTAAACCGCATTTATATTTTCAAAACACGACATATTCTTACTACGTCAGATATTCGGACATGAAGGTAGTATTTTTTTTAATCTTCGTCAAACTAAATATTTTTCTCTTATAGATGTGTAATATAATTCAATTTAACATATAAAATCAATAAAATTGATTAATATCAAGCTGGGTTTTTTTAAACCGAATTTATATTTTTAAAACACGACATATTCTTACTACGTCAGATATTCGGACATGAAGGTAGTATTTTTTTTAATCTTCGTCAAACTAAATATTTTTCTCTTATAGATGTGTAATATAATTCAATTTAACATATAAAATCAATAAAATTGATTAATATCAAGCTGGGTTTTTTTAAACCGCATTTATATTTTCAAAACACGACATATTCTTACTACGTCAGATATTCGGACATGAAGGTAGTATTTTTTTTAATCTTCGTCAAACTAAATATTTTTCTCTTATAGATGTGTAATATAATTCAATTTAACATATAAAATCAATAAAATTGATTAATATCAAGCTGGGTTTTTTTAAACCGAATTTATATTTTTAAAACACGACATATTCTTACTACGTCAGATATTCGGACATGAAGGTAGTATTTTTTTTAATCTTCGTCAAACTAAATATTTTTCTCTTATAGATGTGTAATATAATTCAATTTAACATATAAAATCAATAAAATTGATTAATATCAAGCTGGGTTTTTTTAAACCGCATTTATATTTTCAAAACACGACATATTCTTACTACGTCAGATATTCGGACATGAAGGTAGTATTTTTTTTAATCTTCGTCAAACTAAATATTTTTCTCTTATAGATGTGTAATATAATTCAATTTAACATATAAAATCAATAAAATTGATTAATATCAAGCTGGGTTTTTTTAAACCGAATTTATATTTTTAAAACACGACATATTCTTACTACGTCAGATATTCGGACATGAAGGTAGTATTTTTTTTAATCTTCGTCAAACTAAATATTTTTCTCTTATAGATGTGTAATATAATTCAATTTAACATATAAAATCAATAAAATTGATTAATATCAAGCTGGGTTTTTTTAAACCGAATTTATATTTTTAAAACACGACATATTCTTACTACGTCAGATATTCGGACATGAAGGTAGTATTTTTTTTAATCTTCGTCAAACTAAATATTTTTCTCTTATAGATGTGTAATATAATTCAATTTAACATATAAAATCAATAAAATTGATTAATATCAAGCTGGGTTTTTTTAAACCGCATTTATATTTTCAAAACACGACATATTCTTACTACGTCAGATATTCGGACATGAAGGTAGTATTTTTTTTAATCTTCGTCAAACTAAATATTTTTCTGTTAAATCTGTGTAATATAATTGAATTTAAAATAAAAAAAACAATAAAATTGATTTATATCAAGCTGGGATTTTTTAAACCGAATTAATATTTTAAAAACAAGACATCTTCTTACTACGTCAATTATTCAGACGAGAAGGTAGTTTTTTTTTAAATCTTCGTAAAACTAAATATTTTTCTCTTATAGATGTGTAATATAATTCAATTTAACATATAAAATCAATAAAATTGATTAATATCAAGCTGGGTTTTTTTAAACCGCATTTATATTTTCAAAACACGACATATTCTTACTACGTCAGATATTCGGACATGAAGGTAGTATTTTTTTTAATCTTCGTCAAACTAAATATTTTTCCCTTATAGATGTGTAATATAATTCAATTTAACATATAAAATCAATAAAATTGATTAATATCAAGCTGGGTTTTTTTAAACCGCATTTATATTTTCAAAACACGACATATTCTTACTACGTCAGATATTCGGACATGAAGGTAGTTTTTTTTTAAATCTTCGTCAAACTAAATATTTTTCTCTTATAGATGTGTAATATAATTCAATTTAACATATAAAATCAATAAAATTGATTAATATCAAGCTGGGTTTTTTTAAACCGCATTTATATTTTCAAAACACGACATATTCTTACTACGTCAGATATTCGGACATGAAGGTAGTATTTTTTTTAATCTTCGTCAAACTAAATATTTTTCTGTTAAATCTGTGTAATATAATTGAATTTAAAATAAAAAAAACAATAAAATTGATTTATATCAAGCTGGGATTTTTTAAACCGAATTAATATTTTAAAAACAAGACATCTTCTTACTACGTCAATTATTCAGACGAGAAGGTAGTTTTTTTTTAAATCTTCGTCAAACTAAATATTTTTCTCTTATAGATGTGTAATATAATTCAATTTAACATATAAAATCAATAAAATTGATTAATATCAAGCTGGGTTTTTTTAAACCGAATTTATATTTTTAAAACACGACATATTCTTACTACGTCAGATATTCGGACATGAAGGTAGTATTTTTTTTAATCTTCGTCAAACTAAATATTTTTCTGTTAAATCTGTGTAATATAATTGAATTTAAAATAAAAAAAACAATAAAATTGATTTATATCAAGCTGGGATTTTTTAAACCGAATTAATATTTTAAAAACAAGACATCTTCTTACTACGTCAATTATTCAGACGAGAAGGTAGTTTTTTTTTAAATCTTCGTCAAACTAAATATTTTTCTCTTATAGATGTGTAATATAATTCAATTTAACATATAAAATCAATAAAATTGATTAATATCAAGCTGGGTTTTTTTAAACCGCATTTATATTTTTAAAACACGACATATTCTTACTACGTCAGATATTCGGACATGAAGGTAGTATTTTTTTTAATCTTCGTCAAACTAAATATTTTTCTGTTAAATCTGTGTAATATAATTGAATTTAAAATAAAAAAAACAATAAAATTGATTTATATCAAGCTGGGTTTTTTTAAACCGAATTAATATTTTAAAAACAAGACATCTTCTTACTACGTCAATTATTCAGACGAGAAGGTAGTTTTTTTTTAAATCTTCGTCAAACTAAATATTTTTCTCTTATAGATGTGTAATATAATTCAATTTAACATATAAAATCAATAAAATTGATTAATATCAAGCTGGGTTTTTTAAACCGCATTTATATTTTCAAAACACGACATATTCTTACTACGTCAGATATTCGGACATGAAGGTAGTATTTTTTTTAATCTTCGTCAAACTAAATATTTTTCTGTTAAATCTGTGTAATATAATTGAATTTAAAATAAAAAAAACAATAAAATTGATTTATATCAAGCTGGGTTTTTTTAAACCGAATTAATATTTTAAAAACAAGACATCTTCTTACTACGTCAATTATTCAGACGAGAAGGTAGTTTTTTTTTAAATCTTCGTCAAACTAAATATTTTTCTCTTATAGATGTGTAATATAATTCAATTTAACATATAAAATCAATAAAATTGATTAATATCAAGCTGGGTTTTTTTAAACCGCATTTATATTTTCAAAACACGACATATTCTTACTACGTCAGATATTCGGACATGAAGGTAGTATTTTTTTTAATCTTCGTCAAACTAAATATTTTTCTGTTAAATCTGTGTAATATAATTGAATTTAAAATAAAAAAAACAATAAAATTGATTTATATCAAGCTGGGTTTTTTTAAACCGAATTAATATTTTAAAAACAAGACATCTTCTTACTACGTCAATTATTCAGACGAGAAGGTAGTTTTTTTTTAAATCTTCGTCAAACTAAATATTTTTCTCTTATAGATGTGTAATATAATTCAATTTAACATATAAAATCAATAAAATTGATTAATATCAAGCTGGGTTTTTTTAAACCGCATTTATATTTTCAAAACACGACATATTCTTACTACGTCAGATATTCGGACATGAAGGTAGTATTTTTTTTAATCTTCGTCAAACTAAATATTTTTCTGTTAAATCTGTGTAATATAATTGAATTTAAAATAAAAAAAACAATAAAATTGATTTATATCAAGCTGGGTTTTTTTAAACCGAATTAATATTTTAAAAACAAGACATCTTCTTACTACGTCAATTATTCAGACGAGAAGGTAGTTTTTTTTTAAATCTTCGTCAAACTAAATATTTTTCTCTTATAGATGTGTAATATAATTCAATTTAACATATAAAATCAATAAAATTGATTAATATCAAGCTGGGTTTTTTTAAACCGCATTTATATTTTCAAAACACGACATATTCTTACTACGTCAGATATTCGGACATGAAGGTAGTATTTTTTTTAATCTTCGTCAAACTAAATATTTTTCTGTTAAATCTGTGTAATATAATTGAATTTAAAATAAAAAAAACAATAAAATTGATTTATATCAAGCTGGGTTTTTTTAAACCGAATTAATATTTTAAAAACAAGACATCTTCTTACTACGTCAATTATTCAGACGAGAAGGTAGTTTTTTTTTAAATCTTCGTCAAACTAAATATTTTTCTCTTATAGATGTGTAATATAATTCAATTTAACATATAAAATCAATAAAATTGATTAATATCAAGCTGGGTTTTTTTAAACCGCATTTATATTTTCAAAACACGACATATTCTTACTACGTCAGATATTCGGACATGAAGGTAGTATTTTTTTTAATCTTCGTCAAACTAAATATTTTTCTCTTATAGATGTGTAATATAATTCAATTTAACATATAAAATCAATAAAATTGATTAATATCAAGCTGGGTTTTTTTAAACCGCATTTATATTTTCAAAACACGACATATTCTTACTACGTCAGATATTCGGACATGAAGGTAGTATTTTTTTTAATCTTCGTCAAACTAAATATTTTTCTGTTAAATCTGTGTAATATAATTGAATTTAAAATAAAAAAAACAATAAAATTGATTTATATCAAGCTGGGTTTTTTTAAACCGAATTAATATTTTAAAAACAAGACATCTTCTTACTACGTCAATTATTCAGACGAGAAGGTAGTTTTTTTTTAAATCTTCGTCAAACTAAATATTTTTCTCTTATAGATGTGTAATATAATTCAATTTAACATATAAAATCAATAAAATTGATTAATATCAAGCTGGGTTTTTTTAAACCGCATTTATATTTTCAAAACACGACATATTCTTACTACGTCAGATATTCGGACATGAAGGTAGTATTTTTTTTAATCTTCGTCAAACTAAATATTTTTCTCTTATAGATGTGTAATATAATTCAATTTAACATATAAAATCAATAAAATTGATTAATATCAAGCTGGGTTTTTTTAAACCGCATTTATATTTTCAAAACACGACATATTCTTACTACGTCAGATATTCGGACATGAAGGTAGTATTTTTTTTAATCTTCGTCAAACTAAATATTTTTCTCTTATAGATGTGTAATATAATTCAATTTAACATATAAAATCAATAAAATTGATTAATATCAAGCTGGGTTTTTTTAAACCGAATTTATATTTTTAAAACACGACATATTCTTACTACGTCAGATATTCGGACATGAAGGTAGTATTTTTTTTAATCTTCGTCAAACTAAATATTTTTCTCTTATAGATGTGTAATATAATTCAATTTAACATATAAAATCAATAAAATTGATTAATATCAAGCTGGGTTTTTTTAAACCGCATTTATATTTTCAAAACACGACATATTCTTACTACGTCAGATATTCGGACATGAAGGTAGTATTTTTTTTAATCTTCGTCAAACTAAATATTTTTCTGTTAAATCTGTGTAATATAATTGAATTTAAAATAAAAAAAACAATAAAATTGATTTATATCAAGCTGGGTTTTTTTAAACCGAATTAATATTTTAAAAACAAGACATCTTCTTACTACGTCAATTATTCAGACGAGAAGGTAGTTTTTTTTTAAATCTTCGTCAAACTAAATATTTTTCTCTTATAGATGTGTAATATAATTCAATTTAACATATAAAATCAATAAAATTGATTAATATCAAGCTGGGTTTTTTTAAACCGCATTTATATTTTCAAAACACGACATATTCTTACTACGTCAGATATTCGGACATGAAGGTAGTATTTTTTTTAATCTTCGTCAAACTAAATATTTTTCTGTTAAATCTGTGTAATATAATTGAATTTAAAATAAAAAAAACAATAAAATTGATTTATATCAAGCTGGGTTTTTTTAAACCGAATTAATATTTTAAAAACAAGACATCTTCTTACTACGTCAATTATTCAGACGAGAAGGTAGTTTTTTTTTAAATCTTCGTCAAACTAAATATTTTTCTCTTATAGATGTGTAATATAATTCAATTTAACATATAAAATCAATAAAATTGATTAATATCAAGCTGGGTTTTTTTAAACCGCATTTATATTTTCAAAACACGACATATTCTTACTACGTCAGATATTCGGACATGAAGGTAGTATTTTTTTTAATCTTCGTCAAACTAAATATTTTTCTGTTAAATCTGTGTAATATAATTGAATTTAAAATAAAAAAAACAATAAAATTGATTTATATCAAGCTGGGTTTTTTTAAACCGAATTAATATTTTAAAAACAAGACATCTTCTTACTACGTCAATTATTCAGACGAGAAGGTAGTTTTTTTTTAAATCTTCGTCAAACTAAATATTTTTCTCTTATAGATGTGTAATATAATTCAATTTAACATATAAAATCAATAAAATTGATTAATATCAAGCTGGGTTTTTTTAAACCGCATTTATATTTTCAAAACACGACATATTCTTACTACGTCAGATATTCGGACATGAAGGTAGTATTTTTTTTAATCTTCGTCAAACTAAATATTTTTCTCTTATAGATGTGTAATATAATTCAATTTAACATATAAAATCAATAAAATTGATTAATATCAAGCTGGGTTTTTTTAAACCGCATTTATATTTTCAAAACACGACATATTCTTACTACGTCAGATATTCGGACATGAAGGTAGTATTTTTTTTAATCTTCGTCAAACTAAATATTTTTCTGTTAAATCTGTGTAATATAATTGAATTTAAAATAAAAAAAACAATAAAATTGATTTATATCAAGCTGGGTTTTTTTAAACCGAATTAATATTTTAAAAACAAGACATCTTCTTACTACGTCAATTATTCAGACGAGAAGGTAGTTTTTTTTTAAATCTTCGTCAAACTAAATATTTTTCTCTTATAGATGTGTAATATAATTCAATTTAACATATAAAATCAATAAAATTGATTAATATCAAGCTGGGTTTTTTTAAACCGCATTTATATTTTCAAAACACGACATATTCTTACTACGTCAGATATTCGGACATGAAGGTAGTATTTTTTTTAATCTTCGTCAAACTAAATATTTTTCTGTTAAATCTGTGTAATATAATTGAATTTAAAATAAAAAAAACAATAAAATTGATTTATATCAAGCTGGGTTTTTTTAAACCGAATTAATATTTTAAAAACAAGACATCTTCTTACTACGTCAATTATTCAGACGAGAAGGTAGTTTTTTTTTAAATCTTCGTCAAACTAAATATTTTTCTCTTATAGATGTGTAATATAATTCAATTTAACATATAAAATCAATAAAATTGATTAATATCAAGCTGGGTTTTTTTAAACCGCATTTATATTTTCAAAACACGACATATTCTTACTACGTCAGATATTCGGACATGAAGGTAGTATTTTTTTTAATCTTCGTCAAACTAAATATTTTTCTGTTAAATCTGTGTAATATAATTGAATTTAAAATAAAAAAAACAATAAAATTGATTTATATCAAGCTGGGTTTTTTTAAACCGAATTAATATTTTAAAAACAAGACATCTTCTTACTACGTCAATTATTCAGACGAGAAGGTAGTTTTTTTTTAAATCTTCGTCAAACTAAATATTTTTCTCTTATAGATGTGTAATATAATTCAATTTAACATATAAAATCAATAAAATTGATTAATATCAAGCTGGGTTTTTTTAAACCGCATTTATATTTTCAAAACACGACATATTCTTACTACGTCAGATATTCGGACATGAAGGTAGTATTTTTTTTAATCTTCGTCAAACTAAATATTTTTCTGTTAAATCTGTGTAATATAATTGAATTTAAAATAAAAAAAACAATAAAATTGATTTATATCAAGCTGGGTTTTTTTAAACCGAATTAATATTTTAAAAACAAGACATCTTCTTACTACGTCAATTATTCAGACGAGAAGGTAGTTTTTTTTTAAATCTTCGTCAAACTAAATATTTTTCTCTTATAGATGTGTAATATAATTCAATTTAACATATAAAATCAATAAAATTGATTAATATCAAGCTGGGTTTTTTAAACCGCATTTATATTTTCAAAACACGACATATTCTTACTACGTCAGATATTCGGACATGAAGGTAGTATTTTTTTTAATCTTCGTCAAACTAAATATTTTTCTGTTAAATCTGTGTAATATAATTGAATTTAAAATAAAAAAATCAATAAAATTGATTTATATCAAGCTGGGTTTTTTTAAACCGAATTAATATTTTAAAAACAAGACATCTTCTTACTACGTCAATTATTCAGACGAGAAGGTAGTTTTTTTTTAAATCTTCGTCAAACTAAATATTTTTCTCTTATAGATGTGTAATATAATTCAATTTAACATATAAAATCAATAAAATTGATTAATATCAAGCTGGGTTTTTTTAAACCGCATTTATATTTTCAAAACACGACATATTCTTACTACGTCAGATATTCGGACATGAAGGTAGTATTTTTTTTAATCTTCGTCAAACTAAATATTTTTCTGTTAAATCTGTGTAATATAATTGAATTTAAAATAAAAAAATCAATAAAATTGATTTATATCAAGCTGGGTTTTTTTAAACCGAATTAATATTTTAAAAACAAGACATCTTCTTACTACGTCAATTATTCAGACGAGAAGGTAGTTTTTTTTTAAATCTTCGTCAAACTAAATATTTTTCTCTTATAGATGTGTAATATAATTCAATTTAACATATAAAATCAATAAAATTGATTAATATCAAGCTGGGTTTTTTTAAACCGCATTTATATTTTCAAAACACGACATATTCTTACTACGTCAGATATTCGGACATGAAGGTAGTATTTTTTTTAATCTTCGTCAAACTAAATATTTTTCTGTTAAATCTGTGTAATATAATTGAATTTAAAATAAAAAAATCAATAAAATTGATTTATATCAAGCTGGGTTTTTTTAAACCGAATTAATATTTTAAAAACAAGACATCTTCTTACTACGTCAATTATTCAGACGAGAAGGTAGTTTTTTTTTAAATCTTCGTCAAACTAAATATTTTTCTCTTATAGATGTGTAATATAATTCAATTTAACATATAAAATCAATAAAATTGATTAATATCAAGCTGGGTTTTTTTAAACCGCATTTATATTTTCAAAACACGACATATTCTTACTACGTCAGATATTCGGACATGAAGGTAGTATTTTTTTTAATCTTCGTCAAACTAAATATTTTTCTGTTAAATCTGTGTAATATAATTGAATTTAAAATAAAAAAAACAATAAAATTGATTTATATCAAGCTGGGTTTTTTTAAACCGAATTAATATTTTAAAAACAAGACATCTTCTTACTACGTCAATTATTCAGACGAGAAGGTAGTTTTTTTTTAAATCTTCGTCAAACTAAATATTTTTCTCTTATAGATGTGTAATATAATTCAATTTAACATATAAAATCAATAAAATTGATTAATATCAAGCTGGGTTTTTTTAAACCGCATTTATATTTTCAAAACACGACATATTCTTACTACGTCAGATATTCGGACATGAAGGTAGTATTGTTTTTAATCTTCGTCAAACTAAATATTTTTCTCTTATAGATGTGTAATATAATTCAATTTAACATATAAAATCAATAAAATTGATTAATATCAAGCTGGGTTTTTTTAAACCGCATTTATATTTTCAAAACACGACATATTCTTACTACGTCAGATATTCGGACATGAAGGTAGTTTTTTTTTAAATCTTCGTCAAACTAAATATTTTTCTCTTATAGATGTGTAATATAATTCAATTTAACATATAAAATCAATAAAATTGATTAATATCAAGCTGGGTTTTTTTAAACCGCATTTATATTTTCAAAACACGACATATTCTTACTACGTCAGATATTCGGACATGAAGGTAGTATTTTTTTTAATCTTCGTCAAACTAAATATTTTTCTGTTAAATCTGTGTAATATAATTGAATTTAAAATAAAAAAAACAATAAAATTGATTTATATCAAGCTGGGTTTTTTTAAACCGAATTAATATTTTAAAAACAAGACATCTTCTTACTACGTCAATTATTCAGACGAGAAGGTAGTTTTTTTTTAAATCTTCGTCAAACTAAATATTTTTCTCTTATAGATGTGTAATATAATTCAATTTAACATATAAAATCAATAAAATTGATTAATATCAAGCTGGGTTTTTTTAAACCGAATTAATATTTTAAAAACAAGACATCTTCTTACTACGTCAATTATTCAGACGAGAAGGTAGTTTTTTTTTAAATCTTCGTCAAACTAAATATTTTTCTCTTATAGATGTGTAATATAATTCAATTTAACATATAAAATCAATAAAATTGATTAATATCAAGCTGGGTTTTTTTAAACCGCATTTATATTTTCAAAACACGACATATTCTTACTACGTCAGATATTCGGACATGAAGGTAGTATTTTTTTTAATCTTCGTCAAACTAAATATTTTTCTGTTAAATCTGTGTAATATAATTGAATTTAAAATAAAAAAAACAATAAAATTGATTTATATCAAGCTGGGTTTTTTTAAACCGAATTAATATTTTAAAAACAAGACATCTTCTTACTACGTCAATTATTCAGACGAGAAGGTAGTTTTTTTTTAAATCTTCGTCAAACTAAATATTTTTCTCTTATAGATGTGTAATATAATTCAATTTAACATATAAAATCAATAAAATTGATTAATATCAAGCTGGGTTTTTTTAAACCGCATTTATATTTTCAAAACACGACATATTCTTACTACGTCAGATATTCGGACATGAAGGTAGTATTTTTTTTAATCTTCGTCAAACTAAATATTTTTCTGTTAAATCTGTGTAATATAATTGAATTTAAAATAAAAAAAACAATAAAATTGATTTATATCAAGCTGGGTTTTTTTAAACCGAATTAATATTTTAAAAACAAGACATCTTCTTACTACGTCAATTATTCAGACGAGAAGGTAGTTTTTTTTTAAATCTTCGTCAAACTAAATATTTTTCTCTTATAGATGTGTAATATAATTCAATTTAACATATAAAATCAATAAAATTGATTAATATCAAGCTGGGTTTTTTTAAACCGAATTAATATTTTAAAAACAAGACATCTTCTTACTACGTCAATTATTCAGACGAGAAGGTAGTTTTTTTTTAAATCTTCGTCAAACTAAATATTTTTCTCTTATAGATGTGTAATATAATTCAATTTAACATATAAAATCAATAAAATTGATTAATATCAAGCTGGGTTTTTTTAAACCGCATTTATATTTTCAAAACACGACATATTCTTACTACGTCAGATATTCGGACATGAAGGTAGTATTTTTTTTAATCTTCGTCAAACTAAATATTTTTCTGTTAAATCTGTGTAATATAATTGAATTTAAAATAAAAAAAACAATAAAATTGATTTTTATCAAGCTGGGTTTTTTTAAACCGAATTAATATTTTAAAAACAAGACATCTTCTTACTACGTCAATTATTCAGACGAGAAGGTAGTTTTTTTTTAAATCTTCGTCAAACTAAATATTTTTCTCTTATAGATGTGTAATATAATTCAATTTAACATATAAAATCAATAAAATTGATTAATATCAAGCTGGGTTTTTTTAAACCGCATTTATATTTTCAAAACACGACATATTCTTACTACGTCAGATATTCGGACATGAAGGTAGTATTTTTTTTAATCTTCGTCAAACTAAATATTTTTCTGTTAAATCTGTGTAATATAATTGAATTTAAAATAAAAAAAACAATAAAATTGATTTATATCAAGCTGGGTTTTTTTAAACCGAATTAATATTTTAAAAACAAGACATCTTCTTACTACGTCAATTATTCAGACGAGAAGGTAGTTTTTTTTTAAATCTTCGTCAAACTAAATATTTTTCTCTTATAGATGTGTAATATAATTCAATTTAACATATAAAATCAATAAAATTGATTAATATCAAGCTGGGTTTTTTTAAACCGAATTAATATTTTAAAAACAAGACATCTTCTTACTACGTCAATTATTCAGACGAGAAGGTAGTTTTTTTTTAAATCTTCGTCAAACTAAATATTTTTCTCTTATAGATGTGTAATATAATTCAATTTAACATATAAAATCAATAAAATTGATTAATATCAAGCTGGGTTTTTTTAAACCGCATTTATATTTTCAAAACACGACATATTCTTACTACGTCAGATATTCGGACATGAAGGTAGTATTTTTTTTAATCTTCGTCAAACTAAATATTTTTCTGTTAAATCTGTGTAATATAATTGAATTTAAAATAAAAAAAACAATAAAATTGATTTTTATCAAGCTGGGTTTTTTTAAACCGAATTAATATTTTAAAAACAAGACATCTTCTTACTACGTCAATTATTCAGACGAGAAGGTAGTTTTTTTTTAAATCTTCGTCAAACTAAATATTTTTCTCTTATAGATGTGTAATATAATTCAATTTAACATATAAAATCAATAAAATTGATTAATATCAAGCTGGGTTTTTTTAAACCGCATTTATATTTTCAAAACACGACATATTCTTACTACGTCAGATATTCGGACATGAAGGTAGTATTTTTTTTAATCTTCGTCAAACTAAATATTTTTCTGTTAAATCTGTGTAATATAATTGAATTTAAAATAAAAAAAACAATAAAATTGATTTATATCAAGCTGGGTTTTTTTAAACCGAATTAATATTTTAAAAACAAGACATCTTCTTACTACGTCAATTATTCAGACGAGAAGGTAGTTTTTTTTTAAATCTTCGTCAAACTAAATATTTTTCTCTTATAGATGTGTAATATAATTCAATTTAACATATAAAATCAATAAAATTGATTAATATCAAGCTGGGTTTTTTTAAACCGCATTTATATTTTCAAAACACGACATATTCTTACTACGTCAGATATTCGGACATGAAGGTAGTATTTTTTTTAATCTTCGTCAAACTAAATATTTTTCTCTTATAGATGTGTAATATAATTCAATTTAACATATAAAATCAATAAAATTGATTAATATCAAGCTGGGTTTTTTTAAACCGAATTAATATTTTAAAAACAAGACATCTTCTTACTACGTCAATTATTCAGACGAGAAGGTAGTTTTTTTTTAAATCTTCGTCAAACTAAATATTTTTCTCTTATAGATGTGTAATATAATTCAATTTAACATATAAAATCAATAAAATTGATTAATATCAAGCTGGGTTTTTTTAAACCGCATTTATATTTTCAAAACACGACATATTCTTACTACGTCAGATATTCGGACATGAAGGTAGTATTTTTTTTAATCTTCGTCAAACTAAATATTTTTCTCTTATAGATGTGTAATATAATTCAATTTAACATATAAAATCAATAAAATTGATTAATATCAAGCTGGGTTTTTTTAAACCGAATTAATATTTTAAAAACAAGACATATTCTTACTACGTCAATTATTCAGACGAGAAGGTAGTTTTTTTTTAAATCTTCGTCAAACTAAATATTTTTCTCTTATAGATGTGTAATATAATTCAATTTAACATATAAAATCAATAAAATTGATTAATATCAAGCTGGGTTTTTTTAAACCGCATTTATATTTTCAAAACACGACATATTCTTACTACGTCAGATATTCGGACATGAAGGTAGTATTTTTTTTAATCTTCGTCAAACTAAATATTTTTCTCTTATAGATGTGTAATATAATTCAATTTAACATATAAAATCAATAAAATTGATTAATATCAAGCTGGGTTTTTTTAAACCGCATTTATATTTTCAAAACACGACATATTCTTACTACGTCAGATATTCGGACATGAAGGTAGTATTTTTTTTAATCTTCGTCAAACTAAATATTTTTCTCTTATAGATGTGTAATATAATTCAATTTAACATATAAAATCAATAAAATTGATTAATATCAAGCTGGGTTTTTTTAAACCGCATTTATATTTTCAAAACACGACATATTCTTACTACGTCAGATATTCGGACATGAAGGTAGTATTTTTTTTAATCTTCGTCAAACTAAATATTTTTCTCTTATAGATGTGTAATATAATTCAATTTAACATATAAAATCAATAAAATTGATTAATATCAAGCTGGGTTTTTTTAAACCGCATTTATATTTTCAAAACACGACATATTCTTACTACGTCAGATATTCGGACATGAAGGTAGTATTTTTTTTAATCTTCGTCAAACTAAATATTTTTCTCTTATAGATGTGTAATATAATTCAATTTAACATATAAAATCAATAAAATTGATTAATATCAAGCTGGGTTTTTTTAAACCGAATTAATATTTTAAAAACAAGACATCTTCTTACTACGTCAATTATTCAGACGAGAAGGTAGTTTTTTTTTAAATCTTCGTCAAACTAAATATTTTTCTCTTATAGATGTGTAATATAATTCAATTTAACATATAAAATCAATAAAATTGATTAATATCAAGCTGGGTTTTTTTAAACCGCATTTATATTTTCAAAACACGACATATTCTTACTACGTCAGATATTCGGACATGAAGGTAGTATTTTTTTTAATCTTCGTCAAACTAAATATTTTTCTCTTATAGATGTGTAATATAATTCAATTTAACATATAAAATCAATAAAATTGATTAATATCAAGCTGGGTTTTTTTAAACCGAATTAATATTTTAAAAACAAGACATCTTCTTACTACGTCAATTATTCAGACGAGAAGGTAGTTTTTTTTTAAATCTTCGTCAAACTAAATATTTTTCTCTTATAGATGTGTAATATAATTCAATTTAACATATAAAATCAATAAAATTGATTAATATCAAGCTGGGTTTTTTTAAACCGCATTTATATTTTCAAAACACGACATATTCTTACTACGTCAGATATTCGGACATGAAGGTAGTATTTTTTTTAATCTTCGTCAAACTAAATATTTTTCTGTTAAATCTGTGTAATATAATTGAATTTAAAATAAAAAAAACAATAAAATTGATTTATATCAAGCTGGGTTTTTTTAAACCGAATTAATATTTTAAAAACAAGACATCTTCTTACTACGTCAATTATTCAGACGAGAAGGTAGTTTTTTTTTAAATCTTCGTCAAACTAAATATTTTTCTCTTATAGATGTGTAATATAATTCAATTTAACATATAAAATCAATAAAATTGATTAATATCAAGCTGGGTTTTTTTAAACCGCATTTATATTTTCAAAACACGACATATTCTTACTACGTCAGATATTCGGACATGAAGGTAGTATTTTTTTTAATCTTCGTCAAACTAAATATTTTTCTCTTATAGATGTGTAATATAATTCAATTTAACATATAAAATCAATAAAATTGATTAATATCAAGCTGGGTTTTTTTAAACCGCATTTATATTTTCAAAACACGACATATTCTTACTACGTCAGATATTCGGACATGAAGGTAGTATTTTTTTTAATCTTCGTCAAACTAAATATTTTTCTGTTAAATCTGTGTAATATAATTGAATTTAAAATAAAAAAAACAATAAAATTGATTTATATCAAGCTGGGTTTTTTTAAACCGAATTAATATTTTAAAAACAAGACATCTTCTTACTACGTCAATTATTCAGACGAGAAGGTAGTTTTTTTTTAAATCTTCGTCAAACTAAATATTTTTCTCTTATAGATGTGTAATATAATTCAATTTAACATATAAAATCAATAAAATTGATTAATATCAAGCTGGGTTTTTTTAAACCGCATTTATATTTTCAAAACACGACATATTCTTACTACGTCAGATATTCGGACATGAAGGTAGTATTTTTTTTAATCTTCGTCAAACTAAATATTTTTCTGTTAAATCTGTGTAATATAATTGAATTTAAAATAAAAAAAACAATAAAATTGATTAATATCAAGCTGGGTTTTTTTAAACCGAATTAATATTTTAAAAACAAGACATCTTCTTACTACGTCAATTATTCAGACGAGAAGGTAGTTTTTTTTTAAATCTTCGTCAAACTAAATATTTTTCTCTTATAGATGTGTAATATAATTCAATTTAACATATAAAATCAATAAAATTGATTAATATCAAGCTGGGTTTTTTTAAACCGCATTTATATTTTCAAAACACGACATATTCTTACTACGTCAGATATTCGGACATGAAGGTAGTATTTTTTTTAATCTTCGTCAAACTAAATATTTTTCTCTTATAGATGTGTAATATAATTCAATTTAACATATAAAATCAATAAAATTGATTAATATCAAGCTGGGTTTTTTTAAACCGCATTTATATTTTCAAAACACGACATATTCTTACTACGTCAGATATTCGGACATGAAGGTAGTATTTTTTTTAATCTTCGTCAAACTAAATATTTTTCTGTTAAATCTGTGTAATATAATTGAATTTAAAATAAAAAAAACAATAAAATTGATTAATATCAAGCTGGGTTTTTTTAAACCGAATTAATATTTTAAAAACAAGACATCTTCTTACTACGTCAATTATTCAGACGAGAAGGTAGTTTTTTTTTAAATCTTCGTCAAACTAAATATTTTTCTCTTATAGATGTGTAATATAATTCAATTTAACATATAAAATCAATAAAATTGATTAATATCAAGCTGGGTTTTTTTAAACCGCATTTATATTTTCAAAACACGACATATTCTTACTACGTCAGATATTCGGACATGAAGGTAGTATTTTTTTTAATCTTCGTCAAACTAAATATTTTTCTCTTATAGATGTGTAATATAATTCAATTTAACATATAAAATCAATAAAATTGATTAATATCAAGCTGGGTTTTTTTAAACCGCATTTATATTTTCAAAACACGACATATTCTTACTACGTCAGATATTCGGACATGAAGGTAGTATTTTTTTTAATCTTCGTCAAACTAAATATTTTTCTCTTATAGATGTGTAATATAATTCAATTTAACATATAAAATCAATAAAATTGATTAATATCAAGCTGGGTTTTTTTAAACCGCATTTATATTTTCAAAACACGACATATTCTTACTACGTCAGATATTCGGACATGAAGGTAGTATTTTTTTTAATCTTCGTCAAACTAAATATTTTTCTGTTAAATCTGTGTAATATAATTGAATTTAAAATAAAAAAAACAATAAAATTGATTAATATCAAGCTGGGTTTTTTTAAACCGAATTAATATTTTAAAAACAAGACATCTTCTTACTACGTCAATTATTCAGACGAGAAGGTAGTTTTTTTTTAAATCTTCGTCAAACTAAATATTTTTCTCTTATAGATGTGTAATATAATTCAATTTAACATATAAAATCAATAAAATTGATTAATATCAAGCTGGGTTTTTTTAAACCGAATTAATATTTTAAAAACAAGACATCTTCTTACTACGTCAATTATTCAGACGAGAAGGTAGTTTTTTTTTAAATCTTCGTCAAACTAAATATTTTTCTCTTATAGATGTGTAATATAATTCAATTTAACATATAAAATCAATAAAATTGATTAATATCAAGCTGGGTTTTTTTAAACCGCATTTATATTTTCAAAACACGACATATTCTTACTACGTCAGATATTCGGACATGAAGGTAGTATTTTTTTTAATCTTCGTCAAACTAAATATTTTTCTCTTATAGATGTGTAATATAATTCAATTTAACATATAAAATCAATAAAATTGATTAATATCAAGCTGGGTTTTTTTAAACCGCATTTATATTTTCAAAACACGACATATTCTTACTACGTCAGATATTCGGACATGAAGGTAGTATTTTTTTTAATCTTCGTCAAACTAAATATTTTTCTGTTAAATCTGTGTAATATAATTGAATTTAAAATAAAAAAAACAATAAAATTGATTAATATCAAGCTGGGTTTTTTTAAACCGAATTAATATTTTAAAAACAAGACATCTTCTTACTACGTCAATTATTCAGACGAGAAGGTAGTTTTTTTTTAAATCTTCGTCAAACTAAATATTTTTCTCTTATAGATGTGTAATATAATTCAATTTAACATATAAAATCAATAAAATTGATTAATATCAAGCTGGGTTTTTTTAAACCGCATTTATATTTTCAAAACACGACATATTCTTACTACGTCAGATATTCGGACATGAAGGTAGTATTTTTTTTAATCTTCGTCAAACTAAATATTTTTCTCTTATAGATGTGTAATATAATTCAATTTAACATATAAAATCAATAAAATTGATTAATATCAAGCTGGGTTTTTTTAAACCGCATTTATATTTTCAAAACACGACATATTCTTACTACGTCAGATATTCGGACATGAAGGTAGTATTTTTTTTAATCTTCGTCAAACTAAATATTTTTCTCTTATAGATGTGTAATATAATTCAATTTAACATATAAAATCAATAAAATTGATTAATATCAAGCTGGGTTTTTTTAAACCGCATTTATATTTTCAAAACACGACATATTCTTACTACGTCAGATATTCGGACATGAAGGTAGTATTTTTTTTAATCTTCGTCAAACTAAATATTTTTCTGTTAAATCTGTGTAATATAATTGAATTTAAAATAAAAAAAACAATAAAATTGATTAATATCAAGCTGGGTTTTTTTAAACCGAATTAATATTTTAAAAACAAGACATCTTCTTACTACGTCAATTATTCAGACGAGAAGGTAGTTTTTTTTTAAATCTTCGTCAAACTAAATATTTTTCTCTTATAGATGTGTAATATAATTCAATTTAACATATAAAATCAATAAAATTGATTAATATCAAGCTGGGTTTTTTTAAACCGCATTTATATTTTCAAAACACGACATATTCTTACTACGTCAGATATTCGGACATGAAGGTAGTATTTTTTTTAATCTTCGTCAAACTAAATATTTTTCTGTTAAATCTGTGTAATATAATTGAATTTAAAATAAAAAAAACAATAAAATTGATTAATATCAAGCTGGGTTTTTTTAAACCGAATTAATATTTTAAAAACAAGACATCTTCTTACTACGTCAATTATTCAGACGAGAAGGTAGTTTTTTTTTAAATCTTCGTCAAACTAAATATTTTTCTCTTATAGATGTGTAATATAATTCAATTTAACATATAAAATCAATAAAATTGATTAATATCAAGCTGGGTTTTTTTAAACCGCATTTATATTTTCAAAACACGACATATTCTTACTACGTCAGATATTCGGACATGAAGGTAGTATTTTTTTTAATCTTCGTCAAACTAAATATTTTTCTGTTAAATCTGTGTAATATAATTGAATTTAAAATAAAAAAAACAATAAAATTGATTTATATCAAGCTGGGTTTTTTTAAACCGAATTAATATTTTAAAAACAAGACATCTTCTTACTACGTCAATTATTCAGACGAGAAGGTAGTTTTTTTTTAAATCTTCGTCAAACTAAATATTTTTCTCTTATAGATGTGTAATATAATTCAATTTAACATATAAAATCAATAAAATTGATTAATATCAAGCTGGGTTTTTTTAAACCGAATTAATATTTTAAAAACAAGACATCTTCTTACTACGTCAATTATTCAGACGAGAAGGTAGTTTTTTTTTAAATCTTCGTCAAACTAAATATTTTTCTCTTATAGATGTGTAATATAATTCAATTTAACATATAAAATCAATAAAATTGATTAATATCAAGCTGGGTTTTTTTAAACCGCATTTATATTTTCAAAACACGACATATTCTTACTACGTCAGATATTCGGACATGAAGGTAGTATTTTTTTTAATCTTCGTCAAACTAAATATTTTTCTGTTAAATCTGTGTAATATAATTGAATTTAAAATAAAAAAAACAATAAAATTGATTTATATCAAGCTGGGTTTTTTTAAACCGAATTAATATTTTAAAAACAAGACATCTTCTTACTACGTCAATTATTCAGACGAGAAGGTAGTTTTTTTTTAAATCTTCGTCAAACTAAATATTTTTCTCTTATAGATGTGTAATATAATTCAATTTAACATATAAAATCAATAAAATTGATTAATATCAAGCTGGGTTTTTTTAAACCGCATTTATATTTTCAAAACACGACATATTCTTACTACGTCAGATATTCGGACATGAAGGTAGTATTTTTTTTAATCTTCGTCAAACTAAATATTTTTCTGTTAAATCTGTGTAATATAATTGAATTTAAAATAAAAAAAACAATAAAATTGATTTATATCAAGCTGGGTTTTTTTAAACCGAATTAATATTTTAAAAACAAGACATCTTCTTACTACGTCAATTATTCAGACGAGAAGGTAGTTTTTTTTTAAATCTTCGTCAAACTAAATATTTTTCTCTTATAGATGTGTAATATAATTCAATTTAACATATAAAATCAATAAAATTGATTAATATCAAGCTGGGTTTTTTTAAACCGCATTTATATTTTCAAAACACGACATATTCTTACTACGTCAGATATTCGGACATGAAGGTAGTATTTTTTTTAATCTTCGTCAAACTAAATATTTTTCTCTTATAGATGTGTAATATAATTCAATTTAACATATAAAATCAATAAAATTGATTAATATCAAGCTGGGTTTTTTTAAACCGCATTTATATTTTCAAAACACGACATATTCTTACTACGTCAGATATTCGGACATGAAGGTAGTATTTTTTTTAATCTTCGTCAAACTAAATATTTTTCTGTTAAATCTGTGTAATATAATTGAATTTAAAATAAAAAAAACAATAAAATTGATTTATATCAAGCTGGGTTTTTTTAAACCGAATTAATATTTTAAAAACAAGACATCTTCTTACTACGTCAATTATTCAGACGAGAAGGTAGTTTTTTTTTAAATCTTCGTCAAACTAAATATTTTTCTCTTATAGATGTGTAATATAATTCAATTTAACATATAAAATCAATAAAATTGATTAATATCAAGCTGGGTTTTTTTAAACCGCATTTATATTTTCAAAACACGACATATTCTTACTACGTCAGATATTCGGACATGAAGGTAGTATTTTTTTTAATCTTCGTCAAACTAAATATTTTTCTCTTATAGATGTGTAATATAATTCAATTTAACATATAAAATCAATAAAATTGATTAATATCAAGCTGGGTTTTTTTAAACCGCATTTATATTTTCAAAACACGACATATTCTTACTACGTCAGATATTCGGACATGAAGGTAGTATTTTTTTTAATCTTCGTCAAACTAAATATTTTTCTCTTATAGATGTGTAATATAATTCAATTTAACATATAAAATCAATAAAATTGATTAATATCAAGCTGGGTTTTTTTAAACCGCATTTATATTTTCAAAACACGACATATTCTTACTACGTCAGATATTCGGACATGAAGGTAGTATTTTTTTTAATCTTCGTCAAACTAAATATTTTTCTCTTATAGATGTGTAATATAATTCAATTTAACATATAAAATCAATAAAATTGATTAATATCAAGCTGGGTTTTTTTAAACCGCATTTATATTTTCAAAACACGACATATTCTTACTACGTCAGATATTCGGACATGAAGGTAGTATTTTTTTTAATCTTCGTCAAACTAAATATTTTTCTCTTATAGATGTGTAATATAATTCAATTTAACATATAAAATCAATAAAATTGATTAATATCAAGCTGGGTTTTTTTAAACCGCATTTATATTTTCAAAACACGACATATTCTTACTACGTCAGATATTCGGACATGAAGGTAGTATTTTTTTTAATCTTCGTCAAACTAAATATTTTTCTCTTATAGATGTGTAATATAATTCAATTTAACATATAAAATCAATAAAATTGATTAATATCAAGCTGGGTTTTTTTAAACCGCATTTATATTTTCAAAACACGACATATTCTTACTACGTCAGATATTCGGACATGAAGGTAGTATTTTTTTTAATCTTCGTCAAACTAAATATTTTTCTCTTATAGATGTGTAATATAATTCAATTTAACATATAAAATCAATAAAATTGATTAATATCAAGCTGGGTTTTTTTAAACCGCATTTATATTTTCAAAACACGACATATTCTTACTACGTCAGATATTCGGACATGAAGGTAGTATTTTTTTTAATCTTCGTCAAACTAAATATTTTTCTCTTATAGATGTGTAATATAATTCAATTTAACATATAAAATCAATAAAATTGATTAATATCAAGCTGGGTTTTTTTAAACCGCATTTATATTTTCAAAACACGACATATTCTTACTACGTCAGATATTCGGACATGAAGGTAGTATTTTTTTTAATCTTCGTCAAACTAAATATTTTTCTCTTATAGATGTGTAATATAATTCAATTTAACATATAAAATCAATAAAATTGATTAATATCAAGCTGGGTTTTTTTAAACCGCATTTATATTTTCAAAACACGACATATTCTTACTACGTCAGATATTCGGACATGAAGGTAGTATTTTTTTTAATCTTCGTCAAACTAAATATTTTTCTCTTATAGATGTGTAATATAATTCAATTTAACATATAAAATCAATAAAATTGATTAATATCAAGCTGGGTTTTTTTAAACCGCATTTATATTTTCAAAACACGACATATTCTTACTACGTCAGATATTCGGACATGAAGGTAGTATTTTTTTTAATCTTCGTCAAACTAAATATTTTTCTCTTATAGATGTGTAATATAATTCAATTTAACATATAAAATCAATAAAATTGATTAATATCAAGCTGGGTTTTTTTAAACCGCATTTATATTTTCAAAACACGACATATTCTTACTACGTCAGATATTCGGACATGAAGGTAGTATTTTTTTTAATCTTCGTCAAACTAAATATTTTTCTCTTATAGATGTGTAATATAATTCAATTTAACATATAAAATCAATAAAATTGATTAATATCAAGCTGGGTTTTTTTAAACCGCATTTATATTTTCAAAACACGACATATTCTTACTACGTCAGATATTCGGACATGAAGGTAGTATTTTTTTTAATCTTCGTCAAACTAAATATTTTTCTCTTATAGATGTGTAATATAATTCAATTTAACATATAAAATCAATAAAATTGATTAATATCAAGCTGGGTTTTTTTAAACCGCATTTATATTTTCAAAACACGACATATTCTTACTACGTCAGATATTCGGACATGAAGGTAGTATTTTTTTTAATCTTCGTCAAACTAAATATTTTTCTCTTATAGATGTGTAATATAATTCAATTTAACATATAAAATCAATAAAATTGATTAATATCAAGCTGGGTTTTTTTAAACCGCATTTATATTTTCAAAACACGACATATTCTTACTACGTCAGATATTCGGACATGAAGGTAGTTTTTTTTAAATCTTCGTCAAACTAAATATTTTTCTCTTATAGATGTGTAATATAATTCAATTTAACATATAAAATCAATAAAATTGATTAATATCAAGCTGGGTTTTTTTAAACCGCATTTATATTTTCAAAACACGACATATTCTTACTACGTCAGATATTCGGACATGAAGGTAGTATTTTTTTTAATCTTCGTCAAACTAAATATTTTTCTGTTAAATCTGTGTAATATAATTGAATTTAAAATAAAAAAAACAATAAAATTGATTTATATCAAGCTGGGTTTTTTTAAACCGAATTAATATTTTAAAAACAAGACATCTTCTTACTACGTCAATTATTCAGACGAGAAGGTAGTTTTTTTTTAAATCTTCGTCAAACTAAATATTTTTCTCTTATAGATGTGTAATATAATTCAATTTAACATATAAAATCAATAAAATTGATTAATATCAAGCTGGGTTTTTTTAAACCGCATTTATATTTTCAAAACACGACATATTCTTACTACGTCAGATATTCGGACATGAAGGTAGTATTTTTTTTAATCTTCGTCAAACTAAATATTTTTCTGTTAAATCTGTGTAATATAATTGAATTTAAAATAAAAAAAACAATAAAATTGATTTATATCAAGCTGGGTTTTTTTAAACCGAATTAATATTTTAAAAACAAGACATCTTCTTACTACGTCAATTATTCAGACGAGAAGGTAGTTTTTTTTTAAATCTTCGTCAAACTAAATATTTTTCTCTTATAGATGTGTAATATAATTCAATTTAACATATAAAATCAATAAAATTGATTAATATCAAGCTGGGTTTTTTTAAACCGCATTTATATTTTCAAAACACGACATATTCTTACTACGTCAGATATTCGGACATGAAGGTAGTATTTTTTTTAATCTTCGTCAAACTAAATATTTTTCTGTTAAATCTGTGTAATATAATTGAATTTAAAATAAAAAAAACAATAAAATTGATTTATATCAAGCTGGGTTTTTTTAAACCGAATTAATATTTTAAAAACAAGACATCTTCTTACTACGTCAATTATTCAGACGAGAAGGTAGTTTTTTTTTAAATCTTCGTCAAACTAAATATTTTTCTCTTATAGATGTGTAATATAATTCAATTTAACATATAAAATCAATAAAATTGATTAATATCAAGCTGGGTTTTTTTAAACCGCATTTATATTTTCAAAACACGACATATTCTTACTACGTCAGATATTCGGACATGAAGGTAGTATTTTTTTTAATCTTCGTCAAACTAAATATTTTTCTCTTATAGATGTGTAATATAATTCAATTTAACATATAAAATCAATAAAATTGATTAATATCAAGCTGGGTTTTTTTAAACCGCATTTATATTTTCAAAACACGACATATTCTTACTACGTCAGATATTCGGACATGAAGGTAGTATTTTTTTTAATCTTCGTCAAACTAAATATTTTTCTCTTATAGATGTGTAATATAATTCAATTTAACATATAAAATCAATAAAATTGATTAATATCAAGCTGGGTTTTTTTAAACCGCATTTATATTTTCAAAACACGACATATTCTTACTACGTCAGATATTCGGACATGAAGGTAGTATTTTTTTTAATCTTCGTCAAACTAAATATTTTTCTCTTATAGATGTGTAATATAATTCAATTTAACATATAAAATCAATAAAATTGATTAATATCAAGCTGGGTTTTTTTAAACCGCATTTATATTTTCAAAACACGACATATTCTTACTACGTCAGATATTCGGACATGAAGGTAGTATTTTTTTTAATCTTCGTCAAACTAAATATTTTTCTCTTATAGATGTGTAATATAATTCAATTTAACATATAAAATCAATAAAATTGATTAATATCAAGCTGGGTTTTTTTAAACCGCATTTATATTTTCAAAACACGACATATTCTTACTACGTCAGATATTCGGACATGAAGGTAGTTTTTTTTTAAATCTTCGTCAAACTAAATATTTTTCTCTTATAGATGTGTAATATAATTCAATTTAACATATAAAATCAATAAAATTGATTAATATCAAGCTGGGTTTTTTTAAACCGCATTTATATTTTCAAAACACGACATATTCTTACTACGTCAGATATTCGGACATGAAGGTAGTATTTTTTTTAATCTTCGTCAAACTAAATATTTTTCTGTTAAATCTGTGTAATATAATTGAATTTAAAATAAAAAAAACAATAAAATTGATTTATATCAAGCTGGGTTTTTTTAAACCGAATTAATATTTTAAAAACAAGACATCTTCTTACTACGTCAATTATTCAGACGAGAAGGTAGTTTTTTTTTAAATCTTCGTCAAACTAAATATTTTTCTCTTATAGATGTGTAATATAATTCAATTTAACATATAAAATCAATAAAATTGATTAATATCAAGCTGGGTTTTTTTAAACCGCATTTATATTTTCAAAACACGACATATTCTTACTACGTCAGCTATTCGGACATGAAGGTAGTATTTTTTTTAATCTTCGTCAAACTAAATATTTTTCTGTTAAATCTGTGTAATATAATTGAATTTAAAATAAAAAAAACAATAAAATTGATTTATATCAAGCTGGGTTTTTTTAAACCGAATTAATATTTTAAAAACAAGACATCTTCTTACTACGTCAATTATTCAGACGAGAAGGTAGTTTTTTTTTAAATCTTCGTCAAACTAAATATTTTTCTCTTATAGATGTGTAATATAATTCAATTTAACATATAAAATCAATAAAATTGATTAATATCAAGCTGGGTTTTTTTAAACCGCATTTATATTTTCAAAACACGACATATTCTTACTACGTCAGATATTCGGACATGAAGGTAGTATTTTTTTTAATCTTCGTCAAACTAAATATTTTTCTGTTAAATCTGTGTAATATAATTGAATTTAAAATAAAAAAAACAATAAAATTGATTTATATCAAGCTGGGTTTTTTTAAACCGAATTAATATTTTAAAAACAAGACATCTTCTTACTACGTCAATTATTCAGACGAGAAGGTAGTTTTTTTTTAAATCTTCGTCAAACTAAATATTTTTCTCTTATAGATGTGTAATATAATTCAATTTAACATATAAAATCAATAAAATTGATTAATATCAAGCTGGGTTTTTTTAAACCGCATTTATATTTTCAAAACACGACATATTCTTACTACGTCAGATATTCGGACATGAAGGTAGTATTTTTTTTAATCTTCGTCAAACTAAATATTTTTCTCTTATAGATGTGTAATATAATTCAATTTAACATATAAAATCAATAAAATTGATTAATATCAAGCTGGGTTTTTTTAAACCGCATTTATATTTTCAAAACACGACATATTCTTACTACGTCAGATATTCGGACATGAAGGTAGTTTTTTTTTAAATCTTCGTCAAACTAAATATTTTTCTCTTATAGATGTGTAATATAATTCAATTTAACATATAAAATCAATAAAATTGATTAATATCAAGCTGGGTTTTTTTAAACCGCATTTATATTTTCAAAACACGACATATTCTTACTACGTCAGATATTCGGACATGAAGGTAGTTTTTTTTTAAATCTTCGTCAAACTAAATATTTTTCTCTTATAGATGTGTAATATAATTCAATTTAACATATAAAATCAATAAAATTGATTAATATCAAGCTGGGTTTTTTTAAACCGCATTTATATTTTCAAAACACGACATATTCTTACTACGTCAGATATTCGGACATGAAGGTAGTTTTTTTTTAAATCTTCGTCAAACTAAATATTTTTCTCTTATAGATGTGTAATATAATTCAATTTAACATATAAAATCAATAAAATTGATTAATATCAAGCTGGGTTTTTTTAAACCGCATTTATATTTTCAAAACACGACATATTCTTACTACGTCAGATATTCGGACATGAAGGTAGTATTTTTTTTAATCTTCGTCAAACTAAATATTTTTCTGTTAAATCTGTGTAATATAATTGAATTTAAAATAAAAAAAACAATAAAATTGATTTATATCAAGCTGGGTTTTTTTAAACCGAATTAATATTTTAAAAACAAGACATCTTCTTACTACGTCAATTATTCAGACGAGAAGGTAGTTTTTTTTTAAATCTTCGTCAAACTAAATATTTTTCTCTTATAGATGTGTAATATAATTCAATTTAACATATAAAATCAATAAAATTGATTAATATCAAGCTGGGTTTTTTTAAACCGCATTTATATTTTCAAAACACGACATATTCTTACTACGTCAGATATTCGGACATGAAGGTAGTATTTTTTTTAATCTTCGTCAAACTAAATATTTTTCTCTTATAGATGTGTAATATAATTCAATTTAACATATAAAATCAATAAAATTGATTAATATCAAGCTGGGTTTTTTTAAACCGCATTTATATTTTCAAAACACGACATATTCTTACTACGTCAGATATTCGGACATGAAGGTAGTTTTTTTTTAAATCTTCGTCAAACTAAATATTTTTCTCTTATAGATGTGTAATATAATTCAATTTAACATATAAAATCAATAAAATTGATTAATATCAAGCTGGGTTTTTTTAAACCGCATTTATATTTTCAAAACACGACATATTCTTACTACGTCAGATATTCGGACATGAAGGTAGTTTTTTTTTAAATCTTCGTCAAACTAAATATTTTTCTCTTATAGATGTGTAATATAATTCAATTTAACATATAAAATCAATAAAATTGATTAATATCAAGCTGGGTTTTTTTAAACCGCATTTATATTTTCAAAACACGACATATTCTTACTACGTCAGATATTCGGACATGAAGGTAGTTTTTTTTTAAATCTTCGTCAAACTAAATATTTTTCTCTTATAGATGTGTAATATAATTCAATTTAACATATAAAATCAATAAAATTGATTAATATCAAGCTGGGTTTTTTTAAACCGCATTTATATTTTCAAAACACGACATATTCTTACTACGTCAGATATTCGGACATGAAGGTAGTATTTTTTTTAATCTTCGTCAAACTAAATATTTTTCTGTTAAATCTGTGTAATATAATTGAATTTAAAATAAAAAAAACAATAAAATTGATTTATATCAAGCTGGGTTTTTTTAAACCGAATTAATATTTTAAAAACAAGACATCTTCTTACTACGTCAATTATTCAGACGAGAAGGTAGTTTTTTTTTAAATCTTCGTCAAACTAAATATTTTTCTCTTATAGATGTGTAATATAATTCAATTTAACATATAAAATCAATAAAATTGATTAATATCAAGCTGGGTTTTTTTAAACCGCATTTATATTTTTAAAACACGACATATTCTTACTACGTCAGATATTCGGACATGAAGGTAGTATTTTTTTTAATCTTCGTCAAACTAAATATTTTTCTGTTAAATCTGTGTAATATAATTGAATTTAAAATAAAAAAAACAATAAAATTGATTTATATCAAGCTGGGTTTTTTTAAACCGAATTAATATTTTAAAAACAAGACATCTTCTTACTACGTCAATTATTCAGACGAGAAGGTAGTTTTTTTTTAAATCTTCGTCAAACTAAATATTTTTCTCTTATAGATGTGTAATATAATTCAATTTAACATATAAAATCAATAAAATTGATTAATATCAAGCTGGGTTTTTTTAAACCGCATTTATATTTTCAAAACACGACATATTCTTACTACGTCAGATATTCGGACATGAAGGTAGTATTTTTTTTAATCTTCGTCAAACTAAATATTTTTCTCTTATAGATGTGTAATATAATTCAATTTAACATATAAAATCAATAAAATTGATTAATATCAAGCTGGGTTTTTTTAAACCGCATTTATATTTTCAAAACACGACATATTCTTACTACGTCAGATATTCGGACATGAAGGTAGTATTTTTTTTAATCTTCGTCAAACTAAATATTTTTCTCTTATAGATGTGTAATATAATTCAATTTAACATATAAAATCAATAAAATTGATTAATATCAAGCTGGGTTTTTTTAAACCGCATTTATATTTTCAAAACACGACATATTCTTACTACGTCAGATATTCGGACATGAAGGTAGTATTTTTTTTAATCTTCGTCAAACTAAATATTTTTCTCTTATAGATGTGTAATATAATTCAATTTAACATATAAAATCAATAAAATTGATTAATATCAAGCTGGGTTTTTTTAAACCGCATTTATATTTTCAAAACACGACATATTCTTACTACGTCAGATATTCGGACATGAAGGTAGTATTTTTTTTAATCTTCGTCAAACTAAATATTTTTCTGTTAAATCTGTGTAATATAATTGAATTTAAAATAAAAAAAACAATAAAATTGATTTATATCAAGCTGGGTTTTTTTAAACCGAATTAATATTTTAAAAACAAGACATCTTCTTACTACGTCAATTATTCAGACGAGAAGGTAGTTTTTTTTTAAATCTTCGTCAAACTAAATATTTTTCTCTTATAGATGTGTAATATAATTCAATTTAACATATAAAATCAATAAAATTGATTAATATCAAGCTGGGTTTTTTTAAACCGCATTTATATTTTCAAAACACGACATATTCTTACTACGTCAGCTATTCGGACATGAAGGTAGTATTTTTTTTAATCTTCGTCAAACTAAATATTTTTCTGTTAAATCTGTGTAATATAATTGAATTTAAAATAAAAAAAACAATAAAATTGATTTATATCAAGCTGGGTTTTTTTAAACCGAATTAATATTTTAAAAACAAGACATCTTCTTACTACGTCAATTATTCAGACGAGAAGGTAGTTTTTTTTTAAATCTTCGTCAAACTAAATATTTTTCTCTTATAGATGTGTAATATAATTCAATTTAACATATAAAATCAATAAAATTGATTAATATCAAGCTGGGTTTTTTTAAACCGCATTTATATTTTCAAAACACGACATATTCTTACTACGTCAGATATTCGGACATGAAGGTAGTATTTTTTTTAATCTTCGTCAAACTAAATATTTTTCTGTTAAATCTGTGTAATATAATTGAATTTAAAATAAAAAAACAATAAAATTGATTTATATCAAGCTGGGTTTTTTTAAACCGAATTAATATTTTAAAAACAAGACATCTTCTTACTACGTCAATTATTCAGACGAGAAGGTAGTTTTTTTTTAAATCTTCGTCAAACTAAATATTTTTCTCTTATAGATGTGTAATATAATTCAATTTAACATATAAAATCAATAAAATTGATTAATATCAAGCTGGGTTTTTTTAAACCGCATTTATATTTTCAAAACACGACATATTCTTACTACGTCAGCTATTCGGACATGAAGGTAGTATTTTTTTTAATCTTCGTCAAACTAAATATTTTTCTGTTAAATCTGTGTAATATAATTGAATTTAAAATAAAAAAAACAATAAAATTGATTTATATCAAGCTGGGTTTTTTTAAACCGAATTAATATTTTAAAAACAAGACATCTTCTTACTACGTCAATTATTCAGACGAGAAGGTAGTTTTTTTTTAAATCTTCGTCAAACTAAATATTTTTCTCTTATAGATGTGTAATATAATTCAATTTAACATATAAAATCAATAAAATTGATTAATATCAAGCTGGGTTTTTTTAAACCGCATTTATATTTTCAAAACACGACATATTCTTACTACGTCAGCTATTCGGACATGAAGGTAGTATTTTTTTTAATCTTCGTCAAACTAAATATTTTTCTGTTAAATCTGTGTAATATAATTGAATTTAAAATAAAAAAAACAATAAAATTGATTTATATCAAGCTGGGTTTTTTTAAACCGAATTAATATTTTAAAAACAAGACATCTTCTTACTACGTCAATTATTCAGACGAGAAGGTAGTTTTTTTTTAAATCTTCGTCAAACTAAATATTTTTCTCTTATAGATGTGTAATATAATTCAATTTAACATATAAAATCAATAAAATTGATTAATATCAAGCTGGGTTTTTTTAAACCGCATTTATATTTTCAAAACACGACATATTCTTACTACGTCAGCTATTCGGACATGAAGGTAGTATTTTTTTTAATCTTCGTCAAACTAAATATTTTTCTGTTAAATCTGTGTAATATAATTGAATTTAAAATAAAAAAAACAATAAAATTGATTTATATCAAGCTGGGTTTTTTTAAACCGAATTAATATTTTAAAAACAAGACATCTTCTTACTACGTCAATTATTCAGACGAGAAGGTAGTTTTTTTTTAAATCTTCGTCAAACTAAATATTTTTCTCTTATAGATGTGTAATATAATTCAATTTAACATATAAAATCAATAAAATTGATTAATATCAAGCTGGGTTTTTTTAAACCGCATTTATATTTTCAAAACACGACATATTCTTACTACGTCAGATATTCGGACATGAAGGTAGTATTTTTTTTAATCTTCGTCAAACTAAATATTTTTCTGTTAAATCTGTGTAATATAATTGAATTTAAAATAAAAAAAACAATAAAATTGATTTATATCAAGCTGGGTTTTTTTAAACCGAATTAATATTTTAAAAACAAGACATCTTCTTACTACGTCAATTATTCAGACGAGAAGGTAGTTTTTTTTTAAATCTTCGTCAAACTAAATATTTTTCTCTTATAGATGTGTAATATAATTCAATTTAACATATAAAATCAATAAAATTGATTAATATCAAGCTGGGTTTTTTTAAACCGCATTTATATTTTCAAAACACGACATATTCTTACTACGTCAGATATTCGGACATGAAGGTAGTATTTTTTTTAATCTTCGTCAAACTAAATATTTTTCTCTTATAGATGTGTAATATAATTCAATTTAACATATAAACTCAATAAAATTGATTAATATCAAGCTGGGTTTTTTTAAACCGCATTTATATTTTCAAAACACGACATATTCTTACTACGTCAGATATTCGGACATGAAGGTAGTTTTTTTTTAAATCTTCGTCAAACTAAATATTTTTCTCTTATAGATGTGTAATATAATTCAATTTAACATATAAAATCAATAAAATTGATTAATATCAAGCTGGGTTTTTTTAAACCGCATTTATATTTTCAAAACACGACATATTCTTACTACGTCAGATATTCGGACATGAAGGTAGTTTTTTTTTAAATCTTCGTCAAACTAAATATTTTTCTCTTATAGATGTGTAATATAATTCAATTTAACATATAAAATCAATAAAATTGATTAATATCAAGCTGGGTTTTTTTAAACCGCATTTATATTTTCAAAACACGACATATTCTTACTACGTCAGATATTCGGACATGAAGGTAGTTTTTTTTTAAATCTTCGTCAAACTAAATATTTTTCTCTTATAGATGTGTAATATAATTCAATTTAACATATAAAATCAATAAAATTGATTAATATCAAGCTGGGTTTTTTTAAACCGCATTTATATTTTCAAAACACGACATATTCTTACTACGTCAGATATTCGGACATGAAGGTAGTATTTTTTTTAATCTTCGTCAAACTAAATATTTTTCTGTTAAATCTGTGTAATATAATTGAATTTAAAATAAAAAAAACAATAAAATTGATTTATATCAAGCTGGGTTTTTTTAAACCGAATTAATATTTTAAAAACAAGACATCTTCTTACTACGTCAATTATTCAGACGAGAAGGTAGTTTTTTTTTAAATCTTCGTCAAACTAAATATTTTTCTCTTATAGATGTGTAATATAATTCAATTTAACATATAAAATCAATAAAATTGATTAATATCAAGCTGGGTTTTTTTAAACCGCATTTATATTTTTAAAACACGACATATTCTTACTACGTCAGATATTCGGACATGAAGGTAGTATTTTTTTTAATCTTCGTCAAACTAAATATTTTTCTGTTAAATCTGTGTAATATAATTGAATTTAAAATAAAAAAAACAATAAAATTGATTTATATCAAGCTGGGTTTTTTTAAACCGAATTAATATTTTAAAAACAAGACATCTTCTTACTACGTCAATTATTCAGACGAGAAGGTAGTTTTTTTTTAAATCTTCGTCAAACTAAATATTTTTCTCTTATAGATGTGTAATATAATTCAATTTAACATATAAAATCAATAAAATTGATTAATATCAAGCTGGGTTTTTTTAAACCGCATTTATATTTTCAAAACACGACATATTCTTACTACGTCAGATATTCGGACATGAAGGTAGTATTTTTTTTAATCTTCGTCAAACTAAATATTTTTCTGTTAAATCTGTGTAATATAATTGAATTTAAAATAAAAAATTAATAAAATTGATTAGTATCAAGTTGGGTTTTTTTAACCGAATTTATATTTTCAAAACACGACATCTTCTTACTACGTCAATTATTCAGACGAGAAGGTATATTTTTTTTAAATCTTCGTCAAACTAAATATTTTTCTCTTAAAGCTGTGTAATATAATTGAATTTAAAATAAAAAATCAATAAAATTGAATTATATAAAGCTGGGTTTTATTAAACGGAATTTATACTTTCAAAACACGACATATTCTTACTACGACAATTATTCGGACAAGAAGGTAGTTTTTTTTTTAGATCTTCGTCAAACTAAATATTTTTCTGTTAAATCTGTGTAATATAATTGAATTTAAAATAAAAAAAACAATAAAATTGATTTATATCAAGCTGGGTTTTTTTAAACCGAATTAATATTTTAAAAACAAGACATCTTCTTACTACGTCAATTATTCAGACGAGAAGGTAGTTTTTTTTTAAATCTTCGTCAAACTAAATATTTTTCTCTTATAGATGTGTAATATAATTCAATTTAACATATAAAATCAATAAAATTGATTAATATCAAGCTGGGTTTTTTTAAACCGCATTTATATTTTCAAAACACGACATATTCTTACTACGTCAGATATTCGGACATGAAGGTAGTATTTTTTTTAATCTTCGTCAAACTAAATATTTTTCTGTTAAATCTGTGTAATATAATTGAATTTAAAATAAAAAAAACAATAAAATTGATTTATATCAAGCTGGGTTTTTTTAAACCGAATTAATATTTTAAAAACAAGACATATTCTTACTACGTCAGATATTCGGACATGAAGGTAGTTTTTTTTTAAATCTTCGTCAAACTAAATATTTTTCTCTTATAGATGTGTAATATAATTCAATTTAACATATAAAATCAATAAAATTGATTAATATCAAGCTGGGTTTTTTTAAACCGCATTTATATTTTCAAAACACGACATATTCTTACTACGTCAGATATTCGGACATGAAGGTAGTATTTTTTTTAATCTTCGTCAAACTAAATATTTTTCTGTTAAATCTGTGTAATATAATTGAATTTAAAATAAAAAAAACAATAAAATTGATTTATATCAAGCTGGGTTTTTTTAAACCGAATTAATATTTTAAAAACAAGACATATTCTTACTACGTCAGATATTCGGACATGAAGGTAGTTTTTTTTTAAATCTTCGTCAAACTAAATATTTTTCTCTTATAGATGTGTAATATAATTCAATTTAACATATAAAATCAATAAAATTGATTAATATCAAGCTGGGTTTTTTTAAACCGCATTTATATTTTCAAAACACGACATATTCTTACTACGTCAGATATTCGGACATGAAGGTAGTATTTTTTTTAATCTTCGTCAAACTAAATATTTTTCTGTTAAATCTGTGTAATATAATTGAATTTAAAATAAAAAAAACAATAAAATTGATTTATATCAAGCTGGGTTTTTTTAAACCGAATTAATATTTTAAAAACAAGACATCTTCTTACTACGTCAATTATTCAGACGAGAAGGTAGTTTTTTTTTAAATCTTCGTCAAACTAAATATTTTTCTCTTATAGATGTGTAATATAATTCAATTTAACATATAAAATCAATAAAATTGATTAATATCAAGCTGGGTTTTTTTAAACCGCATTTATATTTTCAAAACACGACATATTCTTACTACGTCAGATATTCGGACAAGAAGGTAGTTTTTTTTTTAGATCTTCGTCAAACTAAATATTTTTCTGTTAAATCTGTGTAATATAATTGAATTTAAAATAAAAAAAACAATAAAATTGATTTATATCAAGCTGGGTTTTTTTAAACCGAATTAATATTTTAAAAACAAGACATCTTCTTACTACGTCAATTATTCAGACGAGAAGGTAGTTTTTTTTTAAATCTTCGTCAAACTAAATATTTTTCTCTTATAGATGTGTAATATAATTCAATTTAACATATAAAATCAATAAAATTGATTAATATCAAGCTGGGTTTTTTTAAACCGCATTTATATTTTCAAAACACGACATATTCTTACTACGTCAGATATTCGGACATGAAGGTAGTATTTTTTTTAATCTTCGTCAAACTAAATATTTTTCTGTTAAATCTGTGTAATATAATTGAATTTAAAATAAAAAAAACAATAAAATTGATTTATATCAAGCTGGGTTTTTTAAAACGGAATTAATATTTTAAAAACAAGACATCTTCTTACTACGTCAATTATTCAGACGAGAAGGTAGTTTTTTTTTAAATCTTCGTCAAACTAAATATTTTTCTCTTATAGATGTGTAATATAATTCAATTTAACATATAAAATCAATAAAATTGATTAATATCAAGCTGGGTTTTTTTAAACCGCATTTATATTTTCAAAACACGACATATTCTTACTACGTCAGATATTCGGACATGAAGGTAGTATTTTTTTTAATCTTCGTCAAACTAAATATTTTTCTGTTAAATCTGTGTAATATAATTGAATTTAAAATAAAAAAAACAATAAAATTGATTTATATCAAGCTGGGTTTTTTTAAACCGAATTAATATTTTAAAAACAAGACATCTTCTTACTACGTCAATTATTCAGACGAGAAGGTAGTTTTTTTTTAAATCTTCGTCAAACTAAATATTTTTCTCTTATAGATGTGTAATATAATTCAATTTAACATATAAAATCAATAAAATTGATTAATATCAAGCTGGGTTTTTTTAAACCGCATTTATATTTTCAAAACACGACATATTCTTACTACGTCAGATATTCGGACATGAAGGTAGTATTTTTTTTAATCTTCGTCAAACTAAATATTTTTCTGTTAAATCTGTGTAATATAATTGAATTTAAATAAAAAAAACAATAAAATTGATTTATATCAAGCTGGGTTTTTTTAAACCGAATTAATATTTTAAAAACAAGACATCTTCTTACTACGTCAATTATTCAGACGAGAAGGTAGTTTTTTTTTAAATCTTCGTCAAACTAAATATTTTTCTCTTATAGATGTGTAATATAATTCAATTTAACATATAAAATCAATAAAATTGATTAATATCAAGCTGGGTTTTTTTAAACCGCATTTATATTTTCAAAACACGACATATTCTTACTACGTCAGATATTCGGACATGAAGGTAGTATTTTTTTTAATCTTCGTCAAACTAAATATTTTTCTGTTAAATCTGTGTAATATAATTGAATTTAAAATAAAAAAAACAATAAAATTGATTTATATCAAGCTGGGTTTTTTTAAACCGAATTAATATTTTAAAAACAAGACATCTTCTTACTACGTCAATTATTCAGACGAGAAGGTAGTTTTTTTTTAAATCTTCGTCAAACTAAATATTTTTCTCTTATAGATGTGTAATATAATTCAATTTAACATATAAAATCAATAAAATTGATTAATATCAAGCTGGGTTTTTTTAAACCGCATTTATATTTTCAAAACACGACATATTCTTACTACGTCAGATATTCGGACATGAAGGTAGTATTTTTTTTAATCTTCGTCAAACTAAATATTTTTCTCTTATAGATGTGTAATATAATTCAATTTAACATATAAACTCAATAAAATTGATTAATATCAAGCTGGGTTTTTTTAAACCGCATTTATATTTTCAAAACACGACATATTCTTACTACGTCAGATATTCGGACATGAAGGTAGTTTTTTTTTAAATCTTCGTCAAACTAAATATTTTTCTCTTATAGATGTGTAATATAATTCAATTTAACATATAAAATCAATAAAATTGATTAATATCAAGCTGGGTTTTTTTAAACCGCATTTATATTTTCAAAACACGACATATTCTTACTACGTCAGATATTCGGACATGAAGGTAGTTTTTTTTTAAATCTTCGTCAAACTAAATATTTTTCTCTTATAGATGTGTAATATAATTCAATTTAACATATAAAATCAATAAAATTGATTAATATCAAGCTGGGTTTTTTTAAACCGCATTTATATTTTCAAAACACGACATATTCTTACTACGTCAGATATTCGGACATGAAGGTAGTTTTTTTTTAAATCTTCGTCAAACTAAATATTTTTCTCTTATAGATGTGTAATATAATTCAATTTAACATATAAAATCAATAAAATTGATTAATATCAAGCTGGGTTTTTTTAAACCGCATTTATATTTTCAAAACACGACATATTCTTACTACGTCAGATATTCGGACATGAAGGTAGTATTTTTTTTAATCTTCGTCAAACTAAATATTTTTCTGTTAAATCTGTGTAATATAATTGAATTTAAAATAAAAAAAACAATAAAATTGATTTATATCAAGCTGGGTTTTTTTAAACCGAATTAATATTTTAAAAACAAGACATCTTCTTACTACGTCAATTATTCAGACGAGAAGGTAGTTTTTTTTTAAATCTTCGTCAAACTAAATATTTTTCTCTTATAGATGTGTAATATAATTCAATTTAACATATAAAATCAATAAAATTGATTAATATCAAGCTGGGTTTTTTTAAACCGCATTTATATTTTTAAAACACGACATATTCTTACTACGTCAGATATTCGGACATGAAGGTAGTATTTTTTTTAATCTTCGTCAAACTAAATATTTTTCTGTTAAATCTGTGTAATATAATTGAATTTAAAATAAAAAAAACAATAAAATTGATTTATATCAAGCTGGGTTTTTTTAAACCGAATTAATATTTTAAAAACAAGACATCTTCTTACTACGTCAATTATTCAGACGAGAAGGTAGTTTTTTTTTAAATCTTCGTCAAACTAAATATTTTTCTCTTATAGATGTGTAATATAATTCAATTTAACATATAAAATCAATAAAATTGATTAATATCAAGCTGGGTTTTTTTAAACCGCATTTATATTTTCAAAACACGACATATTCTTACTACGTCAGATATTCGGACATGAAGGTAGTATTTTTTTTAATCTTCGTCAAACTAAATATTTTTCTGTTAAATCTGTGTAATATAATTGAATTTAAAATAAAAAATTAATAAAATTGATTAGTATCAAGTTGGGTTTTTTTAACCGAATTTATATTTTCAAAACACGACATCTTCTTACTACGTCAATTATTCAGACGAGAAGGTATATTTTTTTTAAATCTTCGTCAAACTAAATATTTTTCTCTTAAAGCTGTGTAATATAATTGAATTTAAAATAAAAAATCAATAAAATTGAATTATATAAAGCTGGGTTTTATTAAACGGAATTTATACTTTCAAAACACGACATATTCTTACTACGACAATTATTCGGACAAGAAGGTAGTTTTTTTTTTAGATCTTCGTCAAACTAAATATTTTTCTGTTAAATCTGTGTAATATAATTGAATTTAAAATAAAAAAAACAATAAAATTGATTTATATCAAGCTGGGTTTTTTTAAACCGAATTAATATTTTAAAAACAAGACATCTTCTTACTACGTCAATTATTCAGACGAGAAGGTAGTTTTTTTTTAAATCTTCGTCAAACTAAATATTTTTCTCTTATAGATGTGTAATATAATTCAATTTAACATATAAAATCAATAAAATTGATTAATATCAAGCTGGGTTTTTTTAAACCGCATTTATATTTTCAAAACACGACATATTCTTACTACGTCAGATATTCGGACATGAAGGTAGTATTTTTTTTAATCTTCGTCAAACTAAATATTTTTCTGTTAAATCTGTGTAATATAATTGAATTTAAAATAAAAAAAACAATAAAATTGATTTATATCAAGCTGGGTTTTTTTAAACCGAATTAATATTTTAAAAACAAGACATATTCTTACTACGTCAGATATTCGGACATGAAGGTAGTTTTTTTTTAAATCTTCGTCAAACTAAATATTTTTCTCTTATAGATGTGTAATATAATTCAATTTAACATATAAAATCAATAAAATTGATTAATATCAAGCTGGGTTTTTTTAAACCGCATTTATATTTTCAAAACACGACATATTCTTACTACGTCAGATATTCGGACATGAAGGTAGTATTTTTTTTAATCTTCGTCAAACTAAATATTTTTCTGTTAAATCTGTGTAATATAATTGAATTTAAAATAAAAAAAACAATAAAATTGATTTATATCAAGCTGGGTTTTTTTAAACCGAATTAATATTTTAAAAACAAGACATATTCTTACTACGTCAGATATTCGGACATGAAGGTAGTTTTTTTTTAAATCTTCGTCAAACTAAATATTTTTCTCTTATAGATGTGTAATATAATTCAATTTAACATATAAAATCAATAAAATTGATTAATATCAAGCTGGGTTTTTTTAAACCGCATTTATATTTTCAAAACACGACATATTCTTACTACGTCAGATATTCGGACATGAAGGTAGTATTTTTTTTAATCTTCGTCAAACTAAATATTTTTCTGTTAAATCTGTGTAATATAATTGAATTTAAAATAAAAAAAACAATAAAATTGATTTATATCAAGCTGGGTTTTTTTAAACCGAATTAATATTTTAAAAACAAGACATCTTCTTACTACGTCAATTATTCAGACGAGAAGGTAGTTTTTTTTTAAATCTTCGTCAAACTAAATATTTTTCTCTTATAGATGTGTAATATAATTCAATTTAACATATAAAATCAATAAAATTGATTAATATCAAGCTGGGTTTTTTTAAACCGCATTTATATTTTCAAAACACGACATATTCTTACTACGTCAGATATTCGGACAAGAAGGTAGTTTTTTTTTTAGATCTTCGTCAAACTAAATATTTTTCTGTTAAATCTGTGTAATATAATTGAATTTAAAATAAAAAAAACAATAAAATTGATTTATATCAAGCTGGGTTTTTTTAAACCGAATTAATATTTTAAAAACAAGACATCTTCTTACTACGTCAATTATTCAGACGAGAAGGTAGTTTTTTTTTAAATCTTCGTCAAACTAAATATTTTTCTCTTATAGATGTGTAATATAATTCAATTTAACATATAAAATCAATAAAATTGATTAATATCAAGCTGGGTTTTTTTAAACCGCATTTATATTTTCAAAACACGACATATTCTTACTACGTCAGATATTCGGACATGAAGGTAGTATTTTTTTTAATCTTCGTCAAACTAAATATTTTTCTGTTAAATCTGTGTAATATAATTGAATTTAAAATAAAAAAAACAATAAAATTGATTTATATCAAGCTGGGTTTTTTAAAACGGAATTAATATTTTAAAAACAAGACATCTTCTTACTACGTCAATTATTCAGACGAGAAGGTAGTTTTTTTTTAAATCTTCGTCAAACTAAATATTTTTCTCTTATAGATGTGTAATATAATTCAATTTAACATATAAAATCAATAAAATTGATTAATATCAAGCTGGGTTTTTTTAAACCGCATTTATATTTTCAAAACACGACATATTCTTACTACGTCAGATATTCGGACATGAAGGTAGTATTTTTTTTAATCTTCGTCAAACTAAATATTTTTCTGTTAAATCTGTGTAATATAATTGAATTTAAAATAAAAAAAACAATAAAATTGATTTATATCAAGCTGGGTTTTTTTAAACCGAATTAATATTTTAAAAACAAGACATCTTCTTACTACGTCAATTATTCAGACGAGAAGGTAGTTTTTTTTTAAATCTTCGTCAAACTAAATATTTTTCTCTTATAGATGTGTAATATAATTCAATTTAACATATAAAATCAATAAAATTGATTAATATCAAGCTGGGTTTTTTTAAACCGCATTTATATTTTCAAAACACGACATATTCTTACTACGTCAGATATTCGGACATGAAGGTAGTATTTTTTTTAATCTTCGTCAAACTAAATATTTTTCTGTTAAATCTGTGTAATATAATTGAATTTAAATAAAAAAAACAATAAAATTGATTTATATCAAGCTGGGTTTTTTTAAACCGAATTAATATTTTAAAAACAAGACATCTTCTTACTACGTCAATTATTCAGACGAGAAGGTAGTTTTTTTTTAAATCTTCGTCAAACTAAATATTTTTCTCTTATAGATGTGTAATATAATTCAATTTAACATATAAAATCAATAAAATTGATTAATATCAAGCTGGGTTTTTTTAAACCGCATTTATATTTTCAAAACACGACATATTCTTACTACGTCAGATATTCGGACATGAAGGTAGTATTTTTTTTAATCTTCGTCAAACTAAATATTTTTCTGTTAAATCTGTGTAATATAATTGAATTTAAAATAAAAAAAACAATAAAATTGATTTATATCAAGCTGGGTTTTTTTAAACCGAATTAATATTTTAAAAACAAGACATATTCTTACTACGTCAGATATTCGGACATGAAGGTAGTTTTTTTTTAAATCTTCGTCAAACTAAATATTTTTCTCTTATAGATGTGTAATATAATTCAATTTAACATATAAAATCAATAAAATTGATTAATATCAAGCTGGGTTTTTTTAAACCGCATTTATATTTTCAAAACACGACATATTCTTACTACGTCAGATATTCGGACATGAAGGTAGTATTTTTTTTAATCTTCGTCAAACTAAATATTTTTCTGTTAAATCTGTGTAATATAATTGAATTTAAAATAAAAAAAAACAATAAAATTGATTTATATCAAGCTGGGTTTTTTTAAACCGAATTAATATTTTAAAAACAAGACATCTTCTTACTACGTCAATTATTCAGACGAGAAGGTAGTTTTTTTTTAAATCTTCGTCAAACTAAATATTTTTCTCTTATAGATGTGTAATATAATTCAATTTAACATATAAAATCAATAAAATTGATTAATATCAAGCTGGGTTTTTTTAAACCGCATTTATATTTTCAAAACACGACATATTCTTACTACGTCAGATATTCGGACATGAAGGTAGTATTTTTTTTAATCTTCGTCAAACTAAATGTTTTTTCTGTTAAATCTGTGTAATATAATTGAATTTAAAATAAAAAATTAATAAAATTGATTAGTATCAAGTTGGGTTTTTTTAACCGAATTTATATTTTCAAAACACGACATCTTCTTACTACGTCAATTATTCAGACGAGAAGGTATATTTTTTTTAAATCTTCGTCAAACTAAATATTTTTCTCTTAAAGCTGTGTAATATAATTGAATTTAAAATAAAAAATCAATAAAATTGAATTATATAAAGCTGGGTTTTATTAAACGGAATTTATACTTTCAAAACACGACATATTCTTACTACGACAATTATTCGGACAAGAAGGTAGTTTTTTTTTTGATCTTCGTCAAACTAAATATTTTTCTGTTAAATCTGTGTAATATAATTGAATTTAAAATAAAAAAAACAATAAAATTGATTTATATCAAGCTGGGTTTTTTTAAACCGAATTAATATTTTAAAAACAAGACATCTTCTTACTACGTCAATTATTCAGACGAGAAGGTAGTTTTTTTTTAAATCTTCGTCAAACTAAATATTTTTCTCTTATAGATGTGTAATATAATTCAATTTAACATATAAAATCAATAAAATTGATTAATATCAAGCTGGGTTTTTTTAAACCGCATTTATATTTTCAAAACACGACATATTCTTACTACGTCAGATATTCGGACATGAAGGTAGTATTTTTTTTAATCTTCGTCAAACTAAATATTTTTCTGTTAAATCTGTGTAATATAATTGAATTTAAAATAAAAAAAACAATAAAATTGATTTATATCAAGCTGGGTTTTTTTAAACCGAATTAATATTTTAAAAACAAGACATATTCTTACTACGTCAATTATTCAGACGAGAAGGTAGTTTTTTTTTAAATCTTCGTCAAACTAAATATTTTTCTCTTATAGATGTGTAATATAATTCAATTTAACATATAAAATCAATAAAATTGATTAATATCAAGCTGGGTTTTTTTAAACCGCATTTATATTTTCAAAACACGACATATTCTTACTACGTCAGATATTCGGACATGAAGGTAGTATTTTTTTTAATCTTCGTCAAACTAAATATTTTTCTGTTAAATCTGTGTAATATAATTGAATTTAAAATAAAAAAAACAATAAAATTGATTTATATCAAGCTGGGTTTTTTTAAACCGAATTAATATTTTAAAAACAAGACATATTCTTACTACGTCAGATATTCGGACATGAAGGTAGTTTTTTTTTAAATCTTCGTCAAACTAAATATTTTTCTCTTATAGATGTGTAATATAATTCAATTTAACATATAAAATCAATAAAATTGATTAATATCAAGCTGGGTTTTTTTAAACCGCATTTATATTTTCAAAACACGACATATTCTTACTACGTCAGATATTCGGACATGAAGGTAGTTTTTTTTTAAATCTTCGTCAAACTAAATATTTTTCTCTTATAGATGTGTAATATAATTCAATTTAACATATAAAATCAATAAAATTGATTAATATCAAGCTGGGTTTTTTTAAACCGCATTTATATTTTCAAAACACGACATATTCTTACTACGTCAGATATTCGGACATGAAGGTAGTTTTTTTTTAAATCTTCGTCAAACTAAATATTTTTCTCTTATAGATGTGTAATATAATTCAATTTAACATATAAAATCAATAAAATTGATTAATATCAAGCTGGGTTTTTTTAAACCGCATTTATATTTTCAAAACACGACATATTCTTACTACGTCAGATATTCGGACATGAAGGTAGTTTTTTTTTAAATCTTCGTCAAACTAAATATTTTTCTCTTATAGATGTGTAATATAATTCAATTTAACATATAAAATCAATAAAATTGATTAATATCAAGCTGGGTTTTTTTAAACCGCATTTATATTTTCAAAACACGACATATTCTTACTACGTCAGATATTCGGACATGAAGGTAGTATTTTTTTTAATCTTCGTCAAACTAAATATTTTTCTGTTAAATCTGTGTAATATAATTGAATTTAAAATAAAAAAAACAATAAAATTGATTTATATCAAGCTGGGTTTTTTTAAACCGAATTTATATTTTCAAAACACGACATTTTCTTACTACGTCAATTATTCAGACAAGAAGGTTCTACCTCCGGAATATTTTACCAAGGAAGGCGCCTCCATCATTGCTATATGAAAATGCAGAGAGCCACATTTTCTTGGAAAAAAAGCAGCTGTAGTTTTCCATTGCTTTCAGCTGCGCAGTACTCAGATGACTGAGTGATGTTAATATGGCCGTTGTTCTGACTCACGCCCCTAAAGTCGTCCTGACTCACGCCCCTAACAACTACTGAAAGAGCTGCTGCCCTCTTTCAGGAATCATTCCTTAGTCTGGCTCTCAACAGATACCTCTCCGATATAGTTGCACCTTCGGTCCAGCTACTCTGTATCACTGAGCACTCAGGCCCCCTCACCAACGGCAAGGTCTCATGATTCATAGAGGAGGTTAACCCTCCGTAAATTAACTGAATTAGACGATCTTTAATAGATAAAGGTCTTCAGAAGAAATTACTTACTTATAAGGAAAATAAATAAAAGACGCATATTCATTTATTTTCCTTATATTTAGAATTACATATAGGTATAACATCAAATATTTGTATATATGTAGTCAAAAGCGAAGAAGCAAGAAAATATTTTATAGGTTTTTATAATATTTTTTTTTGTAGGTTTTCCTGAATAATGATAAATTCGCTGTGATTCAAAACTTTTTGTTACATTTTTATCAAATATATCAAATTTTATAATAATGATAAAAATATTTTTATAAACTAGAAAAAATGACACATGTTTAAGGATTGCATCTATAAACCTAAAAATTGTGTAGGAGACCACCATTTTTCGTTGATTTTCGCTTACATTCGAAAAGTTTTGAAAAAGATATACAGCAGAAAAATAAAAAAAAATGATTAACGAATACGAGTAAAAAAACTGTTTACTTCGCCAATCGCAAAAAAATAACCGAATTCATATGTTTTTTCCTTTAATGGAAGTAGACCAACAAATTTAAATGTCTTTAAAAGAAGTTGAATGGAATTATAAAAACTAGGAATTTCTTTATTTCTACTCCTATTATGTCTATCGTTATTCATATTAGTTTATTTTTCATCCTAAAGTTAAAATATGTTTAAAAATTCCTTTCCAAAAATTTCAGCAGTTTTCTTTTTACATAATACTAATACTGTACCGTAATATGTTTCGATTTAATGATAAAATTTTAGTTCCCCAACGTCTATGCAATTATTGTAAAACCTCTCTGGTATCGATGATTACTGTTACAATAATAGTTCTATTTTATTCAAATTCTTTTCAAAATCATTAAGTTAAAAGCACTTATGAAAATTCGAATACTTATAATAACAAAGTATTTATCGTGGACATAGAGATATATTCAATTATAAAAGTATCTATACGAGTAGTAAACGATCAACTGATTAAATATATTGAAGCCTTTTTTGAAAATGATTATTCGTTTTTGACTACCTATATACAAATATTTGATGTTATAACTATATGTAATTCTAAATATAAGGAAAATAAATGAATATGCGTCTTTTATTTATTTTCCTTGTAAGTATGTAATTTCTTCTGAAAACTGCAGATTAACAAAATACGTAACATTGTAGAGATTATACCTAAGCTGTAATGAATAAACACATTAAAAAGTAATTTCTAACTTTCTTACATAAAATAGCCTTTTTTTCCTTTTTCAGAAATAAAATAAAATATGCAATTTAAGGATTAAATGAAATATTAAAACGCCAAACTTTGATATTTTAAGTTTTTAGCAGGATTTAGGAAAAAAAATTATTTTCTAGGGTAATTTCATACTTTCTAGACGCCTACAGTATTTTCGTAGAGTTTCACTGTTTTTTTTTAATCTTCTGGACCACCGTTAGGTATTGCTTCAGAGGATAAGATGAATGATATGTAGGGTGTGAAAATGCCATGCCTGACCGGGATTTGAACCCGGGACCTTCGGATGAAAGGCAGAGTCGCTACCCCTCGCGCCACGGAGGCCGGCAATTCTTCACTTATATGGTACCAGTGTTTTATCATTTTTTGTCAATTTGTGTGAAAGATATTCTAGGTTTAAATTCCTTCAGAATTTCCCTTGAGCGCTGGCTCATTCAGTATGAAAACGCTGAGTTCTTTTTTGATTCAGTTGTGACTAAAGTTTACAAGTTATCCTAGGGAAGCGTAAAGCTTATAAATACATTTTTCTTGCTTCTGGTCTTGTAATGATTCCTTTAACTATTAAAGGTCGTCTAATTCAGTTAATTTACGGAGGGTTAAAATTATTTGGTTTTGAAGTGTATTTGTTATTATTTGATAAAGTCTCACTGTACCCAGAACACACTAATTTTATATTTGTTATTTCTGTTATATACTGTGTCTATTGTCGGTTACAAGTTCTAAACAAGTTACTAAAGGAATTTGTAAAAAAGATTAAGAATGGATCTTTTAAAAATGACACCCCTACAAAATATATTGAAAAATTACGACTTCTACACAATGATTTACGCAGCATTAAACAATTTATACAGCCATTTTTTTTTTTTTTACCAAAATATTCTTTTTGTAATTTATTGTAGTTTTCTGTTATTTAATAATTGCATCAATCGACGTCGATCATATATCGAACACCGTGCATCGGTTTATTAGATCATCCTGGGTAGCATACTATGCAATATGCTATTTGTCTCTAATTTTTTTTGGCAGACCGACCTCCGAAACTGGTAATTTATTTTGTCTGCTTCAGAAAGAATTTTTTTTCTCCTGAAATAATCATTTCGTGATTTTTTTTAGTATAATCGATTTAATAATTTATTACTTATAAGTAAAATTTGTAATTTTAGTAGCTGTTGAACCCGGCTTAGGTAGAAAGGATTTTGATTTGTGTTTAAATATGTTTTCAAATGAAACATTAGATGTTTGTTAAATTTCTACACCGATTTTCAGGTCGACGTTTTACAGGCTTATTTGAGTACGTTCTATTTACTTTTGCGAGGATTTTGTTAAATCGTTTCTAGTCGTTATATCTCCTGCAAATACGTTCGCTGCGGACATTTTTGACGTACGGAGTTTAGCGTTCGAGGAAGATTTGCTTTTTCATTGGAAGCTCATAATGCATGATCTTTAATCTACTTTCTATTAAAAGGTAATCGGATTTTTGAAAAATGGAGAAACATAGCGACCTTCATTTGCAAAGGAATCAAAATGCAACGCAATCGATTCACGAGACCTATTAAAACTGTGACGTATTAAGACTTTCATTAAGAAATTGTTTCTTTTCATCTTCGTAGGAATGTCACACAAAGTACTTCCATAACAGGCCATAATTTTCTTACGTAGATTTTTTTTATGGCCAACCGATTATAAGAAACTCGAGTTTTGCGTCAATGAGTCGATCGGGATAGTTTTGCTTTTTTTGTACGTAATACCTTACGTATCTGTTAATCTGTGCAAGTTGATTTCCAGAAATATAGTTAGCGAGATAAAAACCGGAAAAATTTGGTCCTTAAACTATACTTTAAAAAACACGCTAAGACAAATAAAAGAAAAACACTTGACAAAAAATAACAAAGACAAATAATTTAAATTTTCAATGTTATAACTACAGATTTATTCCAAATTTCACTGAATCATCGCCAGTGTGACTGAATATGGATGTTATTAAATAGCTTTCAATAGTTCTTTTATCACCAACCAATGGCCCAGGGGTGGAAAAAAATCATACCTCCCTTAATAGGCACAGTATCGAATCGGTTTAAAGTGATCGTTAATCCTCTAAACATTACGTAAAATGTTTGTCTGAAACAGTTTTTGATATGACCAACCCTTATGGCAACGGATGACCAAAATGTTGCTGGAATTGTAGGAAATTGGGTTTGTCGTATGCTAAACATGTGAAACTTTTTTTCTCTTGCAACCATTGTCGTATTGATTAAATTTGAAGTTTTTCTTAATTTTAAGGTGGAAATCTTTTTTATACCCTACTAAGCACCGGTGAAATCTACCTCCGCCTTCCGGCTTGCCGAAAGGATGTTTTTCATCGAGGCAGGTTACCGTCAGAATAATGCATTTCCGCTCTAGAAAAATGTATGTGATGACAAATATTGGTTTCAATTTTTAATGATTTTTAATCTTCCTTGCATCAGAGTTATTTGTGTTATGATTTCTTTCGAGTTTTTTCACGTAGAATTAAAGTAAATACTAATGGAGGGCACATTGAGAGACATTTTGTGAAACATAAATAATTGCGATTTTACTTTATTCATGAGTTCATGCGAGTTAATTTTATTTTATTCATTCTTTTTTACTTCGATTTTTAATCCATTCATTCAATTTATATAAATCGGGAGAGAAAAGGTTATGGAGGTAGAAGAATTCCGTTATTTGGGAAGTAAAATTACTAAAGATGGACGAAGCAGAAGCGATATAAAAAGCCGAATAGCACATGCAAAACGACCTTTCAGTCAAGTTTATAATTTGATACATCAAAAATTACTTAAAACATCAGGAAAACATTTTTGAAAGTATAAGTTTAGAGTCTACCTTCAAACATTTCTTTATATGTTAGTGAAACTTGAACGATCGGAGTACCTGAAAAGGAAAGATTACAAGGTATAGAAATGCAGTATTATAGGAGAATGTTAAAAATCAGATGGGCGGATAAAGTGACAAATGAAGATGTGTTGCGGCACAATCGATGAAGAGAGAAGCATATGAAAAAATATAGCTAAAAGAAAAGCCAGATTGTAGGCCAAATCTTAAGGCATCATGGAATAGTAACTTTGATTTTGGATGGACAGGTAGATGGAAAAAAATGTGCAGACAATGTTTGGAATATGTAAAACAAATTGTTAGAGATGTAGGATGTAGGGTGTATACAGAAATGAAACGACTGGCACTAGATAGAGAATCTTGGAGAGCTGCATCAAACCAGTCAAATGACTGAAACAAAAAAAAACAATTTATATAATTAATTTAGAACTCGTAAAATTTTTACAGGGCCTAATACTATTTTACTATAAAAACATCTATATCTGTTTTTGGGTAATTTTAACCTGATAGTCGAATAATATTATAATACAGATTTTATGTCATCTGCATTCTATTTCTGTTTAAGGTACGAGAAATGATAAAAGATTTGCTGAAAGTGAACACAACATTTATGGATGAAGGATTACATAATGAGGTATTGTTATTATATGCACGTAATTATATTAAGTCTATTCCTAAGAAGGAGATTGTATCGGCATGTGAATGTGTATATATGATGTTGAGAATAATTAGACGATAATGTTTTTGCTATTTAATTTAAATGTTATCTAATGGCTTCTTTTTGTATTTTGTTACAGATATACTTATTGATAAGTCAACTGAATATTGTCTCATTTAATATTTGTGGTCGTTTTAGCTTTGTCATACGTAGTGGCACAATAATTAAGGTAATAGATTAATAATATATTTTAAAATATGTAATTAATCCATCAATAGATAAATCTACCAATTAAAAAAAAATATAAAAATCAGGCTTATTTAATTGTACTGTTTGTAATTCAGGTGTATATTTTTGTGATAATATATTATTTTCAAATAAAATAAACAAAAACAAGTAATATTAAATCAATTATGAGATTGGTAAAGAAATTTTAAAATTTCAAGGTGGGTTCACATAAATTTATTTATTTATGTTCAATGACAAAAAATATTTGCATTTTAGTTAAACAACGTTTAAGCCATTAATATGTTTGAAAATCGAAGGGAAAATGTGTAAATTGATTTGATATACAAAATGGCGCACGAAATGATCCAACATTTTTTTGGCAATGTTTAGATTAATAATTATTAATGAGTTTTATGTTGGCAAAAGTGACAGCAGTTCATGAATATTTGTTTCTTCTCTTTCCGAGTGCGCTGTTTGTGTGTCGTTCCAATAATGCTTGTTACATCGAGCAATTTGGATTTTCATTCACCTGCATAAAAATATGTTGTTGTGCGAGGTCTAGACCAATTACAATAATGATAAAATAATTTTACCATACTGTTCACTGAGCAAAAACCGCAATGTTTTAAAAAAATTTTACTCATATTTACTACTTTATGTTTGTTCAACTGTAAATGACTAAATGTATTAACCATTATTAATTCTTCACTATCAATAAAAATATGCAACTCTTTATAATTTGGAATTATTCAATATCAAATATTGAATATTCATTGAACTCAAACAATGAATCAGGTAAAAAATAGAACAGAATATAATATGTTAAACTCAGTCTTATACAATACATGATCAATTAACAGTACGTGAATCCCTTATATTGTCTCCCTCCACAGATAGACACTTTCAAAAATGTCTTTTAAATGTTCAAGTGATGAAATCTTTCTCTCTCTACATACAAATACTTTTTCTCCTGATAACAATCAATAAGATCTAAAACCAATTCATACAAACAACCATCATTAAAACAAACGAGATATAATATGACAATCAGCAATCGTCAATCATTTTGGTGATGATTTCCAGATATTAATGGATAGAGTAATTAAATGCATATGCCCCTATGATTTCTGTCTTTTGGTTTTTGATGTTAGGACGTTTTAATCAAGGAGAATTTTATGTGCTACAATTTAAAGCATAATGGTACACATTTTATTTAAGACAACCATTAATTTTGTTTAATAAATTAATATGTGAAAATATAAACTAAAAAATTGTTAATTTCTTGGGAAATTCCAACACATTTATCAACATTCAAAATCTTGGGAGTGGTTATAGTTAAATCTATGAAGTATCATCTGGGACATGATAAACATTAGAAAGTGTGAAAGTGTGATGAAAGTCGAGTAGAAGCATGTCTTAATTTTCGTCCTTTATGTTGTTCCTTATCCTGTTATTCTGTATACCTAATATTTAATCCACTTAAGAAACACTTAAAGGATATAGTCCAAATCATTTATTCATCATTATTTCTCCAAAGCCCTAATAAGGCTTACAGTGGTGCATATAAAAGCTTTGGTGTTGATATTTTGTGGATTACTTGTATTAGCTGTAACAACATACAAAGTTAAAAATTCAGTATTCTCATCAACCTGATATTTTAATACTAATAAAAAATGTTAAAATATTTCTTGTACAGTTTGAAAGGATTCATCTGAATCAGACAAACTTTGTGTGGCTACATTGTGCACAACTAAAACAAAATACAAAATAAGTTAATAAAATTGTGTCCATACCCACCTAAATGTTGATTAACATACAGAATTTGTATTTATTCAGTAGTTTTTATTTATTTATTTATTCAGTATTTTTGGGATTAATGTAATTTACAATTAATGTTCACTTTATGTTACAGATGGTTTCCCATTTTTAAGGTTAAGTGTAACACTTTTTGAGAAATAAAACTGATTTTGATGAGCAGTGTGTTTTGTCCACAAGATAAATGCACTCTAGCAGGAAGGTTACGAATTGCTGGGAGCATGCAATTAAAATATTTAAGAGCTAATGCACTATAAGCATTAAAACTAGACATGTAAACTTAGACATTGAAGAATAGTCATGCGACTAAAGTGAAAGATAAAATGAATATTCAATTAAATATTAAAGGCACATTTTAAGAGGAAGAACAGTTTATTTTTACTTTACCATTCATGATTAAATGTATACAGTACACTGTATATGAGAGAACTCCTATGGTCAACAGATTTCACATAGTCTCACAAGTTATTGAAACCCTTAAAAGGTAAGGTACTAACTGTAATTTTTTTTTAAACAGCTCCAGTTTTCTGTGACAAGAGGAAATCCTTATTTCACATCAGAAATGCTTGGTATTCGGCATACGAGATATAATACAATCACTAGCCTTCAGGCTGAACTGGCACTACAATTTGGCAGAAGACTGCTAGGCTGGTGAAGCCTGAACTTCATAAAAATTAAAAACTGGTGCAGGTGCAGATGCTTTTATTACATTCTATAACAAGATTACTCTGCAGTACAGTTTAGTAAAGATACCTTGCAAAACAGTTTGAAAGTGATACTCCAATCAGAGTATGGTGCGCTACTTAATGAAGGTACGCTATTAAAATGTAGTCTAAGGCAATAACTAGCTATCATTTAGAACAACAAAAAAATTTGTTTTTAGAAACCTGTATGCTTAATATTTTATTCAGTAGCCTAAATGAATATTAGGACCAAACTTCTATAATTATCTTTAATATTGATGATAATAAATACTTCATAATGCCAACATCTAAAATAGATATTTATTTACACTGTAACGTTAATACTAACAAAAAGTACACTTATAGAAATATTACTGCACGGCGATTTGCTTTAATAAATCTATGTAAGTATTAGAATTATTTGTTTAACATGGTTACATAAATTTATTACAACATAAGTATTTATTTTCCCTTACGTTTATTATATATAATTATGCTCTTTGATTTTATTTTGACTATATCAATAAATAAATGTAACATTACATGTTTTTGTTAATAAAATAATCTGTCTACATACATAACAAACAATTGTACACAATCAACAATATTTGATAACATACTATTCAATTTTTAGTTGTTCTAAACCAATATCGTAAATTTCTGCTGTATTACTAAACATCTGTATACATTTTGCTTTTACACATTAGTTTTCCTTACAAAAACATTTTGTTTTTTGTTTCATGTATTAATTACATTTATTAGTTTCAATAATGAAGGATTACAGAATAAATTAAAATTCAGTTTATATAATACAATAGACCTAATAGTCTAATGTTATATGTTAAAAATTTTTTTTTTTTATACCTTCTGTAGATGACATGGTGGAAATTTTAAAACCTCACTATTACTGAAATAATTATTGGGACAGCCTGAAACTAAACATTACATATTTTAATATAAGTTATCTGCATAGTTCATGATTTCTTTTATGTAGAACAGTTAATAAGTACAAAAAAAGCTTCCAAGTTTTCTGTCTGTAGACAATAAATAATTTTCTATTAAAATTAATTCATAGAAAAACTAATTTAAAACAGAATGGGCATTGATTTGGAATATGCATAAAGTTATAACCTCACATTCAGGCTTTTCAGAAATCAGACTACTTTCCACCATTTTTATTTACACATACATTTCATAAAAAAGGATAGTTAAACTAAAAATCTCAAAGAGATTATAAAAATAAGTTTGATTCAATTTATCAATATTATACAATTAAACAAAATGAAATAAAAAAATATCTAAAAAAAATTATATTACATAAATATAATAAATAATACTATTACATAAATTTAACATCACATAAACATATGATATGTGTTTTTACATATGTTTTAGGAGAATGCTTCTGATAAGAATATTACAGTCCTTAATTCTGGTTTGCTGTTTGTATTATATTGTTTGTTATTTACTTACAAGTTTAACCAAAATTGACTTTTTATTAATGGTATAATCCGAAAAGCCATTTCAAAATAATTCAAATGAAAAGAGTAGAAAAAAGCACTTATATTAATTTTTCAAATGAGTAGAATAGAAAAGTTTCTTTCTTCAAGTTAGATCGGCAAAAATGAATTCAGACAAAAATTTACATTAGGTCACCTTACATCAGTTTTCTTTACAGTATGAATGAAAAGTTACCTTTCTTTACACACAAAATGCATGGAAGATGCGTCTTCAAAGTAGAACTATGAGTAAAAAATTTCTGATAAATACTACATATAGGTTTTTTTCACACGTATGAACAGACAGATGTATAACTTACACAGCAAGGAAGTATAAAATTCAAAGAATAACTTACAGCAAACGATTTTTGACAAATATTACATTCACTTTGAAGAATTTCTTTTCACCAGTGAGAATGGGGATATGCATCTTTAAAGTTGATCTCTGATTAAAAGATTTATGACAAAAATTACATGTGAACTTTGATCACCAGTATTAATGAGCAGATATTACTCTTTCATTTCATTTAAAAGACTTTTCACAATAATTAAAATGAATTTTTTTTCACCAGTTTGAATAGAGATATGAGTTTTTAAATTAGATCTTGACTAAAAGATTTCTGACAGATATTGCATGTGAATTTTTTCACCATCATGAATGTTTTTTTTTTTTAAATTATCTGTCTGACTAAATGATTTCTGACAGATATTTACATGAGATTTTTTTTTTCACCAGTATGAATGGAAATATGTCTTTGTAAATTAGATCTCTGATTAAAAGATCTCTGACAGAAATTGCATGTGAATTCTTTTTCGCCAGTATGAATCGAGATATGCGACTGTAAACTTGATCTCCGATTAAAAGATTTCAGACAGATATTGCATGTGAATTTCTTTTCACCAGTGTGAATGAAGATATGTGATTTTAAACCTGTTCTCTGATTAAAAGATTTCTGACAGATATTGCATGTGAATTTCTTTTCACCATTATGAATGGAGATATGTGATTTTAAAGTTGATCTCTGATTAAAAGATTTCTGACAAATATTACATGTGAATTTCTTTTCTCCAGTATGAATAGAGATATGTGATTTTAAATTAGATCTCTGACTAAAAGATTTTTGGCAGATATTGCACGTGAATTTTTTTTCACCAGTATGAACAGAAATATGTGATTTTAAATTACAGCTTTGACTAAAAGATTTCTGACAGAAATTGCATGTGAATTTTTTTTCACCAGTATGAATGGAGATGTGTGATTTTAAATTACATTTATGACTAAAAGACTTCTGACATATTTCACACATGAATTTCTTCTTATTATCATGAATTAATTTGTTCTTTAAACAATCATGATTTTTGTAATCTACATTACTTAAAAATGAATTTAAGCACACATCACAGTGTTTTCCTTTTTTTTCTCTAAACTGAGATGGTTCTTCATCAAAAACTGATCCTTTACCATGATCCTGCAAACAGATTAATACAACATGTTTATCCAGTAAAAAATGAAATATAAACTTTAGGTTACTTGAATCTAGTATATCTGATTGTTTTTAACTCCTATATATGAAACCCAAATTGTGATACTTGACATTAAAATCTGAAGACTTATTTCTCAATATATTACTATTTTAAAAATTTAATAAAAGATAAGTTAAATATTTGCATTTTTCTAAGCTTGTTTAATAAAACACACTATTAATAAATGATATTATTCTCTTAATATGTGGTGGGTAATTAATTCTCCATTATAGTTACAAAATTCATTTTTAATTTATCTTCCTTCTCAAAATGATCAAAAGAAAGCTATTTAATTGAAATATAATATAACATTTGGGTGAAAAAAATATGTCTCAATGTTGCAATATGTTTTTTAGATAAATCATGGATAAATTGTATACTTTGTATTCCGTACACAGAAAGATTTATTTAACAGATGATTATAATGTAAAAACATTTGTGAGTATATTATAAAACTTTTAATTATAAAATAAATGAAAATATAAACATTAAAAAAACTTACACGAGCGCTTATTATCTGCTGTTTATGAACAGGGGACACTAGGATCACTCAGTAGTATATGATGACACAAATGGATACACCCCTTTGTGCTTGCTGCAACTGTCAACTAACAGTGCACCATATCTTTCTGGATTATATCTGTTATGTGGCATTATGTTGCAAATTTAACCTAGGGGCTAATATACGAACAATTTTAAGGGATAATGAAATGTTGTTTTCTATGTTTTACGATTTCTTAGGGCCATCCGTTCATATTCAAATATTTAAATTACTGTGCTTAAAACTATTTATGCTATTTGCCACAAAGCAAATGGTAACTTTATTTTCATAATTTTTCATTTTACAATATATTTTATATGTTTTTAAAGATTGCTTTATTTTTAATTAATTTAACATTTGTTTTTAATTGAGAATTTTAACATTTAGTTTTGTAAAACAAATACATCATGACCGGGTGATGATAATGCATACACATTTTTCGCCCTCTCAACAAAAAAAAATTAACATTCTAAACTACAACCAATTCAAAAATTTGTTCAAACAAGTTGTTTCAGCAAATGGCAAAAATACAGTGCAACTAATATTGTATTGCACAGTTTATATAATTCTTCACTAGTAATTTTTAAATTGCTTTTCAAATAAAGTTTATAATTTTAAAGGTTTTTTTTTTATTGATATTGTTAAATGAGATATACTTTTCTCTCTCTAATAACAAGTCTACACTCAGTTTTTGATAAATAAATTTTGTTTCATGAGAAAAATTGCCATGCCAGACTGCATTCAAACCCAGAACTTTCCAGTGAAAGTAGGGATATTACTACTTTACCATGCAGAGTTAAATATATGTATACAGACACATGCGCACAAGCACAAAAGGTATCATTATGTGCATAAACTACATTAATTATAATTTCCATTATTATAATGTGCTAGGAATATACTCGTAAATATAAAATCAACTACAAACAGAGAATGATAAAAATAAATTATTCTATCAGATAAGTAAAACAATGCATATATTTACAATGGTATACAATATAAAATTAGAAGAAAATTATTTACAGAAAAATGAAAAATTTTAATAATATTATCGATCATTATTATTATTAATAATAATTGATTAAGTTTGTTCAGTTTTAAATATAATAAACAAGTAATTGATGTGCTAACTTTACTTACTTTTTCTGTTGTAATATTTGGATAATTAGAGAAAAATAACATTTTAAGAGGGCTAACAGAGGATTCAGTATTTTAATATAATGTTGTTACAATATTACATTAATAATGGTCTTTTATTTATGTTCTATAAATATGTTACTAATTAAAACAATTCTGTAACCACAATTAAAGAGTTGTCTTATTTATGCTAGGAAATAATGAAAAGTTGAAACAAAAAATTGAATTTCATATGTAAAATAGATACAAAATGAGTATAATATTTACTGTGGTATATTTCTGTAATATCTGTAATACAGAATTACAGGTAAGCATAATGACAAATTCTTTTAAGAAAATAACTACATTACAGTTTGTATGCTGAAACAAAGATAGAAAAGAAATCTCATCAAGTTCACTATTGAACATTATTACCCGAAAAGTGAAGGTCCAGAGGGCACAGCCTCCATGGACACCCACTGTATTTTTTATACTCATGGTTGTGTGAATAACACTAATAAATGACAAAACCTGAAAAGCTCTCTTTCCTCCAATGTTTTCCTTGTTCTTGACAACCTCCTGCTGTAAACAAACATATCCTTCTTGGTTCTCCTTCCCATTACCTTGTAATACCTTATCAGGAAGGGATCAAGGTAGAGAGCTGAAAATCAGATTTGTTGTAAAATGCATAGTCTATTATTTTTATGTCAAAAAACAAAATCAAAAATGGTATTAAGTTGTCATCCAAGAGTAAAACTTCACACCCCAAGTGGGTCTATGGCCTTAATATATGCCTTACTTCCCCGGGATAACATGAATGCATCCTGAAAATTTTGAAGCAATTGGTCGGTTGGTTCTCACATGGATGCTGTTGCAATCAAACAGAACCACCACAAGCTTTTGCATTTATATATTAGATACGCAAATTTTATTTCAAATACAGTAATTTTATATTTACATTTTTTTACTAGTTTTTTATTTTGCTGGGATGAAAAACTAAGATTCCTTGTTAACACCTGGAAGCAACACTTCTAAAATAAAGAAACATGGTCAGTATCACTAATGCTAAATATAATGGAAATATAAACTAACAGTAACATAAAAATAAAATTAACAAATGCTAAATATAATGGAAATATAAACTAACAGTAACATAAAAATAAAATTAACAATCAAAATTCACAATAACAACACAGGAAAAACAATATTAAAAAAATAAAATTGTAACATTATAAAACTCTAAAAACATATTACATAATTATTAAGCATTTGAGTACAGATGTATGGTCTTAAGAAACAACAAAATATTCAGTAACATAGTTTTGTTTCCTAAAATACTTTTGACGTTAGCCCCTAATTTACATTTCCAATGCAATACTGCATTAAAGACACAGCTCACAAGAAGGTATTGTTAGATTGTAGTCACAGAGAACACAAACGGGTGCATTGATCTAATTCATGAGGTGTCCATGAATAGTGTACTCTATTCACAATTGGTAAATAATAACCTTTTCTTGATGGTTATCCCTGCATGAAGAGTTTCACGGTCACACACTGCTCTTAACTGTATGAAGTTTATTGTTGATGGTACCAATCATTCACTTTGCCACTCATTACGAACCACACTCTTCAAAACAGAAAAAAATTGTCCAAACTAATGCAATTTGTGAAAGGAGGCTGTAAACAAGCCTCTTTTACCGCATGATCTGCATGCTCATTGCCTGAAATTCCAATATGGCTGGGGATCCAAAAGAAGCTCAAACTTGAGTTATACTGAGTCATTTCAGAAATAATAGACTGTTTTTCACAGAACATAAGGTGTCTGGAGTAAACCACATTTGTGAATTTTTACACTACTGACAAAGACTAAAGCAATGGCTTCGAGAGAAGACAGTCAAGGTTGTAATAACATTGAGTGAAGGTTATTGTACATTTAGAGATAAGAAAAGGTAATGAGCTCTGGTTCCTAGCAGAGCAGCAGATCTTTGCCACTCCTGAATATCGATTAACATTAGTCGTTGGTCAAACCACAATCTTAAAAATCTAACCCACATGCACGGTTTAATTGGTACACCATATGAGGTCTGTAAGAAAAGTAATGAGACTAGTTTTCTTTGGCAGCAAAAGTGGCAACACTGTAAAGTTACTAGTAAACATATGGTTATATGGACACCTAATGTATATTCGGTATTAATATTTTTGGTCTATTGTTGCCACGTGAGACTAAACAAACTTTTTGTAAAACAAGTTTTTGTTTTGCGTTACAAAAATGAGTGATCTGATTATGAAAAATGTTATGCAATCAAGTTCTGTGTTAAACTGTGTGGGAATGCTACTGAAACTTTTTCAAGATTGAAAAGGTCATATGGAGATAATGCTCTGTCATGAGCCAAAGTTTTTAGGTGGTTTAAAGCATTTTCTGATGGCCAGGAATCATTTACAGACAATCCACGCTCTGAAAGACCGTTAACGTCAAAAAGTGATGACAACGTTGAATGAATCAGAAACTTGATACGGTACAACCAGCAATTAACTGTCAGAATGACTGCAGAACAATTTAATTTGAATCATACCACAGTCCATGAAATTTTGACAAACGAATTGAACATTAAAAAAGTTTGTGTAAAATTGGTCCCAAAAAACCTCACTGCTGAACAGAAAAACAACAGGGTGGAAGTAAGCCGCGATCTTCTAGGGTGAATTGTAACTGATCCTCATTTTCTAAAAATATATTACTACTGTTGATGAATCTTGGATATTTGAGTATTACCCAGAAACAAAACACCAGAGTGAGGATTAGCACACTTCAAAACTCACCACGTCCCAAAAAAACAAAAATGTGCAAATCAAAAATTCAAACCATGCTAATTTGTTTCTTTGATAGTAACAGCATTGTTCATAAGGAGTTTTTGCCAACAGAACAGACTGTAAATCAATATGTTTAATGAGAAATTCTTGAAAGACTGAGGAAAATAGTTGCCCGCATGAGACCAGCCATCAAAGGCAAGTGGTGCTTCATCATGACAATGCACCTTGTCACACTGTACTCTCAATTAGAGAGTTTTGGCAAAGTAAAACATTCCTGTAGTTCTTCAACCACCTTATTCACCTGGATTGAGTCCCTGCGACGTTTTCATGTTCCCAACTTTAAAAAAAACACCTCAAAGGACACCATTTTGGAACAGCAGAAAACATTTAAAAAAATGTATCCAACCATCAGAAGAGAACTCCGGTTTCTGAGTTCTAACACTGCTATGACAAGTTGAAAACCGTTTGAAGCATTGCATGGCTTCCCAAGGGAACTATTTCGAAGGTGATAAAGAGAGTCCATGTAAAATTGGATTGTAAAAAAAGTTATATAATAATAAAAAAATAAATCTTACCATTTCTTCAAGTTTTATATCAAACTTTTCTAATTTAACTGAAGGAATGTCCAAATTACTAAAAGCCAATGAAATATCACTGCTCTCTATATGAAGTGGATCTTCTGTTTTTGGCAAATAAGTGTGTGCTTCAGCAACATCCTTTAACATAAATAAAAGTATTTTGTTTTCATTAAGTTATACAAATGTGTTTCAATTTATTAGTTTATCAGGAATTATATTTTACAACCTACCATGGCTGATACCACTTTTTAATGTGTAAAAATAGATAAAAGCAAATACAGTTGAACAAAGAAATGTAAAGATGAAAAATATTCTTCTTATACACTTTTATATGATAATAAGATATGCTAAAAACATATGAAACAAACATGTATTAGGATACATGAGAAAAATACAATAACACAGATACATAAAAAAAAAACTTTTAATAATGTTTCTCTAAGTGTGGTACCATTTCTTGAATTGATTTTTTCATACATTACAGATCTGTAAATACAATTTTTCTACCCCCTTAGTTTTATACGCTTCAAAAAAAATTAAGGAAAAATCTGTAAAATGTATAATTTTGCACGGCCATACCTGAATTAGTATGATTTCACTGATGCTTTTTTTTTATAAATAGCCTCAGGCACACCCCGAATTAATGTCCAACAGTAATCAGCTAGCATGTTAGTATTCCATTTCCCTTTATAGCGGATTTCCATCACTGAAATGTCTGTGGAAATGTTCACCGTGTTCGTCACTTATGACTCCAAGGTTATCCGGCATAAAAATCCGGATGTGAGCGAAGGAAATATATTTTCATAGACATGTTATATTCCATAGCTCTGATGAAGTAAGAAGTTGATTAACAATATCGTAATAATTGTTGGATTTTTGTTTGCCAAGAGAAAGTTTTGCAAACATCTTTAAATGAAGCCCAAGCTGCACTTTCTACATTATTTAACATTGAGTTAAATACATCATCTTTGACCAACTCTTATTTGAGGACCAACAAATATTCCTTCTTTAATTTTTCCTCCACTTATATTCGGAAATTTCTGCCTGATGTTGACTATCCTTTTTCATTGCTTTTATAAAATTTTTCATTAGTCCTACCTTGATAAGGTGAGGGGATAAAAATATTTTTTAGTGTTCAACTACAGGCTCATGAATAATATTTTTCCCATTTGGAGTTAAATTGTCTGTTTCTTCCACTGTTTGGTAACACAATGTTTATCCCTAGCTCAGCTGTCCCATTCACAAAGAAAATACATGTACTTAGTACAGCCTAACTGTATGACTAGAAAAATAACTATAATTTTCAAATCACTATATATGTTCCAGCTATGATTTTTTATGATTTATTTTTTCAAGAACGTCTTTCATCACATCGTATGTCTCTTTCAAATTAATACCATAAGCGACAGGTATTGAACAATATTTGTTACAGTTGTGTAGTAGTATCACTTTTAAACTATACTTGGATGAATCTATGAGAAGGTGCCAGTCGTCAGGTTTATGAACTTGTTCTAAGTGCAACATAAGCTCTTCAATATTTGTGCAATAAACCAAATTATTTTCATCATTAAAGTACTAAGAAAATTCTTTTTGTCAGATTCGAAAGCCCGAAATTGTTGTATTTTTTTAAGTAAATTCCAACCTTGCAGTCTTGATCCTAACAGTTCAGCTTGACTTTTTGATAAATTTAAATACTAACTATGTCATTTAATTCACCTTGTGATATAAGATGTGGCTTATTGGAAGATAATTCAAAATCAAAATCATTGTTGTCTTCTTCAGTACTGCCTGATTCTTCATCACTGCTTTCGAAACATACATTCTTAGGTGGCTCAGGAACTGGAATAATTTCACTGTGAGCTGTAAGCCTGATTGTAGATTGCAATGAAGTAACAATCGGTTACATCAGGGGTGGCCAACTTTTCTGTATATAAGATCGACTTTTTATCTTAAAAGTGTGTCGCGATCGACTTGTTGTCATAGGCGTAGTCTAAGGGGGAAGAAGGGGTGTGAAATGCATACTATGTTTATACACTGTGTTTCAGTATAAGGTGCATTCCAGCGAGGTATGGGTAGATAAATAAAATATATTATTTTTTAAATCACTTATTAAGTTTTCAAGATATAGGCTCATGAAGAAAATAAATTTCCAGACCCAACTTTTGATAGCAGCATTACTTGCGGTACTTAAAAAATTTGATTTTCCGACACTTTTTCAACATAGATTTTTACTAACTTAAAATGCAATTAAGTGTTTTATCATCTGCAATGTATAAGTTGTTGTACTATTTGTTCGTAAATATAAAAAAGTTGTTATAAAAATGCACAGTATGGCTGATAATTTGATTTCAGTATTTCACATTGAGTTATTTGGGGCCAGGACAATTTATAATGAAAGAATAATAAGGCTTACTTTTTGCTAATCTATCAATAGCTCGCTGAGTACACCTTATACTGAAATATAGATATACGGCTTATCTATCTACGTAAAAAACAAAAACAGGGCCAAAAAACTCACGTCCAGGAGAATTAAAAGAACATGGATAATTATTAACAATATTTATTCATTCAAAGTAGCTACAGATAAATACAGATTTAGAATTTACTTTGTTACATTAACATTAATGGGAAGACTGAGTTTGCATGTCTCTAACCAAGGAATCATAATTAGGTGTATATCCTGACAAAGATAATAATAATGAGTCTTCAGTATGGGAATCAGTCAGGACAGAACGTTGTTTAGCCTTTATTACAAGTATGAAAATGCCGATTTGCATAGGTATGTAGATCCAAAACAAGAATAGATATATTCGCTACATTTGGTGATACTGGGATATTTTTATTGATTGATATATTTCCAAAAATCTTCTTCAAATTTTCTGGCTAGTAAGATTGTCAGTTTGTAAAATTATTATTTAATTTTCTAATGCCCTTTAATCCATATGAAATATGTTTGAAATTTTTTTGCTAATGCGTTTCACACTTAAATCTTTTTTAAAAGGAAAATATATAAATTCCACAATTTCTTTAATTTTTCAAAATCCTAGAATTTTACCTCAAAATCTTCAATTACTTTTTGGATTTCTGCGACGTATTTGTTGATATTACAATTAATATTTTTATGTTTTTGTAAGTTATCTGCCATATTTGGAAAATGATTCAGATTATTTTGTTGCAGATCTTCTATTAGCAAAATAAATTTTGTTTTATATGCGTCTATGCAGCTGATCATATCAATTACTGTTTTATTTTTATCTTGTAATTCTAAATTTATGACTTAATATTGAAGTAAAATCGGTAAGAAATGCTAAGTCACTAAGCCAAGTTTCATCATTTAGATTTTCACAGTTTCCATCTTGTTCGAGAAGAAAATCTATAATTTCAGACAATAAATCTCAAAATCGCTGCAGAAATTTACCTCTGCTTAGCCATCTGAAATTGGTATGCAGTAATAATTCAGTTTGGCCTTCATCGAGCTGCAGTTAGAAGAGACGCCATTTGAGGGAACTTCCTCAAATCGAATTAACAATTTTAAATGCTATGTCCATTACTTCTTTTGTGTTTAGTCTCTTGCTAGCTAACACTTGCTGGTCAATTATGCAGTGATAGCTCAAAAAGGCTGGGAATTCATCTTCATTTTGACATAGGGCTATAAATCCATTTCTGCAACCTATCATTGCAGCTGCGCCATCCGTTGTTATTGAGACTAACTTAAAAAGTGGTACTTTCAAATCACTGAGCAAGTTTTTAAAGGTATTGAATATGTCTACCCCTCTAGTCCTTTCCTTCAAAGAAATCATACTCAACAATTCTTCTTTAGATGTAAAATCCTTAAAAACCATACGAATGAAAACAAGTAATTGTGCTGTATCACTTATATCTGTCGATTCATCACACTGAAGGGAAAAACATGAACATCTATTAATATCATTATATAACTGCTCTTTTACATTCCCACTCATCCTTTCAATTCGTCGCAACACTGTGTTTCGAGACAATTGTAGATCTTGAATTGCAGCACAATTTCACTCTTGTTCTTAAAATCATTAAAAAGTGAGTCTGACATTTCCAAAAAAACTTCCTTTACAAATTCACCGTCGGAAAATGGCTTACACTTTTTTGCTAAGAGATAGCTTACTTTGAATGATGCAGTAGTTACTGCTTGTGACTTCAACCTTGGCTTTTTAAAAATGCTTTGTTGATTTGTTAATTGAGTTTTAAGAACCCTAACTTTATTTATGTTGTCTCAGTTCAGAATTTGGTGGATAATCTGTTTGATACATGTTATGTAAAGCTAAAAAATGTCTCTCCAGATTATCCTTTTTAGCAATGACTACCGAGATAAGGCATATTAAACAACAACGTTTAACATTCACCATCGTAAAAAAGTAATCGAGTTCCCATTCTTCATTGAAGTGATAAGTTTTTGATTTTTTCAGTTTACTACTCGTGTCCATGGGTATACTAGAATGCAAAGAAATATGACAATTTAAAGAATAAATATTGAATTAAATATTTTCCTAGAAAATTAAAAAAATCATGAACTGCGGCAATTATCTCCGTTACATTGAGAGAAATAATAACAATACTGCATATTACGATCGGAGACAGCAAAACAAGAATATTAAAATCTAATATAGATATATTCAAATTTACAAGAAGTATGTTAAAGTTACAATATATTTATGATGGTTTACAATACCGACTTCTTAATTTAAATAGAATTATTGTAATTCCTAATATATTTGTAATACTTATTTTTCTCTCAGTGTAATGACCGCAGTTGCCATCTGTTGCCGAGAATGCTCACTTATCAAGTAAATAGATAGGTAAGAAAAGCAATTTAATTTAAAACAAAGAAAAGGTACTTACGTTTTAAAGGGAAGAAAAATTGAAACTGAACGTGGTCAACGAGGATAAATAATATTGATTAATAATAATACTGTTAATACAAAAGAAAAGAAGCTACCGTATGACACTACCAAATATTCAAGCTAACTGACTGTGTTCTTCGATGAGTCGAGTCGTAACTGTTGCGTTCACGCGTAGCGTCTGGTGACAAGTGTAACACATAAGTCAAAATGTATTGTGCTGGTGGGCAGAGATCACAGTGTCAGGCTGTCAGAATTCTAGGAATTTATGGCCTTGGCAAATTCCCAGAATGCATTAAACTATTGCTATAAAGTTTTGTTTTCTACAATCGCTTCAAACTCCATGGTAGACGGAATTCCACCCCAGATATTGCGAGCGATCGATGATTGACCAAAATTGGCCTTGCAATCGACTTGTTGGCCACCCCTGGGTTACATGATTCTTTAGTTCACACCAAACCATAGGTACACCAAATGGCAAAGCCTTCTGTTTACCTTTCAGCCACCCTCTTAAATATACTGAGCAGTTATTTCATAGTACATGAGGAGCCCACGTCTTATCCTGATAACCAATTTTACACTGAATGTATAAATGATATGCTTTTTTAATTAAAGGTGTAATGTTTTTGTTTGATTTTAAGGTAAACTCATCACATACATAACAAAAGGCATCTACATCATTTACACAATTCTGAGGCATTATGACACTGCACTGTTAACAAACTTGACAGGAATAAGACTGAACAAAATTAATTCATTCCTAAATCCAGTGCTTAATACAAACAACACAGTTGTTGTTTTTTCAGCTACATGTTTTGACCTGCACAGACATGATTAATCTTGTCCATGAAGGCTGATTCTTCAGTATTAGATATGATGTCATAATATGTGACTGTGATACGATTTAATTCTTTGTCTAGTATTGTTTATTTATAGCTTACAAATTATATTAACAAAGTTAAACAATAAAAAATGAGCTAACAGAATACAATATAGGAGCTTAAAATGCTACTATATGCTGAAAAATGAAAAAATCCTTAAATTAAAAATTTTTCAAAAATGGTGAGTGATAGAAAGATTCTGAGTTTACATTCGTTTTCAGCATCAAAAAACAGATTAAAATCATGTATCACATGTTATGAAATAAAAATTATGTTTATCAGTGTAATCAGTAGGTGAATCATAAAATAAGGAGTGTCATTAAATTTAATAAAGTTGGCAGAGTTAAGCAGATGAAATGGTACATAAGAATAAAACTGTGTCCTTTATTTTGTAAGTTGGTGGTTTTATTTTCTATTGCAAAATCATTTTTTTGACCAATTTTGAGAACTTTTATCAACTAATTGTCAGATAGCACCAATTTTTCAAGTTACTTTTTTAACACATTGCCATATTTTTATCACTAGTCCCCATTGTCAGTATTAACATTTTCACCGGTGCATTATAGGTTCAAATCTTGTAAGCTTTTACATTTTCTAATGCTATCTGTCTCACTTGTGCTAACTATCTGTGTTACTTAGCAATGTTATGAGCAGTATAAATGCCTATCTTGTTTAGGCTTCGACTGTACCAATCTTTATGTTCAACACTAAACTGAAGTGATGGAAATTTTAACTCTCTTTTTTTTTACCAGCTATCTAGAACCTTTTTTTTTCTTTAGTAACTTCAACTTTGTTTTGCCCTGCTTCCCAGAGTCAGACCCACAATTAAGTATTACTCAAACTCTGAGACGTCCCTGTCTCTAACCACCTGGGCAGCAACACTGGGCCTGGCAATACCGTTCCCAACTTCTCCACCCAGGCAGCCAGGACTCGACCTTTTATGCCACATCTCTAATAAGAGGACCTCTCTGAAGCCCCTGGCTTTGCCAGTGAGAGCAGTGGCAATGGTTCTCCCAACCAGCACCTGCTCCACCCATAGCCTACCACCTCAACTCCTTAGGGGGAAGTCACCCACCTAGAGATGTTCCGGTCGCCACCCCCCCCCCACATTCCTAGCCATGTTGTACCCACAGCCTACCAGTATGGAAGGTGCCGAATCCAAGGTACCCTCTCTAGGAAATGTGTTTGATTGCCGATGGTCCACACCAGCTGCCAAATCAAACAGCCAGGCCTGAGGAGTCCAGTCAAGTCCATCGATATCCTCCACAAGTTCAGGAGCAGAAGACATCCTTTGGCCATTCCCGAAGGACCAACTTTCCTAATTCCTACTCATCTACTCTGTCCTCAAGCACCTGCTGGAGGTCGCCACATCCAGATAACCATCATGCACCCTCTCCAAAGCTAAAATATTTCACGGAAAAATAAACCAAAAAATTTTGGTTTTTATTGTAAACAACATGTAACAGTTATGTACAACTATTACATCCTGTTTGCCAACTGGTTGGCAACAGGATACATATCTCATAGCAACTGTAGGCTCCAGCGTAAAAGTCACAAGAAATGTAAATCAAATAAAAATACTGAAGAGGAACAACCAGTAAAACACCGAAAAAACATCTAAAATAATAAACAACAGTAAGTACACGAAGAAAATTATGAAAAACAATTTTTCAACCATTGGAAAATAAATACCAAAAATAAACAAACCGACGTAGTAACACAGTAAATATCTACTGGCAACTGTGGACTCCAACAAAGAAAGACACAAACTTAAATTAATCACAAAAATACACAAAAAAGAAATAAAATAACAAATAAACGTCCAGAACACTGAAATAATAAATTAATTATGCAACACAAACAGTACAAACACAAAAACATGATAGCCCAAATAGCCAAGAAGACATCCTGACCAGGCCACCACAAAATAAACACAAAACTCTGTAAAAATAACAACAAAACAAAAAACAACAAAATGCAACAGAAAATATTGCTTCAGAGGATGAGATGAATGACAATTTTTGAGGCTGACAAATCACACAGCTTTCTCTCTTTTTCTGTTTAGCCACTGGAACTGCTGTAAAGTATTACTTCAGAGGATGAATGAGGATGATATGTATTTATGTAAATGAGGTGTAATTTTGTACAGTCTCAGGTCTACTATTCTTGTTCAAGTCCTAGTAAAGTCAGTTATTTTTACAAGGATTTGAATACTAGATTGTGGATACCAGTGTTCTTTAGTGGTTGGGTTTCAATTAACCACACATCATGAATGGTCGAATTGAGACTGTACAAGACTACACTTCATTTACATTCATACATATCATCCTCATTCATCCTCTAAAGTATTATCTGAAAGGTAATTACCAGAGGCTAAACAGGGAAAAGAAAAGGTCTACCATTTCTGAGATGTGTGGTTAATTGAAACCCAACCATCAAAAAACCCCGGTATATCCAAGATTTAGTATTCAAATTCGTATAAAACTAACTGCCTTAACTAGGAATATGGTTAATTGAAACCCAATCATAAAAAAACCCAGTATATCAAAGATTTAGTATTCAAATTCATATAAAAGTAACTGCCTTAACTAGGATTTGAACCTTAGAACTCTAGAATCCAAAATCAGCTGATTTGCAAAGACACATTCACCACTAGACCAATCTGGTGGGTTATTACAGAGCTTATCAGGACCAAATGCATGTCACGAGATGTCAAAACCAACTACCTAGGACCTGTACCCGCAGAAGGGAAATCAAAGGTCTTGCCGTAAATGCTCGTACAGGACATACGTAACTGGTACTGCAATCGTGTTTTAAATGTTTTAATAATTCAGTACACTATACAAACATAAAAATACACTAGGAATAGCTTCACAAGAGAAAATATTTCATTGGGGAAGCTGTTCACTGATGTTTATAGTCTGTTTGCATGAATTACGAAAAAATCTCCAAAGAGAATAAGAAAGAATGTATGTTTGGATAAGGAACTTTGTCTGACAAAGAAATGACAGCAGTGCTTCAAATAATCTAATATAAAAACTAGATGCATGCAGAAGATCCCAGTTTTTAAACTCTAAAAATATCTGAAATTAGTCTCAAGAGTTGTCTACAAATTACAGAAGATTACAAAGTGAAACAGTAATGACTAACAGATTCCATTTCTGCTAAAATGAAAATTCAAGCAGTTACATTTCTAACAACTGGAAATAGTGTAATAAACTTGGCAACAGGTTTACAGGAATTATAGAACTAGTTGTCAGATTATTGCTAAATTATGTAAATGCTGTGTATGAAGGTTACAAGGAATATGAGTAAAAAAACTTATATTTCAAAATTACCTTTTTTTTAAAGATATCACCTGCATTAATTAGCATATGTAGAATAAAATATTGTGTAATTCAAACAGCAGAATTCAGTCATGTAATTCATTTTCAAAAGTATTTAAAAAAATAAATAAAAGTGTAATTATTCTAAGTAATTTAATGAAGGAAAATAATTAATTAATAGCAGCCAATATTGGTTTATGACACAAAATATCTTCATTTTCTGGTTTAACATCTAAAATTTCACTCACATAATCTAACTTAACATATATCCAAAGTCCATTCTGCTCACTTGTATGTATGTTCTGGAATGGAGAGTATAAGAAGGGTTTGCATTATTCTTCATTCAATTTAATTCTGTATTAATTTTACAAGAACATAAGAATTAATTAAAGAAGTGAAATTAAGTACACAAGAACAGGAGATATTTCACAGAAGCGATAAACATTATACTTTTATACTCATGACAAATTAAATTTTTAATTATTCTTAACTTTTTTTGGACTAGGATACTCCTGACTAAACTTTCCAACTGAAATAGTGAGTTAATTTATAAAATTAATTTATTTAAAATGAGTTAGTTTACAAAATTACAAATGCATGACACATAGCGCACAATAACACATCAATCTTTATTACATCATGAAATCTTTAAACAGCACTGGTATGAATTCAATTAATTAAAAAGTGACAGATGTAAATGTTATATACCTTCTTTTTAAATTAACCTTTGATTTAGTACGTACTGTAACAGTGTAACCATATATATAAAAGATGTATTTTTCAAAACATCTTTTAACATATAAGATGAATTTTATGTGTTCATAATAAAAAATAGGAAGAGAAAAGATTGCAAAGGTAGAAGAATTTAGTACTTTTCAAGAAGATGCCTACAACCGATCTATAGTTAGTCAGTTAGTCGCTGTAGTTAGTTAGTTGTTAGACAGCGCCACTGAAATGAGAAAATACATAGTATATATTTTTTTCTTTTTAAGTACATACTGTGATATCATTAAAATAAAACGTGGATACTGTAATAATAAAATAAAGTACAGTATTTTTTGAATACAGTAATTTACATATATCACTTACTATATAACTTAACAATAACCTAATTTGTATGTATGCTTTAAATGTTAGGCTCTATTTAAGCAACTTCATTATATGCAGAAATTTTTTAGAACGTAACACCCACATAAATTGAAGGTGCACGGTATAATAAATTTACATAAATATATATTTATATAATAAATAAATCTAAAAGTGTTAAAAAAATTTAACCAAACTTAACCTACGCTCACTCGCACACTAACCTTCGCTCACTAGTAAAGGTTACCAAGTGAAGTGAGTATAGGTTAACTTAAATAAATTATAAATATAAACTAACAAATTTATTTCTTCCTTTCAGTGGCACCATCTAACAATTAACTGACTAACAACAGATCAGATGCAGCCATCTTCTTGAAAAATACCAAGAATTTTGTTATTTCGGAAGTAGAATTACTAAAGATGGACAACGCAGGAATGATATAAAATGCCAGCAAAACAAGCTTTTAGTGAGAATATAATTTACTTACATCAAAAATTAATTTAAACGCGAGGAAAACATTTCTGAAAGTATATGTTTGGAGTGTAGCTTTATATGGAAGTGAATCTTGGACGATCGGAGTACCTGAGAAGAAATGATTAGAAGCTTTTTAAATGCGGTACTATAGGAGAACATTAAAAATCGGGTGGGTGGATTAAGTGTCAAGTAAAGAGGTGTTGCAGGAAATTGAAGAAGAAAGAAGTATTTGGAAAAATACAGTTAAAAGAAGAGGAAGACTTATAGGCCATATATTAAGGATCATGGAATAGTCACTATTGGAGGGACATGTAAATGGAAAAACTAGTGCAGTCAGACAACGTTTGGAATATGTAAAACAAATTGTTAGGGATGTAAGAAGTAGGGGGTATAAAAATGAAGTGAATTAACTGGCACTAGATGATGGAAGACAAAAAGTGTTCATAATTCCAAAATGGTGATAAGAGGGTTTGATCCAAAACACATGATTTTTTGATTAAAAGAAATAAAAGTGTATGGGCCTGGTTCATAACCATAAAGACAATGTCAATGTAGTTACCTAAGTAACCGGATGCCAAATATAATATCAATTTTTATAAGCAGTCAAACTATAAGCTTATTTTATGTCTAATGTTACTAACAATTAACTACCTTCATTAATTTTTCTGGGCAGAAAACAACTGCAACAAAATGATTATTAGATCAACAACAAAATAAAATATATAAAGACTATCACACAGAAACAAAATATCAAATAAAACTGTTGAATTAATGCCGAGCTGAATGTGAAAAACGAATAGTTTACAATAACAGCTATAAAATTATTTAAAAAGGTGGTGGAACAACAGAATATGTGGCTAGAATAAAACAAGACAAATCTACACACATTTAAAAATTTTGTGATTTTTTCACTTTAAAAATAATAAATGTGTATCTAGTCCTCAACTATTTAAGAGATATTTTACGTGAATGGAGTCAATTGTCCAAAGAGAAAAGAGGAAGTTCAGATCTGCTAGTAACTTTTAAATCAGGGTAAAAAAAGTCTTAACGCAATTAGCAATTTTAATTCTGAAATATCTTGCGATTCTGATTATATTTCTTGGTTAATCATGAAGTTTTCAATAAGTGAACTGGCTTCCAATGAAAAATTACAAACGTTAAAACTTTACTAAATAATGCCATGTGAAACAAAAACTTACAACCTGTATATTGATAACAATTCTTTTTAGTGTATTCTTTTTTCAATCACTTTTGTACAAATACATGTTATTAGTTACAATACTGGTTCTTAAAAGGCTGTTCTAAGTTTCCATCTAGTTCAGTGTTGCTAAGTATATGATAGCATAGATGGAAAGCACATAGATACTTGTACAGGTTGTAATAAGGCCTTTGATAACTTAATCATGTATTACTGTTCAAAAGCTGTATTATTGTGCATTATCTGATATGGTGTTACAAGACACATGAAAAATTAAAATTAATGATTAAAAAAAGAATTATTAAAATGAAAAATTAACAGTTTTCGAAAAAATTAAGTCAATTTAAAATTTAAACAAATTTCTTTAAATTAATTAATTTGCAATTGATAGGCTTCCAAAGAAAAATTGTAACCGTTATCCTTTATAAAAAAATAGAAATATGTAGAACATAAAAAGAGATCAATTTAATGACGTTATATTTTACCTGTTTTTTTTTTATGAATTGTGTAATAATTTGAACTTGGAATTATTTAATTGTGTCTGTTTAAAAAGTTTTAAAATAATTGAAACAAATAATAAAAAAAAGATACAAAATTACACCAGATTCTTACCAAAAACTTACTTGCTCAGATGTCAAATCAGTTTCTGCCTTAACTACTGGTACAAACAAAAATTCATTCTCTTCCACTTCATCCTTAACTTCTACTTTAATATCAGAGCACAATGGTTCTCCAGCCATAAATGAATCATTAATTGTTGTGTCCATTTTCTGTAAACAGAAATAAATTTAATTTATACTTTAAACACAATCAGAATAATGTTACTTTCAGAATAAACAGTGGATAAACATAGATATAATAACACTTAGTTTTCCATCTACTGATTGCTGTCCTTTTTTTAAGTTTTTTAAGTACATTTAACAATTACAGTCTTTAAGAGCAAAATGAAATAGACAATAATGATCACTTTGTTAGCTTGCATAGCATTCTTACCTACTACATAAAAAGATGAAAAATGCTTCAGTTTTGAATTTTAATTAACTTGCACCATACTGCAAGCTGATAATTTTTATTATTAATTTACTATTATTATCTATTAATAATAATTTTTATTAGATTTGGTGGAGAAAATAAAAAAAACAGGTAAAAAATTATCAGCTAACATTATAGTGTATAAACATACTGCTGGGTTAATTTTCTGCAATAACTCAATTGTTTGTCAACAGATTTTTACAAATGAGATGTTATTTTGTTCAGAATAAAATACTTAATAAATTTTATAATAGATAAAAATTTGATCAAACAAATAATTACAAAGATATTGAATATTAAAAAATTAAGATGGACGCTACTTTGAAAGTGATATTTTAAATTTCTTTTTATTTTGTAGAATACGACACCTCTTAGATCAGCCAAATTGAATAAAAGTAGGTTTAACCGTTCCTGAGAAATAATTTTTTTGTTGTAGAAAATCACAAAATGGCGACCAGAAGAAAACCAAAGCAAAATAGGACTTACATTGAAATTTTTAACTCATTTTGGTGTCCTGAATCAGTACCTGAAGTTTGGGGAATATGTCCTGGAACACTCCATATAAAGCATTCTGCTTTTTGTAGGCGCAAAAACTAAGTGTCACATATCCTTTTTCAGCAAAGATAATACCAATTTTATAAGCTGAATTATTATGCAAATGATAAATATTTATTTAAAAAGTATTTACAACGATACATTGTCATTTTTAAATAATAATAATTATTATATTAATTATTTACTCATATCTTAGCACATTTATATCACTATTATTTCATGTAATTATTACTTTTATGAATTGATAAAATGAATATCCACTTCTGTCTTTATGCTTTAACTTTGTAATGAATGATTATGTTACTTTTTTCCTTATATTTTAGTGAAATAAAACGTGTATTTTTTGATTACCAATGTTAACAGTACACTAAACAGCTGATGTGGATACCATATGATTTCCTTGTATACCTATTAAATTACATATTTGCATTTTCTTAAAATGAGAAGTACATAACATTTTATTACTTAATAACTTCTGATACTTTTTTTTTGTTATTGAATTACTTATTGTAATTTTTTTTACAATCAGAGGTAAAAAATGATTAATAAATCAATATACAGGGTGATTCAAAGAAACGGGAAATTTAAAAAATTAAATAACGTTAATGAAAAATTTTTTTTTGAAAATGAATTTTATTTCATGTAATTGTACAAATGTTGCCATTTTAGGATACATACATTTTAGTTTATTTTTTAAAGATGACATTTTCCAGGTGACTTTCTCTTCTACATAAACACTCACGAAGTCTCTTCGTTAAATTGTTCATGGTTTGACGTAACATCTCAACTGGAATTTCCGCAATTGCTTCTCGGATCTTTGCCTTCAGTTCTTCCGTTGTAGCAGGTCTACTGTGAACACTTTGCTTTTAAGGTGACCCCACAAAAAGTAATCGCAAGCTGAGAGATCAGGCAATCTGGGAGGCCATCTAATGTGACCATTTCGTGAAATGACATGTTATCCAAACAATCGGCGTACAGTTGCCATCGATATCCGTGCAGTATGTGACATTGCTCCGTCTTGTTGAAACCAGGCTGTGTTAAGAATCGGTGGAAATCTCTTTTGTTGTTACTCAACAAAGGTTTCAAGCATGGCTACGTAATGAGCTGACGTCACTGTAATCGCAAGACCGTTGTCATCCTCAAAAAAAATAAGGGCCTATAACATCGTAAGATGAGATAGCACACCACACGGTCACTTTCTGGCTGTGCAACGGACGCTGGTGTAGCTGCGTAGGATTTTCTTGTGCCCAGTATCTGAAATTTTGCTTGTTAACAAATCTACTGAGGTGGAAATGCGCTTCGTCTGACATCCACAGTTCGTGAACAAACTCTTCGTTATCTTTATCTTCTGAAGCATTACATTACAGAATTGTTCTCATACGACTACATCGTTCGGTTTCAGTTCCTGGACGATCTGCAACTTGTATGGATGGTATTGCAAGTCCTTCACTAACATTCTTCGAACACTTGCACTATGCAATTGTAAAGATGCTGAGAGACAACGGATTGACCAATGTGGACTTCGTGTGACAGCATCTTGTAAAGCTTGAACATTCTGTGGTGTACGGACGGTTCGCTCACGGCCTGAAGGATTCTTTTTCATTGCCGAACCAGTTTCCTCAAAATTAGATATCCATGTTTTAAGTGCATGTGCTGATGGAACACGGTCGTGCCGTCCCAGATTAAAATGATGGCGAAATTCTCTACGGGCACCCTCCACACTGTCATTGTTTTTGTAAAACGCTTTGATAGCAAATGCACGTTACGCACCACTCCAAGGATCCATGACAACTAAATGGCAGGTTATGTTAGAGAGGCTGGCACCACTTATCAAGTGGTACCAATCGCCCATGGCTAGCAACACAACTTTCCCATTTCTTTGAATCACCTGTATTTAAATTAAAAAAAAAAATAATCAGATGTTTCACTAAATCTGATGTGGACACTACATGACTTCCTTGTACGCCTATTAAATTACATATACACATTCTTTAAAATGAAAAGTACATAAAATTTTATTTCATTAATAACTTCTGATATTTATTTTTTTTATTTTGTTATTACTGAATTATTATTTAACGTAACAATTTCTTTTATAATCAGAGGTTAATAATTATTAATAAATCAATATACAAATATTTAAATAAAAAAAGAAATCCAAGTCACATTGAACCAATGTGCCCTACCCCTTGTAAGATCCAAATATTTCATTAATTAAAATTTTTATTTGGCTATTATTGCCAATGGCAGAAAGGCTCCTGGAATAGATTATATTATATTAATACCTGTAGAATTACTGGGCAGTGCAGGTGAGGAAGCGATTGATAGATTATACAAACTGGTGTGTAATATTTATGAAAAAGGGGAATTTCCGTCAGTTTAACTAGTCATGCATCAAAAATCTTAACTAGAATTCTATACAGAAGAATTGAGAGGAGAGTGGAGGAAGTGTTAGGAGAAGACCAATTTGGTTTCAGGAAAAGTATAGGGACAAGGGAAGCAATTCCAACAAGGATGTTCCCTATCCCCGTTACTTTTTAATCTTTACATGAAACTAGCAGTTAATGATGTTAAAGAACAATTTAGATTCCGAGTAACAGTACAAGGTGAAAAGATAAAGATGCTATGATTTGCTGATGATATAGTAATTCTAGCAGAGAGTAAAAAGGATTTAGAAGAAACAATGAATGGCATAGATGAAGTCCTACGCAAGAACTATCGCATGAAAATAAACAAGAACAAAACAAAAGTAATGAAATGTAGTAGAAATAACAAAGATGGACCACTGAATGTGAAAATAGGAGGAGAAAAGATTATGGAGGTAGAAGAAATTTGTTATTTGGGAAGTAGAATTACTTTAATATTGGAAGGACAGGTGGAAGGAAAAAACTGTGTAGGCAGGCCACGTTTGGAATATGTAAAACAAATTGTTAGGGATGTAGGATGTAGAGGGTATACTGAAATGAAACGACTAGCACTAGATAGGGAATCTTGGAGAGCTGCATCAAACCAGTCAAATGACTGAAAACAAAAAAAAAAAAATTTGGCTATAACTCTGGAACCAATGAAAATAAGTACCACTTATGATAAATCGATGAAAAGTTATTAATGAGGGCTTATTACTGCAATTAAGAAAACGCCAAAATCCAAATGGATTTTGTTCACGTCAATAGGAGTGCACAATTAGACATTACACAATCTTAAATCCAAAATTTTAACATTCTACGTCTAATCATTTTTGAGTTATGCGTGATACATATGTACAGACGTCACACCGAAACTAGTGAAAATCGATTCAGGGAAGGTCAAAACTGAATATTTTTTACCCATTAAAATCTGAAACCGCAATTTTTTGCTATACAATACTTCCTTTACTTCGTACAAGGAAGAAAAAATTATTCATGCTTCTATTAAGCACAAAATTATGTAACCATCTTTATACAAATTAAATTTTTTTTTTAAAAAGGGGTTAAATATAAAATTAAAATAAAATTAAATGCAGAGTCTGTATAAGGATATTTGTCCTACCTAATATGTTTGTTTTTAACGCTGATCAAAATTTTGTTTATTCTGGATTTCAAAATTATATAACTTTTGAAACAAATTCTTCACAAGTCTAACAGTTACTCAATATACCAACAATACGATCATCTTTCATAACATGAATTCTATGCGGAGAGGTTTACAGCTCAGTCAGATAATACGGTGCTATCCATGTTGACATTCAAAAATTTCTAATTTCTGTAACCAATCTTATTAAATTTGTACAATAATGAATAACAAGTGTAGTGTCATCTGACTATTACAAATAAATTTGTGTTAGAAAATATGCCTGTACTTACTCTACAATCCAAATTCTCAGAAGTAAGGCTATGTTACTGTTATTACAAATGGTATTTAAGGCAATGATTTTGAAAAACAATTTTAACAGCTGAAAAATTAAAATCCAAAATTAATTTCCTTACTTTCAGCATAATACATGGTACTGGGGCGCCTAATTATTGTAAGATATTACTTTTTTCTAAATCATCATTTTAGATTAATGGAAAACATGTAGAACTATTACAAAATTAAATAATGAGTAAACATTTAATAAATAATGATAACGAGAAATACTTATGATAATCAATCAAATTATTAATCTATACAACAAACTACAAACTTAACAATGAAAATTGTATCAGCAAATAGGTTAACACCTATTACAAGTTATCGGAATACTCCAACGCAATTTCAACTTAAATAATTTAGTTTATTACCAAAGAAAAAAAACGTATTACAATTAATTAAATGCTCTTCATTCTTACAGATCTTTTAAAATAAGATTTGCAAACTATTGATTTTTCAGAATATTTGAAAAATTACCGCACTATTAAATTCGACTTGTTGAAAGTGGTCAAGTTAATCCTTTCACTACCAAATTTTTGTCGCTCATCATAATTATTTTTTACTCTGCAGCCATGTTTATTTAACCTTTTCCTATCACAATGATCCGCGGTTGATTAGCGTTCTGCGAAAATATGCTGGTATCTGATTGCCTCCCTTCATAGTCTTATGTTAACCTCTTGTGAAAAAAATTTCAAAAAATTACAATATATTAAAGAGATTTAACAGATTTTGACAAAATAAACCATTACGATTGGATATTTTTTATGCCTGTAACAACAAAGAAATTGAAACAGTACAAAAATTATGATAATTTAATTGCAGAATTTTTGTTGCGCATTTCTACTGCGTTTTTTATTAGCGAAATTTTTTTTGTGAAACAAAAAATTTGTGTTTCACAAAAAAATTTGTGTTTATGAAACATAGTTTGCTGATTTTAAAAATAATACTTTCAAGCAAATCGGTTGAAAATTGGACAAAATATGGTGAAAAACCAGTGTCATAAATCACAGATTAGTAACATATGTTAGTATAAGTGAAAGTAGATTCAGAAAACTACGTTTTATAAAAATTCCCACCACTCAACAGGCTATTCAAATTGACAAAAACCCATTTTTACTGTATACTCTTACTCATTACGAATCGATATATTACATGTTTACCGATATCATTTGTCAGAAAAGATATTTATAGACTTCAAGTAAAAGTGACGTATTTATGACCACAAATTCCTCTTTTTTTGTGTACCATATATCATAATTTATTATGTGTTTCAATACATCGATATGTTGCTAATAAGATAAGCTATTTTTGTAAATCCGTAACCCTCAGCAATTATAATACACACGCAAACCCTACATGATCTGAAAAGGTTAAGTAATTTTTATTACTTCAAATATATTTAGACCAAAAATTTTTTCTTGGTCATAAAATATGAACATGTCCACTGGAATGGACATCTGTAGTGAACGGTAGTTAGTTTCTATTAAATAACAAATGAACATCTTTATTATGAAAAATGTAATTTTTACAAAATAGTTATTTATAAAAACAATACAAAAATTCTTATAAAATTATTATTAAAATATAACTTTTTTTCTGTCTTATGTGTATAAATACTTAAAAAAATTCTATTATTAAAAAATTAGAAACAAGAAACACAGTAATGCTGAGTAAATCTTACCATTACAAGTCATAATAAATGCTTAGAAATTATTATTATTATACTAAAAAATAAACAAACAATTACAAGTTAAAAGGAATTTTTAACATAATATCAGTACATCAATATATATCTATTACTTTTATAAAAGTTCATGAAACAATTTCTGCCATTCACAAAACAAAGATGGACTTTACATTTTGTGCAGCACACATGAGTTTTCTTGGTGCACTTAATATTTTTGCATCGAGTTGCATCTTTTTTGGAATCATATTCTGATAGGTGGTCTACTAGATCTTTCTGAACTTTAACTATAGGCCTTACATCTACATTCTGTCTTTTCAATGGGTGGACAATTTGTTCTCTAGGAGAACTTGGTCGACCTCTTTTCCTGCAAGAACCTACTGGATTATCCATTTTTACAAGAGCTTCACCCAAACATAATTTAAAATCCAACAGATCAACAAATGATTATTTTTTAAGCTGTTTAGCCTGCCTATACTCTAACCAAGAATTTACACAAGCCATGTCAATGGCATGAAAAATCATCCTTAAAGTCCACTTACGACTCTTTAAAAATATTCTATACATCACAGTAAGTTGATTCAGAGTATCTACTACTCCCATTCCATAGTTATATTTTTTAACTATTTCTGGTCTAGTTACTGTAACATATTTCTTACTGTTCTTATCACACCTGTTTACTTCATCTGGTGTACCTACACTGACAAAATTGGAACCAAGAACAACTGATTGATTATCAGTCCATTTGCACAGAACAACTTCCCTATCTCAACTGGTCACTTGGTGAAAACCTCTTGACTTTTTTGAGCATTCTTTGTCAGACATAAATGGAGGCTTACAAAAACAATCAACTCTAACTGTACCGGCTGTAAATATTTTATTATTTTTTAAAATCTCGAATAAATTGAAAGTACAAAAGAAATTATCAAAATAAACACGATGGTTCTCTTTTTTAAACTTTTTTTTTTAGTTCTAATACTACAGAGCCTCCTAAACCGGTTTGATCAAATTCTGTTGTTTTGCCCTGGTATAGTATGAAGTAATGTATAATACCACTCTTCCCACACAAAATAAAATTTTTTATCCCCCACTTCTTAGGTTTTTTCATATACTGTTTAGTAGAATGATGCCCTTTAAATGTGATTATCTGCTCATCAACACTGAGATCTTGTTCCATTTCTAATTCCTTGCATCTTTTTCTGACAAACTCACAAATTGGCTTAAAAATTTTGTCATCTGAGTCTTTCATTTCTAAATTGTTAACTATGTGTAGGTTTGATCTCAGCTGATAAAATTGATTAAGAGTCATTGTTTCAGAAAATATCATGACTTTTAGGGATTTTCTCTGGTACATCTCTATTCTTGGAAATTTTAAAACTGACATATAAATGTGTAACCCAATCAGTGCACGAATTTCTTGAGCATTTGTGCGCTGAAATGTTATACCTTTCTGGAGGACATACATGTTAGTTTTTTCAACCATGAATGAAATACATTCTCAGTTATATATTTGCAAAAATAATCCATAGGAGAATCTGAATCAAAATAATTCTCTGTGTTTACAGAAAAATCACCAGTTGTAGGTGGATTGAAAGGCCTTCTTCTCAATCGGATATCTTTTTTATCCCTGGCAGAATTAACTAAAAGTGGTGGATCTGACCCAGCTGATGTTGATGGCCTATCATGTAATTGGTTTACTTGTTCCCCTGCTTGATTTATTTCATTTAAAATAGGTGCAGATTGATCTGGTGCTACTTGTAATGATGGGAGTTCATGTAGCACAGGTGCTGCTTGCAACAACGACTCTTGTATTTCTGCATCATCTTGAATAGCTAATTCCTCATTTTGTGGGACATCAGCACCTGCAGCATAAAAAAATGTAGCTTTAGCAGGTATTCACTGAATCCATTCGTTTTAATACTGGTAGGATATTTGTTTCATGAGCCAAAACTAGGCTAAATATAAATAAAAATGAAACTTACCAATTCTTATATGTCCCTTTGATGGTGCTTCATCTTCCATCTCATCACCACTCTCCAAACCTTCCAAATCTGAACAATTTCCATCTAATAGATTCAGAACAGATCCAATGTCATCTTTGTCATAAAATTCATAATGTCTGAAAAATAAAATAAAATACCATGTAGTCTGATTCGTACACCTAACAAAAATGTAAAATAAGCATAAGAATAGCAATAGAAAATAGTCTGAGAAAACAAAAGAAATTTATAGTCTACTGGATACTATAAATTTCGTTTTAGCTGATTATAATAAGATAATAATAGACCTAATGCTTATTTTAGAAAATCAGCCATTCATATCTTGCTTTTACAGCCTTATAATAAAATTTCTACATATAGCACAAATTTCAGGGTTATTGTAATTTTTCAGTTTATGAAAATGCTAAAAACAACTAAACTGAAGCATAAACTATCTTATGCTCAGATAAAATAACTGAATGAAAAGATGTTTACAGATTATATTATGTGATGTTAGGAATATTTTTCCTATTATGTAGGGCTACTTGGTTATTTTATAAATGTATAAATTACCTTACATAACTTAATAAATAATATAAATTAGAAATATTATTTACTCACCTCTAATTAAGTAAATTTCCAAGTAAAAAATGTGATATCAGCACTTATGGTCAGTACACAAATAAGCAAACTAACTGTAATAAAAATAACCATAACCTCAAAATTACATTGCAGTAGAAATACCATTGACTGCACTTGGGCATTTAAGTATATACAAAGTTTTTGTGTAATTTATAAATGTCAGCATGCACCCCTTCAAAAAGTAATTCATTTATGAATTGGAAAATATTATTTTAAAACTAAAAAAAATTATATTATGTTGTGAATGTGTAAAATATTTGGGCACTGAGATGGACAAGGAGTGAAAGGGTTAATGAAGACCAAATGACTTTTTGGGAGCAAGTAAAGACACTATTACACAGACAACTCTTATAATTCCTTTTTCACAGAATGAATAGGTAAAAAGTGTTTATGAACATATCCTACAACATCACAAAAATGTGTAGGTTACATAACTGTAAAGTTCCTTAGCATGTATCTATTGCGTGTCCAGCTAAAATCATCGGAATGCCACATCGGTTAGGAAGTCACAAATACGAGAAATGGCTGCTTAATGAGTAGGGTGAATCTATTAATAGAATTTCTTGAACAAGATAAATTCCCTAAATGACTTTCTTGGACATTGGCTATTCACAGTTCCTCTGGTATATTCAGACAGAATGGAATAACTCTGCTTCTGATCAGTAATTCTGCAACAGATCAATTAGATTCTACTGTAACAAGTTGCTTTCTTACCTGTGAATAGGCCCTGCTTCTTTAAGAAAACCCTCATCCATCAACAAAAATGTGGTTAACGATTCACCAACCATACACAATTAAACCCACCGAATTGGTTTAGTGGTGAATTCGTCATTACAAATCAGCTGATTTAAAAGTCGAGAGTTCTAGGTTCAAATCCTAGGTTAGGTTTACTTTTATATGGATTTGAATACTAGATCATGGATACCCGTGTTCTTTGGTGGTTGGGTTTCAATTAACCATACATCTCAGGAACGGTCGACCTGAGACTGTATAAGACTACACTTCATTTACATTCATACATATCATCCTCTGAAGTAATACCTTAAGGTAGTTCCAGAGGTTAAACAGAAAAAGAAATACCATACATCATTAAGTCACATCCTAGTAAATGTCAACCAACAGTTGAGGAAGGTAGAGTCAAAAACAGTTATTCTTCATTTTTAGAAGCAAAATATTAAATTAGATTCAAAGTTCTTTTTACAGTAAAATCAGATTGGGTCAAAACTATCAACAAAGACTGATTGGTCTAGTCTCTAAGAGTAGATTTTGAATGAAACAACTTTTCTCCATTGTAATTTTTGGAATCAAAAATTTCCTACTATTCAAAATTGACCATCCAAAAAGTACCAGTATTCATTTCCACTTGTTTCACAGTTTTACTACTTTTACTGTTAAACACACCTTAACTAAGTGATTAAATTCATGCAAATTAATGTACATAAAAAATGTTTCCATTAAAGCAATTTTTGCGATATCTGTTCTGTGTAGAAAGGTTAGAGTTAAGATTAGATTTTTGTGGAAAAAGTTCAGATAAATTACAAAGATATGTCAATACTTAATACAATCTTATAGGGCACTTGGCCGATTTATGTCTTAACAGAAATATAGTCGCTATAGAGAAAGACTTCACCCTATGTATCATGCTATTCGCAAAGTCTATAATGTATATAACTTCTGTACAAAATCCAGTTATAATTTTCAAAGGCTGATTCTGCTGACTATTAACACAAAACTATAACCTTAACTTTAACCCTAATCTCTCTCCGCAGAATAGATTAGCAACTGAACAAGTTACCATAACTTACAAAACTGATTACTAACTGTACTTATAATAGGGAACAGATTTTGAACTTGCACAGGTCACCCACTATTCCAACTTTCTTTCCAACATTTAGATCTTGTGTTTTCTGATCCTCAGTATATTTAGAATGGTATATATTAAAGTATGAAAAATATTTGATTTGATCAATTTCCCATAATTAATTACCAAAAGAATTATTTCCAGTTTGTGAGTTTGCATTTCTAAAGATGTTATTTGCAAAGAGAGGTAAAATAAACAGTGTTTAGAGCAATTACATTAAAATTGAAAAATCTCTGTGAAAAGAAAGGTGATAAAAATACAAACATAATAAGTGAGCTGCCTTTAAATAATTTTTTCTCTCTTAAAAAGTGCATTTATTTCATTACTGTAAGGCAACAACAATTAGAAGATATTTTCCTACTGAATTAAATATAAAAAAATGTACACTGTGTTTCATAACGTAAGCTCAGAAAGACATAAATGTTGGTGTTCCATTAGGTTTTAAATTAAAATCTCAAACTACGATTCAAACCTCTACTCATATAAACATATGCTCAAAATGTTTGCAAACTAGTGGAGATTTGAAACACCAAATCCAAAAAAGAAAAATTCAATGATAAAAAAGGATAAAAATATTAAAATTCAAACTCTATGAATTTAAGAAAATAAAAGTGATCTAAGGACTTTTAATTTTGATTATCAAAAAAATGTTCCACCTCAGGTCATGCATGATTATTACCCTAGATAATCTATTATAGTCTGATATTTCACATGATCAACAACAATTAATTGTTAAAGTTCATTTTAAATCCCTATTAACTTCAGAAAATGTATTCACACATCATTGGATAGAAGACAGATAACTAAAAAAATTTAATGCAACTGGCTCTGATGTATTCTATCAGCTGTCATACATAAACCTGGATAAATAAACAAAAACAATAATACTGATTGCCAGTGGTTGCAGCAGCCAGAATACGAATATTCTTCTTACTGTAATGTATTGTCACTGATTAATCCAAGCATTCCTACTGCATTAGCATCTACCACTGAATAGATCATTTGGAGCTACAGCAAAAAAAATAAAGGACCATTTCTGATTGAAGTTTAAATATTTATACAGAATCTTTAACTGATTGTTTACAACTGGAGAATGGAAGTACAAAATATTTAAACAGCACGTGACAAGTGGCATTTTAAATTCTCATTAGCAAAACATTTTCATGTAAAATGATCTGTAACTAATTTTAATATTTTCAATAAAAGGTAGTTACATTATAAAATGGATGGCTTTACTAGTTTCAGAAGTACTGCTAAATACAAAAAGAAGAATTTAATATGATTAATTCAGATGAAATAGTCTTGCTAAAAGGTCCTGGTAAAACTCTAAGAAGGTGTTTTAAACCAAAGGAAGTTAACATTTTATAATTAAAGCACTATCTGTGACTACACATGGAGGGCTCTTCAGCAGTTACAATATTTATAAACACATAGTACCTGCTAATGACTTATTTTCAAAAGCAAGTCCGCAGTGGTGGAAAATTGTCAACCAGTTGATGAAAGTTCAGAGGTTTTAAAAGAAGATAAAAAACTTGCTCATATGTGAATCTCTTTTTTTATTCATGTAATCATTCTATTTCAATGAGAAAATTGAAGTATTTACTAACATGATAAATTTTTTATACAAGTAAAATTTTTAAAAAAAGTTGCAGTAGCTACTATTATGATTTATTATTATTGTTTACGCCATGCGTAAAGTTCCGTTATTTCCAATGAATTCAAAGCTAGGGTTGGGTCATGTTGTTTGTTACAGGCATAGTAAATTTTACTATATTTAGTATTTTGTGCTTGTCATTTGTACCTGGTTGATTATTTGTTCTCATGCTCGACACTTCTGGCTCCGGCCAGACTGTCTGCTTCCGTCATCCTTAGTGACCGCGTATATACATTTCTCGAATTATTTTTGGCTACCCTTTTCACACACCCGTTATTCATTCGTTCCCGTACTAACACATGCACACATCTCTTGTTTTTACACACACTCTCCCCTGTCAGACCACCTGGGTCTGGTTTCCCCCTCTTTTCTTTCACGCCATCTTTTCGGCTGAGTAGATCCAACATTCCTCCTGTACAGTCGCCTATGGCCATTCTCTCTCAAACTTTGTGATAATATTTTCACCGCATTCATACCCGCACAAACGTTGTGGTATTTCTCTGTCTAAATATTCTCTAGCTCTACTCGGCAGTGTCTCGTAATTTCACCGATCTCAATGTTTTGTTTTGCCTCATTTCTTCGTTAAGTTATTCTTCAAATTCTACATTACGTCTCTGTGGAAAGTGTTTCAATCACTACAAGCTGCCAATTCTATCGACGCCGAATCTTCTCGAGCTGCGGATTATTTTCATCAATGCAGAATCTCCAAACTCGTCGCTACATATCTGAGATGCTACGTATTATTCTATCACTAAACCACGTCACACCCCTATATTCCTGATACACCAGTGTGGACTACGCCCAGGATTACTGTATGTATTCATTTACCTTCATTCACGAGTTCGTATCTTGATATTAGCTGTGTGTTACAGGCAAGTTCAATTTTCATTATTTATTACGTTCAACAGTTATTTTATCATTAACATTTGTGGAACATTCAGTTCATCATACCTTATGCCTTTCAATTTCAAGTTTAGTTTAAAAAACCTTTTATTCACTTAAGTACAGTCACGACAGGTGATTTATATAAGATTGTGTCATCGTTCAGCTGCAACTTATTTTTACGTGCTTAATTAATTTCAATTTGCTGTTATAGTAATTAACTCTATAATTTAATTTTGTAACTTGTTAATCGCCGAGATTAATCCTTTTCTACTCAAGAACTGTATTCATAATACTTCTCGTAAATTAACCTAAAGCAAATTACTCCTGATGTGCAGTTATGTTTTAGGGCTTTGTAATTTTATATTTTCAAGAATGCTTATTTACCAAAATGAACTCTATTTATATTATTACTTACTTTAATGTGATTATATTGTAATTAACTCTTTTTTTATACTGAAATTATTGTAATTTATTTTTCTAAGTTAATGACATCTGTTCATTGCTAATTTTTCAATATTACAGCACATGTCAGTAATGTAATAGTTTTCCATTCATACTATGTTTATTGATGTTTTGTTTTTCTAAGTATGTAGATGAAAATAAGGTGTTTTGTGTTCTCTTGTTTTCAGGCTTTGTCACATTGTGTATTTAAAAAATGTATATTCATGTATTTTTTCATTTAACATCATTATTCATATGTTGATTCAGCTGATATTTTAAGTATCATTAAGTTATGTTAATTTCATAATTTTTTTTTATGTTTTAAGGTTATGTTTTTAACATAAGTTCATTTGTTTTATTTCCAATTAAAGTCCAATTTCTTTTGGCAAATACTAGCTGTGTGTTTTTTGTTAACTTTACCCAACAATTATTATTATTTATGATTATTATGATTTTTGTTTTAGATTTTAAACTTGATTATTTTAAACATCTGACCTAATGACTGACTATCTTCAACACAATCAGTTAAGTATGACTGTAAACATTATTATTATTAAAGAAGTAAAAATTTATGGTTTCTTAAATGTTTATTTTGTTTTATTAATAAAGTAGTTATTATGAATTCAGTGCCTGCTCATAGCTAAAATTAGTGGGGGTGCTGCTGCAGAAAATTTTTTTCTGGACCTATCAAGGACATGGTTTAAGTTTTCTCTAAAATAAAAGAATCAAAAAAAAAAATGAATCAAATAGAATAGCTGGAAGCAGGATAATAATCTAGATCTACATTTTATCACATTCAAGAATATGATGCATGGTTTTTAAGCACATAATGCTTAACAACCATATTTGGTTTAACCGAATAAATAATAAAATGCCAATACTGATATTTTTTAGTACTATTAGATAACTACTTAATAAAATGTCTACTTAAAAATACCATAGTCCAATGGTGCTTAATATAAATTTCTATGTACACAAAAACAAATACATAATTAGTTTTTACTAATTACCTTCTCTTTCACCCTTCCAGCGTGTTTTTGGAGAGATTTGACAACCAAAGAGCTCTTTCTTTCCGCCATCTTCTGATTACTGCTGAAAACAATAACTAAATCAGTTTGATATTCCTTCACTGACTCAACTAGGAAAGGGAACTAACAAGGAATATTCCATACAAATATTTTCGTATCTTTTTCATAAACTGGGGAAGATTACTAACATTAACCTTAAGGATTATATATTGTACAAGTATAAAGAAAAAAGGATTCATACATTAAATGTTATCAATAATATCATGTGGAAATAGGGGGTGCTGCAGTTCCACAGAGCCTATACACGAGCCGCTACTGTATGAATTATCATATGATTTAATTCAAAAATAAATTTGTCATGTCAACTATTAATAATATTTTTTAAAACATCCTTCAACCAAATTACTAAGAAAAATTCATTTTGCAATAATTTTACATTGAGTTATTGTTTATACATTAAAAGAGGTAAAAAAAACCAATTAACTTTCAACAAAGACAATATCTGAAAATGACAATCAGAATAGCCAAACTCCAATTTAAATTGTTTAATTAACTGACAAATATGACAGGTAACAATTTTAAACACATAGGAAAAATATAATGGTTATTTCAAACCCTTTTAACCTGTTCACATTTTTCTTTTAAACTTTGTGAAAATGGAACTGAATGAAGGCCACCTGTTTTTACCATTTAAAATATTAAGCATCTCAATGCGTAAGAAACATCGGTTAATGATATAAAAGGATTTTTTATATTCATAGGATCAAAATCATTTTGTCATGGTACCGAAGAAGTACTTACCAGTGAAACAAGAAAACTACTTAAGGAGAGCAAAAATATTGATATACATACAAGATTTTACTTTAGATATTAGTATGGAATTACAGAAAAAAGCTACACTTCTAGCAGCAAGATGTTGCATTTACAAAAAAAAAGAAAAAAAGAAGTATTTCCTTGCATGTCAATTATGAATAATTGTATTAATTTTCTTGAGTCATCTTATTGCTGTTGGTATAATGCAACCAGCTGCTTAGTGTCATGTTGTTTTCCCTCTTGTTCTTTAGTTTCATTTTTCATTAACCAACTATAATGTGGTATTTTTTCTTACTTTTAAGTTAATTTTTTTAAATTTGTTGTTTACTATTGACATTCTTTAACACTAAGTACTAGTTTAACATTAAATATTAGAATAATATTTAATGTTAAACAAGTTGATTTATGTTATTTGATATTTCAAATTTAGCGCCATTTTGTATATCACCCATTTTCAAAGATATACGAGATCACTTCGGGTATTAAATTATGAATTTTATTTTTACTTACTTAGTTTAGTCACCTCAAAATTATTACTATTCCCTTAATTTATAAAATACGGTTTTTTACATGGCAAAGGTATGTGACATATGAGTAACACAGAACTTTCTTAACGCTTTAATTTCATAATTTTCTTTGGTATCGTTTTTTAGAATGAATGAGACTATGAGTAAGGTGTGGAAAATATTATTCTGGCTGTAAAAAATTGCTACCCATAAGCTAAAATGACACAGGAAGAAATAAATGGAAAAAATATTTTGCAGCTGAAGTAACTGCCTATGATCCAGTATGGAACTGAAAATGTAGTCAACTTTTATGGGTCAGATACTGAGCATTTAACCCAAGAATAAAGTTTAATTTTTCAAAATGCTGAATTATGCAGCAGTGATATCGTAACAATAAATGTTGAAATGATGTTCAACAAAAACATAACCTTGGTTCTCACAAGCTCTTTACAAATCTTCTAATTGCACTCAACTGTGTAATGCACAACGTCACTATTCCGCTTATCAAATCGAAACAATTTTGAATTTTTCTTGATAAGCATTATAATCGTACTCCAATAAAACTATATACTGATTACAGCTGCATCCAGGAAACCCTCCTCCCCCAGGGCACTTGGCACATAGTAAATTATTATCCTAGGCTGCAGAGGCTTTGTCGAGACCACCTTAACTGGATATTTACATAACTCCTCAATTTCCTGCATCTCACATTCGGTGTCAGTATCATTTGCCACACAATCCTTACTTCTTTCGGGTTGTCTCTAATACTGACTATCCTTAAACCATGCTCCCTAGGATCAAGTTTCTTTATCAACTCACGCTTGATGGCCACAAACAAAACACCAGCAGGTTTGTCTATCAACAACACCTTCTGGATTAAAGCAGAAGCCACCAAAACAACTTCCGAGGTTAAGAGCTGGACTTATGTAAATTTACGGTACATATATTGTCAAGTTAAAGAAAAGCATCTAATAATCGTCCCAGTAGGCTACTTACCAAAATGTTTTCTAATACCCATTTATTATTATAAAGTGGGCAGGTGGCCGATATGAAAAAATAAACTTTACAGTCGTAAAATATGGTAAACATTACTTACATACTTGTGTGAAAGAAACTGCACTCGCTCCAACCAAAAATGCGTATGCTCATATGTACTTGGTAAATAGCTTATGGAATATTCCCGTTGTGTCGTGAAATGAGATGAGACTATTCTAGAAAAATGTTGTTATTGCAAGTAAGATGATGCCAATATGCAACAGTAGATCTTAAATCTTCCCACAGATTGTGGTATTGTCTTAAATAATTTTTTAATTTTAAATTTTTCAAAAATTATTATTTTTTCCACCTTACCCTTGAAGGAGGGTAGATACCACATTCGACCATCTCTGGATATGGCCATGGATGACACCTTGTTTGTTGAGTAAATAATTTTGGAAAAACCCACTGATGTAAAATTAGGAGATGATTGTATGTTAACAGTCACAAAAATAGGCAAAACCAACACAGTATTTCAACTTTATGGAAATAAGCGTGAAATGACTCTGTTTTATATTTTTTATGTAAATAAATTAAACAAAATTTAATATTTCATACCTATTCTAAAGTAATAATAAAAAATAAAATGGTGACACTTGGCAATATTTCTAAAATTTATAATCAAAATGAAGAATTAATAGCTATCACTATAAAGGAAGGTAACTTATTTCATATGAGTTATGTTATTTAAACAGAATAAAAGAATAGATAAAAATTTAGTAAACAATGAAAGTAAATGAATAAAAAAAAATGGCAATGTCATTTGGCAATTTTATCATATATGATGTTAACAAAGAATCAACAACTTATTATGGTTTGATGAAAGACAATCAGATCTTTCAGTAAACACATTTGGTAGCTGGATGATAAATTATGTACAAAATAATTTTAATGGAAAACCTATCTTTATATAGAGTGATGAATGCAAAGCTCAGAACCACAATTCCACTGTTTTAATTCATTAAGTTCAATTTTGAAAAAGTAAATTCAAAAATATTTTGAAAAGAACACACTCAAATGGAAGTGGGCTCAGTCTGCTCCGCTACTGGAGGTAAAATAGAATATGGCTAATACATTTACCAAGTGACTATATACATCATACAACTGTTATTGGAAAAACACAAGCAAAAATCCTTATAATACTAAATACATATCTGACTTCACCAAAAATTGTTTATCAAGGAAGAATAAATGCTCCAACCATTACTGGCATCAATGCCATAAAATAATTACCTGACATTGCAACAAAAATTAAAATTTTCTCATTTAATTCTGAATTTATAGATTTACAGCAAACAAAAGCATAAGATTAATGATCACTTCTTGGCCTCTGGCCCCGTACTGTGAACTTGCATTGCAATACCGGTGCGATTTTCTGCAAGAACAATGTTCTAGAACAAGTAGTCAGCTGTACAACAATCGGTGGCAGTTAGTCAACCTGTGTTGCTGCAAAGTGTTATACGAAACAGCGGTGTAGTGTGTTGCAGGAGGGCCACCATCAGCTAAATAAGGAAGTTTTCTTTGTGTGTCAGTGTCCCCATCTTTATAGTTTGTGAGGCCATGGAAAGCTTAACATCCTCTTGCAGGTTTGGGAAGCGATTTCATTCAGACCTTGCTGGTGGTCTACAGTAGGAGCTTTTAAGCTTTGACTGTTTCGAACGGGGTTGCGTAAGGACAGGCGGCCTTGCTCGGAATAACTAAGCCTAAGCTCGCCTGTTTTGTGATAGGATTCTTTCTTTCAAACTACAGCTGTAGTGCCTGGCACTGCAGTTGGTGTATTTTAACATTGGTAAGCTGCTATGGAGCAATCTGGAGGAGATTGACTCAAGAACTTGTTTGGTTTAGCCAAGAACTTTGTTACCGGTGACCCCTTCCTTCCGAGAAGGTCACTGGGCAGGTCTTCGGTGAGGCCACAGGTCTCCACGAGGGGGGAGACCTTCTTGTGCACCGGCAGATTGCACGAAAAATCCGGCCAATACCTCTACACCGAACTGTGCGGGGAAGACTTCGGCCAGAACCGTGCAAGGAAAGCAAGGTCTAGTGATGAACGCGTCTTCCCAAATCAGCTGATTTGGAAGTCGAGAGTTCCAGTGTTCAAGTCCTAGTAAAGTCAGCTATTTTTACACGGATTTGAATACTAGATCGTGGATACCGGTGTTCTTTGGTGGTTGGGTTTTAATTAACCACACATCTCAGGAATGGTTGAACTGAGAATGTACAAGACTACACTTCATTTACACTCATACATATCATCCTCTGAAGTATTATCTAAACGGTAGTTACTGGAGGCTAAACAGGAAAAAGAAAGAAAGTAGGGCCAAAATATGAGGGCTGTCAGGTAGGGCTGTCAGTTCTGTATCTGGCTATGAGGTTGATAGGAGTATCCCCTGTGTGCCCTCTTCAACCTGAACGTTTCTTGTACGCCAAGTACCTCTTCTAGTTTCGTTGGCCCAATTGATAACTTTACTGATTGCCTGTACTGCTGACCTGCCTTTCCAAAAACCAAACTGATTAGGACTTATTCTTGCACCATCCTCCACCTCCTGCACTATGCGGCCAGCCAACATTTTCTCAACCACTTTTCCCATCGTGTTGAGGAGGCTCAAAGGTCTATAAGTCAATTGTCCTGTATCATCTGACCTGCATCATCTGTATTTTCTGACCTGTAGTACCAGAACCCAACCCGTCCTTTTGATTGTTCAAGCATAATAATTTCTGGAGTCCATACCTTCTACACTTCTCTATAAGTTCTTTTCTAGAAAGAAACACTCAGTCATCTGTTTCTTCTTTCTTCATTTTCTCTCTCTCTATCTTCTATCTGCAAGCTTCTGTACCCATTACAACACAAATATATTTCTAATTCTAACTTGCATAATTACTACAGAATATAATTAAAGAAAAATTCTGAGAGTGAAAATTATTCAAAAACACTTTCCGTGTACCGTCAACGCATCCTACGATCCATGCCAAACTCTATAAATTTGATGCAATTGAAGATTGAATATTACCCTTGCAGAATGAAATTTACAGCCTCTACAAAGATAAGACCATACAAAAGGTATAAGTAGAAAACAAAGAGCTGTTAATAAACGACTGAAGTAAAGAAATAAATAAAACAGAAGTAAAAAGGCAGTTTTACAATACAATTGGATATTTTATTGTTATTAAAAAATTAGAAATATCAATGCACTTAATAATGTGATCCTATGGCCAATCAAATATGTTTAATACAACAAACTGTAGTAACTGATGATTATTATTTTTCATCACACACATCTGCATTAAAAATCACTACTTAAATTAATCTTTTTAAGATCCATATTTTTCCTCTGTACTGTTAAATAATATTTTACATTATATTAATATAAACCACCTAGTACATAATAATGAGATAAGACATATCTTATTTTAATTTTATTATGAAAGTACATTCATCAGATCCTGCATCCCCAGTCATGATTGAATTCATTTAATTAAACTGCACATTAAAATAATTAAGTTAAAAATTAAAAATACAAAATTAACTATGCATATTGTGTAACGTTTGTTACATTACTGTAATATTACAATGAAAATTGCTTATTAATCTATTATTCAACATACTATTTCTAGGAAAAAAATTAATTTATCAATTACATTTAACATAGAAAATGGTTACGAATTAGTAAATAGATTAAAAAATTTAAATCCAAATAAAAACATTGGAATGGTTAGTTGACATGACCAATATGTATTCTAACATACCTATACACAATACCACAAAAAAAAAAGATTAAAAAGTAACCAACATGCTTAATTTTGTTAAAGTTATCACTATTGTAAGAAACATATGTCACTAAACTATTTTAAATTTAATAACAAATATTATACACAAAAAAATACTTAGCTATGGGATTTCCACTATCAGCAATTATATCAGAAATATATTTACAGGATTTTGAGAATAAATTAGTATATTCACACAAAGTTTTAGTATCGACACAGTATGTTGATGATAGTCTCATTATATATAACCTGGTGATAATCAACGAACATCTAACAATACTAAACAAATTAAATTCCCATAATGAAATTTTAAAATTCATATTTGAAATATATAATAATAGAATGTTAAATTATTTAGATGTCAATAGTGAAATACACAAGGACAACAAAACTGAAACATTAGTATATATAAAACTTACATCTATACAATTTATAAAAAATCAAATCATACTTGATCTCATAAAATTAACAGTTTTACAAATATGATTAATGTGCTTGCCCTACACACATAATAAAACAGAAAAGTTAAATAACGAAATAAACATTGTAAAACATATAGCGATTGAAAATGGATTTGATAGTACTTTAATAAAATTTATAAAAAAACTACAATCAAAATAAATACCTCATACCATTAATTATTACCCTTACCCTTACTTTATACCTTATTAATACATAAGATGACATAAAAAAAAATAAAAACACATACATTAAGTATTATTACAGTAACATCATTGAAAACTATAAAAACTTACAATAAAGAAATATTCAAACCAGTATACAAACCAAATAACCATATAAAGGGGAATTATAAAGCTTTTTGTGTCCGTAAAACAATGTACACATGCCCCCTGGTTAACACTAAACGAGTAGCGATAAAGAACTGCCAGACTGTATTTTCATTCTTTTGATCTCCTGGCGAAAACATTGCAATGAAAATAAGGCAAACCAAACTTTGAAACAAACATATACTTTGGAAACCAAACTTTGTAACTTTCTATATATACAGGAGATTTAAACTCACACCACCAAATATGGGGGTATAATGACAATAATAAACTAGGCGAAACCCTAGTAGACTGGGCACAGTAAAGCCAACTTAAACTACTCCTTGATACTAAGCAGAAACCCACATTTCATTTTGCAAGATAGAGAAAGGGCTACAATCCTGACCTAACTTTTATAACCATGGGCGTACAACTACACCACTTTTAGAAAACTACTTGACAACTATCCAAATTCTGACAGAAGGATAGTCACCACTCTAGGCACAACAGTTCCCATTAACTGTTCTTTCCCTTACCTAGATGGAATTTCAGGAAAGCCAACTGGGATAAATTCAACAAGCAACTAGAGAATGACATCAGGTGGATCCCATCAAAAGTAGAGAACTATGAAAGAGTTGCTGCTCTAGTAATCAGCTCTGCCAAAAAATATATCCTCGAGGAGTAATAAAATCCTACATTCCCTGTTGAAATGAAGAATGCCAAGAACTGTATACAAAGCTTACGATGCACAAGAGACCAGGCAATAGGCGAGCAATTGCTAGAAGCCTTAGACACCACTAGAACAGTTAGATGGAAAGAAACGCTGAAGAGCCTCAACTTTTAAGTACAAGAGCAGGACAGCATGGAATTTATTGCGTAAGCTGGAAACCAGACAAAAAACACCCGTCCTACTACTAACACTCCTCTTCCAGATGCCGAAGCCAAAAGAATTAAGAACCTATTGAAGTTCATTATTGATAGAAAAGTGAGGTATGCAATTGGCGAAATTTGTAAGTCAACAGCTCTTCCCCATTATGGACCATATCACAATGAAAGAATTCAATCCAACATTCAATTTAATAAAATGTAGAAAAGCTGCTGGATTAGACTACATATGTACTGGTCCAAACACGAAACAATGGCTTTTAAATCTTCTAAAGATATTCTAAGGGGTAAATTACCAAAATTTTTCAAGAAAAGTAATTGCCATTCCTAAACCTGGGAAGGATATTGCTCAACCCGTAAGCTACAGACCAATAGTACTTTTAAACAATATTTCAAGATCTTAGAAAGAATACTACTCTTGTATCTAATACCGACTGTCAGCAATGGTATACCAATAGAGCAAGCTAGTTTTATGCCAAGAAGTTACTGCGATCAGGCCCTTTTGCTTACAACCATACATAGATGGAATATCCATACCATAGAGAAAGGATTTCAACAAAGGCTTAAAACATCTGCTGTGTTTATTGATCCCAGTTCAGCCTATGATACAGTCTGGAAAGAAGGACTACTATTCAAGATGTACCAGCTTGTTCCTTTACTGAATGAGATGATGAGTAATAGACTTTGCCAAGTACATCTCAACAGAAAGCCATGCATTTTCCACAGCCTACAAAAAGTGGCCTAACACAAGGATCCGTACTGGTACTTCTATTGTTTAATATTTATACCTCAGATATGCCACCAATTACATCTCGAAAATTCATGTATACAGATGATATTGCCATCAGTACTGAAAGCTCGAACTTAGCCCAAACTAAGGCTACACTGACAGAAGATCTTGGCACAATCAGTAAATATTTCAAAAAATGGGGACTACAGCCAAATCCAAATAAAACTGAAGTCACGGCATTCAATCTTAACAACAGGGAAGCCCAACAAACTCTTACCGTTAACACTGAAGGAGTCGCACTAAAACATAACCCACACCTGACATACCTCGGTGTCACGCTTGACAGAACACTTACCTTTAAACAACATCTTGAAGAATAAAACTAAAAGTTAAAACTAGGACGAGCCTATTTCAGAAGCTGGACAATTCGATTTGGGGAGCTACTGTCAAAAATCTAAGAATCGGGTGCACTAGCCATCTTACATACAACCATAGAATAATGTATTCCTGTCTAGATTAATAGCTGCCATACCACGTTTGTCAGCACATCTGAAGCAGGCTGTGCAAACCATAACTGAAACTACTGGAACAACTCCGCTGCAGTAGCTACCATTGCTCATTAATATCGCGCCCACCCCAACTAGATGACTGGCAACCCTCAAATCACGATTGGAAAAATATAATGCTAACACATCTATACCTATTAATGCCGATATATATATTTTTTCAAACAGCAGCACCCGAAACTGCAGTTCAGATATCCACCTGTAGCAGCTGCTAATTGGGTCAATGACTTCAACACACAGGATCACTGGAAATCACTATGTCAAGGTGAGAATATTACTAACTCCAACCTTGTAACAGATCCAACTCTGAGGGTAGCAGGATTTACTCTTCCCAGAAGATGGTGGTGCAACATCAACAGGGTTCACACAAATCATGGTGCGAATGCACAGTGCATCTTTTGATTCCTAGACATAGTATTAATGTTTAAATTACTAAAAATTTAATTAACTATTACTAATGTATTTAACTTACTTTTAATTAATCTTTTAGAAGCTCACTACAAGACTTCCATGACCTTACCCCTGAAGCATTGGAATGACTGACCCACTATGACCTGTATTTGTGATAAAAACATAATAAGTAGACATAATATCATTAAAAATACTGTTAAATTATTGTAAAGATTGCGATGTTTGTAAGTTCATTCAAATATATACATCACATAATAAATATGTAAAGACAAAAATAATAATAATAAACACTGTATAAATTTTATATAATTAAATGTATGATAGTGATGGTATTTATATAGGAAAAACAAATAATCCTTTAAAACTCGATTTCTGGAACATTATGAAAATTACAAAAATAGTAAATTAGGTTTATCAAATATGGCGGCCCATCTAATAAACAATAAACGTTCTATTTCTGATATAACAAATTTAGAAGTACTAGAAATTAATAAAGACAACAAAAAATTAAACATATTCGAAAAATATTACTTATATAAAAACAAACAAAATCTCAATTTGATAAACCATCAGGAAGTCTTATAAAAACAACATACAGCAACACAATACGCAATTTTCATTATATTACAATAATGTAACAAATATTATGCCACATGCATGGCTTATTTAATATTTTTAATGTTAACTTTTTTAATATCTTTTTAATATGTAGTATAATTAAATAATGCAATAATGATTGATGATGCGGGATACCGCATCATCAATCACTTTCATAATAAATTTAATGTAAGCTATGTTTTATCTCAATTCATGTGGTTTATAGCACACTTCACTATTAAGAAAAATTAATATCAATAACGTTTCAAATAACTTACTTATTAGGATGTAATAATAGGATTTTGCCAAATTTTTACTAATATGGTTGGATCTCCAATCACTACAAGAGGTAACCTTTCTTTCTTTCTTTTTACTGCCTCCAGTACTTACCTTTCAGATAATACTTCAGAGGATATATATGAGTGTAAATGAAGTGTAATGTACGAGAGGTAACCCTATTGTTAACAAACGGCCTGGCGCCGTAGCCGTAACAGATATAGGTGGGCATAATCGATTAGATAATCGAAATAATCGATTATAAAAATTATATGCGTCTATTAATCGTTTCCTAACGATTGTTAGTAGATAGTGATTATTGAAATGAATCAGAGTAATGATACGTACATAATCGTTGAGGTGTTACCGATAAGTAATAATCGTAATCGTTACGGACACGATTAATAATCGTTAATGTATACTTTTACAACACAGTACTTATATATATGTAAGATGTTATATATATGTGTTCAGATTATGATTATTGATTGTAAATAAGTTGTATATTTTATCAGTCAAAACCAAACCAAAAGTGTTTATTTGTACTAATCGTTTAAACATTCTTTTAAATTTATTTTAAGATTATGTTACTTCACATGGGTGTAATCGTAACAATATATAATCACCGTAATCGCTTATTTATAATGATCGGTATAATAATTGAGTCCCGAGTATTTTTTTTTTTTTTTTTTTTTTTTTTTTTTTTTTTTTTTTTTTACGTAGGAGGACAAAAATCTGCTTGCAGATACCACAACGCGCCCATATGTAGTTATGTCAGTTCTAGCAAAACCGACCCGGGTCGATCAAGTCATGACCGACTAAAAATCCCACTTCAGCAAAATGCCCGATACCAACTTTTCGCCATCACTGGTGCCTCCCCGCTGCGTCACCAGACGTCAAGAGAAGGGAAGCCAACCCGCACAGAAGGGAAACTTCAACGATCCCCAACCCCGGCGACAAGTCGTAGTGATAAAGAATCTGGCAAGTTACTACCCTTGGGTGGTCCTGGATGCCCTGAACGCGGTCTCTGAGAGACAGGTTTTTCCCCAAAGTTGGAAGAAGGCCAGATGGTTCTAATCCCCAAGCCTGGGACTATAGATCAACCTGAAGTCAACTACTGAACGGTCTGCCTATTAAATGAGCTTCCGAAACGCAACCAGAGGATGCTTGTAGATAATGTGGGTCGAAATTGCGGCTGGAGGGGGACCTTCTCCGACCCATTTCGGCTTCGTTAAAGGAAAATCAACCGTTGACGCAATAAGATATGTGGTGAACTGGACCAGGGAACTTGCCGCGGGCACTCGGCTGATCCACAAGGAGGATCAGATCCTCTTTGTGGTACTACTTGATATGGAAAACGCTTTTAATAGCGTTCCCCGGAGGGTGATCGTGAATGCTCTTAGGGGCCTAAGCGATTATCTACTGGCGGTTGTTAACAGCTACCTCCACGATCGGCGGGTTGCAGCATTTACGGAGAAAGGAATTGTAAATTTCGATATGACATGTGGTGTGCCACAGGGGTCGGTGCTTTTGGTTCCTATTATGGAATCTGGTGTACAACATCCTCCTGAGAATGGATTGGAACTCCTGGAGGCGGCAGAGGTGGTCGCGTACACCGATGACCTGGCCCTATTGGTTGCCGGCCGTACGGAAAGGGAGGTGGAAAGCGTTGCTAACACTGCGGTTGAGAGGGTTAGTGGATGGCTGCGTAAAAAGGGAATGAGACTTGCCTCTCACAAGACAGCAATAGTAGCTGTTGTGGGGGAGACACAGGTTACATCAAATGGAGATAGAAGTCGACAGGGTTCTGGTGGTGGAGCAACATAAAGCCAAATACCTGGGCGTGGATTGATAGATCGGGGTTCTTCACCACCCACCTGCAAGAGGTGACAGCAACTTGCGAGAAGATAGTTGCAACCTTAGGAAGGCTTATGACGGCGCAGAAGGGACCGAGGGCTAGTAAGAGGAAACTGATCATGTCGGCTGGGCTGCCATCACTGATGTATGCGGTTTCAGTCTGGATGGAAGCCCTGGACCAGAAACAGAATGTGGAAAGGTTTACCTCCTTGCAACATCAAGCGGCAATCAGGGTGATAGCTACATACCGTATGATATCAGGGGATGCGGTTGACGTATTATGATGTGTTCTTTGTAGAATCGAAAGTTTAGATCTGAGAATGTAATATTAATTGATTACAAATTAATAATTCTCTTGAATTAAATATAAAAATATACATACTGACATTATTAATTAATTAAATCCTTTTTTGAGATTAGTAATCCCAAAACAAGAAAATAAAGCTTTGGCTTCATAGAGGGTGTTAAAACGAATTTAAAAATAAAGAAGTTAAAGTTAAAAAAAGACTTGTTTTGAAATTACACACAGAATGTATTTCAATTTTTTTTTTATGGTTATTAAGCACATTTATATCATTACTATTATTGATGTTACCCATCTTAAAATTATTCTGAAATCCCATAACATACAATCAAGTAATTTGTTTAATCCGAATTACATTTGTTCATTTTGTCAAATTTGGAGCATTTTTAAATTCCATATTGTTCAATCATTTTTACAATTACATTGATATTATTTTCTAAATTGGCTGTTGTTCTGAGTCTGTACAAGATTACATTTCATTTACATGTCATACATATCATCCTCATCTCATTGGGACATGGGGAGTTATTGTTTATTGTTCACCAGTTGAACAGGTTGCAACGTATATATTAGGAAAAATAATGATCAATATTTTATCAATTTTAAAATTAGCCTAGATTGGACATTCTAGCCCAAAAAGCTCACAAGAAAATCACTTATAAAGATTTAAACAGTTGTCTTCCTTTCCCAATCAAAAAAGAAAAAAAATATTTCTCCCATCAGTATGAAATGTTATAAACATGATTACTGTGTTACATAACAAAAATAATTTCAGACTACTTAAACATTCAAATTAATAATTCCATAATTATTAATTAATAATTAAACAATAATAAAGTAAGTAAACATAATACTATTAATTAAAAGTAAGTTAAATACATTAGTAATAATTAATTAAATTGTTAGTTAATTTAAACATTAATACTATGTCCAGGAATCAAAAGATGATTTTAAAAAAAATAAATGTTAAGCAGAATTTTCTACTTTGGTGTCATTATCCACTAATAAATTCCAACAATGCTGTGATCTTGGTTAACTCTGATGATCTACAGGAACCAGTTTTATTTTATATGGCTAATTCTATTGAAATTTGGCATTACCTCAAACCCTTCGATTTACAGGATGATATTCTCTGAGACATTTCAAACACTGTTACATCATAAGGTTATATATAGTTGGATGTAGTTTACTGTCTTATCCAGGACTAACAAACTGTGATCTTTTAATGTGTTAGACTGAGTTCTATAAATCTGAATGATAAGATAAAAGGAGCATATTAGCACAAACACAAACAACAACAGATGATATGTCTAATAAATAAAAACCTAATTCTCAAAATATAAGACTGTTTGATATATCTGCTTACTGAATCTGTTTGTGATATTACATGTATTGATAAGAGTTTATTGATTCCATTTTAACTTTACTTTTTGACATTTTGCTGGGTTTTTGTGGTGTAGTTAAAGTAATAAAAACAAATAAATTCTGCTATAATAATTTTCATAGATATTTTTACAAAATTATTCACTATTAAATTGACAAACAATATATAAACATAGAACAACTTTCTAATCTAGCCTATTATTTTTAATCTGAATTTTACATCTTCAAAAAAAAACTTATTTCAATAAGCTTTGATGATGATGATTGCTAGCCATCAATTGGTATTTTCTGAAGGTCAAAAGATTTAATTATTAGATTGAGCGATAATAAGAATCTTTGTGAAATCCTGTTCATTGTATTTCGAAAGAATGAAAATAATTTATGAATTGTTTATAAATTTAACAAAAAAGATTTTAACATTTTGTAATCTGTGTTGTAATCTAAGCTGTATCAGCAAATTAGAATAACATGGTGGATGGCTTTTAAGATGAAACAAAAATCCAGCAAAATCAAAAAAATAATAAATTAATTTGTATTGTAACAGGTGAGTGAGTCACTTTATTATTTTGATGTGATTTATCGTTTGGGATGACTTTGATGTAAAAAAGAAATTGAAAAACATTAAGTAATCTGTAGGATGATTAGTGGGATGTCTTGAAAGAAATATAGACAAAAGGTTATGCTGAATTTATGTAAAACAATGACTGTACCTTGCTGTTCAGTAAAGCTTGGATGATGAGTAAAAACACGATGTTATCAGGAAAAATAAAATTTCTTTGCTCAATGAATTTTAGGTAGATCAACATGTTTAGATATTCGGCTTGAATTAGATTAAGTTAAGACTTGAAACAGATTAAATTTTTGTTTTTCAATTTTTATTGATGATATGAATAGTCAGGCTAATAAATTTTGTGTAATAGTGTGTACAGCTTATTTAATCCTACATCTCCCAGGCAGCATAATAATTTAGCTGTTAAATCATAATTTCTTACAGACTTACTTTTGTTAAAATTTTTGTTGAATTCAAATTGTAGATTCTTATTTGAAATCATTATCAATTTCTCTTACCCTTCTCTCGTAATTTATCAGATTTTATTGATCTACGCATTCAACCAATGTTTATTCTTACATCATTCCTTTATCTGGACCTCTGATATTATATTTTGGATTCATTTCCCCCAAACGTTTTTTTCTTATTCAGTATTATTTCTTCTTATTATTGTACAATTATTATATAAAAACTTCAGATCTGAACATATATTTGTTCAAATTTTTTTTTAACTTTACATAATTTTCTTTTAGTATGACTGCATTTCATCTCTTTGTTCTCAATTTTTTATTTAATTTCGTGAAATAATTACTAAACTGTTATCAGAACTGATGTATACTTTTGAACACATTTTACAATTTGTAATTTGGTTTAGCTCTGCCTAACTGTTATATAGACCATCTTATCCTTTTATGTGTTTTCTGACCTCATCACATCACATTCTTTCATGATTTTTAAATATAGATTTTTAGATGTTACTAGTTTATTCTTTGTACAAAATTCTATTACAGTAGTTCTTTATTTTTTTAGTTTACCCCATATCTCTTAATTGTTTCCCTTTTCCCCTGCTTTGGTACTCAAGTCTCCTGAAAACAAAAAAAAATTTATTTTATTTTGTTTTATTTAGTCCTCTATTTCTTAATGTATATTTTCTATACCTTCATTTCTGTTAAAGAAGTTGGTATGTAAATTTACAATATTATTAAATGCTTGAGTTTTGAACTTATTGCTTTACATTTAATCTATCTAATTAATCCTTCTTAGTTTATCACTTTCTAATCTACCTTAACTTTCTCTGCTTGCTTATAATAATATGTTTTTTTTTTAATTGTTATTATTTATTATTCCTAAATTTATATTTTATTGGCTTTTTTTGTGCTAATTATTTTACAATTCACTGAACAAATGTTAATTTTTCCTGATGACATTAAACCTGATTATTTATTGATAAATTGAACTTTAAACAATACATTTATCATTGAAAACTACCTAATTTACGACAATTATAAAAATTTCTGATATTCATAATTTGACTTAAAGAACAACATTTAATACATGATAATACAATTAGGTTATTACAATGATACTGAGAAAATTTCTTCTTTTTCTTCATTTTCTTACCCTTTCTTATCACTACAGTTATTATTATTATTAGTATTATTTTTTTTATTTTTTGTAGTTTTTAGGGGCATTGACTATTGGTCATTAGCCCTGCCCACTTCAAAAAAAAAAAATTAAAAAAAAAGTGTTCTCAATTTCACATTCTGATATAACTTCAAATCCAAAGTTTACCGCCTAGGCTTTCCTTTCGGCCATCCTTTCTTGCACCGTTTTTCAATTATTCGATCGGCCTCAACTTCTGATGAGAGTGTGTCTGAGGCCTCAGACATGGCATCTTCTTCACTTTCTGATGCCAATGACGTTCGCCGGCTTACATCAGGTGATGAAAGCTTCATTGGTGCAGTTAGCATCGTTGCTATTTAATCTAAACTCGCAAGCGATGCATTTTCGGACTGATGAACTGGATTCAATCTCTAAGGCTGTGCTGGGGCCGGCTGATATGACACTCTCACAGTGGCTGCTCTCTGAGCTTTTGGAGGCTCTATGCATACAGTTTTATTATCGTCTGTGTCTGGTGCATTTTCGATAATGACTTGCACCTCCATTTCAATAGACTCAGACTTTTGCTGTACTCTCGGGACAATTTCCTTAGCCTTTTGACTAGACGACGAAGTAATCTTTTTTCCTTTTTCAGTTAAATCAAGATTTTCATTTATTACATCAATTGGTGGCGTTATAATCGCAGGTTTTGCTAGTTTTTTATGCTGCGCTGGCGGCATAAACATGAGCCTTCTCATGTTTAGCTGGTTCTTTCCGATGAGTCGACTCAATCTTTGAATCAATGATTCTTCCAGTCATTGTCGCAAGACTTGGTAACATCGTATTAAGCAACTGCTCCACGTTAATTTTAGATGTGGAAGGGTCAGCAGCTGCTTCTGCATAAGCGGTCGATGGTCGAGGTGTTCGTTGACTAACAATTTTCTTCGCTTCAGGAGAGCTGACTTTTTGAAGCGGTTTAACTTTCTGAATGGCCGTTTCCAATTTATATACTGAGCAATTCCTTGATGGGCAGTTATGGTGCCCTTTACAATTAATGCAGCTTGGAGGGTCTTTACATGGATCACCCTCATGTGTTTTCATTCCACATATGCATATTTCCTGCGCTTAACATCTAGCTGCAGTGTGTCCGAATCGTTGACACTTGTGTTGACAACATCTCATGTTGACAACATCTCATAGGCTGTGGAATAAAAGCTCGAACATCAAGCCGATGTATGCCAGATCGTACCTTTTCAGGAAGGTTAGGCCTGTTGAATGTCAAAACACGCGAGGCCGAAGGAACAACTTCACCATTTCTTCTCATGGTTAGTCTGCGACACTGAGTCACTCCCTGAGTTGACATTTCTTGTACAATTTCTTCTTCTGTACAGTTTAGAAGATCGTGGCAAACAACAACTCCTCTTGATGTGTTAAGCGTGATATGCGGTTGCACAAATACCGCAAATTTACCGATCTTCTTCAATGCCTGGACTTTCTGGCTTTGACTGTCGTTGATAGTTTCGACGTGCAATCCATTAAAAGTCTTCCGGATTTCTTTAACAGAACCACCAGCACAATTAGGACTCTCTCTAGCGATTAAGAATGGACTAACCTTTTGGAAGTTTCCATTCTCCTTCGAAATAATTAAAAATCTTGACTTAGGTACATTATAGCCAAATAAACTTTACTGATAAGTCTTTACTGATTCTATCAGCATCTTTCTTAATCTTATCTGACTCCTTACTTTTTTCCTCTTCACTTGTGGCGAATCGGAGGTTTCTAAACGAGGGTGTTTACGTGCACCCTCTGCCACGTTTAATTGTTCAAGTATATTCATTTGTGTTCATCCCTTCTGTAGCAAGGCTAGCTGCCAGGATACACCCTCATTTCAGGGCTACCAACCTTGGAGATCCGATCCGGTACTCCTGTGGAACCGGCATATGTCCTGGCAGAGAGCGGATGCGAAATCTGTGCACTGACTCCAGGCTCCTACTCACCGAAGCTTTCAGAGCTCCCATGCACCGACATACATGGGCACCATTGCTACATGCTTGCCATCGCAGGGGGCATGTGGACAACGGAAGGGTCTCCGTTACACCTGCAATAACATTGACCCTGGCCGCCACATCACCAGATCTAAATATGGTGTGAGCTCATTTCCAAATCATTTAACTGTTCATTCCTGCAGTGACCGAAAAATCCAATCCGTCTGGTGTCCTGAATATGGATACAGGTCAAAAAGAAAAAGCATATTCGGATATGAATATGCTTTTTTTCCTTTTTAAATTCCCCCAGGAATTAATCTGTTAGTAACCAGGAACCCCGTTAGCCAGCTATATGTATTGTACGTAAGTACAGCTGTTGCCGCTCTGGACGTGGAACGTAGATGTTGTGTTCCGGACATGGGGATTATCTAACTCAGGGCATTATTTTTTTTTTTTATCTGTATTTTTACGGGCATCGACTGCTAAGGTCATTAGCCCTCGTCACATTCTTTAAAAGAAATTACTATCACCATCTGGATCGTCATATGTAAGGGTGTAAAGGGCCCTTACATTTTATTTAAAAACACAAACTACACAAAACATTTAGACACAAAAGACAAGTACAACACACAACACTTACGGGGTGTAAAAGGCCCCAATATTAAAATTTGAGATAAGGTTCTCAAAAGAACATGAAATTAAAAATTCAACCCATCAATACCACATCCTTCTTTCTTTCTTCTGCGAGTCTCGTTTATAGTTTGTTTGAGCACCCTCGGGGCGACCAGAATCGCCGTTGAACAGTATATCAGTCGCGCCAGGGTGCCGTGGCAGTTGAATCCTTCTTATAAACAGGCTATAGGCATACACCGCGCACACCCATAGCCTCGCGCCCTAAATCCACTCTTGAGGGTCCCCCATGCCATCATCGGACACACCCCGACTCACTGCTCTAGAATGCAGGTGAGCCAAAATGGCCTAGGCAAGAGGGCTACCTCCCGTCACTATACGTGCCACGCTTCGAGACTCCCTTATATATATATATATATATATATAAAACTACCGCTTAGAGATTATTTTGTCACAGCTTTAAACTTTCATTTTATAGACTTTTAAGAAGTCCACTGGCGTATAAAAATGCAACAATATTTTCTTCATTTCCATTATTCAGATCAGCACTAATATTATTTTTAAGACCGAACCTCTTTCTGAGGTCCTCATATATGGTACACTCTTCTATTAGATGCTTGATTGTCAGTCTTTTATTACAAACACCGCACATTGGTTTCACTTCGCCGGTTAACAAATATAAATTTGTTAATCGCGTGTGACCGATTTTAAGTCTGGTCACCGCTACTTGTTCACGGCGAGTCAACTTAAAGTCGCTTTTCCATTTATAAGGAGAAGTTTTTACTGAGTTTAATTTTGTATTTAAAATCCTCCATTCAGCCTTCCACTTGTTTTTTAACTATGTTTGTTAGACGGTTTTTAACATCTGCCACTCTTACAGGAAATGCATCCAAATCATCGCAGACTGTTGCCTTTCTGGCAGCTTCGTCTGCGATTTCATTACCTGTAATACCAGCATGCCCCGGAGTCCATACAAATACGCATCGCTGACCTCATTGATTTAGAACGTATAAAATGGACAGGATGTTTGCAATTAGGACATCCTCAATGTTCTTCTTCAGAATTGCGACAAGTGCACTTAAAGAATCGGAAAATATTAGCACTCTCTCTTCGCAATAGTGTTCAGTGTCGCGAAGAGCTTGCTGAATTGCAGTGAGTTCTGCCGTGTAGACACTGGCCACATCTGATAGTTTCCAAAAGTGGGCTTCTCCATTTGCATATATTCAGCATCCAACACCATGTTCGGTTGTAGAACCGTCAGTATAAATTCTAATATGTTATTCGTATCTACTGACGGTGGCCAAAAGTTCCTGTTGGATGATCACTGCTGGTTTCTTTTTTATTTCTCCTTGAGAGAGATCCAACCTTGTATTTACCGCTGGCAAAAGCCATGGCGGTATTTCTCTAGTAGAAATTGGTAGTCTCTCTGGAATGGCAATTTCGTATTTACTTCTTAATTTGTGGTACCTAATTCCGGCTGGTCTGGAATAGATAGCACGACGTTCGTATAATGCAGCCATAGGATGGTTGTTGAAAAGTTTATTATTTATATGGGCAGGATAAGCCCATATATTTGCTGCGTTTCTTAGTAAAAGGATCTCTCTTCTATAATGTAGTGGCATTATTCCGGCTTCAGACATCAGACTAGCCGCCGAACTTGTGCGGAAAGCGCCTGTTGCATATCTTATTCCGCTATTATGAACTACGTCTAACTTTTTTAAATGCGACTTTCTAGCGGATGAATATACGATACATCCGTAGTGCACAGCACTACCTTGAATGCACAGCACTATCTATTTTTCAGTCACACTGTAATTAACTTTAATGTAGATAATATTAAACTGAAATTCCAGAATAATTAAATAAAATTGAACATAAATTAAACTAGAAAATCCAAAAATAATACGTTTCTAAATTATAACTTTCAAATAATATTAAATAATCAGATTTTTCACCAAACTCTATTACATATACACATATGTAATAATGCCTATTAAATTATATATACACATTTTTAAAAGTACATAAAATTTGATTTCACTAATAACTTCTCATTTTTTTTTTTATTGTTATTATTGAATAATTATTTATTGTAAAACAAACACGGGTTAACAATTATTAATAAATCAATATATTTAATTTAAAAATGATGATAAAAAATACATTTAAAAAAAAGTTAAAAAATAAAAAAGTAGATAAGTCTGATTCGAACCGATGTGCCTTCTTCCCCTTGTAGATCCAAATATTTCATTAATTAAAATTTCATGTGGCTATAATTCTGAAATCGGTGAAAATAAGTACCACTTATGACAGCGTTGAAAAGCTCTCAATGTTGGATTATTACTGCAGTTAAGAAAAAGTTAAAAAAATAATTTATTTTTGGATTTTGGGCTTGGTTTGACACTTTTGGTTCAGTCGATTGCAATCAAAAGGGGAGTTGCACAACTAGATATTACAACAGTCCTAAATCCAAAATTTCAACATCCTAAGACTATTAGTTTTTAAGTTATGCAAGATACGTACATACATACGTACGTGCAGACGTCACACCGAAACTAGCCAAAATGTATTCAGGGATGGTCAAAATGGATATTTCCGTTGAAATCTGAAAACCGAAAATTTTCGCGATCACAATACTTCCTTTACTTCGTGTGCAGAGCAACGTCTTACAGTAATAGCAGATGTAGATATGATTGCATCTTAACCTATTGTAGATAGGATGATTTTTCCAACATTAAAGTGGTAGAACACAACAATATAGTAGCTTTTTGCCTGCTCGATGTTTAATGCTTCTAATGGCTGTGAATGCTTTTTTCTTACTACACTTTTCTTCAATCAGCATTCATATAATAAGTGGTTTTCTTAAACGATTTTAGCCAAATGATTCGTGGATGAATGCTAACGATGCAGAGGAAACTTTCATTCCATTTGCATCCTTAATATCTGCGAGGTTGTGAGAGAAACATTACTTCGTACATGTAAAGAACTGTCGACAACGAGTTGGTTTAAAAATCACCATTCTTTCTGTAAGGTGCTTATGAGAAAATTCTTGGCTCCTAATACAATACTATAATCAGTAGAATATAACATCTTTTCTTGATGTTATTTTCTTTCTCGGCGAGTAATTAAATTTTTACATATTTGTAATAAATTGATTGAGATGTAAGGTCTGAATTAAATGCTAAAGAGTTTAACCAAATCAAAATTAAATCCCATTGACGTTATAATAATTTTACGTCAATTTTAATTAAATTTGGGTACACCTTTTATCGCATCGTTTATACAACGTAATTTCTTTTAAATATTTTTTTTTTGTTTTCAGGACACATTCAAGGAAAAGCTATAAATCATGCAGACCTTCGAAAATGATACTTAGAATTAACTGGTTTACTTTTCTACCGTACTTTTTTATCCTATGATTAGGGTTAAGGCTAGATATTATTTTTGCACATGTTTTCAATAAATTTATAGTCTAGGCGTTCCCTTTCTTTTTGTACATTTCTTTCTAATTTGACTAAATAGATCTAAATTATGTTAAAACAGAGCCCTTAACAATTTTAATGTGGACATATACAAAAATAAAACTACAGATCAAAACAGTAACACTAGAACCGATAAATAATTCTGCATGAATAATTTTATACTTTATTATTATTATTATTTTTTTTAGTTATTTTTTCACACATATTCCATCGTAAGACAAAATTAAACATTTATTATAATAAATAAATGTAAAATTATGTAATTAAAATTTACTACTATTGTTATAATATGATCACTGATACAAGTTTTTATTTTTTATAGGTTTTAAATGAAATTATAAATCAATTAATATTAATTCTTCAGTTGGACCGTGATGAACTGTAGTAAATATTTTATAAAATATTCACCAACTATAATCTACAAGAAAAAAATCAGTTTTTCAAGCCAATTAAAAACAAAAAGGAAGCATTTTAATTTCTGATTTATGGTTTTACCTTATTATGTAGTAAAATAAAAAAAAAGCGTGTGCGCACGCATATGCACACACACACACACACACACACACACACACACACACACACACACACACACACACACACACACACACACGTGTTCTTAATAGTAGCATCCCCAAATTATAAAAGTATGAATGGAGTTCATCAACAATTCTTGACCAAAATGTAATTTAATAAAATAATTATTCTTTCAATATATTTCTTATTTATTATCCTTATTTATTAAAAAGTAACCAACAACATACCCTACACAACGCTGGAGACAGGAAGAGCTATTTTTCTCAAAAGAAAGTCAGTTTTCACAAGTAGTAACGCAGCAAACAATATGTCAAACTTAAATTAAATTTTACAATCGGTGGAGAAGATGGTTCACATTATTACTTAAGTGTATTCTTTATTAATAAACGTAACTCGAAGGTCAAAACCAGAGATAATAATAAAAATTGTATCATCTATTTTCATATATATACATCAGAAGTGTACATAATAAATCTGATCAAAATACATCAGATTGAGCAAGAAAAAAATTAACTTAATAAACTAGTTGAATAGTTATTATCCTTTAAAAGAAGCCCTTTTTTGTTGATATATTTCTTCCTGCTTTGTTCCACTGTTTGAAATATTTAAAAATTTGTGTTGAAATCATAATCTTTTACAGCCGCTTCGTTGCATTTGTTTTGATATAGTTTGTTACACAGAAACTTTATCCTTTCGATTGATGTTTGGAAAATGATAAAAAAACATAAGTCATAGAACCATGATTGGGAAGTAGGGAGGCTGATAAACACGTACGATACCATGTTTGTCTAATGGATTTGCAATGGTATTGATTTGGGTCTGATAATCTGCCTAGACTGCACTTTATAATAACGGTGGTCGTTTGAGAAGTACACTAAAGCTGAATTACGGTCTGGTGGTCAAAGAAAACGATTGATATGACCTTCAATTTGCATAGTGATTGCTATGTTTTTCGAGTTCATCAAGGAGGGCCGGTGAGATAGGTTGACTTTGTAGAAGCTCTGATATTATAAATTACATTTTTTGTTATTCGTTATTATTTGTAGTTTTTGGTTTATGTGTTTCTTATTGTAGGTTTAAATTGTTTCTGTTATTGTTATTCAGTATTTAGCGGTAAGTTTAATTTGTTCTGCTAATTTTTATATTTTATTGTTCGCGTTAGGCTACTTGGGTTGTTTGATGGGTGGGTGGTTAGAAATTCTGATCACCCGCTAGGGTTGTAATTTCCTCAACGTTTTTCTTGGTTTTAGTGGTTTTTAAATATTGTTTTAGGTATTTAATTTCGAGTTTTTATTATTTTATAGTTTTGCAGTTTAGTTTTTGGATTAACATTGGTTTGTTCCTGTTGGCTACAGTTTTGTTTACATTTTCTGCTAATGGTTGCCTGTTTATTTATTTTCTTGTTGTGTTGTTATTTTGTTTTGATTTGTAATTTTAGTTACCAGTTTGTTTTGTTGTTTAATTAGTGATTGTTTTATGTGTGTAGTTATGAGCAGACGTTTGAAACAGGCTATCGAGGCAGTGGAAGGAAGCATAATGTTTCTGACGGCTAGACTCTCAGTATGGCGATTGTTTACAGTCAGGCGCAGTCGCGGACTGAGCGAGTGCACTCCAAGAAGGGAAAAGGGATGGATCCCTTATCCGATTCCTCTGTAGGTAAGGTCAAAAAGGATAAAGTTGCACGGGCTGTCAAGACTGTATTTGCTGTGGTAGGAGGTGACTCAGACACGGATGCGGGGATAGTTGAAGAGATTTTTGGACCTTCCTAGGAACCAAAGTAAGCAGATGTTACTTCCCACGAAGGCCAGAAAGGCAGAGGCTGCCGCTTCAGATATTTTAGAGAAGCAGATATTAGATGGTCTCAACAGATTTGATTTCAAACGATGTTGTAAGTGAACTGATAGCCATGTTCAATGGTTTGTGTGGTGAATTAGAAAAGTTTGTTTGTGACTCAAGGAATGTCAGAGAAACGAGTGCTGTGTATATCCTGTTTCACATGCAAAAATTGAGACTCTTACATTTATAAACTTTTAAGAGGAACGATTGGTTGCAAGGGTACATCGAATGACGTAAAGCCGGGATGGGTAAACGGGAGCAAACTGTTCCATCTACATTGGCTCACAGGCTGGCTTCTGAGGTCCTCTCGACTCCTGTGACCTCAAAACCCCCAAAAGTGTTATTAATTGACAAGCCTGTCAGCCTTTCCTCCGTGGCCTTTAAGAGAGATGTCATTAAGAAATTAAACGCAAAGGAGAATAATTTGCGGATTGTTAGTATCAAGGACACTCGAAAGGCTTGATAATTGTGGCCGACGAAATTGATACTGAACATGAAATTAACCAGAATGATCAGTTAAGAGATTATCCCATTAAGGTAGTTACTACCAAGCCTCTGCGGTCAAGAGTAATTGTTTACGATGTCCCACTCGATTTGGGAGATGAAGGCTTTTTAAGTGCAATCTGGAATCAGAATCTAGAGTACTACGATTACGATGAGTTTTGTGAAAAGAGATAGTAATGTTGTTCACTACGTTTGGGAGCGTGATAAGGATATAATAAAGGAGGTTTTTGAGAAAGGCCGTATTTTTATAACTACTTTTCATGGAAGTTTAAGAATCATTTCACCTACAGTCGTTGTTTCAGGTATCTTAGGGTTAGGCTACAAGTTATATGTTGCTAAAAGTTATAGGGAAAAGGAGCTCTGTTCATTCTGTGGCGAGGAAGGACATCATGCGAAAGACTACACAATTAAAAAGGAAGAGGGTTCACCTGTATGGACCAATTGTTTTCGATTTGGAAAACCGTCAGTTTTTCGATTTTTTTTTTATTTGTAGGTTTCGGTATTTCGAATTTTGTTGTTTTCGTTAGTATTTTGTTTGATTTGCTTTTCTTTTAGGAGATTTGTTTTGATATCTGGGCTTTTTGGTTTCTTGGTTAGGTTTTTATGTTTTTAGATATTTGTTTTATATTGTTTGGTTGTTTATATTTTAGATTGGTTGTATTTTTTATATTTAATTTTGTTATATTATTTAGTTATCTGGTGTGGTATTGTTTTATTCTTGTTTATATTTTCGTAGTTAGTTAAAGATTTTTCGTTCTTGTTCTGTTTATTAATAGTTTAAGTTGCCGGTGATACGTGTTGGACCCTACACTACTCATTTTGGGTGTAGTTAGGGGGATATTCAGCTCAGTCGGTATAGTCTTTTTTACGACTGATTTAATGTTGTTGTTAGGCTCTACATTAGGCTTTTACACCGATGGAATGCCATTTGTGGCATTCACATCGTGAAATCTAGACAATGGCCAGACTGCAAGATGTTTTGAGTCTTTTGAAGACAACTTCCGGTGAAGCTCCGAATGGCTAGGTATGGAGGAGGTGGCGTGACGAATAATCCGTCACATGGAATTTTCTTCTAACATGTTAATCAATCCCCCTTTTTAATTTATATATATATATATATATAGGCACCCATCATTTGAAATCTCCCTGGAGTCCACAGTCGATCAACGAAGCCGGCACACCTCGACATGTCGACCCTCCCGACTGGGACTGTCCACTCATCCCTAACACGCACACACATTATCACCTTAGTCGTCGCTCCTCTTTATTCTCTTTCTTTATTAATTCGGCAACAAATCAGTCTACCAACCTCCAGTTAACCTCAGACGTTAGCATATAGTCCATCAGGTCCCAGGCTGTAAACCCACCGGGTTGGTCTAGTGGTGAACGCGTCTTCCCAAATCAGCTGATTTGGAAGCCGAGAGTTCCAGCGTTCAAGTCCTACTAAAGCCAGTTATTTTTACATGGATTTGAATGCTAGATCGTGGATACCGTTGTTCTTTGGTGGTTGGGTTTTCAATTAACCACACATCTCAGGATTGGTCGAACTGAGAATGTACAAGACTACACTTCATTTACACTCATACATTTCATCCTCATTCATCCTCTGAAGTATTATCTAAACGGTAGTTACCGGAGGCTAAACAGGAAAAAGAAGAAGAAGGTCCCAGGCTGTAGTCGAGTTGTGGACTGCACGGTATGTAGACGTGTCTTTCTAGAGCTCCGCGTTTTTTGTTGTTTTCGATTGGTTTTTTTTGGTTTTTACATTGATTTGGTGGACTGGAACTATAAGTGGATTGGACAAGGAATACGGACTATCATTTTTGAGTTATTTGGTTACGGATTTATCAAGTTTTTTTATAGTTTTTTGTTCTCATTAGTGAGATCAATATTTTTGTGTTTTTTACTCGCTAAATCATAGATATTATAGTGTGTTAAAGTGTCGGTGACTTTTATCAATAACCAAAAGACTACTAGTGTGTATAAAAAGTGAGTAAACTTATTGTACAATAACTTTTTAACAGTTTTGTGAGGTTATAATAGAGCTTATAATAGCAAATTATTCTAAGTTATTCGACAGGCTAATACCAGTGTGAAATTAACTGTAAACAAGGACTTAGGAAATTTTTTTCGTGTATTAGTAGTTATATGAGTGAAATTTTTCAAAGTCCTTAGACTAGTTTTTATTAGGGAATTCTTTGTTCCTTAATAATTTCTGAATCACTCGTCCTACATCCCTCATCCCAAGTTATAAATCCATCACAAAAATTTTCCTACCCACTGACCCCCCCAAAATTTTGGACCCTATTTTTGGGTTGATACATTTTACCAACCCCCAACCCCCCCGACCACCTCACCAAATTTCTTTTGGGGCTCTCATCCCCGAGTGAGTACTCGTTGGACTCGGGATCGTCCCCATAGTCCAACAGCGCTAATATGAGACAAAGAGGGATTCCGAAGAGGGAAGAGGGACTCCCCTTAGAGGGATCATCGCAGGGAGCTTCTAGCTCACAATAGGTTACCATTACTAAGAAAACGGAGGGTAAATGTAAAAAGAGACCCCGACATGGGTCCTCAGAAGAAGAAGAAGGACCGCCGGAGAGCCTTAGCAATCTGGTTTACCAATTGGGATTAACTATGGTGGCGTTGAGACAGCATATGGGACCGGGTCTTTCAAAATACATAAGTACACATGAGCAGGAGCTCAAAGGCATATATGATGGGCTTAATGCCTTGACGCAAGTCTCGTCCCCTTTATCAGTTGTTACGCAGGCTACTCAGACAGACCCTATCCTTATAGTTGTGGAAAATGAGATGGAGCAAATTCTTACTAAGGAGCTGACAGATGAGCAAATAATAGATCTACTGCACAAAAGGTGGCCAAATAGTTTGCGGAACAAAATTAGTTTGATTAACGAGTTGTCTTCTGAGGTGGTGGACTCTTGTACTGTTAATGATTTAAGTAAATCAAGTCAAGGGGATGAAAAAGAAGGTATTAGTACCAAATACAAAGTAGGCGACATTCGTAAAGATGTACAATCAATTCTTGGAGACTGTGACGACATTAAGAAAAGTAAATACAAAATCTACTATGATGGTAATGCTACTGAGAAGAGCACAATGGGAGCTATATTGAGGGCTTTAAGGAAGATTATTCCTCAGGCTGGTAATTTAGTTTTTGTCATCCCAAATAATAATATTGGAAACTATATGAAGAAATTATTATCTTATTTGCGGAGAGACGAGGAAGTAGCGGTTAAAGTGCTTACGATCCCAGTTGAAGGTAAAGCTATACAAGGCAAGTCTGGACAAGCCCATATTAAAAAGTCGACACCACCGGCAGTTGACAGTCGTACTGTGGTTATCAAAGCAGCTGGAAAATCCTATTCTGATTTACTTAAAACGATGAAGTCTGCAGTAAGTAGCGAAGATACAAAAGCGGTCATCTCCTTACGTAAGGGTAGGAATGAAGAACTCCACGTGAGAATTCAGGGAGCGCAGAAAGCTGCTGAGTTTACAAGTAACCTACGAGATAAGGCGGCAGATCTGAATGTTGACCTGCGTTCCAGAGCGGGAAGGTGCACAATAGTTCACATCAGGGATGTAGAATATGACACCACTGAGACAGAAAATTTTGCTGCAATTACTGCAAGAGTAGGTACTGATGAGGACATCAAGATATCGTCAATTAGAAAAGGGTACGCCGAGACCCAAAATGTTACAGTTATCACCTCGTATAGGGCTGCCTGTAAGCTGGTGGAAAAAAGGTTGAGGATTGGCTGGGTAAATTGTCGGGCATATATTAGGGAATCAGAGGAAAAGTGCTTCAGATGCTGGAATACTGGACATCGTAAACATGAGTGCAAGGGCCCTGACAGAATGGATCTCTGCTTCAATTGTGGAGGCAGAGACCACAAGATTGCTGAATTCCGGGAGCATAGTAGCTGCCTGGATTGTGGGAGCCAAGAACACCGCACCGGAGGCTGGGGGTGCTCAAAACATTTAAATGCTTAAGGTGATAATGGTTAACGCAAACAGAAGCACCATGTCTCATAATTTGGTTAGTGAACTGGTCATAGAGCAGAGGGCTGATTTACTGATAATCACGGAACCGAACAAGTACCTTGTTGCTAGATCAGGCTGGATGGTGGCTACAAATGGTGACGTGGCGATTATGGATGTAAGTGGCAGGATAGCATGGAGATTGACGTCCAGATCTGGAGGCATGTTGGCGGTGGAGTCGGATTCAACACTAGCGATTGGTGCCTATGTGTCTCCAAACTGTGACATACATGAATTTACTAGAAGACTAGACATAATACAAGGAGTAGTAAATAACGCTAGGAAGAAAGTCATTATTCTAGGTGATTTCAATAGTAAAGCGATTGCAGCAGGGAGCGCATACACCAAGCGCAGAGGTGAGATCCTTACGGATATGATGGGGGCAGTTAGCTGTCATTGTGTAAATGATGGGACCCCTACATATGAGGCGAGAGGACACTCGTCAGTCTTGGACTTAACAATCATAGACGATAGATGGAGTAGGGAACACTGGGACTGGCGAGTGTTACCACATGATGTGGCGAGTGACCATCATGCCACTATGATTACCATAAAAGGCTCAGACTATGTGACTAGAGAGAAAATGCCTTATAGTAGTTTTACAAAGGAACAGATCGAGATCATAATCGATAGAACGGCCAAAAGGATTATCAACATAGAGAATCTGACACCAGTTGCCCTGACTAACGTTATACGACAAGAAATGGGCAGAGTAGCTCACAGAAGAGCCAATAGACACTCAGTGTATTGGTGGAATATGGAGATTGAAACACTGAGAGGGCTCCTACAATCGCGCAGAAGAAGGAAGCAGAGACTCAGAATTTCGAGGCGGACAGGAGTACGAGGAGGCATCTCTGGCTTATAAAGAGACCAGACGGGCCTTAAACAAAGCTATTCGTATGTCAAAGAAAAAACAATGGCACAGACTCTGCGAGGAGTTAGACAGAGCCCCCGGGGGACAGGCATACAAAATAATCACTATGCGATTTGGAAGGCGTCTGCCCGTATTAAATAATGAGTAGGTAGAACAACAAATCAATGAGCTATTCCCCGGTAGAGTAGAAACTGCAGGAAATGTTATATGCGAACTCAGATGCTTCACATTCTCTGAACTGCACTTGGCTGTAGCACAACTGGGTAATAGGAAGAGCCTGGGTCCAGACGGAATTCCAGCGGCACTCCTTAAAGGGCTGATAAAGAGAATTCCTTATGAAATGCTTGATGTTGCCAGCCATGGATTAGAAAACAAGACATTTCCAGGAATCTGGAAGGAATCTAGGGTGGTGTTTATCCCAAAAGGCACAAATGACAATGGAGAACCTTTATTCAGACCATTGAGTCTTTTAAATACTATGGCGAAGGTAGTGGAGAAGATGCTCGCTGGCCGAATCTTTAAGGAACTTGAGGAAGGAATAGGCATTAGTGGAAATCAGTTTGGATTCATGAAGGGTCGTTCGACGATACAGGCGGCGACAAAGGTGATCGACTGGGCTAAGGATTCTAGGAGCAGCACATGGAGAACGAGGCGTATTCCCCTATTCATAGCTTTAGATGTAAAAAATGCATTCGGTTCTATTAAGTGGGAATCAATAAATAGGGCATTAGTGGAAAAAGGTGTCATTCGTTATTTAAGAAGGCAGATAGGGGAATACCTCTCAAATAGAGAATGCTTGGTGGAGCTGCAAAGTGAGTGCCTACGTTTCAATATTTATGGCGGTGTGCCACAGGGGTCTGTACTGGCCTTCGATGGGATATTAAGACTAGACTATCAGGATGGGGTACAAGTAATTGTCTATGCCGATGACCTGGCGATACTCATCAAGGGTAAAACAACTGTCGATGTACAAGAGAGTGCTAACAACACGTTACGGACGATAGATAATTGGTTGAAAGAGAGGGGACTCCAGCTGGCAATAGAAAAATGTAAATATATTATGTTCACAGGGAAGAGGATTTTAGACCGTCCGGCCATCCAAATTGGAAACCAACAAATAACAGAGCTCGAAAAGATTAAATACCTGGGTGTGACTTATGAGAGGAATTGCCGGTTCACCCAGCATATAATAGACATATCTGCCAAAGGTGAACAGATGACTAAGAATTTGAATATAATAATGTCTTCGCAAAGAGCTCCAAGACCCACTAAGCGAAGTGCGATAGTGTCCACAGTGACATCCATGATGTTATAATCAGTACCAGTGTGGTGGCACTCAGTCAGGGTTAAAAGAAATTTGAACAGACTGGTTAGTACTCATAGGAGGCTGTTGCTGGGGGTTGTTTCAGCTTACAGGACGGTCTCCTATGAGGCATTGTGCGTGTTGTATGGGGTGCCTCCAATAGACTTAATGGCCCTAAATAGAGTCGAGAGGGCGCAAGCCCTTGAAGCAAATGAAGCAAAAAATAGACTTAGACATAGATGGCAAAATAGATGGCTGGAGGATGGACCAGCCAGACGCACGAAGGAGCTGATTCCAGATCTTGCACTATGGTTAGACAGAGAACATGGTGAGTTAAATTATCATATCACGCAGTTTTTTACACGTCATGGCAATTTCAATGAGTACCTCCATCGTGTTGGAAGAAGGCCAGGTCCAGAATGCATGTACTGTGAGAAAATTGACAATGCAGAACACACATTTTTCTGCTGCAAGAGGTGGGCAATTAAAAGGAGGAACTGTGGCATAATAGGTATGACCCCAGCAGAGGTCCTAGAGCACATGTTGAGGAGCGAAATAAACTGGAAGAAGGTTACGGAATTTATAGTAGCAGTATTTACAGACAATTTTTAGATGAAAGGCGACTAGGTTACTAGTGTAGAATAGGGTAGGGTGGACAGCCTCAGTGGTGAGAGACGGCACGCTGAGGTGTGTCGTTCTCAATGATCCACTGAGGACTCCAAGGGTTTAGATAGGTTCTGATGAAGAAGAAGAGTAAGAAAAGACCCGGTGCCACGTTACGGCTATTCGAGGTATGTCGTGGTTTCCAAATGGGCAAACAGAAAATCACTCAAAAGAACTGACACCGGCGAGCCGACCTGCCATGCCGGACGTTCAGCCGGTAGGCGGAGAGGCTCGTTAGAGTTTACCAGACACTCCCCTGGGTGGCGCAATACCAACCAGTCGGACCGGCCCAGGGGAGTAGAGTGGAAAAAAAAAAGAAAAAAAAGGTCCCAGGCTGTAGGCCATCAATACCAGCAGCTTCTCGTAAATTACGCTAAGCCATAAAATGGAATACAGTATGCTCAACTGTATCAACATCATCGTAAAAGAGACATATAGACGTTTCTCTCCTGCCAAATTGATTTAAGTAAGCCTCAAAGCACCCATGGCCCGACAGTACCTGAGAGAGATGGAAATTCATCTCCCCAAAAGCCCTATTATTCCGCTTCGGGAAGTTTGGAATTAGACTTGTATGACATTTAACCTTGCATGACATCTAACCTCGCATCTGATTTACAAATGCCATCATGCCTGTATCCCCGCTCCATGATCAACAGTTCTATTGGCGGAACGCCTGACAGCACACATCATTCGACATACCGTAGACATCGTACGGTAACCTGTAATCACTCCCAACAGAGGTACTGCAGAGCCTGCTCAGACTCCATTTAATGCGTTTTACGCTTTTCCAAACAGGCATCGCATAAAAAAATATAGATGTCATAGCAGTCATTATAGCCCTTCTTTTGGAAGCTCTTGGTGCCAATTGGGCCGACATAAGTCGTCTCAACACCGCAAGTTTACTCTCTGCATGTTTACAAACGTATACCACATGTTCACTGAATGAGCAAGTTTATCCAAAGTAACGCCCAAATACTTAAGTCTCCACTCCCCGAATCCGGTGTTTGCCTACCTCGAACCTTATGGGACACAGTTTCGTTTTTCCAGTCAGCATTATATGTTGACATTTTTCTGGAGACGCTAAACCACGCTGCCCAAGCTATGACTTAATAGTTGATAAGACCTCGTTACCTCTGTCCTGGACTTCTTCCTCAAACTGTCCACCAACCATCACTGTCAGATCATCGACGTAAGCAATGGCTGTTGTCTGTTGCGGGAATCGAACACGCAATATCCCATCAAAAACAATGATCTACAGCTGCCATCAATTGTTTCAACTGAGACTCATCAATCATAAATATTGCCCAATCTGGCGCATAATGTTCCCCGCTAATACCTTTATGTATCAACGCATCCACAATGCTCACTCATGAGACCGAACTAAAAGCGTTCCGGACATCCAACAATATTAGAGCCGAAATACCGCTTGTTCTCCAGGTGCCTCTCTACCACCCACTCTGACACCTTACTGTTGCCAACTCTACCACCTTCTCGACTGCCTTGATGGTCGATTGACCCCTGACAAATCCATATTGATGTTCATGAATACCCATAAAAGAGCAGCCAGTGCCTTTTCGGCCACCTTGGCCATATTATTTAAAAGGCACAAAGGTTGTTCTTTTGTATACTGTATTAATTATCGGTATAATGTTTTAAATCGCTTAATTAAACATTTGTTAAAAAATCAATAAGAATGAAACATTAAAATTGATTCGTGTTCAAAATACATTTAAAAAATACGACTTTAACACTACGATACAAACGCGTTATGTAGCAATACACAACATAAATAGTCCTTATTTGTTTTACAAAAATACTATTATTGTAATAACCTGAACAGTTAGCAGAGTATTAATTAGCAAAATATGGTAATTTTATTCCGCAATGAAGAAAGGATATTTAATATTCATTCTAGTTAACATTTAATAGTAAAGACTTTTATACGGATTTGAATACTAAATCGAGGATACTGGGTGTTCTTTGGTGGTTGGATTTCAATTAACCACACATCTCAGAAATGGTTGACGTGAGACTGTACAAGATTGCACTTCATTTACACTCATACATATCATCCTCATTCATACTTTGAAGTCATACCTTGCGGTGGTTCCGAAGGTTAAAGATAAAAAGAAAGTGCTAACAGGTAATAAAATATTCTTATATTTTGTTATTCTTCTATTCTATTCTTCCTCTTTATTATATTGGTGAATAAACCATGTACACTTGTTAACTTTTTTTTTTCAATATTTTAAAGAATTTAATATTCATTTAATAATGCTTTTATTAAAATATTATTTTTTAATTCTTTGTTGTTTTTTCCCTCTTATGTAATTTTTTCTGGTTTTTCTACCTTTAATGTAAGAGGTTCCGAAGGATTTTATCAACTGTATTACCTCCCGAGTCCTAATTATAAAAAGAAGTGAATAAAAGAAAATTGAAATATCTAACTAAACAAATCCATTAAACTTATTTTATAAAAATATTTATGATTTAAATTTTTTTAAAGTCACTGTATGTAACTGTATTATATACAAGAAATAGTTGAGGGTAATATTATATAGGATTTCGTAAATCAATTTCACCTTGTTAAACGTGCCGCTTCTTCATTAAAAATGTTTGGGACCCGGTAACTAACAATTGTTGTTTGCATATGAAAACATTCTTTTCATTTTTAATAAAAGCAAACATTGTTGTTTTCCTTTGAACTGTAAAAATAAAAAGCCAACTTGTCTTCGTTGTTAAAAATACATTTCGCCACTTATTTTCTATTCTAAATTACTTCATTTCTTACGGTTTCCTTAAAAAGTCATAACAAGTTTCTAAGGTACAAAATTATTCTGCCAGTTCATTATCTGGTAGCCTTTATCATCAAACTTGTATAATAAGAAAATTAAAAGTTAAATATCTTAATTTATTTTTGTGTTTTTTTTCGTAGAACTTATAGTTACTTATGAAAAAATTAAAAATCTCCATACCCATCAAAAAATACAGCGAAACAGATTTCGTATAATTCAGTACAATACCTTTTCTTGCATTAAAGTGCCTCATTTAGTCCCGTTGCTATTTAAAAAAAAAAATTACCGAATATTTAAAAAATAAATTGCTTAATTTTAAAAAAAATACAATTAGACGATTTTCATTTATGTAATCAACATTACTTTTCTGTGATTCCTAAATAATAATAATACTATTAATAATAATAATAATAATAATAATTCCCTGAGGTAGATAATACGTCCGGAACACAACATCTACGTTCCACGTCCAGGGCGGCAACAGCTGTACTTACGTACAATACATATAGCTGGCTAACGGGGTTCCGAGTATTGTTTCTCGGATATAGTTTTTTCGGCCGATTTTCATCTGCAGGCCGAATTAGAGGACTGGATTTCGCGGCCACCTGCAGATACGAAATTCTTACTGATTATGGAAATGGATTGATACCACCTTTAGAGCTGGCGATGTGGTGGCCACGGTCGAAGTTATTAGCAGGTGTAACGGAGACCTTTCGTTGTCCACATGCCCCCCACGATGGCAAGCATGTAGTTAAGGTGCCCATATTGTTCGGGGCATAGGAGTCCTGAAGCCTCTGTGTGTAAGGGCCTGGAGTCAGTGCAGAGACTGCGCATCCGCTCTCTGCCAGGACATATGCCGGTTCCACCGGAGTACCGGAACGGACCTCCAGGGTTGGTAGCCCTGGAGTGGGGGTGTACCCCGGCGGCTAGCCTTACTACAGAAGGGATTAACCGTTCATGCAAACTGAACAACCAAACGTGGCAGAGGGTTCACGTAAACACCCTCGTCTAGAACCAGCCGTTTCGCCTGGGGCAAAACGGAGAAAAAGTCCAGAGTCAAGAAAGATTGAGATTGACGCTAGGAAAAGCTTACAAAAAGCTTTTTTTAAGAGTAGTAATGTACCGAAACCCAAATATTTGGTCATTACAAAGGAGGATGGAAATTTCTCGAGGGTGAGTCCTTTTCTCATCGCTCGGGAGATAACCAAATGCGGTGGTGGCCCTATAAAAGAAATAAGGAAGACCTTCACGGGACTTCATGTTGAGACTGTAAATGATGTCCAGTCTCAAAAGATCCTAGGGCTTAAAAAGATTGGAGAACTGGCTGTACATGTCGATCCCCACGGTACGCTCAACACCTCAAGGGGTGTGGTCGTCTGTCGGGATCTTCTAAATTGCTCCGAGCAAGAAATTGTTGAGGAGTTGTCATCACAAGGGGTAATAGAGTGTCGCCGATTGAACATGAGGAGGAATGGCGAAGTCTTACCTTCAGCCTCTCATGTTCTCACATTTAACCGGCCTACCTTGCCGGAGAAGATTAGAGCGGGGATACATCGATTGGATGTGCGGGCATTGATCCCGCAACCAATGCGATGCTTCAAGTGCCAACGTTTTGGCCACACCGCTATCAAATGTGAGAGAACGCAAATATGCGTGTGCGGCGAAGAGGTGCATGAGGGAGAGCCGTGTAAAGAGTCCCCTACATGCATCAATTGCAAGGGAGAGCATTCATGTAGATCCAGGAATTGTCCTGTCTACAAAGAAGAGGTAGCTGTGCAGGAAGTTAAAACCCTGCAGAAAGTCAGCTACATCGAAGCCAAGAAGATTGTTAACGCCCGCAAATCTAGAGCAACAACATTTTATGCTCAGGCTGCTGCTACTGTTCCTGCCCCTGCTCCAATCGCTGTAGATGAGACACAAATTATAAATAAACTTGCGCCTACTTTGGCTAACATGATTGAGAGGATCATCGAAAACAAGATGAAACCTTTCAGCAATAAAGGATTTGTTAAGCCAAAGATAGCGGTACAGCCTACTGAAGATAAATCTGTAAAAATGAAAGTTGCTCCTGTAGAAAAGAAAATGGACGCCAAACCATAATGTCAAGTCCGTCTCAGCGAGATCCTTCATGACAAGAAACAAGAGTGTGTTATAGAGGCTGCAAAGCCTCTCGCAACTGAGGTGGCCTCTAAAGCAAGAGGCCACAAAATATCACACAGGGGGGACGAGTGTGTCCCCCTTCCACAGGCGGTGACCGGTGCGACCCCCGTGTCTGGGGGCGACCAGCTTGCCACCTCAAAATCGGCGCCTGAAACCGGCGCCAATCCATGCCCGTCGTCGTCGGCGGCTTCGGTGGTCTCCGATTCGGAGACCGAAAGCTACACAGGCGACGACGTTCTCCACGAACACGATGCTGTTCGAAAGATGGAGAAAAAAAGGAAAAAAGGGTGGCCGAAAGGCAAACCCAGATATTAATTTAATTAAAAATTAGCGAGTCGATTGTACAATGGAACATCAATGGATGTTTTTCAAACATCCATGAGCTCCAACGCTTGGTACATGATGTAGACCCGATTTGTATATGTCTGCAAGAAACGCATTTCCGCAGAAATGAAAATTTTTAATTAAAAGGATTCGATATATTTCGGCGAGATCAACCGCCAAATGTAAGAGCTAGAGGTGGAGTAGCCATATTAACATCGACTAGAGCTACCACCGAAGCGGTTGTTCTAAACACAACCCTACAAGCGGTCGCCGTTAGAATGAAGCGTCCGCTTCAGGTCACTGTCTGCAGCATATACTTGCCGATTTTTGATTGGAATAAGGATGACATAGCAAGACTAATTTCTGAGCTTCCCCCACCTGTTTTACTGGTGGGTGACTTTAATGCTCATAATTCTCTTTGGGGATCGGATCGAGTAGATCCCCGCGGAAGGGAACTAGAAAGGTTCCTGATGAATTCAGAACTTATTATTTTAAACGATGGATCAGGAACCTTTTTCAATGCCAGAGATGGATCGACGTCCTGTATAGATCTTGCTCTAATAAGCGGATCGATAGCACCGTGGTACAGCTTCCATTTCTTAGACGATTTGCATGGAAGCGATCATTTCCCGGTGCAAATTGTAACTGATGTTACAAGAAAAACATATCCCATCTATAAAAGATGGTTATTTGATAAGGCAGACTGGACGAGCTTCACAGCTAGAACGATACTCTCTGAAACAACTGGAGTTATCGGGGACGATGTCGACGCCATAACAAATGCAATTCTTGAGTCGGCATCGAGATATATTCCCAATACATCTGGGAAACTTACGAAGAAACCCGTTCCATGGTGAAACGATGAAATAAGTGAAGCTATAAAAAGAAAGAAAAGGGCGTATAACGCCTTTAAGAAGCGTCCTAGCATAGAAAATCTTGTTGCCTTTAAGAAATACAGGGCGTATGCAAAACGTCTTATGATAGATTCAAAGAAACGATCCTGGCAGCAATACGTGTTATCCATCGACAAAATCACTACTGCAGCAGATGTTTGGAGGAAAGTGAAGGCGATTTGTGGGCGTAATAATTTTGCTCCCATAACTAGCCTTCAAGATGAAGATGAAATAAAAGACACTCCATATGAAATTGCAGAGCTATTATCCAATCACTTCGATAAGGCCAGCAGAACGGCCAACTACGAAGAAGATTTTCGTACCAAAAAAGAACAACTTGAAGGTCTACTAAACTTCAGAACTGAATATAATTACTCATATAATGTACCATTTAAAATGGAAGAATTCGCGAAAGTGTTGGAAAAATCAAATGATCAGCTTAGAGGACGTTATATATTACACCTTCATTACAACGAAGCATTGTGTCGGAGTCTTCTTTGATCTTCAGAAGGCTTTCGATATGACCTGGCGTCATGGTATAATGCTCTAGATCCATGGGGCATTCGTGGCAACCTGCCAGTCTTACTGAGCAACTATATGAATGACCGTACCTTCCAAATACGCGTCAACAATGAATACTCATCTGAAGGAATCTTGGAAATGGCATACCGCAGGGTTCGCCGTTGAGCGGTACCTTGTTTACCATCGCCATTAATAAATTGATATTAGCCATTCCAGTAGAAATCAGCAAAAGCGTCTACGTTGATGATTTGGCAATTGTGTATGCCAGCAACAAGACTGCTATGGTGAGGTACAAATTGCAACGAGCGATCAGTGCTCTAAATGAAGTTGCAAGGAATAACGGATTCCAATTCTCACCAGAAAAAACGTGCTGTGTACACTTTTCTAGGAAGAGAATTCCTCATCAAAGTCCTGCGTTGACAATTGATGATAATCCAATACAATATAAAGACAACGTAAGATATTTAAGACTAGTATTGGATAAATCCCTTACATGGGGATTACATATACAGGACTTGAGTGATAGATGCAAAAGAGCCCTAAACATTATAAAATGTTTATCGAACTTAAATTGGGGCTCAGACAAAGATACATTATTGAGATTGTATAAAGCATTGGTTCAATCTAAACTAGACTACGGATGTATCGTATATTCATCCGCTAGAAAGTCGCATTTAAAAAAGTTAGACGTAGTTCATAATAGCGGAATAAGATATGCAACAGGCGCTTTCCGCACAAGTCCGGTGGCTAGTCTGATATCTGAAGCCGGAATAATGCCACTACATTAGAGAAGAGAGATCCTTTTACTAAGATACGCAGCAAATATATGGGCTTATCCTGCCCATATAAATAATAAACTTTTCAACAACCATCCTATGGCTGCATTATACGAACGTCGTGCTACCTATTCCAGACCAGCCGGAATTAGGTACCACGAATTAAGAAGTAAATACGAAATTGCCATTCCAGAGAGACTACCAATTTCTACTAGAGAAATACCGCCATGGCTTTTGCCAGCGGTAAATACAAGGTTGGATCTCTCTCAAGGAGAAATAAAAAAGAAACCAGCAGTGATCATCCAGCAGGAATTTTTGGCAACCGTCAGTAGATACGAATAACATATTAGAATTTATACTGACGGTTCTAAAACCGAACATGGTGTTGGATGCTCAATATATGTAAATGGAGAAGCCCACTTTTGGAAAATGCCAGATGTGGCCAGTGTCTACACGGCAGAACTCACTGCAATTCAGCAAGCTCTTCGCTACACTGAACACTATTGCGAAGAGAGAGTGCTAATATGTTCCGATTCTTTAAGTGCACTTGTCGCAAACCGGAACAAGAACATTAAGGATGTCCTAATTGCAAACATCCTGTCCATTTTATACGATCTAAATCAACGAGGACAGCGATGCGTATTTGTATGGACTCCGAGGCATACTGGTATTACAGGTAATGAAATCGCAGACGAAGGTGCCAGAAAGGCAACAGTCTGCGATGATTTTGATGCATTTCGTGTAACAGTGGCAGATGTTAAAAACCGTCTAACAAACATAGTTAAAAAACAAGTGGAATGCTGAATGGAGGATTTTAAATACAAAATTAAACTCAGTGTAAACTTCTCCTTATAAATGGAAAAGCGACTTTAAGTTGACTCGCCGTGAACAAGTAGCGGTGACCAGACTTAGAATCGGTCACACGCGATTAACAAATTTATATTTGTTAACCGGCGAAGTGAGACCAATGTGCGGTGTTTGTAATAAAACACTGACAATCAAGCATCTAATAGAAGAGTGTACCATATATGAGGACCTCAGAAAGAGGTTCGGTCTTAAAAATAATATTAGTGCTGATCTGGATAATGGAAATGAAGAAAATATAGTTGCATTTTTACACGCCAGTGGACTTCTTAAAAGTCTATAAAATGAAAGTTTAAAGCTGTGATAAAAGAATCTCTAAGCGGTAGTATTATATATATATATATATAAAGAAATAAATGGTATTGATAAGTTGAAATTTTAATTTCATTGTCTTTTGAGAACCTTATCTCAAATTTTAATATCGGGGCCCTTTACACCCCGTAAATGTTTGTGATTGTCCTTGTTTTTTATGTCTTAATGTATATTGTGAAGTTTGTGTTTTTTAAATAAAATGTAAGGGCCCTTTACACCCTTACATATGACGATCCTGATGGAGATAATAATTTCTTTTAAAGAATGTGACGAGGGCTAATGACCTTAGCAGTCAATGCCCATAAAAATTCAGAAAAAAAAAAATAATAATAATAATTAAAAAATAATTATCATTATTAAAATAAACACCGGTACTTCCTACATACGTTTAACGTACTCCTAGGGCAATAGGGCACAAGTTATGAATTTTGATTTAAACATTCGACTACATCAGTGTAGAATTGCCTTTGTTAAGCAGTTAAACAAATTAATCAATATATTGTCTAATCTTCCCACAATTTATTAATTGTTTTTAAACATTTTTGCTTAACCCCTCACTCCTTTTCCTACGTTTAACTGTAATATATCTTTCAGTTATTTTACGAGTCATATTGTCTTCTGTCCCTGAAAACTAATCTAAGTTATATTTTTTTAATTCAAACTATTACCATTTGAGTAACACAAAACTTACTGTCAGACGGCAGCACATGTATTTGTAAGGATCAATAAAATTAAATTAAGAGCTGCTATTCAACCGTCTTTCAATTTTACTTTCATCCTCCGACAAACCTATAAGACTGCTTACATATTCTAAGATGCTTACGTACATTTTTAAGGAGACGTTTAAACTTCAATGTAATCAACTTTTGCACAAAGTACTACCTCGTACAAGATGACTAAATACATTGTATAATATATGAATTTCAAATACATTACACATTACATCATCAGGTTGCATAAAAGAACTTCCTTTCAACGCACTCCTAATAATTTGATCCTTTTTGATTGAAACTGTAACCTGTGGTTGACAAGCTGTACTTTTTTACAGAAGATTCTCTGAAGATAGTGCCCGTAATTAATGATATTAAAAAAAGAATGGGAAAGTTCTTGTGTTCTACTATTTTTGTAAACATTTAATTTTAAAAACATTAGACTAAAACATAAAAATAATATTTATTATTTGAATTGGATCATCTTTAACAGATTTTATGTATGTATTTGAGGGTAATAAAAATGTATAGGTTATTACTATTTTAATATAATGAAATATTTTATCGCTACTTTTAGAATGATCAGTTCTAAACATTCAATATATTATGATCAAAGCAGCGTTGATACATCAGGTGATGTATGAATAATGAATTATTATTTGTGTTGATTTAAGACTCTTCAGTCATTTGAATTTTTTGTCTGTAACTTGCGTTTTGGCTTAAAGTGTAAGAATAGGTGGTCCTTTTTACAGGATATAAATTTTACCTTTATTAAGTTTTTAATTTAGTGATATTAGACATATCAAATTAATATAGTTCCAACTGGACTCCATTATTCCATTATTGGTATAAAGTTCCTGTTTGTAGTAAAGTAGAATTTAAATTTTATAAATCAATGAAACAAATAACAATTATATTTTTAAGAACGGATTTTAATTACTTAAAATTTGAATATACATTTTTTCAATTATTGTTGCCAGTTTTTTTATATTTTTTAGCTTTTAAATTAAATTAATTATATAATCGTGCAGTTTCTTTTAATTTTTTTGCAAAAACTCAGTTTTTTTATATAAAACTCAGTATTTTTCTATAGCCGTGGGTTAAGTTATATTAAATACATTCAAGTACGAACTTTGTTTATTTCTGTGTTATTTTCTTTCAGATAGTTGTCCACAAAGGCTGGATGTACAATAGAAAATGTGTTACGTTACAAGAGGGTATAACATGGATAAAAAATGGCATCTTCATGCTGTACCGGTGATTAATAAGTTGTAACATAAATAATCAGTTGAGGTGAATTTCCTTGCATCTGAAAAGTGAACTTTTCACAGCCATCTCCTACATTGTAAACAACTGATGATTCTGAATAAATATTTTGAACTTCAATCAGTAAATGGTCCTTTATTTTTTTTTACTGTCGCTCCAAATCATCTATTCAGTGGTAGAGCAAATGATAAACCATAGGAATGCTTGGATTAACCAATGACAACACATTTCAGTAAGAGGAGTATTCTTATTCTGGCTTCTGCAACCAGTGGCATTCAGTTTCATTATTTTTATATATTATCCAGGTTCATGTGTGATAGCTGATAGAATACAGCAGAGCCAGTCGCATTAAAATCTTTTAGGTATCTGTCTTCCATACAATGAAGTGTGAATACATTTTCAGAAGTAATAGGTGTTTAGAATGAGGTTTAACAATTAATTATTGTAGATCATGAGAAATATCAGGCTATAATAGATCATCTACTATAATAATCCTGCATGACCTGAGGTGGAAAATTTTTTGTAATCAAAATTTAAGGTCCTTAGATCAGTTTTATTTTCTTAACGAATTCACAAAAAGTTTGAATTTTAAAATTTATATAATTTTTATCACTGAATTTTTATTCTTTAGATTTGAACCTTTCAAGTGACATACTAATTTTCAAACATTTTGAGCATATGAGAAGAGGTTTGAATCCTAGATTGAAATTTTAATTAAAAACCTAATGGAACACCAAAGTTTAGGTGTGTGTCTTTCTGGACTTACATTATGAAGCACAGTATACATTTTTTTATATTTAATTCACTAGGAAAATATTTTCTAATTGTTGCTGCCCTACATGAATGAAATTAATACTCTGTTTTAGAGAGAAAAAAATTCTTTAAAGACAGCTCACTTATTATTTTTGTAAATTTTTATTACCTCCTTTCTTTTCACAAAGATTCTATAGTTTCAATGTAATTACTCTAAATACTCTTTATTCTACCTCACTTTGCAGATAAAAGTTTCATAAATGCAAACTAACAAAACTTGAAATAATTCTTTTGGTAATTAATTATGGGGAATTGATGAAACCCAATATTTTTTACTTTAATATATCAATGTAAATATGCTTAGGATCAGGAAAAAACAAGATATAAATGTTGGAAAGCAAGTTTGAAGAGCGGGTAACTTGTGCAAGATCAAAATCTGCTCCCCATTATCAGTACAGTTAGCAATCAGTTTTGTGAGTTATGGCAACTTTTTCCGATGCTAATCTGTTCTGTGGAGAGAGGTTAGGGTTAAAGTTAAGATTATAATTTTGTGGAGAGAGGATTAATAGTCAGCAAAATCAGCCCTTGAAAATGATAACTGCGGTATTTGTAAAGAGATTATACATTAGACACATGACGAATAGCATGGAACATATGGTGTAGTCTTTCTCTAAAGTGACTATATTTCTGTTAAGATGTATGTTTTCCCAACTGTACTATAAGGTGGTATTAAGTATTGTCATATCTTGGTAATTTATCCTAACTTTCTCCAAAAAGTCTAACTTTAAATTTAATCTTAACTCTAACCTTTATCCACACAAAAGATATCTATAAAAATTGCTTTAATGGGGCATTACCATAATTTATGTACAATAATTTTCATGAATTTAATTACTTAGTTAAGTGTGTTTAACATTAAAGGCAGTAAACTGTGAAACAAGAGGAAATGAATACTGCTAATTTTTGAATGGTCAGTTTTGAATAGTAGGAAATTTTTGATTCTAAAAAACTACAATGGAGAAATATTTCATTCAAAATCTACTCTTAGACACAAGACCGACCAACCAGTCTTTGTTGATTGTTTTGACCCAATCTGATTTTATTGTAAAAAGAACTTTGAATCTAATTTAATATTTTACTTCTAAAAATTAAGGAAAACGGTTTTTGACCCTACTTTCCTCAATTGTTGGTTGATTTAATGATGTATAGTTGGTGGATCACTAACCACACTTTTGTTGATGGATGAGGGTTTTCTAAAGAAGCTGGGCATGTTCACAGGTAGGAAAGCAACTTGTTACAGTGCAATCTAATTGATCTGTTGCAGAATTACTGATCAGAAGCCATGTGATTCCATTCTGTCTGAATATACCAGAGGAACTGTGAATAGCCAATGTCTCAAGAAAGTCATTTAGGGAATTTATCTTGTTCAACAAACTCTGTTAATAGATTCTCCCAACTCATTAAGCAGACTTTTCTCGTATTTGTGACTTTCTAACCGATGTGGCATTTTGATGATTTTAGCTGGACACGTAATATATGCATGCTAAGGAACTTTACAGTTATGTAACCTACACAATTTTGTGATTTTGTTGGACCTATTCATAAACACTTTTCTTACCTATTCACTATGTTAAAAAGAAATTATAAGAGTTAAGTCTTTGTAACAGTCTCTTTACTTGCTCCCAAAAATTCATCTGATCACTTCAACAAAATTCATTAATTCATTAAATTCATTAATTTGATCACTTTCAACAAGTCGAATTTACCCGTGCAGTAATTTTGCAAATAGTCTGAAAAATCAGTAGTTTGTAAATCTTATTTTAAAAGACTTGTAAGAATGAAGACCATATGTCATTGTTAAATTTTGTTTGTAGTCATCATAAGTATTTCTGTTACCGTTCATAATAGTGTTGTGTTTTCCATTAATCTGTAATGACAATGATTTTGAAAAAAGTAATATATTTCAATAATTAGACGCTTCACTCCATGTTTTATGCTGAAAGAAAATTATTCTGCACTTTAATTGTTCAGCTGTTACGCTCGTAAAATTGTCTTTACTTCCTTGAACGAAGTAAAGGAAGTATTGTAATAGCGAAAAATTTCGGTTTTCAAATTTCAACGGAGATATCCATTTTGACCATCACTGAATACATTTTGACTAGTATCGGCGTAACGTCTGTACGTACGTACGTATCTCGCAAAACTCAAAAATTATTAGCCGTAGAATGTTGAAATTTGGGATTTTGGAGTGTTGTATATCTAGTTGTGCATCTCCCTCTTTGACTGTAATTGACTGTCAAAAAAAGTCCAAAATCAAAAACATTTGGACTTTTCGTTAACTGCAGTAATAAGCCATCACTGAGAGATTTTCAACGATGTATCTATCATAAGTGGTACTTATTTTCATTGGTTCCAGAGTTATAGCCAAATAAAGATTTTAATTAATGAAAATTTTTTATCTTACAACGGGGAAGGCACATCGGTTCAGCGCGACTTCATTTCCTTTTATTTTTTATTTTTTTTTTTTTTAATTTAAAATGTATTGATTTATTAATAATTATTAAACCTCTGATTGTAAAAAAGTTTTACGATAAGTAATAATTCAATAATAATAAAAAAATATGAAAAAAAAAGAGTTATTAATGAAATAAAATTTTATGTACTTTTAAAAATGTGTATATGTAATTTAATAGGCGTACAAGGAAGTCATGTGGTGTTCACATAAGATTTGATGAAACATCTGATTATTTTTTTAAATTTAAATATATTGATTTATTAATAATTACTAATCTCTGAATGTAAAAACAATTTTACAATAAATAATTCATAATAAAAAAAAAAAAAAGAAAAAATATCAGAAATTTAATGAAACAAAATTTTATGTTCTTTTCATTTTAAAAAAAAGTGTAAGTGTAATTTAATAGGCGTACAAGGAAGTCATATGGTGTCCACATCAGATTTTTTGTATACTCTTAACACTGGTAAGAACAATTGTTTTATTTCATGAAAATATAAGGAAAACTCTGTGAGTAACATAATCATTCATTGCAAAGTTAAAGTATAAACACGGAAGTGGATATTTATTTTATCAGTTCATTAAAGTAACAATTACATAAAATAATAGTGATATAAATGTGCTAAGGTATGAGTAAATAATTTATATAATAATTACTTAAAAATATGACAGTGTATTTAAATGCTTTTTAAGTAAATATTTATCATTTGGATAATAATTCAGCTTATAAAGTTAGTATTATCTTGGCTGATAAAAGATATGGACGCATTCCCCAAACTTAAAGTATTGATTCAGGACACCAAAATGAGCCAAAAGTTCATAACGACAAAGTCCTGTTTTGCTTTGTTTTCCTTCTGGGTGCCATTTTGTGATTTTTAACAAAAAAAATTATTTCTCAGGAACCGATAAACCTACTTTAAATTTGGCAGATCTAAGACTAGGGTCATTCTACAAAATAAAAAATCTTGAAAACGTCAACTTCAAAAATTTATTAAATCTTTTTTTTTTAATCTTCAATATTTTTCTAATTATTTGTTTGATCAAATTTTTACTTATTACAAAATTTATTAAGCATTTTATTTTGAACAGAATGACACCTCATTTGTAAAAATCCGTTGACAAACAATCAAGTTGTTGCAGAAAATTAACACACCAGTACGTTTGCGCACTATAATGCTATCTGATAATTTTTTACCTGTTTTTTTTATTTCTTCTACTGAAATAAAAATTATTATTAATTAATAATAATGGTAAAGTAATAAAATTATGTGGTTAGTTTCGCCCTGACGTCTGTACGTATGTACGCCTGTACGTGGGTATGTATCTCGCATAAATCAAAAACGGAGTAGACGTAGGATGTTGAAATTTTGGATTTAGCACAGTTGTAACATCTAGTTGTACACCTCCCTTTTTGATTGCAATCGAAATTAAAATTAAAATTTTAATTAATGAAATATTTGGATCTTAAAGGAAAAGCACATCGGTTCGAATCAGACTTAATCTCCTTTTGTTTTATTTAACTTTTTTTTTATTTATTCTTTTTTTTAACTTTTCTTTTAGAATCGTATTATTTTGGGATTTTCTAGTGTAATTTCTGTTTAATATTATTTATATTAAAGTTAATGACGGAGGGACTGAAGAATAGATACTCACAAGAATAACATAATACTGAGGCATACAGCCCGATCATTAAAAAAAATTCTTATTTTTTAGCTCATTACTCCTCTGATATTGTCGGACAATGTTCTCCCTAAATCGGAGTTGATCATTTCGTTTGTTTACGAAATTTTGTTTTTCGTTTGTTGCCAATTTGGTTTGATATAATTCTTCTGATCATAATTTGTGTACACGTTCTTTAGTTTTCCAATTGCCTCTCTTTTAATTTTTTCCTTGGTCTTAACGGTTTCTTGCTTTTTATATTTATTATCTTCTCTTAATATTTTTATTCTTTCTTTGGTTTTAACACCTTCTTCCTCTTTATATTTATCATCTTCTCTTAATTTTTTATTCTTCCCTTGTTCTTAACATTTTCTTCCCTTTCATAATCATCTTGTCGTTTTTTGAGTTATATTTCTTCATGTTATACTTCTGTCTTTTTTCCTGTGTGAATGTTTATTTTTCATTTTTTATTATTCACCAAATAATCCAATTATTATAAAATAAATAATATTCATTATAAAAAATTAATATTTTAACACCGTTAGATCGAAATTAACATTTGTAACCAGTACACAGGAGGTCACTAAACAGAATAGTTTAATTATTAACTCTTGTTTATATGACACACTAGAAATCTAAAATTCCTGTTAATCAGCAGCTCACGAAGATACGAATAATACTGATCTAGTAATATGTGTAATAAAGGGCCTTTTACTCTATCCTAATATTTCATGTAAGATTTTTGAACTAAAAATTGTATAAATATTTGATGTTAATAAAAACTAATATTTCAGCAATTGTGAATTGCCCACTTTATTAAGGAATTGGTGTATTGTATCTCACTTTCAAATGAAATAAGTTTAAATGAAGTGCAGGAAAAAATGTGTATATGTAATTTAATAGGCATACTAGGAAGTCATGTAATGACAAATTTTTATGTAATAGGTAAACAAAGTGATCATTATTGTTTATTTCATTTTGTTCATGTACTTAAAAAAGGACAGCAGTCAGTAGATGGAGAACGAGAACTAGTGTTATTATATTTATGTTTATACACTGTTTATTCTGTAAATAACATTATTCCGATTGTGTTTCAAATGTAAATTAAATTTATTTTCGTTTGCAGAAAATGGACACAACAATTAATAATTCATTTGTGGATGGAGAACCATTGTGCTCCGATATTAAAGTAGAACTTACGGATGAAATGGAAGAGAATGAATTTTTGTTTGTACCGGTAGTTAAGGCAGAAACTGATTTGACATCTGAGCAAGTAAGTTTTTGGTAACAATCTGGTGTAACAAAGAAAAATTATAAATGCTATCACTTTTATACAAATACATATTATCAGTTAAGATAATAATAATAAATCTCTTACAATACTAGTTCTTAAAAGGCTATTCTAAGTTTCCAACTAGTTCAGTGTTACTAAGTATATGACAGCACGGATGGACAAACAATAGATACTTGTACAGGTTGCAATAAGGCCTTTGATAACTTAATCATGTATTACTGTTCAAAAGCTGTATCACTGTGCATTGCTTAGAGTTCTTATTTTGATGCATGAGACATGCCACAGGAAAAATTAAAATTAATGATTAAAAAAAGTTATTAAAATTAAAAATTAACAGTTTTCAAAAGATTAAGTGAATTTATAATTTAAACAAATTTTTTCAATTAATGAATTTGCAAGTTCCAATGAAAAATTTTAAATGTTACTCCTTTATAAAAAATACATATAGGTAACTTATATTGTCATTAAATTTGTATCTTTTTATGTTCTACATATCTGTATTTTTTATCAGTTGCAAATTCATTAATTGAAAACAAATTGTTTAAATTATAAATTGGCTTAATTTTTAATTTTAATAATTTCTTTTTTTAATCATAAATTTTACTTTTTTTATGTCACGTCTCCTGCACCACCATAAGAACTCAAAGTAATGCATAATGATATAGCTTTTAAACAGTAATAAGTGACTAAATATCATGACCTTATTGCAACCTGTAAAAGTATCTATTGTTTGTCCATCCGTGCTGTCATATACTTAGTAACACTGAACTAGATGGAAACTTAGAACAGCCTTTTAAGAACCACTATTATAAGAGAGTTATTATTATTATTTTAACTGAAAACGTGTATTTGTATAAAAGTGATTGAGAAAAAATTCACTCTATTGACATCAGTATACAGGTTGTATATTTTTGTTCCACATGTCTGCATTCTTTAATGAAGTTTTAACATACATAATTTTTCTTTGGAAGCTCTTATCAGTTGCCAGTTGAACTTGTTGTTCACATGACTAAACAAGAAATATAATCAGAAATTTTTAAAAGTGTGTAGATTTGTCTTCTTTTATTGTAGCCACACTGTTCTGTTGTTCCACCACCTTTTTAAAGAAATTGATAGCTGTTTAAACTATTCATTTTTCACATTCAGCCCAGCTTTCATTTAACAGTTTTATTTGATATTCTTTTTTCTGTATGATAATCTCTATATATTTTCTTTTGTTTGTTGATCTAATTATCATTTTGTTGCAGTTGTTCTCTGGCCAAATACTATAATGAAAGTAGTTAATTGTTAAAATAAGGCATAACATAAGTTTATAGTTCGACAGCTTATAAAGATTGACAGTTATATTTGGCATCCAGTTTTTTAGGTACACCTACATTGACATTGTTTTTAAGTTTTGGACCAGGCCCATACACTTTATCTCTTGCCATTTAATTGCCTACTCATTTAGAGCATTATTACATCATTTGTAATCAAAAAATCATGTGTTTTAGATCAAATCCTATTGATTTTCTTTTGGGATTATGAACTCATTTTTTTTTGTCTTCAGTCATTTGACTTGTTTGATGCAGATCTCCAAGATTCCCTATCTTGTGCTAGTCATTTCAATTCGGTACACCCCCTACATCCTACATCCCAAGCAATTTGCTTTACATATTCCAAATGTTGCCTGCCTACACAATTTTTCCCAACTACATGTTCCTCCAATATTAAAGTGACTATTCTAGGATGCCTTAATATGTGGTCTATAAGTCTGCATCTTCTTTTGACTATATTTTTCCAAATACTTCTTTCTTCATTGATTTGCCACAACAGCTCTTTATATCCACCCACCTGACTTTTAACATTCTCCTACAGCATCACATTTAAAAAGTTTCTAATAATTTTCTTCTTAGGTACCCTGATCGTCCAAGTTTCACTTCCTATATAGCTACACTCTAAACATATACTTTCAAAAATGTTTTCCCCATGTTTAATTTTTGATGTAAGCAAATTATATTTCAGACTAAATTCTCATCATTTCGCCTGTGCTATTCGACATTTTATATCGCTCCTGCTTCGTCCATCTTTAGTAATTCTACTTCCCAAATAACAAAATTCTTGGTATTTTTCAAGAAGATGCCCGCAGCCGATCTGTAGTTAATCAGTAAGTCGCTGTTGTTAGTATGTTAGATGGCGCCACTGAAAGGAGAAAACAAATAAATTAAAATTATGATCTAACTTTATATAAAGAAATATAATCTAACCAAATTTAACTTATGCGAGGGTAGGTTAAGTTTGGTTCGATTATATTTATACTTTTAAATTTATTTATTATTTATATAAATTTATCATGCAGTGCACCTTCATTTTGCGCGGGTGTTACGTTTCGGAAAATTTCCGCATATAATGAAATTGAGAATCATATTTAATGCAGGAATACAAGATAGGTTCTTGTTAAGTGATACAGTAAATGATATACGGAAATTATTGTACTCAAAAAATACTGCACTTTATTTTACTATTTTATTATTACAATATCATTGTCTTATTTTAATGATATTACAGTACAACGAATGTATTTTATATTATGACTACATATCAGTTGAAATTATCATCTTATACGTTAAAAGATGTTTTGTAAAAATATATTTTATATATATGGTTACACTATTATAACACAAACAAAATCAAATATAAATTGAAAAAAAAATCACCCCTTATTAGAGACGTGAAATAAAAGATCGAGTCCCGGCTGCCTGGGTGGGGGGCTGGGAACGGATTATCCGGGTCCAGTGTCGCTGCTTGGGCGGTTAGGCGGGCACCTCTCGCCGTTGAGTAATATTTGATTGTGGGCCCGACTCTGGGAGGCGGGTCAAAACAAGGATGAAGTTATTAAAAAAATACTATATAGTTCGTAAAAAAAAGAGGTAATATTTCCATCACTTCAGTTCAGTGTTGGACATAAAGGATTGGTACAATTGGAGCCTAAACAAGATTGTTTGTAACACGAATGGTTAGCACAAATCCCAGTTAACACAAATGAGATAGATAGCATTATAAAATGTAAAAGCTTACAAGATTCGGACCTAACCAATTTAGAAAATAATCTACATAGTTTTAAAGTTACAATAAAGGCCACCTTTATTAAATTTAATGACTAGATGCCTTATTTTATGATTCACCTACTAATTATTGTATTTTTCTCCTCTTTCTCATGTATCCTAATACATGTTGGTTTCATATGTTCTAGCATATCTAAGAGTAGTCTTAGAAGAATGTTTTTCATCTTTCCATTTCCATGTTCAACTGAATTTGCTTTTATCTATTGTTGAATATTAAAAAAGTAGTATTGGCCATGGTTGGTTATAAATATAATTCCTGACAAATTAATAAATGGAAACACAATTGTATAACTTAATGAAATACTTTTATGTTGAAGGATGTTGAATCACATTCTTACTTGCCAAAAAAAATGGATCCACTTCATATAGACAGCAGTGGTGATATTTCACTAACTTTTACCAGTTTGGACATTCCTTCAATTAAATTAGCAAAGTTTGATATAAAACTTCAAGAAATGGTAAGATTTCTGTTTTTATTATTATGTAACTAAAAGCCCTACTTAAAATTAACGCATCACTTTAAGAGCTTTTCATAGTTTATTGTCTGAATTTAAAATGCTACTTTTAAGTTTTGCTGGAAATGAGTTTTTTAATGAAAATAGCTATTTCAGAGTCAGTTTATTGTTTGACGTGCTCTGTTGAAAATCCTGTGTTTTCATGAATTTATGCAAAAGTAGAAGATCTGCTTATATCAGAAAAACCTTTTACTTTTTTATTTCGTTCTTATAAATATTTTATAAATTGTAAACAAAATGAAAAATACTAATGAAAGATAATTATATATAATTTATATTGCTTAATATTTCTAAATATTAAGTGTTAATTTAAATTTCTAAACATTATAGTGTTAATTTAGTTTATTGAATTACTTTATTTGTTACAAGCTGAGGGATTTATACAGAAATATTTCCATTTATCTATCAGTAAATTTTTGAACTTTATTAGTGTATTTGTGAGTGAACAGAGTTTTGAATTTTTTTAATTTTATTTTGCTTGATTATATGTACTGTTTTTAATAAATATAGTTATTTTGTGTCAATAAACATTGGAGCTTCCTCTTTGTTTTAATAATAAATAAATGATTATTAAATTAATTTTGAAGGATCTGGGATATGTCCACTGAGATTCCTGACACTGAGATTAGGTAGAATAATAAGAAAATATTTTAATATGCATCGTTATATTTAAGATGCTTATAAAAAAAAAAATAATAATAAATACTGTTGCTTAATAATCATGTTTTTAAAAAATTATTTACATTAAAAAAAAATAACACTTTCGACAATTTAGATTTGAGTAATAAGAAATTTGATAAGAAGACTTATTTTTTAAAGTTAAAAAAAAATACTTTTAAAGATTTGTACTTACAAAAAAATTAAAATTGTAAATCTCTTAATCAGACAAGGGATCAACCAGTTCTCATAGTCAGAACAAACAAGAGAGCCAAGAGAACTTGCTATTGCTCAACTGCGGTTGGGCTTTATGAACCTCCATACATGATAATAATAGTCCCTCAGCTTATAATAAATAAGAAGATACAAGAGTACATCTCTCTTGTATCTTCTTATTTTTCAATTCAAGAGGCTGTTCTAATACATAATAACCCATTTGGAATACTGTTGTAAAACTACTAGATCATGTTTTCCTTGGAGAAAATGAAACGTATTTGCTTTTTTTCTGCTTGAGATAACATGTTGAAATGGTACACCATTTTACATGGTGTACCAGTTGAACCCTGTACGTGGGTTAGATATTAAGATTGTGGTTTGACCAATGAATAAAAGTGAGTAATACATTTAAAGGAGTTAAAGGTAAAATGTCTAAAATTGTTAGATATGCTGATAGTTCTATCCAATACTAGTTGGGGAGCTGATCAAGTATGCATGTTGTACTTGTACTGAGCTCTAGTCCACTTCTACTAGATTGGACTACAGCTGTGTGGCTTATTCTTCCACATAGCCACCGCTCTTAGGATGCTCCATAGTTCATTATTCATTTAACCATCTTGCTACAGGTGCATTTCATTTAAGCCCCTTGGTAAGTTTACTAGTGGACGGTCGTCAGCCTTCAGCCTTCTCTTCAGTATAGACGAAATCAATTGTGCTCCTATGTCTCTTACATTAAAGCCCAATCAAATCATCTGACCTTTGTGTTTTCCAAACATCTTAGTCGATATCAGAAATGGCCAAGATCTGCTGCCTTACTAGAAACCAGAGCTCATCCCTCAGAGCTTTTCTTATCCCTAAATTTACAATAACCTCCACTCAACATTATTACCGCCTTGACAGCCTTCTTGTAAATCATGAGGTACCATCAACAATAAACTTCATACAGTTAAGATCAATGTGTCACTTTCAAACTCTTGATGCAGGAATAACCAAAAAGAAGAGGTTATTATTTGCCACATGAATTGGTCACATTAAACTTACTCATGGACACCTCATGAATCAGACCAATGCACCTGTTTGTATTCCCTGTGACTACCACCTGACCTTCACCTTCTTGTGAGTTGTGTCTGTTATGTAGTATTGCATTGGAAATTTAAATTAGGGGCTAACATCTGAAGTATTATTGGAAACAAAATGATGTTATTGAATATTTTGTCATTTTTAAAGACCATATACCTGTACTCAAATATTTAATAATTATGTAATTATGTTTTTAGCGTTTTATAATGTTTTAATTTTTTTTCCTCTGTCATTGTGATTTTTATTGTTAATTTTATTTTTATTTTACTGATATTTAGTTTATATTTTTTTTTTAAATCTTAGTTTTGCACCCCAACAAAAAAAATTTACATTGGACTTGGGGCTAAAATGCCCAGGTATCTAGAGGACTAGTAAAATAGTAAAAAAATGTAAATATAAAATTACTATATTTGAAATAAAATTTGTTTATCTAACATATATATGTATATATGACACGCTGTTTGCAACAGCGTCATACGAGAACCAACCAATCAACTGCTCAATTTTCAGGATAAATTCCTGTTATCCTGGCAAACGTTAAAGCCATATACTGAGACCGTAGCCCCCTAGGAGTGTGAATTTTTTCTCTAGGATGATGACCTAATACCATTTTTGAATTCGTTTTTTGACATAAAAATAATAGATTATGAATTTTTTATAACATATCTGATTTGCTGCTCTCTATTTTGACCCCTTCCCAAGATATAAGGTATTAAGGGTAATAGGAAGGAGAACCAAAAAGGATATTACAGTAGGAGGTTCTATGTCAAACGAGAAAAACATTGAAGGAAAGAGAGCTTCTCAGGCTTTAATTGTTATTTATCAGTGTTATCCTCATGAATGCGAGAATACACTGATAAATAACAATTAAAGCCTGAAAAGCTCTCTCACAATCATGAGGATAACAAACACTGTGGGTGACCGCGAGGGGTCTGTCCTCTGGACTATCACTTTTCCAGTAATTTTTTTCATTAATGTACTTGAAGATATGTTATTTTTTATCTTTGTTTCACCATACAAACTGTAATGTTATTTTCTTATAACAAAAGAATTTATTATTATGCTTAGCTGTGATTCTGTTACTGTGCATGATATTTATATCTGGTATTAACATTTATACATTATAAGTAGAAAATGTGAAACATAAGATTTTTTGTTTTTAATGAAAACATTTGATCTACATAAAACTTTTTTGTTTTTAATGAAAATGTGTGATCTTTCTTCTCCTTTTTATGATAAGTTTTCTTTATGCCTTAAGTAATTTAATGATAATTATGATCGTGTAATGGGCCTACCCCACCAGCCACATCCATTGCTCAAGAGTAATCTCATTATACTTCTTTACACTCGACTCATATTTACTCATCCAAAGCTTCCCATTATTTTGCATTTTTTAACCTATACTCTGTTTCCTGGTTTAAGAATTCTTCTAACCCTTAAATAATGTTATTCAGTCAAAGTGGTTATTCTTTATTTTTGGTCTGAATACTGCTAAGTATTTTCTCTTTTCTAAATTTTGAATGGTAAGATAATGAACTGGTAGCATTAAAAAAGTTATAGTTATATTCTTAGCTGGTGTAACTTGTGCAGCAGTGTGTTCCCCCATTCTCCTAAAACATAATATAAAATATCTTTGTATATATCTTCATGTGTTCATTTGAAAGTGCTAAAGTGGAAATGATTTTTTCTGAATAAAGTCACAGCTATTTTAGAAGTCTGAATTAACAAGAAATGAAATTCTTAAAGTTTTCTTCTGATAAAACTAAACTGGAAAAAAATTGTATTATGTATGTAGGATTTGTAAAATTCAGAAATAAAAGAAGGTAGGTAGTGTTGATAAAATATTTCTTTTAGTTTTTACCACAGTATTATTCATTATATTCATTTTGTAGCTATTTTTCATATGAAATTTAATTTTTTGTTTCAACTTATCTCCTAGCATAAATAAGACAGCTCTTTCTTTGACTGCAGTTACAGAATTGTTTAAATTAATAACACTTATAAAAATACCATTATTAATAATCCCTCTTAAAATGTACTTTTTCTGTAATCTAAATTCTACAAAAGAAAAAGTAAATAAAGTTAGCACATCTTTAACCCGTTTTTTATACTTAAAACTTAACAATTGATCAATAATTATCATTATATTATTCATGATTTAACAAAAAATTTTCATTTTTCTGATAAACAATATTTTACTTCTGATTAAATAATTCATTTTTATCATTCTCTGTAACTGATTTATATTTAATACAAATTATAATTAATGCAGTTTATGCACATAATTTTACACTCACACTCTCTCTTTCTCTCTCTCTCTCTCTCTCTCTCTCTCTCTCTCTGTGTGTGTGTGTGTGTTTGTGTGTGTGTATGTATGTGTGTTTAACTTTGCATAGTAAAGTAGTAAACAATATCCCTTCTTTCATTGGAGAGTTCTGGGTTTGAATCGCAGTCTGGAATAGCAATTTTTCTCTTGAAATAAAGTTTATTTAATTAATTAAAAACAAAAACATCTTTAAAAACAATTAAAATATATATTAAAATGAAAAATTAAGATAATAAAATTACTATCTGCTTTACAGCAAATAGCATAAATAGATTAAACACAGTAATTTAAATATTTGAATATGAACGGATGGCCATAAGAAATCGTAAAACATAAGATCACGTTTCATTAGCCAGGTTAAACTTGCAACATAATGCCCAGACATAATCCACAAGGATATGATGAATGCACTGTTAGTCGCAGCAAGCACAAAGAGGTGCATCCATTTGCGTCATCAGATATCCACAAGTGAGCCTAGTTGTCACCTCTTCATAAACAGCAGATAATAACCTCCTCTTGGAAGAATTACCCACCACTTATATGAAGAGAATAATATTTATTTATAATGTGATTTATAAAACAAACTTAGTAAAATGCAAATATTATTTAACTTATCTTCTATTAAAATTTGTAATAGTAATATATTGAGAAATAATGTTTTCTGGATTTTAATTTGAAGTATTAAAATTTGGGTTTCATACAACAAACGTACCACATTCAAGTAACCTAAAGTTTATAATTCAATTTTTTACTAGATAAACATATTGTATTAATCTGTTTGCAGGATCATGGTGAAGGAGCAGTTTTTGATGAAAGACCACCTCAGTTTAGAAAAAAAAAAGGTAAACTCTGTGATGTGTGCTTAAAATCATTTTTAAGTAATTTAGATTACAACAATCATGATTGTTTAAAGAACAGATACATTCATGATAATGAGAAAAAATTCATGTGTAAAATATGTCAGAAGTATTTCAGTCATAAATGTAATTTAAAATCACATATCTCCATTCATACTGGTGAAAAGAAATTCACATGCAATATCTGTCAGAAATCTTTTAACCAGAGATCAACTTTAAAGACACATATCTCCATTCATACTGGAGAAAAGAAATTCACATGCAATATCTGTCAGAAATCTTTCAGTCAGAGATGTAATTTAAAATCACATATCTCCATTCATACTGGTGAAAAGAAATTCACATGCAATATCTGTCAGAAATCTTTTAATCAGAGATCAAGTTTACAATCACATACCTTCATTCATACTGGTGAAAAAAAATTCAAATGCTATATCTGTCACAAATCTTTTAATCAGAGATCAAGTTTAAAAACACATATTTCCACTCATACTGGTGAAAAGAAATTCACATGCAATATCTGTCAGAAATCTTTTAATCAGAGATCAAGTTTAAAGACACATATCTCCATTCATACTGGTGAAAAGAAATTCACATGCAATATCTGTCAAAACTCTTTTAATCAGAGATCAACTTTAATGACACATATCTCCATTCATACTGGTGAAAAGAAATTCACATGCAATATCTGTCAGAAATCTTTTAATCGGAGATCAAGTTTAATATCACATATTTCCATTCATACTGGTGAAAAAAAATTCACATGCAATATCTGTCAGAAATCTTTTAATCAGAGATCAAGTTTACAATCACATATCTTTATTCATACTGGTGAAAAAAAATTCAAATGTAATATCTGTCAGAAAGCTTTTAATCAGAAATCAAGTTTAAATACACATACCTCCATTCATACTGGTGAAAAGAAGTTCACTTGTAATATCTGTCAGAAATCTTTTAGTCAGAGATCTAATTTAAAAACACATATCTCCATTCATACTGGTGAAAAAAAATTCACATGCAATATCTGTCAGAAATCTTTTAATCAGAGATCAACTTTAAAGACACATATCTCTATTCACACTGATGAAAATAAATTCACCAGTGTGAATGTAATGTTTGTCAAGAATCTTTTGCTGTAAGTTACACTTTGCAAGTTATACATCTGTCTGTTCATACTGGTGAAAAAAAACTTGTATAGTATTTTTCAGAAATCTTTTACACATATTCTACTTTGAAGATGCACCTTTCTATGCATTTTGCGTGTAAAGAAAGGTAAACTTTCCATTCATACTTTTAAGAAAACATTTAGATGGTAAGATGATGTAATGTAACTGTCTGAATTCATTTTTGCCGATCTAACGTGAAGAAACTTTTCTATTCTATTCATTTGAAGTAATACCATAAGTACTTTTGTCAAATCTTTTCATTTGAGTTATTTTGAAATGGCACTTTGGATTACATTAGTACATAAAAAGTCACTATGGATAATTTTTATTCAAACTTTTAACTAAATAACAAACAATAACAAACCTGAATTAATTAAGGGCTGTAATATTCTTATGAGAAGCATTCCCCTAAAACATATGTATTTAATACATAATTTTATGATGTTAAATTTATGTAATAATATTATTTATTATATTTATGTAATATTATCTTTTTTTTACATATTTTTTTATTTTCATTTTGTTTAATTGTTTAATATTAATAAATTGAATAAAATTTATTTTTATAACCTTTTTGAGGTTTTTTCAGTTTCCTTTTAACTATCCTTTGTTATGAATTATATGTGTAAATAAAAATGATGGAAATTAGTCTGATTTCTGAAAAGTTACCTAAATGAGGTGTTATAATTTTATACTATTCAAAATCAATGCCTATTCTGTTTTAAATTGTTTTTCTACGAATTCATTTTAATAGAAAAATATGTATCATTTCCAAAAAACTTGTGTCTGTCACGCAGATAACATGCAGAAAACTTATATTAAAATATTTAGTTTCAGACTATCCCAATAATTATTTCACCAACAGTAGGGTTTTAAAATTTCCATCATGTCATCTAAAAGTGTAAAAACAAAATTTTTAGGTACAACATTGGACTATTAGGTGTATTATTTTATATAAACCTAATTTTAATTTATTCTGTAATCATTCATTATTGAAACTAATAAATATCACTAAAAACTTAAGGAAAAATAATGTGGGAACATCCTTGTCGGACTCCCTTTCTTATTACGGCTTCTTTCTTATGTTCTTCAATTGTTACTGTTGCTGTTTGGTTCCTGTACATGTTAGCAATTGTTCTTCTATCTCCGTATTTGAACCCTAATTTTTTTTAAAATGCTAAACATTTTATTCCAGTCTACATTATCGAATGCCTTTTCTAGGTCTATAAACGCCAAGTATGTCGGTTTGTTTTTCTTTAATCTTCCTTCTACTATTAATCTGAGACCTAAAATTGCTTCCCTTGTCCCTAAACTTTTCCTGAAACCAAATTGGTCTTCTCCTAACAATTCTTCCACTCTACTCTCAATTCTTCTGTGTAGAATTCTAGTTAAGATTTTTGATTCATGACTAGTTAAACTAATTGTTCACATTTATCTGCCCCTGCTTTCTTTGGTATCATTACTATAACACTTTTTTTGAAGTCTGACGGAAATTCCCCTTTTTCATAAATATTACACACAAGTTTGTATAATCTATCAATCGCTTCCTCACCTCCACTGCGCAGTAATTCTACAGGTATTCCATCTATTCCAGGAGCCTTTCTGCCATTTAAATCTTTTAATGCTCTCTTAAATTCAGATCTCAGTATTGTTTCTCCCATTTCATCCTCCTCAACTTCCTCTTCTTTCTCTATAACACTATTTTCTAATTCATTCCACTTTCCACTTCTGAACACTTTTCTTTAATCCACTCTTCTTTCACTAGTTTGCACTTCCTGTTTATAGCATTTCTTAATTGTCGATAGTTCCTTTTACTTTCTTCATCACTAGCATTCTTATATTTTCTATGTTCATCCATCAGCTGCAATATATCGTCTAAAACCCAAGGTTTTCTACCAGTTCTCTTTATTCCGCCTAAGTTTGCTTCTGCTGATTAAAGAATTTCCTTTTTAACATTCGCCCATTCTTCTTCTACATTGTCTACCTCTTCTTTACCTTTTCTTTCTACATCTTCTTTACCTCCACTTCCTCAAGCTTCTCTAAATTCCACCGATTCATCTGACACCTTTTCTTCAGGTTTTTAAACCCCAATCTACATTTCATTATCACCATATTATGGTTGCTATCAATGTCTGCTCCAGGATATGCTTTGCAATTGAGAAGTTGATTTCTAAATTTTTGTTTAACCATGATATAATGATATAATCTATCTGATACCTTGCAGTATCGCCTGGCTTTTTCCAAGTGTATATTCTTCTATTATGATTTTTAAATTGGGTGTTGGCAATTACTAAATTATACTTCGTGCAAAACTCTATAAGTCGGTCCCCTCTTTCATTCCTTTTGCCCAGCCCGTATTCACCCACTATATTTCCTTCCTTGCCTTTTCCAATGCTTGCATTCCAATCTCCAACTATTATTAAATTTTCATCTCCTTTTACGTGTTTAATTGCTTCATCAATCTCTTCGTATACACAATCTACCTCATCATCATCATGGGCACTTGTAGGCATATAGACGTTAACAATCATTGTCGGTTTAGGTTTTGATTTTATCCTTATTACAATGACTCTATCGCTATGCATCTTGAAGTACTCCACTCTCCTCCTTATGTTCTTGTTCATCACGAAACCTACTCCTGCCCGCCCATTATTTGACGCTGAGTTAATTACTCTAAACTCGTCTGTCCAAAAGTCGCCTTCCTCTTCCCACCGAACCTCACTAATTCCTACTATATCCACGTTTACCCTATCCATTTCCCTTTTTAAATTTTTTACCCTACCAACCTTTTTTAAACTTCTAATATTCCACGCTCCGACTCGTAGAATGTTATTTTTTACTTTTCTGGTGACCCCTTCCTTAGTAGTCCCCACCCGGAGATCCGAACGGGGGACTATTTTACCTCCGGAATATTTTACCAAGGAAGGCGCCTCCATTGTTGCTTTTGAAAATGCAGAGAGCCACATTTTCTTGGAAAAAAAACAGCTGTAGTTTTCCATTGCTTTCAGCTGCGCAGTACTCAGAGGCCTGAGTGATGTTGATGTGGCCGTTTAAGTCATTGTGACTCACGCCCCTAACAACTACTGAAAGAGCTGCTGCCCTCTTTCAGGAATCATTCCTTAGTCTGGCTCTCAACAGATACCTCTCCGATATGGTTGCACCTTCGGTCCAGCTACTCTGTATCCCTGAGCACTCAAACCCCCTCACCAACGGCAAGGTCTCATGATTCATAGAGGAGGCCAATAAACATAAGGGAAAATAAACATAAGGGAAACTTGTGTTGCAATAAATTTATGTAACAGTGTTAAAAAAATCAGTTGTAATACTTACATAGATTATATTAAAGCAAGTAGCCCTGCAGTAATATTTCAATAAGTGTACTTTTTGTAAGTATTAACATACATATTTTTCGAAGTGATAGTTATTGCCTGACTGCATTTAATAGCATACTTTCAGAAAACACCATACTATAAGTGGGATGATCGCTTTCAAACTGTGTTGCAAGGGGTCTTCACCAAACTGTAGTGCAGAGTAATTTTGTTATAAAATGTAATTAAAGGATCAGCACCTGCACCAGCTTTTAATATTTGAGGATTAGGCTTTGCCAACAGCCTAGCAGCCTTCTGCCTAATTGTAGTGCCAGTTCAGTCTGAAGGCTAGTGATTGTGTTATATCTTGAATGCCAAACAGCAAGCATTTCTGTAGTGAAATAAGGATTTCCTCTAGTCACAGAAAACTTTGAATGGTAAAGTACAAATAAACTGTTTTTCCTCTTAACTAACATATGCCTTAATATTTAATTTAATATTCATTTTATCAGTCACTTTACTCATACGTCTAGTCCATGTCTACATCTCTAGCTTCAATGTTTATAAATATAGCTTTTAAATATATTAATTGCATGCTCCCAGCAACTCATAACCTTCCTGCTAGAGTGCATTACCTTGTGGGCAAAACATACTGCTCATCAAAATCAGTATAATTTTAAAAAAAATGTTATACTTAAACTGTAGGTTAATCAAAATTTAGGTGGGTAGTGGGCACAATTTAGTAACTTATTTTGTAGTTTGCTTTAGTTGAGCACACAAAGATTGTCTGATCCCAGATGAATCCTTTCAATCTATACTAATCTCCTCTGTAAATATATATATATGGTTTACAAGTACATATGGTTTTACAAGTATACAAATTATCCACAATCAGATAGAAATGTCCATATTTGACAACCAGTCCATAGCACTCACGAGTCACTTGATGTAGAGTTCCCAGATCTCTGTCAAATGCTCAAAGTGGGCACTTCGTAATAATATGTTCTATTGTCTGCTCTTCCACTCTACAATTGCAGTCTAACATCTTTTATTAGTATTAAACTGCCAAATTGATGAGAATACTAAATTTTTGACTTTGTATGTTGTTACACCTGTTATAAGTAATTCACAATATGTCAGCACCAAAGATTTTATGTACACAACTGTAAGCTTGTTTATTAGGGCTTTTGAGAAATAATGATGAATAAATGATTTGGACTATTTCCTTTAAGTGCAACTTAATCTTAAGTGCATTAAGATTTAAGTGTATAGAATAACAAGATAGGAAACATAGAGGATGAAAGTTAAGACATGCTTCTACTCGACTTGGATAGCATTATGTACTTCAAACATTAAAATCACACTTTCTAATGTTTATCATGTCTCAGATTATATTTCATAGATTTAACTACAACCATTTCCAAGCTTGTGACTATTGATAAATCTGTTGGCATGATATGCCTTTGAATTCCATCATTTCCCAAGAAACTGACAATTTTTTGGTTTATATTTTCTCAGTTTAAACATCAAAAACCAAAAGAAGGAAATCATAAGGATATATGCATTTAATTACTTTTCCAGTGACATCTTGAAATCGTCACCAAAAAAACCAATTGTCGTGTTATACATTATTTGTATTAATGGTTGTTGTTTGTATGATTTGGTTTTAAATCATATCAATTGTTTGTAAAGTAAGAAAAAGTATTTGTCTGTAGAGAGATATAAATATTACTCGCTAAAGAGAAAATTACCTTCCTACTGGAAAACTAGAGGTACAGAAAATTTTCTTTTACAACTCCTATCTCAAAATTTAAGTATAATAATCATATTTAATATTAAATACTTGAATGAATTCTGTATGGCAAATCTAAGTTTTAATAAGTTGTAAGTTTCACAAGTTTTAATTTTCACCTCTCTTGTTTCATTAAAACAAACAATATTTCTAAAACAGCCTGGGCACAGATTATGTACTATTTTCAGAAGGTAATTTCAGATTTGTGTTTTTGTTTTAAATCAAATAACACTTCGTTCAATTGCAGATTAATAAGTTACTAAAAAATATATATACGTATATATTAATTATACCTAAAAGGCTGGAATGTAATTTATTTTTGACATTTAAACTATGCAACATTTAAAACTCAAAATATTAAAAAATGTGCTTTTTATACACAAACGTGAAGGAGATTTATGGGTAAATCAAAAGTGTAATCAACAACGAAGCTAATACTCAATCTGTGATTCCTCAAAGATATAAATTCTGTATGAGCCTGATTACAAATACACTTAATTATGATTACTTCAAAGCTGAAGAAAGCGAGTTCAAAACATTAGTCTTTATTTTATTTTATTCATTAAACATTTTATTCATTCAATTTATTTTATTATTTTATTCATTAAACGGATTTGTCTTTATCAATTATGACATATCTTAGTTAGAGATACCACATCTGATTGTTGGTTAATTCCCTTCGTGTCTGGTAAAAAGATTTCATCACTTTAACATTTAAAAGAGCTTTTTTTAAAGTGTCTATCTGTGGGGGGAAATGATAATGTATTGTGTAAGACTGAGCTTAATATATTATATTCAGTTTTATTTTTTGCATAATTCATTGCTTGAGTACAACGATTATTCAATATTTGATCTTGAATAATTCCAAATTATAAACAGTTACACATTTTTATTGGTGGAAAAGAATTAATAATGGCTAATAAATTTAGTGATTTACAGTTGAACAGACAAGGTAGTAAATATGACTATTTTTATGCAGGTGAATGAAAATCCAAATTTCTCAATATAATAAGATGAAACATATTATGGAATAAGGAAAAGCTTTTGAATAAGGAAAAAATCGATGAAATGTACAGTAACTACTTGAAGAATTTCCCAGAGGTTGAAAAATTAGTTGATGCTGGTTTGTAGAATTTGAAAGAATATAATAACACTAGATGAGATAGATCAATACAGGGATGAAATAAGAATACTTGTTTATCAACAAGACATATACACACATTCAGTGGAAAGGTACTTCATGATGATAGGATTATTACTGGCTAAAGATAACGCGTGTTAAGACCTGGGTTTCATTTCATGTTCTTTAAGTTTTATTAAAAGGAGAAACTTTAAATTTTATTTAAAACTTAAATAAAAGTTAAACCCAGGATTTAAAAAAATCCTTAGGGAGGCTGCACTCAGCTCCCTCCATGCTAAAAGCAAAGCTTTACTTTACACTGACTTTAGAGTGGTCAGTCTAGTCTCAGCCATGTGAGACTCAACATTTATTTAGTCATTTATAATTAATTTATAACATTATTTATGAAGCATAATTTTGAATAATATAATAAAAGTTTTTTGAGAAAAAAAAAATTTATTTATTTCAATGAACCAGCAAATAAAATAATACTTAATAATGTTAACCCAACCGAGGTATTAAACCAAGGCGGCAAATTAATCAACAGTTTTGGTTCTCTAGCCGTGGATGTAATCCACAACATCGAATATAATTTGAAAATTCTGAAGAATCATCTGTAATTTTGAAGAATGCTCATCTTTGGTCTTTCAGCATCGCGGATATAATAGGCAATTTTGAAGAATCATCATTTGATCCTCCAGAACTGCGGATAAAATTAAAATTTTCAGGAATCTTAATGCTGAGTAAGAATCTTATTCAACAAATTATTCCAATAAAGGGATCGCAAAAATTAGATCTACATCATTTATATAATATCTTTTTTAATTAATTATTACATTTAATTTACATTCTTTCATCATTTATGTAATATCATTGATTCATTTCACATTTAATTTACTTTGTTAATCTCACATTGTTAATTTAAGTTATTTAATACTATTATGGAATTGGAACAAAGACAAAGAGGGTTAGTAAAGGCCTCTATAACGAGAATTCACACTTTTACCAAAAAATCAGATCCCTCACAAGATGACAGAATTGACTTGCAAATAAAGTTAAGGAATCTTCTTAATTTGCAAGATAAATATGACATCATTCAATCAAAACTTGAAATGGAATTTGATGATGATGATTTATCTTTGGGTTGTGAACAAGTCGAATAGAATGCAAATTGCACCATTTAATAAATTATATCAATAATGATCTAAAATCATCTAATAAAGAAATTAAATACAATATTTAAACAAACACAACTACAACCCATTAATATACCTGTATTTAGAGGAAATTATATATTAAATTATATATTTATTGATTTAATACATAATAGAGATGATTTAACTTCTTCTTTTTCCTGTTTAGCCTCCGGTAACTACCGTTTAGATAATTCTTCAGAGGATGAATGGGGATGATATGTATAAGTGTAAATGAAGTGTTAGTCTTGTACATTCTCAGTTTGACCATTCCTGAGATGTGTGGTTAATTGAAACCCAACCACCAAAGAACACCGGTATCCACGATCTAGTATTCAAATCCATGTAAAAATATCTGGCTTTACTAGGAAGAGATGATTTAACTAATATTCAAAAACTACACTATCTATATTCTTCTTTGTTGGATGAAACCTTAGCTATTATTAAAGAAAAGCCAATAACTAACAAAAAAAATGTTATTGTGTAGAATAATTAAAGGTACGATTTAACAAGTATATAACTGCATTTCATAATGCTGAGCACATTTTAAGATCTGATTCTACAAAAAGCAATTCCGTAAACACTTCAATCAAATTTTTAATGAAATTTCCACAAATGTGAATTCGCTTGAAGCAGTCCTTTAAACATGTGTGAATTTATTGACCAATTTCTAATTTTCTTTGACTGAATCATTAATTCCCTAGATACATCTTTACTTATATTATTAATTACATTTAACTGTTCTGATTTATTCAAGACTTGACTTTTAGCATTAACAAAAGAATCACCTAGTTGCAAGGTAACGACCCGACAAATTTGCCTTGATTATTTTGAATGGTATTGGATTGGAAATGTTTTTCACATGTACAGGTTTCATTAACTGTCAGTATTATTATAACTATCAGTATTATTTCTTCAATTTTCCAGAAATTCTTGAGTATATTTGAGAGATTTTTATGATTGTTACAACCAAGAAAAGATGTGACAGTATTGTTGCCCTGATATTAAGAAGGCAACCACTATGTATATATCCTAATTTACTTTCCTGAATCATAGGATATCTGGAATTTCAAATGAATTTCTCAGGTAAGATAAGACTCAAATAGAATTGAGCTCCAATCACTTTGCCAATGTTATTTGCTATGTTGAAATTGGGATCTGCTACAAACCATATTACAAAGATTAAGATTAGAATTGTCAAACGTGGTTGATGGAAGGCTGCCTGATATATCAGATAAAACAGAACATTACATCTTGAATGAAAAGTTCTTATAACAAGAATGTAATATAAGTGTATCACTGTATTTGGATTGAGATAAATTATTTATGTCTGAAATGGAGAGAACATTTTTAATGAGTTTAAGTCCTAATTTTTGCACATATAAATGAGCAAAAATTTGCCTGGATACAAGATTCTAATAAGACTGTACATAAATGACGATTATTGTATAATACCATCATTAGTGTTACATATGGCTGTTGATAAAAGTCCTTAGGTAGACTAGGTCTGCTCAGTCTAGGCAGAAGTCATAAGCTTATAGGTAAATGAAAGACAGGGTGGAAAGAACTTGGTCATGAAAGTGGCACTCTTAAGATTCAACGCTCAAAAAATGGTGCCTTATTGAAAAATGTTAAAAAATATACAAAAAACAAACTTACAAACTGATTACTGTCTTGCACAACCCTAGTTAAGAATCTGGATCATTTAATTTATAAAGTCACCAACCAAATCACCCCAACACAACATTTTAATGAAAAACAATATCTGCCTTGATCACACACAAATTTTTCTGATTCAGATATTTGTGTAGTGATGAATGATTTATTCATTTATATGTATTACACATGGCTTTGTCTGTATTATTTTCAAGTGTTAGATCTTTTGGAAAATCTAGACAATGATTTTGGAAGTGTTGATGAAAATTATAAATTGGTGAAAAGTTCTCAAATGATGGAAATTTTTTTTTATTAATATACCATGTGTTTCAAAATGAATATAAGGGTGTTAAAAGTATGTAATATTTATTAAGTTTTACTTATGTTAATAAGTTATACATGAAATGAAATAGCCACTCTAACAGTTTTTCCTATAAGTGTTCAATGTGAGCACCATTCATCACACAGCACACATCCAGCTGACAGGAGAGTTCATCCCATACTTTAATCATCAAGTCTGGAATAATCAATGTGACAGCTACTTCAATCCTGTATCTCAAGTCGAGTAGGTTGGCCGGTTGCGGTGGGCACAGGCACATACACTTTATCCATTATAAACTTGAGAAAAATTGCATGGGATCAGATCGGGCAAACATGGAGGCCACACTAAACAAGCCCTATCATCTGGTCCATGGCAACCGATCCAGTAGTCAGGGAGAATTTCATTCAACCGATCACATACAGTGTTATCTCAGAGAAGAGGCACACCATCTTGTTGCCAAATAAAGTTCTATGGTACACATTGCAGTTGAGGAGTGAGCCAAATTGCAACATATCAAATTAGTTCGTTCCAGACATACTTGCTTCAGTGAAAGAGAACAACCCGTAAACTTGCCATTGGGATACAGTACAAAAAACATTCAGTTTTGGGGCGTTTCATTCACACTGCAAGGAATTTCATTTTGCAAGGAATTTCTGATCCCCAGATATACACATTATATGAGTCTTTACTTTTCCATTAATATGAAATGTTGATTCATTACTGAATATGACATGATAAAGAAAGTCTTCAACATCATGGTGCATCATTTCATTTGCAATGCAGGAATTTTCTTAAAACCCTCCACACAAATGTCACTGGAATTGCTAATTCGCCGCTAGCCTTCTTAACAGATTTACTAGGACTACACACAAAAAACTCTTATACATTCAATAATGTCTTCAGACACACCTAGTCATCCTGTACTCTTTCCTTTACAAATACAGCCAGCAGTTTTAAATTGTTTATACCATCTACGAATGTTATTATCACTTGGGGAATCACAATGAAACTTCAAATGGAACACATGTTGAATGATAATTACAGATTTACACTTTGCAAAACACAAAATACAGAACGCTTTCTGTTGGGGGATCGCCATTTGCTACTAGTGCTTTCAAGCAGAATGTATAGCTTGAAAGCACACAGCTAAAACCAACAGTTACTCTTTCACTTCATTTATAATTAATCAATAGATGTCAATATGAATTAATAGATGTTAATCAGTAGATGAATTTGAGAAATATTTCATAGCTTTAAATATTTTGAAACAAAGAGTGTAATGGCTGTAGTCAATAGCTACATTCTATTCAAAAAAAACAAAAAACTGGAAAGCATATTGTACTGGAAGATTTTATATTAACTATGATTCATTGAGTTATGATTATATGAGCTATGATTCATTGATAATGAAACATGAAGAGGCATCCTTTGAGAAAGCACTTCTGTCAATGAGCCTTGATAGAACTTCTGCACATCATTGAACCTGAAGAACATACTTTGTTTTAATTCCCTAGTATGAAAAATTGCAAGATGTCAAATCACATGAACATAGCCATTCAATAACTTTTCTTCAGAGTCCTATCCACTCACGAAAATATAATTGAGGTAGTCTAACATGATGAACAATAGCGAGGAAGTACGCTGGTTGGTGTCAGTCAAAGGAATGACCTGGCTGCTGTCAAGCAGAGTAGTTCAGTAGCTCAGGAATATCAACACCTCAAAATATAAACTGGCTATTACACTTCTGTTGAAGAAAAAAGGGGCCAATTTTTTTTTTTTTTCAGTGATCACATACCAGACAACTCCAGATGCATTAAGTGAGGAGTCCAATAATTACAAAAGGATTTTCTTCAGACAATTAGTCTATTCAATTTGAAAAACCATTATCAAACCATATTACTAAGATAAACATATTAAAATCTGCTTCACAATGAACAATTTTCCGTAAAAAATTACATCCTTTTGCCAAAACCATCTTTACAACGTATATTAAGTAATTCATTTTGGCCGATAAACTTCAATTCCTTTAGAATGTTTTATAAACTTTTTCTAGGTATTTCCAACCTAATGGAAGCCTTTTCGGTTGACATTCGATGGGTTTTTACTAATATCTCTACAGGCTGTTTTTTTCTAAAGTCCAACTAGCTCTAGGCTTAGCTGATCGTAGAGCATCTCCAATCTCACCAGTATTTTTACATTTTAAGTTCAGCTTAAACAAATATTGACATGTCGTCTGTCCATGGTGGGGATAGTTGGAATTATGAAATAACAAATGAAATTCTACAATGGAAGGCTTTCCTTTAGGTTTCTAAACAGGAAAAAATCACTGGGGGTCAGATCCAGACTGTTGGGAAAGTGAGGAAGTTCTTGAAATCCACACCCCTCAAAATTTGCTTTGCAATGTGTGATGAGTAGACTGGAGCATTCTCATAGAAAAGCAACATGCCAAGATATTAAGACAAGTCAGTGTGATCTGTTTCATACAATCGTCATCAATAAACATGTAATTATTGTGACGTAACACAATCAACTGACTCCAACAATCAACCCATAAAGGATAATAAAATTATTAGAAGCATAATGTAAAGGAATAATTCTTAGAAATAGAAATATATTTAAAGTATAAAACAAAGTATAGTAGTTAATAAAATTTAGTTAATTTTTTTTTTTTAATTTACCACAAGATTTAGTTGTTTTAAATTATAACATATATACTAGACTCTATCTGTCTGGTATGGTATCCCTCCATACCGCATATAATAAATACATGTATATATACATATTTATATATACTAGCCTGCCTTTTTAGCCAGAACTTGGACCCTTGGGTGTCAGGTGAGCCCAGATGAATCCCACAGCCAACTCAGGGGCTCCTTGGGGCCTACTCGCTTCACTCCTCATTCCCAATTTGGCAGGGAGACTGGCGAAAGAATAACTCTGGAACAATAGAAAAATGGTACCTCTGGACAATAGAATCGGAATACTAGTTGGAATCGATTATCTAAAAAAATAAATTTGTGAGTTCATAATTAAAACACTATATAGTAATAAAATAAAACCGAATGAAGTTATTTATAATTTTCGGTAAGCAAAAACTCTCAGTTAGGGAAAAATAGGAAAGTTCTCTGTAGATAAATTTTTCTTTAACTACAATTTCATCGTGTTGGGATCCCACATCTGATAGAAAGAACTCGCATGTCTTCGTCCTTAAGCCCCATTCTGATACAATATGATCAGACTTTTAGAGCCTATTACTAACAAAGTTCCTCCTTCCTTCAAGACCTTCCTTAGTGCTCAGATATTCGTCACAGAGTTATTTAAATAACTGTTCAAATTTTAATTTACTGTAAAAGTGCAATACCAGGCCCCCTTTGGCCCTATTTGGAATGAGCTGTATCCAACATTTTTGGTGACTAGTTTAGTACATGCAACTGAATCAGAATTCACTGCACTTTTAAGTTCTTAATCTTCCCGGCAGATGTAGTCATTTCGAAGGAGTAATCAACAAGGAACAGGTCCTAGGTTTTACTAAACCTTCATTTGATGTGCCGCAACTAAGAATGACCTTTTTATTTCTTTTAAACCGATTGACCGGTTCAGTTCCTTTTACTCTCTCGCCGGATTTTACAGTCTGCGAATCTTTACAGTTAGCTCGTGTAGCTGGATCGAGCTTCAACACCCAAAACCTCGACTGAAGAGAAAACCATACTTTTTCCTTCAGTAAAGCTGCCTACAGTTGCAAAGCGCCTGCCCGATTTAATTTTAACATTGCATTTATTAGCATTTTTGTTGCTAACTGAACCACTTATGATGGCACTCCATCATCATTCTTGATGATGATAATTGACTAATTCGTTCTGAATTTCAGAAATCTTTTTTGCCTTAGCTTTCCTGAAAATTCATCGACTTTATTTCTTAACATTATTTTATCTTTCAGCAATTCCACAATTTTGTTTGAGAAAAGAACCATTTAAGTCATCACCTCTGGCTCATCTTTTGCCCCAACTTATTGATCAGGCCAAACAATTTTGAAATTAGGTAATCACACCGACATCTAGGTAAAACATTGTCCTTATTATTACTGCTGATCGCAGGGGGTGAAAAATTCAAACGTTTCATTCAAAACGGTTCTCGGCATAAACTCGGTAACCAAGCGAGGACTGACAGCAGGTTCCATCATGCCTTGATAGCCGAAAGCAATTAAAATATCGATAACATAGAAATAATAATAAAGAGGAATTTATTAAGTTTTTTTTTGTAGCCATAATTAATTCCTTAAATTACCATATAACCTATCGTTGTCTTAATTGTTTTTTTTATAGAATGCTGTACCGTCTTAACCGGCCAATCGGATAGAGTTCCTGTTTTATTATAACGAAATGGATTCTGACGTTTTATCATCAGTAACTGCTAAAGCTTCACAGAAAACAAGGCAATAGACGTATACAATAAGACGAAAAAGTGAATTCGCTGAATCACAAAAAAACATATCCAAATTTTAACTTTTGACTTCAAAGGAGCATGAAATGAAAAAAATAAAAGCAGCAGCGAAAATAATCTCCCAAAGTATTAAACGACTTTCCCGATTATGCCAGTCAAAAAATAGTATTGTAAAGTCGTAAAAAATATTAAAAAAATTCTACATATTTTTAAAATAAAAAAAGTTAAAGTTGTAAAAAAATAAAATCGTAAAAAATTCGACGAAATTGTAAAATAAATTAACGTTATAAAGTACGTTGATTAAAAATTTTGGCATGTTGAAAGACTTAATCACTAATATTCACCAAAATAAGTTTTATAAACTTGAGATGAAAAAAACTAAAACCAATTTTCGGAATTTTTTAAAATTTGGGTATTTAGAGAACTTTTTTAAGCATCAAAATTCCCAAATTTTAAATAAAAAGATTTTAGTAGCTTCCTTACTTTGTGGGGAAAGTTTTGGGTTTATTTATAAAGAAGTAAGCCTTAACAAAAAATAATTAATTTAACAGAAAATTTTTTTAAAAATGTAGAAAAAAGTATAATTTCTCTGAAAGTAATGTAAAAAACGTGCTTCTTATTTTGGTTTCGGAATATGATGTACGCGCCATGGCTACTTTAATTACAGTACCACTTTAAGTAATGAAGAAAAATATTTAAAAAAAAGTCTAATAATAAAGATTAAAAAGAGCCAAAAAAAAACAGAATATATATTTTTAGGGGGTCAGATTAATTTTAAGGGAAATTTTTCTAGAAATATTCATATATAGGTAAAACTTAAATTTGCTTAAATAAAATTTTCATAAAATCTAACAACGCCTTCAACACAGACGAAACAATAAGAAAAAATGTTTGTAAAAACTATTCTGTAATTTTAGGTTCAGGGTCTATGATTTTAAAAAAGTTATAGACATTTCTTGATACATCTATATATGAAGTATAAACTTTACAAAGATTTTTTGAAAAATATCTAAACCGAATGTGGATAGAGCGAAAGACTTATATTTCAGTTTTAGGAAATGGGGGTTTATTTGTTAAGAAGCTTTTTTTTTAAATTTGTATATGAGCTGTATACAGCAAATTTGATGTAATAAAGTACTTTTTTCTGCTAATAAATCCAGATTGTCTTTTCGTGATATTTTCCCTTTCTCATAACGAATTCTGAAATAAATAATATGCTCAAAGTCCTATATACAGAAATGTTTGAGGGCATATACTTTCCCCTTTAATAAATCTATTCCCTAGGAGAGTAAAATAAATAACATAATAATTCTGTAAAATGAAGTATACATCTTGAATTTTTTTTTTTGCTGACTTATTTAGTATTTTTTTTGTGTAACTTTTACATCAGCAGATACTAAGAAAACACTGAAGTCAGTTAAAAAATCAGTCCAATAATTAAGTAGAAATAATAAAAATAAAATATTTTTCCAAGAAAAGTTATTTAAGTAGGCATAAAGATTAATTCATTTGTTATTTAATAATATAAACGCATTATGTATCCCATTTCAACATTAAAATCAATATATATAATATATTGAAAATATATATATTATAAATCAATATAATATATATTGATCAAATATATATATCAAATATATATATTGATAAATCAATATATATTATATATTATAATATATATATATATTTTATATGGAAATTTCTCGCGAAACAGAACATATATATGATTAGTATGAAGAAATGATTTGTTTGAATAAAATTCACACTAAGTTACAAGAAATTATTGTAATTAATTAATTATTTTTTTAAATTATTTTAAATTAATAAAATTATTAGATAAAACAAATACGCTAAATTTCGAGCAGTTGAAACAGTTAAAATGAATATAAGGAACATTATAAAATATTCAAGCATAATTTTTACGAAGATCGGCTCGGTTCTATTATATTGGACATTCATCCAATTATAGGTTCATGTAAATAATTTGGAATTCATCCGATATTTGATTTTAAGATGAAAGAGATTTAAAGAAGTAAAAAAATGTGTAACGGTTTTCTGTATTTTTATTTCCCTGGTGTTGAGAAGTATCATTGTTTACGCCATGCGTAAAGTTCCGTTATTTCCAATGAATTCAAAGCTAGGGTTGGGTCCTATTGTTTGTTGCAGGCATGATAAATTTATTACTATGTTTCGTTTTGGGCTTGTCTTATGTGAATCTGTTTGTTTATATTTCTTCGGTTTATTCGAGACCTGGCGTCAGTCAGACGGGCGATTTCTGTCATTTTTGTGACCGCGTGTTTTCTTTTCTCGCCAATTTATTGCTGCTCTCATACACTCCCTTTTGATTCGTTCCCACACTAACACTTAGACACTACTCTTGTTGTCAACACACACACACACACTCTTCTGTCCATTGCTTTGTTCGCTTCCCCTACTTCTCACCACGCCAGTTTTTTCATTCTACTCCTGACTTTCACGCTGTGCGGATCCTGGTCCTCCCACCTTGGAGGACCAGGCTTCGAAGTTCTCTTTCGCTCGTATATTGTTAATAATTTCTTCGTCTTCATAAACGTTGCGGTATTTCTCTGTCAAAATACTCTCTAGTTCTACGCGTCAGTTTTTCGTGATTTCACAGTTTTCTATGTTCGTCCAGCCTCGTTTCTTTGTTAAGTTATTCTTCAAATTTACTTTATTACGTCTCTGTGGAAAGTGCTTCATTCACTACAAACTGCCAATTCTATCGACGCCGAATCTTCTCCAGCTGCTTACTACAATTTTCATCGATGCAGAATCTCTCCAAACTCGTTGCTACATTTTTGAGACGCCACGTCCTGCTCAATCTCTAACCACGTTCTCACCCCCGTATTCCTGATACACCACTGCGGACTACGCCCAGGATTACTGTATGTATTCATTCATCTTCATTCACGAGTTCGTCTCTTGCTAATATTTGTGTGCTACAGGCAAGTTCAATTTTCATTTTTTTTACGTTAAACAGTTATTTTATCATTAAAAATTTGTGGAATATTCAGTTCATCGTACCTTATGCATTTTCAAGTTTAGTTTAAAAACCATTTATTCACTTAAGTACAGTCACGACAGGTGATTTATATAAGATTGTGTCATCGTTCAGCTGCAACTTATTTTTATGTGCTTAATTAATTTCAATTTGTTGTTATTGTAATTAACTCTATCATTTAAATTCTTGTAACTTGTTAATCGCCCAGATTAATTCTTTTCTATTCATGAACTGTATTCATAAATTTTTTTTAAATTAACCTAAAGCAAATTACTCCTGATGTGCCGTTATGTTTTAGGACTTTGAAATTTGTATTTTTCAAGAAAGCTTACTAGTAAAGAAACTCTATTTATATGTTTATTAATTTCAATTTGATTATTGTAATTAACTCTTTTTGTACTATAATATTATTGTGGCCTTTTTCTACGTTAAACTAGAATTACATGTTTGTAATATTTAATGCTAAGTTTGTTGTTCATAAATCAGGAAAGACCAGTGCCAATTAAGATTTACTGTAATTTATTGTTCTAAGTTAATGACATTTGGTCATTACTAATTTTTTCATTATTACAGCATTTGTCAGTAATGCAATAGTTTTCCTGTTTGACTATGTTTATTGATGTTTTTGTTTTCCTAATTATATAATTGTACTCATTTTAATATTATTATTACTGATATGCTGATTTCAGTTGATATCCTTATGTATCATTGTTATGTTAATTTCATAATTTCTTTTTAGTTTTTAAGGTTATGATTTAACATTAGTTCAGTTTGTTTCTTTCTCATTAAAGTCCAATTTCTTTTTGGCAAATACAAGCTGTGTTTTTTGTTAACTTTACCCAACAATCATATATATAATATTCAGCCTATGGAGTAGGCTCATTCCCATAAATGTTCCCTTTGTACGATAAAGTCTTAATACTATTAATAATCAACAAAGATGTCCAAAGCATTAACGGAAGTCATAAAAGAATTGCTTTTATAAATCGTATCTACGATTTTGATAACCGTTGTAAAATATTACAACCTGAATGTACGTTAAACAAACTCAGATATTACCAAAGCATGTGGACAATCGTAGCTCTATTCTACATTATTAATAGTATCATGATAACCGTAACCGAAACACTTAATACAACTTTCACATTTTTAGAGATACTATTATATTTGTTTACGATACACTGATTTGTTTAATAAACTTGCAATGCGTATTCCATTTACTACTGTACAACGAAATAACCATTCGAATAGATTTATTAAAAAATTCCTTTTCTACGAGATTCGGAGAACTGATAGTCGCTAAGTTTACTGTTGTATGATCATGCTGAATTTCGGTAGGTATCGATATACAGACGATAAATTAGGAGTTATTATAAATATTTGTAATAATACGCTAGAAAATGAATGCTTTTATTAACGAAAATTTTATTTCACTTGATTTCCTTGGGCTTTGTATTAATGTTTTGAATTTTTGCAAGAAAATCCTTCTATAGTGTTTTTTTGTAATCTTTTAATCCAATTGTTGCTTTTAATAATATTATCAGGCACGTAGTTAGGAATTTTTTTGGGGGGGCTAAGGGGGTTAATGACGGTGATAAAATAATAATAATGAATATCATTTTATATAGAAACGGTTTTTTATACTTTATTGCAAGTAGTACGGAAATAAAAGTACAAATCGTCAGACATCTTGAAAGACGTCATTAATACAAGATGGCCGACCACAGCCATCTTGGATTACGTTATTAGTGACGACAGAACTCTTATCAGATGTTGTGCCGTGTGATAACAATGGGAGATGGTGTGTGTGTGTGTGTATGTGTATGAATACCTAATTGGACGTACCTCGAGGATTATTCTGGTGGTTGTGGCCGCTGCACCGGGAGTTGTCACTGTGTGTGTGTGTGTGTGTGTGTGTGTGTGTGTGTGTGTGTGTGTGTGTGCGCGTCTTGTCGTAGCAATAACACCGGGAGTTGGTGTCTGCGTGTGCCCGTGAGTGCGTGCGTCATTAGAGCAGCAGCAGAGGAGTTGTGTACGGTCCTAAGTTTGGCGCGCGATTGGGAAGAACAGCTGCAGAACATGCCTAACGTGGCAGTGATCATGATGGAATGGTGTTGCGGAGGAGACAAGTGTGTCGGCGGTGACCAACCGCAGTGCTCCGTTTCGAATCGGCGAAAAAGCAATATCGAACATCTTTTTTTTAACTGTGTTTGATGTGAGATGCACACGTGTTATTATTGTGTAATCGACACGCTCCCACCTTCGACAGCGTTATCGTATTATTTTTTTTATTAAAATTTAGAACAAAAATACATACTTGCGTTCTCAAACATCTCGGTTAACAAAGAAGGCATCACGCGCGCGTGCGAGAGAAAACTAAGCTACACCCTGACGAATAAAAAGCCTACCCAGCACCATATTATTTGTGATTTAGCTTTCAAAATGTAAATAATTTTCTTTTCGTCTGTAGTTAAAGTGTAATTAATTATCTATTATTATTGTTTCGTCAAATGTATGTACCACATCCTATATGGAATCATATTTTTATTTTTTTAGACATCATCATTAAAAAAAAAATGGTATCACCGGTAGTTACCGGTGCAATAAAGAATAATGTCGTCCGTCTTCGATGGGACCTGTCTGACTTTGATGAAGTATGTCTTCATTCAACCCTTTTGGGGTACCAGAAGAACATCCTGGACTGTTTAAAGGAAGACGGCGGGCGTTTCGATGGCAACATAAAATGGTAACATAAGATGTTTTATTTTTAATTTACTATTCATTGTGTATGCTGATATTTGATTACAATTTCTTTTTCAGCTGTAAAGAAAAAAGTCAATATGAATTTGCAAATGTATTAACATTAGTTTTTTTTTTAAAGGTATGTTGCTGCAAAGGTTGAACTCAAGAGATGACATTAACCAACCTATATTTACACGGAAGAAATTACAATGTTGATAAATTTGGATAACAACATGGACGTTGTCGAAGAGTTATGGATAGAATCCACTGAAAAAATCATAAATACACTGACAAAGTTCATCTACAACTGGGTGATAAAGAAAATCATTTAAATCGATTTAAATATTGTTCATTATCGTCTTCTACGCGGTACCTTTAGTACATTTATAGCAACACAAAAAACTTGCAAAAAGAAAAGCAATAATGTAAAATATCGCATGAATAAAAATGTTTCCTCTGGTCTGCATACCTCCACAACCAACCCGGACGTCACCAACGTCAGTTTTGGTATGCGAAGTACGAACATGAAATTAACATGACCGAGATAACATACCCAGTAATGGTAAAAAATATTGATCGCTTTGAAGTGTTAAATTCTGCAATATACATCAGGGTCTACGGCTATGAGAAAGAAAACGATCGCGTGTATCAGGTACGTATTACCGAAAACCACGATCGTACCCATTGCACACACCTACTGCTGCTTGCAGGGAGACGAGAGATAAATTCCATTATTGTCTTATAAATACCAAAAACGGTAAAAACGGGCTATCTCGTCTCCTTTCTGGCCTCACAGAAACTCATTTCTGCTGTTAATATTGTCCGTACTGTTTGCACCGCTTCAGTTCATCAGATCCACTTGTTGCTAAATAAAATTTGAACAAACATCTGGTGGACTGTAAGCGACACCGTGCACAACGGATAAGGTTACCCGATCCCAATAAAGAAAAGGCATATGTAATGAAATTTAGAGACTACTCGTCCACATTCCGCGTTTCTTATGCAGATTTCGCAGATCTCGAATCATTTGTACATCCAATGGACACTGCCACCGCTAAACCCAATACTACTTTTACTGATAAGGTAGGCCAACATCTTCCGTCCGGTTACGCCTACGTAATCGTCGATGATGGACATGTTTGTGAAGGTCCTATAGTCTACTGAGCGAGAAGTAATGATGAGAATATCGTTGAAAAAATGCTGGATCAATTGCTTAGTGACGCCGATATATTGCATATAATTATGGTCACTGAAAACCCGATGGTGATTACTCCCGAACACACTGAACCATTTAATAGGGCTACCGAGTGTTTTCTATGTCATTGCGGGCTAAATGAGAATCGAGTACGTCATCACTCGCATACCACAGGATGGTTTGTTGGCGTCTGTCATAACGAGTGCAGTTTAAATTGTAAGAACTTCGAGCATATTCCAGTATTCTTTCATAACCTCCACGGTTATGACAGCCATCAATAGTTCAACCTTTGGGAAAATTCAAGGAAAACGTAAAAAAAACTATCACCAACACATCCGATCGATTGCAGTCACTGTCCATCGGTCCGCTGAGATTCTTGGACTCTAGTTTTTTCATCACCTCTCGAAAAATTTGTAGACAATTTGGTAAAAGACTGTCAAGATAAAGACGCAGTATTTAAAACACTCACGGATTGCTTCCTGCTATCCGAGAAAAGGGATTTTTAATCTGTATAGGCGTCTATCCATGTGAATACATAACACATGTAAACAAGTTTTTCGAAACCTATCTTCCACCACAGACGGCATTCTATAGTACGATAAGGAAAGAGAACATAACGGACGAAGAGTACGCTCACGCTCAAAATTTGTGGAAAACATTTGACTGCAAGACGTTAGGCTCTTACCAGGATTTTTACCTTTTTAGTGATGTATTATAGTTGACAGACATCTTTGAAAATTTTCGAAGAACGTCAATCCAATACTACAGTTTGGTCCCCTGTAATTTTTACTCTACCCTCCACCTCACCTATAATGCCATGTTAAAATTTTCCCGTCAAAAACTTGAATTGTTGACCAACATAGATATGCTTCTGTTTGTTGAAACAAAACCCATGTAGCGATGATTGCAAACAGGTACGCTAAGGCAAACAACCCAATTATTCCAAATCAGTATGACTCATAATATTGAACCCAGGACGTGGGTTTTGCTATTATTATTGCAATAATTTGTATAGGTCAGCCATGGTTGAACTCTTACGCAGTGCAATTTTAGGTGGTTCAGTGTAGAAGAGATAAACAGTCTCTATATTAACACTGTAAACGATCATGGTGAAAAAGGCAATATTATGGAAGAGGATCTTAAATATCCAAAAGAATTACACAATTGTCACAAGGACTATCCGCTGGCACCCGCACGCTTAATATCAACTGACGACTTGTTATCTCCTTATTTGAAAATTATAAAGAGATGTTCCGTCAAAAAACTAACGACAACATTGTATGACAAAGAACATTACGTATTGCACTATAGGAACCTCAAGTTGTACTCCCGACTTGGATTGAGAGTGATAAGCATTCACAGAGTTCTGGAATTCTCCAGTCACCTTGGCTAAAACCGTACATCGAATTAGTTTCGAAAAGGTCTTTTTTAAGTTGATGAATAACGCGGAGTACAGTAAGTTCTTAGAAAACGTACGAAACAGAATAGACTTTCAACTGGTTACTGACGATCGTGAACTTGATAAGGTTATTGCAAAACTAAGAGTTAAGGCTTGGTATGTCTATAACACAGGGTTGATGGGGTAAATTTGAAGAAAACAGAAGTATTTCTTAATCGCCCATCTACATTGGATTCACCGTATTGGACATTAGTAAAATGATTATGTACGAATTCCATTATGATAATATGATGGAAAAGTACAGTCGTAGGATACAGCTTCTATTGACCGATATGGATAGTCTAATGTATCATATTGTGACTAAGTTTACGACAATATTCTGCATGATATTGATCGGTTTGGTACATTGTATTACCCCCGCGACCATATATGTTTTAGTAATACCAATAAAAAACGACTAGGTAAATTCAAAGACGAAATGAATGCGAAAGCTATTCGTGAATTTGTTGGTCATTGCGAAAATATGTAAAGCATTCTCGATTTTAATAAGAAAGAGAATGTAGCAAAGGATATTTCTAGAGTACCGTTACATACACAAGTGCGTATGGTAACAGAAGCATTTTGAACAATATCTATTCCATTAATCAGTTTAAAATATCGCTTTCACCGTACGACGATAAACGTTACATATTAAAAAAAACAAAATTGACACTATTCCATATGGTCATTATAGCCTAAAGAGAAAATGTAAACGCAGACTATCACCGAATGACAGTACACCCCGAAAGAGACCAAGAACCGTGAACGAAGTCCTGATTATCCACGGTTATGACTATTGTCTTTAAATATCTAATCATTTTTTATAATGCGATATATTGTTATATATTGCCTTGTTTTATAAAGAAAATTAAAATAGATTATTTTTTAAAATTAAATTACACAAAACTTTTTTTTTAAGGGGGGTAATCCCAAAAATTTCACAATTTTTTGGGGGATTCCCAAACGCGTTTGAGTAAAACGTTTGGGGAAAATGTTTTGACATAATTTTGTTTGGGGGGTCCTACCATTTGGGGGAAAGTTTTTGTATTGAAGTGGGTTTGGGGCCCTAACATTTTTTGGGACTTTTTTTAGTATTGTTTTTTTGGGGGGTGGTGTACCAAATATTTTAATTTTTTTTGTTTGAGGGGCTGATACAGTTATATAGGAAAACGGGTGTTCCTTATATACTGTCTTGTCGGAATTACAAAAAATTATGTACGTAATAATATAAAATTAATGTTAAAATTTTTTTTGGGACCCTGATACATATATATAGGGAAACAGGTGTCATCATATATGTAATATAAAATTAAAACAATTGTTATTATATTTCGTTTTATTTTGTTCTTATCGGAATTACAAAAATGTTATGTAACGATTGTGAAAAAAATCATATATGTATGTAATAATATAAAATTTAAAAAAAATTTTCTTTCAAAAAATCTAAGTTGAAATTAACATCTTTAAAACAATTATACGGGTAATAATATAAAATTAATTCTTTTTTTTACATTTCTTTTCGTTTTATTTTTTTTTAACTAAAAAACCCTAAATCTAGAATTTAATATAATGTACTTACTCGGTGTCACTGTTACTGTCACTGTTTGGGGGCGACGTCACTGTTAACGGGTGCGTATGCATATTTCTTCGAGTTGAACACCCATTGTTCTTCCGTAGCACCATTTGGATACCTAAATTCATGGTGAATATAATCCATTCATTCTATGGTATGTTCTTCATCAAGATCTATGATCTCTAATATTTCGTCTCCGTGCGTTATATATATTATGGCAAAGTGGATTTATTATCCCGGGTGATTCTTCTATTCTGTTTTCTATTATTTGTTTGTTTGTGGTATATGATTCGTTTCTATGATAAATGGTTTTGTCGAAGATTAATATTTTTGCTCTTTGTAGGATTTTTATTTCTTCGTTTCTATCTATATTGTTTGTAATTAGTTTTACTGTGGTTATGTATATGGGTAGTCTGCGTATACCTTCTTTGTCTTTGTGTATGATGACTGTGTTGATTGTCTTTCCTTCCAGTGATAGCTTCCACTTTCCTACGTTTATGGGTGTCACTTTCCTACGTTTATGGGTGTGATTATTGGTTCCTCAAAGAGGGCCCCCGATGCATTTGGTAGTTGGTCTAAGGGGAAGCCGCTGTTTTTGCGTTCACGTGGTATTTCTTCGGGCATGGTCGGTCCTATAAGGTTGTCTATTATTAGTGATTTTCCTGCGTTAGTTTGTCCATATAATATTAGTTCATTAATTTTTTTGTATCATTTTGTTTTTATTATTTCTGTCCAAGCGAAGAATTCCATGGTGTCTATTTTATTTTGTGTTCGCATGTATTTTATTCATGCGGCTTGTTCGTAATCTATTTCTTCTAGTTCCTATTCGTCTGTATTGTTGGTGTTTATATTTGCTATTATTGACGTTTTTTATTTTTTCGTGTTTGTTGTATCTTACTATTAGTTGTAGTAACTATCTATATTTAGTCCGAATTCCTTTATGAGTTGTCTTTTTGTTGTTACGTCTATTTTGTTTTCCCAGTCTGTGCATGATGTGATTTTGGGTTCGTTTATTAGGTCCTCTATAACGTACACTACGTTTGCGTTTTTTGTTTTTCCCATTCGTTTTGTTTCTTTTTTGTCCTCCCTGTATTGTTTGCATTATTCGGTAATGATTGTGTTTTCTCTTGTGTCAATTGTTTCTATATATTCTTGTAATTGACGTTGTAATCCGTTTAGTTTTGTTGATCTTTAGTTCCAAACTGATTGATTGTTCCCGCATCGTTGCGGATACAATATAGAATGAAAGATCTAAGATTATATATCTTTTGTGTTATGATATACATTTCTGTAAGTCCTGAAGAGTGAAGTTGGAGATATCGTCCGATCCTGTCTCTTATTGTTGAATTTCCTCCCCGTTTGTCACTGAATTATATGATGTAGCTGTGGTCGCCGAGGTCGTACATTCCGAATTGGGGTTTAGTTTTGCACCTGTCATTGGATGTCTTCTACCAGTCTGTGTTTTGGTTTCTGTGGTGGATAATGAAGGTATATCCACAGAATCTATTATCTGTTTCAATTCTTCTTTCTTCTCCGTCATTAGTTCGTTCAGTATGTTGTCGTCCGCAGTGTCCATCAGTCTCGTCTGTGTTACTTGTGCCGTCCTTGTGTGTCCCTGTACTTCAACATTTAGTTTTAGTCGTTTTGTCATCAATGCTTTTTGTCTTTCATTTAGTGGTCTTTTTTTTTGGGGGGGGGGGGTTGATGGTCCGGCGCAGGGGCTGGGTTGTCTTCGTCTGTCATTAATGTTTTGTGCATAAATCTCCATGGTGGAGGTGCATTTTCCGTCAGTAGTGTTGACAAGGCTTCTGTTCGTGATTTCGTCATTGCTTCTATCGCTGCTTCTTCTGTTTGTGTAATGTAACAATTTACTTTTGCTTTGTTGTGTCTTACTCGTATCCATCTCTGTTTTGGTTTGAAGTTTTGTTCTAAAATTGTTAGTATACTGGACCTGATCTTCTTTCGTATAGTCTGGCTTGACTTTTCACTAATACCAAGGATATAACTTTCCCATTGTCTCCCACCAGGGGTTGGAAAATGGAATCCAGATTCCTCAGCGGATCCAAACGAACCGGTAAGAGTGGGTTTATGTTACTATTTGTTTTACATGTGTTGTTTGTCTGTTAGTGTTGGTTCGTTCTTTTTCAATTTTAGCAGATATTAGGACCTAAGAAATTCTAAAAATAATTGACGATTCACTTTCAAACTTTAGGGAAATTATTCTTTTAAAGATCTCCTGTAACAATTATCAGTTCCTCCTTCAGCCCAGTTAGTAGCGGCACTACATTGACTTCATATATCGTAAAAATCTTAAACTTTTTAGTATGTAGTTAAACAATATATTTTATCAATATTATGTTCGTTAATTTAATATCTTGTTTTCGTCATGTTTAGTGAGGTTATAGATTTCACAACAATGAAATGTATTCTGATCTTGATCTACAATGATCTGTGTAAAATATACGTATCATAGTTAAAATGTATTTACACATGTTTTTTCTATGAAATGATATGCAAAAGTTTAATATGTTAATCTGTATTCTAGAACTAATCTGTGATTTGTTTTTTTTTTGCATATTTATTTAATAAGCTGTTTTGGTTACAATGTTCATCAACGTGTGCTCTCTAATCTTCCGTCTATTCTAAGAAGATGATTATAACAAAGTCGGAACGATACCTGCCATCTGTTGATAGATATGATTATAACAAAGTCGGAACGATACCTGCCATCTGTTGATAGATATGAAACTCATTACCGTGTTGATATTCTAAGGTTTCCGCTGACCGTAAGTGTGAGAACACATAAATGAAAGAAAATTTTATCGTCTTTAGAACATGTAATATTTCTACTTAGCACAGCGTAAGAAAGTGCATATAGTTTAAAAGACAGATCTGTAGGGTTATTAACTCGTTCAGTCTAATACATATTCTCTTCTCGTTAAAACATTATTTATACAACATTTTTGTAATCTATCAAAATGTTTAAAAAAAAAGTAGTACTTATAATAAAGAATGAAGGAATAAGTTGAAAAACTAACCTGAAATTCATTTTGCATGGTTATCCTGTATGTGCAGTCTTTATGGAAATTAAACAAAATTCTGACTTGCAGAAACAATGCTGTTTTTTACATTCTGAATAAATTCAAAAATCTGTTTTTGAAGTTATCTCTCATCTTTTCTGTTGTTTCTTTTTTAATTTTTTTTTTACTTGGAAGAATGTACGAAGGGATGTTGTACAGAGTGTCCCATATAAAACGCAACCCATCAATCACTCATCCATGAAATTTCAAAAGTCAAGCTTACTTCCCTCCTCGTTACTGAAATGGACTCGTCCAACATCTGAACATCGCGGGACGTAGTAGAACACTACCAATAGTAACAACAATGCAATCATAACGTTCAGTGTATTGCTAGATGAACGTGATTTCATTGTTGAGTCGTACTTCAGTACGAAATCAGTGGTTGCAGTGCAAGATTTGTTTCGCCATAAGTACCCAGATCAACCAGCTCCTAACACAACATCAGTATTAAGGTTAGTTGCAAAATTTAGAGAGACCGGTTCTGTTAATAACAAGGAACACAAAAGATCTGCGTCAGTGTTGAATGCCAAATAAATCGATCAGACGTTTGTCTGCTGAAATTAATTTGCTTATATCAACTGTTCATCGGGCGACCAAACAATTACAATTATGACCTTATCGTATTCAAACGGTTCATCAACTTCTTGAGCCCGACAAAGAAAAACGGCTAGAATATTGTCAACGTTTCCGTCGATTTCTGCGTGAGGGAATTAACGTTACGGATTCGTTATTTTTCACATATGAAGCACGGTTTCATTTGGATGGCTACGTAAACAGCCAAAACAGTAGAATTTGGAGTGCTGAAAATCCTCACGTTTATCACGAAAAACAATTACACCCGCAGAAGTTGGGCGTATGGTGCGCGATATCGCGGAAGAAAATAATAGATCCTATTTTTTTCGAGTACACCATTAATGCAGAACGATATCAGGATATTTTATTTCAGTTCATTGCACTCTTGGAAGAGGAAGACAGACACTGCTGGCTACAACATGACAACTTCTGATTTCGTCGAGGAATTCTTTGGTAATCGTGTTATCGGTCGAGGCTTGTGGCCACCATTATCTCCAGATTTGACTGCGGTGGATTTTTTCTACAGGCTTACTTCAAAGAAAAAGCCTACAGCAACAAACCACGAACACTTGAACAATTGAAAGTCAATATTGAACAAGCTGTATTAAATATCCAGCCACAAACTTTGAAAAAAGTTGCAAGAAACGCTGTAAAAAGAATTGAAGCTTGTATTCAAGAAGATGGCGGCCACTTCCAACATTTACTCTAAATGTAAGGTAATGGATGGTAATAATAAAAATTACATTTACATTTACACATGCCTTTTTATTATTTCAATACCTACCAATATAAGGTTGGGTTGCTTTTTATATGGGACACTCTGTATATATTTAAAAGCATATATACATAATGTAATACATTTAAAAACAATAATACTTTGTTAATTAATTTTAAAAAAACACGATTTCTCTGTATCCCGTTCATGTATACACGAATATGTGCATAAAATAATTATTTTGAATATAGGCTTCTTAATTAAATTTTGAACTATTTTTTTTTTTAATATTTACTTTTACATTATTTCACGCATTTGTATTTAAATAATTAATGTAGACTTAAAGCTCATTTATTTTTTATCTTATAATTTGTTTTTATGATTAATATTTTATAGATGTGATCTACATAATGTATTATTGTGTTCCATTCTGAATCAAGATTTATTTACAAAGATTAGTTTTATAATCAGAGATTTGCCGGATCAAATCCTGCTTGTTCGGAGCGGTTAAAATTTGTACGCCAAATCTACAACTTTCCAACCAACAAGGGTACATTGATGGAGGCGGTTTAAGGAAATCAGGCGTGTCGCTACTGAAAATAGTTCTTTGTGTACCGTTGACTATGAAATTAGGTAACTTAACCGGTAGGTGTAGAGAATATGGTCCTCAGAAACGGATCGCTTGCTCGTTTTATTTTTTCTCGAGAATAACTGGTCGCTGTTCTTGTATTCTTAGGCGTTTCATTATTAATAAAATATAACTTTTTAAAGGGCCTGCCAGAAAATTTTCAGTGATATTTTAGGCGTTTTTATCAAGATATCTTAAAAGCCAAGAAAGTTTTGTTTGTTAGGTTCTGTAACCGAACGGTAGGCGGCGACGTGATTCAAAACTTTTTGACTTCTTAATAAAAGCATACCTATTCTCTAAAATAATATTTCATACCGAGAGTACTAGAAAAATAACTCGTGATTTTCCCGTTTCCTTATTCGTCGAACTGAATATGGCATCGAATACCGAGAGTTATGATACTTGGCCGCAAGTAAGCTTGTATATATAGTCCCGGGTTCGAATCCCGGTCAGGCATGGCATTTTCATACGCTACAAATCATTCACCTCATCTTCTGAAGCAATACCTAACGGTGGTCTCTGAGGTTAAACAAAGAAGAAAAAAGTAAGCTTGTATAATGTATTTCATTACTCTTAAAGAAAGTAGCTGTCATTTTTTTATTTAGTTCAAAATTTACATGTTATCACTAAGTTCGTTTGAACTTCTTTGGTAAGAGTCCGTAGAACTAGACGACACGCGAAGTCAATGAACTATGTTTACAGTTCTAAACATCACCTAACTTAAAAGTGAAATGAAAATTGGAAAAAATAAGCATGAAAACATTATAGTTCAGTTCAATTAGATTTTTAATAAAGAATACTTCCAAAAAATACCTCGAATTTTGTTAGACAACGATTTTCTTCCATTTGATGAACCGCGGGACTCTATGTTACGTTTTCCTCAAAAAGATGAATTTACAAATCGCGCCGCTAGGTAGCAGTACTTGAAAGTCCTAACTAGTATACAAAAACTTGATAATATACTGCAGCTTGTTTTAATAGTAAATGCTCTTATGTAAATGAAAGTACTGAATATGAAACAATTTTTTTAATTCCCAACACTTCATTAAAAAAAAATAAAAGTATTAGTTCACAAGAGATTATAGCTGCTAATAAAACACAAAAAACACGAACAGTAGGAAACCTTTGCAAAAGTGGCAACAAATATTTGTTACATAAAACAGAAATAAGCCAGAGGAGACGTTCCAGGCCTTGTGGCCGGCCTGGAACGTCTTCTGTGGCTTCTGTTGTGGCTGAAGTTCAGTCACCCAGTGCTGTAGAATCCCGGAGTAGAAAGCGGTTTAAATGGACAGATGAACATAATGCCTTCCTTTACCGTACCTACCTTACTATAACAAAAATGGAATCGGACATGAAACCGTGTAGTGTTCCGCTGCACCAAGCGATGGTTGAGAAGTTCCCTGAGCTACGATGTAAGTCTGTCCAGAACATCCTGGATCAGCGCAGATCTCTTTTTACGTCTTATAGGGTTCCTGCGGATGTGTTGGCGATAATCCGAGCTGATGTTTCTGGGGAGTAAGGGTTGTTGTCAAGCCCATCTTCAGATGGGCTTGACAACAAGCCTTACCTTAGAGAGCCGACAATCCCCTCTCCGATCAATTTGTAGAAAACGAGATGCTGTATGGTAGTATGGATCCGTCGGCCAGGCAGCGTATACCAAGGCTGAGGGTTAATCGCGGCACGAGGAACATAGTGGGCCTTATTAATGAGATTCTTTAAGAAAATGTAAGATTAGTACCCTCCATAATTGAGCTCCATGAGTTAGTGTACGTCGGTGCGATCACGGCAGTCAAAGCGAATGGCCAGCGAATCGTCGCTCCTGCAATGCGTAAGAGTCCCCAGCGTACACCTTGGGAGGAGAGACTGTGTAGGAAAGTCGATAAGCTGAGAAAAGAGATTGGTCGTCTGTCCAGTTTCTTAACATCTGCTAACCCCAGTGGAAGGATCCGATCGGCGCCGGAGTCGATAATCCAGTCAATAAGAATTTCAGTTTTATTAGTAATTGTCATGTAAGGCTGAGTGTATCTAATTTAGTTGTAAGATTTTCATGTTGAATTTGATATTTGTATTCTTGAGACTTGTTTCAATGAGGTGGTTACTGAAAGTGGATGCTGTTGCATAACATTACTTTTAATAAAAGCATTTCAAAATATGAACATTGAGGTTTTTTTTTGAAAGGTTGCATTTAAAAAAAATAAAAAAAATAACATAACAGCACTAATGTCATTCTTTTGATTTATTAAACTGGAAAACAAATACAGTCCACTATTTTGGAAATGATGAACACACTGGTTCCAATTTATTCTATAATAATTTAATTACCATTTTTGTTATCAACAGACCAAGGTTACTTCTTAACACAGAACATATTACTGTGTAGCAGCATTTCTCAACCTTCCATTATTTGTAAAAAATAATATATAATAATAATATAATAAACTATAATTTTCAGTCACAATTTTCATCGCGACCCCATAATACAACGAAAATGTATTTTGACGCTAAAGCTTCACTACGACCTTAATTACAAACCTTACAAAGTACCAAGAATAAGTAAATTTATTGATATACGGCAACTCCCACCCGCTGCATTGACAAAACCAGAATCAATGCCTCTATTGCTTTCTATCTTACGTCCACCATATCGGACATTCTCGTGGATCCGCGAGAAGTTCCGATTCGTCTGGAATACTATGGAACGTCTGCGCAAACGACTGCGTAAACGTGTATAAATGCTGCACATCGTTCGATTCCAGCCAGTCTCAGTCGAGTCGATTCTTCTATCGCAAATGTGTGTGTTGTAATTTGCGTGTTAAATGCAATTCTTGGCATTAAATATTCACGTCAGTTGATTTATACAGAATCGTGGATATAATTTTAAGTGAGCGTAAACGAGAATTAGGCGATAGTGAAGCATTAACAATTGCACAGACGAGCGTGGTTTCGAAAATAAAACCAAGAAAATATTCTCAGGAATACTTAAATTTTGGGTTCATCAGTACTGAAGTAAATGAAGAAGAAAGGCCCCTGTGTGTCTTTTGCTCAAAAATTTTGGCAGCAGACAGCATGAAATTACTAAACTTAAACGACATTTGGAAACGCTTCATAGTGAGTACGTTAACAAACCCATACAAAGAATTATTCGAATTAAAACTAAAATCATATGAAAAGCAAACATCATTTTTAAAAAAAGCTTTGTGAATGAAAAAACTTTACTTGCCTCTTACAAAGTTTCTTATAAAATAGCCAGATATAATAAGCCTCACACCATCGGTAAAGAGCTTATTTTGCCATCTGCAATTGAGATTATAGAAACTATGTTTGGAGATAATTTTGCCAAGCAATTGCAGTCCATATCTCTATCAAATGATACCAACAAATGATACTGTTGACCGTGAAATTGATGGTATAGCTGAAGATGTACAGCATCAGATTTTCGGGAAGTTGCGTGACAAATTGTTTACAATTCTGCTTGATTAGGCAACAGATTGCAATAAAGATGCTCATTTTATTGTCTATGTTCGATTTTGTGATGGAATGTCAGCAGTAGAAAAATTACTTTTCTGCAAACCAATAGTACTCAAAGCAACAGCACTCGCATTATTTGCTATCTTAAATAATTTTATAAACGAGGCAAACATAGAGTGGAAAAATTGCGTCGAAATATGAACCAATGGTGCTCGTTCAATGTCTGGAAAATTCCAAAGTATACAAGCACTTGTGAAAAAACAAAATCTCCACAGGGTGTCTGGACATATTGCATGATCCACGGAGAAGCTCTGGCTTCCAAAGAAATGAGTCCTGGTTTGAATATTGTGCTAAAGACGGTTGTAACCGTAGTAAATTATATAATAATGAGACCCGTAAAATCAAGAACATTTTCTGCACTTTGTAAAGTCAGTGCAGTACAATCAGCGTTGCTATTTTATTGCAAGGCAAGATGGTTATCACATGGGAAATTTTTATAACGTGTTTATAAGTTAAGAAAGATGAATTGTGGAGTAGAAATTTAAAGCAAAATCCTAGAAATGTTTGCAAATGTGAATGAATGTGTTTATTTACGAATGTGTTTATGTGTGAATTTAATGTGTTTATTTATGTGTTAAATTTACAAGGCTGAAGAACATGTGAAAGTTGTTTTTGTAACCATAGAAAATCATTTAGACGTGCTAGCAAAGGATTTCAAAATGGAATGGAATGGAATGCAAAGTTGGCGGGAGTTTATTACTCCCTACTTATCGCAGAACCTGGACAGAGTCCCTTGCTGCTGGATGATTCTAATCGGGCTTGTTTTTTAAAAAGGGTTATTTTTAAATGGCGGGTCTAATTTTTAAGTTTTGTTTATTTTTAGTGATTTTAAGACGGATTTAGTTGCATTCCAATTCGTTGTTGAACCAGCGTTATCGAACCCATTTTATGGGCCGACCGCGGAAGGCTAGGCTTATGAAGCCTGTCCTCCAGGCGCAATTCCCCTTCAGACCGTCTACTGAAGTCCTTTCGGTGCTAACGCTAAATAGGCTAGCAGGAATACGCCACAACGGGGCACTAACTATAAGGAGGGAGCAATGCGACCCCTACTCCGGAGGAGTCGCAATTGCTGGTTTATTTTTATCTAACTAGTAAGTTTTAGAAAGGAAAGGTTGTGTAGAAGTTCTTCATCCACTTCTGTTATGGCTGCCTTCCAGGAAGCATCTCTGCTGGGCTCTGTTCCGGACTCTAGTCCGTGATGTTGGGACGGGTAGAGGGTCTTCCTTCTTCTTCAGGATTTTAAAAAAGTATTTTCTTGCTGACGACAGCTTGGTAGCAAGTTACGAGTGGGTTAGAAATAAAAATACTTCCGAAGGACTCTCAACTGCCAAAGAAGAAATCTTAATACGGCAAGTGGCGAAATCAAAAGTCAATTTAGTAATAAATCCCTCTGAATTTTGAGCAGAGCTGGATGATGAGTTTCTGCACTGAAAACAAGATAATTTCGTATTCTATTACCATTTTCAACATCTTACCTTTGCGAAACGGGATTTTCTGCGGTGGCTGCTTTGAAGGCAAAATATAGATCTCAGTTAAATATGGAAAAAGAACTTAGTTCTATTTCTACTATTAAACCTTCAGATGAAGACAGGCCCAAGGAAGTAACTAATAATTATTAAACTTGTTTTTAATTTAGTATTGATAAGTTAGTCATTAAATACATTGTGCAATACGGATAAGTTCTATTTTTAAGTGTATTACATCAGTTTAAATGTGTATTTTATTATTTATTATAACAGAATGTGTTTTATTTTGTTTTCCTTTCAGTAAATTAATAAATTTTTTAAATAATATTTTATTTTTGATATGTTCGCAACCCCCCTTTACTGTTATCACACACCCGCCCTAGGATTGTGGGGGAGTGCCCCACAGGTTCAGAAACAATGGTGTATTGTAAAAATATCCTTGTGCATTCAGTAATTTAAACAAGGGAGCTAACTTTTCTATTGCTTGGCAAAATCTGGATGATAACTATCATAAAAATTATCATCAAATATTATTGAATTAGTAAACTGAAATTTAAATATTATATTAACCTTACGGGAAGTAAGTTCATTGCTTAATTATTAACTCGGTAAAATGGGGTGGAAAATTTCTAACCTAAATATCAGAGATTCAAGTTAGGTTTTAGAGATAATTATTTAATTTTTAGTTACGATCATTTAATTCTGAGTAAATAATCAAGACGTAGGAAAATTTGATATTATCTATCTTAAACCTAAAATGCAGCTTTTATATGAAATTACATATAATAATAACATAAAGCCATTCATTGAAATATAAGTAAAGTCAATTCACACGTTTGCCCTTTGATTTTGAAGCGTATTAATGATTTAGATATTGTTCAATTAATATTCAATTGCATTGTGTCATTAAACCTAAAGAAACCTTTCCTTTAAAGGTTCTTTAGAAACCTTTTTGAAATTTCAAAATTTTTTACCGGTCATATAAAAATTGAATTTAATATTATATGTTTATTGTTTATTTTATGTAAAAATTTAGTTGTTATCACAAAACAATATAATAATATATTCATGAATATTTTTTTTTTTATCTGAATTTTTACGGGCATCGACTGCTAAGGTCATTAGCCCTCGTCACAATCTTTAAAAGAAATTACTATCACCATCTGGATCGTCATATGTAAGGGTGTAAAGGGCCCTTACATTTTATTTAAAAGCATAAACTACACAAAACATTAAGACACAAAAGACAAGTACAACACACAACACTTACGGGGTGTAAAGGGCACCGATATTAAAATTTGAGATAAGGTTCTCAAAAGACCATGAAATTAAAAAATTCAACCTATCAACACCAACATCCTTCTTTCTTTCTTCTACGAGACTCGTTTATAGTTTGTATAAGCACCCTTGGGGCGACCAGAACCGCCGTTGAGCAGTATATCAGTCGCGCCAGGGTGCCGTGGCAGTTGAATCCTTCTTATAAACAGGCTACAGGCATGCACTGCGCACACCCATAGCCTCGTGCCCTCAATCCAACCTTGAGGGTCCCCATGCCATCATTGGACACACCCCGACCCACTGCTCTTGAATGCAGGTGAGCCAAAATGGCCTAGGCAAGAGGGCTACCTCCCGTTACTACACGTGCCACGCTTCGAGACTCCCATACATATAAAATTTCCATCTTAGAGATTCTCTCACAGCTTTAAAATTTTCAAACTTTTACAGACTTCTAAGAAGTCCACTGGCGTGCAAAAAAGCAACTATTTTTGTTCATTTCCATTATCCAGATCAGCAGTAATGTCATTTTTTAGACGGAACCTCTTTCTGAGGTCCTCGTATATGGTACACTCTTCTATTAGATGCTTGATTGTCAGTGTTTTATTACAAACACCGCACATTGGTCTCACTTCGCCGGTTAACAAATATAAATTTGTTAATCGCGTGTGACCGATTCTAAGTCTGGTCACGCTACTTGTTCACGGCGAGTCAACTTAAAGTCGCTTTTCCATTTATAAGGAGAAGTTTTTACTGAGTTTCATTTTGTATTTAAACTCCACCAATCAGCATTCCACTTGTTTTTTTTACTATGTTTGTTAGACGGTTTTTAACATCTGCCACTCTTACAGGAAATGCATCCAAATCATCGCAGACTGTTGCCTTTCTGGCAGCTTCGTCTGCGATTTCATTACCTGTAATACCAGCATGCCCCGGAGTCCATACAAATACGCATCGCTGTCCTCGTTGATTTAGAACGTATAAAATGGACAGGATGTTTGCAATTAGGACATCCTTAATGTTCTTGTTCCGAATTGCGACAAGTGCACTTAAAGAATCGGAACATATTAGCACTCTCTCTTCGCAATAGTGTTCAGTGTAGCGAACAGCTTACTGAATTGCAGTGAGTTCTGCCGTGTAGACACTGGCAACATCTGGCATTTTCCGAAAGTGGGCTTCTCCATTTACATATATTGAGCATCCAACACCATGTTCGGTTTTAGAACCGACAGTATAAATTCTAATATGTTATTCGTATCTACTGACGGTGGCCAAAAGTTCCTGTTGGATGATCACTGCTGGTTTCTTTTTTATTTCTCCTTGAGAGAGATCGAACCTTGTATTTACCGCTGGCAAAAGCCATGGCGGTATTTCTCTAGTAGAAATTGGTAGTCTCTCTGGAATGGCAATTTCCTATTTACTTCTTAATTCGTGGTACCTAATTCCGGCTGGTCTGGAATAGGTAGCATGACATTCGTATAATGCAGCCATAGGATGGTTGTTGAAAAGTTTATTATTTATATGGGCAGGATAAGCCCATATATTTGCTGCGTATCTTAGTAATAGGATCTCTCTTCTATAATGTAGTGGCATTATTCCGGCTTCAGACATAGGCTAGCCGCCGGACTTGTGCGGAAAGCGCCTGTTGCATATCTTATTCCGCTATTATGAACTACGTCTAACTTTTTTAAATGCGACTTTCTAGCGGATGAATATACGATACATCCGTAGTCTAGTTTAGATTGAACCAATGCTTTATACAATCTCAATAATGTCTCTTTGTCTGAGCCCCAATTTAAGTTCGATAAACATTTTATAATGTTCAGGGCTCTTTTGCATCTATCACTCAAGTCCTGTATATGTAATCCCCATGTAAGGGATTTGTATTGGATTATCATCAATTGTCAACGCAGGACTTTGATGAGGAATTCTCTTCCTACAAAAGTGTACACAGAACGTTTTTTCTGGTGAAAATTGGAATCCGTTATTCCTTGCAACTTCATTTAGAGCATTGATCGCTCGTTGCAATTTGTACCTCACCATAGCAGTCTTGTTGCTGGCATACACAATTGCCAAATCATCAACATAGACGCTTTTGCTGATTTCTACTGGAATGGCTAATATCAATTTGTTAATTGTGATGGTAAACAAAGAACCGCTCAACGGCGAACCCTGCGGTATGTCATTTTCCAAGATTCCTTCAGATGAGTATTCATTGTTGACGCGTACTTGGAAGGTACGGTCGTTCATATAGTTGCTGAGCAGTACTGGCAAATTGCCACGAATGCCCCAGTCATATATCTGGAGCATTACTCCATAACGCCAGGTCATATCGCAAGCCTTCTGAAGATCAAAGAAGACTCCGACACAATGTTTCCTTTTAATAAAGCTGTTATATATAATATTCTCTAAGTTGATCATTTGATCAGTGGTGGAATGGTACTGTCGAAAACTTGCTTGATATGGTGATATCAGGTTTTCTTTTTCTAAAACCCAGACGAGTCGATTATTAATCATTTTTCCAGTATTTTTCCCATAGCACACGTCAAGGAAATAGGACGGTAGCTATTGGGATCTGTTAAATTTTTTATTTTCCTTTGGTACTGGAACAACATGAGCTTTTTTCCACTGCTGCGGGTACATTCCATCCCGCCATATTTTATTATAAAGTTCTAATAATCTGCGTTTTGCAGTGGTATTCAGCTGCCTGATCATATTATAATGGATTTCATCCGGACCAGCAGCTGTGTTACCTGCTTTTTCCAACGCTTTTACGAATTCTTCCATTTTAAATGGTACATTATATGAGTAATTATACTCAGTTCTAAAATTTAGTAGACCTTCGAGTTCTTCTTTTTTGGTTCGAAAACCTTCCTCGTAGTAGGCCGTTTTGCTTGCCTTCTCGAAGTGATTGGACAATAGCTCTGCGATTTCGTTTGGAGTGTCCTTAATTCCATCTTCATCTTGAAGGCTAGTTATGGGCGCAAAATTTCTACGCCCACAAATCGCCTTCACTTTCCTCCAAACATGTGACGCAGTAGTGGTTCTGTCGATGGATGACACGTATTGCTGCCAGGATTGTTTCTTCGAGTCAATCATAAGACGTTTTGCATACGCCCTACTATTTTTAAAGGCAATAAGATTTTGTAGGGTAGGACGTTTCTTGAAGGCGTTATACGCTCTTTTCTTTCTTTTAATAGCTTCACTAATTTCATCGTTCCACAATGGAACGGGTTTCTTCGTAAGTTTCCCAGATGTTTTGGGAATATATCTCGATGCCGACTCAATTACTGCATTTGTTATGGCGTCGATATCGTCTCCGATAACTCCAGTAAAACAGGTGGGGGAAGCTCAGAAATTAGTCTTGCTATGTCATCCTTATTCCAATCAAAATACGGCAAGTATATGTTGCGGACAGTGACCTGAAGCGGACGCTTCATTCTAATGGCGACCGCTTGTAGGTTTGTGTTTAGAACAACCGCTTCGGTGGTAGCTCTGGTCGATGTTAATATGGCTACTCCACCTCTAACTCTTACATTTGGCGGTTGATCTCGCCGAAATATATCGAATCCTTTTAATTTAAAATTTTCATTTCGGTGGAAATGCGTTTCTTGCAGACATATACAAATCGGGTCTACATCATGTACCAAGCGTTGGAACTCATGGATGTTTGAAAAACATCCATTGTTCCATTGTACTATCGACTCGCTAATTTTAAATTATATTATCGTCTGGGTTTGCCTTTCGGCCACCCTTTTGTCCTTTTTTTCTCCATCTTAAGAACAGCATCGTGTTCGTGTAGAAGGTCGTCGCCTGTGAAGCTTCCGGTCTCCGAATCGGAGACCACCGAAGCCGCCGACGACGACGGGCATGGATCGGCACCGGTTACAGGCGCCGATTGTGGGGCGGCAACTTGGCCGACCCCAGACACGGGGGTCGCACCGGTCACCGCCTGTGGAAGGGGGGACACTCGTCCCCCCTGTGAAATTTTTTGTGGCCTCCGAGGCTTAGAGGCCACTTCAGTTACAGGAGGCTTGGGAGCCTCCATAACAGACTCTGTAACTGTCACTTTCTTTTCATCAACTAAAATCTCACTAAGACGGACTTGGATTTCAGGTTTAGTGTCGCGTTTTCTTCTGTACTGGAGCGACTTTCTGTTTTGGAGATGTGTCTTCTGGAGGCTGTAAAATAATTCTTGGCTTAACAGGTTCTTTAGTTCTGAGAGGCTTCATTTTATTTGCAATTATCCTCTCAATTAAGCCAGCCAAGGTAGGTGCAAATTTGTTGATGATTGCACTCTCATCAACAGCAACTGGAGCAGGAGCAGGAACAGCAGCCGCAGCCTGAACATAGGTAGTCGTTGCTCTAGGCCTGCGGGCATTAACAATCTTCTTTGCATCGAAGTAGCTGACCTTTTGCAGGGTTTTTACTTCCTGCACAGCTACTTCATCTTTGTAGACAGGACAGTTCCTTGATCTACAAGAATATGCTCCTTTACAGTTGATACATGTAGGAGGCTCTTTACACGGCTCTCCTTCATGCACCTCTTCACCGCACACGCATATTTGCGGTCTTTCACATCTAAGAGCGGTGTGGCCAAAGCGTTGGCACTTAAAGCACCTCATTGGCTGTGGGATAAATGCCCGCACATCCAAACGATGAATCCCTGCTCTTATCTTTTCCGGCAAAGTAGGCCGGTTGAAAGTGAGGACATGAGAAGCTGAGGGTAAGACCTCACCGTTCCTTCTCATGTTCAATCGACGGCACTCTATTACTCCTTGTGATGACAACTCCTCAACAATTTCTTGCTCCGAGCAATTTAGAAGATCCCGACAGACGACCACACCTCTTGAGGTGTTGAGCGTACCGTGGGGATCGACGCGTACAGCCAGTTCTCCAATCTTTTTAAGCCCTAGGATCTTCTAAGACTGAGTATCATTTACAGTCTCAACATGAAGTCCCGTGAAGGTCTTCCTTATTTCTTTTACAGGGCCTCCAGCGCATTTGGTTATCTCCCGAGCGATGAGAAAAGGACTCACCCTCGAGAGATTTCCATCCTCCTTGGTAATGACCAAATATTTGGGTTTCGGTACATTACTACTCTTAAAAAAAGCTTTTTGTAAGCTTTTTCTAGCCTCAATCTCAATCTTTCTTGACTCTGCAGTCTTTCGGCGTTTCGCCTCAGGCGAAACGGCCGGTTCTAGACTAGGGTGTTTACGTCAACCCTCTGCCATGTTTGGTTGTTCAATATTCATGAACGGTTAATCCCTTCTGTAGTAAGGCTAGCCGCCGGGGCACACCCTCACTCCAGGGCTACCAAGCCTTTTTTTTTTTTTTTTTTCTCTCAGCTCCCCTGGGCCGGACCGACTTAGTATTACGCCGCCCAGGGGAGTGTCTTTAAACTCAAATAGGCCTCCCCACCTACCGGCTATATACCGGCATGGCAGGTCGGTCTACCGGTTAGCTCTTTTTGAGAGTTCTTTAATATTGCCCTTTTTCTTTATTAATATTGCCAGACCCAGTTCACCTCGACGCGGCGCCGGGTCCCTTCAGTATTCAGTGTGCTGTTACCTGACTGTTACCCGTGGAGTCCTTGGTGGCTCATCAGTGCCAACACACCGCAGCATGCTGGACCTCACCAGCAAGGCTGTCCATCCAGTCCTATTCTAGCCAACACCTTGCCTTCTCTCATCGGAGTATTTCTGTACAACAACTTGTCTAACAAAACTAGCAAAATTATTCCAGTTTGACTCGCTTCTTAGCATGTAGTCTATTATTGTCTCTGGAGTTATACCTGTGAGTGCCTTACTATGTCTAAGTGTGTCCCACCTATTGCACTCAAAAAAGGTGTGCTCAGCATCATCTATTTCGTTGCAGTAGTTGCAAATTGGCTCTTCTCTCTTGCCTATTTTGTGCAGGTAGTTATTGAAGGAACCATGTCCTGTAAAAAACTGCGATAGGTGATGATCAAACTCACTAAATCTTCTCGACAACCATGGCTTGATGTTGGGGATGAGGGTTCTCCGTCCATCGACCACCTTTCCTGCCAGATATTATAAACAGCATTCCTGACCTCTTGTTCTGGCTTGCCTTGTGCCCTCTCCACCCTCTTTTTTGCGATTAGGTCAATAGGACGTGTACCGCACGTGTACCGTGTAACACGCACAGGGCGGCATAGGACAATGTCCTGTATGCGGACACAACACCTAGGAGCACACACCTGTGCGTCCTCGTCAGTCTCTCTTTGTTGCGCCTGATGGCGATAGAGCGCCACCAGGCCGGAACGGCATACATAAGCGAAGACACGACGGTGGTCGCCAGTAAACGGCGCATTGAGGCCCGAGGGGCATTCTGCGATGACATAATGATGTTTAGACTTTTTATCATCTTTTCTGCCTTGTTGCATACATTGACTATGTGGTCGGTGTATCTACCGTTTTTCTGCAGGATAACTCCTAAGTACTTGATGTTATTCGCTTCTTCTATAGCATGACCGTTGATGGAAATATTGAACGGTTCTAGCACTCTTCTACCCGTAAAGGCAATACACCGGCATTTTTTCGTAGACAGTTGCAGACCCCTGGACCTCAACCACTCTTGTATAGTGTCGATGGCCGCATACACCCTCTCCCGCACCTCCAAGACCGTCCTTCCCTCTACGAGGACTGCAAGGTCATCTGCATAAGCCAGGACCTGGACGCCGACAGGAAACTCCTTCTGAAGGAGTTCATCTATAATCACCAGCCACAACAACGGCCCCAGAACAGAGCCCTGCGGAACTCCACCGTGCATTTGAAAATGTACTGTTTCTTCCTGTGCTTCTACCAGACATCCTCTGTTGGACAAGTAACATTCAATTTGCCTACGCAGGTACGGGCTGAGGCCCCTAGCCGCTATTGCGTCATTAATGTGACCCCAACCAATAGACCCGAACGCGTTTTTATGTCTAGTGACAGCATCAGTGGAATTCTCCTGGTTCACCAAGTGCCTCTCTTCACCTCGTCGGCCCATCCCGAAATTCGGCAGATAGCCTGCACGGTGGATCGCCCCCGCATAAACCCGTACTGGTTAGGACTGATTCCGGCTCTCTCTTCTAGTTCTTTGATGATGCGGCCAGCCAGCATCTTTTCTACTAGCTTCCCCATCATGTTAAGGAGGCTCAGGGGTCTATAGGTTATATCTTCCTCCGAAGAGGTGCCTTTAGGTAGGAAATACCAATCTGGCCTCCTTCCAGCAGTCGGGGAAGTCTCCGTTCTCCATGCCGTGGCTGGCAATCTCGAGCATCTCCCAGGGAGCCTTCTGAACCAGCCCCTTGATCACTGCCGCGGGAATCTTGTCCGGGCCAGGGCTCTTTTTGGTTGCCAAACTCCTCGCCGCAAATTGTAGCTCTTCCATGGTGAATCTTCTATTGTCGCAAGGTGTGGATTTCACGATATCAGGCACTGTATGGGGGAACAACCTGGCTACCTCCCTTGCAAAACTGGTCTTATTGAGGATAGGCATACGTCTCCCGAACGTTTTGGTCACAATACGATATGCCTGGCTCCAGACGGACGCTGTCTCTGTGATACACAAACTTAGAAGGATTGCTCGGAAAGACTACGGGCTTTCTGGTCGCCAAATGTACTTAGTGTACCGAGGTGTCTTCTAGACTATGATCGCATACGCGGCGCCAGTTTGGGCGCATAGGTTGGACAGAAATAGAGCACTGCTTCTAAATTTAAGGAGTGCCCAGCGCAGAGCTTTAATTGTATGCACTGGTGTTTTTAAAACAACCTCCTATGAGGCTACTACCGTATTGGGAAAGGCTCTCCCAATCGATTTAGTGGTGAAAGTTCGAGCAGCCATGTGGAAGTTGCGAAGAGGTCGGGAAACCGAGGTATTTGGGATACGGTTTCGGGCCGGGCTAGAACCGGAACGGAACGGTGATCACAATGCACCGGGTCTAAATTTCGAACAGTTGCCCATTTCCCGCCTGCGGAAGAGGCTTTGGGGCCTCGCGATGGAGGCATGGCAGCATGAATGGCACACCACGTCTAAGGGAAGATCTCTGTATAGATTTATACAGGATCTGGGGGGATGGTATGCCTCAAGTTCATTTTTAAGGGCGGCGGGTGCCCAAGTGCTCACCAACCACGTGAATTTGATGCAATATCTGTTCAGGTTTCGCCTAGTGGCTGATGAGTTGTGCGTCTGTGGGGAGGTCCAGTCGAACGAACACCTAATGTTCGACTGCCCTGCTCTTGGGGGGGCCAGAGACCGAGCCACCCTGGAACTTAGAGGTCAGGGGGAAAACTGGCCGCTCATAAACGGCGAGTCAATGTGGCGTGAGCCGCATTGTCGGACCGTGTGGGAGTTCCTCGATGAGGTTGCGATGTTCAACCGTCATCGGTAGTTTAAGTTTAATTTTAAGGGGAATTATTGATTCCTGTAGCGTGTCGGTGAAAACCTTCCTAGAAATAATGGCTGCCATCAGCCGATAAGCTCCAAGCGCTTTAATGGTGGACAGGCACTAGCTGGCAAACAGTGACCGAGGCGTGGCGGTTTAAATTGCCGTCTTTTTATATGGTAACTTATTTTGTTTTAATTGTAACAAGGGGTGCGCCTCCCCGATTTAGTTTTAATGTGACAAGTGAGCGGTAGGGACACATAAGCGGGTGCTGTATGGCGCCCAGCTTAACCGCTCACGCAAGATAGGAGCTCACTAGGAGCATTTAGGATAACGAGGTCGCTAATCTGTTTAGAGACACAGTAGCCGTTTTTGGCACGGTACATTTGGTCTATGCTCTAGGGCGACCGAATGGGGTGGTGGCGGGAGAAATGCCAGTTAACCAACAATGCCTGGCTCCAGGGATTGCTGTCAAGCTCTTCGCAGAGCCTGATCCAGCAATCCTTTTTACGTCTCTTAATAGCCTTATTGAGCGTTCTTCTTGCTTCGAGGTATCTATTGGCTATTTCCTGGTACCCTTCTCTGTTATTTCTAAGAATACGTTGTTTCCTTCTCCTAAGGGACTGGAGCTCTTGTCTCATTGCTTCAATTTCAGCAGTCCACCAATATACGGAGCGCCTCGTTGTATTGTTAGCTGCCATTCTGTCCATTTCCTGCTTTATTATATTAGATAAAGCCTCAGGTGATTGTTGATGTCTATCAGACAGTCTACTTGCAGTCCTGTTGACGATTTGCTCTATTTGTACTGATGTGAATCTCGGTGGGGGGGGGGGGGGAGTGCCCTTCACGCCTGAAATCTACGTCTTTCAGATCCAAGATAGAGGCGCGGTGATCGCTCGCTATATCTTCTGAGAGAAACATTCACTGGTACTGATTCCTCCTCCACCTACAGTCCAGGATGGTGAGGTCTTAAGCACTGACCGATGACCTCTCGCTACGTACGTGGGCGTGTCGTCATTAATGCAGATGCAGCCGGCAGTTTCCAGGAGATCAGCAAGTCCTCTCCTGTTGGTGTGTCGACTGCCAGCCGCCACCATTTTGCTGTTAAAATCACCCACCCAACATTACGATCCTCTTGGTTGAATTGGTAATCACACCTTGTAAAGTGTCGATGAAGTTAGTAAAGTCCAATGTTGGGCGAAATGTACACACCCACGAATAGAGTTGTTTCGGTCTCAACAGACACCACGCCACTACCTCTAAACTTGAAATTCCATTGTATACTATGACTTACGTCCATAATGGCAACATCTCCCGACATATCAATACTCCATCCAAGTTTGGCAGCTTCATATTTATTGGGTTCGGTGACCACAAGGGGGTCTACGTTCTTGTCTGCAACAACACGTCTAAATAAGTCGTGAGCGAGAATACTCCTATTGGCATTCGCTAACATAGTCCTAATCATGCAATTTTTTCTTACATTGCCATGCTCCAGTCCTGTGTTCACCGCTCTTACAATCGAGGCATTGCTTAGGTTCAAGACAATCCGCTATCTTGTGACCTCTGCTACCGCAGTTGAAGCACAAATCGAGCCTATCTGGGCCCTTACATTCGTGCCTTCTATGGCCCGTGCCCCAACAACGGTAGCACCTGTCTTCATCTTCCTGGATGTACGCCCGGCAACTAATCCATCAAATTCTTATTCTTTCCTCGACCAGTTTGCATGCCGCTCTGTAAGAGGTCATGACCGTAATATTTTGTGTCTCGCCAAAACCTTTCCTCATGGATGTTATCTTGACTTCCTCGCTAGAACCTACGCGATTTATAATGGTGGCCATAACCTCTTGCTCTGTTGTGTCATGCTCGACATCTCGGATGTGCACAACAGTTCTCCTTCCAGCTCTGCTTTTTATATCAATGTGAAGGTCGGCAGCCTTGTCCCTCAGGATAGATGTCAATTGTTCCGCTTTCTCTGCACCCTGTATCCTAACGTGGAGCTCCTCGTTACGGCCCTTTCGCAATGAGATGACGTTATTTGCCTCTTCGCTGGTGACAGCATCCTTCATGGACCGGAGGAGCTCCGCGTACGTTTTCCTTCTGCCTTAACAATCACTGTTCGGCTTTGCTCCGCCGGTGGAGTAGCCTTCTTTATCGGGATTTAATTATTACCGATGTGCCTGGTCCCACCATCCCCTTGGAGAGTTAACACATATAGTTTCCCTTGCTCTGAAGACATAGGATATGATCTTCTTGGCAAAATTTCCCTTACTGCCCGAAGGCAGTATATACGCTGAATTTGGTGACTGTATAGCTATCTTTTTGAACGCCTTCAATAAACAAGAAAGGGTTTCCTTTTCCGGGGCTTCCGAGTCATAATGTATCTTAAATTTCTTCTTCTTTTCTTCAACGGTTTGGTCTCCTATTAGAGTTAGTTCGTCTTTTATGATGTCACCAGCTGCGAGTTTCTTACCCATATCCTGCTCACCTACTCTCCTTAAATCTCTAAGAGTATAAGTGTCTTTGACTTCAGGTGGAAGGTCAGTAACCAACTTTAGCTTGCCCCTAAGTGAGTTAGGCCACCTTATAGGGAGGAGCTCAATGAGTTCTTCATCACTCAAATCGCTGGTCAAAATATACTCCATGTAATCGTCACCCGCAATAGGGTCCTTTTGGATAGCTTGGGAAGTCTTTGTGTCTGGAGAGGACAGCTCGGAAAGCGCATTCAGTCCCTCGTATACTCGCCTTAGATCCTGTTCATGGGTCGCAATGTACTTATTCAAACCTGGGCCTAAATGCTGTTTCAACGATATCAGTATCAGACCCAATTGGTATGCTAGACTGCTCACTGTATCGGGTGCCTCTTCTTCCTCCTCGGAAGATCCTTGACGGAGCCTCTTCTTCCCTTTTAGATCGGTTTTCTTGACCGTCGCCGATTTTGTCATGCTGCTGCTACTTTGGGCGGATGTCCCATCCATAGGGAGTGAACCACGTCTTCGCATGATATAGTACTGTACTCAGGGGGCCGTCCCAAGTTCTATGAATACCCACTCGGGGGAGGGGCCCCCAAAAAAAAGTTTAGGTGGGTGGGTGATGAGGGGGGGTAAGAAAAAGGTATGTGACCGAAAACGGGTTCAAAAACTTTGGGGAGGTCGAGGGGGTAGGGGGTTAGGGAAGGTTTTGGGACGAATTTATGTCCAGGTAGGAAGGAAATCGAGTGGGTAGTTCTCGAGATATTAGTAGAAATGTAATTCCCTAATAAAACAGCTCTGAGGACTTAGAAAAAATCTCTACTCGTACGACGGTAATACGAGAGAATAATTACAAGTCCTTGTTTACTACAATAAACACGCCTGTATGAACCTGTGTATTAACTTAGAAAAATTTCGCTAAGAACTGAATAATTCTAACCTCAAATTCACTATATAATTTATTAAAAAAGTAGTTTTAACTCACTTGATCGTACTTAAAGTAACGTCCAATAAAAGTACGATGCACTAGAAACGTAAAAACGCATTCACCTGTTATAAATCTTCAGTTTTAGAAGGTAAAAAACACAATATCCACAGCTCACTAATAAAGCTGAAAAAACTCTAATAACTTTTTTAGTCCGTGACCGAATTCAAAAAAACTTACTATACTTGTCCGTTATCCTTATCACTTTAGTTCCTAAATGCCGTATCCAAAATATAAACCAAAAAACCAATCTAAAACACTAAAAAGCGCGGAGCGGTACACAACACGTCTTTTCACAGCGATGTCCACAACTCGACTAGGGCTACCAAGCCTGGAGGTCCGTTCCGGTACTCCGGTGGAACCGGCATATGTCCTGGCAGAGAGCGGATGCGCAGTCTCTGCACTGACTCCAGGCCCTTACACACCGAGGCTTTCAGGGACCCCATGCCCCGAACAACATGGGCACCTTAACTACATGCTTGCCATCGCGGGGGGCATGTGGACAACGAAAGATCTCAGTTACACCTGCAAATAACTATAACCGTGGCCACCACACCACCAGCTTTAAAGGTAGTATTAATCCATTTCCATAATCGTTAAGAATTTCGTATCTGCAGGTGGCCGCGAAATCCAGTCCTGTAATTCGGCCTATAGATGAAAATCGGCCGAAAAAAGCATATCCGAGAAACAACACTCGGAACCCCGTTAGCCAGCTATATGTAATTTACTTGAGGACAGCTGTTGCCGCCCTGGACGTGGAACGTAGATGTTGTGTTCCGGACGTGGGGATTATCTACCTCAGGGCACATTCATTCAAATTAGTTTGATTAACGAGTTGTCTTCTGAGGTGGTGGACTCTTGTACTGTTAGTGATTTAAGTAAATCAAGTCAAGGGGATGAAAAAGAAGGTATTAGTACCAAATACAAAGTAGGCGACATTCGTAAAAATGTACAATCAATTCTTGGAGACTGTGACGACATTAAGAAAAGTAAATACAAAATCTACTATGATGGTAATGCTACTGAGAAGAGCACAATGGGAGCTATATTGAGGGCTTTAAGGAAGATTATTCCTCAGGCTGGTAATTTAGTTTTTGTCGTCCCCAATAATAATATTGGAAACTATATGAAGAAATTAATATCTTATTTGCGGAGAGACGAGGAAGTAGCGGTTAAAGTGCTTACGATCCCAGTTGAAGGTAAAGCTATACAAGGCAAGTCTGGACAAGCCCATATTAAAAAGTTGACACCACCGGCAGTTGACAGTCTTACTGTGGTTATCAAAGCAGTTGGAAAATCCTATTCTGATTTACTTAAAACGATGAAGTCTGCAGTAAGTAGCGAAGATACAAAAGCGGTCATCTCCTTACGTAAGGGTAGGAATGAAGAACTCCACGTGAGAATTCAGGGAGCGCAGAAAGCTGCTGAGTTTACATGTAACCTACGAGATAAGGCGGCAGATCTGAATGTTGACCTGCGTTTCAGAGCGGGAAGGCGCACAATAGTTCACATCATCAGGGATGTAGAATATGACACCACTGAGACAGAAAATTTTGCTGCAATTACTGTAAGAGTAGGTACTGATGAGGACATCAAGATATCGTCAATTAGAAAAGGGTACGCCGAGACCCAAAATGTTACAGTTATCACCTCGTATAGGGCTGCCTGTAAGCTGGTGGAAAAAAGGTTGAGGATTGGCTGGGTAAATTGTCGGGCATATATTAGGGAATCAGAGGAAAAGTGCTTCAGATGCTGGAATACTGGACATCGTAAACATGAGTGCAAGGGCCCTGACAGAATGGATCTCTGCTTCAATTGTGGAGACAGAGACCACAAGATTGCTGAATGCTGGAGCATAGTAACTGCCTGGATTGTGGGAGCCAAGAACACCGCACCGGAGGCTGGGGGTGCTCAAAACATTTAAATGCTTAGGGTGGTAATGGTTAACGCAAACAGAAGCACCATGTCTCATGTTTTGAACTGGTCATAGAGCAAAGGGCTGATTTACTGATAATCACGGAGCCGAACAAGTACCTTGTTGCTAGATCAGGCTGGATGGTGGATACAAATGGTGACGTGGCAATTATGGATGTAAGAGGCAGGATAGCATGGAGATTGACGTCCAGTCAATGCCTGGAGGCATGTTGGCGGTGGAGTCGGATTCAACACTAGCGATTGGTGCCTATGTGTCTCCAAACTGTGACATACATGAATTTACTAGAAGACTAGACATAATACAAGGAGTAGTAAATAACGCTAGGAAGAAAGTCATTATTCTAGGTGATTTCAATAGTAAAGCGATTGCAGCAGGGAGCGCATACACCAATCGCAGAGGTGAGATCCTTATGGATATGATGGGGGCAATTAGCTGTCATTGTGTAAATGATGGCACCCCTACATATGAGGCGAGAGGACACTCGTCAGTCTTGGACCTAACAATCATAGACGATAGATGGAGTAGGGAACACTGGCACTGGCGAGTGTTACCACATGATGTGGCGAGTGACCATCATGCCACTATGATTACCATAAAAGGATCAGACTATGTGACTAGAGAGAAAATGCCCTATAGTAGTTTTACAACGGAACAGATCGAGATCATAATCGATAGAACGGCCGAAAGGATTATCAACATAGAGAATCTGACACCAGTTGCCCTGACTAACATTATAAGACAAGAAATGGGCAGAGTAGCTCACAGAAGAGCCAATAGACACTCAGTGTATTGGTGGAATATGGAGATTGAAACACTGAGAGGGCTCCTACAATCGCGCAGAAGAAGGAAGCAGAGACTCAGAATGCGAGGCGGACAGGAGTACGAGGAGGCATCTCTGGCTTATAAAGAGACCAGACGGGCCTTAAACAAAGCTATTCGTATGTCTAAGAAAAAACAATGGCATAGACTCTGCGAGGAGTTAGACGGAGACCCCTGGGGACAGGCATACAAAATAATCACTAAGCGATTTGGAAGGCGTCTGCCCGTATTAAATAATGAGCAGGTAGAACAACAAATTAATGAGCTATTCCCCGGTAGAGTAGAAACTGCAGGAAATGTTATAGATTGCGAACCCAGACGCTTCACGTTCTCTGAACTGCACTTGGCTGTAGCACAACTGGGTAATAGGAAGAGCCCGGGTTCAGACGGAATTCCAGCGGCACTCCTTAAAGTCTGATAAAGAGAATTCCTTATGAAATGCTTGATGTTGCCAGCCATGGATTAGAAAACAAGACATTTCCAGGAATCTGGAAGGAATCTAGGGTGGTGTTTATCCCAAAAGGCACAAATGACAATGGAGAACCTTTATTCAGACCATTGAGTCTTTTAAATACTATGGCGAAGGTAGTGGAGAAGATGCTCGCTGGCCGAATCTTTAAGGAACTTGAGGAAGGAATAGGCATTAGTGGAAATCAGTTTGGATTCATGAAGGGTCGTTCGACGATACAGGCGGCGACAAAGGTGATCGACTGGGCTAAGGATTCTAGGAGCGGCACATGGAGAACGAGGCGTATTCCCCTATTCATAGCTTTAGATGTAAAAAATGCATTCGGTTCTATTAAGTGGGAATCAATAAATAGGGCATTAGTGGAAAAAGGTGTCATTCGTTATTTAAGAAGGCAGATAGGGGAATACCTCTCAAATAGAGAATGCTTGGTGGAGATGCAAAGTGAGTGCCTACGTTTCAATATTTATGGCGGTGTGCCACAGGGGTCTGTACTGGCCTTCGATGGGATATTAAGACTAGACTATCGGGATGGGGTACAAGTAATTGTCTATGCCGATGACCTGGCGATACTCATCAAGGGTAAAACAACTGTCGATGTACAAGAGAGTGCTAACAACACGTTTCGGACGATAGATAATTGGTTGAAAGAGAGGGGATTTTCTATTGCCAGCTGGCAATAGAAAAATGTAAATATATTATTTTCACAGGGAAGAGGATTTTAGACCGTCCGGCCATCCAAATTGGAAACCAACAAATAACAGAGCTCGAAAAGATTAAATACCTGGGTGTGACTTATGAGAGGAATTGCCGGTTCACCCAGCATATAATAGACATATCTGCCAAAGGTGAACAGATGACTAAGAATTTGAATATAATATTGTCTTCGCAGAGAGCTCCAAGATCCTCTAAGCGAAGGGCGATAGCGTCCACAGTGACATCTATGATGTTATATGCAGTACCAGTGTGGTGGCACTCAGTCAGGGTTAAAAGAAATTTGAACAGACTGGTTAGTACTCATAGGAGGCTGTTGCTGGGGGTTGTTTCAGCTTACAGGACGGTCTCCTATGAGGCGTTGTGCGTGTTGTCTGGGGTGCCACCAATAGACTTAATGGCCCTAAATATAGTCGAGAGGGCGCAAGGCCTGGAAGCAAATGAAGCAAAAGATAGACTTAGACATAGATTGCAAAATAGATGGCAGGAGGATGGACCAGCCAGACGCACGAAGGAGCTGATTCCAGATCTTGCACTATGGTTAGACAGGGAACATGGTGAGTTAAATTATCATATCACGCAGTTTTTTACAGGTCATGGCAATTTCAATGAGTACCTCCATCGTGTTGGAAGAAGGCCAGGTCCAGAATGTATGTACTGTGAGAGAATTGACAATGCAGAACACACATTTTTCTGCTGCGAGAGGTGGGCAATTAAAAGGAGGAACTGTGGCATAATAGGTATGACCCCAGCAGAGGGTCAGCAGAGGGTCAAAGAAAGCTATAAACAGGTATAGATGTTTTTATAGTAAAATAGGATTTTCCCCTGTAAAAACTGGATAAATAAATTAAAAATCAGATGTCCGCACTACATGACTTCCTTGTACACGTATTAAATTACATATACAATTTTTTTTTTTAAATGAAAAGTACATAAAATTTTGTTTCATTAATAACAACTGTTATATTTCTTCTTTTTTTATTATTATTTAGCGTAAATATTTTTTTTGCAATCAGAGGTTAATAATAATTAATAAATCAATATACTTAAATTGAAAAAAAAAAAGTTAAAAAAAAGGAGAAAGTCTGATTACAACCGATGTGTCTTTCCTTCTAAGATCCAAATATTTCATTAATTAAAATTTAATTTGGCTATGACTCTGGAACCAATGAAAATAAATACTACTTATGAAATATAGTTGAAAATCTTTCATTGAGAGCTTATTACTGCAGTTAAGGAAAAGTTGGAAACCCTATTTTTTTGGATTTTGGACTTTTTTGTACACTTTTGGTTCAGTTGATTGCAATCAAAAAGGGAGGTACAAAGCTAGGTGTTACAACAATCCTAGATGCAACATTTTATCATTTTACGGCTAATCATTTTTGAGTTATGCGAGATATGTACGTAAATACATACGTACGTACATACAGACCTCACACCGAAACTAGTCAAAATGGATTCAGGATGGTCAAAATGGATATTTCCGTTGAAATCTGAAAACTGAAATTTTTCGCAATCACAATACTTCCTTTACTTCGTACAAGGAAGAAAAAAGGAATGGATAAAATAGAATTAACTAGTTAAATTACACTAACACACAAATGTTGTGATCACAATTATATATAAGTATTTCACAAAATGTCTTAAATGCTCACCATTAGTTTTCACTTTGACTCAGCGTTAAAAAACGTGAAAGGAATCGTAACGCTAATGCAAGGAAGAATAATAATCAAAACTGAAACCATATATATCATCATTTTTCTAGAGCGAAAAATGCATTCTTCTGATGAGTTACTTTGATGAAGTTATGAAGTTATGATGAAGTTACCTTGATGAACCAAGAACGGCAATGCAAAATTTAAATGTGTACAGGACGGTATTCAGAGCTGATTGGCTTTATCTGTTCAACAAGAGGTTGTACCTTTGCCATAATAACTCTTGCACACGTTATACAAAACAAGGGAAATGTTGCAACGATAGAAGATGTTCGGTTATTCTCGTAAAATCCGGTAATGAAGATATGTGATCTTTCAGAGAAATCAGAAATTAAAAACAGTTTTGAATATAAAACGCAGATTTAAAATGTTAATCACCGAATTTTTTAAATTCATAATTATTCAAAGGTATTTAACCGCATGAACATTTGGTCACTCTAGTGATGATTCAGTGAAATTTGGAATAAATCTGGTCCTAATAGTTTTATATTAATAATTTCTATTATTTTCCCTCGTGATTTTTTTATAAAGTGTTTCTCTAATATTTATCAAATATTTTTTGGTGTTTTTATAGTATAGGTCAAATACCATATTGGTCCAGCTTTTATCTCACTAACTGTATTTGTGTAAATCAACTTATACAGTTAGACGTAAATGTAAGATATTGTTATTTATGTATAAAAAAACTATCCTGACTGACACATCGACAGAAACTCAAACTTCTTTTAATTGGTAAATCAATTTTCTAATGTTGACTCTTTATGGCCCATTAAGGAAGTATTCTCTAAAATTTCTCCTATAAGAAGATGAAAAGGAAACAAATTTTTTAATGAAAGTAATATGCCACATGAATCGATAGCGTTGCATTTCATCTTTCTTTGGAAACCAAAAGCCATATGTTTCTAAATTTTTCAAAAATCCAATTACTTTTTAAGAGAAAGCAGATTAAAGATTACGCATAAATATGAGCTTCCAATTAAAAAGCACATCTTCCTCAACGCTAAACTCCGTACCTTAAAAATAACCGCAGCGAACGTATTTCCAGGATATATCTAATCACGAGAAACAATTTAATAAGAGCAAAATCCTCGCAAAAGTAAATAGAAAGTTTGTCAAGAAGTCCATAAAACATCAACCTGAAAATTATGATGAGATTTTAACAAACATCCAATGTTTCATTTGAAAATATTTTTTAGGTACATATTCGACGTGTCCTGAAGACACTAGGGAGACCGCGGAAGGGTGCCTTTGCAGGGGGCTAGACAGGGAGGCCAGGCTGCTGCCACGACACCCTGAGGTGACCGAGTGATGCTTAATTGCCGGACTAGTTGCCTTACGGCTGTCTAAATCAGAAATATTATATGTTTTTGAGAGTATGAAAGAAAATTGTAAGATGGTTGAATACAGTTCTAAATTTTTTTGAAGACTTCAAAATACTTGTACTGCTGTCTGATAATAAGTTTTGCATTATGCAACTGATAATAGTTAAAAATAAAAAATAATTCTAATTAGTTTTCAGGAACAAAAGACTTTATGACTTATAAAACAAGTGAAAGATACACTACAGCTGCAGATAAACATAGCGAAAGGTGTGAGGGGAGTAAAATGAATAAAAATTTAAATATATTGATTTATTAATAATTATTTACCTTTGTATAAATTTTTGAATTTTGATGAAAAGGACGTAAAATTTTATTTCACTAATAACTTCTGATTTTTTTTCATTTTTTTATATTGTTATTATAGAATTATTATTTATTGTTAATTTTTTTTTTTTTTTTACAATCAGATGTTAATAATTATTAAATCAGTATATTTAAATTTAAAAAAAAGAGTTAAAAATAAATATATGTATATGAAGTAGGATTTGAACCGATGATATTCTCCTTGTAAGATCCAATTATTTTATTAATTAAAATTTTATTTGGCTGTAGCTCTGGAACCAATCAAAATCACTTATTGAAAATCACTCATTGAGGGCTTTTTACTGCAGTTAAGAAAAAGCTAAAAATCCAATTTTTTTGGATTATGGGCTTTTTTAGACACTTTTGATCCAGTCGATTGCAATAAAAATGGGAGGTACATAACTCCCATCTTGTTATTCTTGTAACAAGATGTTACAACAGTGTAATCTAAGATTTCAACATTCTATGGCTAATCGTTTTTGTGTTACGAGATACATACATACAAACGTCACACCGAAACTAGACAAAATGAATTCAGGGATGGTTAAAATGGAAATTTCCGTTGAAATCTGAAAACCGACATTTTTCGCGATTACAATACTTCCTTTAATTCGTACAAGAAATTAAGAATATATAAAACTGCAGAATATATTAATAATTAAAATATGTACAGAAGAAATAATGGTATAGATTATTATTTAAATCTAATATATTGCATTAGAAAAAAAAATTGCTTCAAAATACTTCAATAATCAGAATTAGTGACCTATTTAAAATTATTAAGATTAATTATGTACTCAATGAACGGGATTCTAATAAATCAGAGGTTTAATTTAATAATTAAAATTATATTTTTAACTGTATTATTCAAAAATTCATCAGCAAAGTAATATTGATTGCGTAAATAAAAATCATTTATTTGTATTTTAACTATTTCTTTTTTTCAAATATTCATTAGTTTTTTTTCTAAATAAGGCTTTTTCTTGCAATTTGAAGTATTGAATACTAATGGTAAAAAAAACAGTTTCGCTGTCTGTTGGTAGGAGTGGGTATTTTTAGTTTTTTTTAATAAGTAACTATTCGTTTTACAAAGATTGCACTTTTATAAATACGGCTTCAAAGTTGGTTATAAAATTGAATTATTTAAATATAAATCTACAGATTACATACTTATGTAATCGCAATTATTTAACAGTACATTTCTCTATCGTAAAAACTCGTGACATTTTATGAAATGCTAGTAAATGATATACTTTAGAGGATATGTACGAGTATAAGTGACTAAATACACTTTATAGCCTTATAATTAATGATAGCTGAAAAGGTCCAGTGCTTGTGGTATAACACTAGAAAAAAGGCGGGCCTGCGGCCTGCCGCGAAAATGTTGCATGGTTTACGTTTCTTGGTTTTTTAACACAGCTTTAATACCAGTTTTTTATTTTTTTAACCTCAAAAAAAATATAATTTTAGATAAATCGTTCGTATAAAGAATTATAAATCGTTCGGATACCGTAAAGTCCTCATACTTAGAGTAATCAGACTTAAGTAAGACAGAGCGAACAACAACGTCAGAGGTCTCTTGCAGGGCACAGTAAGCTTTAAGGGTCGAATCACGCACCAGGTCAGCCAGCCGACGACCACCCAATCCACCATCAATGTGCTTACAATAAATAAGATCATTAGAGGTGCATATAGGCAGGTGGAAAACTTATTTGACCAACCGGCGAATTAGGACGTCCAATGCTTGAAGTTTGGTCAAGGATGGCAACTGAAGAATAAATCGGTGAAAATAGCCCGGTAAGATATATTAAATTAGATGGTCGAGTTTCTGCCTTTTGACAACAGTAAAGTAACTTTACTGTTGTCAAAATTGTTACGAAAAACATTATCAATCCTAAATTTGTCGATTGAAAGGGTTCATCTTTGGACGGACTCCAAAATCTGCTTGGCATGGATCTCAGCTCCTGCATTGAAGTGGAAAACGTTCGTTGCGAATCGAGTTTCGCAGATTCAAGATCTAACAGACATCAATGACTGGAAACATGTCACTTCGTCAGACAATCCTGCTGATCTCATTTCCAGAGGTTCCAATCCAGAGTGTTTAAACAAGGGCATCTGGTGGTGTGGACCAATCTGGTTGTATTTACCCTCCAGTTCTTGGCCTAATTCAGACAGTTATGATGTACAAGATATTCCAGAAGTATGACAAACGGAAACTAGTTTGACATGTGTTTATCCTCCAAATGACGATTTAGTTTGTAAGTTTTCAAGTATTTCTAGATGAACACGAGTAGTTGCCCTATGCAAGAGATTTATTTATAAATCTCTTAATATAATAAAAAAAAGAAGAAAACAGGAAATCTTAATACTGCAGACATTCAAGATTCATTACAAACATGCATCTGGATGGTTCAGCAAGAAGTATATTGTCAAGAAATTAATGATCTTCGATCAACTTCTACCATTTCTAAAAAAGTGAACTTCTTAATCTTCATCCTTTTCTCGACGATCCAACATAATTCGAGATGGAGGAAGGTTGAATAATGCTGATATTGCGTATGTTATTAAAAACAGATTATTTTGCCACCAAAACACCATCTTACAATGTTGATCATCAAGGCTGAACATTTGAGGTTATTGCAAGCTGCAACTCAATTATTGTCAGCTTCACTAAGACTCAAATATTGGATAACACGAGCTCAAAAAGTAATTAGAAGTGTTATTCATAACTGTGTAACATGTTTTCGATTTAAGGCAGCCTCGGCTAATCAATTAATGGGTCAGCTGCCCAAACACCGAGTAGAGATTAGTCGTCCTTTTCTTAACTCAGGAGTAGACTATGCAGGACCATTTCAAATCAAGTATGGGAATCTGAGAAGTAAAATAACAACCAAATGTTATGTTGCAATTTTTGTGTGTCTAGCAACTCATGCTATTCACATAGAGCTAGTCAGTAATCTTACATCACAAGCCTTCCTCGCAGCTTTAAGACGTTTCACTGCGAGAAGAGGTCACGTTGCCAACTTGTATAGTGACAACGGCACCAATTTTGTTGGAGCCAACAGCGAGTTAAATTCATTGAGGAAACTCTTTCACGACAAAGAATTTAATACAGACATTGAAAATTACGCTGCCAAGTCACAGCTCAAATGGCACTTCATACCAGCTAATTTACCTCATTTTGGGGGCCTGTGGGAAGCAGCTGTGAAGTCAATCAAATACCACCTCAAAAGAGTCATAGGTAAAACTTATCTAACTTTCAAAGAATTTTCTAGCCTTTTATCCAATATAGAAGCTATCCTCAATTCTAGACCTATTTCTACTTTAGCCGATGACCCTAGCGATCCATCTTACTTGACACCTGGACATTTTCTTATTGGTAACCCTTTAATAGCACTACCTGAACCCAATTTGTTAGATATAAAATGTAACAAGCTTTCCAGATGGCAGCAGCTTCAGAAGATATGACAGTCTTTGGTCACGATGGTCTCACGATTATCTCCATGGTTTGTAGCAGCGCAGCAAGTGGAAGTCACCCTCCAAAAATCTTCGACCAGGTCTAGTAGTACTAGTGAAAGGAGACAACGTAATTAATATTGATCAAAGATCAACGTGCGGGGAGTATGTATGGTTTAAAATCAGACACTCAGCGCTGCCTATGGGCAGCTTTAGTATTAAGAACATTCTGTATACTATTCATTCGGAGTTGGGCAGTGATAGGGGAATCATGCACGCCAGTGCGGCCTCTGCATCATAGTAATATAGTTTAATATTGTTAATCTTATAAATATAGTATATTTAGTTTTCAATCAGTGTGTAATTATTTATTCATAATACAGTCCATTATTCTGCTATTAACATACAGCCCGTTATCACTGCCTGATTCTTCATCGCTGCTTTCGAAACATATATTCACAGGTGGCTCAGAAACTGGAATAAGTTCACTGTGAGGTACAGGCCTGATTGCAGATTGCAATGAAGGATATTTTACAGTATGTTTAGATTTTTTAGAAATTTCAGACACACTTGTTAAACAAAGTAACAGTTGGTTACATATCCTTTAGTTCACGCCAAACGTTAGACAGTTTTGTTTGTGTTTTCTAACTATTTAATGGGAGTCATTCTAAGTTTTAGATAAGTTATTCGTAAGAATTTGAATTCACTAATAAATGAACAGATGATGAATAGAGGACTTATTAATGTAGAAGTTGAACTTGAATGGTTACTTTGCCCATAAATGGAATCGCATTTATCCCAGAAATAGATGTCAGAATTTGAAGTAACTTGTACATAAAATTTCAAATGGAAATATTTAGCTTTGAAGACCTTTTTCTGGTTGACTTAAGAGGAAATCATAAACATAACTCCTCAGTATCAGAGCTGTTCAGTCACCTGAAAGGAAATCTAAATCATTTCAAATCGAGAATTAATTCTCTGGTAAAGGCTTTTTCCCACTTTCAGAGAATTACTACAGTTGGAACTTCCTTACCAAAATGTGAATAAATTTGTCTCTTATGTTTTCAATGGCATTTGTACGTTCATGCACCCAGACACTAGCAACAAGTCTTTCTTCATTTGAATACTTGCTTTTTTCTGCCATTTTAATATAGCACTGCATAAAGTAAAATTCTCACTAAACATATGAAGATAACATAATTTTTGAACAGACCCGACACAGCCTGCAAAAGTATGAAACAATTACTTCAAATCACATCAATCGATGCGTAATAATTTGCAACTTTCGTTTTTTTAATAAGTTTAATTTGCATCGTTATTGTTTTTGAGAGAAACGCAGAAGTTTGTAACCCTTTGAACCCTGAACGATCATACTTCAAGGTAATACTGGTGTTAAAAATATTGTACCTGAGCTTATTTAATTTGCACTATTATTAAAATCAAGAAAAACTGAGAATTTTCTTGAAATAAGAGAAAGCCATTTTCAGATTACAAGTTGACCCCAGGTGCCCACTGTGCATTCATCAAAGAGTATTCACGGGAATGATTTTCCGATTCAAATAGTACATTTGTTTTGTTTTTATAATAATGATAAATAATTATCGCAACCAGGTATGAGTACTTTTAATTTTTCGAGTTTAATTATTTCTTTTTTAATTTTAAGAAAAATGTTGATAAATAATTTGTAGTCCTTAGAGAATTGATTTTTTGCTTATTCAAGCATTTTTTGCTATCCTGTTCATCTTAAAAAAATTGGACGTTTGTTATTTTAATTTCCACTGTTGTTAGAAACAAGAAAAATTTTGTGAATTTTTTGATACAAGAAAAATATATTAGACTCAGTTATGCACTGTGCGTAAGAGAATCTGTGGAACTACTTTACAATTCAAATTGTATACTTAGTTTTTAAGTAATAAATTGTATTTATTAAATGCATTTAATGCCTTTTGCACAAATAACGGTGGTACAAACAGATGAGTTCGGTCCAATTTTTTAAGTAATATCTCTAAATTTGTCCAAATAAGCAAGAAATTATGGTTCAAAGGGTTACAGATTTCTTCTCCGATTCCTCAAAAACAACAAAGGGTGCAAATTAAATTATTAAAAAAATGAAAGGTGTAAACTACGACAAATCAATTGGTGTCTTTTAAAGTTTTTTCATACTTTTCCTTGCTGGGACGAATGGTATACCTGGCATTTTGTGAAGTAAATGAAAGTAGTTAATTAATTCTTTCAATTACCTACCGACATACAGTGTTTTTAATTCATATGTTATATCATGGAGAAGGACTCTGTGGTCACTTTGTACTTTTCAAAGCCCATAACATTTTTCATTAACTTAATGTAAGATGACACCAGAATGGTACTGGTCTAGTGGTCACTGGGTTGGTCTAGTGGTGAACACATCTTCCCAAATCAGCTGATTTGGAAGTGGAGAGTTCCAGCGTTCATGTCCTAGTAAAGTCAGTTATTTTTACACGGATTTGAATACTAGATCGTGGATGCCGGTGTTCTTTGGTGGTTGGGTTTCAATTAACCACACATCTCAGGAGTTGTCGAACTGAGACTGTACAAGACTACACTTCATTTACACTCATACATATCATCCTCATTTGTCCTCTTTAGTATTATCTGAACGGTAATTACCAGAGGCTAAACAGGAAAAGAAAGAAAAAGACATTAGAATGGTAAATGGTGGTACCAGTCAGAAGAGCTTGAGGTTAAGCCTCAAAAGAGCTTGAAATCGTTATAATAATTTTTTAAATTTATATCAGTGTGTATTAAATTTTGGTATGGTTTCCTTTTAGCATTAAAAATTAATCTTTAACATAATTTTCACCGCCAACCGTCATACAAAAATATCGCATATTCATAGAATCGATTACTGAATATATTCTTAAACTAAATCGATAGTTCAGTAGGTATCAACATCGACAAACATTACACTAAAAATTAATACTGATGAGTTACGTAATTTGTTGTGGTTATTTCCCATTTTCAACGTTTATAGATTTACAATCTTCGTTTTTCTTTAAAGTGGTCTGTTTTTGTTCTTTGTAAAATGGATGCGACCGATGAACGTACCAAATTATACGACTCTGGAGCCCAATGTTTTGATCTAATAATACAAAGAATATACGAAAACTTTACCGGTGAGTAATAAGTATAGATTTCTGTACTTTCTACATCAGTCTTCAGTTTGTAAAGAACCAAATTAATGACTGTTGAATTATATTAAGTTGAATGTATTGTCTAAGGCAGGTATGATATTTTTTTTCAGGATATGTACTTGTTTCTTATTTTGTTGCACGACTACCCAAAACGGAGTGTAATGTATTTAAGAGTGTTTGTATGTATGTTTGTTCCACGGTAGCAACTCAACGGCTGAACTGATTTGGATGTATGACCCCGTGCTGGAATTCGTACATTACCGAAAGTATCATAGGCTATATAAATATGTACATTAGTTAATTTGAAAAACAGTTATACAAATCTGTTGTCACTTGCACATTCTTTGTTTTAGTTAAGATATCTAGTGAAAAATCACATGCAAGTGATAATTTACCAAGTATATATAGCACCTAGTGCAGGTGTAGGTAAGGTTAAAGATTTGATTAAACAGAGTAATTTTAGACGATAGCCTAGACCATTTATTAAAATTGCTATTGCTTTAGATATCACGTGACTGCTTGCTACTCAGCATTTGTTTGGTTAACTAGAAAATATATGTGATTGAATGGTAAATATTTAGAAATATACAAAAAAAAATTGCTACTGTACCTTAATTTTTAAATTAGACGAGTTTAGCGAGTGTTTCTGATATCATACAAGGTTTCGTTTAATTTCATTTTTTTATTATTTAAATTGTTTCATTACAATATATCAGTAACTGAAATTGCCATAAATTTAATTGAAATTAGCATATAAAAAAATTTATAGTTAATTACGTAGTTGGGTTACTTAACTAACATTTCATTGTACTGATACAATATCAATCAGTGAAGTGAATAAACTATACTTTTTACTTTAAAGTAAATACTGGTCAAGTAAAGTAAACCCTTGAGACTAAGTGAATAACCTTTTACTAATACTTACAAATAAACACTTGTAACATTTGTAGTTGTCCAAGTATTTGCGAGTAGTTTTCCCATTTTGCTTTTACTTATCCAGTATTCTCTTTACTTATCAAGTAAACACTTATATGGTTCATATCCTGTACATCATCATGTTCAGACACGTTTGTCAATGCATCAAACATTTCTCTTGTTTTAATCAATCCAGCACCATTTGCATGCTAGTCTTTTAGCAAACATCATCGTGTCTAGTGAAGAGACTAATTTCGAAGTACAAGAACCAGTAGAGCCATCTGCGTCAGAAAGTAGCAGATGGCTATTTGGTAAATATTCTTAAAGACACCACCGTTGTTTTAGATCGGTCTATGAGTTCTAAAAGAATTGCTGCCAAAGAAAAAGCATGGAACACTATTCAGAAGGAATATCAGAAAAATGCGGGGAAGTCAATTACAGTAGAAAAACTAAAAAAAATTTAAATAACATGAAAGCAGACCTTAAAAAGAAAACTGACAAAAATAAAAGTGGGAATAGAGCAGTGAAATTACTAAAATGGGAATCAAACCTCTTTGAGTTACTTGAAATTCATGAAAATCCTGTATTGCATCAGATACCGGGAGCAACCAATGTAGAAATTGAAAATAGGATTCAAGAAGATACCCCAATTCAGCCTACTAACAAAATCGCTAACAAGTCATCAGACGAAAATCATTCAAAATCAAAACAGCCTAAAAAGCGTAAAAAAGAGACAACATTGGGACACTGATGAAACAGCCACTCTATCAACCACTGATCTTCATCTTGCAGATGAAGAGAGAGGAAATAAAAATTAAGACAGAGGAGACAAAACTGGAACAAGAGAAAATTAAATTACGTCAGCTGCAGTCATCTTCAACAGAACTGTGTGAAGTTAATGAAGAGAACAGAGATTTTGATCTCAGCCAATACGTATTGTTGAAGTAATCCTTATTTTGTATTTCTGTAAAAAAAAAAAGTATGTATTTAATTTTGTATTTGTAAGCCTTAATAAAATAAAATAAAAACCTATCACTTTGAGAAAAAAAAATTAAAAATCCATTTATACTTGCAGGGGCCGCATGGGTGTGTGCTAACACATGCTCATTCATTTGTGTGCACACATGCACGCACATACACACACACCAGTATAAAATAGAAATATCCAGTATAAATGATTTTGTTTTTTCTCTAATACTGAATTTTCTCTTTATTTATTTTTCAACTGTTATTTATACTTATATTTTTTTATGTACAAAATGAGGTAAGGAAAAAGGTAACAAATTTATAATAATAATAAATTTAATTAAAGTTTTATAATAAATGATAAATGGTAAAATGATAAGGAATTTATTCCAAATCAATTTTCCAACAACAAAGCCATGATTTCATTTCTTCTTGCTTGCCCTCTGAGACAAATTCCATCCTCTTCAAGTTCTTCTGGTTCTTCATTTTCATCCTCTTTCCTTTCATAATTGATATTTTCTTCAAACTCACAATATTCGTCATTTAAATGTTTCTCTACATTGTGTAAAACAAAACAACCCCAAATACTTTCGGAATTTTTCCCAATTTTACATGAACAAGATTCGCCAATATTGGGAACCGTTTCTTAAGTTGACCAAAAATGCGTTCAATAACAACTCTTTCTTTAGAATGTTGTTTATTGAACACTTCTTCCTGCCTGTTTCCTGCTGGTTTAAAAGGTGTTATTAACCATGGGGCAATTCTGTACCCACTGTCTCACAAAAGGCATACCGTACCATTAAATTTAACCATGATTTGGTAAACACTATTCCGTCTCCAAATACAACTGTCATGGGTGCTACCTGGCCAAGAAGCATCAACGCTAGTGATTTTTTCAGTGGTATCATGTTACCTGAACGTTGATGCTGGGATACTTCTTACGGTTTATGTAACAGTCTCCGTAGCGTGCTAGTTTATTTATTTCTAAGTGCAATCCACAGCACCTATTACGCTCAGCATTTTAAAGCGAGAACTCCATTTTCTCTTGGCTTCATTTAACTCATGAACTTTCTGTGGAAAGTGAATCCACTCAGATGCCTTTTCATTTATTTTGTTCAGAACGTAATCGAAAGTTTTGCATACTGTAGAACGGTAAATCCCGAAGTCTTCACTTACACCGTTTTGAAATCCAGGGTCTGATAAGTGCCGCAAAAATACTTCCATCTTCTGTTGCGATGACAGAGCACCTACTCGCTTTTCATTACTTTCTTCCAAAAAAGCGTTCGTCAAAAATTCAACTGATTCTTTTGTAAAACGAATTAGTTCTTCATATCTTCTGGGACTCAATGCTCGCCTTTCTTTGTAAGTTTCTTTGTAAAGGCAGCCATACCAAGTATAAAAAATTAAATGAAAGTTTGATAAGGTTACTAAACAGCTACTTTGAAATTCTACCAGTAAATACTTGAATACTCTTCCGAACTCAGGATTTTATTCATTCGTTTTAAGTAGAGTCTTACCGGAATCAGTAATTGCATGTAGTTACAAGTAAATGCTTGATAAGTAAAGGTTATTCACTTCCCTGTTTTACAAGTAAAGAGAATACTTGTCAAGTATTTGGTTTACCGTTGTTTGTTCACAGAACTGCAAGTAAACACTTGTATAATTGCAAGTAAAAGTAAATACTGGTTTGTATTCACTTCACTAAATGTAACCTACCTGCTTCTCTCACTAATATCATCTAATTTATTTAACCTCATTAAATACTAAATTGACTGATTTAAAGTGTAAACACAAGAGAATATTGAAACTTTTGATAGAAATTCAGACATTATCCGGCCAATAGGGGATATGTAATTTTTAATAAGTATTTTAAAATCTTTATGTCAAAAGCTACAATAATGTGACACTTATTATATATTTACAATCAGCATACATGCCAAGATTATTGACTCCAGAGTGCATGTCTTCTTTCTAAATAATTGTCCAGTTTTGCATTCACTTGTATGTTGAAAAATTAATACCAGGAAATACCACTTCTGTATTATTATTAGACATATTCAATAGACTTACTTAGTTTTTTAATAAAAACTGATGTATTAATCTTAAATATGTAGTTAACAGTTACTGGGCATGAAACTTGATGGTTATGATTTATTTCAGTATCCATTCAAATGAGTACAAACTATGTTTAACTCTGAATAAAAAATGTAAATGTAATAATATGTTAGTACTTAAGACATAGAGGCCATGTCATCTGGCTGTGCTTTTTAGGCCTGAACTCATCAGCTTTCACTATATATACATACATATGGGTTGTCTGAAAAGTTTTGAGCCTAACATAGAAATACATATTTTTCTGTCAAATATAGTTTTATTTTTTAACGAAGTCTCCTTTCAAGTCAATACATCTTTTCCAGCAATGCCTCTTTAACCCTTCCAAATAGTAGCTTGCGTCCTTTCTCTACAAAACAGGCGCTTATGTATGCAATAACCTCCTTGTCCAACGAAAATCTCTTACCTCTAAGCAAAACGTTAAGGTTGGGTCAGATCTGGTGAATTCGGTGAGTGGTCAACCAATTCAAAGTGCAATTCGTGAATTTTAGCTGTGGGACCATCGAAGTGTGAGTAGGCGCATTGTCCTGATGGAGAAGAACTTTCTTCTTCTTCAAATGTGGTCGTTTTTTTTTGCAAGTTTTGCCCTCAACTTGTCAGATAATGATGTGTAATACTGTCTCGTTATTGTTTTACCTTTTTGTTCATAATTGATAAACAAAATTTAGTTACTATCCCAAAAACAGTCGCCATCACCTTTCCATTCACCATTCCATCACCTTCCCAGCCGATGGAATTATTTTCTCCTTTTTCGAAGCAAGTTCACCCTTTGCAGTCCACTGTTTTGACTGTTGTTTCGTCTCAGGCGTGTAGTGTTGGGCACTTTACTGTTTACCTGGGGCGCTTCCTGCATAGGAAGGCTGAAATTCTCCTCTGTTGAAGTCCAGACTGAAGATTTTTTCTCGAGACCTTGACGGCCTGCCAGTAAATGTCCTGGCAGAAAGTTTTCTTCTGCGGTGGTGGCAGCGGCTGAAGATGCCATTCCTAGAGGCACTGGCCGGGAACGTATATATGATTGGTGGTCTCGGAATCTGACAGCAATGAAGCTGTCTGTGAACCGACTCAGACAGAAATCCAATTTCTTTAAACCTATACAAATTGAGCCCTTTCACGGTGATGTGAAGGCTTGGCATAAATTCTTTGATCTTTTAATAGTTTAGTTCATAACTGAGAAGAATTTTGTAATGTTGAAAAATGTTATTACCTTACAAATTTCTTAAGAGGCAATGCTCTTGTTGTAATAAAAAATTACAGTAATGTCTGAAAATTATGAAATTGCAATAGAACTACTTAAGGCGCGTTATGATAACAAAAGGCTAATAGCAGCTAAACATGCTTTAGAAATTATTAGAAAGGAAAATTTATCTAAGGTTATTGACCAAGTTAATTCAAATATTAATGAATTGAAGAATCTAAATATTGGCTATTTAGAATTTATTATAATACAGTTAATTACTCAAAACTTAAATTTAAATACTTAAAGAGACTGGGAAAAAAATTGGAAAATAATGAATTTGCAAAGTTAGAACAACTCATTTCTTTCTTAGACTGTAAGCGTAAACTACTTGAATCCACAGACACGATTCAAAGTAATCAAAAACCACAGCTGCCTAATGTAGGATTTAGCAGTAAAAATATGATTATTCAAAACCTAGTTCTAGTAAAAATGTATTTCATGTAGATAATTCTAATAATTTTATGTGTACATTATGTAAAACTAGCAACCATCCATTTATCGATGTGATAAGTTTTTAAGTTTTAATGTTTAATGAAAGGAAAAATTTTGTATTTCAGGAAAAATTATGTCTTAATTGTTTAAGTAAATAGCATATTGTGAAAAGGTATCAAAGCAATCGTAAATATAAAAAATCCTCAAGAAAGCATCATACGCTAATTCATTTAGATAAAAGCGCTGCAAGAGCCAGCAATTAAATCTTCTAAGCCGAATCAAGCTCCTTCAGCTAATAGTTCATATTGTACTTTAAAATCAGAACCTAACAATTCTGTTTTACTTGCAACAGCTGTAGTTAATGTAAAAGATAAAAAAAAGTAATTTCATCCAAGCCAGGGTTTTACTTGATTCCACTTTGATAATTTCATTTTGTACTGAAAGGTTTGCTGCCAAACTTGGGCTTCAAACCAAACCTGTTCTCATGCCGATCACAGATATTAGTAATGTTGTTACTAAATCTAAGCTAAGTGTTGATTTAAATATTAATTCTAGGTATGAAAACTTTAATGTTAATTTGAAATGTCATGCACTGCCATCTATTACAGGTCTTTTACCTAATGATTTTGTAAACATAACTGACTGGAAAATTCCTTCTCAACTTTTCCTTGCCGATCCTCATTTTAATATTCCTGGGCAAGTCGACATTCTCCTAGGCACTCAATATTATCTTCTCTACTTAAGCCTGTTCAATTAACTCATTATTCTAATCATACGATACTTCAAGAAACTCATCTTGGTTTCATAGTTGCTGGTCAAATCCCTATTAAATCTAGTAAGCGGAAAAACAATTCAAATTCAACATCATATCATTTTTTGTCAGCAATGAACAGCATTCCTCTCAATTAGAATCATTTTGGAGATTCGAAGAAATAAAAGATCGTTTACTGACCAAGGAGGAATCTTTCTGCGAAAAACATTTTGTTGGAAATACCTTTTGTGATGTCAAAGGCAGATTTGTTGTATCTCCCTTGTAAGGAAAATTGAACTTTAGGAGATTCGTTTGCAAAATGCCAAACATCGTTTAAATTTATTACAGCGTAGATTTAAGAAAAATCCTAAACTCAAGGAAGACTACTTCCATTTCATGAAAGAATATCAAGAATTAGATCATATGCAATGTGTAGATTCATCTCAGTCCAAGGTTTCATTTGAAACCTTTTATTTGCCTCATCATGCAGTTTTTAGTGAATCTTCCATCACTACCAAAACTAGAGTAGTATTTGATGGTAGTGCAAAAACTTCAAATGGCCAATCATTAAATTCTTGCTACAGGTCCAGTAGTACAACAAGATTTATTTTCAATTATAATTCGTTTTAGAACTCACAGCTACGTGCTATCAGGAGAAATTCCTAAAATGTACAGACAAATTCGCATTAACCCTCAAGATTTTTCATTATATTTAAAAGAATTATCTGGTATGATGATGCCAACTCATCAATCATTTCATATAAGTTAGACAGTTACTTATGGTTTAGCACCTTCAAGTTTTCTAGCCACAAGATGTTTGATTGAAATTTCCAATCAAAACGAAGCCCCTTAAGCTTACCAAGTAATTAAGCGAGATTTTTATGTCAATGATCTGCTCACTGGTTGTGACAACATCGATCAGTTGAAACAATTATGTAATGATATTTTGTTGTTCCTTAACAAATACGGACTTTCGTTGCATAAATGTCATTCAAATGTGCCTGGATTCTGAATCATTCATCAAATTAGACAAAGATGAAAATTTCAAAACACTTAGATTAGATTGTCTTGGGATCCTCAAGGTGATGAATGAAGACAACACCGTGTTGCTTGTTGAATAATGGTTTAATGAATTGTTGTCTTGACAGTTAATGAAATGAATTGTAATATAATGTATAACTTTACATATAAAAATAAAAAATATAAAATTAAATACAACATTAAAGCTAACGTTCATCCGAACAAAGAATGGAGTCCGTCCAGACAAAGAGTATGATGTGACCACCTTGGATCAGATTCAAGTGCCAAATACTAGTAACTATGAGTAACACTGATTGTCCATCTGGACAAAATGAAAAATGCACCACACTGCGCGGGATTCTAATATAGAATGCTAGTATGAGCTTAACTTTCCGGTGAGCACTAGCAGCCACTAGATCGCAGAACCAGACAGCTCAATGTGGAACGGAACAAAGATCAATCGGTGCAAATAAACAATTCTGGAAGTAGTAAAACATAACAAATGCAACATAACTTAGTCTTTTAAAAAATTACTACAAAATGCATGAATATAGCATGGAGAAAAATTGACGGGAATCCTTCACCATTAGGCAAGAAATCAGAATCAGTTGCTCAGAACATTGCTGTGCCAGTAAAATGAGACTGGAAAGTATTAAGAATTTTTACTGAAAAAAGAATTAACAATTGAATTAATTATTATCTAGATTATGGATATATTTATTAACACTATCCCACTTACCATAGAGTTCTAAAATAATATATGAAGATATAGTAATTGTTCATGTAGAAAGAAAACAGAAAAAACAGACCATTTTAAGATATTTTATTTTTAAGAAGGTATAGAATGCAAGTAACACAAACCTGCACTCTTATTTGGAAATAGTAATGTATTTTTAAATATTTTATTGGGTATTTGTATAAATACATTCATATTTATTTAAATATAAAAGAATTATAGAAAGGCTGACTCCATGTGTGTTCATAGAATATATCCTGGGCAGTAAGTGAAGTAGTTATTATACTTACTGGGCAGTAAGTCAATTATTATCCGCAATTTAGTTATATTTTTTTTTATGTTGGTAGTACTGTCGTGTTGCTTAGATGATGCATGTATGGTTTAATTGTTGTTATGTCTGTGCAGGTTTGATGCTGCTAGGTTAGTCCCATTATCGCTGCCATGCTGTTAACCATGGCTGCTTCGCTTTCTGTTTCCACCAAAGAAGAGCAACATTCAGTAATACATTTTTTGTGGTCAGAAGGCGTATCAGGGGCCAAAATTCATCGAAGACTTTCGGTACAGTACAGGAACAGTGTTTTGCTGCAATGGAGTGTCTACGAATGGATTCAAAAATTAAAAAATGGTTGCACAAGTGTTATGCACGACAAAGGAGCCGGACGACTGTTTACTGCCACAAATGAGGAAAACATTGAGTGTGCACGTGACATGGATTTCTTAGACAGACGAGCAACTATTGATGAAGTGGCACGTCATCTGCAAATTAGTCAAGGTTCTGCCTACGAAATCATCCACAACAGACTTGGGTTTCATAAAGTCTGTACAAGATGGGTCCCAAAACAACTCACACAGTGCATAAACAAACAAACTTGGACATCCAAAAACATTAGCGATCCAAAAACATTTGGATCGCTATGGTAACGAATGGGACATCTTAGACAGAATCATCACTGGTGACGAAACATGGATCCATCATTACGAGCTGGAGAGTAAATGGCAGAGTATGGAATGGAAACATCCAAATTCACCTTGCAAAAAAAGTTCAAGACCCAACCATCCGCAGAAAAACTGATGCTTACAGTTTTATGGGACTCAGAAGCCCCAGCACTGAAACATTATGAGGAAAGGGGCACGACAATAAACAGTGCGTGTTACAGTGAGATGCTTACTGCCAAGCTGAAGCCTGCAATTCGAAGCAAACGCCGAGGACTGCTGTTGAAAGATGTTGTGTTGTTGCACAACAATGTCCGTCCATATACTGCTGCTCACACTGCTAAAACGCTCCAAAAACTCAACTTTGAAGTACTGGCTCATCCTCCATATAGTCCTGATCTTGCCCCTTCTGACTACCACTTGTTTGGTCCACTCAAAGAGGCATTAAGGGGCAGTCGATTTACCTCAAACGAAACAACGAAAGAAGTGGTGCATTCCTGGCTCGCATCTCAACCGAAAACCTTCTTTTATGAGGGCATCAGTAAGCTTGTACGACGATTGAAATGCAAGGGGACTATGTTGAAAAATTATGTACATGTAAGTTTCCTATTTGTATTGCAATAAAATTTATAACTACATTGTGGATTATAATTGACTTACCCTTGTATCAGAATTGCCTAATGGAATAGTTGTAATCTGAACCCAGATGTTCTATTGTACATGCAGTTAAGTTTATTTTCGAGTTGCAATTATGAAAAGAATAGTCTTATTTTATTTCTGGTTCATATTCAGTCATTTCATTAATTTAATAATTTTGTTTAAAATGTTTAGTTTTGTGATACAATCTTAAACATCTGTATACGCATTTCTTCGCTGTCTCTAACCAAGTAATGCAGTACGTGAGAATTACATTACACATTGGTGTTCCATAATGTAGAAAAAGTGTGTTATGTACAACAGTTTGAACTGCGTATTATTGTAAAAACATAGATTATTATGGAAATTGTACTCTATACTTTGATGTTCTGTGATGCTTAGAAGAGATATATTGAATACTAATTATTAGAAGTGCACTTTACATTTATATGAAAAGTTACATTATTTGTTTTCATTTCTGTTTTTTTTTTTTTTATTTTAGGTGCTGAAGTTGATGATAATATTGCTCAATTGAAAGAGATTTTTAATAATTATTCAGAACTTCAAGAAGACTGGACATTAGCCAGTAATTGTGTTGATAAAATCAGAGAAAATTATGATAATATTTTAGATGATTCAGTTGATGTTTGTGAGGTTGGTATAAATGTTATTAAAGGCAATTAAGCTGTATTAATATGGATTTGGGGGTTAGATTTCAAGTATGTGCCAGAAAAAAGGTAGTTTTTGAAGAATTATGTATTCTAAACCAATTATTGGGAAAAAATTGAATTTTATTATTTATTGATTTTTTTTATTTTCTGTGGTAATGTAAGTTTCAAGTGGCTTGAATGTAAAAGTAATAAAAAGAAAAATCCAGATTTTTGTTGTCTTAATAATGTTATTTCAATATTTTATAACTTCATTATTGAATAAACAAAAAAAAAAAAAAAAAAAAAATTAATAAACTTAAGGATAAAATTTTGTCTAAGGATTTTATATAAATTTTATGATGATCAGTTCCAATTTAGTAATAATACTTTTATAGCAATTGGTATTTCAGTTTTTATTTTTACACTGATCCATGCCATTATAACAACACTATTATGGTACATACCTAGTTCCCTAATCTCATTTGAAACTTGGATGGATGAAGGTATGTAGATATAATGATGTTTATGTACATGGTAAATGAAAATGAATAGTAAACTGAAAACTAAATTAAAAAAAAAAAGCTGCGTAAGTATTGCATAACTTCCCTTGCTACGGCAGTCAAATAAAACTCTTATGAAAGTAATGGAAAAAATTGCTTCTCATTTTGGGTGCCAAAGCTACTTTAATATTGATAGCACTTTAAGTAAAGGAAAAAAAAAAAAAAAATAATAATAATAATAATAATTAAAAGACAGCCAAAAAACATAATATATATATTTTTTAGAGGCAGGGAATAAATTTAAAGACACTGTTCTAAAAATATTCATGTGTAGGTTAAGCTTAATGAATTTGCTTAAGTAAAGTTTTCTCTAAGTCTAACACCCCCTTCAATAAAGACTAAAATAAGAAAAGTAAAGTTATCAAAAAACTTCTCTATATTTTACGTCCTGGTCTGTATTTTTTTAAAAATGTAGATATTCTTTGTGATAACTTTAAACTTCCAAAGAATTTAAAAAAAATTATTTAAACAGAATGGAGATAAAGCAAAAGAACAAAAAACATATACAGTCATACCTTGTTTAATGTTACCTCTGATTATGAAGCCTTAAATATGACAAAGTCCATAACTTATAAAACTTATAAATTATGTCATTTTATATGATTATTTATGTTATTTTATTATGGTTATTTTATAAGATGATTCTAAAGGGTAAATGATGATAAAACACTGTTGACCTAATGAACATAACTAAACATATAAAAACTTTATTTTTTTTTGTCTTCTGTCATTTGACTGGTTTGATGCAGCTCTCCAAGATTCCCTATCTAGTGCTAGTCGTTTCATTTCAGTATACCTTCTACATCCTACATCCCTAACAATTTGTTTTACATATTCCAAACGTGGCCTGCCTACACAATTTTATCCTTCTACCTGTCCTTCCAATATTAAAGCGACTATTCCAGGATGCCTTAGTATGTGGCCTATAAGTCTGTCTCTTCTTTTAACTATATTTTTCCAAATGCTTCTTTTTTCATCTATTTGCCGCAATACCTCTTCATTTGTCACTTTATCCACCCATCTGATTTTTAACATTCTCCTATAGCACCACATTTCAAAAGCTTCTAATCTTTTCTTCTCAGATACTCCGATCGTCCAAGTTTCACTTCCATATAAAACGACACTCCAAACATATACTTTCAAAAATCTTTTCCTGACATTGAAATTCATTTTTGAAGTAAACAAATTATATTTCTTACTGAAGGCTCGTTTCGCTTGTGCTATTCGGCATTTTATATCGCTCCTGCTTCGTCCATCTTTAGTAATTCTACTTCCCAAATAACAAAATTTTTCTACCTAGGACTTCATCTATGCCATTCATTGTCTCTTCTAAATCCTTTTTACTCTCGGCTAGAATTAGTATAACATCAGAAAATCGTAGCATCTTTATCTTTTCACCTTGTACTGTTACTCCAAATCTAAATTTTTCTTTAACATCATTAACTGCTAGTTTCATGTAAAGATTAAAAGTAACTGGGATAGGGCTTTCTTATTACGGCTTCTTTCTTATGTTCTTCAATTATTACTGTTGCTGTTTGGTTCCTGTACATGTTAGCAATTGTTCTTCTATCTCTGTATTTGAACCCTAATTTTTTTAAAATGCTGAACATTTTATTCCAGTCTGTGTTATCGAATGCCTTTTCTAGGTCTATAAACGACAAGCATGTTGGTTTGTTTTTCTTTAATCTTTCTTCTACTATTAATCTGAGGCCTAAAATTGCTTCCCTTGTCCCTATACTTTTCCTGAAACCAAATTGGTCTTCTCCTAACACTTCTTCCACTCTCCTCTCAATTCTTCTGTGTAGAATTCTAGTTAAGATTTTTGATTCATGAGTAGTTAAACTAATTGTTCTGTATTCTTCACATTTATCTGCCTCTGCTTTCTTTGGTATCATGACTATAACACTTTTTTTGAAGTCTGACGGAACTTCCCTTTTTCATAAATATTAGACACCAGTTTGTATAATCTATCAATCGCTTCCTCACCTGCACTGCGCAGTAATTCTACAGGTATTCCGTCTATTCCAGGAGCCTTTCTGCCATTTAAATCTTGTAATGCTCTCTTAAATTCAGTTCTCAGTATTGTTTCTCCCATTTCATCCTCCTCAACTTCCTCTATAACACCATTTTCTAATTCATTTCCTCCGTATAACTCTTCAATATATTCCACCCATCTATCGACTTTACCTTTCGTATTACATATTGTTGTACCATCTTTGTTTAACACATTATTAGATTTTAATTTATGTACCCCAAAATTTTCCTTAACTTTCCTGTATGCTCCGTCTATTTTACCAATGTTCATTTCTCTTTCCACTTCTGAACACTTTTCTTTCATCCACTCTTCTTTCGCTAGTTTGTACTTCCTGTTTATAGCATTTCTTAATTGTCGGTAGTTCCTTTTACTTTCTTCATCACTAGCATTCTTATATATTCTACGTTCATCCATCAGCTGCAATATATCGTCTGAAACCCAAGGTTTTCTACCAGTTCTCTTTGTTCCGTCTAAGTTGTTCCGTCTGCTGATTTAATAATTTCCTTTTTAACATTCTCCCATTCTTCTTCTACATTTTCTACCTTATCTTTTTTACTCAGACCTCTTGCGATGTCCTCCTCAAAAATCTTCTTTACCTCCTCTTCCTCAAGCTTCTCTAAATTCCACCGATTCATCTGACACCTTTTCTTCAGGTTTTTAAATCCCAATTTACATTTCATTATCACCAAATTATGGTCGCTATCAATGTCTGCTCCAGGGTAAATTTTGCAGTCAATGAGTTGATTCCTAAATCTTTGCTTAACCATGATATAATCTATCTGATACCTTGCAGTATCGCCTGGCTTTTTCCAAGTGTATATTCTTCTATTATGATTTTTAAATTGGGTGTTGGCAATTACTAAATTATACTTTGTGCAAAACTCTATAAGTCTGTCCCCTCTTTCATTCCTTTTGCCCAGCCCGTATTCACCTACTATATTTCCTTCCTTGCCCTTTCCAATGCTTGCATTCCAATCTCCAACTATTATTAAATTTTCATCTCCTTTTACGTGTTTAATTGCCTCATCAATCTCTTCATATACACACTCTACCTCATTATCATTATGGGCTCTTGTAGGCATATAGACGTTAACAATCGTTGTCGGTTTAGGTTTTGATTTTATCCTTATTACAATGATTCTATTGCTATGCGTTTTGAAATATTCTACTCTCTTCCCTATCTTCTTGTTCATTATGAAACCTACTCCTGCCTGCCCATTATTTGAAGCTGAGTTAAATTGAAGCTGATTATTTATCCTATCCATTTCTCTTTTTATATTTTCCAGCCTACCAACCTTTTTTAAACTTCTAACATTCCACGCTCCGACTCGTAGAATGTTATTTTTTAATTTTCTGGTGACCCCCTCCTTAGTAGTCCCCACCTGGAGATCCGAACGGGGGACTAGTTTACCTCCGGAATATTTTACCAAGGAAGGCTATTTTCATCATTGCTATATGAAAATGCAGAGAGCCACATTTTCTTGGAAAAAAGCAGCTGTAGTTTTCCATTGCTTTCAGCTGCGCAGTACTCAGAGGACTGAGTGATTTTGATATGGCCGTTTAAGTCGTCCTGACTCACGCCCCTAACAACTACTGAAAGAGCTGCTGCCCTCTTTCAGGAATCATTCCTTAGTCTGGCTCTCAACAGATACCTCTCCGATATGGTTGCACCTTCGGTCCAGCTACTCTGTACCACTGAGTACTCAAGCCCCCTCACCAACGGCGAGGTCTCATGATTCATAGAGGAGGCATGATTCATAAAAACTTTACATATACAGATAAACACACATTAACTATTAATGTCACTCAAAAGTTGAAGATTTAGAAAATCATGTAGTAACAAAGTCAGCAAAATTTGCATGGTAGATGAAGTTCATACTAAAAAGATATTAACAACAAAAGATTTGAAAAGATGTTTGAATAAAGTAGATAATATTTAAAATCTTCTTTTTTTGTGGAAATTACCCAAATGTACGAAAAAGTGTTATTGTAAAAAGATCAATATTAAATACAATAACTCCATACAAGCAATTAAATAAAAGAGAAAAGCTGACAACAATCAACTTTAGATCCATATTTTCAAAAGTTGTAATTGTACAATTACAATAACTGTTTTACTATAAACAACATTTCTTCTTAAATATTATGCGATTACTATAGTATTCGTGATATAAATTTTTGTATATATACAGTAGCGTGCAAATTAATCCAAACACACATATTATTTAATAAAAAGTAAGTTTGTTTAGAAAAAAATCTTACCTGTACAATTTGTGAAAATTTAGCAATTAATATCTCCTTCTTTTTTCTTAATTGCTACACGTACATGATTTGACATCAATTCAACAAGTGTACTACACATCTTATTGATTTCTTCACCATGAAACCACACTGAAATTATTGCTTTAGTGAGGTCAATTTTTTGGTACAATTCATTTTTAAGAATTGATTTTTGACTATTGCCCAAAAATTTTCAATTGGGTTTAAGTCTGAGGAGTTTCCTGGCCATTAGAGAACTTTAATGTTTCATTCTTCAAAAACAGGACCTGAAGTGCCATAATGCCATTTTTGGCATTATGACTTTGTACCAATCTTGTTGGAATACTACATTGTCTTGTGGAATTTCTTTTGAAGCTTTGTCACAACCCTTTCCTTTAGAATTTTGATATATCTCAATTTCATATTAATGATAAATAAACTGTCTAACTCTTTTCGTCTTACTTATGTAATGCATATAAATTTGTTAATCTAGTTGAGTTCAACAGCTGTTTTATATTATATATTTTGTCTTGGCCTTTCATCTGGAGTTCCCGGGAAATTTAAAAGATGTAACTTAAATGTGAAACTAAATATAAATATGGTACATGTATGACATTTTTAAACTCAACAGTGTGAGATAAGTTACTAATAATATAATATTTAAATAAGTGAAAATGTATCTAAAAGTATTATAAATAAATTATATATTGGTCACACTAACAAGAAATTTATTTAAAGATACTGATGATCCAGCGACATAAGTTCTGAATAATGGAGGTGCACTTAGGCACAGTTATTGGAACCAATATCCATAAGTTTTCAACATACCAGCTACTGAAGTAATGAACAAGGGCCTTCAGATGTGAAACAAATTCAAAATCTGGGTCAATCCATTTGAAGTGACCCAAGGGTTGTTGCTTGACAAATTCAAAAAAATTGAAACACCCACTTGTTTCCTACATGTCTCAGGACCTTAAAACTTTTTTTAAGTCTTTTATTTAAGCAGTTTACCTGTGATGGCCATTTTTGTTATGGTGCGCACACCTATTTTTTGTGATTGTAAGGGTTTATGAAAAAAATCATAACTACAAAACTATTGGTCCTGGAAGGATGAAAAAAAGCAATTTATTCATATTTTCTCAAGGTAAGGATTGGTCCAGTGGTTTATTTATTTACCTCTCTTTTTTCTAAGAGAAAATTACCAATAAAGTTGATCATGAAAAACTGTGAAATTTCACTTTTGGTAATTTCTTTCAAAAGGCAGGGATGGCATACACAGTTGGAATTATTTTTTATATGTTAGTAGTTTTACCATAAATAACATTAGTTGTGATATACTTACCCCTAAATTTTTGTGAATTAATTTTTTTTTTAATTCAAACTTTGGCTTCAAATAACTCTGATGATGTTTGTGATAAAAATCTCAAATTTTCACAATTTAGTGTTTTTGTAGATGTTTATGGCACATAAAAAGGTTTCTCGTCTATTGTACTAATAAAAAAGTTATAATCTCTCAAAAATCATGTAAGACCTATTAAAAGCGATACCATTATGACTTGCTAAATAAGTGCTCCAAGGGCTTTCTTGTCTTTTTGGCACTTTGATATTTTTATACTTATTATTATAGTTGAAATAGACTTGTTTGAACCATTCAACTGCAGTGTTCATGTTATAACAGGTGCTTGAAGTCATTTACATTTGTCAGGAAAATTCATGTTGCAGCATGCTCATTTATGCTTGTTGTATCATTTAGCTTTGTAGTTACAGACTGGTCAGTCTCACATTAGTAAAAATAAATCTTTTTAGATTCCCAATAAGCTTTCTGTCCAGCTGCTAAAACACAGTGTCTTACAGTTATCACATGTAAATCTGTTCCATTGGCTACTGATTCTTGATTTAAGTTCACAGCTTTCCAAATAATTTTGGATCAAGTTTACTTTTTCTCATTGTATTGTAGTATTTTTTTTCTTTTATGATCTTATTTGCTGTTATGAAAAGTAATCACTTTCTTTAAATTGTTCTTATAAGCATTCATTGTTCCTAGACGTCATAGTCAGAAGCTATTTGTCATTGTGTCATGCTGGTATGCTCAGAAAGAGAAACCATTTTCAAACACTTTCTTGGAGTTTTGTCTTGGAGTATTATATATTGAAGACACGAAGAATAAAAAAATACAAAAATATGATTTTGTAATAAAACTTTCATAAAATACTATTATTTATAACATGAAAATTGGTAAATAACCAAAGAACAATAACAAACAACTAGAAGAATGGGTGAAGTCAATCAGTATAGCCACACCATTGAAAAAAACAAATAATTCCCTGTGTTCAGATTAATTTGCATGCTGCTGTGTGTAATAAATAATTTTTATTGATTAAAATATTTTTTTTTTTTAACTTTTTTTGACTTTTTAATGTAATCTCTGAAAACAAAGTTATGTTTAAAGGTATAATTTTGTGGAAGTATCCTCTTCATTAAATAAGGTTTGACTGTTTTCAAATTTTAAGAGGGGGAGGTTGATTATTTGTAAAAAATCGTTTTGGATTATTTATATGTTCATCATAGGTAAAAAATTTGCTTGAATAAAGTTTTTTCTGTAATGTCTTTGAAGAAAATCAAAATTGGTTTTATTATGAAATCCCCACCTTCTTAATGAATCTTAAAAAATATTGTCAATGCCCCATGTATAGAAATATTTGTACCAAATTTGAAGAAGATTGAAGTGGTTAATCCTGAGATATAAGGCCAAAAGCAGTGTAATACATACGAGGGTTGATAAAGAAATATGCTGAAATTTGGTTTTTCCCAAAAATCTATATTTATTAATCAATATTGATTTGTCAACTTCAAAGTACTCCTTTTCAGATATAATACATTTGTGCCAGTGCTTTTTCTAATCTTTAAAGAAATTCTGGAATGCAGTTTCCGATATGACATTTAGCTCCTTCAGCGATTCTGTCTTTATCTCATCCATGGTGGCAAAACATCATCTTTCATGGATTTTTCAGCTTGGGCAATTGGGAGAAGTCACAGGTGGCCATTTCCAGTGAATACAGAGGTATCGTAACAGTGTGTTTGGCCAAAAATTCACATTCAAGCAGTGAAGTGTGAGCAGAAGCATTATCATGATGCAATTGCCATGAATTGTTTCACCACAAATCGGAATGTTTCTTGAGATTGCTTCATGCAAACTGCATAGATTTTTTTTTTGCAAAAAACACTTTTCATTATCACCCGGGACAAAACTATAAAACAAAAAGCCCCTTCTCGAATAAAAAAATATTTATGACAAGATTAAAACTAAAATGAAAACTAGAATAATAAGATTAAAACTAAAATAATAAAAGAAACATAACCATTAAAAACTAAAAACCCAAAAACAAGGTAAATCCACAATGAAGTATTACATTATTAATCTAAATTAAAATACTAAAGATTACCATCTGCCATACGCTAAATGGTATAAATAGCTGAATACTGAAATATTTGAATATAAGTGGATGGCTCTGAGAAATTGTAAAAGATCAGATAACAGTTTCATTGTTTTCCCACAATTTGTTGCGGGAAAACACCGTTGTTTCCAGTCCCTTATTTAAACTTATAACACAAAGCTGCATAACAGAACATTCCATAAGGATGTGGTGCACTGTTAGTTGACAGTTCCAGTGAACACAAATGGGTGTACTGTTTGAGTCATCATATATCCATTAGTGAGCCTAATGTGCCCTATTTGCAAATAACAAATAATAACTTTCTCTCAATGGTTATTTTTGCATGAGGAGCTCCATGGTAGCACATTGTTCTTAACTGGATGAGGTTTATTATTGATGGTAGCATTCCATTCACTTTGCCACTCATCATGAACCACCCTCTTCAGAAAACAGACAAGATTGTTCAAAACAGTGCAGTTGGTGAAAGGAAGCTGGAAACAAGCCTCCTCCTCTATTGCCGCACTATCAATGCGCTCATTCCCTGAAATTCCAATATGACTAGAGATTCAGCAGAAGCTTACAGTTGTGTTACATTGAGTCATTTGCAAAATGATACACTGAATCTCACAGATAATAGGGTGTCTAAAGTATATGTCAATAATCACATGTAAAGCACTTATGCAGTCTGAGCAGATGAGTACATATAAAAGTTTTGGGCTAATTATATTAATAGCATACAGCTCTACAATGAAAATACTGGCAATGCTGAGAAGACTTACATGTATGTTCTGTTGCCAACCACAAAAGCACAACCAACCAAATTAACATTTTTGGAGCTGTCCGTATAAACTATAACATCAGAATTCACACTATTTATAATATTATAGAATTTTTCTTGTAATTTTACCAGATTTGTGTCCTTTTTATGATACTCACAAAGACCAAACAGTAATTAACAAGAGAAGACCGCCAAGGGGGATAATAACATGGAACAACACTAAGAACTGGAGGTAATTGTATATTTAATGCTAAGAAAAGGCATTGAGCTCTAGTGGAGCAGTAGATCTTGACTGTTCCTGGTATCGATTCAGATGTTGGTAAGAGAACACCGCATTAAAGGTTGGATGATTTTTTTGCGCTTTAATACAAACTACATAAGAGCAGATCATTTACTTTCATTTATTCCAAACTCCACTTTCCGGAAATAGACTTACCGTAGAGCTTGAACGAAACGCACCCGTAGCAAAATGGATGAATGAATGTTGTACTGCATTGAGCATTCTAAGTGTGGTGAACCAAGTGGACAAATAAGCCACACAGCTGTAGTCTAAGCAGGAATGAACCATAGCTTGATAGAAGTCTGTGGTGTAGAACTTCCAGGTAGTAATCAATATTGTCTCTGATAGTGATTCGGCGATTGTCAATAATAATTTACTTCAATTTTTTGACATTGTCATCCATTGATGATGTACTGGGACATCCAGGGTGCTTGTCATTTTCAACGTCTTCACTGCCCTCTTGGAAACATTTGTACCACTTGTAAATGCTTGTTTTATTCATAGAAGACTCGCCAAAAGCAGCATTCAACCTTTCCAATTTGGTGCTGCACTTTATTTCACTATTAAAGCAAAATGTAATGCAAATTCTTTGTTTTATTTTTTCCACAAGTTAAAAGTCACTAACCATACCAAAATACTTGTAATGTTTTCGACAGCCAACAATAAACTAATCATCCAAAATGGCTACCCGTGTAAACATACGTTACAGACAAGTGTACCAACACTACAAAAAAGAATTTGACAATTGCACTTATACAGCCTGGGAAATTAAAAAATTCTGTGATTTTTATCAAATCTGTTATGAACACAAATCCATACATACATATACATGTTTTCTTTTTGTCTGATGAACTAGTTGACCTTAAAACATAAAGATTTGCTAAAACTTGACTCCCCATTTTTTACGTGAAAGTATATTTCTTACCTCATTCTCCAGAAAAGTAATATGTATCTGTTTTCACATAGAAAAAGATTTCTTTCACATGATTATATAGTGTTCAATCACTGTTGTAACACTTGTATTTGATATATTGATTGTCATGCCTTGATAGATTTTACCTTAAAATATAGATTTTTGGTGATAATATTTAAGTGTGATTTTTTAAATAAATTGATTGTGCACAATAAAGTAGTTTTAACTGTGATTTTGTAAATGATTGTAGTTAATAATCTTAGTATTTTAGTTGGTTTTTTTTTTTTTTTTTTTTAACTGTGGTTCATGTTTCTTATATTACTGTGATATAATGTTTAGGTTCATGAGACATTATTTAAGAATGAAAAGGAGGATTTTGTTAAGAAAAATGATAAAAATAAATTTAATAATGAATTTGACATGAAATTAACTAAAGTAACTAATGCCGGTAAGTTGATTGAAATTTTTAACATTTCTCAGACAATTTTAATTATATGTTGATGTATAATGATATGTTGCTGTTCTCTATGTACGTAGAATAGCAGCAATTAATTTTAAATACATTATACTCTATGTACATATAAAATGATTTGGGCTGTACATGTGTAGTTCATGATATTTCAATTAAACATGTGAACTGCTATAAGAGAATCTGCTGTCTGTATTAGTTCTTAGTTTATCTCTTATCTTTTAGTTTTTACTATTTGTGGCAATTCAGACAAATTTTTTCTAAATATTTATTTGGCTAATTTGATTTTATCATCCTCCATTCCTTACTGTTTTGTACTAATATTGTTTTCAAATTATCTGTTCAAATTCAAATTTTACTCTCTTCAAAGATAGATGGTTTTTAATATATGAATTAATTTTTATTATTGAAATAACAAATGCTGGTACATTAATCTTAAGCCCAGGTGCTTAATTATTTTTTCAGCATTCTGGCACTAATGTTTCTTCTCAAATCTATCAAAAAACCTCATCACCTACAGGAGAAATCTTCAGTATTCTGCTATAATATATTCTGAAAGCATCTATTTCTTTCTTTTTTAGTTTTTTTTCATATCTCTTAACTTTGTTTATCTTTGAAATAGAAAAATAATAATTTACATTACAATTATAATGGGGGAAAATAAAGGAAATATGCAATAATTTTTTTTTTTTAATCGAAAGAGTATACTTTCAGAATAGTCCCATATAAATTTTAAGCAAATCCAATGATTATATTAAGAAAAATACCAAAAAGACAAACAGCCCGACATCCTTAGCCGCTAACAGCTCACACCAATACCATGTTGCTCTGTTTCCAGTATGGTTTGGGTATTAACAGTTTACATTATCGTTGTTTATTCGCCGTGGAAATATTCATGGCATTTCTTTTCCTATTTTTCTTCTTTAAACAATCATTCTTTTTTTTTCTTGGTTACTTTGCTCTAAACTCCATTTAAATATTAAACCTACATTTAATATTTATATAAAATGGTAAAAAAGTGTATTATCCCTAATTGCAAAATTATAATATAAATATTTATATTATCTAATAAAGAATTCAAATTTTTCAATATTAAATAACTAGTTATACAACAAGCTCCCAACCAGTATCATCCTGTATGAAGAGAGGTAAATATTATAACTTTGCAATAAATAATATTCTACAGTTATTATAAACACTTTTTTTATCTGGGTATTCGCAACCTTGTCCAAATGTTTGCTCGCAATAATGAAACCTATAAATTGGATAGATTACACAACTTCATCATTTCTATCAGAGCTTTCTCATCATCATGTGGTCTATTTAATAACTTATTTGGGTCCAAATCAGACAAGGCGATGCCCTCTAAAATTTTAACTCTACTAAGAGTGACATAAATCTGCTCCTTGGCGAAATTTTTGTTGTTGATGTCAATCACTGCTCTATCAATAGAGTGGTACGCTGCATTTTGTGAACTGTTATAGGCCAGCTTAATATTAGAGGTAGCATTCTGCGCTCGACATCTATGTATCCCTTTGATGCTTAAAATGTTCTACAAACAGGTGAAATGGCTGTGCAACCATCAACATCTTTCAGTCTATGACCAATAGTTTCATCATCAAATTTTATGAGTACAGCTTCCAGTAACTCTCCTTCCTCATGTATCAAGCTGAGGCGGTGAGACCATTGTTCATACATTTCATTGACAAACATCTGTGTATTGAACTGAGATGATGAGCATGAGTCTAGACTTTCATTCTGTAAGAATTGACTAATTGTACGTTCTCATTTGTGATAGTTTACATTCTTGTTGTTGAGAAGTTTTTGCAGAAATATTCATGGCAATTCTTCCTCTATTTTTCCTTAATTGATATTCCTTTCTTGGCAACTTTCCTTTAATACCCATATTTTATATGTATATAGAGGTACTAGATACCACTAAAAATTGTGAAATAAAAAATTTATAAAAAAAAAATAAAAATAAAAACAACTTCCAACAAATAACAGTACTAAAAAATTACAAATTATATCTTTATCAACTGAAATAAAACTATTTACAACAAATAACTATTTTTGAAATTTGTACCACCCAACACAAGTTTAACAAAAAACCTATGATTTGTATAATACAAATATAATGCAAAATTGGTAATTGAAGTTTTACTGCAATTAAGTGAGATCTACAAAAATATAATACGACAATAAAATGTGATATAAAAAATATGATAAAATAATACTTTTTAGATGCTTAGGTACATTTATTATCACCAAGTATATTTGCCTTAACGAATTCTGGATGAGTTATGATTATGAAACGCTCTCTCTTATATGCTCTTGAGATCCCATTTTACATGTGGGAATCCCATTTAGCTGCCTAATGGGTGGTTGAAGTACTAACTTTACATATTGTAAGTTATGTTTTGTAACTTTACATAACTTTATTTGTGTTGGCTGGCACCAACTTCAAAAAGAGTTGATTTGTTGTAAATATTTTACTTTAGTTAATAAGTAAAAATATAATTATTTGCAATTTTTTAGTATTATTATTTGTTGAAGTTGGTTATTATTTTTATTTTTATAAATTATTTTATATTTATCTAATATTACGTTAGTATTACTTTTTTGATAATTATTTATCGAATATATAAGTAAAAAAGTAATACATTACAATTAAAAACAAATTTTGTTTTATTTATTTGTTTAAAAATATCATTGAATTACATATTACTCTGCCATTACACACTGTAATAAAAAAATAAATATGAAATGTAGTTAAATGGCTGTGAAGGGTTGAATGGAAAATGGATTAAAGTTACAGATTGCTTTCTAAAAATGATAATATTAACAGTGTCATTTGTGAGTAGTTTATAATTATATAAGTAAAGGTACATCTATTTCAGGACCAAATATTCAAATACATACTAAGTTTTTTAAAGGCAAATGTGTTGGAAAAACAAGTAGGAAAGGATAAAATTTTTATTGAAATCAGTGAAGTGGCAGTAGTAGAATGGAAGAACCAGTTATTGTCATTAGTAAAAGATACAATGCTAAAACCTTTTGCAAGAGAGATGGAAATAAATTATTTGCTCATTACCACCACTAAAACCTTTCACTGAATATTCTGATAATTTTATTAGATAATTAATAGTCTTTAATTAATACTTTATGTATTTCTTGCAATTTATGTTATTTTTTAAATACTACAATTCCTTTTTAAACAGTTCCTTTTTAAAGTATTACCCTCCAAAGCTACAACCAACTTCTCTGTGATTATCAACTTTAGAAAAGTTGTTTATTTTTAATTCTTGTAATAAGTTTATAAATATATTAACCCTGCTAATTTTGGTGTAGCCTTCAAAAGGCTTTGAGTCTAATGGTTACCACCATTAAAACCTTTCACTGAATATTCTGATAATTTTATTAGATAATTAATAGTCTTTAATTAATACTTTATGTATTTCTTGCAATTTATGTTATTTTTTAAATACTACAATTCCTTTTTAAACAGTTCCTTTTTAAAGTATTACCCTCCAAAGCTACAACCAACTTCTCTGTGATTATCAACTTTAGAAAAGTTGTTTATTTTTAATTCATGTAATAAGTTTATAAATATATTAACCCTGCTAATTTTGGTGTAGCCTTCAAAAGGCTTTGAGTCTAATGTAAATAATGTACATCTCACAGTGTAGGCAAAAAGTGTGTTAACTCTAATTACATATCAATCTTAATGAGGATTTTTTCTAATGTGTCTCACTAAAGAGAGAAGTTGTGGGCTAAAGCTATAACATTTTGAGTTTAACAGAGGTGTTAGGATTAAGCTTAAGTTAATGAACCATAAAAAAATGTGCAATTATTTATATTTGTTGTGTGCATTTGCTGAAGTGATAAGTAAGTACTGTGAGAATCTAGGAAAATTGGTGAAGTAAGCTGATAGGGAATATTGTTATTTTATTTATCAAGTTATGTATATTATTAATATTGTCATCCTTACTACTGCAAGTACAGGTGTACAAGAAAGGAACCCGACTAGTGCACACACACACACACACACACACACAGAGAGAGAGTGAGAGAGACTGAGCTATGTATGTTTGTTAGGGATAGTGTATGTGATATGTTCACATGTACCTCATATATGTATATTCAATGAATTGTTGTTACTTTGATTTTTCCATTTAGTTTTGAGTTACTGGAAGTTGGATAATCAGTTTTCTACAAATTTATGTTTTTATTTTATAATATTATAATTTTCATTTTAATAGTTTTTTAATATACACAGTGTGCCAAATAAGTAATGAGACAACTAGAATTATATCGAAACTAAGAACTTTATTTTAATTTTGCAGTTACATAGATACAAAATAATCCCCTTACACAATGTTTACATCGATCATACAAGTTGAAAGAACGCTGAAAATCCTGATTGTGTACCGCCTTCAGTCTGTCGGTCACAGCACGTTGGATGTCCTCAATGTCACTGAAACATTCTCCTTTTAAAGCAAATTCAATTTTCAGAAATAGAAAGAAGTCTTCAGGTGCCAAATCAGGTGAATAGGGTGGATGTTTGAGCATACAGATCTGTTTTGATGCTAAAAACTGTGTTACGGGTATTGCGCAGTGAGCCGGTGCATTGTCATGCAGAAGAACCCAACTCTTGCTTTGGAACAGATGCGTTCTGACATGACGCATGCAGGCAAAGAGACATTGCATGACTCCTAAACAGTACTGTCTGGTTATTGTTGTGCCCTCAGGGAGAAATTCACGATGGATCACTCCAGAAGCATTGAAAAAAATAATCGCGATTGTCTTGATGCGTGATTTTTGCAACCTGAGTTTCTTCTGCTTCGGTGACGATATTTCATGCCATTCCATACTCTTATGTTTTGTCTCTGGGTCAAACCTAAAACACCTTTGTAAACTTCTGATGCCATTTTTCTTCATTTTCAGCTCTTAAATTTTATCACAGCTCTTTGATCCATGATATTACGTTTTGACTGCTGCTACTTGCACAACGTTACGTTCACGGCTGCTGTGCATGCACTGGCTGAGTCATCAATACAATCAAAGTGGTTGTGTGTTCAGCACAATCTAGCGGGTAAACTGGTTACCACATTTGGCGCGTTTCTTGAAAGTGTTCCTGGAAAAAATCAGTCTTATTATTTATTTGGTACACTGTGTATTACTGTTCTACTTCTGTCATTACTTGTTAAAAAGTTCCCAGAATTGCTGCTTTCAGCTTAAAATAACAATTGTAATAAAGAAATTTTTAGTTTTTATGCAGCTTTAATGATGAAGCTGCTCATATGTTTCCTGTTTCACATACAACAATAATAAAGTTGTTTATTTTGTTTTGGGGTATTCCATTGTAATTCAACAAATGATCAGTGCATCACTATTTTTGATTTTGATGATATTTGGTATATGATAACTGTTTACCGTGTAGTGGCCAAAAAATATTTTTTTATATGTTTAAAAAATATTTTTCTTGAATAATAGAATATTTTCTAACTCACCAACAAGTAAAAACACCCATTTTTGTCACTTTTTCCATGAGCTGTAGCATTCTTATTTTACATCGTGCAAAGGGTCAAAAAGGGCTTTTTGGAAAGAGTAAGGATGGAACTTCATCTTAATATACTCAAAATTCATTTTTTTACATAACCAAATCTTGTAATGTTTACTGAAGTTACGTTTACAATCTTTTTTTTTTAATTTTGGGCCCAAAATAAATAATGAAGGGCTTAAGGTAACAGATCTGTTTTTTTATCTTTTAACTCTTAGGTACTAGTAGTACTTATAAAAAAGTTGAGTTGTTACCGAGTGTCCTTCATTAAATGAAATGGCCACCAAATCGAACGATTTTGAAAATGTTTCTTTGTTGCGGCCCAAAAACCAAATGTGGGAGAGGTGGCAAAAATGTGAAATGTTTACAGCATTAAGTAATTTTTATGTACTTTAAAACCATATAAAATTTATTTATTACTCAAAGGGGTTGACGGATTTAAAAATCTTTTTGATATGTACTTTTTATGAACAAATTATATTTATATGCACAAATTTATGAATTTTTTTGTTTTTATATGGGGCTGAGGAGCCATCAGAAAAATTAAAAAATTGTTTAAGTTGTGGTAACAGTGTTTTTACTTTATTTATAACTTCCTTCCAAAAGCAAGTTATATGTAAGCAAGTAAAATGTAGTATTGTGCTTCAAGTACTCACTTATCACACAATAGCTTTGGCTTTGTAATTTTCCTTCTTTTTTAAAATATATGAGAAGTGGATATACTGTGGCATAAGTTTTTGACCAGTGATATGACTGTGCTTAATCCTGTATCACAAAAGGAAAATTTTGAGAGAAGTCTCCCATTACAATTCATTCACCCTCCAACAAGTTTTCCTTTTTAGTGTTGAGGAAATTAGCTTGTTTCTTTGCAAAAAAATGATGCCTTTTTAGATTATTTAAATTTTCAGTAAGTTTATCTAAGTACTCTTGAAATGGTAGAATTTGAGTAGTTAGTTCACAACAGTCTACAGAAACCCATTGATTGAAGATAATTTCAGAATCAAAATCATCCCAGTTGTCTTGCAGTAATCTGAGCACTTCATTAGTGCCTGGACATTTTTCTCATTGTGAGGACAGCATGCATACACATTTCATTTTCTATATCACATACCATTGTTGAAAGGAGAATTTTATAATCAAATTTTTATTTTTGGAGCAGATAACACGAGTTTTACATTTTGGTGGGTGACACACACACAAATAGAATACCTGACCCACCAGCAAGAACACAACATTTAGTTCTTAAATTAGCATATTTTGAAAAACCAATTTTTAAATTATGTTTTTCTTTAAAAGCTGTGTACAATTCTTTTAAGTTACATAAGTAAGCCTTTTTTGAATATTAATTTTCTTCCTGTCGGCTTGTCTTACAGAGACACAATCCTTACCTGTCATCATTCGGCTGTGCTCATTATTCTGGTAAAAATCTTGGACACATTTAATAACATTTTCATAAATTACGTGACTGTGTTTCTTTTTACTGATTTGTGGCAAAATTCCACTTGTTTTAACTAATTGTTTGGATTGACGGGCTAAATATTGACTAACACTAAACTCATTTTGCATTTTTTGAATGCTCCAGCTGCTTGGTAATAAACTTAAAATATTAATTTTTTTTCTGGGTTTATGTAACTGTTTTCATTTTATTCTTTATTTTAATGATTAATTCTTCATATTCCCAACCCAAATCAGCATAATTTTGTAGTACTAAACTGGTTTCTTCTGTAGAAATATTTAAATCAAAGGAATCGTTTAATTTACTAGTAACTGACTCTACTATTTTCGTAACTTTAGTTTTTAAAATTGGTTCATTTGTGCTGCTTGATAATTTTTGAATTTTAACATGGGAAATGCCAAGTGCTGAACAACCTTTATTCACCGACTCAACTGTAACACATTTAAGCTCAAATATATATTGACATTTTAGTTCACTTTCTGTATCATCTTGTGGTTTTTCTATTTTCTTTAAGCATTTTGTATACAGTGCTCTGCCTGGAATTAATTTTAAATTCGGATTGCTTGTTGAAAGTGTCAAAGATATTTCTCAGAGAAATTTCTTAACGATTTAGTGTGACAGCTAATTGGGTCAGAGCAACATCTCCTTTTAATATGAAAATATTTATCTAAATCCAAAGTATTCCACACTTCTTTTTAAAAATGCTTGCTGATTTTTTACAAAATCTGAGAAATCAAAGAAGTGTGAAATACTTTGGATAAAAAACAAGATTAGAACATTACCTAAATATTCAGTTTTATGAAAAGTACCGATATTTTTTTGTTTCAGCCCATCCACTTCTTATAGATATCAGTGTTATTTGCTGTTCAGTAAACTAAAATATTGTGCAATATTGAAGATCTATTGTAAGTTAATTTGTGACATACTGTTTCAGTGTGAATGCCAATCGAACACGCCATAATCAGTTTTTATAAAATGCAAGTGTTCTTACAATAACAATAGAGTTAGTATAAATAATAAAACTACCAATTGCACCTCAGTTTGTCTTATCCCAATTTCTCTACAGCTAAAATAAAAATTTCTCTAATTAATAAAATTACAAATAAAAGATATCAGATAAAAGTGAAGTTCACTGCTAATAAAATTACTTTATAAAAAATTGTACATTACCTAACCACAGTATTAACACTAGCAACAATACAACATATCACATTGAAATCAAAACGATGACTGAGCCTTCTACAATGTTTACATTCAGGATTACACAAACATTCATGTCCATGCATGTCTATTTACTTCTGTGTTTAAACATGAGTTTGTGTGTATGAGTCATACTTTAAGTAACAAACTATCTAGAATATAAGCTACCTCAATATAGACATGTCAAAATATTTTGTATAGTAGGCCTACATTATTATCTAAAAAAATACATGCAGTGAATTTTTTGGATACATTGTTCACAATTAGAAGGAACAATGGTTTTAGTGGTTTTGATGGCTTCATTACTCATCAACCCCTTTGAGTAACAAAATAAGTTTTATATGGTTTTAACGTATATAAAAAGTACTGTTGTAAACATTTCAGATTTTTTGCCACCTGTCCCACATGTGGTTTTTGGGCCCCAAAAATGAGACATTTTCAAAATCTTACGATTTGGCAGTCATTTTTTTTAATGAAGGACACTCAGTAACAGTTCAATTTTTTTTTATAAGTACTACTAGTTCCTAAGAGTTAAAAGATAAAAAACAGGTCTGTTACCTTAAGCCCTTCATTATTTATTTTGGGCCCAAAATTTGAAAAAAAAAAAAAATTGTAAACATAACTACAGTAAACATTACAAGATTTGGTTATGAAACAAAATTAATTTTGAGTACACTATATATAATAAATAAATTTATTTTACTGTTAAGATTGTGACTATGATGTTTATTAGTTGTAAGATTACATGTTATTAGTTTTACATTTTAGTGATATCTTACCTGTGGTATTAGCTTTAAGTTTTAATTATTAATCTTCAAGTTAATTTTAATCTAGATTTAGTATTTTAGCTTTTTATTTTTTTCTCTTGTATGGTAGTATTATTGTAAGTTTTAGTGTCATTAGTTTTTAGTTATATTTTATGGTATTACTTTTAAGTTTTAATTTTTACCTAGTACAATATATTTGATCCAGACGATGATAACGCGAAACTGTTTTTCATCTTCAAAAAAAAAATCTAAAAGTTAAGAAAGTACTTTCTAAACTTAAAAAGCTTACTTTTTAAATGTTTTCTAAAAGTTTAATTTTTTAATAATACTTTCTTTAAATGATGCGCTTATCTAAGAAAAAATGGTCTGAATTGAAAGACAACTCACAGCTCCTACAACACAAGTCCTGCTGTTGATTAGTGATTTTTCTTCAAAAGTAAAATGGCTGTTGTTGTTCTTTTTTATTCTATGCTTCTTTACATTATAAATTTGAAAAATGAAATAATGCACAATTTCTGAAAATAGATTTATGAAAGAAGTGCCCACATCATTAGCAAATGTATCAACAAAACAGTAGAGCATTTCAAGAGAGGCAATACTGAATAACTTAAGAAAATTCATTTATTTTTTATGTAAGCCAAAAAAAAATTGAGAATCTTTTAAAAAGCATTGTATAAAGTAGATTCACGTCACATGTTCATTTTACGTCTGAAAAAAAAATTATATTTACATAACTGTTTTATTTTATAATATTTTTCTAATAATAATAATTCTGATTTATAGTAAAAGATAATGATTTAATGGAGACTCAGTCAAGTATAAATTTAATTGATCCAATTAGTAAAAAAATCATGACTAATCCAGTTAAAAATATTATTTGCAATCATACATATGAAATGGAAACTATCACTATCTATATAAATGACAAGAAAAATAAAAGACCCAGGTAAGTTTTTTAGATTTATGTATTTTATTATTGATATTCAGTTAGTAATTCTTAATAGTACAACAAAAATAGCTTCTTTTTTTTTTTTTAAATGTAACTGCTTACGTTTTAAAGAATCACCGACCTCATTTACTCCTGAAAAGAGGGAAATGTGGGTAATAAATTCACAGTTGAGTTTTTTAGAAATAATTTTTAAAATATTTGATTTTATTTTGGGAAAACTGACCTTTTTTAAGGATTTAAAATTCCCTTTGATTTATTTAATTTCTGTATAATATAAATTGGAAAAGATGGAAATTTTTTTTAAGTTTCATTAAATATTTATACACTTTGGAGTCTGACTTAATTTTTACTTGAATTTTCATCTTTACTTGAAAAAAATTATTCCTATGTAAAAAATTATTTGTGAAATGAAAAACTTTTTAGATTACTTGTAATCTGTTTTTCTTTTCATTTCCATGTGACGAATATTTACAAAATTATGGCAAACATACCACATAAACTGATTTTGTCAAAATTTAAAAGTTGCAATTAGCCGTTAAGAATGCATCAAAATTACAATTTTTTTTTTATAAATTTTTAATTGAAAAATAGTGTGGTATACATCTGTTTAATTAATTGCAACTTCAATTTTTATAATTTTTCAAAATAATTTCCACCACATAGTGTATACTCTTCTCCATTCTTTGAAACTAGTCTTCAAAGAATTCAAAGATCTGGGCACAATCATCATCCCAAGCCCCTTAGGAGGTCATCATCCCTTGTTAAAGTGCCACCCTTTCTGTTTGTTCTTCACCTGGAAGAGCAGTGTGATATGACATGGAGTAAGGTCAGGACTACAGGGAAGGTGCTGTAACTGTTATATTAGTGCTAGACAAATAAAATACTTGGAGCAGTAACCCACCGAGATGGTCTAGTGGTGAACTCGTCTTCACAGATCAGCTAATTTTGAAGTCGAGAGTTCTAAGGTTCAAATCCTAGTAAAGACAGTTATTTTTATATGGATTTCAATACTAGATCATTGAATACTATGATCATTGATCATACTGGTGTTCTTTAGTGATTGAGTGAGTGTCAATTAACCACACATCTCAAAAATGGTCGACCTTAGACTGTACAAGACTACCCTTCGTTTACACTCATACATATCATCCTCATTCATCCTCTGAAGTAATCCTGATGGTGGTTCTGGAGGTAAACAGAAAAAAAATACTTAGAGCATGGCACCTGAGCATTATCATGGTGAAGAATTCACAAGATTTCTCTTGTTCTTCTGTTTTTTTTGTTAAAAACCATATTATAAAATATCTTAAAGTTAATTTGCATCCTTAAGTCTGGGCGCAGCTTCTTGAAAGCTTCAACCAATTAAGGCAGGAATTCCCTGGTATACCACTCCCCTGTAACTGTCTTCAGATTTTCCAACACAGCTAACTCTAGTACATTAAAAATACAGTCACCATTCTCATCTTCACTAATCTGGATTTTCAAAGAGCCACAGGAGTCTCCTCATCTCACCCAGACTTTGTTCTGAGCTTGGTCAGAACATCATAATAGTGTGGCCAAGTTTCATCAGATGTCACAATACTGTTCACATAGGAAAATTTCCCGTTTTCAAACTTTTTCAGCATTTCACAGCATCATGAAATATGTGCCATTTGATCATCAGTGAAGGTATATGGCACTCAGAGGATGCAAAGCTTTTTAACTTGAAGGTGATCATGCAAAACAGCATGAACTGCTTCAGCATTAATGCGCAGCTTTAGTGGACCCCTCTATTTTATGGTAGGTCACATGCGTATCTGTTTCAAGCATTTTTTTACTGCACTAATGTTTTCCTCAGTCAACCAACCTTGGCCAGCAGTTGACCTGACCTTGGAACATCCTTGAGGATGGTCGGATTTGTCTTTTAAATTCTTGGTACCACCTAATTATTATTATTATTGTTATTTGTTATGATGAGGACAGTTCTATCCAAGCACAGGAGTCATTTCCTGTAAACACTGATCAACACTTAGTGTAAAATTGCCCAGTATTTAGTTTTCGACCACGAAGACATCATTACCTCTTTTCATTAAACCACAGCTAAAAAGCAGGTTGGGACCTGTCTAAACATGTACATGTTACAACTTGTAACTGCCGATGACAATCTGTTCATCATATTGCAAAACTTTCCTTGTGCCCTTTGTATAAGTTAAATATTGTTTATATATTCTAATATAATTAAATCCCAAATAAAATGAGTCTTGTTGCCTCTATTATTTCAATTAAAATATGCTTTATAGCCATTTTAGATGTAGTGGAAGTTTAAAGAAAATTCAATACTTTTAAATAATTTAAATAAAATTTTAAGGGTATTGAAAATAAGTAATTTTTTTGTGAATTTTGATTTATTGGTCAATTTGATTTTGAATTGATTAAATTTTCATTTATTGTGTTTACTTTATAAATATTAATTTTATAAGGAAAATTAAGTTTAATTTTCCTTGTATTTTTATGCCAATTATCCTTGAAAGTGAAGCATTTTGAAAGACCCAATACTTTTTCTTTCTGAAAAAAATTCTAAAAAGCTGAAAAAGTCAACTTAAGGATTATTTAAAGAGTTTTTTGAACTTAAGTATCATCATATGAAAGAGGAAACTTGCTGTGAAAAGTTATTCCTGATGAATTTTTTTCAGCCTTATGCACAAAAGAAAACAAAAATTTTAATGAAAGTCAAATGTATGCCTTGCTGTATGAAGTAGTATGTAGTTTGCAATCTTTACATTCTTCATTTTTAGTTTATTTTCATGAACTATTTTAATTAACTATTTCATAAGTTCAGTAATTTTATTTTAAACTTTTATTTATACTTGTCATTTGTGATTTGAACATATGCATTGTTCTACTTCCATTTTATTTTTTATTTTTTTTGTTAAAAATCATATAAGTGCAGTTCAGAAAGTAACCTCCATTGTAGTATAGCGCTAGTAGTAGTGTTAGTGGCACCACCATTGACACACTGGCATACTCTCTGAAACAGCACTTCCAGCTGTATGTGTGAGCTGCTGCATACTGTAGCCCGTTCACTTGTTATAGCCTAAAATCTTGAGTACTGCAATACAAAATCCTGCAAAATGGAAGCTGTGTGCCGTCATAAGATTTATTTCGAGCACAGAATGTTTTGGCAGCAGACACCCATCATCATCAGTTGTGTTCTGTGTATGAATGACAGTGTAGTGCAGCGATGGGTTCAATTTTTTAAAAATGGAAGGACAAACATCCATGAAGAAGAGAACAGCGGTAGGCCTTCTGTTGTGAGTGATTATATTATCAGTGAAATTGACAAAAAGGTGCACAAAAAAGAAGATTCACATCTCTGAACTTTCTGAACAATTCTCGCAAAGATTGTCACTGATAAAATTGGCTACCAGAAGTTCTGTGTTCGATGGGTTTTGAAAATGCTTACAGAGATTTATCGAACCAAACGAAAGGGCTCTGCCTTAGTCTTCCTTTCACGCTACGACGTTGAAGGAGAAAGAGTTTTTTGAAGAGAATTGTGACTGGGGATGAAACTTGGGTGATCTATGTGAATGCTGAAACAAAACAATAGTCTATGAGCTGGGATCATACCATTTCTCAATGCAAGTCAAAGAAAGCTCGCCAGACTTTGTCTGCGAGGAAGGTTATGGCTGCAGTTATTTTTTTTTGGATGCCGAGGGAGTTCTTGTAGTCTAATTTATAGAAGAATGTGGTACGATTACTTCAGCTGTCTACTGGGAAAATTTAAAGAAACTTAGGCGAGCCATTCAGAACAAACATCATGGTATGCTATCATCCGTTTTTTTTTTTTGCACGAGATCCTCCTATGGAGTTGGGATGTCTCTTTATCAGAGTAGTTTACTGCTTAAAATAAAACCCACCTTCTCCGAGACAGTGTGACAAATAAATATTTTTAAGTGCTCAACAGATGTTGAGGTAAACTGAATTAATTTCACTATCTTAATTTTTGTTCATTTTAACTATCTGAATATAGCAGATAAATAGAATAGAATTTACCATTGCTGTCAGTCAGCATTTTACCTCAGTTACCTGTTACTGCCCCAATACAAATATTTATGATCATATGAATGAGTGCTTAAGAACCTCACTTGTTATAGAAGACCGAATGTGATACTGACTCCTATTACTTACACTCCTCTTTGACCACCTGATATGAAGATGTATTACTTAGCCCTGCCGCACAACCTTGGTTAACCTTTAATCCATATTCTGCTTCCGAGAGCATTCCTTAATGGTCTCTACCCTTTAGCTATAGCAATCTTCTTCATAGACCTTGGTTTCCTGTTAATCTAATTCTGCAGTTTTTCTACAATATCTTTCTTCTACTATGCTAAAGAAATCAAAGTTACAAATTTTCAGTCATGGTTCACTCTGTATCTACTGTCAATCATACAACTCTACTGGCCGAGTGCAATCCCTTCCGTAACATGTTTCATTTAATGCTCATTATCGTAGCTTTGTTATTTTCTGGTTTTTAGTTGTTCTTTACTTGATTTGCAACTATAGATAAAAAAATCATGTATTTTGGACTCTTCATCTGTTTCTTTCGTGGGCATGAAACCCTTTTGTATAATACATACAGGGTGTATAAAAAAGAATATTGGCTTTTAAACATATTTAATATTTCTTAATTTGACTTAGAGTAATGAATCACAAATAAAATGAAATGTAACTCTTACAGTTTTTCCCTACAAGAGTTCAATGTGAACATCTTTCCTCACATGATGCACATCAAATCAATAAGAGAGTTCATCCCATACTTTAACCAGCATGTCTCAAGTAATGGAAATGACAACTGCTTTAATATTTGACTCAAATTTGCTAGATTAGTAGGTAGCAGAGGCACTTAAAAAAATCCTTTAAAAATCACATGGGATCAATTCAGGAGACCTTGGCCACTGCAAACAGCTCAAGCGTTGTATTCATGCTGACCAATCCATTAGTCAGTGAAAACATCATTTAATCAGTCGTAGGATTGGATTTATAGACATTCAAAAATCTCTAGCTGTGTTTCCAGGCAAACATAAGCCATTTTGAGAAAGTAATTTAAATAATTGTTCTCTCGTGGTAAATTCCTAATACGAGTTATTACTTGTGTATAAAAAGGTTATTGCATAAGTTATGAAAAACCTAAATAGTAAAGTAATAAATTCTTTATTTACACTGATTTTAATACATTTATTATTTTATTTAGTTGATGGTTTTGGGCCAAGTTTATTGTTTCTTTCCTTTAAAATATTGAAGTTATTATTACTTATCTTTAATTCAATTTGTGAAGGATGTGAAAATAGGCGTACAATTAACTCCATATCTCAGGTGTATATCAACAGTTTTGGAAGTACCAATTTATTCAAGGTAAAAGACACAGTTATATCTGTCAAAAAAACTTGATAAGCTAACATTGTTTGCTGGCACAAATATAGATTTGACGTTTGGAAGGAATATTGCCGGAACTGATTGTTGATGGACAGTAGTTGATGACTGTTTCAGATCATGAATGTCTGCGGTAAGGTCTTCCGGTGTATATTCCCGTTCAGCAGGGGTATTTCCTGTGCAGGAGGGCAGACTGGCAAAAATTTGTTGATATATTGGCCAGAGTTTGGAAGTTACGGATTTGAAGTAGTTGGGGGAAGGCTTTCTCTAGCTTATGTGGCCTGCTGCAGAACACACTATTTCACATAGTTCTGGTTGCGAGGGAATTGCTCCATGGTGGACAAGAGAGTTTTCTGATCTGAAGCGGTCTCTGAATCATCTTAGGTGAGCTCCTGTACACGAGGGTGACCCTGAGGGGCGAGTGGAACTCGCTTCTGTGTATAGGGATTTGAGGACCCGGTATTTTTTTTTCATATGATTGGAACAGCAAAAAAGGATTCTTGGCATTCTTTCATGCAGGATCAAGGTAATAAAAATCCTTGGGGTGTCATTTATAGGATTTTTTGACATAAAAGATAGAAAGATATTCTTCTATCTGCTCTTTTGACCCGGCAAGGTGTACTGACTAACAGGATATTGCGCACTCTGTTGAATTATTTACTGCCAGATGATGATGTGGAGGATGAGTGTCATCACTTCTTTACATTCATATATAGCATCTTTGTTGATTACTGAGGCAGAGGTGCAGCAGGTTGTTTGCAGTTTTGCAAGGCAAAAGGTTCTTGGGTATGACAGAATCACTGTGGAACTCCTTCTTCGCTTGTTGGGCGTAAGTATAGGTACAATAACGAAAGTTCTGAATAGCATGCTTTCTGCTGGCTATTTTCCGCATTGTTGTAAAAGAGGTGTGATTAAGCTTGTTTTTAAAGGTGGTGACAAGGATCCTACTGTGAGTTCATCATCAGTGCTTGGTAAGGTATTTGAGAAGGTATTGTGTTTGCATATTAATGGAAGGTTGGCCTCACAAAATTGCTTGATGGAAGACCAGTATGGTTTTTGATTGGGTAATGGTACAATACAGAGTATGCAATTTTAAAAGTGAGTGACATCATTACTAACTTCAACTCTGTGTATGTCCTGGGTATATTTTTGAATATATCTGGGGCTTATAACAACTTGTATAGTTCTCTGCCTTGTGTCAATAACAAATGGTGGGTGTGGTGTACGCATGATGAGATCAGGTTGCTACAGTTACTTTAGTAACCGCTATGTAGTGCTTCATGATGGGGCATTGAGGTGAGTAAAATGCTATCCGAGGGGTGTTCCCAAGGCAGTGTACTGGGTTCTCTGCTTTGGGTTGTGGAGTTTGACTCTCTCATGTGGTTGAGGTTGTCTAGTGGATGTCATGTCATCACTTATGCCGATGATAGTTCTGCTAGTAAATCAAGACTCGTAGAACAAGGTTGAATTCCAGGCAACTCAAGCTTACAAACTACTAGAAGTGTAGATCAATCACCACAAAATGGTATTTAGCCCTGAGAAGACCACCATGATGTTGCTGAAGGGCCATTTGGCCACTATGCGGTGAGCCCGTGTTTCAATGACCAGCCTTCCTATTCATTACTTCTTGTTGCAGTGATATTTGGGTGTACTCCTTGATGAGAATTTCAGATTCAAGGAGCACTTTAATTGAGAGTGTTGCTAAGATGTGTAATGCCATCTTCATCATTTTTAGGGTGGTCTATCTCAATTGGGGTCTAAATTTTAAAATAATGAAAATTTTGTATAAAGGTGTATGCGAGGCAACTATCCATTGCACAGCACCTGTTTGGGCAAACAGAATAAGGTATAAAAGCTACCACGATATTCTGTAGAGGGCTCAGTATCTCCTCATACTTACTGTGATAGGGGACTATAGGACTATTTCACGTGAGGCAGTTCTAGCTATCATGGATGAAACCAATTGATGTCCTTGTGTTGTAACATCAGTTACGTTATGCTGCGAAGAAGATGGGTGAACTGACTCGCAGTGTATTCAGGAAACTGAGGAGGAAGTTTTTGGTATTTGGCAGGACAAGTGGGATGAGAGCAAATGGGTGGTATATGCATGGTCTCTTTCCAGACATAAGGGCATTGGGAGTTGCCTCCTGGATCTCCCTGCACAGATATGTGGCTCAGTTGCTTTCAGCGCATTTTGCATTTTGGGACAGGCTGGCTCAATTTGGCTTGACTGACTCAAGTCGTATCCTTAATGCTTAGTATGGAATGATGCATATCATCTACTGTATGTCTGCTCAAAAATGAGTTCAGGGTACTTGAGGGCATTGGTTTGAGTCTCAATTTGCAGGCTAATTGGAATTTTAGGGATGAGTAGCACATTTTTGAAAGATTTTTAAAGTATTTAGTACTCAAAAACTGCAAAGGTGTTTAGTGTAGAATAGTAGCCTGGGTGGCTAGGGACCTGTTTGGGTGCTTTTCCACCAGTGTAGGCGCATTCGGCAATTGTGCCCGATTGTTGTTTGGAAACTCATGTATCAATTTATTGGTAATTTTGGATGCTTTGGTATGGTAGGTCAAAATTTTGATGTTGCAAACAATTTTTGCGGGTATGTGGTTGATGTTCTACCTGTCTTTAGGTAGAGCACGCTCTATTGCAAGCGGCTGGCAAGTTACACACTCGGTAAGATGAGGTCGAGGTGTACAGATCGTGTGGACTTTGTTTGGTGGACATGAGTGTTGGTTGATTATTCCCTCTTGCGCATCATAAATAGTTGTATTTCATTATTTGTTTACAATTTACTTACAGACGATTTATATTCTCACATATGTTAATTTACGATTCTATGTTCCGATGTTTTTATAATAAGTATTTCAATTAGTTTACAGTAATAAATGTGTATGCCTTTCACACATCCAGTGATTTAATTGAGACACCTAATACAGTCCACCTTTAGAGTAATTACCTTGCATTTCCAGTATGAGTTTTAATATTTTGTTATACTCTCAGCTCAATTTTAAAATTTTTATTGGTTATCAGTTTTTTGATTCGGTTTAGGTGGGTTTGAAAAATATCTTTTGTTAGTTGATGAGTTTCAACACTAATGTCTTTCAAGACATCAAATGTCTTGATCAAAGACAAATATTTTTCAAGGTATTTGCATCAGGTGCTATCTTGATAGAGGCCATACTGATTACTGAAATATGTAATCAGATATTGAGGGTCTAGAAGATGAAGCCCATTAGGGTTAGGAACAGGGGGAGTGGTGTGGGTTGATCACAGCATCGTCACAAGGCAGGTGCTTTCCCTATGGGGTCAGGATGGCATATGAAATTTTGGGGAAAATTAAAAAAAAAATAGAATTTTCTTTTTTCTCTTTTTGTGCAGTGGTTTTGGAAAACTGAGTTTTAGTACAATGATTACATTATATAAAATTCTTTAATTTTAATTCAATTTGGAGTTAGAAATGGGAGGATATTCAACATTATTTCTAAGTTTTCACCTCATATCTTGAAAACCTGTTGACTAAAAAAGTTGCAGTTTGTCAAAAATAATTGGCTATGACCAAACCTAAGTTACTAAAAATAGTAGCTGAACTTAAGACATAATTTTTTTTTTTCATTAGGTTGTATAATAATTTTTTTCTTTTTTGGTCAGATCAGCCAAAAATATTATTGCTTGCTTCTCCCACAAAAAAAGAAAGTAATATATAATTAAAATAAAACAAAAAAATAATATTTTGAAATCACCACTACTAAGGAAAAAAATTAAGGGACACCATGAACAACAAAAGAAAACATTGTGATATTTATGTTAAAAATAAATTAATGCTGGAGAAAGTTGAGTAGAATCATCAAACATTTGAGAGTGATGGTAGCACATGTTGGCAGACAATTTTGGATATATTTAAAGAGGCATGCTTCTCATTTAATCTTTAAGAACTTTTGTAATAATCTATGAGTTCATCCATAACAATTAAAAAAATGTAAAGTTGGATATTTAGATAAAAAATTTTAATTTTTACGCAGGTTTTAGTACTTCTCTTTAGTTCTGATGTAAAAATCTTTGAAATTATTAAAAAACAGATAACATAAAAGTGTTATTTATATGCTGATTAACTCAACAAAACACCATTTTGAATAATATTTTTTAACAAAATTGTTCACGATTTCAAAAAAAAAAAAAATACTTGATAAAATTTCAGAAGTAACCCTAAAACTAATATTTTGAAAAAGTAGAAATGTTCTATATTTTGCCAGATAATACATTTTTGGCTCTTATCAAGGTAATCAGGATTAATTGAAAAATATAAAAGATGAATACAGTAAAAAAGGACAAAACAATAAGATTCATAAAATAAGTAATTGAGCAAGGAGAGCCATACATTATTGTAAAATTTAAGCATAGAAAAGAAAATTGATCATATAACTGCAACAAACAAGTAGAATTCGTACTTATTATTTTTCAAAAACAATAATTACTGAAGCTATATGGTTATCTAGTGCTTACAGAATAAACATGTTTAATATTAAAGTTATATTTTCATAAGCTACATTTTCTTCTAAAATAGCTTAAGTCATAAAAGAATAATAACTACAATTTAATACAGTAAGATAAGAGTAACATTAAGAGTTAATTTTATTTTTAAATAATAAAATACAAAACTGTTTATCAAGAATGAATTTTCAAGTTTTATGTTTTATGAATTGCTGTTTCCAGTATCTTATGATTTGGTTTTTAAATTATACTTTACTATTAGTATACAAACTTATTATTAACTAATAATAAGTTTGTCAAAAGGATGACCAGTATTTCCATACTCTAATATTTTCAACCAGGGAACAGAACATTTACTTGTAGTAGAAAGTTGTTAATGGATACTGTTTTGCATGCGTAATTGTTACTTCATACAAATTACATTCACACAAACACATGCACACTTTCTTTCATAAACATGCATGTATATATAGATTTATACTATACCTAACATTCAGTAATACTCTTTTTTAATCAGAAACATATATAACAAAAATCTGCAAACAAAAGAACATGAGAAAATGATGACTTGGAGCATTTTATAGTAGTATATCATATTTTAGAAGGAATTATGAAGTCCAATTTACCTGATAGCATTGAGAAAATTACAGAAAATAAAACCTCTAAACTGGCCCACTGGCAGCCTCCTACCTGATAACACCCAAAGAATGGATCTACATCCTGATATCCTCAGAATGGAACATCAAATACAGTCAAGCAAAGACCTAGAGAATTAAAAAAGTAAGAAAGAAGGTATCAAGGTTAAGAGAGACGAAGGTTGATAAGCAAGAGTGATTTATCTTCAAAGGAATTGCAGTGCACAACAAAAATCTCACCCAGAAGAAAGGCTATCAAGGACTTCTCTAGGTTTTGGAAGTCCATCTCATACGCAATTCCTTAGGAAATTTGAAAAATTTTTAAACGGATGGAATTAGCACTAACACAATGTAACACTGTACAATAACATTTTTTTTCTTCAGGAATTAACAACTATCCAAAAACAGTTTCAGAGTTTCTAGGAAATAACTGTTTAATTAATTGAATCATTGTTTAGAATGGGTGGAATGAAAAACTGTTAACTGTACTATAAACCAATCAGCTAGAATCCTCAACTAAAGGTGCTAATAGTTTGTAAAATAGTAAGAAAATAAATGCAGTTATACTTGTTGAACACCATTAGTCCTTTAAATAACAACTAAAATATAACTTCAACAGCTTCTTACGAGCTTAACTTAATAACTTCAATTTAGTCCTTCAAGTAACATCCACATAGGAAACAACGCCCTTGCTGCAGCAGCAGAACCACTTAAAACTAAACACTAAGAAAGAAAATAGTTTGTTTACTGCCAAGTCTGTCTGTCTGCTTGTCAGTACTTGATACATAGCTAATGTAGTAGTATTATTTTTGGCAGTGTTTTAAACTTCCACTGTCAAATAATATTGACAATGTCACTTTTTATTTATTTAGTTTTCTCTTTTCTGTATGTATATATATATATATATATATATATATATAGAAAATAGATATATGTTTAGGTAGTAAACATATACATATACTAAAATACTATTTCCTGTCTGTTTAGTTTATATTGAGGCCTAAAGTAATCAATCTGCATGTGTGTGGTATGTGTAAATACACAACCTACATACATATGACAATCTGCAACCAGTTAATGCAATCCAAAAATGACATCTTTTTAAAAATACCTACCACACGATAAGAACATTAATTACTTAAAAGTGTTATTAATCTCAGATTATCACATTATTACTTATTATTTTGTAATTATAAATATGTTAGTTCTACAGCAATGTAAATAACGCACTATTATTGAAAAATGTACACTAATTTCAGTTTCCTAATTTTATAATATTCATATTATTTGCTACTTGTGGCCTAGAGTCAACAAACGTTCTGTGTATTAGTGCGAGTATTTGAATTGCAATCAATTCATGTCATGTACAATGTTATATCAATAATAGCATACATCATAGCTATTTATACAGGGCCCTGCAGAAATAACTCCCCCAATTTGAAATGTAAATAAAATAGACAATGCAACAAAATTATAAAAAAAAATTAAATATTTTCTGAAAGAACAACAGTGTTTGCATTTATTTTTACATGCCTTTTATTAAACTTTTTATGTTGTTCATATGTACCGACCTTCATTATCTATACAGGTCTTTAACATTCTCTGAAATTCCGCATTACTTTACTTGTCATTTCCAATGGTATTGCAGTGATTTGTTGATCGATAGCAGCTTTTAAATGATCGAGGGTTCTTGTCTTGTATTAAAAAAGATTTTTTAGCCTTTAGATGTCCCCCAGAGAAAAAAAATCACTTACTGCAAGATTGAGTGACAGTGCAGGCCGTGGAATGTCTCTTTGTTATGAAATAAGATGCCCAGGAACATTTATCTGAAGAAATCATCTTGCTGTTTGAGCAATGAAACTGCTCAAACAAACAGTATGGTTTCATTCTTATTGAACCCATAAATTTCAGCTTGATTTCTGAGTTCATTAAATCTTGGTAGCAAGAAGTCACATAACATTTGGAAGTTATTGTAACCGATTATACTGTTTCTTCCTCGAAACAGTATGACCCTATTATTAACAATGCACCAAATTTTAACGCTTAGAGTTCAGAGGAGGACGCTCATGAAGTAGTAAAGGATTATTTTCTGTCCAGTTTACAAAGTTTTATTTAACACAACCCATTAAATGAAAATGGGCTTCGTCACTTGACAGCGCAATCAAATTCATTGGAACATTTTCCAGAATTACCTGGCAAGAAGCGATACAGCTAATCCAGTCGCGTTTATTTAGCTGCTGCATGACCCATTATTTTGTAAGGATGAAGCTGTAAAAAGGCAAATTAAATTCTTACAGTCCTTTCAGAAATTTGTAGCACAACAGCATGTTTAAGAGCTGAGTGACTTGGAGATTGTATAAATGCTTGTCTCACTGCTTCAATATTTTTGTGTGTTCAAACGTGGCCTACCTGGTGGTTTCTTCTTTAAAACTGAACCGGTAGCTCTAAAATTGAACACCCATAACTGCAGCAGCAGTGGGGAAATCGGGGAGTTATTTCTGCTAGACCCTATAGTTTTATGACATATGTTTTATGACAAATTATATTTCTGACACTATTTTATAAACGATTACTTGGTCTTGTGAAACTTCATTGTTATTTTAACTGTGGTGTTTTAATTGCTCATGATAGAAGTTACTTTGAGTAATGTTGTTTTTGTTATTAATTTGATTTGAATAAGTATCATACTGAAATGTATGACTAAAGTGTTTTGAAATTTAATAATTGAGGCCTTCTTGCTGTATAGTTATACATAGAAAAAGTAAAATATTAGGAAGTGGGGGAAAAGATGAAAAAAGGGAACTAGTAGAAGCACATACATCTGAATTCACAGGTGTATCCATTTCAAGTATTGAGAGATCACAAGCTGAAAAGAAAAATTATGGAATAGTATACACAAAAAAAAACAAAAGAGAGCATTTAAAATCTGTTTTAAAAATGAATTGCCCACACTCAATAAGATACTTTCAGCTGTCAAAAGTGATCTGGATTTAACGAAAATTAGTCAGGCTAGTTTAAACTTCTTTTATCAATGTGTTTCAAATTTACAGGAAAAAGTAATTTTATCATTGATAGAGATAACAGGGATTTGGCGAAGTAGATATTTGAAACATTAAAGAGTTTAGAAAAAGGAGGAAAAATTTTTTTATCTGGATGAAGGTGAACAAGAGATTCACCCAATAAAGTTTGGTGTGACACTTCCGTAAGACGTCTAAACAGGCTTTTTTGTTTGGCTTAAGTACCAGTATAAAATTGGCAAGTAACAAAGGAAAATAGTATATTGTAGGTCATTTAGAGAATGGAGATGGATATGTTAATGGCGCATTAGTTTTTGAATTCAATACAAAGTATGATTACCATAAAGATATGAATGGTAATTTTTTTTTAAACTGGTTTAATATTGGTATAAAATTAATTCCACATGAATAGTGTAATTGTTATGGATAATGTAGGATACCATAGTATAAAATTAGAAAAACTTCGAAATACATCCTGACTAAAAGCAGATATAGATAGCTGAAAGAAAAACAAATCCTACTTCATTTTACATCTTTAAAGGTTGAACTACTAGAAGAAAGTAAAAAAAAAATAAGCAAAAATTTAATAAACATATAATTGATATGGTTGAAGCAAATGGACATAACTAGTATGGAGTCAAGCAAAATGATTTGTAGTTCAGAATAACAAAACTTACAAATTAGTAGGTTTTACTATTACTGAGGTAACAGCAAAAAGTAGCAGAACTGTGTTAAACACGTGTTGCAAGAAGAAGAAGAAAAAATGTGGAAGATGAATTATTTTGTTGATATCAAGGTGGATAAACTCATTATTAATTTTGAAAATGACTCCTCAGAATGTAATGTTATTGTAGATGAAGATGAGGAGGTGTTTAGTGGGTGTGATTATTTATAAAGTGATTCACCATTAGAAATTAAGAAAAAAAAAAGAAAAAATGATAAATCATAAAATATTTTTTAATTTATTTTATGCATGTAAGTAGTATTTCAGGATTTGTGTAAAGTACTTAAAAAATTATTTACAGATCTATTTATGTTTATCATTTCATTAAACCATTATTTTTTATAACTACTAACTGTGTATGACAATTACTACTGTAATGGTAAAACAAAATTACCATCAGAGATAACTTTAGTATATTTAACAATTTATAACCTTTTAGAATACACCGAGCAATAGGCAACTATTTCTGTGTTATTATTGTTACAAGAAACTAGATCAGGCATGCAGTAGCTGTCACGCAATTTTGTGTACATCCGATTGATACTGCCTTGCTCGGTATCTGTTTTGTTTCCTTCAGGCCTCAGTGTGAAGAAGACAGATATTATGTATATCATGGTTAAAAAAAAAAATATACATATGTTTATTTTATTTGGTTTGACTGGGGCCAGAGCCAAACCAGATTTTCGACCTACTCAGGCAAGGGGCCGTCATGTCATGGTATCCCGATAATTTAACAGAAGTTATATTTATAGAATTCATTTAATCATAAACTAATATATTTAGCTAAACCAATGAGACCTTTAAACAAAAAGTCTTTTTAGAATATTTAAGATCATAAAAAGTAAAAGAAGAAACGAATCAAATTTTGATCATCACTTTATTATAAATGTAAAAGTATTAAAAAATTTAAGAAATCTTGAGTTATTAGAAATAATGTTGTGCATTATCAGTCTGATAAAGGATATTGAGAGATTGATACTTTAAAATTCTTACAAATAAAATTTATTTATGTTCAGTGTCTTGTTCACAAAATAAGTTAAGTTGTCTTAAGTTCACAAAATAATAAATACTTGTTGAGCAAGTTTATTTGTTGTAATTTCTTTTACATTGAAGTAAAATTTGAAGAAAAAAATTTAACTTTGAAGAAAAAAATTTAACTGCTTTCTCATGATTTTATTTTTTAAAGTTGCAAAAAAATTTCAACTCAACACTAAAGTCGTTAAATATAATAACATGTGTTGGTTTCAAAAATAGTACTGTGCATACTATATTAACTATTATTACTTCAATTTGTCTGAAAGCTGTAGCAGGAGAAAAAACATTAATTATTGATCCAACAATTCTAAACTAACTGCACGGGAACTGTGCTAAATGTATTTCATAGACTGAATATAATCAGTCTGAGCATAGCATACTTGTTAGAAACACGTGTTTATATTAAAAAAAAAAAACGCACTGACCAAGAAATAGATAAATATATAGCAGTGCTTCTGCTCTCATAGTTTATTTCAAGTGTTTTATCATTTTTTATTGTCTTACGCATTACTAAATTTTTAATCTTAATTTATTTTCCATTACTAAAGCAGATTAGCAATTATAATACAATCTATGATTTTATCAATTTATAAACTTTACATTTTTATTTTAATAGCAACTTTGTTTTTTCTTCAGATGTCCTTATCAGGGATGTTGTAACATGCATCCTTTGTCACTCTCGGATTTAATACCTGATCAGCTAGCTTTGCAGCAACTTCACAAAGAGTCACATTGAGCACTATAAGTTATAGAATTCTTTTTTAATCCTATTTGAATAATTTATAATATTTAATTTTTGTATTAATTGTTTGTTTTGTTTAAATCTTGTGTTTTAATTTTTGTGTTTTTAATCCTATTTGAATAATTTATAATATTTAATTTTTGTATTAATTGTTTGTTTTGTTTAAATCTTGTGTTTAATTTTTGTGTTTTAATCTTTAAATCATACTATTGTTTATTAGTTAAAATAATACAATTCCTTTGCTTTTGCATCGTATCCACTTTCTTTTCATTAATACAAGATAAAAGTAAGAGAGCTAGAAAAGTGTAATGCACCTTTCAAGAATTTTTTGTAATTAACTTTCTTTTTAATATTTTGAAAGTGTGTGCAATTTCAGCTCAGATGATTGTAATCATTAAAAAAATTATAATTTTCAGTAACTCCAACCATTTCTTAAAAATTAGTTAACCTGTTTCATGGGAAAAATCAAAAGCATAACATAACCTTCTCAGCTTTTGATGTAATAAAATATAAATTATAACGTACTGAATATCTTACAAATTACAATATTTTATTTAATTGTTAATAGAATTTAAAAAAAAGTATTTGACAAACCTATTTCATAATAGCACATGTTGTGTTAGTCAGCCAATACACTTCATATGTTTTGTTTGCTTTGTTTTCATTTCAAAACATGCGATTGCTTTTTAAACTTTATTCATGAACATACATTTAATCCCAAAAAGATACTGAAAATTATGTTTTAATAGTAAAATAATTTTTCTAATTTGGAATTAATTAAGAAATAAAAGTAACTAAAATTAATCTATTAAAACTACTGAAAAATATTTGTTAAAACAAAGTTTCTTTAGAAAAAAAAATCTAAAGATTATTTTTGATTGTTTTCTAATCATATCAATAAATGTATTATCTAATGGCTGTTATTATTATTATTATTATTATTATTGAAACAATAATCTCAATCACATTTAAAACAAAAAGAATGAAATATAAACAAGTTTTTGACTCTCATTATTAAAGTCAACACACTACCAATGTCTGTGCATAAGTTATTTGTTATTGGTCAATTTTGTTGTAAGGAACATAAATTGATTTTGATGCAATACTGAAACAAATAATGGAATATAATATGTAAAACCAATCAATTTAGAAAACAGCAATACACTAAGATCATGGCTGTAAGTAATTATCCTGTTTAATTTCTGTTAATGCTCTTGATTCATGAATTACAACAGCGAAATCAACACCCTGTAACAAAAAGAAAAAAACAAAACTGATTAAAAAATTTGAAGGTATAGGAAGCTACATTAAAAATAAGAAAACTTTATTAAATAATAAAACTGACAAAACATAGAATTGATGCTGAACTTTTATATAAATATATATTTCAATTTATCAATTTTCATTCGATGATGAGTAGTTAGTATAATAACCATTAATATAATTATAAAATACTCTTTAAAAAACAATAAAACCATGATTGTTTAAAAAAATCTATACTTTGTTAGACACATTCTGAACAAACTTTTTGTTTTTTGAAATTAAACAAACTTTTTGTTTTGTAAAATTATTAAGGAATTAAGGAGAAAGAAATTTATTACGATTCCAGATTATTAATTTTCTTGTTGTGTTTCATAGATTACATCATGATCCAGCACACTACTAATATTATAATTCCTTTTTTTAAATGAAACTGTACCAGCAAGCCTCCCAATGGAACTACTAACTTTTCTCCCCCACCACAGGCTAGCGATACCAAAAACTGAATATAAAGACAAGATCATAACTCAAGTGAATGCATTCCCTTTGCTCTGATATCATCATATTCAACTCACTCTTATGCGACAATGACAAGACAATGAGAATTTTCACACACAAATAGAAAATGTTTACCTAGGGTATTAAAACTTTACAACATAAATATAAACATGTGTAATACACAAATCTTTTTTTCTGATGTAGAGTTACTCATACTCTATAAATATCTCTGTATAGAATACAGTGTTTTACTAAATATTATTTAGTAATAATGATATAAATAATAATATTGCTTCGCATACTATTACCTTGCTTAGTAAAAAAAGATATTCTTCATTTTCAACTAATTAAACAAAAATGATCATATCCAGGCAAACTGAGCCATTTTCATAATGTAATTTAAATTATTGTTACCTACATGGAAAACTCCAAATCTAAGTTTTACTCATCTGAAAAAGGTTATCATCTAAGTTATCTAAAACCTAGATAATAAACTAACAGATTTCATTGTTTACACTGATCCTCTTATATTGATAGTTTTGGCCAAAGTTAGGTTTCTTATTTCTATTGAATTGTTAATAATAATTTACTAGTAATAGAAATTATTAATCCTATTAGTGAAGGAAGTGAAAACATGCCAAAGCTATCATATACTGCATAATTTTTACAATCCTCTTCAATAATTTCAGCCATCTTTCAGCTGTAATCAACTGATTTTTTGATTTGAACAAATTAGATATTTTGTTCACCATAAAAAGTTTTAAGATTTTATCTAGTAAAAACGTAATTTGATAAAGTGATATTTAAGAACTAGTAATGATTAAAAAACTTTAATGGCCACCATTTCAGAATTTTTAAACTTATTTTTTAGAGTTCATACCACATTAACATTTTTCAATCCTTTTTTAAAATATACATTTTTACTGACAAAACAGAAATTGTCACACAGAGGAAAAATAAGATAGGGTACCTATCATACTTTATGAAATTTTTTGTTTACTTTGATATTCCAAATCATTCCCTTAAGTCCAGGGACTTTGATTTTTTAAAGTACAGTACTTATATTCAGATAAATAAACTGTTGTTAAAATTAAAATTTATTTTAAAAACAAATCAACAAGACTTAAATAAAAATTTATCTACAAGTATTTAAGTTTTTTTAAAGATAAATTCAGCCCTCCAAATTTTTGTTTCTTTTTACACTCACTGAAAGTCTTATAAATATTCTCAGTGAGGAGTATAACTTTTTATTGCTGCACAACACACATCAGGAATTTTTCTCAAGTATACTACTCAAACAAGTTATTTTTCTTAATTCAAGTAAAAGTATTACTATGCTTAAATTGAACTTGCTTTAAATAAGGAAAACATTATATTTCAGTTCAATTAGATTACTAATAAATTATACTTTAAAAAGATACCTCAAATTTTGTTAGACAACGGTTTTTTTTCCATTTGGTAAACCGCGAGTCTCGAATATGTCATTTTATTCATTTTTTTAATGTACCTTTATGAATCACATCACTAGGTAGCAGTACTTGATAATAGTGGGTAGCATACAAAAATTTGATAATGTACTTAATATAATACGATTTAATAGAAAATATACTACAGCTTGTTTTAATAGTAAATGTTATTATGTAAATGAAAGTACTGAAGGTGAAACAATATTTTAATTCCCATCACTTCTTTAAAAAAAAAATAAAAGTATTAGTTTACGAGATTATATTAGTTTTATTAAAAAAGGAATAAATAGAAGAGAAATAAATATGATTTTTAAAATAGAATTTAACGATAAAAGTCAAGGGTTACATTTACAAAGTAATAAGTGCAATATCACATCACAAATTTTTCATTCGTAAAGCTCATTATACTAGTTTTATTAAAAAAGGTAAAATACAGTATGAAGTGAATGAAATGGCTATCAACAAAGATAATTGGCCATGAAATTCGATTTGTTTGTTCTAAGGCAATAAATTTTAATAATAAATTCCTAAGATAACAATCAGTAATTCATAAAAAGAATAATCATCTATTCTGTAATACAAATAAAACTGTTTTTAACAAAACTATACTGATATCAAAAAAGGGAAGACACTAATTTCTATTATCAAAATCTGTTATCAAGTTAGAATTTTCTTTTAAAAAAATACATGTTTAATATATGTAATAGACAATAGATATACAAGGTTTATTTTTTTCAAGGTCCGATTGGTCGCGAAATAAAACCCTGCGCAAAAATCTGATTAACCTTTGCAGAGCATCTCTAGCATGGCCTTCAATCACGCTGCATCACATTGTTTAGTTCTGAACACTCAGCTAGCACGTAAACATGTTTACAACAATAGCATTTTCCACCAAGTGTGAAGTGCGTGCAGTAATTCAATTTCTTCAGGCTGAGGGTGTAATGCAGCTGAAATTCATTGATGAATAAGTAATGTGTACGGCGAAACTTCAATGAGTGACAACAAAGTGTGACAATGGTGCAGGAACTTTAAAGCAGGACGTGCAGATGTTCATGATGCAGGCGGTCAGGGAAGGAAGCGAGTGTCAACTGATGATCTCATTGAGCGAGTTGATGAGGCAATTCGAGAAAATCGTCAGTTCACAATTTCTGTATTAAGTGATTCATTTCCTGAAATTTCAAGGTCATCTCTACACCATTGTGAGTGAGAGACTTCAGTACCACAAACTGTGTGCGAGATGGGTTTCCAACATGCTGTCCGACCATCACAAAACAATGAGAATGGTAGTCTCCCTAATGTTTCACCAGTGCTACCACAATGAAGGAGAAGATTTTTTGAACAAAATTGTCACAGGGGATGAGACATGGGTCCATTTTGAAACTGAAGAAACAAAAGAACAATCCAAACAGTGGATGAATTCTCATTCTCCCAGTAAACCAAAGAAGTTCAAGCAAACCTTCTCCAACAGAAAGTGTATGGCTACTGAGTTCTGGGACCGGAATGGAGTTCTCTTGGTGGAATTCATGGAACGTGGCACGACCATCACTGCAACCTCATACTGCGTGACTCTTCAATGTCTACAAAGGGCAATTCAGAATAAGCGGAGAGGAATGTTGTCATCAGGCATTGTCTTTCTTCATGACAATGCTCGGCCGCACACTGCAGCTGTAACAAAGAAGCTCCTGCAGTGTTTTCGTTTGGAAGTGTTTGATCACCCATCATACATCCCGGACTTGGCTACATCAGATTTTCACCTCTTTGCTCACATGAAACACTGGCTAGGAGGACAACATTTTGGCGAAGACATCGAGCTGCAGACCAGCGTAGAAACATGGCCGAAAACACAGGCGGCTCTGTTCTATGATGAGGAAAGTTGGTACCACGCTACAACAAATGTCTAAATCGCAGTGGCGACTATGTAGAGAGGTAGTGTAACTATGTAAGTACTTGTTACAAATAAAAAATTTAGTATTTTCACTGTGGTTTTAATTTCGTGACCGATCGGACCTTGAAAAAAATAACCCTCGTACAGTAAAGATAATAAATAAACAATGTTTAAGTGTTCCATATAATAAGCAAAAAAAATTAAAATTTGTTACAAAATTCTTACCAGCCTGATTTTATTTGTAAGTAATACATATCACATTTACAGAAATAATACAATTCTTATGATTATTTGTTTTTAATAAATGAAATCAGGCCGCTAAAGGCCTCATAAAACAAATTTTTCTTTTTTCGTTTTTTGAGCAGAAGATATCATATTTGCAAGTCTCTTACTGTACTATTTACAACTTCATTGTAATTTTTTTGGATATGTATTATTGTTTTATTTAGTTATTCTTTAAAAATAAAACTACATAGACACAAACAATTACAGCTACAAATAACAATAACACCTACAAATATTACATTTAAAACATGTTATCATTAATAAAGAATATGCTTAAAATATGACTAGTTGTATTTTAATTAAATATCCATGAATCAGTGTTATGATGTAAAAAATCTATATGGACAACACATGACTTCCTTGTATGCCTATTAAATTTACACTTTTTTTATAAATGAAAAGTACATAAAATTTTATTTTATTAATAACTTATGATATTTTTTATTTTTTTTTATTGTTATTATTGAATTATTTATAGTAAAAATAAGTTTACAATCAAAGGTTAACAATTATTAATAAATCAATATATTTAAATTTAAAAAAAAGGAGATGAAGTTGGATTTGACCGACGTGCCTTCCCCTTGTAAGTCCAAATATTTCATTAATTTAAATTTTATTTGGCTATAACTCTGAAACCATTGAAAATAAGTACCACTTATGACATATCATTGAAAAACTCTCAATGGGAGCTGATTACTGCAGTTAACAAAAAGTACAAATCCAAATTTTTTGGACACTTGGTCCAGTTGATTGCAATCAAAAGGAGGGGAGGTGCACAACTAGATGTTATAAGTCTCATATCCAAAATTAAAAACATTCTACGGCTAATATTTTTTAAGTTATGGGAGATACATACACACACATGTATGTACATATACAGACGTTATGCCGAAACTAGTCAAAATGGATATGTCTGTTGAAATCTGAAAACCGAGAAATCTCACTATCACAATACTTCCTTTACTTCATACAAGGAAGTAAAAATGATAAAATTAAACATGAACGAGAACTTTTGATATCTTTTGGTGCATGTATAATTTCGACTGATCATCTACATTTGGTAATCAGAACAGAAAACTATTTTTATAGTAACAATTTAAAAGTGATTAATATAACAATTCACCAAGAAACAACTGGAAGAAACATTAAATAAAAAGAAATAGTCTTTACAACTTTTTTGTACTTTGTTCACACTAAAGTGAATGCCTCATTACATTAAATGTAAACATATCATATTGTATAAATATTTTTTGTTGTCCATTAACTTTTAAGGGCACGGATGATTAACAAAATTATGACAAGAATAAGTTTCATCTTTTTATTTTTGGGGCATGCAAATAAATTAAATAAGCTGTTTTTCAATGGCCTGATTCTAGATTTATTAAAAATACCAAAAATGATGCAGTAAAATTTTCAATTTACATATTTATTTAGCTTACAATTTGGTTTGTGACAGTCAGTTATGCAAATGCCTTGTATATGAACATACAGACACTAACTCAATTGAACTTAAGAAAAAAGTAATAGTTTCTTACACTTGATTTTTAAGAAATATGTTTTTATTTTTTTTGATGGTAGAAAAAGAAAAAACTAAAATAGTAAAAGAAGAAAATAAATTAAAAAATTACCTGTCTATGTTCTGTAAACAAAAAGATTTTTACATAAGATTAATGACAGATTAAATAAAGTACCTGATGTTTGGCAGCTCGTATAAATCCTTCATTGGCAGTTGCAGTCAGGGCTTTATGATGATAACCAGTACCAAAAATCACTAAAGATCTTGATTTAATTTTTCCACCTAGCCTTAACTCAGAAAATGGTACATCTGATACAACTTTAACATGAGACAAAAGTTTTTCAGTTCTTTCCTTCTCATTTGGACCACCAATTATTTCAACAATTTTACTAAAACTTTTATAGGCAGTATCACAACAAATTAAATTTTTACCTGAAAAATATTCACATTTAAAGATTACTACAATATTTGGAAAAAAATACAAGTATAAATTATACAAATAACTTACATTAAAATATTTTGTATAATTATAATCAATACTACTATACTCATACTATTAGTATTATATTCATCTCTATAGCAAAATAGTAATGTTTCTGCATCTCAAAGTAGTAGCAGTAGTACTATTTTCATCTAGATGATTCTAGGTTTTAACCATACTTAGCTTGGAATTGTTCACATTCTATAAAATTAATTTCTATCATAAGAAAAGGTTATCCAGTATTGGGTGAGTAAGCCTGTGGTTTACAAAGTTAACAAAATAATAAACAATATTAAAATGTTTATAAATTACTAAAAAAAAAAACCTATAGTAATTGATAAATACCTAACTCTATCGGGCAAAAATATGCTGCACTATATAAAAGAACTACTGATAACATACTATTGCTACAAATACATTAGGTAATGTAAACTAAACATTACACAAATTTTAATTAAAAGGTATAGAACCTGGGAACTTTTACATAATCAGTAATACACACAATATGTAAATGTATGCATATATGTATACAAAATTACTACTACATTAGTATAATAAAATTATTTATTTTCACTATTTCTTGCCATGTCTTTTATTTATTAGATTATTCATTTGAAATATCTTTGAGAAAATATACATTTTATAAATTGTTATATTTTTTAAACATAAACAATATTGGCTAACCAAACAACTTTAATCATTTATATTTCCCAATACTCAACAATATTACTCATATGGAAATTCCATTTATGAGAATATTAAAAAAAATATCTAGATGTCAATTACATAAGGTCTGATCAAAAAATAACTGAACTTTGATAAAAAAATAGTTTATTTAATATTTAAACCATTGTATAATTAAGTTCAAAAGTACTCTTCTCTCCTTCTACACATTTTTTCAAATATCCCTTCCACTTTGAAAAACTGCTCTGGAATGCCCTTTTAAAAACAACTTTTAGGATGTATTGTGAATTTTCCTTCATGGACTCTGTTATCTCAAATGTCTCTTTAATGGCAATTTTAATTTTGGGGATAAAAAAAAATTCAACAGGGGTTTGTCAGGTAAATACAGTGGGTGAAGGATAACACAGAGCAACTTATCTGTAAAAAAAAAGAGCTCATGAATTAGCAATGATGTACAGACTGACACATTCTCATGGTAAAGGAAATACAAGTTGCCATGCCAAAATTCTCTTTTCTTCTTCCTCACATTTTTGCAGCATCATCTGATGATTTCTAGATATTTTTGTCAGTTGACCATCTATTCTACAAGTAGAAACTCATAGTAAATAACGCTTTTAATATCAAAAAAAAGAAAAATGTGAACATCACCTTTGTGCTTGAATGGGTTTTGCTAGCATGCCTTTTTCAGTCTCAGTCACAATTCTCTGTCCCACTGTGTTGACAGAGATTTTATTTCCACATCATACTTATACAACCATGTCTCACTGCTGACTATTATTTACTGATAAAAAGGTTTCATCATTTGCATAATTCAAAAGTGCCTGATAGATCATTAATGATTATTGTCTTTCTGCTCTTATGTCAAGCGTTTCTAAAGGATTTTGCCAGCAACACAATGCATTTTTCAATTAAGATTTTGTGACATAAAGCCATTGAATTCCAGTCTCTTCGCTACCTGGGAAACTGTTCAAAATCTATTTGACTTCACTAAATCAGGCAATGTAGGAAGGATATGTGTGTTGACATAAATAGTCTTCTTGGATGAGCAATGCCTTCAGTAGATTCTTGATCACTTTCTGAATTTCTGAACCATTTTGAAGTATTACGTGCAGCTCAGACAGTCCCCTTAAACCTCTTGAATCATTTTGTTTTGGTAAAAGTCACTCATCACAAAGATCACTGAAAAATCAAACCAAAGCATTTCTACACCTTGTGCAAATTAACTAAAATAATATTATTTTTGTAATATAAATGGTTTATTTTTTTATAGTGAGTAATATATTACTCTCTATTATATTTCTTTAAAATAAGTAAAATAATTTACATTACAATAAAATTTGGTAGTTAGTATGGCCAAATTTTAATTAAATTTTTCTCAGCTCTTCACACGTGCTGTACTCTTTTTCCCTAAACATGAAACTGGGATTCGTCAAAAAATAATACTTTTCTCCAGCCTTCCTGAGTCCAACTTTTATATTTTCTAGCCCATTCAAATCTTTTTTACATCATGGCAGATGCTAAAGTTTGCTTTTGACTGGTCTACAAGCACTATAACCAGCCTCTAATGAATCGTAGTTACATACTAACCTCTTCAAGATCTTTTTGAAAGTCAAAGGAGTTTTTTTAAAGATCTACTTTATTTTTTTTTATCAAAAACATATAATTTTGTGAAGGAAGTGGTAGCCCTTTTCCTCTGTTAATTTCATTTGCATTTAGGTGATACTAAACCAGTTTAATGATTCTGTTGACTGTACGTAACACATCTTACATTTAGCAGCTACATTTCATTGAATAAAGGAAGTTTTTTTCATATAAAGCAATCAAAACAGCCCTCTTTTTCCTTAGATATTTCATCCATTATTAAAAATTCTCTATTCACACAAACAAAAATATACAAAAAATCTAACAAAATGATAAAATAACCAGGAAAAAAGAACTGAGCACTTACTGAACTACAAACGTCTCAAAACTTTTTAAATATAATCAGCTGATATTTGGAGAGAAACATCTGAAAGCAGGTTGATCAACAACAAAATACAAAAATTTGTACTTGTTTCAATTAATCTGTACAAAGTTGTATTTTGAAAAAATGCTACACAAAAACTAATTGTAATAAACATGGATAATGAGGGATTATGTGTTAGTCATTATGGTATGCAGTTATGTTAACCAAATATCTTAAAATATATCTATAAGCACCAGAGTAATAGAAATTAGGTTATTTTTTAACAGACCTCATATTTAAAAAAACCTGTTAAAATTAATAAAAAGTTACAGATATAAAGAAAAAAACAGGTGGGTAAAAAAAATAAATCATGAAATATGAAATATTACACCTGAAGTTAACATTATAAATGGATTTATGAAAATTAGTCATTTTTTTGGACCCAAAAAATGTATCAGTTCACTATTATCATTCATTTTGCATGACAGTTTACTCAAAACAACAGTTAGAGTAAATTTTTTTTTTAAGTACATCAATAGTGAAATTTTATACATGATATGTTGACTAGGGTATTATACAGTTATGAGTGAACTTGTAACATGAGGAGCAAAAAATAGAGTACAATACCACATCTCCAACATGCTAGTTTGGCTTGTACATTATATACTATATACAGCAGAAATATTTTACATATGACATGCACGTTTACTTTCTCTCCTTTATTTGTATACTTTGATTTATACTTATCAAAATCATCAAGGAAAGTAACAAAAAACACCACACAAAAATTTCTGTCACAGGTTTTTATGCACAAACTGCATTTATTAAATCTAAAAAATCATTCTAATCTATTTTTTTCTTCATTCTAACAGAATATGTCAAAACTTAATTCATACAAACTAATTAGCTTTAAAATAATCATTTATCTTTGTTGTTTAATAATCTTATACCTGTAATAATCAAAACAGTTTTGTAGTTTATTCAAGTACTCCACAAATTCATCACTTACATTATTAGTCTCCCAACTTCGTTAATTTTTTAAAACATTCTTTGGCATCATTCATTGATACAACTGGGAGAGTAGTAGATTCATTTTCAGTTTCAGCTTTGCTACCACCTGCAAGACTATAAGTTACCTCAGTAATAATATTTTCATTAGTTGGAATTTCTGTAGTATATATTTCCTCATCGGCTGTTGTGTAGTCATCTACTGAGTATTCTTGAAAGGCTGATTTTTTTGTTGAGTTAAGAGTTTGAATCCATTCTGAGAGTGGTATATCATCTTCATCATGGTAATCTTCCATCGAAATATGGTGTGGAATGAGACCATATTTTTCATCATTCATTAGAAATGAATTGGAGTTAATAGAGAACACCACTTTTTTAAAAATAAACTGTACAGTTTGTTTTAGGAAGAAACACTAAAATGAAAACGCATTCACTGACACGACTACAGTATTACTGTACTGTATTTGGCTACTGGGTATCTGATCAATCACTTTAACGCAATACTGTTTGTTTAACTGATTCTATGGTACAGCACTGTATTTTTAAACTGAAAATTATGACTAGTGAATTTACCAGTGGGAGTAGGACAGGTAAAATTTATCTTTAACCAGGCAACTCTCCAGACATTCACTTAAATTGTTTAAAATGTGCTACAGAGTTCGATAAACCTGTTTGGGCGGTTTTGATAGAACATTGTTTGGCCCCAGTCTTTCCTAAAGTTTGCAAACAGAAAAACCTGAGTAATTAAAATAACTATAGCCTTTGTAATATCACAATCGAACTTGTATTGTGCGTACTTTTTTCTTTTTCTGTTTAGCCTCCAGAACCACTGTAAGGTATTACTTCAGAGGATGATATGTATGAATGTAAATGAACTGTAGTCTTGTACACTCAGGTCGACTGTTTCTGAGATATGTGGTTAATTGAAACCCAACCACCAAAGAACACCAGTATCCACAATCTAGTATTCAAATCTGTACAAAAGTAACTGTGTGTACTGTACAATGTCCTGTTACAAACCTTTTGTTCACCCTTCAGACCTGACCTGAACAATCCTAAGATAAAATAGTACAAGTAATAGTAAAAAATAATAGTAGTAGTAAGATAATATACTTGTTACTTAAAACAACTGAAAAGATCTGCCATCCTAACAAAATGAACATAATGTAAGGACTATAAATCATCTGCCATCCATGTAAAATCTTTAGGGGTAGAATGATGATGGTTGAATTAGTTACACATTCCAGGTTAAGTATTTTGTAAATAAAATGTGGCTACCTTGATAAATTGATTATCATTCAAGAACATGATGAGCAATCTTGAACATGCTATTACCACACAATACTTGCGTATAATAAAATACAGTAGATATTCCAAGTACATGGTATCAGGTATGATTTGAATAAATAATAATGAAAAGATTCTTATTAAAGATACATTAAAAAAAAAAAAATACATTAAAAAAGATACATTAAAAAAAGGTAAAAGAAAACAAATAAGATACATCATTTGCATACTTTAACCACTACTACGAGGTTTATTTTTTTTCAAGGTCCGATCGGTCGGGAAATAAAAACCTGTGTAAAAATCAGATGAACCTTTGCGCATATGTGTTGCGCACCGTCTCTAGTATGGCCTTCAATCACGCCGTCTCACTTAGTTTATTTCTGAACATACAGCTAGCACGTAAACATTCTACAACAATAGCATCTCCCACCAAGTGTGAAGTGGGTGCAGTAATGCGATTTCTTCAGGCTGAGGGATGTAATGCAGCTGAAATTCATAGACGAATAAATAATGTGTATGGTGAAACTTCAATAAGTGACAGCAAAGTGCGACAATGGCGCAGGAACTTTAAAGCAGGACGAACAGATATTCATGATAAAGGCGGTCAGGGAAGGAAGCGAGTGTCAACCAATGATCTTGTTGAGCAAGTGTGGATGAGGCAATTCGAGAAAATCGTCATTTCACAATTTCTGTATTGAGTGATTCGTTTCCTGAAATTTCAAGGTCAGCTCTACACCATTGTGAGTGACAGACTTCAGTACCGCAAACTGTGTGCGAGATGGCTTCCCAAGATGCTGTCCGACCATCACAAAACAATGAGAATGGTCGCCTTCCTAACATTTCATCAGCGGTACCACAATGAAGGAGAAGATTTATTTAACAAAATTGTCACAGGGGACGAAACATGGGTCCATTTTGAAACTGAAGAAACAAAAGAACAATCCAAACAGTGGATGAATTCTCATTCTCCCAGTAAACCAAAGAAGTTCAAGCGAACCTTCTCCAACAGAAAGTGCATGGCTACTGAGTTCTGGGACCGGAATGGAGTTCTCTTGGTGGAATTTATGGAATGTGGCACGACATCACTGCAGCCTCATACTGCGTGACTCTTCAACATCTACGAAGGACAATTCAGAATAAGCGGAGAGGAATGTTGTCATCAGGCATTGTCTTTCTCCATGACATGCTCGGCTGCACACTACAGTTGTAACAAAGAAGCTCCTGCAGCGTTTGATCACCCCCAAGTCCTAGCCAACCAGGACTTGGCTCCACCTGATTTTCACCTCTTTGCTCACATGAAACGCTGGCTAGGAGGACAACATTTTGGCACAGACATCGAGCTGCAGACCAGCGTAAAAACATGGCTGAAAACACAGACAGCTCTGTTCTATGATGAGGGTATTGGAAAGTTGGTACCACGCTACGACAAATGTCTAAATCGCAGTGGCGACTATGTAGAGAGATAGCGTAACTATGTAATAACTTGTTACAAATAAAATTTTTTTTTATTTTCACTGTGGTTTTAATTTCGTGACTGATCAGACCTAGAAAAAAAATAACCCTCATATAATAAAATTAAAGTAACATGTTTTAAACAATAACTTCATTAAATGCCATGACTGAATTTCGGCTAGTTTTACACCTTCAGAAAACAAAACTCTTATCATAGCATGTTGTTCTTCCACTGTACACATTTCAAGCAGAGCCATCAATTTAAATTAAGAGGTTATAATAATCAAGACGTTTTGAAACAGATGATATTTTCTGTTAGGGTGCTAACTTGGAAGGCAGACAGTTCCAGTTTATTTAAGTAGTTTTCAACTGTTGCAATCTGTCTCTAATAGCGAAAGACCTTTATGCTTCATAGCAGATTTCTTGTAATAATTTTTTGGGGGTTAAATCCAACATAAGGTTGACATTTTTATGTAAATATAATTCAAAAATACTGAAATTACAAAACTTACCAATGATACATTTTTAACTTTGAAGAAGTCACATGACTTTTCCATGGTATGCATGTGTATGTGTGCATACAAACACATCAACACACAAAGAAGTGTTGTATCATCACCTGGTACTATCACTGTTTAAAAATGGGCTTTTATATTTCTTTCTCAACAGGTTCTTTTTCTACAATTATTGTGAAATATTAAAATATTAAAATAATTTCAGTTTATTTTATAGATTAATACCAACAATTCAATAACACCAAGCAGAAAAATTCACAAAAGTACACATTAAATTGTAAATCTGAATTCACAATTTAGTCTTAATTCAATGTATATAATATGCTCACATAAAAAATCATTTTAGCGACAGATTTACACTTACCAAAAATAATTTCATCTAAGATAGGTTTAACAGGTCGTTTTCTTTCCCATTCTGCCTGCTGATTAAGCAGTGGTTCTCTGAATATCCAATTAGAACCACCATTAGTTAGAGCAGAAACATACGCAATCATAGTAGATACATCTAAATTAATGGTAGTTATGTCTGGCCTAAGAATATTATGAGTAAGAAAAATATCAATTAGCATTACTAGAAATAAATTTAATCTAAAAATAAGAAAACTTCTTCATGCTTAATTCTTATCATTACACAATTAAAATTAAATTAACTTGCCACTCCAAATAAATCACACACCACAGATACTTGAAATCAACTATGTTTAATTCAGTGTTTTCTAAAATAACTTTTCAGAAGTTAACTACATACAATCTTTAAATTGTTTATGAGTGGCATTAGCACGGCGATCTCTTTTAGAGTCTACTTACAATTAATAATTTATTTAAGTTCATCATGTGTTCTTTTGGCGCGTTTGATCAATAATTTTATTTTCATAAATGAAGTACAGGCCAATCTTTTTTTTTATTTATTTTTAGTTTCATTTCAATAATTTTGTTTTTAAATTAGTTCAAAATTATGTTTCATAGTATTATATTGAAAATCAATGCTTTAAAATGTAAATGGATAATTAACTGTCTTAAAACCAATCTTTGCATGCAAACGGTTCTTGTTTCTTGGCATCCTTCACCATACCAAGAATACTTTTTTTTTATTTCCTTTTAATTAAAAAGATTTTACTTTTACTTTCCTGGCTGTGTAAGGTGTACGACTGTATAAACCTTATGCTAAGTGTAATAGAGTGTAATACACCATACAAGGGAAAATATGCTAATCATAGTTTTTTGTAGATCTTGACATTTCATGATCCTTTTAATTAAAAAAAATGCAGTTTTAGCATTGAAATTGAATTCCAGAAAGTTTTCATACATAAGTATATTTATTTTGCTTGATATCTTCAGACTGGAAAGACTGATCTGGATGAAATTTGGTGTGATGATTTCTGTATATGGTGTGTTGCCACTTAATCTTTGCCATTTAACTGGTCCTTAACCAGTTATAACACCACGGGCCAGTAACTCAAAATTTTAATCAAATAGTTGAATATTTTTATATAATTTCTTACTTGCATAATTATACACTGTATGTTCCACTTAATTTTTCACCTAAAAAGTACCCTCGATAGCCAGAGTTCCCAACTTTGCCAGGAACCGGTATTTTTTCTTTTTTTAGAAAATTAATATATCACATCAGCTTACAAGCATAAGCATGTTATTTGATATTCATGTTGTATGAAAAATGCCAAACATGATGGATTAAAATATGGATACATCTGCATTAAACATGAAAAAAATTTCATTGTGACATAGACTAGGTAATTGAAATTGCTTAATTTTTCAACGTTAATTTTCCTACAATTTCACATGATAAATGATAAGTTACTAATCACATTGATAATCACTAATGATAAATTATAACCACATGATAAATTTCATATGAGAAATAAAAATCAAGTTTTTTGTACAATGTAATTTAAAATAATGAATGCATTAAAAAAAATTATAAATGTTGCTTTTTAAATGCATAAATATAATAATTAATCATGATTTATAAAAATAACAGATGTCTCTACATATATCAATCTGAAGATTCAAATAATTCATCAACATAGTGACCACTGTGCCAATTAAACTCAAAAAACAACAACTTAACCACCAAACCCAGTAAGAGAAAAACCTAAAAAGACTAATACCAATAGTTGACTTTTGCAGGATCCTGCATCATCAGTCAGTATATAATTCTACACTTACATCAACAAATAACAAACATTAAAAAGAAATAAAAATTTAGCAAACATAAACCCTAACAACCACAAAACTGCTACAACCCACAATGTCTTTAATTAAAACATCATCTTCAAAAACAATCTGTTGGTTAATCATTTCAAACTCTTGTAAAAATTTATAAATATATTTTTCAAGTATACTCATTTTTTGAATTGTTACAAATTTCCAAAATTTCTAAGTTATTTTTATAATCAGTAATACTATGCTTACATTGCAACAAATAGTCAGCCATATTATATACACCTCCTCTTTCTGTTTCTGTAAGCACTGTAATGTTCCATAATTTTTTTTTTTAAAAGATCTGTTAATTTTACCAATATAAATCTTATTGTATTCATTACATTTAATCCTATATATTCCCATAAAATCCTCTCAACCACCACTTACTACTCTCTTTTTTCTGTTTAGCTTCCAGAACCACCATAGGGTATTACTTCAGCGGATGAATGAGGAGAATATGTACGAATGTAAGTGAAGTGTAGTCTTGTACAGTCTCAGTCGACTACTTCTGAGGTGTGTAGTTAATTGAAACCCAATCACCAAAGAATGCCGGTATCCACAATCTAGCATTCAAATCCACGTAAAAGCGCCTTTACTAAGATCTGAACCTTAGAACTCTAGAATTTGAAATCAGCTGATTTGCAATGACGAGTTCACCACTAGACCAACCTGGTGGGTTTCTATAATTTCACTATCAAAACCATTAAATACTAATATTTGTTTTATTACACATATTTCTTTCTTGATTTTGTTTTCAGTGTTCATTGTTCAATGTACAAAATAAAATCAAGTTTTTACATGTACCAATTTTTTGTGACCATGGGTGATTAGACTTTACATGTTTCTAATGCCATTCATTGTGGATTTTCTGTGAAATTTAGGGAATTTTAATTTGACATTTTAAAATTAAAAAAATAAATTCTTCTTTTTTATTGGCTGAACAAATATTTTTTCTATAAATTTTAATATATCTTGTTATCTATTGTGTGTAGAAGTAAAAAGTTAAAATTTACAAAAAACATTACTGAAGACGGACTTATGCCCAAAAGCGCTTTAATGAAAAAAAAGTAAGGTAAGAGTGTTCTTACTATACTTTGCAGAGTGGCTGAATAAGTTTTATATTATATAATTAGCTAGATTTTACATACAGAGGAGATATGGACTACAAAAAGTTTAATTTAAATAAATTAATAATATTACATATATATATTGTGTATATACAATTATATACACACAATTATACCCTTAAATAGACAAAATAGTATCTATTTTTTAACATTTTTTTTTTATACATTCTGAAAGCAAAGATTGAAAATACAGCCTACATAATCATGTTAACATTTATTACAAACAGAATCACACAATTTGTGACCATCACCATGGTGTAAAAAGAAAGATAGTATTGGCTTGCTAACAGAAATACAACAGCTAATAGTATCAGCTCAACAGAAATATTATACAAGTAAAACTGGTTTTATTCAAACTCAATTATTTACACAACAATCAATGTGCATATAGAAAACTATGTAAAACATAGAAAATTTTTAAATATGTCTTTTGTACAAATAATTTTATTACAACTAAATAATCTTATATAATCAATTATTAATAAGTAACCTCACATAAGTAACAAGACGAGGATTAGAGGAAAGGAGAAGTGGTCTCATCTAATAACAAGTACCACCAATGTAACAGCATCTTTTCATTGAAAAAAGAGCATCATAAATATGATAATATGGTCCGCAGTTATTATAGTAAAATGAAATTTTACCCTTTCAAAGAAAAGAAAAACAAAAATAAAAGGAAATACAAGATTAACATGATGAGTTGGTATTGAAAAAAATAATAATTAAAATACATAGCAAAATATATAACATAAATCAATTTGAACTTACTTTGATAGAAGATCAGCCGAACTATCATACACGCAATTATCACAGTCAGATAAACCATCTGAATCACTTTCAGAAAAAAATTCTGTATTTAACTTAAAATTATTTATTTGTTCATAAAAATTCTCTTCAATTTCATTACCTATTATATTTATATTCAACTTACTTAAACTATCAGCTAAAGTTTTTGTCACACCTGATGCAAAGAAAAAATAAACCTGAAAAAAAATGGATATTAATTAATTTCTGCTCTAAATAAGTTTATGTAAAGTACTGTTAAAATTGGGTATTGTTAAATATTGTTATAAGGGTACATAATCTGAAGGATCATGCACCTGGATGATTAATACTTTAAATTACCAACACATAAATTAGTTTTTTGCATGAATTTTTTCTTGTAGTTTTGTACATTTTCATATAAATCCCAATACATCCAGTTCACTTTTAATTTATATAAAAATCTATATAAATACATATACAGGCTGATTCAAAGAAACAGGAAATTTTGAAAGTTGTGTTGGTAGCCGTGGGCGATTGGTACCACTTGATAAGTGGCACCAGCCTCTCTAACCTAACTTGCCATTTAGTTGTCATGGATCCTTGGAGTGGTGCGCAATGTGCATTTGCTATCAAAGCGTTTTACAAAAACAATGACAGTGTGGAGGGAGCACGTAGAGAATTTTATTCTGGGATGGCACGACTGTGTTTCATCAGCACATGCAATTAAAACATGGATATCTAATTTTGAGGAAACTGGTTCGGCAATGAAAAAACCTCCAGGCCATGAGCGAACCGTCCATACACCACAGAATGTTCAACAAGCTTTACAAGATGCTGTCACATGAAGTCCACATCGGTCAATCCGTCATCTCTCAGCATCTTTACAATTGCGTAGTTCAAGTGTTCGAAAAATGTTAGTGAAGGACTTGCAATACCATCCATACAAGTTGCAGATCGTCCAGGAACTGAAACCGAACAATGCAGTTGTGGGAGCACAATTGTGTAATGTAATGCTTCAGAAGATAAATGATAACGAAGAGTTTGTTCACGAACTGTGGATGTCTGACAAAGCGCATTTCCACCTCAGTGGATTTGTTAACAAGCAAAATTTCAGATCTGGGCACAAGAAAATCCTACGCAGCTACACCAGCGTCCTTTGCACAGCCAGAAAGTGACCGTGTGGTGTGCTATGTCATCTTACGGTGTTATAGGCCCTCATTTTTTTGAGGATGACAACAGTCTTGCGATTACAGTGACGTCAGCTCGTTACATAGCCATGCTTGAAACCTTTGTTGTGGAACAACAAAAGAGATTTCCACCGATTCTTAACACAGCCTGGTTTCAACAAGACGGAGCAACGTCACATACTGCACGAATATTGATGGCAGCTGTATGCCGATTGTTTGGACAACGTGTCATTTGACAAAATGATGACATTAGATGGCCTCCCAGATCACCTGATCTCTCAGCTTGCGATTACTTTTTGTGGGGTCACCTTAAAAGCAAAGTGTTCCACAGTAGCAACGGAAGAACTGAAGGCAAAGATCCAAGAAGCAATTGCGGAAATTCCAGTTGAGATGTTACGTCCAACCATGAACAATTTAACAAAGAGACTTCGTGAATGTTTACTTAGAAGAGGAGGTCACCTGCAAGATGTCATCTTTAAAAAATAAACTAAAATGTATGTATCCTAAAATGGCAACATTTGTACAATTACATGAAATAAAATTCATTTTTTCATTAACGTTATTTAATTTTTTTAATTTCCCGTTTCTTTGATCACCTGTATTTTTTTTTTTAAATCTGAAATTATTTTTAATTTATGAAACCAAAGTAAAATAAGAAGAAAAAAATAATTTTATAGGGTAAATTTGATTAAACATACAATCTAATTTTATAATAAACAAACAGAAATAATACTATTTTTTTTAAATTAATTTAAGATTAATTTAATCTTTTCAAGATTATATTAAGACATTCAGATTTAGTTAATTTGATAATAGAAGGTTGAGAGCAGGGTGGAAACTGTAAAAGACAATAATTTTAATTTACAAAATAAAGAGTGAAAAACAAACAATGAAGGGTTAAAAGATTATAATAAAACAGAAAGAAATGGAGAACAGCATCAAACCAGAAAAATCAGTGATGACCATATATTATAGTATAGTTTGGTTATGCAGGATAATTTCCATGACTACTGAAACAAATTTAAAAAAATCTGTTCCCTGTTTTTAAAGTAAATTTCTTCCAGAGTGATATAATATGTGTAAAAATGAATTACCTCATTAAACCCCCACCTAATTCCCTTTCATTGTTGATACTCCTCCATGATAAGATCTTTAATAAAATATAAATAAAAAATTAAATCATACATCAAGAGAATAAAATAGGTTCACCAAACTCCGGGATTTGATCTTCAGGCCCATTTCGGTCACTATTAGGTTTGATGAGGATGCAAACTCTCATAAACCCTTCGATTAATTTAAGAAAAACTGAAATACTGGGAAGTTTAACTGCTGTTTTAAAAAATTGAAAGTCATTAATGTTATCTGGAGGGGGCCATTTGATAATAAATTAACAGAAGCCAAAATACTGCTATAAATGGACATTTTTTGTTAATATAAGTTGTTTTAACTTATATTTTTGTTTTGAGACAAACAAAAAGCTTAACGGTATAAAAATAGGTTTTAACCCAATCAGTCCTTAAGACTCTCATAAGTCTAATTAATCACATCAATAAAAAAAGACACACACATTTTATATTCACATCTTTTCAAAATAATAGAACTTCTGAGGGGCATAATCAAAATCAGTAGTATCAAATTTTGAGTTTTCCCAAAGCTCCAGGCCTCCTTAAATTTTAGATTTGAAAGCCTTACAATGATTACCTAGCCAATGAAATAGATACAGAAATGTAATAATTATGACTACTACTATAGAAAAATAATAGGGATGAGAATTAAAATAATTTCCACAGCGGAATACTAATTTTAAAATCAATTTACTATGAAAGTACACTAAAACAATAATTTTTTTTTTTAAACTGAACAACTAAAATAATCACATGAGTATCATATAACGATATACCATATAACAACAATATACCCCTATAAGTTCAACATGAATACCATATAACATTTTGCAACAAAAATAAAAATAAATTCAAAAAATACAGTACTCTCAAGAAATACACTGAGAACTCCAACCAAAAAATCCATTAAAAGCTAAAATTACTAATAAAAATGAAATACAAAGAAATATAGAAGTTTAAATGTAAACATTATAATACTGTAAGTTAAAAAATGTAAAATATATGAATAATAAAAATGTATATAAGAGCATAATTTCATCTTACCTGTGGCTGTTCAAACATGTAATTATTTTGTTTTGCACATTTAATGTACTGAATGGCATGATCAACAATAGATTTTTGTCCAAACTCTCCACCACCTGCATCCATATAAATAAAATGTTTCATAACATACACTGACAAACTTTAAAATAACTTGCACAATAATTTTTTTCTGTATTCACTGTTACTTCTTAAAAAAATCCATAATATTAATGTCAGTTTATTAATATATAACAATAAAAATAATAAAACTATGTAATTTGTGGACCTACAACACAGAAATAAATAATTTTAGGAGTTTATAAACTTGATATTTTTAAATGCTAAATTTGAAAAAAGTTAGTTTTAAAGCGTATAGACTTTCTTGTTACCAGCAACTTCATCATCATTTATATTTAGGTAAGAAATTATTAAATAAATATATTTTTTAAGCAAAACATGATATTTTGATGGCAAACAATAAACTAGCAAATACATTTATTGTAACAATCATCCAAGGAAAAGTTTAATACATCAGATCTTGCTATGTAATATTTTTGAATATATCATTTATAAAAGATTCCAAATCCCAAATGATAACCCAACATGAATTTATAAGACAATGGTCTACAAAAAATAATTTTATCCAATTCATAGCATAAGATTAGGCAATTTGTAGTAGAGTCTGGGCAGTATCTTTTATTCCAGAGTCTGTTCCATTTTTTCAGGTGTACCATGTCTAACTTGAAGCCCTTGTTATTTTCAATATTTATACTTTATTTTATTGATTGTATTAAGTACTCTGAATTATTACATTTTGAGGATGATACAAAGCTTTTTAAAACTATCTGTTATGTTAATGATCCAGAATTATACAAAGGGACAGACTTATACAAAGGGCAATAGTAAGATTTACTATTGCTGTGATAATAATAAGCTAAATTTTAACATTAAAAAATGTAAATGTATGATAATTGATCATAAAAATCATACTGATTTTTTTTTTACACAGTATACTTTAGTAATAATAATTTCATTATCTTAATTAATTTAATTAACCATATTTGAATGACTGTAAACAAGATTAATAAAAATTTAGGATTCATAATACATAAAAGAATTTTAACAATATATTTATACTTTTCATTGCTTCTTTAGAATACAATTCTGTGATCCAGAATTATTACCAAAATGTAATAATAAGAAGAGGTAAATATTAAAAATTAAAAAATACGACTGTCCAAAAACCATTGCTCTTTAATATAAGTTAATTACATATATAGGATAATTAATGATCACACAGGTGACAATTTTGTATACAGTATAATTTTTTTAAATTTAATTAAACACACTTAAACATATATATATATATATATATATATATATATATATATATATATTAAATAGGCTACATAAATATATATATTTATGTAGCCTACGACACTCCTGGTAACATACGGATTCCAACACGGGGTCATTCATCTAAGTTGCTTTAGCTGTTGAGCTGCTACGGTGGAACATACATACACCCTAAATATAGTAAAATAATATCATGCATGTAGCGAGCAGGGGCGAAGTGGACCGTAGCCCCAGCCGAAATTGTTGGGTATCGCCCGACAATTATTAGATTTATCACTCAGGTGTTAAATGTAGTATGTTGGGTCCAAAGAATCCATTTTTAGCATTTTACATTTTCATAATGTATAACACCTCAAAAGTATTTTCACAAAATTTGAGATAAATCGCTACATAATCATCTCCCTAGTCAGTAACCTCCTCCTATATACCTTTACCCGCCATTATTTGACCCTGCAAGAGTAATGCTGTTACTCGACGCGTGAGTGCCGCGCTCACTTTGACACAATACTAAATAAAAATAATTGATTACTGAGAATTTCCTGCAAGCAAGAGATGCAACACTTGTTTATTGCATTCCAAACACATGCATTCCAAGAATTTGCATTCCAAGAATCTTCAATAAGTTTTCAAGTTCTTTTGCCGGGTTCAGCTAGTCCTATAAAAATGGATGAACTAAAAACCTTAGCATTTTCACACACTACAAATCATTTCAAAGCAATACTTAACAGTGGTTCTGAAGGTCAAACAAAAGAAATAAATAAAAAATAGAAGCATGTGGAGCAAAGATCGATTAAAAACGAGCTACGTATTTCTATGTAAATCTCTTTCTGAATTGAAGTTAATAATTGGATTCGGGGAACCATTCAGGAACGGATCATTAAATTAGAAGAAATTTAATTAAATATTTTATCACCAATTACATTATTAAGAATAAAAGAAAGGGATTATTAGTTAATATTTAGTAAAATTGTGGCACAGACTGAACCAATGGTGGTGCGCCGGGCGGCTGCACACGGCTCCCTCCCGCTAGAAGCAGTTAGTTGTCAATTAATTTACAGATTATTTAATTTAATCTCTAAGCGTATAGATTATTTTTATTTACTTATTATTTATTTAATTAATTTTATTAATAATTACTTAATAATAAGCAATGCTTACATGATCGAACATACTGTTAGTCAAAAAATTATAAGATTTTTTTCTTAAACGTTTATAAACGATAAATAACAACAGTTATATTAATTATTAATTAAATTTTACTACCGTAATTCATTGATTCAATATCATAGCAGATCTTAAAACACAATAATTTTTTATACGAATAAATTGATACTGAAAATAATGTAACAAGACCGGTATAGTGGGCCTGAATAATGGATTGCTACCAATTATTATAAAAGTAATAATAATCAGTCATAAGTTGACTGGTAAAAATACAGAAAGGGACAAAAAGGAGAACACTTTTTGTAAAGAATAGGTCCGTTTTACAATTGTCTTTTGTTATACTACCCCTTAACACAGAATGAACACCTGTTGTACGATGAAAAGAGAACAGGCTTGGAATTTAAGGGAACAAAGCCTGGGTCGATGAAAAGAGAACAGGCTTGGAATTTAAGGGAACAAAGCCTGGGTCGACTCTTCTCACGCTTCGACTTGGATCCGATCCTACAGGTAGAGCGGCTAACAATATAAATAGCTCACTAAGACCAGATAAAAGTTTAGTTCGGCGGAAATCCGTGAATCAGTTTGCGAGGCGTTACAGCGTCGGTCACGCAACGAGTTGTGCGAGTTCGTCGGACTTCCGAGAACCAGTTTGCGAGACTACGACGACGGTCCAGCGTGGAGAGTATCCAATTCGATACGATTAAGGTGACGCCACGAATAATTCAGTAACCAAGAAAGTACTATCGATAAGTTACAGTAAAACTTTAAGTGTGTATCCGAAATAAATAATCCAATAGACTTCATTCAAAAGCTGTTAAGAAATACAGCAAAACGGATTTGCAAGTGAATTTTATGAGATTGTGTGTTATGCAAGACTAGTGGTTAAAAAGGGTTAAAACTAGCAGTTTCTTTGTTAATGGGCTTGAATACTAGTTTTCTGTTTATATACCTGGAATAAATTCCGAACGATTATGTATTTTAAACTCTCTTATGTGTAATCTATATTTAGTACTTACTACTGACATTACTATCACTATTTGATGTATTGTTACTTACATGTAATAATTTTGATTGTTATCTTTGTTGATTACGTTAAGTATTTTTCTCTGTTTTTCTAACATGCTTACTGTTTTGATTATGTTATGTTTCATGTCATGTAATAATCGTTTACTACTATTATCCTGACTATTATTGAGGTTGTAATTACTATATTAATATGTGTTCATTGACTGTTTTATTATTGTCACTTATTATTATTATTACCATCATTACTGTATTTAACACCATTATTATTATTATTAATTTGCTTGGTTGTAATTTGAACATTTTAAAACAAACTATAATTATATAAACATTATAAATTGTCAACAACCTCTCAATATCCTGATCGAGCCGCCTGGAACCACACCGCACCACGCGACAATACTATCAATTATCCATTTAGAATCGTATATATGATATGTTTTTTGCTCTGTAGTTACAATTAAACATATATTTATATAGTCTATGCTACTACCCGTAATGTAAGGATTCCAGCACAGGGTCATACATCTAAATCGGTTTGGCCATTGAGCTGCTACAGTGGAACATACATACACACATGGAATACACTGTACATACATACATATATGTATATATGCCCTAAAAACATTACACTTCTTTTTGGGCAGTGGTGTAAAAACGAAGGGGTTTAAGTGCATAATTTTAAACTTTACCTATTATAAGAAAAATATACTGTACTTCATTAATATTTCTACATCAGATATTAGAAAATCAGTTTCAATCAACACATTGCACTGAATTGATTCTTTTTTTCTCTTCTTTCTTTTCATTTATAACATTTTATTCACTACTTTAGCATAAGCGAAACGAACCTTCAATCAGAAATATAATTTGTTTATATCAAAAATTAATTTAAATGTCAGGAAAAAATTTTTGAAAATATATGTTTGGAGTGTCGCTTTATATGGAAGTGAAGCTTGGACAATCGGAGTATCTGAGAAGGAAAGTTTAGAAGCATTTGAAATGTGGTGCTATAGCAGAATGTTAAAAATCAGATGGGTGGTTAACCAAACTTAACCTACGCTCGCTAACCTTGACTAATTAACACCGTAATTTTTTGAGTATTTATTTAATAAATTCAGTAATTATTGCAATTAATTTCGGGGTAATATTTAAAACATCTAACATTTAAAACTACTAAAAACATCACTAAAAAACGAAAAAGAAACAGAACTATTAACGAAACTGCAATAATAACCAGGAATACTCGGAACAAGAAAAACACAATCGCAATCATCAAGAAATGAATCTAACCTAATTTATTATTTATTACTTCTTCTTTCTTTTCCTGTTTAGCCTCCGGTAACTACCGTTCAGATAATACTTCAGAGGATGATATGTATGAGTGTGAATGAAGTGTAGTCTTGTACATTCTCAGTTCGACCATTTCTGAGATGTGTGGTTAATTAAAACCCAACCACCAAAGAACACCGGTATCCACGATCTAGTATTCAATTCCGTGTAAAAATAGCTGGCTTTACTAGGACTTAAACGCTGGAACTCTCGACTTCCAAATCAGCTGATTTGGGAAGACGCGTTCACCACTAGACCAACCCGGTGGGTTATTATTTATTACTTAAATAATCAAAACATTACCGTTAATTAGTCAAGGTTAGCGAGCGTAGGTTAAGTTTGGTAACCCACCGGGTTGGTCTAGTGGTGAACGCGTCTTCCCAAATCAGCTGATTTGGAAGTCGACAGTTACAGCGTTCAAGTCCTAGTAAAGTCAGTTATTTTTACGCGGACTTGAATACTTGAACGTGGATATCGGTGTTCTTTGGTGGTTGGGTTTCAATTAATCACACATCTCAGAAATGGTCGAACTGAGAATGTACAAGACTACACTTCATTCACACTCATACATGTCATCCTCTGAAGTATTATCTGAACGGTAGTTACCGGAGGTTAAACAGGAAAAAGAAAAAAAGAGGTTAAGTTTGGTAGATTATATTTTCATGTTTATATCTTTAAATATGTTTCACTATGATGCAAGAATGTTTTTCGATTTTCATTGTGTTCATCTGTTGATGAACACAACTGCTGCTGCGGTGGCGTTAATACGTAAGTACCAATAATAATTTTAATTTTTGTAATATTTTTAAGTTGGGCAAAATTTTAAAATTCCTCCACATATTTTACTTATTGATAATATAGTTGTACAATAACATAAAAAAATGCCTATAATTAATTAGAAGGTAGAGTAAAATAAATTCTAACGGTGTTTCAAAAAGGTCGCAACCCCTTGTTTGACAATGTGAACTAATTACAAAAATACTAATGTTTATAAAATACTTATACAACAAAATACAAATTACCTTTAACTTTAAAATAGACGTTCAATTTAATTTCCTATGATCCCGATGCAGGTTCGTACACACATTTCATAACATTTGGAGTCACTTTTCATAATGTTTTTTGAAATCTCACTTTCACTGTTAGCCTTCAATACGTCAAATGTATGAGGGTTGTTTTTAAAAACTAAACTTTTTAAATACCCTCATACGAAAATGTCTACTCGAATAAGATCTGGGAATCTTGGAGGCCACAACCCTTTTGATATCAAACGTGGCCAAAAAACTCCCGTTACATATCCAGCGTGTCATTAGCAGAATAACACGTTGCGTTATCATGCTGGAACCAACATTCTCGTTCATGAAAATCTAACATAGCAATAAACTGTTCGATTAAGTTGCGATAAACCACACCATCTACAGACTTGTAAAAAAATAAAAGCACTATTACACGAAGCCGGGAGATCGCACATCAAAAATTTTACGTACGTGTAATGGTCGTTCATGAAACGCGTGAGGATTTTTTCAGGGCTCCATATTTGGCTGTTAATGTACCCATCCAAGTGAAACCGTGCCTTGTCGCTGAAATAAACACTTCAATACCGTTGTCACCAAAAAGAGAACGAAACTAACGACAATATTTATAAGTTTTCCGAGGTCTACTTGTTTCAGTTCTTAAACGAAACCGATGCGATTCTAATTTTTAGTAGCCTTGAAAGCTGCAGATAGTGAAAGCTCGGCAAGTGAAGAAAACTTTCGGAGCGATTTTCTGGGTGAGCGAGTTAAACGTTTTTCACATCCTCCAGGAATTATGCTGTTAACAGCGATGGTCGATCTTTGCTTTTTCTATCTTGTACACTCCCAATCTCACGAAATTTATTAATCAAACGCGATATTGTCGACTTATTAGGAACTGAGGAATTGGGAAATGTTATCCGAAACTCGTCTTTCACTCGTTCGTAAGATGTATACGCGCAATAAGTCTCAATAATAAACACACGTTGGTTCTTGGAAAACGACATAGTTAACATAATAGGGACGAATTTATATTGGTATAGCACTAGTGTATAACGGCATTTCAACTGTTACAAGCTGCTAACCTTGAGTACAGTGTTGCCAGCTGACGAGTAGGGAGAAATAAAATTTACCTATGCGTGATTTTACCTTCTTAATTTTAGGGTTGCATCCTTTTTCAAACACCCGTTGCGGCATTTCTTTTATTCACATTGATTAATCACTAGTGTTACAAAAAAAGGTCTGTTGACCATTTATGAAATTCATTGTAACATGTTATTATTTAATTATTGCTATTTTTGTATTACTTTTCTTTGATGTATGTCATGCATTAGTTGTAATTATGTATATATAGATGAACTGTTGACAGATTTGATCTGTTGTGTACAAAAACATAAGTAAATAAATGTTTGTGAAAACACAATCAATCAAATCAATTAGAGAAAATTTTAGACTTGATCCTGAATCTTCTACAGGCGTGGCCCTAGAATTCCAGGTCTGTCTTCAGGTACTCACAACAGATACAAAACTGAACATCAAGATTGATAAAAAAAAAGTCATTTAAAACGTTACAAACATTACACACAAACAAATTAATGCAACAAAAATTCAGAATAATAATGTTTAAAAACATTAAATCATTACCATTTAATATTTGGCTTAATGCTTTTGGATTTCTTGCAATTACTTTAATCCAATTTCATCCGTTTTCACAAATAATGTCAACGCAAAGTTTTTTTGGTAAATTATTTTCATCTCGAAACGATTTTGTTTCAAGAACCGAAATCACATTTGTTGAATTAAATATACAAGATACTAAAGCTTCAAAATGATGTAGATTGGTACTTAAAAGATGTTCATTCTTCATTAAACCAGAATTTAAAACCTGTAATAAAAAAATGATTTTATCTTAAATGAAACAATATTTATTTTGTAACGTCAATAACTAACATAATACAAAATTCAAATGCTGGCAAATCAACTGATTAAAAAGTGATAAATTCATTTTAAAAGTTAAGGTACATAAAAAACAAACACAAAAATTTCAGAAATAAAAAAGGACTTTCAGTAATAAATAAACTGAATTTTATCAGAATAGCCAAAAAAATAAATGATAACACCCACAAAAAAATGATTCAAAATTTATTTTACAGATTACAGTAACCAAGTAAAAACACTATGAAAATCTGTAATTCTTTAATTGATTTTTTAGTCTTTTTATTTACTGTCGACATTATTTTATAAAAATAATCTACATTCAGTGGCAGCTCGTAGCTAAAATTAGCGGGGGTGCTGCAACAGAAAATTTTTTTCTGGCCTTTGCAAGGCCATGGTTAAAGTTTTCTGTAAAATAAAAGAACCAAAAACAAATTAATCAAATAGAATAGCTGGTAGCAGGAAAATAGTCTAATTCTACAATTTATCACATTCAAGGCTAAGGTACACGGTTTTTAAGCACAACACACATGGAGTAAAAAAGAAACTACCTTCCACCAGCACGCCAGGGTCAGTACTGCAAGAGCGACAGTGCTCTCTCTCCCTTGCAGCATTGCGTGCAGCTTCCTATGTGCACAACAACCAAACACCACACGGCTGGAACTGTGAAGCGCACAGTTCCAAACAAAGGTTTTTATATCTTTTTCATAAACTGGGAGATGGCTACTGACATTAGGCTTAAGGATTATATATTGCACACGTATAAAGAAATAATTAAAGAAAAAACTACTTGTATCAAATTTTATCAATATCAAGTGGAAATAGGAAGTGCTGCAGTTCCACAGTGCCTATACATAGTCTACATTCATTAGCTACAACCTCAGTAAGAGAATAGAAGAGAGAAGAAGCTGAAAATGTACTAGAGCAGGATGACAAAATTAAGAGATATGGAGTTGTGGTAATGAAAAAATATAAAAATACAGTTTTACTGAAGGCATTATGTGTATATCTGATAAGACCCCTAATCCATTCCTGTAGGTTTCAAACAGAAAAATTCAATTTGATGCAGATTTACGCATTAAAGAGTTACACAGAAACTGAATTATAAGAGTGAAATAGAATGGTATATTAAGGTACAAACATAGTGATAAGAGATTACAATGTGGTGTTTAACAACAACAGTTGTAATGTTTTAGGTATGTTAGAAGAAGGAGAAAGATTGATGAACTTACGTCAAAGAAATAGAATTAGACAAACAGGTGATTTTAATATAACAGAAAGTCATGTAAAATTTATACAGCTGGGCTCACAAATTATGAAAATTGTATTCTCATAAATAACGAATTGTGAAGAAGGCTAAAAATTGTAAAGTTAATTCAAAATGTAAAAGCTGATGGGGGTTCATACATTATAAAAAATAAATTAAATAAACCTTTTATTCTGATCAATACATAATAATGAATTATATAAATCACATCTTTATAAGATAAATTATAAATATAAAAATAAATTATAAGATAAAATATAATTGTGATTAAAATCCAAATTTAATAATTAATAACGTTAAGGGGGTAAATATATTAAAAATAAAAAATTACAGAAAAATAATTCATAATTCAAATGATACTACTGGAAAATAATCTGAACATATATCTGTGTACACATTAAACGGGATGAAAATAAATCAGGGCTTTATATTTTTGTTATTTTTTTAATTAGTATTATCTAAAGATTCATCAACAGACTAATATTATTTCCGTAAAGGAAAATTTACTCATTTTATTTTAAATAAATTGATGGGAAGATTTTTCATGTGGTTCAGTAATTTATTAAAAATTATAATGGAAGCAAAATATGGCCCTTTCTCATAAGCTGAAAAATTGTGTTGAATTAGTTATATGAAAATAGTTCCATTATCTGGTTTGGTAGGTGTAGATATTATTACTTTTTTAAGAATAAGTGATTATTATTTCATAAGGATAAGTTGGCATATTTAATTTTCTAAATATCAGTCTACCAGATTCATAATTATGGGTACCAGATGATCTGACAGCCCAATTTTCTATCTTAAAAATTCATTCTGACATTTTGAGGGAGCCCAAGAGATAATATTACTTTACTTTAGATGAGATGAAACACAAAAAAATTTTACTTTATGAGTAACATATACTATTGTTACAATTAAAGGGTATTCTATCCATACAATCAGCAATGTTATGTCCACTTGAGAAGCACAATGCAACAGTTTTATCCATATTCAAAATTAAATAGTTACAATCCACCTAGTAAATAATTCTTTGAACCACTATTGTAGAATTTTCCATAAATTCCATTTAAATAATTATCTTTAAATATAGATACAGGTGTGTCATCTGTGAGAGGGTTAAAACTAATGGTACAAGATTTTGAGGTTCAAAAATTAAAAGGATCAAGAACACTTCCCTAAGTGAGGACCTAACTTTTATATGTATAATCTTATCAAAAGATAGAATTTTAACTTCATGTTTATGATGTGAATAACCACTTATAAGCAGTTACTTTAATACCATAACTATAGTATACGTAAAATCTAAAGGCAGATCCTCCCTGTAAGCTGCCTCTACAACACCCCTATAACCCAGCAAGTGGAACAGTGCTACTGGTTACCACTTAAGTAATGCGTATGAGCTATTTAAAAATAATTTTCATAAATAACTAACTACACCACGTCAAAGAAAATCACAAAATTATAACCTATAATAAGTAAACAACTCATTTCATATACTATTGTATTACATCATTATTACTGTTTATTTATAGTAAAATCTTACTTTTAACATACTTAAAAAAAATCTGACGTGGACACCACATGACTTCCTTGTACACCTATTAAATTACATATACACATTTTTTTTAAATGAATAGCACATAACATTTTATTTCATTAATAACTTCTGATATTTTTTTATTTTTTTTATTATTAAATTATTATTCACTGTAATTTTTTTTTACAATGAGAGGTTAATAATTATTAATAAATCAATATATTTAAAAAAAAAAAGTTAAAAAGAATCCCTTTCGGCAACAGGAAGGTGGAATAGATTTCACTAGTTTATTTTTTTATTTCATAAAACACAAATCAAATTTGATATTGCAAAAATTTTAAAATGGAATCTTTTTCCTGTCTACACAATTTAAAATATTTTCCAAAAATTGAGAAGTGACTGTCTGAAGACAATTGCTTAAAGTGTTAACATGTTAAACTTTTCAACAAATATTAAAAGTTAATTTTTTCATAGGTTTTTCAATTACTTTAGAAAATATGAGCAGCAACACAACTTTTACACAATTTTCTAAATGAAGTAGTGAACCTTTTTAAATAACAACATAAGTGGGGAAATACTCCATTGTTTGGAAGATTGAAGGGCACACCCAGATGAAAAGAAAATATTGAGAAAATAGGAAAAGGATAAGAAGAATTTACAAATGATTAGAAGATGATGTGAATGGGAACAAGATGTTCTATAGAATGATTAGAAATAAATGGTAAAAATAACAATAGAGAAAATAGAAAACTTGTTCAGAATGCAAAAGATCAGATATTACTGAGAAAAATATATTTGAAGATTATTAAACAGAAAATGTATAAGTAGTGCAGTACAGTAAATAGATGAGATGAAGGAAATCAAGTGGGAAGAGTAAAGGTTATTAACAAGAAAATTGGTAGATAATTATGAGAGCCAGATGAAATTTCTGTATAGTTCATAAAAACAGTAGGTCAAATGGAAATGTATTGGTTATAATGTGTTTCAGTAGCATGCAGAAAACTAAAACTTCTCCTAAAGACTAAAAGAGAAGAAAGAACATGCCAACTCTGTTTAAGTAAGATATTAACAAATATTACTTGATTATACATGAATGTTAATTTGACTTCAAATAAACTCTTTTTTATTGTAGTAAGTTAGCTGCGATGTAAACAATATGAAAATTTATAAGAAATAAAGTTATCATTCACTGAAGCCTTTTAGTATTATTACTACAAAAAATGTGGCTTATATCTCCTAGTTAAAAATGACAACAAAAAGCAATGCATAAATTATGGGGAGTTAAATTGATGAGATCATGAAGCAAATATTTTTGAGAGTATAATCCTAAAGAAAGGGGGGGGGGTTAACTAGAGAGCAGTCAGAGTGAGGAAAGAAAAATTTTAGACGAGTTAGAAGCACAGTTAATTTTATCTTTGCTACTTCCAACTGACTGAAAAAAGTTGGGAATTTAACAGAAAATTGATGTTATTCATGAATGTGTATGATTCTATGGATATGAAAAGTATAGGAAGACACGAGGAAATAAGTATTAAAGAGTATAATGAAACTTGCAGACATCAGATAAGTAGAGATAGGAATCCATTTGGTAACATTGACTGGTTAGTTAAAAAAGAATTTGAGTAGAACAGGGAAGTATTCAATTCCCATCATTTTTCATTGTTGTTATGGAGAGAATGAATAAACCAAGTAAAAGTGACTGTGAAGAAAGATAATCTTGTAAATGACATGCTGATATGAGGGGAATGTGAAAATTTCAAAAGCCAGCTCAGTACTTAGGATGGTGTTAAGAAAAAGGGCAGGCCAAATTTTTAAAATTCTTCACTACCACATTCAATTCATTAATAGTATACTAAAATGCCACGGCAGTGTAGTAGCATCTTGGCCTTTTTTAATGAGGATTATGTATACCAATCACCATACTGTAAAATTTTCATATCATACTCTGATTCACATGATTTGTAACAAGTTTTCAAACTTTTACTAAGAATGCATCTACGCAAGCCACTATTTTAAACTAATTTAACATTAATTCAATGTAAAACAGATTTCCAGCTGAACTTCTGTAACCGGATTTTATATATAATAGCATTGAAGAAGGGCAGATTGATTAGCAACCAACAAGGTTCTCAGAAATCCTTTTTCAATAAAACTTTGATATTTCCTGAAAAAGATGAATGGTTCTAACATTTGAGGCATCTACTTCACAAGTAGATTCCATAATGTGGTGTAACTGCAAGAAAACATTGTAATAAAACAAGACATAAATTTTTCAAAGTTTTGACATTTTGATTTCCTAAATAAAAAACTATTCTAGATAATTTAAACTAGTCATAAAGTCTATGTATTAATTAGAGTTTTTAAAACGGTTTAATGTAAGTGAGCTTGAATCAACACAAAAAAAATTACATTTGTTATGACGTTTACTGGCCCTTAAAATAATAAAAATCCATGAATTACAAGGATATTTAAAATATAGGAAGGTTGACTTTCATTTTTCTCGTCAAACGAATCTTTGCATCTTACAGTTTGCATAATTTTACAGTATACTTGTTTGTCGTATTCAAATTTACCTTGTTTAGAAATGCCAATTCTTGTTTTATTTTTTTCTTCAATTTTGAAACCCCAGAAACATTACTTTTTAATGAATCTAAAGAAGCTAATAAATTATAACCACACTGCATTTTACTTTCAAACCTCTTCTTCAAATCATCTTCCAAATTTGATTCAAACATATCTCTTAATCAATCAAACAAAATAGCAACTAAATAACCAAAAATAAGGTTATATTGACTGATGTAGTTTCGATAGATCGACGTTTTTCTTGTGTTCCTTCAGAATCACGATCGTCGAACCAGTTAAATAAAATATGATTTACATTTAGACAACACACGAAAATCTACAAAACTTCAGAAGATTAAGCCTATTTTTAAGTTTTTTTTATTTTTATTCTTATTAAAGCTTAACATCATAGCGCATGTAACACATTATTTTACATTTAGTTACTTTAAGCTAATTTCATTTGAATATCGATACTGTCTATAACTATAATAAACGTTCATTGTTCTTAAAAAATCAGCTGATATCTTGGTACTGTTATCATATGTTTCATGGGATAACAACACTCAGTTACGTTCTGTGTTGTGTTCTCATCAACACGTTCCATATTTGATCGGAGAAGATTTAACTTCAACGTTACTTTTCTAAGATAATTGGACTATAACTTTATATTAGAGTTTTATTACTCAAGAATCATATTATTATTGAAGTCAATATGCCTAATGATGAAAAAAATAATGAAAATGATGTTGAAGTGATCAAATCATCCGAATTTTTTGATTTGTTTTTAGTAGAATGTGCCTTTAAAAGAAGTTTACTAGATTCCGAAGACATAGAACTTAAATCATATCTTGAAGCCTATGAAGAATTATGCAAGTTAGTGTGATAATTTTAAGTACTTTAATTACAGTTATTTTAACGTTTACACGTTTGAAAATGTTTGTTTTTCTTTTTTAAGTTTTTTTTTGCAAGATCATAATGTTTTCGTATCATTTTTTAATTTTTATTTAATTTGAAAATACTAACGCCTGCAATACTAAAATGGACTAATTTTAAAATCCTTTGTGTGTGGCTTTTTTAAATTTAATTATTTCATTAGTGATTGTTTTAATATAACAGTAAAATAAAAGATTGATTATTGTCTCTTGTAATCTTTTATTTTATTTTAATCCTTATACTTTGTATTTATTTAAAAGGTATCTTTATCTTTATGTGTGAAAATGAAACAAAACACATCCTATACAAATATTATTTTATTTAAGTGAATCTTTAAGTGTTATATTTCAATATCTTCATGTAATGCATTTTATTAATTATAATTTTACAATGTTTATCCATTTTTTTTTGTTAGAAATTTAATTAATTTTGTGTCATCATAGCTCAAATTGTTATAAGTGTACATCAAGAAAATTTAGATTAATTTGATACTTATATGTTATTGGACTGCACACAGTTTTTTTTTAATTAATTCTGAATAGAAAATAAATATAAAGATTTACACACTATGAGTTTAGAATATCAATATTTCTTGCATAATTATGATAAAAATATATTTCTCATTTGATTATGTACAATAGAGACTACACAAAACAGCTCTGTAGCAGTTGTCCTTTATTTCAACAGTATTCAGTATTTTAGCTACTGAATATATTCAATATCCACCTTATTTATTCAAAATAAAGTCATCATTCTTAATAAATGGAATTATGTTTTTGGAAGATCTCTTTAAGACTACATCTAATTTTTCTTCTTTATTTTTAAAATCTTTAAAAACCAAAACCAGCTCAGAAATTTCCTCGGTTTCTTCAGGTATTCAAAGAAAGAGGTAGTTAAGAAACGCAATATACTTCATCTCTGCATCACAGATCAAATATATTATCTTTTTATATCTGCTTTTGGAGTATGCATTTTTGTCACTTATTTTATCAGTTTGAGTATGTTGATTTCATTATATTGATATGTTGTGTAAAATTTGTTTGTTGTGCTTAAAGCATTTATATATTTATTTATATGAGTTGATATGCAAAGTTTAATTTTTTATCACATGGAAAAAAGTTTTGCATACAAAAGTATTACCACAATATTAAAATTGTTTATGTAATATCTAAAAGCCATAAAGTAAATTCACTCAAACAATATAAAAGTGTATTTATGTACTAAATTTGCTAAAACTTAACAATATACCAATTAAAAAATACATTGATCAGATATACAATTTGACAAGATGAATAATGATGTCATAAAGAATTAAACTGTAGATTAGCATTCTGCTTTTTCAAATTGTTGATCATTGGTCAAACATTCTAGGTTTCATTTACTAAAACAGGGTACTTATGTATTAACGCCATCGCAGCTACAGCTTTATTTAAAAACAAAGTAGTGAATCAGATTTCAGTGTAAAATGGGCCGATATAGAGTTTAACATAGATTCAAAACAGTCTCTTTATTAATTTTAATAAATGGTTATTTATTTATTTTATAAATATATAACCAAACTTAACCTACGCTCGCTTCGCTCGCTAACCTCGCCTAATCACCAGGAGTGTTTTGATTATTTAAATAATAAATAATTGCAATAATTACTGAATTTATTAAATAAATACTCAAAAAATTACCGTGTTAATTAGTCAAGGTTAGCGAGCGTAGGTTAAGTTTGGTTAAATTATAATATTATAAAATAAATAAATATAAATAACCATTTATTAAAATTAATAAAGAGACTGTTCATTTTCCACCGAAATCCGATTGACTACTTTGTTTTTAAACAAAGCTGTAGCTGCGGTGGCGTTAATATGTAAGTACCTAAAACAGTTACACTGTTTTATGTGGAAAAGGTAATTTTTCTCAGCCAAAAACATTTCAGACTTATTACCGTATTGTTGTTATATTTACAAATTACAGATTTTGTCAGCTCATGGGTTCAGTATTTACATTTGTCTGTTCTGAAATAAGAAGTAAAATGGATATACTAATTGAATTGAGGAAAAACGATAAAGATTGTAACTTTTCATCTATGAAAAGTATGGTAAAATATGAAGAGGAAAGTAATCTTTTAGCAGATGCTCAATATGTTTCTGGTTGTCGTACCTTTCTGAGATTACATCGAGGCCTAGGTAAGGATCTATAAATTTGTTACCATCATTTATAGATAGGTTTATCCCTATCTGTTATTTTAATAATAATTGAATTGTGTATAAGCTGTCAAATTGGTATGATCCTCACCAGTGTTTCTAATAGGTTTAATATAAAGATCAGGCAGAAATGATGAGGTGTATTAAACCTAGTGTTCTGACATGGTAGTCAAATCTATGTAAACCCAAGGTTCATTACTTTTACTACTACTACTACTACTTCCTTTTGCCAGTTAAGAACAGAGACTTTGCACTATTGCACTACAGGCTTTTGTGACATCAAGCAGAAGATTCATAGGGAAAAAAGATCTTTTCCCTATCTAATTGCACATGTTGTGCAAAACTACAGAAATTTTTAATCTCCTTATCAGAGTAATATCTACAAAAACATTCAATATTACCTTGGTAGTTGTCTTGGAAACTTTTTACTTCCTTGTATGCAATAAGTAAAGGAAGAATTGTAATTGCAATAAATTTCGGTTTTCAGATTTCAACAGAAATATCCATTTTGACTGTCCCTGAATCCATTTTCACTATTTTCAGCATAACATCTGTACGTACATATATCTCTCGCATAACTCAAAAACTATTAGCCATAGAATGTTGAAATTTTGGATTTAGGACGTTGTGACATCTAGTTGTGCACCTCCCCTTTTGATTGCAATCAACTTGACCAAAAATGTCTAAAAAAGCCCAAAATCCAAAAAATTTTAATTTTGGATTTTTTCTTAACTGCAGTTAAGCCCTCATTCAGAGCTTTTCAACAATATATCATAAGTGATACTCATTTCATTGGTTTTAGAGTTATAGCCAAATAAAATTTTAGTTAATGAAATATTTGGATATTTTATAGCTTCAAATATCCGTGTTCCTAAATTAAAACAAATGCCTATTTATTTCAGGTACTGTTAATATTGTCTGTGAATAAATTTGTTTTGTTTATTAAATCTGTGTGACCACAGATGGTGGGTCGATTCTTTTAATAATACTGTTATAACAGAAAAAAATAATTTCATAAAATGATTAATTTTGCCATAATTAATAATTATAATTAAGTAAGATATATTATGGTCATTGCAATTCACACACTATGAAATAAATAGTCAACCTGAATTAAAAAACATAGCACAAAAGAAATTCATTTAACGTAAATAATGTTGTGCTGATCCACTTCCATATAAGCAAACATTTAAAAAAATTCATTTTCTGTTGAACTATGTACAAATTGCAAAAGTAAAATGTTATATATAAATTAATATACTAAATAAAAAAATTTTATATATAGTAATGTACATAAATCCATTAGCCACAAAAAAATAATAAACTTTTATTTGTTCTTTGTTTTCATTTCCTTGTATGCCAATGTAAATTGTTTTGTAAGTAAATTACTGGCTGGAGTTTCCAATAAAAAAGCAAACACACACTGTATTTTCTTTTAAACTTCACTCTACTTTTTACATTCACTGCATCTTGTAAAATTGGTCCAGAAAGAGGAATGTCCTTTTTTCTGGTTGAATCAAAGTAAAAGTGCTTCATTTAATTATTCACATTCAACAAATTTTATTGTTTTCTCTTTCATAGATTTTGATTGATTACAAATGTGTAAAATACAGAAATTTTCTAATTTCATTTAATAATCTCAGAAGTCCTAAAGTTTAAATTGATTACAATTTTTTTATAGTTTTCTGTTGTAATTTTCTCTAACTGCTTCAATTGATTTAACAGGCTTTCATTTTGACAGCCATAAGTACTATTATTTTGTTAATGTATTCCTAACATCAGTACAAGGAAAAAAATTTGTATAAAGATTGATTTTTTTCTACCTGTTACGTAGTGTTTTTTTTTTCAAATAAATACTTATCTCCAATTTGAGTACGTGCATATAAGTACTTGATAATTAAATTATATGAAAGTAGATTAATGTATAAACTTGTTTTCTTCTCTGTATTAAAATATCACCTGCACGTCTTCAATGTGTACATCTTCAGATATTATTTAAGTTTATTTTATTAAAACCAGTAATAAAACAACATCAAACAACAAATTAAATTAAAATATATTGTTGCTAGTAAAAGTCATCTGATTACTTGTTTCTGTTAACATTCAGCCTGCCTCTGGTTTCCATAAGAAGACACTCAGAATAAGAATGTAAACTAACAAATTACTGTAGTCTCTCTATATTTTGATTGTTCTACAGTTTAATTATAAGTTATTAGTTTTGTGAAATTATTAAAACTATAACTTAATTTTAATTGATTTAAACAATGTCTAGTTAAATTGGATTGTAATGTACATTAATTTGTTGTTTGATGATGTAAACCATTGTTTATGATATTACTGGTTTTAATAAAATAAACTTTACTAATATCTGAAGTTGTATAAATGATGTTTTAATTCAGAAAAGAAAATAAGTTTATACATAATCTAATTTTATGTTATTTAATTATTAAGTGCTTATTTGCACATACCACCAGTACATGTAATACCACATTTATTTTATAATAAAATATTAGTTTAAAATGATAATGCCAGATTTTTATTAAAATAGCTCAATCCATTTATGAAATATAAATATTTATTTTAAGTGACAGACAGACAGATAAAAATTGATGTAGATGTCTACAAGAATTTTTTTCTGAAGGTGTGCTGATGTTAGGAACATGCTTATAAAAAATATGTGTGTATGTATATATATATTTGCTTTTTTTTTATTGATTTCTTTCATATTTTGCCCTTAATTTAATCAATTTTGAATATACAATCAGAAAAAGGACATATAATATTTTTAAAACGTCTCTCACAGTGGATCCTTAGACATAAAGATAATCACAAAAGCAACATATTCTTCCAAGAGGGAGTGTGTAAAAAATAGAAACGTTTCAAATCACCAAAACTCAGTTATTTTCTATTAAACAGGTTTTTTTAAATCCAAATTTCAGTTTTGTAAATTTTACAGAAGATATTAACATATTTTTGTCAAAATTGATTTTACTTTCCTAGTATCGTAGCTCTAGAGTAATGATTCTCAACCTTTTTAGCTCCACGACTCCCAAAAAGTAAACAAAGTAATGAATATTTAACAATCCCCCCAATCACAACGTAATAAAACCTAGTTAAAACTATTTAGCTGCATTGTTAGGGACAGTATGAACATGCATATATTAAGTGTACAAACGTGAGCAATTTACAGGTTTCAAGTTGATATTTACAGCTCCTTGTAATTTGGTCTGCATGCATAATATTCACTGTGAGAGGATCATGTTTGAACATGCATATGATATGTTTAAACATGTTGTGCGCTCAGCAGTGTAAAAGAAACATAAGGGATTGCAGAACATAAGTTTAGTTTCAAATGTGAAGCGTGCATCTGGATCCTTTATTTAAGTTCTTAAAAGCATATTTTAATTGAAAATAATAATAATTGAGGTTTTGGTTTTTTATTATGCAGTTAAACAGTCTAACTGTTTATCTTTCCAATTAGATTCTTATGCAAAATGGATAAATATGTGAAAAAATGAAGTGATTCATCTACATCCAGTGAATTGATGGGTAAAAAGACAAGATTGTACAATGACAGTTATTTAAATTATGGTTTTACCTCATTGGATGGAAAGCCTCAGTGCGTTGTTTGCTTTAAAGTGTTTTCCGATGAAAGCATGAAGCCAACAACATTAATTTACTTCTTGGAAACTAAACATCTAGATCATAAAAACAAACCCTTGGAATTTTTTGAAAGAAAATTGCATACTTTGAGAAAGCAACATACTTCTGAATGTAAATTAAGACTGTTAAAAGTACACTTTTAGCATTAAGAGTAGCTAAGATGTCCCCATACAATCGCAGAAAGTTTTAGTATTCAATTTAATGAATCAACAGATGTAGCAAACATTTCTCAATTCTTATGTTTTGTAAGATATGAATGTGATAGGGACAGTTAAATCGAAGAAAATATGTTGTTTTGCAAATCAATACCTGGTTAAGCAACAGGACAGTTGATGTTTTTTTATGAAAATACTAAAACCTATGAATAGACTGAATACAATGTATTGCAGTATATAGTAATGGTTCAAAGATAATTACAGGAAAGAACAATGGATTTCTAAAAAAATTTAAACATCGTCTTATACCAAGAGCAACATGGATGCACTGTTTCCTTCACATACATGCTCTTGCCAGAAAATCTCAAACAAATTCTTCGCAAAGTTGTAAAATGGTTAATTTTATTAAAAGTCAACCATTACTGTATAGGCTGTTTGCTAAACTATGCAATGAAATAGGAGAAAAGAAAATATTTCTTCTTTTCCATACAGAGGTTAAAAGGAGATTGTGGGGGATAGTGTAAAACTGGTTATAAGAATTGCGAGAAGAATTAATAATATTTTTCCATGATAAACAAACACCATTCTCAATTTTTTTTACAAAATAATGAGTGTGTGTTGCTGTTGGCTTGCTTACCTGATGAAATTTGAATATACCAGAACATGATAAACACATTTTATTTATTACAGACAAAGTTCATGCTTTCATTAAGAAGCTTGATATCTGGATTAATTTACCTTCAAAAATTTTGATATGTTTCCACTCACTTTCGATTACATTGAGAAAAATCTGGATGAAGAAGACAGTATTATTCACCACTATTTGGATAGCATAAAGATGCATTTCTGCAAGTTAAAAATGATTTCTAGAAGAGATGGGTACTGAATCTATTTAATGAAAACACTGTTGCAACTGCTAAGTTACCAGTTAAGATTCACAACCCGCTCATCGAAATGTCTGCTGATAAAATGTTACAACTCCAATTCACATCTGAAAATTTAGATACATTTTGTCTTGCTCGTCAAAGTAAATATGGAAATTTAATCTATAAGCATTGAAAATATTAATCCCTTTTACCTTGTCTTATTTCTGTGAAAAGGGTTTTTCATGTATGATGGTGCTAGAAATTAAATATAGGAATAGTCTTTTATCACTTGAAAATAATTTGCTTTTGTATGTTACTAACTTAGATTCACATATGGAGAAGCTTTTAAATGAAAAACAAATGCAACTATCTCATTATTTTATTTTATTTACATGTTTACATATAAATGTCAGTAAAATGTTTATAATAAATAATTTTTTTTTTTCATAAAATGACTATGTATAAAGTGTTAGGCTAATTTCATCACTCCCCCCCTTTCATATTACCACAACCCCCAGGTTGAAAAATGCTGTTCTAGAGCTATGGTGCAAGAAGAAATTACTTTCCTGGCATCATAGCTCTAGAACTATGCTGCCAGAAGAAAAGTAAGGTAATCAGTCAAAAAATGGGGTAAGGATTTTTTGCATTTTTTGATGTTTCATGACCCAGAAACCCAAAAAAAAGTGGTGGGTAATGTTTGTTTGTACGTATGTACATGTGTTGACATATTTGATGCTTAATAACATTTGATTGGCAAACTGATTTTGATGAAGTTTTGTACACAGACCTGTGTGTATGGGGCAATTTGTTGCTTAAAATTTGGGCTCAATATTCCACATGGTAGCAGAAGTCAATTTTCTCAAAAATTTTTCAACTATAACTCCACTTTATATTATGTTCAGTACATGGTACATTCCCAACGGGAGTCATTCTTTAAGACTTTGGGGGTTGGCATCCCCACGTTCCCTGCAGCTTTTCTTCCTACTACACACTGAGCTGCAGAATTCTTTACACTATACACATATACTACACCAAGAACACTATGCAAATTACAACATATATCATCACTCAACTACACAACAACATCCAACCAATTTTCTCTTACATTTACACTCGGTGGTGTTGCAACATCTTACGAAACGCAACCGTAACCCAAGGTGGAAACTATTGTGCCGATGGGTGAATGTTTCTACATAGCAAGTCTCAAACAATGCCCTCTGGGCTAACCCAGTTGTATTTAATTCTAGCTCCAGTACGCATGCGCTCTGCTGGAGTGGTCCGTTATATAGCCGGTACTTGTGGGACCAAAATTTCCGATCCAACAATAAATTCTATGATGGTTAGTGGCCCATCTGAAAAACCACCAATTTTAGTCTAGTGAAAAGGCCGCGATCAGCTTTGTCTGACAAGGATAATATTATTACAGAAGAGAATTGTAATGTTAAATATAAGAATGTTTGTTTTGTTATTCTTCAGAATAATCAAGAACAATAACCGGTTCTATTGTTTCTCCAAAGAACATCAGAAAACTACGAGACGGAACAATTCTGATAGAAACATTTAATGATGAGCCGAGTCGCTCCCTGTTACGTCTCGGCAATATGGATGGCATAAATATAAATGCGACATTCCACAAGACCAGCGGGGAGTAATTTTTTGCCGCAACCTTCTGGAAATGGATATAAACGAAATTGCTGATGAACTTCATGCTCAAGATATTATAGAAGTGAAGCGTATAATGAAAAGGCAGAATGGAATGGAAGAACCAACACCTCTTATAATGATAACCTTCCAGTCCCACCAACAAAAATAAAAATTGATTCTCTTTCAGTTCAAGTACGACCTTTCATTCCCAACCCTCAACGATGTTTCAAATCCCATGGGTATGGTCACAAGACAATATCTTGATCAAAAACAGAGGTATGTGGTAGATGTGCTAAAGAATGACACAATAATACTAACTGCCAAGAAGATGAAAAATGTGCTAATTGCAGTGGTTCTATACAGCTCGCTCATGAGATTGCCCAACTTTAAAGGAAGAAAAGTCAATTCTCAGAATCTCTACCGAGCAGAAACTTTCTTTTCCGGCGGCATGCAAAGAATATAAAAAAACTATTAACTCAAGAAACCTGATCAAACCAGACGTAAATTTTGCTGCCGCTGCATCACAAAAAGCTCCTACAAATTTAAGTAATCAGCCATGCGGATCCTGCAGTGCGCTAAAAAAACATGTTCAGATGTTATCTGATCAAGTTGCCTCACTAACAGCCACTATTTCAGAACTGATGAAGACGAACAAAAAATCTTTGGTTGCAGTTAGTGAATCTAACAGTGTGATCCCTATGAAAGTTCCTGTTCCCAAGGTTTTACCGGTATGGACAGGAATAATCACAGCTGGCAGTGGTAAGCCACCCAATAAGCTCCCTGTTAAGGGAACCCACATAACCACCCCTCTGAGATGTCATCTGCGGCATCCCATTCTACTAAATCTCCTCCACCACCCTCATATACTGGAGGACATGATTGAAGAACCACCCAACCAAAGGGCATCGTAGTTCTTTAAAATCAAAAATACAAAAAAGAAAACCCGAATCACATGCAATTAATTATTTATACTTTCTTGAATTTATTTATCTATACCTATGAACATTATTCAGTAGAACATTAGAGGTCTTTGGTCCTGCATTGAAGATGTTAGAGTGTTGATGCGCGCACATGAACCACTAATAATATGCTTCCAAGAAACGCATCTACTACAGCAAGATGCAATAACACTCAGAGGCTATGTCTGTGAGAGAGACGACTGTCTTGCAGATAGTAGGGAAAGTGGTGGTGTTGCTATTTTCATGCGGAATGAGGTGTTGGCTACAACTGACTACCTTCATTCCCGCTGTTGCTGTAAAAGTCTCAGTTCTTTTTAAATTACATATCTGCAATTTGTATCTCTCGCCGAACTCTGAGTTCAATGCTCAAGAAATATCAAATCTCCTCACACTAATACTGTTGCCTTCGTTAATAGTAGAAGACTTCAATGCCCACCATATTTCCTGGGAATCATCTTTCTGCTCCTCTCGAGGAAATACGATAAACGGAGTGAGACAAGATTTGGACCTTTGTCTACTGAATGATGGGTCATACAAATTTATGTCTTCATCTTCCGATACACTGTCAAACATCAACCTCTTCGTATGCTCATCGAGTTCTCCCTCGTTTTAATTGGTCTGTTTGTGATGATTTTTACGGCAGTGATCACAAGCCAATTATTATAACCACTGGTGTCGACCGCGAAGTGGAAAAAAGGCCATGGAAATGTATTGTTGAAAAGGCAGATTGGAACGGTTATCATAAATCCTTCCCATCACAGTATGACGACGGCACAGACGTCCTTGATCAACTTACCTCTTTTACATCCACGTTATTTGAGAATGGTAATAGATATTATCCGGTAAACCTAGACATCCTTTTTTCCTTGGTAGAATGATGATTGCAAAAATGCCATTAGGAATCGACGTCAGGCATTACACAAATTTAACCGCTGACCAACAACTGAACTTCTAAATGTATACCGTAGAGCTAGAGCGGTATGTCGTCGAGTATTCTTGGATGCTAAGAGGAAGTCTTGGACGAAATACATGAACAGTATGTCACACACTACACCTATGTCTACTGTATGGAAAAAGATCTGTACAATCTGCGGATCACCAAAACAATCCATTCTCGGACTCATTCATGAAGGAGAAGTCCTTACATCACCTACTACAGTGGCAAATATTTTGGCAGATTACTTCCGTTCAGTGCCCGTACCTTATCATACAATAATGAATTTCAGAGGTACAAATTGCAGATGGAAGCAGTATCATTAAACGTTGGGGGATTCGATCGGTGAATTAAACACCTCATTTTTATTCAAGAAGTAGTCACACACACTTAAGAACTCACATGACACCTCGCCTGGACCTGATAACATTCATCTCAGTATGCTATCGCACCTTCCTAATTCGGCGCTACAACACCTTTTATGTATTTATAATAGAATATTCTCCTCACAAGTGTTCCCGTCAGTCTGGTCAGAATCCATTGTCATTCCAATACTTAATCCTGGTAAAGACAAAGCAAACTCCTCAAGCTACCGCCCTATCTCTTTAACAAGCGTTTTACGTAAAGTGATAACTTAACATTACTCAAGAAAGAATGGTAAACCACAGGTTCACGAGGTACCTAGAAAGCCATGGCCTTCTATGTCTAGAACAATGTGGTTTCCGCCAAGGACATTCTTTCATTGACCATTTAGTGTCACTGGAAACAGCCATCCAAAGCGCTTTTCTATTCCGCCAACGCCTTGTCGCTGATTTCTTTGATATCAAGAAGGCTTACGACACGGCCTGGTGACGTGGTATTCTCAACACCTTGAAAGAATGGGGAGTCAAGGGCTGTATGCTTGCATTTATCAAGGGTTTCCTAAATGACTGATCTTTCTGTGTTCGTATTGGAGATTCCTTATCGGGTAGCATCACTTTGGAGAATGGAATACCTCAAGGAAGTGTATTAAGTACCACCTTATTCGCTGTAGCCATCAACAGTATTACTGCATGTGTGTAACCACCTGTTTCATGTTCGTTGTTAGTGGATGACTTTACCATCTATATCACGTCCTGTTCAACATTCACAGCAGAAAGGCTATTGTAGAACACAATATCTCATCTTGAACCTTGGTTACCAGATTCACCTTTTCATCTGAAAAAACAAAATTTGTAGTCTTCTCGATTGTGGGACCCTTTTATACCACAAATCTTTCTGAATGAAGAGGAAATTGCTATCTCTTATGGTATTAAGTTTTTAGGTTTGCTTTTTGACAACTGTCTTATGTGGGTCAATCACATCAAACATTAAAAACGAAATGTTCCAAACTGCTAGATATGCTGCGAGTTCTTAGCAACACAAACTGGGGAGCTGACAGGTCTAGTATGTTGCAATTCTATTATTCCTTAGTTCGTTCCCACTTAGATTATGATTGCAGTGCCTACTCTTCAGCGCGTAATAACGCACTGATGATGTTAGATGCTGTACACCATGCTTTTCTCTGTCTTGCTACAGGTGCTTTTAGATCAAGCTCTGGCACTAGCATACTTGTGGAGTGCGGTGAACCATCTGTTTGGGATAGACGTGACCAACTTCTAGCATCTTACTTTGTCCGTGTTAAAGGGCAACCAAATCACCCGGCTTTTACCGCAGTTGTTGCAAATCCTAGTTTACAGAGAAACGAAGACCATCCACATAATATTGTGTCTATGGGTGTACATACTCCGCAGTTACTACATCATTTAAACATGGACGTACCTTCCATTTTTCCAACATATCACTGTTCATATCCTCCATGGAGAATCAACCTTATAAATTTTATTTTTGATCTTACCACATACAACAAACAAGCAACACCACCTATCGTTTTTCAGTAAAGTTTTCATCATATTCTCTCCAAAATAAACGCAGACGCAATAGTATACACAGATGGCTCAAAATAGAATGATACCGTTGGAAGCACATTTACTCTTATAGCAGAATCTACATGTTTGGTGTGCCTAAGATTTACAGCTGAATTGTACGTTATAAATAAGGCATTGAATATCATTAACCTTAAGTACTGTCATATCCTTATTTGTAGTGACTCGTGTAGTGCCCTCCAAGCTTTACAAGATTTTTACTCTAGACATCCGTTGATCACAGAAATCTATAATGCAATCGCTCAGTTGAATCATCGCAACACAGATGTGACTTTCTGTTGGATTACTAGCCACGTGGAAATTCCAGGTAACGAAAGTGGGGATTCCGCTGCTAAAGAGGCTTGTAATCAACCTCCCTTCACCACTCGTGTTGCTATTTTGGACTTTATTAATTACATCTCTTCATTAAACAGTTAGACTGTTATTAAACAGTCTCTTCGAGCAAAGTGGCAAGGTGATTGGACAGCCACCGTTGATAACAAACTCCGGGACATTAAACATTCTGTGTTGCCTTGGGTCTCCTCGTACAGAAAAATCCATTGTGAGGAAGTGGTCCTCTGTCGATTGCGATTAGGCCATACTTGAGTCACACATAAGTACCTAATGTCAGCAGGTCACGCACCACTATGCGCACAATGCAATTGTCATATGACCGTGCACCACATTCTTGTGGTTTGCATTCTTTATGCGGCTTTGCATAGTAAATTTAAATTGCCCAGAAATAGCCATCATTTTTTGGGCAATGACAACAAAGTTTTAGACCGATGTTTCAGTTTTAGCATCGTGCTGCTCTTATAACTATAATTAAATATTGCGGTCTATGGTTTTGTTTTTGGTAAAGTTTATAGTGTCTGTTTTATTTTTATTTTTTTCTGTGTTTTTTTTTTTTTTTATTCTCTTATCCGAGAAGGGGTCCCTTTACATTCCTCTTGGATATTGTGAAATACTATATTTATATTAATTTTATATTGTGTTTTTTATTTTTATTTATATATTTTTTTAAAATAAATTTTATCCTATTTTAAAATTCTGACTGATATTAGTTATAAGTCCTTTGTGATATTAGTTAAGTATTTAGTGATATTAGTTTTAAGTTTTATTTCATTTTTAATATTTTAGTTTTACATTAGGTATATAATTTTGTTAATTATAGATTTTTAGTTTAGTTACAGGTTTTTTAAAATTAGTTATAGTTCTTAGTCATTCTGTTATCCGAGAAGGGGCCCTTTAACCCCCTTTCAGAGTTTGTATAGTTTTATTTTTAGTTGAATTTTATATTTTTTATTTGATTATATTATCTTATTGTAATTCCTTATGAAAGCTTTCATTCCGGGCGATGATAACACGAAAACGTTTTTCGCTCAAAAAAAAGTACATGGTGCAAGCTTGTTTTACCATTTTTTTTTTTTTTTAATTTATCCCAAAAATCGAAAAAGCTATGTTTTTATTTGTTGCATTTTTATTAACCAAATTGTTTTTAATGTTTTCCTAGGCGTACTAGTAGTAATGTAAGCGACCCAAAAAATACTTTGGGGCTGTATTGGGGGTGGGGGAACTGATCAGAGTTGGAATATACAGATTTTTTGATTTTTCAAAATGTTTTTTGGAGTATTTAAACTTTTAATATTATTAAAATGTTTTAATAACATTTTTCTTTAATTTTTAAAACTTGTAATAATAATTTTACAATAAAACTTCATCATAAGTTACCCCTGCCCTAAAAAATAATCTTATGTAACTGTTTTCATGTATAAAAAGCCCAAAACCCCAAAAAATTTTGATTTTTGACTTTTTCTTAACTGCAGTAATAAGCCCTCATTTAAAGCTTTTCAATGATATATCATAAGCGATACTTATTTTCATTGGTTCCAGAGTTATAGCCAAATAGAATTTTGATTAATGAAATATTTGGACTTACAAGGGGAAGGCATGTCGATCAAATCCAACTTTATCTCCTTTTTTTTAATTTAAATATATTGATTTATTAATAATTATCAACCCGTGATATGAATAAAATCAGAAGTTATTAGTCAATTAAAATTTATGTACTTTTAAAAATGTGTATATATAATTTAATAGCCATTATTACATGTGTGTATGTAATGGACATCTGATTACGTAATATTAATTGAAAATTATTATTTAGAATATATTATTTTTGGATTTTCTAGTTTAATTTTATTTAATTAATCTGGAATTTCTATTTAATTTTATCTACATTAAAGTTAACTACAGAGTGACTGAAAAAATAGACCCTCACAAAAACAACATGTACACTGGGGCATACATGCTCGCTCTTTAATAAATTGCAAAAATTTCTTATCTTTTAGTTCATGGTTTCTCTTTTATTGTCAGAAAATATTCTACCTAAGTTGGAGTTGATCATCATATCATTCATTTGTTTTTTGTTGCCAAACATTTAATCACTCTTTGGTTTGATATAATTCTTCTGATTTTAATTTGTGTACACGTTCTCTACTTTTCAAATTTTTTCTCTTTATATTCATCATCCTCTCTTCATCATTTCATTCTTTCCTTGATCTTAATGTTTTCTTCCTCTTTATATTTATCATCTTCTCGTAACAGTTTTATTCTTTCCTTGTTTGCAACATTTTCTTCCCATTTATTCTTTGTTTTTGGTTGCAACATTTGCTTCCTTTTTATATTTATCATCTTCTCTTAATTTTTTTATTCTTCCCTTGTTGTTAACATTTTGTTGCTCTTCATATTAATCTACTTGTCATCTTTTTGAGACTCATTTCTTCATGTTATTTCTCTTTTTTCATTTTTGATTATTCACTAAATAATCCAATAATAAAAGCTGAATATTTTTCACTGTAAGGTCAAAATTAACATTTTTAACCAGTATACAGGAGTTCACTAAACGGATTAGTTTAATTATTATTAACTTTTATTTTTCCGACACACCAGAAATCTGAAATTTTTGTTAATCAGCAACTCACAAAGATGCAAATGATACTGATCTAGTAATATGAATAATAAAGGGACTTTTACTCCTACTATTCTAATATTTCATGTAAGATTGTTGAATTTATAATTGTATATTTGATGTTAATAAAAATAACTAATATTTCAGCAATTATGTAACTGTCCACTTCAATAAAGAATTAGAGGATCATATCTCACTTTCAAATGAAATAAGTTTAAATGAAGTACAGCAAAAAATGTGTATATATAATTTAATAGGCATACAAGAAAGTAATGTGGTGTCCACGTCAAATTTTTTATTTCTGTTTGCAAGATTTGCTATGTATAATAAATCAGTCTGTCTTCAGTTAAGATTTCATTCATGTTATCACTTTGTTTGGCAAACTGTACACTTAACTACATAAAAGATATTAAACAGAACACTTATTTTTTTTGAGCTGATTGGTTGACATTAGAAACAAAATGTAAGAATGATGATAATAGTGCTTATTTTGATCAGTAAAATTAACCAGGTAACATGATGATAATAACTATTGCCTTATATGACAATATTATTGCATCACTTACAAAAATTGGTTGTTACTGGTGGGTAAGTCGTCATCTTACATGCACCACTTTGTGTTTCATACAAATATGAAGTATCTTTTATGTAGTGATAATGTTATTAATTTCATGACATTTTAGACCTTCCAGGTAGCAAATTGTACCCATTATTTATTAAAAGTACCAGTTACCATATATGCAAAGAGAGTTCTAAAACAATTTGACTGTCACAGTAATGCTAAAGTATTAACTTTAAAGAGCTTTCGCATACAGATTGTAGTATGATTCTGACTTTTATCAGTTTGCTACAAAATTTTAAACACATCAACCAAACTTGATTTATCATTATTCCAGCTGAACATCAAACATCGTTATAGTTCAAAAAAATAGCTTGTCGTTTGAGCTTGGCTGTGTTGATTTATTTAGTATTACATGTTAGTTAATTTTTTCTTCTTATGCCTTTTCCAGTCACTAGGATTTAATTTACAAAAAAAAGTTAACCAATTAACATTTTATGAAATTTTCAGACAAAGAATCTCATTTAACTGTAATTGATTAAAAGAAGATGTTTTATTGGCCATCTCTCAGTCCATTTATAGATTTTGCCTATTCCTGGATGCCTGGACCAATTTATTAAAATATTGCATTTACTATCAAGAAACTAACCACCTCTTTGTTGGTTTTAAGATTTTTAATCTATAGTTTGTCAGCTGAGAACAAAATGTTTACTTAAAAAAATTGTTATTTTCAAAATGACTGCTCTATCAATTTTGAAAATATTAAATGTTTATTACCAAAACAGTTCCGTTTGATAAATTATTTGTATATTAGAGAAAACCTATAAGGTCCACCTTCTATTAGGATAAATAATTTTTGCTACAAAAAAAGTTATAAAATTCAATGTAATAATTTTGAATGTGTAATAATGTGTGTCCCTTACTTTAATATCGCATATGAATTTACAACATAATTTATATTAGTATATGACTAAGCTTCTACAATAACTTGTTTTTATACATTGTGTATTTGAATAATTTCATATAAATTTTGAATACAAAAATTTGCTACAATATCATGTAACTTTTTTTTGCGATGCCTTCTTTTTTGACATAACATTTTTGTGCTGTACATTTTTCAATGCATTGTTAAATTATTCTATAAAGCATGTATATTCATACATTTATATATTCATACATGAACATATTTCTCCATGTTCATGCTTAGATGCATGCACCTATATGAATATATGAAAATTTCTCTTCTGTTCTTTTGTTTAATATAACCAATTATTAAATCTTAAATAATCCATTTTCTATTTTAAATCATTATATTTAGAAAATGTAATACAGAATCTAAAATTAAAAAGTTCTTTTTAAATTTATTAGAAAAAGTATATAGAAAATGTATGTTGAAGTGTGGTGTGATATTTTTATTTATTATTAACTTGTATAACATTTATTGATAACAGATTTATTATCTATTAAATTATATTATCAAAGGATATAAAGCTTATTTCAGTACATTTCCATTTTGATAAAAGTTATATATATATATATATATATATATATATATAAAATTTTATGTATGCCTGTTTAATATGACACTCTTATACTATCTAATAATACTTATGTTAATTGTTATTATTATTTATATAATATATATATTTTTTTTTTTGTTTTTTTTTTAGTAAATTATTTCTTTATGCTTGTTGAATTACACTGCACCAAATTCAACCAGCTTATTATAGTAAATATCCCCGTATTACAATACAGGGATTCCCAAAAAAAATAATTATTTTCTGTAGGCAGTTGAGTTGGCAGTGCTGCCCTCTCCCACTAGATATCTTTTCCTGCTAGGCACTCTGCCTACTCAATTGGCCAGGTAGTATTCACAAGAAACCATTGCAGCAAACAGAGTGATTGTTTTCTTTAGCCCCTCCTCTCTACAATTCTTCGATAGCAGACTTTACGAAGTAACATGTCAACATCAAATTCTGTTTCCTGTTAAAGTGAACAGCAGCAAAAATAGTTTGAATGCTTTGGTAAACTTATGGCAAGGAAGCTCTTAAGTCAGGCAAGAATTTACAAGTGGCCAAATGCCTCCGGAAGATGAACCCCCATGTAGGTCATCCCTCAATGTCCAGACAGAAATGTTCAAAAGTATGCAGTAAAATCATGTTCGATCATCACAGAACAATCGACAAATTGGAGGAGATAACTGGAATTTCTTGAAATTCACACTAGAGGATCCTAACTGAATATTTGAACATGAGATGTATTGCGGCAAAGTTGTTCCACAACTGCTTTCCGATAACCGAGGGAGAACTGTCAGAGTGTGCCAGGAATTAAAAAAGCAGTCATAAACTGACTCAGATTTTTGTCAAAAGTCATAACAGGGGATGGATATTGCTGTTATGACTATGACCCTGAAACAAAACAGTAGTCCAGCCAGTGGAAGACAGCTTCATCACTCAGACCAAACAAAAAGCACACCAAGTGAAATGAAATGTGAAGTCCATGATCATTTGTTTTTTCAACATCAAAGGGGTTATTTACATTGAATTTGTTCCCTAGAGCACCAGAGTGAACCAACATGCAATCTACAAGTGCTGAGCAATTACATGAGGCAGTTAGAAAAAATGGCCTGAATTGTGGGAATCAAGGAAGACTGGCTGCTTCATCATGAAAATGTGCCTGCCCACACAGCATTGAAAATCAACCAGTTTTTGATGAAAAACAGCAAGAAAATTGTTTCTCACCCCTCTTACTTGCCCGACTAGCCACTGTGACTTCTTATTCCCAAGAATGTAGAAAAATCTAAAGTGAAAGCATTTTCAGGATATAAAAGAGGTTAAGAAAAATTGCTGGAGGCATAGCAGTATTAGTTCAGAAAAATATAAACAATGTTTCAAACAGTGGAAAAACCATTGGGACAAGAACATATCATGTAATGTACTGTTTTTTAACCAGTGGTCTGCAGAAAAACTTTTTATAGTCAGTGAACTTCTTTATATTTATTACATAGTTTAACTAATTTCCTTGATTAGATTACATTTTTACATTACAAATTATGTAATATTAAAAGTATAATTGAGAAAAACTCAAAATTCTTGGTAAAAGAAGTTGAATCCCTTGAACAGGTGATGTTTGTATCATCAGAATTATAAAACTGTTACAAAAAAAAAGAATCCAAATTTTTATTGGAAAGATTTGGGTTCCATTTTTCCCCCTTGCTCATATAAAATTTATAAAACAGTTGCAACTTGAAAAACAGATGATATATCAGAGGTTATAAAAAAAAGTTTAATCTTAGGTCGGGTCCTATAGGAACCCCCTCCTTTTTTAAAAAACTGTTTCTATGTTAGAATGCAGATAGATTTTCAGTTTTGAAAAGTAAAGTTTAAAAAATTGATATTTTAAGTACTATTCCCACTGTTTTTTTGGAGCCTAAAAATTTATTTATCAGAGTAACTATTTATTTCAATACATGACCAAATTTGGTGCAGTGTTATTCAATAAGATTAAAAAAAGTCAATCTGCTAAAACAAAAAAAAGTATGATTACCATGATGCCCCCTTCACACCAAATCTGGGAGATATATATTATGTAGCCAAATATGTGTAGAATTTCAAATCTCTTAATTAACATATTTTTCAAGATTTAAAGCAAAAATTGCTTAGATATTATTTAATTTATATTAATGATTTAACAAAATGACCAGATTTTCTCATTGTACAATTTTATATTTTTATATAGTTGCACTGTAGTGTATCATTTGTTATCCATTAGAACATTATCTGTAAGATGAAGTCTACAGAAAATTACAAAAATTGTCACCATTCATTAATTAGCTAATTAATTAATTAACTCATAATAGATGGAGATCTAACCAACCACCTTAAGAAGCTTTTGCATTAATTTAATCTGCTGAATTCTGTGCTCTAGTTTATCCAAATTTAAAAAATACAGCTTGAATCCCAGTTAAGTAATATGATTGTAACCTATAATGTAACCTAAAATCAACATCATGACCATATAGCTAATAATACCATTCAACAAACAGCCACCTGGGTTTTCTGAGTAAATAACATAAAAATTGTTAGTTGACTCCTTCTCTACAATTTCACGCAAAATTGAATCTATATTTAAAAATTGTCTATTATAATTCTATTAAATCTATTATAATTATAAATGACAAAATCTATTATAATTTACTAAATGACAAAATTATTTCCAATTTATTATATTAGATGTGGATATAAATTTTTATTTTGCTGTTTATTCTGTTTTTATCTTCTGATAGGGAATCAAACATTTTGATTCCCTATTTTTAAGTTTTGAAGTTTGAAGACCACTGTGTTTCTTTAATGAATGTTTAAGTTACAGCCTTTTGTTCCACAAAGTCTGGACATCTCAGTAAATAAAGTCTTTGAAAATGGAATTTACAGTAATGATAAAATTGCAGTGGCAAAACCACTTAATGAGCCAGTTCTAGATTTATTAATTAAACAATATTGGGTGCAGTTTCATTGCATGCAGTTTTCTTTTGTTACTAATTAATTTCTTAATCAGCTAATATCATTTATTTATATATATATATTTAAAATTAATGTTATAATTAGCATCCACTGAAATCCAAGTTATTGAAAAACATGAATGAACAAGACTGATGATTCTACCAGATGTTTTAAATGTATGAAGAAGAAAAAATGTAGTCAAAAAAGGTGTAAATAGTAGTAAATTTTGATAGGAAGTAATCATTGTTTAAGTATAATGTGAAAAGCATAATCATGAATAATCCCTTAAACATTAACAAATTCTCAGTTGCCGTTGTGACGCTCCTATCGAAATCTAGTAACTGCAAATTAGATTGTTATTCATTCCTCACAACTTGTCAGAAACCGGAATCCCCACTGGGAAGAAAATATCATTAATCTTTAAAAAATGTAAATAATTGTCTGCAAATTTTATTGACAGATAGTGTCAGAGTGGATAGACAGCCAGCAGCTATTCCATATGAACAAAATTTATTTCCTGAATACGCTTTGATATTCATATCCTAACTAACCCATTCCACCTGAGGACAGTACATGTGTGCATGCTTTTTACAAGTAGCAAGTATCCTTCATTCCATTTCTATTGAATTTATTTTTTTTTTTTCATTTTTTATTGAATTTATTTTTATATTATGTGTTCTTGAGCTGCATCCCAAGATCTGGTTATACCTCAGTAAGATAAACCTAAGTCTAAAATGATCTCAATTTATCACCTAGCTTTCAATATCATAAATCTTCTTGGCCTGTATTGCCTTTATACTTCTGCTGAGAGATTGTCTGGGTTCAGTTTAAAAGAAGCCTTAAAAATTGCCATATTGTTATTGCATTATTCAATATAAGAGAACTGTAATTTATTTTCATTACCTTATATTTTTATGTTTTTATTACTCAATTTTGTGTAGACTTTCTGCGGAAATTCTTGCAAAGAGTTGGTGAACTGCAGTCCCATGAGAATACTAATAATGTTGGACAAGAAGTTTATAAAGACACTTTGGGTAAATATCATCCGTGGTTAGTTAGAAAAGGGGCAGCTATGGCTATGTATGTTCTTCCTACCAGAGAAGTTCTTCTTAAGAGAGTAAGTCTCTCTATTCTTACTGTGTGTATTTGCATGTGTATGTGCTGTGTGTATACATGTGTACCTTTACATAAAAGACTTGACTATAAAGTTACCGAGAAAAAGAGGCAGATTGCAATTGTTTAGTGACATCCACTTTGTTGTGATGCTGTGTAGCAGCATTTTAAGAATTTTCTCATACTGCCTACAAGTTTGTGTGATTTTTACTTTTGGTTTTATATTTGTGTGAATGAAGTTGTATTAAGTTTTTTGTGATAATTTTCTTGATAAAAAAGTTAAAGGGTGCTGAACACACTGAGTGTTCAGTATCAGAGTGTGTGTATGTTAAATTTTATTTTAAATTGGAGAAATTATAGCTAAAAATTTTAAATGTTATAAGGATGAATATATGAGTTATGACTACGTTATGAGTGATCTTATTTTTTTGAATTAAGCAAAATAACAGTCTAAAACAATGAAAAATCTTATGTTCTACCAAAATCAAAATGTTAGAAAATTTCTTGCAATTATGAGGAAAAAGTGTTAACTTACATCAGATATCAGAAGTGGCCATTTGTGGAAAATCTGTCATTTCATTTTGACTAAAATACTGAACATTATTTTAAAATTTATGCCACAACTGATGATGGAGAAACAAAAAGAAAAATCCACTGTTGACAATCTGGTGGTTTTCGATCTGTCAAATTATAACTAAAGCAATTTGAAAAATGTCATAACATATGATGAAATTTTGGATATTCAGTTATAATATAATTGAAGTCAATACATAATCAAAATAGGAGATGGGAAAAGTCACTGCAATTACAAAACAAAAAATGTAACAAAATCATTCTAACACAAGAGGTAGATGTCATCAAAAAGTATTATTTGTAGATAGTGTAGTGTTTAAAAAGACAGTTAAAATGGAATGGCCGGTGGTGTGGGTCAGCTATTTATATATGCTGCACCACTTGCACGTCATTGTATCGGTAAATTTTTGGTGAAACATGCAACAACTGTTTTTTTTTTCAGTTCCTATCTGCTCTCCTGAACTGGGTTCTGCAATTTGTTTTTTTTTTTTGTTTTTAATATTTAAACTGAATCAGCCTTGGCTAAACAGTAGAAGAGAGTAAGGAAAATTTTCTATTAGACATTATTCAAAAAAATTCCAGGAAGTGTTCCAACAGTGAAAAAATTCTGGAAATGTATTTGAGGGAGGGAAATACCTTGGCATTTCCCTCCCTCAAACACATTTCAAGAAGACAAGCCATATTAATATAAAAGTTACCAGTTTTTTTTTCAAAATTCAGTTTCTGTTTTCCTTCATATATATATATATATATGAAGGAAATTATATATAGTCATAATATACGTATATATATATATATATATATATATATATTATTCTGCTATACAATATTTTCTCTGTAACTTTAAAGTATAGATTTTCATCTTTTCGCTATCCATTTTTTTCTGTTTAATGAGAATAAAGAGATCATAATTATAAAAAGTCTATGTTCATCATTATAGATCATTGTTTACTCGATGAAACTGATTATTAATAATTTTGATCTTACATTAGACTATATTAATATTTACTTTACTTTTTTCATTCATTTGTGCAACAATTGCAGTGATTTATCTACTTCTGTACTATTGAATTTGATAAATCTTGATCAGTCATAAGAATCATATCTTATTAGCAGATATTCAGTTATAAAAGTTATTGTATTTTTATATTCAACAATGCTGCTTATTTACTTTGTTTGGGAATACGCTTATTTTATGTATATAAATATAATATATATACGAGGTGCGACAATAAAGTAATGAGACTGATTTTTCTTTGCAAGATGTGGCAACCCTGCAGATTGTGTAGGCACACACCATCTTTGACCTTGGTCTATAAGCTACTTCTAGTCCAAGCAGCACATTGATGCAACTGCTCAGTCGTAAGTTGTGCTGTAATAAGTGAACACGTGTTTGTCTCTCGTCACAGAAATGAAACCGCAAAATATTGCGCAACGGTATGCTATTTCTTGTTGCATTAAATTGGGTGAAAACGCGACGAAAAACTTATGGTAAGCTTCAGAAGGCTTTTGGAGTGGAGATTATGTCAAGAGCTCAAGTTTTTCGGTGGCAGAAAATTTTTAGTGAAGGCAGCCAACGAATGTTAAAGATGAAGACCGCAGTGGACGATCATCAACCTCACGGACAGATGTCAACTTGACCAGGGTGCGTGAAATCGTACGATCTGATCAAAGATTATCCGTGAAAATGGTTGCAGAAGAACTCAACATTGATCGAGAAACAGTTCGTCTAATATTAACTGAAGATCTTGGTATGAGAAAGATTTGTGCAAAAATGGTCCTCAAAAATCTCAACAGCGAGAAACACGGAAAAATGTGGCAGCCGATCCGTTAGAGCAAACGGAAATCAATCCAGATTTGTTGAGCTGTGTTATCACTGGCGATGAAGGTTGTTTTTTTCAATACGATCCAGAGACAAAACGCCAAAGTTCGCAATGGTGCTCAAAGGGATCACCCAGACCAAAAAAAGCTCGCATGTCAAAGTCAAAAGTGAAATGCATGCTTGTGTACTTCTTCGATTCCAAGGGAATTGTTCATAAAGAGTGGGTGCCTCCTGGACAAACAGTTAACCAATATTTCTACAAAGAAATTTTAGAAAGACTTCGTAAACGAGTTCTTCGTGTCTGCGCCAACATTGCTGATAATTGGATTCTGTATCACGATAATGCGCCATCCCATACTGCTCTGTCAGTACGGCAATTTTTAACCTCTAAACAAATTTCAGTACTACCACAGCCACCTTATTCACCAGATATTGCTCCGTGCGACTTTTTTCTATTTCCAAGAGTCAAAATGGCGGTCAAGGGACACCATTTTCAAACAACACAAGATGTCCAAAACGCTGTGACGAGGGTCTTGGAGGATATTACAGAAGATGAGTTCCAAAAATGTTACCATCAATGGCAGAAGCGCTGAAATAAGTGTGTGCAATCAGAGGGGAACTACTTTGAAGGAGACAACATGAAACATGACTAAAACGGTAAGCAACATTTTTTTCACATCAGTCTCATTACTTTATTGTCGCACCTCGTATGTCTATCAGAAAAATTATTTTATTAAAAAAAGTCTGTTCACTACAAAACAAAAGCCAATGTAACTGAAGTACAAAATTATGCTTTATTTACTGTGTGTTGTTCGAGTTATTAAGAATGTTAGAGTTTATTTTTCAAGATTCTTTGTTTCCTACTAATTAAGTCCACATAGTTTTTGTGTTTTATGAACTAGAAGATGTATTTAGTCAAAAATAAAATTAGCTATAAGCTGTTTAAGATTATTAATATGTATATTTATATTGTTTTAGAAGTTTATAGAAAAAAAAAATTTAATCATAGAATAATTATATTTGTATTATGTCTAAACCTTCAGTTCAGTATGTTTTTATTTGTTATTCTTTTCAAGACAGTAAGGTATTGTAATTTATTATTAGAGATATTTTATTTAATAGAATTTAAAAAGTATATTTTCAATCTTTCAGAATAAAATAATTAATTGGGGAAACTATAATATCCTACACTCTACAGATTGATTAGGACAGGAATAGCAGGTCTGGCTTTTTTCAGTAGGCATCTTATTTATTAGTTTGGTTTTTTGTGACACTCTGGATAGAAGACAAGACTTTAGACAGGTACACTGAATCTTTATCCCATTATTCTCTTGCAAATGTAAGTGTTTGTTCTGGCAGCTACCAGAAGATGCTAACATGGTGCTACTGATGTAACCAGGGCTTCTTACCCAATTCCCATGGCACGTAACCTTAGAAAAAAAGGAATGAAGGATGAGGAAAGTGACAATCAACCTACGTAGGGGGATGCCTCCAATTAGGTAATCTATTGTCTTCTCCAGAACCATAATATCCTCCATTAATATTTTCCTCTACAAATAATTAATTACAAGATATATATTGAGTAAATGCAGAATATGTAACTCATATTATACAAGCACACGTATCTACAACAAAAATTAAGAAATTGTTAAAAGGAAGATGTGTGTTATTTTCTATGTCGTGTAATTTAACATTGTTGACACAGAATTAGTGTTTATAGTAAAATATTAGAACAATTAGATATAACCAATACTAGTACCTAAATCAATAGAAGATTACAGCCACTTTAGTTAAAAAAAAAGGAATATTCTAACAATGAGAAATTTCTCTGATGTTAAATATGGGGGAAAATAATCTCAGTTGTATAAAACTTAGCCTTATAATTTTAAGTGATAACTTCTTCATAAAAATTAAAACACCTTAAGTTTATAAAGGTCCAATATAAAATCATCAGTTATAGATTATTATAGACTGTTATTTTCATTTCACCTCAGTTTTCACAATAATTGACATCTTAAATTATAAAAGAAATAATAACAGATAGTTTCATTAAACTTATTTCCTTAGATCACCAAACTAGTTGTTGCTGTTGACTTGATTGTTGACTGTTGCTCTATGGATGAAAAATGTGAATTATTGGTTTTTAATTATATTTTGTTTTTAGACAATGCCACTATGAAAGTTTAAATAAATTAAACTTTTGGGACATTGATATAGTGTTTTTTACTATCTATTAGTTCAAAAAATAATTTTTTTTCCATCATTTGTTTTCTTTTGTCTACAAATTGTCTTATATTACTAATTTAAAACAAAAAAAGAATTATTTTGCATATGAAAAATATAAAGTTAACAGAATCACTCATTGGAAATTCTTAAATTAAATTATTTAGCTTATTAAATTACTGATTAGCTGTAAATTAAAATTTAAAAATATACTGTTAAGATTTTAAGAAGTTAAGATTTTGTTAACATGATATCAACTTTACAAGATTGTTTAAAAAAGTTAGTTGTAATTCAGTTATCAGAATATAACTTTGGAAAGGACCTTACAAATTGTTTATGTTTTAAACAAATTATAGATTTCCTGACTAGATAACACCACCATGTGAATAATTTGATTTATAATGTTTATTAAGCATGCATATGTTCAAATTACATTTTGATAACTGTGTACTAACTCATTCAATGTTTTAAGTGCCAACTATATATCAAGTTAGCTGGAAAATTTAATTTATATAAACAATTGACAGTACATTTTTTAATATCTTACGAGTATAATGTATGACTAATTCTCCAAGAGTTTAATTTATTTGTCCCATTAAATTTATATATGTTTATTGTGGTTATTAGCCAGTAGTTAATCAATTGAAATGGCATACAGGACAGTGCATCCTAACTTGAAGTTTAACTTAAAGAGACCTATTGAAATTACTTTATTAAATGTAAGTTATATTGTTGTCATTTTATCTATATTTTACACCTTCCAAAACTTTACTCCTTATTCAAGACAATCCATAGTTTAAGAAACTCAAACCTACATATATATTTGTGTATTATAACTACATACTTAAATTATTAAGTACTCTTCTTTACTCCAATAATTATTTAAATTTTTTTTTTCCAGGTTTGTGGAGAAAATTCAGATTCAGCACTGGAATGTTTGCCATCTATGTTGGAGGCCACAAATGAAGTTTACAATAGAACAGAAGCCTACTTTCAGTTTAAAAACTTGCTCAATTTACCTTGAAAGTTTGTTTTTATCATTTATGCTTAGCATTTTAAGATAAATTTGAGGCTCAGTATTATTGTTATTGGTTGTCTTCTGTTACAGAATATGTAAGTAAAACTTACTTTTTGTGACAGAGTCTTTGTTAAAAGTACATTAAAAATATTTTTAATTTCTAAGTTTAATTGAATAAAAGATGTATAGTTATACAATTAATTATAAATTTAACATTTGAATGTCATGTGTAGCTGAATAGTATTTATAGATTTGTCACAAATGATATGAGCTCTGGCAACTTTCTTCTTACGTTATTTAAATTTTATAATGTTATGTATTTTATAATGCAATTATAATTTTTATTTCATATTGTATATTTTAACTGTATAAGTAGCTTTTATCTTTATTTTTTTTGTTTTTATAATAATTATTGTGAACAGTTGTTTCTCTTAATTATTGACATATAGTGAAAACATGTTAATTATAATTTCTATTTTTTTGTAGTTTGTATGTTATGTTCCTAAAAAAACTGATAAATAAATGATTTAATCAAACTAAAGAATAATTATTGAAAATAAGGTAATGAGAATTCTTTTTGTTAATGCTACATTATCAAAACAGTGACATAAAAGAAATTAAAAAGATCTCTACAGATAGATATGTTTATCTGTTTGCTTGAAATGTATAAATCAAAAATTATTTATTTGTATTTTGGTTAATTTTCCCCAGATCATAAATTTTTTTCAGTATGAATTTTCGCAATCTTATTTCAGATAATTATAAAGGCAAATTAGCTGCTTGAATGAGAGAACACCGCTTGAATGCTTATAAATATATATCACTTGAAAATATATACCCTTCCTCAATCACTCTTTTTAGTTCTAAAAAATACATACAAAATACATATGTGTATGTGTGTGTTCTTACAAATACATATATAAATACACACTCAAACCGAGGTGAAATTTCTGGGGAACAACTTGTCAAATATGAATTAAGTATTTTATTTATTTTGTGTCAAAATGTGTATTGTTTTAATCTTCATAGAACAGTAATAATTGTCTATAGAAAATTACATTTTTTTCTATTAGAATGGAAAAGTATTTATTTTCAAACTTTAGCTGATACCTAACTTTAATGCCTTTTGTATAATAGAGGTCTTTCAGAATTGAATTTGGTTATTTAGATACTTAAAAGGCTTCATAGTTCTGAAGATGGGTGAAGTTGTATTTTAGGAAAACCCTGCATACCTGTTCCCAGGTAGTTGTTTCATTTTTTGAGGAAAATAGATTTTTGTTGCAGTGTACATTTAAGCTGTCTATGCAAAATCAAGTTGCCCTATCCAGTGTAGGCAGGATGGCTGTTTGCTGCCTCGGTTGGGCATTATATTTTCCTCTAAGTAAGTAGTTTATCTCATATGACAGTTACTCTGAGAGTAGAATGTCCATCCACACTACCCACTTTTTCTCTTTAAACTCTATTCCTATGTTCTTCTTTTCCATTTTTATTTTTGTAAGTACAGATTTGATCTTGTTAAGTTTATCCTAAGGATATTAGAACCTGTAGAATCTTGGGAAGTCAATCATTCATATGACCCTTTAATTTTGTGGCCATATCTGATAGCTTCATAGTAAGCCTAATAACTAAATAGTATCTGTTAAGCCAGACCTCCTAATCCCTTCTAAGATAAAATGTTTGTTTTGTATAAAATTTTAACGGTGTTAATAAAATATTTCTAAATGTTTTTTACAATTCATATCTTTATTTAATACAACTATAGTATTTTTTTCTCAACTGTAAATTTTTTTAAAGAGTTTTATACTGATTATTATTTCACTTTGGTTTTAAAAAAAAAATCTCTGCATTAATTTGACAAAATTTCTCCATAGCTAAGCTGAGCGTTTTGTTACTTGGGCCATTTATCAACTGGAATCAGATTTACAGCAAATGGTAATAGTGTACTGACCATAATTAAACTGAAACACCATTTACCATTAAAAAAATGGTAAAAAACCATAAAGATTATAAATTGTTGATATTATATGAATAGTATTTCCCCTGATATATGAGTATTTCTGCAATCTGTAATGTGGAAAAAGGTTAGTTTAAAAAAATAAATAATAATTTATTTAACATTAAATATGTGAATTTAAAATTGTTGTGAGAAATTCTGTACGTCAATAAAAAAATATACTGATATATTTCAATGCAATAGTTTTGTATTTTACAATGCAGTATTTATATATTTGCAATTTGAATGAGCAAATTTAGGTGCTGCAAATTTTCTCCTTCCATTTTTTTCCCCCCTACTTACCTGGGCTAGATCTGCAGTTAAGCATGACTCAGCCCAGGTGAGTGTCCTTGTAATTCAAACGAGCCTTCCTGCCTGCCGGCATAATATCTGGTATGGCAGGTCGACCTGCCGGTTGGATCTTTTACTTCTTAATTTATTTCTGTTCCCATTTTCCTGCCTCTAATTGCCAGAGGGGGGTTAGCTAGGCGCAACTGTCGTTCCTGGGCCCCCTCCAGGGACCTGGACTCTGTTTGTACGTTTTGATGTAATACCCCATTTTGCCTGCCTCAAATCGCCGGCAGAGGGTGAGCTGGACCAAACTATGTCGTTACCGAGCCCAGCAACCAGGACTAAAGCTTTTTCTCAAGACCCCATGTCTCTGATCCACTCTCTATATGCTCTTCTTCTTTCTCTGTTAGAATGTCCCTTGCCAGTTTTTTAATTGCCTTCCATACAATAGTATCAGGGGAGACATCCCTCAGATGTGTTATCTCTCTGATTTCCTCCCATCTTGAATATTCAAGGAAAGTATGCTGAGTGGAGTCTAAAGCCCACAATACACACAGTTGTGTAACTCTTCTTCAGAATTTACTTACAGTCACCAGATTCTCCATGACCAGAGAGGAGCTGGGAGGTGTAATATTCCACCTCCCCATTCTCTCTCCCCAGCCATGGCCCCAGTTTGGGTATCAAGCGGCACATCCAGGCGCTTGTCTGCACAGAGTCCCATATTTCTTGCCATTCTTGGATTAAAAGTTTCTCACACAAAAGAAGTCCCCTTCATTGTCCATTCCTTCATAAATACGCTCTTATTGGAGGGCCAGTAGCTGGATCAGTGGGACTCCCACCGCTGCAGTGGAGACCATTTGATACACTGTAGTGATTTTCAAGTTGGCTCTTCTTTGGAGTGCATTTAAGTTCCTCACATTTTTCTGGCTATTGAAAACGGCAAACCAAGCAGGGACGGCATAAAGAACCACCGAGGTTACAGCAGACAGCAGCAGCCTCCACTTTGCTGCCTGCAGTCCCCATGTGCCACCCATCAGCCATCCCAGGGAGTTGACTACTTTCTCTGCTTTCAGAAATTTCCTGAAGGTGCTTTTGGTGTAATCCTGACTTTTGAAACCACAAACCTAAGTATTTCATAAATGGTATCGTTCCTACTTGGTGACTGTCTACCAAAATGTCGATCCATTGAATTCTGTGCCGTCCAACTACTGCAAGCACCTAGGTCTTTTTGGGCTCAAGATACAGTCATTGTGACTTTAACCATCTGCTCACATGATTTATAGCTCTATTACCCGAGCTCTCCACTTCATCCTCCATTCATCCTGACATCAACATCGCCAGGTTGTCGGTGTAGGCGATTAATTTAACTTTTTCAGCGAATTCCATCCTCAGAATCCCATCGAAGGTAAGGTTCCAAAGGAGAGGGCTAAGAACAGATCCCTGTGGCACGCCCCCTCATCTGGAACCTGACTTCACCCTCCTCTGTTATCACAAGTAGTTCTCTGTCAGAGTAGAAATCTCTTATAGTCACTCTCAGATATGAACTGTTTCTGTTGTGCTATTCTTTCAGCACCACCTCCCAAGGGATGCTAATAAAATCATTGCAGACATCCAGGAAGACCATCAAGGGAATCTTTCTGGTCCCCACCCAGCTCATCTCCATCCAGCTCACCACTCTACGAAGGGCATCCACAATGGATCTGCCCTTTATATACCCATATTGGGCTGGCAAAAGACTCCCTGTCTCATTTACTTTGGTCCAGATTCTCTCAGCTAATAACCTTTCGTACAGTTTGCCCAAAGTGGGCAGAAGACAGTTTGATTGATACGTCCAGGTATAGTCAGTCGACTTTGATTTAGGAATGAGCAGTAGTCTGCCTTCTTTCCACATCTTCGGGAAACAACCCATACTCAGAGCTCTGTTTAGAGCCTCTAGTACCAAGGGTGAGTTTCCATTAGACCTTAGAGAAGTAGGCTCACCGTGCCATCTGGCCTAGGACTTTCCTTAGTGGTGATACGAGTGATCACCCAGTGCAGTTCATGTATGGAGAATCGTCAAACCTGTTCCCTTGCTGATCAATGGTTGTCCTGTCAGTAAGTTGAGGGTCATTATGTTGAGAGAGCAGCTAACTTATACCCTGTTTAGGTTGATCTTGTCCCTGCTAACTCAAGGGACTCAGCATTAAAACCGCCTGTAAGTACCATCGGCTGATTCATTGTACGGATCAAATTTCCTAGATCTGCTAAAAATTCATCAAACCTGTGTCTTCTTCACACTTTGGCAAAATGTATCCACTAACCGGGGGTCAAGGCATTAAGGACACTGCTACAAAACCTCTTCTGGCCTTCACATCAAGAATTGCAAAGCAGTTAGTAACATTCACTACCGCCGCATCTCCTGTCTCTTCCAACTTCCAGAGATTACTCTGTGATTAGGTTCTGAGATTAACATAAAATATATTCCATGATTTATCACTGCTCCCAAACCAGATCATTCGCTCATGATCTATTTACATTGATTCTATTTACATGATATGAAGACACTTCATGGTCGGAACTTCACACATTCTCGGCCTTCAGTCTGGTGTCCACATGCGCCACATTCAAGGCATTTCATGGGTTTAACACATTCCCCATCCTGTGTCCTGCATCTCTGCAGTTGACACAAATCTGAGTGATTAGGTCCGTGACAATCCTTCGGCCAGTTCCCCAAGTTCCAACACCTATAACACTTCCTATCATTTGTTCTGGCTTCTGTATGGCAAGAATGCCAGCCAATTTTTAATCTATGTTTGTCTGGCATCACAGGCCGAGAGGAGCACCGTCGCTTTTTGTGTTTTTATTCCAAACACCACCCCCATCGATGCTGCTCGAATGGAATTATCAGTTCCCAACTCTTTCTTGATAGCATCCATTACCTTGTCAGGGGTGGCATCCATATCCAGATCTTTAACATGGAATGCTTTCAGACTACTATCTTGTGACCATTCCCCAACGACCACATCAGCTACCTGTGATGTGGTTCATCACAATGTCCTCATGTTTATTTGATGAATCAACAACCCTAATCTCGATTGTATCGGGTCTGCCTTTTTTCACAGAAAAAATATCTTCAGGAAGGTCCTCTCTCAAACTGCCTTTTACTTGTTTCAGTAATTCGGCATAAGTCATCCCATTCTTCTTGACTGTTAGAATTGAAGAACCCAGTTCCTGGGGTATCTTCTTTTTATGCTCCTAGTCAATAAGAAAAAGTGGACATGTATCTTCTATCCTTACTTCTCTTCTGGCCCAATATATTGTCACCTTACAGAAAAAATATCCAGTCATGCCATTTAAGACATAAAATGACAGCTTTCCTGTTATGGTATTTCCAACTTTACGAAGCAAATTTATGACTTAACTAAGTATTAATTCAGAGTTCGAGGAGTAAACATCGGGAGCGATTAGTGTGTTGGTGTTTGTTAAGTGGTGAAATGCGGAGTCTTATTTTCGCGGTAGTGATTGATGGTAATTGTATAATGAAACGGAACAGTATTTTTAGGGAAACTTAACTTTGTGTTCGATGTGAATACATATCAACAGAGGATCTATACGCCGTCTATTATTCAAAATTTATTATCGGTTTATTATGCTTCATACATTGTTCTTTACGCCAACATCATGCCTAAATGTGGAGTTTGTAATAAAAATATAACCACTAAACATAGTAAAATAGCTTGCATTGACTGCAAGACATTATTTCATGCAAGCTGTGAAAATATGAGCAAAGATGACATTGAATTGTTGATATTCAATAATGAAATTTGGAGATGTGAACATTGTGCCTTAAGCAAAAGAAAAGACCTTCAACTAGAAACTGCTGTACAAAGAAACAACTTTACACTTGATGACGTGATGTCCGCTATAAATGAATTAAAGAGAGCCCAAAAACGTATGATAAGTGATATGAATGAATCGTCAGACCTCCTACACAAAAAGATTGATGATAATTCAAAAATAATTGCTGACCAGACACTAAAATTAGTAGAGTATGTTCAAAAAATTGAGAATTTGACAGCTAAAAACCATAATCTCCGTCAACAAGTTAAACAGCTTGAGTTCAGACTTGAGGATGTGGAGCAATATAGTCGTAAAAGTATGATAGAAATTCATGGTATCCCCAAAAAAGATGATGAAGATGTTGTTGATACAATTAAAAAAGTGGGAGACGTAATTGGTTTCCAAATTACGGATGAGATGATCGATGCTTGTCACAGGTTGCCAGGGAAAAATAATATGTCCGACGGAATCATTGTCAAGTTCGTCAGAAGGCGGGATAAGGAAAATTTCATGAAGAAGAAACGAGATAAAAAATTGATCACTACATTAAACATGGGATTTACAACTGATACTCCGGTGTACATAAATGAGTCGCTCTGTCCACCAAGGAGACGGCTATATGCGCTCGCTCGGCAGGCAAAAAAGTATAAAGGTTACAAGTACATCTGGCTACGAGATGGGAAAATACTTATGCGGAAGAATGAAAAAGACAAAATTGTGCAGATTAGGAATGAAGAGGACTTAAACAAATTACCGTAAGCATACTTATTTATGTTAAAATAAATTTTTATTTCTAATGATCTCTACCAATTTTAATAAATTAATAAACTGTGAATTTAAAATTCTGCATCAAAACATTAGTAGTCTGCGAAAGAACTTTGATGAATTATTAGTTAATTTATCTAAATTTAAAAACATGCCAGATTTAATTGTTTTATCGGAAATTTGGATAATGTCAAATGAAGTATCTTTATACGAAATTAAAAATTATGATATGATAGCTAATTGCAATAAAGATTATAGATCAGGTGGAATAATTGTTTATATCAATTCTAAATTGAACTACTGAAGGGTTTCTTTATCTCTGTCTGCATCTGATGCAATACTTATCGACCTAGTGCACAATGGTATTGAATATACAATACTTGCACTATATAGGTTACATAATAAGGATAAGAGGCACTTCTTAAATTAATTTAATGATGTGCTGTCTAAAATTAATTCTAATAACTGCATAATAATTGGTGACTTTAACTTAAACCTACTTTCCGAATCCCACTTAATAGATGAATATAAAACTATTTATAACTGCCATGGATTTGAATCATTAGTCAATGAACCCACACGACTTACAAGTGGAACATGCATTGATCACTTATTGTTAAGAATAGAAAATAAAAATAATTATGAAATAGTTTCAACTGTGAGTCATTTGCAGATAACAGATCATAGTCTTATAGGTGCCGGGATATTGCATATCTTTAATGTGAAACATTCCAATACTATTAAAAATGAGAATGATAAGAATGCTATTAAAATTGATTATCATAAATTCATTTCCCTTATCGCTAAAGTAGACTGCCGGGATGTTTATATACATAACGATGCGTCAGCAGCTTTTGATATTTTCATAAGAAAATTTACTGAAATTATAAACGAATCTAAAACTCAATTAGTCATACAGGGTAAGCAATTCAAAAAATTAAAACCGTGGATAACAGATAAACTGTGTGAAATATCAATACGCAATTCATTATACAAAAAAACAACAGCGCACCCTAATAATGTACATTTAATTAAACATTATAAAACATATAGGAATAAACATAAAATTAAGATTACATCGGCTAAACAAAATTACTATGATAACGTGTTTGACAGATGTAAAGGAAATTCTAAAAAGGAGTGGGAAGTAATTAATTCCTTAACCGGTCAAAAAAGAAAAGATAAAGTTATTGAACTAAATAATGGAAATAATAAAAATATCTCTGAACCATTTCAAGTAGCCAACATATTTAACTATTATTTCATAAATGTTGTAAGTGACTTACGTAAACAATTAAATGAAAGTTGTAACGATACAAATAATGATCTGGCAAATATAAAATGTGAAGCGTCATCAATGTTCGTTGAACCTGTCCTTAATGCTGAGATTGAAAATATTATCAAAAATCTCAAAAACAATAAATCCCCTGGTATCGATGGAATAAGCTCAAAAATTGTTAAATTAGCGGTAGATCATATATCACATGTCTTAACCTTTCTTGTAAATATAAGCCTCCAATCTTAAAAATTCCCGGATGCTTTAAAAAAAGCAGTAGTAATACCTGTCTTTAAAAAAGGAGATAAAAACTCTGTTACTCAATATAGACCAATATCTCTATTCTCTATCTTCTCTAAATTCTATGAGAAATGTATGAAGAACAGATTAATATCGTACCTCAATAAAACTTCTTTTTTTAGTAAAAACCAATATGGATTCATGGCTGGGAGCAATACTGAAAAGGCGCTCTTAAATTTTACTACCCAAGTATTTAAGGGCATAAATGATAAGAAATGTGTGAGTGGTCTATTTTTAGACATAACAAAAGCTTTTGACTGTAGACCACAATGTCCTTCTACGCATTCTGTGGCTGAATGGCATTAGAGGTGTTTCATTTGATTTGTTTGAGACCTATCTGATCAACAGGCGACAGTGCATGAGAATAAAAGGGTGTTTAAGTAACTTTGCTGGGGTACAATATGGAGTCCCACAAGGATCCGTATTGGGAGCCATACTATTCATAATATATGTAAATAGTGTCTGTTCGGCCCCGCTTAAAGGTAATGTATATGCGTTTGCAGATGATACTGCCTTGTTTTATGTCCGCAACACCTGGATAGAAGTGACTGAGGACATGCAATCAGATTTGGACGCACTGCGGTTATGCTTTTCAAATCATTATATGAACATGAGCGTTGAAAAAACTTTGTATATCAACTTCTGCTTAAAGGGGAAAATAAAATTGCCACTTACAATAAAATATAAATGAAAAAAATATGAGATAAATAAATCCGACTGTTTAGAATTTAGTGAGATCGAACAACGTGATATTTGTAAATACTTGGGCATTGTGTTAGATAGTGGTCTAACCTGGAAGAATCATATTGCGCTATTAAAGCAAAAACTTTTAAGCTATCTTAGGATATTTTATTTTTTAAACAAACTATCCCCAAAAATAACCACGAGAAAACTTTATTTTGCTATTGTGCATAGTCGACTAGACTACAGCATCAGCTGTTGGGGAGGAACTTATATTACAAATTCAGATTCCATAATTAAAATCCAAAAAAGATTCGTTAGAATGATAAGTAAAAAAAGAACTACGGATCATTCTTTGCCAATATTTAGGGAATTGTCTATATTACTGCTACGTTATTTATATGTTTATAAAGTAATGAAAATTTTTTTTATCAGAAGTATGATAACCGAGTACGAACTTAGAAGTAAAAGGAATGTATATGTCCCCAGAGCAAATAAAACGAGTTATATGAAGTTCTTTTCAAGTACTGCTCCTAGATTGTATAACATACTTCCTAATCATATAAAGACCAGTAGGAACCTAAACACTTTTTTAAAGCTACTAAGACGATGGCTAATTAATATTGATGACGCTGAAAGTATGTTCCATGTAATTACATGATTTATGATTACATATATAATTAATTATAATGCTTTATACTATTAGTCTTAACATAGTAATAGATTTTTTACATGTATAACTTAACGAGTAGCACTGGATGAAGTGTTTATTAGTAAACATAAATATTTGACGACGATTGATCTTCTCTATACTTAACTGCAGAAAAGATGAGTTTCCACCAGAGTAAATCATGAATTGAACCAAAACTAATCCTCCTATATAAGATAAAACTGTTTACTTTTCCCCTTACTTTAACTAAAAACATTAATAGAAAAGGGATGGTGCCACAAAACAGGCAAGACCCTTGTAGACACCTAATCTTTCATCTTTTACAAATAATATAAATTAAGTTAAGTTAAGTAACAAATATTAAATTGTATTATAAAACAATGTTAAATTAAGTATGATTAAGTTAAGTAATATTATAATTAGTATTAGGATTACTCCATTAATTATTAATTCTGTAAAAGTGAGAGAAATAAAAGAAATTAAAAAAAAAAATAAAAAAAGTCAAGTCATCGCTGTTCTGATCTACGACGATTGTGAAGACTGTAAATTTGTTTTTGTCTGCATGTTCTGGATAAAATATTTCTGTACTTCTACAGTCCTTAAATATCATGCCACTTGTACAAATTACCCTTAGGTACTAAGAAAACTCGGGATCCACACATCATCTTAACTTCTCTCAGTACATCGTTTTGCCAATGGATCCTTATGACCTCTGCTAGATCATTCTACTTTTTCTCATTAGGATATTCTTATTTGTTTGCCTCTAGATCTGGATCGATCTGTACATCCTTGTTGTGTGTAACTTTCAGAAATGATAGCTCATATAGGCTACTAGAATATGGGCTCATGTCATGATCTCGACCTCTCTTGCTCTATCAAGGATTCGGTATGCACATTTCTTCAATTCTCTTGACAACTAGATATATCTTGACAACAATAGATATATATCCTGCAGCAAATGATCCATATCAGTGCCATCGGTCTGGTCACCATCACTACTATCTTCAGTCACATGTACCTTCATTTTTAGCACCCACCCATTAGGGTCCTCTGTTACCTCTATGGTGACTCTTGTTTCGCTTTTAGCAGAATGGCAGGGATCAATACTCATCAAGCTTGCTCTTCTTGACTGTCTTGCATCACCGTCTCCACTTGGGAAGCGTGCCAGTTCCTTCTAGGTCTAAAGGTTTGTTCCTCCATTCATCTCTGAACTGGTATATGGTATTGAAAAAATAGCAAATTCTTCTTCAGTGTTGTAAAACCCAAGTAAATGACATCCTCACTAGCATAATATACAAAAACAGGCACCTGCCTCACAAATAACTCTGTATGTAGTACAAAATAAATTTATATTAATAATAGTGAAGTAAAATTTACTTATCTTTGTATGAAAATAAAATCAAATAAAATGAAAATTAAACTTATTAAGAATGTTTAGATAACAAATAATAATGTTATCAACCAAGATAACAGCCACCTGTCTTCCTTCAACAAGTAAACAACAAAGTTAATGACACACAATTACAGCCCTTATTACCAACTGGCAATAAGGGTAAAAAACCACACGCACTATAAATACAAAACGATATCCAAAACTATATAATAAAAAACAACACGTCCAAAGTAACGAACCAACAATTCCCGTTGCACAATCCAAACTGGAAAACCAACCAGAAAATAAGAAAAACACGGAGTGCAAAAAGAAGATCCACACTCAACGAAAACTCCCACTCATTTTCTCCTTCAATATTGGTGCATTCTTACAGACAGTGCATAAAATTTGTCATTTTGTGGCAAATTTTCTCTTTCACGTCATTAATGTGTGAAGCCTGGTGGAAAAAACTTGACTTTTGAGATATCTCCATAGAAAAAGTCATTGGCTTAGAGAACTGGCCATGAAATATATCTTTATAATGGGAGATGACTGGAAGCAGGTTACATAAATAAACAAGCTCTGTTGAGCATGTAGCTGTACAGCCATCTTGCTGAACAGTAGCTGTTGAAAGTTCTCCATTTCTTTAAATTTCCTGACATTTCACAGTAACGACTGTGCTGTAACAGTTATTGTTACCCATCATCATCTTCAAAGAAATATGGGCGTACAATTTTAAATGCTGAAATCATCTGTCGTACTATGACCAGGGTCATAGTATAAGGTGAGCGGGCATGAACATTTTTTTAGAAATATGTGAAATAATTTTTCAGCTCAAAGAATTTTCTGTAAAAATCTAGGTAGTTATTTTGTATCATGATAGCTGAATACTTGAGTGCTTGCTATCTTCTAAGGATGCAGTTTAAAATCATGTAACTTATATTGAACCCTAGGCTCTGATAAATACACAAAGAGTGTTTGAAAAGTTTTCACATTTCAGTTTGAGGAGTCTTCCAGGAAGTTTGTCATCTAGAACTGAGCCAGAAGAATGATTTTACTCTAAAAGAATTGAGTTACAACTCTTTGCACTGTAGCTATTAAAATTCACTGTAATTCGCCTTTGTATTATTATAATAATTTACATTTTTTGAAAAACTCAATACAAGGGACAAAATGATTCACATTCCACTAATCCATTTCAGTGACTGTCAATATATATACTATATGTTTATGTAACCACCATATCTGTGGTTTTATCCCCACTACATTTCAGAAAGAAATGTATCTGTTCTTTTTAACTGGTTAACAAAATGCTAAAGTTTAATTTCTTTTGGCCAAAAACTTAAGTGAATGAAAATGTACAGTTTTACAAGATGTTCCCTTTCTTTTAAAATAATACATGTATGAAAAACATAATTTATTTGGTAATAAAAATGACTGATTAACCTTATTGGAGACAAAAAATAATTATTTGTTAACAGCAGAATTAGGTATAGTATAAACTGATATGACCTAACAATAGTTTCTCTATGTTATTGAGAGTTTGTTACCATATTTTCTCCGTCAAAAATTGGTATCTTAGCTTGAAAATGAAAAAATAAAACATAAACTATATTTGTATTTTTTTTTGAGAAAGTAACTTATTTTTCTCAACTTCCTCTATATTAAAAAGTCAGATGTGCTCAGAAGAATGTTTCCAAAAGTTTTTTTATTGTATTAGTAGACAAATATAAAATTCTGTGAATTTAATTGTGAATGCATTTATGAAAGGAAAATAGAATTAGTAAGAAAATGTTAAATGTATGAAAGTTTTGAGTATTATTTAAGGGGGTTATCAATTTATTGTTATTTTATTTTACTTAATGAATTTTGTTTTTTATTTATAGTTACCACATCTCGACTTATATTGTGAATTAAAGGAAAAATTATTTCTCTGTCTGTTGGAAAGAATTATTATATAATATTAATTTAAATTTTAATCTTCTAACTAAAATTTAGAAATAAGAAAATTATGCATAAAAATGATGGATGGAGAGTGTTAATGGAGAATAATGAAGTATTAATCTGATTAATATTTGTTAGAAAAAAAAATTAAGATAAACAAAAATAAATAATTGTAAAAATTTAATAATTTTTAAATATTTGGGTGGATTGTTGTATCAAAGATTGGTAAATATCAATAAATACTTTAATTTTTATACTTAAAAAATTGTTTATGCAGAATAAAAAGATGTTCAAAATGCAGCAAAGTACATCAAATTGTTTTTGACAATAATAGATAGTACCCTAGCATTATTCTTACAAGTAAAAATATGAAAGAATATAAAAGTGTAGAATAATTGACCAAACCATTCAATTTGTGATAAGAAAAAATAAATTGAAAGAACAAATGAATTTTCATTATTTGAATTTTAAGAAAAGGTTTTTCTGCTGCCATTATAAATTATTATAATTTTATCTTAAATTTTACCACTCCCAATATTATTTTAATTTTTTAGCATTTATTTATAACTGATATTATTCCTATCTATTTATTTATTGTAATTGTATTAGTGTTTACATGGCTGCATTCACATGTGATGGTTAGAGGAAAACAGTTTAGAATCCCATTTTTATAATTTTCTACTTTTCATAATATTGTAATAATAATTCTTTTTTTTAATTAATTTATTAGTTTTATAAAATATATTATAAGTTTGTATTTAAAGTAAGGTACAATGGAAAAATAGTTATTGTAATACTTAGTAATAACTTACATATTGATTGTATTTACATATGTATTATTTATTACAGAACTTTATATATTGTATGAAATGATCCAAAATCATGTATCCTGCAAATAAACGATTATGAAAAATACAGGATTTTGAAAGGAAACCATCCGCAAACTTTTCAATAATTTACAATCATACACTTGTATGTTTCTTAATCTTATTTAGTTCATTACAAATTTTGAGATGATTCCAGTTTAAATATTATTTTGTATTATTATTCTATTAAAGCATTTACGTCATCTGTTACAAGAGTTGAAACATACTTAACTGCATCAGTCCTTTCTTGTTTGATCATAGATCATGTAACACATAACATTTTACTAATATTCTCCTCCATTTCTTTATACACATCATTTTATAATGAGCATTGCACTTTCAGAACATTCCAATATAAAGTGTATACTACTTTTCTATATATTTTGTGTAGGAAACAATTCACTACAACTACATTCTTTATTTAAGACTTACTTCCAGCAGAGATGAACAAATTTTAATATAATTTTTTAATTTTATGTTATTTGCTAAAGTGGTAGTAGAATTAAGTGTTCCATTACATATCTTTTATTGCAGATTACTTAGTTGGAACAAAATAGATATATGTCTTATTTCGTAAAAGTAAAGAGTAGGACTAATAGATCTTAAACCTACTGTTTGTGTAGTCTGTAATATACTACAGAATAAGACTTCCTAATATTTATCATATTTAATTTCTAGTTACTAAAATGTAGTAATAAGATTTGATTTTTAAAAAAATTATATTTACAGTATCTGCATTTTTTCCACTTCTTTTTGAGTCATTACTGCAGACAGATTATGCATTTATATGTATGTGTAAAATGTGCTTATCTCATTATGACTTATATAATAAGTGATAATGAGTATAACATTACTTATATTAATATTAGTAAGATAATATATAAGATAATAAATTACTTATATAATAAGTAATAATATACAATAAATAATATATTATTATTCATATATGTACATAATTATTCATTAAGCAGATTTTTGTCAAAAATAAATAGGTTTGCTAAATAATAGTAGGTTCAGAGTTAAAAATAGGAATGGCCCAACATTTGCATAGAAAAACCTTGCATAGGAAGACTTTGATCAAAACAGCACCAAAAAAGAAGATATTTAGGCAGTTACAGTCAAAAGCTATGATACAAAGGGCACTAGGAAAGTTTCGCAAAATAACTTTATTTTTTATAATTTTTAAAAATAATGTCACCATACATTATACTCTTCTCCATGCTTTGAAACCAGTCTTTAAAAGAAGCCTTGCCATGTTTCATCAGAGATCTGGGCAAATTTATTGTCCCAAGCCCTTAGGAAGTTATCATCACTTGTAAAATGCCTTCCTTTAATTTGGGGGAATAGCTCAAAGTCAGGACTGTAAGGAGGGTGCTCTAACAACTTTATTCCAGTGATGGCCAAATACTCAAAGCTGACTAGAGTGGTGCACTGAAGCATTATGTGGTGAAGAAACCATGTGTCCATTCTTGAGTTTGGACACAGAGTTTTGACAATTTTAGGCAGACATTCCTCTGTATACCACTTTTCTGTAACTGTCTTCCAAGTTTCCAGCATGACTCTAATCTAAGGGTGCTCACACACTAAAAAATACATAATTCTCGTCTTCACTGATCTGGATTTTCGAACAGCCACGGGAGTTTTCCCATCTTCTAACACCCACACTTTGTTCTGAGCCTTAGTCGGGATATAATAATAGTACAGCCAAGTTTTGTCACCTGCCACAATACTGTTCACATAGGGAGATCCCATTTTCAAACATTTCATCGCACCATGAAACACAACCTACCATCTGATCATCGTCAAGTTAATGCACCATCCAAAGCATACAAAGCTTTCTAATGTAAAGGTGATTCACAGAATAACATGAACTGCTAGTGCATTATTGGTGGTAGGTTACATGCCTACCTGTCTCAAGTATTTTTCATACTGCAGTAACATTTCCCTCAGTCACATATGAAGACAGTCAACCTGAACTTGGAGCATCCTCAAGGCTAAGATTTTCTCTTTCAAACTCTCAGTACCATGTAAATATTGTTGAACAATGTGGACAATTGTCTCTAAGCACAGGAGTCATTTCCTCTAAATCTGATAACTCTTAATGTACTTGCAAAATTGCCTGGTATTCAGTTTTCGACCATGACGACATCACTACTTCTTTCCATAACCCAGCTTAAAAGCAAACAACTAGAGCAGCAACACTGCAGACTGGAACCTATCTAAACACAGGCTAACTTGTAACTGCTCGTGATGATCCGTTCCGTCATATTGCCAATCTTTCCTAGTTAATACTACGCATTGTACTTTTAATACTATTAGTGGTATTGTAATATTATTTACATTATATTTATTAAAAATAACAAACTTTAAAAAATAATTGTATCAATACTCCCTATTTACCAATAAGTAATACTTCTGTTTAGTAATACGATTCTTTATAAATTTTTGCTTCTCATTTATCACAAATAAAAAACATATGACAATATGAAACGGTTTTCTCCGTGAAGTTACATTTATTTTATTGAAAGTGATTTGACTAATCACTTAAAGCTTTATATTTTAAGTTAATTTATTGAGTCTTCTTCTCTCAGTTAAAATATGCTGCCTTCTTTTCCTGATAATTTTATTTTTTAACATCACAATTTCCTTTCATCTTTTATTAGGCAATTTTCTTTTCTTTTTCAAAAATTGGGTTGCATATGGTGATTAATTCTGGAATTTCTTGAATAAGCATAACTTTTTGATATCAGTCTATCTCTTTATTTAAGTGGAAATCCTGCTATCAGTCTTAAGACCTGTTCTTCAGTAATGTGTTCTTCCAAAAAAACTTTCTTTACAAACTGCTAATGCTTCTCTTAGTACAACAGTTTGGTTGTGATCACACTAGTCCATATTTTTTGCAATACTGCATCAATAGAAATATAAAAACAAATTTAAATTGTCTTCATTTTTTCTATTATAATTCAGTTTTCAGTCTGTTGCATGGAAGCATATTATTACAAGCATTACTCGTAAAAGTATTACAAATGTTGTATTCAAACATATTATTTGTTAAGCAGATAATTATAAAATGATATTCAGAAAAGATGGTTTGAAATCATTGAAATATACATTAAATATTGAAAAATGATATATTGAATATATCAAGCCATGATGGCAGGAAAATAGACAAAATAAACAAATAGAGATTGTGATTTAAACATAGAAGCAACACAACTGTGGCAAGCAACTGGCTTTTGGAAGTGTTAAGCATTCAAGCTTGTTAATATGTTAATCATGTACAAAAAGACTTATACTTCTTTATGACTAACAGTACGTCAATAAAATTAACATGATCGTAGGCATACCAACAAGTTTCAAAAAGGAATATTTCCTCAAATTTGTTTGTGTCCATAGACTTGAACAAAATGTATCCGCTACAAATGTTTTACTTATGCATAAGATGTAAGACTAACTTTTATTTCTCTTGTACATACTTAACTATATAATTTTTTTTTTAAATATAAAAAAGTCAATAACAGATGTAACATCACTAAACACATTTTGTTGAGAGCCATACCTGTGTAAATAAACAATTATTGTTTCTTTTCTTTTGAAGTTTTCCTTCAAAAATATAAAAAAACATTAACATGGATTGGATGCATCTGCATTGATACATATCCACACCTATTTTTACATGCACAGATATGTATGCATGAACAGAGTTTATGAAAATAAAAATTATTTTAAAAAAAGTAATTATAAATGCTAATTGTTAGAATAAAATTGATTAGCAATTCAGTCTCTGTTGTGGTTACCTTTTAAACAAAAGAATAATTAATACCATCACATTACAAAAATTTGAATTAAACCACTACTAGTTCTTGCATTGTCTTTATATGATACAAAAAGGTTTTTACACTAAAAATTAAATCACCAAATAAAAATGTTCACAAACTGAAGGAGACATAATTGAAGTAATCATTGCAATCATCTTTGATTTAGCCATACACACCTTACACTTTGTTCATCTTTTACATTTTGTTCTTTCTTGGTTACTCTATGCAAAGTGGCTTCGCCATAAACCCTTCTGAATTCTTCTTCCCTTAGGAAGAATTCAGAAGGGGTGGAGATACTCTACCTTGGCTTTTCTAGAGCACTTAATACCAAATTAATACTTTCAATTTAAACCATAATTTTGCTGGTTTCAAAACCAAATACTTAACTGGCCTCAAAACAAATGCTTAACAGCTAGTGAAGTATTCTAACCACCATTTTACCTCCAGCCTTTTCTTTTACTTAGTATCATATATTTCTTCCAACTGCTTTATTGGTTGTTCATCGCACCTAGGACTTCATCTACTAAAATTTCCCAGCAACCATCAAAGGACTCAAGCGTGGTCTTACTTTAACCTCTGATCACCTTTTTTGTTAATCCATGTATTTTATTTCATTACTGAGATTTTTCTGTAAAGAACACTAAAAATTCCTTTGTTTTTAGTGATTTTTAATTCAACTTGACTTTAAATGTATACAAAAAAAAAAAAATAAAAAAATCTGCCCTATAGTAGTTTAATAAGTAATATTTTCTCATTGGCAATTTAGACATTTCTGAATAAACAGATGTCTAGCTAGTAAGCAGTGTCCAAGAAACAGCTATTTTATCTATAAATGGATATTTTATAAATTAAAAACATTGGTAAGTTCACTTTGAAAAACAGAATAAAATAAAAACTGGATTTTATTTATTATTATTAACTAAGATTATTAATAGATGGATAAATAAAAATATGATTTTAATATTTTGTGCTAAAGTGGGTGATGTGCAATAACACTCAGAAGAAAATGGTTAATCTATGGCAGCATTAAACAATAGCAGTTACAAAATTACAATGTTATGTTGTGATCATTACAGTATAGTACTTTCCTCTCATCATCTGTAAGTGTAGTAATCTTTAAAATAATGTTTTTCTTTAAATGTAATTTTGTTCCTGTTTTAATAATGAAATTATTTTTTAAATCAGCATATTAAATGAATGGACCAGCTTTTTTTTTAATTAGAAAAAAATAGCTACTACTAGCTGAAATAAGCATTAGTTGAAAAATGACCATAATTAGAAAACCACCAGTAAAAACACTTCCAAACTGGGCAAGAACAATGGGAAAAGATAAAATAATAACTATATGACAATTTTAATGGGACACGTTTTTAAATTTTTTTTACTTTCCAGTGGGTGTTCAGTTGTAAAAACTGCAAAACGTTTTGTAAACAGAATTTTTTTCTTTAATTTTTCTGGAGTAAAATCTCAGTAATAAAATGAAATATAATAAGGCTACATAGTAGTTGAGTGGTAAGTTAAATCACCCTAAAAGTTTTTAAATTCCCTTTAAAAAGTTAATTTTGTAAGCTTCAAACTCATCGGCAAAAATATTGTGTGCCAAATGTAGTGTCTAAAAAAGCCATTATTGTGATACAGAATTTTTGTAACATTATTACTTATTAAATGTGCGTTTTTATTTAGTTATTTTTGTTTATGTACATGAATTCAATATTTTTATGTTAAACTTTGATAATAAATATTCAATAAATTTTTCATTGCATTATTTTATTTTTTTTTATCATTACAGCATTACTCCTGTTTATCATTGGTTTTGTTTTTCTAATTACATCCAAAAATATACTTTGTTCATGCACAAAAAAATTATTTAAGATCACCTTACAAAGAAATATTTAATTACACCTTAAAAAAAAATTACTTTAATTTGTTAATAATTTCATATGAAAAAAATGATGGGTTTTAACTCTGCTCTAAAGAATGCATTCTTTGCTGTGCTGTGTTTGTTTCTTTTTTTTGAATGAACATTACTTTGTCAGTGTACTAAACTTTACAAGTAACAAGATAAATGATTCGCAAAATACTGTGCTAACATTTAGGACACAGCTTGCATGCAGAAACATTTTCTCCATTAAGATTTCATCTGGAACAGTATGTAACACACACTGTTGTATATTGTAAAACCGGAAATGAACAAATCTGGCTAATTCTGTTAGAACATCTGTGGTCATTACATACACGAGTAAGTTGTGCATATTTAAAACATGTTATGTCACCACACACTCAATATTTGTACAAAGTTATCCATTGAGGCTATTGTTGCTAAGTGCAGCAGGCCGTTTGTAAACATGTTTACAGACACAATTTAATCTTACAGGAATCTACGTCCATGTCCCCTTAATCTGAATCAGGTCCAAGACCAAATTAACAGTAGCTTAACAGACAAACAGATTTTTTAGTTATTGGTAGAACTTTAATGCCTACAATCCTACAGTTTTAATACTAGACTAATTATAAAAATTCCTGATATATATATATAATTTTTTCTGTGATACTTCTCTAATGACAAATTTTTTTGCCCAAAATAGTATTGTATCTTGATATTGTAATTCTTTTAAAGCTATTTGTAACGAAGAAAAGGGTCTTAAATAATTAGTAAAAGAGTAAATTAATTACCTAAAAATATAGTAATTAGCGAGTATAAAGTAAATAATGAAAGAAAAGTGACTTTATTTGTTAGTATAGTTCTTTTAGATCTAACTAGATTTTACGTCTTGGGTTTAAAATCCACCAGGTTGGTCTACTCGGAGTCGAGTTGGAGACTCTGCCGTGAGTAGACGTGCTTAGTACCACTCTGCGATTTCGTTATTTTTGATCTGGTTTTTTGTTGATTTTTATTGATTTGTCGATTGGGATTATTAGAGTTTTGGATACTGATTGCGGACCATCATATAAGAAGATTTTTAGACACGGACTGATTGTGTTTTTTAAGAGTTTTTGATAATTAACAAGTGACCTAGTTAATTGGTGTTTTTATACCTTTTTACTATTTTATAGTAGAGGGTATCAGTGAAATAATACATTTGGATTAGTGAAGTGTGGTATTATGTACTAAAACTGTAAGTAGAAGTGCTTTTTTAACTCTTTTTTTAGAGTGAGGTAGGGTTATAAATACACTTATTTTTGCGAATTATTTTAAGTCGAAAGACAGGAATTCAATTAGTAGTAAACAAGGACTTGTAAATTTTTTAAGTTTAGTTCTAGTAGTAATAGAGGTCATTTTTCTCTAAGTCCTGAGAGTCGCTTTAATAGGGGAACAGTTTTTTCCTAATATCTCCTGTACTATAATTCCTACATCCAAATTTCCTAGTAATAAATCCGTTTCATAACTTTTTCTATCTCCTGACCCCCCAGAAAAACACCCCCCCAAAAATTTTTGACACCTTTTTTGGATTGATACATTTTACCTCCTCCCCGATCACCACCAAAATTTTGGGGCCCCTATTTTGGCGAGTGGGTACTCATTGGATGCGGAATTGTCCCCTGAGTGCAACAGTGTACAATGCGTAGAAGAGGGTGCGCTTCCAACGGAAGATATGTCCACGCAAAGAGCTGGAACTTCCAGAAATGTTGGTACGAAAAAGGCGACGGAACCAAAAAGCAAGAAGAGAGTAAGACAAGGCTCCTCAGAGGAGGAGGAATCAAACCCGAATAGTCTGGGTAATATTACTTACCAGTTAGGTCTGTTAATGATGACATTGAAACAACACATGGGACCTGGCCTCTCCAGATATATCGGAGAGCATGAACAGGAGTTGAAGAAGATTTATATAGGGCTGAAGGCTTTGACGGAGATGTCTCCCCCATTAAACGTAATAACCCAAGCTACCCAGACGGACTTGGAAGTAACTGAGGATAACGTTGAAACAATACTTTCAGGGAAAGATACTGATGATCAATTGATAAATCTGCTGCCTCAATGCACTGAAAGATAAAATATATTATTAAAATTCAAGGAATTATCTTTTAACTTCATATGCAGTTGAATTATACCTTCCGATCGTTAGAAACAACTTTATTCGACTTTTTAAAAACCAGACCCCTTTTGGTAATGAGATAACTGGTATTGAGCAACTGATTTAAAATTCAGTAGTTTAGTAGCTCTTCTAGAAATTCATGAATTTCTTCTGTAGCTATACAGTAGAAGGACCAAGATCCAAAAAAAAGTTTTTCCTTTTCTGTAAAGGATATATGAAAAAAACGAAACGATATTTTTTTGACCGTACTAGTTGAAACTACGATAACCGCCAGACACATTCATTTAGTCTAGTACCACTTGGTGCTTTGTTTTCTTATAAATAATATTTTTTGTTATCGACGTATTTTGACGTATAAAGAAACATTTTTAACTGGATTAGCAATATTATTTTTGTGAGATTTGAGAGGGGTCGATAATGATTGGTGAATTATGTTTCTGATGTAAAATTTGAATTCGTTTCTATCGAGCTTTTTTTTAATTTAAAACTCAAGACTCCATGTCCCATATAATGAAAATTGAGTGGTTTCCTTGCCATTTACTTTTATCTCTTAGTTTGTATTTAATTACTAAAACTTAATGAAGACTAAATCCCGCAAAATCTGAATGCACATCTGTCAGAAAATATTTTTGAAAATGTACCTTTTTTTTAACCTCCGGATCCACCGTTAGGCATTCTTCAGAGGATGAGAGGAATGATTTGTAGCGTGTGTGAATGTCATACCTGACCGGGATTCGAACCCGGGATCTAAAAATGTACCTGGAGCTCAAATGTTTCCTGATTTTTCAGTTTTATAAGATTTATGAGTTAACGATAAATATAATACGTTTTTTTAAAACGTATATTTATAACATTATAATAATATGGTTCTTAACTCTGATGTTTACCAGACTGGAAGGATTACCGGACCGGAAAAAGAACTTACAGAAAAACGTCAGGGCACGGACAATGAAAATTATTACGCTTCAACAATCAAAAGGACGGTCGGGTACTGGTTCTTCAGGCCAGGAGATGTAAATAGTGCAGAGGACCAACAGACAGAGTCAGTAGTTTCGTAAGCTCGTGTTCGGTGCGGTTGCGATAATAGTAAAGCGTTCGGAAACAACGAGTAAAGAGTAAGTCACGAGTCCATTGTGGACAGTCGTTGAATGCAAGAAGTTTTTCGGCGAGTTATTGATAAACAGCAGTGAAAGTGACAGAGTTCTACACATTCATAAAGCGTAGGGTTCTTTAAACAGTAAAAGTAATAATACTTGCAAATGTGAATTGGATGAATTTCAGTTTTTTCTATTTTTATCTTATTGTTTGTGCTATATTAGTATCTATTAGTCATTATTACGGTTTTAGTAAATTGGATCGTATTTTGATATTTATAATTTAATTGTCAGTAAATCAATTTTGTATTTTTATTTGAGTTACAATTTTGTATGTTATATCTATTTATTACTGCTTTTATTATTATTTAATTTATTTTATATATTTGTAGAGTAAAAAATTGTATTTACAAGAAATGTTTACGTTTGTTAGTCCCTCAATATACTTGTCTCAGCAAACACGTGGTGTCAGAAGTGGGATATTGAGAGCGCTAGAGTGTCAATGGTAGTTTTTATTTGTTTAAGTGTATACTGGTCAAAATCTATTTTAATTATTTGTTTGTAATTGTACCTGCTTGCTTACTTTACTTTTTATGTTATTTATTTTTAAAAACAGTATTATTTAACTCATTAAGTTACTGATAAGGGTTTTCTCCCAATTTTTTGTTTTTGTATTTATAAATGTAATTTATTAATAATAAGATGGTTGTTACAAGTAAGGACATAATTGCATTACTAACCCAAATAAGTGAAAGGATGAATGTGGAAATATGTCCCGAATGGAATGGAATATGAAATAAAATATAGATAAAAATGTGAATAAACTAAAAGAGAATATGGACGAAAATGTGAATAAAATGAATGAAAAATGGAAAATTATATGTCTCATATTGAGGATAAATTATGTAGCTGTTGAGGGTAAATTAGTTAGATGGATGATGTGCTGTCTTGCATAAGTCTCACCTTTGAAGAATGAGTCAACTGCAACGAGGAGTCAGCAAATGACATCAAATTTATCTGTTTGTCTAGCTTTAAGATAGATATTATATGAATTTCAGTATTACAAATCTAGCCCACACATAAAATCAGCAATTTGTTATGTTGAAATTTTTTTCTTCAGTTTTTTCTAACTTTCTGAATATTTAGATGAGAAATGCCATTACCATCATTAATGTTAGCAGGGCAGGATAACATTATGTTCAAAAAGAAAACTGTTATTATGTCAATTGGGTGTACCAGGCATATTAAAAACAATTATTTTTTTTAGTTAGTTATGATTCATAATCTGATTTTTTATTTACAGTAATAACATTAACTTCAGTTAGATTTTAATCATGGAAGATCAGTAAAGAAGTTAAGGGGAAAAAGTTTTCCACAGACTTTAACTGACAAGGGTTTGCCCAGAATAGCTTTACCACAGGAATTTAGATCCAGTGTATGATCAAGTGCTACATTAGAGTTACATTCAGATCACTAATGAAAGAGAAAGTCAAAACTTTTTCAAAAAAGTTATGATAATAAGGATGTAAAACCTTAGTATTTTGACTAAGGAAAATATTGCTGAAATAAAAAAATTTAAATTAGATCATTTATAATAAACTAGAGTGCTTGTCTGTCTGTGGGCTTGTTTGTAACAGCATCATGCAAGAACCAACTGACTGATTGCTTTTAAATTTGTCAGGTACATTCATGTTATCCCCGGGAAGGTTTTACGCCATACCAAGGATCTAGCTCCCTTGGGGGTGAAGTTGTGAATTAAAGGTGAATTAAAGAAAAAAAAATTAATCTTTTTATTTCATTATTATATTTCTGTCACCATGGCAACAGAAATAAGTTATGAATTTTTTGTCATCGATGGTGTGTACTTTAGTTACCATAGTTACTAATACTGTGTCTTGTAATTTAGTTTCTTAAAGCCTCAACACTTTAACTGTTATTTATTAGTATTGTTCCCACAACTATGCAAGGGTAATGAACACTGCGAGGGGACAAGGCGAAGCCCTCTGACTGGACAGGAATGGTGACAGAAGTGAGCTCTGTTACCATGGGGTGAGCCCTGTGGTGCCCCTGGGTTGTCTGGGGTTGGAGCTCCGACCGGCTAGTATTATTATAAACCAAGGCTAGATAGTTTTTCCACCGCAAATTATTTTGTCACCACTCAGTGGCTTATTTTTCTGATCACACTTTTGAGGAAGGAGATGGCAGAGTGTAAGGGGACCTTGCACTAAAAAAATTATAACTTATATTAATCATCCTTCATAGACAAGCCACTAACAGAAAATTTTTGCTGATTCTTAATTCATTGTTCATCCAGTGGGCCTACTTTTAAACTTTTATTGTTTTTTATTATAAATTTAAACAAACTTTTTTTATTAAAAACCATTATTACAAAACACAGTTCCACTTTAATAGATAGCAGCACACTGAATATGATGGAACATTTTACAGCTTTATCTGACCTTGATGAGAATTGTTTTGCTTTATATTTATTTATGTTTTATTTATTATAAAATAAAAAAATATATATATATATAATTTTTTTTTTTTTTTTATTTATGGTGTAAATTTGTTTTATAAACAAAATCCATATAATGTATATTACCATCATAAATATGAGTACAACTTTTGTTTTTCAGATGTTCTATATTAATCTTGACTACAGGTATCACTAAACAATATTTTTTAAGCTAATGTGTTATCATTAGCAGTTCAAAACATTTTTACTGGTTAGAATGTAATCATGTAACTTAAAATATGAATAAAACCATTACATTGTGCTTCTAGGTAGTTGTAACATATTTCTGATCACATAGATAAAATTCCCATTAATGTTAAGGCTAATATTTCCCATAGGTTACTTTAAGACTTTAGTTACCCATAAGACAAAATTTCTGTTTATTTTATTAGATGTCAAGTTGTCTTCAGATGATCAAATTCAAAATATTTTGTAATAGTACAGTTTGATTTTGTTTGCAACAAAATACTATTTTGCTTTGAAGTGCCTTAATGAAATGCTAAACTAGTCATTACAATTAAACATCCAAATTAAACAACAGGCTTAGAATTTCTTAGTTCACATACTAAGAAATTATTAATTTCGATATTACTTTTAACTTTTTTTATTTCTTTTAAGATTTCTATTTTCACAGAAATTGATATATTTTATTTGGTAATCAATATACATTTAATATCTAAAAGACATTGATCAACTATCTTAATCTTAAGTGGTTTTGAGAATTTGGTGAAACCAGGCAAACATCTCATTATTTAATTCATTAATTATTCTCTTGATAATAGCATAAAGCTGAAAGCACTCACGTATTTATCTAGATATATTATTTTCATGTAACCAACCTATATTTATTTTTAATATTTAATTGATACAATGGACAATGCCTGAGTTAATGCCATAAGTGTTTTTTCTTCATCTTACAGCAATGTTCTGGTCCTTTTGAAACTCCCAAAGGTTGTTCAAAGTACTTGGCATCGATAATCGCTTCACTATTACAGGATTGCTGAATCATTTCAAGAGTTTCAATTGTACATTTTCTGAGTTTGATGCTGAATTTAATATTACCTTTGCAGAATTTGAAAATCACAGGTGCATCTCTACTCATGATCACAAAACCACATAATACAGAACTTAATGTGTGTGGAATGAGGGTCAATACTAACTACTGATTGTAATCTCTCTATTTGTTTTATATACTACACTCACCTTATTTTTAGCCATAACTTTTCCTTTAAAATGTGTTTAAAGTGAGAGTAAAGATGAAAATAGTACTCCAATATTATTGTATTTTTTATTTTCTCATTTATTTCTACCAGCTAGCCCCAGCAATATAATATTACTCTGTTTAAGAACTAAAGTCTATCATTGATATCATCAAAGTAAAAGAACTTGTATATTTGATTCTTGTAATCACACTCTTCTTAACATTAAGTAAATTTATTAGGCATAGCATGACTACTGTTTTGCTGAGATATGGAAATAAATAAATGAAAAAAAATGAAACAATATAATATTATGAAAAGAACAAATTAATAAAAGTAGAGATATAACTGTGGTTTCTGCCCACAGTTTTTTTTACTTAAAAGTGTTTAATTATAATATTTTATACTGAGCTTGATATTTTACCAAACTATCTCATATTTTGTCATCATTATTCAGTTTAATTAATGGGATTTCAACATTGAATTCCTTGTTTAAATTCTAATTCATGGAGAGTTTTCTTAGCAAGTGTTCTCATTACTGATCCAGGAGAATTCATAGGTTCATATTTCAATATATTTGCAGTTTGTGTTAACAGAGATTTGGCTTCTTCTATAGCATTTGATGTTTTGCGATTTGTAAGTTCTACAATAGCTGACTGTAATTCGTACATTAACACTGCTGAATAAAGACACAGGCGACCGTAACCTCGATCCAATATTTTGTTTATTGAAAGTAGTTCTCGGCAGATACCTATATTAACAATACACTAAATACTATACAATATACAATACTAACAATACAATATACATACATAATAAAACATAATATATATAATATATTGTATATATATATATATTCAATATATATATATAGTATACATTATACTATACTAACAATATTACTAAAAACATAATTTATCTGTAATAAATAAAAATTTAAGCTAATATAGTAGTAGTTATAATAATTATTAACATTTTTTTTAATTGGCATTGTATCATATTTAAAAAAAATTAAAACTTGAAATTAATTTGAGAACTGTAAAGGAAATATGTTTTATTACATTAATCAAGTCTACTATTTTGTTTTGTAACTGCATCAGTGGAACTTGTCTCAACAATAAAAGAGAATTTATGGGGTAACTACTGCATAATAAAAAAAAAAAAAATTGGAAGTGAAATTCAACTTTTCAATAGTCACAATCTCTAATCTTGTTATGGTTGTTTGCAATAGTGGAAAGTTGCTGCAGACGGATCCTTTGACACTGACACAGAACCATAAGAAAAATAATATGGGCATATACCTCACTTTTGTATAGTTTAAATAAAATGATTTCTTGTACCAAATAGTTGCAGGAACTGAAATATGAGTTCATAGTGTGAAAGCTTTCAGGGTTGCCCTATTGTCAAAAAACTTATGAGCTGTGGATTTAAAAACAGTTATAATAGTATAACAGTAGGTAAGAACTGCTACTGGCAAAAAAGTTACTTAAGATTACATTTTTTTTAAAAATATTGTAAAATATTATCATTTGAGGGGATTTTTGCCCACGAAAGGTCATACATACCCTATAGATTTTTTCTTGTTTAATGCATTAGTGTGAATTTATTACGAGAAAGGACTAATCTTGATATCCTGCCCTAATACCTTTTACTCCATCTTAAATTTAGAGTGGTAATAATTTTCTAGTTATCATATGATGTTGTTTCAGTGTGCAACACAGTTTTTTAAACTGCTGTGGTTTATGTTTAAGATCAAATCATTTTTCTAATCAAACCTGAAAATTTCTCCACATGTGTTATTTTGTGATATATTTTAGTAAGTTTGTAAATTTTATTTTGAACTTGCAAGTTCTGCTCATAACATTATTGAAAAGAAAGTGAAAGAAGGAAATTTGCAATTTGTAAGTTCTACAATAGCTGACTGTAATTCGTACATTAACACTGCTGAATAGACACAGGCGACCGTAACCTGGATCTAATATTTTGTTTATTGAAAGTAGTTCTTGGCAGATGACTACTGTTTTGCTGAGATATGGAAATAAATAAATGAAAAAAAATGAAACAATATAATATTATGAAAAGAACAAATTAATAAAAGTAGAGATATAACTGTGGTTCATTTTATTTTATTTTTTTTCATTTTATTTTTAATTAACAATATTACTAAAAACATAACTGATCTATAATAAATAAAAATTTAAACTAATATAGTAGGAGTTATAATAATCATTAACATTTGGTGAAATTCAAAAGAAGTTCTTTTCAGAAAGACGATTACAGTTAATTGTTAATACTGATGATTCAATAATGTTGGTGAATTACATCATAGTAATCATGATATTAATTCAATAAATATCTGGAAAGGAATTTGACTGTGTTAACATAAAGCCTTCAAACAGACTGAAAATAATAACTGAACATATTTATTTTATATTTGTCTGGCTGGCTTAAAAAAGATTTCATAGGAAACATTCATGCCAAAAATAGTATGATCCATGACAAGTTAATTATAATGTGACTGAATAACGTGGCACAGAATTTAATTTTTGCAAATTTATATACTTTTTCTTATTTACCACATCAGTTTAATATGCTTTTATTATTATTTTAAGAAAATAACATCATAAGTAATGTTGTATATGTAAGGAGGGATTAAATTTTTAATTTATGCAAGTTTTGTGCTGGGAAAGTTCAGCAATATTAATATCAGATTAAAAAAAAAATAATCTTTATGGTTTATATTAAGATAGTTTTTTAATCAATTCTTTACTACAAATATGAATTGACTGAATCATCATTTTCTATTTCAATCACACTAAACTCTGTTTCTCAGTGGACTTGCTGGATTCAAATATCAATCTACCCAGGTCTCCATGTAATATCTGACAATGTCTGTCAAACTCAAAAAAATGCCAAAGAGTATTGATAAAGAATAACTTTGTTTAATCTAAATCTTGAGAAAAATCCTTCAAAAATATTTAAGATGCTGATCTCCATGGTAGTGTAGTAGCATCTCCCTTTCATTTGGAAGATTCTGGGTCCATATTATAATCAGAATTGGAATTTTTCATATGCTACAAATTATGTCAATGTAAACACGGCTATAATTGGGTATAAGCCTGTTATTGCTTTTGGAACAAATAAATTAAGTAGTTTCTAAAAATTAGTATTAGTTTGTTCAATTATGTGTTACAGTTTGTTCCATTTAGAGTTACCATAGTTAGTATGATGAGTGTATTATATTTATTTTGTTTAATAGAGTCCGTTGGTATATATATTATGTAGAATTATAAATTATAAAACCATGATAATTGTTGGTAAGCAGTTTTATAACTTATAATTATAATTCTATTTATTATCACACTTAACAAAATCTGGTATATATGTTTAAGAAAACTGATAAAAAATATTTAATCACCCTTATGGAAAAGTATGTATTATAGTACGCTATAATAAAAATTTTAAAGTAAATATTAAAAGTGTGAGCTTTTTTTATTATTACTTTCCAGGCAATAGTAGAGCTAAATTAAACTATGTTCAATACGTTTTTGAAAATTACAATATTTCAAGATCTCCCTTAGAGTAAAAAACAAAAAAAAATTGTAGAAATTTATAGAAAATATATGTATGTGTCTTGGCCTGTATTTTTATTAATATCTCTGGACTGGCTCAACACAAATTCTTAAAAATTACTCTATTCGGGGCACTGATGATATTAAATTTTGGACAAAATTTAAAAAAGGGAGGAATGGCTTTTGCCATTTTTAATTTTTTGGTTAATGTCATAGAAAATTTATTTTTCATATGATGAAAGTACTGAAAAGTTATTTAAAAGTTTTTTTTTCAATTTGTGGCTGTTATTAAAAATGTATGAAATAGCTGTCAAGCAAAGTGGTCAAATGGAACCTAAATTTTTTTACTAAAAAGTTTTACTTATTTTTAGCAATTATATCCCAAATTTGGTAATTTTGGCTATAAAAAAGATATCAAGTCAAAGGGGTCAAATGGAATCCAAAATCTTTTACTAAATTGTTGATTTTTTTTCTTTCAGTTATATTTTTAATATTAGATAATTTTAAGGTAAAAATGCCAAGGGGTCAAATCAGACTAAAATTTTCTAACTAAACATTTTTAATCTTTTTCACAATTTTACTCTAAATATTGCACAATTAGGTTGTGCAACCCTTTGCCAGCTTTTTTTTTAAAGCTTATCTAACAGCCAAAGGAAATATGTTGAATGGACTGATAATTTATTTCTGACAATGCAATTTTCTACTTGATAGCAAATTTTTATTGTGATTTACTTAATGATTATTTTATAATTCCTTAAACTGATATAACAAATGAAAAATTTGGAGTAATTTTTTTAATGAACATTAGTAAAATTGTTGGTAAACAGTTTTATAACTTATAATTATAATTCTATTTATTATCACACTTAACAAAATCTGGTATATATGTTTAAGAAAACTGATAAAAAATATTTTATCAGAATATATTTTTATATATATTTTTTATCAGAATAACAGAAAGCGTTATTAAAAATCTATTTTTTTAAATTTGTTTCAAGTGTTTCTAGATTTAAATAACTTTTACTGTTGATAATCATGGAAATATACATCACTAGTTTTAAGTCATCATTTATAGTTTTTAAGTTATCAGTTTGCAAATTTATTGAAAGTAGTAATATGAGAAAACTACATCTTAGTAATTTAAAATTTATTGTAGTCATAATTATGTTGTTAAATAAAGATCACAAGAAATTATCATATACAGGAATGGAATAAATGTTAATAAGTATAATACTAGCAAACATGTAGTACTGTTCAGAGCATTGTACATTTTCATAATGTAAAACTTTGGTCTACTCATTGTGTAATGGTTAATTCATGATTTATAAAAATTTTCAAAGAAATGTGAATTGTACTTAATTTAAATGCTAAATACAACTTAGCATATCAATGTTTTTAAAAATAAAAAATGGAGAATTACAAGAAATAGTAAGCTATGTAATTTGTTTGGTGTAATCATTGTATCTAAAACATAACTTAAAATAAAATCAACAGTTGTGTATTTAAACATAAAAAAATGAACATTTATAACTATGTTACCTTCTTTATTTTGTAGTTGTTCTACTGTAAGTTCATGATGAAGAAAACCAGGCTGATGTCCATAAAGTTGAATCAGAAGGTGCTTTGTTTCATAGCACAGATAATGATGTGGATGTAAAAAATATTTTAGTTTCTTTAATAAATCTGTGACTTGTCCAACTGGTGGTTTAATCTTTACAAAAAAAGATTTGATTTAAAAAACATGAAAGAAATAATCATCATTAATTTATAGTCTAATATACTTCAAAATAGAATGAAAGATAAATGTTTTAGTAAATTACGAGTGTTAGTAAATTATTATGTTTTATAATAATTTAATATAACTTTAACTTTTTTTAACTTGTTTTATAATATTTATAAACTTTAAAAAAGCTTATTTCTGCTTTAATAAGAACTTTAAAAAATAAACAGTCTAGCCTCAACCAAACTTTAGTATTTAATATGGACAAACTTTCTCATAAATTAATGTAAACTTTATAGTGTGTATATGGCATAAAAATAGTTAGTTAATAAGTAAATCTTTTATTCTGATGGGTATAGAATAATACATTTCATAGATCACATTTAGATTTACAGTTAATTATAAGATAAAAAATAGGCAAGATTAAAATCTGTATTGATAAATAAATTAAATATATGAAGATGTTAATTATAAAAAAATAGCTACAAAATAATTCACAATTATAAAGGAGTTATTGAAAATTACTTACACACATGGATGCAGAAAATTCAAGATTTTTAATATAATTAATTTGTATTATTTAAAAATTCATAACAGAACATGTACAGTCGCAGGGATGTGAGACTGCAATGGAATTTGCAAAATCATTCATGGAGGGCATTTCAGTGGAGATCCAACTTCACCAGTTGTCATGAAATTTAATAGAAAAAAACAAAAAAGCATTGTCCTCAATTGTTTTTTGCATCATTTTTTCCAGCACACATGATTTAGTTCTCAGAGGCAAAAGTCTGGATGAACACATCATACTAATCACCTGCCAACCAAAATAAAATAATTGACCTATGGTGCTAAAATTAGGCAACAGATCATTACAAGGGTTAAAAAAACTTGCGTTTACAGCACTATTGCTTAATTGCTTTCATATCACATTTTGAAGACATTTTTGAATGCTTTTGTTTTTTAAGCATTCACTGACAAAGGGGTTTTCGCTAAAAAGGAGCAATTAGTTAAAGATGTAGTTAGGCAATTTTCATCTAATCCTTGCAAACTATTGTCCCAAAACTAGTTTTCTTTTTAATAAATAGTTTATTCTTCCTTTTGTTATTGTGTATTATTGCATAGCATCCACCTCATGGACTACTCTTCTCCCACAAGAGGTTAAATTCACAAAGGTTCCCCCCTTCTGTATTGAGTTGGTTACACCCTTGGTGTAATATCTAAATATTTTTTTGAGTTCAATCATTTGACTGGTTTGATGCAACTCTCCAAGATTCCATATGTAGTGCCAGTCATTTCATTTCAGTATACCTCCTACATCCTACATCCCTAAAAATTTGTTTTACATATTTCAAATGTTGTGTGCCTGCATGATTTTTCCCATCTATCTGTCACACCAGTATCGAAGCAACTATTCCTGAATGCCTTAATATGTAGCCTATAAGTCTGTCTGTTCTGTTAGCTATATTTTTCCAAATACTTCTTTCTTCATCAATTTGCCGCAAAACCTCTTCATTTGTTACTTTGTCCACCATCTGATTTTAACATTTTCCTATAGCATCACATTTCAAAAAATTTTCTAATCTATTTTTCTCAGGTACTCCGATCATCCAAATTTCACTTCCATATAAAGCTACACATACTTTCAAAAATTTTTTCCTGATGTTTAAATTAATTTTGCCGTAAGAAAATTATATTTTTGACTGAAAGCTCATTTTCACCTGTGCTATTCATCATTTTATACCACTCCTCCATATTTAGTAATTCTACTTTCCAAATAACAGAATTCTTCTACCTCCACAATCTTTTCTTTTCCTATTTTTATATTCAGTGGTCCATCTAAATTATTTCTACTACATTTCATTACTTTAGTTTTGTTGTTGTTTATTTTCATGCGGTAGGTATTGTGTAGGACTTAATCCATGCCATTCATTGTTCCTTCTAAATCTTTTTTACTCCCGGCTAGAATTACTGCACCATCAGCAAATCATAGGATCATTATCTTTTCGCATTGCACTCTTACTCTGGATCTAAATTGTTCTTCAACATCATTAATGGCTAATTCTGTATAATGATTAAAAATTACAGGTATACCCTGTCACACTCCCTTTTTTATTACTGCTTCTTTCTTATGTTTTTCGATTATTATTGTTGCAGTTTGGTTCCTGTAAATATTAGCAATTATTCTTCTATTTCTATACCTGAACCCTAAATTTTTTAAAATGCTGAACATTTTATTCCAGTCTACATTATCAAATGCCTTTTCTAAGTCTACAACTGCTATGAATGTTGATTTGTTTTCTTTAATCGTCCTTCTACTATTAATCTGAGAGCTAAAATTGCTTCCCTTGTCCTTATAGTTTTCCTGAAACCAAATTGGTCTTCTCCTAGCACTTCTTCCACTCTCCTTTCTATTCTTTTGTACAGAATTCTAGTTAAGATTTTTGCTTTGTGAGTAGTTAAGCTGATTGTTCTGCATTCTTCACATTTATCTGCTCCTGCTTTCTTTGGTTTCATGACAATAACACTCTTTTTGAAGTCTGACAGAACTTCCCCTTTTTTGTAAATATTACACCATCCAGTATAACCTATCTATGCTTCCTCACCTGCACTGCTCGGTAATTCTGCAGGTATCCCATCTATCCCAAGAGTCTTTCTGCCATTCAAATTTTTTAATGCTCTATTAAATTCAGATTTCAATTTTGTATCTCCCTTTTCATCCTCTTTGACTTCCTCTAAAACATCAGTTTCTAATTCATTTCCTCCGTATAACTCTTCAATATATTACACCCACCTATCAACCTTTTATTTCATATTATAAATAAGTATATCATCTTTATTTAACACATTATTAGATTTTAATTTATGTACCAAAAAATTGTCCTTAACTTTCTTGTGTCCTTTGTCTACTTTACTAATGATCATTTCTCTTTCCATTTCTTAACACTTTTCTTTAATCCACTCTTCTTTCGCTAATTTGCACTTCTTGTTTATAGTACTCCTTAATTGTCGATAGCTCCTTTTTTATCTTCTTCATCACTAGCATTCTATACTTTCTCTGGTATACAAGGTTTTCTACCAGTTCTCTTTATTCCACCTAAATTCATTTCTGCTAATTTAAGAATTTAGTTTTTAAGATTCTCCCATTCTTCTTCTATATTTTCTATCTAATTGTTTTTACTCAACCTCTTGTGATGGCCTCTTCAAAAATCTTCTTTACTCCTTCCTCAAGCTTCTTTAAATTCCATCGATTCATCTAACACCTTTTCATCAGGTTTTTAAAGCCCAATCTACATTTCATTATCACTAAATTATGGTTGCTATCAATGTCTGCTCCAGGATATGCTTTGCAATTGAGAAGTTGATTTCTAAATTTTTGTTTAACCATGATATAATCTATCTGATACCTTGCAGTATCTCCAGGCTTTTTCCATGTGTATACTCTTCTATTATGATTTTTAAACTGGGTGTTGGCAGTTACTAAATTATACTTTGTACAAAACTCAATAAGTTGATTCCCTCTTTCATTCCTTTGGCCAGCCCATATTCACTCACAATATTTCCTTACTTGCCTTTTCCGATGCCTGCATTCCAATCTCCAACTATTATTAAATTTTCATCCCTTTTAATGTGTTTAATTGCTTTGACAATTTCTTTGTATACACACTATACCTCATCATCATAATGGGTACTTGAAGGCATACAGACGTTAACAATCATTGTTGGCTTAGGTTTTGATTTTATCCTTATTACAATGATTCTGTCATTAAGCTTTTTGAAATACTCTACTCTCTTCCCTGTCTTCTTGTTCATTACAAAACCTACTCCCACCTGCCCTTTATTTGATGTTGAGTTAATTATTTTAAAATCACCTGACCAAAAGTCATTTTCCTCTTCCCATCGAACCTCGCTAATTCCTATTTTATCTACAGTTAAGCTATTGGTAGATTTTAGAGCGAGGTTGGACTGTATTTTCATAGGTGATGAATGAAGACAACGCCTTGTTGCTTGTTGAATAATGATTTAATGAATTGTCATCTTGACAGTTAATGAAATGAATTGTAACATAATGAATAACTTGACATATAAAAATAAAAAATGTAAAATTAAATAAAACATTAAAGCTAACGTTCATTTGGACAAAGGATGGAGTCCATCCTGACTAAGCGTATGACGTCTACCACTCTGATCCAATATGATCCTTGGATCAGATTTGATCGCCGAATGCTAGTAACTATGAGTAACACTAATTGACCATCTAGATGAAATGAAAATGCGACTGCACTGTGCAGGATTCTAACATAGAATGCTTTCTTTTCTTTTTCCTGTTTAGCCTCTGGTAACTACCATTCAGGTAATACTTCAGAGGATGAATGAGGATGATATGTATGAGTGTAAATGAAGTGTAGTCTTGTACATTCTCAATTCGACTATTCCTGAGATATGTGGTTAATTGAAACCCAACCACCAAAGAACACCGGTATCCATGATCTAGTATTCAAATCCGTGTAAAAATAACTGGCTTTACTAGGACTTGAACGCTGGAACTCTCGGCTTCCAAATCAGCTGATTTGGGAAGACGCGTTCACCACTAGACCAACCCGGTGGGTCAACTTAGAATGCTAGTAAGATTTAACTTTCCGGTGATTGTTAGCACCCACTAGATCGCAGTACCGGACGGCTCAATGTGGAATGGAACACCTATCCATTTCCTTCTTTAAATTTTCTAACCTACCAACCTTTTTGGACTTCTAACATTCCACATTTCAACTCGTAGAATATTATTTTTTTTATTTTCTGGTGATCACTTCCTTAGTAGTCCCCACCCAGAGATCCAAACAGGGGACCTCCAGAATATTTTACCAAGGATGGTGCCTCCAACTTTGCTACATGAAAATGCAGAGATCTACATTTTCTTGGGAAAAAACAGCCATAGTTTTCCATTGCTTTCAGCTACACAGAACTCTGAGTGATGTTGATATGGCTGTTTAAGACCTCCTGACCTACGCCCTTAACAACTACTTAAAAAGCTACTACCCTCTTTCAGGAATCACTCCTTAGTCTGGCTCTCAACAGATACCCCTCCGATGTGGTTGCACCTTCAGTCCAGCTACTCTGTATCACTGAGCACTCAAGCTCCCTCACCATCGGCAAGGTCTCATGATTCATAGAAGGAGATAACTGCAAAATGTACTGGAAAATCCTTTTCTGTGATTTTAAAGTTTCTTTACATCATATACAACTGGTCAATATTATCAGATTCTGGAATATGAGTCTGCAATAAACAGTTAATACCCAACATCAAAACTCATTGCAGTTATTCATTTTCCTTTTCCAGAGCTTTTTCACAGCGCATAAAAAATGCCGTAACTGACTGGGATTTGAACCTAGGACCTTCTGGATGAAAGGCTGATATGCTATCATTCCACCACTGAAATCAGAAGCTTTTATTAGCAGTTTTCAATTGTATCAACTGCTTATGTAATTTTAACTATGTACATTGTATCTAATACAATTTTGGTCATTAGCTAGCAATAAAAAAAAGTTTGCATATTACCTGTTTAATTGTTGTGTCTGTCTCCATTGAAAGCATGGATACTAAATTTTTAGCCTCATCAGACTTGAGTGTTACTGGACATTTATCACATTTCCATTCAGAATCTTCAAGTGGTGCTATTGGTAACTGCCATCCACTGCAGGTGTTATCCTGTTGGCATTTACTATCATTAATAATTATTTATTTAAGAAAACCTAAATTTGTATTATTACTTCTGCAGCTCTAGTATAACCAGTTAGAATTCTTTTTAATACTTGTACTGCATAATAAACATATTACCAGTCAGAACTTGCTATTATTATTGAAATCTTGATTAGTCTTCTCATTTTTTACAATAATTTGATCATTTTTGAACTGTTTATGTCACTTGTAAAGATTTGTACAAATTTATCATATTTCTTATCCATCAAACAGAAAAATATCATACGGTTTTAAAATCTCTCATGTTATAAATCTTATCACTGAATGGTGTTCTTGAGAAGTGAACTTTTCAATGAGAGAAGAAGTGACAACAATAAAAATTTTTTAATATTGACCATGTCTTGCATATTAAAATCACTACCCTCAACTGTTTTAACCTGATGAGAATGTCCCACTTCTTATTTAATTTTTTTTTAACTGCATTTAAAAAATTTTTTTTTATGTTTGCTTTTTAATTATTGAATGATTCAAAAGAATTTGGCTGAATTGAGAGATTAGAATAAAATTTGTTATGATTAGAGTGATATACTCTTCTTAGGTTAAGTGGCCATTAAAAGAAAAAAAATTGCTTTACTTTTCCTTCCAGTAGTAATCAGTAACTATTTTTTTATTAATTTAAACAATATAAATTAAAAACAAAAGATAAATAAATAATTCATAATATATAAAAGTTTAGCAGTTTTTTGCTAAAATTTTTAATGATTAAATAGGAATACTAAGATAAAATGGGTAATTTTTGAGTAAATCATTGAAAATATATTAAAAAACTCTTTAATTAGATAATGACATTGATCAATTTATTTAACTGATTATAAATAATTATAACAACTTTTGTGTAACAGACGATTTATGATTAAGTATCAATTATCTAAACACTTTCTTACTTAGTACCAACCCCACATTGTCTAAGGATGAGGGTGAAGGATTGATCTTTGAGTTCTGATATGTGAACTGATGTCAAGTATGTACTGCCCTGAAATATCTGTAGTATTTTTCTGGTGTCATAGACAAGCAAGATTGACAATCTTGCCTGTCTATGACAGCAGAAAAATGTAACTTAAACATAGAATATAAATGTAGACCTAAAAGAGGAAATTCCCTAATAGAATATTCCTGGTTTCGCAGGTTATCAGCTCAATACTTAAAAAACTTGTTATGAAAACAATCAGTAAACCTTGAATAGGAGTGACCTAAATGGAAAGCAAAATCATACATGTAGGAAAGAGTTAAATTTAAGTTCATTTGAAAATAAGGAGCACATCAAAATTTCTCATTATTTTAAAAATAAAATAATAAGAAAGATCTTTGGGCTAGCTTTGGAAGATGAAAAGAAGGAATAAGAAAGAGTAGAGAGCTAAGAGAAACCTACAGTGACGTTGATATAATCAGAAATCTAAAGAATAGAAGATTGTGTTGGGCTGACAATATCCTCAAAAGAGCAAAGAATGACAAAATAAATGTAGTGACAGATAACAAGATTAAAAAAGGGAGATTTTTGGGATAACCATTGGTTAGTGTGAGAGATTACAAAAGCTGAATGTTTGGGAAGATGCATTAGACTTGAAGATTTAGTGGTAACTGTAGATGAGATCATTCCATTACAGTTTGAGACGCATTTATGTAAGTGTGAATTCTATATCTCTCTTTAATTATATATTTTCCTCATCACTTGATTAATCTGCAGAGTTAACATCAGTATTAAAGATTTTGTATGTTAGAGTACACTAGAAAAATTAACATTAATGATTATAAGTTTTCCTGTTTGGCTTTTATTCTCCAGTATGCTGTTACTTAAGATGTTCCAGTTGATAGGCACTGGAAGAATTAATTAGTCATCTGGGAACGCTTAGGCAGAAGCATTCTGGAAAATAAAAGTGTATAAAGGAAGGAATATAACCAAAGACAAAGCCAGTTTAATAAACTGATTCATAAATTAGTCAGTTAAACAAGTTGGCCATGGATTCCATGGTTTCAATAACTAAAAACATTAAAATTTTGTCCGGTGACTTTATCCATTGTCTCTTTTAAAAAGTAAATGCTTCTTAATTTAAGTCTGCTAATAGAGAGAAAATTTTGAGAACCAAAAATCTGTTATAAAAGAAATGTATTAAGATTGAAAGATTAAAGTGGAAATAGAAAAGTTTGTAGACTAGTCAGAAAAGTAGTAACATAAAAGTAATAATTTAGTATTAAAAACCAAAATATACTTATCTAATACCAGTAAGTTTTCTTATAACAAAGGTTTGATTAGTGTGTATATTTAGAATCAATGTAACTATTTGATACTTACTTGTAATAAACCATGACATTTTAAAGCGCTAATATAACTACCTAGTTCAGTTGGATCGCTACATCTTTCACATTTACAGTCAAAATATTTATTTTGCTTTAGATGTTCTCTTCTATCTTGAGTTCCCCAAAGAACATGGGTATATGATGTTGACAAATGTTCACCTCTGAAAAATTCATCAAAATTGAATAAACTATTCTTTTCAATCTGAAATTAATAACTACAAAAACAATAATTATAAAAAAGAAGGTTATGTATAATATTAGTATTTATGGTATTTATTTTATGATTAATACTATTCTATTAAGGAAAACATTTTAATTATATTCAGAGACAGTAAAGGGCTGTACTTATTGTGGAGTATGACGTTGTCAGCGATGAATTCAGAAGTGTAAATGAAAGAAATATAGTATACTATATAATTGTAGAAATAAATTCAAAATAGAAAACAATGAAAAAAAAATGTAAAAATTACAATCTAAATATCAAATTAAATGACCTTTTCAATTATTAAACAAATTCCTTGTAATTTTTGAAAACATTTGGCCAACTATGTTAAAAAAAAAATAAATAAATAAACTGTATAATAAACGCTAAGAAATATCTAAACAGAAAATAAAGTTATCTATATGATCTAAAAAATGAAACAAAGAATGGTGCAAGAGAAAATACATTGATTAAATTTTTAAGCTCATCTTAGAGAGTTTTAAAATTGTGTTCAAATAAGGAAACATCTCAGATTTATGAAAAACATTTTATCTAAAAATGATTTTGTACTGGTATGTTGAGAGTTTTAAAAAACACTAATTAGATAAAACTGAATATTTTGTGTACTTGTTTAACATGTTCTTAAGTATTCAAATATTTTCCAATTAATACATTTAATTATTCTCTTTTTAACGTGAATTGATTTTATTTATTTAATATCTCACAATTGCATTTCATTTCTCATTGATTTCATTTATAAACTACCCTGATTACTAAAAACTATCAGCTTAATTTAAGATGTATTTCATGTATTGTTTCTGAGAGATATTATGAAATATATCCTCATAAGAAATTATGTTAGTTCAATGGTTTTTGAGAAGTAATTATGAATATTTGAGTATTTGGAAAATTATGTTATTTTCTTTAAAACAGTAATCTTTTAGTTAAAGACACATATTTTAGTTACCTTAAAGACACACAGTCTTTTTTACTTTCATGTACGAAGTAAAGGAAGTATCGTGATCGCAAAAAATTTCAGATTTCAACGGAAATATCCATTTTGACCATCCCTGAATCCTTGTTGACTAATTTCAGCATGACCTCTGTATATATGTACATACGTTTGTATCTCACATAACTCAAAAACGATTAGCAGTAGGATGTTGAAATTTTAGATTTAAAACTGTTGTAACATCTAGTTGTGCACCTCCCCTTTTGATTGCAATTCACTGAATCAAAAACGTCCAAAAAAGCCCAAAATCAATCCAAAAAAATTTGGGTTTTGGACTTTTTCTTAACTGCAGTAAAATAGAGCTTTTCTAGAATATATCATAAGTGGTACTTATTTTCACTGGTTCCAGAGTTACAGCCAAATAAAATTGTAATTAATGAAATATTTGGATCTTACAATGGAAAGGCACATCGGTTCAAATCCAACTTCATTTCCTTTTTTTTAACTTTCTTTTTAATTTAAATAATATATTGATTTATTAATAATTATTAACCTCTGATTGTAAAAAAAATCTTTATGATAAATAATAATTCAACAATAACAATAAAAAAATGTGAACAAATATCAGAACTTATTAATGAAATAAGATTCTATGTACTTTTCATTTTAAAAATGGGTGTATATGCAGTTTAATAGGCATACAAGGAAGTCATGTGGTGTCTATGTCAGATTTTTTTATTAAAGCTTTACTATTTTTAGGAAATTTTAAGACAAATTTTTTATTTTGGTATTTTTATTAGAACAGTATTGGAATTGGAATTTTGCTATTCTTCATAAAGGTAATCTTATTTTTTTTTATTAATAGTAATTTTTATAATTATATGTATGAACTCAATTCTTTAGAATGGATTGAAATGATTAAGTAGTGATATGGTATTATATGACAGTGCACATTATTATAGATCCAGTTAATCAGTTTTAATCATAAGTTATTACATATCTGGCTGATGTTTAGAAGACCAGATTATTTTCACATAATTTTGAATGATTAAACACAAACTAAATGAATTATACATTCACTAATACATTTACTAATACACTAATACATTTACTAATACATTGCATTTTATTTTTTTTTTTAGTTTATTAGCTGACTTAAAAATTTGAAACAAACGTTAATTTTCATATGATCATGATGGATTATACTTTAATTTAGTAAGATCAAATTCTGTTTGATTTCATTAAATTTTCAGAATCATGCAGTTTTTAAAAATATATGTGAACAACATTTTTATCTGTACTCAGATATGAAATTTTTCATGCTTTTAGAATTTTTGATAATTCAAATAATCATTTACCATTTTGATAGTAGATGTGTGCAGAGTACATGCATTGATAAATCAGCACACATAAGTTGATACATAGAATATATACCATATAAAAAGTTGTTTTATAAAGAAATGTGTAAAATATTATACTCTTACTTTTTTATGTTTGCAATTGGCGATAAAGTAATCTTGAACTCTGGACTATAATGGTAAATTGTGTTAGGAAGGCAGTTATGTTCCAATAGACAAATAGTAGGATAAAGGGCAAGCAGCCCTATATCACCTGCACCTCTTATTTCTAATGCATTGACATCTAATACTCCACAAATTCTTTGTAGAAGTTCTTTTGAATAATTTAATCCTTCTTCTAACTGTTTTAGATAGTTTTCGATTAAATAATTCACAACCAGATCTTCGAGTTCTCTAAAAAAAAAATTTGAATTAACAATTTTCAATAAAATCTCATTTAATCTTTATTTGGTTGATTATTATTATTTATTACTTGCATTTCATGGAATGATGGTTCAATGAATTGTATAGCATGGTACAAACATGCTCCAGTACAGGAGGAGGCTTGCATTTTGTGACACTTTATATATTATTTGAGACAATAACTATGAAGAGAAAGAAAAAATTACAACATAATTAACAGGAAAATAGTAGGTGAATGATAACATATGTAAACACAAAAGTAATATAACTTTCAAAATATTTTTGTTTTATTCATTTAAAAGGAAATAAAATTTTGATAGTTCATAACTAAATTGTTGTAGTAATGACTTTAGTATCGAACTCATTATTTCGATTGTAAAATATATATTAAAAACCCCTTTTTGTGTAAGAAATGTATATTACTGTTTTAAATAAAATTTCAAAACACTTAAAAAGTAAAACTATTGAAATGGTCAAGTTTTTCAGGTATACTTTCTACACTGATAGATTTTAAATAAAAGTTATAAATAACAAATATTTTTTTAACATTCCTTGAACGAGTAAGGGGAAATCTACAAATGCAGCACTTATTTTTCTTACTGGAATCAGTGGATTAATGAGAAAACTGTATGATAAAGAGAAAAAAAATATTCATCCATCAACCTAGATAGTTTTTCTTTATACAATTCAAACTAATATGTGAGTGATATTTTTATCAACTTTCTCTACAAAAACTTTTCATTCAAATATTATTTAATTTTTAACTAATTGGGAGAAGGGACCAAAAGTGGACATTTTTAAAAATGTTGCTTGTTGATACGTTAATGAACTTCAATGTAAATCAGTTTGCTTTTTAAATTTTATAGAAATATTGGTCTAATAGTTTCAGAGAATATATTATCACAGTTGGAGTGATATTTTGGTGACATAGAAATTACTAAATTTATGTTATTTTAAAATAATTAGGATAATTACAAGCAATCAGTTTGAATGAATGATTTGTGAATATTTCATTATTTGTGTCTTACATCTAAAACAATGGGGCTTATCTTTAAGTGGGTTGAGTATGTATTATCATTATTTCATTACTTAATAAAAGGAATTCTTTAATTACTTAATACGGTCCAATTAATGACAATGGCACTGGTAACTCCTTGAAGAAGAAGCTATATAATTAGCTCAAAAAAGTGCTAATTAATTAATTATTTATAATTAATAAATATAATAATTTAAATAAATATAATTTATAATAATAATTATATTATTATTATTTAATAATTTAATTATTGATATTAATTATAATTATCTGTTAATAATTCTTTTAAAATCATATGTATTTAAAATTTATAAAACAATTTCATGAGTAATACAGAAGCAGTATGGAAAAACTAAAGATTATTTTAAATTCTGTGTTAGTCTTTTCATATGTGATATCAAATTTCTATAATAAAACCTAGATGGATTAAACAGCCTAACCAGTAAATAATGTGCCAGGATAACTACTTAAATCTTCACTGCTATAAACTACCAACACCATTAGTTCAGTTTGTGCATTGTCCTGCTTATATCTTATTTCAATAGTTTTGATTGTATATCTGTTACATTCATTTGTAACAAGTTATTTATCCACTACTATAGGACTTAAGAGTATTATTATTACAGATTACATACAGATTTGTTTTTAATTTTTGCCAAATCTGTGAATATTCAAACCCTAAAGTTAATTATTAAGTAAAACTAGGTAAGAATATAAATTTTTACCTATCTACATTGAATTAAGATAAAATTTGATTAAATTTAATAAAATTAAATGTTAATGATTTGAAATCTAGTTGATATATTTAATAAAAAAACATCAGTTGTACTATTATTTGAAGAAAAAAGCACTACTTACAATTTTAAAAAGTTATAGTTCCTAAGCCATAAAATTTTTAATAATTAATTTTGGTCCATTATAATACAAAACATTTTTATTATCAGATAACTAACTATACATAGTTATCAATTGCTATTATGATATAGTTATCAATTATTATAATTATCAAAATTATTCAATTGTGTTCACAAAGACAATAAAGGTTCACTGAGCATACATATACGAGGTCTGTAAATAAAGCAATGAGACTGGTTCAGAAAAACTTTTTATTTACAATCCAATTACACATGGACTCTATCACCTTCGAAATAGTTCCCTTAGGAAGCCACGCAATGCTTCAAACAGTTTTCCCACTCTTCATAGAAGTGCTGGAACTCAGAAACCAGAATATCTTTCAGATGGTCAATTACATTTCTTTTTATATTTTCTACTGTTCCAAAATGGTGTCCTTTGAGGAGGTGTTTTTTTAAAGTCGGGAACAGGAAAAAGTAGCAAGGACTCAAGTAAGGTGAATAAGGTGGTTGAGGAATTGCAGGAATGTTTTTCTTTGCCAGAAAATCATTAATTGAGAGTACAGTGTGACAAGGTGCATTGTCATGATGCAGCATCAAGTTGTCTTTGATGGCTGGTCTGACACAGGCAACTTTTTTTCGCAGTCTTTCAAGAATTTCTCAGTAAACATATTGATTTACAGTCTGTCCAGGAGACAAAAAATCCTTATGTACAATGCCATTACTATCAAAGAAACAAATTGACATGGTTTTGATTTTTGATTTGCTCATTTTTTCTTTTTTGGGACATGGTGAGTTTGAAGTGTGCCACTCCTTGCTCTGGCGTTCTGTTTCTGGGTCATACTCAAATATACAAGATTCATCACCAGTAATAACATTTTTTTAGAAAATCAGGATCAGTTTCAATTCACTGTAGAAAATTGTGGCACACTTCCACTCTGTTATTTTTCTGTTCAACAGTGACATTTTTTGGGACCAATTTTGCACAAACGTTTTTGACGTCCAATTCCTTTGTCAAAATTTGATGGACTGTGTGGTGTGGTTCAAATTCAATTGTTTTGGAGTAATTCTGACAGTTAATTGCTGGTCGTACCGTATCAAGTCTCTGATTCGGTCAACATTGTTGTCACTTTTTGACGTTAACGGTCTTCCAGAGCATGGATCATTTGCAACTGATTCCCGGCCATCTGAAAATTCTTTAAACCGCCTAAAAACTTGGGCTCATGACAGAATGTCATCTCCATATGCCCTTTTCAATTTTGAAAAAGTTTCAAAAGTATTCTTATCAAGTTTAACACAAAACTTGATTGTACAACTTTGCTCATAATTAGCATCACTCATTTTTATAATGCACAACAAAATTCATTTCACAAAAAGTTTGTTTACGTCTCATGTGGTAACAATAGACTAAAAATATTAATATGTAATATAAATGAACTGTTCATATAACCATATGTTTACTAGTAACTTTACAGTTTTGCTGCTTTGGCTGCCAAAAAACTAGTCTCATTACTTTATTTATGACCTCGTATCTGTCTATGTAATATTAGAAATTTATTATTAACTGTCATACAGTATACCTGGCATTGCCCAGGATCATAATTTCTTATAAGCCCATCAAAAATTTATATAATGTTCTAGATTGCTCCAAAATGCAATTACCTTTAAAAAATATTCTAGAATTCTCTAGAAACTTTTAGAGAATTCTACAAATTTGCAAATTGTAATAATGTTTGAAAATATTCTAGCATATTTCCAAATGTTCCAGAATTTAACATTTTATAATGTTCTCATCTGTCTCACAGTGTTTGCAGTAGAGATGTCTGACACCTAGTATTTTTGCTCAGTTAATTTTTTACAGTAATTTTTGCTCAGTTTGGTTAAAATTAGTCGTGTGATTTAGAAGGATATGAAGAACAAACATACATACATACATACATAAAATGACTTTTATTTGTATTAAGATGACATACTTGTATATTTCTGTTTCTGGGCCTCTAGAATTACTGTGCGCTTCCATTGTCATAATCTGCTGCCATTTTTTTTTATTCCTTTTTTGAAGTAACAAACATCTCAAAGGAGTAATGATTTCATACCTGCAACAAAGAAATAATAGTTTTAAATTGTTATCAGAGTTTAGATAATAAAGCATTAGATGCTAGCTTTCAAATTTCAAACAATTACTATCAGAATAATTTTCAGGATAATTTTGATTATTGTTATAGGTAGTATTATCTGTTATAGCTATTAGTCATAAAAAAATGTCAACAGCATGAAGTTATCTGCACCTAGCATTCAGCTATCTATTAACTAAATGTTAATATTAACTGAAGGGAAAAATAATTACTTATTAACTTCACTTATCTATGGATAAGTGAACAATTCACATGGCTCAATTTTCATGATGTTACTCGCTGAGATACTTCAGAATTGTGGAACTATTCAGTTTACCTTCTTACTGAGGATCCCAGAATTATAATACGTTGGGCTAATTGAGATAAGAAATTGTGACTAGTAATAATAACAATCATAATTGTTTCAATTCTAATAAATCTATTAGTTAATTTTCTTGCTGAGTTCCAGTATCACAAACACTGAGATACACCCAACATATTCTAGAATTAATATATACATTGCAGCCAGCTTCCTAATATTTTAAGATTATCTGTTCTTCAATGTTTTTGTTATCTAGCCTGCTTTTCTAGAATAATGAACTGACCACATCTTTTTGAAATTAATCTATATGCACTGAACTAATTATTTTTTATTATATTTAATCATTTTATGTTAAACTTAATCATTTTTTGCATATTTTACAAAGATGGTGGGATGTAAGTTAGATCCTTTTGGGTTTACTCAAATTTTAAAGAAACAAAAATGTAAGCTTTATCTTACAGACACAAATAAATATAATATATTATGTGTAATTCTAGACCTAAGGTATGCCTAGGATAATCCAATATGTGCCAGTGTTGCCTAGGCATACTATAATATAGGCTAATATATTGGTACGTAAGCTAATTTTTGCACCTACTAGTAAGAGTAAAATAAACTTTTAACCAGATAGATTATTTTTATGAAAACCCAAATTATAATTAATCTCTGTTTATCGTATATCAAATATCCTTAAATTAAAAAATATTAAATTAGTTATGTCATAATAAATGCATTTTTCCTTTCATTATTCATTTTCCTTCTCTGTTCTTTAGAGCCAAAGGATTCAAATATACATATATTATGATTTTTATTGCTATTAATTGCACTAAAAAGTCCTGTTAATCCACAAGGTATTTCTTTCATATTTTTAACTTGATACAAAATAAGTAATATCATATTGAGGTTAACAAATATATTTATGTTTCATATTTCCAAATCATCACTTATGAATTCATTATCAGTAAATTGTATTTATTGACGATGTAATACAATAAAAAATTTTAAAGCAAACACTATCCTTGGAATTTGGATTTCATAAAAATAAAAAGAGGGGTTGGAATCCTCCATACCTTTTAATCACAATACTTAATAAAGACTTACCAATAAAAAATAATTTTTTTAGTCCTACCTCAAAATTCCAGGTTGTAACGCAAGTGATTTTCCCAATGATAAAATAAAACATTCAACAGAATGATGATGGGGATCTGTTAATCCAGGACATTGTGGATGGCAAAATGGCCATAAACAATTAGGACATCTTACACCCGGAGTAGGAGGACGATAACATCCGAGACAGAGAGGAGTTGGTTCAAACATTTTTGGACCCAGTATTAGTGGTGATTCAGAAATAATTTTGTCGTTAGTTGATAAATCACGGCTTGCAATAAGGTAGCGTCCAAGTTGATTGTTCAATTTAACCTAGTAAATAGATAAAAAAAGGTTTCAGAATAATAATAATAATAATTATAAAATTTTTTTTTTTTTTATTATACAAAATAAGCGCTAATATCAGAGAATCAAATATGAGAAAACAGATTCAGACAAAACATATTTTTGCTGAACTCTCAACAGTAATTAAATTATAACCATTTAAATTTCTATATTAAACCATTTAAATTTGTTTACTTTAATTAATAAATAAAATTCTGTATCATTGCTTGGAATTATTATTTAACCTTAGTGCACTTTAAATGTAAGCAGACAAAAATTAGATATACATATACAATTCACAAAAAATTCACTAAAATAGAGAAAATTCTATTGTTGATGCACTCTTTTCATAACACTAGTATATATTACTTTGTAGCAATATTATTCTGTATTTCAAACAGAAAATGTTATTTATTTAATTTTTTTTAGAGTTTATTTTTTTTTATATTTTAAAGTATTAATATTTTTATGATCAAATAGTTTTCTTAATAACGATGCTTAAAACAGTCACTAATTTACTTACCTACAGTTTTCAATTACATATTTAAAAAAATCCCTTTCGGCACACCAGAAGGCAGAGATAGATTTCACCAGTGCTAAGTAAGGGATAAAAAAGATTTCCACCTTAAAGTTAAGAAAAACTTAAAATCTACTCAATACGACAATGGTTGCATGTGAAAAAAAGTTTCACATGTTAGCATATGACATGCCCCATTTTCTTACAATTCCAGTAATATTTTGGTCATTCTTTGCCGTAAGGGTTGGTCATATTAAAAATTGTTTCAGATAAAAGTTCTAGTTTATGTTTACAGGACAACTTTAAACTGATCACTTTAAACTGATTCGATACTGTGCCTATTAAGGGAGGTATGATTTTATTTTTTTATCTTCAAAATCCCATTTTTTCCACTGCTGATATCAAAATCTTTACTTAGATAAGTTTTAGGTCCTTACCCAAAGAAAAGTATGAACTTTAAACGAATTTGATATTTTACTTAATAAGAAAGTTATAGTGATATTTTGTTTTTTCAAAAAAGCCCCCCCAAATTCAATTTGAAAGTGATTGGCGCAAAATTACAGCAGTTATCGTGTCCACAAGAAAGTGAAATATATATGTATAAATGTATGTATAAACGTTTGAACTGATGTTGGTTTTGGGGTCTGGGGGATGTGAATCCAAAATTTTCTGGAAGTCAATTCATGATAACTATTACAATAGATAGCTTTCTTGTAAAATCTACCTAAAAAGTGTATTGATACATGAGTATTATCTTATCATTAATAATTTTTTTTAATATTAATTTAATATTATATATCTATATTAAATATTATATACGGTATATGAATAATTTTAATTTAATTAATTAGCATAATCTAATTATAAATAATTTTATCATTTACTAAAAGTAGGAAATTTTTTAAAAGTATAAATATTAAATTTTCTATTCTATCGAAAATAAAAATTCATTATTTTTGAGAAAAGTGTTTTGTTAAGTAATAAATTACTAATAAGATTTTCTTCATAAGTCTTTTTATTTAGTGCATAAGAAATGACATACAACTGCACTTTGTATTTGTTATAAATTTATTTAATTTCAAAAGAGTAGAAGTATGGGAGTTTATATAGATAAAAATTATACTTTTTAGATTTTGAAATAATCACTTAAAAATTCATGTGAAATAATAACAGCACAACAATATTAAATGCACTATAAAACTCTTCAATCAGCCGTGGTGAAAATTTAGTACAAATCATACAATAATATTTTACACAATCTGTAAAAGAACATTCATGTTTGTCTCCACATTTTCATATTTAATTGCTATACCTTTAGTAGAAGGAGAATTGGTAATATTTTATTACAGCATATAAAAATGAGCATTCCAAAACTGTTTTTGGAATTTGGTTTAGTCAGATTTAGATTTGAGGCATTCCTGAGACTGAACATATGATATAAACCAAACAGCTAGAACACACGGGTAACACTAGTAATTAAAATTTACTTCATTTAGTAAAATAAGATAAATTATATAGAATGGAAAAATGTTGATGGGTAAGTTCTGTTTAAATTACAAACAACTTGCTTTTAAATTATTGGAACTTATTTTTTTAAAACTGAAATAACTTGTTTTCTAACTAAAATAAGAGTATTAAAATGTTTTTATATAAAATGAAAAATATTTTATCTCTAAAAACATTTTAATACTATTATTACAGCTCCCTAACCATAAGAAATCAGACATATTTTCATATTATACTTAATATTTGTTCCTCATTAATCAACACTGACTACTTCACCATGCTGAATAAAATATGCCCATTGATTGCTTCATAAATTCTCTCTCTTAAAGCAACAACAAAGTAATCTCAACAATACTTCATTATTAAATACATGAAAGCTGCATAATTGAAAATACAATAATAATTATTACGGTAATAATTTATGATTTTAATATATTACTTTTTTATAATCATCTATTGTTTTTAAAGATTTTACTTATTTTTAGCTGATTTTTTCTTTTTTTCAATTCTATTGATCAATACTGCAAGTTATAAAAAAAAATTAATAAAAAGTAGTTTAATATACTCTTCTCTTAATGTTCTATAAAAAAATGTTATATAAATTATAAACTTATACTAACCTCATAAGAGTTACAAATTAATTTATGTTGCTTCCAATGCTGCTTTTGATGTTCTTTGCTACAGTAAGAAACAGCTCTGCAAACACTACACATGTGAGGTGCTTTTTCATTACAAACAGCACAATTTTTTTTTTCATTTTCTGTATCAATTTCTTTTATGTTAGGCATCTATAATTTATGATGATAATAATAACAACAAAAATGATTGTGTAATTATTCTTTAATGTCACCAACCAAATTATAAAATAAAACTGAACTTATACGTATGTTGTGATGAAGACTGTAATGAAAGTTGTTCAAATTAAAAAAGTAGTCCACTTATCTATTTTTAGACTATCTTGTTTCAAAAATAGAGTATTACAAACAAGTGAGATGCCTTTTATTCTTAATATTCTTATAACACATCTCCTCTATTCATATACACATACACACAATTAAATGATTGCTATTGAAGATTACTATTTTTTTACAAGGCATGCAGATGGATATTACTTCCAAATAATGGAAGGATAAATAAGATAAACAATGGATTATAAGTAATAATAACTCTCACACATTTATAAATAATTCTATCATTTACCAAAGTAAGACATTTTTTTTTAAGTATATAAATGTTAAATTTTTTATTTGTATTAAAAAATAAAAATAAATTATTTTTGAGAAAAATATTTTAAGAAATAAATTATTAATAGAGTTTTCTTCGCAAATGCTTTATTTTCTGCATAAGAAATAACATGTAACTGCACTTGGTGTTTGATGTCAATTTATTTAAATTAAAAAGAGTAAACATATGGTAGTTTATTTAAATAAAAATGATATATTTTTATATTTTGAATAAGCACTTAAAGATTCATATTAAATAATAATATACCACAACAGCACTAAATGCAATATAAAAATTCTTCAGTCAGCCATGGTGAAAATGGTAGTAGTACAAATCATACAACAATATTTGACAATGCTGTAAACGACATTAATGTTTGTAAGAGTACAATCTTATCATTATTACTTTTTGTTATTATTTGAAATTAAATATAGTATTATTATATATTATATGTATTTTTTAGCAGCCTCTTTCACATTTTCTTTTTTGTCATGCATGAGCTATACATATCTGAGTATATTTAAGTACTTATTTACTCTTGACAACTTGATGTTCAAGCTGCTTCTCTTTTTATGGTAAAAATTAAAAATTATTTTTAAAATGTGTAAAAAATGTTAAACCTGACTGGAATTTGTACATAGAATCTTCTTTTGAATGAAAGACAAACTCAACTACAGAATTGTGAGTACTACACATTTACAGAAATACCAAAATTCAACTATAACTCTGTATTGGTTATTTCTATTTAGAATTTTGATTTATGTATTTGGATGTGTGCTACAATTTTTTACCTATTTTTTCAGTACTGTTGTACATATGGAACTGATAAGGAATATAAATGTGAAACTATATGTTATACTGATTAACAAAAAGAAAAAAGTGATCGGATAAGGTGCTTTCTTTCTTTTTCCTGTTTAGCCTCCGGTAACTACCGTTTAGATAATACTTCAGAGGATGAATGAGGATGATATGTACGAGTGTGAATGAAGTGTAGTCTTGTACATTCTCAGTTCGATCATACCTGAGATGTGTGGTTAATTGAAACCCAACCACCAAAGAACACCGGTATCCACGATTTAGTATTCAAGTCCATGTAAAAATAGCTGGCTTTACTAGGACTTGAACGCTGGAACTCTCGACTTCCAAATCAGCTGATTTGGGGAGACGCGTTCACCACTAGACCAACCCGATGGGTCAGATAAGGTGCTATTTGTTTATGAGTTTCCTGATATGAGCCTTGCTATAGATTATCCTGATATTATGTGATATTTCGTAAGACAGATTATTCCATATTATGAATAAATAAATACTCTTTATTCAGTATTTAAGAAATAATACAGATCTACATATGCTCATATACTTCAAAAATGCATTAATGTGATAAAAGGAAAGTAATAATAAAAATTATAATTTTTAATAACTATGTAAATAATAAGAGTAATAATTATTTTTTAGTCTAGTCTATTTAAAAATAGTTTATTAGTTATCTGATATTTCTACTTTATAGCAGTCCATTTTAAACATATGATTTGGCCAGTTTTAAATAATGATAAAATAGTACATCAGATTTATTTATTCAATATATATCAAAAAGTAGGATATAAATATATATCAGAAGAGGACAGGCGACCATTGATGAGATATCTAGAGGTCATAGCTTTCATTAAAAAAATTTGGCAAAATCAATCCAGTGGCTGAGACTGGGGGACTCTGTCAAAGTTTTTGCCAATTATTTTAAATATATAGAAGTTATATAATTATTACTTTACCCTAAAACAATAACTGTGAGTAAATTTTGTCATTTTCTTTTTTTTCAATAATACTAATCTGACTTGGAAAAATTTCTGTTTTGCAGTAGTTGTCAATAATTCTGATTGTGATTTTGTATGATTAATATGTTTACCAGTCCATCTCAGTGTATTATTATGAACTGTATCAAAATCAGTAAGTATATTTTATTTAAAATTAACATTAATTAAAAACTCAATGTCAGAAAATTAGAAGATAAACATTTTGTTTATGTGTATAATTTAATATTTTTTTAAAAAGTTTTTTATAAAAATATTGTATAATAATATTATGAATTACATAAATAATTATCGTAGATAAACAAAAAAGGCCACTGTTGACTCATTGAACGAGCTGTACCCAATATTTGAATTTTCCCATAAAATGTGTTGGTGACAACTATAAAATTAATTTACTGGCCCACAGAGAATTTAGAAATATCCATTTGAAACTCTAAGCCAGAACTAAAAGACTACTATAAAAAATGTTCGAAGACCCCATTGAAGAACAATTATTGCAAACAACCAATCATAGGAAAAAGAAAATATTGCAATATTATTTTTATGTGTTGTATAACTACTTGTAAAATCCTCTGCTTGCATGGATGGAAAAGAGAAGGAGCTGTCTGTGTGTGTGTGCGTGCGCGGGTGTACATGCATATGCACAATTTTGTCAATAATAATCATTTTTAACTTGAACTTGATTGTAAAAAAGCTGGCTGTACAAAGGAGGTTGTCTGCAATATGCTTCTAGCGCATCCTTCCCTTTTTTGGCTATGTAGTCTATAGGCCCATCTAAAATCTTGAGAAGCTAGGCATACAGAGAAAAATCTAGGGCAGCAGGTCTCCATCTTTTCAGCAGAAAATTGCCATAAAGATGGCTGGACCAAATTGAAGAGGCGACTGGAGAAATGTTAGGCACATTGATTCAAATGGCAGAAGACCATGAAGTATGGTGAGAAATTGTCAGGAGGATATGAATCAGGTCACCAGCTAAGGATCGCTGATGAGACACAGTAAAATCACGATTTTATGTTATACACAGTATGCAGCTAAAAAGGTGTTAGCTTTATTATGAAAATAATATTCTTTTGTATTAAGTAATTCTTTACTGTTTCAGTCCTTAAGAATTTTGTACAGTTTTCAACTATATTGTAAATATATGTCTGCTTAACTCAATAAAACTACTAGCAATGACATAAGCTGACTCCAGGGTAAAGGCAGCAGTATCAATCAGTAAAGATCCAATAGCAACTAAAAATGTAATGACATTAGTTTTAAAAATTGTGTATTTAATAATTTTGTTTGGTTTATCATTCAAAAAGTTGATAGTTTTTAAATAATATATTGAAAAATTTTTATGAGCTCTAGTTTTTTTTGTCTTCAGTCATTTAACTCTCTCTTTTTCCTGTTTAGCCTCCGGTAACTACCATTTAGATAATACTTCAGAGGATGAATGAGGATGATATGCATGAGTGTAAATGAGGTGTAGTCTTGTACATTCTCAGTTCGACTATTCCTGAGATATGTGGTTAATTGAAACCCAACCACCAAAGAACACCGGTATCCACGATCTAGTATTCAAATCCATGTAAAAATAACTGGCTTTACTAGGACTTGAACGCTGGAACTCTCGGCTTCCAAATCAGCTGATTTGGGAAGACGCGTTCACCACTAGACCAACCCGGTGGATTTAACTGGTTTGGCAACTCTACAAGATTCCCTATCTAGTGCCAGTCGTTTCATTTCGGTATACCCCCTATATCCTACATCCCTAACAATTTGTTTTACATATTCCAAACATTGCCTGCCTGCACGATTTTTCCTGTCACTCCAATATCAAAACGACTATTCCAAGGTGCCTTAATATGTGGCCTATAAGTCTGTCTCTTCATTTAGCTATATTTTCCAAATGCTTCTTTTTTCATCAATTTGCTGCAACATCTCTTCATTTTTTACTTTATCCACCCATCTGATTTTTAACATTCTTTTATAGTACCACATTCCAAAAGCTTCTAATCTTCTAATCTTTTCTTCTCAGGTACACCGATCGTCCAAGTTTCACTTCCATATAAAGCGACACTCCAAACATATACTTTCAAAAATGTTTTCCTGATATTTAAATTAATTTTTGATGTAAGAAAATTATATTTTTGACTGAAAGCTCATTTTCACCTGTGCTATTTAGTGTTTTAAATTGCTCCTTCTTTGTCCATATTTAGTAATTCTACTTTCCAAATAACAAAATTCTTCTACCTCCATAATCTTTTCTCATCCTATTTTTATATTCAGTGGTTCATGTACATTATTTCTACTACATTTCATTACTTCATTTTGTTCTTGTTTATTTTCATGTAGTAGTTCTTGAGTAGGATTTCATCCATGCCATTCATTATTCCTTCTAAATCTTTTTTACTCTCAGCTAGAATTGCTAAATCATCAGTAAATTGTAGGATCATTATCTTTTCCCCTTACACTGTTACTCTGGATTTAAACTATTCTTGAACATCATTTACAGCTAGTTCAATAAAAAGATTAAAAAGTAATGGGGATAGGGAAGATCCTTGTTGGACTCCCTTTTTTATTACTGCTTCTTTCTTATTTTCTTCAGTTATTACTGTTGCAGTTTGGTTCCTGTAAATGTTAGCAATTATTCTTGAACCCTGAATTTTTTTAAATGCTGAACATTTTATTCTAGTCTACATTATCAAATGCCTTTTCTAAGCCTACAAGTGCTATGTATGTTGGTTTGTTTTTCTTTAATCTTCCTTCTACTATTAATCTGAGTGTTAAAATTGCTTCCCTAGCCCCTATACTTTTCCTGAAACCAAATTAATCTTCTCCTAACATTTCTTTCACTCTCCTCTCAATTCTTCTGTACAGAAGAAAATAACATTTTTTTGCATGATTAGCTAAGCTTATTATTATGTATTCTTTACATTTATCTGCTTCTGTTTTCTTTGGTATCATGACAATAACACTCTTTTTGAAGTCTGATGGAACTTCTCCTTTTTCCATAAATATTACACACCAGTTTGCATAATCTATCTATTAATTTCTCACCTGCACTGCATAGTAATTCTGCAGGCCTCCTGTCTATCCCATGAGCTTTCTCCCCTTCAAGTCCTTTAAATACCGTATTAAATTCAGATTTCAGTTTTGTATCTCCCTTTTCATCCTCTTCGATATCCTCTTCTTCCTCTATAACATCAGTTTCTAATTCATTTCTTCCATATAACTCTTCAATGTACCCCACACACTTTTCAACCTATTCTTTCATATTACAAGTCGATGTACCATCTTTATTTAACACATTTGAGCCCTAGTATCAGAAAATAAAAATAGATGCAAACCCTAAAATTATTTTACAGTTATTTTTTTTACTGGAATTTATTTAATTTGATTGTAGTTTATTATGATCTTGGACATATTATAAATATATTTTAATAAGGAAGATGAACTGGATAAAAATATACAAGAAAATATGTCATCCTTATCAGTAATCAAAACCAATACCATGTCTACCATGACTATGTCAGAAACTGACCAATTGACCAGTTTAATTATGTAAACAAAACCACTGAAATCATATAATTTAATTAATATTAAAAATAATTCCCTCTTAAACTTTTTCTAACTTCTTATTTGAGTAATTATATAATTACAATTTAAATTTTGTTTGTTTTATTTATACTAGCAGAGATGCCAAATTTAGTTGTTTGGCACTAATCTCTTATGTAACAGTGTAATATCAGCAAAAAATGTATCTGCTCCAATTGAGTTTAATAATCTGTAGTATAAAAATATATAATTAATTACTGAGATAAGGTTAACTGATTGTGTAAATTTATTGGTAAATTTATTTAGATATCTGGAAAATATTATATTTGATAAAAGTTACTAAAAGTAAAAAAAAGGTATTAATGATTTTAATATTAGAAGTAATGGATTGTTGAGTATTAATATTCATAAAAATTTTTATATTACATTTAAAAAATTAGTATTCGCTAAAAAAAAAAAAATAAAACTGTGATAAAAGAAAATAGTTTTGAGAACTGTCATCTAACCAATCATTTCTGAGTACTCTTTGCAGGCTATTTTTTTAATTGTTGCCACTGAAAAACAAGTCAGAAAATGAAAAAAAATTCAAATGTTCATATTGTTATATTAAATTATTTTTCTTAACTGTTTGTTATCCTACTTCATATATAAAAAATATTATATGGACACCACATGACTTCCTTGTACGCCTATGAAATTACATGCACACATTTTTTTTAAATGAAAAGAACATAAAATTTTATTTCACTAATAACTTCTGATTTATTTTCATATTTTCTTTGTTGTTGTTATTACTGAATTATTATTTATTGTAAAAAAAATGTTATAATCAGAGGTTAATAATTATTAATAAATCAGTATATTTAAATTTAAAAAAAAAAAGTTAAAAAAAGGAAATAAAGTTGGATTTGAACCGGTGTGCCTTCCCCTTCTCTGGAACCAATGAAAATAAGTACACTTATGATATATTGTTGAAAAGCGCTCAATGAGAGCTTATTACTGCAGTTAAGAAAAAGTCCAAAATCTAAATTTTTTTGGATTTTGGACATTTTTGGTCAAGCCGATTGCAATCAAAAGGGGAGGTACACAACTAGATGTTACAACAGTCCTAAATCTATCTAGATGGTCAAAATGGGTATTTCCATTGATATCTGAAAATCAAAATTTTACACATTTATACTACTTCCTTGTACAAGGAAGTAAAAAATGTCAATTTTATTGGGGAAAAAATAGTGTGAATTTTATCAGTCATTTCTCATCCTTTTGGAATGCATTTGCCTAATAAGCAATATTTCAATATTATAACCACAAGAATTATCTAAATGGACTCTTGATATGAAGCTCTTGCTCTAGATGATTACTATTCCAAGATAGTAATTTCTTACTTTTTCATAAAGTTACAGGTCTTATTTATTGATTTTGGCATTGGGGTTAGTAAACATCTCTAGCTGACATACTTAATACTGAGTTTTAATTACGAAAATGAAAGCTTTTCTACTGAAACTCACCTGGCTGGCCTTATTCACTTAAGATAATAAAATGATGGATTGATGAAAAATTACATAATGCATTTTTATAGTATTATACAATTTTCTCTTAAAAAACAATAACACATTTTTAATTCTTAATATGGATAAAAATAATTTCAGTATTTTTAATTTGTTTATCTTTATATTTATATAGTAGCAGTCATCCTAATGTATGATCCAAATCACTAACAAAAAATAACACAATAATTGTTAAGAACAATAAGCTCCTACGATAGGGTTAATAGGGAAAACAAAGGATAAAATTGTTTCTCATTATCTTCTTCATTGAACTGATTATACCATTGAAAGTCAATATGGTAAGATTACAAAAAAGTAGGTGTTACTACAGGACTGGCTATAGAATGAAATACATTGCTTAATTCGTAAGAGCAAGCAACCCGGACTGGTACTTTTACACATTAATCAGATGCTTTATATGCCATAGCCATAAGAAAGATTATAACAAACGGTGTAAAGCAACAAAAATAATGTACATTCGTTTTATCAAGGAACTATGTGTCATTCATCCCATAAAATATACAACACAACAGTAAACAGAATGTACAAATAAAAAATATATTTATTAATAATTATTAGAATGTACGGTATTTCCTTAGACATTGCAGAGACTTATCAGTATCATGAAAAATGTAGGTTCTGTAAACTGACTTATGAAAGAACTTTGATAATAATTAAATAAGTTTTCACATATTAGCATTTTTTAAAACATTTTTCTTAAAATCTTTTGTCTGTGTGTTCATAAACTAAAATAAAAATAAGAAGATACAATATAAAATAATGAAACCATTAGTTTTCTTTTTATTTATCCATAAGTACATTCTTTAATATTATTAGTAGGAACACCAATTATGAGAAGACTGATCTAAGAATTCTTTTTGAAATTATTTATACAAATAATCTGTTCATTTCTTTAAGAATAGTATAAATTCTATTTTTTTATGTTTATTAATATAGTGTAACGATTACAGTTTTTAAATCTAATTAAACAGTTATTCATTACTTTCAGTAACTAATTAATAATGCAGTTAGAAATTGTTAATAAATTTACAACAGTTTAAACAGTTGGTCATAAACACATCAGAAGGCTGTGTTATTTCATTATATTTTCTATCTAGGATTATGATTCCAGTTTTTAAATACATTTCACCTGATATTTAAATCAAGTTGACACATAAGGTCTTCTCAGTTTATTGCCACTAACTAAAAAAAAATATTTTAAAGCACTTGAAAGAAGTTGTTGACTGATAGAACCAATAAGAACGAGCAAAAAATTATAAGGAAAGCCATAGGATCTCAGCTTGTTTAATTAGGTAGATCAGGGCTGTAGTTTTTCTTTTTGTAGATGGGTCAGTAGAAATGTAAATAATCATTAAAATTGTAAAATATTAAACATTCACTTTCAAATTAATGGAAAATTCTCTTAAGGTTTTTTGGAGCTTATTCTCAGCACCTTTTTTACTGGAGTAATCCTAGTAATACTGATGTTCATGATATATAAAGGAAACTCCTTAAGTATATAATCAAATATAATCAGTTTAATTAATTATATCAAATAAATCTAATATGGTGTGCCTAATATGAATTAAAATAAATTTAATACAAATATTACTTCTTATATTCTATTAGATTTATAAATTATATAATTTGAATACATAATTAATGATTTTCATAAACTTCTTAACATAGTTTCATTAAAAATAGTGCTTTAAATAATACATTGTAGAAAATGTTGTCAATTAGCTCTTTGATAAGGAATTTGGAAAAATGAGTTTCACTAATCTGAAAACAAGCCGTTCATTTACATTCATAATTTTTAATATGTAACATTAACACATGATGACTGTCCTCATAAAAAATAACAGTGAGTTCTATTCTATTAGGAAATCTTTTATTCCATGTTTTTAAAATGATATAGTTCAAATAATTGGAGACATTTCACAGGCATATTAGTATAATGAGGTGAGCTTACATTAATCTATAAACTAAGCTGAAATTCTGAAGCACTTCTTCAGCATATCTTTAATTAAAAACACCTTCAGCAGTCATAATCAGTATGGTTTTAAATGAATATTTCTGGTTGACAATGTCAACTTGAAAGCAATAATCAAACAATAATAAACACACACACACACATATATATATATATACATAAAACTCTCTATTCATAATAAATGCAGTAATTAGGCAGTTAAAGAAGTATAAAATGAATTTTAAACTTAGAAATTATTAAAGTAATTGTCATAAGATTATATAAAGTTATGCAGAAAAAGATCTGGAGTTCTGATTTATTCAAAGGCATAATGATTTATTCAATATGTATATGAGAAATTCAAGCATTCTGTTTTTCTGATACTTACTTTAACATAAAAACCAAATGAAAGCACTACATTTGATGTGTTTAAAGAAAGATTACTTTTAGTTCAGTGTATTCTTTTTAATTTTATTGCCAATCCAGCATTCATCATATCAGGCAATCATTTCCAGAAAAATTATGACTAAGTTGAAATAAACTAAATGAAGCAAACTAAATGAAATAAAAATTGTAGCATTCAATAGAGAATTAATTTAAATAAAGTTATTTATTTATTTATTTATATAATAACAACAGGGCTTACGTCCACTTTCAGTTACCGATATTTGATCAGCAACTGTAATCCATTAATGCATTAATCCATTAATATGATGCAGAAATACTTAATACTTTTTTTATAGTTTTTGTACCTGAATTTTGTAATGTGCAAAATATGCTATGTCTGATCGGGATTTGAACCTCAGATCTCTGGATGAAAAGCCGAGACACTACCACTTTCCCATGTAGATTGACGAAGTTATTATAATAACAAAGATAGTCAATCAATAAGAAATATTAGATTTTTAGGTAAAATAAGTACGATTAATTTTTATTCATGCTTTATAATACATGCAGAAATACAGCCTTACATTAATTTTTCTTACCAATAGTTATCATTAAAACTCAATTGTAAAACACATTTTATTGAATTAAAAAATGTTTTTTTTTTTTATGATTGGTACCATGTTAATATAATAATACTTAGAAAAATTTTAAGTAAAGTTTGTGAAATAATATTATATTTACAAGTTTTTTGTGTTTTTTTAAAAATATATTTTGCTCATATTGTAAACACATAATATAAATATTTTTATACAATAAATATGTAATAATAAATAAATAAATAAATAAATTAATTAAATAATAATCTATACAATAATGTACATGAACTTATATATATGTATATATATAAGTTAGTTAATAGACTATTTTTTTTTACAGTATATGAGATAAGACAGTTTTTTCTATTAATCTCTCTAATTATTCTACATGGTCAATAATTGATTTAACCATAGCTTTAACAGCAGCAAATGTTTCTCTTCCAGTGGGTATTATTTGTGATGATGGAAGTAGAAAACCATACCTTCCTTTGTCTCTTAATTCAACTGTGTAACTGTATTTAATTCCTGCTTTACCCTTGGCCCAGTCATCAGAACTACCTGGAAATAAAATAAATAATTAATTGTCAAGTTGTAATAATATTATTTTTTAATGAATAATAAGTTATGCTGATATGTTGTGATATGTTCATTTTTTATAGTAACAATAATTTATTTACCATATTAAGTTTTTTAGTGTTTACTTGTTAGATAAATTGCATTGAATTCAAACCCACGTATATACAATAATATCACATACAGTATTAATACCTGGTACAACAGACTGCAGTCATTGCAAAATTATATCTGAATATGCTTATTATAATGAAATAAGGTTGTATATTATGTCTACAACCTTTATATAATTCATGAATAATAGTTGAAGCAGTTTATTAAAGTGCTCCATTTAGTTTGAATTTTTTTCTGGGGTTGATTAATAAAATTCACCACAGAATTTTAAAGCTTGTATGTGGGTATATGGAAATGAAAATTTTGTAGCATATGAAAAATGGCTTGCCTAACCGGGATTCAAATCCGGGACCTCCGACTGAATTAAAGGCCAAGATCTACCACTCCACCAGACAGACTGGAAAATTCTTGGAACTATGCATCGTACAAATTCAACAAGTCATTTCTGACTTGTTGAATTTGGTACCTTCTATCTGTTTACTTTTTTTATCTAGTCTTAATTTCATTAATTTACTTTTTATTCTTCTGACAATTTTTTGTTTTTGCTTTCATTAATTTCTGCTTTATTTTACTATCATGAACTTTTTAGGCTTATTTTAAAGTCTTATTATTTACATAACCAATTTTCTTAGAGTTATGTTATGTTATATTTATAATATTATATACTAATTAATTACTTATTCTAATAAATTAGATTAAGGCATAAATTAGCGTAGATTCACTAAATTGGAATGAATTCAATAATGCTGAAAGCAATTCCAATACAAATTTCCAATAATAAGAATACTAGTGTGAGAGATATCTCATGGTAATAATTGCATCATTGAACAAACATGTTTAATATTTTTATGTAGTTTTAGAAATCCTGACTGTCCATAGAATAGATCTAAATTTTTTTGACAGGTGTGTTTATATATATAAAATGGGTTTATTTAAAGAATAATTACATTTATGACAGACAATACAACTAATTTATAATAAAAGACCTTGGTTGATAACAAGATCATCTACTCTGTAGGGAGGCAATGAACGTGCATTTTCAGAATGAGATGATCGCATTTTTGGGATGAGGTGGATGAAACTTACATCCCCTTCATGACATTAGGCGGTATCTCAAAAATTTAAAAAATGGGACCAATGGTCATTTTTTTTTTTTTTTGCTTGATGATATCGCCACTAAGCTTGAAACTTTTGCGTGGGATATGGAAATGTAGCGTATGAAAAATGCCGTGCCTGACCTGGATTCGAACCCAAGACCTCCAGATGAAAGGCTGAGATGCTACTACTTATGCTACAGACACTGGCATTTGATATATCATTTTAAAGAGCTCGATGTTAAGAAAAATGATACAATTAAAACTAAATTCTGTTCGCCCAGTCCAAAATGGCGGCCAACAGTGTGTTTGTTTCAGATAGTTAGAACTGCGATTGTATGCTTCCCTTTAATTTTTTTGTTATTTGAATTATTCCAATTCTCTCATTTTAAAAATCTTCTCCAATAAGAGAGGCTAACTCAGCAAGCCCCAATTTAGAGTATTCAGCCTTCTGAAGGGGGAGGGGAGCAGGGGTTGCTTAAAAGTTTTAAATGGGACATGTGGTCATGAGATGGCTTGTTTGGTCTTGAGTGGTCTTGAGACCTTTGCAAGACAAGTAAAATGGTATCAAAATAAATAAATTCTGACTATTTAAACCAAAATAGCGACCACAAGCATCATTATGGTTATTAAAAATTGAAAAATTTATTATTAGATTTTTTTCAAATACTTCTTTTAATTAAACTTACAATCTCGAATTGAAAAATAATAAAATAATAATTTACTCATTTTTTAGCATTAAAATTTTTATTTCATAAGGTACTTTTAAGAAAGTAATTTTTTTTTCATAAGGTTGCATTGTCAGCAGCTGATCAACGATTACACAAAGGTAAGTTACATTTTTCAAAAATAATATTCATTGTTGTTTTTGTGATAAGTGGTTAACGTATGTTGATGTGTAACTGTATTAGTGTTATTTTGGATGAAGTTTTGGGTTTTTTTGCTAGTAAACTTAAAAAAGTTTAAATTATAATGGTCAAAAAATAAAAAAAGGTTAAAGAAATCAAAGTTTAAAAAAAACTTAATCTAGATTAAAAAAAGTTTAATCCTGTAGTGGTAATGCCATTTCCCCACACATAAATGGTAATGCGAATTCTCCCAGACTACTCTAGGGAAGGTACATGAAAACAATGTAAAAATGAAGTATAACTTTATTTTGAATACGTGCACTATAGAGAATACAATGTTTTACATACATTTTAATAGTTTTAGTCTTTTTTATACATTTTGGCACACTCCAAAATACACGCACAATACACGCAATGCTCCTCGATGCTCCATGCAAATGTGCTTCTTACATTTTATACCCTGGAATCAAGTCATTCTTATCTTTCTAGCTGAGCAAATTGCACAAATCTTTCTTGTTCCTGCTTCTTTAATATTTTCTGGCTGAGAAGTTAATGGACCAGCAACATCTTCTTTTGTGTTTCATATTTCTGGATAGGTTTGTCATCTTTTGTCTTTCCTGAATATGTACTGTTCTAAGTTCTACATAGATTTCCTTTGCGAACACCCTTCTTGTCATTGGTTTTATCTTCCTTGAGACTGCTTGATGTTTCTTGGTTTGTAAATTGTAATATCTGTTGTAAAATATTATCATTTAAAAATAAGGTAAATGCTGCTATTGGTCTTGTTACTCTCGTTCCTTCATTTTTGGGCTTCTGGGTAAAATTAACTACATTTTGAGCTGGTGAGCATGTTCTTGAAGGCTCTGGAGGTTTGGCTGACCACTTATGATGATTTTTACCTCTCAAATTAGTTCTTGGGACTTTGCAATGTTTGGATAGTGGCCTGTTCAATTTCAGTTGACTGGACATCGTCACTTTCACTGTTACTCTCATGATAATTTGGGTGTACTATATTTGTTGGCCTACCTTGAAAATTGGTTATTTCTTCATTGGAGGGATTGTAGTCAAAGTCAATATCAGTATTGTCAGCTTCAGTATCTGTATTGTGATGAGAAACTTCATCCTCTTCCTCTCCTTCACCAACCATTTCATCATAATCATTCTCTTGTTTTTCATTGTCATCCCTTTCTAATTGAGATAGTACATAATTTATTTCAAAATTAGAGTTCTATATATCACCCATGATAACTTATATAATTTTTATATTCAGAACAATAAAAATCACTACACAACTAATAATATATATTTAAAAAAACAACTATTGAAATTTTGATAAACAGAGGAAAAATAATTTTTATGGCAATGTGTAGTCTGACAGATGACAAAGGGCTCACTGGACTCAACTATGCCTATTAAGAAATGTGGAATGCTGAATGATATTGTCCTTGACTAGAAAGTGTAAGGTACTGTTGGTGGGGTTGTGGTCATTACTCCCCTTCCATTCTTACATCGGTTTTTGAGGGACCGTTGTCTGAGAGCCTACGCATTACCATTCTTGAGTTAAACTGACTTAGAAACCTGGCTTTGTTTTTTAATTTAGTTAAAAAACCATAATTTGCAAAAAAAATTCTTGGGTAAAGAACAGTATTTTTTTTTCAATTCAAGAAAGAGTAGAAAAGTACTATTTTTATCTGGAGAAATAAAAACATACAGAGGAACAGCCAATGAATGCATTTAATGTGTGGCATCTTATTCGTACAATTTCCAGGATTACAGTCACAAATTTAATAGAAAAATTTCAACGCACTAGTAGTATTTAAGATAATAAAAAATCTGGTTGATCCAGTGCAGATGAAATTATTGAAGAAGGAATATCAGCAGAAGTTTCTGTTAATAATCAACAATTGGTAGAAGCGATTCATACAAGATTCAATTGGTACAAGAACTGTTTTTAGATTAGTTTGTTAGGATAGCTGAATTCAGTGAAGTTTTGACACAGCGATTAACAGCAAGAGCTATTTCTTGCTACAACATGTTATTCACTGATGAAGCCTCATCTTCTTTATATGGGGCTGTTGACAGACGTAACAATAGGTACTGGTCCCAAGAAAACTGGTATTGTGAAACTCATACCATCATCCAGAGCCAATAAACTTATACGACAGGTTTTAAGCTTGATTTCAACACAGCACTGCGTCTTGTCTTAGGCAAACCCTTGTGGTTGGTGCTATTGGATTAAACTTTTACAAAAGCACATTGAATATAACATCAAGTGTTCAAATTCAGTTAAAAATAACAATTTTTTTTGTTGAATTTTATTTTCAATCTTGGGCATCACAAAATAACTGTAATGGCTGACAATGTTTATTTCTCATCCAAAACGGGTTTAATAATGTATATCCTCGAGTGACTCATTTTTTCTTTAATAAAAGTAAACTTCTTTTTTTTTGTTAATTGAATATCATTAAAAAATTATAAAACATAAACTATTGCCTTAATTTGAAATAATTTCTACATCAAATGAAGTCAGTAAGGAAAAAAGTATAAAGGTTGAAAAAAACAAAAAAGGTTTCTTATTACATTCTATATTTTGTGAAAACTTCACAACCAAAAATTACAATATTCATTTCCTATATTGTTAAATCATTCTTGCACATTTTAGATTCATTTAGAAAAATAGTCTGACGATTCTACAGATTTAATCAGGTAAAAACATTTCTTTTTTGAATTACGGTGTTGTACTTAGCCAAATATTTGTCAAGGAATATCAACAGCTTCAATTGTTTCCCAAGAGAAGGATTTTTGACTTTCCAAATAGATTTTTATATTTCTATCTGCTGAGTCCCAAATATTTAATTTTTGGTTATAAAATTCTGTGTGTGTGTGTACATATCTATTTCACTGTTTATCTCAGATATTTTTTAACAAAAAATCATGAAATTTTTATGTTATTACTTGTGTATTAGGAAATTCATTTTAATAAATTAAAAAAAAATTGATGTCTAAAGGTGTTTATTTTGGAGGACTTCATATAAATTTTACTTTATTGAGTTTTTACCTAATCAAAGAGTATTATTATTGAAAATACAAATTAAATATTTTTGAAAAAGGACATAATAGAAGTTTATATGTATATTTTAGAGGGGGTTAAATTTTATTGTTCATTCTATTAACTTTAATTATTTTTATTTTTCTCTAAAAAGAAGTGGGTTAAACCTTTGCGTTCTTTCCTTCGTTATATTTTTTTCTTTTTTTTCAGGATGTTATAGTAGTAGTTATAGTATGTAATAGTTTTTCAACATTTATCGCAAGGACAATAATTAAAATTTTAAATCCTTTTTAAAAAGGCACTGTCTACTTCAAATTTTTTTTAAACATTGTTATGCAAGGTGTTAAATTTTATAAAGTTTTACTATGTAGTAGATCAATGTACAATGTATTTATTATCTTTTATCGCACACAAAATGTTGTAACAGTAACAAATTTTTTTTACTTCTTCATTTTAGAAGTAAAGTGATAGATTACTTTTCATGCTAATACTTGAAAACTTCAGTAACACAGTAGCCAGCTTGAAAAACTCTTTATTTCTGCTACAGTAAAATATTTAATAGAAGTAGTTTTTGGTTTATTATTGCAACACATTGCAATACATTTTTTTCTGGGTTCTAAAAAATTCTCCGGATAATTTTTGTGATTTATTAAATTAATCAATTGACCAAATTAATTAAATTCATATAATATATACCTGCAATTGGGTAGAGAAGAGAAGGAGATGTACCCAAATGAAATTCAGTTCCATACATTTTTTGCAGTGCATTAACTGCACGCCGACCCATATACATTAGTTCATCATAGTCCTTAACTCTAGCTCTGGTGTAACTCCAAGGAATAAGCCACATTTGCGAATAAGCATGTAGCGTCAAATATATTTTAAGTTGGTCCTTAATATCCATAATGAAATTTGATACGGCTCTTGTTTCTGGTTCGCTGAACGGTTGTATACCGGCATAAGTCTCTCTGCAGGGATTATCACTCGATCCGACTTCGCCCCAATGGAATGCCCAGTTCCGATTAAGATCAACTCCATAGCATCTAGACCCACCCGAGAAGAAAAATCTGAAAAGTCACATTCTTCAAAATCATTTACTTATACTAAAACTTAAGACTATAAACCTTCCCAAGTGCTTTTCAAATCATCTGTGAAATATTTTTTATAAAATTTAGCAACTTACCTTTGATCCATTAATCCACACATTAAAATATCAAACTGATTGTGGCAGTTATCTGTTCCAGTTCCAGTATTTAATAAGTAGATGAGTTAAGAGGGGTTGAATAAAAATATAACAAATTTGATTCATGAAATCCATGTCCACTGGTAACTAAGAATTAATGGTTACTTTTAATTATTATCACTTTATAATATTAATAATAATAATTAACTATAATATTAACTTGTGTTTTATGAATTTTATTTCCATGCACCTGAGGAAAATCTAATATTTTTTTTGCAAATGAAACCAGAAAACCAACAGTCATTTTTGTTCATGACTATTGTGACTTATTATTGTCTGTTAAAATATTTACTATAAAACCCATTTTAATATGATGTGATATTTGTTAAAAATATCTACAAGTGTAATGAAAAGTAATGGACACGTCTAGTTATTTGAGTAATGAATGAAGTAGATCGAGGTGAGTACCGTTTCTATCTAGTTGAATTTCTCCATGATAACATGCCTAGTTATATATTTTTATTACAGCTGAATTGGCTAAATAATACCATCATATCATTTAAGAAGGTATCGCGATTAAATTTGCAATATTGAAAGATTGTGTTAATTTGATAATTAATAAAATCGATTTTCAAAAATTTTGTATCGAAGGGTACCACAAATATTATCAAAAGAAAACAAAAAAGGAGAGTATAAAATTTAGTATAACACTTGTGTTGGTGTTACAAAAAAGAGGATGGATTCATTTTTAATTCTGATGGAGCAAATCCATTAATATCATCTTACAGAAATAAGCATGAAATATCATCTTCTATCATTCCCTAGATAAAAAAAAAAAAACTTAAAATGCTACGTTCAGCCAAGAAGATTGTTTGAATGTTTTTTTTTTAGGGGAATAATTAATTGATAATACACTTATCTGGCTAATTATTTGAAGCAGTGTTTTGAATTATGCTCGATATATTTTAAACTTTCAATCACCTAAGAGAACATATTTGTTTTTTTCAAAAATGAATGACCCCATAAGTGGTGCTTCAGTACAATGTTAAAAAATACTTCAAGCTAACAAGAAAAAAGATGTTCTTAAAAAAATTATATTTTACCTCTTGCGATTTGGTGCTTTGAGATTTCCAACTAATTCTTAATTAAATATGAAGATCGAGAAAATTTATTTTGTTGAAGATGATGACATAAGAAAGCAATACATTTTGGCCTATATTTTAAGAATATAGATGAATTGAACCTTCTAACTTAAGTACGGATAAAATAGTTTCATTATGATTCACAGGTAGATGTAATACTGCTAATTGCTTGGATAGAAATTCCATTATGATAACAATAGTAGTTCTGTTGTCCACAGTATGAATTTCTTCGTTGTTAGATGTCAAATTCTAATTAGTTTAATTTTTTTTTAAACAAAAATACTTTACTGTTTTGCATTGAGGCATCTTAATAAAAAGTTATGCTTTTCATAATTATTAAATATTTATTTTCCGTATTTTTACTCCTGTCTAAAATATATCATATCTTTGGGCTTCTTAAAAGAGTCAGAAAGATTTTTCAAAATATAAAAATAAGATACAAGATAACTGTTTGGCACCCTTAAATGTAATCATATAAATATTCTACTTTATTTTATTTATTAAATTTTTATGATAGGAGGAGGCAGACAAGTACAGAAAAGCATCTATATTTTGATAAATTATAATAAATGTTCATCTAATTTAATCTCAATTATTTAATAAATAAATAAACTGGCGTTCAGTTAATTAAAACTTTTAACTTTTCCAGTAGCTTATATTTTTTTTTAATATAAAACTTTACTGAAGGTAATGGTCATTTATTCTTAGAAAATAACAATATCCATCTATATCAAACTGCACAAAAAAAAACTGTTTTTATATTACACAAAATACTTTTTACAAGAAAGTCACATTATAATTTTTTTGCCATTTTTAATAAATTATCAATCCATTTAAAAGGTTTACACATTTGTAATACAATTTTAATAATATTTAGACAAATAATTTTCATTAACACCTCTGGATTGTTATTTATTTTTAAGTTATTTTAATTATTAATTATCTTAAAAAATGTAATTTTTATATTATTTAATTAAATGTTTTAAATTATTAATGTATGCTCTTTAATTATTAATGTTTGCACTTTATTTAATTTATTTTTTGTTATAAGTTTTAGCATGGTTTCTTTCCACTTATCTAAATGCTGGGGCAATTCTTGTTTTCTGTCTATGGATTAGCATAAAATATACACACTTTTGATGTGATTTGTATAATTTATTATTAACCAATCGGAATAAAATATTTATTTTTTAATAGGTTACATGAATTTTTCATTATTGGAGAGCAAAAACATGTTACACATTGGGAGAAATGAATATATTATAATCTTAATTATTTCAAAAAATATACACATTATTTAAATTAAAAAATTAAAAACTGGGAGAGTTTTTTTTTTACTAAAGTGCAAAATCTAGGATTGTTGTATGGTCTGAAATATAGAAAGATCAGTTTATCAAGCCACTTCTTTGAAAAATTACTGAAAAGAAAAATAACTAGATTTGCTATAAAATTACTTAATAGATTTTATATATGATTTTTTGAAACATCACCACATTTTTCTAATTGTGAAGGATTTTCTAAGTAGAAAATAGTTTGGACACATCGGTCTTGCAAAATGAACACTCAATCACTGAAATTTTTGTCATAACAGTAAATATTTTATTCACATCAGTACATATACATTATGTATATATACCTGTGTGTCCTGTGTATCAGGAATGGGTAGATGTACTATTTCTGGGATTAATAAAGAATGTAAAAAAGGTAAGCAATCTATAGATTATTTTTTTGTGAAGCCATTTGAAGTTTGTTGTCTCCCAAACATGCCTACGAAATATTCTAAAACCTAATGAAAGAATTACAAAGAAATGCATTAAAAATAAACTGTAAATGATGTAATTCAGGAATGATGAAGTTACAAAATTAAAATGTGTTTACTTGTTGAAAGGAGTAGTAAACAGAAGTAAAACGTTTTTAAATAATAAAATATAACTATTATTATTGTTATTTCTTTTACCGTCTATTCATGGCTACGATCCATTCATGACTATTGGCTGCAATGCTTAATAATATAGCCAGTACAAAGCACCCACATAAACTGTCAAGTTATGTCGCATAACACACTTACAAATAATGATCACACATCATTTCTGTTTACACACGTCCACATTTCTATTAAAAAAAAAAAATTGATTCAGTGCAACAGGACAGGAGATTTCAATCCAGGATGACGGACAAAAATTTCAAATACATCATAAGTAGTAATTTTGCTACTATATAGATCTGCACTGTTTCTATCTCTAAGTATTCCTCAGTTTTGAAATATGAAGCCACTTCTATACTTTAATATGACTGCATAATTTGTATTCAACTATATATATATTTTTTTAAATTTACATTACTCTACTCTTTTATAGTTTATATAATTTTATTATATTTAACAAAAATGTATAACCTTATCAACTGGGGGAAGAGAGATGACTTATCCAATGTTCAGAGGAAGGTACAAAAGAACAGTATAGAAGATCCTTTATATAGATTTGAATACTAGATCATGGATACCGGTGTTCTTTGGTGGTTGGGTTTCAATTAACCACACATCTCAGGAATGATCGACCTGAGACTATACAAGATTCTATACTCATTTACATTCATACATACTTCTCTCATTCATCCTCTAAAGGAATACCTTACAGTGGTTCCAAAGGCTAAACAAAAAAAAAGAGAGAAGATCCTTAGTGTAATGCACACTATCTAACCAGAAACAGGAAGGGGAATAATTTGAAACAAACTACCTTAAACCATTGTTGAATTAGTTGTATATCTTAAACTAATCCAGTAATAGTGCTTATAGTGAGTATATCTTATAATCCAACACCAAGTGCTTCATATAACTTTATTTATTTTTATTATAATTTCTTTCTTCTATTATTTCTTTTTAAACACTTTAATTGATTTATGTCACGTATAATTTAAAAAATATCTTTTTGAAGAAATTCATCAAAAATAAAAACTAATCAATATAATTAAAATCAATTCTTAACTGCCACATAACTTCATGCCTTTAAGTCTATTTTTAAAAATGGATAGCCTTTGGTCAAAAATGTCTACATCCGTGCATTTTTTGACCTTGTTTAAATTCAATACATCTTGCAATAAGGCGACAATGTATCTCACCTTTGATTTACGAATAACTTGTCCCTCCAACTAATTACATAAGGCACTCTTACTCCCACTACAGAAACATCAATATCCATAAGTCTGTGCAGCTGCCTTGTAAGTAAACATTACATCATGAAGGCACCTCTTCCTCCAAGAGCTTTTAAACCAAGTAATTCACATTGTTCTTCATATGCTTGTCCTCTGTTACATAAACCTTGCAGGTGAAATTTGAATAGGAATTTTTTTTTAACTCTTTTATCTTCTGGTGTTATTAGCTTTATTATTATAATTTCAGATCATTCTGACCAATATTCTAAAACTGCTCTAACCATGTTTTGGTACAGCATCAAGATGGGCATCAATTCGCTGAAAGTGCCAGTTCATCCAAAGAAGCAGTCCAAGATTTCACTTTAGATGTTAACTCCTCTACATGGTGGCTATACAAGGCAGCTTCATATCCAAAATAACTCCCAGATCATGAACTTTCTCCACATGATGAATTACCATATCAAGAATTAAATAGCAGTACTTAACCATTAAAGTTTTCCTGACGTAAGGGATCACAACTGTTTTGTCCAAATTAATATAATTTCATTACATTTGGACCATACAGAAGTTTTATCAATATCCTTTTGAAGGGCTAAAAACTCCTATTAATTTTAGAATATAATTTGATATCATCAGCAAACATTAAAACATTTGACTCAACACCTTTCCCAATGTCATTAACATACAATATAAATAATAGAGGACCAAGAATAGATCTTGAGGAATGCCAGACATTGTAATCTATTCACTTGAGATTTTATTTGATACTTTGCCTTGAAAAATTCTATTTGTCAGGTAAGCTTTTATCCATTGTAACATTTTACCTTGAAAACCATATAGTTTTAACTTACAAATAAGTAACGTCAATGGGAACAGAGTCGAAGGCCTTAAAAAAATCAAAGTATATTGCGTCAACCTGTCCCTGATTTTATACTTCTGGCACCACATAGGACAGCATATCATTTAAATTTATGGCTGTGGATCTTCTTGGCATAAAATCATGCAACCGAAAATCTATGTATTTTTCTACATTGACATAAATTTGTGTAGAATTATCTCTCCAAAACCTTAGAAATTGTATTTAATACAGAAACAGGTCTATAATAGCATATTTCAAGCAAGTTGTTCTTATTTGGAATCGGTGATGCCAGAGCTTTCTCCCAATATTCTGGAAAAGTTGCAGATCGCAAACTAAAATGGCCAAGGTCAAGACTGATGCTATTAGTTCGACCCATATCTCACTAGCGTGTTCATTTAAAGACCTTTTACTCACTACAGGCTTTACAATTGATTGGTAATATTTACTAAATTCTTTACTTATTATTTTATCATCTGTTACAACACTATTTCCAATCTTAAGAGAACGAATCCCGTCAGATTCCTTCATGAACGATTTGTTGGATCTAAACAAATTAGCAGGTTTTATCTTCAGTTCATTCTCAATGTTCAATACTCTAGACTAAGTAACCTGTCTAAGCAGGGATTTGGCTTCTCTTGTAAGCTTGACAAAATCATTATAACCTTCATCACACCCAGTCTTCTAAAATTTCCTACAAGCAGCCCTTTTCATTTTGAGACGTCCTATGAGTGCTCGTGAGAACCAATTAGGAAAACACTTTGGGCTTGTTTACAGGCAAAACCCTTCCTGTTTATATGCACAAACTGAGTAATTTCAGATTCTAAAATCTGAGTAAAGTAACTAGCTGCTTCTTCACTGTTGAAGGAAGTACAGACCAAGCTGCAGTCTGTCTCTCCAATAGCGTCACACAGGTCAAGATAGTCACCTATGGCATAATTAAGTGCTTGTCTATCTACGAATGAAGATGTTAACTCATCAATTATTACCTGCAACTCAAGGTCGTCGTGTGGCCGATTGGGATGAAGAGATAATCAATTTTCAACCCCATATTTATGTTAGAGTTTGATATAATCAGATCTAAGATTGACTTCCTGCCCTGAGGAAGATGGAAATTATATTGCCACATGTTTAGATCACCGATGAACTCAAAAAGAGCCTCAGTTCTTCCTAGCGTAAAAACATGCATGCTCATTAAATGTACAATCATCCCAATTTATTCCAGGAATATTATATTAAACTATAATCTCTGGTATCTAACCTTTGTTGCCAAACAATCTAAAATACTTAATTAAAACATCGGGGCGTGATTCTGGACTGAAGTAATGATTTTCAATTAAAATCTTTAAACTATCCTTCATTGGCAGCTGAATCCATAAACATTCATTTGTAAACTCTAGGTCATCCATCCTCTAGCACAGGAGCCGATTATTTACAGTAATCAGAACGTCTCCATCTCTAGTAATTCCAGTTTCATAATGTTTATAATAACCCATTTATCTGTAAAATAATCTTCATTTATAAAATATTCATTAAACGCCCTATGTCACTGATTGCAATAACATCACGAGCTGTGCCAGCCACAGTTGCAGAAAGTCTGCCTTTGTCCTCAAGTCTCGAACATATTGATAAATAATACTTAATGTTGTAAGGCCCATTTCTGTTCTTTGTTTGTAACTTTCTCTGCTTGCTTCTTCAAAATTATCTACATTCTTAAAAAGTTGATCCGCTTTTAGTTTTCCATAAAAAGACAGTACCAAAATCCCTTTGGACCATGACTCAGAAGAGATCAATTTTAGTTTTTCAAACATGGCACCGTTTTATGATCAATTTGCTTTAATCCTCATCAACAAACTTCACATGAAAGAACCTGCAACCCTCTCTTTTTGTATATAGTTTAGTACGACGGATATTCTCGTCACTTGTAGCGGCTTTTATTAATTCCACAACATTTTCTTCAGTAGCCGTCAGCACAAATGAGTAACAAACAAAGCTCTCATTTTTGGCTTCTCGAGCTATCCATTCAATGCTAACGACAAGGAGACAGTCCCAGACATCGCGGAGTCTTCTGAATTGAAGAAGTTTGAGGTCAAGGTGGACCCGAAGCGAAAGCGTAGGCCTCGGATGATTGTCTACGACATTGACCGGCGGCTATCTGACGAGGTTGTTCTGTCCCTTATTACGGACCAGAACATTGAGTTAGATGAGACCGCGTTTAAGAAAGAGTGTAGGCTACTCTTCAAGACTGGAAAGCGTGGTGCCAACCGGAATCACGGTGTTTTTGAACTTGGTGCTGGTCTCTTCAAGAAGTTTATGTCCGAGGGTAGGTTGTATCTCGATCTCACGTCCTGTCGAGTCAGGGAGTACATCGATCTACAAAGGTGCTTTAAGTGCTGTCGTTTGGACCACAGAGCCAAATTCTGTAAGTATGCGTCAGTCTGCGCGCATTGTAGCGAGAAGGATCACAAGCGTGACGAACGTCAGCAGAAAGCCGAGGTTCCATCCTGCGTCAACTGTAAACGGTTGCACAAAGTGCAGACATTCGGTCAACAGTAAGGACTGTGGCTGTTATTTACGAGCGGTATAACTGAACTTCAATTCCCTGGAAAGTTAGGACTTCTTATTGATGCTTGATGTCTGTGTCTAGTGAAAGGTGAACTGTTGTTATGAGTCTCGGGGTTGCTTTTTTGAAGCGCCCATTACTAGCAAGGTGATCTACCAGGTCATGCGGTTTTTATGCGGTTAATGGTTTCTTCATATGCGTGATGATTTGCCCACTCCCCGATGCAGGAGGCTATTGGTTAAGGTCTATTGCGATTGCCAAATTGTTTCTTTGGCACGAGTTATAGTTGGAAAAATCGCAGAGAATGATTAATAGTGGGCTGGCTTTCTCAGTTTTCTCACGGTGAATAGATCATCTGAGGGGATCTGATTAGAGTAGTACCACGGATGGCTAGGGCGGAACCCTAGCCATCCTTCACCGGATACCATCGCACGGTAGTGCGGATGGTGTCCGCACTACCGTGAGGTGTGGGCTCCGCCTTGCCCAGGGCAGGCTGGTGTGAATGTGACGAAGAATAAATGTCACGCTGGACTCCACGATGGAGCTGAATGGAAGCCAGAGGTCTGTCCTCGATTCCCTAGTAGACCAGACCGGAGTCCATTAATTTGCATTAAAGAGTCTCTGCGATCAACAAATTTTTGAGGTATGCTTTAATGCTGAATTAACTCATGAATTACCGAAGTCTGGAACATTTACAGTCTCTAGTAGTTAGATATAAAGTATTGGACTAGACGTCGTGCCTTCGTGAACTCGGTTAGCTAGTTCATAGGGCAACAAAGTATGACAACAGAGAGAAGATGTCCAAAAGACGCCTGCAGCGAAGGCAAAGGTTAAAATTCACTAATGTAAATGTCTACCGAGGCATTTACATTGGTGGCAACCAAACTGAGGGCTGGCTGATGACTGTAAGATGTAAACAGTTAGAGGATCAAAAGACGTCCCTTCGTTAAATACCATAAGACTAGGAACGGGGGAGGTGGTGTGGCGACAGGAATCGCCACAAGGTGGGTGTTTCCCCTATGGGGGTTGGGATGTCCACTTAATGCACCGCTACCGATAATTCCTTTCTTACCACGTCTCGGCTGTTAGTTCTGGTTTAATTGATTGAGTGGCTCCATCTTTTCGACTCTCTATATTTAAGTTTAGTTTTCTATATTTAGTTTTCCAGTCATCAGGGGCACGTACTTGCTGGCAGTATTCTGTTCAAAAGCGATGACAATCAAAATTAAATATTCATCAGATTATAAAGAGATTTTTATGTTTGTCATTTTAGATGACTAAAATTTATTTAGGAATCTATTCCAAAAATATTAGCCAGTCGCAAAAAATGTATTACTTAATGCTATTTGTTGCCAAAATATGATAGATAACAAAAACTACTTAGAAAGTGACTAAAAACTCAATTTAGTTTTAAAATTAATGGTCTCCAGGTTTTTATTTGTACTTTTGTTGAGATACGAGTAATTCAAATACGAGTAAGTTTCAAATAAGGAGACAGGTGATTTTTGTAATTATATGCTTTCATAGTATTATTAAATATATCTATTTTATTTTTCTTAATGTTAATTTAATTAGTGTAGATCCTCTAAAAACTTTTACGGGTATGAATTGCTTAAAAAAATGTTTCACCTTGCTTGTCTGGATAATATACCGCGTAATGTTCCCGAGGCGCCACTCGGGGACTTGTTTTTACGCCAGAATCTATCAGTTGTGTGTGTATACTCGTAACCATCTGGGTTAACCAGCGGCATGATGTACCAGTCCATGTTATTCACTAGTTTCTTGTTGCCCTCATAACCTTGCACCAGTTGTTTTACAAGGAACAAGGCCACAGCCGGTGTGATCCATTCCCTACCGTGTGCTCCTGTGACAACAAAAAAAATATTATACAAAATTATAGCACAGAGTTAAAGATTATATTAAATAAGGCTAAATTTCTATAAATAAATTTATTTCAAATTAAGGAATGTTTATATTGTTGAAATATATAACACTGCTCCAATCTTGTAAACAATGATGTTAGTTTAACATTTAGAAAGTTTATTTTCAAATACCTTATATGACTGTCTCACAAGTATTCTTTCACAAATCCATGGTATGAAATTAGCTGACGAATAATCCTTATAGTTTTAATTTAATTTTTTACTTCCTTGTACGAAGTAAAGGACTATTGTGATCGTGAATCCGAAAAAATTTGAATTTTGGACTTTTTCTTAACTGCAGTAATAATCCCTCATTGAGAGTTTTTCAACGATATATCATAAACTGTACTTATAGCCAAATGAAATTTTAATTAATGAAATATTGGAATCATACAAAGGAAGGCACATCGGTTCGAATTAAATTTCATCTCCTTTTCTTTTTCTTAACTTTTTTTTAATTTAAATATATTGATTTTTTGGTAATTATTAACCTGTGATTGTAAAAAGAAACATTACAATAAATAATTATTCAATAATAACAATAAAAATTTTAAAAAATGAAAAAATCAGAAGTTATTAGTGAAAAAATTTTTATGTACTTTTAAAAATGTGTATATGTAATTTATAGGCATTTTTACATATATGTGTAATAGATTTGGTGAAACATCTGATTATTTAATATTAATTGAAAATTATAATTTAGAATCGTATTATTTTTGGATTTTCTACTTTAATTTTATTTAATTATTCTGGAATTCTGTTTAATTTTATCTAAATGACGTTTCATTTTTTCTTTTTATAATTTTGATCGTATTTTTTTCTAAAATATTTAATTTTTTTGTTTTGTAATATTGGAAATTTTGTTTCGTTTAATACCTAGTTAAAATCTATCAAATTTTGATATGTTATTAAACTTGAATGTTATTATAAATTACATTTTATTGAATGTTAAATTACATTTTGAATGTTATGTTGTTGAATATTATTGTATGTTATTATAGAGTCTTTATGTTAGTATTTAGTTTCTGTTGACTGGATTCATACCATTTTACTCATAATCAAATTCTGATTAAAAATTGTATTTTATTGCGCACTTAACAAAATTGTTATTTTACTTTGTTTACCAACACAAAATTCTTATGTTCTTCGATTCCAATCTTTTGTATTTTACCGCAGGTTTCTCGAAAACTATTAAAAGTACAGTCGTGGGACTTATCTGTTTTTCAATTTTTCACGTCAGATTTCATATAAAACAATTAAATTTACTTCTTAATTTGGGTCTCAAGAATTGCAGTCTGGCTTAATTTTACCGAAGGCCCAGAAATCGAGGCAAAATCTTTTCCCAGTTGACATTCGCTAACGAAGCATTTTTGAACCGATATTTGAATGAACTTTCTTATTTATTTTCACCAGTTTATTACTGAAAGTTTATTATATTTTTTATAATCATTCTGTACTTAAGACTTTTTCGGATTTTTTTAGCTATTAACGATACGGATTCATTCATTACTCTTGTATCAGAAAATAGTACACGAGTGGATTTTTTTTATCCTCCGGGACCATCGTTAGGTATTGCTTCAGAAGATGAGATGAAATGACAATTTTGTAGCTTGTGAAAATGCCATGCCTGACGGGATTCGAACCTTGGACCTCCGGGTGAAAGACAGAGTCGCTCGCTACGACTCACGCAACGGAGGCCGACACGTGAGTAGATGCTGAACCGAAAGAAAGTGTACTATTGTTAACTCAGACAAATTTTTAATTATTAAAAAAATGTTTCGATACAACATTTTTACTTTTAATAATGAAATAATATTTGTCAAGAGTTACATTAATTCCGTATAAATTTGATAGAAAGTAGGAAAATTAATTTCAAACTTTTTAAATAGATAACTTTAAAAATGTCATTATAAGGAATATTTTCCTTTGTTTAATTTACGGTAAATTTTTTATTTTTTCCTCTGTTTTTCATGCTACCTTTCACGCTTGCATAACAGATGGTAATGAAGCATGAAAACAAAATAAATGCGGTAAGAGTATTTAAATTATTTAAATTTGAAAAAATTATGTTAATATTTTCAACAATTGCGATGGGATAATTTTCGATTTAATATGCATTATATTAAAAAAATTAAACTAAGAGTTCCGACTTAGTAAAAAAGAAAAATTATAACAACCAGGGTGTCCCATATAAAACGCAACCCAACCTTATATTGGTAGGTATTGAAATAATAAAAAGGCATGTGTAAATGTAAATGTAATTTTTATTATTACCATCCATTACCTTACATTTAGAGTAAATGTTGGAAGTAGCCGCCATATTCTTGAATACAAGCTTCAATTCTTTTTACAGCGTTTCTTGCAACTTTTTTCAAAGTTTGTGGCTGGATATTTAATACAGCTGATTCAATATTAACTTTCAGCTGTTCAAGTGTTCATGGTTTGTTGCTGTAGGCTTTTTCTTTGAGGTAAGCCCATAGAAAAAAATCCGCCGCAGTCAAATCTGGAGATCTTGGTAGCCACAAGCCTCGACCGGTAACACGATTACCAAAGAATTCCTCAACGAAATCAGAAGTTGAACCTGCGTAGTGCGATGTCGCGCCGACATGTTGTAGCCAGCAGTATCTGTCTTCCTCTTCCAAGAATGCAATGAATTGAAATAAAATATCCTGATATCGTTCTGCATTAATGGTGTACTCGAAAAAAATAGGACCTATTATTTTCTTCCGCGATATCGCGCACCACACGCCCAACTTCTGCGGGTGTAATTGTTTTTCGTGATAAACGTGGGGATTTTCAGCACTCCAAATTCTACTGTTTTGGCTGTTTACTAGCCATCCAAATAAATCCGTGCTTCATCTGTGAAAAATAACGAATCCATAACATTAATTCCGTCACGCAGAAATCGACGGAACTATTGACAATATTGTAGCCGTTTTTCTTTGTCGGGCTCAAGAAGTTGATGAACCGTTTGAATGCGATAAGGTCGTAATTGTAATTGTTTGGTCGCCCGATGAACAGTTGATTTAGACAAATAAATTTCAGCAGACAAACGTCTGATCGATTTATTTAGCGAGGCGAGTAATCGGTCTTTGATTTCAGTGACTGTATCTGTATTCAACACTGACGCAGATCTTTTGTGTTCCTTGTTATTAACAGAACCAGACTCTCTAAATTTTGCAACTAACCTTAATACTGATGTTTTGTTAGGAGCTGGTTTATCTGGGTACTTATGGCGAAACAAATCTTACACTGCAATCACTGATTTCGTACTGAAGTACGACTCAACAATGAAAACACGTTCATCTAGCGAAAACGCCATCTTGTCTCTAGCAATACACTGAACGTTATGATTGCATTGTTGTTACTATCGGTAGTGTTCTATTGCGTCGCCGCGATGTTCAGATGTTGGACGAGTCCATTTCAGTAACATTACTTTTACGTAGAATTCCGATTTTCAGGAGTTGAGTATTAAATAAACTTTGCTGTAAATTCACACTAGTATTTCTTTTCATATGAAGTCTTTTGATTCATCGATCAGCGCTAAAATATAGCACTCCAACAAAAATACGGAAAATCCAACCAATTATTCCGTTAATCGCAAAGACAGATATTCGAATTAAATGTAAGAGCATATTCTTTAAATCATAAATTAAGAAATATATAGTAATAACAGCTTATCAAACGGATAGAGATAAATCTGCCTGTAAAGATTTGTCGGAATTCGATTCTTTGAAAAAAATAAACATAAAAAATATAAACGTTTATTTCAGTTATGACAAATACTTATTTAACGATCTATAGACATACGAGTAAATAGTGTGCAGGTTTATGCTAAAGTTTCAGAAGTATATTACATTAGAAAATAAAAGAAATCAGTTTACAATTATTCTGATTTTAGATATATTTATCCAATGAACATGGCTGACTGATAATTTGATACAAAACTAGTCTTACCATCTGATATCATTGATTCAAAAATTACATTAAAACTACAAAGATAAATATGATATATGTCTTTAATAATTTCCACTTATCTACACAACTGTGATCCAAAAAAAGGATTAATGGAATGTATACAAAATATAATAATTCTTGTTTTGGTTAAAATAATAATATTTCCTGTCACGTTTCGTAATTAGTTTTTTTAAGTTCAATTGACGTTACTTAAATATATTTTTTCCGAATTCAATTTTCTACTAATTTGCATAATTCTATTTGATTACTTGCAATTTATCAAAGTTATTGTACATCAAATCTAAAAAAATTGTGTTGTTAGACACCAGTTTTTTGTGTTTTGCAATAATTTTCTCAATAACTAGAGATACAATTGTGGAACCTGTTTTTTAAATTTATAAAATAATCATGTTATATGTTAATAGAAGTTTCACGAATTTTAGTATGGCTTTATTTTACCCTAGGAGCAAAAATCAGGAGCAATAATTGATTTCGTATGCTACAATTCGAAAACATCCAGGTTTAAATAAACTATTTTCTTTATTTTCGTTTGTAGAACATATCTTGAAATTCATTTCGTTTCTTCAGGAGACACTCTGCATATTTTATATACACATTTATACAATTAAATAAGGTAGTTATCCGCCAAATTATACAGGAATTAGTACAGAGCTTTTACTTAAATGTAAAAGTAATAAATATTTTCTTTTTAAAACTCAAATGCGTGCTGGATAAAAATAATTTGCTTTATAAATTTTTAAAAACACTTCTGAAAGGCAACTTAATTTGCTAAAAATTAATTCATATAACTGAAGAAAAGGTTGACATTCATAATAAAGAGTGTTTATAAAGAACTCCTCTGATTCAAGTACTATTTAAACAGCATTATATTTAAAGTATTACATGAGTATATGTTCTGAAGTTTGTTTTGGTGTTTAATGCACTTCGATGTATGCACTATTCGTTGCCCTGCACTTCTCCAGACGGTAATCTAGCTCTTCCCACGTACTCGCCAGCATGTTGGGTGTAATGGATGCTACTGCCGTAACAATCTTCTCCCGTGGGTGGTAGATATCACGAATTTTCTTCGAATATGCTATGTTTTTTCATAAGCCCCACAAGAAGAAATCTAGTGGGTCACGTCTGGGCTCCTTGGTGGCCATATGATCGGCCCTCCTCTTCCAATTCACCTGCTTTAAACCGATTGTTTAATGCAACAGGGAGATGGTTGCTGTAATCCAACGAAGCGCCGTCTAGCTGATAGAAAATTAATTATTTTTCTTTTGAATATCATTAATCTGTGGAAAGACCTAAAGTTCGAGCATATCACATAAAATATACCTATTACTTGTGCTTTCTAAAAAAATGAACGGGTCCACAATACGGTGATTCATCAGTTCGCATCAAACATTGACTTTGAAAGAGCAACGCCGATGTTCGATAATTTCATGCGGTGGCTCTGATCATCAAATCCTGTAATCGTGTCGATTTACTGACCCGCTAATGTGGAATGTCGCCTAAACTTAAATAATGACATTTTTGAAGTAGTCCGAATTTTCATCAATTTTGTTAAGCATCAAAGCTGCAAACTCCAATCTTTTCTCTTTGTCATTGAGCTTCGATTTCTTGTAAAAGTTTTATCTTATACGCACGTAGTCTAAGCTTCTTACGCACCACTTATACACTGTAGATTTAGGTATTCCTAACTCTAATCTGCTGCTCGCTAATAATTTCCTACGCGTTTAAGATGCTCGAATTCGTTCCACATTCTGTTCAGATATGGACGGTCTTCCTGGCGACTTCCTCTTTAGAACATTGCCTGTTTCTTTAAATAGATTAAACCACTAGAGTATTGTTTTATTCGTTTGCGCGGGGCACCACCATATTCACGTCCATAATTACATTGAACTGTGATAACCGTTTCGGTTAAATCACGCACTGAGCGTTTAGCTTCGGTGTCGTCATGACAGAGTGAACTGCCGACTGGATACGCAGTGAAGGTCACACAATGATGCCAACCGCAATAAATATTTGCGATGAAAAAATTAATAATATAACGAACAAAAATATGAAAACCAAATGCTTTTAACTGATTCCATTATTTCATTACGATTTTTTGGAACCAAGGTGTTCTTTTATAAACACTCCGTATAATGTAGGAAGTCCTACTAAGGACTTTGCAAAGTATTTCATCCGCTTCAGTTTTATTGGTTCTGAAAATTATTTAAAACTTAAAATCTATTCAGTCAAATACATAGTTTTTATCTAGTATTAAAAGCTAACATAATCAAAAATATTATTCCAACAAAGATAATAGTTATTAAAATTTAGGATATTTTGTATTGGGTGTTCCTAAAATAATTATGCACCTAAATAAAAACATCTGGATTGTATGCAGTAAAAAACGGATTAACTTGTTCTTTCATATTATTTTTATTATATTATTGAAAGTAACAGCTGGTTTCTATGGTTCAATGTTAACGATACTTTTTATTTTCATAACTTTTGAAACTTTTTACTTTTTTGAAAATTTTGTGAATTTTTGTGATAATTGTTTTAACATTTCAACTGGCATTTTTTTTTTTGAAAACGTGTTTCGATGTGGTTGTAAGAACACAGAATACGCCAAGGAAATATCTCTCAAAGGTTCTCAGAGATGAGTGCGATCAAGTTTCGTGAAAATGGATTTGTCAAAGACACGACCGAATCAAGACGACATCTATCCTGACAGAGGAAAGGGTGGATGATATTTCTGATTCCATAGCTTAAATTTCCAAAAGAATCTAACAGAAATAAGATAAAACCAGCAGAAATCTCAAGGTGTAGTACTCACAGATCATTGAAAAATCATTTAAAACTGCACCCGTACCAAATAACTGCTATGCATCACTTACATAATTTCAATTTTCCTAAACGTGTTGAATAATGCCAGCGATTTTTGGATTATATAAATTAAAAATTCATTCTCGATGTAACGTATATCAGGTGAAACGTTTTGTCAGCTATCGAGCCATGTCAACAGCCAAAACAGTGTGGTCAGTGAATAATCCATGAGAGATCTTGAAACAACCATTACATGACGAAAAAATTGGAGTTTGGTGAGTAATATCACGTAAGCGGATAATCATTTAGTTTTCCAAAACACAGTAAACTTAGAACGTTGTTACAATGAAATTATCTATCCTTTCATCGTTTAACTAAATGAGGAAGAAATTGCTGAAGCGTACTTCTAACGAGATGGAATAGAGGCACACATCACCAATATTTCGATAAATTTGCTGCGTGAAATCTTCGAGGGTAGGTTCATTTCAAAACACATCTAGTCAAACAGATCTCCAGACATCCTAAAACCTAAAGATTTTTATTTATGGGGAGCAATGAAAGGATTTTTTTTACAAGAACAAGCCTCATACTCTGGATGAACTGAAAAATAATATAACTGAATTTGTAAAAATAATCAATCTTTTTGTGTGTTTCACCATGTATTATCAAACATTTCAAACGTGTTCAGGAAAGCCTAGAGGATGCCTACGAGTATAAATAAAAAATTCATTGTAATATTATTCGTTTCAACAATTTGTCAACTGAATATAATAAATTAAACATTGGTGCACTGTTTCATTTTGAATATCCTAAATAATTGGTCTAAATTCGATATAATACTAGTATAACGTTGCATTTTGGGTAACACGACAAGAAAGGAAATGATTAAACAATTCTTCCACTGTGTTTTTACTCTAAGAGTTAAATCTTAATTGTTTACGTTCTTTCAATTCAAACATCACGAGAGTTCGTATAGTTTACAACGTACAGAGGTTATTTCATAATAAGGAATTATTTCAGATACTAAAAAAAGATTTCATACCATAAAATCTCCCAAAATTTCATGATATTTTCTGATATGCGGAGTAGATTAGTATTATCTCTGCTCGTATGGCTGTTCATGAGTTCGAATACCAGCCAGGTTTGGTATGTTTCGCACACCAGAAAAATCTCTCACAAGTAAGTAAAATCGGACATTAACCTATAGTTATTGAAAGGAAATGATTAATTTGAAATTTTTTAACGTGAGATAACTTTTTTTAAGAACATTAGATCGATATTTTACAGGAAAATATCCAAAACTGATTTATCTAAATCAGCGTTTCTCAACCAGGGTGTCGCGGTGATATGAAAGGGGAGTCGAGAAATTAACCTACAACGTTACACGAATACAATAATGAAATCATTTCATGAGAAAAAAGAATCATTTATTATAACCATTTTACTTACATTTATAAGAACACATGTAAAGAAAATGAGATCGTTACGTTTGTTTTTCATTGAAAAGTTTCTCCGTACGTGGGTCTATGTTAGAAACTACCAAATTCTGAAATTGAAAAAGACGATTCATATATTTAGTTTATAGTGCAACCATGAACGAAAAACCCTTTTCATAGAGGTAAGACGTGGCGAGGGAAGGCGTGGTAAGTTATTAATATTTTCAGTGTTTCCGGGACTAAATTTCCATATTCACTTCGACGAGCAAACCTAAACGGATCTAGATGTGAATTGTAGATGTAACGTTTTATCGGCAGACATTTCGATCAGCTGGTCGTGAGTTTCAACCGGCAACTTAGCAGCTGCAATAACGTTTTCAATTAATGGATTCATTACCTGTCTTTTCGAGAAATCATTCTCATCTTCCCGGAAATACTCCGCCAACTGAATTTTTAGCTCAGAAAATTTACCTTCATGCTACCCAAACTGTAGCGAATAATAGTCTCTTCTTCATTCAAATTTTTCTAAATACAATCGAAAATGAGTGGAAACATATAAAAATTGTTACTTTGAAGACGAATAATCCAGATATCTTTCATTAATAAAACGTTTTTATCACGTCCTTGTAAATTTATATTCAAGTCGTTTAAATGCAAAAATATATCAGTTAAGTAAGCCAACAGCAACATATACTCATTATTCTGTAAAAACATTGAGAATGGCGATTTATTTGTCCCGGAAAAATACTACATATTCATCTCACAATTCCAGTAACCGGAATAAATTTTCCCCTGCGATAATCACCTGACTTCTGTATGTAAAAGAAGAGATTTTTTTCTTTTCGCCCATTTCATCGCTTAGTTTAGAAAGCAATCGATTCTGTAACAGTCGACATTAATAAAATTAAAGTTTTACAAAGAAGTTTTTTGAGATTTTTCGGCATATTTTTTTGTCTGTGAAAGAAGCAGTGTATCCATTCCGCCCTTGGTATGACGATCTTTTAAAATTTTCTCAGAAATTCAGTGTTCTTTCCTATTATCGCCTTTGCATTATCACGATATATTGCAATTCATCCCGTCCAACTTTTGTTATAGTTTTTAGTAGCTTCATAAATAAACATCAAAAAGACATTGTCCTGTTGGATGAACAGGTATCGATGTGCAAAATAACATATTCTCTTTGATTGATCGTCCTTATCGCGTTCACATCTTACAAACAGAACTGAGAATTGTTTGCCCCATCTGATGAGTCATTAAATTCTATGCTGAAAAATTCACTTTAACTCACTTGCTGAATTAACTGATTGCTAATTATCTTACCATAGATTGTACTGTGACGTTAGAAAGCGGGATATTTTTCAACTTTTTTGCTTTTTCCACGCTTATTAAAACACTGACCTTATCAACTGCAGCAGGCAGTATGAGGTTTTTGCTATTGTACTGAGTTTGGACATCTCAGCTATTCTTAATGCTATGAGATAAGATGCTTCACAAGTAAAGTAAAGTGTAATTTTATCAGAATGGCTATATTTACAAATAGAAGCTTGTTGGCTTTTCAAATTATAAAATTTTCTTTCGAAAAATTCCAAGGGTTTGCTTTTATGATCCGGATGTTCATTCTCCAAGTGTCAAATTAATTTTGATGGCTTCATGCTTTTATCGGAGAGGACTTAAAAGCAAACAACGCACTATGGTTTTCCATCCAATGAGGTAAAACCATAAAATAACTATAATCGTACAATCTTGTCTTTTTACCGATCAATTGACTGGATGTAGATGGCTCACTTCGATTTTTCACAAATCCATCCATTTTGCATAAGAATCTAATTGAAAAAAAAAACAGTTACACTTTTTGACTGCTCATTAAAAACCGAAATCTCAATTTTCACCGAAACTACTCTTTTAAAAACTTAAAGAAAGGTACCAGACGCACGCTTCGTATTCGAAACTAATCTGATTCTGCAATCCTTTACCCCTCTTTTAGACTACTGACAGCATGACATGTTCAAACGTATCATATACATGTTCTCTCATAGCGAATATTATGCAAGCAGACCAAATTACAAGGTGTACGTACACATCAAGTTGGAATTTGTAAATTATCCATGTTTGTACACTTCAAACATGCATGTTCATACCTGTCGTTATCAACGCAGTAAAATATTTTTAACTAGATTTCATTGGGTTTGTGGTTGGGGGATCGCGGTATATTCATTATATATATTTTTTTTTACTTTTTGGGGATCGTAGAGCTCAACCAGAAAAGTTGAGAATCACTGATCTAAATATTAGGCTATATTTATAAAATATTTTAACATAAATTTTGATCAAAACTACCTGCATCAATCCATATAGCTGGTTTTTCTTTTTTTTCTTTACTTTTCTTTGCTGGTTCAGATATTTTAATCACTTTTAAACTTCTACCTTCAGCTGATGTTCCTATTGTTTTTATCTCAACTATATCAGGATAATTTTCTTCTAAATATGATAAGTAATCCATAATATCTGAAACAGTAAGTTTAAATTTTAAACTACTTTTAATAGTCTGATTATAAATAACATTATATAATTACTATTTACATCTGAAACAATTCTTTAACTCTATATTTATTTTTTTTTTTTGTAATTTTTTTCTGCTTTCAGAACATACATATACTAGCACACATTTTAATCTAACCCTCTACTAAGTTGAAACATTTTCATTACCGGAAGGTAAGATGATACATTAATTTATTGAAATATTAGCTGCTGTTGCATATGACCCATATGTCTTTCTTACTGATGAATATGATATATGTAAAATGCCTGAATCATAGAATTACCAATCATAACTACTTTCTTTCAGAGTACGTTTATTTATATTATCAGTTTGTGTAGTGAATATAAAAAATTATAAACAATTGTAAAGTCAGATTAATAAATCTGTATTTTGGTATAAATGATTTGCTGAAGTACATTCGGCTACAGTAAATTCGGAGAAACCAGTGGAAAACCACTATATTTCTCAAATTTCCTATTTATCCAGAGAAATATTGGTTAATTTTAAAAATAATTATATTTATTTATCGGTAGTACTTTTTCCATATCAACTGGCATAAAAAGATTACTATGATAGATTTTTATCGTTTCCGAATATGGAGTGTAACACAATCAAATTAGATTTTCTAAAGAAAGTAATACATTTTTTAAATGAGTAAATTTCGTGTGCATAAGGGAAATATTGCAAATTTAGTAAATATCTAAACAATTTCGTTAACTTTAAAAAGAATATCGTTAAGTTAAAAAAAGCCTCTCTAAAACGTTCATTGCAGTCTAATTTTTCACAATTAATTTATAAAAGAGCATAATGTAAAAGCTTTTCTCTAATATCAGATTAAAAAATAAATAAAATAAAATATTTTATTAAGAAGTTTTCATTTAGAGATATTTTGTATGCAATTGACAACATAAATGGTAATTAACAAGAAGTTTTCTATCGTTTCATTTTCTGACATTAAAAAAGTAATTTTTTTATCGTTTCTCATTAAAATCTATGTATAAACTGAGAACATCCGAGCATGTCTTATTCAGAAATCTCTTGGCCGGTTTCAAAATAAAATGTGAATAATATTTTAGCTTTATTCTTATTTAAATTTAAAGAAGATTTTCGTCATTAATTAATTTATTTTCTTGTTTACAATCACAGTTTAAGCAACTTGCCAGTTCCAACTCCAGAAAACTACAATATACACGAAGAAAACAGTATAGGGTGTCAAACAAAGAAACTTTCAGGAGCTGTTCTCCTGGCTAATAAAATGAAAAAAGTTCATATAAACATAGGTCTGTAAACGCTTTGTTTTCAAGTTGCGGCTAGCGAAAGATTTTTCTCGGATTTCAGCTCTTCTAATAAAAAGTAACTTTTATTAGAGTTATTCTAATTAAAATAATCTATATAAATAAAAATGTAAATGTTTCTTTGTTCAAAATCTTAAATCTCCGAAAGTTCTTCAACGATTGCTTTGAAATTTTGACACAACGTTGCATTCGATTACGCGTGTGTTTTTATATACCTACTCTTATATAGATGTCGTATCTGCAACAGGTAAAAAAATGCTATTTTTTTAAAAATAGCGCTATCTGTTGGACGTAAAAGCAATTCACGCTGTACTAAATATTTTACGATTCCATTTCAATGTTTCTGTTATGTGTGTCCGCCGTAGACTAAAAAACTACTGGACCGATTTACGCGCGGGGAAAGAGAAAGAAAGGGAAAAATTGAAAAGCTAAAAGGGAAGAAGGGTAAAATGGAAAAAAGAAAAAAGGGGAAAACGGGAAAAAGGAAAAACGGGATAAGAAAATGGAAACGGTTAAAAGAAAAGGGGAAAGGGAAAGAGAAAGAGAAACGGGGAAAGAAAATGGGATTAAAATAGGGGAATAAAGGAAGGGAAAGGGAATATTGTAAAATTGAAATTGAAAAAAGGAATTGGAAAAAGGGAAAGGTTAAATTTTGTGAAATTCCATAATGTTCATTTTGTTAATGTTTTATCATACTTTCAATTGTGTTCATTTAATCTAGATATATATATATACTCAAATCTAGCAATAGCAAAGCATTGCCGAGTCTGCTAGTTATAAATATTTTATTAAAATTATGGGTCCCTACTGTAATTTTTTGGACTCCAATCAAAGAGTACAGTTTGTAGTTTCTTATGTAATTTGAGGTGGGAAATTGGATAAAACAAATCCCAGAACTATAACTCCAGTAGTTTTTATGATATCCGACGTAAAACAAAATTCGGTTTCGAAAAACAATTTTTTTAGATTTGTAGTACAATATGTTAAATGATTAATAAATGCGGAAGATTTGCTGACAAAATTTGTAGAAAACTTAATTCTGAGAAAATTGATGTAAATATGTCCAATAAAAAGTAAATAAAAGCTTTTAAAAACCGGTTTTTTATTGAAGCAAAATAGACGAAAATAGACAGAAAATCGTATTATTCTTTCTCTACCTAAAAAATATTCTTTTTAATAGCAAAACAAAAAAATAAAATACATGACATGATAAATGGTAACAAAATAACAAACCTCAGTTACAATAACTGTTCAAAATTCCCATCTTCACAATGTACACAGCACTCTGCCCGACGTAAAATATTTTCAGTGGCTTTCTATAACATTCAGAATCGTTTCGTATAAATTTAATAGAATTTCGTATTTAAAAGAGTAACTATTCTTTACTATTAACGGTTTTTGTAGGTATACTATCGTTTTTATACGATCCCAAATGAAGTAATCTAGTGGCGTTAAATCAGGTGATCGTGGTGGCCAATTGATTGGTCCACCACGTCCAATCCAGTTTAAGAAATTCGCATTCAAGTGATTTCTAGCTACTAAAGAAAAATGTGACGTTGCACCATCGTACTGGAAAATCATTTGCAATCTAGTTTGTAAAGGTTCATCCTCCAAAAGAGGCGGCAAACTAATTTTCAAGAAATGAACGTAGGTACCTCCCGTAAGGTTTTCATTGAAAACAAATGCCAATCTCCTTGACGGAGTGGCAGCATCTCGGCTTTACATTCGGAGGTCCTGGGTTCGAATCCCGGTCTGGCATGGCATTTTTCATATCCTAAAAAATTCCATTTCCATATCCCACGCACAAGCTTCAAACTTATGTGGTAATATCAACAAGCTATAAAAAAAATGGTCCCATAAATAATGCAAATACCAAAAATTAATGTGAAATATATGCTGGAAACTAGTTTCCATAGTACCATAAGGAGTGTCTTCACTCCATAAATGAATACATTTAGAACTGGAAACTCCGTTTCTCATAAAAGTGGCTTATTCAGTAAATAAAACTGAATTTACCTGATCAGCGTTGTCTAGAAACCAATGAGAGGGGTAATTTGTTGGCCACAAATTTTGAATCTTCTACAGACGGAAAAGGTAAATTCTTTCCGTAGAATGCGCCACACTTTGTTTTTTGACAAACCAGTGCTAAATGAAATTCGCCCAGTACTAGTGCTTGGACTACGCTGAATATGTTGAATCACATGACGTTCATCATTAACACGATGTTTTACTTGGCGTTCAACAAAGAATGAACACGTTAGAAATGACCCTTTTGTTCGTAAATTCTGATACCGAAGAATGTTTAAAGACGATGCTTAAAAGAAAGCTTTAAAAATAATGTTAATTAGGTACAGAAAGAATAATATGATTTTCTATTTTTCGTCTGTTTTGCTTCAATAAAACCCGGATTTTTTAAAGTTCTTATTTACTTTTTATTGGTTATATTTACATTAATTTTCTCAGAATTAGATTCTCTACAAGTTTTGTTAAAATCTTCCGCATTTATGAATCGTTTAAAAAAGCTATTATACTACAAACCTAAAAAAACTTGTTTTTGACACCGAATTTCGTATTTTACGTCGGATACCTTAAAACTATTGGAGTTACAGTTCTAAAACCTTGTTAACCTTTTTTTCAGATCAAATTACATAAGAAACTACCAACTTTACTCCTTAATTCTGGTCCAAAAAATTTCAGTAGGGCTTTTTTTTATTAGAAGAAGTGAAATCCAGGGGAAATCTTTCGCTAGCTTGAAAACGAAGCGTTTCCAGACCTATGTTTATATGAACGTTTTTCATTATTTTCACCAGTAAAACATGTCCTGAAAGTTTCTCTGTTTATTTGTGGGACACTGTATAAAGTTTACAATGTTTCCGAGGTCTACCTATATTCTCCGACCAGAATTATAAAATATAGCCATCTTTGAAATTTATCCTTTATCATCCCACCCAGGTGTTGTCTCCATTGATTTTTGTTTTTCTCAATCGTATACAGCACAGCCATAACATTTAATAAATTTCTAATGATCATTATACAGCCTATTCTCTCTTGAGCAACTTTTAACTGTTCGTAAAAATTTCATTTCGGGAGCTTGAATCCTACATAGTTCTCTTTTCCGTGTCACGCAGATTTTGATTCCAGATTAAACAACGCGTACTGTCATCATTTTTTAAAACTATGAATTTATTCAGGGAACTTTATTGTTGGTTAAGCAGAGTATATAATATTTTATAACATAACTTCTCATGTAGTATGCATTTGGAATTGCTACAATTGCTAACATTCAGATTACGTTATTTAAAAGATACGGTTTCCGCTATGAATGAAATTTCGAGAAAAGAAGATTGGATTTCATTTTGATATTTATATTATTAAAGTCGAATTTATTGTTCTCAAGATATCAGAATAATAATCTTTTAGTGTTATTGTTATACAATTTTCTAGGTAAACGAAGATTTAATTTTTAAAAAAAATCTAAATAAAACAAAGTAATAGTTTTTCTTTCTTAATAGAAAGCATATTTTTAACAAGGAAATTTTGTACAAGTATTATTACAACAAATATCAACTATTTAAATGCAAGTAAAACGGTTAACTGCCACGGTATTTATATATTAAGTTTTAAAATACATTTTTAAACCTTTTATATGTAAAACCTACATCTAAAATTACAGTCGTATATTGAAAAAAAGTTTTTATAAAAAATAAATTAAAAGAAAAAGTGTCAATTTCATAAAAAAATTCTAAAAACAAATGATTTCTTATTTTTTATAAGCTTACCGAAATATGGGTATTAAAATTTGCCTTTTATTATTAAATTAATAACCGCAGATAGTATTTTAATTGAAGTATATGATTTTATAGTATTTTTCTCTGGTACTTGAAGTTGAAAAGTTTCAGGTAATTTATGCACTAAAATGACGTAAGAAGCCGACTTTCACCCATCCACTGAGATGGTAAGCATAACGGTAAATCTTTTGTTTCTCGTAACCTTAAACTATATGTACGTAGGTTATTAACGTCACTCCTTCTTTTTTCAATACACAATATATATGTGTATTTATGTATATGCTAATAATGCATTGGCTTTGATGACTGCGTTCCGTTTCGTAGAGCACGTATAGTAATCGGTTTCAAGTCATATTTTATTTTAAATCCATAGAAAGAGTAATTTAATCCTTGTAAATTGTCTAGTAAAATGTAAGTTAATTGATATCTTTTTAAAATAGAAAAACCAGATTTATATAAAATCGTACATATAGTACCGTTTGGTTCTGGCCTGGTCAGATTATAAGCAGCTTCATGTGTAAAAGCCCATGAATAATTTCTGCGCTTTAGTTTGAATAACTTCATTAGTAACTACGAAGCCCAAAATAAATTTATAAATTATTTAAGTTGTTAAGTTTTTTTAAGTTGTATTTAAGTTGTTACTCCCCCCCCCCCCATTGAAGTTCAGGACAATTGAGCGTCAATCGGGGGGAGTACGAAGCAATGTGACGCGTTATGGAAATTCCAAACTCCATTTCCACAGACATAAGGCCGAATTTTTAATTAAAAGGAAGTATTGTGATTATAAAACACGATTTCACCATTTATGACAAATTATAAGAGAGATACACAAAATTTTACGCGTGTTATTTTTATCACTATGTAAATGTTTACTAATTTTCTATTTTCCGACACCTAAAATACATCATTGAATGAATAAATATTAATTTTGAATAAATTTGATATGTTTTTGTGATTTCGAGGTGAAGCACCTCAACTAAACAATTATCTTTAAAAAAATCTACCTTGTGATGAGTTTTTAATTTTTGCCCGGCATCTTGGATCCGCCATATTGAATCAAACTTAATCTTTTTTAAATAGGAAGATAGACATATGACAGATGATTTCAGTTTAAAATTTTACAAGAAAAACAATGGTGAAACCCGTTTTTCTGATAATGCCTTCGTTGTCGAGTTATAAACATTCAAAAATGCAATGACGTGAATGCAAATATCGTGTTAACAATAAAACGAGGTAAAACGTGCTGCATGGACAATTTTATTGCATTTTACATTCATAATGCATAACAAACTTGAAACAGCGCTGTAATACTGATGATGATAATAATAAACAATAACTAATAATTAACAACAATTTAAACAGCTATATCAACTGATATGATTTTCTGATCTGCAATACATCTAATGACTTTTTATCAGTTGTAACAGTTTTTGGTCTACTGGTGCGAATATGATTCTTTACAGTACTGGTTTCTTCAAATCGTTGTACTGTCTTCATCACAGTTGATTTATTTATTGGTTCTTTGTTTGAAAATCTATTATTAAATAAATCATCACGCACTTCTTGTAAATGCCAAACTCTGTCATCATACCCGTACATCATCAATAGAGTTATTCTTTCAGTTACACTTAAAGAAGGCATTGTTCTTAGAAGCTTTAATATTTAAAACTATATAAATAAACGAGAAAACTAAGAAAACTTTCACAAAAAAACAAATTTAAACCGCTAGGCCTACAACTTAATTTTTACTAGCACTGTCAAATTTTACCGTTACAAATATACTGAAGTAAAAAGGTGAAATGAGGAGTTAATAAGCTGCATTGTAATTAATAGCTGATAAGTAATAAATATGAGCTGGAAGTAATATTATTTCATAGCTTTTAACATCACCCACAAATTTGTTGTGTTGTTAATTATCAGTAATTTTTTATCATTATAGTACTATTTAAAGTTCGTTATTGTATGTTTATGAATGTAAAATATAATAAAATTGTTCACGTAGCGCGTTTTACCTCGTTTTATTTTTAATAAATTTTTTCCGTCATTGCAATTTTGAATGCTTATAACTCGATAACGAAGGTATTAACAGAAAAGCGAGTTTCACCATTCTTTTTATTGTAAAATTTTAAATCGAAATCATGTGTCATATGTTCACCTTCCTGTTTAAAAAAATTTGATTCAATATGGCGGACAAAAATTAAAAACTTATCATAATGTAAATTTTTTTTTATTATGTAGAACCCTATTTTTTCTGCCTCCAAATATCTCTCAGATATACAGTATAAAGTTGTTTCCATACTTAAATATCATCCGGTATATACACACCACACATCCAGGGTATTAATAAAGTATAGAAACCCTTAGGTAACTCTTCAAATATTAAACATACAGTAATGAAATTTGGGAAAAAATTCTACCTTGAAATTTCCAATTTTTTTGTACATTCGCATGCGCTTCAGCCTATAATTTTCAGTACCATAGTGCATTCCTCGCATATTCGTACAATATTAAAAATAGACATTAAAAACATAAAATAATGTAATAGTATAAACAGAATTTGTTATTAGTATGAAAAATAATTATAAAAAACTTATATTTTTATTCCGTGACCATTGTAATAACATTCTTGTTAATGAATTACTAATCAAAATTAATAAATTATCCGAGTCGTTCGACCCTACAACACCCCAAGTCCCCATAGGTGTAATATAAACTTTTTAAATGGAAAAGTTAGGATTGTGAAAAATTATTTTAAAGAGCATTCAAAAACAAATATTTTGATATAAATAGCATCTGACCAAAACAACCCTAACCAAAATTACAGCCATCATAGTTTTTCACAGCAAGTTTCAAAAGTGGCCTTCAGTATTTCAAAAGTGGCCTTCAGTACACCGCAAGTAGTGGTCTCATACCATTTTTGAATATTTGATTTCTTTTTTTTAATGTTTTAAAACTAGCTATAAAAAGCATTAATGGTTGCAATTTTGGTAAGAATTGTCCGAACCCGATTTTTTTTTCATCAAAGGTTTTTTATCAATGATCTTTAAAATGATGTCACAATCCCACCCTTCCCATTTAAAAGGTTGAGTTTTACCCCTCCTTGGTACTTGAGTATGGTAGTCTCATACCAAAAAAGGAGCATTTGCTAAATATAATTTCTATATCCTTAATGAATAAAATGTTATTAAAGGATTGTCATACTTTATCAATCGGTATGTGCATATATATATATATAAATTAATTCCATAACTATATTATCCATATAGTTACTGCTTTTAATTATTTAAATTATTTGTAGTCTTAAATATATATATATTATTTTTTAAACCTCCGGGACCACCGTTAGGTATTGCTTCAGAAGATGAGATGAACGACAATTTTTGTAGCGTGTGAAAAATGCCATGCCTGACAGGGATTCAAACCCGGGACCTCCGGATAAAAGGCCGAGACGCTATCACTCGTGCCACGAAGGCCGGCAAATATTACTTATTATAACTGAAATATATATTTATTTAAATATATCAAAAATCAAGAAATATTGAGGGGGATTTATTCAGTTATTCCCTGTTATGAAGTCTTTTTTGTAAAAGGCCCGATTTTCAGAATCAGACATATTTCTAAAACTGATAATTATTATTAAATTTCAAACTCCTGAATGCAGGTAATTTTTTTCTTTTTGTAAAATCTCGTACATGATAACTCAAAACATTTTTCGAAATTCTATTTAGGTTATAAACAGTTTTTTTAAACCATAAAATACATTTTTCGGCCTCAAATAACAGATTTTTATAGGTTTAGGCTTAACTTATTACTCGTCCTATACTTAGTTCAGAGTTAAAAGGAAACGGCTACCGCATTTAAAATTATAAATAAATACGCTTATGGAACCGACTTTTAAGGTATATAAAAATTCTTTCCTTCAATCCTTCAAGTATAAACTGGAAATATATGCTGATCTAAAATTAAATAAATAAAATAAATTATTTTATTTAGATATAATAATAACAAATGTATTATAATTTTAAACGTATTTTAATAAGATATATGTATTCCGGGTGCACTGTAGTGATCCACTTGTAATATACAGATATATATTACAGATTATATATATTATATACATTTTATTTCCTAATAAGTATCACAACCATTTTATAAAATATGTTCTTAAAATTTAATAAAGATTTATGAGATAAACTTTATATGTCAATGTAGTCGCTTGTAGGTTATGGTTATAGCAGAGTTATATGACCTAACTGGCTTCCGTAGTAAATAATTAAAACGACGTTATGATATTGACACACATAATCATTCTCTGTATGACATTAGTGAATAGAAATGTCACATTATGACAAATACAAGAACAAAAAAAAAATTAAAAAAGACGAATTTGACACTTTAATAAAATAAAAAATAATAATGTCAAGTTATAAAAAAATGTTTCCTATTATTTTTCTAATAAGCCTAAATATAAATTGAGATAGTAAATTTAATAAAGTAATAATTAATTTAACAAAGCTAAGACAAAAAGAATGTATTTACTTTGTTTATATTTGTATAATAATATTTACATTCATATTACTCAAATGTGTGGATACAAAATGAGAAAATACGTTTTGTCCAATATCTTATCGATTTTTATAGAATCTAATAAATCTGGCTCGTAAATTGGAAAGTCTTCTTTGCTTTTTTTGTATGGATATAATAAAGGAAATAAAACATAGAAACTAGAAGATATAAAAATTTTAAAGAAGTGCAACAATCGACTCCCACATTTGCGCTTTACAATAATCATCTGTGAATACAATGTCTAAAAAGAATTAAAATTTATATTGTCTTAAACAATGCGTGTGTATACAACACAATTTTTAAAAGTTGCTAACATTTAACTTTGCAACAATATTACAGATCGGTTAAATTTTTAAGCCCGTTGACCTGAGCATGCGCACTTATTAAACGCTCGTATGCGCCTCTTGGGCAGTAATATTCAGTATATTCCGTGTAATATTAAAATAAAAATGACATTAAAAATAATGTAATACTTTACTTCATACACAATCTGTTATTAGTAAGTATTATAAAATAAGTATAAAAAGACTTAGTATATTTTTATTGCGAGACCGTTGTAATAATAACATTGTTCTTAATGTTCTTAATCTAATGTTCTTAATGTTCTTAAACTAATCAGAATTAATAAAAATTATATGGATGGTTTAAAAATATCTCGGCTTGTTAAAGAAAATACAAGATTTTTTCAGGAAATTTTATTCAGTTTAATCTTCTTGCAATCTGATACGTTTAGACCAACGACTTAACAAAATTTTAATACTCTCAGTATAATGCGATTTGCCCAAATTCGCAAAATAAGCGACAGTCTCAATTTTAACCTCATCATTTAAGTTGATCTTCGTCCTGAGGACTATTTCTTCAAGTTTGGAAAGAGAAAGTAATTTCTGAGAGCTAAATCCAGTGAATACGCCCATGTGGAAGCACTTCGAAGCATAAGCCGAGGAGTTTTACAGCAAAATCCGAGAGACGCGTATGTAGTCACATTATCATAGTGAAAGAGCACTATTTTTGGCCAAATGTGGATTTTTAGCCGGAATAGCACCCTTCAATCGGTCTAATGGTGAGGCGTAATGTTTCCCAGTGCTACTCCATCCTTTTTCCAGGTAGTTTTTGAGTACTATCACGAGAATTTAAAAAAAAAATACAGCCATGACGTTTTCTGCAAATGAAACCGTTTTTACTTCATTGGTGTATTTGCCCCCACTCATGGTTTTGTCAGCCGTTTGGTCTCTGGCATATAGTGGTGAATCCATGTCTCATTTCGTGTTATAAAACGTCGAAGAAGCTCAACGAATTGCGTTTAAATAAGTTTAAACACTAATGAGAATTATTCAGTCGAATGCGTTTTTGGTTGACTGTTAACAAATATGGTATCCATCGGGCGAAAAGCTTTTCCACGCCTAAAATATCTGTAAAATGTAGTGGACATGGTCACTCGAGATGGTTACAATGTCAGCAACCGAGCGTACCTTCACACGGCAATCAATTAATACAGGATTGTGGATTTTTGTTACACTTTCGTCGGCCGTACCGGTTTTTAGGCGTTCATCAACTTGAATGGGTGTATGACTACATTTAAATTCAGCTAGCCACTCCTCTTACCTTTAAAACGAAGAGAAGAATCCTTTAAAGTGGAATCTAACTCTTTTTTTATGTCCATTGGAATTAAAACCGTTAAATGAAAGTACTTTTTAAAACAGCTCAAACTTCAATTTATCCATTTTTTTTTTAATTTCAGAACTTATCAAAAACAAGCAACTAAATGCAGACTTCTAAAAATACATGCCATATTAAGGATTACACTTAATAAATATTACAATCATTTGTCACAAGTGTGACATCTGTGTGACACGCTGAGAATTTTCCGAACGACCTTCTCTCCTTTTTCTGTTTAGCCCTCGGAACCACCATAAGTTATTACTTCAGAGGGTGAATGAGGATGACATGTAAATTAAATGTAGTCTTGTACAGTCTCAGGTCAATCATTCCTGAGATGTGAGGTTAATTGAAACCCAACCACCAAAGAACACCGGTAACCACGATCTAATATTCAAATTCGTATAAAAGTAACTGCCTTTAGTAGGATGTGAACCCTAGAAGTATCGACTTCGAATTCGCTGATTTGCAATGACGATTTCACCACCAGACCAACCCGATGGGTTTCCGAACGACCATGGTATGTTTTAAAAGATCTGTATCTACCTATTCAGATGCAGAACACATGTTTCGCATGATTCCAAACTTCTTCATCATTCTACAACCGATTTTCATGAAATAAAAACATTTTTATAAAGAAAGGTTTGGCTTATTAAATTTCCTTTTTAAAAGTTTATTATCAATATCCGAAAATTATTTATTTATAGTCAAACTTGATAAAGTTTAAATCTAATTTACGTTAGATGTAATAAAAATATCCAAATTTGGATAGGTAAATCTAATATGAATCTTTTAAATTATATTAGTGAAAACCACAGTGTTGTATAATGTTTTATAAGACCGTAATTTGGGACAGCATAAATGCTTACAACTCGTTCAACAATAAATTTGTGAATAGAAATTGGAAGAGGGGGAGGAACACTAGACAGCGCCTTTGATAGAAAGATTTTCGGAAAGTAGTTTGATTTTTGCGAAGAAATACTATAATTTTATTGACCTGAGGTATTCGGTATCCAATGTACTTCAGCATTTTGCCACTACACTCGCAGGAATACGAGAATATCCTAGGAGCATAACACTCTTAATATACAAAGCTTAACGCTAGGATGCTACTTTTTGACGATTTATTTATTTTTTATTTTTTTCAACACCAGCTTTTTTACACAGAGAATTATTTACGTCGTAATGCGTACATCTTATCAATAAAGTTATAAAAGTTATTCAGTGATTGATTAACATAAAAAAATGTTAAATTGCATAACGCTGAATCATTTATACGAGTATTACTCACGTATACAATTTAAAATCAAGAAAACACAATGCACTAAAATTAATAAAAAATAATCACACTGAAGTTAATGCTCTGTAACCACGCCAGTTCTTGAGCCCGTCGCCTCAAGAAACGAAAATACAAGTGCAGCATAATGGCTTGCCATCTCACTTCCAGAAACATAAATTATTTGTAATACAGCAGTATTTATTATTTAGTTGTTATTTAAAGCTCCTGGTGTTTTGTTTAATCCTCCGTACATTATTACTTTAGATTATTTTGGTGGATATTCTTTTTTATCTAAGTGCATATTAGTTGTTAATTCGTACTTCATACCGTATATTATTATTTTTTAAAACTTTAATTAATTTTGATTCTATTTTAATTTAAAATGTCTTCTTGAAAAAATAAAAAAAATAATTCATTTTGAAGGCTGTGAAATAATTTCGTCAATTATTAAAAATTGTGATGGAGAACCGAGGAAAGGACTAAATCAAAATTCCATTAAAAAGGAATCACATTATTCCGGCGTTTCCGAATACATTTCTCATTTGTGTAATTGAAAGCCTACAAAAATATAAATTATCTGAACAATAGCATTTTATTATTAGTACACAGTAATTAAAAAAACTAAGAAATGAATAAAATATGTTATAAGAAGACATATTTATGTTAAAACGTTAAAACAGAAATAATAAGATTGTAAATAGCAGTGCAAAGGGTTTTTTTAAAAGAATAATGCTACCGGAATGTTTCGTTTTACAGTAGTGTTAAATGCATGACATCACACATTTCTCGAGGACTCATGAACTGGTAGGATGATAGTATTTATTTCGATATGACTATAAAATTTAGTTTCTATTTGAGCGGTACTTCAGTTGCATCATCGCAAGACCGTTTGTTTATTTTGTGTCTTGTAGACCAATCGGGGCTTTTTGAAATGGAAATTACTAAGATATAAGATATAAGAAATATTTGTAAATTTATCCGTTATTAATTTTTATACTAATGAATATTTTATCTTATCATTTCTATTTTTTTAACTGTAAAATTTTGAATTATTTTTTTTAAGTTTCTCGTCTGATTAGAGAGGTTTTATAAGTTTTTGAAACATAAATTAGTTATTTGTTTTTCCAGATAATATTATTAAAACACATAATTTGTCTCTTTATTTAATAATGATGCCATAACAAATTATTAAAAATATTTATTATGGTTCTTTTCAAGAATCGAATCTGTAATCAGTTGATTGAAAATCTAATATTGTTAACTAGAACACTCCAAAATATTTGCACAATCGAAATTAACAAAGGTCAGTTCTACATCATGTAGTGCTAATCCACAACGAACAAACAAATATGTGTCTAAGTACAGATCTAAAAATAAATTTAATAATTACTAAGGTTTAGATTATACCAAGATTCGCTCATTTGTTGCATTAAAAGTATTACCTTGGTAACGATGATATTTTTGCCATGTTAAAGGATGCTCTCGTTTCAGTTTGTTCTCTTTACCGTCTTTTGGATTCTGTTGATTTATTATTTTCTGTAAAAGAAGTATCGTTTTTTTAAAAACACAAAACAGAAAAAAAATTAAATTTATAAAATCTAATATTGTTTTTTTGCTATATAATTAGTTACAAGTATTATCTTAATATTTTATTGTTGATACCACTATAAAAAAAATAACTAAAAAAAAAATTATTATCATAAATTCTGCAAAATAAAACAACTTCCTACATTTTTAACTTCATTGATCTGTTTTATAACCAGTAATACTTGATTCTTTCAATTTTCGTACGGCAATCACTTTACTGCTGTAACAGTATTGAAATGATATAGTGATATAGTGATCAGAAAAAATGTTAGGACCTGAATTTTGCAGATTTTCTAGATCACCTTAGCTTCAAAAACACAAAAGAATTTAGAAAGACCTATTACGTAAGCAAGCACGTATGTTAGCCTATATTTTTATTAATATCTCGGCCGGGCTCAATATAAATATTTTAAAGATTGCTTAAAAAGTTCTATGTATTGTAGTAATATAAAATTTTACTTAAATCGCTGGTGATAAATCGGGTCCAATTTTTTTTATTGAACGTTTAATCTTTTTCGCAATAGAACTTTAAATATTGCCTAATAAAGTCATTATCATTTAAAAACCTTATGGTGTAATTGAAATAAAAATTTTTTGTGGGCAAACTGAATCATTATGAAATTGTTTTCTGACTTTTTTAAAAATTTTTTTAATAAGCATTGTAACTTATCATTTTATTTGTCCTCTTTCATTTTTTTAAAGTTATTTATTAAGTTATATTAGTGATATAAAAGAGGTGTAAATATACACAATTTTATGATATATCCTATTTTAACAATGATTTTTTAATAGTTACTTTTTATTTAAAAAACTCACAAATAATACAGGTTCACACTCATTGTAATTATTATTGTTAAAACGACTTTATTTATAATGATTCATCTTTGTAAATTCAACCTTTATAATATTTTAGGTGGTACTGCATGAAAGTAAGCAGTGGATTTCATAAACGTTTTATTGGTACTATTTTTTTTTTTGTAAGCAAAGGAACGTTATAAGATGAAAAATAGCGTTCATGAGTCTTCATGATTATATACAAAGTAATATTATAATAATAAAATACATAACTTTATATAAATGACGAATTCTTTTATTTTAACAATTATGACAATTGTGAATCTATTTACTCCGATTTGTAAAATAAAACGATTTTTAAAATAATTAAACCAAATTAAGATATATTTTTATGTAAAAAAAAAAAAAAACTTAAAAAATTATAAAAATTCGAAAAGTAAATATTTAAAGAACTGATCATTATATTCCACTTTTTGCAGTGCTTTTCTCGAGTTCAGCTGTAATATTTTATTTAAAATTAATTAATTTATCATGTTTAGTATTATTTTTATTTAAAAATAAACTAATCTGTAAAAAAAAAATTGCCATTAATATTAATATATTATTAATGGCAATATAATTATTAATTAATGGCCATTAATATATTATTATATAATATATATATATATATATATATATATGTTAAATCATAATTTTGAAAAAAACGTATATCCTCATTATTATTACAGTAAAATATAAAAATTTATTTTTTTATAAAATGTAAAATAAGTAAATTCTGAATAACAGTTAACTAAATTTAGGTATTAGCAATTTATTCTTTAAACTGGTTTTGATAGAAAATAAAAACCGTTAATTTTGTTGGCAAAAGAAACACATGTTTCATATAGGCACATTAAAATACAAGTTAAATGAACTTTTCTTTTACATAGAAAATATTACCTTAATTTTGGAATATACCCAATACAATAAATAAATGTATATATATATATATAAGATATATAAAATGTTATCATATAATGACATATTTTTTCTTAATGAAAATTCCCGGAAATATATTATTACTTCCTTGTACGAAATAAAGGAAGTATTGTGATCGCGAAAATTTTCGGTTTTCAGATTTCAACGGAAATATCCATTTTGACCATCACTGAATCCATTTTGACTAATTTCAGCGTGACGTCTGTACGTACGTAAGTATGCATCTCGCATAACTCAAAAACGATTAGCCGTAGGATATTGAAATTTTGGATTTAGGACTGTTGTAACATCTAGTTGTGCACCTCCCTTTTTGATTGCAATCGACTGAACCAAAAGTGTCCAAAAAAACCCAAAATCCAAAAAAATTGTATTTTGGACTTTTTCTTAACTTTAGTTATAAGCCCTCATTGAGAGCTTTTCAACGATATATCATAAATGGTACTTATTTTCATTGGTTCCAGAGCTGCAGCCAAATTAATTTGTAATTAATGAAATGTTTGGATCTTACAAAGGCAGGCACATCGGTTCGAATCAAACTTCATCTACTTTTCTTTCTTTAATTTTTTTTAAAATTTAAATATATTGATTTATACTGATTTATTTATATTGATTTTATTATTTTTTTATAATTATTAACTTCTGATTGTAAAAATCTGTTACGATAAATAATATTCAATAATAGCAATAAAATAAAAATTAAGAAAAAATATCAGAAGTTATTAATGAAATAAAATTTTATATACTTTTCATGTAAAAAAAAAGTGTATATGTAATTTAATAAGCGTACTAGGAAGTCATGTGTGGTCCACATCAGATTTTTTTATCGGTAAACATAATTATAAAAAAATTAAAAACTTCTTTCCTACATATTTAAATATTTTAGTGATAATTCCTTGATAGCATCTTTGAATTAAACTACAGATGTTGAGACATGAACTTTTCTAAAAATAACTTACAAACACACGAGGGCTGATAATTTAGAAATAATTTTTTTAATTTTAAAGAATCGGGTGGCCAAAACGAAACACGAAATTACATCATCTGGGAAAAGTAAGATAGTTATTGATACAAATTTCTGAGTGGATTATTACAACTTGGACAGAAATACCGGATAATTTGATTAAAAATGTTGTTTAAGAAATCTGAATTTTGTACGTTTTCGATGGAAGTGAGGACGGTTATTCGTGGTTAAATGATTATTAAAATAATTTACCATTTTACTGATGACGGAACTCTAGCGTTGATGTCAGTAATTAAGGTAAATACCTACATCTATAATTTCTATACTTCTAATTAAATACAGTATAGACTGATATATTGACATTATGCAAATAACAAATACTGTTTGTTATACGTTCAATCAATCTTCTATGGTGATTTTGTTAATAAATTCAAAAAAATAACAATATTTTTTTTTACTTTTTTCAATTTTCAATACCTTGGGGCCCGTAGTACGTGGACAAATGCGGTATATATTTTTTATTTAATTCGTATTTTGAATTAATTATTTACCACAGCAGTTAAAATCTAGCTCAATTTAACACTATTTCTATAATTACGGAGATAAATCTATACATTTTTTTAATCTTTACGCCTTTTTGAATGCCTTTGCTTTATCAGAAAAAGTTGATTAACCATTCTTAACCCACACTTGTTTTTTTCATGGAAATTTGCTTTAAGATCTATAATGCTCAGTCACTACTTTTTTTAATGTAACGTTTGTGAATATTTTTTTATAAATTTTTTTTTTGTTGTTGTTTTCTTGATTTTTTAATGTCTTTTATTTTTAATTAAAGGTAATGTTTATGGTTATGTATGTAATGATTTAAATTTAGTTCACTCTGGCGCCAGGGAGGTGGACATATTAACAGCCAGGCGGTAAGGCAAGATGGAGTACTTATATCCTAGGGACCGGGAGCTAGGGTACGGAAATTGGGAATAATGAAGGGGATACAAGGAATGTATAAAAAGAAACGAAACGTGGTCGTCGTGTAGGGTCAGGGAGGCAGCCTCTATGCCTAGGGTGTTCGGGCCTACTCATGCGCAAGAGTGAGTGGGTCGGAGCTTCCCGATGATGGCATAAGGGTGACCCTCGAGGTGTACATGGAGGGACGCGTAACTGTGAAAGGCAAGCGAAATGCGTATCTGGATCAGGAATGTTAGGGATGTGAAGGGTAACTCCCTTGCGGAGAAACATTCTGATCACCGGGAGAGGTGATTAGTATGTTTTCGAGGAGGCACAGGAGACCACGATGGGATGTCCGAGTACGGACGAGCTAGGGAGGGTAAACTGCGCTGCCACGACACCCTAAGGCGTCTGGTGTAAAGCTTTTTAGCGTAAGCTGGTCGTCTTCGGGGTGTTTAAAAAAAAAATTAGTTCACTACTATTATTTGGTTTATTAATCTATTTTGAGAATTTATTTGTATATTTTATACCTGATTTAATTCTTTGCTTTCAGACCCCCACGCGCGGGTGCAAAATTAGCAGTAAAAATATACACTTACTCCGTACTTTTGACTACAAAGTTCGTATGTATGCGGTTTGTTTGCTGTACCCGTCGTCTTCGTGACGACAGATGAGAGACAGCCAGCCTTGAGTTCGTAACTTCCGTTTTTCATCAATATTCCTAACCCCATTTACCGCTACGCATATTAGCCGGTAAAGGCTAACGCTTAGAACAGAAAGTTATGGGCAGTCAAGGAATGCAGTATATGTTAATACCTCGTTTGTACGTTTCATTCATTAATTTTCAAAGTATAATACAGTAGCTTGCCAGATGTTTTATCATGCAAAGTAAGTGTCTATTTTAGGTTTTTCTTTTTTAAATTATAGTTAAAAAAGTATATGAAATAATCATTTTAAAATGTAAATAATTCTCTTTGAAAATGAATGACCATCCAATTATTGATATCTTCGAACACGAAGAAGAAGTTACTGATGCTCAACGTATTGTTATCGACTCTTGACCAAATTCTGAAGAAGTTAATAAAAATAATATCGATACACTGTTACGTATATATAATCAAGTACATGTTCACCGTCTCAGAAGAAATTGAAGAAATCCTCAATCGTCAAGAAAACCTCCAATCGACAGAGAACTCTTTCATTTCACAACTCAATATCGAGGAATTTGAAAAAATACTCAACCCAGAAAAAAAATTGTAACACTCATGTAAATGGATGAATATAAATAACAAAATTACTAAATTATTTTTGCTAATAGCTTACTACACACTGATATAACTGAGCTATGCAAACGCCATTTGTTTTTCATCGCGTTTATAGATGACAAATTCAAAACGGACACTCTAAAAATGCGCTTCGTATTTTCATAGGTATATGATTTACATTGATAAGAGAATCTTTTGAGCAAAAATAAACGGACAAATTAATTTTTAAAACATATCTTTTAGGTTTTGAATTTTTGACTTCATATATTTTTTGTGTGTTGTTTAATTTAAAATTGCTGTATTTTACTAGCGCCTTGAATTATTTATATCTATCACGTCTTGTATTTATGAATTTATTATGTACATTTGTTGATAAAAAATTAAATTAAAATATTCTGTTCTTTTTGTATATGAAAACCAGTTTTCATGAGGTAAAAGCTTGATAAATTTGAAGACTATTTGTATTAAATTTTTTTGTTCGCTTCAACAATGAAGTTTATTATCACACTACCAGACAGGAAGCAACAGTCACCGAGCAGGTCCATAGACAGGCCATATTCTTCTAATACACCATATTAAGGATGAAATATCAGGTCCTTATATATCTATCAAACAGTCTTAAATTAGTTATTTCTATTACGTTATATATTTAAACATTTATTACGTATACGTGTTGATAAGCTGAGTTAACGTATTAAGTTTTACGTTTATTTTTTTAATAACTGGTTTTTGTTAGGTAATAATGACATAAACGTACAATACCGTATTTAGATATTGCGTTAAATTAAAATATTTGAATGAACTACTGCATTATGAATTTATTATAAATAATTCTAATAAATTATAATTCAGTTAAATAATTGAATTATTATGAAGCAGATCGTTCTTTATTTATAATTCTTATAAATTTATAATTCTTTTGTACATAATTACTTTATTACTAACGATTAATATTATTATAAAATATGATTTTGCTTTATGATTTTTAGATTATGTACTTTTATGGTATTGGAGTATAGACGAATGAAATGATAAAAATATAAAGAGGAAATAATTTTGAAATTTGAAGTTAAAAGAAAATTTTGAAAATTAGTTGGTGAAATTAGGATGAATTATTAGAAAAGAGATAGGATTTTGGTACATTATTATTTAGAGTAACAAAGATTAATTTTGCTTACTTTAAGATATTAATGATTAATTAATTTGGTAACATAAGCGCAGAATTAAGATGTACGGAGCATTTAATTAATTATTAATGTTTTATATATACATAAATGTATATATGAATATTAACTTAAATGTAATTCATTTAAGTTTATTTTCTGCTTGTTTGGATAGAATTAAATATAATAACAAGACATATTTTACTTTAAAATATTATCTTTATTAATCTCTTGGGTTAACCAATCAACAACGGGAACTTATAAATTAAATTCACTATGTTTCACTTAAAATTCGCTAAGCTTCCTCAGTTGACAATACACATTCATACACACCTCATACAAAATTCTCTTGCATACTAAGAAATTATAATAATATATTATTGTAATTTAAATAATATATTATAGTCTTGCAAACTATAATAATATATCAGCCAACCATCCTAATAAAAATAATAAGTTTGAGAATTATGTTGCATTACCATACGTTGCAGATCTGTCTGAAAAGATTACAACATTGCTAAAAAAGGATTTCTTAATAGCCCCTTCAAAATTGCACAAAAACTGAAAAGTATGTTTTCTAAATTAAAATCACCTATAGCAAAAAAATCAACAAGCCAACGTAGTATACAGCATTCCATGTAAAGATTGTAACGCGTTGTACATTGGATAACATCTTAATACCTTAAAAAAAGAATAGACGTCAATAAATATTGAAAAAAGGAAGTGACAGCGCTCACAAAACATACAACAGAACAAAAACACTCGTTTGATTTCGATAGCACCAAATATTAAACAAAGACAAAATACACATAAAAGAACCACTCTGGAAATAGCTGTACATCGAGGAAAATACAAACGCTGTCAATAATAGAACGGACATAGCCGGATTAAGTAACATATACGTTAATTTACTTTTTTTTTAAATCACATATTTATTTTATAAATTTATTTTTAGGAAAAATTATGTTTAATGTTTGTAATATTTGAGAAAAATATGTGCATTGTAAAGGTTTCAATACACATGAAATAGCAATCAAGTTATGTAAAGAGATACATATAATTATCTAAAGATAAGATGTGTCATATGTGAGTAGTGGGATCTATTACAATAAAGGTTGGGGGGAAAATATTGTTATCTAGGGTGGGTAGATCGGTTAATTTCTTAATATGCAACAGAATTCTGTATGACGTGTGCATGTATCATGTGAAACAGTGAATTTAATTTATAAGTTTGTATAGTTGGTTCGTTAACCCAAGAGATTAATAATCTCTTGGGTTAACTTAAGATATTTGTAATATTTTAAAGTAAAACATGTCTTATTATGTCTACATAATAAGACATGTATATATATATATATATATATATATACGAGGTGCGACAATAAAGTTATGAGACTGATTTTTCTTTTCTTTGCAAAATGTGGCAACCCTGCAGCTTGCGTAGGCACACCATCTTTGACCTTGGTCTATAAGCTACTTCTAGTCCAAGGGGCACATTGATGCAACTGCTCAGTCATGAGTTGTGCTGTAATAAGTGAACACGTGTTTGTGTCTCTCGTCACAGAAATGAAACCGCAAAATATTGCGCAACGGTATGCCATTTCTTTTTGCGTTAAATTGGGTTTCACACAATTTAACGCAACTTATGGTAAGCTTCAGAAGGCTTTTGGTGAGGAGGTTATGTCAAGAGCTCAAGTTTATCGGTGACATAAAGTTTTTTGTGAAGGCAAAACGAATGTTGAAGATGAAGACCGCAGTGGATGACCATCAACCTCACGGACAGATGTCAACTTGACAAGGGTGCGTGAAATCGTACGATCTGATCGAAGATTATCCGTGAAAATGATTGCAGAAGAACCCAACATCAATCGAGAAACGGTTCGTCTAATATTAACTGAAGATCTTGGTATGAGAAAGATTTGTGGAAAAATGGTCCCCAAAAATCTCACACAACAACAGCGAGAAACACGGAAAAATGTGGCAGCCGATCTGTTAGAGCAAACGGAAATCAATCCAGATTTGTTGAGCCGTGTTATCACTGGTGATGAAGGTTGGTTTTTTCAATACGATCCAGAGACAAAACGCCAAAGTTCGCAATGGTGCTCAAAGGGATCACCCAGACCAAAAAAAGCTCGCATGTTAAAGTCAAAAATGAAATGCATGCTTCTGTGCTTCTTCGATTCCAAGGGAATTGTTCATAAAGAGTGGGTGCCTCCTGGACAAACAGTTAACCAATATTTCTACAAAGAAATTTTAGAAAGACTTCGTAAACGAGTTCTTCGTGTCCGTACCAACATTGCTGATCATTGGATTCTGCATCACGATAATGCGCTATCCCATACTGATCTGTCAGTACAGCAATTTTTAACCTCAAAACAAATTTCAGTACTACCACAGCCACCTTATTCACCAGATATCGCTCCGTGCGACGTTTTTCTATTTCCAAGAATCAAAATGGCGGACAACGGACACCATTTTCAAACAACACAAGATGTCCAAAAAGCTGTGACGAGGGTCTTGGAGGATATTACAGAAGATGAGTTCCAGAAATGTTACCATCAATGGCAGAAGCGCTGCAATAAGTGTGTGCAATCAAAGAGGAACTACTTTGAAGGAGATCACACTAAACATGACTAAAATGGTAAGCAACATTTTTTTTCACATCAGTCTCATTACTTTATTGTCGCACCTCGTATATATATATATATACCTCTGTACCCCGCCCTAGATGGAACTTCAAAAACACTAATTGGGAAAATTTTTCTACGGATCTGGATAAATGCCTAGGCTGGATACCACCAATCAGCAAAAACTATAGCAGACTTATTGGAGCAGTAACAAGTACCGCTAAGAAGTGCATCTCTAAAGGGTTTTGCAGAGAATATATCCCAGGGAGGTCCCAAAATAGCGAAGTTCTCTACCGAAGCTTCCTCGAGACGGGCGATCAAGAGGTGGCAGACGAGCTTCTCCACAGCCTTGATGCTGCAAGACAACAGAAATGGTCAGAAACGGTGGTAAGCCTGAATTTTCAGACCTCGAGTCGTCATGCATCGACTCTGCTAAGAAAATTAGGAAGCGGATCTCCTAATCAGAGACCAAAAGGAGGTGTCTTCCTAAACACCGTGGCATCCCACATAGTGGCAACATCCAGAGCACCAAGCGACAGGGTGCACACAATTGAGATGAAAGGCAAACTAAGAAACTTGAGGAGGAAGGCAGGAGAGACTGAGTACGCTCACCCTTTTACACTTGAAGAGATATTTACGCTCATAGATATTGCTCCAGGGAAACCAGGGTTCGATGGTATCAATCCGGAATTTTTATTAAACTGCGGAAAATACGCAAAACTTTGGCTGGCCAGATTCTTTACTGACATAATGCAGACCGGTAGCGTGCCTAGAGAGTTCAAGCGATGGAAGGTAGTAGCCATTTTAAAACCAGGGAAACCAGCAAACTTACCTAAGAGCTACAGGCCTATAGCATTGCTATTAGTGACATATAAATTACTAGAAAGGCTTATCTACTACAGAATCTGTCAGAGGATATATGATGTTATACCAATTGAACAAGAGGGCTTTAGGCCAAAATGAAGTTGCACCGACCAGGTTCTCTTGCTCACGACTTACATTGAAGCGGGGTTCCAAAAAAATCTTAAAACCTCTGCTGCATTCGTTGATTTATCAGCCGCTTACGACACTGTCTGGAAAGAAGGCATGATTTGTAAGTTCCTCCGTGTAATCTCATGCAAACTAACAGCTCGCCTCCTTAATAACATGTTGAACGACAGAATGTTCCAAGTTATCATGGGATCCGATATAAGCTCATCGAGGAAACTCAAGAACGGCCTCCCACAAGGGTCGGTACTTGCGCCTCTCCTTTTCAGCCTCTATGTTACGGACATGCCAGAGACAAGATCTAAAAAGCATGGCTATGCTGATGACTGGGTGCTAACAATAAAATATAGATTATCTGAAGAGTCGGTGAAGGTCCTGATGGCTGACCTGGAGAAACTGGGAAGGTACTTCCGGAAATGGCGCCTCCAACCGAATGCTAATAAAACAGAGGTGTCATGCTTCCATCTGAGTAACAAGTTTGCTAATAGGGAGCTTAAAATTCTATTCGAGGATACATGGCTCTTTCACAATAAGACACCAAAATACTTAGTCGTGGCATTTGATAGAACGCTTTCATTTAAGGAGCACCTAATGAAAGCTGCAGGGAAATTGAGAGCGACAAACAACATCATACATAAGCTCTGTGGAACGACGTGGGGAGCATCGGCTTCCACTTTGCGCACATCGGCTCTGAACCTGGTCTTCTCGGCTGCTGAATATTGTGCGCCAGTGTGGCTTAACAGCCCTTATGTTCATAGAATTGATGCTCAACTTAATATAACACTATGAGAATGATTGCCGGGGTTATCAGATCTACTCCCGTGGAAAGGCACCCGATATTGAGCCACATAACACCCCGGAATCTGCGCTGTATGAACACTCTTATAAGAGAGTACAGGAAGATTATGGATAATAGAAACCTGCCAATACATGAGAACATTGAGGATGCCAATCGTGGTCGCCTTCGATCTAGAAAGCCACCTATCAAAACAACAATTGCTGCCACAGAGAATGGATTTAACCTAACTGATGCCTGAGGTCGAGAATGGACCACAAAGCAGAATAACCAAATCCCATGTATTACTCAAAGGCGCCGGGTTTTGATTTGCCACGTAAGACATAGTCAACGATTACAGAATACAGACTCAGCATGGTAGGTGCGCCTATTTCCTGTATAAATAGGGTAAAACACAGACGCCCTTTTGTGAGTGTGGTGAAAATCAAACTGTCAGACACATCACAGAAGTTTGCCCTAGCTTATCTGTTTGTTAACGTATCTGTTTTGAATGAATATAGCTCCAAGAGAGAATCAGGAGGAATTCCTCACTCTTGTACCTCTTCTGTCATTTTTATCTGGATAATCTTAACCAATACACCGTGTGCTACGATTGCTCGGACTGCACAATAGTCACAATGATATTCCTTGTGGTAAACACGCCAAATTTTAGTGTGCAAACTCTGGTTTGCTTCTCTACGTTGCAGGAACCGATCACGCACGAACACCGTGTGTTCTGCGGTATCCTCCTTTCACAGTGCAATAGTTGCACTCTGTGGAGGGTCTCAGCGTCCGCGCGTACATATATGCCTTAAAACACCCGTCACCTGTAAGGAACTGGGTCAGCTCATATCCCTGTTTCTTGTATTTGCGGGTCAGCCATCTCTGGAAGACTGGTATTAGTGTGGGGGTCTATTTGCCCTTCGTCGACAGATCCCATATTTCACTGGTACTGTAGACAACTTCTGCAACTATCTATGAAAATATTAAATGACCCAAAATTTGATTTTATATTTTGTGAAAAATTTTAATTTGCATGAAAATAGGAAGAAAACTGTCACACAGCATCATTTTTACGATCTATTTTATAAATTTCAACCACATTTCAGCTGTTTATCAAACTATTTGAAAAAATAAAATTGTCAGTTTTGTTCACATTAATTAACTTAACATTTTATCTAATGAAATCTAATTCGATAAAATTAGTATTTATAGAGCTATTTTTTAATTATTAAAAATATGAATGGCTGCTGTTTTGGAATTTTTAAAGGTAAAATTTTTAAACTTATATATTTTATGGAAAGTTTTGTTGGATATATGGTCACTAAAGGTCATTAAAATATCTCAATTAATTCTTTCAAAAAAAAAATATATATATATACACACACATAAAATCATGTGGACAAAAAACGTTTGTGAAAAAAAAAACAATAAACGTTCAGTGTACACTGAAAAAACAAAAAACGTCATTTGTCCACATGATTTTTTTTTTGTTTATTTTGATGCCAAAATTATTTCTTTTAGTTTGCCCAACACATCCCGGAATCCGTTTCTTAATGGAGAAATACTTCCACGAAATATCGGTTCAAAATCAGTATATCTAACTTCAAATAAGAATAAATTCCTGGCAAAATTTCGGAACAATTTTAAAATATACATTATCGGGTTGGAACAAAAGTTGTGTTAGTTTTTTCAAACATGAGAGCTTTAATTAAATGGATCTTTAATATTACCTAATTTAATTTAAAAACGTTTTTAAAATTAAAAGTTCCATAATATTATAATTAAAGCAACTGGACTGAAACTAGCAGTACTGGTCACTACATATTAAGGTGTGCTTAAGAATGTTGCATCTGAAATGAGAATTCTAAGAAGACGGAACGAGCTTCACATGCAACTAGGTTAAATAATTAAAAGTTGTTTGTTGTATTTTATATATACTCATTCACAAAGAAAACACAAACTCACACACATACACATATATATATATATGCATAATGATACGTTTTGTGAATCCACAGTTTAAACAATACAAAACACCGATGTAAATTATACGTGACATTTTTACTTATTGTAAATAATTTTTTAGACTTTTATTCTTTAAATTATATTCTAACGGTATAAGGAAAACTCTCCATGAATTATTAACTGTACTAATTTGTATACTTCAATGCAATGACATGAAGAACAGCGAAATATGTAACTGGTTATAAACATATTTAGCCTATTTATATAGTTTAACTGCGTAAGGCCTACAGTCAAAATATTATGTACCTTTATAATAAAATCTGCTGATCGTGTATTTAAAAACTTTAATAATGAAAAAAAATATTTAATTGGATCCATTTACTTTGTGTGCCAAACATTTTAAAATTTTAATAGTTCAATTTATGATATTTTAGTGTCAAATTTTATTTTATAAACTTTTTTGTTTAATGAACATAATTTTAACAACAAAATTGGAATTCTCTACTTAATTTTTTTTCTCTGTTTACATGTTCAGTTTAATAACAATAAGTACATCTGAAAAAAAAAAACTTTACATTCTACAGACTGTCTAATGAACTTATTATGCATACTCGTACTTGTTAATTAATTATATCAATTAATAAATGTTACCATAACATACGTGCATTTATTTTATGTTTATTCCCAAAAGGCATTAATAAATATAAAAAAACGTCTTTTTTTGTTATAATGTTCTCCTAAATAATGAAACTATAAGTAAATTGTACAGAGTAATAATGATATGAAAGAAAGGCATCCAGTGAGACCTCCTAAAGTAATACAATAAAAGTTGGAGCAAGTACATTAAAACAAAATTATAGCGAATAAAACTATACCTAACGATGCACACAAAATCCGTAAAAAGTACACATAATTCAACAAGTAATTATAGAGATCAACAAGAAAAAATGGAAAATATAACATAGCAATAAAGAACAAAGAGTTAAATTGTTAATAAAACAGAGCAAGTAAATGAGTTTAATAAATAGTCACAAGTCACATATGAGAAGAAACAAAGTTAAAACCACGAAACAAGATAATTCAGTAAACTTAAATATTTCATAAACAAAAGAAATCATATTACTAAACTAAAATAATCTATGATCAGCAATCTGTAAAACTTCACAAATAAAAGGACGATATTCACCACACAACAGTATCTAGATCCAATACATGGATATATCCATATATTTTTCAGTCGTCTTACATTTTCACTATTATCCAAAAGTTTAACACCCGATGATTTTCATCCGTGTTAAGCTTAAGTGTATACTTTGAACTTAGCTGGTGAATATCTTCGCGAATAGATGCCATACCTAGGTAATCGTGGACCTACTTGTTCTTTACAAATCACGGCTCTTCAGCACTTTCGATATGCTCTCCGATATGCTCTTCAGCACTTTCTTCTGGAGCCGTTGGATGATGTTAATATTGCTATTGCTTGCCGTACCCCAAAGTTGTATCCTTTAGGCCCATATTGGTTTTAAAAACGCCTTACATAACAGCAGTTTGTTACTTAACGACAACACGGACCTCAAAATCTAGGTCCTAGTAACCAGGTATTCATCTTAGTTTAATATTTAATTGCTTCCTCTTTTCCTTCACGTGATTCTTCCATGTTAGGCAGCGATCCAAATGAAAGGTTAGGTATCGTATGTTGTCTGTATGAGGGATGTAAACATCATCTAGACAGAACGATGGGTAGACTTCCCTCCTCATCGCAAAGATTACATGACTCGACTTTGCAGTATTAACCTGTATCTTCCATTTAGCTAGCCATTTACTAGCCGTTTAACTACGTCAACCATCATAGTCGTCTTGTCGTCAGCAAAAGAAGCAAGAGTGACATACAAGACAAACAAAGGAAGCAAGAGTTATCTTTCTAGTCCGTGCTAGAAAGATCACCATTGTAGATGGATACAAAACCGACCCCAAGACAAAATCCTGCGGAACCCCTGATCTGGTATCAAAAGGTCTGAAAACCACCCAATCAGGTAGTTACGTAATACCAAATAATATGGTTGAGGCAGGTTCATCTTAAGCTTGTTCAGCAGATCAGGCACAACTTATTGAAAGTCGGTCGGATATCCATAAAAACCGCTAAGCAGTAGTATCCCTTCCTTTCTAAACAATTGCTTATGACATCAACAATTCTAGGAATTTGTTCAGTGGTGGAGCAACCACTCCGGAAACAAAATTGTGGTCAGAAATAACAGCCTTTTTTACTAAAATACATCTAATTTGCCCGAGGAAGACTATCTGAAAAATCTAAGAGAAATTCAGCAAAACGCTGATAGAGCGTTCACATAAATTTATTATTTTCAAATGAATTTAATACGAACCCCGTCAATATTTATTAAGTGATATCACAAAAATCAATTACTCCATAAACAAAAGACATACTACGTTAATATATCTCCTGATCAATAAAAAATATAATATAATAAATTCATAGATATTAGTATAATAGATATAAATAATTGAAATCACATGTAAAACACATTTATAAACTAAAGAACATATAAAATAATATTTAAAAGAAATAAACATAATTTAAAATACAAATTCATAACCTGAAAGAAAAGGACTATCTATCGAAAAAAAGGACTATCTATCTTTTAATTATAACGGAAAGATTCTATTATTAATACAAATCATATTTTTATGGAAATAATTTAAATAAAATCTGTGAATTTTCTTTAATTTGTGACTGATATTACTTAATAAAAATCTAAAAAATATTTATATTATGGATCAGTTTACATTAAAATAACTTTGATTAATAAATATTAACTTAATTCCCTATTATTCTTAAAAATAATGTAAAAAAAATAGCATTTATTCAAAAGGTAACGGACTTTTGGTTCATTTTATCTTAAAGTATAACATACTAAACACGATAAATTATAAGTGGAATCTCCTCCATTCTCCTTGAATCATTATGTATGGTTCACGATTAGTTAAAGATAATAAAAAGAGATTAGTTATTAATTCACAGATTCTTTCTACCTTCTTTCCTGTAGATCGCCTAACGGTATAGATCCTTTTTAGGAACGCTTACCAATATGAAATTTTAACGACTGTTTGCAATTAAAAATAAACGTTTTTTAAAGACTTTAAGGGCTGAATAGCTTTCTGGGTTCTACTGAAATTTTGTATCCATTATCTAGATCCTACCTTGACCTCTTAAAGTAAGTTACTTATATTTAAAAAATAATAATTCGTTGATAAACAACCCTTGTTAAGATACTGGTTTGACAAAAATACTCCAATTAATAACACTCAGTTGCTTTATCAGTAAGTGATTTTAAACTATGTTGCTGTTTCTGTATTTATTGGTTAATCTTTGCTAATAATACAGGGCCAAAGTATTATTTTGAAGAAAGTTTTTCAGGAGATTCCCTTTATCCTTCCATCTAAATGGGTAGAAGAATTCAATTTTATTATCCGTGGAATACTATATCTATCATTTCTGATTTGATTTATTATTTGTATTTATTTACGTATTTATACATTGTGGGCAGACATTTTATACATGTCCGTTCAGTGGCAGACATATTACATAATATTATTTAAAATATAAATAATCGCAAAATCATAAAAAAGGAGCTGTACGTTAGAGCTATACTAGCGGTCCTTGTTGGGGGAGAAGATACTAACTAATGACAGTATATCTACTTAGCCACTAGTTTATTTCGAGTATTTTGTGGGGTAGTAGTGTGATTTTGCAAAACGTTTTTTTGCACAGTTGTTTCTGATGCACAGCTTACACACAATTTAAAATATTTATCATTTTACTTAGATATAATTTTTTCGTTTATTTAATTCAATGATTCTAACTAAATCGCACCGGCATACCGTATTTAATTCGCATGGATGTGGCGGGCCTAGCGGCGACAGTCGGCACTAAATAAACTAATGTAATTTCTTTTATAACTTACATAAAACAAATTTCGTTTGTACAGTCGGCAGACTGATGTATCCGTGAGGCTTAGCGCACCAGTACCGAGTCAACAGGCGATCGAGTTCGAGACCCAGTCAGACCGAGTTACCTTTTTACACTTTAAATATTATTAATTTATTTAATTCTGGATGGAGGCGCCTTCCTTGGTAAAATATTCCGGAGGTAAACTAGTCCCCCGTTCGGATCTCTGGGTGGGGACTACTAAAGAAGGGGTCACCAGAAAATTAAAAAATAACATTCTACGAGTCGGAGCATGGAATGTTAGAAGTTTAAAAAAGGTTTGTAGGCTAGAAAATTTAAAAAGGGAAATGGATAGGATAAATGTGGATGTAGTAGGAATTAGTGAGGTTCGGTGGGAAGAGGAAGGCGACTTTTGGTCAGGTGATTTTAGAATAATTAACTCAGCTTCAAATAATGGGCAGGGAGGAGTAGGTTTCATAATGAACAAGAAGATAGGGAAGAGAGTAGAATATTTCAAAACGCATAGCGATAGAATCATTGTAATAAGGATAAAATCAAAACCTAAACCGACAACGATTGATAACGTTTATATGCCTACAAGCGCCCATGATGATGATGAGGTAGAGTGTGTATACGAAGAGATTGATGAAGCAATTAAACACGTAAAAGGAGATGAAAATTTAATAATATTTGGAGATTGGAATGCAAGCATTGGAAAAAGCAAGGAAGGAAATATAGTGGGTGAATACGGGCTGGGCAAAAGGAATGAAAGAGGGGACCGACTTATAGAGTTTTGCACGAAGTATAATTTAGTAATTGCCAAGGAAATTACTGGCCAAGGCATCCTGGAATAGTCGCTTTAATATTGGAAGGACAGGTAGAAGGAAAAAATTGTGTAGGCAGGCCACTTTTGGAATATGTAAAACAAATTGTTAGGGATGTAGGATGTAGAGGGTATACTAAAATGAAACGACTAGCACTAAATAGGGAATCTTAGAGAGCTGCATCAAACCAGTCAAATGACTGAAGACAAAAAAAAAAAATTTAATTCTACCGCTAACCTGAGACGTCACAACTCAGCAGATGACTACAACAGCATTCTTTGGGGTGGGGAGTGATTTTACAAATGTTTTTTGCAAATATTGTTATTTTTTAATTGTTAACAAATGTGCCTAAGAAAAATATGACCTCAATTAGGCGAAATCTCGTGATACTGAGGGTGACCTTGCTCTACAACCTCACTCCCTTAATCTTTTAAGTTGAAAATTGAATGGCATCAGTTATGCCATTATAGAAGTAATCTGATCAAGTTTGATAAAAATCGGTCCAATAGTTCTGGAAGTATAAGATGATTTACAAGCCAACACTGACCGAACACACATACAGTCGAACATTAACATCAGGAAAAATTTCCATGAGGGTTTTTGGATTCCTAGCTGTTAAAACGTCAAGATCTGGTGAAAACCACATATGTCCAAATACGACTGATTACAGTATTTTCCCTTTTAGAGTTATAGCTATGCTATAAAATATTTGGACATATGTGGTTTTCACATATGTATATATATATATATATATATATATATATGAATGAGCTAATCTCTATTTGGCGAGATAGAGTTAATTCCAATGTACATCTTGGACAAGGAGTTTTTCTCAATTTTTAGTGTTTGCTTATGATGCAGTGATTATACAGGAAAGTGAAGGCAAGCTGCAAGTGACAACTCCTCAGCTCCATCTCCTCAGTAAAGAATTCAACATGAAAATTTCGCAGTAGAAATCTAAAGTTATGGCTTTTTGCGGAAAATGGCCCTTACATTCCAAGATAGTCCTCGATGGGGAAATTCTTGAACAAATGGGAAACTTAAAAAATCTGGAGTGTGACCTGTCCTTCGATCTCAAACTAGGTATAAATGAAAATTGGCTAAATTCTGGTGCCGTTTGTGGATCGATATGTCGTACTCTGAAAGTTCAAACCAGGAAGGAATCCAAATTAGATTTTATAAAACAATGGCCATTCGTTTACTTACATATGATAGTGAAGTGTGGGCCAAGATCGGATCGGATGATTCCCGTATAGAAGCGGCGGAGATGAGGTTCCTGCGGTGCGTTAAGGATTGTATGAGAAAGGATCGTATTAAAAATGTGGTCATTCGTGAAGAGAATAAGATACAATCAATCAACGAAACGATCAGACGATATCGAGAAAGATGGACGCGTCACCTGTTACGAATGCCTCAACATAGGTTGCCATTGCGTGTGTGGTATTACCATAAGCCGGATGGAAGGAGAAGTGTAGAGGATCGACACGTCGATAGGCACCGGAACAGGATAATGAAGCCTAAACTGTGAAGGAAGAGGAAGAAGAAGAAGAAGAAGAAGACAATATTTTTATAAGGAAAGAAAAGTCCAAATATAAGAAAGAATATATTTAAATACGATAAATTTATTAAAATTTACTTTTACCAGGCTTACGTCCATTTTTACTGTATTGAGAAGTTAGCATATGTAATTTTTTATAACTAAATTTTTCGAAATTTTTTTATTTTATATTTTAGAAATTTGTTCAAAAAAAAAGATATTCTAACATATTCAATTGGAAAAAAAAAGTCTTCTACTATATATGCAAAAAGAAATTGCAATATCACTTCCTGAATATCTTATATGAGTATATCTTACTAATTAAATCTTATTGGTTTTTTGTAAAACTGTATTAATTTAATACAGCGTTTCTCAATCTTTCAGTATTTGCGACCCAATTTTCAATCATAATTTTCATCGCGCCCCCTTCTCATACAATATCAATGTATACAATAGTAATATATTTTGAGTATTTTGACGCTAAAGCTACACTACGACCTTAATTACAAACCTTACAAATTACCAAGAAAAAGTAAATTTATTGATATTTGGCAACACCGACCCGCTGCATTGAAAAAACCAGAATCGATGCCTCTCCGTTGCTCTCTGTCTTAAATTCACCGTATCGGATGTTCTCGCGCCTTCACGAGAAGTTCCGATTTGTCTCGAACATTTTGGAACGTCTACCCAAACATGTATAAATACTGCACTTCGTTCAATTCCAGTCAGTCTCAGTCGAGTCGATCTTCTATCGTTATCGAATTTATCGTGAATGTGTAATTGCGGGTGCTATGTTGTAATTTGCATGTTAATTTCAATTCACGGTATTAAATATTCATGGCAATAGATTTATACAGAATCATGGCTGAATTTTTAAGTAGGCGAAAACGAGCATTAGACGATAGTGAAGCATCAAGAACTGCACAGATGAGCGTGGTTCCGAAAAAAAATGAACAAAATATTCTCAAAAATACTTAAATTTTGGGTCCATCAGTACTGAAATAAATGAAGAAGAAAGGCCCCTGTGCCTCAAAAGGTTTGGCAGCAGACAACATGAACCTAATAAACTTAAATGATATTTGGAAACGCTTCATAGTGACTACTTTAACAAACCCCGAGAATTCTTCGAATTAAAATTAAAACCATTTGAAAAGCAAAAATCATTTTAAAAAAATTTTATGAATGAAAAAGCTACTTGCCTCTTACAAAGTTTCATATAAAATAGCCAAATGTAAAAAGCCTCACACCATTGGTGAAGTGCTTATCTTACTTGCTGCAATTGAGATTGTAGAAACTATGTTTGGAGATAATTTTGCCAAACAATTGCAGTCCATACCTCTATGAAATGATACTGTTGCCCGTCGAATTGGTAATTTAGCTGAAGATATATAGCAAAGAGATTTTCGGGAAGTTGCGTGACAAATTATTTTCAATTCAGCTTGATGAGGCAACAGATAGCAACAAAGATGTTAATTTCATTGCCTATGTTCAATTTTGTGATGGTATGTCAGTAGTAGAAACTTTCAGTAGGTACTTTTCTGCAAACCAATAGAACTCAAAGCAACAGTATTCGCATTATTTTCTATCTTAAATGTTTTTATAAACGAGGCAAACATAGAGTGAAAAAATTGCGTCGGAATATGCACCGATGGTGTTCGTTCAATTCTGGAAGATTCCAAATTATACAAGCACTTGTGAAACAGAAATCTCCACAGTGTGTCTGGAAACTTTGCATGATCCACAGAGAAACTCTGGCTTCCAAAGAATGAGTGCTGGTCTGAATATAGTACTAACGACGGTTGTAACCGTAGTAAATTATATAAAAATGAGACCCCTAAAACCAAGAATCTTTCTGCACTTGTAAAGCCATGGATGTAGTACATTCAGCGTTACTATTTTATTGCGAGGAAAGATAGTTATCACGCGGGAAATTTTTGCAACATGCTTATGAATTAAGAAATCGAAATTTTTTAGAAGCGGAAAACCGACCGGAAGCCGAGAATTTTCGTGATGTTTTATTTGTAATGGAATTGAGCTACTTGGTCGATATCTTCAACTCCAAGGAGCAAATACACATATGTTGGATACGAGTGATAAAGTTATTTTTTTTGTAGAAAATTGGAATTGTGGAGCAGAAATTTAAAGCAAAAAAAAACTAGAAATGTTTGCAAATGTGGATGAATGTGTTAAAATTTATAAGGCTGAAGAACAAAATGTGAGAGTTGTTCTTGTAACCACTGAAAATCATTTAGCCGTTCTGGCAAAGAATTTTAAAAAGTATTTTCTTGCTGGCGACAATTTTGTAGCAAGTTACGAGGGGGTTAGGGATCCATTTCAAAATACTCCGGAAGGACTCTCAACTGTCGAAGAAGAAATCATCATAGAAACCAAAAGACAATTTAGTAAAAAATTACTCTTTTAATTTTGGGCAGGGGTGGATGATGAGTTTTCTGCACTGAAAATAAGAGCATTTCGTATACTATTACCATTTTCAACATCCTACCTTTGCGAAACCGGATTTTCTGCGATGGCTGTTTTGAAGTCAAAATATAGATCTCAGCTAAATATAGAAAAACAACTCAGAGTGTCTATTTTTAATATTAAACCTTAAAAAACTTTGCTCCGCAGGACAGGCCCAAGAAGTCACTATTAATTATTAAACTTGTTTTTAATTTAGTATTGATAATTTTTTAATACATTGTGCAATATTGATACAATCCTCTTAATAAGTGTATTAAATCAGTCTAAATGTGAATTTTATTATTTATTATGTCAGGATGTACTTTGTTTTGCTCTCCTTTCAGTAAAATAAATTCTTTTAATAACTTTTTTCGATATGCTCGCGCCTCCCATTTAATGTTGTCACGCCCCGCTACGGGAGCGCTCCCTACAGGTTGAGAAACACTGATTTAATAGCAAGATTAATATATTCATAAATAAAAAATAATTTTCATCGTACAGGTTTATGTGCACACCATAATTACACAGTTCAGTGCATTGTATTTGCTTGTATCTCTTAAAGCGTAACTCTGAAACCACAACAACAATGACATCAGAATAAGTAGCACGAATAAACATAGGGTATCGAATGCACTGATAAACAAAAAGTACATTAAAGTACTCGTATTATTACATTAACGGGAATAAATTACTAGTTCACAAAGGAGATATTTATAAAAGTAATTTCTATTACACATGTAAACAAATAATATATAATCAGTTACTTAAATATTACAACAAATACGAGTAAAAGCAAACATTGATGTATTCATAAATTTTAAAAACTAATCTAAACAATCGGTAACAAGTATAACTTAGAATGATGGACTTAGATTTATAATTATTTTATGAATTAAAAAGGCGCATATAGAACGACAGTATTCTGTTTCAAGAATCTGGCTGCCATACATTATGAATCTGCAATTGGTTAATAACTTGTAGACTATATTTATAAATAGTGATAAAGATTTATTTACGGTATTAAATTTATTGATATTTTTTAAATCTACATTTCATAATTAAATAAAAGCCTATTAAGTAGAAAACAAAAATTAATGTTTTACTATTTCCAGTTGAACTGCCATTCTGCGGGTGCTACTTTAATTCATTAAATAATTTAAATTGTACGTCCATCTCGCCTCTCTATAATTTGGTTTGGATTTTAAATTTTAAAATTGAATTCTTTTTGCGTTGACGATTTTAACATTACAATATTTATCACGAAACCCCATCAGATTCCGTGACATGTTTCGTTTGAAAAAGTGATGGACGTTTAAAATATCTTTTAATCAAATTATTACTCGGTAGAATGATAAATGACGTATTAGAGGGAGGAGTAATATGTTGAAATATCAAATCTTTATTGATGTCTCTTATTCTTTTATAGCTATCTAGATTTTATTTTTGGTATTAGTAAATAGTGCTTAGTATGCTTACACACACATATATATATATTATGTGTGTGTGTGTGTATGTGTGTGTCTCATGACTTAGGGACCCCAAAAAACAAAATAGGGAGTAATGTTCATGCGAACTTACGTATGTACGTCCATCTATGTGTATTGGCGTGTTTGAAGCTTAAAACTTTTGATTGGATTAACCAATTTTGATGAAATTTTGTACAGAGCCTAGTTTGTATGGGTCTATTTTTTGGTAAATGTTTGGAATCAGTATCTCCACGGGGGAAGGTAAATAATTTTTTGGGGTAAATTTTCTCAAAATGTTTCATACATATATTGTGTATGTGTATTTATGTGTACAATAAAATTAGAACTTAACTGTAACTATGTTGCAATATAAATTAATCAAATATCACATATAGAACCCAATGCTGAAATAACACAATACAAAAATATTTTATTTAATTTCCTTATACGTATACGGAATATAGACAACTACTTCAAATTTTACAAGTTATTTTTGTAGTAGCTATTATAATTAATGATTTTATTTGTAAAATTAAATTTATACTCATTATTTCAGAATACACACATTCTAATAATGATCCACAATCATACTGTTCCCATTACAAAATACTAATACTTATTCCCTAATTTGTATTTAAAGTTTTATTTTTGTATTATCCATAGCTGCACAATTAATAATAACTGCTGTATTTAATTAAATAAAACTAGCCAAATGAATCTTACATACAAGATGTTATTGAAATGAATTGGCTCAATTGCAAATCTAAAAAAATTATTTTATAAAAAAATGTATTTTTATTTTCCACTCCCACCATGAGTCCGAAAGTAATACCGTACTTTTCTTCGAAAAGTCGGTAAAATATTTACGCTTAAAATTAATAAAAGATGACTTGGTGTATGATATATCTGGGGAAGAAGTGCATAATGGGCACTAAGGTCTAAGTTGAACATATAATTTTTGTTTTCTTAGGGAAGGTTTTAGAAAAGTCTTGTGACAAATGAGTACTTTCCATTTATATTATATTATTATTAAGATAATATAAAGGCAAAGGAATCCTTTTTCAGAAAGAAAAACCTACTCCGCAGGAAGATGGATTTAAACCTGAGAAAGTAATTGATAAAATGCTTTGTTTGGAGTATTCTTCTGTACGGTAGTGAAATATTGACACTGAGGAAAAAGGGAAAAGATAAGGTCGAGGCTTTTAAGATATGGGTTTGGTGGAGAATGGAGAAGACAAAATGGGTGGACAGAATAATTAACATAGAAGTATAAAGATGAATTAATGAAGATTGAACAATATTGGTGACTATCAGAAGAAGAAAAGGAAACTGGATCGGGCGTATAATTAGGGTAAAAGGAAAATAACAAATACAGTTCTTGAAGGCTCCGTTAAAGGTGAAAAAAGAAGAGGAAGGAAGAGGTTGAAGTTAACAACTGACATAAAGGATAATGAAGGTTATGTTGAGACGAAAAGAAAAACATAGGACAGAAACAGATGGAACAGCGGTGGTGCCAGGTACATCCCCGTTAAAGCCCATCAGTGTTAGGAACATGGAGGAGGTGTGGTGACCGGAAGCCACGGGGCAGATGGATGATGGATCCCCTACGAGATTGGGATGGTGCCAGGTACCTGTCAACAGTCAGAACACCACATGATGATGATTATTAAGAGTTTTATCCATTTATTCTGTAAAATACTGGCGTTAAGAACATTTACTAAAAGAGTAAAACGGTCTTTTGCTTTATTCTACATGGGGGAGGTTTTAATTTTTTAAATATCTTTATACAGAAAAGTTTTTAAAATAAAAATTGTTGAAGATTTCCATAAAATTATTTTATTCTCGTTTATGTTTGCGTATTTTATCAATCATCAAACGTTCTTTCTACATAAAGGAATTTCAGTTATTTGAATTATTTGAAATTCTCCCGCTTAAGCCTATGATTTAGGTTTTATTTTAAAAGACACACTTGAAATAATAAGCCTAAAATAGAAAACAATCGTTAATATTAATAAGTAACAAGGGTGGTTAATTAGTATCAGATAATAATGATAATTACAGATAATTTATTTTTATTACTTACATTAAGATTTGAAATAAGTATTGTGTATTCAATTCCCTGTTCTTTTAAATATCCTTTAACATCGTCTACCATGTCAGGAGGTAATAAAACATCAGTGGTATGATTTTTTAATGGTGGAGTCCAGAATTGTACTCCCTCTTCATCTTCCAGCATATCTTGTAACTCATCTACGTGATCTTCTGTACGTGGATAAACTCTAAATAATTGGTAACCTTTGTACATTACAATATCTTCTGTTTTTCGTCCTGAAATATCAGAAAAACGTTTTAATTAAAGCAATATAGATGTAGTTATTTAAAAATACCTTTTTCCTATGTTACAAAATAAATGTCATAAATTTAAAAAAAAAATAATACTAAACCAACCTTTAAAAAACCGCAATGAAAAAAGAGTGTTTTTTATTCTTCTTTAAATTGAATCTTTTGAAATTGGGTGATAGATAAACACTAACAAAATAACGAACAGTAAGTTAGTTTTAACATGTATTTTGGTTCCTATTTCTTCAAAAAATTGAGTTATAATAACTCAATAAATATAAATATTATAACTGAAAAAGCTTTACTTTTTGCACTTTTTTTTTATCACAATTGAAAAAATCCTTTATCCGTTCTGGATGGAGTCAGTGTGTATAATACATTCTTTTCAATAGAGAAAGTACTTTATTATTATACTATATCCCAAACCCCGAGACGGCTTTCATGATGAGCAACTAGAAAATTTGAATGACAAGAGATAAATATTAAAAATTAAAAAAACTGCCAAAAAACTATATGACATCCAGATACTTCTGAACAGTGACATACCTAATCGGAAGGCCATCCATCAGGACCCGCGAGTGACGGATCGCGACTAGACGACCTTTAAGAAACATTATAGTGGTTTTCTCCACACTGAAATCCATTTTATGCTGAAAACTCGACAACCGTAGTACCTTACATGCTTATGTCGCCCTGAGGTCTACCTCAACACGCAAGTTACCCTCGACTAGCAGCAACCCATCGTCGCGATAAGCCACGATGCGGTAGCCACTGGGCATTCGCAACCGCATTAGAGAGTCAAACTTAACGACCCAGACGAGGGGATCTAAAACACTGCCCTGTGGACAACCTTTTTTGAAGTAGGGTCTTTCCTACTTCCGAGCCGCCGTCACGGACGACGGTTCTGTTGCTGAAATAGGTCGAGAGAATCTCAATCTCATTTTGCATGCAACCACGCTGCTGCAACTGAAACGAGGCAGAGGGCCACCAAAGTTATTGAAGGTCCCGGATACGTCAAAAAGACGCCGAGTACATATTTTCACTCACTGGTCAAAACTAAATCCATTACCCTAAGAATAGCGTCCTCTTTGCCCTTTCCAGGGCGAAAACCGGCAATCAGCAAATGGTTAGAAGTTAACCTACTCTTGATGAGGAGGTACAAGACCTTCTCGAAAACCTTATATACTACAGGCAAGAACATCAGAGAACGGTAAGAAGAAATTACAGTGGGGTCCTTGTCGCCACCTTTGAAGAGTAGTTTCAACTCACCACGTTTCCAACACGCTGAGAAATAGCCAGCAAACAGCATCCTATTAAAAACCCTACTCAGGGGACCAAGAATCACTGGCAACGTGCGAACAAGGAGTTCCACTGTGATACAATTATATCTGGGGGCTTTATTCCTAGCCATGCTAGCCACAAATTACTTGGCGGACTTCTGTCTCAGTAATCTCAGAAAACAAATTCTCAGAGCGAAAACCTACAACTTCCCTTCGGACACATCGATGATAAGAGGTTTCATCGATGATACTTAGGGTGTATCTTCTGGAAGCAGAAGAGTGAGGACACGATCTTTGTTTATTACAACACCATCCTGTTCAAGACAGCCGACAGAAGAATGTCTTTTTTCTTCTTATGACTACGTTAAGACACCCTATGGGTCTTTATTTCCCTACTCTTGTACAAAAGAGCGCCAGGAGTCACGCTTAGAAGACTTAACCTTCTGAAAATACTCGATCCTTTTCCGAGAATAGTCCGCAAGCAAGGCTGCACGCTGATCAGGATCACCCTCAAGGTCTTTTTTTTTCTTTTTCCTGTTTAGCCTCCGGTAACTACCGTTCAGATAATACTTCAGAGGATGAATGACGATGATATGTATGAGTGTAAATGAAGTGTAGTCTTGTACATTCTCAGTTCGATCACTCCTGAGATTGTGGTTAATTGAAACCCAACCACCAAAAAACACCGGTATCCACGATCTGGTATTCAAATCCGTGTAAAAATAACTGGCTTTACGAGGACTTGAACGCTGGAACTCTCGACTTCCAAATCGCTGATTTGGGAAGACGCGTTCACCACTAGACCAACCAGGTGGGTTAAAGGATCACCCTCAAGCTGGTCGGCTCTCCTGAACCGGCCCATAGTCCACTTTATCGAGGTCAACTCCCAAGTCCACCATCCAGCTGCTCTCTCTCGACCCGAACCTCTGGGAATCGACTGATCAGCGGCTTCAACTACCACAGAAGAAAGATTTTCTGCCAGGTCATGTAACGGGAGATCGTCCGGTCTTCGAGCAAAACCTCAAAGCCTGGCCACAAGAATATTAGAAAACTTAGGCCTATCCGCCCGCCTGTGCAGGAAGTGCCCCTGTTGAACAGGGACGTACCCCCTATAGACATCGTGTAGCAGTTTTTTGTCAGCAGTTTTTTTTGGGAATTTTTATAATTTTTAATATTTATCTCTGGTTCATTCAAATTTTCTAATTGCTCATCATGAGAGCCATCTCGGGGTTTGGGATAGAGTATCATATAAATAAGACAGGTCATGAGGAGGGGAGATTTGCTAAATTTTATTTTTTTATGTATAACTGTTAAAACGTTTTTAGGGGTTCCTATACATTAAAACACTCTTTATACATGAACATAAATATTAAATATTAGAAATAAACAAAAAAAATTATTTTCAGTTTACTGTTAAAAATATATGATTCCTTATGAATAAAAAAAAAAAACAAATATGAACAAATTATCTACCGTGCTTTTTATCTTGTATAAAAGAACATAGATGACGCGTGACAGTTGAAAATGTGAATCGACACGTGATATATGAATAAACGAAAGGTTAATCCGTAACGTATTAGTGTATTCAGTCTGATCGTACTTGAGGATACGGTTAAATAGATTTCTTTTCTATTTTAGTGTAACAAAGTAACTGAATAAATACTCAGAGATGTAAAAAAATTAATTTAAAAAATAAAAATTACTTTTTTGCCGATCAGTGTATCAAAGCTACTTACATACCGACGTTAAAATATGTTCTATAAAGTTTTTATTTAATATAAATTCTGCAATGCAGTAAGAGCATTACAATAGAGCAGAAAGTTCCAGAACATTCAAAATCATTGTTTATAAATATCAACTATTTACATGATTACTTTCTTCGTTTGTTCATTTTTAATTGTTTTTTAAAGAGTTTTTCGATAAAGAGTTGTTTTGAAAAAGTGGTTTATCTAATTTGAGAGCAATAGTCTTTTTTAAGTAAAATTTGTCAACAAATTCCATTAATACTTTGTATGTTCAAATAACGTATCAGTTCGAAGGCTAGTTTGATCTGGTATAATTCTACCTAGTGACACATAAAGCATAGAATTATTAGTAAGGCGAACAAAGCAAAAAGTTAAGTATTGAAATAAATTTCAAAATTATGTTTTACAAAATATAATAGTGTATTAGAAATGCCAACGAAAAGGTACTATAAAAACATTAACATCATGAATAAAATAGAAAAAACTAACGTTTTCAAAGAGTAAACACAAGAAGAGCATGGCGTGGTGGAAAGTTTTGTTCGAGCGTTTAAGCGATATAGACTATATTGTAAAGTAACATTTTAAATTGTTTTGTTCACAACGAGATTGCATTACATAATGTATTTGTGTATTAATGTTCACAATTACACACTGCCTCCTTATTAACATTAACGTAATTTTTTTGAATGAGAGATAACTATTTCTGCCTATGAAAAATGTCAACCTTAATCGAAATTTGAACTCAGAACCTTTTACAAAGAAAAGACTGGAATGTTTCAATTCGTCCTACGGTCGCCGTTTTCAGTTTTCCTTTTCCGTCAGATTTTTTAATCTGTATATCGTTATACAGTGTACTCTATATAAAGTAAATTATAGTAATCGAATCAAATTTTGCAAATTACGGTTTAGCAGATCTTGACGTTTCATGACTCCCTTTAACCAAACAAAAAACACAATTTTAGCATTGAAAGATTTCAGAAGGATGTTGACCCAATTTTTTTAATTGATATCTCCAGACCGGATGTACCGATTTACATGAAATTTGACTCAATGATTTCTTTATATAGGGTATTGATGCCACTTAAGTTTGATCTCAATCGGTCAAGGGGACAGGAAGATACGAACCTTAAGGTTCTTGTATCTCAAAAGTTTACTCAAAGGATAACTAATGTGTTTTTAAATAATTTAATCCCCTTTGGTAACTAAGATATTTTATGATACTGTTTTTATGATAGTGTCTTATTGAAACCCGCATAAAGGTAGGAAAGTAAAAAATACTTTTTTAAATTATACTTTTAAGAAGATTTAACTTCTTAAAATAAATTTTTTAATTGTTATTTGTTTGGTTACTAAGTAGTACTATAACCATAGTTAGTAAATTACACTATTAGTTTAAATCTTTCTTTTTACCACTAGCCTTCATTTATATATTGTGATTCCCTTTCATTTTAGAAAAATAGAATAAATATCCGGGTTAACTTCCAAAGATTTTTTTTATATTTTGACTTCAACATTGCTTGGTATTGAATTTTAAACACATGGAAAATTTATGATAAGATAATAATAGTTATTTCCAACAAGTTTCTGTGAGCCTTAGCTCATGTTTGGTAGCAGTCTCTTTATGTTTTTGTTTTTTACCAAGACTTCAGTTTTTTGCTTTACAACATCTTGTGAACGGCTTTCCTTATAATTTTTAATCTTGCTATATTTTAAATAAAAAATTAATAAAATTAAATAAATCAACTTTGTTATGGTGTTTGGTCTTACTCAAACCTCCATAAATGAGTGGAGGGTAAGATCTCTCCCCCCCCCCCCAAATAATTTATGTGTCCTTACTTAAAGTCACATTCTTTTATTTAAATGATTCTATTATATTAGTCACTTTAGATATGTATTTGGGAAATCTCATAGAGGGGTATTGAATAATATACCTATTTTTTTTTTGTCAGTTACCTTTTTTTCTTAATGTCTTTATTTTGATTCATATTACAGAATAGTTATAAAATTTTGTGCTATGATTTCCGAATATTGGTCATTGCTTCCATTTAATTTTACACAAAGTACATATATTTTTTTTAATAATTAAATATATCTTAAGCAGGTAAGTTACTTTTTGATGGTGTTTTTTTATCTTTTCCATATCCTTATAAAGAGAGGGAGACAAAAAATATTTTTTATTCCTTTTTGGCGTTTCTGGACTCAAAATCATATTCCTGTACTACTTAGATAATTTCATAAAATTAATATACGACATAATAAATTTTATTTCGGGTATCTCACTCAGGGGTGGGAAACAATACGCCTAATTTTTTTTTTTTGTTTTAGTCATCAGTTATCGTTTTGCTTAATAGCGTCAGACAGAATTAACCGATTTTAATGAAATTCTGTACTATGAATTCTGAATATAAGTTATTGATGTCATTTATTTTTGGTTACGGATTATTCAAAGATACGGGAATATATTATCATGAGTCTAGTATCTCTACATTTTATTTAAAGATTAGGATAATCTTTTTATGTAATTCAATATTTTTATGGGATTTTTATGGCTTAATATTCTTTTATCAGCAGAGAAAATGTTTACTCTATACTAATCCAGACAACATTTGTACGAAATAAACTATGTTGTTTATGTATATAAATTAGCTGATGAAGTTATTGAAGGAAGGTCTTATTAATAATTTTCCTCCTAAATAATACGTTGAGGGCGAGCCCTAAGTAGCCAGAGTTGCATAACTTTCCTAACTTCCTAAATATAGAACAATTTTCCGGATGCATTAATTAAATTTTCCAAATAGAATTCGTAAATAATATTCATGTGAAATTTCATTGAGTATCATGATATCAAAATATTTATAATTATTTAATCCAACACTAAGCAACGAAAATTATAATAAATGAAAAACGTCAGTATAAACAAGTAATTTTGTTACTTAAGTTATCTAAAAAAAAAAAAAAATATTTCTAGACTGCCAGAGGAACTGAAATTTTTTTATGAAACTTGTTAAAAATAATTAATTTGCGTTCTATTTATATAAATTTCTACTTTAAATTACCGTTAAAAAATAAAAATTAAAATCAGATTTATTTATTAGTACAGCCGGTGTTTTTTTTTTTTTTTTTTTTTTTACCAATTTAATGAAATATTAAGATGATTAAAAGATTAAAGTTGTTTACGATAAATATATTAAATTTAAAAAAGAATTTGAATTTAAGGACAAATAACAAGCTTATTTTTTCTTATAAATTTATGTTTGCTGAATTTATAAGTGAAAGTTGTAGTAAGTTAGTAGACGTTGTTTCCCTTCAATTCTCGTAAAATAAATGTGTTTGGCCTTAAAACATTTTGTTATACAGTCTGTTATTTTTCCTCTGTATTTTTTTATAATTTTTTTTTTTTTTTTTTTAGTTATTTACTCTTCATAAGTTATTAAGGAAGTTAATGTATTTAATTGGAGGATTTAAAAATGAACATACATTTTATACTTATTTATAATCTTTATTTAAATAGAGCAATAACAAAAACTCTCGCACTTACTAAAATGGAATTTAATTACGTTATAATGATAAATTATCGTAACATTTAATGTTATGACAAATAAATTAATGTAAGTTTTCAAAACATTTAAAACTAATTACAAAAATAATAAAGTTGCCTTTATAAAAAGAAATAATGTTCACCTTCTTTTGTTCCTTTTTTTATTTATTTTTATTTTTACATGTTTCTATAGAAAAGAAAGTATTTCAAAACAGCAGAAAATTTGAATGATTTGAGAAAATAACTGAATGATCTTTTAAAGTACTCATACATTAAAGTAATGTTATTTTAGCTTCATTAACTTCATTATGTATATTTGCATATCACTGTACCGACTTTAAAGTGAACTGTATTATAAATATAACAATATATTTTCATTGATTTTTTCTTTTTTCATCATGATAATCTCTAATTGAAGCCTTATAATTATTATTAAAATTATTTTGCCTATTATTTTTTTTCAAGTTTACAACAGGATGTATACCTAATAATAATTCGAAAGCTATATAGCTACAGAGAGAGCGAGTTTGAGGGAGAAAGGAAGGGAGAGACAGGCAGATAAACTGTGTGAATTCAATTAATTTAATCTGAAAGACTAATAAACATTTAAGCACAAATAAGAGACAAAAAAACTATTTTTTGAGGATAGCAAGACAAATAACCTGCAGACTATTATCTCTCTTAACACACCTATCAAAATAAATACAAGTAAAAATAATCAAGAGCATTTTGGAAAAATATGTTATGAAAAGATGGAAACCAAAAAATTAAATACTGAAAAAACACATTGCAAAGGGGTTCCCTGCTCATAATATAAATTAATAGGAATTTATTAGTAGTTATAATTAAAAAAAGAGATAAAATATTGATCTTTATTACGATAATGTGTCCCAACTCACCGCAAATAAACTTCATAAAAACACAAAAAGTAGTGACTGGATAGTTATCGTTTAAATATTTGAATAATAACAAATAAATATTCGCGTAAAAATTATAAGTTGGTTAAACAAAAAAATAAAGGAGACCCTACTGGAAAATAAAATCTTCACCATGAATACAAAAAATACTCGGTGTAAAAACTCTTAGATAATAATCTTTCAACAGTTAAACATAGAAAAATTAATTTTATCAAATGATCCTATCGAAATAATAAATTTTTAGATGTAAAATTACCAAATTTTAAGCCCAATTTGAGAAGACGACTCAGATATATTAAACGGAAAAGGGAGGATTGTGACACATTATTTTAAAGGAAATTGTAAAACAATTTTGACTTAACTTCAGACGACGAAAACCAAACAAAACGGTGGCCATTTAACATTTTTCATAGATAGTTCCAAAGGTGTTTTACCACCGCTCTTAAGTCTTCAATAGTGAAATATCAAAAATATAAAATTTATCAAATGCCTCTACCTCAAAATTATCTATTTCTCCATATGAAATTTCATTTGTAGTGTACTGTAGGCCTCTTTTAAAACTAGGTGTGAAAAATATTAAATTGAGCTATTTTGATTAGGCCTGAATATTTTTGAATTATTAGGCCTGAATTATTTTTGATACGGCCTGAATATTTTAATAGAAAATGTTTAATCAACTTCAAAAAAGGAGATTACGTATTCGTCCCATATATATATAGTGTGTTCTTTAACTGAGGCCAAACTTTAGGAAGTGATTCTACTTAACATACTGAAAAAAAATTCCAGTGAACATAAGTCCGAAAACGCATATTTTTCTGTCAGTCCGCCATTTTGTGTTTTTTAAGAAAAAAAAGTATCTTGCAAAAACGGTTGGAGATAACTCAATCAAATTTTGTATTTTATCTTAAACTAACATTTTTTAGTAGGAAAAAAATAACGATACTCTTTGCTGAAAATTTTCAAATGGCGATCGTTTCAATTTTTCAATCTTAAACATCTTAGGAATTATTAGATATATCAAATTGTGTTTTATTATAAACATTATGAAGCATTTTTTTTTTTTTATGAACAAAACAACACTTAACTCGTAAAAATCCGACGACAACAGTTATTGAAAAAAGTAGGCCTCAAACGATATGGCGGCTATCTTGATTTTTTATTATCGTGACTTTGATAAATGTTTGTTGACTCTGATAAATGTTTGTTTTTTTATTATTGTCAACGATGATAATAAAAAAACAAAATGGCCGACATATCAGTTTAGACACTTTTTGCAATAACTCTATTGTTTGTCGTCGGATTTTTACAACTAAGGTGTTCGGTTAAAAAAAAAATGCTTCATAATTTTTATAACACAACACAATTTGGTATTTCTAATAATTCCTATGATACTTAAGATTGAAAAATTGAAAAGACCGCCATTTTGAAATTTATCAACGAAGTGTATCGTTATTTTTTTGCTATTAAAGAATGACAGTTTAAAATGAATTGCTATTAAAGAATGACAGTTAAAAGTACAACATTTTATTGCGTTATCTCCAAGCGTTCTTGAAAAATAATTTTTTTTAAAAAACACGAAATGGCAGACAGACAGAAAAATATGCGTTTTCGGACCTGTGTTCACTGGACATTTTTTTCAGTATGTTAAGTAGAATCACTTCCTAGAGTTTTGCCTCACAGTTAAAGGACATCAAGTATATTTTTTTTGTTTGTTCGCGCATAACGTTTTTCCTATTTATCCGATTCAAATAAATCTTATTGCAATCGACTCAACTGCTTTTTTCGGTTGTAAAATGTTGTTGAAAAAATATTTTTTATAAAAAAAATCGGTTTGAAAATTGATAAAATACTTTTTCGCCGTCGGGCAGGTACGTAGGAACATTGGAAATCTATTCTGTATGTATTAATTACGTTAGATCATGTTATATGGTCTTGTACGGCAGGTAATGTGAGTCTCTGTACAAGATATGTAGGATCGTTAATAAAATCATCAAGAATCGAGATACCTTAAACCTTTCAGATCCAATATACATTATATGTATTACAATATACATTGCATATATATATATATATGCAATGTATATATATAATATACAGCATCGGTAAGTGCAATGAGAATCTTATAAATGGTCTTGATGTCGGTTCCATTTTTAAAAAAAAATAATAATTATTATTATTCATTGTTCTTTCCTAACCTAGTCTGCTAAATTTTATTTACTTAGTATTCCAGTATCGAGCAGTTATTTTACAGGTATGTAGGACACTTTTCAAACCATCTGTGAAAAACATTAATTACCGTAAAATTTAAATATTGTGAGTGAAAACAGACACAAAATTGTCAGACTGCATTATTTTTGTGATTTACTTTAACAATATTACCCATATTTTAGCAGTTTATCAAATTATTTGAACAAATAAGATGTCAATTTAGTCGCAAAAAAATGCTTAAAATTTCATCTGATAATACATTATTCGATAAAAATAATATTTACGGAGGTTCAAACTTAATTTTTTTTTTTTAGGAGTTGTTTTTTGGTATGTACGAAGTTTGTCTCGAAAGTAAATGTACTGATTTTTTATTTAATTTTCTATTGGACTTACTTGAAATTACAAGTTATCTCCTTCGAAGTATGATCCTTGGGAAGTTACACAGCGGTTCCAACGTTTCTTCCATTGTTCATACCGAAGGAATTTTCCTTAATTATGTGTAGCTCATCGGTTACGATTTTTTATATTTTCCATCGCCCCAAAATGATGACCCTTCAACTGCAATTTCAGCTTAGGGTAGAGGTTGAAATCGCACGGAGCTAGATCTGGGCTGTAGAGAGGCTGTGGAAATAGAGGAATATTTTCCTTCGCCAGAAAATTTTGAACTGAAAGCGAAATTTGAGCTGGGTCGTTACTAGGATTTGAACCTTTGGACTCGCTGGACCCGTTTTTGAAGTCTTTCCAAAAAATCTTTGTAAAAGGCACTATTAACTGTTTGTCCTGGAGGTAAAAAATGTTTTTGCACAATGCCACAGCCGTCGAACAAAACAATAATCATTGTTTTCACCTTCCAGAAGGAAGGTCATCTTCAACATTTTTTCGGTCCACTTTGAAAGCTTTGTGGCACTTAAAAACCATAGTTCTCGATAGAGTGGCACCTCCATAAGATTTGGTTAAAGAATCAATGTTTCTGTGGCAGACTTGTTGAGTTTCACACAATATTTGATAGCGTAACGTTATTCAATATTTTCCTCCATCGCAAACGTAACGAGGTTATAAAACGCGACCACACACGAACAGCAGCAGCGCGCGACTGACTCAACCGATCCAGTTAAAACAAGTATTCACGTGCAGCCATTGTCACTATCTACGCGTTGTTATATATCAAGGACGTTTTACATTATCTGTTCTTTCGAAGGAAAATCAGTACACTTACTTTTGGGGCAAACCTCTCTCACACTCTCTCACTCTCTCTCTATCTATATATATATATATATATATTATCCTTCTAATTTAAATTGTTTTATCTTCTCTTACCGAAAGAGTAGTTGGTGTGATGGTCGCCTACAAAAATGTAGATCGTTTTCGAGGTAGGTAAATTTGCCAAACTTAATTTTTCTATGTTTAACTGTTGAAAAGTTATTTATGGGTCTCCATAATTATTAAAACTGGTTTTTTATATATATATAAAATCAATCAGTTTGGTACATTAAAATAATTTTTTTTCATAGTCTTTTTTCTACAGACTGTCATGCTGATTGGTAAAAATTACTTTAATCATTAGAAAACAATTAGAATGCGAAGTACTATTCACGATAAATTTGCGAAAAAATAAAAGTGAGCATTACCCCAACAATCCATGTGTTAGCCAAATTTTCTCACTTACATTGATTAAAAATTAAATAAAGTAACAGTAGAAAATAAATAAATTCAGAGCATGCCTGTTTATTTTAGTAGATGTGTTAAATTTGGTATGGCACGTTGTCTTGAAAAAAAACTCGTTTTACATTACAAACATGTATTTTTATATATAAATGTAGAATAAATTTAAACAATTTTATATTAATAAGCCAACAATTTTAGATAAAGAAATCCATCTGCAGATTAGAAAATTGTTATTTAAACAAAATAAACTTGGCATTTGTACTTAATTAGGTAATAACCTACAAATTAATTTTATTAAATGATGCGTTTCAGACTTGTGTTATTGATTAGTCCATGAAAAAAATGTAGTAAGGTTAAATAAGGACCTCAAGTAGGTAAGAAAGACATTTATTTACCTTATTAAACAATTTACTAATTATCTAAGGGGCTTAGATATCCAAACCGTGCACTAATACATACTAGTAGCCCAGAAAGTTTAACAACTCATTTCATATTAAAGTTAAAAACCGCTTTCCCTTTTTTCCTGTTTAGCCTCCGGAACCACTGTAAGTTAATACTTCAGAGGATGAATGAGGATGATATGTATTAATATAAATGAAGTTTAGTCTTGTACAGTCACAGGTCGACCGTTTCTGAGATGTGTGGTTAATTGAAACCCGACCACTAAAGAACACCGGAATCCACAATCTAGTATTCAAATCTGTATAAAAGTAACTGCCTTTACTAGGATTTGAACCTTCGAACTCTCGACTTTGAAATCAGCTGCTTTGCAATGACGAGTTCACTACTAGACCAGCCCGGTGTGTTAAAGTTAAAAACCTGAGGATGGACTTATTTTTTTTTTTGTCTTCAGTCATTTGACTGGTTTGATGCAGCTCTCCAAGATTCCCTATCTAGTGCTAGTCGTTTCATTTCAGTATACCCCCTACATCCTACATCCCTAACAATTTGTTTTACATACTCCAAACGTGGCCTGCCTACACAATTTTTCCCTTCTACCTGTCCTTCCAATATTAAAGCGACTATTCCAGGATGCCTTATTATGTGGCCTATAAGTCTGTCTCTTCTTTTAACTATATTTTTCCAAATGCTTCTTTCTTTATCTATTTGCCGCAATACCTCTTCATTTGTCACTTTATCCACCCATCTGATTTTTAACATTCTCCTATAGCACCACATTTCAAAAGCTTCTAATCTTTTCTTCTCAGATACTCCGATTCTCCAAGTTTCACTTCCATATAAAGCGACACTCCAAACATACACTTTCAAAAATCTTATCCTGACATTTAAATTAATTTTTGATGTAAACAAATTATACTTCTTACTGAAGTCTCGTTTAGCTTGTGCTATTCGGCATTTTATATCGCTCCTGCTTCGTCCATATTTAGTAATTCTACTTCCCAAATAACAAAATTCTTCTACCTCCATAATCTTTTCTCCTCCTATTTTCACATTCAGTGGTCCATCTTTGTTATTTTACTACATTTCATTACTTTTGTTTTGTTCTTGTTTATTTTCATGCGATAGTTCTTGCGTAGGACTTCATCTATGCCGTTCATTGTTTCTTCTAAATCCTTTTTACTCTCGACTAGAATTACTATATCATCAGCAAATCGTAGCATCTTTATCTTTTCACCTTGTACTGTTACTCCGAATCTAAATTGTTCTTTAACATCATTAACTGCTAGTTCCATGTAAAGATTAAAAAGTAACGGAGATAGGGAACATCCTTGTCGGACTCCCTTTCTTATTACGGCTTCTTTCTTATTCTTCAATTGTTACTGTTGCTGTTTGGTTCCTGTACATGTTAGCAATTGTTCTTCTATCTCTGTATTTGAACCCTAATTTTTTTTTAAATGCTGAACATTTTATTCCAGTCTACCTTATCGAATGCCTTTTCTAGGTCTATAAACCCCAAGTGTGTTGGTTTGTTTTTCTTTAATCTTCCTTCTACTATTAATCTGAGGCCTAAAATTGCTTCCATTGTCCCTATACTTTTCCTGAAACCAAATTGGTCTTCTCCTAACACTTCCTCCACTCTCCTCTCAATTTTTCTGTATAGAATTCTAGTTAAAATTTTTGATGCATGACTAGTTAAACTAATTGCTCTGTATTCTTCACATTTATCTGCCCCTGCTTTCTTTGGTATCATTACTATAACACTTTTTTTGAAGTCTGACGGAAATTCCCCCTTTTCATAAATATTACACACCAGTTTGTATAATCTATCAATCGCTTCCTCACCTGCACTGCGCAGTAATTCTACAGGTATTCCGTCTATTCCAGGAGCCTTTCTGCTATTTAAATCTTTTAATGCTCTCTTAAATTCAGATCTCAGTATTGTTTCATTTCATCCTCCTCAACTTCCTCTTCTTCCTCTATAACACCATTTTCTAATTCATTTCCTCCGTATAACTCTTCAATATATTCCACCCATCTATTGACTTTACCTTTCGTATTATATATTGGTGTACCATCTTTGTTTAACACATTATTAGATTTTAATTTGTGTACCCCAAAATTTTCCTTAACTTTCCTGTATGCTCCGTCTATTTTACCAATGTTCATTTCTCTTTCCACTTCTGAACACTTTTCTTTAATCCACTCTTCTTTCGCCAGTTTGCACTTCCTGTTTATAGCATTTCTTAATTGCCGATAGTTCCTTTTACTTTCTTCATCACTATCATTCTTATATTTTCTACGTTCATCCATCAGCTGCAATATATCGTCTGAAACCGAAGGTTTTCTACCAGTTCTCTTTATTCCGCCTAAGTTTGCTTCTGCTGATTTAAGAACTTCCTTTTTAACATTCTCCCATTCTTCTTCTACATTTTCTACCTTATCTTTTTTACTCAGACCTCTTGTGATGTCCTCCTCAAAAATCTTCTTTACCTTCTCTTCCTCAAGCTTCTCTAAATTCCACCGATTCATCTGACACCTTTTCTTCAGGTTTTTAAACCCCAATCTACATTTCATTATCATCAAATTATGGTCGCTATCAATGTCTGCTCCAGGGTAAGTTTTGCAGTCAACGAGTTGATTTCTAATTCTTTGCTTAACCATGATATAATCTATCTGATACCTTGTAGTATCGCCTGGCCTTTTCCAAGTGTATATTCTTCTATTATGATTTTTAAATTGGGTGTTGGCAATTACTTAATTATACTTCGTGCAAAACTCTATAAGTCGGTCCCCTCTTTCATTCCTTTTGCCCAGCCTGTATTCACCCACTATATTTCCTTCCTTGCTTTTTCCAATGCTTGCATTCCAATCTCCAACTACTATTAAATTTTCATCTCCTTTTACGTGTTTAATTGCTTCATCAATCTCTTCGTATACACACTCTACCTCATCATCATCATGGGCGCTTGTAGGCATATAGACGTTAACAATCGTTGTCGGTTTAGGTTTTGATTTTATCCTTATTACAATGATTCTATCGCTATGCGTCTTGAAATTCTCCACTCTCCTCCCTATCTTCTTGTTCATCCTGCCTGCCCATTATTTGACGCTGAGTTAATTTTTATTTTACTCTTATTTTACTTATTTTACTCTCCAATATTTTTCAGTTATTCTACGTAATTTTTTCTCATTACTTCCTTTTGCCTTGAAATAACAAAACTAACTAAAACTAAAACTAAGAAAGGTATCGTTTTTTGATTGATTGGTTTAAAATAACCTGCAGCACGTTTAGAGTAGTTACAGAGAAGACATTAGTACAAGATATATACCATGTATAAGGTACATGGTAAAATTCAGGTAACCGGCTCGTACCCTTTAAAAACAAATATTTTAATAGATATTCTAATTGTATGCTGTATTATTTGTGATTTGATTTTTTGGATGTTTACGAATGTTTTTTTATCTTACGAAAGTTTTTTCGAGTAATTAAAAATGTATTGAACTAGAATATATTATTTTGTGGATATTTTCATAAACGGCATATGAAGAGAAATAGAAAACTACGCATACATCCGATTACTGATTGTAAGCTCCAGAAAGAAGAATTTTATCATTTAAATAAGGAGCATCCGAAACTTTTAACTGATGAAAAGAGATTTTTTAAATTATTTTACTATTTATTGAGAATCATTTCAACAAATATCTCTGTATCAAAATTTTGTAGTTTTTTTATTTTTTAAATGAGTATCAATTTTTTTTTTTATTATTATTATTTTATATTTGTTAAAATATGTCTAATATTATAAATTAAATAAAAATTTACACTACATAAATTTTAATTAAATATGAAAAATAAAAATAAAGTACATATAAAATAAAACGAAAAAATTTATTTCAAAAATAATATTGCGTAGCAACCGTTGTATTGTCTGTTGGTTTTCATTAAACTGAATATTTTAACGAAATTCTGTAGACTGGTGAACCAGCTTCTGATGATGGAGACCCCGAAGGCCAAATGATTTGGTAGAACGGTACTTGGAATTTCCATCTGTTTAACACCAGTTTAATTCTTAGTATAATCAGTGGCCTGTACACCGGTGTCTTGTCTGCTGTTACCCTTGAAAGTCTGAACTTATTCTTACTTTGTCGTGTAGAACAATTTTTTAAATCATTCCGTTATATGGATTCATAAATTCTTCCAAAATATATTTGCCCTCATCACAAAATAAGACTGATTAATCTTTTAAAGAATATTTGAAATTAAAAGTTATTTACTAATTTCTCGAAAAAGTAAGATAGAATCCGTTTTTAAATTTATTTTGTGATAAACAATTAGATTACAAGTGATGAAATTAAAAATTTTATAAAATCCACGAAGCCGTTTTGAAGAAACATATTTACTACAGCGCCCCCTGGTGGCTTTTAACCGTAAAACTAATCTAAGAACCTGCTCTAAGGTGATACCTATGTACTGCAGAAAACCGCATCAAAATCGGCTCAACCGTTTTAGATAAACTCATTTACTGCAGTGTCCCCAGGTGGCCTGTAACCGTAAACATGTCTGTCTAAGAACCTGCTCTGAAGTGATAGCTATGTAATGCAAAAATCCGCATCGAAATTGGCCCAGTAGATTTTGAGAAAAATGGTAACAGATATACACACACACACACACACACACACACACACACACACACACACAACCTCTTAACCCAAACGCATATACTGTCTCCGTTCTGTTGTGGGTAAAAAAAATATGAATGGAAAATAAAAATATATAATTTCTATGTTTGCTGTACGAAATTTTGCTGTACGAAGAAATAATGATGGTTATTAAAATCAAAATTTATCAGTTATATTATTAAAAAAATATTATAAATCAATTATCAAACTAAATAGATTTATGCTCTTACCGTAGAATGGACTGAAAATTAAATCAATTGCAGATTCAACTAATTTAACAAATTCACCAAAAAAACTATAAGTTGTTGTCTCCTGGCTACGGCAACTTGCCGCAAGGAGCGCTACCTGAAGAACGACCCATCCAACACCCATCCCGTTATCAGCTACGTTTCATCTGTCTGCCGATCTGAAACAAAAAAATTCCCATCAAATAAAAGAAAGATTTAAATTAAGGTAATCAATTTTGTTTTGTTTTTTTACATATAATAGGTTAAAAGCAACATCTAAAGTAAAAACAAAATTCAATTCAACAGAAATTAAGTTTTAATTAGCAGTAAATCGAGAGTATGGAGGTAGATAAAAGAAAAGAATATTCATGAGAATCAGGTCTTTTCATTGAATTTTCAATCTACTGGATGAAATAAAATAAAGTTAAATTGTATGAAAATTTCACCAAAATGTTAAAATTTAGTTTTCAAATCCATGGAATGTGCTATTAGGGGGGAAAAAATGTATTTTATTGGTGGAAAAAAGATGATTTCAAGACCACAGGCCTTTGCATACTAAAACTAAACTGAGATTGAAGATGTAGAATTTAATTATCAATTCTATTTGCAGTTATTTAACTGTTATCCATATTGAATATTAATGATTTTTAATCAATGCGTGATCGAATCACGTCATATTTTGCCCATTAAATTCTACGGATAAAACTGGTCGTATGGAAAGGTTTATATTGTACAGATTAAAGAAAGATAAATTTAACTTTACTGTTGGTATCGTGTTACAAATAAATAAGCCTTTTATTTAATTTTAAATTTACATTTTATATACAGAGTGTATCACGAAGTTCTCCCGGGTCATTCATAACCTATTCTAGTCTTGAAAATAATGGAAAAAGTTCATATAAACATTTGTCCTAAAATGATTCATTTGTGAGTTATGGCTAGTGAAAATTTTCGCTCGGATTCCAGCTACCCCTATGAAATATAAACTGAATCAGATTTCGTGTAAAGACAACAGTGGTCTTTTTGTGTTGTGCTGAAAAGAAATAGTCTTATAAAATGTCGTATACGTAAAGTTTACTTTCCGATATTACTTTCCGTCGTATGGTGCGAGTGGGGAGGGAAAAAATGAATTTTCTTTAAGTTTTGAGAAATGTAAATTACTAAAATAGCATTCATGTGCAAAATCTTGTGGCTCGAAAATCTTAAAAATAAAATTCATCTATAGAGTTTTGTGGCTCGAAAATCTTCAAAACTATTTGATCAATTTCACTGAAAATTAATTATGCTGCAGTAGGGTATCTTAAGTTGTGCATGTAAAAATTTGATGAAGTTGACCGAGTCGTTTTTAAGTTACGCTCAATTTAAGGTCAAATAAATTTGATCGGGGCAAGTTAGAAACGAGGTTCGTCGTGCAAGTTGAAATGTTGGCCGGCCTCCGTGGCACGAGTGGTAGCGTCTCGTCCTTTCATCTGGAGGTCGCGGGTTCGAATCCCGGTCAGGCATGGCATTTTCACACATGCTCATCCTCTTAAGCAATGTCTAACGGTGGTCTCGGAGGTTAAACAAAAAAAAAGAAAAAAACCTTGAATTGAAACGTTTCTTTATCTTTGGTATTTACTATTAACAATATTGTTCGGCGTATTCAGGTAACGTTACCTACTGTGAGGATCATGATGATTGTGTGTGTGTGTGTTTGAGCGCGACAAAAAGAAACAAAATAAAATAATGAAAAGTCGACATTCTTGCGCAGAACTGCACAATGGATTTTTTTACTTATTTTTATTAATTGATTTTGTTTCTAATAAGTGTTTTCCAATATCGAAATGATTCTTGATTTGATTTAAAATTATAATGTATTATTTCTCAGCCATGTTTCGGCCTGTTTTATTTTTAATAAAAGTGAAATTTCTTAAACTTTTATTTACGTGTAGTCAACAATACTTATATAGATTTTCTCAGAATAAAATTCTCTAGAAATCTTGTTACAAAACTTTACCTCTTTAATGACAATTTAACAAAGCTATTTACGTCAAACTTAATTGTGTTTTGCAATAATTTTCTAAAATATTGTTAGAGATACAGTTCTAAGAACTGTGTTATTCAATTTTTTAGGTAAAAAATTTGATGTGGACACCACATTACTCCCTTGTACGCCTATTAAATTATATATACACATTTAAAAAAAAAATGAAAAGTACATAAAATTTTATTTCAGTAGTAACTTCTGATATTTTTTCATATTTTTTTTATTGCTATTATTGAATTATTATTTATTGTAAAGATTTTTATACAATCAGAAGTTAATAATTATTAATAAATCAATATAATCTATATATTTAAATTAAAAAAAATGAGATGAAGTCGGACTTGAAGCGATGTCCCTTCCCCTTATAAGACCCAAATAGGGGTTTATTTATTAAAATTTTATTTAGCTGTAACTCTGGAACCTATGAAAATAAGTACCACTTATGATATACCGTTGAAAAGTTCTCAATGCTCTCAATGACTGCAGTTAATAAAAAGTTAAAATCCAAATTCATTGAATTTTGGGCTTTTTTGGTTACTTTTGGTCCGGTCGATTGCAATCAAAAGGGGAGGTGCACAACTAGATGTTACAACAGTCCTAAATCCAAAATTTCAACACCGTACAGCTAATCGTTTTCGAATAATGCGAGATAAATACCTACGTACATACGTCACGCCGAAACTAGTCAAAATGGATTCAGGGATGTTCAAAAATCCGTTGAAATCTGGAAACCGAAATATTTCGCGATCACATTACTTCCTTTACTTCGTAGAAGGAAGTAAAAATCATTTGAAACCATCAAACTTATACCACTATATCAGTTAAAAGAATCTAAGTGTGGCTTTATTTTTATCCTAGAAGCAGAAATCACAGAAAAATCTTTTACAAGCTATAATTAAATTCAAAGTTATTTCGGACCTGTGTTTATATGAACCTTTTTCTTTATTTACACTTTTAGAACATGTCTTGAATTTTTTCGTTTCTTCTAAGATACCCATTGAGTTAAATATTTTATTCAAATCAAAATTTGTTCAAAGTGATATTTTTATTATAATAGTGTGCCTAAGTGGAAAATTTTGAAGTTCGAATCCTAGTAAACGTAAGTTGCTTTTGTACGGATTTGCCATACTAGACTGTGGGTATCGGTATACTTTGGTGACTGGAGTTTAATTAATCACACAACTCAGGAATAGACGGCCTGAGTCTTTACAAGATTACACCTCTTTAACACGTCATAAATGTCATCCTCATCTCATTAGGCCGTGGAGGGGTGGTTTATTGTTTGCTATTTGAACAGATTGCAACCTACACATTACATTATTAACAATAATAATTATAATAATGCAAATAGTTTTTTATATATTATCAAATTCATTTTATTTATATTTTTTTAAAGATTATTAAATATAAATTAGACCTATTTTTTTTATTTTTTATTTTATTTTTGTTCATCTAATCTTCTCATAATACCACTAATCTTAGAGGACGAACCCTACTTCCTTTCAAACTTAATATAAACAACTTTGTAAATGAATGATATGAAAATGTTTTTCTACTTTTCCAAATTCTTTATAAGAATTTTTTTTTTAGTACAAAGAGAACGTTCCACAATTACTTCAAAACACCTGAATGAGCTCGATATACTAGTTCCATCCGACCCTTTTTTCTTCACAGCTGAATGTAAATATCAGTGGTTAGTAACATTTATTTTCTAATCTGATAACTTTCACCAATATGTTATATAGAAATTAATTCGTACATCTAATATTTTCAAAACTAAAGATCATGGTTTAAACCACACCAGAACGCATGCAATATTAATTATTATTATTATTATATATTAATATTTATATTAGATATAAAATTTTAATTTAATTAAGTAGAATATAAGAGCATTAAGTTAAGTTTCATCTTATCATATTTTTTTAATTATTACGTTGAAGTTCATGTACGTGCGTTCATAAATATAGAACTAATTTCTCTCATACATTTTCCTTCCTTCTTTGTTTGTTTTCCTAGTTCATTTTTTTAAATTTAATTACAAATTAATTAGTTTTTATTGATTTTACAATGTATTTTTATCTTAAATCAAATATAGAACATTTTTACATCCTTTGTTCTCATATATAAGAACATGTTGATTTTTATCTGACCTTGTTTCCATTTTAGTTTCTTAGGATATGTAGCACACACATTACTGCAAGTTAAATATGAAAAGTCATATACTGTGCATTCAATAAATATTTAAGACGATTTACTTTATAAGTCAGTTAAAGGATCTTAGACTAAAATAACACAGTCATTACAATACCTTACAATTATTAATTTATTTATTTAAATATAAATATTTATGTATGTAAATATAATTCATAAATTGATTAATTTTAAGTTAAAAATTTATTCGTGGGAATTATTTAAAAAATGTTTACTTTCCCTTTTATATAAGGGAAAGAATTTAATAGGATCAAATTTTGCATAAGGAGTATGTTACAGATAATGTTTCATAACATTGATGGGATTTAATTTTGGTCACAATTTGTCAAGTAGAGAAAAAATACGGATCTTATGGGCCCCTGATCTCAGAATTTTATTTAAAGGAACGATAAATATTTTCACATAATTTAATGCACCTTAAAAGATACTTTCTCGTGGTATTCCGTCTTCAAACACCTATAAAAGGGGTTTTCTATAAAGAGCAAACGGTTAAATAGACAAACAATTTTTTATTAAAAATTTTGATTTTTTTTTTTGTTGCAATTGTACCCTAAGTACAGTCAAACTTTGATGATAAAAACGACATTTGGATAAGGTAATCAACTGAGACTTAAATTTGTTTACTAAGAAATTTTGTTTTTTCTTATTTTTCTTAATTTTTTTTTAATTTTATTTTTAATACTGCATAACTTTTAGTCACACTTGTATGTTTACACTTACGTATTTACGTTTATATTTCAGTAGATAACAGGAAGAAAAACATTACAACATTTTTCTAAAAAAAATTAAGTATATTCTTTAGTAAACAAAATGAAGAAAAAAATAATCATACATATTTGGATTGCATTTATTTAAAAAAAATGTATATATAAATATATTTTATTCAGATTAATTATATGTTACAGCGATCATGTACAGTGAGCTCTTCCGTGGACAAGAAAAAGGAAAGTTCAAGAACTTGCTTGGAATAATCAAGGGAAACTGGTGAAACTGATTAAGAAAAGAATGAATATAGTTTATACTATTATTTTATAATAAGCTTTATCGTTTTTTAATTAAGGCCTTCTTAAAAAAAATCTTAATTTTACAATTGTTTATATTTAAATTTTCAGAAGTTGAAACTAAATTAAAACTAAAGTAGTGAAGTCCTCAATTGTGGGAATGAGATTTGTTTTTTATTTTACATTTCTCTATTCATTGTTTTTAAAGTTTTTGCTAAAATATTTTTAATATCAGTATGATATCACAATATATGAGAGCCGTTCAGTAATTAAATACACAAATAACTGTGGTAGCAAAATAGTTGGTAAGAGGATTATCACACTTTAAGAACATTAAGTTGATAACCCTGTAATAACTTTTGATCAGCTGTTTGAGTAAAATTATTTTTTTATAACCTCAAAATTAAATTTTACGATAGCGAGTCCTTTTCAAGTTTGCGAATTAGTTGAACTGTTTAACATGAACGTTATGATCGGTAATTTTTGCTTTCTGAAGGTAAAAAATCTGATTTGGGCAACCCATGACTTCCTTGTACGCCTATTAAATTACATATACACATTTGTTTTAAATGAAAAGTACATAAAATTTTATTTCATTAAAAACTTCTGATATTTTTTTTTTTCATTATTATTCATCATAAAATTATTTTACAATGAGATGTTAATAATTATGAATAAATCAATATATTTAAATTAAAAAAAAAAAAATTTAAAGCGATTAAGTCTGATTCGAACCGATGTGCCTTCCCCTTCTAAGATCCAAATATTTCATTAATTAAAATTCTATTTGTCTATAACTCTGGATCCAGTGAAAATAAGTACTACTTATTACATCGTTGAAAAGCTCTCAGTAAGGGCTTATTACTGCAATTAAGATAAAGTCCAAAATCCAATTTTTGGGGGATTGTGAGCTTTTTGGACACTAATGGTTCAGTCGATTACAATCAATAGGTGAGATGCACAACTAGATGTTACAACAGTCCTAAATCCAAAATTCCAACATCTGCGGTTAATCGTTTATGCGAGATACGTACGTACACACATGCATGCATACATACGTACGTACAAACGTCACGCCGAACTACTCAAAATGGATATTTATGCAGAAATCTGGAAACCGAAATTTTTCGCTATCACAATACTTACTTTACTTCGTACAAGGAAGTAAAAATCGGTTAACATTTACTCTCGCGTAACCAAACAGTACGAACAAAGTTGTATGAACCGTAGACATTTTTACAAGCGGGTAGAAAGTTTAAACACGAACTTCAGTGACTGACGGGCACGTTCTGAACGTGCAATCGAAGTTCAACTCCAGCACTTGAAACTCATAAACTCTTTGGTATGTGTCGACATTCACCCGGCGAATAGCAGCTACATTTTCTAATTTTGGCCTTTCCGGAAACATATACAAATTTTTATCAATTTATCTTCACTAGTTCTTGCTGGGCGTTGATTTTGAATCACTCACGTCGTATTGTTTTTTGTAATATATATTCTTTTTTTTTTATCAGCTATCGTTTTATTTCCGGAAGATTGCAGTTGCTATTATAGCTGAAAAATTACAAGGAAGTGTCAGTATAATTCATTTCATTATTACCAACAAGCTCAAATACTAAAACAAGCGAAGAAGGTTTCCAAGAGGGTTGACAGATCTTGAATAAGGATTGAAGACTTCGCGCGTGCACAGAGCCAAAACAACGCAGCAGATATTTACATACCTGCTTTTTGCATAGTGTTCTAACCTGTGATGAGACATTCATTTGCCATTATAAACCGGGATCAAAACGTTTCCAGCATGAAGTAGAGGCAAACGAGTTAACCAGTAAGTAAAAAATTCCGTATCAGACCAGCAGGAAAAATCATGATGATAATCTTTTGGGATGCATAAGGCCCAGTTTTTGTCGATTTTCATGAAAATCAACGAATACAGAACATACTAATGTGCTTTCCTTAACAACAAAGTAAAGCTAGCAGTGTTGAAAAACCGCTCTAGATCTCAGCGCAAAGGTAACATTTTGCTTCATGATAACACCCAGCCTCACACAGTTCAGATAATTCGAAAAACCATCGACAAATTGAATTGGGAATTATTACCTCACCCACCAGATAGTCCTGACTTGGTGCCACAGGACTTCCGTTTTTTTTTTTTTTGTTCCATTCAAGGAAGGGTATGTAATAAGAAATTATGGAAATGACAACGTCAAAGAAAACTTGCTGAGTTGGCTCCAACATCATGACGAAGATTTCTTTACAGCAGGCAAAAATAAATTGAAACAGAGATGTGACAAGTGATTAATGTTGATGGACATTATGTTGAAAAGTGAAAAAAATATCACATTGATTAAATAGACCGTTTTACTTCCAGAGCAACAGAAAAACTTGTATCATTAATTATTAAATGACTCTCGCATATCATTACCTTAAAATAATAGAATATTAAGCAATGCCGATCTCCGTAGAAGAACCGTAGATCTCTACCTTTCATCCGAAAGATTCTGAGTTCCCTATCGGGATGGGATTTCTTGTCGCTACAAAATTCATCTTTCGTCTAAAATAAGTATGGTAATTAGACATCCGGCTTGTAATTTCAAGGTTGAATAAATAGAAAAATATCTTCAAATCTTTCATTAAGGCAATATAATTATTCACTGTTTTAAAAAATATTTATTTTATGTTATTCTGATAAAGCTTACAATCTTTAAAATAGTTTTCTGTACAAAATAATAAAAGATTATTGAAATTTAACCATAAGGTGGAAAATTAAGGATTGGACACCATAAAAAAACGGATACAAGTTGAATTAAGAAATTCCTATTTAAATCAGTTAAATTAATTATTAAAAGTATTAATTAATGCAGTAATAAAAGTAATAATAATTGATTTTTAAATTTCAAGCATTTGTTACGAAGGGTTTCGTCCTCGACAGATTACAAACGGGAAGAAAATTAAGTGGAACATTAATGTATGTAAGTACTTAAAGAATTATGTAAAAAATATAATTCATATTTTCATTCAGAGTAGAATTTTTTACGTAAAATCATTCTACTCTGAGAAATATTTCAAGATATGGGACCCATGGTGACCGTATCCGAATACCCACCGAAAATGATTGTAACCAAAAATAAATGGTATCACTGAACCATGTTCAGAAAACATCGTGAAAAATTTCATAAAAATCTGTTGATCCAGCCTGAAGATACCAAATAAAACGATAGCTGATAAAAAAAAGAATATATATAAAAAAACAATACGACGTGAGTGATTCAAAATCAACGCCCAGCATGACCTACTGAAGATAAATTGATGAAAATTTGTATATGTTACCGGAAAGGCCAAAATTAGAAAATGTAGATATTCTCCGGGTGAATGTCGACATTCAAATACGTGAAAAGAACAGTCATGACTAAAGCCAAATTTAAAAACAATAATCAAACTTCAAAATTAAAAAAAAAGAAAACTAAAGGACCAGAAAACTCCCTAAAAGCTAAACCATTATAGTGAAATCATCAAAAAAACACATTAATCCCTTCTTAATGTTTACTTATGCACTTACACCGTAAGAAGAATGTATACAAATTTTTATCAATTTATCTTCATCTAGTTTTTTCTAGTGGTTGATTATGAATCACTCACGACATTATATATATATATATATATATATATATATATATATATATATATATATAGAAGATATACACTTTTTTCTTTATTTTTTATCGTTTTATTTGGTAGCTAGATACAGCTGATGATTTAAATTTAGTTCAGTATATTTTTGTTTATTTTAAGAATGATTTTTTTTATTTTAATGTCTGCTTTGATTTTTTTATTGTTAGGTTGAGATGGATTGGGTTTAGTTTATTACTACTATTTAGTTATTCATTTTCAGAATAGAATTTCTCTTTTTTAAATATTTCAGTATTTGTCAATTTTTTTTCTGCTTTATTCGTTTCTTTGATGCAAAGAATAAATTAAATTTATATATTTTATTAATAAAATATAAATCTGGGTTTCTTTTATTTTAACTTCAACATATTTAATTCAAATATATAGGATGAAATATTTGCTCATTTAATATAATTCAAAGAATAGATTTCCAGTACATACCGGTGAGATATATCATAACTTTAATTAACTCTTGCAATAAGAAACCTGTAATAGTGGTCTTAATTTTCAGAAGATTTGTTTACTCAGTATGAAATTATTTCTTGTAACCAGAGTATTAAACGGTAATTCCAGGGAATTCCTAATATGATGTAAAAACCAGTCGTTAAAATGTTTTATGAAGGAGGATCTCAGTAAAACGGATAATCGGTTACTAAATCGAGACTTGGTAGAATTAAATTTGAGTTGGCGTTTTGTTTCATGAAAGATGTTTTCATTACATATAAAACAGGTTTTTTTAAATTAATGTAGATAATAGGTTTTCTTTTTACTTCCGAAGAAATGACTCACGCGTTCCCGTAAAGAAACAATATTTACTTATAAAATAGTTTTTAACTTAATAAAATGAGGGAATTTTTTCCTTTTATTTTAATAATAAAGATTCTTTCTTATGTTGTTTTTATTTATTTATTTACAAATGGAAGATTTTTTTATATTTTAATATAGCATAAAATAAGTAAAATTAAATAAAATAATAAATAAATATTATTTAATTAAATATTAATTAATAATATATACATATTAATATTAATTATATTATATTAAGTAAAATTCAAATTGAAGAGTTAAATCACACAACAACTTCAAATCGTTAACACGTAAACATAATCCAACCGACTTTTTGCTTTTAACTAAGGCGTTCATATATTTAATGTACATGAAATCATTTTCATGTACAACTTTCATTAATGGTTAACGATTTTGACATGTTTTAAAGGTTATGTTATAGATTAGGTTATTGACATAGTTACAAAGAAATTGTGTTCGGCTATTCTGTCTGCAGTTCTTGTAGTTCCTTATCGTCGATTAAATTGTGTAATCATATTTTATTTTTTAATTAACTTAGTACAAGTACTTAAATACTTGTACTAAGTATTTAATTATGGACAATTATTACCATTAATTATCACTACCAAAAAAAAATAAATAAATTAATTTAAAATATATATATATATATATATATATATATATCTGCAACATTTAAATTAATTTAAGAACAGTAAAAAAATGTATTATTTGTAATGAAAATGAATGATTTATTTTTTAATTTTCTGCATAATTTCTTTTTTTCTTTTTGTTTAATACTTTTATTTATAATCGCATCAACAATTAAAAGTTATTAACGACTTATCAGTGTAATGTAATTATACCGGTAAACGTGCAGTCTTGAACAAACTCAGGCCGACTACTCCTGAGACGTGTGATTAATTGAAACCCAACCGCCAAAGAACACCAGTATCCACAATCTAGTATTCAAATCCGAATAAAAGCCTTCGTTACCTAATGTAGGTTAAAAACCTTCATTAGGATTTGAACCTGAGAACTCGATTTCAAAGTCAGCTGATTAAGTCCACGAGTTTACTACTAGACCACCAACCCGGTGGATTAATTTCCTTTTCCTTTATTTTGTTTAATTAGTTTTTGTCATATTTATACCAGGGTGTCATAAATAAAGTGCTCTTCATCTCAATCAATAAATCCTACTGTATTCTATCAACGAAGTATATTTAAACTTGTTTTTTTATAATGCCAGCAGTGAAACTAAAGCTGACTTATTTACAATTGATTTCCGCGTTTCGTTGTTTAAATGCCGTTTTATGCTTGATCACACTTCTGATCGCATAGCTCAGAGTACAAAAAGGTTTATCAGAAAACTGAAGCGAACTTCTAACAAGATGAACAACATCACATACCGCCAATGTTTCGATAAAATTGCTTCGTAAAGTTTTCGATGGTAGTTCATTTCAAAGTACATCTGGTCACCGAGATACCCAGATCTTACACCGGATTTTTTTATTTACGGGAAAGAATTAAAGGATCTGTTTATAATAACAGTCCTCATACCCTAGATGAACTGAAAAATAAATTGTTAACTGAATTTGTAAATGCAGTCACTCCTTTGATACTTCAGCGTGTACTTTCAAACATACTGAAACCAATTCCGGCATGCCTAGAGGGAAATGGTGGCCATATTCAGCACCTCCTGTAAATAAAAATTAAATTATTATTATTCCTCATTCTATCATTGTTTTTTTAATATAATAAATTGAATTTTTGCAAGCTCTGATGCACAGTTTTATTTAGAACATTCTTTATATTTCATTATTAATACACAAACATGTCTTCAGGTAACTTCCCACAAATATTCTTAAACAATTAATCCAATACAAAATTGTACATATTTATAAGAAATTAAAACTTTTGAAAAAATAAAGCAATTATGTTTTGTGCATAATTATTTTTAAAAACTTGTTGAAAATTTCTAAGATCTTATCAATTACAACATAACGTGTTTTTCATTTTTTAATTCCGGTGTGTTTTAAAAAAATCACATCTATAGATCTTATTCATTAGTGGTTGTTAAGTAAAAATAAAACCATTCAATTTAAAAACAATACGAAGTGAAAATGAAACTATACGAGGTTTGTTAAAAAAATAACCAAACCTTTTTAATTACGCTCCAACGAAAGATATTTAGTGACGTGGGAATGACAGAATTGTGTTCAGCATAACCTCCCCTGCAACGGCATGTTCTTGGATTGTTAATATCTCGTTTAGTTTCGTGTTATTGTTATTTGAGTGCAACGTGTTTAATTGTTTGTAGCTTTTTTTGTAACGTGTGATTTTTTGCTGATTGAACTTTTGTCTCAATGTCGTAGCCGTAAAGCCAGCTTTCGTCTTCCGTTATGATCCGTTACGGATAAGTGTTTCATCGTCATCGGCTTGTTCAAGGAGTTGCAAGTAATTGCCTAATTGATGTTCTTTCTGCTATTCAGTCATCAAAACTCACAAACTTTGCTGCAACTCGATAAATGTTCAGTTTTTCAGTCAAAATGTCATGATATGATCCAATCGAGATGTTAACCCTTACTGCAAGTTCTCTGACAGTCAATCGGTGATTTGCACGTACCAGACCATTGGTTTTCTGAACGTGTGCGTCATCAGTTGTAGTCGAAGGCCTTCTTGGTCGAGGGTCATCTTTAATTGACTGATGACCACTTTTAAATCGTGATAACCATTCGCATCATTGCCTACGACCCAGAGAATCATCACCGTAAGTTTGCTTCAAATCTCGAAAAGTTTCTTGAGGTTTTTCCCCAGTTTCACCCAAAATTTTACGTTATATCGTTGCTCCCGAAAATCGCACATTACAAAAATCGCTACTAACACTTAAACATGTTGCACTCAAATAACAATAACACGAAACCTAAACGAGATATCAACAATTCAAGAACAAGTGGTTACAGAGGTGGTTATGCGGAACACAATGCTGCCAACCTCACATCACTAAATACCTCCGTTGGCGCGTAATAAAAAGTTCGGTTACTTTTTGAACAGACCTCGGATACTGTCCTACAAAGCAAAGAAATTATGAGATTTTCATGTACAGTTCGTAAATTTCGGTGTTGTTTTCGGTCAAAATGAAGTACCATGCTGTACAACAACTGTAAAACTATAGCTAAATTTGAGAAAATTTGCGAAGTTAATCATTTGCCCACCGGTTCTAGTGGTTAATTCATCATCGAAAATCAGCTGATTTCAAAGTCGGGAGTTTCAAGATTCAAATCCTAGTAAAGGTTTAGTCTTTTATACGGATTTGAATACTAGATTGTAGATATCGGTGTTCTTTGGTTCAATTTACCACAGATCTTAGGAACGGTCGATCTGAGATTGTACAAGACTACATTTATAGGAATCATCCTCATTCATTCTCTGAAATAATACCTTACGGTTTTCCCGGAGGCTAAACAGAATCATATGAAGACGTAAGGGAGAGGTTAACAAAAAAACATTACTGCTGTTGCTGAAAGTGTCACTGGAAGTTTAGGTTTGCCAATTCCAAAGACGTTAACAACAACAATTAGCAATCTCAAAAGCTAGGCTGCCTCTTTAGGCAATTTATATAAAGTTTTTGGAAGACATGCTTACAAAGTGCAACTAATGCAACAATTGCAGCCATAATACCTATTTCAATGTAATTGATTAGTTATTAAACATACAGGCAGCTACGCCAATTTTTTTTTAAAGAAATTTATCGTTAATGATGAGACCCATTTCCTATTCAATGGGTTCGTGAATAAAGAGAACTGCCGCATGTGAGGCTCAAAAACAGTAAAATAATTGTCAGAAAATATCTCTATTCACAAAGACTGTTTGGTGCGACTTATGCTCCGGTGGTGTGATGGGCTAAATTTTTTTGGGAACGATGAAAGTATTGCGGTTACAGTCAACATAGAGCTCTGTTGTATGATACTAGTTGACCTTTATTTGTCTAAATCGGATGAAGTGGATGTGCCCGATATTTGTATCAGTAAGATGGCGCTAATAGTCACACCAACTGTTAAACTACTGCATTTTTGCGTGAGAAGTTATCAAGATGGATTATCTTATGAAACGAAGACATCGATTGACCGTATGTCTAGATTGTGCCAATTAAAATCTCTTGACTTTTTCCTTCGGTGCTTTGTATAGGAGCAAATCTATACTAATAAGCCAAAAACAGTTCAAGAATTAAAATAGAATATTCAAGCTGTTGTTGGCAGAATATTTATCGGATATCGTGTTCCACATTTAATCACGCCTTTTTTTTACAATGAAATAGAAATAATAATCTTTCAAAATAATATGTTTCATTATTAATTTAAAATGACATCTCTTAACGGATATAAGACATAAATATTAATAAATCATAAATCTTTCTAATGCGTAAGCGGAAATCCATTTTTTACATTTACTTCTATAAAACGCAAATGAAGTAAAACATGTTGAAAAAATAAGAGAATGAAAAATTAATATACGTTAAGGCAGCGGAAGATAATTCATTCCTATCCTTGCTGGTAACAATTTGACAACGGCATTAACTTTTTTCTAATAGCGTAGAATTTTGAAATGAATAAAAAATAGTATATAAAAATATCATGTTTCTGACCTTCAATTTCATTCTGGAATTTTATCCTAAAGTAAACAAATAAATACCCCGTAAATTAAATTGCATCTTCTTGTTAAATAATACACGTCTTGTATTCTGGTGATATGTATTACACTGTTTTTCGTCATTATGTCCAACACTTTAATTATGTTAACGTACCTTTTTTGTGACTTACCAGAGCAAAAGTATAAAACACATTTTATAAACACGTAGCTTTTTATTACCTTTTGTATTTTATTTATTGAATTTTATTATTAATATAATAATAATTATTATTTTTTAATTCTCGATATGTTGTAAATAGATTTAAAACATTAATTCTGAATGAAAAACTAGCCTATTAACAGTGATTTATAATAAATACAAATTTCCTATCGAACAGTTAATTTTTAAATATTATTACAATAAATATACATCTTAAAAAAGAAGTAAAGATAATTTTTATATTGTTAAATGGAAAAAAAATGACAAAGTAAACGAATGATTTTCGACAATAATAAAAATAATCATGCATTTTGGGAATAGGTAAGTGTAAGTAAGAAATGCCTATTTAAGAACCAATTATTAAAGTTCAAGATTTTTAGTAGAGTATATTACAGGAACTTGAAGTTGAAGCATGTATTGTTAATTTGAATGCTTAAAAAGAAGTCATAAAATTATAGTCAAATCTTTGGCGAGGGTAATGAGATTTATTGTAATATCAAATTATTGTTCCTGGTTGAAGATGTGTGTGTGGGTGTATGTATATGTGTGTGTGTGTTTGTGTGTGTGTGTGCGTGCGTGCGTGCGTGCGTGTGTGTGTGTGTGTGTGTGTGTGTGTGTGTGTGTGTCTGTGTCTGTGTAGAGAGAGACTGAGGGGAGGAGAGAGTCCGTAAATAATGAAATAATGGTGGAGTTTCAAGCAGTCATAATTTTCGAACAAACCATGACAGAGATATGAAATATAGTCAAAATAAAGAGAAACTATCTTAATTTTCGTTACTTAAACTAGTTCTAGTTGGGAACCAAAGGAAACCATATTGAAATCTACTAAACAGGTAAGATTCTTGTAAAACTTTTCTTCATTTTGATTTTTCATAATTTTTGTCATATTTTTTCTAAAACAATGTTTTTTTTGAAAACCCACATTATTTTATATACACATTGCATATTATATACATATATGTACTGTGCATATTTACATATATACAATACGGATGAAGCTGGGTAATTCTTCAAATTTATGTCGTCAAAACCTCTGATTAACTTAGTCAAAGGTTATGACTTTTAGTAGGTATGTAGGCGATAATTTAGTAATCTATTTCCTATCTTTGTTTCCTTTTTTAAGGTCAAAGCAATTTTTTTAATATTGTAATTTAATTTTATTAGAAAATCTCTAACAATAAACTGATTAAACCATAGTAATATGTAACTTTTTCATAATACTATTTACATGGAACGATCTCTTTTTAATTGGAAACTTGCTAACTTACATTTTTTTATGTCCGAATGATTTCCGCTTTTTGTTTTACTGCATTAAGTTTTCTTGTAATGAATCCAAACCTTTCCCTTATTTTGTAATATTAATACGTTTTCTCTTTTCTATTTTTTCTTCTATAACCGTTTTGTTTCAGCTTTATATTTAGTTTTAAGATAAATGGTACATAATATTCCGGCCTCCGTGGTGCGAGTGTCTCGGCCTTTCATCCGAAGGCCTCAGGTTCGAATCCCGATCAGTCATGGTAATTTCACAAGCTTTAAAAATGTCACTTCATCTCATCCTGTGAAGCAATACCTAACGTTGGTCCCGGAGGCTTAAAAAAGAAAAGAAAGGAAATAGTACATAATATAACGAGTGAAATGTTACAAAACAACTGTAGCTAAAGAAGTTTTTAAATGATATAAATCTTTGTATAACAAACAAAATTACTTATTCTTAACAAAATCGAAAGTTGAATACGAGTAAAATTTTACTTTTTATTTGAAATAAAACATTCATACAAAAAAATTGAGTATTAATATTTTTTTTTTTTAAATTATTTTTTTCTTTTTAAAGGGAACATATGCTCATGATTTCAATTTATTGGGTATAAGTTTTAAAGATGAAAATTGATTTCCTTTTGTACACAGTCAAATCAAACTCGTTAATCTGCAAACGTAAACTACAAAAACAAAATTACCCTATTTATAAACGTACTGAATTTTCCTAAAAGTATTATCATTTTTGTCTTCTCTTATTGGTAAAAGATAAAGAATGAAGTTAGTAATGTTTTAAAGAAAAATAAATAAATTACGTATGTTGTTATTGTAACTGAATTGTTATTCATAAAAAAAAAAATAATCAATCTATTATTTAATTGAAAGTCAATAATATTTTAATGATCCACTAATTTAAAGTACATCAAGCGGAAGAAGACAAACCTTAACGAAACTGGTCATACAAATTTCGATAATAATACTACGTGTCCCAAAATGGATCATCCTCTTTGAATTATTTATATTTAGGAAAATATTGAATATAAAAACTGAAGATTAATTTTATATTAAAGGTTTATTTATGAAGTTTATTTTACATACCAAGTCATAGGCGCCCAATACGCCCCCCTTGGGATGCACAGCATACGGTACGTCCAAACAGTTGTAATCGAATTGATCCCATATCTTAGTAAGCGTTTCTTTATTCACTGCTGCCACAGTTGCTGGTATGCGGTTGCGCAGTTCAATCACTGTAACCGGAAGGGGTGGCACATAGATGGAATCTTTTACAAAACCCCACAAGTAAAAATCGGACACAGTGAAGTCTGGCGGTCTTGGAGGCCAGTAATGCAAAGCTGAATCGTTAGATCACTCTCATACGGCCGATCAATCGTTGAGAAATCCTATCGTTAAAAAATTCTCGAACGTAACAGACTTCAGTGAGGTTATGCTACGTCCTTCTGAAAAATGAAACCTTCCAAATCGGTCTCTAATTGAGGGAAAAGCCAGTTTTCAAGCATATCGGGATATTCTCGATAACAGTGTTACCGTAACATTGGTCTCTAAGGAAAAAAGGGACCACGCACCTTTTCCCGAGAAATTGCAGAAAAACCATTAAATTTGTAAAAGTCTCTCGTTGTACAAATTCATGTGGCTTCTTCGTACCCAATATTGTAACATTGTAGCGGTTTACTTTTCCACTTAAATGAAAAGTAGTCTTGTTACTAAACACTAAGCGTGTTACGCTATATTGTTAAAAGCAGTTCAAAAGAGATAAAATTAATTCTGTAATTTCATTCCGAATTAAGGTTAAAAAAAATATATATTTAATTATAAATAATACTTCTATATGGTACATGTATAAATTTAAGTTTTAAATTAATAATTTTCTACAAATATAAATTTTTAATAATTTTTGTTAAATTATATCATAATGTCCAAGTTATTATAATAATGTGTGTTTAACCGTTATTACATACATCCTATTAAACTAAGTAAAGCATATAATCATCGTTGGCAACATACACGGTTAGCGGTTTTTATGGTCAGTTGGCGCAATTAACGTTAGGTTAAAATGTAGTCATCGTATAGCCTATTAAATAACATTTATTCATCGTGAACTAGTTTCATAAACAGTTATCAAATAAACAGTAGACCTAATATTTTTTTTATATTTGATTATATCAAATTTTTACCGTTTATTTCTTAAGTAAATACGTCTATATGTTTGAAATAATAGTAAACTTAAATTTTTTAAATTAATTGAAATGTAAAATATATATTTTATTAATACTAACATTTAAAAAGATGAATTAAAAAAAATTTTAAACCAATTATTTTGTAAATGTAAATTTTTTCAAGTGATTTCCAAACTATGTGTTTTTTAGTAGCCGTAAGTGTTGGCATTTGTTTGTTTATAATTTGGCTCGGTCTTCAGGAATAGAAATTTTAAAGAGAGATAGAAAACGTACATATACTAACATATATACACAGTGTTAATAAAGAACATTAAAATAACTTTTCAAAGGTTAAAAATAAAAAAAATAAAATTTAGTAAATAATCCCACCTGGAAACGATCAATTTTTTTGGTATGGAGACCAACATATACCCGAGCCCCCCCCCCTCCACCCCCATGGGAAGTAACTAATAATTTTAAATAGAAAGAATAGTGTTATAACAAATAATTTTAAAAGGCGTTGAAAAAATATTTGAAATAAAAGACATACTACAAATTCTAATCAAAATATTTGCAATTTAAGGTTTTTACAGCTAATTTCGGAAGTTATCTTATTATCTCTTAAATAACTACTCAAAAGTGAAATGTTAAAAAAAATAAGATTTAGCAAATACTACTACCTCAGAACATTCTATTTTTTTGGTACGAGACAATTACTTGCAGTGTATTGTAGGCCACCTTTGAAACTCAATTGTATAAAAAAATCTTGAATCGCTGCCATTTCAGTTAGGGTTGTAGAAACCTGAGCTGTTTTGCATCAGATCTTTTGTTTTACATTCCCTATAAAATGACTAGTTTCAACACTATTTCCATTTCAAATTTTTGAGTTACTTCTCCACCGAGGACGTTGGATGTGATGGTTTCATATCGAAAAATAGGTCGTTTCGAGGCAAAGGAATTTGATAGATTTAATTTTTCTGTTTAATTGATATTTAAGGGTTTCCATATTTGTTAATTCTCGGTACATAAGAGGGAAAGGAGTGCTTTCAAAATAAGGCTCTTTTGAATTTGTAGTCTACATACGCATTGTAAAGAGATGGCGCTTGCGTAGTAGTTATTTCGATTAATAATCAGTAATAATAGTTATTTTGTTGTTATTTTTGTATGTTCATCCATTTACAATGAGTTCTACAATTCGTGATCCCACCAAGTGTGAAGTACGAGGAGTAATCTGATTTTTGATGGCAGCTGCTGAAATTCACAGGCAAATCTGTGATGTTTATGAGCCGAATATTATGAGTGACGCTAGAGAAAGTCGATGGTGCCGTTCATTTTGTAAAGGGCTAAAAAATGTTGATAATGAAAAACGTAGCGGCCCGCCAGAAGTAATAACAGATTATTTGATTAAAAAAGTTGACAAAAAATTCAAGAAAACCGGTGCTTTACCTTGTCATATGTTTTTGATATTTCCTAATATTTCATAATCTTTGATTTATGAAGTCTTATCTGTAAAGTTGGGCTCTAAAAATTTTGTGCCAGATGGGTTCCGATCACGTTAACCGACAGAGAGGAAAACTTTCTTGCTACAGCTCTTAAAGTTTTATTGCGTTACGAAAACGAAGCTGTAAAGTGTTTAATCGCATTATTACCGGAAATGAAATCTAGTATTTTATTCGAATGTCAAGACAAAACAGCTGTCAAGCAATGGCAGCATCTTCTAAACCGAAAAAGTTCAAATAAGAACGTTCGGTAAAGAAGCTCATGGCTGCTGTTATTTCTTTATTTTTTTGGAGAGAAAAAAAATATGTTTTGCTTGTCAAATTTAGTGATCACAGGGCTACTGTGAATGTCGAAACGTTAAAAATGTTAGAAGTGCTATAACAGAAAAACGACGTGAAACGTTATCCTGGGGAATTCTATTTTTGTATGACAATGCCTGGCTACACACGGCAAAATGTGCGTTAAATTGAAACCCAACCACCAAAGAATACCTCTATCCACAATCTAGCATTCAAATCCATATAAAAGCAAATGCCTTTACAAAGGGCTCAATCCCTAAAACTCTTGACTTCGAAAATCAGTTGATAATTTATAGTATTTTTACTACAAGCCCACCCTTGCGATCTATATATGGTAAAATTAGTTTTTATTTCCAAGCCTTCTGGTAGAGAAATCATGTTATAAAAGTTCAGATCAAAAACAATTTTCACTGTGAATCTATAGGTCTATAAATAACTTAGACTTAGGTAAGTCTAAGTAGGTAAAGAATTTATTTAATTTTGTTTATTAAATTTAAATATATTAGAATTAATTAAAATCTCATAAAAAAGTTTTCAGTCACATTTAAGCGGTTAAATAATTAAAAAAAAATTATTAATGAGATGTTAGATTTTTTTTGATTTTTTATTAAATTAAAGCATCCATATATTTTAATTTAAAAAAAAAAAATAATTTAATTGAACCCGTTTTATAGATATCCAGTGGTAATTTTTCAGTTATTTAATTCTTTCACCAGTTGTATAGGAATGTTAATGAACACAACCGAAGAAGGAACTAGTAAGTAGTTTCGAAAAGAACTTCTCGTAGTAAAGGTAAAAAAATTAAATCGTACTTTTATAAAATCGTACTTAAAATAATAAAAAATCGTACTTATAATAAATCGTACTTTTAAAAATCGTACTTTTAAGTAATCGTACTTTTATTAAATGATGGGTTATTAAAAAATAATAAAATGTTTTTAAGTTATTAAATTGTGTTATATCACTATGATGTTTATTAACTGTTGGCTATGTGATTGATTATTTAAACAATGCATTGACTACTTTAATTTTATCATTAGTTTAAGTTTTCTGTTTATACATTCAAGTAGTAACATCCGATTTTTGTGTAAAATTAGTACGTACAAAAATGATGGTAACTTAGAAACATTGGAGAAGTTTTGAAAAAAAAAAATTCATGTATATTTATATATATATATATATATTAGATGAAATTATCTCATTAATCTAATAAATTAAATTAAGGGATCTAGTATTTTGAACACTTCTTACGTTGCGGATCCAAAAAGCCAAAGCAGAAGCTGTTGTGATATCTTACATACTAGGAAGGCACACACTCACGAGTTCCATCTGTATGATAATTTCAAAAAGAACGCTGCTTATCTACATTGTAAAATAAGAATAATAAATATATCAGATAGTTGTAAAAAAATTTCTCCTTTTTTCTAGTAAGCAGTAGTTTACATATTATAAAATTCTGATTTAAAGTTTTCCATGTTAGATGATAATATTTTATATACTTTTCTAAAAAATTTCTTCTTTGTGGGAGAAGATCACCTATTAACACGTAATATCTTTATTTATGTAGATTCAGTTAAGTATGGGAATTCTTAAAAATATTGCAACAGTTAAACATAGAAAGATGAAACTTAGCTTAGGTTCTATATCTAAATGATTTATTTTTCAGTTAAGACCATTATCCCTTTAAGTTACATGGTTACGTGGTGAAAACTAACAAATTTGAAATGGAAATGGTAGTAATTTGACGTATAACTTTAAAGAGCATAGAGAAACAAAGATTATGACAAAAAATCTTGAGCTATGATGACCCTAAGCAAAATAAAGGCCATTTAATCGTTATTTTACAGCTAGTTTAAAAAGTCTGATGTGGACACTGCATGACTTCCTTTTATGCCTATTAAATTACCTACACACATTATTTTAAAATGAAACTACATAAAATTTGATTTCATTAATAACTTCTGATATTTTTCTTTTTCTTTTTTTTTGTTATTGAATTACTATGTATCGTAAAAGTTTTTACAATCAGAGGTTAATAATTATTAATAAATCAAAAAATACACAGGCATAAACACTAGTCCTAATTGAGGACTAAAGTTGAATATCGTACATGTTTGGTTCATGGTTAATAGATAAGATAGATAAATATTCATCCAATTGTGCTAACATAATTTTGATACACTCTGTATATATAATAAATAAACAAACAAAAAAGTACCTTTAGACGATAAAAAAAATCACATTTAAAAAACACAAAATAAGTTTCAAGAGAGAAATTTCGTAAACTTTCAATGAAGTTTGCTGATATTTAGAAGATTTTTAACTAAATAAAATTGCAAAAGATCGATGTTACCGAGTGTAAGTACGCTAAGCCGCAGAATTTGATAGGTTCGTTTTCATTGATGATGTTTCTTTAAAAATAACAATAACTAAGTTAAAACATGTTGGGCTTTGATAAACTAAAATAAACTTCAAAAGGAACGAGTCGATTTATTATAATCATATTACTACACAGTATGTATGAAATGTATAAAACCTATTCTACATCGTGTTAATAAAGTAAGGAAACTCTTAAGTAAAATTTCAACAATTAAATTTAGAAAGATGAAATTTGGCAGATGCTCCGACTTTAAATCAAACAAATTTGGATTTTGGACTTTTTATTAACTGCACTAATAAGCCCTCATTGAGAACTTTTCAACGATATATCATAAATGATACTTACTTTCATCGGTCCCAAAGTTATAGCAAAATACTTTTGATTAATGAAATATTTGGATCTTAGAAGGGAAAGGCACATCGGTTCGAATCAGACTTCATTTCTTTTTTTTTAACTTTTTTTTTAATTTAAATATACTGATTTATTAATAATTATTAACATCTGATTGTAAAAAAAAAAAGTATAATAAATTATAAATCAATAACAAAAAAAATTAAAAAATATCAGAAGTTATTAATGAAATAAATTTTATGTACTTTTCATTTTAAAAAATGTGAATTTGTAATTTAGTAGACGTACAAGGAACTCATGTGTTGTCCACCTAGCTGTAAAAAAAAATAAATGGCCTTCATTTTGGCTAGGGACATCATAGCTCAAGATTTTTTGTAATGATCTTTGTTTCTATATGGTCTTTAAAGTGATACGTCACAGTACTACCATTTCCATTTCAAATTTGTTAGTTTTCACCATGTAACCATGTAACTTAAAGGAGTAACGGTCTTACCCGAAAAATAAATCGTTTTGATATAGAACCTAAGCTTAGTTTCATCTTTCTGTGTTTAACTGTTGTAATGTTTTTAAGAATTCCCATACTTAATAAAAACTGCATAAATAAAAATATTACGGTTTACATACATGATATTCTCCCACGGAGAAGAAAATTGTTTATGTGATACGATTTTACATGGTGTCCCACGAATAAAGGAAGAAATTTTCAAGACATGTACTGGTAAAAATAATGAAAACAGCTTATATAAACATAGGTCTGGAAACGTTTTGTTTTCGAGTTACAACTAGCGAAATATTTCGCCCGGATTTCAGCTTTCTAATAAAAAGAAATCCTACTGTAATTTTTTTACTGTTTTTTCAAATAAAAACGGTAATTATTGAAAATAATTTTAAAAGAAATATAAAATTTATAAAACAATATTTTAGCTGTGTGTATTCAATTATTTACACAGGTAAAACGAAATAATTCCATAAAAGCTTTCTTATGTTATATTCTTTTTTAAATAAGAGTATACATTATCTGATAAATGATTGTATGTAAACCAAACTGCCAAATATTTGAACCAAACACACAGTAAAATTAACGATAAAAATTTAGCCTGATCAATCATTTTGGTATTTTTTATTCGACATTATTATCAATGCGGGAATCTTAATTTTGATAAATTTTATTGTTTTTCGGGAAAAAGTCTTAAAAACAAAAATAAAACGATCAGTTTTTTAAAGACAAATTTAATTAATAAAGTATGTACACATAAAACTGATTTGGTAATAAAATAAGCAAATTACCGATTACTTACCGCTGTCATAAAAGGAGTAATTAATTAATTTTCAAACTCATAGGAAAATATATAACACGACTGGTACAATATTGTAACACAGAACGAAATTTTAATTTCAATAGTAAAATTAAAACTTTTCATTTAAAATCAACATCTATTTTATAATTTAATATTTTTTTATGTAATCTAATTCATTTTTAATTATGTATTACTTACTAAATAAAATAAAAAAGTTTGAATTACTATTAATATTAGAAGATAAATAAAAAAGGTATTATTATAAAAAAGTGTGTGTGTGTGTGTGTGGTGAAATTTATGTCAAGTAAAACCGGAAATATTAGAATATATACGGACGTTATAAAACTAGCGAATTAGTTTTTCTTCTAATACAAACATTAATATTTGCGGAAGTAGACCACCTATAACAAAAAATGACCTACTCAAACACTTTCTTCTTCTTTTTCTTAATTTAATAAATAGGGTTGTAAGATTAAAATCTATTATCAAAAAACGATCAAGAGAATCTAAAAACATTCATTCATTAAATTATAATATTCAAAGAAAAATTTACATACCTTATTTTTCATCTAGATATTTCTTTATTTCATTTTAAAATATGCATTTTTTTCTTTCAAATACCACTTTTATAAATATATACATCAGTTGCAATCTATTTTATTTGTAAAAAAAAATGGTATTTGTCAAACAAATTAAAACATTAAAGAAAAATAAAACTGGTTCACAAAAACCCAGTATAGATCTGCATAAACATCATTTTTGCAATCAAACTTTAAAAATCTCAAAAAATATATAAAATAAAACAATTTTTCATAAACTACTGTAATTAAACTGAACAAAAAACCAAAAAATTTCGTGACTTTTCCTGCTATAAATAATAAACATTAAAGAATTATAGCCAAAAAAATAGAATGTATATGTTTTACAGGGTAGGGAATAAATTTTAAGAAAGTTTTTTAAAAATATTCATATATAGCTTAAGTTTAACAAATTTAAGTAAAGTTTTCTCTAAAAACAAGAGATAAATATTAAAAATTAAAATAGACATTGCTATTTGATATAGAATAATTACTAATATAAGATAATTAAAGAGCGTGCGGGTGACAATTTTGTATATAATATTTTTATTTTTTTTAAATTTATTTAATACGTATATACATAAATATAAAGCATATGACCCTCCCGGTAACGTAAGGGATTCCAATGCGAGGTCATACATCTTAATCGGTTCAGCCGTTGAGCTGCTGTTGTGGAAAAAACATACATACACACACCCTAAATACATTACACTCTTTTTTGTGTAGTCGTGTAATAACACCCGCTTCAATAAAAGCTAAAATAAGAAAAAGGAAATTTTCAGAAAACTTTTCTGCATTCCGGGGTCTTTAATTTAAAGATATTGTAGACATTTCTTGATAGCTTTATATATAAAGTATAAACTTCCAAAAACCGAAAGGAGATAAAGAAAAAGAACAAAAAACATTAGCTCCATTTTAAACGTGGGGGGTTGATTTTTTAATTTTTTTTTTTTTTATTGATGGTAATGAATTTACTTTAATAAAGTTTTCTTTAGAGACTGAAAAAAAATCAAGACTTAGTTTTTCGCAATACCCGCTCCCCTTAACGAATTTCGAAAAAAATTTAATATGATCAATGTCTCGTATATAAAAATATTTGCTTTTTTCTCTCTCTTAAATACCACTTTTTTTAAAGATATGCATATACAGAGCCAACTCTATGATATATCTATATATTATATATTTATCTGTATATTACATATTTGAAGAAACAAATCGAGGAGTCGATATTTGAAGAAAGTCGGTTTGGTTACTCCTGCGATATAAAGCCAAAAGCAGTATGACACATACATTCGAGAATGTACATACATTCATATGTACATATGTACACACACGTATTATTGATCTAGATGATCTAGTTGGGCCCTAAAACATAAAGATTTGCAAAAAATCCGAAATCTCTTTTTTTACACGATCACCGTACATCCGTTCTGTAATATAGCTATTTTACTATATTCACCGGGAAAGTAAAAATATATGTATAAATTATTTATGAAATTAAAAGTCAACCTAAAATTATATGTCTTTCACGCTTATATACATAGTAAATATGAAAATATTTAAGTCTGGATCAGATTTCTGGGCTAATGCTACTGTTTGGAAATTCAGTAGCATATTTTTAAAAAAATGTTCTACTGGTGAAAATAAAAGATATTTAATATAAACATAGGTTCAGAGACGCTTCGTTGTGTGCTGGTTTGCCTGATTTCGGTAAAATTATTTCGGACTGTAATTCTTGGAACCAAATTAAGGAGAAAATTTATATGAAATCTGACTTGAAAAATTAAAAAAAGTACTATTTTTAGTAGTTTTCGAGAAATTTGGAGTAAAAGACAAAAGATTGGGGTTGAAAAAACTATTTTATGTTAAGCGTAAATAATTTTGTTAAATAGGTAATAAACACGCAAAAATTTTAAACAGAACTTGTACAGAATTTGATTCTAAAAAACCGTATTTAATAAAGACCGTAGAAACTTAATTGAAACGTAATAATATCGAAGTTTATTGAAAAGAAAACGTAATTTTAACAAAACAAAATTTTCAATTTTACAAAAGAAAAGAATTTAAATATTTTAGAAAAATTAACAATCAAAATTTTAAAAAACGATTAAAAATCAAATAAAACAACTCATCAATAAAAAAATTTATTAAAAGTTTTTATACGAGTAGCTAATTATTTATTTTCCTAATGTATACTAATTAACTAATGAATAATAAGCAACCCCCCTCACGACCATATGGTCGTGTGGGGGTATATAACCGGGGTGTCTTTCTGGCCGACCATTTCTAATACCTGTAGTTATTGAACCCCAACGACCAAAGTATACCAAATTACTAGACGGTATCCACTGTCTAGTATTTAAATCCGTATAAAAGCAATTAAATTTTATTAGAATTTGAACCTCAGAACCTTCCAATTCGAAAATCAACTGTTAAATAATGATTTTCGAGACGAGTTAATCATCAGAACAGACCGGTGGACAAAGGGTAATTAAAAATTAATTTTCTCTAAATTTGTTTGAAAAAATTTATTTCATAAGTTGGTAATGCTAATAGTTTATTCCAACAACTAAGTTGATTCTAACATTGATTCTATTTTAGTATTTTTACGCTAACGAAACGCTTCCGAACCTATATTTATATGTACTTTCTTCTTTATTTTTACCAGTAGAACATGTTTTGAAAGTTTGCTACATTTTATTGAAACACTCTGTATAATTTCAGTATAATTTTTCTGCGTTTTTTTAACGTTTAAGTGGTTCATAATTTATTCAGTTATTTAAATATTTCTTAATTGAATTTCGGAGAAATAGTATTAGTGAAGCAGTTTGATGTATCTCATGTATTAGAATTCTCACGGCAAATATAAACCTCAGAGAAAATACTTGTATAATCGTTATATAATTTTTTCTGAGTCAAACTAATTTTAGGTCGAAAACTTTTTGAATATAAGAAATGTTATGATAGTATATATTATAATAATACAATTCTAAGCGATAATATGACTAACAAAATTACTACGTATTGGTTCTTGACGGTCGTCAGCGACACTAATTTAAAAAAATAAAAACTTTTCCATCTATAAACCGTCAATATTAACAATAAAAATTAAGCAAATTATACATATTAATAATGATAAACAAAGACCCGGAAAAAATAGCACTAAAATTTAATAAAATCCTCAAAAAAATAAAGAAAACAAAACAAATCATTACAAACAGAAGGCACATTATTCAACAGTCAAAGGGATGTATTTCAAACAACGGTACTACGGACACTTAAAAGCTCTCGACAGCAATGTAGATTCCATATCTATTAATCGCCTCATTGGTAATTACAGATCCAGCTATACTGATAATAACTTTGATATAATAGAGCTACAAAAGAAAGATCGAATCTTCATAATACTTGAACATTATAAAATGGAGATACGATTCAAATCCCACACTCTTTTTGCTCTCATTTTAAATACGTTACTGTCTAATAAAGAAAAAAAAACCATTAGCTGTTACCAATGTGAGAACAACAGCATCAGTTACTTAGGGCGTTCGTAAAAGCAACTTAAAAGTTTTAAATTAAGTTTTGACTTAAACACGTCTGATGAACTGTCACAAGAGTAAAGATGTAGCATTAAATCTCGATGAAATAAAATCATTGTAGGCGAGTCGGAAATCTAAACATGAGACTAAACTTTAGAAAAACAAATTGGATATAGTTTTAGAGATGAATATATGATTTATGAAACCAGTTTCGTACCTACTTCTCCACAATGCTCCCCCCACCCACTGTTAGTTACGTTATTATTTATTTTTTTTATTTTTGAGGTTTTTTGGGGGATTGACTACTTTGGTCATTAGCCCCATCCCACTTAAAAAAAAAAAAAAAAAAAAAAAAAAAAAGGTTCAGTAATTCATTTTCATGAATCGAAAATGTTCAAAATTTTACATTCTTCTACAGCTTATATCCAACAAATTACTTCCTAGGCTTTCCTTTCAGCCATCCTTTCTTGCACCGTTTTTCCATCCTGCGAACGGCCTCAACTTCTGACGAGAGAGTGTCTGAGGCCTCGGACATGGCATCATCCTCTCTATCTGATGCCAATGACGTTCGCCGACTTACATCAGGTGATGAAAGTTTCGTCGGTGCTGTTAGCATCGTTGATAAGGAAACTAAACTAGCAAGCGATGCACTCTCCGCGGCTGATGAGCTGGATTCTATCTCTACTGCAGTACTGGGTCCAGTTGAAATAGATGCTCTCACTGAAGCTGATCTTTGCGCTTTTGGAGGCTCTATTGGTACAGGTTTTATATTCTCTACGTCTGGTGGTTTCTCAATAATAACTTACACCTCCATTTCCGTAGATTCAGGTTTTCTTGTCACAATTTCTTTAAGCTTGTGACTAGACGACAGAATGATCTGTTTCTCTTTGCTAGAAAAGTCAAGATTTTTTATTCTTACTTCAGTTGGTGGCTTAATAATCGCAGGTTTGGCTGGTATTTTAAACTGCGCTGGTGCGTCTCTCATGTCAACGGCGTCAGACCGAGAGTGAGCCTTCTCATGTTTAGTTTGTTCCATCCGATGAGTCGACTCAATCTTTGAATCAATGATTCTTTCAATCATCGTCGCAACACTTGGAGCCATCGTGTTAAGCAACTTATCCACGTTAATTTTAGATGTGGAAGGGGCAGCCGCTGCTTCTGCATAAGAAGTCGATGGTCGAGGTGTACGCTGACCAACAATTTTCTTCGCTTCAGGATAACTGACCTTTTGAAGCGTTTTAACTTCCTGAATTGCCGTTTCTAATTTATATGTAGGGCAGTTCCTTGAACGACAGTTGTGGTGCCCTTTACAGTTAACGCAGATTGGAGGGTCTTTATATAGGTCACCCTCATGTTTTTTCACTCCACATATACATATTTCCTGCGCTTCACATCCAGCTGCTGTGCGTCCGAATCGTTGACACTTAAAACATCTCATCGGCTGCGGAATGAATGCTCGTACATGAAGCCAATGACTGCTAGCTCGCCCCTTTTCAGGAAGTTTCGGCCTAATAAATGTTAAAACATGCGAGGCCGAAGGTAGAACTTCACCGTTTCTTCACATGGTTAGTCTGCGACACTGAGTCACTCCCTGACTCGACATTTCTTGTACAATTTCTTCTTCTGTACAATTTAGAAGATCGCGACAAACAACAACTCCTCTGGATGAGTTAAGTGTGCTATGCGGTTGGACAGAAACCGCAAATTCACCGATCTTCTTCAACGCCTGGACTTTCTGACTTTACACGTCGTTGATAGTTTCGACGTGCAATCCATTAAAAGTCTTTCGGATTTCTTTAACGGGACCACCAGCACAATTAGTAATCTCTCTAGCGATTAAGAATGAACTAACTTTTTGGAAGTTTCCATTCTCCTTTGTAATAATTAAAAATCTTGGATTAGGTACGCTATAACCAAATAAACTTTTCTTTAAGTCTTTACTGATTCTATCAGCATCTTTCTTTATCCTATCAGATTCCTTACTTTTTTTCCTCTTCGCTTGTGGCGAATCGGATGTTTCTAAACGAGACTGTTTACGTGCACCCTCTGCCACGTTAGTTTGTTCAAGAATATTCATGAACATATATCCCTTCTGTAGCAAGGCTAGCCGCCGGGGTACACCCCCACTCCAGGACTACTAACCTTGGAGGTCCGATCCGGTACTCCGGTGGAACCGGCAAATGTTCTGGCAGAGAGCGGATGCGCAGTCTCTGCACTGACTTCAGGCTCCTACTCACCGAAGCTTTCAGAGCTCCCATGCACCGACATACATGGGCACCATTGCTACATGTTTCCCATCGCAGGGGGCATATGGACAACGGAAGGGTCTCCGTTACACCTGCAATAACATTGACCCTGGCCGCCACATCGCCAGCTCTAAGTTTGGTATGTGTCCACTTCCTAATCAATAAATTGTTCATATGCTGCAGGTAGCCGAAAAATCCAATCCGTCTGTTGACCTGAAGATGGAGACAGGTCAATAAAGTAATTCATCCGAGGAATTTACTCGGAGCCCCGTTAGCCAGCTATATGTATTGTACATAAGTACAGCTGTTGCCGCCCTGGACGTGGAACGTAGATGTGTTCCGGACGTGGTGATTACCTACCTCAATATTATTATTATTATTATTTTTTTTTTTTTTATTATTGTTGAGGCAATTAGACCTTTCCAGGTTATCTGGTAGAAGAACGTACGTTGACTTGGTTTTCTTTTATAAACCTCTGCACAATAAACTTCCGACACGTTACCATGTTGTCTTGCGGAACCAGGCCAGGTCAGTGAGGTCTTTTAGGCAATTTGTGACGCCGGTTGGTTCCACCGTGTCTCCGATTGAGCGGTGTACCAGTGTTGCAGTGGAGTTCCAGGATAAGCTAAGCTTTTGGGAAGATGAGGCAACCTTCATTAAAAATTTGAGAGGTTTACGTGGCGATGGATTATTGTCCTTGGTGTAATGCTCACTTTCATGATTTTAGAATTATTGTTTTTTTTTAAGGATTATTGCTTATAACTTGTTTTATTTGGAATGTGTTAGTAATATTGTGTTTTTGTTTTTGTATGTTTTCATATATGTGTTTTTATTATCACTCCATAGCTACCGTTTTTGAAGTTCTAATTATTTTTTGTATTTGACTTTTTAATTGTTATTGTTATTATTATTGTGTTTTGAATGTTGTATTTTTATATGTGGGTTGTTGACTTGTGGCTGTTCTTTTGTGACTTTATGTGATATTGTGCAGCATACAAAAGTTTTGTGACTGTTCTGTTGCACAAACAAAGCAACATCATCATCATCATCATAATTATTAATATAGAAATTGTATTATTATATGCTCCGAAATAAAGTTACTTGATTTAAAAAATAAAAGATCTAGCCAGAGATTCGCATGAACTCATAGAAGAGAGTTTTAATTTATTGATAACATAAGTTTAAATTAATACATCAGTTGGCTATGGTTACTTTAACAAGCTTACCTTTAATAAGATTTTATAGAAAATTATAATTTGATAGATTGGTTCAGTTAATGAAACTAGCTACTGAAAACAAGATTACCGATAATTTATACTTTCAACGGAAAACAGCCTTTTGGGAAGCAATAAAACTAACTTAGCTTTAAGTTTTAAATAAGTAAAATCTTAAAATAGAAGTAACGATCAATATTTCTATTGCATATTTAATTGGTGGAATTCTCATTTTTATGATAAATTTTCGATGTAATTGATTACATTTTTTCAATAATTGAATCTTAATCCCAAACTGACCATGTATTTCATAATTTCATTTTTTCTTGATTATTGAGCTTTAAGATTTATAAAAGCTGAAACGCCTTGAATAATACTAACAATAAAATACCTTTTTTTAGAATTATTAACAAATAAGAGAAGCAGGTCATTATTGACTCGCGAAATAAACAAAATGTAATGCTATTTCAATGCTTTAGCTAAATTAGCTAATTACATTATTTTTAACTAAATTATGTAATAAATACTACATTATAAATGATATTACACTAGGACCCCGATAATTCGTCACCCGTTAATTCGCCTCATTTAATAATTCATCAACCCTCTGGTAAATATGTGATTTTTATTTTAGAGGTGCAATACTGATACATAAAAGTAAATTAAACTTTTAATTACTAATAAAAAGTACTCTATCTCTTTAGGCCTACAGCATAAAAATCCACTTAATTGCGACCGATGTTTTTATACGAGCCTACTGTACGATATGTATAAATTAATTTAATCGCGTGAGAAAAGAACTGATAAAATTACTTTACATATCTTTCATTCGTACAAACATTTTCATTTGGGCACTATTATCTAATCACTGTTTTCATATTTCTTACCCACTATACTACTTTATTATCAAAAAACACAGTATTATGTCATTTCCTTTCCGTTTTTGAAATTCATTACAACAGCGAACTTTGCGTCGTGTGAGTTAGTTGTTCGTACTAGTGTCGTACCTATTACTGTATGCTGTACTTACGGAGCAAAAATGTCCAGCAAACGTGTAAGTTATAAAAGTTTGAGATTCCTCAACACCTGCCTAACGGTGAAAGTGCCGTTAAACTATCATAGGAGTTCGAAATCCCTCATGTGTCAGTAAACGATATTAAAAATAAATCTGATAAAATAGAACAATTTATGAGTAAAATGGAAGTTACGGACGGTGATGTAACAACCAGAACGAGAATGAAAACAACAGGAAATGCTGAACTTAATGAGGCAGTGTACATTTGGTTCGCACAGCATCGTAGTCAAGGCCTACCTTTAAGTGGCTCATTAATTATTGAGGCATTATTAAATTACATATATACATTTTTTTTTTTTTTAATAGAAAGTACATAAAATTGTATTTCATTAATAAATTCTGATATTTTTTCATCTTTTTTTCTTATTGAATTATTATGTATCGTAAATTTTTTTTAACTGTTACTGCAGTTAAGAAAAAATCCAATTTTTTTTGGATTTTGGACTTTTTTGGTTCAGTTGATTGCAATCAAAAAGGGAAGTGCACAACTAGATGTTACAACAGTCCTAAATCCAAAATTTCAACATCCTATGGCTAATCGTTTTTGAGTTTTGCAAGATACATACGTACGTACAGATGTCACGCCGAAACTAGTCAAAATGGATTCAGGTATGGTCAATATGGATATTTCCGTTGAAATCTGGAAACCGAAATTTTTCGCGATCACATTACTTCTTTACTTCGTACAAGGAATTAAAAATAGCAAAAATTATAAAAAAAAGCATAACTATATTCTAAGTATCTTCTTATACTTTTCCTTATTCATAAGTTATCTGTACATTAAGATAAGTTCAATGACATTTACTGTTAGCTAAGACTTTTTTCTTTCTAGCCTCCGGGAATTACCGTTCAGGTATTACAAGGATGATATGTAAGAGTGTAAATGAAGTATAGTTTTGTACAATCATTTTTTTAAGTTACTAAAAAGAAAAAAGTATTTGTCTCATGAGTTTTAACTTTCATTTAATAAAATGAATGATTTGTAATGTAAAAAACTGCCCCGGGTGAGGATCGAACTCACGACCTTAAGATTATGAGACTTACGCGCTGCCTACTGCGCTACCGAGGCTTGATATCGGGCAAATTTTGGATTACTTGTTTTAAACATTTTAGAGTAGAAACATTATGTTTATACGCAAAAAATTCTATCATTAATGTATTGTAGGTAATATACAAGGGAAAATTTTAAAAAATTTAGTGTATGAATACTAAATTTTTATAAAAAAAAAAAGATTTACATCTAAAACTATAAAATTAAGAAGAAAGTAGTGTTACTGAAAAAAAAAACTCATCGTTAATTAACACTAATTTCATTTTTTTTTTTTTTTTTTTAATAAATAGATACATAATTTATAATGATGATTACTATGAAAAAAGAAAACAGTAACCTAGTAGACCATGAATCTTAGAAACTTTGTCAGTTATTTATTACGATGTTATTAATTATATTATTACTAAAGTAGCATGAAAATTTTATTATGAGCATTACGATTATTGCTAATATGCAACATTCTCATTCGTAATTAGAATTTTATAATTATCATAACTTTTACAAAGTTAGAAATACAGTACTTATATATTGAAAAAAGAAGGTTATTTATTCATTTTTTTTTTTTTTAGATGTTATGGTGCAATAATTTCACTGTAATGTTATTTATAATTATTGTTTCTTATCTTCTTATATCTTTTATAATATTCTAATTCAAAGAAAAAAGGAAGAAGAAAGTCTAGAAATTTTCTTTCCTAAATAGATTATTAATAATTACGCACTACTTTTTTTTAACTCTACCTTATACATAGTTATATTGTTTATATGTTACTACGAAAGATCGATATCTGGTAAATGTCGATATTCTGCGGTGAATGGCGACACACACCAAATACGTCGTTGAAAGAACGAAATATTTGCTAATTCGGGACCTTCCCCGGTACATGTCGACAACCATAGATAAGCTGTGGTGGCGGTCGAAACGATAACCAGAAATTTAAAAAAATATCACCCGATACCACTTTCTGAAGTAAATAAATTACGAGAAACCCTCGTAAATAAAAAGAAATTTAAATTTAAGCAAACATAACCTACATCGCTAACCTCGTATTAACGTTAAATATACAAATTAAATATGTTATTCTAGAACACTGGAGGCGATTAATCAAATTCACCGCATTTACAAAAAAATTTAATCAAATTTTCAGCATTTTACAAATTGAAAGAGCCGATCAGGATATACAGAATATGTTAACTGTATGTATGAAAAATAACGATACAAATGAATGGTCAGAGGTTTGCCCTTCGTTAAATTATTTTTTTATAAAAATATTTTTATTCAACTTTCACCATCAGTGCATGCGACTGATATAGATACTATGGGTACTGCATGCATAGAATTTGGTATTAAGTGATTTTTTTTTTAATTTCTTGTTATCCTTTCGACCCCCACCAGAGTTTATCTGTGTTCGTCGACATATACCGGCGAAGGTCCGAATAAGCAAACATTTCGGTCTTTCATGACGTATTTGTTATGTATCGACATTCATCAGTGAATATCGACATTTGCCAGATATCGGTCTTTCACTGTAACATACATTGTACTATATAAGGGAAAATATGTTGATCAGATGAAATTTTAAATGTCGGGGTTTTTACAGATCTTGAAAGTCATGACACCCTCTCAACCAAAAACACAATTTTATCATTGGAAAATTATGGAAGGATGTATGTATGTTGCTCTGTTTTTAGTTGATATTTCCTGACTGGTTTGACTAATTTGGGTGAATTTTGGTAATATGATTTCTGTATATGACCCATTGATTCAATTTAATTTTGATAAAAATTAGTCTAAGATTTCTTCAGACCGGTTAAACCGATTATTATGAAATTTTGTAAGACGTCTGAATATACATATATATATATATATATAAATCTTTTTTTACAAAAAAGATTATTTAGAAGCAAGTATGACCTTATAGTCCGCACTACTTTCTGGATTAAACTTTCATTCGATAATTTGCCTACCACATAATGTTTCTTTTTTATTTCAATATAAGACATTTTTGTTAATTCTACATGGAACTCTATTGACAATTCCATCTTCAACTCTATGCAAAAAATTAAATCAAAACACGTTCTGTCAAGCTTAAACTTTCATTCGATCATTTTTCTACTATATGAAGTTTCTTTTATAGACTTATTGTTTCTTTCAATATGACTTTTTTTCTACATACGACTAACTCAATGCCTAAACATATTTATGTTGAGTTAATGTTTTTTGCAAACTACTACTTATGTACAAGATCTCAACGAAAGAGATGTGATGAACAAAGTGAATCACAACTTATTTTTAAATAGTATTCTAGTAGTGTTCTAATATTATTCTAAATTGAATTTATCCTGTAGAATTCGTTATAGGATAAAAACATGTCTCGTATTAAAATGGCATCCGTATAAAAAAAAAAATGAAATCCACCAAGAAATCCAAATCGTTAACTCATTTATTTTCAATGGAAAACACATGGGACTTTGACCATACTTGACCTGTCACTGTCATACTTGCCAGAGGGAGCGCTAGAGACACCACTCGCTTGATGCCGTTTAATTTTGGTTATAATTAGACAAAGACCCTGTCATCTTGACCTCAAAATGTTTTTCTAAGAGTAGTATATTTTTTAATGTGAATCTCCTTACATACTTTAAATTTTCATTTAATTTTGCTGAGAAGTAAAATAGTTTGTCGAGTAACTACAGTTAGCTTTTTTTTTTTAATTTATAAAAAAAAATGGTTAAAAACTTTTTCATTATTTAAAAAAATTGATGAGAATGAAAATTAAAAGAATAAAAATTGAAATAGAACGTAAAAAAAACAAGGAGTATGTAATGACAAATCAATAATTAAATTCTTTTTGGAAATTTTTTTATACATTTTAGCATCAATTTAAAATATTATCATATTCTGAAATAATAGTTATCTTTTTTAGTATTCAAAATTAAAAACTTTTTTTGGAGAGGATGAAATTCTTACAGCTCTGCATACCCTCAATTTTAACCTTTCTTATATTGTTATTGAGGTGTATGAATCGCACAAGAGTATACTTTTACAAATGTCTTTTCAATAGATTTCCTTTTACATTACGGTATTATACCACAATAATAAAAAAGCAGGAAAAAAGACTTAAAGAAATAATTGTTAGCAGCATGTAGATAGTAGTTTGTTCGCATTACTCTCAATCGATATAGATAAAAGAAAAATTAACTAAAACTTGCGATTATTTTTTAATACATGTAAAAAATATATTTTTTAAATCAACCTGCTTTATTTTACTTCTTATCTAATTTAATATAATTATTCATGAAATGCACTGAAATGTATTAAAGAGAGAATAAATTTCAATTTTTTGTATACAAATTTTTCAAATTGGCTGGAAACTTCGTAATATTTATAACCAAAACCAATTTTGTTAGCCTTCCAAATATTTAAACTCCAGTAAGATTTAAAATTGTGGTCTATTGGAGAACCTATAAATCAGGTCCGGCAATTTTATTAGGTTGCAAAGTTTCTTTTTTATATATTACCAGCATCCCCGTTGCGGCTTCACCCTTGCTTTATGGTTATTTACGTTTCCCGTCGTGGTCAGGGAATACTTGGCCGGTCAGGAATCTGCCCCCTGGACACCCTGTGTTCATTCAACTTACGCTTGTGCGAATAATAATTTTTTCCTATAAAAGAGGATGGTGCATGGGTTTGTTTGTTTTACGTGCTCAGATTTTTATTTTAGCTGCTATTGGCGTAGAGCGGACCAATGGTGGCGCGCCACCATTTATTACACTTCTCGAACGATTTATACTTCTTGATACAAACGATTTATCTAAAATTATATTTACGTTTTGGGGATAGAAAAGGAAAACATTGGGGTTAGAGCTGTGTTAAAAAAATCACAATTCAAGAAACAACTAAAAATGTTCAGGATTTTGAAGCTTTTCGTTGTAAAAGTTTTTGTTTACTGTTGTGTTAGTACGCTAAGTTCATGAACGTTATTTAATTGCAATTGGCAAAAAAATGTAACAAAATAATGTGTAATGAAACATAAACAACTAAAAATATTCAGGATTTTGAAGCTTTTCGTTGTAAAATTTTTTGTTTACTGTTGTGTTAGTACGCTAAGTTCATGAACGTTATTTAATTGCAATTGGCAAAAAAATGTAACAAAATAATGTGTAATGAAACATAAGCCATGTAACATTTTTGCGGCGTTTTTCCTACTCTATATAAATAAAGCACATGTTTATCACAGTTAAAAACTCACCAATCTCACTACTATATAAATAATAAAAAAGTATAAATAGCCTAAAAACTTGTTTTATTAAACTTAATGTCATTGCATACATCGAGAGATATCTCTATATCGATTGTCATTGTCTAGATCGTTTTCAATGTCGATATCGACTTACAGTAATGCGGCTCATGGTCGGACTAACTTGTGGACGTGTCAAGAAGGTAAGTGAATTTAATTTGTTATAACTCAGGTTCTTTTTAACATATCGATATCAAACAAAGTGGAAAATCTTCTGCTCAGCGTCTTGTATGAGCATGAAACCTTTTATTGAAATCGGTTTGGTAGTCTTTGAGTTTTAGGGCTTACACAAAACGAAAATTGTCTTTTATCTTTTACCGCGGTATATAGATAATGTTTAAAAAAATAAATAAATTTAAGAGCATTTGTGATTTTATTGAACAATAGATGAAAATTAGACTCGTGTTTTGGTCAAATTAAATTGCATAAAATAATGATTGTTTAATATTAATGTGTGGCAGTGAACAGGAAAGCGCTTTTTCTGAGCTGTATTAAAAAAAATAACCCGATATGATGAGAAACGAAATATTTAGAGAATTTTTAATCATTTATCCTATATACAATAAGAATATAGGTAGGTAATGCGTAAACATTTTCACCCAATGGATGGTAACAAATATCGAAAAATAATTTTGAATTATGCATCAAAAGAAAAAAGTTGAGTAGAGGCACTGAGAAAAAACTGGGAATCGGAACTGGCCAATGACTTATACCTGATGCAAAAGAGGAATTCTATACGAGTCTGAGCATTTTTTTCACTCTCTATAAATCCAGCTTATGTACGCTAACCGGTATTCTATCTGATAAAAAATACTACTTACTTCTGAAGATGGAATAAGCATTTCTTAGAATATCTGTCTCAGTAAAGTAGGGGAAGAGTAAAGTGATTTCCCTTTCCTTTTTCACCCTTTCACATTTTTTTCACTAGGTTATTATTGTTCCATATATTAACTTGCCAAATCTACGGAAATACTTTCTAAGAGCAATTCAACCCTACTAATAACAAACCCCTTTTTCTCTATCTACTACACGAAGTGGCTAAATAACAATATAATTAATTACTGTGCTACACTCATTTCCAATGTTTTTATCCCTGAAGACTCGAATTGAAACCAATGTGTAATATGTGAAGAAATTTAAAAAATATATTTTATTTATTTTTGGCTTGATGATATCACCATATAAGCTTGAAGGTTTTGCGTGGATATGAAAATGGAATTTTTAAGCGTATGAAACATATTACACCTGATCGGGACTCCGGATGAAAGGCTGAGACGCTACCACTCCACCACGAAGACCGGTTTATTGACAAAACTCGAATTGATATCCATGTGTAATATGTGAAAAACTGTTTTAAAAATATTTAACTAGTTACTAACCACCATATCTTTCTCTATTAGCTTAATATATTATTAATCATTTTTTCTTGCTGTTTCCTACTAATTAATGTGTGTTTCAATCAATATTATTCCAGTTATCACTAATTTTTCAAATAACAGCCGTTTCAGAAACATAATTTTTCTTTAAATTTAAATGGTTGTTCGATTTTATAAGAAGAATAAGAAACATTATAATATTAATACAAAAATAACAATTATTACGATTAGAATATCTTTTTTTTTATTTTCCTAGTGTACATTGTAATCTACTTAACTAGTGAACAATAAGAACCCCTCCACGGCCCATTGAGATGAGGATGAAATGTATGGCATGTAAATGAGGTGTAGTCTTGTACAGACTCAGGCCGACCATTCCTGAGACGTGTGATTAATTGAACCCCAACCACCAAAGTACACCGGTATCCATTGCCTAGCTTTCAAATCCGTAAAAAACTAGTTTTTACTAGAATTCGAACCTCGAAACCTTCGACTTCGTAAATCAAATACATATTAAAAAACATTTATTTTAATATAATTAATGCATTAATTACTTTTGAGAGGAATAACATAGATTACGAACACATTACTTTGTCGATCGCTAATAAAAAATACCGTCAGTTTTGCTTCATAAATTATTTTTGGGCATATTTAAAAATGTCAATATTTTAATGTTTTTGCCCTTACCATTCGTACGTAAAATTGAGTAAAGTTAAAAAAAGTATCGTAAAATGTATTTTTCATTAATTTTTTCTTATTTATGCGAAAAAAAGTTTTTATTGATGAAGTAAATTTTTGTAGGTTTAAAAGAAAACCCACCAGGTTGGTCTAGTGGTGAACTCTTCATCGCAAATCAGCTGATTTCGAAGTAGAGATTTCTAAGGTTTAAATCCTAGCAAAGGCAGTTACTTTTAAACGGATTTGAACACTCGATCAAGGATACCAGTGTTTTCTGGTGGTTGCATTTCAATTAACCACACATTTCAGGAATGGTTGACCATGTACTATACAAGACTACACTTAATTTGCATGCAATCCTCTTCATTCTCTGAAGTAATACCTTACGGTTGTTCCGGAAGCTAAACAGAAGAAAGAGGTTTAAATAAAAGTTATTAAGGGTTAATTTAGAACTCAGTGGAGTTTTAATTTCCCGGCTATAACTACTCTGCTGCTACAGAAGCACAGCTATAACGAGAAAGTATAGCGATTGGCAAAAAATTTGGGAATCGGGGATTTTGTAAAAATCAACAATCAAGAACCCATTATTCAAAAACAGAAAGTATAGAAATTTCCAGAAGATGTTTTTATTTACATAAATGTGTTGGCCTGAATTTTGATTAATATTTGCGGACTGGCAAATTCTTTTAAAATGTCTCAAAATGTTCACGTGTAGCATATTGATATGATTAAATTTTGAACAAAATGAAGAAATTAAAAAAAGGAGGGCTGGTTTTCACCATTTTTAATTTTTAACTTTCTGTATAGTGTTCGTGGTAAAATTAAGATTTAGTACGGTGAAAGTACTTAACGGTTTTTTTGTCATATTTCAAAAACCGTTAACTAAAAAGATGAAATTTTGCATAAATATTTAATTTTATATGTTTCATCTTTTTTATTTAATTTTCGATTCCGTTCAGAAAGAGGGCATTCCAGTATCCACATTTGTTTTTTAGTAAACGGTAATTTTTTTAGCATTGTTAAATAATATTTCACCAGACTGAACAGTTTTATTGAAATAAATAATTACTCCAATAAATAAACTTTAAAGACATAAAAACAAAGGGACGGTATGAGGGCCATACTTAAAATATCAGTTTTTTTAACTTTAATTTTCAAGATCGAAAACCTATCTGTATTAGTATTAATATAAAAGACATGAGATTTTTTTTTTAAGAAAGTCTTATGAGATCTAACTTATAAATTTAAAAAGTTATTTAAATTATAATACTTTATCTATTTTTCAAGTTGTATCTATTACGAGTATTAAAAGTATTACATGTAGTAGTTGCAAGGGTCTGAAGTGGGAGTCAAGTTTGGTTTTTCTTAACAATCATACTCTAAATATTGTAAACATACATCATTTGGTCGAATAACTTACGTTACTGATGACATACGTCATCAATAATATTGATGATAATACGTTTTCTGATCGATGGGATCAACTGTGAACCAAGATTTTTTACTAAGAAATTTGATTTTTTCTCAAATACACTTATAATATTGATTGCATAGTTTACAGTAAAAACATCATTTGATCAAAGGAGTCATTTGATCAGTTGCGAAAAAAGCGAAAAATTCCTTGTATTAAAAGTGGTAGATCATTTAAAATTTAAAAGAACACATTCGTTTGCCGATGTCCGTGGCGGAGTGGTTGCGTTTCGGCGTTTTATTCGGAGGTCCTGGGTTGAAATCCCAGTCAGGCATAGCATTTTTCATACGTTACAAAATACCAGTGGGCTAAATCACCAAAGCAGTCGATGCCCGTAATTACATTGAAGAATATTCGCATAAAAATAATGTGGAATATATTACTATTGATTTGAATTTTTGATAATTTTTTGGTATCTTGTAAAAAATACTTCGTAAGAATAACTTTTTTCATACGAAAAAAGTGAAACGTTAATTCCAAAGTTTAAAAAATGTTTTGAAAATAAAAATTTCAAAACATTCTCATAAAAAAAAAAAATAGAAGATTCACCAGATTTAAAAAACCTAAGTGTAAACATTTGGCATAAAGTGTAGTAAATTTTATGAACTTTATTTTTTAAATTTCACGCAGTTTTTCCTCAAATGAAATATAAATAAGAAAATAAAAATAAAATTCCCCTTAAGAATAACGCTTCTTAATCCTTAGTGAATCTTTAAATTAGAATATTGTCTAAGTAGTTCCTTGGAATAAAATGATCATCTGATTATGTTGCAGAAATATTAAAATTTTTGATAAAACATTTTATGTATGGTTACATAAATTTTCATAAGAAAAAGTTATCGATTTTGACATGATGGCAAGAAGGGATATAATAATGAAAGTTGGAAACTCATAATTATACGTAAACAGACATCACTCAATAAAAAATAATCAGTATATGGTAATACAGTTTTATTTAAATAAGATTATAAGATTCTTTTAAAGCATAAAATATTAAAGATAAAGTAATTCAAGTCGGTTTAATTTTATGATAGCAGTTTTTAAAAATTAGGACAATAGTAAAAAGACAATTAAAAATTTAATTTCTTTAGTGACCTTTATTTTAAAAGCCTTAAAGTTACAGCATAGTATATTTATTCTGATGAACTGAAAAATAGAGTAACAAACTTAATTACCATTAGGGACGAAGCGATATTTGAAAAAGATTATGTAAATTCTACATTAAAATAATGTAAAGAGAATTTATGACAACGGACACGTGACTGCATACCGGAGGGCCGCCGTGTCCTAGCAGCGGCATCTTAGAGACATCTGCCGAGAGGATCCTATACTATAGGGCGTAAGGACTAGGCCTCACGTACTGTTAGACTAAACACCGTGAATGGCGGATGTGGAGTCGAGTAATGATAAACCAGGCCGGGAGGCTCTTTGAGGGGTCCGAGATTACTTGTCAAATAGTCTTAGTTCATCATTAATTTGTATGTCCTTTCAAATTATTAATTAAGGCCGGGAACCTCTATATCGCGTAATCCTCAGAGCTAGCCGTGGCCATAAAAAAAAAGAAAAGAAAAATTCGATATAATGTATCGTTTTGTACTTTTTATACAAAAATAGTTTATTTTGTAAATTCTAGCCCTTTATACAAGGACGGGCATACTTTTAACGTTGAATGACAAACGTAAAGAAAAGAAGCTTAAAGAAGACTGCTTGCGGAACAGCCATCTCTGGAAGTCCGGGATCAGTCTGTAAGTCCACCCGCCCTTCTTCGACAGATCCCATCCATCTAAAGCACCTTCACATATAGAACAATATTTTTACGCCATGTGCCCGAGGGCTACTGTTGAATGATCAAGTTGGAGCAGCATTTCAGATGAAACTACTATCGTCTCGGCTTCTGTATATTCCTCGAATTTATTTAATCATGAGTTTGACCGATCGACAAACTCTCTGTCGCATAATTCGATTCAAGGGGAGTTTGACTGGATCAATAAATCTGTCAAATAATATCGTAATTATCTAGCTCAGCGAGGACAGAAATCTCGCGTGCAGCAAAATAAAAATTCTTTTTTGATTCCAATACCTAATACTCGTAGAGATTATGAAATATCTTCCCTTCAACCCTTTTGGTTTGAAAGGTTTCAGAAAAGGTACCGAGGGGGCTGATGGCGGTCAAGCGTTCATAATATATATATTTTTTTTCACTCCTGTTACCGTGAAATAGAATTTACTAAGCGTCGAATTGTTCAAAGGGTAAACAATTCGACGCTTCATTTCCGCATATTCAACGCTTTTTTTATAGAAAATATTAAATACAATAATTTATTAATATTAAACGGATGCATAAAATTAATCGATTTTATGTGATTATAGAATTGTATAATATTTTATTTCTGTATATCTAATAAAACAATTAAGTTAAATAATTACTAAAGCAATCTTAGCAGTAATCATCAAAATTTATGGAAATTATTATCAATAATGTTATATCTGTAAAGACGTGAATGATAATTAACAGACTACAAGAGGTTAAAACAATATCAAGCCACAACCATTGTATTTACTAATTAGGGAACATGGATATGTCAACTAACGACTTGACACACTTCTTTTAATTTATGATGATGTAGCTTACTAATCAGAGGTAAGATTTAATTTTTAAAAACATACTAAAATTTATTTTAAAAACGAATACAACCTTTCGATTTTTTGTTTAAAAATATCTTATTAAAATTACAATATTTAATGTTTTAGATAATACAGAAATTAGTCTACATATTAGTTTATTTACTTTCAGTAATGATCTAACATAAAATAATCATGATACTGTTGTTTATTAAGTCGATAACTTAATAAATAAACTAGATATTTACATATATTAATTATCGAATTTTTCTGGAAGTTTGTAAAAGTACTTTCCTTAGCTCGTCATGTAATTAAAAAAAAATCATTTATAAATCAAACTAAACAAGATTTTGTAAAGAGTCAAAGAAAATAAACATTATTAATTAAAATATTAAATATTATAGTTTTTTCTGGCTGCGAGAATTCAATAAAATTCCTTCTAAAAAATTATCTTCATCTTTAATTAAATATATAAATCATTTTTGATTTTCATATAATAATGAATTATATAGATCACATCAGTAATGGGTAGATGCTTCCCCATGGATAAAAAAAAGAACTGCCCCAAAACTTAGTTTTTTTTTGTCTCTGGGACCACCATTATGTATTTCTTCAAAGAATGAAATGAAATAACAATTTTGTAGGGTGTGTAAATGCCATGCCTGACCGGGATTCGATCCCGGGACCTCCGGATAAAAGACCGATACGCTACCACTCACGCTAAGGAGGCCGACCCAAAATTTACCTGGATGGATTAAGGAAAATAACGGCTAAACCATGATCAGAGCAGCATCACAAAATACGTAATTAATTATAAAACAAAAATTAGATTTGATTAAAATCCATATTAATTATATTTTTTTTAATACAGCATATGAAATAATAATGGTAAGGTAAATACATGAAGATTTAATTATTAAAAAATAATTCAAATTAAGATATTAATAAAGTTATTTGCATATAACTATATGCATGTTGAACAGGAGACATAAAATTTAAGGTTTTCTTTAAATTGTTTAATTAGTATCATTTAAAAATTAATTGTTTCTATAAAAGACATTTTTTTAAATTCTATTTTAAGTAGATTGTTACGCAGATATTTTTGAGTGGTTTGATAACATTTATTAAAAAAGTAATGGAAATATAATAAGGTTCTTCTTTCTCATAAGTCGAAATATTGTGTTGAGTTTAACAACAGTTCTGTAGTCTGGTTTTGTAGTGTAGATTTCGTGTTTGATTACAACTTAATTTTTCAATGATCGTTTTGTCTCTAATAATTTTATTCACTAAAAAATAAATATTTGCTAGCTGTTAAATCTTTGTAGTAAATTAATAATATTATTAATTTATATTTACGAATAATACGTAAATCAGCTGATTTCGAAGTCGAGAATTCTCAATAAAAGTAACTACCTTTATTAGGATTCGAATACTAGATCTTATCTCGGTGTTCTTTGATGGTTGGCTTTCAATTAACCACACGTCTCAGGAGTAGTCGACCTGAGTTTATTCAAGACTACAAATTTACCAGTACAGTTACATTACATTGATAAGTCGCTAATAAAGTGTTGATGCGAATATAGATAAAATTATTTTAAAAAAAGGTAATAATAAAAGAAAAATTAATACTTTCAGTACTTCAGACAACGTGTATAAACATTTTTTAATTAAAAAAAAAAATATTAATCACCTTACTAATTTTGAGTCGAATTCAAACATAGTAACACCTATTCGTTTATTTAAAAAAATAAAGTAATTTTTGTTTAAGTGGCTATACCATAAGTAAACTTAAATGATATTATTCTTGCACGATTCATTTTATTTGTATTACTACATACAGTTTAAACAAAAATAAAATTTCAAGTAATTTAGAGAAACATTTTTTTTTTAAATATCCGACTAAGATAATTTTTCACTGTAAAAGATTTAAATAACGAATTTAATTTTTTGTTCATTTATCATAAATTAAGAATATTAATTTTATTTAAGCATCTATTTTTTTAATTTTTATTATTATTTTTTTTAATTCATTCAATTATTTAATAACTCATAATAAACAAAAATAATTATTTAACATTTTTTTAAAATTATATTCACATTTGCAAACGTAACCATCTGTTATACATTAGTTCACTTATTATTCCAAAACTGGTTTAAATTTTTTAAATTCTTCAGTAACTTTAAAACGGTATTTATACATAAACGTCATTATAAAAATAAACGTCATTAAATTAACTGTCCTACTTCTTTCCGGCAAAGGTCAGTTAAAAACATTGCAAAAAAAATTACAATCGCTTTAAAGATGATAAAACTAAAAAAATAAATAAAATAAAAATTAAATTATATTTTATGAATTTTTATCTACAAAAATAAAGTAATAAGTAGAATCCTTTAATCAATAGTTTATTGCTAAATAATTTATACAATATTCAAACTATAACTTTTTCATTAATGTAATACTAAAGAAGAATTATTATTTGGGTAATTATTTATTAATATAATGTTCATACATATGTACTAATACTCACCCGGAGACGTAACGGTATAAGGAGACGAGGGCACACGAAACGAACCGATGGACACAGACACTTCTCGCCGTCTGCTAGCCTCGGACACTTGTCCTTGAATAGTGGAAGGACTCGGTCAGGGACAGAAGCAGAGCCAGTGAACCACAAGTTGAGAGGTTCAGGGTAGCAGTATTTAGGAGGGAAGAGGCTTGGAGGGGATTCTGCAAACTTCTGCTACAATGACTGAGTTACTACTATTACTACATGACAGCCAATTATGGAACTCGTTTGTATATTATTTATAGTTAACATCTTCTAGTATCGGTAACAAAATGCAAAGTGCCCCAGATAATTACTTTGTCATTGTTATAGGTATGTATTCTATGAATTAAACAAAATAGAAAGTTCATCAAAGAACAAAAATTTGAATAAATTGTTGCTTAAAATAAGTTTTTATTTTCATAACTTTCATATTCGACCCTTATTTTATTAGATTAATTACTGAAAAAATAATACGTAATTTAAAAGTCATCTATTATAACGTATTCTGTTTATTATCCTGTGCAATAGTGTATACATAGACGAGTACGTGCCCATAAGCAAACACCACGTATTCATCTTACTAAAAGAAACCTCTCTTAAGTAAACAGCAATTATTTTTACTTTCCTGGAATCATAGCTCTATAGCTATGCCGCAAGAAGGTATGGTAATCAGTTAAATAATAACGTATGAGCTTTTTTTGCATTTCTTGATGTTTGAGGGCAATATCAATGGTGGGGGAGCCGATTAAATTTTTAAAGTATAGATTTTTTTATATTAATAAAAGTTTTTTTTTGGTTAATTTAAATTTTTAATAATAATATTACAATAAAATGCCTTCATAATTCACTCCCACTCCAAAAAAAAAAATAAAACTTAGGTAACTTTTTATTAGTTGTCATTTTTCAATGGAATTTTTTTTTAGTTTCTTCCATCTAATATAGTAAGCTTAGATAAATCAGAACATCTTCTTGGACTGTGATTTTGGAGAAAAAACTTTTGAAAAAGAAAGATTTATTGATTTTTTTTAAATTTTTCTCACGTATTCTTTTTCCACTAAATAAGAATAATCAACCAATTGCAGGAAAATATTACAACTTTGTTGTCAGATTTGTTTTGAGACTGGTTCTTTCTGTAATTCTAAAAATAGAGGTTTTAATTAAGCAAACATTAATTTCATTAGTAAAACTTATATTAAGGGATTCGGTATATTTGAAAATCAGAAAAAAATACAATTATTTAGAAGAAAAATTTAGAGTATATAGGTTACATTAATTTTTTGTTTTTGGATATTTTATTTTGATTTTTTTTTTCAATCTGTATCTAATAATATTTTTTTTTTTTTTAATATAGCTCTTAATTATGTATGTATCGCTCGTCGTTCTCATAAACTGAGATAAGTCGTAACAAAGAGCATTAATATATAGGGACATTAGACTGAAGAAAATAAATCTAAAGTCAACCAAAATTAAATTTATATAAAGCAAAATAGTTTTAAAGATAGTACCTATTTTGTAAATAAAAAATGTATTGATAATACATTAATTAAATCAATCTTTCTTAAAATCAAAAGATAATGCGCAGAGAAGTAAATATAATTTAATTTCGACTAAAATTAAGAATAAATAAATCCTCATACTCATAAATTAATTAATATAAATTAATTGAAATTAAAAAGAAGCAACCTAATTGCTTCTTAATGTTTTAGAAGTTCAGTTTATTTTAATATTTATAATTTCCATTATTTTTTGTTTGATAACTAGATTAATTTTAAGAATAGAACAAGTGAACTAGGTAAAAAGTAATTCCATTTCAGTTAAAAAAGAAGTTAGAAATACACGAAAAAAATATAATTCTCGTATTCACTTTATAAAATAGATTTTATAAAACAAGCATATCTATATATATAAATAAAATTTACAGGTTTTGAAAGATATGTTTGATAATTGTGAGTAAAGAAGAATATTAAACGAAAAACAGAATTGAAATACAGAGAAATATTGAATTATTAGAATAGAGAATGTGGTAAGACAACTAGCAAAAAAAAGACAGGAATATTGCTGCTATTTTCTTTTTAACTTTTATATGAAATCAGCAGTAAAAGAACTAGAAACATTTTGACAAACAATTTATTGACAAAAAGTTAATAAAATAAACTTTTAAAAAATATTTATTAGAATTAAATAAACACTAAGAAAGTGTAGCGTTTCATTTTGGTTTGCCCTCCTTCTTAACTATTTTTTTTATAACTTTACTTATACTTGGATTTTATTTCAATAGTACGATTTTATTTTCATTATTTAATTTTATTTTCATTTAATAAATAACTTTATAAAGGTATTTTAGTTCAATTAAAATTAAGCCAAAATATCTTGGGTGTTTGTTTTCAAACGCAACCCAAGAAAAATACTTTTTAGAAGATTTAATACAATAATTTCGGGTGAAGAGGTTGGCAACACTACCTATTGTTGTTTTATAATCAGCTGACATAATTTTTACTTTTTTATGAACTGTTTCATAAATCCTTTCAGAAGAAAGGAATTTTATTATGGAAAATTATTTAACAACTAAATCTTTTGTTTTGTGCCAAAAAGCTTTTCAATTGCAGTTGCCGGGTAAGAATGTACGAAATAAATCTTCAATTCATCGTTTTATAAAGAAATACGGAAGAACTGGTCCTGTTTGCAATTAGAGATTTAGCCGGAAACGTTCAGTACTTAATGACGAAACATTAGAAGATGTTAGGGTAAGCTTTTTAAGTGGCGTGTGGTGTGCAATTTCAAGGCGAAGAATAACTGGCCCCATATTCTTTGAAAACACTACCAATGCAGGCTCTACAAGAAATTGCAAATCAATTTATTGTAAATCTAGAATTAAATTAGAGAGATTCGTGGTTTCCACAAGATGGGAACCAAATGTCAAACGGTAAGAGCAACATTGGATTTTTTGAGAAATTTCTTTGGTAAAAGAGTAATATCGACTGGGTTGTGGCCAGCTAGGTTACCTGATCTTTCTCCTGCAGATTTATTTCTTAGGGGATATCAAAAATAATCCATACACCATTGAAGATATGAAAGCCAACATAACTCAAAAATTATGAGAAATTGGAAGAGTTATACTTCGAAAGGTTGCACGGAATATGAAAAAGAGTGTAATGGCTTGCATTGATGAAAATGGTGGACACTTTCAACATTTACAAAAAAAATTTGGATTCAATGTTGTTTTGCACAAACAATTGTAATATTTATAACTAATGGCAATAATTCATCAGATTATTTTTCTTTAAATCGGGTTGCTTTTTTGTGTTGTATTTTAAAGCAAATAACCGGTGTCACATTTTTTAAATTGTCATAATTGAATTCGTGGTCCGATTTTCAAAAGTCAAGGTTGTTTTTTTTTAGGTAGACCATTTGTTAATAAATTTCCAACTCCGGTTTGTTGAAAATATTCATTTATTCATTAAAAATGGGATGGCCGAGTTTGTAATTTTTAAGTAGTTTCAATTTTTTTTATTTTTGCTGGAAACAGAAAGATATGGAATTGAGAAACCAACATAGATGATAGGATTATAGAATACAAAGAACGCATCGTCTGACTAAGAATATAACAAAAAAATGCTAAAATTACGTATTACAACACTAATTACGACAGGCGTCGTAATTACGAAAGGCGTTAATGAAAATTATTTGAGCATATATTTATTTATGTTCCTTAAGTCTACCAACCACTTATTCCAACCCTACTCTTTCCACTCACAACTTTTGAGTTGCTCCTCATGGGGTGTGGAGGTCTCTTACTAAAAAATTTATCATTTTTTGATATTCTAAGAGCATTTACAACATTTGGTTTTTTGTATGTTTAACTGCTGAAAATTTTTATTTAGTAGTTGTCATACTTTGTTAACAATCTGTATAGCTACTAAAAGCTAGTCATAACAGGTTTAGCCCCAGCTTTTTTTTTCTGTTACATGATTGTAATGTAATGAAAACAGAATAAACTTCTGATACTAGCATTGCGTATGTAATTTTTTACATTAATAGGTAGCTTTTTGTTATTAATTTATTCATTTTTTTTTTAATTAAATGTAAAGTATGAAGCTTGTACGCGGTATAAATACGATACAGAGATACTGATCCAGGTAATCTCCAAATATATAATCCAGATTTCTTGATAGGTCCCTTGGTGGGATTGTACGAACAAGGGACTATTTACACGAGAAAATACAAATCATTTATAAATTATATTGCATCAGTGGATAAACAGGCCGGAATATATTATTAATTCGATTTCTACAATGAATGGTGGCCAGACATCAATCTCAATATGTTATCGTTAAAATATAGAGGATGTGCCCGGGTTTCGAATAAATCACTTCGACGCACGAAGAGGTATAGAACACTCACAGCCTATGAAAAAAGTTAAGTCTGATCGGGATTCATACCCAGAATCTCCGAATAAAAGATTGAAAAAATATCCCTCCGCCATATAGGTCGGTGAGTGGTAGAAAAATTTTAATAGCTAAATTTCTAACCTATTAATTTTATACAAATTCAATGAAAGATAAGGCTTTCATCAACGGTGTCAGGTAGTTTATATTTATAAAGAAATATAAGAAAATAAATTTAATTTTATATAGACCATAAGGATTATGTGACTTCCGTTTAGAATCTATATTGTATATCATTACCAGGTTTGTTACAAACATTTTATAATTAGAAGAAAGAAAAAAATGACTAACATTACTTAGGGTTACTGTAAATTAAGGTGAAAGTTCATCAGTGATGTGATTTTAACTATTTTAACCTCAATTGCTTATGTCAGAAAGATATTGTTAGAAAACATTCATTTTCTAAAATGAGAATCTGTATAATGTAATTAAAGAAAACTTTTTAAAAATTTGAAATTTTTTTTTACGTTAATACTTTTTTATATTTTGTATTAGATATTTGTATTTTTTTTAAATTAATAACCTGCTTGAAACAAAAAAAAGGAAATCAAACATACATAGTAACAACTTACTTTAAGAAAAAATTCCCTAATAACTGGAAAAAGATATTCTTTTTCTTAAAATAATTATAATTTTACCTTCAATAATAATTTTAACTTATTTCAATAAAAAAAAATAGCGTTTAAAATAACTTATTTTAGATTAAATGAATATTAATTCATTTTGTTGTAAAATTATTAAATAATTCCTTCTAAAATAAAAATCACGACCCGTCCAGTTCCACACATATTGATGTATAAGGAATTCATGTTTACATATGACGGTCACCACCGTCGTCTCACATCCGTTACCTAAAGCTAAAATTACCTAAAGCCGTTACCTAAAGCCTTAACGGATATATTTTACCTTAACGGATATTTTGTTTTTTAGATTTACATAAATATAAAATAATATTTAAAAATAACTATTTTCAGATTAAAGAGAGAATATTTAAAATGTCCTTTCATCCTCTTCTGTAGATCAATGGTTGTTATTCGCATGATTGTAAAATAACGAAGAATATTTTGGTATAGTTTTCATGAAATAATAGGAAAAAATATCTTGGAATTACAGGAATACATAAATTTACAAATATAATAAAATATTGATGATAAATATTTTTCACGTCGACCTAGTTGAAACCTTCTTCTCAATCAGTCTTTCTCTCACTTACGACGGTCGTTCGGAACGTTATCGGCCACACAAAGAAAACCAAACGTTTTTAAGGATTTTTATTTTTTAATTTTTCAATTCGATACATTTAGAAGAACTTTTTAATACCCACCAATATTTCTGATTTTTCAATACCCTCAGTATAATGAGATTTAACCAACATCACAAAATAAGCATTGTCTCAGCTTTGACCTCGTCATTTGAAGTGAATCTTCTTCGAGTAAACCATATATTTAGATTTGCAAAGAAGTAATTCTAGGAGCCAATTGCGGCGAATACGGCGCATGTGAACGCACTTTGAAGCATAGGTCATGGAGTTTTACACCAATAATCGGAGGTGTGTGAGCAGGCGCATTATCGTGGTGAACGAGCACTTTATTTTTAGCTGGATGTGGACTTTTAGCCTGAATAGCACCCTTCAATCGGTCCAACACTGAAGCATAATACTCCCCGATGAGTGGTCCTCTCTTTTTTCAGATAGTCTATGGGCACCTCATCAGAAGAATTCGAATAAAACCGTAACCATGAATTTCTGTGATGAAACAAGTTTTCGCAAATTTGACGCATTTTCACCTGCTCCCATCCACTGTACAGTCTCTGGTATGTAATAATGCTAAATCACTGTTTCACCTCCTGTTATAAAACACTGAAAAACTCAGAGGAATCGCGTTTAACAAACACGATACCCACCATCATCTATCGAGTTGTTTGAGATATCAAAAAGCTGAGGTACCTTCTTCACCCGGCAATCATTTAATATGGCATTGTGAATTTTTGGGACGATTTCTACGGTGTAGCAGTTTCGGGCGTCCCGACCGTTCGTTATCTTGAATGGGTCTGACAACTTTTAAATTCAGCAGCACTTTTTTTTACCGTCGAAATCGAAGGGGAAGAAATTATATAAGTGCAACTCTTTTAATATGTCCGCCGGGGTTTAACTTTTTAAAACTATAGGCAAGATCCTTTAAAGTGGAATCACTCTCTTTTTGTATGTCCGTCGAAATTAAAATTTTTAAATGAAAGTTCTTCATTACAGCTCAATTTATCTGTTTTTTCAAAAAATTTCAAAAAACTAATTTTCTTTACTTGATTACCACAAATAATTAAACGCACGCGTTCGAAACTTTGTAGCACGCCATAAATTATATTTGACAAATATCATAGTCAATTGGTCATATTTTGGGCCATATTTCTTTCAGGCCGAGAATTTTCCTAAAGACTGAAACTTTTGATAAAATCGCTACTTCATTTCTCCTTCCACTACAAAATCTTACATTATACTTCATTCCACATTATTCTTTAAAGCAGAAGTTCGTTTTTGTTTTTATACTTCAGTAAGCTATCAGAGTAACTAGTTACAAAATACATAACATCCCAACAAAAAATTTACTGATAAATTTTTCCTTTATTCAATTACGACAAATAAGTATAACCAATATATTACCTACGTGATGAGCATTTTATATATATATAAAGTGATACATTATATATATATATGGAACTCACCTAGCAGCATCAAACCTGCATATATATATATATATATATATACGAGGATTAATTATTATCCGCAATGTAGTTATAAATGTTATTGCAATACAAATAGGAAACTTACATGTACGTCATTTTTCAACATAGTCCCCTTGCATTTCAACGCACTTGGTCCATCGTTGCACAAGCTTCCTGATGCCCTCATAAAAGAAGGTTTTCGGTTGAGGTGCGAGCTAGGAATGCACCGCTTCTTTCACTGTTTCGTCCGAGATAAATTGACAGCCCCTTAATGCCTCTTTGACCAGAACAAACAAGTGGTAGTCAGAAAGGGCAAGATCAGGACTACACGGAGGATGAGCCAGTACTTCAAAGTTGAGTTTCTGGAGCGTTTCAGCAGTGTGGGCAGCAGTATGTGGACGGGCATTCTCGTACAACACAACACCTTTCGACAGCAGTCCTCGGCGTTTGCTTTGAATTGTAGGCTTCAGCTTAGCAGTAAGCATCTCACTATAACGCCCACTGCTTATTGTCGTGCCTCTTTCCTCATAATGTTCTGGTACTGGGCCTTGTGAGTCCCAAAAAACCCTAAGCATCAGTTTTCCTGCGGAACGGTTGGGTCTTGAATTTTTTTTTCAGGGCGAATTTGGATGTTTCCATTCCATACTCTTCCGTTTACTCTCCGGCTCGTAATGATGGATCCATGTTTCGTCACCGGTGATGATTCTGTCTAAGAAGATGTCCCGTTTGTTACCATAGCGATCCAAATGTTTTTGGCAGATGTCCAAACGCGTTTGTTTACGCGACTGCGTGAGTTGTTTTTGGACCCATCTTGCACAAAGTTTAAGAAACCCAAGTCTGTTGTGGATTATTTCGTAGGCAGAACCGTGACTAATTTGCAGACGATATGCCACTTCATCGGTAGTTACTCGTCTGTCTAAGAAAACCATGTCACGTGCACGCTCAATGTTTTCTTCATTTGTGGCGATAAACGGTCGTCCGGCTCCTTCGTCGTGCGTAACACTTGTGCGACCACTTTTTCAATCCATTCGTAGACACTCCGTTGCGGCAACACACTGTTCCTGTACTGTACCGCAAATCTTCGATGAATTTCGGCCCCTGATACACCTTCCGACCACAAAAAACTGATCGCTGAACGTTGCTCTTTGGTGAAAAACAGAAAGCAGGAAACTACGCGTAAAATAAATCTAAACCAACTGTAAGTGAGAAGTGAAAAAGTAATACACCACATTAAAATCAGATTGTAATATTCTTTCATCAATTTGAATGTTGGCTTTTTTGAAGTTAGCGCCAACTATATGTCATCGCGTTTTATTTTTTGAAGCCGATTTATTATTTTTTTAAGTTTATTTTATATAACAGATTCCAAGAATACAGTCCTCAAATCATATTTTTTATAATATAAGAGAAACAGACGAATATATTTATATTTACATATACGAGAAAGAATAGAAACTTTTTTTTTTTTTAAATTATCCATTTCCATTAACCAGTATATGTAGAAAGGAGCCGTTTTTCTGTTTTTTTTTATTGTATAAAAAATAATCTGTGAAAGATTGTACGGAGATATGTTTGTCTTTTATTTCAAACTTATTTTATATATATATATATATATATATATATATATATATATATATATAGAGAGAGAGAGAGAGAGAGAGAGAGAGTTAATTTAAGGAGGTCAATATACTACACATTTCTTCAAAAATAGAAGAAAATGATTACATATAATGTTAATACAATATGGAAGGAAACCCTTAAACAATTTTTCAACTGTTTTTTCAACCTGTTCAAAACACTATATTTTAACTGTTTATTGTTCCTGTCTCAAAACAAACTATTTTTTGATGTGGGACCCTTACCTTTTTTTAACCTCCAGGACCACCGTTAGGTATTGCTTCAGAAGATGAGACGAAATGAAAATTTTGTAGCGTGTGAATATGCCATTCCTGACCAGGATTCGAACTTGGGACCAACGGGTAAAAAGGCCATTTGCGTTACGAAGGCCGACAGTGGAACGACTAGCTGGAATGTACTTATTTGATGTTTTTCACATTAAATTTTTTTTCAATGGCTCTTACAATTCTGGATTTTGCTTTAAAGGTTTTTAGTTATTTTCTCCTCTCCTCTTTGGGGCTTGAAGATGTATTAGTGAACTTCAATGTAAACAACCCCAGTAGTGAATTATCTTAGTCCTGTCAACATTATTTTTTTTAATCACTATTTTTATTTTTTTTATATATACTTTTTATAAATATTATTTAATATCAAATGCTACTGTCATTATCCATTAATATACCAACAACATTTAGTCAAGTGTTGTTTACTTCAGTTACCTACTGTTTCTGGTTTATTAGGTATGACTTTTGATTGTTAGAATTTTAGTTCACTTCACACTCTTCAATTTCTACGAAGCTACTCTGTGAGACATTTCAGAAGTCCTCTAAAAGTAAGAAAGTTTTTTCATGATAAAAAATGTGTCGTCAAATCATTGATTGATGCACATAAATATGAATAATGTAGGCCGGTACTTAAAAAATAAAAAATGGTAAATTATCCTTATGTTTATAAAAGTGCAATATTTGCTAGAAAGAATAGTTACTTATTCTTAAAAAAAAAAAATAATATCCATTTCCATTAACCAATAAAATACTTCTTTTTTCTGTTTAGTCTCTGGAAGCACCATAAAGTATTACTTCAGATGAATGACAATGATTTGTACGAATGTAAATGAAGTGTAGTCTTGTTCAGTCTCAGGTCAACCATTTCTGAGATATGTGGTTAATTGAAACCAAGACAATAAAACTGTTTTTGTGTAACACTACACAATATTTGGCTTACCTTATTATTATGACATATACATTTTTAATTAAATTACCGAATCATTTGAAAAATCTTCTCACCAGTTTATTTAAAAACAGTTAAAAATTTTTCTTTTCATAAATAATGTTTATCTATGAATTTTCAGGTAATACATTTTTTTTTTAAAATCATTAATTTTCTGCATCCCATTCAACATGTACATAAATATGTACTAAAATATTTTTATTAGTGCCTTCTGAATAGTAAATTATTTTGCAGTTTATATTAGGTATTTTCCTTAACATTATTTCACATATTTATAATTTAGATTATTATTATAACTTGATTCGCATTTATTTTTTTTATTTTATAATTAATTGTGTATTTTGCAATGCTCTAAAAAAAATTTTACCATGGTTTCCTTTGATCCATCCGGGGCCATTCCTTTATTCATCCATGGGATAGCATATCTATCCCCCCCCCTCATTCTTCATTTGATCTTTGTAATTTACTATTATGTACCCATCAGAATAAAAAATATTCACTAGAATATTATGCTTAATATAATAATTTTCATTACTCGAAACGTTTTCTTTTCTATCAAACGTGTTATTGTATTAATTTGGTGATGAGGTTGAGTCCACATCTTTTGTTAGTCCTACTTGATTAGGCAATTAAACCTTGATTATTCAGGTGCAAATTAAAAAAATAAATTTTTAAAAATTATCCTTTTGTTCAAGAATAATGATTAGTACGAGTATTTTAATGGTAGTAGTTGAAAAATTAAAATTGTTCTCTATACAAAAGCTTATTGAAGGTAATACTTAAACATTTATTTTATAACTATATTCATTCATTTCAATGTATCATAACGGTTCAGCCTTGATTAGTAATTTAGTGAGAAAGAAGGTATAATCTGTTGGCATACGGTTTTATGTCATTAAACTTTTGCCGGATATAGTTGTCTTTTATTCTTCACGCCCATTAAACAATTTTTGTTTTTTATGGTCATCTTAAGTACTTTAGTATTATGACTTGAGTGTATATGGAAACAAAAATTATTAATGATGTCTCCCAAAATCTTATATTAGGAAAAGATTAATTGTCTGTTTCAAATTGAGGTTAAGGTTGAGTTTAAATTAAAGTAATGTTTAAGCTATCTAAAGTGATAGTTAAAATATGCTTATAATTAAATCTAATTAATCTATATTTAGTTAAAAATCATTATAATTCTTTCAATATTGAGAACTATTTCATAAAGAATAATTTTAACAGTTCATTCATAATTCATTTTTTTTTTTTTTAAACTCAGTAGTGGATAATTAACTCAGTGAAATTTTAGTAAAACATGATAGTTTTATTATAAATAGTTTTTATTTTTAATGTCATTCTCATTAAGCAACAAATAATACAATTGTACTGCAAAACAATACTCTGTTTTTACTTGCCCATTATGCATACTACTCTTTATAACTTTTTAAAAAAATAATTACTCTTAATTTAAGCTCACACTATTTAGAGCTGAAGAAAGTAGATTTTTCACCCTGATTAAAATTACAAAAAAGGTTTTAAAAAATATTTGTATAGATAAAAAGAATACACTATTAGTTAATAACAGGCCTGACCAATAAAGAAGAAAAAACTTATTTTTAAGTATTTTTTCATACTCCTCCATATAACTGAATCCTTAAACAAATTAATGTAATTTTCTGAAAATTTTTAGGTTAAATATAAATGTTTATCAATGACATCATTGATAAATAAGCGTAAGTAAGGGAGATTGAAAGCAAAAGGTCTTTATAAAATTTATAATAATTTACAAGTACAGAACGAAGAAAATATTTATTTTACTCTCTCTTAAATGGCATAATATTTTTCTTTTCAAATAAACTAAATTTTTTTAAAAAATAAAACTTTTATTTGAAAAAACATGTTTTAATACATATTTGGTTCTATTGCATTACAGTGAAATAATGTCAAGTATGATATTATTGCACAGTAGTAACACCAAAAGTTCTGTATGCAATAGAACGCCATTCTCTGAATGCCAGTGGGCATTTTCAAAGGAAAAGAATATTAAGGGTAGATTACTAGCTACAATTTTGGGACCCAAAGTGAATGAAAGGGAGGAGTACAGATTGAGACTTGCAGAGAACTGAATCGAACTTAATTTGAAGAAATGAACAAAATAGAAGATGCAATGATAAAAAGAAGGCTCAACTACTCTGGACACTTACATTAATGAGGATGGAGGAAGGTTAATTAAAAGTTATCTTCAATTATTTATGTAGCAAAAAAAAAACCAGTGATGGAGAGAATTAAGAAAATTGAGGAGATTAAAAATTATGAAAAAACAATTTTGAATAGAGAAAGAGGTTTGAATAAAATAGAGGTTGAATAAAATAGAGGAATAAGAAAGAGGTTCAAATAATCAAAAGGTTTGAAGACTTTCAGGATAGTAACAGAAGAAGAGTGGACAACTCAGACAAAACAGAAGGAAACAACAGAAATTAGACTGAAGACGTATTGGGAGGATGATTGGGAAGTAGAGTGAGAAGACTAAATAAAGAATATTACACGAAATCCATACATAAATGGCCTGAATGAAAAAATAAAAAAGTTGTTTTTTTAAACAAACTCTTTTAAAAATAGCTTTAAAAATTATAGCCAACTTTTCTAGCTCTTATTTAAATTAACTTCAACTTCAGACTTTGGTACCAAGTTGCCAGTAAGTAAAACTAATCATTAACCTTGGATTAAACTTATCATTTGCCTTGGGTTTGATTTCAGAAAATCTAATTTTAAAGACTATTTGAAAATGTATTATTTTTTAATTATTAGTATTGGTCTTTCAAGATTATTTTTTTTATTTAAAAATACCTACAAAAAAATACTCTTTTAGAAAAAAATTGCATAAAAAAATAATACAGAAAAATATTGTAAAGACCAAATATGAGTCAAGGTTCACAGGAAAATATATCAATGTGTATTAATTTTTTTACTGTCTCATTAAAAATCAGGAAAAGAATACAAATAATTTTAAGATACTGCTATCGCTGACAAGTACAGGCTTGCTGAAAAGAGGGAAATGTATTTTTTTTTACTTTAAGTTTCCCATAAAAATATATTATATAGATCACATCAGTATAAGATAAATTACAAATATAAAAACAGATTTTAAAATAAATAATAGATGTGATTAAATTTCATAAGTATTTAAATGCAAAAACATGAAATAAAGTTAAAGAAAATACATAAAAAATTACTACAAAAATTTACAATTCTGAAGGCACTGTTGAAGAACACATATTTATGTACACCATCAAACAGGATGTAAAACAATTTTTCTGTTATTATTGATACCTAAAAATTCATTAACAGAATAATATTGTTTCATAAAAGAAAATCTTTAATTGTATTTTAAATAAATTGGTGAGAAGATTTTTCAGATGTTTGGTAATTTATTAAAAATGGTATTACAAGTATAATAAGGCTCTTTCTCGTAACTAAAATATTGTGTTGAATGATATGAAAACAGTTAAACAGTTTCGTTGGCTGGTAAACAACACAAGAGTAAGTCAACATGTTTAACTTTCTAAATACCAGTCTACAAGAATTGTACATTTGGACACCAGATAATGATCTGACAGCCCATTTTTGTATCTTAAAACTAGTTCTGATCTACTGAGAGAACCCCATGATGTGACATTATACTTTATATGAGAATATATGTAGGCATAATAAATATTTAATAATTATGACAAACTTAATTTTTTATTAAACAGTATGGTTTGATATTGTTATGAATTAAATCAATTTGATCATCCCATGAGATATTGCAATGTAATAAAACTCCCATAAATGTTTCTTTAAGGGCAACAAACAGTTTATTTAAAGACTGTAATTTCATTAATGGGAATTGTATCCATATGATCTGCAATGTTACATGTACTTGAGAAGTACAATGCAAAAGTTTTATCCACATATAAAGTTAGTTGTTTACAAACCATCCAGTGAATGCTATAATTTGAATACTAGGTCATGGATAGCGGTGTTCTTTGGTAGTTGGGTTTCAATTAACCACACATCTCAGGAATGGTCAAACTGAGTATGTACAAGACTAAATTTCATTTACACTCATTATATCGTCCTCATTCATTCTCTGAAGTATTATCTGAACGATAGTTACTGGAGGCTAAACAGGAAAAAGAAAAAAAACCATCCAGTGAATAAAATTTTTAGAACCGTTATCATAGAACTTTTAATTTCTTTTAAAATTAGGCATCTGCATAGAGGATAACAATGAATCTTTAAGATTTTGTGGCAAATCAATAGCAAACAAGAAATGTAAGGAATTGAGGATAGCCTAAAAATTGTGAATTGCATTGGCAATTCTGTGAATGATGCAATTTTCTGCTGTCTAAAATCAATGAGAATGCTAAATTTATTGAAAATCTTTGGATGTCTCAATAATATGTCGACATACTAGAGACATCTTTTGCTTCTAGGCTTCATTCTCTTCCAAATCTTGACCTTCAGCAAACTTGGTTTCTACAGGACAGAGACACTTCACACACTGCCCGACAGTCTATGACAGCAGCGAGATGTTTGGGGATTGCATAATTTCAAGGACTGCTAAAATCGCTTTGCCACTGGCTTCCAAACCTTTCGGACTGCGACTTCTTTTTTGGGGACATCTGAAGAGTGTTATGTACCAGACTAGACTAAGAAACCTCACTCAGCTCAAAACACAGATTGAAGAGGAAATTGCCAGATCCTGGAGAACACACTGCACCACACTATGGAAAATCTTTAGAATTGATTTACTGAATGTGTATGCAAAAATGGACGCACTTAAGTGAAGCAATTTTTAAAAAATAATGTATATATTAAAATTTCCACTCTAGTAGAACATATTTACAACATCAAATAAAGGTTAGTAACTTTATTTAATTTTTTCTAATTATTTAAAATTTTCCCTTTTCTTTGCACCACCCTTACGTGTATTCTTATCAGAAGATGAAATTTTGACTATTTGTTTATAGTTTGTGCCATAAAATATTTCTGTATGGTATGACTTTAAGCAATTATAAGCAGCTCCTTTGACAGCATAGCTACTAAGTTTTTATCAGTATAAAATGGAGAACTAAATTGAATGCTTTACTGAGATCACAAACAATTAAAAATGGAATCTCTTTGTTATTTACACAATATAATTTTTTATTTATTTAAAAACTGGGAAATGAATGGTCAGTAGACAATTTTTTCCTAAAACCATGCTGAAATTACGTTTTGATTTTCAATAAATGTACTTAACTTTTAACTTTCTGTGTATCAACGGGAAATAAAAGTACTAATTCATCAACAAAATCATTCAATATGAATGGCTACTACCAAATTTCAAAAGAATGTTGCCAAAATAAAAATTGAAATAGGAATGGAGAATAAGTTTCAGAAGAAATAATAAAAGAATACACATATTGTATTAAATACTATATTTACATAACAAATTAATGAATATAGTAAACAGCATTAAAAAAACATGTTTATATGAATTTCAAAAATATTAACTGGTATCACACTGTATAAAACTACGTCATAAGTAAAATACAAAGAGAGTCAAAATAATGAAATCAACATAAACCTTTATGCAAAATATTTTGTTTAAAAACCATCTAAAATTATTTTATAACAACTTATAAAAATTGATTTCAGTAGCTTAGACTCATTTCAATGATTTATAGTAAAGGATAAAAACATCTATCTGCAGAAATACAGAAAATATAAAAAAATTAACACAATTTATTTAGCAAATTCATGACACCAACACAGAAAGATTCACTGTGGTGTAATATCTGCTAATATTCTGCACATAAATTTCCAAATTAAATTAAACAAATTGTACAATAAAAAAAAAAAAATTTACATGTCACTGAAATATTCAACATCATAGGTAAACAAAGGTTTATAGTCACAGAGCTCATCTATTAATTCCCTGAGTTCATGAAAATCTTAAATAAATCAGCTGGTAAATTTTCATACTGATTAACATATTAGCTTCTAAAATAGGTTTTGGATATAGTTCCTGGCAAGAGTAAGTAATTTTTCAGTAATTACTTCACCCATTTTATCTTCCTCAATAAAATATGTGTGTTAATGTATGTATTTGGTCAAATTAAGAAAATGTATCAATGATCAATAAAAATATCTAATAATAAAACCGTTGATACCCTTCAGAGAGGTACTGGGAGCTGAAGTGCACCTAGATATAAAGATAAAATGTGTTTTATAAATACAACAATTTTCTGAAGAAGTGTGATCATTTTTTTAAGTTCCAATTACAAAAATGCTGTAATAAATATAGATTTTTTTTAAAAATATGAATGGTAAAACTGAATTAATAATTAGTATTTCTGTAATTTTTTTTAATATAAAATAAATTATTTAATATCTAACAGTTTAAATAAAAGTCCTATACACCAGTTTTTCTTCTCCAAAATCTTGTATTCTAAAATCATAGAAACAGCTGACCTAAATCAAATAAAGGATGACCTGATCAGAATTAGCCTGTTTTGGTGGGTGTATGTAAATCATCATTGACTTAAATAACAAAATTGATCAACCTCTGAAAATCTATAACAACATTTTTCTACTTCAAGACTTAATTTTTCATAATTTTACTTCCTTTTGCCATACTTCTTAACTTTTATTTTATTTTTATTTATTTATCAACTTTCTTCCTTACTGTTAATCAATAGGCTTATCATTCATAATCTCTTTTATCTTATTTTTATTTTAAGTTGAAAAAACAAAATCAGTAGCAAATTATATAGTCTATTAATTTTGACTGAGAGAAGTAGTAAGGTACTGTTTGTAATTTAACCAGTTAGCATTTTATATCTATATATGTGCTTCTAATACAGTTTTGGCCAAACACAATTTTTATAAAATTTTTGCATTAACTTCTTTCTTATTAAGCAGGATAACATACTTTATTTTATTTTTTTTCAAATTCTACATTTCAGAACACTGGTTGCTAATTTCTTTTTTATAACTGAAAGGGTAAGGGATAGTGGAAAAATCTTCATCACTAAGACATCAAAATTTGTTCTCTCTTTCACTCCTGTAGCCATATGGCTACAAATGAATTATTAACACAAAACATTCAAAAAATGTTTACAAAAGGTAAAACTTCAACTATGTTTTAATTATTAAACAATCTTCATCAGTAGTTAAAAAGTAATTATCTAGCAAAGATAACAGTTTAATAAATAAATAATTATAAATTATCATCAGCAGCTTAGAAATGATTCAAAGCATTGCAACTTGGATGTACATGAACACACATTTTAACAATAAAGATAAGGTGAATGAAATGACATGAAAAATAACAGACCTGGTGGAAATTTAACTTACCAGCTTATTAGAAGCCAACAAAATATTAAATTAGCTTATATTAATGAAGAAGGAAACCCTCTTACATAACACTTTCCCAGAATAGTCGTAATAAATTAACTAATCAAAAATTATGTTTATTAAAGCACTGGAAACATAAAATCAATGAATGATAATAAATTTTGAACAGCTAATTCTTAATGAAACTCTACTTCAGAGCAGCTAATCAATATAAAATTCTGTAAATTTTCATTTTTTTTTTTTGTTTTACTTAATACTAGAAATAACAATATAAAGTTTTACAAGCAAAAGATAAGTAATTAACAAATACTTCTAAAGTCTTAATTCTCTAATCATACTTGTATATACAAAATACAAAAATACTACAAAAAAATGAAAATAGTTAACCTTTTACAATTTTATTGAAGGTTTATGAGTTTTTGTAATCATATTTTTTAGATTTTACCTAATTTACATAAAAAACTGAAACCAGTAAAATTTAAAATTAGTGATAAATAAGTAAAGAAAATCTGTTGATCAGGATGGTAACACTTTTCAAAACATTAACTAATTTCAACAGATGAAATTATATTTCCATTTAAAAGTAATTTTTCCTCTACATTAAATATTATACAATTTAATTATAAAAATATAAATAAAATTCGCAAAAAATAATTCTGATATAAAAAATAAGTTTCCCAGTGTGCTAATTTCATTTATATGTAAATTCTCTTTACTAACTCACAAATAATGATTTGAACTAAAAAAATTTTGTTTATTTTTAACAGAAATAAAAAAAAGAGTGGTTTAAAACAATTAAGAACCAGTCAATTTTGTTTATATTTCATTGTTATTTCTGAAGTTGAAAATTAATATTTTATATCATGAAGGAGCCAAAAACAAGTGCTTAATGATTAAAATAATGTAATTTTAGCTACTATAAAGTTCCATATATAATTATCAATATAAAACAATTTGCATCAAACGAAATGTTAACCAAAGCAATAAAAAAAAAAAATCATAAATTTTATTCAACTGTTTTCAGTTGACGCATCTTTTGTTTCTTGCTTTTTCCCCTTCCTTTTGTCAAAGAAAATAACAATCTTTAATTGCTTTTTTACACACCAGTTTTAAAATAATGAAATATAATACTAACAGAACAATTATTTTAAAGGATGAATAATGTTTGGTTAAGGAATGAAACATCAAAAACCTTCAATAATATCCAATTTTCTTAATTACCTTAAAAAATATATATATGCATATATATATATATATATATATATATATATATATATATATATATACATTTATATAAAGTATATTTGGACAACAGAAAGGAAAAACTAAAATAATAACCAACAAAACTAAATACTTGTAGCAAAAGTATTCTATCTTTGGTCTTAACTACAATAAAATCCTTAACAATAATAATATTAATAACACAAAAGAATAAAAAAAGATTCTAATATAATTCTAAAAGTGATTTTAGACTACAGTTAATAATTAAATATTGATAGAAACCTTCTGTTTACAATTAGCATACAACATAAATAAAAACACAAAATAAATGAAACCTTGAGCACTGTATATATCATGAAACAAGAAAATATGCAAATCAATAATATACTGATTTATATATATATATAAGTTAATCTTACTGCATACAAGTTAAAATTTCATTAAAATGTTTTAAGAACATTTCTGTTATTATAAAAATAAAATAAAAATTATAAACTTATAAAAAATTTTATTTTTTAGATGATGAATATATGGAATGAAAGAAAGATTATTTAAAAACTTTTAAAGGTTTTTTATTCTAATGAAAATACTTAGTTTCTATCACAATTTTTTGAATGTGTTCAGTAGTTAATGAATGAAGTAAGTAAATAAATTTTTACTTAAAGATATAAAACAATGTTTATTATTATTATTTTTTTAATAACTCAGAAGAAAAGATAGTTTTATGAAGTGATTTATCCAAACCCTGGGTTGAATTTTAAACTTAGATGTGATGTCCTCTCTATAAATAAAGCTGCAGTCAATTTAAAATTTCATAAATTAATTAGTCCTTTTTTAAAAATTGCATTTTATGTTTCATTCAGCAAGACAGTACATGTGCATATGTGATCATGCACCCATTTTCTGGATCTACTCCTGATTTATGTTATTAATTAAAATGTAGATATCTCATTTTCTTTGGCAAAACTAATCACAAAATATAAATTTACAATTTAGAATAAATCATAAAATTAAATTAAATTATTTTTACATACTGCAATAACTAAATATTATATATATATATATATAAATTATCAAGGTACATAGTTTTTTATAGGTTGTAAGAGTTAACAGAAGAGGTTCTGCAAATTAAGATGTGGATGAATGAACTATATTGCAGTAGCACAAGAATGGGATGAAATAAACAAATGCGTTCAAATGAGTATGTAAGGGTTGTGTGCTCATTTCTTTCTACAGACAGCAGAAACTTGTCTCAGTCTTCTTCCCCATTTAAATACTCCCACTACACTCTCTCAATAGCATCCGAGAGGCAAGCAAAATGAATTACTGTGCATCAACTAATTATGCTTACAAAACCTTAACTTACTGTACTTTTCATTTGTAACATTTATTAGAGAATAGTTAACAAAACATTTATTTTAATTAGCAGTTACCAATTATTTCTGCTTTCTTCTCATTATTAGTTTCCATTACAACTTCACAAGTACATCTTCATATCACATTTTTATAATTCTGCTAAAGAAATTTTTAATTAGCAAAAATAAAATTTGTTTATGTAAAATTTAACGTATCTGAAAAATTATTAAAAAATTTACACTAGGTTTACATAATCAGATGAATATGAAATAATGTTTTCTGTTTTCTCAAGTACATAATTATTTGATGTATTTCTTTAGATTTCCATTTCCTTATTCCTTAGTTTTTGGTTTTAAGAAAATTTAAAAAAAATAAAAATAGTGTAAAGTAAACAATCATTACAAAAATGATATTTGTTATTTTTACTGGTGTAATATAATTTCATAAAAAGTTGCCTTTATTAAACAAATAACTTCTATTTCATTAAATATTAGAACTTAGTTGTTTTTGCTGGATTCAATAGGAAATTCAGATGCAGACAAGAAATATGTAATACCAAATTGCAATAGAGTACGTGTACCTCAAGTGGTAACTGTGTGAGTACATCAGTGTGGATAATTTACACACTCAAGTGTGTGAGAATCTTACTATTCTCAGACTAGCTGTAGATATAATGTTGCTGTTACATGTTTTACACAAGGACGTAAATTAAAAATTGAATTATAGTATATAAATATGAGAAATTGAGGTTGAAAAGTATACCAGTAAATATAGTTTCTTCTCTTTTAACTTTTGACTAGCCTGTAGGCTGAACTCCTGGATGGGTTTTTAAGGATGATATATTTTAGTGTTTTTCTTAAAGCTAAAGCTAAAATACCTATTGAACAAAATATAAATTAGATATAAATGTTTTATAACTTTCATTTACATTTTCATTATTGTTCATATTTATTACAATAAAGTAAATTTATAAACTGTTCGTATGCTATTGTAAATAGATATTTTTTTTAAAAACTATAAAAATCTTACTGACCAATTACTCATTAAAAAAAAAAAATAATATTACAAATGTTATAACATTCATTAAAAATATAGTTAAATTCAGCAATAAAACTTCCAAAAAATTTTGTAAGCACAAAAATGACTAAAATCACACTGTATAAAGCCTACATACAAAAAGCTACTTATAATAATAGTAATACATACATGCTTTCTATATAAACTACATATACAAAAATGTTATGTACTAACAACCGCAGTATTAAATAATATACATAAAAATTTTTTTGACTTTTTTTAGTCAATACAATAAACTATTTTTAATGTAAGTAATCGTACACACGTAAAATAATTGCAAATACATCTCAAACATTTCATAGCATAGAGCATGATAATCAAAACATATATTGGAATAATACATTAAGTAATAATAATTTTAATCTTATTAGTTAATCTTAAAGTGTATTATCAGATACATATATATACACAAAAAAATAATACATTTTACTAGACACATAATAAATATAAATTAACAAGAATAAAAAAAATGTCCTAAATGACAAATGTTTCACAACCTTTTACTATACAGCCTTAATAGTTCAATGAGAATGGGATAAATTCAACTTTTGTAAAGATTTAGCATAAAGAATATAATGAAAACTTATGAAAAAACATTTTAAAAACTTAGTTTTTGGTACAGTTATTTATTATAAACATAATCATTATTTAGTTATTTAAAACTGTGTATGATAAAATGAGTTTTATGCATTATTGCAAAACATACTATGATAGGAGTTATATCCTATCATGATATCATAGGAGATAACTTGCTGAATATATCATAAATTTAAGATAATTAATTTTCATTTAAAATTATTTATTACAAAATAATTAAACACTAATACCATTGTGTTATTTTTGATCAAACTATAAAAAACCTTCTTAAGGTATAAAACATGTCTTATTTTAAAAGGCATTTAAAATAAAAGTATTGTTCATTTTCTATGATTGTCAATAAGCAGCAGATTATCATAAAAAAATTATAGCATAATATATTATGCTATAATATAGTTATCAATAGAAAAACATGTTTGTTTATATTATTAGTAATAAATATATATTAAATTATATTTAAAATAGATGTTAAATCTTAAATAATGTTATGTTTTATTATATTTATTTTACTTTCTTTAATAACTTACCAAACATGCTTATTTTTATATCTCTGTAAAACACAAATTGGGAATTTCCTCACTTATATTACATAATTAAGATTATAAATGCGATAAGATTAAAATTTGATTTAATATTCTTTAGTAATTAAAGTTTGATGCAGTGGATTCAAATAGTATGACATTCAGGACTTAAGAACTGCTGGAATATTTAATAATATTAAATAATATTTAATAATCATTTATTCTTTATTGAAATATTTAGTTTTGCATCTACCAGACCACATCCCAACATAAATAAACTAAGAAAGTTTGTAACAAAATCAGTATTGGATGCTGTATGAAATAATGTATTGATCAGCTTGACAGAATGTGGTTTATTTTTTTTTAAACTAACTCTAAATATGATTTAATTTCTGAGAATGTTTTCAGAAGATTTTTTTGGAATTATTCTCTTTTTCTTAATAGCAGTGTAATAAATTTTTAAAATGACATGGAAAACTACCTTACACAGACATAAAATGAATAAAAATATAAAGTGAGGCAAGTCAATGTGTACTTGTTGCCATTAATAATAAAAGTGAAAGCAGCAGGTGGGATATTATCATTGAAACAGGATGTTTTTGAATTTATTACTTTTTACCTTTTTCCAAAATTTCATAATCTATCAGATTTGGGCAGTTAACAAAAGAGAAATTTTTAATAATTATTTTCAGCCAAAAGTGCAAAGAATCTCATTGATTTAATTTCTCAATATGCTAATCGATGAATATCTGTCATCTTCATACATCTGATACCTCCCCACTAAACTGTATAATTTATGGGAATTATAAAAGATCAGTAAAGACTATTATTTAAGGGGACAGTGGCAATTTAAAACCCAATACAATCTTCAAGTTGCATTACTAATATAGTGCAAACATTCTTGCAGCTACAGTTTCTCTGGTCTTTGATAACATGAAAAAATTGTAAAAAATCTTATATAATGTGATCAATATTCTGGCACTTTTTATAATAAAACTTGTGAACTAGTAATAAAATTATAGTTTTTTTCCATTTGTGCAGTGAATTTGTCTCATTCTAAATAGATGTTCTGAAGTATTTGTTTTGTACTCAAGTTATTTTAATCAACACAAAATTAGTAAGATAATGAATTTAAACAATTCTAACCTGATTCAATAAATTAATTTATTTCAGTACCTGATGTAAAACCAGATAGGTAAAAAATACCTTAAAATTTTCTACCTGCATCAACGTATTAGAATAATACTTATAGAAGCAATGGAAAAGGAGATCTTTAAATGAATTTTTCTGAATGACCACCTTAATCACCTGATTTTGCATCTCTACTCAAAAGAGAGAGAATCCCTTCTTTTTCAGAAGGGATAGTATTGGCATCTTTTTTTTAACAAGAAACTAAAATCTATAGAAAAGTGGAAGAGAAATACAGCAAATAATATATAGTAATTAATCAAGTTTATCTTCTATAGGAATGGAACCTGTCCCTTACAGGACAACAAAAATACTACATTAAAGGCATTAAACCTTTTGTTCTTTAAGTAGGGAATCACCATAATTAGGAAAACGAGAATTTAATAAAAAGTTTAACTATTATCATAATTTTAAAAATAAGAAATAATTTTGTTTTGTTTTGCTTCAGGTATTCTTCATAATTCTATTCTTATATTAATTCTTTATAATTTATTTTTAGATAACTTTAATCGTTTTTTTTTTTTTAAGTTTTTAATACTTTTTAAAGATTACAAACTACTGGACAAAATTATCTTATCTACTTTATAATTTACAATTTTTTTTTTATTTTTTATTTTAACTTGTTTGACAAAAGAATATCTCCTTGTATACATTAATATAATAATCCTGTTCTTCTGGACTAGACAGGACCAGATGTGGTACAGATGAATGAAAGCCGACATAATCCGGAATGATATGTTGCCTACTGAGATCATATGTGAAGTCCAAAACAAAGAAATTTTTTTGAAATCTTTCTAATATATTAATTTACACTGGTAAATAAATTTATTTTTGGTAAAATTGTTTTTCTAACAAAACATTATATGCTGAATTCAAAAAGGTTATCAGTATTTTTCTATCATACACATTTTTTATACAGTAAAACTTCTTATTTATGCTTTATTTTTATATTTCAGATAATTTTAGTAATAAATAATGTATGTAATGTAATATTTAAATGATTTTGAATAGAGGATGGGAAACAAACTTGCAGTTATGAAGGCAACAACTTCATGTACAGGATTACCTATTTGCTGAAGTGTTGTAACATGATGCCACACAGTAGTCAGCTTAGTCATACATAGCTTTTCATAAATAAATCAGTATTGCTCAGACATTCACTGGATAATACTCCTATTGGGAATTCATTCTGGTTGTTTTCCAGTAATCTACAGCTACTGTGTGAAGTGTGTTGTGTTAAATAGAGGATAAATATGCCAAAAATAAGTGAAAATCTGTTAGATATATGGGGATTTGATGTTTAAAGATCAACAACAAGATTTGGCTCTACTAGTAAATAAAGGTTTACTTTGGTTGTAAAGATGGAAAACTTAGTAAGACTACATCCCTCATATATGCTGTTCAAGCAATATGAAATGTCTGGCAGGCTGGGATCTAACGATTCTCAGCACATGAGTTTTGCCATACTGATGGTGGTATTGTGTGAACTACTAGTTCATATTTCATACTGTTTCATTTATATTACAAAGAAGAAAGGAATAAGTAATAAATTCAAACCTTTAATAAGAAACCCAAATTTTCCATCTACTATAAGGCCAGTGCCTCACAGTGAGGACTTAGTTGTACCACATTCTCCAACACATCAACTTTTAGAAGATGAATTGGAAGAAAGGCAGGTACCTAAGTTAAAATAAAAAGCAAGGTGATCCTTCTTTTGAAATAAGTACCCCTTCCTGGGAACCTCATATGATAACTCAAGACAAATTAAATAGCCTTTCTCGGGATTTGAAATTGTTCAAAAAAACTAGCTTAACTTTTAGGTCCTTGGATGAAGGAGTGGAATCTCCTTCAGAATGAAAATAAAGTAATTATTTTAACTTGCCAGAAAATGTTTCAAGAATTCTACTCTAAAGAAAATTATTTTGTTCACTTTCAGATGCCAAGCACAGGAGGAAACAACAATTATCACATTTTAGATATGATGAGCAGTAACATATATGTGTGTGTAAATACACACATTTCTTTCATATTTAATATATATGTTACAAAAAGCCATGGGTGGAGAAAAAAATATTTATGTATTTGAATTCAGTGCAAAAAGGTTTATTAATTTCAGGTACTTCCTTCTTGTGCCAAAAAAGTTTTAATTTTGTTCCAGAGTATTGCTTGTATTTTTACATTGAAAATGTAACAGCACATTTTTAATGTAAAAAATATTTCTATTATTAATAGAGTTTAATAACAAAATTAAATCTACACTACAAACTCACATTTCTTTGAACAAAGAATGGATGAGTTTATTGGACTATTGTAGTCTCAATGGCTATGTTTGTTTATATAAACATATCAATTAGATGTATTTATAATCAAATTTATTTATTTTAAAAAACTAATAGATTAAATTCATTCTATTGTCTGTACTTCAACCAACTTGAAATTTTAAAAATTGTGCTAAAATTACAACAAAAAAGTTATAGTGTTCTAAAATTCTACAAAAAAAATAATTTTATATATATATTTAAAAAGTCCTGATACTGAACTGGTTCAGATAATCCTAATGTCTAGATAAACAAGATCCCCAGATACTCATAAGCATTTCAATACTACAATACAATCAGGAAAAGTAAGAAAAGAATTTGTGTTTTATCATGGAAAAACAATACTTTAGAATATTTCTATTATCGGCTTTTTTGAAAAAAGAAATTGCACTTGCATAAAGCAGATTTGTATAAATTTTGCCAAGGTAATATCAATTTGAAACATTTCCATAGTATAAAAAGGTCAACTACCTTTACTTAAAACTGTGATCTGACTTTAAAACAGTTGCGCCAAAATCCCCAGCACATTATTCTCAGAGTAATTCGTTTTTATTGATGAATTTTTTATTATACTTATTAATATAATTTATTTATCTAGAGTATTTATTATTACACAATATTATATTCTATTACTTCCATCATATTTTTTTGTCTTATTTTAAATTTATATTTTTGGAATTATTACACTTCTCTGAAAATTTATACTGATAATTTTTTTATAAAAGCTATGAAAATATTTTAACCTTTTTAAGTATTCAATTTAACCCTCAATTACTGATTTACATTAACATTATTTATCCAAATACATATATTTATTATCTGCTGCTTAATATTCATTTAAATCATGGACACTATCAATTAGCACTGATTTACATTTAACACATAATTATTATACAATCCACTACTCTCAATATGTAGATATTTGTGATTCTTAAAAGTTTTATTTATTTTAATTCTGTATTCTTTATGAAGATATTCTTTGCTGTTAAAAACAAAAATAATAATGATACTGAAGCTAAGTTCTATGAAAAAAAATCACAGCTTCAAATTTAAAAATATAAACAGTAAAGTGAATTATATGAAATTAAAATTACAGACAAGTGACTTATTAATCCTGACGATTATAAAAAAAAGATATAGTAATTAGCGTATTTGCAATATATTTACATATAATAATAAGAAACTACAAATATGTAATAAGAGATACTTTGCATTCAAACCATTTGATGAATTTTCAGTTTGATAAGGCAATCGACTTTTCAGTTCCGTTATACACATTGACTTGTTACTTGTTTGCCTTTCATCCGATAAAACAGTATAATTAGGAAATGAATAGATATGAGATGGCTGAAAAAAAATAAAAAACACAGTTAATACCAGTTTATGGTATAATTGATCACAACTGTTGTAAATGTTGGTTTACATATTTCATATTCGCTAACCAAGATATTTGAGATACTAGAACTATTCCAGTTTAATATTATAACAGAAAAAAGAAAATAGTAGTAATATTAACAATATTCTTTTAGATTATATACAACATTTTAATTATCTAATTTTAAACTATCTATAAGAAAATAAAGTTTATCAGAAGTGATCTTTTTTGAACACCTAAATCAGCTTAGTTCAGAAAAATATTAAATTAAGGCACTGCTCTATAGAACTCTAGAAAAACAGTAAAAATTTGACATAATAGCCTAACGGACCAAAATAAAAACAGCAGAGGAATTTTTAGATAACACTGGCATTTTTCAACTCCTCTCTCCTTACTTAAGCCCTACAAAACTCATTTGTCTTCATGAGTATCCAATAGTCACTTAAAAATCTTTTCTTGAATCGTTAGTAAATATGATTCAAGATTTTATTATGCTCTTAGAAGTAAAGCTGTTGGTTACAGATAAAACTCATCAAACATGATGTTCTATCCTCAACCCAAATATTATGTTACATGATACATCTAATCCTCTTATTTGAATAAGAGGTTATCATTGTTACTAATTAGCTGTTCTGTGATGTGGAAGGCATATGTTCACAAATCTTATGTTTAATTAAACTTGAATTAAACTTGAAGTTACCAGGCTGCTTTAGTACCAATAATTCAGTATCTCAAAGCTGACTTCCAGTTTGTGAGAAAAAAATTAAAGATTTTAATACCACATTCATGTACTTTCAAGCCATAGGCAGAAGCTTATCAAAAAAACTCCAATGCCAACTTACTAAACAGTTAATTATTTATATCATCCATGAATTTCTCATTGGTTTCAAAGTACTGAGCAGCCATCTCTCCATAATAATGAAGAGTTTGTATTCAACCAGTCAACTTCTAAAATTGTCTTGTGCAACTAGAGAAGTGAAGCCATGCAATATCATGCAGAAAAACACTCTTCATAAGCATTCTATACTGATTATTTTAGACTGACCCTCAAAGCTTTTTTAACATCTGATAGAACTGTGTTCCCAGTGTCCATGAACTGGTACAAAGTTCCTTTGCAATTCAATTTTTTTCAGTTTATTAGATGAGTGATGAGTTTCCACTGTTTGATGATCTTGTTTCTATATTTATCAACGTGATCAATGTCTTGTCTTCAACCACCATTTTTTCAAGACATTCATTTGCCTTTTTTTCACATCAGAGAAGAATGTCAAGGGTGTGGATGTTCTTTGTGCTAAATTCACATCAGAAGTTTGTTTTTGTACCCAGCTTGCACAAAACTAATAGAAATCCAATCTATCAGTCACAATCCTATCAAGTGATGGGCTCATAATTTTAAAAAATTCATTTAAAATTTAGACCCAAAGTGGTAAAACAATGTTTATCATGCATAATTTGTCCAACTTTTTGAATGGGTTCATCAATTACAATTGCTGTGGCAAACAGTCTACCTTCAATTGCCAATCAGAAATCAATATTGTATGATTTCTTTCTCCTGTTTAGCCTCTTGTAATTACCATTCGGATAATATTTCAGAAGATGAATGAGGATGATATGTATGAGTGCAATTGAAGTGTAGTCTTGTTGTACAGTCTCTCGGTTTGACAATTCCTGAGATGTGAGGTTAATTAAAACCCAAACACCAAAGAACACCGGTATCCACGATCTAGTATTCAAATCAGTGTAAAAATAACTGACTTTACTAGGACTTGAACGCTGTAACTATTGACTTCCACATTAGCTGATTTGGGAAGACGCATTCACCACTAGACCAACCTAGAATATTGTATGACTGTATCTAACTTTTTGTGTACATAACTATTTGTGTATTTTTTTATACATACACATAAAATATTATTGTTAAAGAATTTATTAATCAGGATTAGATAATTTTACAAAATATAGTGAAGTAGTAGTACATAATAATTGCTATAAATGTTGTAATGCTGTAGAAGTTGTAGTAAATAATTATAATATTTAAAAGTTGTATAAATATTTGGCCAATAATAGTTGAAACAGTGACCATGAGTTAAGCCTTCAAGAGTAAACATTTTGTAAGAAGCGTTTAACAGTAATGAACTGAAAAAAAAACTGTCTAGTAAACAGCTTCTAATAAAAGTTTGATATAAGCAAATAAATTTGTCACAAGAAGCTGTCCAACTTATTTGACAGTAACAAATTAGTTATTATATATTACGTTAATAGATAATTACTGTATTTTTCTAACCATCAATACTGAAAAAGATAGCTACTATTAATTGTATTTATTATGTATTTGTATTTGATATAATAAATATCTCTAAAAAGAAAAGATCTGATGTGGACATGACATGACTTCTTTGTACAACTATTAAATTACATACACATTTTTTTTAAAAATGAAAGGTACATAAAATTTTATTTCATTAATAACTTATTGAATTCTAATTTATCGTAATTTTTTTTTTACAATCAGAGGTTACTAATTATTAATAAATCAAACATGAACTTTATTTATACAATTAACATTATTACAACTGGTGTTAACTGTAAATAATTAACTTTTAACACCATTTTGCATATATGTTAATGATGAATTAAATAGGACAATGAAATGCATCAAATGAGTACTACAATAGAACTTTACTTGACGAGAGGAAAATACTAAAGAAAGAATAAAAAGATTAAGAGAGGATGATGAATATTAAGCGAGAGAAAATTTGAAAACTAGAAAACGTGTACACAAATTAAGATCAGAAGAATTATATCAAACCAAAGAGCGATTAAATGATTGGCAACAAAAAAACAAATAAACAAAATGATGATTAACTCCAACTTAGGAAGAATACTGTCCAACAATATCAGAGGAGTAATGAATTAAAAGATAAAAAGTTTTTGCAATTTATTAAAGATCAGGTATGTATGCCTCAGTGTATATGTTGTTCTTGTGAGTGTCTATTTTTCAGTCACTCTGTAGTTAACTTTAGATAAAATGAAACTGAAATTCCAGAATAATTAAATAAAATTAAACAGAAATTAAACTAGAAAATCCAAAAATAATACTATTCTAAATTATAATTTTCAATTAATATTAAATAATCAGATGTTTTACCAACTCTGTTACATATACACATATGTAATAATGCCTTTTAAAATAATAAGTGCAGATAATAATGTCTTTATATAATAAATTTAAAAAAAATTAGGGTTCAAATACAGAGATCGAAGAATTTACAGGAACCAAACAGCAACAGTAATAATTGAAGAACATAAGAAACAAGCCGTAATAAGAAAGGGAGTCCGACAAGGATGTTCCCTATCCTTGTTACTTTTTAATCTTTTTATAGAACCAGCAGTTAATGATGTTAAAGAACAATTTAGATCCGGAGTAACAGTAAAAGATGAAAACATAAAGATGCTACGATTTGCTGATGATATAATAACTATAGCTGAGCGTAAAAAGGATTTAGAAGAAACAATGAACGGCATGGATGAAGTCCTGTGCAAGAACTACCTTATGAAAATAAAAAAGAACCACTGAATGTGAAAATAGGAAGAGAAAAGAGTATGGAGATAAAAGAATTTTGTTATTTGGGAAGTAGTATTACTAAAGATGGATGAAGCAGAAATGATATAAAATTCTGAATAGCACAGGTGAAACGAGCTTTCAGTCAGAAATATAATTTGTTTACATCAAAAATTTTTGAAAGTATATGTTTGGAGTGTCGCTTTATATGGAAGTGAAACTTGGCGATCGGAGTACCTGAGAAGAAAAGATTAGAAGCTTTTGAAACGTGATGCTATAGGAGAATGTTAAAAATCAGATGGGTGGATAAAGTGACAAATGAAGAGGTGTTGCAGCAAATCGATGAAGAAAAAAGCATTTGGAAAAATATAGTTAAAAGAAGAGACAGACTTATAGACCACATATTAAGGCATCCTGGAATAGTTGCTTCAATTGTAGAGGGTTAGGTAGAAGGAAAAAATTGTGCAGGCAGGCAACGTTTGGATTATGTAAAACAAATTGTTAGGGATGTAGGATGTAGGGGAAAAACAGAAATGAAACGACTAGCCCTAGATAGGGAATCTTGGAGAGCTGCATGAAACCAGTCAAATGACTGAAGACAAAAAAAAATAATGCCCATTAATTTACATATATACATTTTTAAAATTACATAAAATTTTATTTCACTAATAACTTCTGATGTTTTTTCATAATTTTTTTTTTTATTATTATTATTGAATAATTATTTATTGTAAATTTTTTTTCGCGGGTTAATTATTAATAAATCAATATAGTTTTTAAAAAAATGTTAAAAAAGTAAATTTAAAAAAATAAAAAAGGAGTTGAAGTCTGATTTGAATCTTCCCTTATAGAACCAAATATTTCATTAATTAAAATTTGATTTAGGTATAACTCTGAAATCAATGAAAAAAAGTACCACTTATCATATATTGTTGAAAAGATCTCAATGAGGGCTTATTACTGTAGCTAAGAAAAAGTCCAAAATCTACATTTTTTGGATATTGGGCTTTTTTGAATACTTTTGGTGCAGTCGTTTGCAATCAAAAGGGAAAGTGCACAACTGGGTGTTACAACAGTCCTAAATCCAAAATTTCAACATTCTATGGCTAATCACTTTTGAGTTATGTGAGATATGTATGTACATATATATACATACGTAAAGACATCATGCCAAAACTAGTCAAAATGGATATTTCCATTGAAATCTGAAAACCGAAATTTTTCACAATCACAATACTTCATTTACTCCGTACAAGGAAGTAAAAAGAAATTAAAACATATATAAAATTATGTATATTTTAATGATGAATAGTTTCAAACTCTTAGCAAACAGTGACTAATATTTATCAACAATAAATATTCTTTAAAATTGTTAATTTTGGTGATAAAATTTCAAGACGTAACAAGAAGAGATGGAATAAATTGTTTATCAATTCACATGGTTATTTTTACAGTATATAAAGCTTATGAAAAATATTTTCAAAAAGAAAAAGCTTGTCTATGAAGAGTTACATCTTACACGTTATCTGATGAGAGTTTTAATCTATACAAAAAAACTGTTCTTTTCTGTAGATTACATGAAACAAAACACAGAAATTATAGTAAAAAACACATAAATAATTATGAAATTTCTCATAATTTCACTTAATCATGTAACATGCTGCATAATTTTGTTTATGAATTATATTAAAAAATTAGTACTTTTGAATATTTAAAACCAGTTTTATTTGTCCCTTAAATATTTTTTAAAGATTTTTCTAGTGGTTCATTCCAGTCTTAAGACCATCAATTATTTTTAATATTATCATTTGTCACTTAAGGAGGTAGTCAACCCAAAAGAAAATTTCATTTGTTTCGCAGATATTCTGTTGTTTTACATCTAACAATAATTAATAAATAAATTTAGATTATCATACAAAAAATTATGCATATACATTCATTACAACGCCTAAAAATAGGGTGGGAGTGAGTGTTTATTTCCTTGAAATTCTCATCATAAAATTACATCTAAGAATTGTTCAAAATTTTTCTATTTACTTGATATGTGTATTTCACTTTTTAACGTTTTTCATACTAAGTAATTAAATACCCTCTCTATAAATCATAGATCCAGAAATTCTTTGCAATTGCAAAGATCATTATGATATTTTATTTAGAAGTTGTTACAGCTGTCTCAGTGATTCAAAATTCTAAAAATCAATTTTTTGAGAAAACAATAGAAACATATTTACCAATATATTTTCAGTTAGCCAGAAAAGCAACCTTAGAATAACCTAGCTGCATATCTTTCTCCTTCTTCTTTTTCTATTTTCTTAAATTTTCTAGTCTTAGTTTTTCTTCTTTCTTGAAATGCTGCACTCTTAGAAGTCTTTTTTTCATCTCACTTTCCAATTTGAAAACTCTTGTGACCAGGTGACACACTGATCCTTTTCATGGATGAGATGTGGGGTATATTACCAAAATTAAACTACCAACACTTTCCTAAGAAACTCCAGCTAATGGTTCATATTCTACAAGTTTTGTTTGACATTCTAACTTTTTTCAAGTTGTTTTTTTTAGAAGTTCAATTTTTGATTTAATCGCCTTTTATATCTTTCTTTCTTTTCCTGTTTAGCCTCCGGTAACTACCGTTCAGATAATACTTCAGAGAGGATGAATGAGGATATGATATGTATGAGTGTAAATGAAGTGTAGTCTTGTACAGTCTCAGTTCGACCATTCCTGAGATGTGTGGTTAATTGAAACCCAACCACCAAAGAACACCGGTATCCACGATCTAGTATTCAAATCCATGTAAAAATAAATGGCTTTACTAGGACTTGAACGCTGGAACCCTCGACTTCCAAATCAGCTGATTTGAAAAGACGCGTTCACCACTAGACCAACCCGGTGGGTTCGCCTTTTATATCTGCTTTCATTTAGTTCTCTGTTTAGTAGTTGGCATTTTTAACAGCTTTTTATTTATAATAAAGTTTTAATACAGAATATACAAAGATAAATAAAGAAATTAAACTGACTGAATATGATTTAGGTTAGATAAAAACAAAACTAGATTTTTAGGTTATGAGTAAGACCATGTCAACTATATTTAGTATTCATTTCAGACTATTTACTAATTAATATTCTCAAATATGAATAACTGACTCAAATTTAGCACACTTTAATAAGCAAAAAAAAGGGGAAAAAACCATAAATATGTTTCTTTTATTTTACTTTTCTTTGGGTACCCGCTTAAATGATTGGAAAGTATTTTCAGTACTGAGGAAACAAATTTAAAGAAGTGCTTAAACAGATAAAACTTTTAAATATATTTAAACACTAAATTTTTTAAATATTTCTTTAACAAAGTTACAAAAACTGACTGGAAATGTAGGCAAAAAATATACTATTATTTGAATTTATTATAATTTCTACAGATTTTCTTCAAATAAGTTGAAGCTCCCAAGAATAATACAAAATTGCATAAAATGGTTTAAAATAGTGCAAAACATAAATTTTCTAACAAATGATTTATAAGATGAATTTTTTTCATTCTGAATAAAATAATGGGTGCCTTCCAATAATTATAAAATAAAAATTATTTTCTCCAACAAAGCAACAAGCATTCAAATAGTATAGAATGCTACATTTACATTCTGAATATTTATTGGCTAAAGATAACAATATTTCAGATCTTTTATAAGTTAAAAATAAGTATTCAGGTAGATAAGTAAATGATTAGAAGAAGCAGAGCTCTTTTAAAAGTCTTACAAAAAGAAACTCACGTGTAAGCTTTAGAAAAACCAAAACAAGAATGCAGATAACTGATTAAGAAAACAAAAATACCTTTTAACCTAATGTTTAACGTAAAAGAGTAAGTATTGGTAAAATATTTCCAAAAATGTTCGTAATTTTAAAATATGATAAGGAGTACGTACCATAGCCAGGGTATCATCATTTAATCTGCAAAATGTCATATGTTTACCATAATAAAGAGCTTGCTCAATCCTTTGAGTTAACATTTGCTCCTGCCAAGGTATATCTTGTAGATGAGCTGTAAATGTTTTGTTAACAAACTCCTGTGATTCCTTAATAATAAGATCACTGAGTAAACTTCCACCTTCTACTTCTTCAACAGTAAAAGCTGGCATCTCTTTTAATTTCATAATTGCTGCTTCATTCGCAGCAGCATCAAATACATCCTCAGGTGAAAACATTGGAAATGATGGAGGGGTTGTTGATTTTGATTGTGGCTTTGTTATCCTGTAACAATAACGTTTTGAATTATTTTATTTCCAACTGATAACAAGTATTGTGTATTTTCAGTTTTTAAAAGTAACTTTTTCATGTTTATTTATATTCATTTTGTCCAAATATTAATAAAAAATACTTTACAAATGGGTCCAATCCAAAAATGTTTGGAGATGTATAGAAAACTAATAGAGATCACTTTTTAAGTACAAGTTGTATGTTTCTGTAAAAATGTAGAATTTTTTACAAGAGCACTGAACTGTAATAAAACTATACCGGGTGTCCTTAAAAGGTGAGACAGCACTCTAGGAAGTACATACTGAAGAAAAAATGTCCAGTAAACGTAGATCCTTTTCTTTTTCCTGTTTAGCCTCCAGTAAATACCGTTTAGATAATACTTCAGAGGATGATATGTATGAGTGTGAATGAAGTGTAGTCTTGTACATTCTCAGTTCGACCATACCTGAGATGTGTGGTTAATTGAAACCCAACCACCAAAGAACACCGGTATCCACGATCTGGTATTTAAGTCTGTGTAAAAATAGCTGGTTTTACGAGGACTTGAACGCTGGAACTCTCGACTTCCAAATCAGCAGATTTGGGAAGACGCGTTCACCACTAGACCAACCCGGTGGGTTAGTAAACGTAGATCCGAAAACGTATATTTTTCTGTCTGTCCGCCATTTTGTGTTTTTTAAGAAAAAATATCTTTTAAGAACGGTTGGAGATAAGGCAATGCAATTTTATACTTTTATTTTAAACTAACATTTTTTAATAGGAAAAAAAACGATACTCTTCGTTGACAAATTTCAAAATGGGGGTCGTTTAAATTGTTCAATCTTAAATACCTTAGGAATTATTAGGTTTATCAAATTGTGTGGTATATAAAAATGACGAAGCATTTTTTAAAAACAAAACGATATCTTATTCGTAAAAATCAGACGACAAACAACACATATTGAAAAAAGAAGGCCTTAACCGATATGACGGCCATCTTGTTTTTTTATTATCGTGACTCACTTTTATCTAAATAAAATTTTCAGATTAGATTTGCTAAAAATTCAACATTATGGAAATTTAATAATAATTATTGTATGAGATAGCCTAGAAAGAATTAATTCACTGTAATAAAAAAACCTGAAAATCAAATATATAGATTATTCAAACAAATTTTGAAAATGAAATAAAAAAATTATGTAAACTACACATTCAAACAAATTTTATTAATCAAAAAGACTATATATAAATAAGTACTCTGTGATGATTTCAACTGAAACAGCTGGTTTTTTTTTTTAACTTCTGGGGTCACCGTTAGGTATTGCTTCAGAGAATGAGATGAATCACAATTTTTGTAGTGTGTGAAAATGCCGTGCTGACCAGAATTCGAAGCCGGGCTTTTTTACTTACATTATTTTTCTTTCACTTGTAAACAAAACAGTTTCATGTTTTATTATTTCCATTGAATTGTGCTCTGAATTTTGAAAATCTTCATTTTTTTATTGAAAATTGTCATTAATCGTGTTCTCATTTAAAATGAATCAAAATTATACAAATAATGAACTCGCTGATATGCATTTAACATACGGTCTTACCAATAGCAATACGAGGGAGGCAAAAAGGCTTTACCAATAAAAGTATTCAAACCGCCGTCAGCCAGATAGAAAAATATTTTCACGTCTTCATGCACGTTTGAGTGAAACTGGGAGATTTAAGGCTGTCATAGTTGGTAATGGTAGACCTAAGACAGTTTCAACGCCAGAGGTAGAAGACAGTGTTCTGAACAAATTTGCATAGGATCCAGAATTATCGTGTAGAAGAGTCGCTACCCAAAAAATATATCTCGTACATCAGTGTGGAGTATTTTGCACTCGCAATTATTGTACCCGTACCATCTGCAACGGTTACAAGCCCTTCCACTAGGTGACAACCAATAAAGAATTGCATTCAGTAGGTGGTTAATTAACAAGTGTGCCCATAATCCGGAGTAGATATCTAACATTTTTTTTACAGACAAGGCGTCATTCACTAAGGACGGTATAAACAACTTCCACAACCGACATGTTTGGTAGGAGGAAAAGCCTTATGCAGTACTTCAAGCAGGAAGTCAACACATTTTCTCTAAACGTTTGGAGCGCAATCTACATGAATAAGCTAATCGGGTCTTTCTTTTTGTCACATAGATTGACAAGTAACTCGTATTTGGAATTCATAACAAACGATCTACCTGAAATTCTAGAGAACGTACCTTTGCAAAGCACAATGAACATGTGGTTAATTCATGATGGTGTGCCTACCCACTTTACCGTTAGCATTAGAAAAAAATTAACTGATCGTTTTCAAGGAAGGTGGATTAGTCGGGGTGGTTCCATTCGTTGGCCTGAACGCTCCCCAGATCTGAACCCATTAGACTATTATCTATGGGAACATGTAAAGTCTCTTAATTATTCAACACCAAGTGTCGATGTTGATCAGTTAGAAACTGTATAGAACCGCTCTTTTCAAAAAACCAGCGAGCAGCCAAGAAATTTTGAACGTGTACGTCAGTACACGTACTAAACGTGTGGATTGTTGTGTTAAAATAAATGGAGGTCACATTGGACATTTTTTGTGATCCTCATCAGAAAACAAACAAAATTTCACATGCTCTTACAATAATTATTATTAAATATCCATATTAATATCCATGGATGTTTAGTAATTTTAATCACAAAATTTGATTTAGTTATCAAGTGAATCACGATAATAAAAAAAACACAAGATGATCGGTTAAGGCCTCCTTTTTGCAATAACCCTGTTGTTTGTCGTCCGATTTTTACGACTAAGGTGTCGTTTTGTTTATAAAAAAAAAATGCTTCATAATTTTTATAATACAACATAATTTGATAAATCTAATAATTACTAAGATATTTAAGATTGAAAAATTGAAGTAACCGCCATTTTGAAATTTGTCAACGAAGAGTATCGTTTTTTCCTATTAAAAAATATTATTTTAAAATAAAGTATAAAATTTTATTGCGTTAGCACCAACCGTTCTTGAAAAATAATTTTTTTCTTAAAAACACAAAATGGCGGACAAACAGAAAAATAGGCGTTTTCAGACCTACGTTCACTGGACATTTTTTCTTCTGCATGTTAAATAGAATCACTTCCTAGAGTTTGTCTCACCTTTTAAGGACGCTCTGTATAAAACAGTACATGTTCGTTAGTCTTCCACAAAATATTATAAATTTGTATCCAAGAGCCATTCAATCAGTCTTAATGATAGAAAAATTAATATATAAACTCAAATTGTTAATGTTGTTTTCTTAAAATAATTTAAAAATTAAATAGTTAAATAATTTTTAATGTGTTTAATTCTAGAAATCATTTATTATTTTATTTCAATTTCATTTGCATTTATCATTTTTAGAGAACCATGTTTCTAGTTAAGACACTGTAGATCCTGCTTATTTTCAAATGTTTGTGTTTTTAAAGTTCATTTCCAAAAGTATGGTACAAATTTTGCATACATTAATGCCAAATTTTGGATACATTATGAAATGACTGCAGTTGGACGAGTGATTAACATTTTTGCCATAAAGATGTTATTTTTATTGTTCTATTATATAAAATAAATAAAATATTGTATATTTATTATATAATAATATAAATAAAAATGTTTTTAAATATTACCTTTAAAATACAACAATCAATACTTTGTATGGTACTTATTAAACAACGCTGATGAAAATTACCTAAAGAAGAAATTGTAACTTAACTACAGTGTAATATTTTAACGTTTACTTACTGATTTTCTGTTAATTTAAGGAACATTTTTTCAACTGTTGACATATTATATTTATAAAATTCTGTAACACCAAATGTTTTAAAAAAATATTCAACTGGTGTCATACTGAGACAACTGGCAAGAGGTGTACGTGGATAGTAAACAATAAATGCCAGACACATTTCTTGTTTTGTTGAATAACCTCCCTAGAAAGTAAAAAAAGGATTTATATTTTTTGTAAAATATGTATCTTATACAGTAAATATTAAGTATTTATAAAATTAATTTTTCTATTTTAAAATTTAAATTTTCCTTCACATTTAATACTTGCACAGAGATCTTAGTTTCATCACAATATCTTTTAGAGATTTTAAAAACATAATTAAAGTATTAAAAACATTGAGAAGTATGTTGGCAGTCTCAGTCAACGACAGAAAATGAACTATTCTGTTGGTGATACAACTTGTGGTAGATAATGATGAAAATATTGTTTTTGATACTATAAATTGAATATATCTTTTAAATACAGTACAGGTAATAATTTAAATCAGATATATTATTCATATACTTATAAAGATATTTTTTTTTTAAATAAAAAACTTTTAATGACATCATTTTTCAACAAAGTGCAATTACTTCTCACATATTTCTTTTATCACTGTGCGCAAGCTTCTTTATGATGCCCTCAGAAAGAAAAATCTTTGCATCAATTTCTTCAGTTCTTAGTCACTTGATGAACAACTGATGAACTTTGATGGACCAAACTCTCCAAAAAAGAGCTGAAAGTATAACATCAAATCTTTAAGGAGAGTGAGCCAATACCTCCAACTTGATTTACTGAAGAATTGTAACTCTTGGGCAGCAATATGTAGATAGGCATTGTCTAAAACATCTGTTCTCAAAGTAGGCAACAACGCCCCCTTGTGGGCACTGGAGACCTTCAGGGTGGGGGTGGTAGAAGGCCCACAGAAAATTGGGGGCATTGAGGCAGTATAATTAAAAATAAAAGGCAAAAATTATATTATCCTGATATTTCAAACAAACATTAAATACCTACTACACTAGTACAAAAAATTAAAGGGACAACTATATTTTATGATAAAAAATGATTGCATTCAAACTACTTTAACTTAGCAATCAAGAGTCCTAGTGAGACAAATAAAAAAAAATGAATGCTTGAAGGCATTTTTAATAAAAATACTTCCAATATGATTAAATATGTGTTTTAATTGCTCTCATTTAAAACGCAAGTTTCAACTCAGAAATTAGATATGCCTCATTTAAAAACAATAATTGCAATTGCTGTTTTTAAGAGTACATCTTAAAAACAGCAATTGTAATTATTATTTTTAACAAATGGTAAGTTAAAAAATTTTGGGGGACGCTAGAAAACTTTTGATTGTTAATGTGGGTGGTGGGTGAAAAAGTTTGAGAATCAATGGTCTAAAACAATGCCTTTTGACAATTTTCCTTGGCATTTGTTTCAAATTACAGCTTCTGCTTCTCAATAAGCATTATTGAAAATAAATAACTTTTCAATAAGTGATTATTATTATTATTATTATTACTGGAATTCCTATTATATTATTAATAATTGTTAATATCCTTTAATTTTTTTATTTATTTAATTAAAATTTTATTAATTTTTTTGTTGATGGTAAAATTATATTTACATATATGATGCCAAAATATGGCTGAGCTAATAATTATTTATGGAATAATAATTGTAAAATTGATTGATAATTTTATAATTATTAACTTAATTAAAAATTATATTGGAGGTATAATGCTGAAATTAAAACTGATAATTTATTAAATTTGTTTCAGAATTTATTTGGTTAATAATTACTACTTTTTTTTGTTAATAATTGAACACAGTAAAAAAATCGTGTAAATTATATTTTTGAAATTGATATAACAATAATTATCATTGGTGAATTTGAAATTGAAGAATAAGCTAAGCTATGATTTTTTTATAGAGTTAATGTTTTATTCCAGTTATTGGTCTTAAAACTATGGAATAAATATTATTTTTATTTTTATTATCTGTATTGCTAAGATTGTTGATGTAATGTTTTAAATGGTTATTATTATTATATGTGTTATTGCCTTATTATTTGTATTGTAACTGACAATCAGAGATGAGATGAAAATTCCACTGTATTAAGATCTGTTTGTCATTGAGTCACTTTCCTGAGAATGTTATAACACTAGAACTTGTAAGTCCAAAAAAAATTCTTTTCGGCACGCTGGAAGGTGGAGGTAGATTTTACTGGTGCTAAATAGGGGATAAAAAAAATTTTCACCTTAAAGTTAACAAAAACTTCAAATTTACTCAATACAATGGTTGCATGTGAAAAAAAGTTTCATACGATTAGCATATGACAAGCCCCATCTTCTTACAATTCCAGCAATATTTTGGTCAACCCTTGCCGTAAGGGTTGGTCATACCAAAAATTGTTTCAGACAACAGTTTTAGGTAATATTTAGAAGACTAATGACCACTTTAATCCGATTTGATACTGTGTCTACTAAGGGAGGTATGATTTTTTTGTCTTCAAAATCCCATTTTTTCCACCCCGTGGGCCAATGGTTGGTGATATCAAAAAACTTTACTTAAATAAGTTTTAGGCTTATTCAAAAAATAATAATAGGAACTTAAAAGAATAATAGGAACTTAAACGAATTCGATATTTTACTTAATAAGAAAGTTATGGCGATATTTTTTTTTTTAAAAAAGCCCCCCACGGTCCGATTTTGCCCATTAATGAATTCAACTAAGATCAATTTGAAAGTGATTGGCGTAAAATTACGGCAGTTATTGTGTCCACAAGAAAGTGATATATTTATATATATATATATAAAAATTTTATATATATAAACATAATACATATATATATATATATATATATATATATATAAACTTTTGAACTGATGGTGGTTTTGGGGTCTGGGGGATGTGAAACGCAAAGATATGTCAAAATTTTCCGGGAGTTTAATCATGGTATCCATTACAATAGGTAGCTTTCTTATGAATACCTAAAAACTATAACATCAAGTTTCTTACTGATGATTGACTTTTGAACTTTCTCCTGGTAGACAGTTGTAGATATTCTGTATTCTGCTGTTGACTCACTGGTTGAAATAGTGCACCCACATTTCATTGTCAATGATTATTCTGACCAAGAAAGCATCATTCCATTATGTAGCCAAAATTTTGTTGATAGTACTGAATTTCTTTATGCAGTACTGTCTGTTGTGGACAATTTTGAGGGAGAACCATTAACCTGAAAGCTACTTGACACTTCATCAACAGTCACTCATCTGTCTTTCAGAATCATGACAAATAAGCACTTCATATTGTTGTTAGTTGTAATGGTAGTTGGGCTCCTGGTCAATCATGTGGAAGTGTTGAGTTGGAAACAATAGATTCCATCCACATGCAAAAATGACAGTGGTGCCAAAATAAACACAAATGCAAATAATACATTTCAGATAATTATTGATTCACCCTTTTATATATATTGTAACAACACCAATACAGCGGATCTGAGTAATGGATTCCTGCCAATTAAGAAGAAAGTAGTAGAAAATATAATAATGGGAGGAATCCAGAAAAGGGCTAAATGAAACCCTTTTAGTAGAGGTAACAGGTCCGTTTAACAATGGTCCTTTGTAAAATTGCCCACTGACACACTAAACAATTGTTCCATGAGAAGAATTACCAGACTAAGATTTGGAATTTCATGGGGAAAATGTGAGGGCGTCGATCATTCTCACACTTTGAGTTGGGTCTGGTTAGACAGGTAAAGAGGATAGGAGTATAAATACTCCAGGAAAGACCAGTTAAAAATCAGTTATGCGAGGATCAGTCTAAGAGAGACATTATGATGTCAGTCTACAAGATGTCAGTAAGTGAGAGTATTCTGTGAGGAGGTCAGTGAAGGAGGGAATATTTAGTTTAGATTCTACACAATTACGGTGACATTATAAGTAATTCCGCTACACGAAAACAAGAAATGGTTTGGTGAGCTACTGTAAGAAATCTGAAAGAAATAATGTACTAAACTTCATTCATAAACTGTTAGGGTAGTTTTATTTGTGAACAGCAAAGCTATTTTTGCAGTGAAAGAACTTTATACTTGTCTTTTCTATTGTACTATTGTTGTTAATACAATACTAGTGGTCATGCTAATGTCTTTTGTCAGCGGGACTGAATGCTTTTCATTATTTATTTAACTGTAAATAAACCCTGATGATTACTTTAAATCCTCTTTTGTACGTAACCACTGTTTTATTATTATTATTATTATCTCATCTCGGAAATTTTTCACATCCATTACAAGAAGCCATCAGAAGCCTCATTCAGTGCTGTGGTACATTTAACTCAGTCCATACTATCCTACACATCTCTAGATTTACCGATCTTTGGGCTTTTGAAATTACAAGTTTAGGATCCAAGCCAACCTCTGCTATGCACTTCTTCAAATTTTTATTAATTAATCCAGTTGTTGTTATCACAATGGGAATGACTTCTACCGAGTTCAATCTGTAAATATACTTTGTTGGCAGAGAGTTGTACTTGGTTATTTTATCTGCTTCAGCCTTATTAATAATGTGATCAGATGAATGATTAACATCAATAAGAAGGGCAGTTTTTTACTCTAATGTTGTGGAGAACTGGTTAATTTGCTGCAATAAATTTATCAGTAGGTACGGGGAGATCACAAACAATCTATTTTCCAACACAGATCTGGCCTTATATTCGTAATAAGAACACTGCTCCCTGTCATCTATGACTCCTAATTTCAATACCAATGCTTGATGAACAATGTTTACTGTAAGATTGTGGCAATGCAGATATTCCATGTTAGCCACACTGGAGCACCCAGTTATAAAATGATCAATTATCTCAGATGATTGGTGGCACATCCTGCACTCATCACTGATGTCCTGATTTTCTATGAACTTCTTGTAATTGGTCATCGCAACAACCTGGTCCTGGATGGCATGGATAAGCCCTTCAGTTTCTCCAAATAGAAACCTATCCCTCAGCCAACACGTAGATGCATCCTTATCAGTATTTTCGAGATAATGGGGAAATCTACCGTGGAGTGCCTTAGACTTCCATGCTTGGATCCTATCCCTGGTTGTAATGACACTGGGGTAGAAACTGTCATCATTCAGCTTTAGAGGGGAGTAATCCTTGTCAGATGCAACTATCGCTTTGTGCAATGATGATGTTTCAGATCTGGAGAGAAAATATCTCTTCATTGATGCAATTTGTCTGTTACAAAGTGATTTAACATCAAGGAGGCTTCTACCAACTTCTTTCCGAGATACACAAACATTCCACTGCGGATTAGAATAATGCATCCCGTATTTTGTCAATGTTGTGCATACAAGATGTTCAAGTTTTCAAGATCTGTCTAGGACCATTGAACGACACCAAATGAGTATGTGAGAACTGGCATATAGCAAGAGTTAATGGGTTTTGATTCTTTTTTTTGCGTTGAGTCTGTCACCAGGATTCTGCAGAGTCTTTTTTCTGAACACCCTGTCCAACTCCTGATATTACTGTTATTATTATTGTCATTATTACTGATTTTACATCTCATCTTGTTTTACATACAAGGTGCGACAATAAAGTAATGAGGCTGATCTTTCTTTGCAAGATGTGGCAACCCTGCAGCTTGCGTAGGCACACCATCTTTGACCTTGGTCTATAAGCTACTTCTAGTCCAAGTGGCACATTGATGCAACTGCTCAGTCGTGAGTTGTGCTGTAATAAGTGAACACGTGTTTGTGTCTCTCGTCACAGAAATGAAACCGCAAAATATTGCGCAATGGTATGCCATTTCTTTTTGCGTTAAATCGGGTGAAAACGCGACGACAACTTATGGTAAGCTTCAGAAGTCTTTTTGAGAGGAGGTTATGTCAAGAGCTCAATTTTTTCGGTGGCATAAAATTTTTAGTGAAGGCAGAACGAATGTTGAAGACCGCAGTGGACGACCTCAACCTCACGGACAGATGTCAACTTGACCAGGGTGCGTGAAATCATACGATCTGATCGAAGACTATCCGTGAAAATGATTGCAGAAGAACTCAACATCAATCGAGAAACGGTTCGTCTAATATTAACTGAAGATCTTGGTATGAGAAAGATTTATGCAAAAGTGGTCCTCAAAAATCTCACACAACAGCGAAAAACACGGAAAAATGTGGCAGCCAATCTGTTAGAGCAAACGGAAATCAATCCAGATTTGTTGAGCCATGTTATCACTGGTGATGAAGGTTGGTTTTTTCAATACGATTCAGAGACAAAACGCCAAAGTTCGCAATGGTGCTCAAAGGGATCACCCAGACCCAAAAAAGCTCGCATGTCAAAGTCAAAAGTGAAATGCATGCTTGTGTGCTTCTTCGATTCCAAGGGAATTGTTCATAAAGAGTGGGTGCCTCCTGGACAAACAGTTAACCAATATTTCTACAAAGAAATTTTAGAAAGACTTCGTAAACGAGTTCTTCGTGTCCGTACCAACATTACTGATATTTGGATTCTGTATCACGATAATGCGCCATCTCATACTGCTCTGTCAGTACAGCAATTTTTAACCTCAAAACAAATTTCAGTACTACCACAGCCACCTTATTCACCAGATATCGCTCCGTGCGACTTTTTTCTATTTCCAAGAGTCAAAATGGCGGTCAAGGGACACCATTTTCAAACAACAAAGATGTCCAAAAAGCTGTGACGAGGGTCTTGGAGGATATTACAGAAGATGAGTTCCAGAAATGTTACCTTCAATGGCAGAAGTGCTGGAATAAGTGTGTGCAATCAGAGGGGAACTACTTTGAAGGCGACAACACACTAAAAATGAAACGGTAAGCAATATTTTTTTTCACATCAGTCTCATTACTTTATTGTTGCACCCCATATGTAAAACTTTGTAATTATATAAACATTCTCAATTGTCAATCTCTCAATGTCCTGATCGAAGCGCGAACAAGCAGCAATATATATATATATATATATATATAGAAAGAGGGAAAGCTTAAATAAATAATTTAAATTAGTAAGCTGTTTTTTTATTTTTTTCTGTCAACTGCTTGCTAGTAACTGATTGTCATTAGTTGTTCTTTCTCAGGGCATATATGACACTTTGCTACAATTATATAAAAAATACACTCTTATTAAAATCAAAATTACAGTAGCAAAAACCAGCCTCAAATAGTATGTAATAAGAAATCTGTTGTCTACAGTTGTAAGCTACAATAAGTTTATTTGAATTTTCTGAGCACTTACATTGTGAATCTTTGGAATAGTTATGTACATATTTTCAAAATATATTCAGTAGGAAAACTTTACCAGCTTTTTCATTCAGACTGTAAAAACGTAAAGGCGCAACCTGCTTCAGTATGATACTAAAAATTATCAGAATTAGTATATAAGTAAGTCGTACCTTAATGAATAATGTAATTTAAGTTAAGATGAATTCATAATGTGGCAAACCTCCGCTAAGAAGAAAAAATTTAGAAAATAAAATTGGTGAAGAAAATTTTCATTTTTTTTCAAACATTACATACCACTGTTTCAAATGAATAATTAAAAAAAAAAAATTAAATCCACCTGATACAATTTAAATAAAAGAGCACTCGCCTATCTGTAGCACTTTTGGAAGGTTACTCCATCAGCAGACAAATTTTATAAATTACAATTTTAGATTATAATATATAGTTAAAAATGTAGTTAAAATTTTAAAAAAATCATTAGTACTTAGATAATGATAGATATAAGACATTACTTACATGGTAGATATAAGAATTTTTAATTTTGGCACTATTATAAACATACTAATGAGTTTTTTAAATTTCTAACTATACATTTTAATTTATAACTGTATTTAATTCATAAAATTTGTCTGCTTATGAGGAGTAATACTCCAACCAAAAGCATTACAGATAAGTGAGTGTTTTTACAATTTAACTGAACTGTATCTGGTGGATTTAAATACTTGTTTTTAAAATTATCATTATCAATCCTTCAGCTTATAACACTAATGAATCTACTAATGAATTTACTAGTGAATTGAATGTTAAAAATTTATTAATTCCTGCTTACATATGTAGGTTGTGTCCTATTTTTTGTATCATAAACACATTCTGTTATCAATTCATCTCCTGGAAGTACTCTTATTTCCTTGGAAAGAACTCGAGACTGTTGATAGTTAAAATCATAATTTTTATCCTGAAAAACATAATAAATTTGCTTTGTTCAAACATTAAAATTAATTGAAAACGAATGAACATTAATAATACAATAAAATCACTAAATAAAAATACTACTCACTTTGTTCAAAATATTATATAAATACAAAAAGAAAAATCATAACCCCACACACAACTTGTAAACTGTATACTAGCCTGGATTAGACAGTAACTTAATGTTACCATTACTTTCTAAAACCTTATTTATGTGTTTTACGCGCTCTAAGTAAGCTTGTTTTGGCTTCAATACCCATCAAAAGCCTGACACTACTTACACCAGTTATGGGAGAGTAATCAATAAAGACAAAACATCTTAGCTGAGAGATGTTTCTTATTTATTTCATCATCCTTGTCAAAAAACATGTCTAAGTTGAATCCAAGGCCATAATAAAAAAAAAAAACTAAATGAAGTAATAAAAAAATTTTAACAAAATTATTAAAAGTAACTTTAGTTTGGGCACACTGAATTACTTTATAAGTATAAGGTCAAAAACATAAAGAAAGGAAAGCAATTTTAAATTAAATTTAACCATTTTAGTGCTAAATTGATGAATTCTTACTAACAACCAACCACTAGAAGTAGAATCTAAACCTCAAAAAGACTTTTTTGACTAAATTACATACTTTGTCCAACACAGTTATGTTCTTGAAAAAATAAATACACATTTTATTATGATCATTAATATTTTATACCGTAGTGAAAATTTTTTTTACAATTTTTTACATTTTATTCTTTATGTAGATTAGATAGATTTTTTGAATTTTTTCAATATATGGATAATTTCTGGATTATTCCATCCATGAAGACATAAATGCTATCCCACCATTTGTCAGAATGATATGAGGAAAACTGTGATGAAACCAGATCAAAGTAAAGCCACAAAAACACAATTAAATTAAATATGAGAAGATGCTAAATAATTAAAATAATTACAAAAAAAAAAATAATTTGGAAAGAAATAATCAAAATTATTTGCATATACATTATTTTTACCAAGTTAACAAATAAAAAATGCAGTGATTTTTTTTGTTATCTTTTGTAATAAGTAATAATATTCATAATATATAACAGGTTAAATAATTTTTTTTTCTAATATTCTTGCTCCATTAGGAAAATTCTGGGTTATTCTTCACTAAATCAAGTTTAATTGGTCTTGAGTGCTGTCAGTTCTCACCACTGATATCGCTCATTGTTGCTGCAGAAGGTGGGAAGGATTAGCCGTAGTGGGGGATTGTCCAGTGTGTTCATTCATAGTAGGTCACCCACCATGAATAAGTTGCTTATTGTTTGTTGAGTGACCCACCACTCAACAAATGGTTGCTTCCAGAACTAATAGCAAAAGGGAATACTGACATTACGTTTCAGCAGGACAGTATTACGCGCATTTTGCTTTGAATGTCCGCAGACAACTCAATCAAATTTTTTCCGAATTGTTGGATCGGACATGGGTCAGACGAGATACCGGCTCATTGCCTTAGCTAGCAAGAAACCCTCACCTCATTCCACCTCACAGTAGACTCTGGAGTTTTGTAAAAGAAGAGATCCAAAAACGCAGATATGTAACAACGAGCAGCTCCAAGACGCTGCTCGGTCAGCATTTAAAATGATCACCTGTTCACATGATATACTGTTGCGAATTATAACCAGACAAGGAGGCACATACAGCTATGCTTTGAATGTGATGAAGCCCACACAGATGTGTTAGATCCATAGAAGGTATGTTAAACCTGTCCTAGTAATTTCATAACTAGTGAAAAGGGACTTACCACCACTCTGTACAAAAGTAAGTCATGTGATTATTTTTGAAAATACAAAAATGATTTTACTATATTTTATTAATTAATGCTATATTCATTTTAATTGGATGGATACGGAACGGAATGCAAGGATAGCAAGATATCCCCTATTAATTGCACAACCTGGACAACAATCCATTACTACTGGGTCCTTCTTGTAATCAGGTGGGTATTTGTTTATTAGCATAAATTGGTTTTGTTTACGATACAAATCAAATTGAAAAGCATTACTTAGGATGACCTTGGAAGACTAGCAATGTATTTGCATTTTTCTCCCAGCATGATTCCCTTTCAGTCCATCCACTGAAGGCCAAAGAATTATTGTGAATTTACATACTAATTAAAACAAGCAAACATGAATATTTTTATTTTTCTAATTGTACTTTGCAATCTGTTTAACTATTGAACAATAAGCAACCTCCCCCCCCGCCACGGTTGTCCAATGAGATGAGGATGATATATATACCATGTAAATAAGCTGTAGTCTTGTACAGACTCAGGCTGATGATTTCTGAGATGTGGTTAATTGAATCCCATCCACTAAAGTACACTGGTAACAACTATTTAATATTCAAATATAAAAGAAACGTACTTTTATTAGAATTGGACCTCAGAACCTTCGAATTCAAAAATCAGCTGTTAAACAACGGATTTGCAATAATAAGTTAACCACTAGAGCAGCCTGGTGGGCTGAGAAAACAAATATGTAATAATTAATGTTTACCTCTGCAATTGCAGGAAGTTCAATATCATTTCTAATATGTTTTAGAGTAATACTTCTTCCTGCAAGATGTGAATGTAACAATACTGATACCACTCGTATTCCAGCTGTGGGTAGCATCTAAAAAAAAATATAAAAAAACTCTCTTAACAAAAGAAATACAATTACAAACAAAAAGAAAAAACTAAAACTTATGTGTTAATTAGGTACATTTGTATGTAATAAAAGCAAAAACCCTACAAGTATGAGATTTTTTACTAAATTCTATAAAATATTTTTGTAGCAATTTTTAAAAAAACTATCACAGAAAACCTTACCTTCTTTTTAGATGAAGGTAAGTAAAAAAATCTTATGCAGATGAAACATAACAATGAAGAAAATAGTAACAGTTATCACAATGAATGTACACATTACTCAATGTAAATAAATTTTATCAACATGGTAAAATGTAACTTTATTTAATTTAAAATAACCTATTTTTAAATTTATTCTTCCAGGAGATTTTTTTGGAATATTATGTAGCTCCTTCATCAGTGGAGTTGCCAGATATCCTTCATCAGTGGAGGCACTACAATGATAAGGGAGTTGTATATGTATAATAGCTCCAAAGAGATCTAAAAACACAATTAAATATATTTTGAACATGAGTCATCTTAGGTTAAAAAAACTAGTTTGAGCACTAAAAAAAATATATAATAATTTAGTAGAATATATTTATAACAATTTGACGGTAATATCTGGAAATAAATTTATATGCACATATATGAACTTATTCCATGAGAATTCTAACACAGAATTTCAGGACTTTGGCAAGTTGTAAGTTGGAAAATACTAATTTTCAGATCTTAAAAACTTACATCTTATCAAAAAAAATTCTCCTCTGATTTATTCTACATAAAAGAATTTCTCATTGATAGATGTCTATATTTAAAGGAAAAGCTAAAGTCCCTTTCAGTTCACACCTGCTAACGTTCAAAAATAGCTCTCACCTATTATTAGGCTTGTACTGCAAAAATTTAACCATTTTTCTTTGAATTTTTGATTGAAATCAAAATTATCTTATTTTGCATTAAATTGTATTTATTGTACTTAACGATAATATTATAGATGTTTATAGATGTTTGTGTAGGGGAATTTTTTTATAAGATGTATGTTTAGGGCTGTGACTTATGATCTGAAAATTAGTATTAAAATTTTAAATAAAAATTTCTGATTTAGGAAAATGTTGAGTCACAAAATCATATTCTGTCAATGGGAATAAAAAGAAATAAAAAACTCAACTCTGAACCTCTAGTTGGTATGTACAATTAAAAGTACTGTTTCACTCTATTCTTGCACGTGAGATGTGATAAATATAATCTAATGCTTATCAACATACTGAATCATATGATGTTGAGTTTAGAAGAATCTATGAAAAAATTTAAAATCATTAAATCAATTCATTGATTTAAAACAATTCTTTAAAAATATCAATATAATCTGATACTTATTCACTATTATTTATCTATCTCCCTCATTAAAGCAAGTAAAAAATGAGCTTACCAGCCTAGTACAGTGTTGATCACAGTAACCTGCTGTCTTAAATTTTGGTTGTTTTGGTGGAATGATGTGCAGTGGAGAAACTGTAACTCCACTGATAAGTACTCCACCATCATAATCTCGTAATTTATCAGTATAATACAGCCTGAGTCCTGAACTATCCACAACTGCAATCAATTTATTTTTCTAAGTATAATTTTGATACATCATCACAAATTGCATTAAATTTACATGTAAAACAATTTATTAAATATTTCAGATTATCTTTCATGCTCTACTCTGTCATAATTATTATTTTTTATTATAAAAGTCAGATATAATTATGTAATTACATTAACTTAAAATAGTTGTTCAGTGGTTAAGAAGAAATTGTATTTATAAATCAGAGACAGTAAATACACAGTAAATTTATTGCTCAGTATAATTTTATTGCGACCTTTATTGCACAGTTATCAGAGACACTGGTGAATATGTAATAGATAAAATAGGTCCTGATTTCAATCTGCAGTAAAGATTTACTATTTTCTATTTTCAATTTTACCAATTCTCTTTTCAGGTAAATATAAAAATCTAACCATAGTTGTGAACAACTTTGAGAACCCCTTCACTCCTCTTCTGTTTTATGTTATGGAAATTGTACATTGAAATCATCTCATACTCTACACAATTTTCATTGTTCAAAGATTGAAATATGAACTTTGTAATCAATCAACTGCAAGTACAAATCAAGGTAGGATGAAGACTCGGATATTTGTATCTAAGTGTAACAGGCATTTCTTTTCCTTGTGTAGAACCTGAAAATTTTTTACTCGGTATCTGAGCTACACAACCTATTAACATGATTCCATCTTTATTTTGTTAATATAAGAAAGTGTTTCAATACAGTTGAAGTTTTTTAGCTGTTGTCCTACTGTAAACATACTAAAATATTATTACATTTTTTCTTTCTGATTAAATGGAGGCCATCCTAGCACAGCGCGCTGCAATTGTTAGGTTGAGGTTAGGTTGAGATTCGTTTGATACCTATGTTGAAGAAAATACTTTTCTTAATAGATTCTTTTTCAATAGAATTAACAAAAAAACATAGGGGCACAGCTCGCCACTATTTAGATTCGTATCTGGTTGAATACATGTGGCGATCGGCGGCCGGTGATAACCTATTCAACGAACTCCTCGACAACACATTAAATTTTGGTTCTCTGTTCAAGCACAAAAGTAGTTTACAGGACCGTTCCCTCGGATGCGGCATTGGTGGATGGCTTTAGCAGAGGAAGAAATGATTAAGACGTTGGATGAGACATGATGGCGACATCTGGCTGAAGATTGGTTGCTTCCTAATCGGAGTTGAGTCTCCTGGGGAGTTTGCAGAGATAATAGTGGACGAACGTAGGCTTTATCGAGTGACACACTCGACCGAGACGAAAACGCGTTTATTGGTGGAGTGTGAAACTCGACAGGTTACAAAAGCGTTCAAGGGCCAGGTGGAGGGCCTACCAGCGAAGCAGAGGACGGGACCATGTACGCTCCGAGGATTTACGACGGGAGTATCTAACAACTAGGGCGGCTTTCAGGTTAGCCATTAAACAGGCGAAGAGGAGGTGTTGGAGGGAACTGTGCGACAGTGTTGACGGAGACTCGTAGGGCCGGAGATACCGGGTTGCGACTGAAAGGTTTTGCCAGTCGCTGCCGGTTCTGACAGAGGAGGCGGGCCAGTAAGAGCACTGTTCTCGAACGGTGAAGACCGCCTGCGGGAAGAGATCGTGGTTGATGACATTCCGCCCTTTCGGGTCGAGGAGCTAGTCTGGACCTGTTGAGACTGCACAAGAGTCCAGGCACGGATGACATACCTGTCGAAGTATTCCGCATCTTAGTGGAGGAGACACCGGCGGAGATCCTCAGAGAATTTAATAATATGCTGCGCCTTGGTTCCTTTCCGAAAAATTTGAAATTGTCGAGGTTAATCTTGGTGAAGAAACCCGGTACGGTGGAGACGCCCACTTGGTATAGCTCCATTATTAATACCTTTACGAAGCTTTTTGAGAGGATGCTCATGCCAGGCTCCGTGAGGAGATTATGATGAATGGAGGGCTGTACGGAAAACAATATGGCCTTTCGACCTGGGCGGTCAACGGTCGCTGTAGTCGACGTGGTGATGAAGTTTGTGGTTGCAGCAGTGGCGGGCACTTGGAACACGTAGGATTCCGGTGGTGGTACTCCTACTGTTGACGACAAAGTTCTCCTTACCATCCAGTAACGCTCTTGGCTGCGATTGGCAAGGATTTTGATCTTCCCCTGGTCGACTTAATTATGTATTAGATATTTTTCCGGACATATTGGGGACATTTAATAGCTTATGGTGACCCTCTGCCCTGTTTAAGATGCAGAAGCTTAAGTGTACAGGAAATGAATTAGAAGTGCTCTCAAGTTATTTCAGCCATCGAACCGTTTCCCTGCGTGATGGCGGCTCGGAGGTTCGTAAGACCTTAACTAAAGGATGCTCTCAGGACAGTGTTCTGAATCCCCTTCTTTGGATCAAAGAATTCGATTCCATGTTGCGTTTAAGGTTGCCATGTGGTTGTCGTGTCGTCGCTTACGCTGACGACGCCCTGCTACTGATTGAAAGGGATTCGCTTAACGAGGTAGAGTTCCGAGCTGCTCATGCTTGTGAGACACTCCGACTGCGGAGTTTCCAAAATAAGATGATTTTCAGCCCAGAAAAAACCATAATGATGTTGCTTACGGGCCGATTGGCTGCTTCCCGACGACAAGACAAGCCTCTGACGACTTCTTCTGCTGAATTGAGAAGATGGTGGTGAAGCACTTGAATCCTAGGACAGATAACCTACACATCATCAGCTTGAAGGAGAACCCCAAAGGATTGAGGATCTTGGCAGGAGATAGTGATACTGAAACTAAGATTGCTGCGTGCCTGGGGATACAAGGCCTAGCCATACGTTCTGTGACGCTGAAGACTCACCGTTCGAGGCTAATAATTTACAACGTTCCTTGATTATTGGGTGATGAAGGATTTCTTGAGACGGTGCGGATGCAAAATACCAACTTGCCCGCGAAAGATTTCAACGACAAATTTAAGGTGGTGTTTCAGGCAGGGAAATGCAAAAGCCCGAATGCACATTATGTAATTGAATGTGATCAGAATCTGAGAAAAATGCTTGTACAAAAAGAGCACTTATTTGTAGACTTCTAGACTTCCAAGGTGAAGGACTTTATAAGAGTGAGCAGATGCTTTAAGTAATTGGGGCTTGGCCATATAGCCAAATATTGTAAAGGCAAGGAGTTATGTTCTCATTGCGGGACAGAAGGACATATTGTGAGTCCATGTCCTGATAAGTCGAGTGGGGCACCTCCCACATGCGTTAAATATAAGCGGTTGCGGAAACCGGCAGGGCACCTAAGCCTTAGTGACTGCCCGGCTTATAAGTGGATGAAGGAGCTTTTACCATCATGTGGTTAAGCTTCGATTTGGACAATACCTAATTAAATCGATCAAAATATACATTTTTATATAAAATTTTAATCCAAGAAAAATTCAGCTATTCCTGAAAATTATGATTCATCATAAAATAAGCTTCTTGGTTTAATTTTATTGTAATCTAATAATAAAATCATGCAGAATTATAAAATATGCTTAATCAAATATGTTTCATATGTTACGTGCTTACCTTTTCTTAGTGTCGGATTGTCATAATGTATTTCTAACATAAAATATGTTGATCGATCATTTTCAGCTAAAGGTAAACCAACATGTTCTGGAAAAAATTCACCTGAAGAAAAGAAAGAAAATAATCAGCAAAAAGTTAATTGTCAAGTTTATTTTTTACACTTAAAATGAAAACAATAATCTCTCTCCATGAAGAGTAAGTAATATTGTCACCCTTAATTCTTCATCTTCTAATAAATTAAAATAAAAACTACTATACATGTAATTTAGAGCTAAGTAAATTGTGAAAGTAAACAATTATAGCTGTTATGCAGTTGCAAAATGTAATATTCACTTTTGGTGAAGTATTAGGTAAAACTAGATTAAAGAGAAAAATATAATTTCTCTTGGAATTTTAGGCAGAAATCTCTTCTTCAAAAGCATTGTGTGATACTCAATTGCCATAATACACCTAATGAGACAACAGTTTGTAAATTGATCAAGAAATTTAAAACAAAAACTTTGACAACATTAACATAAGTTCAGCAACATTAAAATACCTGAGTGCTCATGTTCTAATGGGTTTGTTGAGAATAACACCATTACAAATGAAATTGTTGATATAAGTAAAAAAAGGTTTATTTATCGTTGCTCACAACAATTAGGCATTAATTACAAGAAGCTCCTTGCAATGAATTTTGAAATATCTCCACAAGCATGGGCACAAAATTCAGTCAAGTCAATAATTGAAATAACCTGGTCATTTGCAACAGAGAGAGTCCGATGAATACTTTTAGAGAAGCAAAATGCAGATACAATTTTTTTTTTAATTTTCTTTGTTGGCAAGGTACATATAAACTTGAATGGCTTCATTAACAAACAAAACTGCTGTATTTGGAGAACAGAAAACTCTTGAGAAATACTTGACATAACAATATACTTGCAACAAGTCTGTTTCATAAAGATTTTGGGCTAATGCAGTGTTTGGGCCATTTTTTTTTCAAGATGCAGATGGAAATGCTGTGATAGTGAATGGAGAATGTTACCACAAAATGGTTACTAATTTTTGTACCCTTATTTGAATAATATAAATATTGAACAGTTATGATTCAGGAGGATAGCACTACCAATTACACCAACAGTGAGATGATCGTTCATAAAAATAATATACATTGTGAAAAACATTAATATAAAACAGTTTATATTATACATTGCACAAAAAAAAAAATAAAATAATAATAATGAAACAGTACAATATGAAACAAAAATAATAAGTGACTTCAAATTTAAAAATGGAACATTATTCTTTTTTGTTAAAAATATTATAAATCATTCTGAAATTAGCCATTGCATTTAGTAAGTTTAATAAATATAAAACTTTAATTCAAATCCTAAACACTCTGATACTCTCAGATGAGAGTTATACTTTCTAAAAAAATCTTTCTGTGGTTTGTTACAAATACATTAAAATTTCTTAAAGGTATGAGAGTGATAATAACCAAAAGTTGGTTATACAGTTACTGTATTTAAACTAACACTGATTAAAATAAAAGTAATCAAATGATAGTTAGGTGAAGGGCGTTATTAACACTCTTTTGAGTGTAATATACTGAATAGCAGAAGCTACATGCAACATAAATTAATATGAGAGGTTGGTTTTCTCACTTCTTCTTCATGTGCCATGTTTGTTATCAAATGTCATCTGGGCAGTGTCATGTGCTATCTTGTTTGTCATGGCAATCATCTGGGCAGTTACAATTGAATGGAATAATGAGTTGGTTTGCCTACAAAATCACTCCTTTAATTGCTCAACCATAAAATTCCCTTTTGTCCTGGACCTCAGTTTTTCATGATTTTCCCTTTAAGTATGAAACATAGAAGATGTTCTTTGGATGTCTGGATATATAATCACATGTGCAAGGTCTCCAGTTTTTCCTCTTAACATTCTTAAGTAACCCTGTGCTAAAATCCATCATTTGAGTAGATCCTCAATGTGAACCTTATCTCTCTAACTAATCTTAACCAGACCACATCACAAAAACCTCAATTCTAATCTGTTCTCTCAGTTCTAATCTTTCTCTTCTTCTAGCTTAGACTTGCATTCTGGTTGCACTGGACCTTCCTCATTCACAGAAAAGCAGCACTTCAAGGAGATAAAACTTGATTCTTGTCCAAGAGAGATCTTACCAACACAAAGGCCTAGTAATGAATTCTGGATCTAATTACTAGCATATATTTACTTCATCTTTTTAACAATCAGTTGTAATCCATAACAGTCATTCACATCTTTCACTCTATTTAATATAACTACAATCTTTCTAAGCAATTAGCCATTAACACTGTTTCATGTATGCATTTTGAATTATTTGTACTATTCCCACTCACTCTTATTCCCTTTGAAACAGCATCCAAAACCTTAAGAATTTCCTCTGAATAAGTGTTTGTGTAATAAGTGTAATTATACACAAATGAATAATATTTGTAATTTCTATAAACCAATCAATAATTTTATTCATGCATACATACTCGTGTACCAAAGTTGAATAACGTAATGTCCGATTACCTTGTGATCCAATTGCCCAAGCCACTATTGGTGACAGACAAGCATCCCAGTCTTGCGGCATGTTCTGAGCATAACAAGTGCTTCCGTCATGGGTAGCATATTTCTCTAATGGTACACCCACACATTCATAAAGTAACATATGATGTACTAGCAATCCACTATTTGGTGAAAGTAATGGTTCATACTGCAAAACAAAGTGTAAACAGTATAAGTAAAGACAAATTTATAAATTAAATACCAACACATCTTTCAAGAGAACCAAATTTTTGGAAGCAATTTAAAACCATAAATCTAAAATAGTACACAGTAAAGAGGTTTTGTTAATAAAGCATAACTTTTTTATAAGTTGACTAGTTGTACCCGCCACGCTTCGCTGTGGCACATTATGGTTGCATGGATGAGAAATGAGAAACAAAACAAAGCATACATTTCATAGAAGTTTAATTTTGCAATACTTGTGGATATACAATATTTTTTGTTTTTCCACTGTCTGCGTAGATATAAAGGCTATCTGGTTTGCCGACTCGGGAACACGCACATGCAGTTGTCCATTGAGAAGCAATCCGCATCTAAATCTAAACCACACAATTCTAAAAATTGAACTTGAGCTTTATTGATTGTGATTGCAAATACCAATCGAATTGGGAATTGCAATCTTTTAAATTGAAATGGTGTATCGGTCGGGATCATGGGTATTCGAGGAATGAGGACATCTACACCTTTGAAAGGACCCGTTAAAATCGTTGCTTCCACTACGTTATTCATCAATTTATTAACTGCAAGTCGCGTGCCGTTGTAGAGTTTTGGCTGATTAATATTCCGCAACAGGTTAATTGGCACACCTATTTTCAATTTTAATATGTGTGGTGGCATCCCTGGCAGATCAAGTGAGTTTAAAAATTCCGTTGGATAATTAACAACTTCATCTGCTTCCATAACGGTGTCTATCGACTTGATGTAATTTTCTCACTTGCCTCCTCAATGCTGGATTGAATAACATTATTAAGTTGATAGGCGTTTGCATTAGCTAAGCACTTGTCTTCAATATTTATCAATGCTTCGTTGTAAATGCCTTCTGTAAATTCAGACAAAAGTGAATATTTAACCTAACAAAGAATTTTTTGGTCATTATGTAGGGATATTATTTTCTGTGTATTTGGTTATTTCGACTATTTTTGTTTGCATAGTCTTAAGTCTATCTGGGCTATAAAAAAGTTGGGTGTTTGAATTTATTTACTGTAAGTCATCCTTCTTGGTGGCTTTTCTTTTTGTTTTGGTGTTTTTTTGTTTTTTTTTTAATAAAATACAGATGTTTTAGCTGTTAAATATAATTCAAAGAAATTTGTTACTTAATCAGTTGTGATTTTGTTTACATTGGCAACGGCCATACGGGCTCTTTGTGATTGGTCGTTGTGTTTGACAGCGGCCATCTTGCATTGATCTGATTGGTTTTCCTTTATTTACATTTCCATCTGATTTATTAGCCTCTTATTTATTAAAAAACTGTACAAATTAAAAATAGATAGATAGATTTATTAAAAATAGATGAAAACAATATTTGATGCGGGTTATATATCGTGCTAATTTTTTTTTTATTGTTTTTTTTTTTTAATAAAATACAGATGTTTTAGCTGTTAAATACAATTCAAAGAAATTTGGTCGTTGTGTTTGACAGTGGCCATCTTGCATTGATGTGATTGGTTTTCCTTTGTTTACATTTCCAAATTAAAAATAGATAGATAGATTTATTAAAAATAGATGAAAACAATCTTTGATGCTGGTTATATATCGTGCTAAAATTTGAGCTCAATCGGTGCAGAACATTTTGAGTTTTTGAACCGTACACAAACGAACTTAACATTTATATATATATATATATATATATATATATATATATATATTTCTTCTGTCTGTGTGTATGTGACTGAACTCCTCCTAAACGGCTTGACTGATTTTGATGAAATTTTGTGTGTGTGATTAAGTTGATTCGAGAATGGTTTAGATTCACAATTTGGCCCGATAGAAAATGATTTTTAATTTATTTATGTGTTGTTGATCTTGGGATGGTTAAGGTTCACAATTGGGTTCGGTAGGCAGCACTGCGATCGCATTTAAAATTTTTTTTTAATTTTTGGCAATCAGTCAGACCCAATAGTTAGTGCTGCGATCGGATTCTAGGATTTTTTTTATTTTGTTGCTTTTTCGTATATCAGTTACTTGCGTCTTTAAAATAACATTTTAAAGTGTAATTAAAAAATACACATTGTGCAAATTTGTAAGGTGCAGTTGTTTTTTTGTATATATATTTTTTTTATTTTACAGTGCTTTAATTGTTTTATTAATTAAGCTATCACATGGTTATGAAACTTCAAAATTATTAAATAAAAAGAAAATGTAGTAGTTACTTTTTTAGAATGATCTTAAGTGAATATTAGTAGTAATGTGGATGAAAATTTATTAATTATACTAATTATTAATTTTATGATGTTTTGATTTTTTAATTCAATTTTCATCAGACATCTTACTATTTAGTGAAAATAAATATTAACCATACTACACATAATTAATCAATAAACCCATTACAATAATACAACAATCACAAACTGATAAGAGTCATATTAATGAAATTTCGTCCATATAAGTTACTTATATTTATGTGTTGTGTATATATTACAGAACAATGCCACATCAGGACAACATATGTTGGGTCCACTATTATGTATATATATATATATATATATATATATATATATATATATACAGTATACTACGATATCACAGCCCTGGTTTCCTTTTTGATACTATGATATTGCAGATAATACGCAATATAACAACAGCATGAAACCCAGAATTATACATTTACTATCACTGTTTCATTAAATTATAATCTATGGAGAAATAAGAGTGACTGATTTTATTTGTTTCACTAGTACTGTCACTATTTGAAATTCAAATGAGACCACATGACATCAATGACAATAATACACCTTCAGCATTTTACTTTTTTTCCCACTATAATAATATAAAATAAATATATATAAATGTAATATATAATGATATTAGTAACTTCACCAACAATGACTCAACATAAATAAATATATTAAGAAAATAACAATATGGATAAACATACAAAAATTTACAACTCTATTATTATTAAGCAGACTTTTAACAGTGACTTGTTGCTGCATCAGTGATAGGCAATCCAGATTAAATAGAGGCTATTATTATATTAGCTACTTTTTTATTTTTTTCAAAAGCAAGTTATTTTGTAAAGTTTGAGCCATTCTAATAATCCGTTAAAAAAACAATAGTATCCTTTTTTTCAATAAGAAAGAAATAGATTAGAAAAGATTAGATTCATCCCTTACATAACAGCATGCTGTTCATATTATAACTTAACTGAAGACTAAATGACAAGAAACTTATATACACTGACTGAGCATTAGATTAATTTGCAGACCAGTTACCAAAAAAATATAAGAATTTTATTTTAATTACAGCAGTAGAATAAAGCGTTTTTATTACTGCAAACTCTTATTTATCAAAAGGATACAAAATCTTAAAACAACCCTTCCATTGTTTACTATTACCATAAATTTTATCATTATCCATATTCAAAATTCTTTTAACTGGGCCCAGTAATCCTCTTTATTTTTACCTTTTCAAGTACCACAAATCCATTTTCCTACCTGAGTTAACTGCTTTACCAGTCCCACCCTCATAATTTTTTCTATCTTATCCTATTCTTTTCTCTGGTCACCTTTTACTCTCCTTCAACCACCTCCATCCTTTTGCTCTTTTGTATCCTCTATTCCATCCTGCTCAAATAGCCATATAATTTTTAACTGCTTCTCTCATTCCTCTCCAGCAGTATTTTCACAGTGTCTGATTTACAACATTTGTTAGATATGCAATCCATATTTTATGTAGAATATATACTTATAATACATTTGTTGCAAGGTTCTAAATAAAAGGAGTATTTTGGTATGACTCTGTACAAGTGAAGATCAAAATTGTTAGATATATCACAAGATACATCAGTCTTCTATCTGAATTATTAGTCTCACTTTATTAGAACAATTAGTCACTTCCTAAAACTGTATTCAACCATATTCAACCACACTGTTGTAAATACTGAAAGTGCATGACAGAGGAATATATTATTATTATGCATTTACATGTACATTATTATTATGCAGCATGCAAATAGTTTATATTTTTACTATAATGTAGACCTGAATTCTTTAACATTGTTACAACAATGAGTGTCCAGGGTAAACCAGCTTATGTAGCCTTTGACACTACTAGATGTTAACAATTTCATTGTTTTGAATTAATTAAAATTAAAAAGAATTTTACAAGAAATTTTTGTAATTTCAATTAGATAATATGATTAATAATTAAAATTTTTCTTAATTACAAACAAAAATAATAACAAAATATCATTTAGCATAACAAAATAATAATAATAAAAAAGTGAATTCGATCTTACTCCAATCATGTGATGTTTCTTTCCCAAGGGTGGGACTTTAAATATTTTGCACCAGTAATACGTGTCCATATTGTCAGGAACTGCAAACTGCAAACAAGACTGTTAATTAAAAACCTTAAGTTAAAATTTATGATTTACAAAAAATAGTGTTTCATAATAACAACTCCACTTATATGTAACAAGTACTTTTTAATTTAAAATTATTAATATATTAAATATATTTTATGATGAAATCACTTTGTTATCATTTTAATTCCCAACTGATTTTGCTATAACCCAGTTCTCAATGAATGCATCATATTTCCCAGAATACTTTTTTTTAAATAATTAACATAAATTGAAGTTAAGTGGTCTCAAATTTATACAGGTATTCTACTAATATTAGTCACACAAATGATACTTAACAAGTTATAGAAAAAATATAAATTAATAAATATTTATTCCTCTTTTTTAAGAATGTTTAAAACTGTTATAATGATGGAAGAATATAAAAAATAATGTTTTTAAATCAAATTTATATCAAAACCAAAAATCTTTTTTAAAAATTATAGTTTTAAAAGTAGAAGTTATGTGAGATTTAGTTAGCCTCCACAAACATTTTATTTGTGTCATATCAGCAATCGCTGCAGAGTAGCAGCAATGGCTGTAGTTCAAAATGAGAGTGCAGGCAAAAATAAATAAATCTATTATTCTGATTGGCGCATATAATCAGTATGTACTGGAATGGGTGTATATGGTACCCATAAAAGATATGGTTAGATATTTTTTTAAAAATGAGTTGTCCTTTTGGATCCATTTGACTGGAGGATGGATCAAGCTGTAATTTTTTAAGGAGCAGTGACTATTGCTTATTCATAAATATAAAAAAAAAACAGTAAGTTAACATTTTTAAATTTTCAAAAATCAGCCTACATGATTCATGCTGATGGATCTGATAGCTAATCTTTGTATCTTGAAAATGCATTCTAACTTTTTGAGAAAGTGCCAAGAGTTGACATTAAACTTAAGACAAGAATACATGTAGAAACAATAAACATTTAATAATGACAAGCTTAGTGTTTAATTACAACACTTCAATGCAAAACACTATGAATTGATTTTGTTGGAAACAAGCTCAATTTGATAATCTCAAGAGAACATGCCATCTAATAAAACTACAAGGAATTTTGCATTACCGGCACCAGAGACAATACTAATATCAATAATGGGAATTCTGTCCATACGATCAGCAACATTACATCTAAGAAGCATTGCAGTCCCTTCTTAGGTTTTATTTATATTTAAAATTAGATAATTACAAAATAATTGATATCCAGTGAATAAATTATTGAACTGACCAGTAGAAAATTCAAGCTCTTTTAAATAATTTTCTTCAGATATAGACGTAGTTGTTATCTACAAAGAGGATAACAATGAACAGTTCAAGATTTTGAACTGGTCATTAATGACCAGATATGACACAAATAAAATGTTTGTGGAGGCTAACTAAATCTCACGTAACTTCTACTTTTAAAACTATAATTGAACAGGTCATTAATAAGTCATAAGAGAAGCAAGAGACTGAGGCATTTCTCTGGGACACTGCGTTTTACTTCTTGAATTGAAGACTGATACTTTACATGTGTATTTTTATCAAAAGATGAAATTTCAATTGCATGTTCAATTGCAGGTGGTAAGATATGAATTTGAAAAAATTGTACTCGCATGTAATGCTATTTAAGGAAATGATAATTAAGGAGGTTAACCTCAGAATAAATTCAATTTTATTATTCAGTTCAGTCAGATTTTTAAGTTTGTTAAACTAAACTTAGAAATTACATAATCAACATGACTATTAATAACTTAGAATATAATAATTACTCATTACTTTTAATGTACATAGATTAAACAAACATAAATTACTAAATAATTATGAAAAATCACATTTTTGAAAAATTTCTTCTAACTGATACGGCAATTTAATAATGTTACTCAGGTCACCCATTTCTGTCACAATGTGTAATCTGTTAGGATGCATACAAATCTGTACATTTTTAAAAATAAATAGATGGAGACAAAAAATAGCATATATTGTGTATGCTTGACCTATAGTACAGGCTTATTAATAATTTTAGCAACCATTAAACTTCATTGGTCATCCACTTCTTAGGATACTCTGTAACTTTTTTTCATTAATGCAGCTTATAATGTGATATTTTATTCAAGTACTTTTCAATGATAATAACAAAATAAAAATCTATAAAAGAAAATGTTGACATACCTCGAAATATATCATTTAATTCTGTATTACCTTTACATTTAACTGCAAATTTAAAATTATCAAAAATGTGTGTTGTAACAGACATGCTTTTCTTTACTATAAACAGTTTTAGTACTCTCCTTTATTAACAGACTTTGGTTTAAAATACCTGTAAGGGGGCATATTAGAAAACGCAACACATTAGAACAGTTTGAAATATACATACACACCCACCCACCTACAGCTTAAAAATACCTTTTGTAGATACTGGATTAGATGGTAAATTTCTTTTCATTACATCCTGGTGTCTTGAATCACCTGAAATATCTCAAAGAATCCTGAAAACTGAAAATAAAGAAACTAAATTTTAATAGCCAAAGCCATGTTTAATAAACTGGTCAACAAACTAAAAAATAATCAGGCACAATTCACTAATGGTAGTGATTTATTGGTAGCTAGTGACCACAGCAGTCAATGCCAATTAGAATTAGTTTAAAAAATATAATCTATATATGCTTTAAACCAGCAACAATTAAATGTCACATACATCATATAGAAGTACAAGGTGGAAAATGTTTTTTCCTATAACTATTTTAATGGTTATTGCCTCTCTACCAGTATTATTACCATCTTATTACAACTATTCAAAATAAAATTCCATTAATACAGAATAGGTATATTAGAGAATATGTATATTTATAGAGAGAGAGAGAGAGAGAGAGAGAGAGATTGAGAGAGAAAGATTTAGTAGAAAGATTAATCTACAATTGTGTAGATAAATTATAATTACATTATCAAGTGTTATATCCCAATATCTCATATTTTCTTTGTCTGGATGATTAATTGCTGACTTAACAGTTAAATGAAGACTGCGAGTTCCAAGCCATTTCTTTTCATCTTGTAATAATAAATCTGACATTTTTTCAATCATATCACTTTCTGAGACTGGATCTTTATCTTGCACTGTCCAATGAATGTGAACTGTATCTGGCTGAAAATGAAAAAGAATAGATAAATTTTTCATATGTTTGAAGTAGATGAATGTGTTAATGAATTTACAATTTTTTTTTTTAAATTTTCATTAATCTAATTAGCAACAGAAGTATTAATTAGTAACACAATATACTCTTTGTAATCTGAATACTACAGAAATCCTAATTTAAATGCTTTTTAGCAATAACATCAGTTTTTTATCCACCAACTTCCAGTAATACTGCATAAATGCCATCTGTGTGCCTAAATAAATAAATAATTATCCATTAAATATTTGAAGGTTCTTAGTAGCTAGGTTAAACAATGCATATATAACAATTTTTTATATCTGCTTTTCTAAATGACAACTGTTGTCTTTCCTAGGAGAGTGAAAGAGAAGAGTAATGAAACAGAGGTTCCTGTCACCAAGCTACCATTTTTCCATATGAACACATGATCTCTCTTCATTTCTTTTGTCATATAATGTTTCCAGTCTGTCTTTCAGCACTTACATGTTAGATACTTCACTCTTTCACAAATTACTCCATTTTTTAAGCTTAATCTTTGTTTCTGAGACTGTTCTCCTAACATTGTACAGTATCATCCCTTTCAAGCTGATAATAACATATTGGTTTTCAATAATCTTATTTTTATAATTTTCTCCTCAGTCATTTTAATTACAAAAATTGTTTAAAATATAAATTAAAATAAAAAGTAACACAAAAACATATGGAGATGAAGTAGAAATAGCACCTTGACAGTCATCAGTTAGTGATTAATTCAATTTCATTGCAAAGCTCAATTTACTTACTAAATTTTATAGCTAATGGAAAAGTCATCCTACTGTTGACAATACACTTGTTAAGTTACAAATTTTTTTAAAAATCTGATAATTGTGATATTTTTTAACTCGGTTTTTTAAATTATGTTACACTTAAAAACTGTGAAAACTGAGTGATTTACTCAATGAAGATTCATTTTGTAAAATATATCAAAGAATAAAAATTAAAGAAAATAAAAGTAACCTTTTTGAGAATTTTTACCAAAGATTCCCTTGCATTAATAAAATAACTCATCTTGTAACTGACAACAAGCCAAGTAATTCTAAACACAGACATAAACAAATAAGAATATTTACTTACACCAAGTACCACATCATTGTCATCACAAGTGTTCCAGTTTCTGTGAAATAAAAGCACAGTATGTGTTTCATTCTGAAGACCTTTCACAAGTTCATAACTCTGTACAGAATCTACTAATGGTGTTTCATTCTTCTCAACTCCATGAAAATCCTGAAAAAAAAACAAAGTAAATATTTTATTACAGTCATTAATAGAAAGTTGAGCAGAAACCGACATACTGAAATATACATCTTACAATTCATAGTAAAATGACAAAATTTCAAAGATGTTTAATATAGTATACAGAATAGTACAATATCATACAGTTTACAATTATTTCCATTTACATTGAATACACATTTTACTGTCCCAGTTTTGACATTAAGATTTAATTAGTGATATTGTTTTTCAGATCTGACTGGGCTGAAATTAGATAAGATCAATCGATAAACACAGAGGTTACAACTGAGGTTCTTTTAAAACAATATAATATGAGATTTAAAAAAAGCTTTATTCTTGCATACAAAAAACCTAACAAAAATAATTGATTTATGAATAAATTTTTTTTATATTTAGACAAGAATTAATGGAAAATTGTAATAAAGGTAGCAATTGTATTATCCCTTTACTGTGATCTCATCTCACACTATTGTTCCCTAAATCTCCCTACATACACATGCAGTATTCATTAAATAATCCTAATCTTATGTTTTCCTATATTGTAATCCATACTACTATGACACCAGTCTGCGTGACAATGTGGCAACATCCTTACCTTTCAGAAATTTTTGGGTTCAAGACTCAGATAAACTTAGCATTTTTCATTTGCCACAAAATTCATCTCATCATATAAAAGATTGTAGGAAAATGGCAGTTGTAATTTAGGCATTAGCTTGAATAAATAAATACTTTTAAAATGTTTTTAAACTGGGGTTATACACACCCCCCCTGCTATGTGTCCGAATCGTTGACACTTAAAACATATCATCGGCTGCAGAATAAATGCTCGTACATCAAGCCGATGGATGCCAGCTCGTACCTTCTCAGAAAGATTCGGCCTATTAAATGTTAAAACATGCGAGGCCGAAGGAACAACTTCACCATTTCTTCGCATGGTTAGTCTGCAACACTGAGTCACTCCCTGACTCGACATTTCTTGTACTATTTCTTCTTCTGTACAATTAAGAAGATCGCGACAAACAACAACTCCTCTGGATGAGTTCAGTGTGCTATGCGGTTGAACAGAAACCGCAAATTCATCGATCTTCTTCAACGCCTGGACTTTCTGGCTTTGCACGTCGTTGATAGTTTTGACGTGCAATCCATTAAAAGTCTTTCGAATTTCTTTAACGGGACCACCAGCACAATTTGTAATTTCTCTTGCCTTTAAGAATGTACTAACTTTTTGGAAGTTTCCATTCTCCTTTGTAATAATTAAAAATCTTGGCTTAGGTACACTATAGCCAAATAAGCTTTTACGTAAGTCTTTACTGATTCTATCAGCTTTTTTCTTGATTTTGTCACACTCTTTGCTCTTTTTCCTCTTCGCTTGTGGCGAGTCGGAGGATTCTAAACGAGGGTGTTTACGTGCACCCTCTGCCACGTTTGATTGTTCAATATTCATGAACTGTTGATCCCTTCTGCAGCAAGGCTAGCCGCCGGGGTACACCCCCACTCCAGGGCTACTAACCTTGGAGGTCTGATCCGGTACTCCCGTGGAACCGGCATATGTCCTGGCAGAGAGCGGATGCGCAGTCTCTGCACTGACTCCAGGCTCCTACTCACCGAAGCTTTCAGAGCTCCCATGCACCGACATACATGGGCACCATTGTTACATGCTTGCCATCGCAGGGGGCATGTGGACAACAGAAGGGTCTCCGTTACACCTGCAATAACATTGACCCTGGCCGCCACATCGCCAGCTCTGAGTGGTATGAGTCCATTTCCAAAATCGTTTATTATTCCATTTCCTGCAGGTAGCCGAAAAATCCAGTCCATATTAAAAAATTTTTCCATATCATGGAAAAATGCATGATATATTAAATGCACTACTGTTGCTGTTAGTTTCTCTCAAGTGGATTTTAGATTTGTACTTAGAATAAGTTTTCAAAAGAAAAATTAAATTTTTATAATAATTCTACCATAATTTAAAAGTTGATGTTTTATTGGGCATATTGAAAAATTGTTCTATTTACTTTGCTAAGGATTTTGGTTTTGTCAAATATTTTCTAGGTTACCTGGGAATGTTAGATTGCAGAGTTTGTTGACCAGCAATGTTTAACGTTGCTGACAATGGTTTCTTTTAAGAAAAATAGAATACACTACAAGAAAACTATTTGAGCACTTCTTTGTAAAGTATATTAGCGGTTTTAACCCTTCAATAGTGAGAATAGCCACAAAATTGCAGTATGTGAGCTCATTCTGGGACAAGCCACCTAAAACTTCCCATGAGAGAAGCAATCTTTGAGCAAATCAATTGACACTACTTCAGAGTCTGCCATTAGGACTTGTTGGTAACCATAATAATCAGCTTTAAGGGAAACTGAAGACTTTTGAATTCAAAAGGATACTTTGATCATGGAATAAGTTGGGCAAAAAAGTATCAATACGTTTCATTAAATTTGAACAATAAAATACATAGAGAAAGTAGACTGTAGTTGTATTCTAGAATACAATCATTATCTTATACATATCGTTGAAATTAAAAATTCATAAACATAATTTTGCTTCACCTTGCCACCAAATTGTAATTTTTGAAAAATGGTGAAATATATGACTTTTTTTTAGAAAAAAAATCTAAATACCAATTTTCACAAATTTAACACCTTCAGTTCCTGACGTATAGAATTTTCCTTAAAATTTTCCCCTCTTTTTACACCCCATTTTCCAAAACTCTTCCTTAGTAAATACCTATTACAAAAAGAATGTACCAGAAATTAAACATAGGTAAATGTACCAACTAAGGATAAGTGGTTTGGATTGTACTTTGATGACTCAGTTGTCAGGACACTATTATAAAATACATTTTAAATTTTATAATATAAACCACCTAATATAGAATATTGAAATAAGACATGTTACCTTAATTTTATCATGTAAGTACATTTGCAGGATCCCATATCCTCATTCATGATTAAATTAATTAACAATACTAAAATAAACTAAATATATTAAAATAAACGTAGTTTATTTTAATATATTTAATATGTAGTTTAATTAAATAATTCATTTATGACTGAGGATGTGGGATCTGCAATTAAATTATATTTATTAGATAGAAGTTAATTTCACTATTTGTTGAACTCCTTCAACTGAAATTAAAATGTAATTATCTTCATCAAAGTAAAGTAATTTATAGTGACTAAGAATGATTTAAAACTAATGTTTAGGAAGAAGTAGATTGACTGTAATACTGAAACAAAAAAATTAAAACTATGAAAATATTTTATGACAATACTGTATGTTACTGTATGACATCTGTATGTTAACTACTGCAGATTTTTAATTTACAACTATTACCTACAACAAAACTTTATCAATTAGAGTTTTAATTGCATAGCATTAATACCTGACTTCAGCATTAACTTGAAGTATTTTGTATAACAACAGGTAATAAAATCATTACTATAAATTGCTAAAGTAATTGCCTCATCTAACTTTTTTTAAAAGTAAAATCTTGTGAAAACTAAAAGTTTTTTGCTCATAAAAATTGTATAACATTTTTTCATGTTTCTTTAGCTAGACAATACATTTGGCAGAAGGTTGTTCACTTTAAAGAATAGCATTGCAAATTACCTGTACATGTTGGTATTCACATGATTTTAACTCTGCAATAAAAAAAAATAAAAATCAAATAAAAAACTACGACCCACAGGTAATAACAGTGCACTATTATAATTTGCCAGTTTTGTATTAGAAAACCATTTAAAATAATTTAATTATACACAATATTAATCTAATTACGTAACTGAAAAAGTTTAGTAAATAGAAATAATATTTTATAATTAGAATTTATAAAAAAAATATTTTCCTCTTTTTCTTTTTTTTTACAAACAAAGGTAAAAATTAAATAATTATTATTATTATTAATTCTTATTATAAAATAGATTATTAATTTAAATAAAATATCAAACTAATCATTATTATCATTAAATCAAGAGAAAAAAAAATATTAAAAACAGAGAGAGTACCATTAAAAATATGCCGAAGATGTTGTCAGCGTATTAGTCTTTTACCTGTACGTTCCAGATTATTCAAAAAACCTCTATTTAAATGTTCAACATCCCATGATAATGACAAGAAAATATTACCAAATTGCTTTGATATATCATATTCTACCATTTAATAAATCCAATGAATAGTTGATTGAGCCTGTTACTGAGTTTTATAACTTAAACATAGTCAGTTCAACTTTCTTTGATATTTAACAAATTTTCTACAGTTTGGCACAGAAAGGGATAAGAATTAATCTTATTTAATCATATTATAATATAATATTATATAATCATAATATAAGATTAAACAATTTTATTGTTTAGATTATATGAGAAAATGGTGTTAAGAATATTAAGAGTTGGGCCATTCTTGGTGGATTTATAGGTGTAAATATTTCCCTGTCATAATTGGTGAATTGGCTAATTCACTTTATGTTGTTCATACCACTTATCTTAAATAAACATTAAGTATGACTGGCAAAAGAGATGACATGTAAAAGGTTATTTATTTAGTTGTAAGTAATATAAAACAAATAAAAAAGATATCAAGTAGTCTCCCTGTTCATATCAGTTGTGAATTTTTTTTTTAATAAAATTATCACATCCCAAAATTTAACCAGTTTTGATGTAAAAAATAAATTTAAAGATCCAGTATAACTTAATTTAATAAAATGTTTGTTATCTGATTTTGTACTCAAAATGGTTACGATCAGAAAACTAATGTTACTCCCAATCATGACAGCCTGTGAATTTTATGTTTGATTAGATACATATCGTTACAAACAACCCATGAATCTGTTGTCAAAACAGAAACATGAAAATGATTGTCATCTAACAATTCTTTTTTTTTCTGAATAACTCTTAGGTCACTTTTGTCTGAAAATATAATTTTTAGTAGCAGTTTAAATATAAAAAATTCGCATTCTTTTCAAAAGAATTCATAAAAAATATTACGAGTAATAAGAATATTTCTGCCCTATCAGAAATAAATTTGCTTATGGGGTATTCTTGATATTTTTTTTTTTAGTATAATCTAAATTTTACGTAATTCATAAAATAACTGAAACTGAAACTCATACTAATATTAGCAGCTTTAGGAAAAGAAATATAGATGAATATTAGGACACGTGTGGGATGGCGCGTGCTTTGCAGCTGTCGTCGTTAGGCTAAGGTATTCAATCACCCTCTTTTGGCTCTTATATAGCAGTCGTTATTTCTTAAACTTCCCCCCTTCATTTAAGATATTCTCCCTTCAGCTTGAGATATCAGCTGTTCAATAGAATCTTTAGTCTACAACAAAATAGAAGGAATGTGTGTTGGCACAAATATGTGTATAAATGTAGTTTACACACGCGTGTACCCGCACTTTAATTGTAATCTTTTTTTTAACTAATCAGCAATCTTTCAACCAGGCTGAGAAATTATTTCTCAGAATCTAAAATGGTATTATTAGCTCCTTGAATATATCACTATTTATTTATTCAGAGATATTACCTTGTACAAAATAGTTATTTTTTCTAAATACCAAACATTTAAAAAGAAGGTTGATTTCCACTTTTCAACCGTATCTTTAAATAGAATATTCAGGAGGAAAGTAAAATAATTTGGGAACTGATTCTAGAGCTTGATAAAGGAAAAAGTTCAATGTATCAAATGTCCGAAAACACTGTTCTCGAGTAACGGTTAACAAAAACTTTCGCCCGGACTTCAATTCTCCCGGTGAAATGAGGTCATACTGATTTTTAAGGCGTTAAATACGGAGTAAATTTGATGATGTCTTATGTTGTTTACCTGAAAATCGAATAAAATACGTCCCAGAACTGTATTTCGCGTATTTTTTTTGTGATGTCCCACGTAAAACAGAAAAAATTGGTGACGAAAAACACGTTTTTTATGTTTTAAGTACAATAACTATGTAAAACTACTAATAAATCCGTAGATTTCATTATCAAAACTTGTAGAGGATTTAAATCTGAGGAAAACTGATGTATTAAAGTCTATGAAAAACAAAAAACAAATCAACTTTTATTATTAAAAACAAAACAGAACAAAACTTAACAGAAAAATGAGATGAATTTGTAAAAATTAAAATCACCTGTTTTTAGTATAATAAATTTAGACCTTTGAAAATTAGGTTGGCATCACCAACAATATGCTTCGAATAGAATTTGAATACTACTCATTTTTTTCATAAGTGGTTACATGTTTAATAAACGGTAGGTGGTTTAGTTTTTTCTGACATAATTTTGATTGTATTTAATTATTTTTGAGAATCAACAATAGTATGTTTCAAAAATAATATGCAGTGTTTTTGTTTTTGCTGTACTTCAATTTGTACCTACGTTTTTCCAATTGAATCTCAATTTAAAAAATAAAATTCCGTTTTGAATTTTTTTGCTTTGAAAAATGTTGAAACTCATGCAGAAAATGCTGATAGGATTTCTGCATACGGCTTTTGCGATGGAGATGCCCCAGCTGCAAAGGAAGAATGACGACCTAGGTATTCTGATCGAATAGTTCCAAACCGTAAGGTATTTTGTAGAATTTTTTATAATCTTCATGAGAATAATGCACTTTCCGACTCTCATGCTTCATCTGAACGTCAACTGGTACTTGGTTACGAAAGGGAAAGTATTCTTCAGGTGGTACAACTTAACCCTACAACAAGCACGCGAAGAATTTCTACATAACTCAACATTCCACAAAGTACAGTATAAAGGACATCATTACATGCTCACGGATTGCGTCCTTATCATTTTCAGAAAGTTCAACGCCTCAAAGTTGGTGACCATGCCAGACGACTTAAGTTTTATCAATGGGTTAACAATAATTTCCGCTTAATTCCGTCCATACTATTTTCAGATGAAGCTACTTTTACCCATAATGATTTTCTGAAGAAACCCACATGTAGTCGACTCAAATTTCCAAAAATGATTTTCGGTGAACGTTTGGTGTGGCATGAACGATAACCAGTTAAGAGGTTATTAAAGAGCCCTTTCATACTAGAACAACGTGTCAGGGGAAGAAATTATGTGGAATTTCTGAACAATAAATTGCTTACAGTGCTTGAAAATTTCTCATTAGCAAAACGAATTGAAACGAACTATCAATATAACTGAGTACCAGTACATTTCACGAATGAAGTAAGACATTTCTTAGATGAAAAATTTACTGGTAAATAGACTGGACGAAAGGGCCGGTAAATCAGCTATCTAGATTACGAGACCTTACTCCCTTAGTAATAATCTATTACTTATGAGGATGGAAGAAATGCACGGTATACAAGCAAAAAGTAGACACACGTGATGAACTGACAGCTCGCATTCTCAGTGTTGCTGCCCTCATCACGGAACGTAAAGATAGGTTGACGACCAACAATTTAAAGAACAAGTTGAAAACTGCATCGATGTCAATTGTGGAATTTTCGAACAGTTATTGTAAATTAACAGTATAAACCAGAATGAATATTTTTTTAAATATTTAATTAAAACTATTTTAATTTTTTTTAAATCTAAATTTGTTGTACTAGAAACAGATGATCTTAATTTTTTTTTTAAATTCATAATCTTTTTCTGTTAATTTTTTGTTTGTTTTGTTTTTAATAATAAAAGTTGATTGCTTTTTGTGTTTTATAGACTTTATTTCATCAATTTTCTCAGAATTAAATTCTTACAAGGTTTGATAATAAAATTTATGGATCTATTAGTGATCTAACAATTGTACTTCATATCTAAAAAAAAAAGAATTTTTCGTCACTGAACGTTTTTGTTTTACGTTGGATATCACAAAAATTACGGTAGATACAGTTCTGGAATGTATTTTATTTGATTTTTCGGGTCGAAAAACATAAGAAACCATTAAGCTTACTCTTATATAATACTATAATACTTTACTTATTAACCCTTTCAGTAAATTTGTTTTTTATCATTATTAAAACAGATTCTAAAAAAAGGTTTTCACCAAGTAGAATTTAAAAAAAAAATCAACGAGACTTTTAAGGATTTTTAATGATTTTGTTTGCAGGCATTATCACTTTATTACCTTCTTTGTAAGAAGGTTTTGTAGAGAAATAAACATATCTTGTCTTCAGTGTACATACCATTAATTTTTCTTGCCATGTACAGAGTGATTCACGAATATTTTAGCAAACTTTCAGGACATGTTCTATTGGTGAAAATAGACAAGAAAGGTCATATAAACATAGGTTCGAAAACGCTTCGTCAGGGAGTATCAAACCGGTGAAAGATTTAGACCCGATTTCTGCGCCTTCTATAAAATTAAGCCAGACTGTGATTCTTGGAACTCAAAGTAAGAAGAAAATTTAGCGTTTTATATGAAAGCTGACCTCAAATTAAAAAAAATAGGTCCAGAACTATTTACAATAGTTTTCGATAAATCTGAGGTAAAACTCAAAAGATTCAGGTCGAAAACTCACTATTTTATGTTTTGCGTAAAATAATTTTGTTAAACGGATAATAAACAGAAAAAATTTTTTAAAAAAACTTGAGGAAAATTTGATTCTAGTAGAATGGTTTGAATAAAGTCCACAAACTAAATATAAACCTAAGAATTTCCTAGTTTATTAAAAACAAAACAAATAAAAATGTGACAGATTTTAGCTTGATAGTAATCGAAAAAAATTGCAATATTAGAAACAAAAGAATTAAATATTTTAGAAAAATAATCAAAATTTTTAAAAATTAAATAAAACAAGTCAATGATTAAACCAATATATTAGATACCTTCACATCTAATTAAGTTAATTTTTTCTAAACTTGTTTGAAATAATTTATTTCATAACTGGAAATACTAACAGCTGATTCCATCATTTAAGTTTTTTGTTTTGCATCTAAACAACAATAAACATTTAAATAAATGAATAGAATAGATTGTCTAACAAGGTCTTATAAATTTTCCATTGAGAATACGCAAACATCAGTTTTGTTTAGCAAAAACAAAGCTATAAATTACAGCTGCACAGCGAGAATATCATCAAAATATTCCCAGTAGAAGGACTCCAAGCCACAGAACCTTTGCTTTGGTGCGCTTACGTACCACTGGATTATTTCCGTCTTCTTCATATACTGCTGAACAGCAAAAACAGCATCCTATCGGAGAAGAAGAAAACTTCATCCTTTTAATCTACTAAAGTATAAAATTTACTTCCAAGAAATCTTCCTGTACGTTTAAATTTTGGACATTGGATTCTGTACAATGTTAATATAGATTCTATTTTGTTATTTTACTGATGAAGCCATATTTACTCAAAGTGAAATTTTTAATTCAAAGAACATTCACATGGAATCTCGAAAACCCACACATAACCGTCGAAACCGGATACCGGAACAGACTCTACTTAAATGTTTAGTGCGATATTACAGGCTACAAAATATTGAGATAATTTATTTTAAATGAAAATGTTTCGGATACTATTTAAACGCTTTGCAGTATAAATACCCAGTTGTATTGGAAATTATTCCACTGATAACAAACAGATGATTTTCCAGCACGATGGGTCAACTCCTCACTTTTCTCTATCAGTTAGATAACACTTAAATGTGCCTTTTTTTACACAAGCGGATTGGTCGTGGTGAACCTATAAACTGGCCTCCAAGTTCGCCTGACTTAACAGCTTTGGACTACTACCTTTGGAGCTACTTGAAACCATTAGTATATGAACAAAAGTGTAATACAAGAGAAGACTTAGTCATTAGAATTCTCAGTGCAATACAACTAATACAAAACACAGGATCTCCACGGTTCCCGAATCTCTCACTACCGGATTTTTATTTAAGGGATCATCTGAAAAGTACTGTTTTAAGAGCAACCCGCACACTTTGGATGAATTGAATCCCAAATTTCAGGGCAGCAGCTCTAAGGAAAGTTTCACTGAACATGCAGAAAAGTTTGACGCCTATTTTAAAGCTCAAGGTAGACATTGTAAACGTTATTATGAAACGTAAGCAGAAAAAAATTTTAATTATAGCGTGCTTAGTTTCTTGTATCATATAATTCACTCGTTATATTAAATAAATATAATTTGTTTTATACGTGGGTTGCAAATAATACAATATGTTCATAAAAAAAAAATTGTTTGAGGGAGATCTTCAATTCGCTGTAAAAGTATTTCCTTATTGATGTTCTTGTTCTTCTTCGTGGTGTTATCGCTCTATCGGAGACTTGGTCAGGAAAGCAGCATACGAATTTTGACTTCTTTTCTAAATCGTTCGTTGTTTTTAGAGCTGATAGAAATTACAGTGTAGTCGCCCGCCAAGGTAGTGGTGTTTTGTCGGCTGTAGATACAAACATTAAGTGCTTTCGGAAAACAGGTGGCAGTGCTTTCGGTGGAGGAGGCAGTATGGACTGAAATTCTCCGTCCTGGCAGAAAAAGCCTTTTAATTTCTAACCTCTACTTTTCTCATTTTTATCTCCTGCAATTTTAGAAAACTATTTAAAATTTCTTTTGGATGTACTCGATGTTCTGCGTTATGATGTAATTGTTTTGGGTGATTTCAACTTCCCTAGAATTTTGCTGAAATCTAGAAATATTATTAATTAATGTCGTCATAATGTTAATTATTATTCTAAACACAGAGTCAGATCCATTTTCGAGTTAGGTGATCTCGAAACTATAAATTAATTAATATAACTTGTATCAATTGTCTTTTTCGTGCGATCAAGGTTTATCAAGGCTTTGCTGTTCTATTGTGCAAAATAAAATTATTATTATTTAAGCTTATACCATCTACAAAGAAACTGAAAAATAAATATGAAAATTCTTCTGGAAATGCATTCCAAAAAATAATAAAAATTTGTTAAATTTTTATTACTTTTATTAATCATTGTTATTCTCTGTATATCAATGAAAAATAATCATAGGAAATAAGTCGTTAATATTCTACAGATCCTTAAACTGAACCATCCTTAAATTGAATCGCCCATCCGTAACAAAGATGAAATTTAATAGTAAAAAATAAAACAACTAGTATGAAAAATGAACAAATATAAATAAATAAATAAGAAAATTGATAATTACAAATATAAATAAATAGTTTGAAAAATAATATAAAAAATAAACAAATAGTATGAAAAATAAGTTACACAGTAGTTTAAAATTGATATTGTAAAAGAGAAAAAGGGTAATAAAAATAAAAATAACATTTATATAAAATGGAATTTTAAGAAAAATGTACAAAAAGTAAACAACTCAATTCAATCTTTTTTTCTTTTTTTTTGAATTAGGAGCCAAACTAAAAACAACCAACCTCGAAATCCTTTATTTTGAGCCGACTTCAAAAAATCGATATTTAAAAAATTGAAAAACTATTGTCTTGTAATTTTTAATGCGTTTTAATACTTTTGTTACTTATGTACAGTTACTTAATATTTTTTTATTAATGAGGCAAAAAATGTTACTCCTGTGAAATTAAGTAATCTGCGTCTTTATAAAAAAAAAAGAAATAACATAGACTACTTCTTATAAGCGCGATATTCTGAATTTGGCTCGGCTAGTCAGCACAATTATAGGTACAAAGCTATAATAAGCATAAATTGTTTTAAATTAATTATTTGGTCTTATACTCTAGGTATAAAGCTATGATAAGCATAAATTGTTTAAATTAATTATTTGATCTTTATTATTATTATTATTAATTTGGATTTGGATGATTTTAATCATTTTCAAACATTTTTTTTTTAATAAAACGTTCGGTTTTGTAACCGGATAAGGGTTCTCTAGAATGCATTATAAAAGAGCGTTAACAAGGTATGGGTTGTGCTTCATCTGACCCGGGATGCCAGCAACAGAGTCCCTTCATCAGGAATGCTTTAGAAGGTGCCTTGGACCTCTCCCCCATGGAGGAGAATAAACAGGAGAGAGACATGGTGAAGATGAGAGGGGAACTCCGACAATATTTCGCCAGAACACATCGGAAGGGCTGGAAAGGGACAGCCCGCACAAGGAGGTTGTTAGGGGCCCTCGGGTCGCTGCCACTGATGAGATGTGTGGGACCCCTGACCCAGTCATTAGTGTCCCGTGATAAAAACAGCATGTCCCGTACTAATGCCATTACGGCGGGTATCGGAGCATGTTGTCTTAGGGTTGTTTAGTGAGTCCCCGTCTTTGGCGGGAAAGCTCACACACCCAGTGATGCGGACTGCTGGGAGTCTGGGTGTAGATTCTTTCTCCTCTGACGTAAAAAAAAAAGCATGGGAATCCTTAAGCAACTTTCCAATAGATAAATATAGCAAAATTAAATTTAACGAATGCTCCTATCTCAGAATGATTATTTTTTGGTATGAAACACTCTAAGCTCTCAGAGGCCCACCGAAAGAGGGAACAACTCAAACGTTTTAAAAGTAAAAAGTAACAGTGTGAGACATCATTTTATAAAGCATTAAAACAAGATTTTACGTAAAATCTTTTTCATCTTCGGACTACGACAACTCAAGCTAAAATTGTGGTCATTTATTCTTTTCACAGCTAGTTTCAGAAGCTGTTTATATTACTTATTAAATAACTGTTCAACAACAGTAAAAATATCCAGCAAATGCTTCTACCTTTAAATTGTCTATTTTTCGAAATAAGACTACTACTTGGAGTGTACTGAAGACTACTTTAGAAACTACCTCTGAAAAAATATTAAATCACCAGCACTTTGGTTAAGGTTGTCAACGTTTCAGATTTTTTACTTAAATTTTTCGAGTCCTTTAATATGATCTGTCACACTTCTATCATTTATATTTAAAATGTTTGATTAGGGCGCTTTGGTTTGTGGTGGTGTCATGTCGGAAAATAAATTGTTTCGAGGAGGGAGCATTTGAAAAATTTCATTTCTCTATGTTTAACTGTTTAAGTTATTCCTATAATTTACTAGTACGTATATTATTTTTTATTCATAGCTTTTAAGCAATTTTTTTTAATTTTCGTGCAAACATTATTTTAATGTCATCATTTTATGTACCATAATAATCCAATATTAAACAAAAATAACAACAAACAAGAATTAAAAAATACCATTGCCAAAAAAACACTGTTCTTTAATATAGGATAATTAAAGAGCGTACTGGTGATAATTTTGTATATAGTATTTGTAAATAGTAAAATATTTAAAAAAATTTTTAAACTTATTTAAACATACATATATCCTACTCTACTAAATGCCATTTGTATGTGTGTCTGTCTGTGTGTGTATCCGTCCCGTTTAGCTTAGCACTGGAATGTACCGATCTCTAGTGGAAAATCCCGATTCTTTAGTATCAATTTCTAGAGTTAAATTTTATTAATTTAACTTTCGTTATATCAATTTTCATCATTCAAAAAAATCTATTTTTACACAAAAGGTAGTCAATTTTGGACACCTGATAATCCCAATCCGAGACGCCGCCCGCCCGGTGGACTGAGCAGCAGTCATATATACATATAAATAAATAAAAATGTAATGTTCGTTTGTTAAAAATCTTAAATCTGCGAAAGTTCTTCACCGATTGCTTTGAAATTTTGACACAACGTTGCATTCGAGTACGCGCGTGCTTTTATATACATACTATTTATATACTTACTATTATATAGATGTCACACCTGTGACTGTTAAAAACATGCTTTTTTTTAAAAAAGCACTCTCTGTTGGATGTAATAGCAACACACGCTATACTAAATATTTTACAATTCCATTTCAATGTTTCCGATATGTGGTTACGCTGTAGACTAAAAAACTACTGAACTGATTTACGCGCGGGGGAAAAGGGAGAAAGGGATAAATCGGAAAAGGTAAAAGAGAAGAAGGGGAAAATGGGAAAAAGAAAAAAGGGGAAAACGGAGAAAAGGAAAAACGGGAAAAGGAAATGGAAAGAGAACAAGAGAAAAAAAGAAAAAAGGGAAGGTGAAGGGGAAAGGGGAAAGGTAGTAAGGGAAAGAGAAATGGGAGAGAGAATATTGTAAAAATGAAAATGGGAAAAGGGAAGATGGAAACAGAGAATGGGAAGAGGGAAAAGGAAAAAAGGAAAGGGGGAAAGGGAAAAGGGAAAGGTTAAATTTTGTAAAGTTCCGTAATGTTCATTTTGTTAATGTTTTATCAAACCTTCAATTGTGTTCATTTAATCTATATGTATGTATACTTAAATCTGGCAATAGCGAAGCATTGCCGGGTCTGATATTATATATATATATATATATATATATAACCTATGACACTCCCGGTAACGTAACTATTCTAATGCGGGGTCATACATCTAAATCAGCCATTGAGCTGCTACGCTGCAACAATCATACATAACACCTTAGATTACTCCTTTTATTGCATTCGTGTAAAAAGAAAGTATCTTCAAATTTTTTATACGGAAAATAAGTTTTCGTTTTAAAAACTTCTATTCTACCTATTTTATATGAAAAAAAGAAACCATAATGGGACATAAAGAAATATTATCTACAAAATAAAAAGGGTATCGAAATTTTATAGGCCGAATTAGATAAAATTAAATCGAATTAGAAATATCAAGTGGGCCAAATTAAATTACCTTCTTTTAAAAATAGGTTAGAAATTACATACTTACAAGTAACTCCATTGAAGAAACATCCTGTTAAATTTATTTCCCTTCTTTTTTTAAATAATACAGTATTTATGACATTAATCTTATATATTAAATATGTATATATATACATATAATTTATATGTATACATATAATGTATATAAATAAATAAACATTTACGTCATAAAAGTTTCAATAACAGCAGTATCTAATGTAACAAGTTAAGTTGTTATAAAATAAATGTGGATTTCTTTCCTAAATAAAACCATTTCATAGTCCAATAGTCTTTGCTATGATGGAACCAAGATCATGTCATTATATATTCAACGTTGCACTTTATTTTGTATTCAAGACATTTCAAATCTGTTGGACAGGTAACAGTTGTAGAATGTAGTTGTTTAACATTTGCTGTTAACTTTGCTCAGACAGAACATGAAATATAATTTTTTTATATAATCCGTTTCATCTTTTATTTAAAAAGAAAAAAGAAACTAATTATTCAATTTATTCTCATTTTTAGTAAGTACAATCCTACCTACATAAGGAAAGATTATCTTCTGTGATTAATTTCAACTTATCTCTCCTTAGGTAAAATGCTGCAAATTATTTTATAATTTTTCCCTCTAATTTCCCGAAAAGTAATATTCCGGGTGAGCAACTTCTAACCAAACCGTTACAGACTAAAAAATACGATTACACGTTTCTTTTGTTTTTTTGTTTTTTTTTAATGAAATGAAAATTAAATTAAATTTGTTATTTACATCAGCAAAAGCTTATATATTAACCATATTTTTACAAAAGATATTTGTAGTGAGTTCCCTGCGCAACGAAATACTTTTGTGATAGTGTGATCATATTAAGAGACACCTGAGGCAAAACGTTTTTGTTGTCAATGTCTTCGAATTCTTGTTCATCGATAATGCCTTCAGTTCATCGATAGTGTAGGGATATGGATTTGATTAATAAATTCTATCCTTTAAATAGCCTCAAAGAAAAAACTGCAACTAGACAAACCAGGGGAACGCGGAAGCCACTGCCCACTGATGACAGTTCGTTCTGTAAAATCCGCATGAACGCATTCTAGTGAATTGTTTGGCGTGTGATATATTGCTCCGACTTGTTGGAAGAAGTAGTAATTTTTTTTAGATCTCAACCTTCCGCCGCTAACAGGGGTGTTTCATCACCACATTGAGGGATATATTGTTTTGTTGATAATGCTTGTTTGTGTCTGTCGTTCTACGTATTCTATTCTTAGGTCATTCACTCTTAGTTAGTGACCTTGTTACTAGTTGCGCGTACTTATTTTCGTTAGTTTTACTGTGTTTTGGGTGATACATCACCCCTTTTACCATTTTATCAGCACGTGTCTGTTAAAAACTGGAATTTATCAATGTAAATGATGCAAATTTTTCAAATTTTGTTACAAATGAGTTAAGTGATGAAGAAGATAATATTCTTGATGATCAATTGTCATCTGAATAGGAGGATAGTGTTGAGGTATTGAATTACTGTGAAAATGAAATAGAACCTGATTCGTCAGATGATGAGATAATAATTCCATCTACTTCAAATACAATAAAAGGTAAAAATGTTGATAAATAGTCACTTACACCACCTCAGCCAAGTAGAACACAATTACCCTAATACGGTGAAAATTCCAAACGCTAGATGCATACAAATATTACTTCTGAAATTGATGTTCTAAACTTACTTATTGATAAAAATTTAATTGCTCTTGTAGTACAGTTTACAAATAACGAAATAGAGGTAAGACGTGCCAATTATGCTAACCTAATATTTGTTCATAACACAGACGATATCGAAATAAAAGCAACCTTAGGATTGTTGTACGTAGCAGGAAGGGGAAAAAATTGCCATTTGAGTACGGACGAAATGTGGGCTCGCTTTCCGAGTACAAACTTGTCTGAAATGCGATTTAATTTTTTTCTTATTTGTTCATTTATTGTTTAATTTAAAGCGATGAGTACGCAAGTTATATCATAGAACGGTTTAGCAGGAGCTGAACACCATAATCGTATTCGGTATATGTGAGCGATTATATATTTAAACACATCCCGCCCAACGTATAAATATCGTAAATATATGCTCAAATAATCTTCAATAAAGACTTCTGTATTCTGAATTATTTTAAAATAATATTTTATATTAAATATCTTCATTTATTTACCTTAGCCTACCGACCGAGCTGGTGGTCCTGCAGTAAACTCGTGCAGATCAGTTAACAGCTTACTTTCGATTCCGAAGTTTCTGAGGCTCGAATCTTAGTAAACGTTAGTTGCTTTTATTTTATTTTTAACCACGTTTATACTTTAGTGGTTAATTAAGCACACGTCTCCAGTCTCAGTCTGAGGCTGTACAAGAATGCACCTCATTTGCATGTCATACATATCATCCTCATCTCAATTGGCCATGGGGAGGGATTGCTTATTGTTCACTAGTCGAACAGATTATAACGTACACCTTACGAATACACGATTATATTTACTTACCGTAATATCATTGCACATGTTTTTATTTTAAATAATTAATAACGACTTTAATCACATCTATTTTTTAATTTGTAATTAATTGTATATTTTGCGCTGCTGTCTGATTATACCAGATTTTATTAACGGCTTCCAGTGATCCATCAGGCAAATACTGGAATAAATCAAGGGTTTCATTTTTAGAAAAATACTTTCTTATAGGCCAGACCAACCTAGAAACCTAGAATGTGGAACGACTTCTATTGTAATTCATAAGAATTTTAATTTAAAACGATATTTATATGAGCTATCATAAACAGTTTTATAGAATCTAACCACTATATAATCAAATTCGGTGGTGTAGCATTTTGCGGTTCAGTAAGTAAATGTGTCGATTTCAATTTTTATCTTCTTAAGAGTCTGAATAACGGTTTAAAGTCGGTCATATACAAGTAACATTCTATTTTTTATCCAAAATTTGTTTCAAGTTAGGAATATTACCAAATAGAAAAAAGTCGTGTATATTTAATTTTATTTTTTGGGTTTGACATGCATGATCCGGTACTCCGGTGGAACCGACATATGTCCTGGCAGAGAGCGGATGCGCAATCTCTGCACTGACTCCAGGCTCCTACTCACCGAAGCTTTCAGAACTCCCATGCACCGACATACATGGGCACCATTGCTACATGCTTGCCATCGCAGGGGGCATGTGGACAACGGAAGGGTCTCCGTTACACCTGCAATAACATTGACCCTGGCCGCCACATCGCCAGCTCTAAATATGGTATGTGTCCACTTCCTAATCGATTAATTGTTCATATCTTGCAGGTGGCCGAAAAATACAATCCGTCTTGTGACCTGAAGATGAAAGCAGGTCAAAAAAAGAAATATATCCGAGGAATGTACTCGGAGCCTCGTTAGCCAGCTATAAGTATTGTACATAAGTACAGCTGTTGTTCATGTTGTGTTCCGGACGTGGGGATTAACTACCTCAGGGCTTTATTATTATTATAATTGTTATTATATTTATCCCCATTGTTATTATTATTAATTTATCTGGTTGTAATTATGAACCTTTTAAACCAATAAACTGTAACTATATAAATATTGTAAATTGTCAACCTTTCAATATCCTGATCGAGCGGCGAAACACGCAACAATATCCTAGCTGGTAGGGCGGTTTCGCTTCGCTTGCCCGAGCGTCTACCCACAGGGCTGCGCTCCCTAGACTCCCAGGACCCAGGTCGACCAAGGCAAACCCCGGAGCCAACCCAGGGGCTCCACGGGGCTGATTCCCAGGCTTCCCGGGACCACAGGCCCTACATCAGGACCGCAGAGCTCACTTAAGTCGCTATTCCTGTTTAGACATGGTTCCGCCCCTAGATCCCCGCAGTATTCGTTTCTCTCATGGTTGTGAGAGTAATAATACTGATAAATGACAATTAAAGTATTCAGGCTTTATTGAAACTTGAAAAAGAAACTAAATACAAAAGACAGAATATTAGTAACTGTGGTAACTAAAGTACCTTTGAAATGAAAAATTCACAACTTATTTCTGTTGCTATGATGACAGAAATATAATATTGAAGTAAAAGAATTAATCTTTTATTTTCTTTAATGAATGTCTTTAATTCAAAATTTCACCCACAATAGGGCTAGGGCCTTGGCAAATTTGAATGCAGTCATTCATTGTAATCAGTCATGGTTGGTTCCAGCATGATGTGATAACAAACAAAGAAACAGACAAACCTTCAGTTTTATATATATATATATATATATAAGATGGTTTTTTTTTTTTTTAAAGTAGAAGTGGAAAAAAAGAATAAATATATCATTTAAAAAAGAAAGAAAGTTTCATTGAATATTTTGTTTATCTGACAAATAAAAAGCTGTACAAAGAATGAACCCAGAACAGAACTTCACGAGATAAAATACTGAATTGAAAATAAACGTTGAGAAATTTAGGAGAAGTGGAAGGCAAAAAATATTGGAGGAAATGGTACTAAGAGAACAGAAAAAAATCTAAATTTAAGCATCAGTCATATTTTATAAAATGCTTAAAACAAATAAAAAACTTCTAACTGATTTTTTTCACCAGATAAGTGATAAAAAATTAACAACAGATGAAATTGCTGATTTATAGATACATGATATAATTGAATATTGATCTAATCTCTCATCTTAACTTTATTCAATGGTGGTTTTAGAAACTAATAATTAGAAAAATCCAAGTACCTTAGAAAATACTGTTCACCTTGATTTAATATATATAAATATATATTCTTTAGCCTAGCCTATACTTATATGTACATGTACAAATTATGACTAGTCTATGGTCTACTGTTTATGATTGTTAATCAAACAGAAACAGTTTGAAGACAAGGTACTAACTTTAGATTTTAATTCTTGTTAAATAAAAATATTATCATGACAAGGCTATTTTAATTAAGATATATATTTAATTAAAGTTCATGGTTAATATTCATAGGTATACACACTCACACACATCCATGCATTGTTCTACGGTGTGAACAACAATTATTAACTGCTTCATTTATACACACGCACATGAAAAAGAAAAAAATGTAATTTTAATATCTTCATACTATGTAATAATTGTTCCCGAAATAATTTCTCATCAACAAAAATACACTAGGATAAGAATTTTTTTAATATGAGCTACTAAAGTACATAATAATTAAACTAAAATAGTTTACATTGCTTTTTATTATTAGATTATTATTTTTTTTTATAAAGTAACCTAAAAAGCGTTATTTTTAAGTCAAGATATATTTTACAGTTACATTATCACTAATTATAGAAAAGTATATACTATGCATTGTTTCTTAACAGAAGGGATACATTTATTTTTGCTTCACATTATCTGATCCTTTCTTTCTTATAAAGATGACATATTTAAAGAACCTGAGATATAAAAAGTACTAATCAGAATTACTTTCTTTAAAAAGTAATGATATTCAATTAAAAAACCAGTTCCTGTGATATATTGTTGGAAAGGTTGTGTGTCAACCTTTTGAGAGAATGAAAGGTAAATTTTAAGATGTTAATTATAATATCTACGTATGCTCTTACAGAGGAAGCGAAGAAGTAAGAAAAGGAGGTTTCCATGATACGTTAGCGGGGAAGTTAAGTAGGGTTCAGAGGTATGCATGGTGGTGAAATGAGGGACTTGAATGATAAGTGGGTAGAAAACCATCAGTAAGGTTTGTATGAGGTGTCCTCTGCTTGAGAAGTCAAATAATAATAATAGCTTCCTATTGGCGCAATTCGCAGAAAATAGGATGGTAATTAATATCAATAGGATTGTAACAGGATGGTAATTAAGAGCACAAGATTTCCTCATAAAAGTAACCTAGGAAATTGGAAAGTACCAGGTTCAGATATGATCAATCAGATTGATCATGTCTTAATTATAGCTAGACACGCATCGAGGATCTTGGATGCACGTGTGATGAGAGAACAGAATTACAACTTTGATCATTATTTGGTTAGTCATGATTAGATCAAGGCTGGCCAGTATAAGTAAAGAAAGTGGGATGAAGAGAAGCAAATGAACGTAGATAGGTTGAAAGTTGAAAAAAAAAAAATTAAATAATAAAATAAAAAATAAAATAGAAGAAAAAAATGGATAGGATGGTCTTAATTGAAAGATCATCGTTGCTTTGTTCCTACTTCACATCCTGGCTCATTCATGGCATTTTGAGAGCAGTGTTTTATTTCCTTTGAAGGAATAAGATTATTAGAAAACATCGTGTTCGCCTTTCACATTGAAGGTTAAAGGTGTTCGCCTTTCCGTCCAAGTTAATGGTAAGATCATTGTACACCTTGCTGGCTGGTTGTCATGTCATGCCTATCACCTTCATAATGTTTCGCGACAGGTTATAAGTGTATTATGTGGTCTGGAGCATTCGAGACGTGCTCATACGAGCACCTACGAATGAACTCATAAGGGGGCCTACACATTCCGAAGTAATGCCTCGGGGTGCATAGAGTTACTCCAAAGACGGGTGGTTTTAGTCGGTAGTCTGTTGATGGCGGTTGGATTAGACCACCAGCAGGAGTCAGACACTTTGTGTGTAACTGCATTTCCACCTCCATCCCCAAAAAAAATAAAAAAAAATTGAAAGTTGAGGAGGATAGAAAGAGGTACCATGAAAGTTTGGATGAGGAACTTGTCGAAGTGATGTGAGACACAATGGAGGAGGTAAATATGGAAAGTCGGTGGAGGAATATGAAGAGAGTTTTGGAGAGGGTGGCTCAGGAGACCATAGGAGTGAGAACAATGTGAAGAAATAATGAATAGTATGATGAAGACTGTGAGGTGATGGTGAGGGAGAGAGATTAGGCTAGACAAAGGATAATGAAAAGGGTTACAATAAGTGCTTGGAATAAATACAGTGAACTGAGAAGAAGAGTAAAGTCGATATTTAGGCGCAAGAAGCGTGAGGCAATGATGAGGAAAATGGAAGAAGTGGAGGTATTGCATGGTAGAAATCGAAGCTGAAGATTTTATAAGAAGGTGGATTGGTTTAGAAAGGGATATAAGCCAAGAATGAAGGGGTGTAAGTTCAAAGGTGGACAGGTTGTCGATAATGATGGAGTTTTATAGAGGTGGACTGAGTAATTTGAGGATGTTTTGAATGTGAAGAAGGAGGATGTGGAGGAATATCCGTACTGCGATGAGCAAAAATAATAAAAGAGAATGGATGGGAGTGTACGGATTTGATAGTGGTGATGGTAACGGTGGGTTAAGCCTAACAGTGATATGGTGTTTTGGGACCCTAGCAGGAATGAATTTAAAGATACAATATCAATATTAAAAAATAATAAAACCCCTTTGGAAGATGATGAGGTGAGTGAGTTGATTAAATATGAATGTGGTGGATTAAAGCAAGAAGTTTATAAATTGATATTGATATGGAGAAACGAAAGGATACTGATGAATCGAAGACAAGTTTGATCTGCCGGATTTTAAAAAGGGTGATAAGATGGTATGTAATAATTATTGTAGGGGTGTCTTTTTGATTAATATATTACATAAGATCTTCACAAATATTTTACTCCCTCTGTGGAAGCGGTTCTCAGTGATTATCACCAACAACTAGTGGAATATGGTGGACTAGATCTTCATGACAAGGCAAGCAGTGTAGAAATGTGGGGAATATGATATTAACCTACATCTGCTCTTTATTTTTTATTACAAAGAGGCCTTTGATAGTATATCAAGAAGCATGGAATTTTGTTGGAAGGCGTTTTGTAATAAGGACTGAGACAGGGGGATGCATTCCCAACTCTCTTGTTTAATGTATCTCTCCTGCAGGAGGTGGTTGGGAATGTTATGGAGATGAGACCATCATAAAAAGACTGGACAGGTGTGTGCAAATGCAAATAATGAGGTCATTATGACAAGGAAGATACCAGCATTGAACCTTTGCTCTACTGTAGAAGTGTGGATGAGGTGTGGGACTTAAAATTAATAAAGCTAAGATTAACTATATTAAGATATCGCCATCAGCAAGTAAAAGATAAGAAAGAGATATAGAAAGAGGAAATTATATTTTCAAGTATTTGAAAATAGAATATTGTGTATTTGGATGTGCTGATAGGTAGTACTGAAAAAGTGTCGGATGAGATAGACAAAAGGATAATGGAAGGTAAAAGAGCTTTTTATCCGAGTATGAAGTTATTTAAGTCACACCTGTTATCAAGAGCAACTAAGATGAAACTTTATGAAAGTCTGATAAGGCCTATAGTATGTTGTGGTTTGGAAACGTGGAAGTTGATGAATAACACATCGAAGCTGAGAATTTTTGAAAGAAAATTAATGAAAAGAATCACTGGCATAACACATTAAAAATATATTAATTTTGTAGAGTTTACTTGTTGTTAATATAACATTTTAAAAAGGTAATACTTAAATCTGTTGTAATATGTGTGAACCCTAATAACTTTTAAACAGTTAAATGTAAAAAAATGAAATTTAACATATTTTCCTACTTCAAAACGATCCTTTTTTGGCAAGAGATCATTCATTATACCCCATATGCCCATATGAAGAACAACTCAAATATTTTTAAAGGGAAGATTGTGATTGTGACAAACCATTTTAAAGAGCATAGGAACACAAAACTTTTGACCAAAGTAACTTCACGCTATGACAACTTAATTAAAACACACTTTTTAATTATTTTTCACAGCTAGTTTAAAACAATTCATCCCAAATAGTGATCTCATACCGAAAAATACATCATTTTGAAATAGGAGTATTTCAGAAATTTTATTTTTTTTTTTTTAAATCTTTCACTGTTGAGCAATTATTTAAAAGGTACTGTAGACCACTTTTGAAACTAGTTGCAAAAATTCCTAGGCGCTTGGGATCTGGTGATTTCACACTAAAAGTCAGATCGTTTCATGGTAGGATCATTTTCTGAATTCCATTTTTCATATGTTAAATTGTTGAAGAATAGTTTTAACGGTTTTCATACTTTATTAACATTACATATATGTACATGCTATTTATTATTGGTTCTGACCTCAACAAAAACCAAACTAATTTTTTTTAAATATGGAAGAGAATTTTAATTTTATTTTAATAATCACCTAAATCTTAATCATATTATATAGATAGATATATATATCTATCTATATATATATCGAAGTATATATCCAGCTATAAAATATCACTTTTACTTATTCACTCAAAATAGATGAACAAAAAAAATTCATGAGACAATTAAAATCCTTAAAATATTATATAATATTTTTAGAGAAACGTTTTAAAAAGTTCCACATTTGTTATTACACAACTGGCCAAAAAGGATTGCAATGTATTTAGGGTGTACTTATGTATGTTTGTTCCACCGTAGTATCTCAACACCTGATTCAGACGTATGACCCCGCGTTGGAATCCTTATGTTATCGAGAGTGTCATATGCTATATAAATATGTACATATATTTAGTAGTGGAGATTTGCCGGTTGAAGCAGAAATTAATGAACTGAATCAGTGAACTGTGAACTGTGAGCCACTACCACGTGAACTGAGTTTGGTGAATGATTCGAATCAATCGAATGAATAATATTAAAAAAATAATAGAATAATATTTACGTTGAATAAAATAAAATAATATTAAATCAATTTTTAAAAATTTCTGTTTAATAATAACATGGGCTTCCCGTGGGGACTGCAAGAAAGGCTAGAGTTGAGGTCATGGGAGCACCTCGTGTGAGGCTAGACCAATTATCACATCAATTGGTAACAAACAGTGCCCCTGGGGCGCTGTCCGGTTTTCAAAATTCAAACGACGTATTCGTTAGTAGGTTGAAGGCTAACTTTTGCATTATCGATCTTACAGATCACGGTTATTCCGAAATTTTGTTATATCTTCGCAACCAATCTTCCGATTTTTAAAATTCAAATGGGGTATCTGCTAGTACAACACAAAATTACAATGGAACGAAAATAACAATGTTTTTTCAGCAATGTTTTTGTTCGGCAGTCGTGTTTTTTTTTTTTTTGTTTTTTTTTCATTTTTACTTCCTTGTACGAGGTAAAGGAAGTATTGTGATCGCGAAATATTTCGGTTTTCAGATTTCAACGGAAATATCCATTTTAGCCATTCCTTAATCCATTTTGACTAGTTTCGGTGTGACGTCTTACGTACATATGTGCGTATGTATCTCGCATAACTCAAAAACGATTAGCCATGGAGTATTGAAATTTTTGATTTAGGACTGTTGTAACATTTAGTTATGCACCTCACCTTCTGACTTCAATCGACTTGGCCAAAAGTGTCCAAAAAAGCCGAAAATTTAAAAACATTTGGATTTTTAACTTTTTCTTAACTGCAGTAATCAGCCCCTCCAATAAGAGCCTTTTTAGACGATATATCATAAGTGGTACTTATTTTCATTGGTTCGAGAGTTATAGCCAAATAAAATTTTAATTAATGAAATATTTGGATCTTACAAGGGGAAGGCACGTCGGTTCGAATCCGACTTTATTTCCTTTTTTATTTTAACTTTTTTTTAATTTAAATATACTGATTTATTAATAAATTATTAACCTTTAATTATAAAAATAATGTGTGTATGTAATTTAATAGGCATGCAAGAAAATCATGTGGTGTCCACATCAGATTTTTAATATTTATCTCTTATTGTATGCATATAATTGCAAAACTCAAATAAAGAAACGTTTATAATGGCAAAATACTTTTGAAACCTTCTAGCTAATAAAGACAGAATTTCTTGTTTCAATACATATTTAATTATTATTGCGTTAAGTAAACAGAAAATAGAATAAAAAAAGAGAAATTATGGAAAATGTTATAAGCGTCGGTAGTATTATGTAGGTCCATTAAAATATATGTGTAAATAATTTAATCTTCTTAGAAAATTTAAGTAGGCTACCTACAATTTATTTTCTAAGAAATATTCATTGGGAAAGAAAGAAGACGTAACTGATAAAAGAGTTAATGATATTGTATATATCAGAAACAAAATTATATACATCAATATATTGAAACTACAATTAATTTATTATTATAACAAAACGTATATTACAATTCTTAATTATATGTATAATGTTTTTATTTTATAGAACATTATGATCAAATTATTATGCACAACTAAACGGAACTGATGATAATAAGTTTATATACAAACGTTATAAAGTTGTTGAACAAGAAATGGTGTAAGCAAAATACACTTAAATTTTAAACGTTTATAATATTATTTATAATTATTAACTAAAGAATCTTTATACTGGAAGTAACTGCAAGTAAAATGATGGTCTACCGATGCGGACGTCGTATACGATGTTACCTAGTCACGTGTCAGCGTTAGAGCGGAAGCAAATAATTATTGGAAGCATCTTAAACAGGGGCCGCGGCTCGCCGAGCCAGAATACAACTTTAAGGTTCGGGGTCGAGGTTGATTCTTGCTGTGCACCGCTAGTTTTATAACCTTTTTACAACAGGAAGAGACTCATTGTAGATAATATTATAAAATATAAGCAACAAATAGTCATTATAATGTACTTTGAATGCAGTTCATGATGTGACATATTATGAAAATAATAGTCATTAACAGAGAAATCCTTTGCTACGTAAAGAAAGGAATAAATCATGTAAATGGCAGAAAGTAACGAAACAGTTAAAATAGAATCCGGCTTGGAATTATTTATATTTTTAAATAATAATGTTTATAACAAAATAAATTGGATAAAATAATTTACTGAATGTAGTAACGGTACCGAACACTTTTCCAAATATCAGGAAAAATTTTCCCACATCCATTTTATCGAAAATACAACTATCAGCTTAAAGTAAAAATAAAATTCAATTAATAATTTTATTAATACGATTTATTAAATTAGCAGTATTATGAAATATTACTACAAAAATAATTAATAAATAACATTATTTCGTCTTCATAATTTTGGTATTTTTTGGTTATACTTCTATTCGATCTTAAACATCGCGTCATTTCATTCTTTGGGAAACCTTTAACAGATCTTTCAAGGCTTAATTCTGTTACAGCGATTTATTTATCAGCTTGAATTTCTCCACAGATATTCTGGCGAAGGCGAAAAAACAACGTAAATATAACTCATTTAAAAAATTTATCTGCATGCCTCGACTACAATATTTTCGAAGTCGACCATGATTTCTTGAAGCTCACAGTTTTGGATTTCATATTCATTAAGATCACGTGAAACGGAAAGCAGAACAACATACTGTGCATTTTTTTTTTTTTTTTTTTTTTAAGAAAGTAAAGAATAAATCAATGGCGTGGAACCGCTTCAACTAAAACAACTACATTAAATTTATTCTTTGTAATGTTTCCCGAAATTGTGAAAATGGATGGAGCTGTCTAAAAATATAAAATTATATTTAAGGTATATTTGTAGTGTCTAAAAAAAAATTCTCAAGTATTACTTTGAAAGTATTATCCATAAAATATACACATGCTTCTGGCAATAATTCTAGGTTTTTATCTCGTCACAAATAGATTAATAACTCCTGAATTATCAGCTTGTTTAACATTCAAGAGAAATCTATCATACAAAAGAAAAAATATTTTAATAGTTATTAAATAGTCGAATACAGATACGCGGCCTTAAGGAACAACAAAATATTTGATAGCATCATCGTATTGTTTCCGAGAAGATCTTGGATTTTAGTACCTAATTTAAATTTACTTCGCAGCACCGCATAAGTATGTGATATATCTTGTATGTGATATATCAACACAGTCCACAAGTATGTGATATATCTTTAGTTGGCAGTCGCAGCGAACGCAGACGGGTGCACCGATCTGATTCATTACTTGTCAATGATTAAGATTAATATGCCCTATTAGTAAACGGCAAAGAATAACCTCTTTACGGTTATTCCGGATTGAAGAACTCCATGGCTGCGCAGTATCCTTGATCTATCGGAGTTTATTATCTACTTAGCAGTCCAGTCACCCTGCCACTTTCCTCGAAAATTTTTTTTAATGGAATTAATAAAATCGGTAGTAGTAGCACGAGTGGTGAAAAGACGGTCTATAATATGTGGTTTTAGCAGCGGAATCCGCACATGGCTATCCGGGATTCCCACATGGCTAGGGATCCAGTAACTCACTTATGTGTTTCAACTCACCGATTGCATTATGAATTTCGGTGACGATAGGGCGTGTAGAATACAATTTTCTAAAGCTTGGAATGCATTACATGAATTGCTACAATTGAGGAAGTGACGGTGGTATTTTGGGTTAATGGTATTTAACGCCTTTCTGACGGCGTGCAGTTCAGCATTGTAGACACGTATAATACCAGGTAGATCCAACATACAGGTTCTGTCATTTTCAGCAAAAGCGCATCCAACGGCATTATTGTGTTTCGACTGTTTTTCGTACGGGTTTGTCTTGGATAGAAACTGGTGAAACATTTGCCCAAAGAAGATAGGAGTTGTTTATTTTTTATTTTATATGGTGAGAATAATAATTAAATTTTATCGGGTCGAGTGTCCACGGAGGATATAAACAGGGATAGATTGAAAAAATAGGTGTGTGAAAATTTAAAAGGTACAGTAAACGCCAGGCACGAACACCCATTGCTGCTGTATTACGTGGATGGTTTTCATATCGTTGTAAATAATAGTTTGCGAGGACTGCTTTAAAAACCGGGTGATTTGGTTGTCCTTTACAACGGGCAAACTAAGATGCTAGCAGTTGGTCGCGTCTATGCCAAAGCGATAGGTCTCCGCCATCAACAAGTATGCTTGCGGCAGATCTTGATCTAAAGGCATCATCTGTAGCAAAACAAAGAAAAGCATGGTGTACAGCATCCACCATCTTAATCATGGTATGACGCGCTGAAAAGTAGACGATGCAACCATAATCCAAACGGGACCGGACTATAGAATAATAAAAACGCAACATACATGATCTGTCGGCTCTGCACTTTGTGTTGCTAAGGGCGAATAGCATATCTAGAATTATTAAACATCTCGGCTTTTAACTGTGTTTTAATGTTTGACCCTCATAAGACGACTTTCAAAAATATTATTGTTTTTAATAATATTTCCTACTGTACCAGGAATTTTATACGACATACGTTTGGGATTTAAAAATGTTCAGATAAAAAATGTTTATTACTAAAGTCGGTATTCTATTAAAAGAATTTTACTAGATACAGAAAATAATTGTTTATAAAATCCTGACAAATCTTAATGGCATTGTATGTATTATAAATTAGTAAGTAAATTAAGTCGGTTGTGGTAACATAAACATCACGTAGTATGAGATCATGTCCTGTTCAATAAACAAGTTGGAATATGTTGGTACAAATAAAACACACACTGCTTTGTTGTTGCTTTAATAGAATTTCATTATTAACTTTTAAGTAGTATTATTAATAATTGCAGTGAAAGGAAATTCTTTCTTTTTCTTTTAGTCTCCGGAACCACCGTAAGGTATTACGTCAGAGGATGAATGAGGATGATATTTATGAATGTAAATGAAATGTAGTCTTGTATATTCTCAGGTCGACCGTTCTTGACCTATCGGGTTGGTCTAGTGGTGTACGCGTCTTCCCAAATCAGCTGATTTGGAAGTCGAGAGTTCCAGCGTTCAAGTCCTAGTAAAGCCAGCTATTTTTACACGGACTTGAATACTAGATCGTGGATACCGGTGTTCTTTGGTGGTTGGGTTTCAATTAACCACACATCTCAGGAATGGTCGAACTGAGAATGTACAATACTACACTTCATTTACACTCATACATATCATCCTGATTCATCCTCTGAAGAATTATCTAAACAGGAAAAAGAGAGAGGTCGACCGTTCTTGAGATGTGTGGTTAATTGAAACCCAACCACCAAAGAACGCCGTATCATGATCTAGTAGTCAAATCCGTATAAAAATAACGGACAAGTAAAATGAAAAGTAAAATCTTCTAATTTCTTTTAAGTGTATAAATAATGTAGGCAGTTTTTGTTATGTGTATATTTAAATTTAAAATAAAATAATATAAAACCATTATTAAAAATCATTACATCTTTAATTGTTAGAGAAAGGTTATTAATTACATTCCGACTGTGAGGTAGGTTACCAAACTTAAGTCATAGCTCCTAATAAAGAATCATTAACTGTGCACCTAAAATGAGTACACAAAACTCATCCAACGGTTTCGTTACCGTTTGATTTAAGGTGAACGAAAGATCACATTACTGAAATTGTACTTTTACAAACAATATTTACAAAAGTATAATTTTTTAGTGTTAGATTTCCGCTTTTGTAAACTAAGATAGATTAATTGAACTCGTGAAAATTAATTTCATTGTGTCCCGAATTATTTATTTATTTTATTTTTATATGCAAACAGGAGATTCAGGTGGAAAGGGAAATAATCTGGGAAGTGATTCTAGAGCTTGAAATAGGAAAAAAGGTTCATACAAATATATGCCCGAAAATGCCCTTTGTTGTTGAGTTACGGCTAGCGAAAAATTTCGCTCGGATTTCAGTTCCTCCATTGAAATTAGATTATACTAAAATTTTTAAGGCGTTATATAAGGGGTAAACTTGATGTTTCTTATGGTTTTTAACCTGAAAATTTAAATAAAATACGTCTCGTCTTTGTGATATCCAACGTAAAACAGAAACTTTCTGTAACGAAAAAAAAGTTTTTAAACGTTGAAGTTCACTCATAATTATAAAACATTAAAATACACAATCGATTATAAAATGTAATTACTTTTCTCCATCAAAACTCGAATAAAAAGAAATGGAATTTACATTAATGCTCTTATCGGATCAATAAATACAGACCAACTAATTAAGCGGATTATAATCAAGTATTCAATAACGTAGGCTTATGGGTAATTTAGATTAATTTTATTTAAGCGCTAGGATGTAAGCGTATACAAGTATTTATTGGTAGGTGGATTTATAATTTTTTATATTATGGGTAATTATTTATTTTTGCATTGGCCTGGGTATATTTGAAAACTATGAGCACATAGCAAAGACTAAAGAACTATTATGTCTTGATATGATTCTAAGAAAGATTACTGACTTTCTAAGTTACAATACTTGGCTTGTCCGTGTTTATTTTTACAATAAATAAAATCACTAAAGATTATAAACTATGTTTACATCATTCAGACAATTATAATATTATTATAGTTAATTTATCATTAGCGTTTGTCTGCTGACGTATTACAATACTGGTTGGAATAGACCTACATTTTTAAAACACTTGAAAATATACCATAACTTTTTTTGTGGCAAAATTCCTAGCCACTTATAAAATATAAATGCAGAATTAGAAGATATTTAAAAGTAATCCATAATTCCATTCAATAACATAAAATAATAAGTTTTATTTAAAAGAAAGTAATTTGCTTCTGCATCGTCATAGATTTAGGAAAAAGGAAAAATTACTGCCTAGATCAAATTAAGAATGCTCAACAGACACCGGTGACTTTCGAAATGCCATTAACAATAGGAAGTGAAAGTGAAAAGAGCATTGAGTTACGAAATGCCGGTTATGAAAAAAAACTGCTCGATGAATGACGACAATACTTTCGGATGGGAAAATATTACTCCCGTAAGTAATTTTTGATGGGAAACATCTATCGAAAAGTGAAATATTTCCACCCGATATTATCGTACGAACACAATGACGGAAACTCGAGCACTGATAACAATAATTAAGGTAAATACAAACTACTGTAATTTCTATGCTTTTAATTAAATATTTATATTACAGAATGATTTACTCACATTATATAAATATCAAATACGGTTATTCGTTCAAATTTCTATGGTGATTTTATTAGTAAAATGCATAAAATTAGTAATATTATTGTTACTGTTTTCAATTTTTCAAACTTGTGTGTGTGTGTGTGTCTTGCATGGGTGGGTGATGTACACCGTAATACCATTTCTTTAAGCAAGCCATCGTTGAAGAGGTTATTATATTTTTATTTCATATCAGTTCTAGAATTATGAATCACATCCGTTAATAATAATTTATAAAATCCAATTATATTGGCAAGTGCTGAACTATAACTACAGAGTGGGTTGACCACGCCATTTGCTTTCAATTTTACCACAATGGTGGAAACGTTTATTGCGACTGGACGCTAAGTCGACATAATTTTTTTTAAATATGAAGAGACCACTGTTGTACATTTTTACATTTTACATAACGACTTATACGATGAATGAGTTTAGTTTTTTATATTAAGAATAATGTAAAAGTTTTTTGAAAGTACTTGAACACGTATAAAAAGGTTGTTGGTAAGCAGATTTAATAAATTATTATTATCGTATAATCATACCAACGGGCCATGCTTGATAAAATTATGACATCAGTTGTTAATACCGTAATTGCCTGTCCACTTAACTGATAACGTTTATCAGTGACTCATTCATTGTTTCCTGTATTTTTAGTCACAACGAAATATAATATTTGTTTCATGTAAGTCAACTAAAGATACAATAGGTGTTCATTTTCTACTTTTAGCGAGTTAGTAAAGATGAGTTCTGTAAAACGTTTGTATTCATTTACGACTTTTAATTTTTCGCCGTTTCCGGCAAAAAATAAAAAATTATTCGCAAAGCTGAGGAAACCGATAGTGTGCATTGGACTGTAAATAAAACATTTCGTAATCATCTATAAGAGAAGAAACTTATTAAGAATGAAAAATGTGAGAACCTTAAAAGTAGTAATAAAAATAGAAGAGCATTTCGCAGCTGAATACGGTTGTTCCAACAAGTAGAAAAGCAGTTGTCTTTTCTATAGCAAGGGGTTTCCACATAAACAGAGAAAGAACAGTTAAAGGCCGCATAAACAGAGAGAAAGAACTACAAATACTAAATGAAGATTTGAAACAAGTCGAGGATGGCTACATAACATGAGTAGGTGTGAATTAGCCATAAGAATATGTACGTACGTCTAATTACCAAAATTTATCAGATGCTATCAGAAAAAAATGTCGGCCTTTCGAATACATTTATTTCAATTACAAGAAAATGTATACATTTGGGTAAATAGGAAATACCGATCTAACCCCGGTTTACTTCGGACATGCCAGCAGTCCAACTAGTGAATAAAACTGTTAGCGGTAATAAGAAACAGCGATAACAAATAATCATGTTGACAGTTCTTTCAAGTGAACAAAAAGTTTCCTTACTGTATATAACAGCTAGATTAATTATTAGGTGCCAAGGAAAAGTAAATGATGCACAGCACGCTAGTTTTAGATTGGATGAAACTTATTTGGGAGCGTCGTCCGTGTTCTTTTACAATTAAAAAATATCTTAATGATGGATAATTTCCGAAAAACTTGAGACAAATGATATAAATAAAAAGGTCTTTGAGAAAATAAAACACAGTAAGATAGTATGCTTGGAGGAATAGCATCTTTACTACACAGTCTCTCGTCATAAATATGCCCTTTCAAAGCTCATTTAAAACATTTTACTCGGAGTGGATGCCAACAATAGTCGATAAACGACTCCAACAAGAAGAATGAAAAATGCCTAGCCTAGGTTTCAATAAGTTAGTAAATTTTAGCTACGTGGAACCTAATGCAAATGATCTGTTGCGAAGAGATTTAAGAAATGCCGCATTTCTAATACCCTTTATGAAAATGAATATGCCGTCTGGAATGAAGAAGAATATTACAATCCATCTAAATAAGATGATTCAAAACAGTTAAGATGTCCTTTTCAAGATTTATTAGCGTTTAAATTACTTTTATCTACAATAGGCTTGCTCGGTTTCTTATTTCTCTACTTTAATTCCTACCACGTTCCGTTAAAGGGGAATTTAAACTTTTGTAGAGATATAAAGTCTACTATATACGTAATTTGTTATATATTTATAAATGTTTAAAAAAAACTGTTAGTTTTATTGTAGACAAAATAAATTAAAAGTAATCTAACTTTTTTTAATTAACATACTTAAAATTAATAAAAGTTTACGTGTTAGGTTTAATTCCAAAAAAAATCGTAATAAAAATTTAAACCTGAATTTCCAAGTGCGCTTATAAGGTTTTCGGATATATGGGAGCAAATACGGTATTTTAGTGCTATTGTAATTTTACAATAATATAATATATTATATAATTACTATGAGTAATTTACCCAAGATTATTTTGCGATCTTCCTAATGTTAAATACACTGCTCAAAAAAATAATTTATGAACAAAAGATCAAAAATGGATTCACTGTTATCGCAAAAGAGAAAATTGTCGTTAATTGCCATTCTAATATTTAATTCACAATAATTAATTTGCGTGATTCCAGAACGTTGTATCGTCTGGTATCCTGCAATATACAGGCCTATATATCAGTGTCCATTAACGGATGTTCATAATGGAATACCCCACTTAATGAAATAGTTCTCTTTGCTAAAAAGCTGTTCTGTTAAGTGAATTTTACAATATTTATTGGTAACCCTTCGGATTGGAGTCAGTGTATCCATTGCATTGTTATTCGATAGAAAAGAGTATATTAAATTATTTTTTGACACCACCTGCATCATGATTTATTGTGCTATCTGAAGTACACGAAACACTAATAACAGCTTTCTCTGGAAGTAATGATGTTTAATATACGCCAGTTCTTGTGTTGAGTAGAGTGAAATTATCATTTTTAGGATTGAATGCATTTTTACATTTTGGTGGATTTTATTTTCTGATGTATATCAGAATATTCGGATCAATGAAAAAAGCAACAAGAAGACAGTTCACTTCTCAACTTTCTTAGTTATTTTGGTATGGACCTAACAATGCTATTCAAGTAACTTGAATCGCATTGTTAGATCGCCTACATCACTTAATATTTAGATTATGGCAATTAAATGGCATATTCATCAAATAATATTCAACAATATTAATAATTACTAAGTTGTACAAAGATACTAAATCATTTTTTTCTTTTTTTTAAAAACATTTCTCCATGATTACATGATGATTAACTGTTATGAAATAATAGCATTATTAATTGTGCGTAATTAACGTAGGGTTGACGCAATCAGAGATTGTCAAGTATTCAGGAACGTACCTAGTACACAGGGCGTTTCATAATGTCTTTCGGAGTTTCGAAAATTCATTAAAAAAAACTATTTCACTCATAAGAATAAAACAGGTACTGTACGAAAGAGTACTTCAAATAGTTTTTTCCACATATACTAGGCAGTTAGTAAACCATTTGCTCGCTAGGCATCGACAGTAGTGAAAATGGCTGCCACGGGAAGCGAGAATTTGTTTTGTGTGTTAGAATTTCACTTGTCAAAGTCAGTAATTTCTGTGCAACGTGCGTTTCGGTTGAAATTTCATAAGGAGCCACCAAATGACAATTCAGTTCGTGCATGGTATAAACAATTCAATGAAACTGGTTGCTTGTGCAAGCGAAACTCAACTGGTCGTCCATCAACCTCAGAAGTCAATGTCAAACGTGTGCGTGCAAGTTTCATTCGCAGCCTGTCAAAATCGACTGCGGCTGCAGGCAGAGAAATAGGAATTCCGAAAATAACAGTGTGGAGAGTTCTCCGTAAATGTTTATTATGCAAACCATACCATCTTCAATTAATCCAGCGTCTTTCTGATGGAGGTAAAACACGTAGGCTCGATTTTTGTTTACAGTTACAGGAAAAGATGTTGCTAGATGAAGGTTTTCTAAATAAGATAATTTTCAGCGATGAAGCTACTTTCCATATTAGCGGCAAAGTAAACCGTCATAACGTGCGAGTTTGGGGAACTGAAAACCCACACGCTTACGTGGAACACATTCGGGATTCTCCGAAAGTAAACTTTTTTTGTGCGATCTCTCGTGAGGCAGTGTATGGGCCGTTCTTTTTTATGGAAACGACAGTAACCGGCATGATATACCTGGATATGTTACAATTATGGCTTATGTCTCAGCTACTCAACGATTTCATTTTCCAGCAAGATGGTTGTCCTGCCCATTTTCATAACGAGGTTTGACAGTACCTTAACACAACATTACCTCGGCGCTGGAGAGGACGTGCGTCTGAAGAAGATCAACACATTATGCTGTGGCCACCAAGATCACCAGACCTCACGCCATGTGATTTCTTTCTCTGGGGTTACGTGAAAGATAAGGTGTTTATCCCACCAATTCCACACGATATCACTGAGCCAAAGGATCGCATAATCATTGCAATCAACTCTATCGAAAATGACATGTTGGAACGAGTTTAGCAAGAGCTAGACTTTCGTGTTGATGTGTGCCGTGACACCAGAGGAGCACATATTGAACATTTATAGATTTTAACAAAAACTGTTTGAGTCCCTGCATCACCTCGTACAACTTTTATTTAGGTAAGTGAAATACGTTTTTTTTACTGAATTTTTGCAACTCCTAAGAGCATTATGAAACGATTTGTATAATTACAAGTAAAATACAAATAAGTGAAAAACCAGTACTAAATTTGACGGTAAAAATTATGTACTAGTTGATTGGGGTTCAACTTTTAAATGTATCTAAGGCTGTGTATACGAATATATCGGAAACCTATAAGAACATATGAAGTTCAACTTTGGGGTACACAAATAAACTCTAAAATTGAAATCTCAAAACAAAACATTTAAAAATTCTTGTGCAGTTCCACGCAAGTAGACAACAGAGTTTTCGTTATTTTGTATGGTAGTTTTTGTATGAGTTTTGGCGCAAGAAATAAGCAAGACAAATTAAATGACAAAACTCAAAGAAGTATAATATTTTTTTTTTATTTTAATATTAAAATGTATTTTCTGTTTATAAGAAAACTAAATTACTATACCGTAATTTGATGAAATAATAAAAATAACGAGTAGACCCTACACACAAGCATCAACTTTAAACGTACTCACCGCTGTGAATCATTGTATAAGCGAATATGAAAAATACACAAATACAGTCATCATAACCTCAAATTGAGATCACGTTCTCTATTGTCGACTTTAATTTGAGTGTAACTAAAGAACGACCCAACCAATCTTCATCAAATTTTCACATATACAACTTTAGATACACTACTACACCACATCTAAATTTCAACAAAATTGATGAAGTAATTTTGGAGATTGTCAAGACACAAAATTTTATACGTGAATGGTTTTTCATAATTGTCGTACCTCTAAACGTAAATAATGTTATTTTTACCCTCCCAATCCCACCATGCGACCGAAAATACCGTACTTTTCTTCGAGTTGATAAAATCTACTTAACGACCATCGTAATCGTTTGGCGCTAAAATCTTCTGGACAACAGAGACAACGTATTTAAAAGGCTGTTAAAATAAAATGATTTGAACGTGATATATTTAAATGAAATTTCATTTAATTTTCTAAATTTAACTCATTATATTTTTGTTCAGTGGAACAGTAATGAATAAATAATGTTAATAAATCTTCTTTTCTGGCAAGTATATAATAATGCTTATACATATCACATCCAAAATGGATAGATATGTTCTACTCCAAATGTAAAAAAAAAGAACCTGCATAGATCAAGAGAAACCGTTGTGACACCTTGAAACGGTTGTAACACCTTTATCAGAACTACATTTAAAAGTACAGCATTAATTATAAGAAAAAATAAGTATGTTTAAAATCCATTTTAATTATTTTATAAAGATAATGTGGGCCCGCCGCGAAAATGGTTTACGTTTCATTACACATGATTTTGTTAAATGTTTTTGCCAACTGTAACTATAACGTTCATGATTTTAGCGCACTAACAACAAAAACTTTTACAATGAAAAGCTTCAAAACATTAAATATTTTTAGCTATTTCTTGAACTATGATTTTTAACTCGGCTCTAACCCCAGTGTTTTCAATTTTTATCTCCAAAACACAAATATAATTTTAGATAAATCTTCGTATAAAGAAGTATAAATAGTCTAAACGAATGAATCGTTCGTACGCTGAGGAGTTGCCCAGCTACCCAGCGCACACGTGTCCGCTCTGCGCCAATAGCAACTAAAAAAGTCTGATGCGGATACCACATGACTTCCTTTTACGCCTATTTAATTACATACACTTTTTTTTTTTTTTAATGAAAAGTACATAAAATTTTATTTCATTAATAACTTCTGATATTTTTTCATATATTTTTCGTAATTGTTATTATTGAAACATTATTTATCGTAAATTTTTTTTAAATCAAAGGTTAATAATTATTAATAAGTCAATACAGTATAAAAAAAAGGTTAAAAAAAGGAGATGAAGTTTGATTCGAACCGATGTGCCTTCCCCTTGATCCAAATATCATTAATTAAATTTTATTTGGTTATAATTCGAACCCATAAAAATAAGCACGACTTATGATATATCGTTGAAAAGTTCTCAGTGAGGGCTTATTACTGCAGTTAAGAAAAAGTAGAATATCCAATTTTTTTTTTAAATTTTGTGTTTTTTGTACACGTTTGGTTCAGTCGATTGCAAACAAAAGGGGAGGCGCACAACTAGATGTACGAGATACATACATACGTACAGACGTCACGCTGAAACTAGTCAAAATGGATTCAGGGATGGTCAGAATGGATATTTCCGTTATAATCTAAAAACCGAAATTTTTCGCGATCACAATACTTCCTTTATTTCGTATAAGGAAGTAATAAAAATGTGAGCACAAACATCAAATAAACAAACAAACTCACGCACCATCATTTTTTATAGAGAGTGAAAATACGTAAAACACATTAAATAATGTTAAGAAGAATGTATAAAAAGATATTAAATATAAAAATATTCGGAAGGCATTAATGAAAATTTCTTTAGCATATACTTTGTTCACGATGATCTGGATACATACAATTCAGGGTTTTTTCAATATTTTAATTAGTATTGTTTAAAAATTCATTGGCGAGTAATATTGATTCTCTAAAAAAAATAGTTTAATTATGTTTTTAAATAAACGCTTTTAAATGGTTGGGTAATTTCTAAAAAATGGAAATGGAAGTTTAAATAATACTCTTTCTCGTGAACCAAAGTATTGTGTTGAGTTACAAGAAAATTGTTCTTTTGTCAAGTTTAATAATATTTTCACTTTTTTAACCCAGTTACTTAATATTTTGCATATTTTCTGATAAAGATAGATTACAATTATGCTTTTTGTTACAATAAAAAAAAATTCATATTTAATTACATCCACATTTCTCGAACAAATTTTCAACACGTTTTTTGCAGAAACCTTGACATAGGATCGTTTTATTAGTTTGAGACTGGCTTTAACATATGTGGATCATGAAACTTCCATTTCGTGTCAAACCCATACTATCAGACTGTTATAATATTTAACATAAAACATGGAGGTATATGTACGTACAAGACATGAGATACCCGGTACTTGAGTAAACTTAGGTGAATTAAAATAAGTAAATGTAGTCAATGTTTTAAGGACCAGTATGATTATAACCTCCTCTATGAATCATGAGACCTTGCCGTTGGTGAGGGGGCTTGAGTGCTCAGGGATACAGAGTAGCTGGACCGAAGGTGCAACCATATCGGAGAGGTATCTGTTGAGAGCCAGACTAAGGAATGATTCCTGAAAGAGGGCAGCAGCTCTTTCAGTAGTTGTTAGGGGCGTGAGTCACAATGACTTAAACGGCCGTATCAACATCACTCAGTCCTCTGAGTACTGCGCAGCTGAAAGCAATGGAAAACTACAGCTGCTTTTTTTCCAAGAAAATGTGGCTCTCTGCATTTTCACATAGCAACAATGGAGGCGCCTTCCTTGGTAAAATATTCCGGAGGTAAAATAGTCCCCCGTTCGGATCTCCGGGTGGGGACTACTAAGGAGGGGGTCACCAGAAAATTAAAAAATAACATTCTACGAGTCGGAGCGTGGAATGTTAGAAGCTTAAAAAAGGTTGGTAGGCTAGAAAATTTAAAAAGGGAAATGGATAGGGTGAATGTGGATATAGTAGGAATTAGTGAGGTTCGGTGGGAAGAAGAAGGCGACTTTTGGTCAGGTGATTTTAGAGTAATTAACTCAGCGTCAAATAATGGGCAGGCAGGAGTAGGTTTCGTGATGAACAAGAAGATAGGGAGGAGAGTGGAGTATTTCAAAACGCATAGCGATAGAATCATTGTAATAAGGATAAAATCAAAACCTAAACCGACAACGATTGTTAACGTTTATATGCCTACAAGCGCCCATGATGATGATGAGGTAGAGTGTGTATACGAAGAGATTGATGAAGCAATTAAACACGTAAAGGGAGATGAAAATTTAATAATAGTTGGAGATTGGAATGCAAGCATTGGAAAAGGCAAGGAAGGAAATATAGTGGGTGAATATGGGCTGGGCAAAAGGAATGAAAGAGGGGACCGACTTATAGAATTTTGCACGAAGTATAATTTAGTAATTGCCAACACCCAATTTAAAAATCATAATAGAAGAATATACACTTGGAAAAAGCCAGGCGATACTGGAAGGTATCAGATAGATTATATCATGGTTAAGCAAAGATTTAGAAATCAACTCGTTGACTGCAAAACTTACCCTGGAGCAGACATTGATAGCGACCATAATTTGGTGATAATGAAATGTAGATTGGGGTTTAAAAACCTGAAGAAAAGTTGTCAGATGAATCGGTGGAATTTAGAGAAGCTTGAGGAAGAGGAGGTAAAGAAGATTTTTGAGGAGGACATCGCAAGAGGTCTGAGTAAAAAAGATATGGTAGAAAATGTAGAAGAAGAATGGGAGAATGTTAAAAAGGAAATTCTTAAATCAGCTGAAGCAAACTTAGGCGGAATAAAGAGAACTGGTAGAAAACCTTGGGTTTCAGACGATATATTGCAGCTGATGGATGAACGTAGAAAATATAAGAATGCTAATGATGAAGAAAGTAAAAGGAACTATCGGCAATTAAGAAATGCTATAAATAGGAAATGCAAACTGGCGAAAGAAGAGTGGATTAAAGAAAAGTGTTCAGAAGTGGAAAGAGAAATGAACATTGGTAAAATTGACGGAGCATACAGGAAAGTTAAGGAAAATTTTGGGGTACATAAATTAAAATCTAATAATGTGTTAAACAAAGATGGTACACCAATATATAATACGAAAGGTAAAGTCGATAGATGGGTGGAATATATTGAAGAGTTATACGGAGGAAATGAATTAGAAAATGGTGTTATAGAGGAAGAAGAGGAAGTTGAGGAGGATGAAATGGGAGAAACAATACTGAGATCTGAATTTAAGAGAGCATTAAAAGATTTAAATGGCAGAAAGGCTCCTGGAATAGACGGAATACCTGTAGAATTACTGCGCAGTGCAGGTGAGGAAGCGATTGATAGATTATACAAACTGGTGTGTAATATTTATGAAAAAGGGGAATTTCCGTCAGACTTCAAAAAAAGTGTTATAGTTATGATACCAAAGAAAGCAGGGGCAGATAAATGTGAAGAATACAGAACAATTAGTTTAACTAGTCATGCATCAAAAATCTTAACTAGAATTTTATACAGAAGAATTGAGAGGAGAGTGGAAGAAGTGTTAGGAGAAGACCAATTTGGTTTCAGGAAAAGTATAGGGACAAGGGAAGCAATTTTAGGCCTCAGATTAATAGTAGAAGGAAGATTAAAGAAAAACAAACCAACATACTTGGCGTTTATAGACCTAGAAAAGGCTTTCGATAACGTAGATTGGAATAAAATGTTCAGCATTTTAAAAAAATTAGGGTTCAAATACAGAGATAGAAGAACAATTGCTAACATGTACAGGAACCAAACAGCAACAATAACAATTGAAGAACATAAGAAAGAAGTCCTAATAAGAAAGGGAGTCCGACAAGGATGTTCCCTATCTCCGTTACTTTTTAATCTTTACATGGAACTAGCAGTTAATGATATTAAAGAACAATTTAGATTCGGAGTAACAGTACAAGGTGAAAAGATAAAGATGCTACGATTTGCTGATGATATAGTAATTCTAGCCGAGAGTAAAAAGGATTTAGAAGAAACAATGAATGGCATAGATGAAGTCCTACGCAAGAACTATCGCATGAAAATAAACAAGAACAAAACAAAAGTAATGAAATGTAGTAGAAATAACAAAGATGGACCCCTGAATGTGAAAATAGGAGGAGAAAAGATTATGGAGGTAGAAGAATTTTGTTATTTGGGAAGTAAAATTACTAAAGATGGACGAAGCAGGAGCGATATAAAATGCCGAATAGCACAAGCTAAACGAGCCTTCAGTAAGAAATATAATTTGTTTACATCAAAAATGAATTTAAATGTCAGGAAAAGATTTTTGAAAGTGTATGTTTGGAGTGTCGCTTTATATGGAAGTGAAACTTGGACAATCGGAGTATCTGAGAAGAAAAGATTAGAAGCTTTTGAAATGTGGTGCTATAGGAGAATGTTAAAAATCAGATGGGTGGATAAAGTGACAAATGAAGAGGTATTGCGGCAAATAGATGAAGAAAGAAGCATTTGGAAGAATATAGTTAAAAGAAGAGACAGACTTACAGGCCACATACTAAGGCATCCTGGAATAGTCGCTTTAATATTGGAAGGACAGGTAGAAGGGAAAAATTGTGTAGGCAGGCCACGTTTGGAGTATGTAAAACAAATTGTTGGGGATGTAGAATGTAGAGGGTATACTGAAATGAAACGACTAGCACTAGATAGGGAATCTTGGAGAGCTGCATCAAACCAGTCAAATGACTGAAGACAAAAAAAAAAAAAAAAAAATGATTATAAATTTAACTTTTAAGTATTATTGTATTACTTTAATCGATTATTTAAAAACTAATTTCAGTGTAAGTAATTATATAAATAAAAAAATTATTTTATCATTAAGGAGATTCCCAACCAAATTTCAACAAAAAAATTAATACAAATATAGATGTAAAAAAATGTTCTTTTATAAAGTTTATTATAAACAAGTAAACCAGTAGAATAAGTTTTGCAAAGAGGTTAGGATTAAATTTCAAAAAGGTTTTTATTATAAAAATTTGTTTAATTTTATAACGGTTAAAATTACTTTTTACTGTATATATTAAAATATATAGAGATAAATAAAAATTTGAAAGTAAGATTTAAAAAAATTAAAATCCTAGATTTCAATAGGAATTAAAATTAAGCCTGCAAGTTTTGTGAAGATAACTGAGCTGTTTTCATATATATATATATATATATATATATATATATATATATATATAATAACAGAGTGTCTCACGAAATTCTCCCGGGACTTTCATAACCTATTCTACTCGTGAAGATAATGGAAAAAGTTCATATAATGTCCTAAAATGATTCGTTTGAAACTTACGGCTAGTTAGTTAACAGCAATTAAGTTTAACGAGTTAAGACGTTAATTAAGGAGGAGAATTAGTGATTTCTTATGGTTTTTCAGCTCAAAAATGAATAAAGTACGCCCCAGAACGGTATCTGGATTATTTTTTCAGAAATCTAGGGGTGAAAACCAATAAATTGGACTGAAATACCCTGTTTTTTTTATATTTGATGTACAATAACTGTTAAATACGTAATAAACATTTTAAACAACGCTTTTACAGAATTTAATTTTGAACAAAATAGTGTAATTGAATAAAACAAACAAAAATTATAAAAATTCGAATTTTAAAACTCCATTATTCGTACCAGTTTATAATATATGTTTAAAAATGAGATCGCCATTTTCAATACATTTCTTGGCGCGCTTCTGTACTCCTTTTGTTCCTCTTTTTAGTTCTTCAGGGCTGTGCTTAAGTTGCTCAGCCGCATCCATAATCCAGACAATTAATTCCTCACGAAAATGTATTTTTTGTTTTGTATACCATATTTTTCATACATCTCCAGACGCAAAAATCTTAAGGTGTTAGATCAGGTGATCTTGGTGATCAAAAACCTGGTCCTTCACGACCAATCTATCTCTCAGGAAAATTATGATTTAAGTGAGTGGAAATCGCACAAGAGAAGTGGGGAGGCGCGCCATCGTCATGGAAGTATTCTTTGCGTCTCAGCACTAGAAGAACGTCTTTAAGTAGCTGCGACAATTCTTCTTGAAGAAATTAGAAAGTAGACTTCAATATTTAAGCGGCCAGGTAATATGAACGGTCCAAATAGTTATTACGAAGAAGGCCGCACCATATACTGACGCTAAATCGGTATTGACAATTGCCTTCCACAGTTTCATGTAGATTTAGCTTAATTCTACCCATGTGTGCTCAATCCGAAATTGTTGACGCCATAACGAATGAAATTTACCTCGTCGGTAAACAAAACACACATGTAGTGTTGTCGATTTGTATTCCACCAGCTACAGAACTCCAAGCGAAGCGGACCGTTTCCTGGGTGTAGATATTGAACTGGCTGTTTATGATAAGGATAAAAATTGTTTTGTTTAAGTGTCCTCCAAACCATCGAATGCAAAACTCCGATCCGCTTAGAAAGACGTCGTGTACTGACGTCTGGACTGCATCGATGATAATTTCATCAATAACATCGTCGTGTTGGACTGATCGTTCGTAGCTGGTACCAATATTAGATAGGGAACCTGTTTGCCGAAGACTGCGAAAAGTAGCGCTAATTGGGTTGGGATCTGGAATCCAGCGATTGATTCGGAAAACGTATTTCATATGTACTACAGCAGTTATAGCATTACCATTACACACACCCAAATGAACATCACATCAGCGTATTCCTCTGTTGTAAGTAAGTACGGAATTACTTCAACGGCAAATCAACAAACCAATTACGCTCTAAAATTCGCAGAATACCTTCTCTAACAATACCGCATTTCACATTACTCCATATACAGTGTATCTTACAAAACGATTTAAACACAAATACAGTATTTCGCATTGTTGATCAGCTGTTGTTATTTTATTGCACACTTTGAAATAATAATTTTCCAAATTTTTTATTGTATTTTCGTCATTAATAAAAAAATTATTATTTAAGTGGTTTTTAATTTTTTATTTTCAGTTATTTGTAATATACATTTATGAAATGTGGTCTGATTAATTGTATACGTGTAAGTACGTACACGAACACATAAATTTGTATATTAATAAATTAAATAACTGATTTAAATGAATCGTTTGTATACTATGATTACTTGAAAATTCCCACACATATTACGAGTATTAAAAAAAGACCAAAGCTTTCGCAGAGATTTAAAAAAAGACATAACGTAGTAAGAAAAAAGGTTTTTATTCCTGTTTCAGTATAGTCCATTGTAGACTTCTCCCCTTACTATTATATAACGGTGAACAGTAGTATTGTTGGAAGTTATTATAATTCACCTTTTTTAGATTTTACCCCTTAGCAGACACATTATGTTTTCTTGAACTATTGACACTTGTTAAAAAAAATCCTTCTTCTAAGAATTAAGTTTATCTTTGGAAATAAAAAAAAGGATACTGGGTCAGGTCAACTGAATACATGTGACTATGAATCACTATCATCTAACTTTTAGCCTAAAAATTTAAAAACAAATAGAAGGTAAAAATTCCCAGAGATTCTTATATATCTTATATATATATCGTATAAATAAAATTAAGAATTCATAATTTGACCTGAAAACATAAGTCATGGTCAATTATATCAATAAATTAAAAGAAATGTAGTTATTTTTTATTTATCTTAATCACTCATTTATATTGTTTTTCCTGTACTGATCCCCTACATTTATTTTATTTACAATTCACATAATATATTTACACTGGTTAACGACTGATTGTTTCTAAAAACACTGGACTCATGTTTAACTTTTACGGTTTCAATAAGATCAAATTTATGTTAATTTCTTTCCTTCACGGTTAAAAATTATGAAACGAGGCGGGCATAAATTTTTTCTTTGCTGATGTTCTTATGGATGTTCGAAAAAATAATGTTAGCGAGTTACATTAGTGTTCTACTCATACTACTGCACGAAGTAACGATAGATTTTTTTTTTGTAATAAAGTTAAATATAACTTTTTTTAATGATGTTACTGCATAAATTTCCTAGATATATTTGTGGTTTTTTTTCAGTTCATCCTAGAACGGTAAGACGTGAAAAATAAAATACACGGTTTAGTGTTGTTGTTCTAAATAATTACAGTTTCATTTTAATTTCCTCATAATTTATTGACACTAACTGTGATTATATTTTGTATATTTCTCCATCCTTTATCACTTTATCACTTTGCTGTGTTAAGTGAAAGTGAAAATAAAGCGAATAGAATGCTTGATATATTTGGAATGAAATGATTGCATTATGGCGTACAAAAGCAAACAAAAAAGAAGTAAACAAACATTATGAAATTAATTTTTTTTTAAAGTAGAGTAAAAAGTTTAAAATATTTCGGTTGTAAGTTGATGGAAGATTGATGAAGAGATATGGAAAACTATCGGTTGGTCTAGTGGTGAACTCGTCATCGCAAATCAGCAAATGAACTCGTGGTGAAATCGAGAGTTCTAAGGTTCAAAACCTAGTAAAGGCTAGTAAACTTTTATACGGATTTGAATACTAGATCGTGAATATCAGTGTTCTTTGATGGTTGGGTTTCAATTAACCACACATCTCAGGAACAGTCGACCTCAGACTGTACAAGACTACACTTCATTTACATTCATACATACCATCCTCATTCATCCTTAGAAATAATACCTTACGATAGTACCGGAAGCTAAACAGAAAAAAGAGGGGAAAAACAAGAGTGCAAAAACAGATGTATGAAGTAAGGGAGTTCAAGGAATTACAAAGAAATTTTACACAAGATCTACTTCACGTTAAGACTGAAATCTGGTTTAGAAGCCTGAGTTACTTCAATAACTCAGGCTTCAGAAAGGAAAGTAAATTACAAACTGGAAAATTAAACTATAATAAGCTGGAACTTATAACCATAATAAGGAAGATAGAATGGGAGTACGAGAAGCGGTGAAGTAAAAGCTCTCACAAAACAGAAAATAATTGGACAAATAGGAAGAGCAAGATTCTGATGATTTGAATATGTTAGAAGGGAAAAAAGAAAAGCTATAACTTTAAATTGGAAGTTAAATGAAAAGGGATAATAAGGAAGACCAAGGAAAAGATGAATAGATAATGTAAAGGAGGATATTTTGAGTAGGGGTGTAGCGATGGAAAGGATTAAATTCATATTTTAAATTTTACTCTATATTTAATCTCTGAGAGAATGAAACGATCATAAAATTTCTTCGCTTATGTTTTAATGAATAATTGAAAAATAAAACATTTATGTGAATGTTCATCTAACACACGAAATGGCGATTTTTGTAATAGGCTTTCACAACTCACATCTTAAATAATTTACTATAAATTAGTAATAACTATTATGAAGAACAATTAAAAATCGAAAGAGATTTTTTTTAAATTTGAATAGAGCTTCATTTTTTATATATATATAAATTTAGTGAACCATTACCCTATTTTAACTCCATCTTCTAACTTTTTTCTGTTTTTGATCCATGTACGATCAAAATTTTCGATTTTTTAATGAAATATCTGATAAGTTTTATTGCTTTTTTGGAGAGAACATTGTTTATTTAACAGATTAGGATAATTTTTTTCATTGTATATAAATAGTCTGCTATTTTTCTTACATAGGTGGTGAAATAGAAATATGAAAGAAAGTAAAGTTTTCAACCCTGAGGCACCAACATTTGATCTTCCTTTTTCTCTTGATATTACCCATAGTTTCCGGTGTGTTTCTGAGCGGATATGCGTAAAATACACAACTATACATTTTATTTCATTTTTAAGCCTAACTTTAGTCTCTGAAACTGTTCTTTTTTATAGTATAGCATTTTTTCTTTCTCATTTCACTATTATATAATTAATCTTACATTAGTTTTCAATTAACCTATTTTTTTATCTTTTTCCATTCAGATGATCTATTACAAAAAATAATAAGAGAGAAGAGTTATCAATCAGGGATGAACAGCGTCCATGAAAACAGTGCTTACAATATTGCTAATACAGTGAGATTATTTTTGGCTGTTGCTATATCTTTCAAAACAATTAAGAGAAGGGAAGAAGCAAGAATACCGCCTCCATGACAGCAAAGACAGTTCCTACTATAAAAAAACCTCCAAAACTCAGGTTCTCTTCCTTCACTTAGCAATTAACTGAGATGCCTCTCAGTTAGTTGCCAAGTTGGAGGCAGTTGCCTGCCGCAACTGCCTCCAACCAACCACACTTTCTGCAAAGAGAAAGTATGATACTGTTCACAAAACTAGCCCCCCACCAACCGCATTCAAGCTAGAGTGAAAGGCACTAGCAACGAAAGGTCTTCAAAGGACGAACTAAAGGGGAATCGCGTTGGGAAAAGGATAATTATATTATAATTCACAAGGAACAATCGTGGTAATTTCAACGATTCACGATCTAGAAAACGATTCGAACGCAATCCCAAACTCCGTTGAAATAAAATAAACTAATTCATACTTATATCCGCCATTAAAATAATATTCGTATTTTCCATTTAATTCGAAAGATCCACTGCTAAGGGATAAATATCCAGGTTCTGGGACAAGTATGTATCGGGGGGAGGGGAATATCCTCTGATACATTTCCATATCGTTCAATTACAATTCATTTTCTTTAATTTTATTTTAATTTTCGTTTTATCTATTAAATTTCTTGTAGATGTTAATTTATTCGATTCAGTGCAATAGAGTGAAATCTATTGTTAACAGAATTACTTATTGTAGTTTAAGTCGTTAAAAACCAGATGAATTTTTTAATTTAAATGCAACATTGTTCTCTTAAGTGATTATAGAAGATTACTTATAATAAAGCTATTATTTTGTAGATAAGTACTAAACATTTTTTACTAGTTAATTAGAACAGATCTATAGCAGAATAATTTTGCTACTCTAAATAGCTTTTTAACGGCAAAATACAAGTAATTTTAGCGTTATTAAAAGCTGTACATTTCTTGCAAATATCGAAACTGCTATTTTTTTAGAAAAAAGGACAAAAGTTTATTTCTTTTACTCGTAAATGATACTTCTGCAGTAGAAACATAGAAATTAAATAATAAATGCATACCTTCTTTATTATACCCTTCAGTAGTATTATTTTCTCGATACACACTATAATTAACTTTTTTCTTTTTTTCTTTTTTTTAAATTTACTTCTCTTTATCTATGCACGTAAAGATATAACTACTTTACCTAAATAAAACATGTGCGACTATACATGGATTTTTCTCTTAGTAATAAATTACTATATTCAATTAAATTAAAATTTATTTATTTACAATTTTAATTTCATAAATTGTAACAAGTACTCATATGAAAAAAATAGATAAAATCTTAATATAAGTAAAAGTTTTTGTATTTATGTTTGTTCCACATTTCTTCCTAAACTACAGGACTGATTTAAACTAAACTTGATTTACTAACTAAGCAAAAATACTGCGGGTGTTAGACATCCCTGCCAGAGGAGTAAGGGTTGAGAACCTCAAAACATTATAAAAGGTTACCATCATAGAATATTTTTTAACAAGAATTTCTAGACCAATGTGGAATTTTCGAAATGTTCATGGAACATTTTGGAGAATTTCCTTAAATAAAGATCTCTCAAATTCTTTAACAACATAAAAGGTATTGGTTATCAGTTTGTTCAGTTTGAAACTAAAAGAGCATTAACTCCCATTAACCCATTAACTCATTAACCCCGTTAACCCATTAACTCCCGGACATAAATATACGCAGTTTTTTTTCTAAATAGATCCTTTATTTCATATATTACTAAGCGTATAAAGCTAGAAGTATTTGTATACCAGAAAAAAATTCAATTATCGCTCAGGATTAAAATAATTCGTTTACGCACCTTTGGAAAAAAGCATACAGAAAATACAATTTTCTGAAGAATATAATAAGAAGACATATGAAAAACGTATATTACAATTTATTAAACTGAAAGTAATTCAGTTACAAATAAACTATTTTAATTTTGTTTTTTATAAAAAAAGTTTACTTAGTTTCTCTGATGCGAATGAAATTCTTGTTTTGAATTTAGGTGCACGTTACATTTAACACACAAAAAAATTGTATGGTTTTTGCATAGCTTACATCTTCGTCTAGCTTTATTCACATGCTCTGAAATTTATTTATTTTATCATAACGAACATCTTCTGGCAAACTGTTTTTTGATGGACAAGTCTTGGTTGCCGTTGGTGGTGAAGGAAAATTATCTTTACTTTTTTCTTCATTATCAGCAATCTTCGTGGTATTTTTATTTCTTCACTCTTCATCGGCTATGAAAGAAAAGACCTAAATCAATTTGACTGATTTTACTGTTATTTGCAAGTCTGTATATCTTCTATGAATTCATTATAATAGAATCAATAGCATTTATAAACAACGGCCACCACCATATTTTTCCATGCACTCGAAATCTATAACTTCCAATACCATTATCATAGGAATCAATGCCACCAATACTTTTATTATATTCTGCTATTATTAATGGCTGATCAATCACGGTGTCTTTTCTTTTCGGCTGTATCTTTTGATTTTAGATAATGAACATATGACATTGTGGTTATTGAAACTTTCACCGCTGCATTATCATTCCATCTAGCAATTCCAAAATTTGTTTTTTCAGTGGGCATTAATTAGGAAGCCTATTTTCTCTGACAGTGCCAATCGCAAAATATCCTTCTTCGTTCAGTAAATCAAACAGATCATATGTAGAAAAGAAATTGTCAAAAATAATCTATACTCATTAGGATAGGTACAACAATTAACAATTGTAGCATTACGTATGTCCGAAGACCATATTCAGATTTTTCTTTGTTTGCACCTCCGAATGGAATAAATTGGTACAAATACCCATCTTAATTACACAAACACCAAAGTTTAAATTCAAATCTAATTGGTTTTCCCTTGATAAACATTTATGCTGAATGCTTACCAAAATACGGCACATTTCTCATCAATAGATAAATTATGAGAAAAAACAACCAAATTGTAAATTCCATTTGTTGACAAACGGAGAAACTGAATATTTTATAAAATAACAAACGTAGAAATTGAAATGTTATAAAATAGCGTTGTCTATAAAAATAGTAAAATGATAGACAAAACAAAAATTTAACGATTCAAACATAAAAATAATTCAACACGGGATTGCGAAGTTATTACTTGTAACGTAAGAATAACATATTATGATGCGTGTGATTCATCACTCCATAAGATAAAGGTGCGTAATCGCACCATTATTTTTAAAAACTGTATTCATTCTCAGTTTTCAAAATAAATAATTTTCACAAACTGATGAATAAAAGCCAAAGTTACATAAGCAAATAAAATAGAAATATTATTTTTAACAAGCATATCTCGATCATTTTATACCTTTCACGGAAGGGGTTACAACAGACATGGCCAACATACGACTCGCCGGCCGAATCCGGCGCGCACAATGAATTTATGCGGCCCGCGAAAAATTTTTCAATATTAGTTTTTTTAATAAGCAACTGAATAATGGAAAATACGTAAATTTAAATAACTTGCTAAGAAATATTTTGTAATCTTCAGCTCAACTTATATTTGTGAAAAACTTTTCTTTAATGAATCTAAATAAAAGTACAACAAATTCCATAATAAAATGTTGTTTACTTAAAAAAATCGTTTTGGTATTTAACATTTTTTTAATTTTAATATTTCGTTCGGCCCGTGAAAAAAGTTTTCTTTACAACTGGGCCGAAGACAAAAACTGTTGGCCACGTCTGAGTTACACGATTTCATAAAATACAGTAAGTTGATATGCAAATAAACTTGCTAATTAAAAATCTACAACCGTAAATTTTTTTGTGATTACATCACCTCGGTAAATAAAGGCAAATTATACAAAGTGCAAAACGTTTTGTAGAAATTAAAAAAAAAAAATGTTTACGAAAAGGTTCGCTTACGCACCATCGGCGGTTAATCGGTTAAGATCGAAGTGGAGGTATAAAATTTTCTAGATAATGTACAAACCTTTTTTGATAGTGAGTGAATTCAGATCATAGTGTTTAATGAAATTTCGGACAATATTATCATTGAGAAGTGTATAAACTTTGGCGTAGTGATTTGACGATGCCTAAACGTGAGTCCATCAGTCAAGTTCAACCAAAAGTAAAGTAAGCAAAGCTTTTGCGAGCAGACGATATAGATGATCAACGACAATGGTTTCAGGCTGTACGGGAATGTGCCAGAACATCGCGGGCGGCTGAATCGAAGGACCAACGTGAACATCGTCTGTGAAGAAATTATGACATCGAGCAACGCTGGTTATATAAGCTAGTTAAATTAAAAATGAATAGTAACAACAATAAGAGATTTAAAAAACCTTTTTAAAAATAAAAATATAAAGCAATTATAAAACAGCTTTATCGGGAAAGATATATTTTCTCTTAAGATATTATTTTTCTTTAATTAAAATTGAATAACTGGAGAAATAAATCTTTTAATTTTTTTGTTATAAAAATTTAATATCGTTGAAATAATTATGAAAATTTTCTGAAATTTTATTATTTTAAAGATAAAAATACATATTTTTACAGCGTAATATTTTTAACAAAATATTTTATAGATTTTTTGTCGAAGTTACAGAGCTTGGAAGTTGCCTAAACAAAAAGGAATAACGTTTTTTCTCGAATTTTCTTTAAATGTAAACTATGTATTTCTCCCTATTTAAATAAATTTTTAACGAAATACAGCAAAAAAAAAAGCTTGCAAAGAGTTGTATAACTTTGGTAAAGTTGCGAGAGAAGCAAATTAGTCAACTCTGGTTACCGAGGGTTTATCCTCGATAAACTTCAACGTAGGAGGGAGGACAGACATTTTAAATGTACGCAAAGAAAGAATTGGCTAAAACTTTTTTTGTACCTTTGAGTAAAATTTGGAGATGTGGATCAATGTGCCTCCTCATCAATTTGACACCAATTTTGACCAAAGTTATATGGCTTCAATAAACAATATTCAATAGTCATCATACAAATTTTTATAAAAAGTCGGTTCTAAAGCTATATCAAGAAAAGCGATAACTGGAGAAAAAAAATATTAAAAAAAAAAATTATGCATATTATTCCCCATTCTGAATTAAATATGTAGCCAAAGTAAAATACAACGTAATAAAAATCTTCAAATTACAGTAAAAAAAAAAAAAAAATTTACTAAAGAGTGTAAATAAAATGGAATGTACAGTAAAACAGAACAGAAAACAGTATGGAAGATACCTCAAAGATAATTTGAGACAATTTGTCTCAACATTCAACAAAATTACGGAAAAATATTTAGAAACGCTGCGTGTTAACGGAAAAAACTTAAATACCATGAGTTTCAAAACGAATATCAGGGTTTTAAAGTTATATAATACACATATTTCTCAAGTTTCACCTATATTGATGAATTATACATGAAATGAGAGAGTAACTCGAACAATTTTAGCTGTGTGCAAGCAAGTTCTACAGATTATGGTTTGCTTCCAGCGTCGTAAATGAAATGATGCACCGTGACGATGAATACTTTCTTTATTGTGTCGTATTCGGCGAAGAATCAACATTTTTTGTTGATAGAAAAGTAAACACTCATAATATGCGTAACCGGGGATCAGAAAATTCTCATGAAATATTGTAGTGTAAACGAGACTCTCCAAAACTGAATGTTTTTTGTGTCATATCCAAACGGCAAGTTTACAGACTTTTTTTTTTGGCGGAAGAAAGTGTCGGAAGAAAGTGGCGGAAGAGCCATAGTTGTAGCATATTAGGTTAGTTCAATCAAACTAACCTGATATGCTACAACTACGGCTCTTTCCTCAACTTCAGTACGAACCACAGAACTTCATTTGGCAATAAGATGGTGCGCCTCCTCACTAGCATAACGCTGTACGTGATCAGTCTAATGAAATTCTCCCCGACCGTAGGATCGGTCGCGGGGGACCAGATGACAGGGCTTGTTTGCCGTTACTTCCTCGTTCGCCGGATCTGACCCCGTGCGATATTTTTCTTTGGGAGTTTATAAAGGATCAAGTGTATGTACCACCATTATCGACTGACCTACCTGATTTGAGGCATAGGATTGAAGCAGCTGTCGCATCAATTACCCCCAGACTTGCTGATTAAAATATGGGATGAACTCTCCTATGGGCTCCCCTATCGAATGTATGCCGTGTGACAATTGAGCTGATATTGAACACTTACAGGAAAAACTGTTGATTTTGCTCTTTCATTTTATCTTAAATTTATTAATGTAAGTAAAACTTAATAAATATTACACAACTTTAAAATCCCGAAATCAATTTGGAAACACACGGTATTTCAATAATTTTGCCTCCGTTAGAAGCCTCGGCACCAATTTTCATAAACGTAAAATATGTCTATTAAATCAAATATTTTTCTGTTGAATTTAAAAAAAAGCCAGAAAAGAGTTACTGACTCTTTATAGAAAGTTAAGAGGAACTTTAAATATATAAGAATGCAATTGCAGAATTATCTAAAAAAAAATGATTCTATTCATCTAGTTAAATTTGGAATGACGGTTCCCATGGTGATCGTATCGCCTCATCGCCTTGATTTATTACAATCAACATTAAATGGCATCAGTGACCCGTATTCCGAAGTCATCATACAAAATTTTATAAAAATCAGTTCATCCAGTCTGAAAATACCAACCAAAAAGATAATTGATGAAAAAAGCAACAAAATTAGGTTTATTATCCCCATCCCTGAATGAAATTGCCCAAATAGGTAACAAACGTAATATACTAACATAACACATTCATCTTATTTGTAAAATAATCTGCATCTGAGTCCAGATACAAAAAAAAAATTAAAATTAAAATTAAAAAAAGTTTTCCCTGAATTTTTTACGGGAGTTTGAATAAGATCTAACACCATTAGAAATTATCTTTGATACCTAAGAAGAATTAAATTAAGTAAAAAAATTTACCAGTCCTTTTAATAAAATTTTGAGGTACGGGAACCATATACTCCCTTATGGGAGCTGCTGAGGTACGGGAACTATAAAATGTATCTCCTGCTCCCTTGACTAGTTCCGACCAAAATTAATTGACATCAAGGCCCCATATTCAGAAATCATCATGACAAATTCCATCCAATCTGAAGATACCAAGTAAGAAACATGCCAAAATTCATAGATTCGCATGATTGTAAAAATATACCCTTACGGAATTTTTAATGATAAAATTGTGTTGTTTAGTTAGAGAAGATAATTAAATGCCAAGATCTCCAAAAACAGCTAAGTGAAAAATTTCATTCAATTATCATATTTTTCTTATGTAGTAAACCAGACAGCTCTACAGTAACAAGTTTTAAATCTGGTAAAAATTTAAAAAAATCTGCCAAAAAAAAAATTAAAAAATAGGATGTTCGGCCAGTGCAGATCATATAACACGACATATAATACATATATATTTAAAAATTTATATGTATGTACATATTTATATAGCCTATGACACTCCCGGTAATATAAGGATTCCAACACGGGGTCATACATCTAAATCGGTTCAGCCGTTGAGCTGCTACGGTGGAACAAACATACATGCATACATACTCCATAAATACATTACACTCCTTTTTGGGCATGCGTGTAAAAATTATGTAACCGGGAAAATATCAGAGTAACTTAATGCTTTTTTTATAAAGTAAAATTAATTACTTATAAAGTAAAAATAACGGCTCAAATTTAGAATTCGTTTCTAAGTTTGAGTTAATGTTTTTTGACCAGTGATTTTCAATTATCTTAAAAAAAACAAAGTAGCTGTTATAATCATGATGGTACGGTTATTTTCAAAAATTAAAAAAATTGTATGATGATTTTTGTTAAGCTGAATAAGAAAATGTGTACAGTATTTAATTTTTAAAATTGTTATAAAAGGGGATGAAACAATATTTTAAAATAATTGCTACTTATGAAGAGAAAAGGTATTGCAATTAACACGTAATAACATATACTATGCAACAACTTTTGTAGATAGCTGCTCATTAGAAAATTTATCTCCTAATTATTTTCTTGTAAGATTTGCTGTATAATTCGTTCCGACAAGATTTTTTATACACTATAATTTTGTAAATTTTTTTTTTATCTATATATTACAACTAGAAATCAAACAATTCAAATATAAATAATTAAAATATTAAAAGTTGAACACATTCAACTTGGACTCTTTTAAAAAAATGAATGTATTTATTATTATTATTATTATTATTGTTGTTATTATTATAACCAATACTGACTGAAATAACCTATTATTTGAAAATTAATTTGTAAACAACTAACTGATAACTGTAACTCCACTGGTCAACAAATTTCCAATGGGGAAATAAAGTAACAAAAAAGTTAACTGTAATTCAATTAATAAATAATATTTTTAGATTTTTTATCGCTTTTTTATATTAGTAAAATTAAGTTTAATTGAGAATTGTTATTTCTTATTATTTTTTTCTATATATATTCAAGTAATTTTTAAATGGAATTTTTTATTTTTTCTAATGAAATAAGGCCACATTAGTTTTTCCATGTTTATTATGATGCAGTAATTAATTTTAAAACTCTTCGGCAAATATATAGCGTGACTAGAGATCAGAAATGACTGTAATAAAAAATATATAAGTACATTTTTTTTTATTAAAAGGTTATTGCGGTTATAATAATAATTATAATAAATAATCCTCCCTGCGCAAGGATGACACGCAAAATCGTGAAGCGTTCCACATTTTTCAACGTTCCAAAGCCAAAATACTTAGTTGTTACAAAAAAAGATGGTAATTTCTCGAAGGTGAGTCCATTCCTCATCGCTCGAGAAATAACAGAATGTGCTGGAGGCCCTGTTAAGGAAATTAGGAAAACTTTCACGGGACTTCATGTAGAGACTGTAAATGATATACAGTCACAGAAGATCCTAGGTCTTAAAAAATTGGAGAACTAGCTGTACGTGTTGATCCCCACGGCACGCTCAACACCTCAAGGGGTGTTGTGGTCTGTCGGGATCTTCTTAACTGTACGGAGCAGGAAATTGTAGAAGAATTAGCGCCGCAAGGAGTATTAGAATGTCGGAGGTTGAACATGAGAAGGACTGCCGAAGTCCTACCTTCAGCATCCCATGTTCTTACATTTAACCGGCCTACTTTGCCGGAGAAGATAAGAGCGGGCATACATCGGTTGGATGTGCGGGCATTTGTCCCACAACCAATGCGATGCTTTAAATGCCAACGCTTTGGACACACCGCTGTTAGGTGTGAGAGGCCGCAAATATGCGTGTGCGGTGATGAAGTTCATGAAGGAGAGCCGTGTAAGGAGCCTCCTACCTGTATAAACTGCAGAGGACAGCATTCCTGTAGATCCAGGAACTGTCCTGTTTACAAAGACGAAGTAGCTGTGCAGGAAGTAAAAACCCTGCAAAAAGTCAGCTACTTTGAAGCAAAAAAGATCGTAAACGCCCGCAGACCTAGAGCAACAATAACCTATCCTCAGGCTGCGGCTGCTGTTCCTGCTCCTGCTCCAGTTGCTGTTGATGAGAGCGTAATCATCAACAAACTCGCACCTACCTTGGCTGGCTTAATTGAGAGGATAATTGAAAACAAAATGAAGCCTCTCAGCACTAAAGAACCTGTTAAGCCAAGAATAATTGTACAGCCTCCTGAAGACACATCTCCAAAACAGAAAGTCGCTCCAGTACAGAAGAAAACGGACACTAAACCTGAAATCCAAGTCCGTCTTAGTGAGATTTTAGTTGAAGATAAGAAAGTGACAGCTACAGAGTCTGTTATGGAGGCTCCCAAGCCTCCTGTAACTGAAGTGGCCTCCAAGTCTCAGAGGCCACAAAAAATTTCACAGGGGGGACGAGTGTCCCCCCTTCCACAGGCGGTGACCGGTGCGACCCCCGTGTCGGGGAGCGGCCAGGTTGCCGCCTCTCAATCGGCGCCTGAAACCGGCGCCGATCCATACCCGTCGTCGTCGGGGGCTTCGGTGGTCTCCGATTCGGAGACCAGAAGCTACACCGGCGACGACGTTCTCCGCGAACCTGATGCCGTTCGCATAATGGAGAAGAAGAGAAAAAAAGGATGGCCGAAAGGCAAACCCAGACTATAATTTAATTAAAAATTAACGAGTCGATTGTACAATGGAACATCAATGGATGTTTTTCAAACATCCATGAGCTCCAACGCTTGGTACATGATGTAGACCCGATTTGTATATATCTGCAAGAAACGCATTTCCGCCGAAATGAAAATTTTAAATTAAAAGGATTCGATATATTTCGGCGAGATCAACCGCCAAATATAAGAGTTAGAGGTGGAGTAGCTATATTAACATCGACCAGAGCTACCACCGAAGCGGTTGTTCTAAACACAAACCTGTGTTTGTCCCCGTTACTGTCGCCGTTTGACGCCGTTTGTCGCCATACTGAAGGCGACAAGCGGTCGCCCTTAGAATGAAGCGTCCGCTTCAGATCACTGTTTGCAGCATATACTTGCCGAATTTTGATTGGAATAAGGATGACATAGCAAGACTAATTTCCGAGCTTCTCCCACCTGTTTTACTGGTGGGTGACTTTAACGCTGATAATTCTCTTTGGAGATCGGATCGAGTAGATCCCCGTGGAAGAGAACTGGAAGGATTCCTGATGAATTCAGAACTTATTATTTTAAACGACGGATCAGGAACCTTTTTCAATGCCAGAGACGGATCGACGTCCTGTATAGATCTTGCACTTATAAGCGGATCGATAGCACCGAGGTACAGCTTCCATGTCATAGACGATCTGCATGGAAGCGATCATTTCCCGGTGCAAATTGTAACTGATGTTACAAGAAAAACATATCCCATCTCTAAAAGATGGTTATTTGATAAGGCAGATGGACGAGCTTCACAGCTAGAACAATACTCCCAGAAACAACTGGAGTTATCGGAGACGATGTCGACGCCATAACAAATGCAATAATTGAGTCGGCATCGAGATATATTCCCAAAACATCTGGGAAACTTACAAAGAAACCCGTTCCATGGTGGAATGATGAAATAAGTGAAGCTATAAAAGAAAGTAAAGGGCGTATGCCTTTAAGAAGCGTTCTAGCATAGAACATCTTGTTGCCTTTAAGAAATACACGGCGTATGCAAAACGTCTTATGATAGACTCAAAGAAACGATCCTGGCAGCAATACGTGTCATCCATCGACAAAACTACTACTGCATCAGATGTTTGGAGGAAAGTGAAGGCGATTTGTGGGGGTAATGATTTTGCTCCCATAACTAGCCTGTTAAAAATTTAACAGACCCCAATAGCTATCGTCCTATTTCTTTGACGTGTGCTATGGGAAAAATACTGGAAAAAATGATTAAGAATCGACTCGTCTGGGTTTTGGAAAAAGAAAACCTGATATCACCGTATCAAGCAGGTTTTCGGCAATACCATTCTACCACTGATCACACGATCAGCTTAAAGGACGTTATATATAACAGCTTCATTACAAGGAAACATTGTGTCGGAGTCTTCTTTGATCTTTCGAAGGCTTTCGATATGGCCTGGCGTCATGGTATAATGCTCCAGATACATGAATGGGTCATTCGTGGCAACCTGCCTATACTTCTCAGCAACTATATGAATGACCGTACCTTCCAAGTACGCGTCAACAATGAATATTCATCTGTAAGAAATTTGGAAAATGGCATACCACGAGGTTCGCCGTTGAGCGGTACTTGTTTACCATTGCCATTAATAAATTGATATTAGTCATTCCAGTAGAAATCAGCAAAAGCGTCTATGTTGATGATCTGGCAATTATGTATGCCAGCAACAAGACTGCTATGGTGAGGTACAAATTGCAACGAGTGATCAATGCTCTAAATGAAGTTGCAAGGAATAACGGATTCCAATTCTCACCAGAAAAAACGTGCTGTGTACACTTTTGTAGGAAGAGAATTCCTCATCAAAGTCCTGCGTTGACAATTAATGATAATCCAATACAATATAAAGACAGCGTAAGATATTTAGGACTAGTATTGGATAAATCCCTTACATGGGGATTACATATACAGGACTTGAGTGATAGATGCAAAAGAGCCCTAAACATTATAAAATGTTTATCGAACTTAAATTGGGGCTCAGACAAAGAGACATTATTGAGATTGTATAAAGCATTGGTTCAATCTAAACTAGACTACGGATGTATCGTATATTCATCCGCTAGAAAGTCGCACTTAAGAAAGTTAGACGTAGTTCATAATACCGGAATAAGATATGCAACAGGCGCTTTCCGCACAAGTCCGGCGGCTAGTCTGATGTCTGAAGCCGGAATAATGCCACTACATTATAGAAGAAAGATCCTTTTGTTAAGATATGCAGCAAATGTATGGGCTTTCCCTGCTCATATAAATAATAAATTATTTACGAATCATCCTATGGCTGCAGTATATGTACATCGTGCTACCTATTCCAGACCAGCCGGAATTAGGTACCACGAATTAAGAAGAAAATATGAAATTGCTATACCAGAGATACTAGCAATTTCTACTAGAGAAATACCCCCATGGCTCTTGCCAGCGGTAAATACAAGTTTGGATCTCTCTGAAGGAGAAATAAAAAAGAAACCAGCAGTGATCATCCAGCAGGAATGTTTGGCAACCGTCAGTAGCTACGAAGAACATATCAGAATTTATACTGACGGTTGTAAAACCGAACATGGTGTTGGGTGCTCAATATATGTAAATGAAGAACCCCGCTTTTGGAAACTGCCAGATGTGGCCAGTGTCTACACGGCATAACTCACTGCAATTCAGCAAGCTCTTCGCTACACTTAACACTATTGCGAAGAGAGAGTGCTAATATGTTCCGATTCATTAAGTGCACTTGTCACAATTCAGAACAAGAACATTAAGGATGTCCTAATTGCAAACATCCTGTCCATTTTATACGTTCTAAAACAACGAGGACAGCGATGCGTATTTGTATGGACTCCGGGGCATGCTGGTATTACAGGTAATGAAATCGCAGACGAAGCTGCCAGAAAGGCAACAGTCTGTGATGATTTGGATGCATTTCCTTTAAGAGTGGCAGATGTTAAAAACCGTCTAACAAACATAGTAAGAAACAAGTGGAACGCTGAATGGAGGAGTTTAAATACAAAATTAAACTCAGTAAAAACATCTCCTTATAAATGGAAAAGCGACTTTAAGTTGACTCGCCGTGAACAAGTAGCTGTGACCAGACTAGAATCGGTCACACGCGATTAACTAATTTATATTTGTTAACCGACGAAGTGAGACCAATGTGGGGTGTTTGTAATAAAACACTGACAATCAAGCATCTAATAGAAGAGTGTACCATATATGAGGACCTCAGAAAGAGTTTCCGTCTTACAAATAATATTAGTGCCGATCTGGATAATGGAAATGAAGAAAATATAGTTGCATTTCTACACGCCAGTGGACTTCTTAAAAGTCTATAAAATGAATGTTTAAAGCTGTGATAAAATATACTCTAACCGCTAGTTTATATATATATAAAGAAAGAAAGAAATGGTATTGATAAGTTTAATTTTAATTTTAATTTCATGGTCTTTTGTGAACCTTATCTCAAATTTTAATATCGGGGCCCTTTACACCCCGTAAGTGTTTGTGATTGTCCTTTTCTTTATGTCTTAAATGTTTTGTGTAGTTTGTGCTTTTAAATAAAATGTAAGGGCCCTTTGCACCCTTACATATGACGATCCAGATGGTGATAGTAGTTTCTTTAAAAAGATTGTGACGAGGGCTAATGACCTTAGTAGTCGATGCCCATAAAAATTCAGTTAAAAAAAAAATAATTAAATAAATAATAATAATAAACGTATTGTTTATATGTTACTTATTTTGTAGTGAAATTAAACTCTTATTAGCGTACGATAAAGATAGGATAAATGAATAATTTAAGTTTAAAAATTAAAATTGCAAATATCAGAGTGAAAGGAAATTTCTTTATTAAAAGGATCTCTTTTTTCAAAGTACGAAATATTTGGTCAATCTGACTTCTTCAAACTGACTTCTTTAAAAGTAGGAATACTTAAACTTGGTTGCGTTAATTTTGTTAATAATATTTTTTAAGCTGCATTTCAACCTCTAACAATCCAGGAATTCATAGGTCATGGTCAAAATATACAAGGTCAAGGTGTATTACTAACTTCGTAAGGAACTCCTGTGGTTAATCACACGATATGGAACTGGGATGTACACCATTATATAAAGTTACTTTAAATAATAATTTATATAAATAATTTATAGCCTTTATTATTTTTTATCTCTTTTTTTTAAAGGCATCAAGAGATAAATTATTATAGTAACTTGATTGTTAAGAAAATAAACATATTTTACTTATAAAAAATTTTGTTTTTAAATTATAACTTTTCGTAAACATCATAAATTTATCAAACCAAAATTCTTACAATGAAAATTCCTCGAGTTTATTTGAAAGTGAAAAAAAAATAGTACTACATGTTGTAAATGATTACGTAATCTTGTGTACAGGAGTCAAATGATTTTTTTAGGACATGTTCTACAAATGAAAATAAAATAAAAAATTCCATAGACAAAAAATATCAATTATTAAATAAAAATTAAAATGAAATAAAACGATAGTTTTATAAATAACATTATTTGACATTCATTGAGTTATGATTAAAAACATTACGAAAAAAATTAATATTTATAAATTTTTACATCTTAATTAAGTTCCTAGAGTATGGCTTCATGTTATTCTTGGAGCAGAAATCAGAACAAGAGTTTTGAAACTCGTAAAGGAAGCGTTTCCAGACCTATGTTTGTATGAAAGTTTTTCTTTATTTTCACTTTTAGAACACGTCCTAAACTTTTTTCCGTTTCTTCGTGAGGCACCCAGAATATTACCATCGTAAAACTCGGTTTTAAAGCTTCCTATTCTCTTACAGGAGTCCACATTTTGGAATGAATTCGGTCAATATAAGAATTAAAACATTATTAGAATAAAATATTTTTAAAATAAGCGAATATTTTAGTATTTCTATGAAATTTTAGGTTATCTGAGTACCAAGTTGCACTATAATGTCGGGAGATTACCAATCTTATGTTGAAAATTGAGATTTTAGTGTTAACCACTATACTATTTTTAATATTGGAAGAGATTAAAAATGATAGATGATCTAAAAAGAAATAGTAACTGTCAAGAAGTTTAAAATTTAACTGAAAAACAGAATAAATTGGAGACATGGTACAAGGGACTTGTCTAAGGACAGATTAACCTAACAGTTAGCGCACGATGATGATGCATTCGAATTTAATATAATTTCCCATTAAGTATTTTATTATTTAGTTTTAATATCGATATATCTCGGCCTCGTGATACAGAAATATTACGAGAAAGAAAGGACTCAGATTAAAAAAAAAACTATTACGAAATCCGGAGAATTTCGGATGTCATAATAATCAGTAAAAAGGGTTTTTAAAAAAATTTCAAAAAGAAATTTTAAAGTACCAGAGTAAAAGAAACAAAAAAAAAACAAAATAAAATAGTTTAAAATCAGTTAGAAGAAACCTTTAAATTGTCAAAGATTTCAATCTCCTACGGAAAAAATTATCAGTTTTTAACAGTGTTTTAAATAAAATTTATATCTTACGGGAGGTGGCCCTGCATTATTAACTTAAACTTTTTATATGTTGATTTAATGTATCAGATAAATAAATACAGTAAATGCAGAAGACAAAAAAAGAAGATTTATATTCTTACCTAACTTAGGAAAAAATAATTCTAAGAATCAAGAAGTATAAGAGAATAAGAAAAAAATATGCTGAATAACATATTCGCTGAATTAATGATAACGTTAAAAAATGTAAAGTTAGTAATTTTGCTTTGAAGCGCCTTAATATAAAGCTAAATTTTTCATCATTATTAAATATTTATTACTCTTACATATATTTTTGTCTAAAGTAAAAATACAGTATCATCTTAGAGCTTTCATAAAAAATCTAAACGAGTTTTCAAGATACAAAAATGGGCTGGCTCATGAAAGCGGACCAAAGCAGAGAGAGATAGGGTATGCTTACATTAGAGGCTTATTAAAATTGACAATTCTTGATTTTTTAATTAACCACGAGGACTTTGAATAAATTGAATTGTAGGACAAAATTGTCGTTTTCGCCATCAACACTTGTTTTGTTGGTGTGAGGATAGTATTTTTGGAGTTTAAAGACTCAATCAAGAAAAGGTTCTGAGCGCATAGTACAATTGAAGTTATTTTGAAGACATTTTGTGTGAAGCCATCGGTGTTAGAGGAAGACGCAGGGATCGCGCTTCCGCGAATCGATTAATTTGATAGTTGAGGTTTATAAGTTACGGAAGGTAGTCGAGGTTGGAAGTGGCCAACCACGACTACCTTCGACCTAGAAGGCGATAATAAGTTGTGTAAATATAAATAGTAGATTGTGCCCTGGTGGAAGTGTCTGCCGAGGCATTTGCATCGGTGGCATCCTGACAGAAGCTAAATTGATGACTGTATTGTGTTATCAAGTTTAGAGGATCTGAAAGACGACCTCCGTAAAGCCCATCATGGCTAGGAACGGAGGGAGTGGTGTGGTGACCGGGATCGTCTCTAAACGGGTACCTTCCCCTAAAGGGGTCAGGGTGTTAGACATTTTTTGGCCCCTAAAAGTATAAAGTATGAATCATCTAAATCGACATTTAGAAAATTAAAAATTTTAACACTATTATATCATGTTTTTATGATGAATTATGAATTCATTACCCAGAAAAGCTTTTGAAGCTTATACGCTGGAATATGGAAATGGAATTTTGTAGCGTATGAAAAATGCTATACCTGACCGGGATTCAAATCCGGAACCCCCGAATAAGCACTGAGATACTACCACTCCGCCTCAGAAATCAATTTATATTTTAAATAATGAATATGAATTTTAATCACATCTACTTTTTTATTTTATAATTATTTTTATATTTTTGATACTGCTCTGATCAAAGTTTTTCGATCCTTTGACCCAAATATTTATTTAAAGTGGGGATGTAATTTCAGTGAGTATGATAATCAAATTTTAGGGCGATTTATTTCGGGGAAAGTAAACAAACCGACTGAAATATCTTAATCATGAAAAAGTATAACATAAATATGTATAAAAAAAACGTATTGTGACAATCATAATGTTTACAGTTTAATAGATAAATAATATATGTATAATAATTACAAAAAAAAGGATTAAATCATATAATATACGACAATATCATGAGGATTATGTGTCTGATTAATAAATGCAAATTATTTTTTATTTTTACTTTTCTTCAAATGCACAGAGTATGTAAATTTGTTTTATGACAAACCTATTTTTATACATTTATTCTTTTATTGTGTATTCCTTTCTACTTAAACGAAATAAACGTTTATAAACAACACAGTTTATATTATTCTATGTAGGTTTTCAAGCGTCTTTGTTTTAAAAACATTATACTATTTAATTTTTAAATAATATGCAAAGGTACCCAAATTATACCTACAATAATTCAACTTATAAAACGCTTTTTACATTTTTAATACACACTTTTAGTTTCGTAGGTGTACAACTTATTGATAAAACGTATATATATATATATATATTCATCTTGAATGACCTTTATACATAACTTCAAAGTAATCTATGAAATTCAAGAAATAACCATCGTAATTCTAAACATTTGTAGTACGATAAAGTTTTGTTTTTTAACTAAATTTATGAAACTAAATAAAAATACTGTAAGTGTAGATTAGGAACACAATAATTATCTTAATTCAAACTCCCTGATCAAATTCGAAATCAGAATAAGACTTTGTCCATAATAAATAACTAAACCACCGGATTGGTCTAATGTTGAACTCGTCATCGCAAATCATCTGATTTCGATGTCGAGAGTTCGAAGGTTCAATACCTAGTAAAGGCTTTGAAAAAGCCGGATAAATACTTTTATCCGGATTTGAATACTAGATCGTGGATACCGGTGTTCTTTGGTGGTTGGATTTCAAGTAACCACATATCTCAGGAATGGTTGACCTGAAACTGTACAAAACTACAGTTCACTTACATTCATGCATATCATCCTCATTCATCCTCTGAAGTAATACCTTACGGTGATTGCGGAGGGTAAACAGAAAAATGAGTTAGTATAATAAATAATTAACTCATTCTCTAGCATTTATAATGTGTACTCAACAATGTGACTGTGCAACTAAACAAAAGCATTTGGATTTCAGCCAATAAAACACGATTCACTTGTTTTTTTGATATTGTCAGAAATAAAACTTACATGACTTTACTCACACCTGATTTCCATTTTTCACTGATGATATGATAATTCTTTTATTTCTATAACCAGTGAAGTTTTTGTTTACATATGAAGTTTGGGGTCTCATATCACGTAAGCGGATAATCATTCAGATTTTCCAAAACTTTATAGTTATTTATTTATGTATACCAGGTTACAGAGTAACAGCACAGTGACATGATGTCAACAGTACTCTGTAGAGATGCAAAGGCATCTATGCGCAGTCTGGTGTGTAATTGTAAATGTACCGAAAAATGTGTAGTCTTGAACAGATTCAGGCCAGCCACTCCTGAAACGTGTGGTTAATTGAAACGCAACCACCAAAGAACACTGGTGCCCACAGTCTAGCATTCAAATCCATACAAAAGCAACTACCTTTACAAGGAGTAGACCCTTAGAACTCTCGACTTCGAAAAATCAACTGATTTTGAGGTGACAAGTTTAACCACTAGTCTAACCCGACAGGTTAAATAGTTTATACTTTTATTGGCCAACTAAATGAGGTAGAAATTGCTAGAGCGTATTTCAAAGAAGACGAAACAACTACGTCAATTTTCCACTAAATTTGCTGCGTTAAGTTTTGTGAGATAGGCACATTTCAAAGCACATTTAGACACCGAGATCCTTAGATCTTACACCAACAGATTTTATTTATGAGAAGCAATGAAAGGATTTGTTTACAAGAACAATCCTCATACCCTGGATGAACTGAAAAATAACACAACTGAGTTTGGAATTGCAATCATTCCTTTGGTGCTTCAGCGTGTATTTTCACACATCAGCAATGTCTGGAACATTGGTGGCCATATTAGCGAATTCTGTAAATAAAATTCATTGTCGTAAGTATTATTCCTGTCTCTAACAATTTTATTTAATATTTGGATCACTTCTTATATTTCATTAATAATGAATATATATGTATTATCATGAAATACCGATATCTGACAAATGTCGTTATTCTTCGGTGAATGTTGACACATACCAAATACGTCAGTGAAAGACCGAAGTATTTGCTTATATTATTATACATTCAGACCTTCGCCGGTATACATTGACAAACACGGATAAGCTCTGGTGCGGGTCAAAACGATAACTAGAAATTAAAAAAAAAAAATCATTCCATGCCAATATCTAATGTAAATAGATTACGAGAAATCCTTTTTAAAAAAAGGAAGTTTAAATTTAAGCCAAACATAACCAAAACTCGCTTCGCGCTAATCTCTTCTAATTAACGCTAAATATACAATCTATATATTTTATTCTCCAAAATTGTAGGCGATTAATCAAATTCACCATATTTATAAAAACATTAAATAAATTTCCAGCATTTTATAAATTGAAAGGGCCAATCAGGATATACGGAAGTTAACTGCATGGATGAACAATAACCAAACAAATAAATGGTCAGATGGTTTGCCCTTTGTTCAATTTTTTTATAAAAATATTTTTATTCAACTTTCGCCACCAGTGCATGCTGAATGCGATAAATTTGATTAATCGCCTCCAATTTTGGAGAATAACATATACAATTTGTATATTTAACGTTAATTACACAAGATTAGCGAGCGTAGGTTATGTTTGCCTTTCAATTTAAACTTATTTTTTTAAAAGAGGGTTTCTCGTAATCTATTTACTTTAGAGAATGGTATTGGGTGACTTTTTTTAAATTTCTAGTTAATTGTTTAATTAATTAACTATATAGTTAAATAATTAATTTCTAGTTATCGTTTCGATCCCCACCAGAGCTTATCTGTGTTTGTCGACATTCCCCGGACATTCTCTAATTTTGGTTATGAGACCACCTCACTATAAGTCCCAATGAGGGGCAACTCAACAATTTTAAATTTATAGGATTATGAAACATCGTTTGAAAGGATTTAAAAATAAAAATCTTGATGTAAGAAAAATCGGGCTATGACAGCTCTTATCAAAATAATAGTATTTAAATTGTTTCTTATACTTCATTTAAAAAATAGTCTACATTATCTCCTAAACTTCTGCTAACACTGAAACATTATAAAAACTTAGCAAATGTTCCTATAATAAAACGATCTATTTCGGTGACACTACCATACCTTAACCCCCAAGAGGGGCAGTTCAAAACTTTTAAATGGAAAGGATAAGATTGTGATGGCGTTTGCTTTCACATAACGCAATTCTACACAACACAGTATAACCGTCATGTTTATTCATACAGATTATTATTGTTATATAATTCATATTCATACATAATATTGTTGAAAAAAATAAAAAACTAACAATAGATTAAAAGTCGTTAAAAACCTTAACTTAATAGCTAGTTTATGTATCGAAGTATTGCAAAAAATAAAAATAAAACTACTTGAAATGTTAAGCATGCATTCATGCCAATTAAATGCAAGCTTGAACGAAACTACGAGTGGTGAATAATATGTAAGCTATGGCAATAAAAGAAAATGTAGTTTCTGACAGTTTTATAATCTCATCTCTTGAAAAGCAAAAAAAAAAATAATAATAATAATAATAAAAGCATGTTTTAAGCACTTAGGTACTAGTTTTGCACTACATTCCCACCTACATTAATGAATTCATCCTGAAAATATTTATCTAAAAAAAAAAACTTTGTGAGTGTTCAAAGGATATATTCTCTATCTTTTCAAAAAAAACCAGTTCCGTTTCCGCTCCACATAATTTTTAACAAGAATCAACTAGCAAAAATGTTTCAATTATACTTTAATCCCTATTCTGTGCTAAACGGTTTGATGGTTTGCAAATTTTTTTTATGAATATATTATAATATAAGCTAATATACTCGTATATTAGATAATAGATTTGTTAATATCATATCATGATTTTTCACAAAACAGCGTTATATTTAGCTCAAAGGTATTAGAATTGCACAATATCTTGTTAGGAGCAGATGTTATAGGACTCGTAGTTATACCATGGAGCAGCTGTTTTTATTTCAAACTACGTACAACACATTATTATTATTATTACTACTACTATTTCTTCTACTAACTACTCAACGTTAGGACCACAAGAAAGCCCGCACTAACATCGTCGACTGCACGCTTCACCACCTGCAACTTCCTCTAAACTAAAGCAACCATCTAAACCAACACGCGATGGAGATGAAACAATGAAAAATACATAAATAAAAATAAGCTAAAATAAACTGCCTACAGGACTGATGTTTTATTTTACTAATATAAAAAATCAAGTTCCTTAAATCTAACACAGTAAACGAATTATAAATTTAATACGTTATTACTTAGTCATCTTTACGTTAATCGTAATTAATACAATAACATAGGTAATAAATTAATATCAATTAATATTTACTTATTAAAATAAACAAATTTTTTATATATATAAAAAAAAATAGCACTGTGTTCTTTACCTTAATTAAAACTAAATGATGTCTTGTATTTTATCCAATAATTCTTACTAACACCCGATTAAAAAGAAATCTGAAAGTCAGTATCAGAAATACAATAGATAATATACCTACATTTAGACGCTACATGTTAGATTTATAAAAAATGAAACGTGGATCAGTCGTTTATTAGGTAATGATATAATGTTGACGGCACTAGGCCGTTATCTATAAAATTGTAAATAACCGAATTTATTAGAAAGGAGTCTTTCTTTTTCTGTTTAGCCTCCACAACCACCGCAAGGTATTACTTCAGAGGATGATATGTATGAATGTAAATGAAGTGCAGTCGTGTACAGTCTCAGGTCGACCATTGCTAAGGTGTGTGGTTAATTGAAACCCAAACACCAAAGAACACCGGTATCCACGATCTAGTATTCAAATCCGTATAAAAGTCTGCTTTTACTAGGATTTGAACCTTCGAATTCTCGACATCGAAATCAGGTGATTTGCGATGACAAGTTCATCACTAGACCAACCCAGTGGGTTTATTAAGAAGTAGGAGTTAAAATTATATATATATATATATATATATATATATATAATTATAAAAACAATCATTAATATTTTTATTACTTAAATACTCATTAAGAATAATAAATAATATTTATATTTTAACTCTATATAACTTTATATTTTAAATATAATATTTATATTTTAACTGTTGCTGAAATAGTTACACTTAAATAGTTAAAATAGTTTCTATTGCTACTGCAGATATAGTTATAGCAATCGATCAAAATGTTAAAAATAAAGCAAAGTAGCATGCGCGTCGTACGTGGTTTCACATTGATGGTGAATCAATTCATAAAGAATTTTAATCGAAACTGTTTTGTTTATAATCGAATCTACCCACTGAATTAAAATGATTTATATAGAACAAAAAACTGGAATAATTACCGGTACTAGAACATTAACTATCGTCTACAAAGTGCACCAGAGTTATGGTTTAAATGCAGAGTTTGCATTTTCTCACACAGAGTTTATTCTTATTTTATTCAAAAACATTTTTATCGATCATTTTGCAGTCATTTTACGATCAGTTTTTTATTGTGACAACGAACGTTCACTACCTAAAAGTTTCGTGTACATTAGAACTACATAATTAATGAAAAAAAAATTAATGCGTTCTTTCACTTTTGCACAAAGTTAGGTATTATTGCTTAGTTAAGCAAAAGATTATGGAAATCAAGTTACAGATAGAAAATTTGATATAGCAAATTCCTACAATCGTGATTGGTGAAGAAAAAAAAGATTTTTCGTAGTCTATAAAACAAGAGAGTATTTCGGCGGAAAAACGCGAAATATCGGGAAGTAGAAGAAAATTCTTGCAGCGCATATATGAAATACACGTCGGTTTGAAAACGCGTTTTCTAAAGAAATGTGTCAGATGAAAGGCCTGGAAATCGCCGATGAGTAAAATATCGGTAAGGATGAATTTAAAGTTAGTCTTAAATCGGTACGCCAGTTTCTTTGCCGATTTAATCTTCTATTCGAAGAAGGACGACAAATAGCAATGTGAACACCAGAAGCAAACAAAGATAAACCGACGAAGTAGCAAAGGTACATCATATCATAAATTTATGACACAGGAATAGTTATTCCCTAGATCAAATTAGAAATCCCCACCATACAAGTTCAGCAGATTTTAATGAATGCATTAAGAAAAAAAAAAATATATGTATTGTCGCATTATTTCTTTGCCGATGAGTTTGAAGTTTATTATCAATCCATTTCATAACGACGGTAAAAAGTCAAGGACGGTTTTTATTTTATTCCCCACTTGCTTTCCTGTTAAGAATACAATTTATTTTCATTACTCGATATTTTTTCTTCAAAACACAAAAGGAAATACGCAGTATGTTTAATAAAGTTAAGAACAGTTTTTTATGCGATTCCAAGTCTATCTCTCGTCTACTGCAGGACTGACTTCTTTGCCAAGAATTTTCCTCATCACGCTACATATTTCCAGGATAAAAATTTTCTGTATTTCTATATAGATGATCTTACTGGGTTCTAGTTGGTAGAAATAATGCAACTGGTAAGGTATTATTCCTAGTGTACCGATCACTACAGACACAACTGCTTTATCTAGATACCAGAGTTCTTTGATCTCGTTTGACAGAGGTAAGTATTTATCTATTTCTTCCCTGACGTTTGTTTCTATGATTGCGGTTGTGGTACTGCGATGTTAATTAGGCTTTTACACTTTGATACTTTATGGAACAGTATCCGGTTGACTGTGATTGGCGTTCCGATCAGTTTCCAGTTTCAGAAAACTTTCCATTGTTCGTTGTCGATCAGTTTTCAGTTTCCAGTTTCAGAAAACTTTCCATTGTTCGTTGTCGTGTACACCTTGTGGTCAGAACTTGGTAGGGTTCAGTGTTGTTAATTAGTCACTTTATTTGCATATCCGCTGATGTATCGATGTCCTTGGCAACATTGTCGTTTTGTTGGAGATACTCGACAGGGCTAAGACAGGGCAGGGTTAAGACCGGCGAGTTCCGTGTACGTCCATATTAGGGTTTGAGATTCTTATAGCAATATTATTGCTATAAGCTTCTCAATACTCTTTAAAATCACCTACTAAAAAAAATTTTTTCCCATTGTCCTCGATCAATTTTTGCGTGTTTAGACCAAAGATTTTCTATTTATCTGTTATTTTCCAAGTAATATATATTTCATGATTTGTTGTTTAAAAAAAGTATATTACAGTTTTATATATACATAAGTGTTTTTAGAGAGTATGAAATGGTTCATGAATTTTTTAAATAACTTCTTCATTGATTACTGCATTGGGTAATCAATTTTCAAATTACAGGCAATTCATATTAGCATTTACAATTAGCAACATGGATGTATGTGTGTGTGTGTGTGTGTGTGTGTGTGTGTGCGCGCGTGTGTGTGTTATAGCGATAATAAATTTAAATAATAAGTAAAAATTAACAATAGATAAAAGATTTTACACTTTTTTTTTTAGGAAGTTAACGACAACATTTTTTATAAGGTACAGTGAACAAGCTCATCAGTTCAAGAAGCGTGACTATAAACATAGATGTGACAGTCGGGCAACCATCCAAAGAAACGTAACTCCTAGTCCATGCTGCATTAACAAAACAAAAACCAGCATTCTCATTAAGTACGCGTGCTGCCATAGCATTAATTAGAAACAATAGAAAAATTATTTAGTTGGATTACTGTAATTACAAAAGTTATGTATCGACGAGATAAAAAATGCATTTTTGATCTTTCTTTATCTCTTAACATGACATAAAAGTTTTGTACTGATTAAATAAATAATTTTTCAGAATTTTTACGTCAATAAATAAATCCCAAATAATAATTTTTGGCTATTATTAACTCATACAAATAATAAATGTGTCACCTATATCCTTCTCGAAAGAATACAGTAATACAAAGGTGCCCTCAACATTTAGACCGTAACAAGTATAGAAAATAAATTTTAATCGGATGCCAAGTATAAAATTCATACGCCTTAGTTATTGGAGCGAGTGAAATGACTAATGGCTTAAGATAAAGACGCCAAATAATTGCAACTCTGGCTATCGTAGGTTTCATTCACGGCAGACTACTTAGAAGGATTCCCTTCGTCGTAAGTTCTGTTACTATTATTATGTATGCTTGCTTACGGAATCACACTGCTCGCTGATTTCCTTACAATGAGAGTGACTCTATATCAAAAACAGCTTTTGTATAAATTTTTAATTGGATAAAGTTCCCGGTCTTTGTGGATTGCCAATCCTAAATTCCTAATCATTGAGCAAATTCCAACTGATTTCACTATATGCTATATGTCTCTTGACCCTGCTGAAAAACGATATCGTTTTTCTACAATATTACCTGTTATTATTAATAGCATCCATTTTGAAATATTTGAACGCATGCCTTGATTCATTATCCATCGATAAATTGTTAAGTCTTATTCTTACATTTCAATGACTGACTGCTTCTTTCGGATTTTCTCTAAAAGTTTACACGTTTCCGTAACCTATAACGATTCATTGTTTATTACTAGATGATAAAGAATTCGTTTAACTTGAGATGATAATTTACTCTTTCCTTTTATCCAGATTCGGGTTTTGAATGTTTTATTATTTTTTTAGAATTCTTTGAACGATCTAATAAGATATATTATATTTTTTAATTACATCTTTATCGACATATCATTTTGAATGCAATTATCAAGCAAAAAGGACTAAACAAAACGTAAATAGGTTAATTATCCCACACTCCTGAATGAAATTGCATACATAGATAGTCAAAGTGATATATTAATGCAATGGAATCATCTAATTAGTACAAGAATGTAGCTTTGAGTAAAAAAAAAACAACAAAAAAGGAAAAGAAGGCTTTTGGGAAGAAAGATAATAAGAAAAATAAGGCTTTTTTCCTCCCTTTTGGGAAGTTTGAATAACACCGAACATTATATTAAGTACATTACATTAAGTATCTTACCCATCTGAGAAACAAAAAATTACGTACCCTTTGAGTAAACTTTTGAGATACGGGAACCATGAACTAAAAATCTCTCTTGACCGGTTATGAAGAATATTAAATGGTATAATTATCCCATATATATAGAAATCAGTGTCAAATTTCAGGAAAACTGGAAATATCAAGCAAAAAGCAGGCTAATACACTTACATAAAATGTGTTTCCTTTTGTTAGCATCATGAAACATGAAAATCTGCAAAAATTCCGAAAAGAACAATTTGACCCGATTAGAATCCTTTCTCGTATAGCTATACAGTACAACTATATCGTACTGGGTATAGTGCATTACAGTTTTGCTGTACACTATAATTGTTATTTTCTTTAACAGAAAAAAGTAAATAAAAAAAATATCTAATAAAAAAAACTTAAGATTGAACATTTTAAGGAAAGCAACAATACGCAACAGAAATTACTGAAAATGGATGGTTGGGTTTTTCATTAATAAAAAACATAAAAACATATATGGCATATTGAAATTAATGGAGTAAATCAATAATTCATATCTCTACCTGAGTATGAAGCATGTAGAAATTTCAGTTTGTTTTATTTAAGACATAATAGCTGAGGATTTCAAATATTAAATTGGCTTTGCGAGTTTGTTATTTCAATACGTATGTTCCCCCGCGTTTAAAATAATTTTCAATGCAATTAGTTTCAACTGGAACCATCAAATAAATGGATATATACCAACCGCTGTTGGTATGTGTCTCGAAAATAGATGGACCCATTTGGGTGAAATTTGGCGCGATGATTTCTGTGTAAGGAGCATTCATTGGTCATTTCATTGTGGTCAAAAATTTGTCAAGGGAGCAGACAGCTGAAGATCTTACGGGTCACGTACCTCAACATTTTACTCATCGGGTTCCAAATTTTTTTCGCATAATTTAGTAATCCTTACGTAGCTAAGTAACCTTCTGCATGCTTTGCAATGCTTTTTTCATATTTGTCATTTCCGGACACAAAGTTACATTCTTGACTAATTAGATGATTCCATTACATCAGTAAGTTACTTCGGTCAAATATTCGGGGAATTTCATTCAGGGGTGGGGTTTAATAAGCCTATTTTTTTTTTTGTGTGTTATAGTTTCGCTTGATATCTTCAGACTGTATCAACCAATTTTTTTGAAATTTTTGAATGATGACATCTGAACATTGTCATTGGTATCATTTAATTTTAATTATTCTTGACCAAAGATATGGGGAGAAATGGCATTATGATTCCCGTTATTTCGCCGAAAAAGTTATGCAACTCTTTGTCAACTCATTCATTTGTGAACATAATGATATTTAGTTTTTTTATTATATTTAGCTTCTTTTTTTTATTTATATAGTATAAATTATGTAAAATATTTACCCAATATTTATTGATATATTACTACAACTTAAAATATTCACAAAAATATCCACGCCCTTTCTATTATTATTTTTTTTAACTTAGTGGTTTTGGGTTAACTTTACAAGTAAATTTATCAGAAAATAACCATAAAAGTTAAAAAACAAAAGATATATTTACGAATGTTTTTGAAAATTTTAATAGATCACTGAACCTTATTCTCACAGATTCTTTTTTAATTGTTTTTGTATCATTTACACTCTGAGGATGTACTTCGTACAGAAAAAAAATAATTAAACCAAATTAAAAATAAATTTTTATAACTTACCCAGAAAAACGTTCATGAGTTTTTAAGGGGGCTTTATCACCCACTTTCTTGGACAGTAAATCTATATTATTATTATTATTCATCGCCAGAGTAATACTCCAAGACCCGGCGTCTTGGACAGTGGTGACTCAACTTATAGAGAAAGTCCTAAGGGCGAAAAAGGACTTGGTGCTCTAACATTTGGTAAAGGAATGAACCAAAAGAGATGGTTGCCTATTTAGGCATAGAAAAAGGGTTTTGACCAGATGTAAACGGTTCCGGTTCAAACCCGTTGAAGAAAAGGGGGTGTTTATAGTGGGAAGTTCGTGACGGGAGGCCTACACACTGTTCATATATCCACTGATGATGAATTTTAATAAAAAAATTAAAGGTTTAAATATTTATATTTTAATAAATAAACAACTTTTATAAACATATAATGAATTTATTGAAATTTTCTTTACTAAACATTTCTGGTAAAGTATTGAAGTGGGTTCTGATTCATTTTATGACCACCACTAAAAGCTGTACTGTAATAAGTTTTTATTTGTTGTTAAGTAAAGCTGTATCCATTTGTTTGACGTCATTATTCGTAAACCTTCCAGTATTTATCATCCACCCCATTACAGCACACACATTATTGACTACCGTTCAATTTTCAAAACTTAAAAATGAATTTCATTGAGCTAGTACGATAAATTAACTGGAAAGAACCTGCAGCGTGTTTTTTACTTCATGAGAAACGTAATCACGAAATAATGTTGAAATTTAGCGACAATAACGATCATTAGCAATCGTAGGGAGCATCGGTTGTCAATAAGAAAGAATCCTTAAGTTCAATAATAAGAAAGAACCTGGTATAAATAGAAAGCCTACCTGGTATTGGATTCCTACCTGTGTAATCTTTTCTTACGACAGAAGTATAAGGGAAAATATTTGTTTTTGCAAATTCTGTAGGACATAATTTTTTAGCGACCAGAATAAGTGGTATAATTTTTAACAATTTAATTTTCTTATAAATAATTTTTTTATTAATTCTTCTCGTATATTTTTTTAATGATATAATAATTTTTTGTTCGTTATTAAAAATACACACACATCATTCTAATCCTATTTATTCATTAGCTTCAGTAAGTGAAAATTTAATATGTTAAAAAACCTGTTAAATTAAATTTAAACAGTTTATGGATTTTATGAGTCTTTACTTAATGTAGGAATAATTTTACTTTGTACAATTCGTCTTTGGAAAAGGGATTTTTGAAGAGAGAAAATTTTCCCTCTCGATTAATACGATAACTAGCGCACCCAAAGTATTACAGACAATTATTTCGGGTTAGTTAGTTAAGTTATAAACGTTATCTGGTTTAATTCAACTAATTCCACGAATAAGTTCATAATTTCTACTTTTCTACCAGTATACTTGAAAAAAAAAAACAACTATAAAATCAAGTATTTTTTGTTTTAGACGTCAACTGATATTTATTTCTAATAATTTTAATTCGTTTTTTAAATTAGCTTAATAATTGAAAAATGATTAATAGGAGTTTGTAGAGGTAGTTTTATTTAAAAAAACAACTATGAAAACTCTTATAAATGCATATAAATTTACTGTCTAATAAAAGTTCTACTTCCTTTTGAGCAGCTGGTTGTTCTGTTTTATCATAGTATTAAGCAGATGTTTTGTAAACTGCGTTGTTGAATAACGCGAGTTGTTAATATTACTTGACAAAGCTAACCGTTTAATCAAACGAAAAAGCAAAACCAGCTTTTGCTGGTTTTGCTTTTTCGTTATTTAATACTTTTAATAAATTAAAAGTATTAAAAATAGCATTACAGTCGCTTTTTTATACTGTGGGCTATAAAAGTATTTCAATAAATAAAATCCTTTTGTTTGGGACGTAGATTGCCACTACATCTACATGCTCTACTGACGTAGATTTTATTTAGTTGAACTTATAATTATACTGCTTGAAATTATTAAACAAAAGTAAAATATTCATTTCAATAATAATAATAATAATGTCGATCTCCGTGGCGGAGTGGTAGCGTCTCGGCCTTTCATCTGGAGGTCCCCGGTTCGAATTCCGGTTAGACATAACATTTATCATAGTTAAAAATTTCCGTTTGGGCTAATGACCATAGCAGTAGAGCCCATAATCTAATTTTAAAAAATTCAATAATCAATAGTAATTGAGTGTGAAATATATAGCCAGTACAAAAAATAACCATTCAATATTAGGTATAATGCAAACATTGTTTTAGGTATACTGGAATTGATGACTAAAGAAGAGGTGGACGGCTTCCATTACATCCTAATGTTATATTCTTTCTTGATTGTATAATTATACTTTGTAGCTAAACAGTATATTATGTAGAGAAAGTAATCGGGACAAATTTAGCATGTCGGGGGATTTTTCAGATTTTGATTCTCATGACCCCGTTTAAAAAAAAAATAAATATCACAATTTTAGCATTGAACATTCCAGAATGATGTCTGGACGTACATATAAAGTGATTCAGGAGGAAAGGGAAATAATTTGGAAACCGATTCTAGTATTTGAAACAATTAAAAAAAATCATACAACATATGTATATCCGAAAAAACTTTGTTATCAAGTTACGGCTAACCAAAAATTCCAGTTTCTCCTGTAAAATGAGGTTTTACTGAAATTTTTAAGGCGTTATATAAGGAGTAAACTTGATGAATTCTTATGTTTTTTGTTCTAAAAAATCGAATGATACAGGTTCCAGAACTCGTAGTTATGATGTTCAACGTAAAATAGAAAAATTCGGTGACGAGAAACAGATGTTTTTAGGTTTGAAGTATTAAAACTTTCTTAAATAACTGATAATTGCGTAAAATTTATTATCAAAACTTGTAAAGAATTTAATTATGAGAAAACTGATGTAATAAAGTTTATGAAAAAAGAATAAATCAATCTTTATTACCAAAAACAAAACAGAAAAAAAATAACAGAAAAAGTTTATAAATTTTTTTAAAATTAAAAATAGTTGTTTTTAGTACAATAAATTTAGATCTTTGAAAAATTAAATACTTTTAATGCAGGTACTTTGAATAAAAATTACTCACTGTGGTTTATGCTGTAGTCTATTAATTTACAATAAATGTTCGAAAATTCCTCAGTTGTCATCAACGTACTTTTCAATTCGTATTCTTACCTTTTCTGTCGCCAACCTAATAATATCTTAGCGTTCCTTGATGAAAACAGTAGCGTCGAGAATGCGAGCGATCAGTTCAACACGCGTGTCTCATTTTTCTTTGTTACACCGCATTCCATCCATCCCCAAAAACAGATGATTTCTGTACACGGGGAATTGGCGACATTTAATTTTTGCTATACTTGGTTAAGGGACTAGAAGAATTACGGACCTTTTGGCCCCCACAACTCAAAAGTTTACTCAAAAATACGTAATTTTTTCAAATTAAAAGTCGGCTTTATTAAGTTTTAACCGATTTTTAAAAATTTTTATTTATTTTTTTGGCTATATTTGCGTTCAGAATTAAATTCTCTACAAGTGTTGTTTCTAAATCTTCCGCATTTATTAGTCATTTAACAAAGCTATTGTAATATAAACCTACAAAAACTTGTTTTTCGACCCCGAAGTTTTGTATTTTACGTCGGATATCATAAAAACTGCTGGAGTTACAGTTCTCGGACTAGTTTTATCCTATTTCCCAGCTCAAGTTACATAAGAAACCATTAACTTTATTCCTTAATTTGGATCTCAAAAATTACAGTAGGGCTTCTTTTTATTACAAGAGCGAATTCTTTTGTTTGCCTTAAGTCGAAAACAAAGCGTTTCCAACCTATGTTTATATAAACTTTTTCATTATTTTCACCAGCAGAACATGTCCTGAACGTTTCTCCGTTTCTTCGTGGTACATTCTCTACATATACTAAATTTCCATGAATGTCGTATTACATTCTTAAGTCTACATCCTGTTGTTAACCCTAGGTGCATAACAATTAAAAATAATAATAATTTAGACAAATGTTATTTAGTAGTTGTGAAACACCTACAGATATTTTCAAGAATATTGTTATTAAAAATTACTACTATATGGACTACTCCCTTTATTAATAAAAATAGCGTAATATCTACCAAGATTTCTTAAATATTGACAAATTACATATTAAAGTTATCTTAAAGATCGATTGTAATTTTTGAATTGAGCTCGGTTCGAATTCTAGGATTTTTTTAAAGTGAATATTCATACAATCTTGCTAAAAATTAAGGTATTATACGAGAGAACTGTTCGGAAATTTCTTGGCCTGGCAAAGAATAAGATTCTTCAGAATGTTTTTTAAAATAAACGTAGTCAGTCACCTTTCAATTCAATACACTTTTACCATGAATTTTCAGCTTTCTAATATACTCACTATAAGGTGATTTGTCCAGCTGTATAAAATAAGCAGTGTGTCAGCTTTAACCTCATCATTTGAGGTGAATCTTCTTCATTCAGCAAACCATTTCATCAAGTTTGGAAAGAGGAAGTAATCGCTGGGAGATAAATACGGTATATACAGCGCTTGTAGAAGGTCATGGAGTTTTTTAGTAACAACCCGAGATGTGTTATGAATCACACATTTCATTCATTTTCGTTATGAAAAAATACTTTCTTTTTGGCGTTTAGGATAATTAGGATCCTTCAATTGGTCAGTAGTGAAGGGCTTAATACTCGTTATTTCCAGGTAGTCTATGATCAGCACACCACGATAGTCCTACAAAAATCGTAGTCAGGACTTTTCAAATGGAACTGTTTTCGCTTTCTTCGGCGAACTGTCACATGCTTCCTCTCACTATTTGGACTGCCGTTTGATCTCTGTCGTGTATGAATGAGTTTTGGTCGACTGTTAACAAACGCGAGATCCATCGAGAAGAAAGCTTTTTCAAATACAAAATATCATGTAAAATGTAGTGAAAACGGTCTATGGAGATTTTTACAATGTCAGCAAACTCGCAGACCTTTTTGTGGATTTCTGTGACGATTTCGTCGGGTCGTAATTCTTTTGGGAGTTTTGAGTGTTCATCATTTTGAATGGATGTATGACCACGTTTAAATTCAGCAGCCCACTTTTTTATCGACGAAAGCTAAAGGAAAGAATCTTTTAAACTGAACGCTAACTCTTTTTGTATGTCCTTCGAGGTTGACTTTTTTAAAACAAAGTACTTTATAACAGTTCGAACTTAAATTTTATCAAGACTTGTTTGCTTTACTTGATCGCCATAAGCAAGCGACTAAACGCACGCATTTAAAACTTCGCTGCACGCCATCTAAAGGATCATAGGCCATCTACAAATATCATAGTCCCTTTGGTCATATTTGCGCCATCTCTATTACCCGTAATTTATTTGTGTTAGGCCAAGAATTTTACAATCGGCCCTCGTAATATGTTTTTTATAATGAGAATATTAAATTTTTTGTACACATTAAGTATCCTCAAACAGGTTAAGATATAGAAAGTATAAGATATTTTAGAAAAATCCCTTTTTAAATTTAAAGCATTTCACAATATTGCTGGTGGTTAAAAAAAAAAGAAAATATTTAATTAAAACAATATTAATTCTTTTAAAAATAACCCATTAAAAACTATAGCAATCAGAATCGGTGTAAGATAGCTGCTACGAGAACGGTATACATGCATTACGACATGAAATTTGACATGCAAAAACAAAACTTTTTTTTATAAATTAACTATTACTTTCATTGACTAGGCTTATTTTGATCATACCTTTTTTATTTTATAGAGAAAGTTATTTTGTTAGCCCCGTTGTAACTTTTTCCCACGTAACTTAAACTGAAAAGTTTTTAAACGAAATAAAACTAATCTAAAAAATCTACTTTAATAAAATCGTTCCTTGTTTAGATTTTAATATTTTTTAAAGTCTGCACCAAATTAAACATTTTTACAATATGGCAACCCTTAATTTTGCTCCGACTTCAAAAAGTAGAAATTTAAAAAAGAAATGAAACAAAAAACTTTTTTTATTATTTTCTACAGTTTTATTAAATCGTTTTTTAAATGTAATTTATTTTACAACGCTTAGTTGTTTTTTCACATGACTGAAGATTAGTTTAAAATGTACTAGATATGTTTAAAAGATTAGTTTAAATGTATATTTTGATAATATCCTTTTTTGTTGTTTTGTAAGCTTAGTATTGGATTATATCATGATATCCAATTATATTACACCAAAAAATCAGTTTAAAATCTGAAATTAAAATAATAATTTAAATTCCCGCATTACAGAGAGAGCCTTACCTGTAATCCTCTTTTACAAGGAAACATGTAAAATAAAATAAAATTAATTTAAAAGAAAAACGTGACTAACAATTAAATAATAAATTTATTAATCTTCTTTAAATTTTAACATTTTGAAATCGATTTCAATTTAAGGGTTAAAATTTCGTAATACTTACTTCTTTTTAACTTAATACAGACTTCAAAAAGTTGAAATTTAAAAAGGAATTGAAATTATAATATATTTTAATTTTGAGAAATTTCCCTTTTTTACACGACTGCCCAAAAAGGAGTAATGTATTTAGGGTGTTATGTATGTATGTTATATATGTTTGTTTGTTTATTTGTTCCTTCATTTTTAATATATTTAATAGTCAATAACTTTGTTAAATGACTAAAAAATTAGTAAATTTTATTACAAAAACTTGTAGAAAATTTTATTCTGAGAAAATTTATTTAATAAAGTTTATGAAAAACAAAAAAATAAAAAATTTATTTACTAAAAATAAGAAAACTAACTTTTATTAATAATAAACTTAGCAAAACAATCATGAATCTGTAAAACTTAAAAACAGCTTTACACAGTACAATAAATTTAGACCTTCGAAACATTAAAATATTTTTAATTTATCTTTAAGAAATACTCACTCTGGTTTATATTCTAGTAATTTATAAGATGAATACCCAAAAAGGAGTATAATATGTTTAGGTTGCTATTTATGTATGTATGTTTGTTCAATTGTAGCTACTCAACGGCTGAACCGATTTAGATGTATGACCGCGCTGGAATCCTTAGGTTACCGGGATTGTCATAGGCTATATATACATTATTTTTTTTTAATTTGAAAAAAATTGTACTTGTACCATAAAGAAATGTTCATCCGCACGCTCTTTAATTATCCTATATTAGTAATTATATTAAAGAGCAATGTTTTGTTTTTGGCTGTCGTTCTTTTTTTAATTTTTAATATTTATTTCTTGTTAATTCAGTTTTGTTGTTATTATTTAAGTTTATTCTATCCGATTATTTTCACGCAATTTTAATAACTGGACTTCATAAAAAAATTTGGATCAACCGTCTGTCAATTATTTCTTTATATTGTCATATACCTACCCGTTTTCACTTAATGCTTCAATGAATCTCTTAATAACTATAAAGAAAATCGCTGTTACCGTTCCAGAGTTAAAATTTTACAAACAAGTACACAAGTTAATCAAAGTGACACGTAAACAAACAACTCTCCTCTCGAAGTTAAAGAAATATATAAATATTAATTTAACTCATTTTATAAATCATATTCGTCTCGATTTTATTATAAATGTATTGTTTTCAAAGAAGTATTTTTATATTTTTTATTATTTTTTAAAAATATTTTCTTACGATAGGATTGGGAAGTCTAGCTTTCCCCCTATACGATACTTTATTTCTACGGCTTAGAATACTGATTGCGAGCTCTTTGGCATAGACTTTGCATATATGTGGACCTGCATGACAAACATCAGCAGTCTCGGTCCTTCAGTTAATTGTGAGTCATTGTTTAGTGCAGTCGTGTTTTCTTTTGTGCGCCGAAAAAATGCTTAGTTTAAAAGTTAAGCAACATGCCATTTGAAATTTTTAGTAAAATTGAAAAAAATCAACAGATTTATTTTCAAATCTGTATTAAAGCTTACTTGCGCGTAAAACTACTTGTCTCGTGCATATTTTTTTGAGTGCCGCAAAAGATTCAATGAAATATGTCAGAAAGTGGAAGCCGATGAACGTCCTAGACTACCTTCCAGTTCAAGAACCGAACAAAACGTAGAAAAATTAGCCGGATTGTTCTAAAAGACCACAGATTCAGTGTCCGAATGATAACTAAAGTCGTGAATATTGACAGTCAATGATTAGAAAATTTTGTGAGGGAATCTCAACATGAAAAAGGATTTGTGCCAAGTTGGACCATAGGGAATTCATGCCAGAATAAAAAAACGCGATAAAGAAATTTGCGCAGATATGCAGCCGCAGCTTGATGACCCCAACCTTTTCCAAAAAATCATCATTTGCGACGAAACCTGGATGTTCCACAATGATTCTTAAATGAAGTAAATATACTAGAAAACACCGATATTACCAAGAATGAAAAAAGTTTGTCAAAATTCATGCTCATTTTTTTATGTTAAAGGCGTCATTTTGAAAGATTGGATTTCAGAACCTACAATAGAAAACCAACGTTACTATAAGAAAGTTTTCACAAACTGTGAAAAAATGATTTCATTGTTCATTAGGGATTGCCCTAATGAACACAGTGTAATGTGAGCCCTGCTCACATAACACTGTGTGAAGGAGTTTTTTTACCTGGAAACACATTATTACAGTGGAATATTCCCCATATTTATCAGATTTGGCATCACGTTTCATTTTTCTTTTCCCTAAAATTAAATTTATACTTAAAGGAAGTAACGTTTTGGGTCAGTTGTGTCACTTTGTAAAAATGGAAATGGGGACTATATTGAGAGGAAAGAGCGTTAGAATTGAAATACTTATAAATTAATGTTAGTTATTGTATCATTCTGTTTATTTAATTAATTCGCACCGCTTTATATTAACCATTAGGTTTATATTTGACCATTACATGGAAAATTGAGTTTCGAAAAGATTACCACATCCTCAGCGCGATTATTAATTTAATTTTTCTAATGTTTAAAAAGATATTCTTAATGTTTTCAAAATATACAGTTATAATTTATTTCAAATATCTTTATTTTTATAATTAAAGTTAATTCGATTTAAAATTTTATATCCACGTATGTATTATTTATATACGGAGTTAATATAACTTAAGAAAATAGAAAAAAGTAAGAAAACCATATTTAGTATCCAGCTGTCACTGACAAGGTCCTAAATAGGAAAGTTGCTAATTAAAGGAGAAATTTCCATGAGATCATTCTGTTAATTTTAAATATCATTCGGCTTCATTTTTTAAGTTTTCAGATATACGTAATATAATTTTATACCCAAAAATTATATAGATTAGAACATTAAAACTACTTATTTTTAATGTATAACATGAAAACATTTAACAAAAATAAATAAACTGTGTATTTTTTTTTTTAAATAACAAATTGGTAATTTCTTTGATAATTTCATACCAATTTAGAAAAAAAAAATTTACATTATTTGATAAAAATAATCAGTGTGATACTACACTGTCTTCTGGTAAGAAACCTGAAAATTACCATAAACTTAGTTTTACGTAAAAAATATTGTAAACAATAATTAATTATGAATTTACCTACCAGTACAATAAATTTAAAAAAAATATGGACACCACATGACTTCCTTGTACGCTATTAAATTACATATACATATTTTTTTACAATCGGAGGTTAATAATTATTAATAAATCAACATATTTAAATTTAAAAAAAGTTTAAAAAAAATTAGTTAAAAAATTTAAAGAAATTTGTTTACAATCAGAGGTTAATAATTATTACTAAATCAATATATTTAAATTAAAAAAAAGTTAAAAAAAAAAGCAAATGAAGTTGGATTCGAACCGATGTGCCTTCCCCTTGTACGATCCAAATATTTCATTAATTAATATTTTATTTCGCTATAACTCAGGAAACAATGAAAGTAAGTACCACTTATGATATATTGTTGAAAAACTCTCAATCAGGGCTGATTATTGCAATTAAGAAAAAGTCCAAAATCCAATTTTTTTTTTGGATTTTGGGGTTTTTGGGCACTTTTGGTTCAGTCGATTGCAATCAAAAGGGGAGGTGCACAACTAGATATTACAGTCCTAAATAAAAAATTTCAACATTCTACAACTAATCGTTTTTTAGTTATGCGAGATACATACGTACGTACGTACAGACGTCACGCCGAAAAAGTCAAAATAGATTCAGGGATAGTCAAAATGGATATTTTTGTTGAAATCTAAAAACCGAAATTTTTCGCAATCACAATACTTTCAATACTTCGTACAAGGAAATAAAAATTAAATATTTCTAATTTTATAATAATAATATTAATTATAAATAGAGACATTCTTAGGTAAAAGAAGTCATTATTTCTATTTTTTATACAAAGTCTCCCATAAGTTTGCATACATAGAATACATAAAAATAAATAATAATAATAAATACATAAAAATAAATAAAAATTGTTTTTATAAAAAAAAAAAAAAATTTTCTGAAGTATGGAAACTTATGGGACTGTATAATTTTATCAATTTTTTTAATGAAATCTAATTTATAAACCCATTATAAATATCAGAGAAACATACATGATGTATTAAAATTAAAATAATTAGCAGTTTTCTCTCTTATTAAACATGAAAAAAAGTGCTTTGCTGAAACATTGCCAATCATTTCATAAATATTGGGATCAAAACAACGATACTGCATCTCAAAGAATAATAGAAACCCCTTTTTAATTATTTTAGAATCTATAACCTTGTATATTTCCGTAAGTTTTTCAAGACATGATTATCATATTAATGTTTTCATAAATTTTCTGGTGTATGCTTTTAATGCAGTTATACCTCTCCCTCATTCTCTCTCTCTCTCTCTCTCTCTCTCTCTCTCTCTCTCTCCGGCTCTTTATATACATATATTTATTTATAAAAGCGCTTGGAGGCCCGTAAGTATCGAAAACATGAAGTTACTGCGTTATGATGTAAACAATACTAGGAGGTTTTTATACTTGAAATGATTCATATTTTCAAATGTAAAAATTCTGTTAACAGAACCGATATTAATGATTTAAGTGGTGTATATGTTATTATAATTTAATATATTTTCTCTGATTTAACTGGAATAATAAACTGTTAATATATAGAATTAAATTTTATTGTGTAAATAAATTTCTATTTAGGTATTTGTATAATTTTTTTTTTATTATTTATCAAAGTTCCAGCTTGGCTGAATAATAAAACCAGTCTAATATAGTTTAACCTATGATTAAGTAGGTTATCTTTTCAATTATACTTGAGAAAGCTTCGAATTTGAAGCGAAACATCGCTTTATTTTTTTGTAGTTATTTTTGTATAATAATATAAAATAATTGTGTTGCCTAAACAGTTATACAGTAAAATATTTTTTGTCTGTTTTATATATATATATATATATATATATACAAGTGATATTAAGTATGGAAACGACTTCATATTTTCATACTGAGAGATACTAGGAAATAGAAACAAGTACGGATCTACATAGTTAACAAAATGTAAAATTTTACAGGGAAATCGTTTCTCGATAAATCGTTTTTTTTTTTTTTTTATTTTTAATCAATCAAATTTGCAAAACCAAAAAAATCGCGGTAGTAATAAATCGAAATAAAACGTCTCGGAGTAAATTTTTCATTTCGTATTATCTTCAGAATAACATCCGATAACAGAATTTTAACGGTTAATGTTAGAATTAATGGCCCAAATACTAATAATAACAGCCTTTACAATAATAAATAACACTAATAATAATACATAATAACCAATAATTTGTAACAGTAGTACAAACTAAATGGTTAAGTCAACTGATATTATACTTTAATTACCACAATATTTAATTTTAAAATTTAGCTAAATGTTTTCGGTCTTCTGCCTGCTGACGGTGTCCTAATCTAAAGTAATATCCGTTTATAACTTGTGTACCATGTTTGGTGATTTACGTACAGATTCGTCAACTGCACGACTTTTCAAGTCGTCATTGTTTACAGGTTTTGTTTTGTAAACATTTTAAGTAACCCCAAAAATAATAATCTAGAGGAGACAGATCTGGAGACCTGGCAGACCATTCTATGGCTCATCTACAACCTATCCGATGATGTTAGCTCTAACCTATCCTTTCCTTGCCCTTAGACAATAGTAAGCTGGTAGAGCCCATCTTGTTGAAACCATAAGTTATCTAATTGTTATCCAATATTTTCCTAGATATTTGGTAAAATCCTATCGGCTAACAAGTTGCAATAAGCATATCCTGTAAGATTTCCATCTAAAATAAAAGGCCCTTTATTATTAGAAATATCAGCTGAATATTTCTTTCCTGAATTAACGAAGGAAAGGAAAAACTTAACAAAAGCAAACAGTAATAATAATAATAATAAATAATCGTACAAATGGTAAAATTAACTATCATTGACTATATCAATTAACTACAATTGATTAATTTTTATTATGGAATTTCACTGTTATTTATGCCTTGAAAAGAATCAAGTCCTGCTTTTATAACATTTGTATTGCTAATTAAATTTATAGGTTAAGATTACATATTAGATTAGTATTCTTCTCCTTCTTCACTGAAAAGGCTTTATAAAACCTGTTTTGGTGTCCATCTTTTTAGTAATCTTCCACCATCTCGCTTTCCACCTGGATGATAGTTGAAAGCAGCTAACATTAGCCGTTTATGTAACATCTTGTCAAAGCGATCACATCATCTTTGTCTTAATTCTATTATTTTTTTATGTAAATGTTAAACAGTCAATTCACTTTTGATTTTCTCATTCCTCATTCTATCTCTTAAACGAATCTTTCAAGAAAATGGATATTTTTGAAAATTAAATATTCTTATGAAAAAATGACTTAAAAAATAAATTTATTTATAACTTTTAAATAGAAAAAAAATATGCCATCAATGAATACATCTACAAAATTTATTTTTTAAGATCATATCTTGCAGATGAGCTCCGTCTCTACAGTCAACGGAGTGAAAAACCTCTACGTGGCTCGATGCAATATTTCTACAGAAATTTCAAGAATTGCTGTTCGGATCTTGGATTTTAATTCTTCTAACGTAACAGGTCGATTATTATATACTTAGATTTTAATATGACCCCAACAGCAGAAATCGTATACCGACAGATCAGGAAACCCGAGAGTCCATGAAATATCACCCACCATTTCTCGAAATTAAACGGTTGCCAAACAATGGCGTTCAGCAGCTATCGATATTTGTACCGTGTGTGTTGCTGATCCATCGTATTGAAAACAAGCATTGTTAATAATTTTTCAATATGGCGATGTATCGATCTGATTTGACTATTGAGGCCATCTTCGTTTTAAAAAAAAAAATAAGGGCTTATTTTTCCATATGATGAGAAGCACACTGTATGGAAACCTTGCTATTTTGTAGCGGGGGCTGGTGTAGCTGTGTAAGATTGATTCTCTTATGCCCAGAAACAAAAAATTTATTATAAAAAGGCCATTAAGGTGGAAATGGGCTTCATTCAAAATCCACACTTTGTTAACAAGTTTTGTCCTCGTTTTTCTTTACAACAATTCGTTCATAAAATTGATGGCGCATTATGTGATCGTTCGGATTCAGTTCCAGGACGATTTGAAACTTCTGAAAAAAAGTCCTGCAACAGTATTCTTCAAACGTTTGAACTATGCGACACTGCATAACGACAAATTGTAAAGACACTGGTTGGCAACAAATTGAATGGTGTAGGCTTCTTACGACAGCAACTCGAACAATTTCGATATTGTCTGACGTACGAACGGTCCACACACCGCGTGGAGATATTTTCATTGCTGAACCTAATTTCCTAAAAATTACGTATCCATGTGTTAATTGCATGTGCTGACGTTACTCGATTGTGGTGTCCTAAATTAAAGTGGCGGCAAAATTCTCTACGCACAGCCTCTAACTTGTCCTTATTTTTATAAAAACTTCGATCGAAAAGGCACAACTCACTCACTCTTAAGTATCCATCATAACTAAATGGCAAGATGGCGTGAGCTGGCTTCTATAAGTTCTCAAGTGCTGACACTCGCCAAGACTATCAACGCAAATTTCAAAATTTCCCGTTTGCCTGAATCACCCTTTAGTAATTGTATATAAATACATGAGCTGAAATTTTGTCCCTCACCAACTGCTGTATCTAGTGTTCTAGTCATTGTATTGTACTAGTCTGTTGTGTTTGCATTTTATAGACAAATATGTCACGTTATTAGTAATCGGATGATGTCATCTAACCCACCGGGTTGGTCTAGTGGTGAACTCGTCATCGCCAATCAGCTGATTTCGACGTCAAGAATTCTAAGGTTTAAGTCCTAGTAAAGACAGTTACTTTTATACGGATTTGAATACTAGATCGTGGATACCGGTGTTCTTTGATGGTTGGGTTTCAATTAACCTCACATCTCAGGAACGATCGACCTGAAACTGTACATGACTACACTTCATTTACGTTTATACATGTCATCCTCATTCATCCTCTGAAGTAATACCTTACGGTGGTTCCGGAGTCTAAACAGAAAAAACAGGATGGTATCACCTGGTTAGATAGTACAACAAACCCCGCTCGCCCACCCACCTAAGCCAGGGGACAATTCGGTTGACAAAGATAGGGGCAAACCTTCAGCTCACTTAGTGTACAACCATACAAGCTTCATAAAAACCTCATTTTAACAAACTTTTATTATTATTTTTTGTTTTATTTTATATTATTTTTTTTATGAACCCATGATTGTGTATTTCCGGGTTCTGTTTTTTAGATACATATGCATGTTTCTACACACTTGAAACTTGACCTATTTGTCAGATACGTCATTATCAAGTTCTTAAGACACATTGCTTCCACGCTATTTAAGGTGCTTTTCTGCAAATACTTTACCGTCTAATTATATTTTTAATCTTCTTGGATACTTTCCTGAAGAATCATCATTTTGTTTGTTTTTTATTCAATGAAATATCCGAATATTAATTATATACAATTCTATTCAAAATAAACACCGTTCTTTGTAACTTTTTTTACTTTTTTGTTTAACAGCTTTGTCGACCTCATACATTAATGAGTTTATAAATTTATCTTAAAAGAGCCGCACACGTGAGTCGACAAGTGAATTTCATGTTTGAAACATGTCGTCCACATATATTTTTTATAACAAGGTCAGCATCTTTAAGAATTACCTTGTTTATTGGGAATGCTTCTGACAATATAAAATCTATCTCTAAAAAGATTGTCATTTAGCATTCACAGATCGTAAAACTAATTTTATTGACTTAATCAAATAGCTATTAAAATTCAAATTATTCCAAGTCAAAGAAAACTTCAGACTTATTATAAAAACCGGAAAACTGGAATATAATTTTACTCACGAATTGAATTCCAATTAGTTTTAATTTTATATCAAATTAAAAATATCTGTATTTATCCATAAATTCTATAACAATTGATGAAAGTATATGCAAATTTGTATATCCTCAACGTAGAGAAAAATGTGTTAAGTATATCGTAAGAGTTGAGAGTAGTAGTACTTAAGGGAATGGACTAGAGCATTCTATACTGCTAATCTTTCACCTTAATACATTGTATTTATTTAAAATTTATAATGGAGAAAATATTTAATTCATAAATATATTAAAATCTAGTCCAGCTAAATCTTATTCATCCTCGCTTCCCAAAGAAATACTTCAGAAATTTTAGAAATTCTTAGCCGGTCAAGCATTTCTTGAACGCACCATGTGAACGTTATGGTTGTCTTTAACTAGACCCCTTTTTTGTTTATTAGCTATCAAAAACTTTACTTGTTTGTTTTGTTTAATGGTAATTTTTAATTTATTAATCAATATTTTAATAAGAAATTTTTTCTTTGTAATTTTATACAATAAATTTGTTCATCCAGTGTTCACTTATCGATTTAAAGCAGGTCAAGAAAAATTATATTCCTTCCATTTCAAACAGCATTCCCCATCTCTTACACCCAACTGCATCAGATTCTCTTGTAATCTTCTACTACTACTACTACTACTTTTGTACATACTACTACTACTACTACTACAACATGCAATGCAACTTAAAATAATGCATTTAAATTATTCTTCTTTAAACTTTATAAGTTAACGCAAGAGATAAGAAAAATTTAATACAAAATAAATAAGTTGTACCGGGTAAAGATTCCTATTGAGATGGCAATTATATAATTTGTTCAGCTCTCTAAACATAAAAGAATGAAACGAAAGATTTTTGTTTGCTTAAATATGCCAAACTAAGGCACAAGTGTTGAAGACATTGATTTCTGAGGAATTTTTTTATTAAGATCGTTTATGGAAAAACTAATGTTACTATTACGTAAATAATTTTACAGAAAAATATGAAAACAGATAATAATAATATCGATTTTAAACATTAAATTTTGATTCAAATATTACTTTCAGTTCTCTAATGTAATGGGAGAGTAATAAATTAGGGATTTTAGAAATTAAAAACATTTTTTACTTTCCCAGCCTATCTATATACTCGTATATGTTACTATTGTAGCTGCAGCTATAACGGTAAAATATATAAATCGGTAAAACAAAAATCTAAAAGGAATTGTTCTGTTTTTAAGCTTTTACCTTAGGAAGACATTAAACGTTTTTTTAACAAAAACATAATTATAAATAAATTGTAAATAATCTTCGAAAAACGTTTTTCATCCAATGCTCCTTACTCCAAAAAATCTATAGACAGACGTTTTGGGCAAATGAATATGTATGTTGGCCTGTATTTAGTCTTATAACTCTGGACCTCGTTGACTGATTTTCTTCAAGCTTGGTAGACTGGTCCTAGCTTAATGGAAGTTTTTTTACACTTATATTTTCTAAGCCGATGGGTCTTCAAACCATTATAAAACCTTTTGCCATTCCACTCCAGAAGTTGTAAAAAAAATGCTTAAAAAAAATGTTTATTTTATATTTAAATCCATCTCGCAAGTTACCCCACTTCATTTAAACTGTAAAAATATTAATTTTTTTGTAGCCCTTACTATTTAGTATTTCTTGAAAAGAAAATTGGCCAAAAATGTTCACCTCACCCCAGAAAATTATAACTTTGTTTATTTAGAATTATGACTGTATCTTTGTATTTTTCAAACAATATTAAAAATTAATTTAACGTAAATGCTTCTCCTTGACTGTGGTAACCTCAAAATGAATTTTTTTTTTCAAGAAAGCAAAACACTAACATTCAGCTTTCATTAAGTCCTCTACAAGTGAACAAAAAATCAGTATTATATTAACCTTCGTATCAAAAAATTATAAATAAATATTTTTAAATAAAAATTGTAAAAAGAGGAATTGATTATAATTTTTCAATAAAAAATAATTATTTTATCATAAAGATACAAATAGAGCTTCAAATAATTGAATTGAAAAAACGTTATAGCTAAGCCAGAAAAAAATTAACTGCATAACTTGATTGGCCGGCGTAGGTGGGAAAGTTATGCAATTTATTGCTGGTTTTTTTTTTGTTTGATGAATTAATTCATTCCTGAAGCTTTGGAGCTTGTTCGTGGGAATATGGAAAATGCCATGCCTGACCGGGATTCGAACCCGGGATCCCTTGATGAAAGCTCGAGACGGAGCTACCACACCGTCGAACTGCATCTTAAACAATACATTTTGATATACACACAGGTTAAGTGAACCACAGAGCTAGGTTAGTTCTAAATTCCGTCAATATTTCGTTAAACGGTAAGTATGATATGTGTCTTGAAATCAAATGGATATTTTAAAGATTTTTTAAAATAAAAATATATTATGAACATTTTATTATATATTAATACCTTCGGTAACTGATTAATATAGTATGAATTGATCTAATCTTGATTTTTTTAAATTTTTTGCCACTTCTTTAATGATGATTTTATTGATTTAGCGGTCACTTTTTTATATGCTGATGTTAGATTACACAAAGGGATTTTTTTAATTTTTGAATCAGGTCTGTTATCTAGCTTCGCTAACCAGCACAGATCATATAACTTTTGGTGTATGCGGACTAAATTATATTTTCATGTTTGTATTTTTGTAATACATTATGTACCATAAATAAATGTTTAAAATAAGTAAAAACAATTACTGGAAAGTATTCGGATTATATTGTGTAAAATCAGAAGTCAGCATGGCAAATAAAAAATACTGACCATTCTAATAGTTTATCAACAAAAATTAAAACATATAATCTTTCAACATAATTAAATATGGAGTATTCATATATCTTCTATATATATAAAAATGAATGTTTCTTTGTCCCGTATGCGTTCCTATCCCATTTATCCGTTTGCGGTGAAACTTCGGTGAGTTTTTGTGCGCACGCCCGCGAAGGTATCTGAATTAGTTTGGATTCGCTAGATGGCGCTGGGATGGAAATATTAAGAAAAATTTAATTACATAATAACTGTCTGAGGAAGTCGATATTGACATAGACAACGATCGATATAGACAATAACAATCGATATAGACGATATATCTCGATATATACAACTACATTAAATTTAGTAAAAGAAGATTTAGGTTATTTATTTATACTTTTTTTCTTTGTTTTAATTTTTTGAGTTGAAGTTTTTCTGTTTTTTTTTATGAGTTTAATGAATACAGAGGGGCCAAGGGTGCAGAGCCTCCTAGTTAGATGGGAAGGGCAATGAAGGGAACCTTGACTGGCTAAACATCCCTGATCGCGACGGGGAAACGCAAGTAACCATATAGCGCCAGCGAAGCCGCGACGGGTCTGCTAGTCAATAAATAAAAAAATATAAAATACTTTATTATTAATATAAACAAAATTAAAAAATAAATAGCTTAATTAACAAATGTCTTTATTTTATCATGTTGTTTTAAACAAGGCACTTTATTTATACAACGTAAGTTTACTCAAATGGTGCGTCATTAGCCGGCTTGCATTCAATATTTTTTGTTAAGAATATCTTTTATTTAATTTGTTAGTGAGTGAATGTAGTACGGTACGTTCAATAAGGATAGAATATAAACATGCAATGAAATTGAAACAATACTACGAAGTGCAATTATATTAATACCAAAATTCTAAGCACATATAAATACTTTTATTCAGTTTATAGTTAATATGGTGCCAAAAATTGAGATTCATGGGAAAATCAGATATTATTTATTCAATAACTAACACAGCTGAGGAAAATTTTATTCACTTTCATAATTACAGTTGTTAAAATGTATAATCCATTTTTTTGTTAAAAAAAATAATACACTAACTAGTTTTTAATTATGGGTATTTCATCGTTTGCGGGAGTACTATTAACAGTATTTCTCATCAAAACGATAGTTGTATCATTAGAAAAATAGCAAATGTTCCCTTGAATTCGTTAAGAGACCTCCAGTTTATAAATACCATTCCTATATATGATGAAAAAAATGGGCTCCATTATTGTTTCCTGGCGGATATCATATTTAAAATTCAGATTAGAGCTAATAACTACATTCAGTATAATAATCGAGACCTTGTCAAAGAGAAAAATTTCAAATGCTAGATAATAAATTATCTATTTCCAACAAAAAAACCTTTTTTGGAATGTTTCCTTCACTTTATGAATCAAATCTTACTAATTTTGGGTTGAGAAAAACGAATATGACAAAGAAAATTTTTATTACATCTAGTTTCTCTGATATAGAATAGGTGGAAGTATTTTATTTTAACGGATTAAGAGAAAATGATACATTTGAATTACATATACCAATAACATAGAAAGCCTATTTGACATTTTTTTAATGACAGTTACATTCTAAGAGTTCTTAACTGATGGAAGAATATCTAGCAGTTGGTTGGATCTGAAGAAAATCATGTGGTGGCTTCATGAGATCGTTGTCTTTTGACTTTCCTCTTGTAAGTGAGTTCCGGAACATCCCTACACACAGACCAGCTGTAATCCGCAAGCATTGTTTAATTACAATGGCCCTGATATCTTTATTCCATTACAGAAATATCCTGATGGAATCTTTCTCCGTGTTCATCACTGATAACTCCACAACTAGGAGGGAAAAAAGTTCAGGATAAAAAATCACGTTATATTCAAGCAGATGACCTACAAGAGATCTTAACACTAGCGAGAAAAATGTCGTTCCAGAGCCTTCAGAGACCCAAAAGAGGTTCTGCTTCCACCTCTTCATATAAAGCATGGGTTGATGAAATCTTTTGTCAAAAGTATGAACCGAGAAGGACAGGCCTTTTAAGTACTTAAGAGACAAATTACCCACATTAAGCGATGCAAAAGTAAAGGAAGGTATTTTTTTTGGGTTACAAATTCGATAACTTGTAAGGATCCTATGTTTGACCGAATTATGAAGGGGAAAGAAAAATAAAAGGGAATAGGTAGCTTGCTACCTTTTCTCTTTTCAAGAGTACAGCGATGACATTTAGATCGCCACAGATTTTCCACTTGTGTTCAGCATATCTGATTGAGTTTAGGAGGATTGCCATGTTTGCACAAGTCTCCTTCATGCGAACTACATGACCAACAGGAATAGAAGGAAGACAGTTGCCGTTGTGAAGTAATACAGCTTTCAAACTAAACTTGGAGGAGTCTATGAATAGCATCCAGTCAGTTGGATCATGGTTCAGATTCCAATATTTCATCAAGACATTAACGTGGCAGCAAAACAAAGAAATTGTGTTTTTCTCAAAAAAAAAAAAAGAAGCAGATCCCTGACGATGTCTGTACTGTGAGACTCTGACATCAAGTTGGAGAAGATTCCATTGCTATACTCTAGAAGTTCTGCCTTCTACAAATCAAGGTCTTGAATGATGCCACTCAATTCCGCTTGACTTAGTCTGTGCGGTTTATTATCTTTTTCGTCAAAATCAGTTTCATGGGATGTGGAAGGCTTGTTGGGTTCTTCTTCTTCCACACCATTATTTTCTATTTCAAGCTCATAATTTTATGGTGGAGTAGGAACTGATAAACTACGTGAATGTGGAGTAGGTCGATTAGCAGATAGAAGATTAGAGTATTGAACTGTTACTCTTTACTTCATTGACAATCTTGCCTTTATAGGTGGAGTCAAGGAGAAATAGCAGTTATCTGTAAGGTTTGTAGGCTGCCGCCAAACCATGGGCACAGCAAAAGCCATAGATCGATTTTTATTTTTCAGCCATTCTCGTAGTATAACTGAACAAGAGTTGCAACATATATGTGGAACCCATGACTTACCCTGGTCCCCTACCTTCATACCAAAATAATGCTGATAGGAAGTCTTCACAAGAGGCGTCAGATTACGTTTCTGTGAAGGAAATGTTATTTCTCCACAAATATAACAAAAATTATTCACCGAACACACATTTTCGTGGCATTTTGATGTAACAAATTTTTCACTTCTAAAGCACTCGAAAACCAAAAATTCTGCACTAATTACAACACAAACAATAGAAACTCACAATCACAAGAACAGTAATAATATGTATAATCTACAGTTGGAAAACGTTGTTTTTTATCATTTAACAGGTGTAACAACTCCAAAAACAAATTTCCACCAAATTAAAAATGTAGATCGGCTAAAAAATGACTTGTTATTGTATTTCCAAAAGCAAGAGCTAATAGGCCGTTTTTATAGTTATTTTTGAATTCAGCATATGGAAATAAATAATAATAAGCTATTTTTGAGCTCGATAAACTCTCATTTTGGGCAGTGTTATCCTTGTAATAACTAAAAAAAAAGTCCAAATAGGTATGTTCCCTCTGTCAATGGTTTTCTTAAATATGTACATATATATACACGTATGTTTCAAAATGAATATCGGGGTTTTTAAGTTACGCAATATTTATTAAGTTTTACTTGCATTGATAATTATGCATGAAATGAAAGAGCAACGCAAAACAGTTTTTCCTATAAGGTAAATGTGGACACCATTCGTAACATGGCACACATCCAGCCGATAGGACAGTTCATCCCATACTTTAATAGGCTAGTCTTGAGTAATTTATGTGACAGCCCCTTTAATCTTTGTCTTAAGTCAGGTAGGTCAGCTGCTACATCGGTCAACTGGCAGGTAGGTGGCGCATACATAGGTCCTTTATAAACCTCCAAAGAAAAGAATTAACTATTGCAACATATATACATAAATTTAATGATTATATCATCATCAATGTGAAAATTTAATTTCTATGTACGACGCACAGGCTATTTTTTCAACCGTCATTTAGGACAAATTGGTGCGCATACCGTACATAGGTATATACGGTATTTGAAAAATGAATTGGTTAAAAATTAAATAGTGATCTTCACTGATTTTTAAACTTGTATCTAAAATTCAAGATATGATTTTTAATATTTCCCAAATGTTTAAATAAAAAGAGAAACAAGAGTAGATAGAACAGAAAATATCTTAAAAGAATAATAAAAAAAATTTCCACGTTCACTTAACAACAGTATACAAGTACACATTTCCAAATGACAACGCTATTGTTAGGTCAAACAACTTGGATGTAGCCCAATAAAATTAAAACGCGATCTGAATAAATAACCTTTTAAACACCGAAGGCAAATAGAACTGAAAAAATGTATACATACTTCTTTTAGATTAAAATATACGTTACCTTTATTCCTTCTATGTCTTCTCTACTGAATTATAATTTTTTACCAAATAGTAATAGCCAACTCATGAGTAATAGCAAGTTATTTCCTTAATAATAAAGCGAAGAATTTTAAAATATTTATTGTTAAACTACTTAAAATATTATCTATTTATTTATTTATTTTTAAATGTGAAAATCAAACTTTTGTTCTATTATGGGGTAGCACTAAGTAAACGAAGTAATTACAAAAAAAAAAAAAAAATTAGTTCTCTCTTCATATATTTATCTATTTCAGGAAAAGAAGGTTCTACATTTGCCTTGTATGTATTTTTTTTATTAATATCCAGGCTACATTGTTATACTCTATATAAGGTAAAGTATGCTAATCGGGAAACATTTTTGCATATCAAAGTTGTTTCTTGATTTTCATGATCCAGTTCTAAGCAAAAAAAAGAAAATTTAACATTGAAAAATTCTGGATGTATGTATTTCCATATGGTAACTTGTTTTTTTTTGTTTTTTTTTGTTATATCTTGTTTGGATGGACCGATTCGAATGAAATTTGGAGTGATGATTTTTGTATGTAGAACCATTTACTTGTGATCTCAATTTTTTGGAAGGGGGAGAGAAAGAAAGATTTCAAGGTCACATATTTTTAAATTTTCCTTAAAAAGTAAATAAATCTTTTCCACATAATTTAATGCCCCTAAAATCATTCTTTTATCGTTTCTGAACTTAAAGTCACATTATTTTACTAATACATCATTTTGTATTTACTTATGCAGTATGTCATTTTGATTACATATTTGGAATATTTCATTCAGGAGGCGTAATAATCTTTTTTCGTCATTTATTGTTTTACTTGATATCTTTAAACTGGATTAACAGAATTTTATGACATTTTGAACTATAACTTTTAAATATGAGTTAGTGATACCATTCAATTTTGGTGGGTTGTTTAGAGAGATATGGTCAGTATGAATTTCGTATTTCAAAATTTTATTTAGAGTAGAATAATTTTTTCATAATCCTTTACCTGCATAATTACATACTTTAATGAACATTTAATTTTTCTTCTAAATTATTACTTACAAAGACTACCGTATGTCAAGAACAAAGCTCTCGGTACTCAAAGTTGCCAACGTGTTTTTTATAATAATATTTTCATATGCTGTTATAACGTGGAGTAAGATTCTCTGAAATCTTACACCATATTCGATAACAGTCTCTGTATATCCATTGCGTTTATTGTGAACTGTTTTTATTTACATTAATAAAGTAAGCGGTTGGGAGAATAGAGCAGTATAGATGGCCTAGGAGGATACTGAAGTGGACACCAGGAGAGAGGAAGAAACGTGGACGACCTCCAAGGCAGTGGATGTCTGGAGTGATGGTGAGAAGGAATTTGGAGGAGGAAAGTTGGCGGGATAGAAGTAGCAGTTGGCGGTTGGAATGTGAGAGACGGCCTTTATAGCTGTAAATACTCGCCTAGAAGAAAAAAATAAGCGTTCAAAAGAATAAAATCGTACTGAAGACTGCTCTAAAAACAAAAACTTCACAATAATTTTTTTAAATACAGTTACATATTTCAAAATTTTTCTCAACAGATAAATTTTTTTTTCACATAAATTAATGTTTCTTAGATAGTTGAAACTTATTCAACTCTTAGTAATTGGTTACCAGTTGTATTCATTTTCGCGTCGGCCAACTTCTTTAAAGTCGAATATTAAAACAATTGTAATTACTTTAATTTTTATGTATAAACCTAAACACGATAATCAAAGCAGTTATAATAAACATCGTTATGTTTCAAAATACCCAAACAACTTTTGACAATATTTAATCATCACAATCACTTTTGTAATTTATATTTTCACCAAAATACTTCCTTTACTCTTTATTAACGTTTGAAAACTCAGACATTTTTTAATAAAAACGCGACAAACGGTTGCATAACTTTCCCGTCTTCATCCGGAAAGTTATACAGTTGTGGTTGCATGGGGCTTCGCACTCAACAAACTACAACTGTTTAGGAGGAAAATTAAGTTGAATAATAAAATATATAAGTATGCAAATTAAGAATTATGAAAAAAAAATGTTTTCTATTCTTTGAGTAAAATTTTTGAAGTGTAGGACCGAAAACCATCCTCTTGACCGTTTGTAAAAGAAAATAAATGTCATTAATGATGGAAATGAAAATAAAAAATTCCATAAAAACGGTTAATCTAGTCTAAATACATCAAGCAAAAAACAAGCCAACATACATACACACGTACATAAATACATACTTTCAAAATTGTTCAATGCTAAAATGTTTTTTTTTTGTTATGAAAAAAAATTCATGAAACGTAAAGACCTGCTAAAACCCCCAAATGTAAAATTTATTTTAATAGCATACATCACTGATGTAGTATAAAGTACAGCGATACAAATAACTATAAAGCAGCAAAGTAAAAACAAGGTCAAATTCGTACTGAAAAAAAAAACAAAAGTGTTTTCAATACTTTTCTGTAAATGTTTATTTTTTCAAGCCTTAGCAGTTTGCTGATATTTGTTTTCATTTTGACACCGATCGACGTTTTAAAATTGTGAACTGAAAAACTATAATTTTTTAGTTTTTAAATTAAGACAAGATATTTTTACACGACTGCCCAAAAAGAAATGTAATTTAGGGTATATATATATATATATATATATATATATATATATATATATATATATATATGTGTGTGTGAGTGTTTGTTCCACCGTAACAGCTCACCGGTGAACCGATTTAGATGTATGACCCAGCGTTGGAATCATAACGTTACCCCGGGAGACTCATAGTTTACATAAATATATATATATATATATAAATTTAAAAAATTTGTAATAGTTTATCAGATGAATAAATCATTTTTGAATAAAATGCGCCTAAACGCACCTAAACGTTTCATTCCGAACAATTCGGAAACCTCGTATCTCATACGTGTGAAGTTATTGTCTTACGAGTGTTTTTACACGACTGCCCTAAAAGGAATGTAATGTATTTAGGGTATGTATGTTTGTTCCACCATAGCAGCTAACGTCTGAACCGATTGTCATCCGCACGCTCTTTAATTATCCTACAATAAAGAGCAATGTTTGTCAGCAATGTTTTTTTTTGGCAGTCGTGTTTTTTAATTTTTAATATTTATCTCAATTTATTTGTTATTAATTTGTACTTAAATCTGACACTCAAATAAACTTTCATACTCACACTATCTTCGACAACAATATCCAATCATCATAAACACACTAGTAATTAATAATTTTATCAAAATATATCTTTATACTTTTTTAATACTTTGAGACCGGAGGTCTTGGGTTCGAATCTCGGTCAGTCATGGTATTATTAATACGCTACAAATTTCCATTCTCATAGGGCAAAATCACCAAAGCAGTCGATGCCCATCATCTCAAAGGGAAAAAATATTGAGGGAAAATTAACATAATTTTAAAAGATTATCACCATAATTATGTTTTTAGTTACCTTTCATTAATAAAATCGGCGAATATATATACATATATAAAACATATTTAATTTAGTTTGTAATTTGTTACTTTTTGGTAAAATATTTTATTTAAAAAAATAATGTTTATAAAAAAAAATAAATATAAAAAAAAATTTACATAACAGCATAACTAATTAAAGAAGCTGAGATAGAACAAATACGAAGACAACTAATTCACTGAGAACTGATTTTGATAAATTTTTTTATATTCCCAAATATAATTAATTAACTCAGCGTCAAATAATGGGCAGGCAGGAGTAGGTTTCGTGATGAACAAGAAGATAGGGAGGAGAGCGGAGTATTTCAAGAGGCATAGCGATAGAATCATTGTGATACGGATAAAATCAAAACCTAAACCGACAACGATTGTTAACGTCTATATGCCTACAAGCGCCCATGATTATGATGAGGTAGAGTGTGTATACGAAGAGAATGATGAAGCAATTAAACATGTAAAAGGAGATGAAAATTTAATAATCGTTGGAGATTGGAATCCAAGCATTGGAAAAGCCAAGGAAGGAAATGTAGTGGGTGAATACGGGCTGGGCAAAAGGAATGAAAGAGGGGACCAACTTATACAGTTTTGCACGAAGTATAATTTAGTAATTTCCCACACCCAATTTAATAATCATAATAGAAGAATATACACTTGGAAAAAGCCAGGTGATACTGCAAGGTATCAGATAGATTATATCATGGTTAAACAAAGATTTAGAAATCAACTCGTTGACTGCAAAACTTACCCTGGAGCAGACATTGATAGCGACCATAATTTGGTGATAATGAAATGTAGATTGGGGTTTAAAAACCTGAAGAAAAGGTGTCAGATGAATCGGTGGAATTTAGAGAAGCTTGAGGAAGTGGAGGTAAAGAAGATTTTTGAGGAGGACATCGCAAGAGGTCTGAGTAAAAAAGATAAGGTAGAAAATGTAGAAGAAGAATGGGAGAATGTTAAAAAGGAAATTCTTAAATCAGCAGAAGCAAACTTAGGCGGAATAAAGAGAACTGGTAGAAAACCTTGGGTTTCAGACGATATATTGCAGCTGATGGATGAACGTAGAAAATATAAGAATGATAGTGATGAAGAAAGTAAAAGGAACTATCGGCAATTAAGAAATGCTATAAACAGGAAGTGCAAACTGGCGAAAGAAGAGTGGATTAAAGAAAAGTGTTCAGAAGTGGAAAGAGAAATGAACATTGGTAAAATAGACGGAGCATACAGGAAAGTTAAGGAAAATTTTGGGGTACATAAATTAAAATCTAATAATGTGTTAAACAAAGATGGTACACCAATATATAATACGAAAGGTAAAGTCGATAGATGGGTGGAATATATTGAAGAGTTATACGGAGGAAATAAATTAGAAAATGGTGTTATAGAGGAAGAAGAGGAAGTTGAGGAGGATGAAATAGGAGAAACAATACTGAGATCTGAATTTAAGAGAGCATTAAAAGATTTAAATGGCAGAAAGGCTCCTGGAATAGACGGAATACCTGTAGAATTACTGCGCAGTGCAGGAAGCGATTGATAGATTATACAAACTGGTGTGTAATATTTATGAAAAAGGGGAATTTCCGTCAGACTTAAAAAAAAGTGTTATAGTCATGATACCAAAGAAAGCAGGGGCAGATAAATGTGAAGAATACAGAAAAATTAGTTTAACTAGTCATGCATCAAAAATTTTAACTAGAATTCTATACAGAAAAATTGAGAGGAGAGTGGAGGAAGTGTTAGGAGAAGACCAATTTGGTTTCAGGAAAAGTATAGGGACAAGAGAAGCAATTTTAGGCCTCAGATTAATAGTAGAAGGAAGATTAAAGAAAAACAAACCAACATACTTGGCGTTTATAGACCTAGAAAAGGCATTCGATAACGTAGACTGGAATAAAATGTTCAGCATTTTAAAAAAATTAGGGTTCAAATACAGAGATAGAAGAACAATTGCTAACATGTACAGGAACCAAACAGCAACAGTAACAATTGAAGAACATAAGAAAGAAGCCGTAATAAGAAAGGGAGTCCGACAAGGATGTTCCCTATCTCCGTTACTTTTTAATCTTTACATGGAACTAGCAGTTAATGATGTTAAAGAACAATTTAGATTTGGAATAACAGTACAAGGTGAAAAGATAAAGATTCTACGATTTGCTGATGATATAGTAATTCTAGCCGAAAGTAAAAAGGATTTAGAAGAAACAATGAACGGCATAGATGAAGTCCTACGCAAGAACTATCGCATGAAAATAAACAAGAACAAAACAAAAGTAATGAAATGTAGTAGAAATAACAAAGATGGACCACTGAATGTGAAAATAGGAGGAGAAAAGATTATGGAGGTAGAAGAATTTTGTTATTTGGGAAGTAGAATTACTAAAGATGGACGAAGCAAGAGCGATATAAAATGCCGAATAGCACAAGCTAAACGAGCCTTCAGTAAGAAATATAATTTGTTTACATCAAAAATTAATTTAAATGTCAGGAAAAGATTTTTGATAGTGTATGTTTGGAGTGTCGCTTTATATGGAAGTGAAACTTGGACGATCGGAGTATCTGAGAAGAAAAGATTAGAAGCTTTTTTAATGTGGTGCTATAGGAGAATGTTAAAAATCAGATGGGTGGATAAAGTGACAAATGAAGAGGTATGCGACAAATAGATGAAGAAGGAAGCATTTGGAAAAATATAGTTAAAAAAAGAGACAGACTTATAGGTCACATACTAAGGCATACTGGAATAGTCGCTTTAATATTGGAAGGACAGGTAGAAGGGAAAAATTGTGGAGGCAGGCCACGTTTGGAATATGTAAAACAAATTGTTAGGGATGTAGGATGTAGAGGGTATACTGATATGAAACGACTAGCACTAGATAGGGAATCTTGGAGAGCTGCATCAAACCAATCAAATGACTGAAGACAAAAAAAAAATATTCCCAAAAACAGTAATAGTATTATATCATTTATCATTCGCTGATCTTAATTATGTTGTTGATCAACTACAATGTAGATATTAAAATTATTCTTTTTATTTGATCGCATATTCTGTTTGGCAGTGAGAATATTTTAAAATGCATAACATGTGCCAACCTGTCAAGTCTTACAAATAAATAATTCTACTCCAACTAGTACTTGGATGCCAAGGAATTTTTAAAATTCTTTTTTTATCATAATAAAAAGAGATATATAACAAAACAATTGTGTCAGAGAAATATGTAATAATAATAATAATAACACAAATTTAGTAAATAATTTTTTAACAACGATAAAAATTCAGTGTCTGACTGGACGCCAGAGTGGTTAGTTGTGCTTTAGGTGGCTCCGCTATCTTTTGTGTATTGTGTTTATTTTTGGTGAATTTACTGATTCTTTTTTTATGATACTGGCTTTATCTACGTACTTTGGTGTTAGTTTTTGAACTTCCGTTAGTAAGTGAAGACAGAATGTGTAGTTTATTGTTTTTATATTTTTTATTATGCAAAACTATAATAGTTAAAATTTAATAAGGTTCAGTTCGCCTGCTCTGGCATTTATTTGTTAGTGCAGGTGTCTGGGGTTGGATGGTTATCAGGCTGAGACAACATTATTTTAATACTATTGACTATAATAGCTTATGGTGATAAGCTGTTGTTTGAGTTAATTTAATTTTAATTCTTTTGTTTAGTTATCTTCTGATAACAGACTTATATAGCTTACAATAATAAGCTATTGTTTGATTATTTTATTTCAGAGGTGTTTGTGTGGGTGTGTGTGTGTGTGTGTGTGTTGTGTGTATTTTTACATACTGTGTGTTAGTAGATACAGGTACTTAGTGAGTACTTTGACTGTTTACATTTTTTTTGTTTAAATCCCAGTAGTATGGAAGAAGAACCGGACAAACCGAAAAGAAGTTGTTCTAGTCTACCGGAACCAACCGAGTACCTCTCAGAGGAGAGTCATCGGTAGGACCGTATAAGTATGGAAACTGAGAAAATGCGGAAGAGAGCCCCCAAAAGAAAAAAAGCAGGAAAGTAGCAATGGAGATATCACCGAAGCAGTCGATGCTCATCATCTCAAAGCGAAAAAATACTCTGGGAAAATTATTAATTGGATCGAGACCATCTTCTGGAGGAATTGAAGTTATTGAATAAACTCATTAATCAGAACGTTAAGATGAAGGAAAGTGCAATGCGAGCTCTCGAGAAAGCTAAGGATTTAGAGGTTGTAGTAAATTCGCTATATGAGTTGTCGCATCATGGTTTGGTGTTTAATAAAGAGATGGAGACACAAACAGAATTGCCATGGTAGCGAGAGATTAGAAATGTAGTTGATGTTCTTACTGAAAGTATTACGCTTGAGGAGTTAGTAGCGTTGACTATGAAGAAATGGCCAAAATTCATCATGCAGAGGATTGAACAAGTGACTGAAGTTTCAGAAGATTAGGATATCTGATATTTTAAGGATTTAATTAAGCCTCTGAAGGGAGGCTCTATACCACGAACTTATAGGGCCAGCCCAGGTGAAACAATGTTTTAACTGATAGGGTGTTGGGAAAGCCTGAAAGGAGAATAAAGTTTGAGATGTATTACCATTCATCGACTGGGAAAGAGAGCACGAACTCAAATTTTGAAGGGAGTGAGGCAAATGTTTACGGAATACAATATTCTGCCAGGGTTTTCTGTGTCTGGGGATAAATTAGGTGATAGTAGCCAGAAGATGTTGATGTATTTACAACGGGACTATCCGCAGTAATTTAAGGTGATGAATTTAAGGTCATCTCGTCAGAAGACGAGATGACTTCCTTAAGTGGTGCAAGGTGAGCAGGTAAACAGTCCACCCCGCCGCTCCCTGTTAGTGGCACGGTAATAGTTAAGGGTCAAAGCAAGTCTTGTGCGGATCTACTGACCGTAAAGGCGTCAGTAAATAGTGAAGAGGTGGGCGAAATACTATCTCTGCGGAAAGGAGTAAATGAGGATTTGCACATCCGTGTACAAGAAACAGCAAAGGCGGAAGAAGGTCGGTCCTGAGTTCCAAGACGACTGGGCTACGTATAGATATCAAGTCCAGAGATAGTCGTAAGATAATTGTTCATTTAAACAGTTAAAGGATATTACAATGGATACTTCAGAACCGGAGGTAGTTGAAGCATTGGAGAAGATCTTACTGAATACTGAGGAATAAAGTGTCCTCGGTTTGGCCAGCATATGCGAATACTCAGCATGCGTCTGTGTTAAACACATATCGCGCGGCAAGACGGCTAGTTGAAAAAAGATCCGAGTAGGTTAGGTTCATTGTCAGACGTCCATCCGGGAACCTGAAGACCAGTGTTATAGATGTTGGGCGTCCGGGCATATGCCCGCTGTATGTAAGGGAGAGGATAGGTCTCGGATGTGTTTTGGATGTGAAAAGCTTGGTCATTTCCGAGCACAATGTGTTGAAACAGTCTGTTCATTGTGTGGCAAAGGGGGATATAGGTTTGGGTGACGTCCAGAAGTAAAATGAATCACCTAAGGGCGGGACGTTTAGATAGGGAGAGTAGCTTCTGTCTAGAGGGGACGGTTCCCGAGGTGGGTCGTTCTCGATGATGGATCGGGGACCTCTGGCGGTGTTTTTTTTATTTTTGGAAAGTAAAACCAGATACCAGTAAGGCCTATTGAGGAGAGTTACCTCTTATTTTCTAGGTTCCCCATCCTTTGACTCCTCTGCCCCCGAAAATTTTAATCGAATTTTCGGCAGGATACATTTACCTTCCCCCTCCCTACAAACCCCTGTTTACAAAAGTGGTTAAGTGGGGTATAAAAATGTCAGGAATTAACCCTACATAAGGAATCTGAAGTCCAATTTTTTTTGGACACTGGAGTGCTGTAGGAGTCAAAAAAACTTAAAAAAATAAATGAGAATTAATTTGAGTTGATAAAAATAACAAAAAATAGAAGATCCAACCGGCGACACGACCTGCCATGCCGGATTTACTGCCGGTAGGTGGGAAGGGCCGTTTAGGTAGAAAGGACATCCCCTACGCTGTTCTATGCTTAATTGTGGGTCCGGTGTAGAGGAGTAGGGACAAAAAAAAACGATAATTTATTTATCCAAGATGGGGGACAAAATTTTTAAACATACCATAAGGTGTGACTTAATACACAAGGTGTATTTAGCCTTAATATATAATATTTAACACCTTAATACATAGGTGACTGAACAACTACATTCCATAAATCAAATTAAATGCATCTCTATATTATAGTCCATAGTGGAATTATAGTGTATAGTATCATGATGTGCACGATAAAACAATCACACTGCATAATGTATTATTACATACACATCAGAATAAAATATTTGTATTTATTTTATTTATTCATCCAAATTAATCGCAACTATAACTAAATTCATAGTGAACCGGTATACGTATAATTGGATCTAATTGTCACTAACATCAACATGTAAACCATTTTTCGTAGTACGTAGTTGCGGTACAATCGATATAGTATGACTTGGGTAGTGATTTTCCGGAAGGTACGCTTGGCACCATAAATCTTGAAGTTGTTACGAAAACACTGAGATGCAACCTTGTGTATGGACACCGCATACTCTAAAGCCATGCGCACCATATTGGTCTATTGTATTGTAATAAAGATCTTTTACGATACGTTTTGTAAAAAAGAAACTCAATTATCCAGTTTAGGAAACAGTTTGAAGAACTGAAACTACTGGTGATAAAATCTAAATATATTGGCACGAAAAGGAATAAATAAATAATAATTTTTATCCCTTGTACAAAGTAAGATAAATAATTAAATAATAATTTTTATCCGTTGTACAAAGTAAGGCAAGTATTGTGATCGCGAAAAATTTCGGTTTTCAGATTTCAACGGAAATGTCCATTTTGACCATCCCTGAATCCATTTTGACTAGTTTGGGCGTGACGTTTGTACGTACGTATGTACGTTATAACATCTAGTTGTGCACCTCCCCTTTTGATTGCAATCGACTGAACCAAAGTGTCCAAAAAAACCTCAATATAAAAAATAATTTTGGACTTTTTCTTAACTGCAGAAATAAGCCCTCATTGAGAGCTTTACAACGATAATCATAAGTGGTACTTATTTTTTTCATTCGTTCCAGAGTTGCAGGCAAAGAAAATTTTAATTAATGAAATATTTGGATCTTAAAAGGGTAAGGCACATCGGTTCGAATCAGACTTCATCTCCTTTTTTTTCTTTAATTTATATTGATTTATTAATAATTTATTAACCTCTGATTGTAAAAAAAAGTTACGATAAATAATTATTCAATAACACTGCCAAAAAATAATGTTTTTTTAATGGTTCCTTCACATCATGAGTCAAATCTTACTAATTTTGCCTTGAGAAAAACGAATTTGACAAACAGCTTTAGTTTCTGTGATATATAAGTGGAAGTATTTTATTTTAGCGGATGAAGAGAAAATAGTACATTATAATTACATATACCAACAACATAAAAAATCCATTTGATATTTTTTTAATGACAGTTTCATTCTAAAAGTTCTTAATTGATGAAAGAATACCTGGCAGTTAGTTGGGTTTGAAGAGAATCATTTGGTAGCTTCATGAGATCGTTGTCTTTTGGCTTTCATCTTGTAAGTGAGTTCGGGAGAAACCCTACACACAGACCAGCAGTAATCTGCAAGCATTGCTTCATTCCAGCGACCCTGATATCTTTGTTCCATTACAGAAATATCCTAATGGAATCTTTCTCCGTGTTTATCACTGACAACTAGGAGAGAAAACGTCTAGGTGTGACTGGAGAAAATGAATTTTAAGGGACATGTTGCATCCGAGTTGATGGTATTTTTGCAGAAGTACTGTCACCAACTGACTATAGTTTCATCTCTTTTGTTACCTAAAAATCCATGAATGACTCACTTTAAGGCTTCACAAGCTTCCTCTTCTTTCACCTCCAAAATTTGATCAAACGCAGGATTCTTTACAAGTTGTCGAATTTATGGCCCACCAAAAATACCTTCCTTAACTTTTGCATCACTTAATGTAGGAAATTTGTCTCTTAAGTACTTAAAGGCCTGTCCTTCTCGGTTCATACGTATGAAAAAATGTTTCATCGAACCAGCTTTATATGAAGAAGTGAAAGAAGAATGTCTTTTGGGTCCACGAGAGGCGTGGTAACGACATTTTTCTCGCTAGAGTTAAGATTTCTTGCAGGCCAGTATGTTTGAATATAATGTAATTTCCTATCCCTACAGTCCGACATACATAAAAAGCAGCAGTATTCAGTGTATCCTCGTTGCATTCCTAAGAGTACAGCGATGACTTTTAGATCGCCACAGATTTTCCACTTGTGTTCAGCATATCTGATTGAGTTTAGGAGGATTACCATGTTTGCACAAGTCTCCTCCATGTGAACTGCATGACCAACAAGAATAGAAGGAAGACGGTTGCCGTTGTGAAGTAATACAGCTTTCAAACTAAGCTTGAAGGAGTCTATGAATAGCCTCCAATCAGTTGGAACATGATCCAAATTCAAAAATTGCATCAAGCCATTAACGTCGCAGGAAACAAGATTGTTTTTTCGGAAAAAAAGATAGCAGATCCCTATGACGATGTCTGTATTGTGAGACTCTGACATCACGTTGGAGAAGATTCCATTGCTGTAGTCTTGATCAAACAAGTTTTGCCTTCTCCTTCGACAAATCAAGGTCTCGTATGAGATCACTCAATTCTGCTTGACTCAGTCTGTGCGGTTATTATCTTTTTCATCAAAATCAGATTCATGAGATATGGAAGGCTTGTTGAGTTCTTCTTCTTCCACACCATTATTTTCTATTTCAAGCTCATAATTTTATGGTGGAGTAGGAACTGATAAACTACGTGAATGTGGAGTAGGTCGATTAGCAGATAGAAGATTAGGTTATTGAGCTGTTACTCTTTTCTTCATTGACAATCTTGCCTTTATAGGTGGAGTCAAGGAGAAATAGCAGTTATCTGTAAGGTTTGTAGGCTGCCGCCAAACCATAGGCACAGTAAAAACCATAGATCGATTTTTATTTTTCAGCCATTCTCGTAGTATAACTGAACAAGAGTTGTAACATATATGTGGAGCCCATGACTTACCCTGGTCCCCTACCTTCATACCAAAATAATGCTGATAGGAAGTCTTCATAAGAGTCGTCAGATTACGTTTCTGTGACGGAAATGTTATTTCTCCACAAATATAACAAAAATTATTCACCGAACTTACACATTTTCGTGGCATTTTGATTTAACAAATTTTCCACTTCTAAAGCACTCGAAAACCTGAAATTCTGCACTAATTACAACATAAACAATAGAAACTCACTATCACAGGAACAGTAATAATGTGTATAATCTACAAATAGTTTGAAAACGTTGTGTTTTGTCATTTATCAGGTGTGACAACTCCAAAAACAAATTTCCACCAAATTAAAAATGTAGATCGGGCAAAAAATGACATGTTATTGTATTTCCAAAGCAAGAGCTAATAGGTCGTTTTTATAGTTATTTTTGAATTCAGCATATGGAAATACATAATAATAAACTATTATGATCTCGTTAAATTTTCATTGTTCGGCAGCGTAATAACAATAAAAAAAAAATGAAAAAATATTAGAAGTTATTAATGAAATAAAATGTTATGTACTTTTCATTAAAAAAAATGTGTATATGTAATTTAATAGGCGTCAAAGGAAGTCATGTGGTGTCCACATCACATTTTTTTAGTACATTTTTAAAAACGTATTCCATAATAGCCCTAGGTTACATTAGTTAGAGAACTTCCGTTTAATTCTTCAGTGGAAAAAATATTTAGAAAATAAGCTCATTTGTTATTTTATCGCTCTATAATATGAATCGTAATATTAATGACCAATAAATATAAGAAATACGATATTACTGTTGCTGGTACTACACAGAATACCAAACCGTATAGCTTATGAAACCAGTTATGATTCTTAAAAATAATAACTTTTTCAAAGGTGCTCAACCTTATAATAACAATTTTTTTCTTTTATTTAAAAAAAATTACTTTATAATCTCACAAAAACGGATGTCGTATAACATTTTATTTATAGTAATTGAAATTCATCTTTGTTCCCACAATAAATTATTCACAGTTTTAATTTTATTACAACTATCCATTACTTATAGTAGCAGTAATTACTATTTATTGTTATTATTTTTATTTTTACAAAACTAGACATAGAATTATTGCGAGTCAGTTTGCAGCAGTGAGAACGATGATGCATTGTGATGTTAATAAGTATTCGGTCGGTGGGAGCGCCTCTGTTCAGGACATCCCACCTGCCCAAAGGAAACATCGGTCATACCCAACAACACAACCAGGTAAGAAAAAATAATAATAAATAAATACAACGAGATGAATATGAATTATCTCATTTCACCACCTTGATTTATCTTTTTGATAAATATTTTTGAAAATTAAAAAAATAATGTTAAAATTGCGTTATGATACTGATCACTGTTAAAATGAAGAAAAAAAATATTCCGTAATCGGTTAGCTTAGTTTGAATTATAATTTAAAAACATTAAAAGTGCATTATTTGGATTTTCATGAATAGCAATGCAAAATTTTATAAATAATGTGAAAGTAAGATTCAATATCAACTTTTTTTTAATAAACTTTAAAAAAAGTCGGTGGAAGGTTTTTAAGTCGAACCGTATAATTCTTACACAGTGTCCCACGGAGAAACATTCAGGGCATGTCCTACTGGTGAAAATAATGAAAAGGTTCATATAAACATAGATCTGGAAACGCTTTGTTTTCGAGTTACGGCTACCGAAAGATTTCTCCCGGATTTCAGCTCTAATAGCAAAAAGAAGCCCTACTGTTATTTTTGGGACCAAAATTAAGAGGTAAAGTTGTTGGTTTCTTATGAATTTTGAGCTGGGAAATAGGATAAAACAGGTCCGAGAGTTGTAACTTCAGTATTTTTTAAGATATCTGACATAATACACAAAATTCAGTGTCGAGAAACAAATTTTTTCTTTAGGTTTGTAGTACAATAGCTTTTTATTAAATAACTAATGAATGTGGAAGATTTAGTAAAACACCTTGTAGAGAATTCAGTTCTGAGAAAATTAATGTAAATATAACCAATAAAAGCAAACAAAAACTTTTAAAAACCGGTATTTTATTAAAGCAAAAATAGACTGAAAATCGTATTATTCTTTCTGTACCTAATAAATATTATTCTTAAAATAGCAAAACAAAAAAAACAAAATACATGATTATGATATTTGGTAACAGAATAACAAACCACAATTACCAGTATTGTTCGAAATTCCCTCCTTTACAATGTATACAGCACTCTGCCCGACGTAAAAATTTCCCCCTCCTTTACAATGTATACAGCACTCTGCCCGACGTAAAAATTTCCGGTGGCTTTCCGTATCATCTCAGGATCGTTTCGTAGAAATTCAATAGCATTTCGTATCTTAATGAGTAACTTTAGTTTTAACTTTTTATTGATATACTTATTATTGTTTTCATATAGCCCCAAATGAAGTAATCTAGTGCCGTTAAATCAGTTGGTCTTGGTGGCCAATCGATTGGTCCACCGCGTCCAATCCAGTTTAAGAAATTAGCATTCAAGTGATTTATAGCTACTAAAGAAAAATGGAGCGTTGCACCATCGTGTTGGAAAATCATTTGCAATTTAGTTTGTAAAGGTACATCCTCCAGAAGAGCTGGCAAATTATTTTTCAAGAAATGAACGTATGCATCTCCCGTAAGGTTTTCAATGAAAACAAATGGTCACAGAAAAATAGATAAAAATATGTACTTTTTTGTTTGTTTCATAGAGGGATGTAACTTAGTTTCTGATCGTTCCTCGTATAAAGACAAAAAACTCCCATTCGCTCTTTTTCTGAAGCAAGATATAGCTAAAGAAAGAAAAATATATATTCATTTTTTGGGGAGGGGAAGAAACACTTTTTTTTTAATTTGTGATTTTTATGAAAAAACTACAACTTTTGTAAGAAAAAGTTTTTGATAAAATAAAGTCAAGAGTTGAATTTTAATTCGATCAAAACACTGCCACCTATTTTTCCAACTTTGCAAAAATTTAATACATCTTTCCTCCGAAGGTAGAAACTGTGTAGCAAGTTTGAAGGTCAACGGGGTCCAGAGTTATAAGACCAAATTCAGGTCAACATACATACGTATATACATACAAATGTCTCTACCCACAATTGTCTGTCTGACAAAAATAGATTTTTTTGAACTTGGAAGCAATGGAATAAATTTTTTTTCGTAGATTATTTACAATTTATTCAAGTCTTTATTTTTGTTAGACTTTTTTAAAATGTCTCCCATAAGGCACAAAACTTAATAAAGGCCTATTTTTTTAGATTTTTCGATCAATCTATATAATTGTTCGTTAAAGCTATAACAGCATATATCGCTATAACCGAGAAAGTAAAATATGTAATAAGGTTAATTATGTACATTTAAAGCAAACTTCAGTCGGAAATCAGTTTATTTTTTCATGAACATGAATATTTTAAACATACAAAGATTTATTGAGATTTAAAATTAAAATCTTAAAGGAACATATAAATTTAATAATAAAAGTAATTATATATAGATATTTGATAAAAAGTAAATAAATAAGTAACTTGAATAGAATAATTTATAAACGAAATTTTTTTGTGCTGGAAGGGATTCGAAACTGTAGGAAGTGGGCTACTGGAGTATTCAGATCGCCTCAGGCTGCAACTCTTGGCAAGGCGCATCCGTGGCCTTCTATGCTCGCTAAACTGGTTTTGCTAACAATACTTGTCACTAATTTCTCTCTCCACTACTCATGAATGTACACTGTGCACGAGGGAGCTCCTTACCAAGATTTGTATAATGTTTCTTGCAACTGATCTGTCATTCGTGAGTCCATTCGACTGTAATAAAAGATAGATGTTTAACAAGAAACTCTTTCTCGGTGAATAATCATTTCGTTTAATAAGTAAGAAAAATAAATTGTATTTATTTTAACTAACTTTGTTAACCAATAAAAGAAAGAATAATCAGGTTTTTTCAATAACAATTATGATAGTTCTGCCTTCCTCTGTATAACCTCTTCTATAATAAATTATTGATAATAAAACCAGTATTTTTTTCTTGCAAAGTTTTTGAATAATACTATTTAACCCTTATAACACCAAGCTGTTCTATACATCATTTTCAAAGAGTGGTTCCTAGAGTCCAAGGGAATATGATAACAAATTGCTTTTATTTATTAATACTGAAATTAAACAACTCTATTTAAGTAACGTAAGTGAAATCTTTGCAGTATAAATGAAATTACTTAATTTTAATTATTTAATTTTTTTTTTTTCATAGTAATCAGATTTTATTTCGATCTTTATTATTTCGGTCATTTTACACCGTATTTTTTTCGCGCCATCATAATTCTAGCACCTGAATTTTTAAAAGATATTCAGAAATAAAACATTCAGTCAAATATCATTTTCTCACTGCTTATTATATTTTATTTTTATTACACACCTTTGTAAAATCGTTTCCTCCCATAAATCACACACTTAAATTACATTTTTAGATAAAAAATGTTGGTCAAAAAAGTGCGTGAATTACGCGAGAAAACAAGTGTGTGTGTGTGTGTGTCGGCAAAAACAATAAAACTGGGTTCTCTTGCATTTACGTAATTTTCAATTTCTTTTGGAATGAATGCAAATAGAACATTGTAATTATTTATATTTCATAGTCAAAGCTCTATAAATATTCTGTTATCATAAAATTAGTTTTATCTTTTTATATTTGTTTATTTATTCTAATACGTTTCTGAAAACTGGTTTTATTTTACATAAAATGAAAACGATTTTGTAATTCGGGTTAAATACATTATCAAAGTTTTATCTTAATAAATATAATCATAAAAAATATAAAAATTCTTAAATTATATAAAATTAATTAAAAATAATAGCGTACGCCTAGACACAATTTTTACCTTAATAGAAGGCCTTTGAACTTGATTAATTACAAAGTTATTCATAATTGTTGGTCGACTATTAATCTTACAATTAAGCATCATTAAATTTCTCAGCTTTTGTTATACAATTCAAAAAAAAATTAAAAACGGAAACATAAGAATTTTAAATTAATATATAATTAGTAATTCAGGTTGTTTCTTTGTATTCTAAACAATCGTTCTTCGTCACGCATATCTTTTCTAAAAAAAGAATTATATTAAGCTACAATAGCTATATATATATATATATATTAAAAACATATTTACTCAAATTATTAAATTAAGAACAGAAGTTTTTGAATGGTAAATGAATTTTCATTAGGATATAAAATAAATGTAATTATAATATGAATAAAATAAAATAAATAAACATCTGAATTATTGTGAGAGCAAACTGCTCTTCCGTTAATCGCTATAAGATACGGTTAATAAAACATAAAACAATTTTCAAACTAGAATTAAGTACATAATGCAAATAACATCTCATTGTTTCTTTGCAGATGAACGACTGTATCTGATGATAATTATTTAAAAGGAATTAAAAACTCTACGTAAAAACTTCAAAAAAATTATTTTACAGGATGAATTGTGATCAACTGAATTAAATATGGAGAGATAAGACCATTTGATTGTGCTTCTCAGGTAGTTGTATGATTGCTGATCGCTTGGATAGAATTCCCATTAAAGATAAAAATAGCATCTGTGTTGTTTGAAAACGAAATTTCTGTGTTTTATTAGATTACAAATTATTTTTGTAATATAAACAGTATTTCAATCTTAACGGATCACCACTCTTAATTTTACAACTATTCAATAATTTTATATTGTAATAATATTAAATTATTTTTTGATGAATTATCTAATTTATTAGATAATTCGTACGCTAAGACCCTTCGCCGATTATGACTATTGCGGGGAGGAGGATACCGCAAAACACACGGTGTTCTTTTACGATCAGTTGCTGCAGCAAAGGAGAGCATGCCGGAGAGAATTTAGCGTGCTTACCCTCCCAGAGATCATCATTCTGACTATACTGCAGACCGAACGAGCGTAACACGCGGTGCCCGCGATGTCGGTTAAGATCATTCAAACAAAGATGGCAAAAGAAGTACAGGAGTGAGTAATTCCTCCTGAATCTCCCTTGGGGCTGAATTTATATTAAAGTAGGTCTAGTCCGGTTGTGGAAAAACCAGAAAGAGATCTGGAGATATTAAGCAAAAAATAAGGCCAACATACATATGTACGGAATATTTCAATGCTAAAATTGTGTTTTTGTTTATTCAGGAGAGATCTTGAAATTCTACATGTAAATAACCTCCTGTCTGAAGTATTACATGCAAATAGATATCATATCTAAACAGAAAAAAAAAACAATTATCCTAATTAAAATACAATAAAAACACAAACGTGTAGCGCGTTTAGAGGTACACCTCCAGCTGTCATTCTGGTTTAAACTATATTTTTATGTTTCTGTAGCATTAGTAATCTAAAGATAGATTATCTTAAAATTTATATAAAGAAAACAAATTATTCATCCAGAAAATAGTTCTGGATATTAAAGTCAAATTGAAAGTTAATTCTACATAGGTTTATTAATTATTATTACTTTCTTTGCAATTAGTTTGGAATCAATTGCGACCTTCATTAGTGAATGGTCGATCTATTTGTACTTATGCCACAAGACCATTCACTAACCGTAACTCTTATTTTAAACAAAAGTGATTTTGTCCTAAATTATCGGCTAAATTTATATTAACTGAAATAATCATTGCATATATGAATATAATCTCCAATTTTCTAATTTTCCAATAGATATAGTTCGATAGTTATAGTTCAATATTATAATTATTTATCTATAAATTATTGGAGGCTTACTAAGGGTTCAATAGGCATAATATACATTATAATTTTTATAGTTTCTAACGAAAATTTATTTCTTAATTTTTTATGTTATGACATAAAAATATAATTTCGTCGTATTCTGGTATTATTTACTATTATATAAATAAATATTTTATTCTATTCTATACATAATAATACATAATACTCGAATACAAAGATCACGTTTTGAGTAATGGATAAATATGTTGCTTTAAGGATAAAAAAAGGAATTATCTTAGCATTTGCGAGGATGAATCAAGAGAAACCGTAGTAAAACTTTGATCAGGGCAGAACTAAAAAATATATTCATAATTATAAAATTTAAAAAAAATAGATGTGAATAAAGTATATACTAATTATTTAAAATAAAAACACATAGTAGATGAAGATCTTCAATATAAAAAATAACTGCTAAACAAATTTCCAATTCAAAAGCCGGTAATGAAAATTATTTGAGCACAGATACGTAAACGTTGATTTTTTTTTTGGTCTTCAATCATTTGACTGGTTTGATGCAGCTCTCCAAGATTCCCTATCTAGTGCTAGTCGTTTCATTTCAGTGTACCCTCTACATCCTACATCCCTAACAATTTGTTTTACATATTCCAAACGTGGCCTGCCTACACAATTTTTCCCTTCTACCTGTCCTTCCAAAATTAAAGCGACTATTCCAGGATGCCTTAGTATGTGGCCTATAAGTCTGTCTCTTCTTTTAACTATATTTTTCCAAATGCTTCTTTCTTCATCTATTTGCCGCAATACCTCCTCATTTGTCACTTTATCCACCCATCTGATTTTTAACATTCTCCTATAGCACCACATTTCAAAAGCTTCTAACCTTTTCTTCTCAGATACTCCGATTGTCCAAGTTTCACTTCCATATAAAGCGACACTCCAAACATACACTTTCAAAAATCTTTTCCTGACATTTAAATTAATTTTTGATGTAAACAACTTATATTTCTTACTGAAGGCTCGTTTAGCTTGTGCTATTCGGCATTTTATATCGCTCCTTCTTCGTCCATCTTTAGTAATTCTACTTCCCAAATAACAAAATTCTTCTACCTCCATAATCTTTTCTCCTCCTATTTTCACATTCAGTGGTCCATCTTTGTTATTTCTACTACATTTCATTACTTTTGTTTTGTTCTTGTTTATTTTCATGCGATAGTTCTTGCGTAGGACTTCATCTATGCCGTTCATTGTTTCTTCTAAATCCTTTTTATTCTCGGCTAGAATTACTATATCATCAGCAAATCGTAGCATCTTTATCTTTTCACCTTGTACTGTTACTCCGAATCTAAATTGTTCTTTAACATCATTAACTGCTAGTTCCATGTAAAGATTAAAAAGTAACGGAGATAGAGAACATCCTTGTCGGACTCCCTTTCTTATTATGGCTTCTTTCTTATGTTCTTCAATTGTTACTGTTGCTGTTTGGTTCCTGTACATGTTAGCAATTGTTCTTCTATCTCTGTATTTGAACCCTAATTTTTTTAAAATGCTGAACATTTTATTCCAGTCTACGTTATCGAATGCCTTTTCTAGGTCTATAAACGCCAAGTATGTTGGTTTGTTTTTCTTTAATCTTCCTTCTACTATTAATCTGAGGCCTAAAATTGCTTCTCTTGTCCCTATACTTTTCCTGAAACCAAATTGGTCTTCTCCTAACACTTCCTCCACTCTCCTCTCAATTTTTCTGTATAGAATTCTAGTTAAAATTTTTGATGCATGACTAGTTAAACTAATTGTTCTGTATTCTTCACATTTATCTGCCCCTGATTTCTTTGGTATCATTACTATAACACTTTTTTTTAAGTCTGACGGAAATTCCCCTTTTTCATAAATATTACACACCAGTTTGTATAATCTATCAATCGCTTCCTGCACTGCGCAGTAATTCTACAGGTATTCCGTCTATTCCAGGAGCCTTTCTGCCATTTAAATCTTTTAATGCTCTCTTAAATTCAGATCTCAGTATTGTTTCTCCCATTTCATCCTCCTCAACTTCCTCTTCTTCCTCTATAAAACCATTTTCTAATTCATTTCCTCCGTATAACTCTTCAATATATTCCACCCATCTATCGACTTTACCTTTCATATTATATATAGGTGTACCATCTTTGTTTAACACATTATTAGATTTTAATTTATGTACCCCAAAATTTTCCTTAACTTTCCTGTATGCTCCGTCTATTTTACCAATGTTCATTTCTCTTTCCACTTCTGAACACTTTTCTTTAATCCACTCTTCTTTCGCCAGTTTGCACTTCCTGTTTATAGCATTTCTTAATTGCCGATAGTTCCTTTTACTTTCTTCATCACTAGCATTCTTATATTTTCTACGGTAAACGTTGAATGGGACCCAAAAAATTTATGGGTTTTAAAAAGGTGTTTTTATTATTATTTAAAAATTTATCGACAAACTTACATTGTTTCTGTAAAAGAAAATTCTTTTATTGTATTTTAAATAATTATTCAGTAAACATAGAAATCTATGATTTAATGATAGTAAATGATGATGCTTAACGTTTTATTAAGGAGCTTTAAAGTAAAACAGTACGATTTGATTTGCTGCAAATAAAATCAATTTGATCATCCTAATATCATTTGTTTCTATATAGCCAATTTTTATACCACTTAAAGAGTAATACAAGAAAGTTTTTTCTGTAATTATGAAAAACGTTAAATGTAGAATTGATTACTTCAGAAATAAAAACAACGAGGTAAATGAATAAATAATAATAATAGATACTAGGAAAAAAGCGGTCCTACGGCCTGCCGCAAAAATGTTACTTGGTTTATGTTTCAATATACATGATTTTGTTAAATATTTTTGCCAATTGTAACTAAATAACGTTCACGAATTTAGCGTACTAACAACTACAAAATCTTTTACAAAGAAAAGTTTAAAAATCCTCAACATTTTTAGCTGTTTCTTGAGTTGTGATTTCTTAACATACTTCTAGCCCCAATATTTTTTTTATCCACAAAACACAAATATAATTTTAGATAAATCAAGAAATATAATCGTTTGAACGAATGAAAAGTTCGTGCGCTGCACGCAGCTGCCCGGCGCACCACGTGGTCCACTCTGCGCCAATAGCAGCTAAAATAAAATGTGGGCACATACATCAAACAACAAACTCACGCACCATCCTTTTTTTATGGGGGGAAAAAAATAACTTTAACATATAAAACAGAAAATCTTAAGTTTTTGGTTTGGAAATTACCTTTACTTTAAGGCAATCAATTTTTGTTGTTTTTTAGGTATTAATTGTTCTTAAACAGCAGATTATGAAACGATAATTATGCAAAGTAACAGCCACTAAAAAACTATCGTAAATTTCACCCTCGATTAACTAAAAATTGTTACACGACTGCCCAAAAAGGAGTGTAACATATTTAGGGTTAATGTATGTAAGTTTATTTCATCGTAGCAGCTCAACGGCTGAATCGATTTAGATGTATGACCCCGCGTTGGATTCCTCGCGTTACCGGGAGTGTCATAGACTATATAAATATATATATATATATATATATTTAAATAAATTTAAAAAATTTGAAAAAAAATTATACTATATACAAATACTGTATACAAAATAATCACCCGCACGCTGTTTAATTATCCTACATTAAAGAACAATGTTTTTCTTTTGATAGTTGTGTTTTTTTAAGGTTTAATCTTTATCTCTTGTTGAAAGGAAAATTAAAGTATATAGGTATACAAGTAAAGAGTCAAGTAAAAAAAATTACCTACGATTTGAGTAAAATTTTGAAATTGGGATCCATGGTGACCGCATCATAACTCCTGGATTCCTTCATAACCAAAATTAAACGGCTATTATCCGTTATCAGAACTCATTGTAACAACATTTCATAAAAACATTTAATGCAATCTGAAAATATCTAGCAAAACGAAGCTGAGGAATATTTTTTTTTCTTTTAAATCATTCAAATTATCTGCCATCTCTGAATGAAATTGTCCAAATACATAAACCAAGTAACATACTATTAAAATGGAGTCATCTAATTAGTTCAAGAATAATATCACAGAGTTCAGAAACTACAAAAAATAAAAAAAGGTTTTTAGCCCCAACCCCATTAAAGAGGTTTGAATAAGACCAAACATCATTAAAAACACATATTAGCTACATAAGGGTCATTAAATTATGGGAAAAATTTTAGTTACCCTTGAGTATAATTTTCAGATACGGACCCAAAGATTCGTAAAGCATCGTACCAATTTATCCAGATCAATCCATCCAGTCTGGAGTTATTGTCCGCGTGGATCTCCTCGTTCGAAAGAAGAAGGAAATACATAGCAGAGCAGGTAAGGTGAATGCGAAGACATCGCTTGTCCGCAGGTGGCAGAAGAGATGGATCAATCGACGAAGGGTTCATACTGACTTCGACTAGGCCGCAAATTCAGGGGCTGGAGAAGGAGCTGACCCAGTTCCTTATCGGTCACGGGTGTTCTAAGGCATATCTGTGATTATTGCGGGAAGGTTGATACCGCAGAACATACGGTGTTCTTGTGCGATCAGTTCCTGCAGAATAGGGAAGCATGCCGGAGAGAATTTAGCATCCTTATCCCTGAGATCACTATTGGGACTGTACTGCAGACCGAACGAGCGTAGCGCACGCGGTCAAAAATAATTCAGGGATAGTAAAATGGATATTTCCGTTAAAATCTGAAAACCGAAATTTTTCGCGATCACAATACTTCCTTTACTTCGTATAAGGAAGTAAAAATAAGTAAGAATTTTCATTACCAACTGCAAGTGAAAATAAAATGACGTGCAGAGTCACTCCCGACGCATAAGGAACAGAACGGAAACTTAATATAAAACATAATTTCAATCTGTTCAAATAAAGTATACGTTATTTCAATTCGCCAATTTCTACACAATATCATTACAAATATATGGGATCATATAATGGATTTTGGCTGTTCCAGTATTTGCGTGGAGAGATTGTGTAGTAACGAAGGTAAATATAGATTAGAAATTCTCATACAAAAAAACCTGTTGTGGACAACACATGACTTACTTGTACGATTATTAAATTACATTTACACATTTTTTTAAGATGAAAAGTACACAAAATTTTATTTCATTAAAAACTTCTGACATTTTTTTTATTGTTATTATTGAATTATTAATCATCGTAATTTTTTTTTTACAATGAGAGGTTAATAATTATTAATAAATCAATATATTTAAATTAAAAAAAAAAATTAAAAAAAAGGAAATGAAGTCTGATTCCAACCGATGTGCCTTCCCCTAAGATCCAGATATTTCATTAATTAAACTTTTATTTGGCTAAATAACTGGAATCAATGAAAATAAATACCACTTATGATATATCGTTGAAAAGCTCTCAATGAGAGCTTATTACTGAAGTTAAGAAAAAATCCAAAATCCAATAGTTTTTGGATTTTGGGTTTTTTGGACACTTTTAGTTCAGTCGATTGCAATCAAAAGGGGAGGTACACAATTAGATGTTACAAAAGTCCTTACCAAAATTTCAACACTCTACGGCTAATTGTTTTTGAGTTATGCGAGATACATACATACGTACATACAGACGTTACGCCGAAACTAGTCAAAATGGATTCAGGGATGGTCAAAATGAATATTTCGGTTGAAATCTGCAAAATGCTATTTTTCGCCATCACAATGCATCCTTTACTTCGTACAAGGAAGACAAAATTTTGGCTTTATTACAAAGTACGTCGTAATTTTGCAATACTTTTTAAATAGAAGAAGTTTACGCTCGTATGAAAGATACTTTTTTGTTCTGCGCCACCCAAAAACTCTTGCCCAAATCAACTCAAAATCACTCAAAAATTATTATTATGTTGAAAAGAACAATTTTTAGACAAGAAAAAAGGTAAAAAAAAGTTTTTACAAAAAAAAATATTTTTTGACAAAAAAATTTCCTTTTTTTCTCGCCTAAATATTGTTTTTTTCATCATAATAATTATTTTTAGAGACTTTGAGTTGATTTGGGCAAGAATATTTGGGTGGCATAAAACAAAAAATACGAAGGTCTCATTAATGGTTTTAATGATAAATCCTTGTTTAATTTAGGCGTTTTTTAATTAACGGTATTCTGATTTCCAGTTATTTTATAAATATCTAATTATTTAATCGTGTATAGTAATTAAACGAATAAACTGGTATGTTCGTTTTTTAAAAGGTGAATAATGAATGTGTCTAATAATAAAAGATTGTACATTATTATGACATGGATAAAATGATATTTGAAAAAATATCTTTTGAAGTAACTAATACATTAATGCTACAGAGAGAAAAAACTAACAAAGTTGTTATACTTTCTTGGTATTGGTTATTTATTCTTATGCAGTGGAAAAATAATGATAGATGAAAAAAAGTTTAAAAAATTAAAAAACGTCGTTATTTTTTAAATCGATAATTCAAAAAATTCTGTTAAATATATGCAATAAATAAAAAGATCGAATTAAAAATCAAAATGTACTTAAATTTTAAACTTTAGTTTAAAATTTAAATCAAACTTTTCAATTTTTGGGAAGGAGGAATTTTGGGGCAAATTTTTTTATTAAATGGTAAAGTAAGCATGTACGTATGTACTGAGCTTAATATAAAATGGGATTATATTTGCTAAACTTTGAGAAAATTGACTCTAAAGAAACCCTAAGCCTAATTTTTTTACTTTTTTCATTAATTATAGTTTTTCTTGATGTATTCAGATTAGACAAACCGATTTTTATGAAATTTTGTACAAAGATCATATATATATATATATACAGGGTCCGGCATATAAATCTGACAATTTTGTAGTAATTGTGATGTTGACACCACCTGTCAATGAGAAGGCGGGAGTGTATTGTACATCGACATGTCTATTCATGCTATTTCAGTAGCCAGTATGTCATGGTCGGGTGAACAACGAGCGTTTGTGATTGAAGCCTATTTTAAAAATAATGACTCGGTTATTGTAACACAGCGTTTATTTCGCAGACATTTCAATTTAAATCGACACGCGTCTGTTCCTAGTAGGAATACGATATTGTTGAGGGTGAAGAATTTTAGGAACATATCGTCTGCTTTAAAAATGAAACCAACAGGACGAAAATGGACTGTGAGAACGCCTGAAAACATTAACGCTGTAAGGTTAGCTGTTACGCGGTCTCCACAACGTTCAGCAGCGAGAAATGCTGCTGCGCTAGCCATTTCTAATCGAAGTATACGACGAATTCTTCATGCCGACCTGAAATTCCATCCGTATAAGATGATGTTAGTGCAACAATTTAGTGCAAATAATTGGGCGTCTCGCAAAGCAGCTTGCGAGGTCATCCTCGAAAATGTCCACCAGGATGTCATTATTATTTTAAGTGACGAGACGCATTTTCATCTGTCAGGATTTGTGAATAAACAAAATTACTGTTATTGGGCTTCGCATAATCCACGCAAATTGTTGAAAAACCACTTCACAGTCAATATGTTACAGTGTGGTGTGCGGTTTCAAAGTTTGGCAGAATTGGCCCATATTTTTTTGAGGAGATACAGAGCGCAGAGTAACAGTAGCATCTCATCGATACGTAGACATGTTGAATGAATTTCTGCGACCGAAACAGAATGACTTTCAAGGACATGAAATTTGGTTTCAACAGAATGGTGCCACCGCCCATACGGTGAGAATGGCAATGGTTGTTCTGCGAGAAACCTTTCCTGAACGTTTGATTTCCCGATTTGGCGACATTCCTTGGCCAGCGCGTTCACCTGATCTGGCTGTTTGTGATTTTTTTTCTGTGGGGGTATCTCAAACATAAAGTCTTCAATAGTCGACCACAGTCAATTGCAGAACTCAAGGAGACCATTCAACGAGAAATTGAAGCAGTTTCACAAGTGATGATTGAGCGAGCAATGTCAAATTTTAGAATGAGGTTAAGTGAGTGTGTGAGGAGTAATGGAAAACATTTGGACAACATAATATTCAAATAAAAAAAATCTATGTTAGTAATTCACTATAAATTGCAAAAATTGATCTTTAATTTGATATGTTAAATGTTTTAGTAGTACGAAACACAGTTTAATTTAATTATTACCCCTCAAAAATCGTCAGGTTTATATGCCGAACCGTGTATATATGGGCCATTGGTGTTATTTAATTTAGGCTACAATTGGACAAGCGTAGGGAAAGATATGGTCAACACGGGTCATATATCTCAAAATTTTATTCGAAGATTACTACAAATTTTATTTCATAATTCTTTACTTGTGCATTTATATACTTAATTTTTTTATTTAATTTTCGTCCAAAATAGTAGTTCCTCAAGGGTGACATCCTCGGTAGTGAAGGCTGCATAACTTTGGCTACCGAATTACTTTGGAAATTCCGGGTTTTTCTCGTTTAACAGAGACGTAAAGTTTCACAAGATATAAAATTAGTTAATTAAAAGATTTAAAAGGGGAGGCACCTTTCTTTTGTATTCGTTCAGGTATTTTGAATTAAAAATATGAATCTGCGTGAACTGATAAAAAAATAAAATAGGAGTCTCTATGTTTTCCTTTTTGTATAGCATTTCATTAATCGAAACATATTTTTAGAGTGATTCACGAAAAATGTAACAAACTTTCTGAACTTGTTCTATTGGTAAAAATAGAGAAGAAAGTTCATGAAAACACAGGTTCGAAATCGCAAATCAGCTGATTTTGAAGTCGAGAGTTCTAAGGTTCAAATCCTATTAAACAATTACTTTTATACAGATTTGAATACTATATCGTGCATACCGGTATTTCTTTGGTGGTTGGGTTTCAATTAACCACACACACACATCTCTCAAGAATGGTCGACCTGAGATTGTACAAGACTACCTTCCTTTACATTCATACATATCATCCTCATTCAAAGTAATACCTTACGGTGGTTCCGGAGGCTAAACAGAAAAAGAAAGAGAGGTTCGGAAATGCTAAGTTAGCGAGGATCGGCAGGTGAAATATTTCACCCTAATTTCTGCGCTTTCGGTAAAATTAAACCAGACTGTAATTTTGTAATCTGGGACCCAAATTAAGAAGTAAATTTAGTAGTTTTATAACGAATCACTTCAAAAATTGAAAAAAAGAGATCCCAGAATTGTATTTTTAATAGTTTTCGAAAATCTTGGGTAAAAGATAAACGACTGGGGATACACTACTTTATTTTTGGCGTAAAATAACTTTGTTAAATGGGTAATAAACAAATAAAAGTTTTGTTTAAAACTTGTAGAGAATGTTGAGTTTGAGTATGAGTAAAGTCCACAAACGTGAGAATTTCGAAATTTATTTATTTTTTTAAATATGAAAATTAAATATGAAGAATGGTTTCAAATCCCAAGAAACGTTTGAATGGAAAAACGTCGATGTGTTAAGTTTGTCATAAATTACCTTTTTTAAAAATGTAATAAATATAAATTATATTAAAGTTTGTCGAGAATTTATTCTGAGAGAATAAGTACGCTTTTCTATAAAGTAAAATTGGGGTATTGATTAATAATTCATTATTTGTTGAAACAACCGTAAAGTTTTTGTAAAAAATTTTGAATCGAACAATACCATACAATTCTTACTTATCATCTATTCAATTAATACTATTATCCGCTATTTGTAGATAGATGTATATAGATTTTTAAATAAGATCGTGAAGAAGGGAGAAACGTCCCTCGGGAGAAAGGCGCCCTCCGGCACTGTTGTATTCCGCTGTACCTACGTACACGTCATCGAAAGCAATGTTTAGAGGAGGAGACAGCATCTTTAATGTGTCGGATCTTCTCTTCCCATTAGTACTTTAAAAATGTTTACTATATTTATTCACATAAATAAAATTAAAAAAAATTAAAATTACAATTTTAGCACCTCATTGTCATTCATAGAATGACACGCAGTGGAAATGTGGTTATTATTTACAAATACAACCGACCTCATTTACATTCCATCAATAACGATGTGTATCACATCACAATTAGTTGACAATGAAATTATCAAAATATCAATAACCAAGTTTTAATTAAATCCGGTTTTACTTATACTGATACAAAACTTCTAACAAGAAGGCCATTAATCTATTTATGAGCTTCTTTTAATTTATCTTTAATACATAAATACTGACAACTAATTAACTAATTAATTGAAATTTAATACTATGATAAAAATAAGTAAATTATTATCCACGTGATTCATAACGTAATATTATTATAAGAAAAGAGAATAGACTACAAAACCTTTTTATCAATTTATATCCAATAAAACACTGACTATAAAGTTGAGCACGAAATCATTGTTATTAGTTGCATAAAATCTTATTTCATTACGAAATAAAACTGGACATAGGTTTCTGATTTAATAATCATAAATATGAAACTAAAGACTGATAAACTGTATACACCTTTGTCCTACTTGCGCCATTATTTACGGATTAACGGTGGCTAAAATAGTCTATACGTCGGACGTGGAATGTAAGGTTTCACATCGATGATGTAATTAAACTTTAATAAGCAACTGTAATTCAAACTGCTTTGTTTTGACTACTTATCTATATCCAGCGTAAAAAAATAACTTAGTTATGAGTAATTACTGATATTAGAAAATTAAACTCTTATCTGCTTATGACGTGCGCGAGACTTAGACTACAAAGCTGTCCTTTGTATTTTTCATACGCATAGGCTATTCTTATTTCTTATGAAAACATTTTTTATCAATCTTTGCAATAATTTTATGATAATTTTCCATTGTGATAACGACCATTTAGTACGTAAACGTTCCGTGTACATTAAAACTACGGAACTAGTGAAAAAAGAATTGCATTCATTCACTGTTTACGTGTTATTGCTTTTGAAAAAGAGCATGGAAATTGTGCTATAGGCAGGAAATTTGATGTAGCAGAGTCCTGTATTTCTGATTGGCGGAAAAAGAAAAATAATTTTTCGTAGCCGATAAAAAACAAAAGATCATTTTGGTGGAAAACCGCGAAATATACGGAAATAGAAGAAAATCTTGAAGCGCATCAATTGCATGTACGTCAGATTACATTCGTGATTTATACACAATTGTGTCAGATACCTGGAAATCACCGACAATTTTAAGTATTGATAGAGATGAATTTAAAGCTAATATTAACATAGTACGCCGATTTCTTTGCCGACACATTCTTTTCTATTAGAAGAAGGACAACAGTAATAGAACCTTCAAGAAGCATTCGTCATACATTTACAATTAAAAGGATCAATTAAAAAGGATTTACAATTAAAAAGGAACAATTATCTCTTAGATCTAATTAGGAATGTGCACCAGACACTAGTGACTTTAGAAATGTCATCGACATCATTTAAAAGTGTAGGTGCAAAGAATGTTCAGATATGAACTGCCGATTATGAAAAATAACGTTGTTTACAATACTTTAGGAAAGGAAAAACTTGCCCCCGGTATATAATTTTTAAAAGAAACATCTACCGAAAGGTGAAAAATTTTAACCCGATATTGTCACACGAACACAAGAAAAGAGATGGATGAATAATTAATTAGTACTGAATTGAATTAAATGCGTCTGGGAGCGTCGACGAGAAGGTTTAAAACGAAAAATCTTCTGTACTGGTAACCAACACTTTTAGAGCTCATACCGATGACGTAAAGCGCAGGCTGATTACTGGAAATTGTGATCAGATTATTATTCCTGGTGGAATGACATCTATTCTTCAATCTCTTGGTATCTAAACCGATCGATTAAAACCTAATTAATTCCTTAAACAAACTGGATGGCCAACCCGAAACTACATTATCTGGTAAAATTAAGATACAGTCTTTAATACAGATGTGTAAGAGGATTAATGTGGATCGGTCAGTAATACCGGATGATTTTTTTCAAGAAATGTTGAATTTCATACACTCTCTGTGGACGTAAGGATGATTATTTCTGGTTACGAAGATGTGAATAAAGATAACTACAATTTTGTGGGTGATGGAAACTCAAGCTCTGATGACATTAATTAAGGAAAATATCTAACATAATTTCTATGCTTTTAATTAAATATTTACAGTATCCACTGATTAACTGACGTTATGTAATTACAAACATTTTAACACATTCAATCTTCTATGATGATTTTGTTAATAAAATGTAGAAAAATAACGTAATTTCTTTTTTACTTTTTTAATTTTCCAAACCTACAGGTGGCGCACGAAATAATCCAACATTTGATTTTATTCAAAAATATTAATTTAAATCGCAATACAGAAAAGGAAAATACAACGTGTATTTACTACAGACCTTTTCTTCCTTTCTTTTTTCTGTTTAGCCTCCGGTAATTACCGTTCAGATAATACATCAGAGGATGAATGAGGATGATATGTACGAGTGTAAATGAAGTGTAGTCTTTTACAGTTTGAGTTCGATCATTCCTGAGATGTGGTTAATTAAAACCCAACCACCAAAGAACACCATATCCGTAATCTAATATTCATATCCGTGTATAAATAACTGACTTTACTAGGACTTGAACGCTGGAACTCTCAACTTCCATATCAGCTGATTTAGGAAGACGCGTTCACCACTAGACCAACGCGGTAGCTTGTTTACTATAGAAAAATAAGCCTAGAAATTATGCTTATCACGTGTTCAATATGACCACCAACACGCAACTTCTTCAACACAAACTCCTACTTGTTAATAACTCCACGACACATATCCTCAGTTATCTCGTAGCACGACTCAATGATCAGCCCTCACAGTTCTTTCACTGTGCGAGGATATTTAGGAAAAGTTTTTCTTTTAGAAATCCCCTTTTAGAAAATAATCACACAAATTCAAATCAGGACTCTTCGGGGGTCAGTTCTGTCTACGCGCAAAACAATTAGAAAATCGGTTTGAAATAACATTTGCGTTAAAGGTTTCATGCAGAAAGTCTAAAATAACATCGACTAGATCTACTACCGAAGCTGATGAAATAAACACAAATTGCAAGCGATCACAATCAGAATGAAGCGATCGCTGAAGATCACCATCTGTAGCATATACTAGCCGAATTTTGACTGGAAGGATGATGTTACACGATTAATTGCTCAGCTTCCTCCACCCGTAATACTGGTGGGTGACTTTAATGCACATAATTCTCTTTGGGAGTCGGATCGAGTTGATGCCCGGGAAAGAGAATTGGAAAAGTTCCTATTAAATTCTGATTTCATTACCTTAAATGATGGTTCAGGAATTTTTTTCAATGCCAGAGATGGATCGACATCCTGTATAGATTTAGTATTTATAAGTGCATCGATAGCACCGAGGTACACTTCCAAAGTTTTAGAAGATCTACATGGAAGTGTCAATTCCCGGTGCAAATTGTAACTGATGTTACAATTCACTATAATCAATAAACTGATATTAGCCATTCCAGCAGAAATCAGTAAAAGCGTCTATATCGACGATCTGGCAATTGGGTATGCCAGCAACACTATAGTTATGGTGAAGTACAAATTGCAACGAGCGATAAACCCCCTCAAAGAAGTGTCGAGGAATAATGGTTTCAAATTTTCACCAGAGAAAACGTGCCGTTTATACGTCTGTAGGAAGGAAATTCCTCACCGAAGTCGTGTTTTGACCATCGATGATCATTCAGTACAATACAAATGATGGTTCATTACAAATGATAATGTATGATTTTTTGATCTATTATTAGATAAATTCCTTACATGGGGATTACATATACAGAACTGTGTGTTAAATTCAACAAAGCCCTAAACGTTTTTAGATGTTTACCAAACATCAATTGAAGCTCAGATTAAGAAATGCTACTGAGGCTGTATAAAGCATTAGTTCAGTCAAAGTTTGACTACGGGTGTATTTTATATTCATCCGCCAGAAAGTTGCATCTACGAAAGTTAGACGTCATACGCAACAGCAACAATTATTAGATATGCCACTGGCACTTTCCATACAAGTCCGAAGACTAGTTTAATATCGAAACCCGGAATAATGCTACTACAGTATAGAAGAGAGATCCTATTGTTAAGATATGCGGCAAATGATATGCAGCTGATCAGAAAAAGACAGATACTAAACCAGAGATTCAAGTTCCTCTGCATAACCTCTTAGATGACGGTGCGTGCGAAGAAAGAGATTACTTCGGGTCTTCTATGGAGACTTCTAAGCCCCCTACAAGTGAAGTTACAAATAACTGAAAGTTATTAGTTTTAAGTTACAAATAACTGTAGCTGAAGTTACAGATATGCGTCTTTTCCTGCTCATATAAACAATAAAACATTTAACAACCATCCTCTGGCTGTATTATATGAACGTCGTGCTACCTATTCCAGACCAGCTGAAATGCGGTATCATGAATTTACAAGAAAATATGAAATTACTTTACTAGACATACTAGCAATTTCTGCAAAACAATACCGCATGGCTCTTACCAGCGGTAAACACAAGACTGGATCTCTCTCATGGAAAAATAAAAGAAAAACAAGCAGTAATCATCCAACAGGAATTTTTATCAACCATCACTAGTTGTGAAGAATACATTAAAATTTATACTAATGGTTCTAAAACAGAACACGGTGTTGAAAAGGGCTTAGATCTTTAAATGGAAAAGCCCATTCTTGGATACTGCCAGATATGGTAAGTGTTTAAATGGCAGAATTTACTGTCATAAAACAAGCGTTTACACCATTTACTGCCATACAGAACATTTCTGCGAAGAGAAAGTGCTTATATGTTCTTAAAGTCCTTATTGCAAACATTTTGTCCATTTTATACGTTTAATATCGACGAGGGCAGCGATGTGTATTTGTTTGGACTCCAAGGCATGCTGGTATCTCAGGAACAAAAGCGCAGTTGAAGCTGCCAGAACGGCAACAGTTTGTGATAATTTAAATATAATTTCTGTTCGAGTAACAGATGTTAAAGATTGTCTAACATACAATAAGAAACAGGTAGAGTAATGAATGAAGAAGGTTAAATACGAAACTAAACGCAATTAAAACTTCTCCACATAAATGGGGGAGCGACGTGAAATTGACTCGCCAAGAACAAGTGGCAGCGACTAGACTCAGAATCGGTCCCAAACGAATAACAAATTCATATTTGTTAACTGGCGAAGAAAGTCTAATGTGCAGTATTTGTAATAAACTGCTTACAATCAAACATCTAATGGAAGAATGTACCATATATGAGAGCCTCAGAAAGAAGTTCGGTCTAATAAATAATATTGCTGCTCATTTGGTGGAAAAGAAGAAAAAATAGTTGCTTATCTACACACCAGCGCACTATTAACAAATTTATTGTCAGTTCAAGTTGTGTTTAAGCAATCTCTAAGTGAAGTAATCTTTTTTCTATGAATATGAATATTTTTTAATAATGTTGGTATTGCCAAGACTTTCGTTTTTCATTTTGTTTTTTATTTATTGTTTCATTTTAGTACCAGGGTCCTTTACACTGTAAGTGTTATCAGTGTACTAACATATATGAGTGTTAAAATGTTCTGTATTGTTATTTTGGTGTTTTTAAATAAAATGTAAGGGCCCTTTACACCTTTACATATGACAAACCTGGTGGTGATTTAAACCCTACTTTAAAGAATCTGACGAGGGCTATTCTTTAAAGAATATGACCGTAGAGATGATGCCCATATAAAAAAAAAATATTCATGAACTGCTGTCAGTTCTGCCAACAAAAAACGCATTAATAACCTATACAATTATTGCCATAACAAATCATTGGATCATTTCATGCGCCACTCTGTAGATGCGCGTAGTACATGGGTGAATACAGTACAATAACATTTCATACAAAACCTTTATCCATAAAAAAACAGAATAAAAATTATTGCTAATTACTATTGATTAATACAGAGTTACTTTAGTACACTGTAAAAACATTTGTATAAGCCTTATTTTGTCTTCCTTTACAGTTTGTTGAAATTGATTTACTTCTATTTCATTTTTTAAAGGACAAAAAAGAATGAAAAAATTAATTAATTAAAAACCCTTAGTTAATAATTTTGTTTTCAAATAATTATAAACGAAAATATCTCAATATTTTTTTCTTAATGTAAACTACTCACGTTCATAAATCTTAACTAGAATTCTGTACAGAAGAATTGAAAAGAGACTGGAAGAAGTGTTAGGTGAAAACCATCTGGTTTCAGGAAAAGTAATGGGCAAGGGAAGCAATTTTAACGCTCAGATTAATAGTAGAGAGAAGATTAAAGAAAAACAAACCAAAATACATAGCATTTATAGACTTAGAAAAGGCGCTTCAATAAATTCAATAATTTAGATTGGAATAAAATGTTCAGCGTTTTAAAAATTTAGGATTCAAGAATAGAGATAGAAGAACAATTGCTAATATTGGTAGTACTAATCGAGGAACATAAGAAAGAAGCCGTAATAAGAAATCCAAGAGTCCAAAGATGTTCCCTATCCCCGTTACTTTTTAATATTTTCATAGAACTAGCAGTTAATGATGTTAAAGAACAATTTAGATCCGGAATAACAGTAAAAGGTGAAAAGATAAAGATGCTACGATTTGCTGGTCATATAGTAATTCTAGCTCAGAGTAAAAAAGATTTAGAAGAAACATGAATGGCATGGATGAAGTCCTACGGAAGAACTATCGCATGAAAATAAACAAGAACAAAACGAAAGTAATGAAATGAAATAGAAATAATGTAGATGGACCACTGAATAAAAAATAGGAAGAGAAAAGATTATGGAGGTAGAATAATTTTGTAATTTGGGAAGTAGAATTACTGAAGATGGACGAAGCAGTAGCGATATAAAATGCCGAACAGCACAACGAAACGAGCTTTCAGTCAGAAATATAATTTGCTTACATCAAAAATTAATTTAAATGTCAGGAAAATAGTTTTGAAGGTATATGTTTGGCGCGTAGCTTTATATAGAAATGAAACTTGGACGATCGGAGTACCTGAGAAGAAAATATTAGATGCTTTTGAAATACGGTACTATAGCAGAATGTTAAAAATCAGATGGGTGGATAAAGTGACAAATGAACAGGTGTTGCGGAAAATCGAAGAAGAAAGAAGCATTTAGAAAAATATAGTTAAAAGAAGAGACAGACTTATAGGCCACATATTAAGGCATCCTGGAATAGTCGCTTTGATATTGGAGAGACAGGTATATGGGAAAAATTGTGCAGACAGGCAACGTTTGGAATATGTGAAACAAATGTTAGAGATGTAGGGGGTATACTGAAATGAAACGACTGGCACTAAATAGGGAATCTTGGAAAGCTGCATCAAACCAGTCAAATGACTGGAGATAAAAAAAATTTAAAATTTCTTACTCTACAACTTTAATATCGTAATATAACTAGTATAAAAAATTACTTCCGTTTAAGTTAGTATTTATTATAAAAAAAACTTCCTGTGTATATTTCAGTTTGTACGTACCGACATTTGCTTAAAACTTTAAGAACTACTCTCCAATATGAATGATCTATTGAACTTAAGATGATTTTATGCGATTATAAAAATTACAATTTTTATAAGTATTCCTTATTAGTCACAATTGCTTGTTATTTGTAAAGAAGAAACAAAAATTTGAAAAAATGTTTGATTTAAACAAACTTCCAACAAAAATAAGCAAATATTAAAATTTTTAATATTTACGGGATTTGTTTTTTTTTAATGGTATAAACAGTCACCTATTTTTTTTCGTTTATTTTCTTGTTATTTTACAGTTAAAAATTTAATAGCCTGTTGAAATTTCAATAAATTTCCGATATTTACTAACCTATTTCATTTATATATATATATATATATATATAGAGAGAGAGAGAGAGAGAATATTTATAAGTAATACAACACAAATAAACATTTTCAAATAAAAAAATATCCGTTAACTTTTGAATGACAAAAAAACAAAACACAGCCCGTCTGAGTGTAACAATAAAAAGTTTTTTTTTTATGAACGTTATACGCTTGGAACTTCATTAAAGTCTTTAACTATTTCTTTTGTTGCCGTTCTTTAACACCACATTTTTAATACTTACTTATTCAACAAGCAAAGATGCTGAATAAATTTAACGTAATAGATTTCCATTGATTAACATAGATTTACACTAGTTCATCTGTAATTTCATAAAGTTACTAACGATAAATTATGAACGATTTTAATAAAAATTTGATTAAAGTCGCTAGCGGTTTTCGCATAATGCCATGATAAAGGTTATATCTACGTGTTCTTTAATTTGTATTACATAATCTTATAATAATAAATAAAATAAAAATAATAACTTTACCATTAGATAAGGTTTACCAGAAACATCATCGACCCATCCTATTATAACATCAGCACCAGATATTGAACCCGTATGAGAAAATCCGAGAACAAAATAACCCCTTGTAGCGGCTTCGACCATCAACATTAATTTATCTTCCATAGGTGTCCACGAAAGACGTACTGAATCTAAGACGGCAGAATGAGTCCATTCTAAATTATCTAAAGATAATTCAATAGTCTCATTTACATTAAAACCGTACGCACACCAACCGTAAAATAAAACAAACACAGCACATTTAACGTTTACCACCGTCATGTCGCTCGCCTCCTAGTTGACTGCCGGTGTGTTCCTTGCCGTTGCTGGTGCCGCGACACACCTGGCCCTCACACCTGCCGGTTCCCTCCCCACCACTGCACATACGTACGTATATTAAAATCATTCCCTCCTATATACATATAAGTAATAAGGCTGATGATTTGGAGCAAAAAGAGACTATCAAGTGAAAAATGATTCTTTCTTAAGTTTTTCTTAAAATAATTTTGACTTCGAATTCTCTTAAGATAATTTCCACATGATTTTTTCTTAAAATAACCTTCACTTTGAATTAAAATAAAATTAGATTTTCATTAATTTTCCAATGCAATTTTTATAGATAATAATTTATTCACTTTGTTTTTATTTGAAATTTGCAGGGTGGAAATTTCCTAAAAAATTCTTACTCGACTAAAATTAGAGTATCTTAACATAAGCTCTACTTTGTATTTAACGAACCGCTGCTCATTAAAACCTTTTCCTTTTCCTTTAAACATCATTATATTGAGTATTAAACCGTCTACAATATTATGTTAATAGTATCAATCAGTTTATAAAATTCAGTCCACCGATCAACATCCTAAACAATTCGATCGCTACCGATCCGTAAAACAATCTCTGTATTATTTTTAACTCCGGGGTACTTCCACGGTAAATTTATTGGTAACAATAATATATTTTACCAAATTCATGTCTCTTTTATTATACAAAAGAAAATTTTTGGAAATTGATAGATGAGAACAGTTTTTGAACATATTACAGACGGTAGAAACATCACTCAGATAAGTAAAATATTAGCCTTACCTCTGAAATGAAATACCACTTTTCAAATACTTAAGTACTAACAAAGTACCCCCAACATAATACCAACAAAAAAAAATAAAGTTTGTTAATAAAGTTAAAAGAAACAAGAGAGAATAGTTGAAAACTGGATAAAGTGTTTAAAAGATGTTTTTTTTCTTTTGAGACCACGTTGGACCTCTAGTCAATCAATTTCCAGTGTTATTCGAAGATCGCACTGTTCTTAACCTTCCGGTTTGCCAGTCAGTACTTTTTTAAGACGGTTTGATCTTTGTGTCCGCATTTCGTCTGAAACTTTCACTGTGCGTCTTCGTATCTTTTCTTGAAGCCATTCGTCAAAATTCTAAGCTGGGAAATCAAAATCGTAGCCTTCACGCGATCCGGATGTATATCTAGAAAGATTGTGGCGAACTTTTCTAGTGAACTAAATCGAAATCCCTTTCCGGCTTAAAACTGTGATTGTAACTCGGAGTTCAATCTCCCATCAATCAAGGTAGCAAATTTGACAGTTAAAATATGGAAAGTCTTCTGAGAAAACAAATTTCACCGTCAGCGGGAATAACATCGCCGAGAAGTTTCCACTCGGATCCGGTAAGGCAACACTCAAAAGACAACGACAGATCGGAGCGCCAAGAAACCCCCACTAAGAACCATATAACACTAAACTCACATAAATTTAAAAAATGTTTTATTATAAGAAAGAAAAGAAGTACAAATGAACAAAAAGTAGTAGTAAATAACGGTTTAAGTACTATAGAAACAACAACAAAAGATTTATTTGGAATGAATTTAAAAAGAGTAACTGATGCTGGAATAATTAGCAGACTTTTTACGAAAAATATCGGATATCTTGTTACAAATACAGCGGATATAATTATACCGAAAATAACCATGAAGAAGAAGGATTGTGTAAGCGGTTAACAGATCCGTTTTGCGACAACATAATGATTCTAAAAAGTTTAGATGCGAAAGATGGAGAACTTAGTAACATATACTAATGGTTAAAAAAGAAATTTGTTGTAGGTCTTGTAACACTTATTGAGGTGGTCAATTTTCCAAGTACAGGGCGTGGTGTTAAGACTTTTTTTTTTTTAAAGAGGTGGAGGAACTCCATTTACGGGCGCCTAAGCAGTGTCGGGCTAGCTAGCTAACAGGTTCCACCAGTTATAACCAAGGGCGTAGTATACCTGCGCACTACCGACTAAACCACCTTGGATTTGAATGTTAACCAGGATTTTACAGGGACATTTAATACAGTAGAAATGAAAACATATTTAAGAGAAAATTACAATTTTTCTATAGGTGGAGATGTCATGGATAACACCACAAAAGTAATGTTAAAAATGACAATACTGTAGGAATAGACTGTTTGACATGATTTAAACCTAATTCAAAAACTAACATTTCTAACACGTTCTTTACCAGTTAACTTCTGCTGGAGTAAACAAAAAAACACTAGGAAACCACATTGTAAATTCTTACACTGATCCGATAAAAGATTAGGAGAAATTTAAAAAAATAAAAATCCAAGAAACATGGAATAACAGGCTTGGAAGTTACAATTTACAATTATAACAAAAATTTCAAAACAGAATATTAAAAGATATATGCTTGGATTACCAGGATATATCTAACCAAGAAATAAGTATTACCTGGATAAATGCCAAGATTTTTAAATCTTTTAACAGATTCTGTAGAGGTTTTAAGAATCTGAAATACTTAAAAGATGATCCGTTTTATTCTGTGCCTCTTGCAGAGTGGAAAGAAATTTGCGATTCTTTAACAAGTAGTTGTGTTGTTTGTAAAAAACACATTTATAATTATGCACAATGGGATAACAGTAAACGGGTGAAATTTTTGGTTAGAACATTAAGCTTCCAGAACATTAGTTCTGGAAGCTTCCAGAAAACACTCAACAAAGGGAAAATATAATCCATTTTATTATTAATGCGTTTATATCTTATTCAGTTAGCAGAGTTTTTTTGTTTTTTTTTTTCAACCTCCGGAACTACCGTTAGGTATTACGTCAGAGGATGAGATGAATGAGAATTTTTGTAGCGTGTGAAAATGCCACGCCTGACCGGGATTCGAACCCGGGACCTCCGGATGATAAGCCGAGACGCTACCCACTCACGCCACGGAGGCTGGCTAGACTATAGAGTTGAAGTAAACAAACTGCGTGTACGAGTGTTCAGGCAGCCGATTTACAAGCATCTCCTGTAAATCCTCTCTCTTTTTCCTGTTTAGCCTCCGGTAACTACCGTTAAGATAATTCTTCAGAGGATGAATGAGGATGATTGATATGTATGAGTGTAAATGAAGTGTAGTCTTGTACATTCTCAGTTCGACCATTCCTGAGATGTGTGGTTAATTGAAACCCAACCACCAAAGAACACCGGTATCCACGATCTAGTATTCAAATCCGTGTAAAAATAACTGGCTTTACTAGGACTTGAACGCTGTAACTCTCGACTTTCCAAATCAGCTGATTTGGGAAGACGCGTTAACCACTAGACCAACCCGATGGGTTCTCCTGTAAATCCTGCTGCGTATAAAAGAAACTACGCGACGTTAATATTCAGTAACCACGCGCTATTATATTTTGAATTTAAATAAATTAAGAAATTTTGTTTGAGTTTTTTAAGAGTTATGAAATTGTTAGTTGTCCACAAACAGTAAAATTTCACTAATATGTTAGATTAAATTTCTGTGATATAAACAAATAATAAATTCAATTCAGTTTTCGCCATCTGATTGCAAGAAATTCGTAGTGCTGTCAGTATAAAGAGATAAAACGGGACGCTCAATTTTGTTTTCTATTATATTATCCAATTCCCAATAATTTGGTTAAATAGTATCCGATACATTTATTATATAGTTTTCCATTCCTGCTGTCCTGTTTTATCGATGGCTTTTAAGCATAGATTTTTAACATCAGATATTTTAAAAGCAGAATTTTCTGACGCTACATAACTTTGAATTTGTCCCCAAATTAACTCAATTGGGTTGAGTACAATATTACAGGAAGGTAATCGAAGCACGATACTGCCACTAAATCTTGTTAACTCATCAATTTTATACACATTTTAATGCGTGAAGCCTTTTGCAATAATTGGACCTTAACTTCATCCTTTTCTAAAATCACTTTTAAACTGATACATTTTGATACTATTTTTTTCCAAGACACGGCTGGAATTCTTTCCTTTTTACATGAATGATCAGGGAGGTTGTCTAAGACAAAACCAAATTATCTTCCAGAGGAGGTAACACATCGCTAAACCATTTCTCAATAAATAAAATTCATGAAATTTTTTACGAATCGCTTTTTTATCGAAATCATAAATTTTTTTCAGTTGATCTGGGTTTTTTTTTCAGGAAACCGTAATTCATTAGTAGATTCATATACGCGAATCACATTGTTCATTGAAGCAGCACAACTTCCACTTACGTTACCAGTTACTGGGGAGGCGAAGGACGCCTTTTAAGTCCGAAGGACGCCTTCCAACGAAATCAGGGAAAGCAGAAAGCGAAAGCGCTAAGTCCGTTCCTGGACCTAAGGTTCCTGAGGGGAAGCCTGTTGAGAAGCAGGTGACCACTGGAAGTTTGGGACGGATTGAGGAGATGCGGGCCGAATGGTCCAAGATCTCATCTAAAAAGGAATCCAGGGTCGCTCTAGAGTTACGCCAATTGGTAGACTCGTATCTGAGCGAGTGTGCGTTGTTGGTTTCGGGACTGGCAATTAAGTGCGAAGGCCTCCAGGGAGCGAACCTTGCCGAGGACTCAGTCGTTAGTCGACTGTCCGGCAAGGTCGACCAGGTGGTGGCGGGAGTCCGGGGATTCAAGCCGGTAACGGGTGAGGCTTTGGGCGAGCTCCAAAAATCTATTAATAAGGTGGAGTAGAAACTAAAAAAGACTGGTCTCCTTCGCCTCTGTAACGGCTGCGCCTGTGCCTAAGCGGGTAGGCCCGCCGCCACCAGCCCAGGCGCCGGCAGTTAAAATTAAAGGGGCCACCGTAAAGGTGGTTTCGATAAAACCTGGTCAGGAGGCTTCGTCAGCTATGACGGAGCTAACCCTAAAGAAGATCCTGGACCCGCGGAGAGAAAAGTTCCATGTCTCCCGGGTCACAAAAACAAGGGATCATGGAGTTGTCCTGGAAGTAGTAAATGAGCGGCAGGCTAAACAACTGCTGGAGGCAGAAGTTCTTGCTAAGAACGGGCTGAAGGCTCAGCTGCTAGCCGGCGGAGACTACAGATATTGATTTACGATATGCCAAGGGCAACAAGGGTAGAGGAGCCCGAAATCCACAAAGCGATGCATAGCCAAAATCCAGGGTTGGATATGGCGGTCGAGGACTTCCTTAGGGAAGCCAAGGTGGTACGGCAGCTGGGTAGGAAGGGATCCCCGAAGAGTCACTGGGTTCTCGAGATCTCGCCAAAGATCCAGCAGGTCTTAGTGGCCGGTGGAAGACTGTTTTTCGGGTGGACTGCCTGTAGGGTAGTCGACCATATCGAGGTAGCCCGATGCTGCAAGTTTCAGGGCTTTGGGCACACCGCTCTCCGATGCCGAGCGAAGACGAAGATGTGTGACCACTGTGCCGCTTCGGGGCACAGGGCGACCAATTGCCCTGCCAGATCGTTGCCTGCTAAGTGCGCCGCCTGTGCTTTGGTGAAAGACAGCAATGCTGGACACCGGTCGGGGGTAGGCAGTGCAAGACGTACGAGATTGCTCCGGCTAAAGCTGTAAAAAACACAACTTATAGCGACGCCTGAACGGAAAAAAGCCCTCGAGGACGGTTTCTACCAATTCGAACGCCTGCGCCTGGGGCAGGTAAACCTGCACCATTCCCGGGCGGCCACGAGTGAGGCTATGAGGCTCCTTGAGGAGTACGACCTCGAGGTCCTCTTGGTCCAGGAGCCGTACACGGTCGCGGATAGGATGGTCGGCTTCTACTGGGTAAGTATTATTCATTCTCGTAGGGGACGGCCACCCTCTGCGATCGTGGTAAGCTCTGACACTTTGGGTGTTTTCTGAATGTCCCAGTGGTCTGACGAGCAATTCACCGCCGTGCGGATCACGAGGGCTATGCTTGATGTCGAACTAGTGTCAGGATACTTCCAGCTTGGATGGAGTATCAACGACTTGCTGGCGAAGTTGGGTAGGATTCTGGACGGTCTCCCGGACACCAGAGTGTTGGTTGCTCTGGACGCTAACGCCAAGTCTACCGCCTGGGGTTTCCCACTCACAGACCCCAGAGGCGCTGGTCTCGAACAGTTCGTCGAAGCCAGGAACCTCTACTTGATTAATGATGCGGAGCAGCCACCAACTTTCTCTTGCGAACTGGGAGAAAGTTAAATAGACGTCACCTTGGTGACGGGCGACTGCGGAAGACAAGTGGTTGGACTGTCTGGCTCGAGGCCAGAGTGAGCGATCATAGGCTGATATACTATGATATTCGCTAGGTCGCTATAACCTAAAGGGCCTGAATTTATGCAGACTGAGGCATGTATGCGATGCTGCCTTACAGGGATTGGAGTGGCGCATGGTGTAGGGAGGAGGTGGAATTGATGGTGGAGCAAATCGGCTGGGCCATCAAGACTGGCTGTGATGCGGTCCTACGGCAGCCTAGGACAATGGACGGACCCATCATAAGCAGCCAGTCCGCTGATCTTAGCGTGCCTGGAGCCGTCATGACCCCTTCTTCCGGTGGGGGGGGGGGTGCGTCTGTGGAACGCAGACGGAGGCCCGGTAAGAAATGGTGGTCCTCTGACGTTAGCGTGCTGCGCGTAAGAGTTAGGTCCGCGAGAATAAGGTACCAGCGTTGCTCCCTAACGGGAATTATCGTTCATCACGTGCGCGCTGAGCGTCTTCGGATCTACCGGCGTGCCCGTAATGAATACGTTCGCGCCATCAAGGAAGCCAAACTCAAGTTCTGGCAGAACTCCAAGCACGAGTTGCAACGCAATCTCTGGGAGCTCATTGCCCATATTGTCCAGTGTTTGGTGTGGGTTTGATGGTTGAGACCACACACTAACATCTGTGGCGACTTACCAGGCGTTCCTGGATACTCTGTTTCAAGATGCTCCAGAGGGTGAAGCGGAAATCTGCGTTAGGGCGGGTGAAACACCATTCCCTGGCGTACGGACCGTGGAACCCGAAGATATAGACCGAGTGGTTTCTCGAATGGCATTGAAGAAGGCACCGGGGATTGACCAACTTGACCTGGATATATTTTACCATCTGCTGCCTGTCATAAGAGAGCCGTTTGGCAGACTGTTTTCGGGGTGCCTAAGCTGGGGTTTCTTTCCGGCTTACTGGAAGGTAGCTTTGGTGAGGGTGCTCTTAAAATCTGGAAAGGATCCTGCTGAGTAGTTATCGACTCATCAGCCTCTTGCCGGCTCTACGCAAGTTGCTAGAAAGGGTGGTTGTGGAACGGCTCTGCGAAAACATCGATATGAACTGCTTTCTAAACTGAGACCAATATGGCTTCATGAAACGGAATGGCACCGAGGATTGCATCTTAAATGCCCTTGCCGAGGTGGAAAGCGCCGACTGCAAATACGTTTTGGCAATTTTTATTAACACAGAGGCAGCATTTCCTTCCTTGTGTTGGAATTCTGTCCTCTATGAATTGGAACGCCGCAGTGTTCCCGAAGCCTTGCAGGCCGTAGTAAGAAACTATTTGTCTAATCGCTCGGCTCTGTTTAAAGATGCGCACCTAGTTGTGGAAAAGTCCGTCACCAAGGGAAGCCCGCTGGGTTCCATTCTCTGTCCTCTACTGTGGAACCTGGTTTTTGACGGATTTCTGGGATTGACATTCCCAGAAGAGGTCACGGCCCAGGCTTTCGCCGATGACTGTCTCCTTTTAGTTCGTGGTAATTCATGACCGTAGCTGGAAAGTAGAGCGCAGGCGGCTTTGTCAACCGCCGAGGGCTGGATGGACATGCAAAATTTAAAGATTTCTGTGCCCAAGACGAAGTTTATGCTTCTCAAGGGTGCAGACAAATTATCATGCAGTCGTAACCCCCACATTAAGTATAAAGGCTGTGTAATCAGCCGAGTAAGGGTACATATGTACCTAGGTATTTTGTTTGATGAGAAGTTGCTTTTTAGTAACCATATTAGGCAAGTTCCGGCGGACGCTGTCTCAGTGATGCACAAACTTAGAAGGATTGATCGAAAGGACTACGGGTTGTCGGGCCGTCAAATGTACATGGTGTACCGAGGCGTCTTTGAGAGTATGATCGCATTCGCGGCGCCAGTTTGGGCGCATAGGTTGGATAGAAATAGAGCACTGCTTCAAAATTTGATATGGTCAACTACTTGAAGCAAAATGGCAAGTTGTGACACAATAGCTGTATTCACTCGATACAACAATTGCCGCCAAAAGAGAAAGAATACAAGTTTGATAAACTGTTGCCCCCCCCCCACCACATGGTCATTCCGTAATTCGAATCTCCCCTTACATGTGCGAATTATAAATCCCATAGAGTAGCTCGGGCAAAAATTAAAAGACACATCAGTTCTAATAACACAACCATTGAGATGTCATTAACGAGACTGCGAGAACTAATGACAGAAGGTATTGAAAATCACACCTTAGGATTGGTCATCGTACTGTAAAAAGTTATCAAATTTGAAGATGAGTTTTGGACTACAAATGGAATTCGGGAAGATGCAGTCGACAAAGTTATCGTAAGTCTCGGCAGTTATGATAGTAAAGAAGACGAATCAGGGAACATTGACGAAGAATCAATTGAAGGTTACTCGGAGGAAGAGGAAAGCAGTGAAGATAAAGTTTTAGCAGTTTCACTAAGGGAGTAATAATTTTTGTAAATCTTCTTGACTTTATATCATCCACAATACTTTTTGAATCTTATGGAATATTATAGGCCTATTTATATTCTCATGTGACAAAATTAGTGTAGTTTGTTTTAAACGTACGAATTAGGAATTAGATACTTCATTCTTTCATCCATTCAACAGGAGTAAAAATCCTGATTTGTATGAAAAAGTGTATTATACGGTGTGTTAGATTATGGAAACGTTGAAGAAATAAAAGATATGCAAAATGATCAACAAAGAATTATTTTAAGTATTGTATATCCTGGAAATGGAGTTCTAATTTTGGCTATGCTATTATGAGTTACCCGCGAAATGTAAGTAGAAAAATAAATTTTATTATTATGAAATAAATTCTTATAATAGAAACCATTAGTACAAAATAAAAAAACGAGTTGTTTGTATTTTACAAGGATGATAAAATTATAAATTCGTTTACAGTAAGAATAAGTGATTATATTAATAAGCCAATGTTTTTAAAAACAATTTAGTCTGTTTAGAGAGAAACAGAATATTATCTCAATCGCTCTCACTCTTTTTTCTTTTTCTCTTTAGCCTCCGGAACCACCGTAAGGTATTATACTTAAGAGAATGAATGAGAATGATATGTGTGAATGTAAATGAAGCGTAGTCTTGTATAGTCTCTAGTCGACCACTCCTAACGAATGTGGTTAATGGAACCCAACCACCAAAGAATATCGGTGTCCACGATCTTAGTATTCAAATCATAAGATCTAGTATTCGTTCTAAGGTTCAAATCAGGATTTGAAATCAGCTGATTTGCGATGACAAGTTAATCACAAGACAAGCTCGGTGGGCAATCGCTCTCACTCATGTTATTTTTCATAACGGCATATCAGTATAGGGTTAGAGAACCCCTTCAACGGCATATCAGTATAGGCCTCTATTGGATCTTCGTCCAATAGAAGCTTCCTGAACAATCAAAAAAAGCTAGCCAAATTCGATCGATTATCCTCCCTACTGATTTATTCTATTATAATGACGTCGTCCATTGTGAAATTTTACCAAAACGATGCACAGTTAACAAAAACGAATATTAGTATCGATAAACGATACTTGGATTTTGCATTACAATACCGCTTCAGCTCAGCTTTATTAATTTCTTAATTACTTAGCCAAAAATAACACCATTCTGATGCCGTAGCCATCATATTCTCCAGACTTTGGAACCCCGCGAATTTTTCTTTTTTCCACTGATTAAGAGAACACTAAAAAAAGGACGACGATAGATGTAATAGAGAAAAAGTAGCTAAGTAGACGTAAAGCTATACCAAAAAACGCTTTCCACCAATAATTTGAGGAATGAAAGAAATGCTGACATACGTGTATCTCTTCTCTGAAGTATTACTTTAAAGGATACAGCATGAATATTAAAGAATTTTTTTATCCAAAAGCAAATTTTTTTGACAATAATTAAAATTTTCGTTATTTTTATATTCTTTGTAGAACTGTAGCGTTGTAAGTAGATAGCCAGGAAAGTAAAAGTTATAGGGCAAACTATAAAAAAAAAGTGTAAAAAAATTACATTTTTTCAATTCCATTTTAAAATTCTATTTTTAAAGAATGATGCCAGTTGAAAAGTTAATTAGTTTCTTTTATCGTTATTATTATTATTTTTTTTTGTTGAAGTTTTTAGGGGCATCGACTACTTTGGTCATTAGCCCCATACCCCTTCAAAAAAAATAAAAATAAAAAAATAAAAAAAGGTTCAATTATTCACATTTCTATGAATCAAATGTTAAAAAATTTACGTCTTCTAACTTCGAATCCAGAATATTACTTTCTAGGCTTTCCTTTCGGCCATCCTTTCTTGCACCGTTTTTCCATTCTTCTGACGGCCTCAACCTCTGATGACAGCGTATCTGAGGCCTCAGACATGGCATCGTCTTCCTCTCTTTCGGATGCCAGTGACGTTCTGCGGCTGACGTCAGTTGATGAAAGTTTCGTCGGTGCTGTTAGCATCCTTGCTAGGGAAACTAAACTAACAAGCGATGCACTCTCCGCGGCGGATGAACTGGACTCTATCTCTATTGCAGTACTAGGTCCAGCTGAAATAGATGCTCTCACCGAACCTGAACTTTGCGCTTATGGAGGCTCTATTGGTACAGGATTTATATTCTCTACGTCAGTGGTTTCTCAATAATAACTTACACCTCCATTTCCGTAGATTCAGATTTTCTTGTCACAATTTGTTTAAGCTTGTGACTAGACGACGGAGTGATCCGTTTCTCTTGGCTAGATAAGTCAAGATTTTTATTCTTACTTCAGTTAGTGGCTTAGTATTCGCAGGTTTAGCTGGTGATTTAAACTGTGCTGGTGGGTCTCTCATGTCAACGGCGTCAGTCCGGGGATGAGCCTTCTCATCTTTACTTTGTTTTCTCTGATGAGTCGACTCAATTTTTAAATCAATGATTCTTTCCATCATCGTCGCAAGACTTGGAGCCATCGTGTTAAGCAACTGCTCCACGTTAATTTTAGATGTGGAAGGGGCAGCCGCTGCTTCTGCGTAAAAAGTCAATGGTCGTGGTGTACGCTGATTAACAAATTTCTTCGCTTCAAGATAACTGATTTTTTGAAGCGTTTTAACTTCCTGAATCGCTGTTTATAATTTATATGTAGGGCAGTTTCTTGACGACAATTGTGATGCCCTTTACAGTTAACGCAAGTTGGAGGGTCTTTACATGGGTCACCCTCATGTGTTTTTTCTCCACATATACATATTTCCTGCGCTTCACATCTAGCTGCTGTGTGTCCGAATCGTTGACACTTAAAACATCTCATCGGCTGTGGAATAAATGCTCGTACATCAAGCCGATGGATGCCAGCTCGTACCTTTTCAGGAAGATTCGGCCTATTAAATGTTAAAACATGTGAGGCCGAAGGAACAACTTCACCATTTCTTCCCATGGTTAGTCTGCGACACTGAGTCACTCCCTGACTCGACACTTCTTGTACAAATTCTTCTTCTGTACAATTAAGAAGATCACGACAAACAACAACTCCTCTGGATGAGTTCAGTGTGCTATGCGGTTGGACAGAAATCGCAAATTCACCGATCTTCTTCAACGCCTGGACTTTCTGGCTTTGCATGTCGTTGATAGTTTCGACGTGCAATCCGTTAAAAGTCTTTCGGATTTCTTTAACGGGACCACCAGCACAATTTGTAATTTCTCTTGCGATTAAGAATGGACTAACTTTTTGGAAGTTTCCATTCTCCTTTGTAATAATTAAAAATCTTGGCTTAGGTACGCTATAGCCAAATAAACTTTTCTTTATGTCTTTACTGATTCTATCAGCATCTTTCTTAATCTTATCAGATTCCTTACTTTTTCCTCTTCGCTTGTGGCGAATCGGAGGTTTCTAGACGAGGGTGTTTACGTGCACCCTCTGCCACGTTGGTTTGTTCAGGAATATTCATGAACATATATCCCTTCTGTAGCAAGGCTAGCCGCCGGGGTACACCCCCACTCCAGGACTACTAACCTTGGAGGTCCGATCCGGTACTCCGGTGGAACCGGCAAATGTTCTGGCAGAGAACGGATGCGCAGTCTCTGCACTGACTTCAGGCTCCTACTCACCGAAGCTTTCAGAGCTCCCATGCACCGACATACATGGGCACCATTGCTACATGCTTGCCATCGCAGGGGACATGTGGACAACGGAAGGGTCTCTGTTACACCTGCAATAACATTGACCTTGGCCGCCACATCGCCAGCTCTAAGTTTGGTATGTGTCCACTTCCTAATCAATAAATTGTTCATATCCTGCAGGTAGCCGAAAAATCCAATCCGTCTGTTGACCTGAAGATGGAGGCAGGTCAATAAAGTTATACATCCGAGGAATTTACTTAGAGCCCCGTTAGCCAGCTATATGTATTGTACATAAGTAGAGCTGTTGCCGCCCTTATTATTATTATTATTATTTTTTTTTTTTAATTTAACTGAATTTTTACGGACATCGACTGCTAAGGTCATTAGCCCTCGTCACATTCTTTAAATTATTATCCCCATCAGGATCGTCATATGTAAGGGTGTAAAGGGCCCTTACATTTTATTTAAAAACACAAACTTCACAATAAACATTAAGACATGAAAGACAAGGACAATCAAAAACACTTACGGGGTGTAAAGGGCCCCAATATTAAAATTTGAGATAGGTTCTCAAAAGACCATAAAAATAAAAATTTCAGCTTATCAATACCATATCTCTTTCTTTCTTCTACGAGTCTCGTTTATAGTTTGTTTAAGCACCCTCGGGGCGACCAGAACCGCCGTTGAGCAGTATATCAGTCGCGCCAGGGTGCCGTGGCAGTTGAATCCTTCTTATAAACAGGCTATAGGCATACACGGCGTACACCCACAGCCTCGCGTCCTCAATCCACCCTTGAGGGTCCCCCATGCCATCATGGGACACACCCCGACTCACTGCTCTTGAATGCAGGTGAGCCAAAATGGCCTAGGCAAGAGGGCTACCTCCCGTCACTATACGTGCCACGCTTCGAGACTCCCTTATATAAAACTACCGCTTAGAGATTCTTTTGTCACAGCTCTTAACATTCATTTTATAGACTTTTAAGATATCCACTGGCGTGTGAAAATGCAACTGTATTTTAAGGTCGTTTATTTTAGGTCCTCATATATAGTAAACTCTTCTATTAGATGCTTGATTGTCAGTGTTTTATTACAAACACCGAACATTGGTCTCACTTCGCCGGTTAACAAATATAAATTTGTTAATCGCGTGTGACCGATTCTAAGTCTGGTCACCGCTACTTGTTCACGGCGAGTCAACTTAAAGTCGCTTTTCCATTTATAAGGAGAAGTTTTTACTGAGTTTAATTTTGTATTTAAACTCCTCCATTCAACGTTCCACTTGTTTCTTACTATGTTTGTTAGACGGGTTTTAACATCTGCCACTCTTACAGGAAATGCATCCAAATCATCGCAGACTGTTGCCTTTCTGGCAGCTTCGTCTGCGATTTCATTACCTGTAATACCAGCATGCCCCGGAGTCCATACAAATACGCATCGCTGTCCTCGTTGTTTTAGAACGTATAAAATGGACAGGATGTTTGCAATTAGGACATCCTTAATGTTCTTGTTCCGAATTGTGACAAGTGCACTTAATGAATCGGAACATATTAGCACTCTCTCTTCGCAATAGTGTTCAGTGTAGCGAAGAGCTTGCTGAATTGCAGTGAGTTCTGCCGTGTAGACACTGGCCACATCTGGCAGTTTCCAAAAGTGGGCTTCTTCATTTACATATATTGAGCATCCAACACCATGTTCGGTTTTAGAACCGTCAGTATAAATTCTAATATGTTCTTCGTAGCTACTGACGGTTGCTTGTATTTACCGCTGGCAAGAGCCATGGCGGTATTTCTCTAGTAGAAATTGCCAATGTATCTGGAACGGCAATTTCATATTTACTTCTTAATTCGTGTTACCTAATTCCGGCTGGTCTGGAATAGGTAGCACGACGTTCGTATAATGCAGCCATAAGATGGTTGTTGAAAAGTTTATTATTTATATGGGCAGGATAAGCCCATACATTTGCTGCATATCTTAACAAGAGGATCTCTCTTCTATAATGTAGTGGCATTATTCCGGCTTCAGACATCAGACTAACCGCCGGACTTGTGCGGAAAGCGCCTGTTGCATATCTTATTCCGCTATTATGAACTACGTCCAACTTTTTTAAATGCGACATTCTAGCGGATGAATATACGATACATCCGTAGTCTAGTTTAGATTGAACAAATGCTTTATACAATCTCAATAATGTCTCTTTGTCTGAGCCCCAATTTAAGTTCGATAAACATTTTATAATGTTTGGGGCTCTTTTGCATCTATCACTCAAGTCCTGTACATGTAATCCCCATGTAAGGGATTTATCCAATACTAATCCTAAATATCTTACATTGTCTTTATATTGTATTGGATTATCAACGAAAATTGTCAACGCAGGACTTTGATGAGGAATTCTCTTCCTACAAAAGTGTACACAGCACGTTTTTTCTGGTGAGAATTGGAATCCGTTATTCTTTGCAACTTCATTTAGAGCATTGATCACTCGTTGCAATTTGTACCTCACCATAGCAGTCTTGTTGCTGGCATACACAATTGCCAGATCATCAACATAGACGCTTTTGCTGATTTCTACTGGAATGGCTAATATCAATTTATTAATGGCAATGGTAAACAAGGTACCGCTCAACGGCGAACCCTGCGGTATGCCATTTTCCAAGATTCTTTCACATGAATATTCATTGTTGACGCTTACTTGGAAGGTACGGTCATTCATATAGTTGCTGAGCAGTATAGGCAGATTGCCACGAATGCCCCATTCATGTATCTGGAGCATTATACCATGACGCCAGGTCATATTGAAAGCCTTCTGAAGATCAAAGAAGACTCCGACACAATGTTTCCTTGTAATGAAGCTGTTATATATAACGTCCCCTAAGCTGATCATTTGATCAGTGGTAGAATGGTATTGCCGAAAACCTGCTTGATACGGTGATATCAGGTTTTCTTTTTCCAAAACCCAGACGAGTCTATTATTAATCATTTTTTCCAGTATTTTTCCCATAGCACACGTCAAAGAAATAGGATGATAGCTATTGGGGTCTGTTAAATTTTTATTTTTCTTTAGTACTGGAACAACACCAGCTTTTTTCCACTGCTGCGGTACGTTCCATCCCGCCATATTTCATTTTAAAGTTCTAATAATCTAAATAAGTTCTAAATAATCGTTTTGCAGTGGTATTCAGCTGACTGATCATATTATAATGGATTTCATCCGGACCAGCAGCTGTGTTACCTGCTTTTTCCAACGCTTTCGCGAATTCCTCCATTTTAAATGGTACATTATATGAGTAATTATACTCAGTTCTAAAATTTAGTAGACCTTCGAGTTCTTCTTTTTTGGTTCGAAAACCTTCTTCGTAGTTGGCCGTTTTGCTGGCCTTTTCGAAGTGATTGGATAACAGCTCTGCAATTTCATATGGAGTGTCTTTTATTTCATCTTCATCTTGAAGGCTAGTTATGGGAGCAAAATCATTACGCCCACAAATCGCCTTCACTTTCCTCCAAACATCTGCTGCAGTAGTAGTTTTGTCGATGGATGACACGTATTGCTGCCAGGATCGTTTTTTCTAGTCTATCATAAGACGTTTTGCATACGCCCTTATTTCTTAAAGGCTACAAGATTTTCTATACTAGGACGCTTCTTAAAGGCGTTATACGCCCTTTTCTTTCTTTTAATAGCTTCACTTATTTCATCGTTCCACCATGGAACGGGTTTCTTCGTAAGTTTCCCAGATGTTTTGGGAATATATCTCGATGCCGACTCAATTATTGCATTTGTTATGGCGTCGACATCGTCTCCGATAACTCCAGTTGTTTCTGGGAGTATCGTTCTAGCTGTGAAGCTCGTCCAATCTGCCTTATCAAATAACCATCTTTTAGAGATGGGATATGTTTTTCTTGTAACATCAGTTACAATTTGCACCGGGAAATGATCGCTTCCATGCAGATCGTCTATGACATGGAAGCTGTACCTCGGTGCTATCGATCCGCTTATAAGTGCAAGATTATAAGGACGTCGATCTGTCTCTGGCATTGAAAAAGGTTCCTGATCCGTCGTTTAAAATAATAAGTTCTGAATTCATCAGGAACCCTACCAGTTCTCTTCCACGGGATCTACTCGATCCGATCCCCAAAGAGAATTATGAGCGTTAAAGTCACCCAGCAGCAGCAACATGTGGGGGAAGCTCGGAAATTAGTCTTGCTATGTCATCCTTATTCCAATCAAAATTCGGCAAGTATATGCTGCAGACAGTGACCTGAAGCGGGCGCTTCATTCTAACGGCGACCGCTTGTAGGTTAGTGTTTAGAACAACCGCTTCGGTGGTAGCTCTAGTCGATGTTAATATAGCTACTCCACCTCTAACTCTTACATTTGGCGGTTGATCTCGCCGAAATATATCGAATCCTTTTAATTTAAAATTTTCATTTCGGCGGAAATGCGTTTCTTGCAGACATATACAAATCGGGTCTACATCATGTACCAAGCGTTATTATTATTATTATTATTAGTGCAGTTTTTGTTTTTATTTATAAAAAGTTTATATTGATATATTTTTCTGAGATAAAAGTTATTCCCTTTCCGTTAAAATGCAGAATCATATTTATTTATTTAACAGTTATATTTTAGTAATTTTATAATAAACTTGTCTACTTTTTGTTAATAATTAATTTTCATTTCTTCTCGCATATATGCAAATATTTTAATTAATATAATAAATGTACTTACATATATCAATACAAGAATACAAATGAAATAAGCGACAGAAAGATAATCACAAGTAATTTACACTGAATATAAATTTATTAGAATAAAAAAAAAATTACTTTTAATACTTATTTGATAACATTTACCGACATAATTGATTATTTTTCCATAAATAACTCAATTTTTAAAGTAATTATTTTTTTACATCTATATTTTTACAATAATTTTAATTTTCTTTATATTTACAGATTAAACAAATTGAATGATACGTTAACAAACATCTGATCATTATTTGTAAATAAAAATAATACAAAGAAATTTTTAACTACCTACTAATATTATTTCTTTCTTTAAAAGAAAAAAATATATATTTTGATTCTGTCATTTTATAAACCCTAACTGAGCCTAAAGGAAGGGTCGGAACGATGTGAATGGCCTCCCTAAACAATTATTTTCTAAAATGCTCTACTTATAACAATTCCCACACTATGCACTATGAGGGAGTTATTGGTGGGAATAATTTTTGTATGAGACAAGAAATAAACTGCTATTCATAACATAAAAATTTTTTTTAAATTTCAATTTTTAAAACATAATTTTTGATTGATTCATTATTATCTTTTACGCGTTTGATTTTTCTTTTATCTTTAGTTACGTATAAGAAAAAACTGGCAAAGTATTGCATGACTTTCTCGGCTATTAATAATAAAAATTAAAAGAGTTACAGTTAAAAAACGAAAAACAGAATGTATATTTTTTAGAAGTTTGGAATAAATTCTAAGAAACGTTTTTCTAAAAATATGCATAGTTTAAGCTTAAAAAATTTGCTTAAGTAAAGTTTTCTCTAAATCAGTCTAAAATAAGAAAAAGAAAGAAGTATAATTTTAAAAAATCTGACGTGAACACCACATGACTTCCCTTGTACGTCTATTAAATTACATACACACATTTTTAAAAGTACATAAAATTTTATTTTCTAATAACTTCTGATTGTTTTTTCATAGCTTTTTTATATTGTTATTATTGAATTATTATTTATAGTAAAGGTTTATTTTGCAATCAGAAGTTAATAATTATTAATAAATTAATATATTTAAATTTTTAAAAAAAGTTAAAAAAAAGGAAATTCGAACCGATGAGGCTTCTCCTTGTACGATCCAAATATCCCATTAATTAAACTTTTATTTGTCTATAACTCTGGAACCAATGAAAATAAGTACCACTTACGATATATCGTTGAAAAGCTCTCAATGAAGACATTACTGCGGTTAACAAAAAGTCCAAAATCCAGATTGTTTGGATTTTGGGCTTTTTTTTTTTACACTTTTGGTTCAGTCGATTGCAATCAAGGGGGGGGGGGTTTGCACAACTAGATGTTACAACAGTCCTAAATCCAAAATTTCAACATTCTACGACATCATTTTTAAGTTATGCGAGATACATACTTACGTACGTACAAATATCACGCCGAAACTAGTCAAAATAGATTCAGCGATAGTCAAAACCGGTATTCCAGTTAAAATCTGGAAACCGAAATTTTTCGCTATTACAATACATCCTTGTATGAAGTACAAGGAATTGGAACATTTTAGACATTTTTTGTATGAAGCATAAGATTTCAGAGAATTGTTGAAAAATATTTAAACCGAAGGAAGATAGAGCAAAAGAAAAAAACACATATTTCAATTTTAAGCGGTGGGGGTTATTTTTTTTTTAAACTGAGTTAACTTATATATGCACTGTAGGTAACAAATTTGATTTAATAACGTTTCCTCTAAAATGCCTCTGAAGAAAATCGAAATTTTTTTTTTTTCACCTTATCCCTCCAACCCCTTAATGACTTCGAAAAAAATTAATATAATGAATGTCTCATGTATAGAAATATTTAAGCAAACTCTGAAGAAAACTGGTTTGGTCAATCCTGAAATATAAGGCCCAAAGCAGTGCGACACACATACATTCACGCATATTTTTTGGTCTAGATTTCTAGATGAATCAGTTGTACTCTAAAACGTAAAGATTTGCAAAAAACCCGATATCAAATTTTTGGCATGATCACCATACTTTCCCCTTTAATATAGCTTTACTAGCTGCATTCTCCGGGAAGATAATAAAATTAATAGGATCTTCTTAATGAATTCATGAAATCTTTGGAACAATATTTCAAATTATATAAAAAATACGATGTGTAAGATACACTGTTCAAGTAATCACCATTTCGTTCTAGAAGCAGCCAATTCACACTGAAATTTTGTAGATGTAGTTTGATTCTATGGTTATTTAACACTAGCCGGCCTGTCTAGCCTGAACTAGGACCCTCGGTGCTTAGGTCATCCCAGGCAAATCAATACGGAACCAACTTAGGGGCTCCTCGGGGCCTTCCCAAGGGGCCTATCCCATGGCTGCAAAGCTCGCTTCATTCGCCATTCAGAATTTTCCAGGGGGACCGGCGCCCTGGACACCTGTAGAGCTTGCTTCGGTCGCCATTTCTATCTACTCACAGGACTCCAAACCCTGAACTGCCGCAATGTACGTTATCCTCCCGGTTTTGCGAATAATGCTGATAAATAATAATTATATTGTTCAGGCTTTTATAGAAACCTTAAAAAGAAACTACATTATAAAAGACAGAATAATAGTAACTAATAATAAAGGTAAATAATAATAGTACCGATGATAACAAAAGTACACACACACCTGACGACGATAAATTCATAACTTATTTCTTTGCCATGGGGCAGAAATATAATGATGAAGTAAAAGGATTAATCTATTTTTTCCTTAATGAATATCTTTAATTCACAACTTCATCCTCCTTGAGGGCGACGAAATAATGAATATTTTTTATATTTTAGCCTTCAAGGGAGCTGGGAGCTGGGTCGATGGCTTAAACCCTTTACTGGGATAACACGAATGTATCCTGCAAATTTGAAAGTAATCGGTCGGTTGGTTCTCGCGTGATGCGATAACAAACAAACCAACTTCACGTTTGTATACATTTCCGAATAACCGTGATCTGTTAGATCGAGAGTGTACCTGATGCATGTAAAAGTTAATCTTCAGCCTACTAACAAATACCCCGCTTGAATTTTAAAAATCGGACGATTTTTTGCAGAGATATTATAAGAGCACCTTCCAAAACAGCGGCCTAGGGACACTCCATTTGTTATCAGTTGATGGTGACGATTGGTCTAGCAACCCACGAGACGCTCGCATACCTCCACTCTAGCCTCACACGCAATCCCACGTGAAGCCCATTATTGTTAAGCAGAATCTTTTTAAATTTATTTAATATTATTTTACTTAACGTAAATTTAATTCTTGTAATATTATTCATTCGATTGATTCGAATCGTTCAGTTCAAATCCAGCACATACACTTATAGAAACTCACAGTTCACAGTTCATTAATTCAGTTAATTAAAGTTTGTGCTTCAACCGGCAAATCTCCACTAATAATTTATAAAAACCCGCTTACCAACGACTTTTTTATACGTATTCAAGAACTTTTAGATACCAAATCCACTTTCAGGAACTCAAAAAACTTTTATATTATTCTTAAAAAAAACTCATTCATCGTGTGTAAGTCGTTATGTAAAATGTAAAAATGTACAACAGTGGTCCGTCATGTTTAAAAAAATTATGTCGACTTAGCGTCCATTCACAATAAAAGTTTCCACCGTTATGATAAAATTGAAAGCAATCGGCGTAGTTAGCCCACTCTATAACGGATAACTTGCAAGATGGCTTAAATTTAAAATAAATAAAAAAAAAAAAAATGTTTTGTTACCGCAGACCATTAGAATGGGATAGGTAAAAACTTTTTATAGTTTGTAAATCAGAGTTTGCAGGAAAATAAAAAAAAAATCATAAAAAATATAAAAAAATCATCAAAAAACTACCAATCGATGATGTCATCAGTGAAATGAATGCAACAGCTCCAAATGAACAGATATTACATCTAAGAATAAATCAAATGATTCTAATAACAGTGAAAATAGAAAGACGAAAAATGAAGATAGTGTTGTTAAACAAGGTAGTTTACAAAAATCTGTTTAAGACCAATAATTAAAAGAAAACGAAGTAATAAAATTAATTTACAATAAAAAATAATAAAGATTATTATTTCTTTAATTAAACCAGTAAAACAAAAGATTTAGAATAATTAAATCTAACTAAGGTACTTCACCAAGGCGGCAATTATTCATCATTTTTGATTTCCTAAGTTTGGTTGGTTCATCATTTTTTTATTTTCCTAACACCTAAGTTTGAAAACCGATTGATATAGAAATTATAGATGCAAAAAATTCCTATTAAGTCCTTTTCTGAAGAAAGATGTAGCTATAAAAATGAATAATATATAGTCATTTTTTTGGGAGGGGTAATTATTATTAAATAAAAATTGTTGGTTATTTGTGATCTTGATAAAAACCTTAACTTTTGTTAGAAAAATGTTTGCTAAAGTGCCCCAGTAAAGATTTAAAATTTTATTACGGGCAAAACACCCACCCTCTTTTTCCAATTTTAACAAAAATTTAATTTATTCTTTCCGCAATATAACAAAGCGCGTAATAAGTTGACACATTTGAATTTTGGATTACATATTTATATGTAAATTTAATATGATTACAACTTTATACCAAATGCTGTGGTTGTGAAAGTTCTTTTGTTGCATGACATATTCAATATGACCGCCATCACGCCTAATAACCTCTCCAAGACGAGTGTGCTCGTTTTTTATGACTCTGCGAAACAAGTAATCTTGAAGCTCTTCACACAGCTGAACTATCCGTGCACGTATTTCCATAAAAATCTTAGTCTTAACGAGAAAAGTTCCTCTTTAAATATATCTACAAAAAAAGTCACAAGAATTTAAACCCGGGCTCAAAGGTGGCCAAAAACCTCCATTATGGTGGCCCTGATAGCGATTTGAAATTATGCGATTACAAAAACTGAATTTAAAAAATTCAAATCAACATTAGCGGTGTGAGAGATTGCACCATCTTGGATAAACCACTGATTATCTATAGGAAACTCAGTTGCCAATAGATTGGGCAGAAGATCATTTCTTAACACATCCTAATAGCGCTGAGAATTAACTGTATCGTCGAAAAACCTATCTTCCCTACTGAACCCTACTAAAACCCTATCAATCCGTGACTGGATAAAGCTGCCCAAACGGTTACTTTAAGCCATGTTTTTGCTTTTCATGCACGATTTGTGGTGCTGCTGTCACCCAAAAGCGAACATTTTGTTTGTTAACAATCCCATCAATATGAAAATAGGCCTCGTTTGAAAACCAAGTATTGAACAGAACATCATCTTTCCCTTCCAACCACTGTGCAAATTTCAATATTTTTTGTTTGTTAGGTTGTGTTAAATTTTGCAGGGCAGTCAATTTGTATTGAAACATGATGAAATCACTGTGAAACATTCTAAGTACTGCACCACGAAATATTCCCATTTCTCGTGAAGCTCGCCGTGTCGATTTTTCCGGACTACGTTGCATGGCAACTCGAAGCGATTCGATATTTTCCGGAGAACAAACGGGAGCTGCTTCAGGTCGCCTTTCTTCTTTTACACTGGCTTCTTCCTCAAATTTACAATATAAACGGAGAATGATGTTTCTTGCTGAGGTCTATCGAGTGTTAAAATGAGCTCGAAATTATATTTGAATCACTTTAACACTTTTTGATTCAGCATAAAGAAGTACAACTGTAACGCGCTGTGAATTAGACAAATGTCCGTGATCCGCCACAGCTCAATAATAACTTAGGTGTTGTGGAATCAGAAGCGAATACAAATACTGGGCGACATCTATCGGTATTTCCAAGAAATAGGGATTTTTTTTCCTCTACTCTCCTGGGCCGGACCGACTTGATGGTATTACGCCACCCAGAGGTTTCTTTCATTTTTGTCCTTTATGTCACCACACCATACCTCAATGCCGTGGTGTGCCCCATGGATCTTTTGTTATTTTTTATTCCTACCAAACACACCCAAGGAGTCCTCAGCAGATCATTGAAACCAGCACACCTCAGCATGCTGGCTCTCACTGCTGAGGCTGTCCACCCCACCTAACAAACTAGTACCCCATATTTCTTTCATCTATGCTCTTTTGCTTTAAAACTGTTCTTATGTAATCAGCAACCATTTTCCATTTTACCTCACTATCAAGCATATAATCAACTGTTTCCTTCGGCGTTTTCCCTCTAATGCCTGCATACTGCCTTAACTCCTGCCATTTGTGGCACCTCAAAATGGTATGCTCAACATCATTTTGTTCTACACAGTACATACACATAGGCTGATCTCTTTTGGCAATTTTATGAAGATATGCATTGAAACAACCATGCCCTGTTAAAAATTGTGTAACATAATAATCCATTTCACCGTGACGCCTACTTGTCCATATTAATATGTCAAGTATTAATAATCTAGTCCAATTAGCTACCCCTGCATCCAGCCATCTTTGCTGCCATAAGTTATATATCTCTTCTTTTACTTCATTATCTGTTCTGCCTAAGTATTTCCCAACTCTGTATTTATCGATAAGCTCTATAGGGAAAACTCCAGAAAGTACACAGAGGGCCTCATAAGAGACCGTTCTGTAGGCCGATACAACTCCTAAGAGTACCCCTCTGTGTATCTTCTTCATTCTATCTCTATTCCTTCCAATATTGAATGCTGACCACCATGCCGGAACGGCATACAACATTGCAGAAGTCACTGTCGACGCAAGAAGTCTTCTCTTCGAAGCCCTTGGTGCTCTCTTCTTTGACATTAACGCATTCAAACTTCTCATCATTCTTTCTGAACTATCACATATTTTTAAAACATGTTCTGTAAAACGACAGTTCTTCTGCAATGTGACTTCCAAATATTTTAGCATCTGTACTTCCTCTATTCTGTGACCATCGATGTGTATATCAACCGATTCTAGTACCTTACGTCTGGTGAACTTGACATATTTACACTTATTCACAGATAATTGTAACCCTCTTGTACGCAACCATCTAGCTACTATTTCTAGTGACAGGTTTGTCTTATCTTTAACTTCTTCCATTGTTTTAGCTTGTACGAGCACAACTAAATCATCAGCATAAGCAATAAGCTGTACCCCTTCTGGATACCTTAAACTAAGTATGCCATCAAAGACCAGGACCCATAGTAATGGGCCCAGAACTGAACCTTGCAGCACACCACCTGACATATTGAAGTGTACTAATACTTCTTGTGTACTAATCTTACACCTTCTTTCATTGAGATATTCCTCAATTTGTCTCCGCAGGTATGAGCTGATTCTCTTCTCTTCCATGGCCATATTTATGTGTCTCCATGCTATTGTGCCGAATGCATTCTTCACGTCAAGTGATACCATTAAAGGAATCTGTCTAGTTCGCCAAGTACCTCTTCTAGACTCCTTGGCCCAATTAATCACCTTACTGATGGCCTGAATGGTGGATCTCCCCTTCCAGAAGCCATATTGATTTGGGCTTATGCCCAAGCCTTCCTTAACCTCGCTCACTAGATGCCAGCCAGCATCTTTTCCACAAGCTTTCCTGTTGTGTTCAGCAGGCTCAATGGTCTATACGTCATATTTCCTCTTTCATCTGTGCTCTTCGGTAATAACACAACTCTCGCCTCCTTCCAACACTCCGGGAAAGTCTTGTTTACTAGTCCATGACTGACCACCTCTAGCATCTCCCATGGAGCTTGATTGATAAGTTTCTTGATAATTGCTGCTGGGATATAATCCGGACCAGGACTTTTCTTTATAGCTAACATACATCCAGCGCATCAGAGCTCACTCATTGCAAAACGTCTGCTCTCACATTCAGTGTGTCTTCTCTCATCGGGCGTGAAATGCGGGAATAGGCTGGGGATTATCCTTTCTGTTTCTTCCTTTGTAATTACAGGGAGACACCTACCGAACCTTTTGGTAATTATTCTGAGGGCCATGCCCCAGGGATCTTTATTGAGTTCTTCACATAGCCTTGCCCAATGGTCTCTCTTTTCTTTTCTTATTGTTCTATTTAGTGTTCTTCTTGCCTCTATGTATCTCATGTTGGCCTCTTCATATCTCAGTCCGCCTGCTATTCTGAGCCTCTGCTTAATTCGTCTTTTATTTTGCAGAATCTGCCTAAGATAAGCGATTTCTCCAGTCCACCAATACACCATTCGTTTTCTAACTCCATTGTGCATCTCCCTATCCATCTCTTGTTTTATTATATTAGCAAGGGTTTCTGGTGTGAGTTGTTCAGTAGCAACTAATCTGATGGCAACCTTGCCTGTAATAGCATCTATCTTTTCTGCAGTAAATCTAGGTACAGTTTATTGATCATAACTATTAAAACTAATGTCTTTCAGTGTAACCATTGTTGCATAATGATCGCTGGCTATATCCTGTTGTAGCACTTGCCAGCTCCACTGCTCTCTTCTCCATCTATCATCTAGGATAGTGAGGTCTAAGATTGAGGTATGACCTCTAGCCTCGAATGTTGGAGTGTCATCATTTATATATTGACATCCTACTGTCTCCATTAATTCCATCAACATTTCTCCTCTCCTATTGGTACAGCCCCCGGCTGCCACACCAGCCTACTATTGAAGTCACCTAGCATTATGATCTTTTTGTCTGTGTTAGTAATCACATTTTGAATTACGTCAAGTGTCCTATCAAATTCTACCTTATCCACATTCGGTGATATATAAACTCCAACGATTGTTGCCGACAGTGTTTCTGCAGCCACAACACCTTAACCTCTAAAAATAAGTTTTCAAGCAATCTTATGACTGACATATTTTATTGCCACATTTCCTACAGTGTCAGTATGCCATCCTGTTCTTGCTGCCTCATAAATATTTGGCTCAGTTACAATTAAAAAATCAACATTTTTCTCCACTATCAGCCTAGACACAAGATCGTGCGACAGCCTACTCCTGTTTACATTAGCCTGTAGCAGTCTAAGCATCCTGGTGTTTTCCACATTGCCATGCCCCAGTCCTATGTTCATTAATATCACTTTTGAGACATTTTTTGGGCTCCTGACAATTAGCTATTGTGTGTCCTCTACCCCCACAGTTAAAGCACAGGTCGCTTCTATCAGGGCCTTTACATTCGTGGCGTCTGTGCCCAGTTCCCCAGCACCTGTAGCATTTCTCAGTGTCTTCTCTTATTAATGCTCTACAGTTAACCCAGCCTATTCTTATTCGCTGCTCTACTATTTTGCTCGCCGCCCTGTATGATGTGACAATAGTCACATTTTTAGTTTCAGCAAATCCTGGTCTAATTGAGGAGATTTTCACATCCTCCGCTTCCCCAATCCTCATCTTTAATGCGGCTGGGATCTCTTCTTCCATAGTATCACTTTCTACATCTCTTATATGTACTATCGTTCTTCTTCCACCTCTTGTTCTGAGATCGACTTTTAAATTCGCTACCTTATCTTTGAGGATATTTGTGAATTCTGTTGCCCGTTCTGGTCCTTGTATCCTTACTAAGACTTCTTCATTTCTCCCTTTTTTTACTGATATAACATCCTTAGCGTCATCTCTATTTACTGCTGTTTTCATTGTCCCCAAAAGTTCAGCATAGGTCTTACCCTCTGATTTTACCACTATGGTTCTACTATTCTCCACAGGTGAATTTATTTATAATCGACTTTATAAATGTGTCAACTTATCGTGTGTTACCTTATGGTATCTGACTACCAACTTTGAAGGAAATCTTCAGCGGGATCCAAAGTTATGTAACCAAATACGGCTTAAAGTTCGTCTGACAAAAATATTTTTAATAAAAAGTTTTTTGCAGATTTTTTATAATTTATTTAACCAAATTTTTTTGTTAATGTTTTTTACGTTTCCTTAAGATGCAATACTTACAAAGATCATTTTTTTAGAGATCTATATACATACTTTTTCGTTTTAGCTGTAGCTGGAAAAGTAAAAATCTAAACATATGTCTTATGCCTACCTAATTTTTTTTTTATTCACTTTTTCCAATTTGGGCGTTTTGTTAAACTAGCAAGTATCAAAAAGTTTTTTCCGAATAATTGTTATTTCAATCAAGAGTGGGTTATATTAATAAATGAAGAAAGAAAAACTGGGACTTCGTAAACTGAACAGCTGGGTAAGAAAATGTACAGAATGAGCAATTAAAACCGAATCGAGTTCAGTTCAGTTCTTTCAATGATAACTTTAACGCTACGCCGTTGCTACTGTTGGTCGTGTAAATTGTTATTCTCATTCACTACTGTCAGTTGTAAACTGCACATGCTTTTGCGCAGAATAGTGTACTTGTTTGCAGTTGTGTTTATCTAAACTTCTTTACTCGACCGAGGAAGGGTTGCTATAGTGGAAGCTGCTTACGTGGGTTCTGAAATCTTTCAAGAGACGCCTCAAATATTCGCGGAAAATATTTCGAATGCCAGTATCCCAGCAAAAAATAGCATATACAACTTGGTTTAAAAAAAAAAGGATTTGGCCCAACGGGGTCGGCTTCAAACGCAAAACGAAAAAGTCCAACTTCCTTTAGGACTCCAGAGGCCATAGACAATATTCAAAGAAGAATTTCTTCCGGTCCGAAAAAAATCTATACCTAAATTATCACAATAAACTGGTGTAAAATGCACATCTTGCCTTAAGATTCGTTATGATTTAAATTTTAAACCACATCGTGCAACAACTTGAAAGAAAAAACAGACCGAAACTTCTTAATTATTACGATTGGCTTTTCAAAAAGACTGTCGATCGATGGGTACACTTGATGCTGTATTTTTGTCAGACGAGACATGGTTTCATTTATCTGGGCATATAAATTCGCAAAACACTAGGTATCAGATAAATGAAAATCTTAACCAGATGTTTGAACGTCCACTTCACGAAGAGAAAATCGGTGAACGATATAATATCTCTGGTAATCTTATAGTGAGGAGAGGAACATTATTCTTTGACTGAACTGTGTTCTACTCTCAGTTAACAGATCGTGAAAAAGAGTACGGCTTCTTCGAACAAGATAGAACGAGCTGCACACAAAGGATTCATTAGCACGTGTTCATTTGGCTTTTACTGAAGAACGAATTCCCAGCAGAGAGCGGGAGCCTCCGCGTTCCTCAGTTTGTCTAGTTATGTTTTTTCCTTCGGGGATATTTGAAGGATAGAGTTTATGATTCAAATATCGACAATGTCGATGGTTGAAGACAAATATTCAACAAGAAATCATCGACACTAACGATAACGTTTGCTTCAGATGACTCGCAGTATGATCACTGGAGCACAAAAGTGCATCGTTTTGCGGGAGCTCACTTTTAATAATTTTCGTATAAAATATTGTAAATTCAGAATGTCCCAGGAAGAAACGGAGAAACTTTCAGGATACGTTCTACTGGTGAAAATAATGAAAAATGTTCATATAAACATAGGTCGAGTAACGCTTGTTTTCGAGTTACGGCAAGCGAAAGATCTCGCCTTTATTAGTTATTTAACAAAGCTATCCAGCTAAATCAGGAATGAGTACTACAAACCTAAAAAATACTTGTTTTTCGACACCGAAAAAATCTTGTGTTTTACGTCGGGTATCTTAAAGTCTACTGGAGTTACAGTTCTGGGATCTGTTTTATTCTATTTCCCAGTTCAAATTACATAAGAAACCACCAACTTTGATTTGGGTCTCAAAAGTAAGGGCTTCTTTTTTTAGAAAAGCTGAAATCTGGGCGAAATATTTCGTTAGCCGTAACTCGAAAACAAAGCGTTACCAGACTTATGTTTATATAAAATTTTTCATTATTTTTATCAGTAGGACATGTCCTGAAAGTTTCTCCGTTTCTTCGTAAGACACCTGTGTATAAACTTTTGTTATTGTAAAAACAAAATTTCATTTACTTACGTTTTCATTTTATTTCTTTTTTCATATATAAAATGATACATATCGCAACTGTGTTAAGTCTTTGGTTTTAAGATGCTCACCCCGTATAATAAAATATCAAAAATAACATTAATAGATAAAAAAAAAATTAATGTTTCTCTCACTGTGATACCATTTCTTGAATTGTTTTTATGCGTACATTACAGATCAGTAAATATAATCTTTCTATCAACCTTAGTTTTAAATAAATTACACTTCAAAAAAAAATTAAGGGAAAATATAGTTAATATCTGTAAAATTTATAATCTTAAATGGCCATATCTGTGTTAGAATGATTTCGCTGATGCTTTTCTTTTATAAATAGCCTCTGGTACAACTCGAATTAATGTCCAACAGTAATCGGCTAGCATGTTAGTATTCCATTTCCCTCTTTAGCGGCTTTCCATCATCGAAATGTCTTGGTGGAAACGTTCACACCGTGTTTTTCACTTACGTCTCCGTTGTTGTCCAGGAAAAATCCAGATGTGAGTGGAGGAAATGTATTTTCAAAGACATATTACATCCTCTGTATGAAGTAAGAGGTTGATTATCAATACAGCGGTAATTTTCGGATTTTTGTTTACCGAGAAAACTTTTCCAAACGTCTTTAGATGAAGCCCAAGCTGCACTTTCTACATTATTTAACACTGAGTTAAATACATCATCTTTGACCAACTCTCTTATTTGAGAACCAACAAATATTCCTTCTTTAATTTTTCCTTCACTTACATTCGGAAATTTCTGTCTGGTGTACAATAATCCGAGACTATCCTTCTTCATCGCTTTTACAAAACTTTCATTAGTCCTAGCTTGATATGAAGAGGGGGTAAAAATATTTTTTTAGGGTTCAACTAAGGAATAATATTTTTCCCATTTGGTGTTAAGTTGTCTCGTTTCTTCCACTCTTCAATAACATAATGTTTATCCCTAGCTCGGCTCCCATTCGCAAAGAAAACACATGCACTTAGTATAGCCTAACTGCATGCCTAACAAAGTAGCTGTAACTTTCAAATCATCATATATGTTCCAGCTATGTTTTTTATAATTTATTTTTTCAAGAACGTCTTTCATCACATCGTATGTCTCTTTCAAATTAATACCACAAGTGACTGGTACCGAAGAATATTTGTTACCGTTGTGTAGTAGAAGCACTTTTAAACTATACTTGGACAAAACTATGTAAAGGCGCCAGTCCTCATGTTTATGAACATGCAACATAAGTGCAACATAAGTTCATCAATATTTGTTCATAAACCAAATTATTTTCATCAATAAAGTAGTGAGAAAGTTCTTTTTGACGACTTCGAAAGTCCGAAAGTTTTGTATTTTTTAAAATAAATTCCAACCTTGCAGTCTTGATTCTACCAGTTCTACTTGATTTTTTGATAAATTTAAGTCCTTAACCAAGGTATTTAATCTACCTTGTCATATAAGATGTGGCTTATTGGAAGATAATTCAAAATCAAAATCATTGTTGTCTTCTTCAGTACTGCCTGATTCTTCATCGCTGCTTTCGAAACAAACATTCACAGGTGGCTCAGGAACTGGAATAATTACACAGTGAGGTTCAGGACTAATTGCAGATTGCAATGAAGGATATTTTACAATATGTTTGGAGTTTTTAGAAATTTCAGACACACTTGTTAAACAAAAGTAAGAATCGGTTACATGATCCTTTGGTTCACGCCAAACCATAGGTACACCAAATGGCAAAGCCTTCCGTGTACCTTTCAGCCCTTAAATAAACAGAACAATTTGTGCTTATTATATGAGGAGCCCACATCTTATTCTGATCACCAATTTTACACTCAAAGCACAAATGGTATACTTTTTTAATTAAAGATGTAATGTTTTTTCTATTTGATTTTACGGTAAACTCACCACATACATAACAAAAGGCTTCCACGTCATTTAGAGAATTTCGGGGCATTATGATACTGCATTGTTAACAAACTTAAGACTGAACAAAATTAATTCATTCCTAAATCCAGTGATTAATACAAACAACACAGCTGTGTTTTCTGCTACATGTTTTGACCTCCACAGGCATGATTAATCTTGTCCATGAACATGATACAGATCGTTTCTGGAGTGGCAGCTGAGGTCCTTGCGGGACAACTCCTCATTGACCTAAAAATTGAACACCGAAGAAGGAGGTGTGTTGATTTATTGTGGGTGCTGCGAGCGCTTTCAACGACAGAAAGGAAAATGCAATCCCAACGTATAATGGAGATGTTGGACACCCGGCAGTGGAGGTGGGATCAGGGCGATAAGGATCGATGGACCCAACGACTCCTACGCGATATTAAGCGATGGTGTAGGCGCCCATCGCTCGCTGGATTACCACTTAAAACTGTTTCTGGCAGATCATGGTGGGTTCAGGGCCTACTTACATAGGTTTAAACTGGTCCGAACGGATGACTGTCCGGTGTGTCGAGGGAAAGAAATGCCCCATCACGTCTTTCTCAGATGTCCCAGGTAAGATGAGGCGAGGAATGACCTCCTAGTCGAACTAAACAGAGGAGCCATGTTTGCACCTGAAGAGGTACAAGGAATCCTGCTCGAATCTGAAATAGTATGAAGAGCGACTATTAACTACACTAGAGTGGTTATGGAACACGTAAGAAAATGGGAGGAGTTCAGCAGAGCACGAGGGAGGAGAACGCGCGGACGGACTTGCTCCCGGCTGAGTCTCTAGAGAGCCCCCTGAACGTGGGATGGGTTACCTGGACGCGATGATGCTGCGAGCACTCCGCCTGTATGTCTGACAGCGACCACAGGTGGTAAGTCTGTAGTAGGCATTTGTCCATTGTGGAGTGGGTGATGAGAGTTGTTTGTTAATGACACATATTGACTCTGAGCTTTCTTGTGTCGATACTTGAAGTATCGTGATGAGCTGTATGTTTTATAATTTATTTTGTTTTTTTCTTTATTTGTTGTGTACTGCTGTTTATGTATGTATTATCCTGTGTTGTATTTTGCATTTGGTCGCGCACTAATTACGTATGTAGCAATTTAGGTGTAATGTTTTGTATTACTGATTTAAGGTTATTATGTTAATATTGCTTATGTTTTTTATGTATTCGGTTTGTAATGTATTATTTTGCGTAATGTATGTTATATATATTTATAATGTATATTTTTATAATATAAATTTGTGTAATATATAATTGTAATATAAGTTAAATGTTATTTTTAATGTATTTTGCTTGCTGTTTTGTCACAAGTGTTTGATGTATTTTATACATTCTCATGTGTATCCGCTGCATTATAGCATATGAATGTGTGAGTAGGCGTAACACCCCCTTCCTAAAGAAATGTCACTAGCGGTACCAGGAAGGGTGGATAGCCAGGGGTGGAGGTTTAGTCGGTAGTGCGCAGGAATACAGATGCATATTCATAACATCCTGCGGCACCTGTTAGCAAGCCTAACACTGCTTAGGCTCCGTAAATGGGATTCCTACCCCTCTAAAAAAAATAAAAAACTAGACAGTTTGATCTAGGGGGAACTCTTCATCGCAAATCATCTGATTTCGAAGTCGAGCTCCTAGGGGATCCTAGCAGTTACTTTTATACGGATTTGAATACTGTATCAAATTTAAATATCTTATATAGTTGAAATAAACAAACTGCGCGTACGAGTGTTCAGACGGCCGATTCATAAGCATCTCAAGATTGGACACGAGAACAAAAGAGTTATATGAAGAAATCAAGGTTTTTAATAGAAATGAAAGACATAATATTATAAATTTATAAACGTTTGATTACATGTGTACTATACGACTAATTAATTGTATGGTAACTAATGTGAGTAATGATTATTGTGTTGTATATACATACGGCCGCGTTGTGAATCAGCATGATACAAAGGACGTCATGACCTAGCAGAAACATGAAATCGCTAACACAAACGCAAGGTTTGTTTATTACAAGCTAACTGAATTCAAGTTTTCCCTCTTCAGGGTAACTGAATTCAATACAGATCGTGAATACTATTGTTCTTTGGTGGTTGGATTTCAATTAACCACACATCTCAGGAATGGTCGACCTGACACTGTACAAGACTACACTTCATTTAAATTCATATTATCATCCTCATTCATCCTCTGGAGTAATACCTTACGGTGGTTCCGGAGACTAAACGGAATAAAACAAGAAATAAACATTAAAAAACTCGACTGCCGAAAAAAATCATTGTTGACAAATACCGCTCTTTAATATAGGATAATTGAAGAGCATGCGAGTGACAATTTCGTATATATATTTTTTTCAAATTTTTTAAATCTATTTAAACATATTTCTTTAGCCTATATCACTCCCGGTAACGTATGGATTGTAACGCGTGGCCATACATCTAAATCGATTCGGCTGTTGAGCTTCTACGGTGGAACAAACGTACACACATATATAAGCAATAACAATTACACTTCTTTTTGGGCAGTTGTATAAAAATACTAGTTTATGAATAAAACTGATCTTTTGATCTATCAAATGATAGATTTGAAAAAATGTATCAGATGAACGAGTCGTTTTTTAATAACTCGCATCTTAACGCTTCATTCCGAACGATTCGGAAACCTCGTATCTCATAGTGAGATGCGAGTAATTCAATAAAATAAAGGGATTATTAGTTAATATTTAGCAATAAAGAACATGCTTACATGATCAAAGATACTGCCCGTTAAAAAAATCTAAGATTTTTTCTTAAATGTTTATAAACAATAAATAACAACAGTAACAATAATATAAACTTTTTTTTGTTCACCTTCATTTACCCCCCTCCCCCCCGGAGCCGGAACAAGCATTTAAGCATTACTCAGCTTTGGGGGGGTACCTCAAACTACCTCAGCAGAATACAAGGTCCCGCCCAGGTAGCCGGACTCGATCTTACAGTGCATGACACGCCTCTAATGAGAGGTTCCCTCAACGGGACTCTGGTCTTAATGCCCTGCCTCTAATAGGGAACCCCCCAAAGGGGATCTCCCACCGAGACTACGGTCTTACATTCGCTCCCCCAGAGGCGCTGCCTCTGGAAAATTAAATTAATAAATTTTACTACCGTAATTTATTTATTCAGTATCGTAGCAGATCTTAAAACATAACTATTTTCGATACAAATAAATTGATACTGAAAGTACTATCGATTATCTATTTAGAATCGTATATGTGATTTTTTTTGGCTTTATAATTACGATCAAAAAGATAAGACACTACATTTCTATTATCAAAATCTGTTATTAATTTAGGATTTTCTTTTTAAAAAAATACATGTTATATATATGTAATAGACAATAGATACAAAATAATAGATAATAAACAATGTTTAAGCGTTCCATATAATAAGCAAAACAAATAAAAATTTGTTACAAACTCTTACCGGCCCGATTTCATTTATTAAACAACGAATAATCATAAGAATTGCGTTATTTCTGTAAATGTGATATGTATTATTTGTTGTTTAATAAATGAAATCGGGCCGGTAAGAGTTTTGTAACAAATTTTTCTTTATTTTGTTTATTATATGGAACGCTTAAACATTGTTTATTACCTAATATTGTATATCTATTGTCTATAACATATTTTTAACAAGTATTTTATTTAAACAAAATTCTAAATTAATAACAGATTTTGATAATAGAAATGTAGTGTCTTATCTTTTTTGATATTGTTAAAAACAGTTTTTTTATATTACATTTTTATATTACAGAAAGTTTTATTTTTTGGGCTGAAAAAATGATATTTGCGAGACTCATACCGTGCGGTTTACAATTTCATTGTAATTTTTTTTGGATATCACTGCGTTTTGCTAGATTATTCTTTTATCTTTTTATGAATTACTGATTGTTTTCTTATGGATTTATTATTAAAATTGATTGCCTTTCTAGAATTTCTAGAATAAACAAATATAAATTTTTTTAAATTTCAAGGCCAATTTTTTTGTTGATAGACATATAATTCACTCCGTACAATAATTTTCATTTTTTAATAAAACTAGTGTAATCTCTTGTAAACTAATACTTTGATTTTCTTTTAAAGAAGTGATAGGAATTAAAAAAATTGTTCCATCTTCAATACTTTCATTTACATAACAGCATTTACTATTAAAACAAGCTGTAGTATATATTCTTTTAAATTTTATTATTTCAAGTACATTATCAAGTTTATATACGCTATCTAGTACTATCAAGTACTGTTATCTAGCGTAATGTCACCGTAAAATAATGAATAAGATGACATATTTGAATCCCGCGCTTCATCAAATGGAAAAAAAACCGCTGTCTAACAAAATTCGAGATATTTTTTGAAAATATTCTTTATTACTAATCTAATTGAACTGAAATATAATATTTTCACGCTTATTTTTTTCCCATTTTCATTTCACTGTTAGATTAGGTCAACTGTAAACGTAGTTCGTTGACTTCGTCGCCTCTTACCGACGAACTTCAAACAAACTCCGTGATTAAGCATACATATATACATATTTATATAGCCTTTGACACTCCCCGTAACGTAAGGATTCCAACGCAGGGTCATACATCTAAATCGGTTCGGCCGTTTAACTGCTACGGTAGAACAATCAAACATACATACACCCTAAAAACATTACACTTCTTTTTTGGCAGTAATATAAAAAGAGAGACTGGATAAACCGATTTGGATAAAATTTTGCACGATTTTTTCTGTATGTAGTGCATTGGTATAGTTTAATTTAGGTTAAAATCTTTCAAAGGAGTATCTCATGGATTCTGTATTTCAACATTTTATTCAAAGGATAGTTAATTTTTTAAATTAATTTAGTGACCTTCAGTAGCAAAGATAATTTTCGAGAGGGTTGGTCTTTTTCAAACCCTTATAAAAGAATGGGGGGGAAAATCCCTTTTTCTGTTATTACAGGACTTGCAAGTCACATTTTTATATTAATTAGATAATTCTATTATATTAATACAACAGTTTATCTTTGTATTTTGAAGCAATTTCATTCAGGGATGTGGATATAATAAGGCTAATTTGTTTTTTTTTATAACTTTGTTTGATGTATTAAAAATCGATTTACTGAGTTATTATCAAATTTTGTACAATGATGAGTACAAGTATTTTGTACAAGGCACCTGATGGGATGAGGTTATACGATCAGCTGAAGAAAGTCTTAGGGACGTCAAAGCTTGGTTTGATGAACATCTACTTACCTTATATGTTTAAAAAAAGAGGGTTTATGACGTTTTCCATAAATCACGGTAGTAAGCCTCTAACCTAAATAATTTCCTGAATCATCCCTGAATCCATTTTGACTAGTTTTAGCGTGACATCTGTACGTACGTATGTATGTAATCTCGCATAACTCAAAAACGATTAGCCGTAGAGTGTTGAAATTCTGGAGGTAGGACTGTTGTAACATCTAGTTATGTACCTCCCCTTTTGATTGCAATAGACTGAATTAAAAGGTCCAAAAAAGCCCAAAATCCAAATTTCTTTGGATTTGGGACTTTTTCTTAATTGCAGTAATAAGTCCTCATTGAGAGCTTTTCAACGATATATCATAAGTGGTATTTATTTTCATTGATTCCAGAGTTATAGCCAAATAAAACTTTACTTAATAAAATATTTGGATCTTACAAGGGAAAACACATCGGTTCGAATCAGACTTCATCTCCTTTTTTTTTAATTTAAATATATTGATTTATTAATAATTATTAACATCAAATTGTAAAAAAAGTTTTACGATAAATAATAATTCAATAATTACAATTTAAAAAAATATGAAAAAATATCAGAAGTTATTAATGAAATAAACTTTCATGTACTTTTCATTTTAAAAAAATGTGTATATGTAATTTAATAGGCGTACAAGGAAGTCATGTGGTGTCCACGACAGATTTTTTATATAGTCCTATAACGGGGTTAAATTCTACCAAGTAAGGCAAACTTATTAAGCGTAAATTTATAATTATAATTATAATTATATTGATAATATTAATATTTAATTAATTTATATTGTTACAAAATAGTGTTAACAACATACTGAACATAACAATATTCATTTCACTCCATTTTACACAATATACCAAACATAAAAGTGTACAACAATATAAATATTATTTACATCCACTTCATATTCTTGTATCTTCTTGATATTACTATATCTAGAATATTGAATTTTAATGCATGAGTAAGGTGTTCAATTGTTGTAATATTGTTATGTCAATTTTTTTTTTACTATTATTCTTTCGTCGTTTTCTAAGCTTATAAATTTTAATTTTAATTGATCTTAACCTTTAACAATTAAGTTTTTTGTTTGAACGAATTTTCATTTGTTTATGTAAGAACTTTTATTTACTAATTTTTATATTCCCTTTTCAGAAATATTATATAAAATGATTTTTACCTGCACACAGGTTTTCCTTTACGAGTATTATGTTTTCTAACTATATATTGTAATTCTATTTAAAGTCATATTTTTTACAAGGGAAATAAAGGAATAATCTAATCTAATATACTCGAATAAAGTGTTATATAATACTTTTTTTTAATTTTTCATTACATACAGGCGTAAAGTCAAATTAAGTTAAAAAAGATTAAAAATTTTTCTTGATCAAGATAAATTTCAGTAATTAAATGAATTTGTGTGAATATTTAGTGAATGGAATAGAATAAAATCATTCTCGATTTTTACCGTTATTTTGAAGAGTTTTAAGAATATCAACAAAGATAATAACAGAACTTTTTATACGTACCATCTGCATAAAAATTGTTACTATTACAAATAGATAAAAATAAAAAAATTATGTTTTTTTTTTTATCGTAACGCATTTGCAAGGAAAAATTGTATTTCATTACAGTATTTAGTTAATGCAGTGTTACGTTGCTTCTTGCTTGTTTTCTCGTACCGGAAGCGTTTTGCGGATACCGAACCCTTTATAAGGAACATTATAATTAGTGTTTCCTGTAATATTTCCTCTGGCAGTCATTAATTGACCAACTCTGTTATAGGTGACGAACCTGTGTGATACGATAAACAAATGAGGAAACGGTTTACTTTCAGAAAACATAACTTGACGCGTGGGAACAGTACCACCTTCTTTACCTTTTAAAATTGCCTAACGTCTTTATAAGAAGAAATAGGCTACTTTTTCCCCTTTTAAATAATGGTTAAAATGAGTCATCTCTTGTAATATCTATTTCTTTAATGTTTATATAATCTAATCAAAGAATTTCCGGAACAATTTTAAAACAAATTTTTATTAAAATAGAACTTGTAAATAAAATTTATAAAATAGTTCCCTATCATGCGTGAGTAATTTATTTATTAAAACACGGTTTTATTTTAGGTAAATTTAATCTACCCGGCGTTCGCTTTTTAAAAAAACATTTGACAACGCATTTTCTAATTCTCTCAGCACTCAGAAACTGAAGCTGTATTTTGAAAATCGGTTTCTAGAACAATTTTAAGATTTTTTCTTACAGCTATTTTTATTAAAACTTATTTTAAAAATTCGACTTACAAAAGTGTAATATATTTTATTATAAAATAAGTTACGAGTTACATTATAAAGTTAAAAAATATAATTAAAATTTAAATAAAGAAAGGGACCTGAGTGATTATATCAAATTTACTACTACTTCTTGCTGAGAGATTCTAAAAAAAAAAATAAAATTATATACTTGCAATTTTTGATTAGGAGTAAAAATGTTTTGCTGGAAGTTTACGCACTACATTTTTTTTTTTACTAAGAAAGTATTTTCTAAAACTACCAAAGTAAAATGTTGGAAGTTAAAATTCATAAATTTCCTGCAACCCCTATGAAAACTTGTACAAACGTTTAACACTATAAATGTCTCATACAAATCTATTGAACTAGTTTAAAGAGGTTCGGTTCATCCAATCTGAAGGTATTTAACACAGAGTGTGAGACCGACCGACATACATACATCCAAAAAGGGATTTTTGTTTTAATGGACTCCTTAGGCTGTGACGTCGAGATTTCTCAAAAACCCGGAGCTGATTGTTTTTTTTTCTTTTACTTATCACCAAATTTGTCCTTATATACAGTGATTCATAAAGAATGTAACAAACCCTCAAGACATGTCCTACTGGTTAAAATAAAGAAGAAAGTTCATGCAAACATAGGTTCGAAAACGCTTCGTAAAAGTGAGCGGACGAAAGCATGAATAGCATCTAGCATGAAAGCATCTAGCATCTTAAGCATGTTACTACGCACTGAAGAGTAGGCGACACAACCGTAATATAAACGGAAACGAACCAAGGAATAGTAAAAACGCAACATACACGACCGATCGGCACCTCAATTGGTATTGCTAATATCTGGTATTGCATATCTAAAAGTTTGGAACACTTCGTTTTCAATTCTGTGATGTGTTTGTCCCACGTAAGGCGGCTATCAAAAAATAAACCTAAAAATCTAATAGAAGGAGAGATAGCAATTAGCTCTCCACCGAGAAATACTTGCGGAATAAAGGGATCCCGCAGGCGTAAAAAGACTACACATCTTGTCTTCTCGGGTGAAAATGTGAAGCCGGTAACCTTGGATTAAGCTTCAAGGCGAGATACACTGTTTTCTAGTAGTCTTTCTGTCGTACGAGACACAACATATTTAGCAAAATCATCAACAAACAAAGAACATGAAATAGGTGGCTGCACATATTTAGTAATACTGTTGATGGCTATAGAAAATAAGGTAGCACTTAATGCACTTCCTTGATTGAGGCACTCCATTCTCCAAGGCGATGCTAGCCGAGAGAGAATCTCCAACACGAACACGGAAAGTTTGGTCATTTAAGAAACCCTTAAGAAAAGGAGCATATTCTCCTGGTCTTCCCAAAGAATGGACAAATAGAAAACCATGCCACCAGGCCGTGTCGAACGCCTTGCTGATATCAAAGAAGATAGCGATGAGGCGCTGACGTAGTAGGAAATCGTGCTGAATTTGCAGTCTCCAATGATACTAAATGGTCAGTGGAGGATTGTCCTTGTCTCCTCCTTGTGGAGGAGATCAGTGTGTGAAAACACACTGTTCTGGAGATAAAAGGCCATGTCTCGCCAAGTACCATGCAAGTCTGCGGTTCACCAATCTCTCCATTACTTTGCATAAGAGGCTAGTCAATCAAGGAGATAGGGCGGTAGCTTCAAGGACTTGCTTCGTCCTTACCAGGTTTAAGTACTGGTACAACATCGGTTCCAGACCAGACGGGTAGAAAGACTTGTGCAGAGAACAAACCATTATAAATGCTCAATAGGCGTTGTAACGCCGAATAAGGAAGGGACAGCGTACAGAGACGAATGTTGTCAAGTCCAGGGGAGATGTCACGTAGGTTTTTAAGTGCGTGTGACAACTCGGTGCATGAGAATGGATCATTTAATTCACCGACCCAGTCACCAACGTTTAACGATAATACTCCCATATATATCTTGTACCTCTGAAATTCGTTACTATATGATGAAGTGAGAGACACCGAGCGGAAAGAATTTGCTAAGGTATTTTCCACTACAGAAGATGATGTGAGGAGTTCTCCTTCACGAAGAAACCCGAGAATTATGATGGTGATCCGCAAATTGCACGGATATTTTGCCACACAGTAGACGTGGAAGTAGTGCGTGAGATGGTATCCACGTATTTCCTCCATGATTTCCTCCTAGTGTCCAAGAATACTCGACGACATAGCGTTGTAGCTTTATGGTACAAATCTAGATTATTATTCGTGGGCCTGCGGTAAAATTTACGCAGCGCCTGCCGTCGTCTGATAATAGCATTTCGGCATCATCAGTGCACCAAGGAGAGGAAGGACGTCTAGGGTTTTCCGATATTTTTGGGATATATCTATTAGCAGCTTCAAGCATCATGTACATAAAAGAGGAAAGATGCTGATTAAGGCCGCCCGCGCCACCGTCGTACTGTGGTGGGACGGCTTTATGGTAACCGTTCCAATCCGCCTTTTCAACAATCCATCTCCGTGGCCTTATCTCGCGGTCGACATTAAAAGCAATATTAATTGGCCTGTGATCACTGCCGTGAAACTCATTGCAAACAGACCAATTAAGACGAGGGAATAAATACGGCGATCACTGTTGCTACTGTTGAGGGACTTATGTACCGATTAATAAAGGTGACCATTTATTAATAATTCATGCTGGAAGAGAAATCGGTTTTATTGCAAACACATTAATAACTTGGAAAGCCAGTTCGAAAAGCGGCAACCACCAACAAAACGTGAATACAGACAATTTCATGAAAAAGCGTGAAAAATTGATTCCAAATCTTCCACCAATATCAGCAGTAGTTGTTGATAACGCCCCTTATCACAATACAGGTATTGATAAAGCACCAAATTCTTCCTCCAGAATAAAAGATATGACCCGACTGGCTGGAGAAAACACATATTCCGTATAGTTAAAAAATGCGTAATTATGAATTAGTAATGTTTCATAAAACTATCACTTAGATGGACTTCTGAAAAAACATGGACATCGTACTCCCACCGTTCATAACACAACATTTTCTTTCACAAATGTTGAAAAATTAACTACGGAGAAAATTAATTCCATGAATGAAAATAACTGAAAACCCTGCCGTGAAAAATATTGAAAAAGAGTATGAAAAACTGGAACCACTGATAGATGAAATTAAGAACGTTATATATTATACGTGTACACTTTGGTAGTGAAAGTGAAAATGAAAGTGATAGTGATTCGTTAGCGAGGATGGTGGTGAACTTGGTAGGAGTTTGAATTCGATGCATGAAGAATATTCAAGTAAGCTTTTGTTTATTATTAAAAATTAATAATTTGGTACAAATAGAGGTTATAAAAGAATTAATTACGTATTGTTTATAATTAGTAAATGTAAATATGATTATTACTGCGTAAACATTATATTTTATTTATAGTTTGTTTACTGATTCCAATTTGGCTTCTAAACAAGTAATTAAAATTCTAATTTCAGTGTCATATTTATATGATGATTCATTAAAATAAAATTCATGACCTGTTTAACTATTTGTGAATTTTCTTCCGATGATTTTAACTGCATGTTTCATTTCTCATATTATTGGTTAAAATATATGTTAAAACCCGCGTTTTCTTTTTTTTTGTGTTATTTCTTTTTTTTAATAAGTGGAGCGGCTGAACGGTCTTGTACATTTCACGAAACGAGAGAACAAAATATTGCATAAGCGACATATCTACTACTACTAACTTGTGCCGACCTCCGTGGCGCGAGTGGTAGCGTGTAGGCCTTTCATCCGTAGGTCCCGGATTCGAATTCCGGTCAAGGTATGACATTTTCACACGCTACGAAATTGTCATTTCATCTCATAACCTCTGAAGTAATACCTAACGGTGGCCCCGGAGGTAAAAAAAAAAAACTACCTGGTTGTTGCATTCTCCTACAATTAACACTACAAAACTCATTAGACCACCCAAGCCCTTCATTTTCTGTCAGTAGCCATTATTATGGAACAGAGTACGCACACCAACATAAGCGCGATTGAATTTTTACCAGCGGAAAAAGTAAACGTAAGTGACATGTACTATCTTTTAAAACCAGTTTACGATAATGAAACTGTTGATCGAATAAAATTTCGTGTATCATAGGGTGATAAAGCGAATAATGATGATAAACCTCATAGTCGACCAGTACCGGATTTACCTTGGACGAGGCCCCAAGCAAATCGTCTTGAGGCCCCCCTCCCGCTGGATAAACTTTTTGTTTTCTCTCCTTCTTTTAATAAAAAAAATATAGCAATTACAATTATACATAAGTTATAAAAGTAATACATTAAGTATTATAAATATATTCTTTATTTTTTGTTAATTTTACTTTTATTTTTTTAAATTTTTTACTTCGAGGCCCCTGTCAAGTGAGGCCTCAAGCAGCTGCTTGTTTTGCTTTATGGTAAAAACATCACTGTAGTCGACCAGTTTCTGTAACTTTTTTAGTACCAAAAGGAGTTGTATGTATCGTTTCAAAGCGACAGTTTGCATCACCTCCCAGTCAACGAAGGTATGAGTCAGACCTGAACTGGGGTACTGTAAAATGTTAGTTCACAGAAAAGAACAAACAACAAAATGAATGTTGTGTCCGGCTTCTGAAACTTTACTGCAACTTCCTCTTCAATATTGTGTTTGGAGGAGTCTTGGTGCGTCATTATGACCCAGAAAAAAAACGACAGAGCATGGAATACTAGCACTATGGTTCTGCACAATTTAAAAAAATTCAAAACAACCCTCCGCAAAAAATATTTTGTTGACACTGTTCTGGGATTCCAAATGTGTGCGTGACTTAATATCTGGAAGTTGGATCGACTGTAAATTATGTACTATAAATAACCGTATCATCTGTGTTCAACAATCCACGGAGCCAGTAATGTTGCAACATAACAATGCTTGACCACATACATCATGTCTGCTAAGACTCTCAAGTTGCAATTTAAATCTATTTCATACTCTCCATATTTGATAACCTGAGATTCTCACCTTTTTCCCCAATTAAACGGGAATAGTATATTAAAACTGTAATTTCACCACAGATTAAAGATTTCTTTCAACTGAAGGAAACAGTGATGTCATGGATCAAGGAAAGACCACCAGCCATTCTTCATTGACAGAATGGAAAAACTGGTCGGTAGATATGTATTGCTGTAAAATGACGACTATTTGAAAAAATGTTTCATCTCCAAAATGTTTTTGTAGTAAATAAAATGTACTTTAATTCCACATTTGTTTCACTTTGTGTGTTATGAGAGCCTGTCCCTTACATTTTACCATCCCTCATAATAAATAGTATTCAAACAGGTACAATATGTAAGGTACAAGTGAATACTCACAAGCACTAAGTAATTACTGTTTACTTATTGGAGCATCTTGTTGCATAGTATTCAAAGATATTTGAAGTGAAATGGGCAAAGTAACTGCAGGCAACCAGTAGGCGATGCATCTACCTAACCTAATTATTTTAAAATCATTATAAAGCAATGTACCATATATTTAAAACAGATCTGACTTAATTATCATAAATATTTATTTAATAAAAAAATATGTAAATTCAATTACTTTATATACATCTAAGATTGTGTTCACAGAATCTTTGTTCTAAATAAACAGATAAAACATTTATTAGTAAATAAAAAAATAAATACATATATTCAATGGTAATAAAAATAATATAACTTATGATAGCAATTTTTTTTCAGTCATTAAATAATATATTTAACAAATGTGTATATAAATTCTCATTTAAGTCCACTTTAAGTTTTAACAGTTAAACAATAACCTTTGATTTTACTGACCATAATTAATAATTAACAACTATCTTCTATTAGAATTATTTGTCAGTACATGATTTTTTTGCCTTATCTAGATTATTAACTTCAATCACATTTATCTCGTTCTCATTCCCACTTCTTTTCCTTTTCACTGCTTTTAATTTCATACTGGCATCATTTCCAGCTTTAATGTTTTTTTCACTATATAAATCATTATTGCTATTTATACTGCCCCAATTTTCACTTTTAGACAAATTTTTTAAGAACTTATCAGAAACTCTTTCTGAAGTGTTACAATCACTACTCCCATTAATTTTTGTATTTAACAGTTTTTGAATAGTTTCTTCATCAGATGAAATGTTTTCATCATTAGTGTAACAGTTTTTACCACCTTTATTGTTATTACTAAATTTATTATTAAGTTTATTTAACTTAGCTGCTACAAACATATCATTGAACTCAGTCCATGATTTATTTTTATAATCATCATTAGTTGAACTCCACCAGCGTTGATATTTTCCTATTAACTGCTTTATTGCTAATCCAACCCACAGACATCGAGGAACCTGCAAATTAAATGAAAAAAATTTTTACCTATTAATCTTTATCGCTTAATTATTTTTACCAACAATAATTCGGACCATGTTTCAAATAAAAATATTAAATATATATTAAAATATCTAAGTAATAGACTGATTACTTACTAAAACATAAGATTATAAATTAAAATATCAAAATTATTCATAAAATATTTAAATATAAAAATATTTTTATTTACCTATAGTTTATTCTGTAGTCTCCAAAAAATTTGTAATTTCAATACCAAGAATCATTAAGTATTAATGGAAGCATGAGAATGTAGAAAACATTTTTGATAGCAACTTCAGTACGCCAAAGATTGTATATTAGCTGTCAAATTAATCACTGCAATGATTGTACTTCAGATTGGTAGTAGACATGTTTCTAGCTACCAAAGAAGCTTCTTTCTTTTTCCTGTTTAGCCTCCAGGAATTACCATTCAGGTATTACTTCAGAGGATGAATGAGGATGATATGTGAGTAAATGAAGTGTAGTCTTGAACAGTCTCAGTTCGACCATTCCTGAGATGTGATTAATTGAAACTCAACTGCCAAAGAACACCCGTATTCACGATCTAGTATAAATCCATATAAAAGTAACTGTCTTTACTAGGACTAGAATGCTGGAGAACTTTCAACTTCCAAATCAGCTGATTTGGGAAGACACATCACTACTAGACCAACCTGGTGGATTAAAAAGCCCCAACCTGACACCTACAGAAAGGTTTTTTTTTCTAGGGCTACATTAAAAACTTGGTTTATGCAGAAATTATTCATGATTCATGATCTACAATACTTGGGATAGGATCCCAGATGGAGATCAAGAATTGTTCTTGACATTTTGTATTTTTCTCCTTGGGGCTGGACCTGCTTTAATTATGAACACAGCCCCAAGAAAAACTCAGGAGTAACATCCCTGCAGTTTTTGCACCATCTTTGTTTGGATAATGACTCCAAAATCCTCAACATCACTTGCCATGCTCATCTGTTCTGCAGCGTAGTCCCCATGATGTTATAGAGGGTTAGTATGCTAATTTCTCTCAGACATGCTTCCCTGTGGTGCAACAATCTGTTCCAAACAGAGTGGTCCCTTTGGCAATATTTGCACTCAGCGGAAGGTCTGAATGTCCACATACTCAGGTATGCTTTAAAGCAACTGTGACCGATTAGGAACTGGGTCAACTTGTACCTCGGTTCCCATGCTTGTTTGGAGTTGGAGCCACTACTGGAGGTCCATGATCAGTCTATGGGTCCATCTACCCTTTGCCAATTGTTCCCATCTCTCCTTCCACCTAAGAAGAAGCACTACTTCTGCTTTACTTATCACTTATAAACAAGGAGGTCCAGGGAGGCAAGCCAGGAATTACCATGGGATCACCCAAGATGGAGCCGTAGCATACCCATATTAGACACCCCTATTCACGTGGTTTAGAATTACAAAGACTACCTCCTTTTCAACGACAGACCTGGCTGGTTACCTGTAGGATACATTTTTCAGAGTACTACCTGTGACAAAATCCTCTCACTTTGATGTACAGGGACCCCAGTGTTGGTTATCATCCAACTGATGGTGGCTGCTGTTTTCATTTTTTTATAACATTTTGGTCAAGTGCTTGAGAAATGTGGGTTTTTTCTATCCATTTTCAATATACTTTACCTCAGGAGTGGTGTAGGACCTTGTTTCTGGCAGTGAATGAGATTGGGATGAGTTCCTGCCTGTCAGACACCATCAACAGTTGGGTCTTTTTGGGCAAATTGTTTAAGTATTTACTGTACCACAAGTGGGATATTTACTTTTAAACAAACAAAGGAAATAAATAAATTTTAAGTTTTTAATGTATTTTGGTAATTAATAAAAAAATTATTCAGTCATGAAAATGACACGCTGTCAATGATTTTATTTTAGAGGGTGAAAAACACTTTCGTGTTATTGCCCATAACAAATGTAATGCAATATTACAAAAAAAAACAAACATTATATTAAATAATTTGAATACAGATGCACAGCCTTAAGATACAACATATTTGATAGCATCTTCATATTTTTTCCTAGATTATCTTGCATGCTAGCTCCTAATTTAAATTTACGACAATGCTGCATATCACAGACTGTTCACAAGGTGAATCATTAGTTAGCAGTTGCAGCAAACACAAACGGGTGTATCACTCTGATTCATTAGATGTTCATGTATAGGTTTTGTGTGCTATTCGCAAATAACTCCTCTCGACAGTTATTCCTTTATGGTAGGCACAGTATCCTTGATGTATCTGACTTACTGTACTACTGACTTACTTACTTATCTGTATTTACTGTAGCAGTCCAGTCACCTTGCCACTTTCCTCAAAGAACGTGTTTAACATAATTAATAAAATCATTAGTAATAACAGAGTGGTGAAAGATGGTTGGCTACATGCGTCTTTAGCAGCGAAATCCACATATTCATTCATTGATTCCCACATGGCTAGGGATCCGGCAGAAACTCATTAGTGTGTCACAATGGTTCAACTCAGCAATTGCATTATGAATTTCGGTGATGATAGGATGTCCAGAATACAAATCTTCTAAAGTTTGGAGTCCTCTATGTGAATCGCTATAAATAAGGATGTGATGGTATTTTCGGTTAATGATATTCAAAGCCTTACTGATATCATACAGTTCAGCCTGTAGATACTTGTAATACAAAGTAGATCAAACATATAGGTTCTGTCATTTACAACAAAAGTGAAATTTTTAAGTACTTCTTATGCAAATGACATTTGTTTTCAAAACAATCTACATTAGGTATTATTTCAACCTAGATTTGAAACAAAGGTAAATAAAGCACACCTCAAATCACTAACAGCTATAAAATATGAATATTAATACAAAACAGAAATAATCATCTAACATGAATATGAGTTTAGAGGAAACACAAATAAACATCAGTTTATATGTAGCTTTGATAAGGTCAGAAAAATATTCATTACCATTCATGAAGTTTCAATGGATGTTTTGTAGCAAGTATTATCAGTTACCTGAAATAGCTTACTCTCAGAAATGTCAACAAATTGTTAAACAATCTGCATGCATTTCCATTTGTTTTAACAGCATCTAGCGAGAGCCTATACATAGTACCATGGTAAATAATTTTGATTTAAATATTTGTTCAAGCTGGGCATACAGTTCCTTCTCTCTGAAAAAACATTATATACATTGATTTTGTTAAATTAAGAAAAAAATCTGCTTGTCACTTCTATCCTACCAATAGTAAGTTCAATTTTTTGGAAAAATAGCTCACCACAAATCATTAGATATAAAAACAAAATTTTAGCTATTTACAAGCAAAAAAAGCTTGATATTACTCAGTTATATATTGATATGTATTTTGTACATAAAAGGTTGCAATATATCTGGCTATGATAAATGATATTTCACTTATGTTGGACCTAATAAAATTTATTGCACTTTGGGTATCGTAACATATTTGTACTAGTCTGGAGCAAATGCATATCAAAGAAATCTTGTTTATTAAGAATGTATTTCATTAATTAATATCAGTTAACTCAAAGATTTGACAGAAGTAATATTAAGATGAAAATAAAAAAAAAATATTGACCTCAATAGCAGATTAATGAGACCACCATTATAGATTAACAATGTAAATTTACCTATTTACATTGTTCTTAATCTGCTGTCTTAACATTCTATCATTATAATTGTTCAATTACCTCATAATATGAAAAAGTATTTGATATGCTGCTTATGAATTTTTGTCTATTTCTTTTATCACCACTTTTAAATGTTGGTAAGGATGAACCTAGATATGTATTGTTTCTTTTTGTTAATTTACCTTCTCCATCAATGAACCATAGTGTTGAGTTATCTGTTTTTAATAATAAAGACTTTTCAGAAATATTCTTGAATTCCACATCAAAAAAATTAACTTTTGATGATACAGCATTAACATCTTTGTCTAATTCATAACCAACTGCTGAAAGAGTTTCTGCTAGACTACTGACTATTTTATAACTGTCTGCAGTTGACTGGACATTAATATTCTTCTCACCAAGTAAATTTAATATTACTGTAATCTTATTAGATAGTTTACTCCTAAATAAATCAACTGTCTGTTCAATTTTCTCAGTAACAGTTTGAATTTCAGATTTTAAATTATTAACTGTCAACTGTAAATTTTTAATTTTTTTAGATGCTGTTTTTGAATCTGATGTTAAAGTTTTTAATTCGGTTGAAATGATTTTTATTCGATCTTTGGTTATTTCCCTAAAATACTCTTCTTCATTTTTATCACAATCTCTAATTTCTGATGACATTTTAAATAAAAATTTAATACTAATTTGTAACCATATATAGTTAATATCTATATTCTAACACTGTTTCTATGGCAACCTTTTGCTTTACAACATAGATAACCTTTTTACAATACTTGAAAATTATGTTTAATTTAATAATGCAAATGTTTTTTATGACTAACAGATTACAAGACTTTAACAGAAAAAGACAAACAAAAATATTTTTTAAAAATCTAGATACATTTCATGCAGAATAACAAAATTCACATTATCAGTCAAAAATTGATAACCCAATAAATTTGGTTCACGTTTTTGTATACAAATCCGACTTCTGGTCTAATTGTAATATCAAAGTGGTTATCAGGATGCAGCTTTCCAAATGATACAAAAATCACATAAAACACCTTATTCCATCACTGAATCCACTTTGTTCAAGCATGCCATGCCAGACATGTACAAAAATCGACATGAAAATCTTACGTATAAACAATAAAGACATGCTTGAAGTAAAAAAAAGGAATCCATCTAAAAATAATATTCTACATGAAAAAAATAAATTTATATTAGATGTTCTTCCAACACATGAACAAGCAAGATCTTTCAGAACCCAATTTCAACATCTGTACCACATCCATTGGCATCGCCAGTGCTCCCAGTGACACTCCTAAAGGAGCTTAACATAACGCAAAACTAACAGATGTAGGTAAACACGTTCAATACAAAAATTTTCTTTTTTTAAATTTATTTTTCATTAGATTAAAAAGCATTATTTAAAGTTAAACAGACTGGGTAATTCATGCAATACTTGTAAACAGATGACAATGTCAGGGATGGCTGAAATGTATTGCTCATAACTTTCAAATGAAAAGAGATGAAGTAATTTTATTTGCTACAAAACATAATTTATTTTTCCACATAGTCACCATCTACAGCTACACATTTCTCTAATGGTGAATCAGTTTTACCATTCAGTCAATGAAGAATGGATCTTTCCTTGAACCATAACCTCTCTGCATCATTCAGTTCAACATCTGTGGCGAAATGAATACCTTAATCCCTTTTTAATCAGAGAAAGAAGTGAAAGTCGCAGGATCCCACATGTAGTGAGAGTGAAGAGTAGGAAATCAGTTTAAATTTCAACTTCACAAGAGCCTTGGAAGTTGCACATAATGTGTATGATTAAGCATTGTTATTGCAGAATAAATGAAAACTATCCAAATATCTCCTAAGGTGTTTTAACATATCCACTTACATAGGATTTACAGTTGACCCAGCTTCCAGGTAGTCATGTTCACAATACTCGATTCTAGACCACTATCAAAAGAATATTTTTTGCAGAGATTTGCATTTTGAATTTTTTTTATTTTGCCAAACCACAGTGCCAATATTCTATACTCTGTTGTTTTTCTTCTGGACCATATGATGCACTCAAGTTTTGTCTCCCACAAGTGTCATCAAAATATTGAAAAGATAGTTGTTGTATCCCTTGCCAGGATAACATTGCAGAAGCTGTTCACATTTCTTTCATTGTTTGTTCTTTTCTGTAAGTCTAAATAGTACTTACCTGAACAGACTACAGTGGCCCACTATATCCTAGTTGTTCTTTCAAATACGCTATCTGCTGTTATGTTGCAATGATTATTTTGAATCAATTTATACACCTCCTTTTGTTGCTTCTTGTCAACTGGTCCACTATTGCATGGTTTATATTTGCTTTACCACCTTCTGATACTTGGGAAAATAAAATTTTGTGCATTTCAATCAAGTTTCATCTTCATAAACAGGTTTTCCACTGTTAAAAATTCAAGTGGTAACTGACACAAAATGAGAAGTCCATGGGTCAGTGAGTTTTGGAGTGTTCTTGCAGATGGACCATCTATTGCTTTGTGGAAAATTTTACTCCCTCTTTACGTTCCTATGTGCATTACATTTCAGCCACCACTTGTAATAACAGATTGAAGCATTTAATAGGGTAATACAATGTGTAATATGCTCACACCAGTTTTGGGCTCTATCGCCTAAGTGTAGATGGAGGGAATAAAGTATGTCGAATTGTACTCTTGGTAGTGGATTAGAATTATTATTATGATATTTGTTATTATCATGATTATCATTTTTTGAAAACATTTGTTATCAGCAAAACTGTAATATTTATTTAGTTATTTGAAGCACATAGTGATGTATTGATTTACGCATTAATTCTCTGTGTATCACTTTATTTAAATTATTAACTTTAGATGAATATATATATATATATTTTTTTTTTCTTTACTTAAAGTGCATGTTAGTGAGTTTGAAATTTTACTTATTTTAATTAAAAATGTTTTCTAAAAAAGTAAGAAAGCAATTCATCTTGAAAGGTAATAAATTATTACATCAGATGTTAAAACGTTTAGTGAAGAATCAAGAGGATATCTGCATAATATTTGGAGATAAATCTTTAAAAAATTATAAATTTAATCTACAGATTAAATTTCTAGTTAATTTCTATTTAACTACCTACAATTTAAAAACCTGTAAAAAACGAAATATGATAAACAATACAATTAGAATTGGGCAGAAGTTATATGATGAAATATATTGACATTATAAATTTTCAGTTTGAATAATTAACAAGCAAAACTCAGTAATGTTACTTACCTGGACTTTAGACAAGAGTCCCTCACGGTAGACTACTCTACAAATTGGAACATTATGGAATTCATGGCTCCATCAGCTGGTGGATTAATGAGTTGTTAACAAATCTTCTTTGTTAAATTACCTCCAACTAAGTCACATAAATTTCAAGTTGCCAGCAAAGTCTCTCAAGCAACATGTATTGGCCTGATTACGTATAACCTACGTTTACAATATCATTACTGGATTGCTGTCTTGCTTTTGTATGTACGAAGACAATACTAGAAATGTACAATTTGGACCTGTCAACATGCCACCTTCAATTTCATCTGGATTGTATTTCAAAATGGTCTGAAGAATGGATCCTACTACTTAATGTCTCTATGGGTGTTTTTACACCTAGGATGGAATAACATCCTCCATGATAACTATTTGGATGGCAATTCCAACAGCCTGGCTAAAGTTACTGTTTTTGCTGACCTAAGATTGTGCTCATCATATCACATTTTCCAACTTATTAAGCAAGCTAATTGACTTTGGTACCTAATCTCAGAAGGCTTTTCAACCAATAATTAAAAATTTATTTAGTAGAAGTTTCATCTGTCCCAAATTATTATTTGATGCTGCAGTCTGGGATCTTGTTTTTTGGGAGATATTGACCACTTGGAAAAGGTTCAAAGGCACACAACTTAATTTATTCCTTCTCTGAAATAAATGCCGTATGAGGATTGCCTTCGTTTCCTAGATCTTCCCACATTGGCATATTGATGTAGAAATTTTCAAGATTTTAAATGGGAACTATTCAACTCCAATTCCACTATTTATAAGAAATTTTGACCGTCTGACTCATGGTCACACATCTAAGGAAAGACTTCATGTACTGTACTACAACATTTCTTCTCTATAAAAGTGATTAATCTTTGGAGTCTACAGCCTGAAGATGTTGTGAGTGCTCTATCTATTGTTGTTTTTAGCGTCGATTGAATAAGATTTGAGGAAATCATTGGTGCATAATCAATCGTAATAATACTCTTTATTGACTTTTGAATTCTTATTGGCATATTGACTTAACTTTGTTTACTTTCTTTTGTTACTGTATTATAAATATTTATTTTTGTAACATAAACATTTTATTTGTAACATTATTTTTATTTTAAACATAATGCCTTAGCCTAATTGTATAATAGTAATAATAATAACTGGAGTGTTAGATCTTCCATAGAGTGAGATACAAAATGCCAAATATTCTCAATAGACTCAAAAACTGGTGCAGAGGTAGTAATTGTCATTAATAATCAATTTTTTCTATTACAGTAAGCTGACATTTAAAACTATTTCAGCCAGCCATAATGTCTTATTTTGATGAGATAAATAGACTTTTGAAACAACTTGTAGAAAACACATAATAATTCTTTATGTAGTGTTAATGTTGGATGATATAATGGGACAACATAGTAAGGGATGATAAAACTGGGACAATATAATAAAATATATATTTATTTAATAGAACCGTATACCATATTTGCGTGACCAAATTTATAACAAAAAAATAATTAACACTAATCATTAATTTAAGTATTTTCTAGTTAATAAAAAAAAGTATTAAATCTGTAATAACAAAAATAATTCACTAATTTTTAGTTGTAAGTTTAATATTACTCCAAAATTCTGTTAACTAATAATTCAATAAAATCTAATATTTAAAAAAATTTACATTTTTTTGATTTGAATTTGTTCCAAATTTTTAGATTTGGAACGTTTTTTTAAAAATTATGATTAAAAAATTACTTTTTTAATTAACCATTACACATTACCTCATCTTATATTTATAAGCATCACAGTACCAGATTATTTTTTTAAAATATCTCGCTTTAAATGTTAAAAAAATAAATAGAACATACACTATTCAGTGATTGGTTGTAGCTTTGATCAGCTAACAATTGCTCGTGTCTGGCCCTGGTAAAGAGAATAGTCGCAAACATGAGGACCTACCTGATCATTTGTGGCCAATAACTCATTATAGGTGTCCAGAATGGAATTCCAGCGTACATCCAGCTTATCATACAGGGGGGAAAGGAGAATGACTCTTGATAATACAGAACAATATGTACAGAACAAATAGTACATGTCACAACATTAATGGAATAATTTTTTTTGTATACAGTAAAGTTATTTTTTCATTATTTACACTACATAAATTGAATATTTTAAATTAAAATTAGTGAAATTCTTAGAATTTCCTCTTTAACATGTTGAATCCTATGGCCAGCAGTTGGCATCCTTTTTAATATTTGCAAGTGATTAAGGATGCCAATCAGTATCAATACTTATTTCAACAGGTTTTGGTTTATTTCAAGAAGTTTGGATATGTTGTGATATGCAGTTACTCATACATGTTTTTCCTACAAAGTAGTGAAGATGTTTTGGTTCTTTAAAGTTTAATTTTTGTTGTCTTTTTTCTTATTTTTTTTACATAAGTCAATAATTTTACCAAAAATGTAATTTTTATAATCCCTGGGACTTCTTTTTTAACAAAAATATTAAAGTATAATTATTACTCAAAATGTGGTTTTGTTTTTTTTGTTTTTTTTTTTAAATAAAACAAAAGAGATGAACAATTGATATTGTTAAAACTGTTTTCAGTTTAAAAATTACCAATCTGACTATTCAGGAGACAAACAAATTTGGTGAACACCTACCTCAAAGATTAATCATTTACACAACGCTAGAATGAAGGGATGGAAACCAATTGCATTGAAGAAGTTTCTGCTTTGGTTAGGACTCTTACTCATTACATCAAGAAATAGTTTTGCTTATTACTTCAGGTCATAACAGGCAAAAATCCACAATCCCATGCCCATAAAATAAATACACTGATGATGACAGACAGTTCATAAATGCACATATTTCATTTCCCAATAAATAAAGCCACTATTCATGGCACAAATCTTCAAAACTATATCTGAGTCCAGATCTTAATATCCAGAGAATGTATCGCACCTTTATGAAAACCTACCCCAAATCGAACACGTTAACCAGTGATTTTATCGAAGATTTTTTTAGAAAATCATTTCCAAATCTTTCCTTACATCGCCCTTGAACTGTCACTTCTTCAACATGTGATCTAATGAAAAATAAAATAACATTGCAGTGGGACCAGAAAAACTGCAACTTATTTCAAAGAAAGAGTTACATCTCAGCAAGGCTGAGAAAGCAGTGCAATATTTGCATAGTGACAATGCTTCTTCAGGTATGCCCTCAAGCCTGACATGTTACCATTAACATTGACATAGAGCAAGGTATTATTTATTCCCATGCTCATATACTCCAATACGTTTCATTCATGTCAGCTGTCAAATTTTAACCTTAACCTTGTATTCATGTTCGGGATACTAACAAAAGTAGCATGTGTTTATGGCATGAGGGCATTACTGATCGCAGAAGGAATGAAATGACCGCTTGTCTTCTAAAGGTGATCACATCTAATATAACTGCAAAGAGAACAATGACTGTGTGGTATGACAACTGCAACGGTTAAAATAAAAACTGAAGGGTTCTGATGGTATTAATCTATGCTGTTTTATAACATTTTTATTGATAACGATTTGAAATTTTTAGTGTCAGGGCATTCATATATACCATGTGTCAGAGATTTCGGTATTATCGAAAAGAGAAAAAAAAGTTTCTAAGCTCATGATTCCTGAAGAAATAACTCAAATGATTAGAGAGGCAAAGAATGTGAAACCATTCAATGTTGTCATGATGAAAGAAAAAGATTTCTACGATTTCTCCTTGTTATCTGTTAACTTTTTAAATACATCACCAATAAAGATCAGCACTGATTCTTGGATTCATACTTTGAGGGATTATCTGCCTGTTGTAAAAGTAAGTACATCATTGAATGAAATGGAATCGTAGAAGATGCACAACATTTTGAAAAAAGGCAAATCTGTCAAAGGCATCTCTGAAATTCATTCTAAAGATTAATCATTAGCGATCTTTGTGAATTAAGTCTGGATATTTTGTGACTATTTTGCAAATATTTTTTAATAGTGTCAAAACTTCAAAACTCCCCTGTAAAATTGCCTTATTAGGACTTACTTTCCCATGTCAGCGCTTCAATTATAATTTTAAGTTTATTTAGTTAATATGTCAGCTGTCACCAACTGTAGTGTGTGCCACTGGTGCAAGTCAGTTGTTACTAATTGTAGCGTGCGTCATTCTTGTCTGCTATACTATCCTGGTTTGTTTATGTAGTGTGTTTATGTGATTTGTTTATCATTATGTTAATTGTTACACAATTGTTTAACAATTCTATTTAGTTAAGTATACTTTTATTGTGTTTGTGTGCATGTGTATTTTGTTTTTTTTTTAACGATAATGTTGCAAGACAGAATTTCAAACAATGAGTTGGATCGCCAGCTAAATGAAAGTGAAGGTGAAGATTTATTTTGTCATAAAGTGATGATGAATTTGATATATTTAATGATGAGTGATATGGATCTTTCTTTTTGCTCTGATGAACTGTCAACTTCTTCATTTCATAACTGGCTATTTGATAAACAAAATGAAAGTGACAATGAGGTAAGGTCTGCTTTGGTCAAGACAGGTTATTAGTGACTGTTTTGATGAAACAGATAATGAAAATGTAGATGTAAATGATATAAACTGGGATATAGTTATAAACATGAGAGATTTGGATGTCGTCTATAATTTTGAATATTTCAAAATTCCTGGGCCAAAACACTGGTCTCCAACATCAAAACCTGTGGATTACTTCAAATTACTTTTTACGGGTACTTTATTAGATGTGCTTATGAAAGAAACAGTAAATATGCTCGAGAGATAATTGCATTAAAAGGGCCTAACATCTTATCTCATAGTTACCTTCAATCATGGGTATCTGTTTTTGTCAATAAAGTGTTGGCTTTCATTGTTGTTTTACTAAACATGGGATTGATACATAAACCAACTATTAAATCATATCGGTATATGAATTCAGGATCTCAAAGCAATCCTTGGTTTCCAAAAATGTTCAAAAGTAATAGATTTAAGTCTATTCTTAGTTGGGTTTAAACATGATAGACAACAGTAAATTACAAAATAGTATTCAGCCTAGTTATCATCACCCTTGCCAAAAATTCCAACTTTTAGTGGATCATTACAACAAACTTTTTCAATTTTACTACACTGCTCATCAGCAGTTATCTGTTGATGAGACCCTTATTGGTATAATCACACTAGTCTTATGCAATACATTCCCAACAAGCATCACTATCGACAGGGTATACAACTTCGAGTTTTGTATGATTCAATTTCCAAATATGTTTGAATTTTTTTTGTTACAAGGGTGCTAAAAATGATAATGATAAAGAACAGATAAAAAGTAATGGTTTGGCATATGTAGTTCTTGAAAAATTACTATCAATTTGTAATTATTTTAGAAAAGGGTATCATATTTTTACAGTTAATTTTTTCACAAGCATTCCTCTTATGAAAATGTTGTATAATAAAGAAACCTTTATGACTGGAGTGCCAGTCAGAAGAAACCGTAAAGGACTTCCAAATGAAGTCAAAGCCAAGTTACAGGTAGGTAACTGTATACTGTAAAAATAATAGCTATGTGGCTATGACACATTATTAACGTGTCATAAAATATTATTCATGCTAATAAAATGGTCAATTTTACTATTGGTCAGTTGGTTTACTTGTAGTATATATAACCCAGGAGTAATTGTTTGACATTTTTTCGATAGCTTGATCTCCATAGGATTAATCACTTCTTGAAAAGCAATTTTATTTTCAGATTACATTCTACTATTAATTTTTTATTTTATTGTATTAATGAATTATGAAAAAATATATGGAGTATACTATGTAAAAAAATGTTTACTGTAACTGCAGGTGCTGACCGGGACACGACCATTTTATCAATAAAACTGGGACAATAAGCAGAGAGATGACAGCAAAATAGCTGTGTAAATTACATTTCATGTATAATATCACATATGAAATGTGTACAGATTCTATGTATTTCTTGACATTATTGAAGTTTATTGCTAAACTGTAGGTCATAATGAAATCTATTAAAGCATTATCAATTCATGAGCAATTTTCTGTAGAGTTCCTTTTTAATTTTGATGATTTCAAATGATACATTGACAGTGAGTTTTTAAATTCATTTTTAATATCAGAAGACATAGCTTCATTAAGAGAATTTCTAAAAAAAAGTGAATTATACATAAGAAAGAGCTTTAAAACAATTCTGAAACAATTTAAAACACTCTGAAGTTGGATTTAATACAACTGCTGTTTGCTTTCGTTGAAATTTAATTCCACAATATATTTTTATTTTGCTATGTACAATTACCAGTATTTTATTGTTTTATTAAGTAAGAACACTTACTATCAAAAAATTCATAACATAAAATTATATGAAATTTAGAATGATTGTTCCTTACAATAAACCTAATATTCATGTGAATCCTGTAGAATATTCTTTAGTCTACGCAAAAATAGAACTTGATAAAAATATTGACCACCAGGCTAAAAGCAACCTTAGAACAGTGTATGTTTCTTTGTGTAATATGAATAAATTTTAATAGTTTTTATTATTTCATTTTAACTTCATTACCACATACTGCATCAATTACTTTAACTACACCTTACAATGGGAAGTACGTCCCAAAACATCTGTTATACATTATACATAAAATCTATTTAAGTAACTCAGAGAAAATGAAAAAATGCATTTTCACTCGTTCCTTTCATTTAAAACTTTCTTTACATTGATTACAGAATGGGAAGAATTTTCTTTTTGTGCTTTTCCATTTTTTTTTCTAAAGTACTGAAAACATGTATAAGCTCTATTTTCTTTCTCCTGAAACATAGACACATTTTTATATAAATATTCTGCATATAAAATTCAATATCATGTAATCAACAACATTGGTATTAATAAACAAATCAATATAATAATTAGATACACCTCCAACTAAGAAATGTTTCTGATCCTTTCATTGTCTTCATTCTTATAAACAATTTACATCTTTTGCTATTATTTATTTAGTAAAATAATATGTGCATTCTAAACACAGAATATGGAAAACACTCTTAAATTGAAGTTTAAGAATATAAAATCAGTATGTAATTCTTTAAAATATCACTATATAAATATGAGGGCCACATAGTTTTCTATTTAACAAGAAAGCAAGATTTTTCAGAAATCTTTAAAAATTTTTCAATGTAGCCACATTGCAATTCAATACAATTTACCCCACGACCACCCAACTTTTTAATACCCTCAGTATAATGCAATTTGTCTAACTCTGCAAAAGAGGCGGCTGTCTCAGCTTTGACTCATCATTTGAAATTTATCTTTGTCCAGTGAGCAATTTCCTCAGATTTCAGAAGAGGAAGCAATCACTGGGAGCTAAAAATTCAGCATGGCATATGAGGAAGCACTTCAAAGTGCTTCCACATATGCCATGTGTGTAGATCATGGAGTTTTGCAGCAACAACCCAGGACATGTGTGCAGGTACATTTTTGTGGTGAAAGAGTACTTTCTTTTTGGCCAGATGCAGAGTTTAGACTGAATAGCACCCTTCAATTAGTCCAATAGTAGGGCATAATATTCCCTGGTGATGGTCCTACTTTTTTCCAGTTAATCTATGAGCACCACACCACATGAATCCCAAAAAACTGTAGCTCCCTGATTCAATCCACTCTTTGGTCTCTCATGTGTAATGATTAATCCTCATTTCATCTATTGTTATAAAACATCACAGAACCTCACTGAAATAGCATTTAAATAAATCAAAACAGCCTTGAGAAGTGTTAAGTCGAATGCATTTTTGGTTGAATGTTAAACATGGCACCCATTGGAAAGCTTTTTTATACCTAAAACGTCATGTTAATTGTAGTGAACACGATTGATAGAGATTTTTGCAATCTCAGCAAGCTCATGCACTTCATTCAGCAATAATTTAGTACGGCATTAAGAATTTTTTGATGACTTTGAGTGTCCCAAGCAAATATAATCTTGAATGGAAATACGACCACATTTAAATTCAGCAGTCCCCTTTTTATACCATTAAAACAAAGGGAGAATATCGATTTAAGTAGAATCTCTTTTTGTATGTACATCAGGGTTAAACTTTTAAAACAAAGTACTTTATGACAGCCCAAACTTTAACTTACCCATTTTTCAGATAAAGTCAACTTGTTTGCTTTGCTAGACTGTTACTTATAACCAATTAAATATAATGCCTGAAACTTCACAGCCCGCCATGTAAAAAAATCATACTTGCCAAATATTAGTCATTCGGTCATACCTACACCACCTCTGTGTAAGGCTGACAACAGTTCAAACAATCCCTAGATAAATAGTCTGATTATAAACTGTTTAAGTCACATAACTTTCTTTATATTAGTATTCAAATTTGCAAATTTAGTATTTTTCTAAAGTAGTCATCAAGAAAGAAAAGGATTCTCTTCAAAAAATGACACATTACAAACCACTGACAAAAAAGATTGACTATTAATTTATTTAAAGAAAACCCGAAGAAATTGACACATTGCATGTAAAAATTACTCAATTTTTCATCTTTTTTTTTCATTGAAACATAATTTTAATGTGTTGTAGCTTCATTGAGAGACTTTCTAAAAAAAAACAGTGAAGTATAATTAAGAAAGTGCTTTAAAACAATTTAAAACACTCTGAAGTTGGATTTAATACAAATGTGGATTGCTGTTGTTGAAATTTAATTACACAATATATTTTTATTTTGCTTGTACAAATTATACCAGTAATTTATTACTTCATTAAGTATAGATTATGAATAATCAGTTATTAGTAACACTAAACTAAATGTTTGTTTTTCATTTTTTGTTTTTAAATCAAAATAACATTTTATTATTAAATAAATACTTATTTATTTATAAAACAATAACTGAATTAAGAAAAAAATCCCAATTTCTTTATTAAACACAACAATTTAGTTCAAGTACACCATCTTGTCTCTGTATATGTAAATATACAATATATTATAAATAAATACCTAACCAATTTAATAGTGTCACTAGATTATATACTGGGGATAAATTACTGTGCATCCACTGCTTTGTTGTAAGTCCAGTACTTTGCACAACATAATTGATTTTTTAACTTAAACCACTACAAATTGTACTTCCAATTTTTATACTGGTGTCTTCTGTGCATTTTGTATAATTTTCTAGAAAAGTAAAATATTTAAATAAAGAAATCAATAATTTGTGTTCTTCAGTTTATTGCAAGTTTTTTGTTTGCACTGAAAGTGTTTTGAACAATCCTATAACCCATTACCTATTAACTGTACAATATTTCAATCAATGAAAAGATGGAAAAATGATTGTGAAATACGAAGAGTTTCCATTAATAAAATTCCTGAAAACTTTCTGATAGAAAAGTTGTCCGGTTGTCCTTCCACGTCAACTGACGACTCATACGTAGACAAAATCAACACCCTGGGGTTCAGGTAAATCGACATCTGACCATCAGAGAGCTTGCTGAAGAGTGTGGGATATCAGTTGGATCATGTTAAGAGATTTTGACCAAAAAATTGAGATGCACCACTGGTTTTTTCCTCACGACAATGCTCCAGCCCTCAGTCCTCAGAACTCGTGAGTTTTTGGCCAAACACTCGATCACTGTTCTTCCCCACCTACCCTACTCACCTGACCTCGCTCCTTGTGACATCTTTTTGTTCCCCAAACTCAAAAGACCCTTGAAAGGAAGAAGATTTGGGATGATTCCTAAGAATGAGGCAAATGCGACAAAGGAACTGAAGAACATCACAAAAGAAGCGTTCCAGGACTGTTTCCAAAAGTAGAAACATCGTTTCCACTTTCCTCAGGGAGGAGAGTACGTTGAAGGGGATCCAGACAAGTAACTTCTAAATAAAGTAAATTTTTTTTTATGACATTAGTCTATGTATTTTTTAAACAGACCTTGTATACTAAAAAGCAAGCTATAAAACTAACAAATTTATAAAATAAGGTTTTCACACCACCAGTCATAAAAATTCTAATATCTGGTAATGCATTACAAGCATTACATATAAAATCTTATAACTGTCATGAAGTCCAGATTTAAATAGTGGTTACAGTTAAACTACGAAGGTGAATCAAATATAAATGAAAATCTTTTTTTATAAATTTATTGATAATAATATACACAATTCATACCTTCATCATTTCTCTATATAGTCTCCTGCACAATCTACACACTTTTGATAACGATTTGGAAGCTTGAATATTCCTTGTTCATAAAAAGTTTAAGAACGAGTCGTCAACGAATTGCACACAAGCTCCTTTACATCTTGATTGTTTTTGAATTATTCCCCTCCAAGCAATTCTTTCAAGGCGCAAACAACAAATAGTCACAGGGGAACAAATCTGACTGTAGGGAAAGTGGTTGAGGGTTTCCCAGTGCGGCCTGGTGTTGTCATGGAAAAGGATGACTTCTATATGGGTATACCCTATCTTTTGTTGACTGTAGCAACTGGCAATAGTAAGCTGTATTCACCAATCATTGATTGTGGAGAAATAAAAAACAAATTGTTGCAAGAACTTTTCTGGCTGACAGAGGGGTTTGGCCTTCATTGGTCAGCCCTCATCCTTCCTTCACCATCTCCTTACTTGCCATTTTTGACTCTGGAATGTAACGATGGACCCACGTCTCATCACATGATGATGCGTCTCAAAAAATTGTCCCCTTCTTGCTGAAATCAATTCAGAAGTTTCTCACAGATCTCCAACCTGACCTTTTTTTATTTTTGGTCAACAAACTCGGAGCCCATCGAGCACCAATTTTTTTAAAGTCATGATGATCATTGACAATGGATTGAGCACTCCCATAGCCGATATCCACTTCTGATGCAATTTCTTCAACAGTGAACTGGCGATCACCTTTGATAAACTCTCGATTGGCATAGATGTTGTCAGGTGTGAGATTTGATATTGGGTGTCGATCATGGCTTTTTCTACACTTTATTGCCCACCCTTAAATTGTCTGGCCCATGTATACACTCTGTTCTGAGACAACGCAGTGTCCCCAAACTGTATCTTTAAAAGAGTTAAAATTTCCATGGGTGTAACGCCTTCATTAGTTAAAAAGTTTATGATTATAGTTGTGTAACAGGTCACGTAACCTCTTGCTCACTCATGGCTTACTGACGACAGAACAGATCAAAGAAGCTAAAATTACAGTTTAAATTTGACTCACCCTTGTAGTTTAAGCTACTGTTAAAAAAGATTTTTCAAAGTATTCAAGGTATATAAAATTCAAATTTTAATTTAATTATTCATACATGCATGGATGAATGTATATTTGTAAGTTAATATTTTTTCCAAACATTGAAGTTTTAATATTATTTATTTATTTCTAATACTTCTTGATCATTCTAGAAGATGATTTTAAAAAATTCTTTTTTTATTTCTGAATGTTTTGAAATGTTCTACAAATATTCGTTTAATGGAATTGTTATCTTTTACAATACATAATCTGTTAACAATTATTACAATTAAATTTGTTAACTTCAATATTATCAGATCTATCTTTATGTAGTTTAATTATTATTTGCATAATTTGTTAAATTAATTGTCAGTTTAAAATAATTAATATAGAATTTTAATTACTGTATACCTCAACAATTTTATAATATAGTTTTGAGTAATATACATCTTAGATTTATATTTCCTATTTATTTTCTATCTCTAAAAAGAATATTAAATATCCATTCCAGTTTGTAATTAATCTAATTAGTTTTTCATTCTTTGCCTAATTATTGTTCTGTTATTCAGTGTATATTTGTAGCCTTGCATATCATCATAAGTATTTATTTTGTGTGTCCAAGGATGATTTGATTTTTTGTGGATGCTATTAGAATAATTGTTTTTTTTTAATTTTATTAATTGCATTAATATTTACTTATTTCTATCCAAATTAAATTATTTTGAAAATAAATTAAATTTCTATTTCTTAATTGTTGATTAATATAATTCTTGGCTTAACATTTGGGTTGATCAACTAATTCCTACAATATATCATGGGTCATGATGCGAACAAGCACTGAAATACAACTGTATAGGGTATCTCAGTAGAGATAGACAGAAATATAATTACACACACTTCTTTATTTTACACTAGGCAACACATTTTACCAATTAACTGTAGAATCATAAAGAATAAAATAAATTACAGAAAATTTATATGTAACATAAGAGAGATAGCAATATGGATTATGTGTAAAATTAAGTTATATAAAGTATATATGTGAGCAAGAAACTGGTTCTGGGTTCAATTTCTGGCAAAGTCAGGTATTTTTATCACTTTACTTCTCCAAAAAAATGTTTGAAACTATTATTGTACATCTGTAATAACAGATTAAATAATGTTTTTACAACTGTTATTAATTATTTTTAGTATTTGTTAATACATACTACTTTGTTATCCCTGTACATATAGTCAATTACATTTGACAGTCAATTTAGACTGTGACCGAAATATTTTACTTATGTTTATTTTACTGGGGGAAAATGTACAGCATCACCTCCTAGGTTATTCCAAGTAAATATTATACTAGGTATTACCCAAAAGTTCAATTTATATTGTGCATACGTATGAGCATTTAGGTGCAGCATAATACTAATGTGTCAATATATCAAGTGGCTACAATCTAACCAAGTTTTTTGTAATCATTAAGTAATTTTCAATTACCATGTTTGCTTGTGATAGAAATTTTATAGTCTGATCTAAGATAACAGCACATCAGTATCTAGTTCTGTTTTAAACTTAGTAAAACAGTTGCAGAAATACACAAAATCTAACTAACATTGTTACCAACAGCATTTGGTAACTATGATTTAGCCAAGTTATCCAATTGATGATTAAATCATCTGAGTTAGAGTTCAGAATGATTATTTACCAGCATTACACCAAAAAATATAATTGTTGTTCGGATGCAATTGTGAAATATCATAGGCAAACAAACAACCTGTAACATCAAGGGATCATCAGCACATATCAGTGTTTTTGATTCTCATCGGATTATCTAAAAGGAGTTAATTACTTTATCAGAAAATTAGTAGAAAATTTGTAATGCTGTCATAAGGCAGCTAAGGGAGGGAAGATATGAAAATGACATGTACAAAGAAGTAGACTGCTACATTGCAATGGACATACAAAAGAGCTCAGAAAGAAAACTCATAATCATCAGAATGTCAAGCAATTAAAAAGAAGAGTTATTTTATTTTGTATCCAATAAAATTGGACACAGTTAATAAAATGTTTTAAATCCCAACCCTTCCCCTCTATCATAAAAAAACACACATCTTGAGATAACTAAAAGAGAATATTTGTCAGTATTTTTTTTGTTGTTGAGAAAATCATTTAGATTTGACTCAGAATCATAAAACAGATAATATTTGCAAAAAAAAATTATTAACTTTTAATTTAATACAAAATTTTTATCTCTCAAAATTAGAAGAACATATTACCAATTTCTTATGAATGTTAATAGATATTACATGTTTTACAAAATTAAATGTAATAAAAAGTATTTACCTGTGTTATACTACTTTCTCCATTTATATTATCACCATTATTGTTATGTGAAGATTTCTGCTTTATTTCAAATTCTACTTCATAAGGTGCCTCAGCTCCACAAAATAAACCATCTTCAGAAAGAAAGCTCTGTATTACCAGATCTTCACGTTTTGGTGTGTTACCTAAAAAACAATTTAAGATATTTAAAACTCATCATTTATAAGACTAGGTAAGGGGACAGAGAAGCATATCTTTTTATAGATATATGAATGCAGGAATGAAAGGATTAAGTAAGAAACAAAGACTCAGATGTAGAGAAGAAAGGAACAGGATTTAGGACTGTAGGATAAGAAGGATAACGAATAAGATAAAGATTATATTAAAAAAAGCAACATTACAGTTCTAGAAAGAATAGAAAGGACTGTTGGAAAAAAGAAAAAAGCATCAAATTAGGTAGTGGTATAAAATATGATCAAAAAACATTTGAAAAACCGGTGGTGAAGTCAGAATTAAAAAAAGAAATAAACAAATATGTATTTGATTTTCACAAAATTATTTAAAAATTACAACAGCTGTTTCAGTATACTTAATACCTTCCTTGGATGTTAAAAACGGAATACAGAGTATAGAGTATTCTGTATTAAAAAAAAAGTGTTAAAGTTGAAAAAATCTATATTAAAAAAAGTATTAAATATTAAAATTTTGTGAAAATCAGATTAATTTTTGTTGATCTTTTGTTATTTATTTTCATCAAGTAACGACTCATCCATAGATTATTAAACAAACAACAAAATTGAAAAAAAGATCTTGTTTGCTGTGTTGTTTCTTTAAGGCTGTAAACCAAAACTCACTTTTGTCATGATAAAGATTTTTGAGCAACTTACATCATATCTGTCAAAAACTAGGTGAAACAAGTTAAAACACTAACTAAAGTTACAGAGGCAATCAATGACTTGGTTACATTCAATAAGTAGTGGAAAAATATTAATGACAATCAAAGTTGCAAGAGTAATGAATGAATTGTCTTGATCAAAACCAAGAAAAGTAAAAATGTTTAAACTTTTAGGATTTATGTTGGAAAACTACCAGATCCTCTATGAGATTTATCTATTAACTGCATTAAATCAGTTTAGTTAATTTAAGACAGATAAGTTGGACATAGGATGCACGATGGCCCAAAATCTCATTCATTTAAAACAAACTATATAAAATAGGAATGTTTTTTTTGTCCAGTCATTTGACTGGTTTGATGCAGCTCTCCAAGATTCATCTAGTGCTAGTCATTTCATTTCAGTATACCCCCTACACCCTACATCCATAACAATTTGTTTTATACATTCTGAACTTTGCCTGCCTGCACAATTTTTTCCTTCTACCTGTCCCATCAATATTAAAGCAACTATTCCAGGATGCCTTAATATGTGGCCTATAAGTCTATCTCTTCTTTTAACTATATTTTTCCAAATGTTTCTATCTTCATCAATTTGCCACAACACCTCTTTATTTGTCACTTTATCCACCCATCTGATCTTTAATAACATTCTCCTGTAGCACCAAATTTCAAAAGCTACTAATCTTTTCTGCTCAGGTACTCCAATCATCCAAGTTTCACTTCCACATAAAGCTACGCTCCAAACATATACTTTCAAAAATCTTTTCCCAATGTTTAAATTAATTTTTGATGTAAACAAATTATATTTCTGATTGAAGGCTCATTTCATGTGTGCTATTCGGCATTCTATACTGCTCCTGCTTTGTCCATCTTTAGTAATTCTACTTCCCAAATAACAAAATTCTTCTACCTCCATAATCTTTTCTCTTCCTATTTTTACATTCAGTGGTCCATCTTCATTATTTCTACTACATTTCATTACCTTCGTTTTGTTCTTGTTTATTTTCATTTGGTAGTTCTTGGGTAGGACTTCATCCATACTGTTTCTTCTAAATTCACTGTTCACTGTTTCTTCTAAATCTTTTTTATTCTGAGCTAGAATTACTATATCATAAGCAAATCATAGCAGCTTTACCTTTTCACCTTGTACTGTTACTCCGGATCTAAATTGTTCTTTAACATTATTAACTGCTAGTTCTCTATGTAAAGATTAAAAAGTAATGTGGATAGAGAACATCCTTGTCAGACTCCCTTTTTTATTACAGTTTTTATCTTATGTTCTTCAATTATTACTGTTGCTGTTTGGTTCCTGTGAATGTTAGCAATTGTTCTTCTATCTCTGTATCTGAACTCTAATTGTTTCAAAATGCTTAACATTTTATTCCAGTCTATGTTACCGAACAGCTTTTCCAGGTCTATAAATGCCAAGTATGTTGGTTTTTATTTTTCTTTAATCTTCCTTCTTCTATTAATCTGAGCACTAAAATTGCTTCCCTTGTGCCTATATTTTCCTGAAACCAAATTAGTCTTCTCAACACTTCTTCCACTCTTGTCTCAATTCTTCTGTACAGAATTCTAGTTAAGATTTTTGATGCATAACTAGTTAATTGTTCTGTATTCTTCACATTTATTTGCTCCTGCTTTCTTTGTTATCATGACTATAACACTCCTTTTGAAGTCTGACGGAACTTCCCCTTTTTCGTAAATATTACACACCAGTTTGTATTATCAATCGCTTCCTCACTTGTAAACAGTAATTCTGCAGGTATTCTGTCTATTCCAGAAGCCTTTCTAACGTTCAAATCTATTAATGCTCTCTTAAATTCAGATCTCACTATTGTTTCTCTCCTTTCATCCTCTTTGATTTCCTCTTCTTCCTCTAACACCATTTTCTAATTCATTTCCTCCTCTTATTACTCTTCAATATATTCCACCCACCTATAGACTTTTCCTTTCGTACTATAAATTGGTGTACCATCTTTGTTTAACACTTTATTAGATTTTAATTTATGGACCCCAAAACTTTCCTTAACTTTCCTGTATGCTATGTCTATTTTACCAACATTCATTTCTCTTTCCACTTCTGAACACTTTTCTTTAATCCACTCTTCTTTCACTAGTTTGCATTTCCTGTTTATACTATTTCTTAATTGTCAATAGTTCCTTTTACTGTCTTCATCCCTAGCATTCTTACATTTTCTACGTTCATCCATCAGCTGCAATATATCCTCTGAAATCCAAGGTTTTCTACCAGTTCTCTTTGTTCCGCCTAAATTCGCTTAAGCTGATTTAAGAATTTTCTTTTTAACATTCTCCCATTCTTCTTCTACATTTTCTACCTTATCTTTTTGTCTTCAAAAATCTTCTTTACCTCTTCTTCCTCAAGCTTCTCTAAATTCCACCAATTCATCTGACACTTTTTCTTCAGGCTTTTAAACCCCAATCTACATTTCATTATCACTAAATTATGGTCGCTATCAATATCTGCTCCAAGGTAAGCTTTGCAGTCAACGATTTGTTTTCTAAATCTTTGCTTAACCATGATATAATCTATCTGATAACTTGCCTTGCAGTATCATCTGACTTTTTCTATGTATATATTCTTCTTTTATGATTTTTATGGTATTACTAAATTCTACTTCATGCAAAACTCTATAATTCGCCCAGCCCGTATTCACCCACTATATTTCCTTCCTTGCCTTTTCCAATCTCCAACTATTATTAAATTTTCATCCCCTTTTATGTGTTTAATTGCTTCGTCAATTTCTTCGTATACACACTCTACCTCATCATCGTACAAGACGCTTGTAGGCATATAGATGTTAACAATCATTGTCGGTTTAGGTTTTGATTTTATCCTTATTACAATGATTCTATCGCTATGCATTTTGAAATATTCTACTCTCTTCCCTATCTTCTTGTTCATTATGAAACCTACTACTGCCTGCCCATTATTTGAAGCTGAGTTAATTATTCTAAAATCACCTGACCAAAAGTCGTTTTCTTCTTCCCACCGAACCTCGGTAATTCCTACTATATCTACATTTATTCTATCCATTTCCCTCTTTAAATTTTCTAACCTACCAACCTTTTAGACTTCTAACAATTCATGCTCCGACTTGTAGATGTTATTTTTTAATTTTCTGGTGACCCCTCCCTTAGTAGTCACCACTTGAAGATCTGAAAGGAGGACTAGTTTACCTCCGGAATATTTTACCAAGGAAGGCACCTCCATCTTTGTTATATGAAAATGCAGAGGAGCTAAATTTTCTTGGAAAAAAGCAACTGTAGTTTTCCACTGCTTTCAGCTGTGCAGTGCTCAGAAGATTGTGATGATATGGCCATAGTCGTCCTGACCTACGCCCTTAACAACTACTGAGAGCTGTTGACTTCTTTCAGGAATCATTCCTTAGTCTGGCTCTCAACAGATATCTCTCCGATAAGGCTGAGGAATGGTTATGGTAGAGGAATACGGTAGAGAATACTTATAAATTAAAATAAATAATCTATGTTTATTAGAAAAATAATTAATTGCTTAAACATTTATACATTTTTTTAAATTTTAGATTTATTATTAAATAGTTTATTTTGTTATAAAAATAATGAATATCTGTATAAATAAAAAAACTTAAAATATCTCCTGAATTTATTATGGACGAGTTTGATATGATGCTTCTCAGTAAAATGTAGCTAAAACTGTTATGAGTGATGCAAATTCAGGTCTAATTTAATTATCAAGATGATCAATACAACATTTCACAGAAACAGAAATGAAATATTAAAAACAAATAGCGTAACACTTTTTTAATAAATTTAGGATAAACTGAAGAAAATGAGCGCTGATTTCTACTTTTGATTGGTGAAAATCAGTTTCCTGTTTAAAAAAACCCAATGGAAATATATCTCACAGGCAGAATGCGTATCTTGCATCATATCAAAAACATATAGCTATTTTATTTTTCAAACAAAAATTTCTGTTAAAGTTTCAACAAAAAAAGACATTGAAAATGAATAACGTACAATATCACAAATTTTTAACTAGTATTTTATTTCACCTGTATGCTGATATCTTTGCAGCTGATCTTTAAATTCATTGAGATCTGAAATACTCGAAGATATTTTATCATTAAATTCTAACTTGCTTTTTTCTAGATTGATTTTAACAGCAACAGCATTGCTTCTAAGATCGTTTATAGTGTTCACAATGTCATGTTTTGTGGTATTTGAAATATCTTTCACAATATTAATTAAGGCATCACCTGATTCCTGAAAAATATTCATTTTTTAAATAAAAATTAAAAACAAAAGGAAAAATTTATTTGAGTTACAAGAAATTAATTTTTTACATCTGCTTATTTTGCCTGTATTTATTTTACATTATTTTTATTCATATACTTAAAGGGATTTATATAATTAATAATGCAAAATTTAATATGAGATAATTGCAGATGGTACATAATATTAAATACAACCTTCTACTTGAATTAAATGTAGAGAATGTAAGTATAAAATAAAATTTAAAAAAAATGAAAATGAAAATATTGAATTAACTTTTTAATATTGAATTAATTTTTAATATTTAATTAATATTGATAAATTTAAATCGAATAGCAACATAGATTAGAGAGTGATTATAACAGAGCTCAACATAAAGGAACCTGCTGGTCTCCTTGGCTGAGTTGTAGCATCTCAGCCTTTCATCCGGAGGTCCTGGGTTCAAATCCTTATTTGTAGACGACCATTGTCAGCAGTGCATCAATCATCCAATGGTTTATAAATATAAGAATAAATATAGATCAAAACATGTTTTGTCACTAAACATGTGCATACAACTACATATATAAAGTACTCTTTTTCAACTGTACAATACTTTCTCTCAATTCAATTAATTACATGAATCAAATTTTTCAGTTTTATTTAATGTTTTTAACATTTGGTTGCCTTCGCAACATAATATAAGGTATTTAAGTAAATAGTTAGTCCTATTTCTGATAGCTTCTGTAACAAAAAAAGGCTTTCAAAATAAATCACATATGTTTTGTTTTTCTATAAACTGTACTACAGGTGTTAGTCCACGGAAGTCAAAAGATAGCATTTATAGCACAATGATGAGATAATTCTTTGCCTTACATTTTTGCTAGAAGCATACACCAATTTTCAGTCAGATACACCCATAATTCTATTGTTCTATTGTTGTTAATCGATTAGATATTACGATTTGTAAAAAAAAAAAAATGGACAAAAAAAAATTTAATTTAATTTTGGTGATTAAACATTATTTTTTGAAAGGCAAAACCCCATACAAAGGAACTAAACTCAAAAAAATTATAGTGAATCTGCTCCATTGATTATAACAGTTTACACATGGTTAGGTTATTTTTAAGACTGGTCCTATGAGTACAAATGATGACATTCCGGAAGGCTTTTTAGGTTGTAATTGCAAAGAATACTGAAAAAATCCATGCAGTAATGGAAGGTAGACAATCATCTACATTAAAAGTGTGTAAGGTTAGTAAGGCAATAGACATCTTAAATGAATGGGTGAATCATTATTTTACATGAATGTTTACATATGTGAAAACTGTTCACAAATTGGGGCTGTGTTTGCTAACAATTGATTAAAAATGTAAACCAATAAATGCTTTTAAGCATGGTTTGAGGCTGTTCCAACATAATTGATAGGAGGAATTTTTACCCAATTTCATAACAGATGATGAAACCTTGGTATAAACCATAAAATGAGTCAAAACAGTTGGTTGCTGAGGTAATTTGCTCTAACAAAAGCGTAACTATTCCATCAGCAGAAAAAATTATGGCCACTGTCTTTTGGGACCCTCATCCCATAATCTTCATTGATTTCCTGAAGAAGCAAATGTGATAATTGGGCAATATAATGACTGCATCTACGCTAATATATATATTTGCTAATGTAATGCACCTGTTTCTAAATATGAAGAATTGGTTTGCTGAAAAGAGATTTATGCAAAATGAATTATTTTTTAAATATCCACTTATTTTTAAGACTTAAAAGAAATCATACTACTCCGAGAATGGGATTGAAAAACTAGAGCATGATGGACTAAGTGTGTAATAGACTTAAAAAGGAAATTAAGTTGAGAAATAAAAATTATTTTTTACAAAAATTTGCGTCTTCTTTATTTTTGCAAGGACTTATCAAAAACATTAAACAATTAATTTTTATTAGTTCTATATATTAATATAATAACAAAATTTTAAGATAAAGAAACAATTTTATCTTTGCCAGTGTTTTAAAGCTTTAAATCACTTTGAGACACATCATGGAATCCTTATTTTATTCCATTTATATCATTTCATTACTGAATTTTGTTTACATAAAACATAAGGAAAACTAAAAAAATAATTTTTAACCTGACTTTATATCTACATGAAATGTATAAAAATTGTAAAATTATACCTGTTAACTGCTTAATAACTGTTCTATTCTCATAAATCCTCCTAAAATTTGTGCAGTTTTGAAATAAATTTTCTGAACATTCTAACACATATTTAAGAATTAAGAGTTTTTTAATAATTTTATCAAACATGGTCTGTTGATATGATTAAAAAATCCACTTAGTAACAATTTTTTTACATGTGCGTTTTTTTTACTTTGCTTATTGTGTTATTCTAGCAAGTTTTTGTTTGCAATTTTTCAAATTTTCTTTCAAGCTATATTAATGAGTTAATTTTTTTTCTACTAAACAAATACTATTATTCAATATCACTGAGTCATACATCAAAAAATAAATCTGTAACCAGCAGAGTAGCACTGGTACTGGCAATTATGCATTGCAACATTAACAAATCAAAATCTTATTTAATCAGTTTCATTTGTTTAATTGAACAGATTAATGATTAAAATGATGAGACATGTTTTACAAGAATGGAATTTATGTTTTACTATTTAAGTCAAGGTGGTTCAATTGATCACTTAGCAGAATTTTCTGAAAGATTAGAATTTTGTAGGGTAAAAGAAGCATCATATTGGCGTATGTTGCCCTGCTCTACCCGATGCATTCATTCAGTGATAGCAAATGTCTTCTAACTGATCTTCAGTCTGTAGAACATTTCTTAACCAAAGCACTTTCAGCAGTCTACACAGTTCTAGTCCATTATAACAAAATTCAAAATAGGGAGGTAATGAAAATAAAGCCTTTAATACATAATAGATGAGGCAGTGAGCAGTAGTATTTTTTTTTTTTTTTTATATAATAAATAATTGTTTAATTTTTTCTTGTAATATAAAAAAAAAGAAAATCTTATTTACCTTTGCTTTACTATAAGTAACCTCGAGATCAGAACAAATATCTTTCTGAAATTTACTAACAGACTCAGCTCTTTGATTTGTAGCTTCTGATAAGCATGAATTTATCTGTGTTAACTAAAAAACAAATAAGAAAATGTTTAAATACAATATAAGCCACAACTATGAACACTTGATATAGCATTAAATTAAATTTTACTACAAGTACCAATTTATTTCTTCTTCAAAAGGAGTTACTTCATTTATATTTTATAAAAATGATCATCTATTTATTTATATTATATAACTTAAAAGTATTATCCAACTAAATGAACAAAGTATCAAATATATGTTTACAATTTTATTTTAAGGAATTTCCATGTGGTGTAGTAGCGCTCTACAGAATAGTGAATCTGATGAATCTGACTTACAAATGTGTAGTGAAGCTACTACATGGGATCACTGTTATATCCTAAAATGGGGCCCATTTCTTTTAAAATTTACAAATTAAAAAAAAATTATTTTTTATTAACTCACAAAATAATTCTATTAACTCACAAATGAAAGGGATAGTTGTATGAAACAAATATGTCATAAAAGTACATTTTATCTGCTAAAAAAAACTTACATTTATTTATTCACGTAGTCCTACTATACATCTCTACTAATGGTCGTTGATCTATAACATTAGTTTTCTTCAGTATACCTTCCGTGTGAAAATGAATATTCTTAATATCCCTCTTCAATCAGGCAAAAGTGAAAATAAAGGCACCAAAATCTGGCGAGTATGGTGGGTGAGAAATAGAAATTTCAATTTCACAAGAGTCTTGAAAGTTGCACACTATATGTGAGGCTGAACATTATCTTATGCAGAAATATCGACTCTGAATTGCCAAACACAATGCACAAGTTTCTTAAGGTGAACTGCCTAAAACTTACAGTCAACTCAGCTTCCAGGTAGTTACACCCGAATTTTTTTTTGCAGAGGGTTGTATTTTGAATTATTTTTTGTTGTGGCAAACCATAGTGCTGTCCTTTCAAAAAAATTTGTTTTGCAAAGGGCAGTTCAATTATTAAACAATCGCTATGTATTAACTCTTAAGTACATATTATTAAACCACCAGTTTAATAATATAACTACAAGGGTTATTTTTTTTCAAGGTCCGATCGGTCGTGAAATAAAAACCTGCACAAAAATCGGATGAACCTTTGCGCATATGTGTTGCGCAGCATTTCTAGTATGGCCTTCAATCACGCCGCATCACTTCATTTAGTTCTGAACATGCAGCTAGCACGTAAACATATCTACAACAATAACATCTCCCGCCAAGTGTGAAGTGCGTGCAGTAATTTGATTTCTTCAGGCTGAGGGGTGTAATGCAGCTGAAATTCATCGACAAATAAGTAATGTGTACAGTGAAACTTCAATGAGTGACAGCTAAGTGCAACAATGGTGCAGGAACTTTAAAGCAGGACATACAGATGTTTATGATGCAGGCGGTCAGGGAAGGAAGCGAGTGCAGCAGTAACAAAGAAGCTCCTGCAGTGTTTTCGTTGGGAAATGTTTGATCACCCACCATACGGCCCGGAGTTGGCTCCATCCGATTTTCACCTCTTTGCTCACATGAAACGCTGGCTAGGAGGACACATAAATAAACATAGGAATTTTATGCTGGTGTTAACAAAATAAAAAAGTAAAAAAGAATATTATTAAAACAAAATAGAATGTTAATATAGAAACATTTTAATACAAGTTCTTCTAAAATTAATAAACTATAGATTGACGTTTTATAAATAATAAAGAAAAACTGCTTAAATATAAAAAAACGTTTAAATATATAAAAAATGTTTCTAATGGAAAAATTTGTTCAACCATAAAAATAAAAGTCCCTATTAGATTAAGAGCTTGAAAATACATCCAAGAAAGTACCTTATTATTTACATCCTGGAGATTTGATTTTACTGCTAATTGAATAAGTTTTAATTTATTATTGTTAGCACTAAGAATATTTCTTCTATTTGTACTATGAGATGCTGTTTCTTTTAAGAGTGTGATATGACCAGATATCTGTCTTAAATTTTTTATTCTTTCTTTAGTATGCTGATTCACAGAATCACTGATCACAGAAAAATGTTGAGAGATTTTATTATATAATTCTTCATCCTCCTCAATACAACTTTTCATTTTCTGAAATAAAAAGCAGTTTCCATTTTAATAAACTGAAAGTATAATCTCAAATATTCTTCTTATATACACAATTTAAAAAAAAATGAAATAAATGGAACTCTGGGTAACAAAATAGTTCAGTGTCGCAAAGAACTGAACCAGAGACCAGCTCATTCAGAAGCTTTCTCTGGTTCCCAAAGCTACAATTCTTAAAAATAAAGACATAATGGCAAGTTTTATCTCATTCATTTACTAACCTTATCTAAAAATTGAAATATAACAATGTGGTAAAATTAAATTAAAATAAATCTGTGGTCAATTTCTTGAATATCTGATCACCAATTTGCATAGGTTCAAGAGAGCAAACATTAGTTTTTGTAGTTTTTTTCTCAAATCATATATTTAAAAATAAGGATATTGCACTTAAAATTGCTGAGTTGCCTCAAAAAGGGCATTTTAGGGTAATAGTGATACATCCCTTACATAAGTAATAATTTTTTACACCAGTTAATGTTTATAGAATCTAAATTTTACATCTGTATAGGTTAAAATGTTATTTAACTGTTGCAAGAATTTTTAGATTCACAGTACACAGCTATCAACAAAATAAGTACAAGTAAAAATTAACAAAATAAAGTCTTCAATAAATCAAACAAAATAAATTCAATTTAAAAATATCACCAGAGAGATGATAATTGAACCCTCATTAGTACACAAAAAACTCTTTAAAAACTGATAAATAACTACAATAGCCACGCAGATTTTATAAGAATTATGTCTCTGATCTTACTGCCTCTATTCAATATACATTCATCAACTAATTGCATTCCTCAATCTGATAAACATGAACAAAATGCAAAAAGATCTTAATCCTAGTCACAGATATAGGCAGTAGTAGACAAAGGTCCAGATTTAACACAAAAAAGAATCTGATAAGTGTAGGAATCTAAGGAACATGGGAAATTATGAGGAAAAAGAATTAAAAAGGATCAATATTGGTATGTTGAGTGTGAGAGCTTTACTTTGTGATCATAGTCACATAGAACTACAAAAGGCATTGAAGGATGTGGAATGGGATATAATTTGATTAGTAGAAGTGAGAAGTTACAAACGTATGAGTGAAGTAAAGAATGACTACATTTTATTACATTTAGAAACATAAAACATTTTGATGGTGAATAGTCATAGAGGGACAAACAAAACAGGGTTTATAGTTAAGCAGAAAACATAAAAGGATTATTCAGTTAACGAGTTCTCAGATGCTGAGAAGAGAAGAAGAGTGATCTGCAAATGAGAGGAATTACACAATAACAAGGTTTTATGAAACTTTGTACAGTAATAACACACATATGAGTAAAAAATTCTAAAGATTATCTACTAAGAGTTCAAGAAAAAGATATTTATCCAGATCCTGAAATCTCTGTTATGGAATAGGAGAGTCTTCATGCAATTAAGCTGAGCAGAACTCCTGATGATGACATCACAAATGAAATGCCTAAAGAAGGAAAGATATTGTTGATTGACCTCCAGCAACAAAATATTCCAAGTCAGAGATGTGGCATCAGAATGGAAATATGCAAAAATAATTATTTTGCATAAGAACATGAAAAACTACTGATTCACCACATTGACATATTGGATTTACAAATTGACTGATAATACACTAAAGGACGAATATAAACAGAAATATATAATGACCATTCTCCAGAAAAAGTAGGTTTAAGACCTGGATTTCCATTGTCTACCATCAATATCAAAACAAAGGAAAATCATAAAGCACAATTAACAAATTTAAAATGGTTTAATAGATTTCCACAAATTATGTGATTCTCTTGGACATCATTGTAAATGGGAAGTCCTGAAGGAAGGTAGAATAGAGTTTGTACAGTAAATTATTAAATGTACATATAATAAATAATGTATATAAAGAGGGATGTATCAAATTTGAAAGGAACAAGAGAAAATTTTAATTAAACAGAGGAGTGATGCACAGGTGCCCACTTTCACTACTATTTTTTAACTGTGTTCTGAATAAACTATTTACATATAGGGAATTAATCGTAAAGGAATAAAGTGAATGGGTAATATTTATCAAACTTAGATCTGCTGATATCATAGTGGTGGCTAAGATGAACAAAAATCTTCAAACAATGTTGGAAGAATTTTCAAGAGTAAGCAGAAGTAAAGAGCTATCAATGAATCCTGACAAAACAAAAATAATCAGCATTGGAAAAATTCTGTATACGTGGATAAGGTTAACATTGAATATGATGAGGTTATAATAAATATTTGGGGCAAATGGTGTCTTTCCAGAAAAGAGGATTAAGAAAAATGAGGAAAAGAATTAATTTTGATTGAAGGAAGTAATAGTCTGTTTTTTCTTTCTGAAGAATCGTGAAGCGCAATTTTTTCAAAAGAACTGAAAGGGAAAGTGAACTTTTTACATATCTCTGTAGATGACAAACTTGAGCACTCACTAGTAAACTAGATAATAAATTAATAGTTAACACAATATAGGACGATAAAAAATATGTTCAGCATGAAATGAAAGGATAGGGTGAGCAATTACCAATTACCTCAATTACTGAGGAAGATGAGGTCGAGGAATGTGGCAAGAGAAGCACATCTTTTATGGTGAAAGTGGTTTGGGCATGTGGCCAGAATGGAGGAGCAGTGATGGCTAAAAATATATACCAGGTTTCCAAGGACAAACAGAGGAAAAGAGAAAGACCAAATTTTAGTTGGTGGTATGAAGTTGTGGAGAAAGTGGATGGGCCCACATAGTTCACAGGTACAAGTTTTGAAGTTGGATATTTAAAAAAGCCAACAGTTTGTTGGCATTGTGACTGTAATTTTGTTGTTACAGAGGTAATTGTATTTCTCCCATTTTTGATTTGTTAGACGGGTGATTTTGTCTTCAGAATTCATATCCACCAAAAGGAGAGGCATTTGTTCTATTAAAAAAAGGATGCAATAAAACTTTACTACTATTACACTGCTTTCAAAAACATAAAAAAATTACAACAAATTAATAAAATACATTGTCAAACACAGGAACTCAGAAGTAGACAAGTTAAACGGCAATAACTACACTAAATATTACACAAGGGGACCTGGATATACATTCACACAAGTACAAAGAATAAACTATATACATAAACAAAATCCTTGTAGAAAGTCACCTCATAGAAATTACAAATGTCAATAAAAAATATTAAAAACAAAATGTAAATTTTACGTGCAGTACATAAAATCACAATCTTGACACATTTGAACAATGTGAAATTTACAAAATAAATAAGTAACATATGCGCCGAAATATACAGTACTGGATTTTGTGCAATTCTCATGCGCATGTCCATTCATTAGCATATTGTTGCATCAGTATTATGTGTTGTTATAGTGCAGAGAACATTGTACTGAAAATCTGGAGTTGAAAATTGGCCTCATGATGGAGGAAAATGTTTTCTTTGTGGATTATTATTTTCGCTTATACAGAAGTGGCAATCAAGGCAAGCCGAGTTTGAAGATAGTGGCGGAACAATATCATGAACAATATAATAGGGCGGCACCAAGCAACACAGTTGCGCTGTCTATCATTATGAAATTTTGTCATACTGGTAGTGTATTGTATCAGCAGAAGGGAATGTCTGGTAGGTCACTAACTGTGTCCACAAATGAGAATTATGGACATGTCCTCCAACAGGTTTTGGAGTCATGTAAATGAAGTCAACAAACATCCTTGAAAATGATCATCAGCAATACGCCGCTTCAGCAATTGTTTAAAGACAGAGATGGATTTCTGTACCAAATTCAGGTTGGACAATGATTGAGGAACCAAAATATGGATGCCAGGGTTGTGTATTGTGAAAGATTTTTGGGTGTGATGTACAAGGATCCAGATTTCTTGCTCAATGTATGGTTCTCTGTTGAAAGTCACATTCACCAAGACGGTTTCATCAATCACCAAACAACTCACTTCCTTGGTTTCAAGAGGGCCAGACATTATCGTCAAGAAACCATTACATAGTGAATATGTGGTCATATGGTATGCAGTGTCAGCACACGTATTTCATTGAGAATGATAATGGTGTAATCCCTTACTGTTACCCAGTAACATTATAGGAACATGGTGGTCTGGCCATTTATTCAAGATTTAAGGTTTTTGTCATGGCAGGATCCTTTAGATGGATACACAATGGTTTCAACAGGATGGGGCAACCAGCTACATTGCTCGATGTTTGTTTTGTCATTGAAATCTTTATTTATACCAGTGTGAAGAATTTTTAATTTATCCATTGATAATCGTAAAGCCTTTTTGGGAGATAATAATTGTTATTCTAATTGTCTGCAGAAAGGCCATTCCATTAATCAATGTTATTCAAAAAACTGATGTAAGATGATTTGCGCTAAGAAACAATGCACTCATCCATATGAACTAAATTAATGATTCTACATTGAAAGGTAGCAAGTCTGAAATTAATACTTACTGTTTATCTAAGAATTAAGTCACAAATAAAAATTGGTAGAGTTCAGTCAAACATATCATGTGTTGATTATGTAATGAAGAAAAAGTAATCAAAGGAAAGTTAAAAGAACATGATTCAAGCTATTCTGGGCATCACAAATCCGAATGAGACAACAGAGATCGAACGTCGAAAGATATTTTGTTACTGAGAAACCATAACCTAGAGTATTGATATCATCGATCAAACAATTTTACAAAAATAATCAACAATATTCACAATACTCTAAGAATAAACTAGATCATTCAAATTATGATTATAATCATAATTATCTGTCACAATGAGATGACAGCATTTATCAAAATATATTGCTTAAGTTATCTCAAGAGAACATTCCTCAATCGAAGCATAAACATATACGGTATCTGAAAAAGGAAGACTCTTTTATAACCTCTAAAGTACAACAATTTGACTTTACAAAAAATCAAATGAAAACCTTCAATTTACAACAAAGGAAATCGCGTGTACCAAAAACAAATATTAATATAAATTTAAATGCATTACCTTATTCACAAGAACAACAGAATCCTGATTATCAAAATAGTATTAAAAACACAAACAATAATATTGATAGTAATAATAAACATAATCCTTATCAAGATTTAAGGCCATAATCAAAACATTCTAACGAAGAACAAAGCTACATCAATTATAGTGATAGTGACACTATCGCAAACAAATTATCAATCTGTCCAATTATGATTTGTCATGGTGGGCAGAGGTCTAAGACCTGCATAAATTATCTGTTACCAATCTCAAGTGATTTGATTTAAATAATATTTTAAGTAATATTTTTTATTGATGTAATCATTTTCCCTCTGTTATGTAATTTCATTTGACCTATATTCTTATGATATGATTGTTAACATACTCATAAACATTGTATTAACATTTATAATTTAAATTTAAGTATTTGTATTTCACATTTATGTTATACATTATATTCATGTACATAACTTATTTGTAATTTTTAATATGTTATTATCTGCAATATATTGGCGGTAATTTCATTTACATTGTTTTAAAAAAAAAATCACATGATTTTTGGTGGACAGTTATATTGAGATGCAGCTTCTGACGGTTCACTTGGCTCCATACGGCTCTCAGCTCCTGGTGGATCACTCAGTTTTGTATGGCTCACACAGCCAGCTCCTGCAGCTCACTTGGCTTTATTCACACTATAAAAGCTGGCTCCACACTAGAATAAGGCAGTTTCTTTCCATCATACAAAGACTCAAATTGTGTTTCTTAATGATATGTGAATTACAAAATCAAGATTATAATAAATATAATTTATATGATAATTGAAGCAAGGCTTTTTATTTATGTAAATGAACCGGTGAATAATTAAATATTTCGAATAATTACATACAACCAAGATACCAATTATTTTAACATACTTTATTTTAATAATTAATTTACAATTACAATTTTTAAAAAAAAAAACAGAATTTTTGGTATGAATGTAAAGTAGTGTATATATTTTATTTTAATATGTTGAAATAATTGCCGCCTTGGTGAAGTACCTCTGTTAGGTTTAATTATTCTAAATATTTAATTATTCACAGATTCATTTACACAAATAAAAAGTCTTATTTCAATTATAATATAAATTACATTTATTATAATCTTGATTTTGTAATTCACATCATTAACAAACACAATCTGAGTTTTCATATGATGGGAAGAAACTGCCTTATTCTAGTGCGGAGCCAGTGTTTATAGTGTGGATGGAGCTGAGTGAACTGCAGGAGCTGTGTAAGGTGTACAGAGCTAAGTGAACCACCAAGATGTGTGAGCTGTCCAGAGCGGAGTGAACCGTCAGGAGCTGCATCTCAACATAACTCATAGCCCACCAAAAATCATATGATGATTTTCTTTCTAAATGAAATTACTACCAATTTATTACAGATAATAACATAATTACAAATTACAAATAAGTTATGTACATTAATATAATGTATAATATAAATGTGAAATACAATTATTTAAATTAAACTATAAATTTTAATACAATGTTTATGAGTATGTTAATCATATCAAACCAAAAAATTTTTTTTTTTAGAGAAATTTCCTCCAAAATTAGTTTCATTGATCTTCACAAGTGTAGCAGCAGTAAACATTTATGCAAATAAATGTTAACTATTTCTTTTTTTAATTTGTCATTCTATGTTATGCTATACATATAAAGTAAATTAACATTATTAAAAATATTATTTACTACATTTAAAACAAAAAAACTGAATTATTTAACAAAAAACAAAACATAAATTTATGCACAATAAGGATATAAACAAATAAAAATAATACAACTACTGAGCTTTCAGATGTCATATTTCTTAAGCAAACACAAGGTGGCATAGTACATTTCTAGACTTAGCAGTGTTACTTTTGTTCCACTAAAAACTACAATGAACGGAATATAATGAAAAAACTAAAAACTAAAAGAAAAAAAATTAGCAGCCACAGACTGAAAACAAACAACCAGTGTAAGATATTAAATAATAGTATCTGTGGTAGCGCAAACTATTTAATTGTAAACAGATTAATTTTTGTACAAATAAACTAAGCAGTTGTACGGAGCTCAGTTACCAGACAAACCAGCAGCTAAAAGGCTAAAGAATTTAACATGCAATTAATAGTAATGGTTTTAATGGACAATAGATTTTTTTAATCATTTCTTCTCATGGTAACAAGCTATTCACTGCATCAATATACTACAGAAACCAATTTACCACAGGCTAGAACTAATTTATTAAATTTTAAAAACTACTTTACCAGTTTCTCTGCTGCATACTGATTAAAAACTTTATTATTTAATTCTAATATTTGGTGTGTCTTATTAGATATTTCACTAAGATCATCTGTCATGTACTCTATATCTGCTTTCATTTTACCCAAACATTCTTCATTCTTCTTCACTTTCTCCTTCAGATCAATCATATTCTAAAAAGTATACAATGAAAATATATTACAGAAAATAAAGAGGTGTAAGTTGCAACTTCAAAAAATCTAATGACCAAGTTAGTTACTAATTGTTTATATAAGGTATGACCTTATATAAACTATATATATAGTAAAACTATAAGGTCATACCTTATAGTTTTTTTATAAAAATTTAATAAATTTTAATGGATTCATTATCATACAGACTATATTTTTGAACTCATTTTAAATACCTGCAATCTATTTTCACAAAATTATTGAAATTTTTTTTTATATCTCAAAACTAAAAGTTAAGCATTACTATTTACCAAAACAATAAAGCTCAATTGAATTTTGAGGAGTTTTCAAGTAACTTTTAAAGTGTTTTTTAAAGCAATATTAAATTACTGAATTTACTCGCATAATCTTTGCTCTGCCATTATTTCTGCAGTTTAAAATTTTTGTGAACTGCAATATTTCTAGAGAATCATTACCTACTGTAAAATTGAACTCATTTACGTACTCATTTGCATATTCACACTCACCACTTTCCCAACCATGCTTGCTGTACAAGCATATTGTGTGAATCATATCATTTCTTTTCCTACTTCCAGTTAGCAGTTTTGTGCGATCAATAAAAGTGAGTTCATGACAGTATGTTTCAATAACAATGTAGAAAATAAAAAATAACAGCAACTTTCAAACTTTATATGATTTCACAGAGAACAGGAACCAAGGTGCTGAGAGGGAATTAGATGTTTCAGAATCGCATATAAGATATTGGCAGAAACAGAAAAAGACATTAACAAACGTAAAAACTTCCTGCCATGCGTTTTATGAGTCCAAAAGACAACAAATATCTAGAACTACAGACGATGAACTTCTCTATTATGTGGAGGAATTATGCAATAATGGCAAAGAGGTCAACCACAAAATCTTATAATATTGTTCAAGGGAAATCGCACATGCTAAAGGGATTCCGCACAGCAAGTTCAAGGCCAGTAAGGGATGGGTTTGGAACTTCATGAGAAGGAAGAACTTGTTCCTGAGAAGTTGTACAACTTTATCCCAAAAACTTCCTCAAGATTTCACAATGCACGAACAAAGTGAACAAATGTCAAAAGGACGGATGATATCTGCTTTCACAAACTGGCTATGCTGATTAAATGCCAGTGTACTTCAACACGCCAAGTATATCACAATAGAAGAAAAGGAAGTGCAAAATGTGCCAATAAATACATACAGTGAGAACAAAACAGCACTGCACTCTATTACTAACAATTACTGCTGATGGAAGCAAGTTGCCACCATGTCATTTTCGAAAGAAAACCCATACCTAAATGGTTAAAGTCTCCTGCTGATATGCCATTGGGACACAAGACAAAGAGTGAGACTGACACTGGATTGAGTCAAAAAGATCTGGAAACAACGACCAGGTGCAGTGCTTCATCTAAATCACTTCTTGTATTGGACAGTATCTAAGGTAATCTTATTCATATGGTAAAGTTCCACCTTGAACAAGCAAAAACAGATATGGTCATGACTCCTGGTTACTTCATCTGGTAATTAACATCATCAATGTTGCAGCCCCTGGATGTATTAGTCAACAAACTTTCAAGATACATACATGCCAGCTGTATCCAAGATGGATGTCTGAAAACAAACATGCTTACACAAAATGTGATGTGTATGTGGATCCTGAATCTTGGAGATCAATTTCACCCGACATCATTCCAGAAAACAGGAATATTGAATGCAGATAACAGTGCTGAGGATGATGACCAAGTTCTCCTGGGACTTTCATAACACATCTACTCGTGAAAATAATAGAAAAAGACTAATAAACATATGCCTTAAAATGATTCGTTTAAAAGGCTAATGAAAGATTTTACTTGGATATCAGCTACTCCAGTGAAACGAGCTTGAACTGAGATTTTTATGACATTAATTAAGGAATATAATTACTTATTTCTTATGGATTTTAACCTGAAAAATCAAATAAAATAGGTCCTAGAACCTTATCTGAAGTAGTCTTTGAGAAAACTGGGATTAAAACCAATAAATTTGAGTAAAAAAAGTCTGTTTTTTATGTTTGATGTACAAAACTTTGTTAAATGTGTAATAAGCATATATAACTTTTAAACAACACTAGTTGAGAATTTAATTCAGAAAAAATTATTTAAGTTAAAACAAAGTTAATAAAACAAAGAAGTTAGAAAATTCAAATTTTATCTATAAATAATATATTACTACATTTGTCAGAAAAGTACTTATTTAATGTAAACAAAAACCAAATTCTTTTTTTGGTGATGTGTTTTTGATTTGTTAAACAGCTGATCAACAATGCGCAACACTGTATTAGTGTTTAAATCATTCTGTAAGGTATAGTTAAGTATATTGGGTACTGTGCTGTTAGCAAAGTCTTTCTGTTAATTTTAGTTTGAATGTCATAGCTTGCTTTTGATGTAATGCCATATTTATTTACAACAGAATTTGCTGATATGGTATTCATTTTGGGTGTCTGGTAATGGTAATGCTATAGCTGCTGCACTAGAATATGAAATGTGTTTTGTGAATTGCAGGATTCCAGATTCTAAAACAATTAGCATGACTTTTTGCAATCTTCAGGAAACAGTTCACTACCTAGTATTCATACCAGCTATGAATCTGTCCATTCACACAAAAATGTCCATCCACACACAATGCTGTTATTGATGAAATTATTATCAATGCATTCCAGGTGTTAGTACATGATGTCTTTCTAAGCAGATTGGAGTTTCACATTCGATGGTTTGGAGGCCACTTATAGAAAAAAAGTTTTATTCTTATCATAAATAGCCAGTTCACCATCTACACCCAAGAAATGGTCTGCTTCACTTGGAGTTCTGTAGTTTGTGGAATACAAATTGACAACTCTACAAGTATGTTTTGTTTACAGATTAAGCACTCATTAGATTTCACTCATTGGTGTCAACAGTTTATGTAGTGAGCATACATGGTCAGAGGTAAATCTTCATGAAATGGTAGATAGCAATTTTCAACATTAATTTAGTGTCAATGTATGGTTCACAATCAGCTGTTTGGACTGTTCATATTATCTGGCCACTTAAATGCCAGGGTCTACTTGCACTTTCTTCAAGAACAATTGTCGCAGCTGCTTGAAGATGTTCCTCTAGTGCTGAGACGCAAAATATATTTCTAGCATGATGGCTTGCCTCCCCACTTCTCTTGTGTCATTTCCACTCACTTACATCATAATTTCCTGGATAAATGGATCGATTGTGGAGGTCCACATTCCTGACCACCAAGATTGCCTGATCTAACACTTTCAAATTTTTGCATCTGATGATGGATGAAAAATATTGTATACAAGAAAAAAAATAGATTCTCGTGAGGAATTAATTGTCTGCAATTTAAGAATAGCCTTGAAGAACTAAATAGAGCAACAAAAGCAGTTCAGAAGCATGCCAAAAAATGTGTTAAAAATTTCAGTACGACCTCATTTCATCTGGAGTAGCTGAAATCCGAGCGAAATCTTTCACTAGCCATAACTTGCAAACTAAGCATTTTAGTGTTTACATTTATATGAATTTTTCCCCTTATTTTCATGAGTAGAATAGGTTATGAAAGTTCTGGGAGAACTTTGTGATACACTCTGTATAAATACAAACAAAATTTCCATTTGATAAACTGTCAGACAGTGTTGACAGAGAAAGACAGTCATATAAAAATTGCAACAGATAGCAGCACTCATATAATAAATTATACAATTTTCATTATAATATTGTAATTTACAAACTTTACATCATGTGTATGGTTTATTTTAGTATTTTTAATTTTTAACTCTAATATGCAGTTTAATTAAATAATTCAATCATGACAGGATACAGGATTCCTTGAAAGTACTTTCCTGATAAAATTAATTAAAAATATTTATCTAAATATTCTGTATTAGGTGGTTCATATTAATAGAATTTAAAATATAATTTAACAGAATAGAGGAATAATATGATTCTTCAAAAGATTAATTTCAGTAAATTAATATACATATATAAAACTCTGAAAATTCAAATAATTCACCATACTAACCACCCACCAGACACTACCAGAAAAATCTAAAAAACTAGTATTGATTTTTGAGGGATCCTGGATCAGTCAGTACATAATTCTGTAATTACATCAACAAATAACAATACTATTTATTAAATTTTTAGTGTCTATTGATATTAGGTTTTTCTGTTTCTGTGTTTGGTGGTTGTTTTTTTTTTAATATATATAGTTTTTCTAAAATTCTAAAAGGATTGTAAGGGGTCTTACCAAAATCTCAGTAGTGTTAGAAATGATATTACTTGAAAACTCACTTATAAGTGCTTTTAAAATTAGAAGGAACCTCAACACTATTTGGTGTAGATTTTTGTGAGTGTATTTTTCTGATGAACAAGCAGTTGGCTTGTTCAGAAAAATATTACAATCATATTTATTATGCCAGCATATTGGAGTATAGGTTTACTTTTTAAAAATATAATAATAGATAGAAATGTTCTGGGAGTTAAACTTAATAAGAGGCCCTATCACTTAGTTTAGTCTATAAATAATAGTTTATTTGCAAACCCTTGCATAATAATTTACAGGTGTTGAAAAGGATGTCCATCCACTAATACGCACTTATCAACACATGTTCCTGGCTACTCTTGTTTGCTATACCCTGCCTATTTCCTGGATGAGACTGGTAATGCTTGTCTTCAATTTCTGCAAGGTGTGTGGATTGCTCCTACAAATAGTTTCTTTTAAGTAACCACAGAAAGAAGCCTAGACTAGTCAGTTCAGGTTATCTTGGTGGCCACAATCCTTTAGAAATGATTTTTCCACCAAAAAAATCCTGCAGCAAAGAGCGAGCTGTATGGCAAGTAGCCCTGTTCTGTGGCAACCAGCAGTCATGTTCATCCTCTTGCAGTAAGGCTATGAATGTTGGATAATTTCTCGGTAGATGGGAGTATCCACGGTTTTTTGAAAAACAAGGGTCTTCTTATTCATCACCTTGAAATCACATTCATACACCTATTTTTTGTGGATCCAGGGGAGATTTAAAATAAATGTGTGGATTTTCCCCAAGTGTGGTAGTTCTGACTATTAATATACCCAACAAAGTGAAACCATCCATCTGGAAAAAAGCTTGATCTAAAATGCCAGTGTTTCCTCTAATAAAGTTCTTGAATCATTGGCAGTAATGAAGCCTTTAAGCATAATCAGCATTAGTTAGCTGATGGAAAACCTGCATTGAATATGGATAACATTTCAGCATTCTCCTCACTGCAATTTGGGTTGAACTTAGTGAAATATTCTTTTTCCAGCATAGTCTTTGTAAAAATTTATGATAAGATTTTGTAACTGCCGCTTTAATTTCCTGTATGATCTACATCATTAAAACTGACATGTGTTTGGCATGTTTCTGGTTTAACACCAAACATGTTTAATGAATTTTTTTTAACTAACTTCTGAATAACATTTTTCACTGGTGCTTCCTTTTCAAATTTCTCCCTTAACTTTTGCCAACACAACATGAGATTTTGTCTAAATAATTTTCCATCATGAATACATGTTCTTTAACAGTTAATTATTTTTTAACAAACTACAACACATGATTATGCAGCCATGCAGTCTTGTTCAAAAGCCAATTTCTTGACGCAGCTGGCAATATTCAAATTTGCAGGCAATAAACAGTCCTCTCCTCTTCAAGCTCCAGTCGTACTGACAACTTTCACATTATTTTACCCATCTCACACCAATATATGCATTTTAACAAAAGTATGCATTTAGCATAAACTTCTGATTGATGGATTTCATCTGTTTTGTATATACCACCAACTTCTGTCAGTCTTTGTCTCATCACCAAAGTAGAACATGAAAAATTAGAGTACTTGCACTGATAAATTAAGTCACTGATATTCTATTGTACAGTGATTTATTTATTAAATAAATTAATCATATTCAGTTTTCATTCAAAAACCAAAAAGCACTATTTGACAACCATAAATTTGTTACTGTAAAAGTTATTGCACCCAATATGTGTTTTATTTTGTAAACAAGAGCTCATTATCATCCTCTGGCAGTGTCATCGTTGTCTGCACGTGTGACTAAATCCAGTTGTTTGATTGCGGAAGCTCTGTAACATCCCTTCTAATCTTATAATAGAAACAGATTGTTTAACCATGTCTAGCACTGATTTTTTTTTAAATTATGATTAAATGGCCTTAATTAAATTTTGATAATCAATTTTTATTCCACTCAGTTGTAATTTTTTTTTTTTTTAAATTATCAGTTCTAATTAATAATGTGTTCCAAGGTGATAAAATACTAGTACACAATGCAAATAACAAAAGACCTTAATATGTAGCATTTTTTAATTTTTCAGAAAATTAAAAGTGATCTAGATTTCTAAACGCCAAAATTAGTTGTAATAATGGTAGTGTAACAAACAAAAATTGTTTAGTATTTTGCTCTTTCTTTGCTAAAAAAAAGAATAACAAAACTTAATCATTATATTTACTTAATAACTATTTTTATAATTAAAAAAAAAGTATACATACAGAGCCAGTCAAAAGTATGGAAACCCTCAACAACTTTAAAACTGTTCTACATAGAGTATTGTAACTTTAGGGTAAGGTATCACCTTACCTAATAATACCTTACCTTACTTAATAATACCTTTAGGGTATTATTACCCTAAAGGTAATAATATCCTAAAAAAAACAGCTAAACAAGTAAAACGCTGTTAAATAAGGGCGTCCCATCGACGTCGCAACATATATTATACTATATTTTAGCGACATAAGATGGATAAAAAGATAAATAACTAAGATTTTCCTGGGAATTAAAGCTGATCTAAGGTGGCATACATATCAACCACTAATCAACTGGCCAGTCTCCTAATAAATAGGAATATTAGCTGTCTGATTCAGCTGATGGTCTAATTTCCAATATTTCTTATATCTACAGGAGTTTTATTTCCTGTAGTCATTTCTTAAAATGTATTACTTTAAAAACTTAATAATTTTCAACACTTAAGGAATCTCAAAAAGCAAAACTAGCTGGAATTTATAATGCATGTTCATTTGATAGCAGGATAAATGGTGATAGAAGCCCCATCTATCCCAGAGTACTCGTTCAGAAGCCTGATAAACTGTGCAAAGGGAAAGGATATCTACAATCTCTTTGTAAAGGATATCTACCCCACTCTTTGAAAATCTCTTTAACTAATATTTTTAAATTACTTTCATATAATTTTATGTTTATCTTCTCTAAGTCTTGTTCAGATGAAATATATTTCTGTAAGAGTTAAAAGACTATTATTAATCATTCTTATGAAAACCTATAAAAGGAGAGCTGAACATTGCATGACAGCCAGTCTATGTAGTCAGTTTAGATGTTAAACATTACACAGCTCTGTTTTTGTTTACAGATTTGGTCTAATCTAGCAAGCTATTATAACTTTTATTTTTCAGTTTTGTTTTATTTTATAAATAAAAGAAAACCATTTTCTATATTTCTTTTTTATTTAGAAATTCTGCCAATTGTTTAACAATCAAAATTTACAATCTTAGTTATAGATTTGAAATGTTTGTAAACAGTTCTTTGGTGTTAACCGAAGAAGTTTTATTCTACATAAAATATATATAATTAAATAAATTAATGTATGGTTAACAAATACATACCATGGTCACTACTGATGTACTATGAGAATTATTTTCCTTTAATTGGCACACATCTTCTAATAAGTTATTTACTGTAGAAGTAACAGATTCAACATACTGAACAACATTTGTCTTACTTTCATTTATTTCAGATGCAACTGAGTGAAGCAAATCCTTGAAACTATTCTAAAAAATAAATGCAAAAAAAAGAAAATAATCAAAATACTGAATCACTAATACACAAAATGAAATTACAAACTATGGTAATTTAATATTTAAAAAATAAGTGTTACTACAAAAGTTAAAATAAATCATATACACAGATACCTAAATAACTCAAATCTTACATTAATCACCAACTACTGGCTATTAAACACTATATATCTCTGGTAAAAATGTTAAGAAAGTAGATTTTTATAAACTTTTTGTAAAAACAAGAAAAATAACTACAAACTTACGAAAAATAGTAATGCTTTCAATATATAACTAAAGCAGTTGTAGAAATGTTAAATTTCCTTTATAAAATTATTAAAATTTGATATTAATACTTAATACATTTTTAGTGTATCCATCATCATATCAGAAAGGTCAAAAATCAACATAAAAATTAAAAATATTAAAGAGAATAGTGTTTATCTCTAATCAGATAAATTAAAACTGAATGTTATTGTTTAATAGAAATTATCTTAATCACAATAAATGGAAGAAGCAGACTATTAAAATATAATTTTTGCAACTCTTTCTTCTTCTTCAACTCTTTCTTGCTCTGTGAAATAAAATATAAAGAAGATACAAGATACATCTTGTACCATAGAAAACAAAAGAGGCAAGACTGCAACTATATTTATACCTTATGAAAAACAATGCAAACATGTTTTGAATTACCGAAAATGACATAAATACAAGGGTAATTCAATAATTAGAGATAAATTGCAGCAGTGGGAAAATGATGTAATTGAATAGAACTGTCCTGATATAAAAAATATCAGCTGTTCGAAAAGAATTTCCATTACTATAACTTCTTTTGTTTATTTAAAAATGTTGGCTCTGCTTGAAACATGAACCATGAAAGAACAATGTTGTAGTAGGATTTTTTTTCTAAAAATGTAAAACCGGCTGAAATTCACAAATAAATGTTAAAATAGTATGGTAAAAATATTAACCAAGCAAATTTTTATAAGTGGATTAAACAGTTTAAATCAGACAAAATTAGTGTCACTGATTTTCATCACAGCAGAAAACTGGTAGTGGTTTTGACTTATGCTTTACAAAATGGCATTAATGATCTTATTTGAAAGGACAAACACATAAAAATTTGGGAAAATCCTGAAATTTGCATTGTAAATATAGGCACTGACCATTCATTATCCACAACAAGCTGAAATTACTGTAAAACGTGTTCAAGGTGGATTCTGCAAGTCTACTCAAAATCACAAAGACACATCTGTACCTAACATAACAATTTTTGATGGAAGGTTATCTTTTTTAGATCACATAATTTGTGATTAAACTTGGATTCATCATTGTGAGCTGGAATTCAAACACCAATAGTATGGAACAAAAACATCTAAGTTCATACACCAGGAGAAAATTCAAAACCGAATTATTTTATAGTAGTCTTAAAGACTATGAAGGGCCAGTTTATTACAATTACTTGGAAGAACAATATACAATCATTAGTGAGTACTGCTGTAACATGCTAGAAAAAAGAGTGAAACCTGCAAAAAGGAGGAAACATCCTGGTCCTTTTTCAAAGGTTTAATTCTAAAAAATTTTTTTTAAATACTCGATTAATGGGTATTTGAAATTTCACCAGCACATTATTTTCTTTTTTACGAGAAACAACTTGACAAGAAAATGTTTTACCCACACGTTAACAACTATTTTAAATTTAAATATGTATCTATTCATATATTGCAGTATACCTTGGAATCTCATAACCTTAATAAATTTTTTGTGAACTGCACTTTAACAAAAAAATAAGGTAAAAGATATACATATACCTCTCAACATATTTACCCCACTGCACTAAATTTAAACCACCAAAACACAGTAAACAAAAAGTTAAACTTACCATATTATTTCCAAGAATCAATTTCACAAAATCTCACATTTTCAAATGATGATTAATTCTATAATTACATTAAAATAATTTTTTTATAATTTGTGAATTTTGAATTTGTCAAGATTATTACAGTTTTATAAACTGTGAGATTTATTATGGATGAATATGCAAATTCTGCTGTCCAGTACTAGATTGATGTAATATTTAAAACATTTTATTTTATTTTGTTTTACTGATATTACTGCCAACTGTTAGATTGTAATTTATTATGTTTTTAATAAAATCATCATCTTTGAATGTGATTCGGAAATTCATCTTTTTATATTTTTGTTTATATTTATAAATGTAAAATTTTTGAGTATACTCATTTCCTTTATCATTATTACAAACTTTCAAAATATCTCATTTTTTTTTACAATCAGCAATACTACATTTATGCTTTAACAGCTACATAACAGATACCTCTTTTTTTGTTTTGTAAGCTGTGTAATGTGTACATTACATTCATTGCACTTAATTTTGTATATTCCTCTTAAATTTTCTATATTAATTTTATACTTGTTATTTTTTAAATGTTTTATACTGTGGTTATTTGGTTTATATGCTTTTTTATATTTATTTTTATCATTAAGTTATTATCTTTTCTATTATTTTATCTGTATAATTATATTTTAGATAAAATCAATTAATTATTTTTGTTTTTTTTCTTGTTATTTTCTATTGTTTGTATTTTTGTAACATTATCATGGCATTTTTATTCTGTTTTTATAAATATCAGTTTATAGAAAACCAACAACAAATAATATTGTAATATTATTACATTTAAATTCTATCACCCTGGTCACAGAAAATTAATACATATAAAAACCATGATGTTTAGAGCTATACATCCAATACAAGAAATGCAGGACTGGTTACATAATTATTGTATTCCACTCTCAACTATGATGAAACCTCAACTGTATGAGATAATTAAAATGGAACAAAGAAAAATAGAAAGTGTTTACGTTAGATGAACTTGCCAAGAAAAAAAGAAAGAATATGAAGTATTATGACTACTCCCATTACCACCCAGACTTAAACCCTATTGAAATGGTTTGGTCTGAAGTAGAATGATACAGCAGAAACCACAATGCTACTTTTCACTTTAACAATGTTAACAGAAAGCCAAACTGAAATGGACGTATCGCATTGGAAACCTTATTGTAAAAAAGTTTTTAAAAAATGAAGATGAATAATATTAATCAGACACACATAATTGACAACACTACAGAATCTTTTCAAATTTCTTTGGAAGATGATAGTGGTGGTAGTGAAAGTGACGACACGAGAAATTCAAAACCAGCAATTTGGATGATGACATTCAACTACTTAAGTTTCTAAAGTGTTGCGTTTATTTTTTTATAGTTTGTGCATTATTTAAAATTGTGTAAATCATGCAGTATCTTAGTCTTTTATTTTTCTAAAGATCTATTAAACAATTTATATAACTTCAGTGTATTACACTTCATTTAATTCATCACTGGATCATCATAATGTTAATTGAAAAACAATAAGGTTTTTTATAAGGGATATAATTGTACATTATCAATTAAAAGTGAATTTAATATTAATTCTTGACGTTATTAATATCAACATGAGTGAAATAATAATTATGATAATAATAAATATTAGTAGTGCTAATTTTTTGTGGAGTATAAATATATACACTATTACGTAGCAAACCAAATGCTATGCTAAATGGGTAACAGAACGTCAGCTGAAGCGGGTTCAATTGATACAGTGCTAAGCTTCATGCCCTTTACTGTACCTTAATTTTTCATTAAAGTACTTTTGCGCAATCCCACATCCTCAATCATGATTGAAATAATTCCGTTACTGGATAATAAAAATAATGATAATTGCATACTAATTTACATGAGTGCTGTTATCTGTTACAGTTTATATAAGAACGTCTCCCTCAAATACTGCCTGATGGTTTATCAAACTGAAATTATACTTAAAATTAAATAATTTAATTTTATGTCACCTTTAATTAATTTCTAATATTTCTAAATTTGTGTTAATATCAGAAATAGAATATTTATTGTAAAAATTTCCATTTACCAACAATTTTCAAAATATATTTCCAAGTACTTTCAGATCCGTTACACCATCATCAGGGATTTCTTGTAAGATGTTAATTCAAAATTCAAATATATGATATTTAAATTATAAATTGTGACATTCATAATAGTCAATCATCAAGAAATAAAAAATAATTTGTAAATGCCAAATGTTTATTAAATTAAATCTAAACAATGTTTATAGTTTATTAAATGGTCTGCCATATTGGACAAACCTAATTTATTATTTTTGTAATTTTATAATGTTCAAGAAATCTAGTTTCAAAGGATCTATTTATTCTTTCCTATATAATTAGCATCACAATCATTACATATAATTTATATTAAAATATATTTACAGGATTTTGAGAGTAATTAGTACATGGTATCAGTCATACACAAAATTTTAATATGGACACTGTACATTGATATTCTCATTATATATATATATATCCTGGTAATAAACAATGAAATAAACAATGAATATCTCTAGTAATATTATATTAAATTCTTATAATGAAAATCTAAAATTGACATCTAATCAGATAGTAATAGAATGTTAAATTATTTATGTCAATATTGAAATAAACAAGGACAACCAAATGGAAACATCAGCATATAAATAACCTACTTCTAATAATATAACAATTCATAGAAAATCAAATCAGCCTCTCATAAAATTAATACTTACATAAATATGATGTAATAGAGCAATCAAGTACACACAATAACAAAAAAAAGTTAAATAATGAAATAAACATCATAAAATACACAGCAGTTTAAAATGGATATGATTAATAATACTTATAAAAAACAACTATCAAACAATAATAATAAAATAACTACCTTGTAACCAATACATAATAAGACAAAAGAGTAAAAAAATGTAAATAAAGTTTTTATATCTAGTAATATTGTAATTATCTAATATCATTGAAAACATTACTAAAATAAATAAATATTTAAACCATCATACATAAAACCACATAACCTATTTAACCACATAATAAAATATTAAAAAAAAACAAAAATATTAATAAAATAAACAACCTATGTGGACTTAATAAAATTAAATGTAATGATTGTGATGCTATTCATACAGATGCTTCATTTTAATATCGTGAGGTGATTTTCTCGTAAAATACACACAATACAAAAAAATTACCTAATAACAGTTACTCAGATTGAACGGGGTAACCTCATGGTAACCTTGGATTTGACCTTGACTGTTACTTCAAGGTTAACACGACATTTTCAAATGGAATAGCCTGTTTTACACTGGAATATGTTACATATGAATATGATAACACATGACGATGAGTATGTATACATATAACTTTTGAAGGTCTATACATAGACCTTTTTTTGAAGGTCATATGGCTAACCATTAGAGATAGTGTTATATGAGTTACACATTTCTGAAGTACATACAATATTTCTGGAATATTTACATTTCAGGCCATTTATCTAGCAAACTATGGGAAAGACCATAAAAATGAATTTAAACTATCGTATAACAATATCTATTGACTGTGTGACCTTCAAAAAAGGTCTAAGATCATGTGTGATTACATACTCTAAAATAAAATTTTCTGCTCTTTTCATTGCTGGAGTCAAAAATAGGTCATTCCATCTAAAAAAACATTGTGTTGACATTGAAATAAGGTCAAGGTCAAATCAAAAGTCACCAAGAGGTGTCCCTCTCCAATCTGAGGAAATTTTGTTCAGGTTATGTTTTTTATTATGCATAGTTATGAGAAAATCACCTGGAGCAATTAAAATGAAACGCCCTATTTAGGAAAAACAAATAGATTTCTTGAACATTGTGATTAATGACTTTTTTCTAAATCTTATTAAGTAAAGCAATTTACATCAAGCAATTAGACACAATATTAAGCAATGTTTCATAATAAATAAATAAAGGAAAGAGGTTAGCATCATACTATTGTAAAACTTGTTCAAAACCTCAATTAAACGTATCAATCAATCACAACATTGAGCATTAATAAAACACAAAATACTTACAATCTTTTTTACTATTTCTTCTAATTTATTTAGATTTGTTTTTATTTCTCCACATTTACTAAAAGTAGCATCAGCTGATAATTTAATATTATCAATAAGAGACATTTTATGTGTATGTAATTCCGCTAAAAACAGAAAAAAGCCTCTTTTAATTATATTACATATTTTTCAAGTTTTCAGATTATAAGAAAAAGTTTTCTAAAATTATAAAATTAAACTTACTAATTGAATCTTATCGTAGTGCATTTATAACACATTTATTTCAGAAGAAATATTCAATTAATGACTTTTGCACCACATTTTAATAGGCATATTGAGTCTGTTAGAAACACAAACATAAAAAAAAATATTGGGATATATAAGAGTAAGGGGTGAACAAAAATTATGGATGAGCTAAAAGGAAATGTAATCTTACATAAACTCAAAATTTTAGTTGGAAACAAAAGAAAATTGTTTGTCATGGTATACAAGATTTCTTCCCAGGCCAGATAACATAATTATAATGATTAAAAGAAAAAATCCATTAAATACATATGTAAGAAAATGAATGGATGGATTAGTAAAGTACTAATTACTAAAGACTAATTCAAAATTTGCCAGGCAAAAATTATCAGGTCAAGAAACACTGCTTCTTATAACAAAATTTTCAAATCTTAAAAAAATAAATTACAGTATAGCGATTATTAAATAATAACTATTATTAACTAATAAATATTACACTAGGGCTATTTCAAAATCAACTTTGTCCTACATATATCTACATTACTTCCACACAGTTGCCATCTGTATTCAGGTACTTATACCATAACCATAAACATTTACAGATCTTCCATCAAAAAACTCCACTAGCTGAATACCCATTTAGTCCTATCCAGTAGCTCCTCATGGGTTTCAAAGCACTAAATAATACAGTCAGACAACCTTCATCTTGATGAAGAGGTTGATATTCAGTTGATATTAAGTTTGGACTATGGTCAAATATATTAATTGATTAAGTAAAACCTTTGTGCAAAACTGCAAATTGGAGCCACAGATCTAGGTTACATGAATTTTATCAGTAAGATTCCCTTGTGATCTCAAACTGTTAAGGTTTCAATTCAATACTAAGTGCTTGAATTTTGCAGCTTGTAGGTGAATAAGTGCACAGCTACTGTTTGAAGTAAACCTTACTTTCTATATTCATAAATTTGACTCCTGTCTTACTCTGTATTAACTATTAACAATTCTAAGATATTAATTTCCTTTTCATTATAATACCAAAGACAAAGTCACTGTATATTGAATATGTCAATATAATCAGTCAGTAAACTGAATATGTCTGTTATTGATTTGGTACTCACTTTGCAAAGAATTTAAGTAAATTTTTCCAAATTTAAGTAAATTTATTTAAAAGATTAGAAATGAAATGATTTTTATCACATAAATTTTGTTAAAATATATAAATGGAATTATTCACAATTGTATGTTGATCTTTTCTCTCTCTCCTTGGGCACATAAATGAGCCCTACTCTGAATTTCTTACACGTCTAACACTTGCAACATTAATACTATAAATATTCATGAATGAATCTTAATGGTATTGTGTCCTTCCATTCTAAAAAATGATGATTTTGTCAAAGTAGTTTTTGGGTGTCCCAAGCATTAACATATTGAATGGATGTATGACCATATTTATAATCAGCACCCTACTTTTTAACATCTGAAATGAAGAGAAAAAGCCTTTGGAATCTAACTCCTTTTGCAAGCCCATCATGGTTAAACCTTTTAAAACGAAGAACTTGATAACAGCTTAAACTTCAAATTATCATTTTTCGAAGTGTCAAAACTTGTTTCCTTAACTAGATCGCCACAAAATGTATCTGAAACTTTGCAGCACTCCACCTAAAAATCAGATTTGACAAATGTCATAGTCATTTGGTCAAACTTGTGTCACCTCTATGTCACTGAAAACTTTCTGAATGTCCTCAGTATTTGATTATAGTACCTCACAGACAACCAATAATTTGACTACCAGCAATAAATTCATAGATGAATGTTTATCAAATTAATTATTTATTTATATAAACTCATTCTGCCAACATGACTAGTGATTAAAGAATGGAATATGCTTAAGTTTTTATGTTAATTTAATTTAAGTTTATATGCTAGTTTTTTCTATCTTAGTTTTCACTTTATCCTAAGATTTTATTCAATTTTTTCCAAGTCTGATAAAAGCTGCATAAACTCAATTTTAAATACAATCCTGAATATTAAAAATTATACAGAATACTTAATAATTGGAAAAATTAAAATATCTATAGAATTTCACAATAATTTATTAAAATTTCCAATTATGCTTTTGTTGTTAATTGTTTGATAGATGACAGCTATATAAAGGAGGAAATGAAATGATGGAACAAAGAACTAGTCTATGAACACAGGAGCAGCTTGGAACAATTTAGAATGCCACCTTTTAATAGGAGGAAAACTGAATATTTAATTTTGAATACATAAAAATTGATATTGCATGGAAAAATCATTCCCATTTCAAGATTTAAAATTAAGTCACTGTTATATTGGAATTTTTCTATAATTTAATAATCATTTAAACGTTAATTAACATTAAAATAAAATTTAAAATTAATTAAAATAAAACAAACTTACAAATATATTTCATATGATTCAAGTAAAATAACATTTCATCTTTAAAATGTGTTTCCCACAAGTTGCTGGCGACTTTTAAATTTTCATTAAATTCATTATAAAATGTTGAGACAGCAGTCTTGTTATCTAATTCAATTGATTTTACACGATCCAGTTTATCATGCAACAATTGTGTATGTGATGCAGCCTGACCTGCAACTTTTTTTAATTCACTTGCTTGTTCCATTAATGATTGTTCAGTAATTGTATGCTGCTCAACAATAAATTTTTCTTCTTTACATTGCAATTCTATCTCTATTAATTGGTCTCTAAGTTCTTGTAAAATACACTAAAACAAAATTAAAATTTTAAAATCATTCTTTTCCTTTACAGCTGTACTTATACATTCAAAGAGTAAACTAAAAACAATCAGTACACAAGAATAAACTAACAACAAGAGTAAACAAAGATTGTAGAAGTGAAATAACAAAAATTTGCAGAAACAATGTACATTAAAATTAAAAAAAAAAAAAAAAATCAATAATGCCTATTAATTCTTTTTTTTAATTTTAAAGAACAATAGCAAAACAAATGCTAAAAAACAATCATTATTTTTAAAGAATTTCATTTCAAACCACTACAAGAGCCTGATAAAGTAGGAATAATAGATTCTTTAATAAATAAGAATCAGCAGGCTGTCCCTCTTTAATAAGATTGTTAGACCTGTTAATAGACCTGTTGGTTCTATCTTTGAGGATTACCTTTCTTTTTTTAATGCATATAGTAATCTTTAATTATAGATTTATCAACTTTATAATAGGTTATTTAACTTCTCTTCTGTAGAAATGCTTTAAGAGATTAAAAATTGTTAACTGTTTTTTAATTTATTTTTCTTCAAATCCATAAATTAGGACTATTATAAATTTAATAAAAAAAAAAAGCTTGGATGTCTAGTTGTTTGTTTTAAGACTTGATGTCTTCTACTTTTACAAAAATTAAATGAATACTGCAGAGTAGAACATAATTCATTTTAAATATTGTTGCTTTTAGTTAATGCAGCCAATGAATCTGAAAACATACAATACATTGATGATGAGCACTACTTGAACTATTTCTAGAATTTGTTTCTAATGAGAAGTTAAGATATCATGGGTAAAATTGTGGTGGTTGGATAGCAAACAAAAAAGTGAAGATTTCAGTGACTAACTGCTTTAAATATAGAACTATAATCATATGTTATCAATCTGATTTTGCAGAATTAAAGAAGTATATCAAACCTATAAACCCAGATAATGAAACACAAAGCACCTAATTTAATTTATTCACTACTGAAAAGATAAAATAAATCATCTCTATGATTAATAATACAGATGATTTTATCAAAACTTAGATTCAAATGATGAGAGAAAAGAATTTCTTGAGGATTTAAATTGCTTATTATACCAGATAGATCTACTTTGTAAGAATTAAATATATAAGCAAAGCAGCCAACACTGGACAGAGATTTATTATGCCATCGATATTATAAACTGGGGAAACAGTAGAGATTCACTGAGTAAGAGCTATTAAAAAATTATAAATATAAAGTAATGAGAGTAAGGTGAATGTTTTCTTTTCATAATATAAATAAAATATTTTTCATTGTTAACATTTTCTTTTATAGTTTAATTATTAACATTATTTCTCTTAAAAATTAAGTCAAATAAATTAAGTAAATTAAATAAATAAATATATATTAAAATTAAATAAAAAAATATATAAATATATTAAATAAAATAAAGCATACATAATACAATTTAAAAATATTGTATTTCTCAATTTATGCATAAGTTTTGTAGAACCAATTAATCATGTAAAGAGGAGATTACTGTCCTGCTTTTAGTTAAAAACCATAAGTACAAATGCATCCCTATAACTTAAATCTAATCAAAAATAGTCTTAACAATCTGGTTTTGCCACTTAAAAAAGAGAAAGAAAATGATTTTATTTATTTAATCAATATTAGCGTTAATGGAAGTGACCATGTTATAAAATAATAATCTGAGTAATATCTACAAAGTTGTCAGCTCTCATTAATGTTGTAGAAGACTGAGTTTAAAATTGAAAGAGGGGTGAAACAAGTTGACTCAATATCCCCACAGATATTTAGTGTCCTAGAAATCACATTTAAAAAACGTAACTGGGATGACAAACGTGTAGGAATCAAAATTATAGAGAATAACTAATGAATCTAAGATTTGCCAGTGATATTGTGCTGTTTGCTAAAGATTTAACAGAATTGCAAATGCTCATGAATGAACTTGTTGCAGTCTGTAAAGAGAGAGTTTGTGAAGAATATACAAGTGTTAAAGAATATAAATCAGTATGAATAACTCACTACTTGCAGAAGTCCTACAACGTATAAAATGACATGGAGAGCATTTGGATGTAACTCAACAGTGTTCAAGTTCAGATTGCCTGTGACTCTTAAAGAAACAAGTACTTGATCAATGTGTCCTGCCGGTAATTTCTTAAGGCTGTCAAATATAAACATTAAACAATGCAATAAAGAGAAAATTAAATCAGCACTAATGACGAATGGAAGGAAGTATGCGAGGACTGATAGACTATATAGAAAGACAGCAGTCAGTATTAGATGTATCACAAAAATAATAACAGGTGTGCTGGAATATATAAAACATCTACAATGGCAGTGGGCAGAGCACATTGCAAGGAGAGAAGATGGCCATTGACTTGGCCAAGAGGAAGACTATCAGATTGATGGAATAAAGAAACCCCAGTGACTGCCAGAATCAACTGGAAGCGTAGGACTAAAGACAGAGGCATGGAGGAGACTGGAAGTGCACTTTGTCAGAGAGAGTGATTAGTAAGAGTAACTGAAAGAGGATTCATCCACAACAGATTGATATGGCTGCAAATAATAATAAATTTCAAGTTGGATTTACAGTATGGCTATGACCAGATGTTATTAATAATGACAATTGTTCTGTGATACTGTAAAACCAGAGTTCAAATCTGAAACAAACTTTGTTTAACTGTGTAACATTTTGTGGCTTGAATTCCATAATAAATCATATATCAATAAAGATGAATACTTCCCAATATCATTAAAACTTGAAATTCAATACACACATTGCCTGGACACTTATAAATATGGGTACCCAAAATGAAGAATTTCAACAATTATTTAAAAATGAGCTTATTTCATGTTCTAGAAAATTCTACTTAAACTTTAATTTACTTTTACATCCTAAAATTAAACAACCATATTGTTGTGAATCGTCAAAACTTCTGATACTGGGCCTGTGAAAATCCATGCACTTTACATGAATTACCATTACACAGCCCCAAAGTTACAGTCTGGTGCGGCGTCGAGAAATTTGGTATCGTGGGGCCCTACTTTTTTGAGGAAAACAGGAACACTGTAACCGTAACAGCTGATCGTTACGTAAATATGGTGAAAACATTCTTGAAAACTGAGCTGAGACGACGACAAATCAATCTGCCAGATGTTTATTTTCAACAGGATGGAGCTACGGCCCATACTGCCCGAGTGTCGATGGCTGCTGCTAGACAAATGTTCCCTAATCGCGTTATCTCCAGATTCGGTGATCTGCATTGGTCCCCTTGCTCACCAGACCTTTCGATGTGTGAATTTTTCTTGTGGGGTATTTAAAGTCTTTGGTGTATGAAACCAAACCTCGTACATTGGCCTAACTCCGAGCGATAGAGCAGAACATCGCTCAGATCGACCGTCAACTATTGGAGAGAGTGGAGGCTAACTTCAGAGAGCGTCTCCACATTTGTCAGCGTGAAAATGGACACCATCTTAACGATATTATTTTTCGTACATAGGTAAGTCAAACTGCATATTCTCAGAAACTTAATTCTGCCAATAAATTATTTTTTAACCTTAAAATAGTGGAGTGTCGTTAATTTGTAAAATGTCCATTTCCCGTGGCGGACCCGTTATTAAAAATGAAAAAACACGACTGCCAAAAAAAACATTGTTGACAATCATTGCTCTTTTTGTTCAGGTTTGGTTCCATCATGATTTCATATTATACTAGCAAATATTTGAATTTGAAAAATGTGAAGATTGGTTGCGAAGATGTAACACCATTTCCGAATAACTGTGATCTGTTAGATCGAGAGTGTACTTGCATGCAAAAGCTAGCCTTCAACCTACTAACAAATATCCCGTTTGAATTTTGAAAATTGGACAGTTGTTTGCAGAGATATTATAAGAGCACCTCATTTCATTTCCCAAAACAGTACCCCATGGCATCCCGTTTGTTACCAGTTGGTGATGTTTGGTCTAGCCTGACTCAAGGTGATCACATTACCTCACCACTAGCCAAACACAGTCGTCCATGGGAAGCCCATTATTATTAAACAGAAATTTTTTTAATTAATTTAATAATATTTTATTTAATATAAATTTAATTCTAATAATTTTTGTAATGTTATTCATTTGACTGATTCAATTCATTCAGTTTAAACCCTATTCACACAGTGATAGAAGCTCACAGTTCACAGTTCATTAATTCAATTTATTAAAGTTTGTGCTTCAACCGGCAAATCTCCATTACTACATATAAATATTCATACACACACACACACACACACACACACACAAATAAACAACCACACACTTATGTAGACTATGACACTCCTAGTATTGTAAGGATTCCAATGTGGGTTCATATATGTAAATAGATTCAACCATTCAGCTGCTTCAGTGGAACAAATGAACATTTGTTCATTTACATGCATACGAAAAATGTACACTCTAAATACATAACACTCCTTTTTGAGCAGTCGTGTAATAAAAGAAAGAGAGGAAAAATTAATATTTTGTAATAAAATTGTGGCACAGTGAGGACCAATGGTGGTGTGCTGGGTGGTTGCATACGACTCTCTCCTTCTATAAACAGTCCGTTTGTCAATTAATTTACAGATTATTTCATTTAATTTCTAAGCGTAGATTATTTTTATTTATATTTTACATTTGTATTTTTATTTATTTGTTAATTTCATTAATATAAGAAAGAAATTATTAGTTAATATTTAGCAGTAAAAAAAAAGGATTCTTTATTTAGCAGGAGAGTCATTGGTGTGCATCCAGCTGATGCATCATGTTCACTCTGTGCTAATAACAGCAGCTAGACTAGCAACTACTAACAAAAGCTCACATGAACACACACAAGCCAACTCCCAATTATCAATATGGTTAGCATTAAACATTATATTTATATTAAAAACTATTAAATTCTATCCCCACTCACTCCTTGAGCCTATTTTAAATATAAAAACAGGAAAATGTTCATAAAAATATTCTTTATGCACTAATATTTCTTTTCTTAAAATATTTATGTAAAATACTTAATATTCTTACAAATGGCTACAAATGCATTGAGGGTCTAGGGGGTAGAGCCCCCTGGCTAGATGGTTGGGCGAGCAAAGTAAGCCCTGACCAGCTAGTAATACATTAAGTAAAATGAAGCAGCACCAACAAATAAGAGTAAGAATAAAGAACATGCTCATATGATCGAACATACTGCCCATCAAAATATCATTATTTTTTTTTTTCTTAAATGTTTATAAGCAATAAGTAAGAAGAAGCAACACCAACAAATAAAAGCAAAAAAAGAACATGCTTACATGATAAGATTTATTCTTAAATGTTTGTAAACAATAAATATAACAGCAGCAATAATAATTATAAAATAAATTTTACTACCATAGTTCATTCATTCAATATCGTAGCATATCTTATAAAACACAACTATTTTCAATACAAATAAATCAACATTGAAAATACTTTTGATTGTTGATTTAGAATCCTATATATGATTTTTTGTGGCCTTTTAGTTACTATTAAATATACACACATATATATATATATATATATATATTTATACAGCCTATGACAACACCCCCACAACATAAAGATTCCAATGCGGGTTCATACATCTAAATCGGTTCGGTCGTTGAACTGCTACAGTGGAACAAACAGACACTCTAAAAACATTATACTCCTTTCTGGGCAGTCATGTAAAACCACTGTTTCTTAGATCTAAATTCAGATTTTTAAACTCCATTTTATATTTTTTATTTTAAATTAGATAAGATTACAAAAAAAACACTGTCTATGAAAACAAAGTCATTTGCAAGAATCCCATGAGAATACAAACAGCTTGACAAAATTTAGAAAACTAAGACAGAGATAAAACATAAAAATGTTGATAAATAGCATAAGTAGTTAAAGGTCTCTGTTAGTATTATTTTTTAAAAGCTAATTTTTAACAATTAATTACTTTGAATACAAAATATTTTACCCTTTTCATTTTTAATTTGGCAATTACTTTGTTTTACTTTATTATTTTAACTTATTTTCTGTATTTCTTTTTAATATTTTAAACCATTTAGTTCATCTGAATTAAACTGACAATTCTAACAGCTACTGTCACAACTGGTCAAAGTAAAAAGATCATATGATTCTCCCATAACCTAGCAAATTATATTATGGTTAACTTTCTTTATTTTTACCCAAGAATATTTATGTCATTAAATAATTACTACAATACTTATAAAGGACTCTGTAAGGGCTGAAAAAAATTCTCATATACATTTCCATTTGATATGAACTGAAAATCTCAATATTTTTAGTCTGTTAAGTATTGTCTTTATAATAATATATCTTACTTCTTTTTTATTTCTCAGAGGAAATTCCAGTTCCTCTGGAAAATTTCACAAGTAGCACACACCAGAGAACAACATTTTTTTGTCTTGCTGGGATACTGTCAGTTCTTCAGTCCTTTATCAGTATCAAAATAAATAAGATTTTTCAAGTCATATTGGTTGGTCATAACAAGAAAATTTTATACATAGTAAATGTCTGTTGTTTAATTGGATGTACATTAATTTGTGTGCAGATTCAATCAGTGAAATTATTCTATATTTTCCATTTCTTTTTCTTCTATCAAATTTTTTCTTTAATTTTAATTAAAGAAAAAATTTGACTTTTCTTTTTCTTGAGCTAAAAATGTCATGGACTTCAGTTGTAAAACGAGATCTGTTCAGAAAATAACCAATCTTTTTTATTTACCCAACAACAGATACTTAGTGATGTGCGGTTGGCAGTATTGTGTTCTGCATAACCTCTCTGTAATCACATGTTCTTGGATTGTTGATATCTCATTTAGTTTTTGAGTTATTGTTGTTTGAGTAAAATACATTTAGTGAAAAATACACATTACAAAAATCGCTATTAACAAATAGCGATTTTTGTAATGTGTGATTTTTTGATGATTGACTTTTGCCTCAATGTCATAGCTGTAAACCCAGCTTTTGTCTCCCATTACGATCCTTTGCATGGATGTTTTATAATCATCGGCTTGTTCAAGGATTTGCCGGCAATTGTCCGTCCACTCTATGTTTTTTCTGCTGTTAGGTCATGAAACAAACAATCTTTGCTGCAATTCGATGCATGTTTAATTTTTCAGTCAACGTGTCATGGCATGATCCAATCGAGATGCTAACCCTTTCTGCAAGTTCTCTGACAGTCAATCGACGACTTGCGTGCACCATATCATTAATTTTCTGAACGTGTGTGTCATCAGTTGAAGTCAAAGGCCTTCTTGGTTGAGGGTCATCTTCAATTGACTGGCAACTACTTTTAAATCGTTAAAACCATTCGCAGCATTGTGTACAACGCAGAGCATCATCTCTGTAAGCTTGTTTCAAAACCTGAAAAGTTTCTGTGAAAGTTTTCCCCAGTTTCACACAAAATTTTACATTGTATCATTGCTCCCAAAAAAACACATTACAATAATCGCTACTAACACTTAAAACACATTGCAATGAAATAACAGAAACACAATAACAAAATGACATATCAACAATCCAAGAACATATGGTTATAGAGGTTATGCGGAACACACGTGTGCTGCCAACCACACGTCACTAAATATCTGTTGGTATATAATTAAAAAAGTAGTTAATTTTTGAAAAGACCTTGTACATAATCTTTTTTTCAATTAATCTTTTTCTCACTGATTTTTCAAAGAGGAAATCTAGTTTGAAAATAATTGCATACAAGTTTCACAAAAAAAGAAAAGCTAATGATGTTAAGAGAGTACAGGTTTCAATATAGAACTTATGCTTAATACTATAAGATAAGATATTCTTCAGAAACATAACACAAACCTCCAATCTATCTTTCTCTTCTTTTATAGCTTGAATTTGATTTATTTTCTCCATTACTTCTCTTTCACTAGCCTTAATTTGTTGCACCATTTCATTATAACTTTCCTCAGGAATGCAGATGCCTTCCTTATTCTTGCATGCTTTTACAAGTTTACGCAATCTTTCAAGTTCATCAGAATATTCCTAAAATAATATATTAATTATTTTTATAAAAAAGATCAAGTAATACTAATAAAAAACTTTTACCTTTCTTTTACCAGTTTTACCTAATAGAACTGACTGCAGATTAGATAGATAGATGACTTAGTTAAAGCAAAATTAAACATATGCATAAAGAAAACTAATACTATCAGTAATACTACCAAAACATAATTTATTCTATAATGAATAATGCTTGTTACCCAATTTTATTTTAATTAAAATTTACATCGTAATACCATTGTTTAAACATATTATATAACATTAATTTACAATTTTTAAATAAATGCTAATCATTAATGTAATCTTCTTAATAATATATATTTTTTTTATTTTAAGTTTATGATAAGATTTTTATTTGATAATATTAAATACTTTTTAATGTTCTTATTCCACTATTACATCATAAATACCGGATCCTAAGTTATGATGAATTTATTTTCTAACTCTATACTTTTCCTTTTTTACAAAATGTATAATTTTGTAAAAATTAAATAACCTCAGTTTAGGAAGATACTGTTTTGATAAGAGTGCTTGCTTTTTTACTTCTCTAAAAGTGTTGGTGAAATAAAGTAAACAGATCTGAAAAAAAAAGTTTTAAGCAAATGAAACATTTATAGGTTTAGTTTTAGGCGCAAGTAAAACTTGTGTCCAAAACTATCAAATTTAAATTTAAGAGAGTATTACAAACTGATGATGAAATACAAATAGCTTCAGTATTAAAATGTTCTGACTCTAAGATAATTAAATGATGATGTATCGAGAGACCTAAATAAAAAACACAACTTTATTTTAAGCAGATTTGAAGAAGCTGTACACCAAGGGAAATAAATAAACAGGGCACAGATTGATTTGGATAACTGAAAATAATAGTAGTTTCAAAAGGTGTCATAAGATTATAGCATAATCCTTGATTATGAATCTTGATCCTTGATATTAATCAAATGTGTTTAGATTAAATATTAGAAAAGTGACTAGCTATTGTGCAGTTTTTTTATATACAAAAGATTTCTATAAAGGATATTCTTGTTCAAGATAACTCATAATTTGTCTAAGATCAACATATGTCCCATTCAAATCGGAATAGAGCTAACAGTATGCGTGTGGAGGGACAATTCTAACTTTTCAGTGAGTAACTATAGACAGCATAGCCATTTTAATAAGTTGTTCTCATAGTTTAGCAAATATAATGCGTGACTTTCAAAAATCATGATTTACAGGCCCACTGAATCAATTTTTTAAAAGTATGATCACAATAAGTGTACAGACAACTATCTGAAGAACACAAAAATGGTCTAATGAGGCTATGCTTTCAACATCTCTTTCAATACAAAAAGAAGGAGAGTATATGTTTTATAGAATTTTCACTGGACATGAATCACGAGTGCATAACTAACAGCTCAAAATAAAGTGATTCAACAGAGTGGAAACATCCTTCTTCACCTTATGCCAGAAATTAAAGGTTATAATGATATTTTAAAGGAATACTGCCAGCTTATTTCCAGAAGCAACAAACAATATGAATGTTGCATCATCTATGAAGTTTTGTTGGTGCTTCAAGCTGCAATATCAAGAAATAGTCTAGGCCAAAGAAAACTGATCATAGCTGAGGAGTGCGTGACAATACCAGTTCATGTACATCTTGATTAATGCAGAAGAGAAAAAAAATTGCAAGTCAACTTCTTCAATATCTTATCATCTGTGAAGCAACATTCACTAATATGTCCTCTAAAAACTTAATTAGGTCTGTCAGTATACAACTTTGTGGATAATAGATGTTAAACATATACGGCCAATAAGATATATGGATGTGTATATGGCCGAGACAGCAACTCAAAAGGTTCAAGCAGAAAGTTTAAATCATCAAATGTAAATGGACATTGTGTCCATTTACACATTCCATTGTGACATTTGTGTCAGAAAATAAAAATGGTTTACAAGTAACTTTTCCTTTTAAATTGGTATGAGAAATTCATGAAATTGAAGAAATGTCATTATACATCAATTCTGGTAAAATAATGTCAATCAAAAGTTAGTTATTTTTTTAATAACAAAAGTTCTAATAACTTCAATAATGTTCTGCGTAAACAGCTATACATCAATATAATTTAGTAGTTATTAATTGTTAAACATACCTTTATTAAAGCTCTCTGAGTTTGCTTTTGATTCATCTCTGGTTTATTCAGAATTTTTTTAGCTCTACTTGCATAATTCAAAGTACTAAGGGTTTCTTCATAATTAATTGAAGCTGGTGAGACAGTTGCTATGATTGTAGTTTTCGTCCGGCCACCTAAAGAATCTTGTAACAATCTTGTCAACTTTGACTCCCTAACAAGCAAAGAAATATAAATTTTCATTTTCATTTCATTATCCTTTTTTATAGATTTAGTTGAATAAAAGTTATAAACAATACATCATACAATTAAAATGAGATTCTTCCTACGACCTTAATTACAAACCTTATAAATTACAAAGAATAAGTAAATTTATTGATATTTGGCCAAGGGAGTAATTAATAATTATTTAACTTGTTTTTAATTTAGTACTGATACAATTTATAAGTGTATTATATCAGTGTAAATGTGTATTTTATTATTTATCATGTTAGAATGTATTTTTTTTTGCTTTCCTTTCAGTAAATTAATAAATATTTTTAACAATATTTTCTTTTTGATATGCTTGTGCACCCTATTTAGTGTTATCAAGCCCCAAAGCTTGACAAACATTGATGTAATGTAAGAAAATTATTTGATAAAAGGAATATATTTACCTGTATGGCACATGACTTTTTCGATCAACAAGAGCTGTAATAACTCTTCCAAGTGTTAAAAGTGACTGATTTATACTTCCTGCCTCACGTGCATGTTTATCAACTGAGCCTGACCGACCAATATTCTCACTACCTGCTAAATCTACCAGATTTAATTTTCCTGTCTTGAAAAGTTCTTCTTCACCAACCATCTCTCTCATGTGTAGTGATATAGAAAATATTGTATGTGACCGACTGAAACAAAAACAAAAAAAAACTTATACATGTGCACAATGTACCTAGAAGAGAAGTAGGAAATGCTAATCTATAAGTTAATTAGCAAACTAATCCACAGTATTTGGGTACTGTAATAAATTTATTACAAACAAAACATTACTCAAACCAGCATTATGTTAATGATAATGCATAAATAAAAAACGAAGTAAATAAAAAATTGCACATTACTGTATTAATAAGCATCTAGTAAAAATCCATTACAGTAAACTCAATATTTAAAACATTATCAAATGCAATAAACTTTGAAATATGAATGTGTATAAATATTAATGTAACTGAGCACTATCACAATATCCTGTTCATTGCACAAGAACCAGAAAAAATTAGGGAAAACAAACTTATTTTATTCCATTATTTCTCCAATTTATTATTTTCCTCAAATATTCTGAAGATAAGCAATTTTTCAGCATATATTAAGGAAGTTATCAATGATCTATAATCAGTTCGGCCTATTCTTGAAAAAAACTACACTTCTAAAGTAGATTAAGGCTCTTAACTCTGATGGTGATGTTCAGGGTCCCTATATGGGTAAATTGTCCTTTCTCCATGTTCTACCTCTTTTCCCCTGATCTGTTCTTCCTCTATTTTATTTTCAGTTCATGTAAGTTTGTCCAAGCTAAGAATACCAGCAATTGTACAGCCAGTATATCTTTGCTAAGTCCCAACTGAGAGGATTTCCTGTGAATTATAAAGGGACTCCATTTTCTGCCTGGATGCTGTAAAATAAGCCAAATGGTTAGTGACAATCAGATAAGACATATTTGGTCTTAACCCCCATCTATTACAAATCTGTATCTATGATAATTTATGTGAATAACAAATTTTATGAATAAGATTATATTATAGAGGAATAAAGCTTCGATCACATTCATGATACAATTGTATCATGATAAAATTGTATGACTCTCAAGAGTTTAACTCAACAATTTATAGTTCAGACAGATATTTACAACCTCACAATCCCAGGGATGAACAAAAGAACTTTATCTTTAACAGCTTTTCTTATTATTTCCTCATTAATATCTGAATAAATCAGTTGCAGTGTGTATCTGAAACTAGCTGATCAATACAGACACACTATTCAGTAATATGCTGCTCTTATCCTGGCTAAAGATAACTTGATTTTTGAGAAAATGGGTCGAGATGGATGCCTCCCATCTGAAAAGGATCTTGAAGCACTTCTTTGAATGAGAATGCCCCCCCCCCTTTTCGCTATACACCTTTTCCCACTTACCCATGATCATTTTCTCCCTGGTTGTATGGTGTGAATTTTAACACATTACTAGGTCATTTATTTGCCTCACTTTCCAAAACTACGGTAGAACTGCTTGATCAATTTTCTTCATTTCTGGTTCATCAATTTTTTTGCAGTTACTTCCATTGTTAAAAGCTTTCATCTTTTTTCCTGTTTTTTCACTTCATGTCCATAGACAAACTAGGCATTTTAATTTTTGGAGATGTTAACTTAACATCTCCAAAAAAATACTCTAACTCGTGAACTATATTAGGTTTTTCATCCAATAACAAAAATTTCTGCTAACAAAAATTAGTAAAACAGTTTTTGATTTAATAATTAACAAAAATAATAGCTTCAAACAGTAACTCTGCAATCACTAAAACATAGAAGGATAACAGACATATGAAAAGAGACTCTTAAGCAGAACACTATTTAAACACAACTAATTGAAGAACTGCAATATCTTTCTTTACTGTGTGTGATAATTTTTCTTTATAAGATTTTCTTTTTATCTTTATCAAGGGACACTTTAAAAACGATTTTGAATTACTACTGTCATTTCAAAATATAATTAAAACATTAATACAATATCAGAGTAATCTGGGTAATTTACAATTTAAAATGTTACAATGTACTGTAATGAAAACAAACATGACTATACAGGATAATTACTCATAGAATACTCAGAATTGACGATACCTGTCCTATAGCATGACAGTTGCTTTTATTATTGTTAACAACATTCAACTGCTGCCACTCTGCTGCACATAAAAAAACTGATCCAATATTAACTGTAAACCATCCCTGCAATCCTATATCCCAACAAAGGAGAAGTAAATAAGAAAAGATGATCAGAAGACACCAGATGTAGAAATATACCAGCCATCCAACAGAAAGAATAAAGAGAGACCTGCACTTTCTACTGTGATGCCCCTCTTAAATCTAAAGACCTATGCACAGGTCTTTCTAAAGTTATGGTTGTAAATATTTACAACCAACCAACAAACATAGGAGTCAGGCAAAAATACAAAAAATGCAAGAGAAAGCCGTCCCACACAATGAACTCAGCCCACCCTAGACTGCTGGTATACAAAGAGGAAGAAGAAGAAGACAAAGAATCTCCAAAATTTAGATTTACTATCCTTTATCTTACAATTATCAGTTAGGTAACAGCCAATACTAGTCAGACACCCTTCATGGAATGAGTCGTGCAACTCCCCCCCCCCCGCCCCCCCCCACAAAGGGGACGCATTCCATCCACAGAGGAATATAGGACCGTTCCTACTAGACCAAAAGGCACAAGCACTGAAAGGCCTTCTGTGGATGGGCTAAAGAGGAACTGCATCATGACACCAATATTTTGCTTCTCTCTCAAAGAATAACCCAAAAAAATACTTCAAAACCTAATCCACAAAGGACCAGAATGCAATCCCAAACTACATCTGTCTTAAAAATAAAAACAAATATATAATCGCCATTAACATATTAAATACCTGCCAAATAATTATGAAGGCCCATCACCAAAGGACTGATGTCCAGGCTCTGCAATGAATAGGGGATAAAATATACTCTGATACCCTTGCATTCTGTACTGTTTTATTACTGTAACAAATTGTTAAAATGTCTTTATTATTACAGTTTTAATTGCTAATCTAACTTTTGTCCCATGAAAAAAAGTTACAAGAAAAAATAATCACCTGATGGTTAGGAAAATATCACAGATTTAGAGAATAGTGGAATTTTATCTGCAGTAATAAAAGAAATAAAATACAGTACTTAATACAGAAATGTGGAGGCAATAAATATTACTGGAAAACAAAGACTGCAGCTTTCAAACAGAGCTACAATAATAAGATTTCTCTTCTCTATATCTATGTATGAAATCATACAGCTAATGATCCAATCTAAAAAAAGGGGTTCCATTTTTGTTGTTTACTACATTATAACTTTATAAACTGGCTTAGCTGATTACATTCTTTTCTCATATAAACTCCAGAAGATAAGTTTTGAAGTGTTATAATTACAAAGTTTTATATTTTTTTTATTTATATTACATTTTTAATCAAACAACACACAGGTCTCCTCCTTTCTTATGTTACTTTGATATACTTTGTTACTTCAAATTTTAACGTCTTTTTGCCTATGTAAAGAGAGATATTTTCTTTTTCACTATTTAACTGCTTTATTAATTTTTGTTGCAAATTTATTAAATATTTTCATTAAAATCATTATTGTGATGACATAGTTAAACTATCTCACATTTTCATTTATATTTCACGCTTATCTTAATTTCCTTTTAAATGATATTTTATCACTAATAATGATAAAGCACATTAGATCAAACTGCTACCAATTGATTGTTAGAAGGAGAATTATTGAATAAAGTATTTGTCATTCGTGAGATGATTACTATAAAGCTTAATTTTTTTCCATTCTACATAAAGTACCGTTTCATAAAACAAAAGAAAATAAATTAGCAAAAAAAAAAATACAAAATAAGAAAATTACTACTTATCTTATAGTATAATGTTACCTAGACTGAGCATTAAGAAGTGTAGCAGCTGTTTGTCTTTTTGCCGATCCTTTTTCTAGTATTTTATAAACTTCATCTTTATTCTGTACAACTACTTCTTCAAGTCCACTTACTATTACTGATCCCTTTTTTGCCGTATCTTCAAACAATCTAGAAAAAAGTGATACTCAAAATCAAATAGTTTTTCTTTAGTGTTACTACCTCAGACATGTATATTTATTTTCATATTTCAAAATAAGATAAAATGAATTAAACAATAGATAAAAACTGTTCCTCTTTTATCTTCCAGCAAGTGTGGCTATGGAGCATGCTGTAAAACAATTTACATTCAAACATAAGTTTCTTAGAAGATTACTACCAGTTATATATAAAGTGAGGAAATAGAAGTAATATAAGAACTCAACATGGCAAACCATACTTATAGATATATTAATTTTATAATTACATAATAAATGATAATAGTGAAAATATTTCCTTTCCCATTTCTAAGTATGAAATTCAGCGACAAAAATTCAGTTTTGAACAATAAACTATATATATATATTTAAAAGAGCCTATGATTGTATACACCGACCATCCATGCTGAATATTCTGAGAAACCTGGGCCTTCACCCTAAACTCGTAAACATGATAAAATTAACTTTAACCAATACCCAGTCCAGAGTGAAATTCAGAGGTGAACTCTCTCAACCCTTCTACATAAAAACTGGATTGAGGCAAGGAGACGGCCTCTCACCACTCCTTTTTAACTGCGCCCTCGAATTTGTCATGAGAAAATGGTATGAAATAAATCCCAAAAATATAAAAATGGGTACTAAGAAAAATTCCATCACACTAAATTGCCTAGGATTTGCAGATGACCTCGCTCTTTTAGCAAATAATATTCAAGAAGCCAAAACACAAATCATGAGCCTTCAAAACCTAGCACAAAAGATAGGGCTTCATATCTCTTTCGAAAAAACTGAACTAAGGGCCATAGATCCTCTGGTAATAGAGCACATTACGGTAAACAATCAGAAAATTAAAATAGTAAAACAATTTAAATATCTAGGGGAAATAATAACTTATAATTTAAATGAAAAAGTGACATGGTAAAACAGGACAAATAAAATTATTAAATCCCAAAAATTAACTTGGTCAACATATAACAAAAAATGCCTTTCTGCTAAAACAAAACTTAAACATTATAAAACTGTAGTACAGCTAGTAGTCACCTACGGAAGCGAGACCCTTTTCAAAATCACTCAGAAAAACCGAATTGAAAAAATTCTGAAAATAGAGATAGAGAGGAGAATTGTCAGAACGTGTATCAATAAAAAACACCAAAAAGAAGGCCAATAGTGGATTGTGCCAAATGAGGTGGTGTATCGAGAAATAGAGCCTGTTACTGATACTATGCGGAAAAAAAGAATCTCTTTCTTTGGTCATCTCATAAGGACACCGGAAACAAGACTGTCAAGAAATATCATTGAAAAGCTTTGGTTCCAAAAGCTAGAAGTAGGATGGATCAAAGAAATTAGAGAAGATATGAAAGAATTGGGAATTTCCCTGATTGACCTACAGAATAAAACTGGAAAAATTACAAAGCTAAAAGACAAAAGCATTAGATTTAAACAAAAGACAGACAAACGACAAAATACAACGAAGAGGGTGTTTACGGATGAAGAAAAGAAAGCAAGATCTGAACAGATGAAGAAATACTGGGCAGCTCGGAAAAGTAAAATAACACGCTTTTCTCAGAAAAGATCCAGCTAAAATTGACTTAAGTGGTCCCATGTTGGCCATTAAAGCATAATAATAATATATATATATATATAAATAAATAAATAATTAAAATTTATCGGGTTGTCTCCATGGAGGATATAAACTGGGATAGAGTGGGAAAATATGTGTGTCAAAATTTAAAAGGTACAGTAAACGAACATTGTTTTTATACCATTGTAAATTGGTATAAATAAAACTTTTTTTTTAAACCAGAATACTATGAAAATGTGCTATTTGAAAAGAATTACTATTATTATAAACTCTTTTGTTTATTTCAAAATATCGGCTCTGCTTGAAACATTACTGCAGAAGAACATAATAAGATTTTCTGATCTATAAAACTGGCTGACATTCACTTATAAATGTTAAAAAATGATTGTAAAAAATGCATTAAATGAGCAATTTTTATAAATTAATTGAACAGTTTAAATCAAACAGATCAAGTGTGAGCGATTTTCATTGAAACAGAAAACTGGTGTACCAGAACAAACGCAATACAATATTACACAAGAAAATATATTTCAATAATTATTAAATAGTCAAATACAGATGCACAGCCTTAAGAAACAAGATATTCCATAGCATCATCGTATTGTTTCCAAGAATATCTTGGATATTAGCTCCTAATTTAAATTTATGACCCAATACTGCATAACACACACAGAATCTACAAGAATGTGGTGTATCTTTAGTTGGCAATTATAGCAAACACAAACAGATGCATTTGTCTGATTCCTTAGGTGTCAGATGTGTGAAATTAGTATGCCCTTCTCTATAGTTATTCTGGATTGAAGAGCTCCATGGCAGTACAGTATCCTTGATTTATCAAAGTTTATTATCTACTGTAGTAATCCAGACACCTCCCTTGAATAATGTATTTAACATTAGTAATAAAATCAGTAGCACTAACACGAGTGGTGAAAGATGGTTGGCTACATGCATCTTTAGCAGCAGAATCCGCACATTCATTACCTGGGATTCCCACATGACTAGCGATCCAACAGAAGCTCACTTATGAGTTGTGATGGTTCAACTCAGCGATTGCATTATGCATTTTGGTGACAGTAGGATATTTAGAATACAAATCTTCTGAAGCCTGGAATGCACTACACGAATCACTATAAATAAGGATGTGATGGTATTTTGGGTTAATGATATTCAAAACCTTATTGAAGGCATTGCAGTTCAGCATTGTAAACACTTGTAATATCAGGTAGACCAAACATATGACCCATCTGTGTATAATACTGCATCTGGGGTTGTCTTGGGATAGAAATTGAATTTTCTGCTCAATAAGTGAACTGTGGAAGAAAACTATGCTATGATAAGATTTTAATTTTGTGACTGTATAAAACTGGCTGAAATTCACTTTGGGATGTTAAAACAGTGTGATAAAAAGTGCATACCTATGCACATTTTTGTAATTGGATTAAACAGCTAAAACTGAAGAAATGTGTCACTGATTTTCATCATATGGAAAGAATTAGTTATAACTTCCAGTGGAAGATCAGAGGAAGTCTTTGTATAATCACATTAATGATCTTATTCACTAGAACAGACATATAAAAATTTGGGAAATTGCTGAAATTTGTAGTGGGAATATTGGCACTGTCTTATTTCATTTTCCATGATATGCTGAATTACTGGAAATTGTCTTCAAGATGGGTTCAGGCAGTTTGACAAAAAATCACAAACTCCTGAATTCACATTTGCGCTACTTAAATATCAGTTTTAAGTTGAAGGTAAATCATTATCTTGAGCCAGAATCCAAATAAAGTTTGGAATGGAAACAGCTGAGTTCACCTACCAGATAAAAATTTGAAACCTTCATCTTAGCTGGTAAAGCAGTGCCATCGGTGGTGTTTTGGGATTATAAAGGCTAAATTAATTGTGATTATTTGGACATCATTTACAATCAATTTCATTGATTGTACATGAGTCCTCATCTCACACAAACAATTTTTTTTTGTTTGGTCCTCTCAAAGACATTTACATGGCAACAATGAGTGTCAAGAATGGCTTAGATTATACAGTTGAACAATTCTTTACTAGTGGAATAAGAGCATACAGAAAGATGGGGCAAGTGTCTAAATGTAGCAGGGGATTATGTTGAAAATCAGTTTTTATTGTTGAATAATTATTGTTTCTATTTGTCTCTTTAATTATTGAATGACCCTCTGATGGCTCTTATCTGGAGATAATTATTTCTACAGTGATATCACCAGCTTGAGCTTATTACTTTTTTTTTTACATTATTTTACATCAACTATAATAGAATATGAGAAATATTTGCTGCATTACTAAAATTTGCTATTACAGCCATTTATCTGTAAAAATATAAAATAAATAATTTTCTGTTGTAGAATATAAACCTAAATTAAAATGAATTTTAATTAGTAGCAAATTTACAAACAAATTGGGTATGTTCATGTGCCCAGAAATACACTTACAATATAACCAAAACCAATTTGTATGTTGCAATACAAATCATTTCTTGCATTTTATTTTTTACTTTTTTCTGCTAGATTTTTAAATTGTTTTATTATTTCCAAACAAGTTTTTTTCATAATTTTATTTTAATGTACAAAATTTATTATTTATTACACTCTATTCACACAAAAGGAGAAACACAATTTTAAGATCTAATCTTAGAAATTACTGGACGAGAAAAATTGACTTTTATACCACATTAAAATGTTTAATCTATTTTACTTTATTCCTGAGTTTCAATTGATTTAAAGAAAATCCATTACTATAGTAAAACTTTTTAGCATTTTTAACAATTACTTCTTTGTAATGATAGCCCAAAAGAATATTAAAAATATTCTTAAAAACAATATATAAATTGATAAAATATAAACCATATATATATATATAATATATATATATATATATATATATATATATATATATATATATATATATATTATATATAGAATAAACAATATATAAATAAATATATTAAAAAACAATCTCTAGCAATATTATCCCTCACATACATCATTTTTACCACATGATGAAAAGCTGAAACAGTACTGTTCAACATTTCTTGATAACATGTTGTATTGCTGATTTAAGAAAGAAAGTGAGAACACTAAAAGAGAGAAAATTAATTTCTACTTGGGTAGAAGTCATTTAATGTTTTTTTTTTTTTCAATTAGCAGCAGCAGCAATGTTCAGCAAACGTTTATGCTGCACATACTGTAATCAATATTTCTTCTGTTTGTGGTTCATTATTATTCTTATTTAACAGTAATTAGATAGGTTTTCTTTTTTTTTAATCTAGTTATTCAAATAAATTTCATCAATTATCACTGGAATACTCAACATACAGAATATAATGATTTATTATTTTCTACAGTTATACATCTACACAAAATATAGTTTATCATTTTGCAACAAAGAAAAAAACTTTTAAATGTATATAATCAAATAAAATAATCCTATTGCACAATAATAAAAAACAACAATAATTACTTTAGTTTTGTGTTGTCATCAGGTGATGAAAGTAAATCAATCAATTCTTCATTATAGAGTTCTAAAAATGATACCCTAACAGTGAAATTTAGCTCTGCTAGGCGCAATTCATCAAACAACTGACTGAGGCAACGAGGAATTATGCCGCAATCTGGATCCTGTAACCATTAAGAATATAACAGATGACAATAAAATCTGTCAAGGTAATATTATGAAATTAATTTAACAAATATAATTATATAATAATGTATAACTAGATATCTGTGAAAGATGTTAAAAAAAAAAAACAGAATTGGCAGCAATTAACCTTATTACATATTTGTCATTTCATTTAATTTCAATAATGACAATTCATATTTTCTACATAAAAAAGAATTTTACATCATAATTAATGGTATAATTATTTAAAAGCTAAAAGAAATATCATTAATGTTAAATTTTTTAGAAATCCAACAACTTAATAAATGTTTTTAGTAACGAGAATACAGGAAAATATTAATTTGATCAGCGGGGTCAATCCATTTGAAGTGACCCAAGAGTGGTGGCTTGACCAATTCAAAAAAAATTGAAACTTACCCACTTATTACATGTCTCAGGACCTTAAAACTATATTTTTTAAATTTTTTATTTAAGTAGTTTACCTGTGGCAGCCATTTTTGTTATGGAGTGCACAACTATTTTTGTGATTGTAAGGGTTTATGGGAAAAATCATAACTAAAAAACTACTGGTTCTGGAAGGATGAAACAAAAAACAATTTATTCATACTTTCTCAAGGTAAAAAACTGGTCCAGTGGTTTATTTACCTATCACTACTTTCTATGAAAAAATTACCAATTAAGTTGAACATGAAAAATGGTGAAACTTCACTTTTGGTAATTTTTTTTAAGAGGCAGGGATGGCATACACAGCTGGAATTATTTTTTTATATGTAGGTATATGTTAATAGTTTCATCATTATGAATTTTTGAAACTATTTTTTTTTTTTTAAATTCAAATTCTGGCTTCTAACAACTTTGATAAGGCTGATGATAAAAATCTCAAATTTGCACAACTTGCAGTGTATTTGTAGATCTTAATGACAAATAAAAAAGTTTCTTGTGTATTGTACTAATAAAAGTTATATAACCTCTCAAAAATCATGAAAAACCTGTTTAAAGTGATACAATTTTGACTCGCAAAATAAGTGCTCCAAGGGGGTTTCTGTCTTCTTGGCACTTTAATATTTTTATACTTATTACTATAGTTGAAATAAACTTGTTTGAATCATTCAACTGCAGTGTTCATGTTATAACAGGCGCTTGAAGTCATTTCAAGTCATCAGGAAAATTCATATTGCAACATGCTCATTTATACTTGTTGCATCATCATTTAAGCTTTGCAGTTACAGACTGGTCAGTCTGAAATTAGTCAATGACCTACTCGCATTTTTACAGTGTCTCAAATTTCATCCTGTGTTTCAAAGTGTTTATTAAATTTATAAGTTTTACTTAATATTATAATTCCAAATTTTAAAATTGCTTAAATTTTTACATTATTTTCAAGTAATTTCACATAAAACAATGGAAGAACAATGTTCCATAGGAATTTATGAGAATGAAAAGTGTCATATATAACAGTGTATGGTACAGTGCCAAAAAAACTCATTAAAATTTGTGAATTTAGTGATGAAAACAAACAACTTATTTTTTTACGTGTTAATTCAGATGTTACCAGTGTTTGTAAATATCATGAAAAAAATGTTTGTCAAAATTCAGTCACCTGTATGGGACAGTTCTGTTTTGACCCTTTTAGAACTCATAAAAAACAGTTAAGAAAACTTAAGACATATAAAATTACAACAAGCTCTTAAAGAGCACATTTTCTAAATTTAAATTTAGCTCCTGAAAAGTCTCTTTGTGTTAACCGTTCGAAAGTTTTTTTTTTTTCAGCAGAACAAAGAACTATATGAATGCAAAGACCAGGAGCAATACATTGTCCCACATCACAATATTGAACAATTGGATGCTGCTTGTAGCATTTTGGGTGTACTACCTCCATCAAAATTGAAAAAATTAAGCACGGATTAAAGGCCATCAGCATTAAAATTTAAAATAAATAATGTATCTGAAAAATTAAAAAACAACCTTGAATTGTGTTTTGACTCAACAGTTTCTGAAGATTGAAATCCAGCTCAATCATCTTCACATGAATATGATGATCTTAAATTAAAACTAAAAGAAAAATGTGTTCTTGCTTCTAAAGAAGATAAGGTTAAAATTATCAGTTTACTTCCCCAGTTTTGAACCAGATCTAAAATAATATCACAATTCAATGTGTCTGAGCATTTGGTTAGACTTACTAGAGAATTAGTTAATGAGCAAGGCATTCTATTGCAATTAGGTAAAAGATATAAAACAAGAATTAGCAGACACAATTAAAAAAATTGTATTATTTTATGAAGATAACAATAATAGCAGGCTGTGTCCTGATAAAAAGGATTGTATTAGCACATGTGTTGATGGTGTCAAAATGCATAAGCAAAAGCACTTTGTTCTGATAAATTGAAATGAATTGTATATCTCCTTTAAAACTAAACACCCAGAGGAAAAAATTGAAGGATCAAAGTTCTGTGAACTTCGTCCAAAATGGTGTATCTTGGCTGGTGCATCCAGGACTCAGACAGTTTGTGTCGGCCACCACCACCAGAACATCAAACTCATGATTAATGGTCCCAAACTTAATGTTGATTATAAGGATTTAATAGACATCTTTGTTTGGACAAGGATAACTACAGCTGCATGATGAATGTGTGCACCAAATGTCCAGGTAAGCAGTCAGTGTTTGACGAGCTCAACTTTTCCGAAGAGTATGATGAGTTGAAGGGCAGAGATGTTTACTGTTCTTCAGAGTAGATAAGTTTTTCGAATCATTAGTGAAAAAATTGGAAAAACTGAAACTCACCATTTTATTGCTGTTTTTCAAAAAGAAAAAATCAGAATTAGGCGAAGAAGAATGTTAGGTGTTGGTAGACTACGCACAAAACTTTTCATTTCTTGTTCAAGATGAGATACAAAGCTTCCATTTGGTCAACAGCAAAGCCACAGTTCATATTTTTGTGTTCTATTTCAAGGAAAATGATGTATTACAACACAAAAGTATCTGAATTTTAAGTCATCACTTGAAGCACGATACAGTAACATTTTATTGCTTTCAAAAACATTTAACAGACCATATCAATATAATACATCAGAACACTAAAAAACTCATCTATTTTACTGCTGGTGCTCCAAGTAAGTATAAAAATAAAAAGAATTTTGCTAACTTGTGCAATCACAAAGAGACTTTGACCTTGAAGCCAAATGGCACACCTTTAGATCATGGGGTATTTCATTTTAATTCAACAAATGATCAGTGCATCAATATTTTTTTATTTTGATGATATTTGGTATATGAAAACTACCCACCTTGTAGTGGCCAACAAATATTTTTTTATATTTTTAAAAACTTTTTTTCTTGAGTAATAGACTATTTTCTAACTTGCCAACAAGTAAAAACAACCATTTTCGTCACTTTTTCCATGGGCTGTAGCATTCTTATTTTACATCGTACAGAGGGTCAAAAAGGGCTTTTGGAAAGAGTGGAACTTTCATAGTGTACTAAAAATTCATTTTGTTACACTACCAAATCTTGTAATGTTTACTGAAGTTACGTTTACAAATTGCTTTTTTTTAAATTTTGGGCCCAAAATAAATAATGAAGGACTTAAGGTAACAGACCTGTTTTTTATCTTTTAACTCTCAGGTACTAGTAGTACTTGTAAAAAAAAATTGGACTGTTACAGAGTGTCCTTCATTAAAAAAAAAAATGGCTGCCAAATCGTAAGATTTTGAAAATGTCTCATTTTTGGGGCCCAAACATCACATGTGGGGCAGGTGGCAAAAATCTGAAATTTTTAAAGCAGTAAGTACTTTTTATGTACTTTAAAACCATATAAAATTTTGTTACTCAAAAGGGTTGACAAATAATTAATCCAACAACTGCTAAAAACTCATTCCTTCTAACCGTAAACAACACATCCAAAAATACTAATGTATGTGTATTTTCTTAATTACAAAAATTACAACTAAACTCATTAGAATGAATAAACTGATAATTAATATATATTCAATTATAAAATGATAAATAGTCAATTACAGAATGATAAATAATAATATCAAAATGATACACAATTTAAATGCATTAACAAGTTATTCAATTCTCTTTTACCTTATTTTACCTCCTGCTAATGGAAGTTATGAATAAATCTTGCACTTTTTGATAACAAACTTAACTAACATAAGTTAGTGCTCTTGCAATTTTTTTATTGAGTAGAACTGATAAGTCCTCATTCATCTTTGGTGTAATGTTGTGTCCTCTTCCAATACTTGACAGAAAACGTTCTGAAGATGTGAGAATCTTTAAAATATTTTCCAGTTGAACTCTTGTTTGATTATTCCTCAATGATTTCTTGAATGAAGTACCAGGACCCTGCAGATGGAAACAGTGTATTCGATATTCCTCTTCATTTTTATGTATTTTGACTTCAATGACTTCGCCTAACCACCACTTGCCATCGTATACGCAGCAGACAATTTTTACATTTTTGCTTTGGTAAACCTATAAAGCAATCAGAACACTATATCCTTGTGTACTGATACTAACATAAATGTTTCTGATTCTGAGGCCACCTGGACTTTCAGAATACATTTCTGACTTATTGGAACATAACTGTGAAAGGTTCTTGTTTTTGGGACTGTTGTGATTATCTGATAATGACAACTGAGGTATTCTTCAGTCTCTCAAACATCTTTATTACAGCAGAAAATAGAAGGTTAACAATTTGATTGTTGACTAGTCTTTTAAAGGCTTGTTTTAGTCACAGTCCTTTTTACAGTTCCACCAATACAATCACGGTCCTTTTCCATGGTATAAGGCAAAAAAATGCCATTCAGCTGAATTTCAAAATCTTCTTGATGGTAGCACAAATTTATGAATTTTTTTTATACTAGGCTGAGGGGCCATCAGAAAAATAAAAAAAATTGTTTAACTTTAGATAACAGTGTTTTTACTTTATCTATAACTTGCTTTTGGAAGCAGAACGATGTAGTATTGTGCTTCAAGTACTCGCTAATTACACAGTAGCTTTGGCTTTGTAAGTTTCCTTTTTTTTTTTTAAATATATGAGAAATGGTTGTACTGTGGCATAGGTTTTTGACCAGTGGTATGACTGGACTTCATCCTTATAACAAAAGGAAAATTTTGAGAGAAGTCTCCCATTACAACACATTCACCCTCCAACAAGTTTTCCTTTCTAATGTTGAGAAAATTAGCTTGTTTCTTTACAAAAAAATGTATTTTTAAATTATTTACATTTTCAGTAAGTTTATCTAAATACTCTTGAAGTGGAAGAATTTGAGTAGTTAGTTCACAACGGTCAATAGAAACCCACTGTTTGAAGATAATTTCAGAATCAGAATCATCCCAGTTCTCTTACAGTAAAGCCTTCATTAGTGCCTGGACATTTTTCACACAGTGACAGCTTGCACGTTTCATTTTCTGTATCACATACCGTGGTTGAAAGGAGAATTTTATAATCAAATTTATAAATATGATAGTGTCAGAACACAAAATTTAGATCTTAATTCAGCATATTTTGAAAAACCAATTTTTAAATTATGTTTTTCTTTGAAGGCTTTGTACAATTTAAGTTGCATAAGATAAGCCTTTTTTGAATATTAATTTTCTTCCCGCCAGCTTGTCATACAGAGACACAATCCTTCTTGCCTGGCATCATTCGGCTGTGCTCATTATTCTGCTGAAAATCTTGCAGACATTTAATAAAATTTTCATCAATTACGTGACTGGGTTTCTTTTCAGATTTGTGACAAAATTCCACTTGTTTTAACTAATTGTTTGGATTGACAGGCTAAATACTGATTAACACTAAACTCATTTTGAACTTTTTGAATACTCCAGCTGCTTGGTAATAAACTTGAAATATTAATTTTTTCCTGTGTTGATGTAACTGTTTTCATTTTATCCTTTATTTTAATGATTAATTCTTCGTATTCCCTACCTAAATCAGCATAATTTTGTGGTACTAAACTGCTTCTTCTGTAGAAATATTTAAATCAAAGGAATCATTTAATACTGGTAACCGACTGCTATTTTTGAAACTTTTTTTTTCAAATTGGTTCCTTTGCGCTGCTCGATAATTTTTCAACTTTAATGGAGAAATGCCAAGTGCTGAACAAGCTTTATTGACAGATTTGACTATTAACACATTGTGATTCAAATATATCTTGACATTCCAGTTCACTTTGTGTCTGGGGTTTTTGTATTTTGCTTAAGCATTTTGTACACAAAGCTCTGCCTGGCATTAATTTTAAATTTGGGTTGCTTGTTGAAAGTGTCAAAGATATTTCTCGAAGAGATTTCTTAACCGGTTTAGTGTTGACAGCTAAACGGGTCAGAGCAACTTTTCCCATCAATATAAAAATATTTATCAAAATATTCAGTTTTATAGATTTTTTTTTAGTACATCTACTTCTTAAAGATATTAATGTTATTTGCTGTTCAGTAACTCTAAATATCGTACAATACTGAAGATCTATTCTAAGTCAATTTGTGATATACTGTTTCAGTGTAAATGCCAACTCAACACTCCATAATCTATTTTTATAAAATGCAAGGGTTCTTACAATAATAATACAGTTAGTGTAAATTATAAAACTACAAATTTCACCTCACTTTGTCTTATCCTAGTTTCTCTACAGCTAAAATAAAAATTTCTCTAATCAATAAAATTAAAAATAAAAGATACTGCATAAAAGAGAAGTTTACTGCTAATAAAATTACTTTATAAACAAGTGTACATTACCTAACCACAGTATTAACACTAGCAACAATACAACATATCACATTGAAATCAAAACGGTGACTGAGCCTTCTACAATTTTTACATTCAGAATTACGCAAACATTCATGTCTATTTACTTCTGTGTTTAAACATGAGTTTGGATGTACGAGTCATACTTTAAGTAAAAAACTATCTAGAATATAAGCTACAATATAGACATATCAAAATATTTTGTATAGTAGGCCTACATTATTATCTAAAAAAATACATGGAGTGAATTTTTTGGATACATTGTTCACAGTTAGAAGGAACGATGTTTATAGTGGTATTGATGGTTTCATTGCTCATCAAGCCTTTTGAGTAACAAAATAGGTTTTATATGGTTTTAACGTAAATAAAAAGTACTGTTGTAAACATTTCAGATTTTTGCCACCTGTCCCACATGAGGTTTTTGGGCCCCAAAAACAAGACATTTTCAAAATCTTACTATTTGGCGGCCATTTTTTTTTAATGAAGGACACTCGGTAACAGTTATATTTTTTTAGAAGTACTACTAGTTCCTAAGAGTTAAAAGATAAAAAACAGGTCTGTTACCTTAAGCCCTTCATTATTTATTTTGGGCCCAAAATTTGAACAAAAAAAAAAAACAATTTGTAAACGTAACTTCAGTAAACATTACAAGATTTGGTAATGTAACAAAATGAATTTTGAGTACACTAACATGAAATTCTATCTTTACTCTTTCCAAAAATACCTTTTTGACCCTCTGTACGATGTAAAATAATGCTACAGCTCATTGAAAAAGTGACGAAAATGGGTATTTTTACCTGTTGGTGAGTTAGAAAATTGTCAATTACTCAAGAAAAATTTTTTTAAATATTAAAAAATATTTTTTGGCCACTACAATGTGGGTAGTTATCATATACCAAATATCACCACAATCAAAAATAGTGATGCAATAAAATTTTTGAAAATTTATTGAATTAAAATGGAGTAATACCCCTTTTTTGTGTATGACAGATCATTGGTACCAGTAGTAGATGATATTAACCTCAAATTTTTTTCACCTAGCTGGACGACATACATCATTTCAAAAATCTCAACTTGACAAAGTATGGGTACCAATCTGCAAAGTCCTGAGAAAGTTGACATCACAAGTGATGTCAACTAACTACAGTGACGGGTCATTCTCACACAATTTCAAGAGAAATATCAGAAGAGATATCATAGCTATTGGTTAACCACACTAAATAATAAACTTTCATTGCTACAAAAATTGGCTATTTCATTGAATAATAATTAAAATTTTGCTACAATTTATTTTTTCTTCTATAGTGTTTACAAAAGTAAACCAATATAAAAATAAAAATGAATTTTTGAAAAAAGATGTGGGCAACTCATTGAAATCTCAGTTTGGGTAAGTTTTACAAGCATTTTTGAATCAAAATTATATTAGGTTACTGGTATTGGTTAAGTTACAATTAAATTACGACCTATCATTTATAATTTAAAAAAAAAATACTTTAAAAATATTGAAAACGTCAACTTCAACTTAAGGGCTAAGTATAAAAAAATGTATATATGGCTAAGTAATGTATAGGGCTAAGTATATCAAAAATGTAAAGTGCAAAGAAGACAAAAAAACCCCCTTGGAAAATAAAGTTATAACCTTGGAGGTTATAACTTTTTTATTAGAACTACATACAAAAAACTTTTTTATTTGCCATAAAATTCCACAAAAACACTGCAAGTTGTGCAAATTTGAGATTTTTATCATCAGCCCTATCAGAGTTATTTGAAGCCAAAATTTGAATTTTTAAAAAAAAATTAGTTTCAAAAATTCATAAAAATCTAGGTGTATCTATATCCCCATTAATATTATTTATGGTAAGCCAATATAACAGTGTATGCCATCCCTGCCTCTTGAAAAAATTGCCAAAAGTGAAATATCACTGTTTCTCATGTTCAACTATATTGGTAATTTTCTCATAGAAAGAAGAGAGATAGAGAAATAAACCACTTGACCAAACCTTTACCTTGAGAAGATATGATTAAATTGCTTTTTGTTTCATCCCTCCAGGACCAACAGTTTTTTAGTTATAATTTTTTCCATAAACCCTTACAATCCCAAAAATAGGTGTGCACACCATAACAAAAATGACCACAAATATACTGCTTTAATACAAAATTTAAAAAAAAAAATTATTTTAAGGTCCTGAAACACGTAGGAAACAAGTGGGTAAGTTAAAATTTTTTTTTAATTGGTCCAGCAACAGCTTATGTTTTTTTTTGGACAATTCAATTGGATTGACCCAGGGATTTCTACTAAACTGAAGTCCCTAATTACCACAAAAACAAAAATATAAACTATCACAATGAAATGTTCAAACAAATGGAAATTAAAATCTCACTGAATTAAAATTGGATCAAAAAAATTAATTTTGTTTCAAGAAAACCAAACTTCAATATTTCATGAGAAAAAACATCAATGAAAAAAGATAGAGATAAAGGTAAAGTTATCAATATCTTCTAAAGTAGAAAGAAATTATGTTGAGAAAAAATATTACAACTGATAGTGAATAGGACTATATCTAAAGATCATACACAAATATTGAAAGAATATCGCCATAATTTAACCAACCAAAATTCAAAGAAATTTTATTGTTTAGCAGAAGCAATAATTTTTCAAGAAAACAACGGTTAATGGTAGTAACATTAAATTTATATGATATCAATTATTTCACCAAGTTTTTATTAAACAGTAATTAATGAAGATGCAAGGGTCGTTCAATAATTAAACAGACATGTAGAAAAATTATTTATTCAATGACATGAGAGATTAACATCTCATCTTCATCTGAATTCAACATAATCTATGTTACATTTATGGACTTTTACAATCTGTGAGCTTTCTTATTCTAGCAGTAAAGAACTGTTCACCTTAGTGTCTGAGCTATTCTTGAACCACATTGTTGCCAAACTTGGTGCCATGTAAAAACTGAGGATAAAAAAAATTTTATGGTGCGAGATCGAGACTGAAAGGTGAATAGAGCAACAACTCCCAACCCAACTTTTGAATAACTTGTCAGCAGTTTGGGGGTGTTATTATTCAGAAGAATTTTTAATTTTGAGAGAGAACCAGGATGTTCCCTTCTTACTGTGAGTTTGTTTATTTTCTAGCATGCCACAATAGCACTCACTACTTTCTGTACATGAAGTCCAAGTAATCACAATAAATTGAGCCTTTATAATCCCAAAACACCAACGGCACTGCTTTACCAGCTGAAATGAAGGTTTTGAATTTTTATCTGGTAGGTGAACTCAGCTGTTTCCGTTCCAAACTCTATTTGGATTCTGGTTCAAGATAATGATTTACCTTCGGCTAGAAACTGATATTTAAGTAGCGTAAATGTGAATTCAGGAGTCTGTGATTTTGTGTCAAACTGTCTCTGAACCCATCCTGAACACAATTTCCAGTAATTCAGCATATAATGGAAAAACAAATAAAACAGTGCCAGTATCACGCTACAAATTTCAGCAATTTCCCAAACTTTTATATGTCTGTCATAGTGAATAAGATCATTAATGTGATTATACAAAGACTTCCTCTGATCTTCCACTGGAAGTTATAACTAATTCTTTCCCTATGATGAAAATCAGTGACACATTTGTTCAGTTTTAGCTGTTTAATCCAATTACAAAAATTTGCATAGGTATGCACTTTTTATCACACTGTTTTAACATCCGAAAGTGAATTTCAGCCAGTTTTATACAGTCACAAAATTAAAATTTATCACAGCGTAGTTTTCTTCCACAGTACGCTCACTGAGAAAAAATATTTCAAAATGTTTGAAATTCTTTTCAAACAGCTGGTATTTTCTTACAGGGATGCCAATTTAATGTCAAACAGTTTCAATTTATTCTATTACGTATGCTTTTCCCCTGCTTCCATTTGTTTCTTATTACTGAACAACCCTTGTAAATAAATCAATATTCTCAAGGCAAGACCGGTCTTGTTATATAAAGGTGTACACTTCAAAGTTTAAAATGACTGTATATCAAAATTCTTTATTGCTTGAAAACTTTGATTCTCAAAAAGATAATGCTAATTTTTTTAAGCTGGTTTGTACAATCTTTTTTTAATAAAATAATTTTATTTTTCTTACTTAAATATATAAATATATATTCTCTCGCTTAAATAATACATACATATATATTTTATACATTACTTTAACCTTTCAATCCCTATGAACATACCACTACGTTGGTGCCCATGCCTGCATGGTGACGCACATGCCAGTATGTTGTGATTTTATTTACTATATCTGTACTATATCACTCAGTCCTCTGAGTACTGCGCAGCTGAAAGCAATGGAAAACTACAGCTGCTTTTTTTCCAAGAAAATGTGGCTCTCTGCATTTTCACATAGCAATAATGGAGGCGCCTTCCTTGGTAAAATATTCCGGAGGTAAAATAGTCCCCCGTTCGGATCTCCGGGTGGGGACTACTAAGGAAGGGGTCACCAGAAAATTAAAAAATAACATTCTACGAGTCGGAGCGTGGAATGTTAGAAGCTTGAAAAAGGTTGGTAGGCTAGAAAATTTAAAAAGGGAAATGGGTAGGACAAATGTGGATATAGTAGGAATTAGTGAGGTTCGGTGAGAAGAGGAAGGCGACTTTTGGTCAGGTGATTTTAGAGTAATTAACTCAGCGTCAAATAATGGGCAGGCAGGAGTAGGTTTCGTGATGAACAAGAAGATAGGGAGGAGAGTGGAGTATTTCAAAACGCATAGCGATAGAATCATTGTAATAAGGATAAAATCAAAACCTAAACCGACAACGATTGTTAACGTCTATATGCCTACAAGCGCCCATGATGATGATAAGGTAGAGTGTGTATACGAAGAGATTGATGAAGCAATTAAACACATAAAAGGAGATGAAAATTTAATAATAGTTGGAGATTGGAATGCAAGCATTGGAAAAGGCAAGGAAGGAAATATAGTGGGTGAATACGGGCTGGGCAAAAGGAATGAAAGAGGGGACCGACTTATAGAATTTTGCACGAAGTATAATTTAGTAATTGCCAACACCCAATTTAAAAATCATAATAGAAGAATATACACTTGGAAAAAGCCAGGCGATACTGGAAGGTATCAGATAGATTATATCATGGTTAAGCAAAGATTTAGAAATCAACTCGTTGACTGCAAAACTTACCCTGGAGCAGACATTGATAGCGACCATAATTTGGTGATAATGAAATGTAGATTGGGGTTTAAAAACCTGAAGAAAAGGTGTCAGATGAATCGGTGGAATTTAGAGAAGCTTGAGGAAGAGGAGGTAAAGAAGATTTTTGAGGAGGACATCGCAAGAGGTCTGAGTAAAAAAGATAAGGTAGAAAATGTAGAAGAAGAATGGGAGAATGTTAAAAAGGAAATTCTTAAATCAGCAGAAGCAAACTTAGGCGGAATAAAGAGAACCGGTAGAAAACCTTGGGTTTCAGACAATATATTGCAGCTGATGGATGAACGTAGAAAATATAAGAATGCTAGTGATGAAGAAAGTAAAAGGAACTATCGGAAATTAAGAAATGCTATAAACAGGAAGTGCAAACTGGTGAAAGAAGAGTGGATTAAAGAAAAGTGTTCAGAAGTGGAAAGAGAAATGAACATTGGTAAAATAGACGGAGCATACAGGAAAGTTAAGGAAAATTTTGGGGTACATAAATTAAAATCTAATAATGTGTTAAACAAAGATGGTACACCAATATATAATACGAAAGGTAAAGTCGATAGATGGGTGGAATATATTGAAGAGTTATACGGAGGAAATGAATTAGAAAATGGTGTTATAGAGGAAGAAGAGGAAGTTGAGGAGGATGAAATGGGAGAAACAATACTGAGATCTGAATTTAAGAGAGCATTAAAAGATTTAAATGGCAGAAAGGCTCCTGGAATAGACGGAATACCTGTCGAATTACTGCGCAGTGCAGGTAAGGAAGCGATTGATAGATTATACAAACTGGTGTGTAATATTTATGAAAATGGGGAATTTCCATCAGACTTCAAAAAAAGTGTTATAGTTATGATACCAAAGAAAGCAGGGGCAGAAAAATGTGAAGAATACAGAACAATTAGTTTAACTAGTCATGCATCAAAAATCTTAACTAGAATTTTATACAGAAGAATTGAGAGGAGAGTGGAAGAAGTGTTAGGAGAAGACCAATTTGGTTTCAGGAAAAGTATAGGGACAAGGGAAGCAATTTTAGGCCTCAGATTAATAGTAGAAGGAAGATTAAAGAAAAACAAACCAACATACTTGGCGTTTATAGACCTAGAAAAGGCTTTCGATAACGTAGACTGGAATAAAATGTTCAGCATTTTAAAAAAATTAGGGTTCAAATACAGAGATAGAAGAACAATTGCTAACATGTACAGGAACCAAACAGCAACAGTAACAATTGAAGAACATAAGAAAGAAGCCCTAATAAGAAAGGGAGTCCGACAAGGATGTTCCCTATCTCCGTTACTTTTACCATCTTTACATGGAACTAGCAGTTAATGATGTTAAAGAACAATTTAGATTCGGAGTAACAGTACAAGGTGAAAAGATAAAGATGCTACGATTTGCTGATGATATAGTAATTCTAGTCGAGAGTAAAAAGGATTTAGAAGAAACAATGAACGGCATAGATGAAGTCCTACGCAAGAACTATCGCATGAAAATAAACAAGAACAAAACAAAAGTAATGAAATGTAGTAGAAATAACAAAGATGGACCGCTGAATGTGAAAATAGGAGGAGAAAAGATTATGGAGGTAGAAGAATTTTGTTATTTGGGAAGTAAAATTACTAAAGATGGACGAAGCCATCTTTATATCAGGAGTGATATAAAATGCCGAATAGCACAAGCTAAACGAGCCTTCAGTAAGAAATATAATTTGTTTACTGCAAAAATTAATTTAAATGTCAGGAAAAGATTTTTGAAAGTGTATGTTTGGAGTGTCGCTTTATATGGAAGTGAAACTTGGACAATCGGAGTATCTGAGAAGAAAAGATTAGAAGCTTTTGAAATGTGGTGCTATAGGAGAATGTTAAAAATCAGATGGGTGGATAAAGTGACAAATGAAGAGGTATTGCGGCAAACAGATGAAGAAAGAAGCATTTGGAAAAATATAGTTAAAAGAAGAGATAGACTTATAGGCCACATACTAAGGCATACTGGAATAGTCGCTTTAATATTGGAAGGACAGGTAGAAGGGAAAAATTGTGTAGGCAGGCCACGTTTGGAGTATATAAAACAAATTGTTGGGGATGTAGGATGTAGAGGGTATACTGAAATGAAATGAAACGACTAGCACTAGATAGGGAATCTTGGAGAGCTGCATCAAACCAGCCAAATGACTGAAGACAAAAAAAAAAAAAAAAAATATCTGTACATGAACATTTGTTTTGTTAATACTAACAACACATTCTGTTATGAATTTAAGGTTCTTTTTTTTATTTACAAACGATAGCACATTCAGAAGGCTGTGTTTTTTGTTACTTTCTTGAATCACATTCACCTTATCTGAGAGAAGTGTTTTGGTTATGTTATTGTGTAGTAATGTTGTGTTATTCCATGTGTACTAAGTGCTTTGTATTGTAATGGCTACATCTTTTATTCGTGATGATGAAATAATTCTGTATCTCACTTATCCTGAATCAGACACTGATGATTCAGGGAAAATTAGTGGTAATGACAGTATTATATTAGATTAATGATAATGACAGTCTGATACTGATGAAAACAAAATTGCTGTACCAGTGATTCAGTTGATTGATTCAGTGATTGTTGTGTGATCCAGTGCTTCACCACAACCTGGACCTGGCAAAACTGTAAGGCCTACAAAACGTCGCAAAAGAGAAAAAGATAATGATGAATATATCTGACAAAATGATAGAAACTTTCAACCCAGATTACACACTGTTAGTGACTGTGATTCTGGTATAAATCCTAACCTTCAAATTTCAGAGGTGCTCCCGAACTAACTATTTTTTTCTAATTTTTGATAAGACGTCAATAGACTTTATAATCGATGATGATAATAAATATTCTAAATATTTTGTGGACAATAATATTAATACTTCAAAGAAAGTAAAAAAAAAATATGGAAAAATATAACAGTAATGAAATGTTTATTTTTTTAGGCCTTTACTCTCCAATGCTGCACATAAAAAAAAAACTACTAGTCAACCAATAAAATGTCAGAACCCCCTGTTTTTTGTTATAACCAGAGACCGGTTTTTCAAGTTTTTGAGAACACTGCATTTCAGTGATTCATGTAATGCTCCAAATAAAATAAGATTTGTCACAAAAATTAAAATTTTAAATCAAAAACTAACATTTCTGTTCTCCACTTTCAGGAAATTATGTATTGATGAGTCCTTGATGTTATGGATGGGGAAATTAATTTTCAAACAGTATATCCCCTCTCAAAAAGAAGCCATTTTGGAGTTAAAATAATTACGCTTTGAGATGTGGAAACTGAGTACGTGCTAGATTTTATACACTGCAGCAGAAACAGAAATTGTAAATGTCGCATGACTTAGTATTTCTGGGTCTGTAATCTCAAGTTTGTTGGCTCCATATTTGAATAAGGTCAATAATTTATTTTGTGGTACACAAGCCCTAAACTTATCAGTTTTTACATGACAATAAAACTGGGGCTTGAGGTATAGTTAGATAAGACAGAAGAGGATTCCTCAAAAACTTTCCAAAAGAAATGTCAAAAGGTGAACGTGAGAAGAGAAACATCAACACTTACTAGCAGTAAAATTTGTTGATAAAAAACCTGTTCATATGCTTTCTTCTATCCACAAACACAAACTAAAAGATTCAGATAAAATAAGCTTACAGACAATTTTACAAAAAAAAAAAAAAAAAAAAAAAAAACACAGCAACTACGAAGAACAGTACAAAAATGGGTTCAGTTGACAACTCAGAAAAGCAGATTAGTTCACTAGTATGCTAAAAACAAAATGGTGTATGAAATTATTTATGCATCTCCTTGATATTGTAATGCTGAATTCATATCACCTCTACCAGGCAGACAGGCAATAATCCTCAATGTTGGACTTCAGGCTGGCAACACTCCAATTATTTGAAAAATTCACAGAACCTAAAAGTAGTCCAAGAGGAGGCTGCCCAACTTGATTAAGAGAATCCTCTTCTCCTTATGCAATGGCATTTTCCTGAACCTATCCTTCAAACAGCAGGTAAAGGTTCCAGGAGTCAACATCAGTGTCGTGTATACAAACACTAAAAAGAGAGTATAGAAAAGGAAGGACACTTGATTCATGTGTAAATAGTATGATGTCGGCCATGTGTTCATCTGTATTTCAGGATTATCACACCCTCCTGCACTTTTAGAAACTAATCGTAAACAGATTTGTAAATAGTGAACAGTTAGTGTACAAATAGAATATTGTGTATTTAAAATAAGGTAAGCTAATTTTTTTTATTGGAAATTATACTTGAACTTTACATGGATGGTGTTTTGTTATTAGAATGTGGTATATTGCCCCCCCCCCGCCCTGGTGGAGGGTTATTTTGACTACATTTTCTAGTTGGTAAAAATTTTTAGTAAGCCTATATATAATTTTATCCTCATAACAAAGAAAGAAAAAAGGTAACAATAAGCTTATCTATAAAAAATAATTTTACTTATCAGTGCAACATTTATTTATAATTAAGGAATCCACCCCCTTTGGTTATTTGTGACTTTTTGTACAATTACTGAATTACTATGCAAGCCTAAGTAAAAAAAAAAGTCAAAATCAGTTGCTGTTAGAGCATATAACATGTTTTAAAAAATAAAGTATTTTTAATGGGAAAAATAAAAAAAACTCAGATTCAGTCTGAACTGTGCTCAGACACAGTTCACTCTTGAAAACCTAGAGATTAAAAGGTTAATATATATATATATTTATATATATGTGTGTGTGTGTGTGTGTGTGTGTGTATAAAGGGCATTTCATAATGTTCTTCAGAGTTTCGAAAATTCATTAACAAAAAACTATTTCACTCATAAGAATAAAACAAGTACTGTACAAAAGAGTACTTCAAATAGTTTTTTCCACATATACTAGGCAGTTAGTAAACCAATTGCTCGCTAGGCGTCGACAGTAGAGAAAATGGTTGCCACGGGAAGCGAGAAGTCGTTTTGTGTGTTAGAATTTCACTTGTCAAAGTCAGTAATTTCTGTGTAACGTGTGTTTCGGTTGAAATTTCATAAGGAGCCACCAAGTGACAATTCAATTCGTGCATGGTATAAACAATTCAGTGAAATGGTTGCTTGTGAAAGCAAAAATCAACTGGTCATCCATCAACCTCAGAAGTCAATGTCGAATGTGTGCGTGCAAGTTTCATTCTCAGCCTGTCAAAATCAACTGCGGCTGCAGGCAGAGAATTAGATATTCTGAAAACAAAAGTGTGGAGAGTTCTCCGTAAACATTTATTACGCAAACCGTATTTAATCCAGCGTCTTTCTGATGGAGATAAAACACGTAGGCTCGATTTTTGTTTACAGTTACAGAAAAAGATGTTGTTAGATGAAGTTTTTGTAAACAAGGTAATTTTCAGCAATGAAGCTACTTTCCATATTAGCAGCAAAGTAAACCGTCATAACATGCAAGTTTGGGGAACTGAAAACCCACACACTTATGTGGAACACATTTGGGATTCTTCAAAAGTAAACGTTTTTGTGCAATCTCTCGTGAGGCAGTTTTTTTTTATGGAAATGACAGTAACTGGCATGATATAACCAGATATATTACAATTATGGCTTATGTCTCAGCTACTCAACGACTTCATTTTCCACCAAGATGGTTGTCCTGCCCATTTTCATAACGAGGTTCGACAGTACCTTAAACATAACATTACCTCAGCGCTGGATAATAGATGCATCTGAAGACCAACACCAGACCTCATGCTATGTGATTTCTTTCTCTGGGGTTACGTGAAAGATAAGGTGTTTATCCCACCAATGCCACACGATATCGCTGAGCTAAAGGATCGCATAATCAATGCAATCAACTCAATCAACTGCAATCGAAAATGACATATTGGAACGAGTTTGGCAAAAGCTAGACTTTCGTGTTGATGTGTGCCGTGTCACCAGAGGAGCACATATTGAACATTTATAGATTTTAACAAAAACTGTTTGAGTCCCTGCATCACTTCATACAACTTTCATTTAGGTAAGTGAAATACTTTTTTGTACTGAATTTTTGTAACTCCTAAGAACATTATGAAACACCCTATATATAGGGTATATATATATATATATATATATATATACACCCTTTATATATATATATTATTTTTCTTGTTTAAATATAAGTTTTATTGCACAAAACAACCCAGAAAGTATAACCAGTTTGTTAAAGAATATATAAAAATACTCTTTTTAACCAAAAAAGTGAGTTTAATCATATAATATAAATTCACTTAAATTTCTCTAATAGAATGAAATATTTAATAATGTCTAGTCACTCACAGATACATTTTGGCACTTCAGTAACCCACTAAGTTCAGAAGTCAAATGACTTTTAAAACTTTTAGCTTAATCAAATTTGTTCAAATTGAAAAATTATATATATTTTTCTACTAAAATTTCCTTCTCTGTAACATAATGGTGTTTTTTTTAAGAAATCAAATCAGCAAAGTAAATTTTTTTTTAAATATATAGTTATTCTTTTATATAGAAAAAAATGCAACGGTTGACTGTCAACTAAATACATTATTAATTCTTAAGTTACTTAGAACATCTTTCTGAATTTTCTGCTGATTTCTACTTTTCTGAAAGAGAGATCTAACTTTATTCCTATCATTACATCAATTTTTTTTTTTTGTAGTGATAAATGTAATGTATTTTTCCAACTGGTTTCAATTTACGTAACTCTTTTACAAACTCTAAATTACTGTCACAACTTTGACAGTATGGATATTTTATCAAATATTCTAGTTAATAATAAGTATTTTTGTTAGCATTATTTAATGTTTTAGGCTGAAGATGATCATATCTTCAAAGTGCTGTTAAGGTTTATCTTCAAACTTTATCTACTATGTTACGGTAGCCTTTTTTAATATTAACAGATTAATTATAAAAAGATTTAAAAACCTACGAGATGTGTTCAAAAAGTAACAAGAATTGTGAAATTTTGCAAGTTGTGTTAGTCCAAATCTTGGGACTTTTTCGTTGTTGTATTGGTAAACATACCTGAAAAGTACTATACATTTTTAGCCATATTGGATATTTAGTCTGCTGTCAGCTGTCGAAGGATAACACAAGTTTTGGTATAATTGGTGATTTTTTATTTGTATAAATATTGGATCAGAGAATTTGTATTAAATTTTGCTACAAGAATGGAATAAAGTGATTTCGGATATTTTGGGTATGAAACATGTGACAGTAAAATTTATTCCAAAATTGTTAAATTTTGTACAAAAACAGCGGCGAATAGAAGTTGCTCAGGAGTCACTAAATGAAGTCAGCAACAATGTAGAACTACTGAAACATGTCATAACAGTTGATGAAACATGGGTTTATGGATATGATGTCAAAATTAAGGCTCAATCGTCCAAGTAGAGGCATTCTGGATCACAAAGACCAAAAAAAGCTCGACAAGTACGGTCAAATGTGAAGGTTATGCTCACTGTGTTCTTCTATTTTAACGGCATAGTACATCATGAGTTCCTGCCACAGGGTCAAACGATCAATAAGGAGTATTACCTACAAGTTCAATGCCATTTGCATAAAGAAATTTGAAAAAATGCACAGATTTGAGCGAAACAATTCATGGCTTGTTAGTCAATTTTTAGACAAAAGCAATACTGTAATGATACCCCAGCCACCATATTTGCCTGACATGGACCCATGTAACTTTTTTCTATTCCCAAAAACAAAGAGAACCTTATAGGGCCGTTGTTTTACAAGCACAGATGAAATTAAAAGTGAATCAATGAAAGGACTAAGATCACTATTCCAAAGATCAAGTTCCAAAAGTGTATTGGGGATTGGAAAAAGCACTGGCATAAGTGTATAATATCTAATGGGGAGTATTTTGAAGGGAATAACATTAATGTAGACAAATAAATAAAATTCTTTCCAAAAAATAAATATTCTCGTTTTTTAACACACCTTGTACTGCATACAAGAAAATGTACTAACACAGTTTCCAATTAAAATAATTTTTGTGAATTAGATAAAAATCTACATGAAGAATACATGCACATTTATATAAAATGAATGTACTTTGTATTCTGAATAAATTTTATATTTTCTAGCAGCAATTTTTAGCAACTTGATTTAATAATTTTTTTGCTATTTATTACAAACTATTAAAAATTCTATTAGATGTGACTATTTAATTTTTTTTCTCTACAAGCTGTCTAAATTATCACAAAATCTGTACCAGTTATGTCAAACTTAGTAAGTCTAACAATAATTATTTATTACATACTAAAAGAAAATACATACATTTTCCCAAGTAAAGGTTTTATTAGATGTCCTTTTCCCCTCCATAGTGTATGTCTTTCCACTTCCAGTCTGTCCATATGCAAATACTGTACAGTTAAATCCAGATAACACCTCACTAATCACGTGTTCCATAACTGCTTTGTATACTTCAATCTTAAATAAAAGTGAACACAAATGTCAATAATAAACAAATACAAATAAATTCAATAAAAAATTCATTACAGTATGACATTAAGTGAAAGAGAAAACCTTTATTGCAAATGACAAAAAATTATTTACAGATTTCACTAAATAATCTTACAAGTTACTTCTAAGGATATTTTTATTAACAAGAAAAAAATAACTTATTGATTTTCGTGCATCATGCAGATAAGGTACTGAGAACAATGCTGATCTGACAAGTAAAAAAAAAAAAAAATTATCATTTCTCTATTAAATTATTCAGCAGGCTTTAATAAAAATTACAAGTTCAAATCTTTAAAAAGCTACAATAACTATTTTAAGATTTTTTTAATAAGATGTGTGTAAAATTAATAATAAGAATCTAATAAACTACCCATAAATGAACAAATACAATCAAACAGTTGAAGATTTCATCACTACCAGTACATTCCACAATAAAAAAGACAATATTAAATCATCAACAACAATAATAATGAATACCTGTTTACACTGTGGACCAAAAACTTTATCGAACACAAGTGATTTTTCAAGTTTTCCTTCTCCATCAGCAATTTTAACTTCTTTACCATTAATGCAATTAACGATTGTAAATGATTTCTGTTGCTTCTCTGTATCATTAATAGGTCTAAAAAAAAAAAATCATTACTAACAACAAAATTAACAGTTAATATAAATAGATGACTTAAACAAAGCCAGTTACATACTGAGTGCATCAAAATATTGATATATATTCACATTATTTATACTACATAATAATTTATTCAAGAATAAATAATAATTTATAAAAAATTTAAATAAATTTATTCAAGGATTATAATACCTCTGTCATGTAGTACATACTCAACTTTTCTTCAGTTAAGTTCAGTCATCTCATACTCTTCCCTTTACACAGCTATCCGGTTGTTTCAAACTGATTATGCAATCAACATATGTTACTGTCACTTGGAGAATCACAATTAAACTTTTAAACTAAGAGGATCACAATTAAACTTTCTATGGAGTACACACTCATTTGTAACTAAGATTCACATTTAGCAAACTGCATTGTTATTCTGTTATTCTGAACACTGAAAGCTTTCTGTTCAGAAGTCGCCATTTTTGCTAGTGGAACTATCAAGGAGAAAGGTAAGGTATCAAACTACAATCAAGTGGCACAATGAAAACTGTCTTTCTTTGATTCTAGTATTTAGTCACACTGTATATCTCATTCATAAGATATAATAAATTAAAACCCTGATATTCTTTTTTGCTCCCTCTATGAATCATGAGACCTTTCCAATAGTGTGGGGGCTTGAGTGCTCAAATGATACAGAGTAGCTGGACTGAAGGTGCAACTATATCGAAGAGGTATCTATTGAAAGCCAGACTAAGGAATGATTCCTGAAAGAGGGCAGCAGCTCTTTCAGTAGTTGTTAAGGACGTAAGTCAGGAGGACTTAAACAGCCACATCAACATCACTGAATCTTCTGAGTACTACGCAGCTGAAAGTAATGGAAAACTACAGCTGCTTTTTTTCCAAGAAAATGTAACTTTGCATTTCATAACAAAGATGGAGATGTCTTCCTTGGTAAAATATTCCAGAAGTAAACTAGTCCCCTGTTCAGATCTCCGGGTGGGGACTATTAAGGAAGGGATCACCAGAAAAAATAAAAAAATAACATTTTATGAGTCGAAGCGTGAAATATTAGAAGTCTAAAAAAAAGGTTGGTAGGTTAGAAAATTTAAAGAGGGAAATGGATAGATTAAATGTAGATCTAGTAGGAATTAGCGAGGTTCGGTAGGTAGAGGAAAATGACTTTTGGTCGGGTGATTTTAGAATTAACTCAGGTTCAAATTAACTCAGGCAGGCAAGAGTAGGTTTCGTAATGAAAAAGAAGATAGGGAAAAGAGTAGATGTATTTCAATATGCATAGCAGTAGAATCATTATGTAATGATTCTATTGTCTAACGTAATGTCTTATGTAATGTTCATCAACGTCTATATACCTACTAGTGCCCATGATGATGATGAAGTAGTGTGTATATGAAGAAATTGACAAAGCAATTAAAGACATAAAAGAGGATGAAAATATAATAGTTGGAGATTGGAATGCAAGCATCGGAAAAGACAAGGAAGGAAATATTGTGGGTGAATACAGGCTGGGCAAAAGGAATGAAAGATGGAACAGATTTACTGAGTTTTGCACAAAGTATAATTTAATAATTGCAAACACCCAATTTAAAAATCATAATAGAAAAACGTTAGAAACTGGTGTTATAGAGGAAGAAGAGGAGGTTGAAGAGGATGAAAAGGACGATACAATTCTGAAATCTGAATTTAAGGGAGCATTAAAAGATCTGAATGGCAGAAAGGCTCCTGGGGTAAGCGGGATACCTGCAGAATTACTGCACAGTGCAGGTAAGCAAGTGATAGATAGACAGATAGATAGATAGATAGAACTGGTGTGTAATACTTACAAAAAAAGGGGAAGTTCTGTCAGACTTCAAACTGTTATTGTCATGATACCAAAGAATTCTGAAGCAGATAAATATGAAAAATGCAGAACATTTAGCTTAACTACTTGTGCATTAAAAATCTAACTAGAATTCTGTACAGAAGAATTGAGAGGAGAGTGGAGAAAGTGTAAAGAGAAGACCAATTTGGTTTCAGGGAAACTATAGGGATAACGGAAGCAATTTTAGCACTCAGATTAATAGAAGGAAGATTTAAGAAAAACAAATCAACATACTTGGCATTTATAGACTTAGAAAAGGCATTTGATAACATAAGACTGAAATAAAATGTTCAGCATTTTAAAAAATGTAGGGTTCAAGTACAGAGATATAAGAACAAAGGCTAACATTTAAAGTTACCAAACTGCAACAGTAATAATTGATGAACATAAGAAAGAAGCCGTAATAAAAAAGGGAGTCTGACAAGGATGTTCCCTATCTACGTTACTTTTTAATCTTTACATATTATCTTCCACATATTAAGGCATCCTGGAATAGTCGCTTTAATATTGGAGGGACAAGTAGAAGGGAAAAACTGTGCAGTCACGCAACGTTTGGAATATGTAAAACAAATTGTTAGGGATGTAGGATGTAGGGGGTATACCAAAATGAAACGACTAGCACTAGATAGGAAATCTTGGACAGCTGCATTAAACCAGTCAAATGACTGAAGACAAAAAAAAATTATTTTTTGTACACACAGTATATCACATTATGAAGGTTATGACAAGGAAAGTGCAGAGAATAGAAAGGAAAATAGAAAAGGTGGAAGATCAGTTTCCCACACTCCCCTTTCTACAAAAAAAGGAAGAGAAAATGGACATAAAATGAAGTTGAGTGTCTGAGGGTGCTGACAAGGCTAGTATTTATAAAGTGAACATGAAGTGAAAACCTTGCTGATGAAGGTTTTGAAAAACACTAGTAAAGACTAAAAGGTTAGAAGATTAATAAAGGAAATGAATATAAGATAAACAGTAGCAATTAAGAATATGAAATTAGGAAACAGAAGAAATGGCTCTCTGGAAAAAGAGGGAAGTACTGAGTAATACAAAAGGGAATGAGTAATACAAAAATATTGTATTCACAAACCCTTTTCATCATATCGTATATATGTAACACACATGGATTTTAAGATCCCTTTAGTTTTCATAACAGAATTGAATTTTATTCACTACATCCATTTTTATCTGCTAGAAGGTTTTATTGAACCATTCATTCTACTGTAAATTCATTTTCCCCTCCCTCCGCATACAATTGTGGTAACACATTGCTAATTGGCTGATTAGACATGCCTAGAAATCATTTTTACTTATTTCTCTTGCTATGCGTATGGAAGTAACAGCTAGTTCACATCAATTTATCAGATCTTTCAAGAATCAGAAGTATACCCAGTGTTCACACTATTATTTGATAATATTCACAATCATTTTTTTTTCAAGTTCTTTCTAAATAATAAAGAAATTAAGCAACAAAATGACCATGCAACACTGAAGAAAGCAGAACAAAAATTATAACAATTCAGAATGAAGAGCATCATTTAAGTTTGGAAAAGACTTTATTATAATGAAGATAATTTTTCCCCATAATGAGCATTTGTTATATATAGTAATTTAAAATGTATTTGAAAAAATAGAACAAAAGATGTTAATCTACATATACCTACAATATAAATATAAAAAAAAAAGAAAAACATTCTACATATTCAACAAATGAAATCAATAAAATGAAATCCTTAAATGTCAGCGTTAATTCATAGACGATGCGCTAACAAGGTCAAAAGGATCCATCAAGAGAGCAGTAATGGCATGAGAAAAGCTAGATGACCCATGAAAAATGAATTAATTTATTTTGGGGTTGGGATAAAGAAAATATATATTAGTATTTATTATAATCAATTAATTAAAATGTAAAAATAATAATTAGGATTCACTAGAATCCAATATTTACTTTTGAACTAAAAAATTTTGAACATTTACTCTAATTTTAAAATATTTAATTACGAAAGGATTAATCAGTGTAAAGGAAAAACAACTAATAGAAAAAATCCAGTAAGGAGAACAGGTTCATTATACAATGATCTCCTACTTATCTACAATATTGCAACACCATAATTATACTGATGAATAAGATTTCAATGTCATATTCAGAAACATAACTCAATTTGATCAAATTTTTAAAACACAAATAACATAAATAGTCAAAATGAATAGTACATGACTACATCCAGCAGATCTTTCTGCAGCTTGTTATATCACCCAAACCATAAAGTATTTTACTTAGGCCACAAAACTCAATTAAAAACCCTCCCTTCAAAATAGAAAGCAACCATTTACGAAACTAACAGATAAGAAGAAATAAGTAACTATTATAATTATGGAATTATTAATTTAACATTTTTTTAAAAATGGTATTTTTTCCAGTCATTCCCACTGATATCTATAAAGATATTAAAAAATATGTTTGAACGAGCATTGGTGGTACCTACTTTAGTTGGAAAACTTACCTTGCTCTTACAAATACTTGAATATGTTCCTTATTTTTATCCATTTTCACTACTGGATCTGAAAAAAATATTAATTCAAAATTTAAAAAAAAATCTTACAAAAAAAATTTACGGCAATAAAGAACTAAAACAAAAATTTACCTCCCACTGACAGAACTAGAAGCAAAAAACTTTTGTACAATTCAATTCAGAGTTCATCAGAGAAACGGAGATACAGAGGCTGTGCTTGATCAAGCACAGTTGTCAGATTGCCACATTGTTGATGTATACTGCTCATACATTTCCTCCTTTCCTCAAGTAGTTGATAGTAAATAAATTATTAGGTATTGAAAATTAAAACCATATGGAACAAAAAATTTACACAATGAAAAGAACATTTTCAAATGAATTAAAAGGTAGACTGCAGAATAAACATTTTGGTGTAGCTTGTTAAAGATAAAAAAGAAAAGTGATAAAATTAAAAAATATTGACATAGTACGATATTCATAATTAATTCTTAATATAAATAAAGCATGTATACATTAGTAAACTATAGGCTTTTAAATTAACAATCATTTGACAGTTCCTTGGAGAACTATTAGGGTGATAAAGTTAAAGGAAAAATTTGTTTAATATATCTTTAGAAAACTTGAAATATAAATCACAAAAGGTGTGTTTAAAAAGCTACTAGAATAACTCGCTAATGCTAGCTACTATGAAGTGTTATGAAATAAGTTTAAAAAAATCAGGTATAAAATAGAAATGCTTGTTTTTGTTTGTCATTAATAGTTTTGCACAGAAATTGCAATAAAAAAATTGTTCCTTTAGATTCCTTCCAGAGATGCACTCTGTCAAGTACAAAGTATCTCAAAAACTGAAATTACATTTGTTATTAAGTAGCAAGTAAAATAAAATTAACAATGTAGTTAAAGACTAAATTTTAAATATTCACTTGAATATTTAAATGTACCCCAGGAACTTTAAATTAATTAATGTAGTTTAAACGTTCTTTCAATATACTCGCTAGGTAAAAAAAAAATACCTGCAGAAGGTAGTAAAACTGCAAATTACCTCTACGTAGCATTAACTGGCCGGCATCATAACAAAAAATACATTTAAACTTTTACAGCTTTAACAGTTTTGTATAACTTGGTTCACATTCAAATTGAAACCTTATATAAACCAAAATCACCGGTTACAAACAAAACTAAGTTTTATTTGTTTAGAATAGAATTTAAAAAAAAAACTATTTAAACGAAACACAGAATTCTTACTTATACATAAACGTTTCGTTTCGGTTTAAAACAGAAATGCAGAATCCATTTATTTAAAAAAACCGTTGGAGATTCAAAAACTCAGGCAAAAAAAGAACGTAAACAAAAAATTATACACTAACGAAATTCAAAATAAGCTCACCTTAAATTCAAACTTTGATATTGTTTTCGAGTTATTTTTAAAATGAGGTATATTTTGTTTTCTTCGTGGTAGATTTAAGTTTCTAAGTATTTAAATTTGTTTAAAATTTATTTAAAACTAGCTTAAAATAGACTTCTTGTTAATTAACCAGTACAGTCTTGAAATAAAACATTAAAATATAACGAACAAACTAAGTGTAGCCAACCTCACAATCTCAACTGACTTATTAATATGGATATACAATGCAATATTCATCATTGCTTTACTTCCAACATTTTAAAATGAAAAAAAATTAATTAAGGAAATTGCTGTAAGTAGAATTACATAAATTAAAATTTGTCATTTCTCTTTACGTACAGAAAAATAATCATCTGACAAAAATAATTTGTTAAAATAAGCATTATAATTAAATTGATCTTGTAAATTTGTTTTTTTAAACTAATGTAACTGAAACATATTGTAAAAAAAATAACAGTACGTCTACATATTGTAATCACGTTGTAGAGTACGTAATAATCCTAATCAATTTGGCTATGGTCCTTTAAATATGGCTATGAAGTGAAGTAAATGTATGGATACTCGGTTAGTTGTTTTTTTTTATTTTAAAACTTACATCCGTAAATCATATTACAAATTTTAGTTCGAACAATCAATTTTAAATACATTTAAAAAAACTATCACCAGTTGTTAAGCAGTGCTTGAACTTAAAACTAGTTTAATTGCTGGCTTCGTCAAAGTAGTGAAATTTTCACTGCTCCAGTGAAAGGTTAATCATATGGTTAACTTTGAAAAACTAGAATTAAATAAATAAGAATGAGGCAAGAAGTGTAGGATCCAATTTATTTTTTAAACCAATCAATAATGGAATAGATTGTCCAGAACTGTTAGTTGGTGTAAATTTCTGAGTTTTGACCCTTATCTGCATGGTTATTTAATAGTAATAATTTATTTTGTAGTCCAGTCGATAGAATGATGAAAAACACAAATCCCTTTCTCAAACAATTGATTTAACCATAATACAATTATAATGACTATCTAAAAATATAATTAATTATGGAGATGTGAATATAAATGTATTTGTATATAAGGATTATAATTTTTTTTTAATAGTTTTTTACTTAGTGTCGTAGTCATTATTAATTAGGCTTTTTTATGATTATATTTTACTTATTTTTAATATCACCATTACAGCAATTATAATTAGTTGTTTGGTAATTCACTGTAAAAGGATAACTTGCATATAAGAAAACTTTCCTTCTTAGCCAACGTACTTGTCTTTCCCAATCTTCTCTAGTGGGATTATTTTTAAGAGAACATTTATTACACTAATCTTGGATTGCTGCAGGTTAAACAAAACAACTTAATTGAAGGTGAAACATTCTGAATCAACATACTGAATTAGATATCTGGAACTATGCAGTGTCAAATAGATTTGCATGTAAAAAAATGAACAATTCTCTTTCTCAAACAATTTATTTAACCACTTTTAAATTAATGAACTATTCTTCTTGTAGTTCATTATTCTGTTGGAAGTTGAAAATTACTATATAGCATTCTCACCTTTAATAAGGTGAGAATGTTACATAATAACAGGTGCAGTTCTAAACAATCAGTTTGAATTTAAGTCATAATTCTTTCAGAATATGTACCCAAAAAGGCCTTTTTGATCCGCACTTTTCATCCTTCTAATCATGCCTTTCATTATAAGCCTAAGCAATGAATAATTTCCTTCTCATAATATGATCTACATTTTAAAATTTATTTTTTTAATCATCCTGCATTTCTTTTCTATATATCCTGCACTTCCTCATTATAAATAAATATTTTTTTGACTATACTTTTTCCTATAGTACATCTCAAAAACCTCAATTTTTTTTTCATGTGTGTTTGAAGATCCATGCCTCCAAATCATGAAATAAAAATAAAGCCTGATTCTAAGATTTAAGTTAACGTCTCAGCAATATAGTAATACTGAAACTTGAATCATTATTTCAACTCTTTCTTTGATCTCTTTGTGTTTGATATATCTCTTTCTTTGATCACTATTGTTGATATTTTATGATGATATTATAAATACAAAATCACGGAGAAATGGGAGGAACAACCTGCAGAAAATTGGCAGGCATTTCGAGGTACTAACTAAATATAACTATGCTCGCTAACCTCTTACGTATTAACGTCACCGCGGCTACAGCTTTATTTAAAAACAAAGTAGTCAATCGGATTTCGGTGGATTAACATTAATTGGATTTTGATACTATAACATTAAGGATATATTATTAATAAGTTGTATATATTATACATATTTAATGTTAATTATAAGAGATTAGGGAGCGAAGCGACCGTAGGTTATATTTAGTTATTTTGATATATGTACGATTTGTCAGTACACGAAGTCAACATAACCTAAACAGCAACTGTAGCTGCGGTGGCGTTAATACGTAAGTACCCATTTCGATTTAAAATTATTCAAATAGCCAGAGAGCAGATTTCCCTTCAAAAAAAACCTGAACATCCGTGGTGAAATCAAGAATGTTAAATAGCCCTAAAAAACAGAAAGAAAACATTTGAAGACTACAATGCAAATAAAACAGAGGAAACTCTAAAGAAATTCCAAAAAAACCGAAGGCAAACAAACAAAATTATAAGACAAATCGAAAGGAAATACGTCAATGACCAGTTACATGCAATAGAATCAAATTTTAGAAATTACAACAGACGACTTTTATAAGACATTTGCTTCACGAATCAAAGGATACACCCCACAGAATCTCTGCTTCAAGAGACAAAATGATAAACTGGCTCTCACGAACAAAGAAAATTGTCGGGAACTCGCAGAATATTTTGAGAAACTGTTAAACTGCCCCAAACCAAAAGAAAGAGTTCTGAGAGTCACAGAGAAAGATTCCCTTGCCCCAACTCAAGATGAAATTTTATCCCATATTCGAAAACTAAAAAACTATAAGGCCCCAGGAAAAGATTGATTAACAGCCGAACTTCTGAAGAATTTAGGACCCAATTCTCTGAAGGAAAATCACAAAAATTATTCAAGACATCTGCCAACAGAAAAGATCCCTGAAGACTGGAAAACTGCTTTAATTCACCCATTATATAAGAAGGGCGATAGGACAGACATAAACAACTACAGAGGAATCTCCCTTTTACCTTTTTTGAAAAGATTTAGAACATGCCGGAATTACGCTGAAGGGGATCACATACAGAAATAAGATAGATAAATGGGAAGTTAAACCATAATCGCCTAAACAACATCGTCCAAAATGGTCTGAAGAATGAAAGAATTTTGGAGGGAAAAGAAAAATGCCAAGCGAAAAAAATATGAATCATGAATGCTTAACGTCTTCCATTGGGAAGTACTCAACTTATAATAATAATAATAATAAATTATAAAATCTTGAAATGATGCTATTTTAATTTATAAACTGGCTCTCAATATGTATATTAAGAGAGTTATTTGTTAGAGCAATAAAAGTTCTGATTTTTTTTCAATCATTATCATGTTAAAGTTTACTCTGAGAGCATGATTATTACTTTGAGTATTTAACTTTTTGATCAACTAACTGTAAATTGTTTAAATTATCTGCTACTAGAAGTTTGTAAATTATTATTATGTTTATTATTTATACACATATAAATAGACACATTTATAGTTAGTCTAATAATTTCCAACACTAATACATTCTGACTGACCCATGGCTTCACTTAATGAATTAAGTAGGACTGATCAAAAATACACCTTAATAAGCACTATGACAGATTTTATTTCTTTCCTTAATTCAGTTTCAACTTAGTGGTAATTAAATTAATTAAACCAGATCTTTTAAAACAGAAATTCTCAATCTTTTTGGGCTTGTGCTTCCTTTGCATTCTCGAATTATGCCTTGCCCTGCCTAGACCTAATGAAGTGAAGTAAGAAAATGCTTCTGTGCTATTAGGCTTAATAAATCTAATTCAAAGAATATTTTATGTTTTTATTATTACAGATATAAAAAAAAATACTAATACTTGTTTTGTTGAGAGGACATTTTAATTCAGTAAAAGTACTTAAAAGGATTACTGTCCAATTAAAGTTAAAATTTAATTCTGTATTATTTGATTTTATTTCTGAAGAACACAATTAATGAGATGGTTGGCTCTATTTTTCTTTTAGAAGTGTTAGAATGTTTGATTTCAAATGTGATTATGCACACCTCAGATAACTTTCAACATCCAGCTATGATTGGTATTTTGATTTGATGTAAGCCAATATAGAAAACCCAGATGCATAAATACCCGATGAAATCTGCACCAACAACCTTGCAGCTTCTGTAGCAACTTGAGGATACACAGGAAAATAGCTTAACTAAAAATGTTCAACAGTCATGTTGGGAACTGTTTTTGCTTAAGAATCATATTTTAGGACAATTACCTGCTCCTGAAGGGAATCAGGAAGCATGCACATTTCGATTTTGAACGGATCTTGTATCAACTGAAATTGCCAGCTATCTGAAGAAAAATCTGGAAAGTAGTACCAAATTTTGGTTTTCAAGAATGCCAAATGCTCTGAAATCAAGTTCTTCAATTCATTTTTCAAATTTAATGGAAGATTTTGTGTGCTATCAAGGTCATTAAGACATGGGAAGGGTGTTTGAAAGTTTTGGGTTCTGAACTGTGAAGGCAACATTGCCACAGATATTTTTTCCATCAAATGGAACAGAACAGGATTTTTTATCGATTGCATCATAAGTAATAAACGTTTTTCTGTTCTTGTAGTTTCAAATTCAAAAGGTTGATTGATTCAAAGAAGTTGATAAATATGCCAATGGTGGATATACTTCTCATCTATAAATTGCATGTTCACTTCTTCATTTGAACTCATCAGTTACACCCAGTGTAAATAAGATGCGATTGTGTCTGAATGCTGTTAGATTTAGAGGTGACAGAGAACTACTTGCAGAGGTTCCTTTTCTAAATCCTTGCATGAGTGGTTTGTGTTTATTACAAGTTTTTATTGTTTGGCTAATTTATGTGTATTTGCATTGCTTACACTAAGAAAAAATTTTAGTTAAATCAAGAAATTTTTTCTCATGTACCATGCCTCCCCTGAAATTCTCTTATGCCCCCTCTTATGGTTGAGAATACAAATAATTCATAAATTGTTGAATTTAAAATCATGCAAACTTAGAATGAAAACAACATAAAAAGGAAATTCGCAAGCACATTGGGATTTGTTTACAGTAACATTGCTACTGAGAACAAAAACGAAGGGCCTTTGTTGAAGGACCATAAAGTATAAAAAAAAACTGTCCATTATGGATGCATGTTATCATCATTATTTAAGCAATTATTTGCCTATGTATATTCGCATCTGAAATATATCATTAATTGGGGTCCCTTTAAAAAGTAAGAACAAGTTTTCAAGTTACAAAAAAGTCAGATCACTATTTAGCATCCATATACGTGAATCATATAAACTGATATATAATAAATTCAAATTTTTAATTTATCCATGAAATTGTATCGTTTGTATTTATGAATGTACAATCTTTGCTAGAAAACTGGCCACTTACTTAAAAAAATTAAAATATTTATCTCTATCAAACTATACTACAGAACTCAACACAATATTATAGTTTATGAGAAAGAACTTTATTACGTTTCTGTTGATATTTTTAGTAAATTTCTGAACCATTTAACAAAATTTTTCCCATCAATTTATTTAAAGTAAAATTAAAAGCGTTTTTTTTGCAGAAACAAAATCTCTTTGTCAACAATTTTTAAACAGTAATGATAAATTTTTTTTAAAAACATCTTATTTTCTGTATTCAATTCAACAAATATATAAATATGTGCCCAAATCATTTCCATTAACAACTTTTTAACTGTGATTTATTTTTGAGCTACTTTATATATTTACTTTGTGTTTATATCATATGTATATTTTAAATAATTAGTATGGATTTTAACCAGATCTATTTTATATATATATATATATATATATATATATATATATATATTTAACCGTGCATTTGTAATGCTACTTTGATCAATGCTTTATCATGCTTTTTCTTGATCCATTCAGGCAAATAACAGTATTACTTTCGGTCGTATGGTGGACTGGGTGGAGGAAATTGAATTTTATTTACGTTTAGAGGTATGAGGAGTATGAAAATACCATCCACTTAAAATTTAATTTCCTTATACAGGCCTATATATGTATATATATGCCTATTTATAAAATTTGTGGCTCGAAAATATCGAAAACTGCTCGATCAATTTCATTGAGATTTAGATACGCTGTTGCAGTGTATCTGAAGTTGTGAATGTGAAAATTCTATGAAGATTGGTTGAGTTGTTCTATAGTTATGCTCAATTTAAGGTCACTACACAGTCAACATAAGCTGTGGTGTATTTTGCATAGCGCTTATGTTGTGAGTCACAGTGGTGAACGATTTGAAACTTGATGCTTGTGTGTAGGGTCTGCTGTTGATCGAACATATGTAATGCGTTTTAATCTGAAAATCAGTGCATTTTTGATTGCGAAATGATTAAGGGCCTCGGAAATGAAAAGTCGGTCTTCTTGTGCCTAACTGTGGAATAATACACACACAGCCGTTACTGTCTTAATTTATATAGCGTGTTATTATTTACTGATCGCAGTAAAAGCTTTATTATGTTCCTGCATCAATGTTTAATTTATATCAATAAGTATATTTTTCTATTTAAAAAAACTGGAAAGGTTTAATTCTAAAAAAAATAATCTTTGCCATAGCATCCATGGTAATCTACAAACATCGGCCGATGTGCTACTGTTTACAAGCACATCTTCTTGTAGCTATCTACAAGAAGGAATCTGTTTTTATTACAGCTATTTGGAGTAGTTAAAAAAAGTGTCAATCAGATGAACTAAGTACTGTACATCAAACAGGATCGGTTATCCGACTAACCTGTATATTCTGTGTTGATTTTAAAATGGGCTGAGGTAAAATTATATTATATACAATTAAAAAGAAGAAAAAGTCTTAGTACTTTTAAAGGAAAGTTATAAAAATTGTTCTCCGATGTAGTTGAACTTGTTAATAATCAGCCATTTAATTACTACTAACTAAATTTAGGTAACGAAGAAAAAAGATAAGGCTAAAAAAAAAGAAAGGTAACGAAGAAAAATGTTTTTTTATCAGTTCTGTAAAAAGAGTACTTTCTTCGCAGAGGCAGTTTCGCGTATTTTAAGAACTGAAAACTGCAGAAGATTTAATTTTCGAAATGAGTGTTCATTACTGTGTAAACCAGTTAGCAACAATTGTGATGTAGATTTACAGAACAGGCCTAATTGTAAGTTTAGTACAATTCTAGCCGGTCGATCTTCAACCAATGTTACTAAAACTTCATTTAGTGTTTCTCAGGATATACATCATTATTACTCGAAAAAGAAAAGTAGAGTATGTTCTTAAATGAGCTTTCTAATTTTTAATTTACTTTTAGCCCTTAGTTCAGCCGTAAAACGATACAAGGTAACGGGTGTTGCTGAAATCATTATTTTATCATTAGCGTTATGTTTTCTGTTTAAAAGTATTTCTTATTAAAAACCATTTCATTTTTAGTTTTAGAATATGATATTCTTTGGAGCTCTTCATGAGAAATGCAGTTGTTGTACTAGTCTTGTAGCCGAATCCTGTTTGTGGCTCCCAACCCTGAAGTTTGTAGAAAATTCCTGTAATATGAAGCCAAACAGCATCTTGATTTATGTTACATTTTTGTTAATGTTTTTATAAAATTTATAATTGATAGTTTATATTCTATGAGTGGGTTGAGTTTGTGGCATTTTTTACTTAAATTTTGCATGTGAGTAATAAGTTGTATCATAATTGTTTTTTCTATTTGAAATTTGAAAAAAATCTGTGTTTTATTAGTCTGTTGTATGATCATGTGATAGGTATTTTAATATTTGGTTTTGAAAACCACTTGCTAACCTTTCCTAAAAATATTGGTTGTTGATGTATGAATTGTAAATTTTCTGCGACTAGATGCTTTTAGTTCTGTTTTTTATATATCATGGTTACATTACATTATGTGCTAGGGTTTATTACCTAGCACACAGTTAAATCTAGTAAAACCTTTTCTTTGAAAAGATGCTTTTGGAGCTAAATAAAGCACCTTTATTGAGGTTATTTGTACTACTCCTTTGCAGAATTGCTTTGGGGTACAGTAACTACCTACACTGAAAAAGTAATACTGTACTGTTATTTCAAAAAAAATTTTAAACGTTTAAAGCAAAGGTAAGTTATTTAATAATTTCAAACTGTTATGTTTTTAATTCATGTTATTCTAATGAATGAATGCTATGTAGGTTACTCTTAATTTAACATGTAATAATATTTTAAAATGTGCAACCTCTACTTAGAAAATCAATCTATTGCTGAAAAAAAGTCAATTTTGTGTCAAACTGTGTAGGTTGTTTCATTTTAATTACCCCAGGTGATTTTCTCATAAACTACGCACATTACACACAAAAAAAAATGACCTAAAGAAAAGTTTCTCAGCTTAGGGGGGGCTTGTAATCCAAGTTACTCAGGAGTGACTTGTGTCTTTCATTAGATCACCTACAACCATTTATTTGGTTTTGGTACCCAGTTCACAACAAGTAATGTTTAAACCAAAAATACTGACAGTTTGATGAAACGCTGACAGACATTAATAGAAATATAGAATTGTTTGGTTGAGCTCATTATTTGCATTGTTCCTGTTTTGTTATTTAATAATATTGTAAGATTTAAATAAATAAGGCAATAGGGATAAATTATATATCATCAGAATTATTATCTTATTTAGGAGTACTAGGTCTAAATACACTTTAAAGATTTGTATATTAAGTTTATGAAACTGAAGAAGTACCCACAGGTTTTGAAAAAGTGTAATGTCACTATACCAAAAAACGTAAGAGCATGAAGTATGAGAACTATCAGTCTAACATCTCATTTATCAAAACTGCTGGGGCAACATTTAGGTAAGTAAACTGGATGCTGACTAGTTTTGTTTCAGTAAGAGGATGTGTGTTAAGAAGGTAATTCTGGCTCTCAGACTAATCTTAGAAGGCTTGCTTAAAAAAATTACAATAACCTATATGACATTTGTAAATCAGAACTGGATATCTGGAATTACAGAACAGGATAGTGTTGAAAATTTTTGAGAAGATTAAACTGAATTATAGGAAAGATGATTTTTACTTAATCACAACAAGAATTGAGTTGTAGAAAATGAGGAAGGGCAGGTTTCCATTTAGAAAACAGTGAAACAAGGATGTAGTGTGTATCCAATGATTTTTAACTTTCATACAGAAGAAGCAATATATAGATCGAAGGAAGCATTTGAGTATGAGTAATTATCCTAAAAGAAAGAATAAAATATTGTAATTTGTCAATAACATTATTCTTTTGGCAGAAAGAAATTTACTGGAATAAATACTGAATTCCATAGCTTCATTACTATGGGAGAAATTCCATCTGAAAATAAATCGAGTAAAACAAATGTAATGAACACATTGATCATAATGTATTCATTACATTTTATTTTGTAGGTAATAAAATTGCAAAGAATTGAAGTAACACAAGCAAGAGAAATTCTCAGTGTAGAAAATAAGTCTGCTGGTATGAAGAAATATCCATCTCAGAATCTTAAAAGTAATATTGTGGATTGGTTGCTCTAAGGTAGTAAAATAAGGAAGCAGAAAGGAAAACGTAGAGCCTTGTAAAATGTGGTGTTATAGAAGGATGTTTTAAATTAAATAGGATGATTAGATTTGAAATGAAGTGATCTTAAAATGAATCGCAGAGGAGAGAAATTGTGGCAGAATTTTATAGAAACAGACTAGATTAATTGACCATATATATTAAAGACTTTAAAGTTTTTTTAATTTGGTGGTAGAAATGGTGATTGAAGATAAAAACTGTAAGGAAAACAAGGGATATTTGACAAATTGTAAGGAGAATTTAAAATCAGTAATGAGGATGTAGGCTGTAATAATCATACCATAAGATTAAAAAATTAGCCCAAAAGAGAAAAAGAATAACACAACTAGTTAAATGATTGATGACTCAACAATAACTTTTAATTTGAAATTGTGCCATTAATAATTTTTAATATTTATAAAATATGGAAAGTTTCATATGTTGATCAATAATTTTTTAAATTGACTAAGTTGGTAGTGTAACTTGAAAAATTGGGAATTTATGGTATCTTTGTTATACATCTGTGACAAATCTGTAACATAAGTGTAAACACTTGTACACTATTTGTAAGTAGTGTAATGAAACAATAATTATTGACACATCATGGAAGAAAAGAATTATTTTTTGTGTTGTAAGATAGTATTGTGTAGTTCATCAGTACAAGGGAGTAGCATTATTAATAATACCTAGTGCTCAGTTGCAAGTGTTAGAACTTATTACTGATATAATTAAAACTAGCGAAACACATTGATGATGTGTTTAGTTGAGGAATAAGTAATTTTTCTGTGTAGAATAAGCATTTACATCTTTATCTTTTCAGTGCTGCTGCCTGATTTGTTCAAAAATACACTTAAAATGCTTTTTCTGTTGCTTTACTATTTGTGTAATCATTTTCAAAGGTATTCTTTAAGCTGTATTCCTTATTAAGATATTGTTACCAAATTAGGATAGATTGTCTTTAAAAAAAAAATAATCACCTTATTTGAATCAAAAATAAGACAGAACACAATTTTCATGTTGACACCCATCTCTAACTAATAATGTTCCCATTGTGAATAGCCCGCTGCTTGTAATTCGTCAGATTATATTGTTTCTGTTTAATTTTTTTGTTAGTTAAATTATACTTGAAAAAAAAGATTTATGACCTTTTTTGTTTTAAAATTTTTGTTTCTTTTTGTTCAGGTTGAAGAGTCAGATTCTGAGAACTCAGATGAAGAAGTGGATGTTATTGATAAATATGATAGAGCTTCTAAAGTAATTAAGACTCAGTTGCCTTCAATGAGAATTGATGTACTATTAAAAAGAGCGCTTGGATTACCAAGAAAGTATGTGACCATTTGTACTTATTTTTCTACTTCTATCAGAATAAGAGCTATCCAGCACACCCTTACATTATTGAAAAATATTGCACGATGTCATTGTAATATTATATAAAAGTACAAGATTGCAACATGTTTCAATGTTTCAAGAATAATAAATCTTTGAGTCAAAGCCTTTCCAGTAAATGTAATTAGGATTTTGATGTCTAGAAAATCTTCAGGTATAATTATCATCATAGTAGATATCAGTGAGTTCCTGTTTCCCTTGTAGAACATGGATGTGATAATTTTATTAATTAAATTATCAGTTTTTAAATTAAATTATTAATGAACAAACAATTACAAAAATAAATAACACGTTATATAATTTAATATAATTGAGGATGATGAAGTATGCAGTGATGGTGAGGACGGTTATGATGATGAGAATGAATAGGATTATTTATTTATTGTTATATTTGTTTTTAGATTATTTATTTACATTACTTTAATTCGTGTAATTATTAATATTGTGTAATAAAATTGTAGCATAATTAGTATAATAAATGTCTCTTTGTAGGCTTAAGTTTTGTTACGTAATTGTAGGAAAAAGAGATTTTATTATACACAGGTCAGTTGATTATAAGAAAAACAAAGAATTAGATATAGAAGTAAATGATATAGCTATAAAATGTACATTATCACATTCAAGTGTAAATAAGAATTTTTGTATGAATATTAATGAATAAATAAGCATGCATAGGAACAAGAAAAAGATACTAATGGAATGGATTACTTAATGCAATCAGTTTGTATTGCTTTTAATCAGGTGACTGTTTCTGTAAAGGCATTGTCAATATTTCTGATGTTCACAGGCATTTTAATCTTAGAAATTATTCTTTATCAGCAAAAGATGGTTTGGTAGATTGAGAAGACAAAGTCAAATTATAAAACATTAAAATACTAAATGAAGCTGCTAGTTCAAAGTGTAATTATTATATAATAATGAGAATTTTAATTTTTATCAAAAATAATTTTCTTATTTTTCTATACTGATGTTGTCCCCTTCAGAGTAGTCCACCAGAGATGTGACGACAGCAAAATATATCCCCCAGAGATGGTAGTATTTCTTCCAATCCTCAAAACAATTGTAGGAGGTATTTTTTGTGTAACTTAAGTTCACTTGTGATTTTTTTTCTTTATTTCATCTATTATTGCAAATCATTATTGACTCTTCTTAATCAGAGGAGTTCAAAAGGTTGCAGAATGTCATCTTTAGAGAATATAGTGGCTGTGGCATCAGTATGGTGGCTGTGGCATCAGTGTGGTGGCTGTGGCATCAGTGTATTATTTTTGGGTAAATAATTGCAAATTAATAATGAGGAGCATTGCTGGAGCATTGTCGTGATGAAAAATCCATGAATCATTGTGCAACGATTGTGGTAATTTTAATCAGTTTGTCTCACACAAACTATATAAAACTGCTAATTGAGTGTATACCCTTGTGGTAAGAAAAGTAAGGAGAACCTTAACATTTGATTGAATTTTGTTTGTTTTTTTGGTCTTGGTTGTTCAGGAATCTTCTTTTGGAATGATTGGTCTGGACCTTTGTTTTAATATCATAACTGTATACCGCCCATGTTTCATCATCTATTATGAAACGTTCGAATAATTCTGAGTCTTCAGTGATGGCTAACAATTGTTCTGTAATGATGTTTTTTTTTTGAAAATTCAGTGTTTGGGAATAAATTTTGCTGCTACTTGTTTGTTTCATACCCAAAAGTTGATTAAAATTGTTTCACATGCACCACAAGCAGTTCTCTTCTCTTCAGCAACTTCTTTAATACAGATGTGACAATTATTGATCACAATATCCTTTATTTTGTCAATATTTTTATTGGTTGATAATGTGTTATGACATCTAGTCTTTTTGTAATTCTCATTGTTTTCTAGGCCTTTTAGAAACTGTCTGTACTCACTTGTAAACCATTGATGTTGGTGTAACATCCTTACCAAAAGCTTTCTTTAACAACTTCATTTCATTATTCCATTTTTAACACAAAATTTAATGCAAATCCTGTGTTCTATCATTTTCAAAGAAAATAAATTGCTACTAAATTTGAACTATGCTTCTGATAAGGTGTAGTAATATAGACAATGCTGCCATTGCATGAAAAAAAAACAAACTCAGTTGAAAAGACATAGCATACAAAATTAAAAAGATCTTGTGATTTTTTTTTTATTACACCTTGTGTAAATGTTTCAGTTGCTGTAAACTATTCTAACATGTTAGCTCTGCGTAATTGTCAATTAATGAAGTCTGCTGGAAATGTATGCCATTGTGGATGTACATGATCATAGAATTACAGGCCTAATTTTAATGTTTGTAAAATTGCTGTAATTTAAGTTTACCTTAAAAAATTTACTTAAGGAGGATCTTCCTTCAGTTGGATATGCAAGAATATGGCTGTGGAATGCTAAAGACTTGATTTAAGAAGACTTCCCTCCAGAAACCAATTAGGTCATTATCGTTGAAAATCTGTATTAAATTTGGAGATAGTGAATATGTATATGTGTTAATTCCCATAATTCCTTTAATTTCATTTAAAAAATAATACTTGTCACGTGGAAACTCCTTGAAGAGGTAAATTGTAAATTTAAATAATTAAATTAATTGTAGATGTCTGCATTTTATCCCTGACAATAAAATTTATTTTTAATGATCCTACCTCTATCTTTGTGGAAGTGTAACACAAAATTTTTCCTGAAGTCAGTCTCATATTATTGCCTACAGGATTAATTCATTAACAATACTATAAATAAAATACAATTTTTGTAATTACAGGGATCATTTTATTGCCTTTCTTGTGAAGAAGAAATACTTTAGTCCAGCGTTTCTCAACCTTTCAGTATTTTCAACTTAATTTTCAATCATAATTTTCATCGCGCCACCCCCTAATATACAATAATAATGAATTTTGATGCTAAAGCTACAATACGACCTTAATTACAAACCATAAAAATTACCAAGAATAAGTAAATCTATTGATATTTGGCAACACTGATCCGCTGCATTGACAAAGCCAGAATTGATACCTCTCTATTGCTCTCTGTCTTATGTCCACTATATCAGACATTCTTGTGGTTTCACGAGAAGTTCTGATTTGTCTCGAACATTCTGGAATGTCTGCACAAATGTGTATAAATGCTGCACTTCATTCAATTCCAACCAGTCTCAGTTGAGTCAATCCTTCTACTGCTATTGAATCTATCATGAATGTGTACGTTGTAAGTTATGTGTTAATTGCAATTCACGGTATTAAATATTCTTGGCAGTAGATTTATACAGAATGATGGATCAATTTTTAGGTGGGCATGAGCGAGCATTAGACAATAATGAAGCATCAGCAAGTTCACAGAGAGTGGTTTCGAAAATAAAATCAAGAATACTTAATTTTGGGAACGTCAATTGGAAACGCTTCATAGTGAGTACATTAACAAGCCTCGAGAATTCTTTGAATTAAAATAATATGAAAGGCAGAAACCATTTTAAAAAAAAATTATCTGTGAATGAAAAAGCTTTACTTGCTTCTTACAAAGGTTCATATAAAATAGCCAGATGTAAAAAGCCTCATACCATTGGTAAAGAGCTTATTTTTCCAGCTACAATTGAGATTGTAGAAACTATATTTGAGAAATTTTGCCAAACAATTGTAGTCCATACCTCTATCAAATGATATTGTTGCCCATCAAATTGGTGATGTAGCTGAAGGTGTACAGCATCAGCTTTTCAGGAAGTTACGTGATTTTCAGTTCAGTTTGATGAGGTAGCAGATAGCAATAATGATGCTCATTTCATTGCCTATGTATGATTTTGTGGTGGTATGTCAGAAGTAGAAGAACTACTTTTCTGTAAAAATAGAACTCAAAGCAAACAGCATTTGCATTACTTGTTATCTTAGATGATTTTATAAATGAGACAAATGTAGAGTGAAAAAATTGTGTCAGAATATCCACCAATGGTGCTTGTTCAGAGTTTGGAAGATTCAAAAGTATATAAGCACTTGTGAAACAAAAATCTCCACAGTGTGTCTGGACATATTGCATGATCTATAGAGAAGCTCTGGCTTCCAAAGAAGTAAGTCCTGGTCTGAATATTGTGTTAACAACAGTTGTAACCATAGGAAATTATATAAAAATGAGACCCCTAAAATCAAGAATCTTTCTGTGCTGTGTAAAGACATGGGTGCAGCACATTCAGCATTACTATTTTATTATGAGGCGAGATTGTTGTCACGTGGGACATTTTTGCAATGTGTTTATAAATTAAGAGTTGAAATCGCCATTTTTCTAGAAGAGGAAAACTGGTTGGAAGCCCAGAAATTTTGAGATGGTTTATTTGTGATGGAATTGAGCTACTTGATTGACATATTTGACAAATGAAATACCTTGAATCTTCAACTCCAAGGAGCAAGTACACATATACTGGATGGAGTGATAAAGTTAATGTACAAAATTGTAATTGTGAGCAGAAATTAAACAAAAACACCTAGAAATATTTGCAAATGTGTATGAATGTGTTAAAACTTACAAGGCTGAAGAACACATGTGAAAGTTGTTTTGATAACCATTGAAAATCATTTAGCCATGCTAGCAAAGAATTTTAAAAAGTATTTTCTTGTCAATGACAACTTGGCAGCAAGTTACAAGTGGTTTAAGGATCCATTTCAAAGTACTCCCAAAGGGTTCTCAACTGCCGAAGAAGAAATTTTCATAGACTTCACAGCAAGTGGTGAAATCAAAAGACGATTTATCAATAAATCATTCTTTGAATTTTTGGCAGTGGTGGATAATGGGTTTTCTGCACTGAAAACAAGAGCATTTTATATACTATTACCATTTTCAACATTCTACCTGTGCAAATCGGATTTTCTGTGGCGACTGCTTTGAAAACAAAATATAGATCTCAGCTAAATAAAGAAAAAGAACTCTATTTCTAATATTCTTTTCTCTATTCTAATAAGCTAAAAGTGTCTATTTCTAATATTTAAACCTTCCTTCAAAAAACTTTGCTTTGCAAGACAGACTCTAGGGAATCACTAATAATAATTATTAAACTTGTTTTTAATTTAGTTCTGATAAGTTAATTATTAAATACATTGTGCAGTACTAATACAATCCTATTTATAAGTGTATTATATCGATGTAAATGTGCATTTTATTATTTATTATGTCAGAATGTATTTTGTTTTGCTTCCTTTCAGTAAATTAATAAATTCTTTTAATAATATTTTCTTTTTGATATGCTCGCACCCCTGATTTAACATAATCACATTTCCCTAGGGGAGTTACCCCACAAGTTGAGAAACATTGCTTTAGTCCTTTACCACTTTTTGGAATTATCATGTACAATAAAATTTTATTTTAATAAATTTAAAATGCTGTCCTCCACAGAAGTGTCATATAGAACTCAGAAGTGAGACTATCTTCCTCCATATGCTTTATTTTTTAAAAATTGTTCAGAATTGAGTATAGTTCAGACTGATCAAAATCACAATCATGAAATGAATGTGAATAATTTTAAAGGCAAATCATTTTTGGTTCATCTAACAGCCTTTTGTATTTTTTACAAAAAAGTTTTGGTCATATAATATCTGATGTTATATGTATATAGTATATAATGTATAAAGGAACATTTCTGATTTAAATTAATTTTGGCAATCTGAGTTAGATCTAGTTCTGATAAGTCAGTCTTTCTAACAAGAAAAAGTTGTATGATTTTTCTAGTTAATTTTTTGTTAGTTATATTCTTTGTATGAGTTTTTCTGTTTTTATAATTACCAGCATTATTAAAATAAATAAATTTTTATTCATTTTAGTAAACTTGATCTGGCATTTTATGAGAGTAGAATTCGTGTAAATGGAAAAAAAATGCTGAAGAAAAGCGAGAGAGTGAGTATTTAATACAATAAAAGCTGATTTTTAGTTGCATTTTTATTGTAAATATTGTTAAGTTGTAGAGCGGTCTGGACTGTATTTTGAAATGATGGTTGAGATGATGAAATAAGCTAAAACATATTCTTGAATAATTAAATTTAATCTGTCACATTAGACATTTTTTGAATATCGAGAAATACAAGTCACATTAGACTGATGAATAAATGACACATTATTAGAATAATATCATTGAACATTATCAATAAAATCTATAAGCCACATTAGACTTTAAACTACTAAATAAAACTAGTCACATTAGGCTATGAATGAAATGTTACATTAAACAAATCACGACCATACTGAGCGAGATCCGGCTCTCAAATGGTCACCTTAGACTAAACAATCATGACCGCATTGAGTGGGATTCGGCACTCGAATGCTCACGAGACTAACTAGCCGGCCAGCACTAGTAGATGCTAGAGTGCAGCACCAACCGGCTTAACATGGAACGGAACAACATGAAATGAAAAAATTACTGAAAAATTTCTAAGCATTAAGAAAATCCAATACAATTGCTATAGGAAAAATATTTTAGAAGAATTAATTTTCCATCTGGCTGGTTAAAAGATTCTATTATTTACATAAATTGTCTATGTTTGCTTCAACATTACAAAACTACCATTACACCAGCTTTCCATCTCTATCTCTCTCTCTCTCTCTCTCGCTCTCTCTCTTTCTCTCTTTTTCTCTTTCTCTCTTTTTCTCTTTCTCTCTTTCTCTCTCTCTCTCTCTCTCTCTCTCTCTCTCTCGCTCTCTCTCTTTCTCTCTTTTTCTCTTTCTCTCTTTTTCTCTTTCTCTCTTTCTCTCTCTCTCTCTCTCTCTCTCTCTCTTTCTCTTTCTCTGCCTCTTTCTTTTTCTCTGCCTCTTTCTTTTTCTCTTTCTCTCTCTCTCTCTATTGTAAGTTCTCTTCTTATATATGTGTGAATTTAGAGAAACAAAAGAGTGATACAAATGTTATCACCATGTCTTTGTTTCATTTCCTGTTATAATCCATTGTTAACTTGAAACTCATGATTTGGTCTGAACAGCCCATCCTGGATCTGAAACCTCCTAGTTCTTGAAAGAATTTTGTATGTTGTGTCTGGGAGTGAGATTTTCCTCTGTAACTTCTTTTATTGTGGGAGGGTTGCTGTTTTCTGATGGTGTTATTTTTGTTGGTGTTGAAGTTTAGCAGTTCTGTCAGTTCTTCACAATTTAGGAGTTTGTTGAAATATTTACCTAGGATTTCTACATTGTTTTTGTTGTGGGCTAGTTTACCATTTTCATTCTTTATTAGTCGGGTTGGGGGTTTGTAGTTTTAGAGATGATTTTTGAAGTTTCTGTAATAATCTCTTGATTGTTTTATTGTATTCTTCTTCTATTGACTTCAGTGTTTCTTTATGTTGTATTTTTATTCTCCTTAGGGTTCAGGTACTTTCTTTTCTTACTTTTACTAGATTTTGGTAGGATATTTCTGATTTTTGGGATTTGTGAGATAGCCATGCCTGATGTCTTTTCTTCACTGTTTCTTCTTGTTTGCTGTTCCACTATTGATGTTTTTTATGATTTTATTAGGGCTAAATCTTTTGTGATTTGTTTAAGGTTGTTGACTGGATCTGCAAATTTATTCACGATTGTTATTTTTTTGGTTGCTTTTTGGTAATTTTAACTCTAGTTGGGTAAGGTCCATTTTTCTTTTAGTTTTAGGGGCTTGGTTTTTTAGCTTTCTTTGGGGAGTAAATTTAATTTTAACTACTTAGAGGTCTGAGCCTGTCTACTCCTCAGAGAACTTTTATGTTGTAGATCTCCTTGTGGTAGTGTTTGGCCTTGAAGACATGGTCTCGTTGCCATTCTCTTTTAGTGTAGAAGGGTTGTTTCCAGGTTTTTGAGGTTTCCTCTTGAAATATGTGGATTTTGACATTAGGTTGTGGTTTCTGCAGAGATTGACAAATCTGTCTGTTTTTCTTTTTGTTTTCTTTTGGGCATACCATTTTCTGATGATATGGTATTTTCTTTCTGTGCCTAGTTGAGCATTGAATTCTCCAATTAATTGTTTAACATGGTTTTTGGGGATGCTATTTATAACATGTTTGTTGTTTTTCAGATAAAGAAGATCCCAGAACTTTTCTATTTCTTTATGGTCTTTTGGAGAGTTATTTTTATTATTAGTGGATGCATGAGCATTTATTATAGTGTAGATTTTTTTAGATGATTTTAGGGTGAGTGTTGAGATTCTTGGAGATTGTGACTTGAATTCTTATGTGGAGTTTGTTATTTTGAGGCTGACTAAAAAGTGTTTCACATTTTGTACCAAACTGGGACACTTCTCATCACTCTCTTTCCAGGTATACCTTTGTAGAGCTTATTCTCTTTAGATTCCATGGCATTCTGGTCGGTGTTTCTTATTTCCTACAGACCTGTGATGAGAATTTTGTGTTGGTCCATTAAGCCAGTTATTATTTTTAGTTTACCAGTCTGCTTGAACGAGTTTACATTGTGTGTGGAAATCTAGGTGATTTGCTTTGGTTTGATTTTGGACTTTGTATTTTTCTTGTTTGTGTGTGTGGTGTTGGTGGGGCATTCCAATGCTTTCCATTGCATGTTATCTTCTAAATGGGAGTCCACCGTATCTGAATGCTGCCTTCTCTACTAAACTCTAGTGTTGCTTGGTTCAGCTGGTGAAGTATTCCGTATAAGATCTTTCATGATTGATTCAAAGGGGTCACCTGTGGTGGGATTAGGTCCTAACGTACAACTCTAGATGGAAACAGTGAGGTGTAATTTGATGATAAATGATTATTGTGAAGTTTTTTTAGATTCAGTTTACTGGAAAAATTTCTCCTATTTGTTTTGGATATATCCAGGTGCACCTTGTGGAGGTTCAATTCTACTTGTTAAAAAGTTATTTTGGAAAAATTTACAAAGTATGATCCTAAACATTATGCCCATATATATACACATTTACCTTTTTATTCTGACTATATCTGGTGGTTATAATATATAATTGTTTTAAATTATTTTATTTGATACAATTAAATTATATATGTATATATATATATATATATATATATATATATATATATATATATATTATATATATTTTTTTATTAGGTTTATATTTATTTATACAATAACAACTGGTTGATGCCCAGTTATAAGTGTTTGTCTTTTCTTTCTTTATGATTAATAAAAAAAAGAGCCTGACATATGCTGCTCAAACTTGAAACCTTCAAGACGAAAAGGAGTTCAGCAGAGTTGTGTAACCTCCGCACATCCCTATATAAAAGTACAGGTATGAAAGCTGTAGTTGTATGTTCTTTTGACAATATAAATTTAACATAATTCATCGGAATCTTTTCTTCAATAAAGCGTTTTCCAGGTTCTGTTCATTAAATTTTTATTTATATTCATTAGATGCTTTAGGAAACTTTATTTCATCTATGCAATTTCATGTAGTAAAATTATGTCTAAAATAAAAAAAATATTTCAAATTCAATTATCTTAATCTTGATATGTGTGATTTTCAGTTAGATGTAACACTGTTGATAGCCTGAATAAAATTCCCAATAATTTTATTGGATGACAAATTTTTTTTGTATGATGAAATTGATTTCATTTGCAGCAAAATCATGCTATACTGTTTTACTTTGAAGCACCTTAATAAAACGTTAAGCTTGTCATCATTATTTAATATTTATTAGGCTTATCTATATTCTTGTCTGAAATATGATATAATCTCTTAGAGCTCCTTCAAAAAAATCATAAGTTTTCAAGATACAAAAATGTGCTAATCATTATTAGACGCCTATATATGTATGAATCGTGTAAACTGATGTTTAAAAATTAATAATGTTAACTTATTTTTGTGTTTGTATTTACAAATGTATATTCTTTGTTAAAAAGAAGATTCACTTATTCATAAAAGTAATGATAACCAATTTTACCAAACCAAACAACAGAACTTTTTTCATGTAATACAACACAATTCTTTGGCTAATGAGAAAGGACTTTAATTTACTAATATTGCCATTTTTAATAAATTTCTGAACAATGTAAAAAATTTTCCCACCAATTTGTTAAAATGCAATTAATAGATTTTTTTTTAATGGAAACAATGTTACTATTATAAATTTTTAAATATTAATTAAAAATTAAGAAACTCCTGAATTTTCTGCATCCCATTCATGTGTACATAAATATGTGCTCAAACTATTTTCATTAATGGCTTCTGAATCATGAACTTTTAACATTTAGTATCTTCAGTTATTTACATTAACATTGTTTCATGTGCGTATATTTTTAAAAATTAATATGGACTTTAATCAGACCAATCTTTTATATTAAATTCTGTATTTTGTGATGCTGCTCAGATCAAGGTTTTACCACAATTTCCTTTGATCTATCCAGAAAAATAATTTTTATCTGAGGTTTAGCATATCTACCCATTTCTCATGTGATCTATGTAAGTATTACTATACCAGTCTTTCTGTTAATTATTACTTTTAAAGTAGTCTATTCATTTTTTAGGCAAATGTTGGTGATGAAATTGATGTTATAAAAGGAGTGAGTCATCTGAACCCAGATTTTCTGAATGTAGCTCGTGTACAAATTATTTCTGTTAAAGCTGATGAAGAAGAAGAAGTGATAAATGTACGGATGAGAAGAACAAAAGTTTTGCAGATAGCAAATTATGAAAATAATCCTTTTAAACTACATGAAAGCAATTAGGATGTATTAACTTTGATCGTCTGCTGAATAAAACATTATTACTTGTCAATACTGTACAGTTTATAAAATGAATTAATAAATTTTTTTTTCAATATAAATAATGTAATGGATTATATAATTTTTAAATGATTGATATTTACTGTTTCTGAGATTTCAAAAATTTTGAGAAGTAAAATGCAAAAAGTACACTATGCTCCACTACCATATTAACATATTATGTTAACATGGTAAATATATATATATATATATAGATCTATAATTTTATTATAGATCTATTACTCTGCTTTTAGTAGTAGTAATGCTTTTAGTGTGTACTCTTTCGCAAATGGTTATTAAAATGCTGAAGATATTGTACTGAAATAATAAAATATTTTATCTTAAATTAACCTTATTAATTCATTTAAAGAACAGAAAACAAATCTACATGTTCTTCATATGAAATGACATTAGATTTTGAATTAGTACCTTTAATTAGTAATCTTTGACGATGAACAAAAAATAACTGACATTAAAGTTATTGTTGCCTTAAACAATTCATGTACATGCTCTCATTCCACCAAGGCAGGTGGTGCGAGAGCTTTCACTCTCAGAAGACAAAGAAGGAAAAAGTCTCCAGCTGGCCTGCCCAACTTGGGATCTTTCTGTGGATGCTGACATCCCTGTTGCGCCTGGTCTTACAGTATTAGGATATTTTTCTTTTCAAAATTTTATTATAATTTTTACTTACCTGGAAAAACTAGCTATTCTAGCTATGTTATGTGATATATAAAAACTGGGTATCAGGTTTTTTCTGCAGATCTTAGACCAAAATCAAAATGTATGACCAAACAGATTTTCTTAAAATTTAGCTCAAATATTTCTATATATCATATCCATTGAAGAGATGGTTGATGCATTGATCAGATTATTTTTTTTTTCAAAATTTGTTAAAATGGTGGGGGAAATGTGAAAAACCAATTTTCGATTTTCTTCAGAGGCATTTTACAAAAAACTAGCAAATTTTTTACCTATATTTCATATATAAATATTGCAACTTTTTTTTTTTAAAATCAACCCCCAAAATATATTTTTATATTACTTGCTCTCTTTGGTTTAGATATTTCACAAAAACATGCTATCAAGTAATGTATAAAAAATAAAGAAATAATTTTTTTTAAGTTTAGATCCTAGATTTAAAATGTAGGAAAGTTTTTCCTAAAAATTTAATCTTATTGAAGGGAGTGTTAGGTTCAGAGAAAATGTTACTTAAGAAAGTTTGTTAAGCACCTATGCGAGAATATTTTTTGAAAAATTTTTAATATTCTTCTCCTGTAAAATTATGTATTTTGTTTTTGGTTCACACTCTTATTTTTATTATTAATAGCTGATTATTAAAGTTATGCAATACTTTGACTGCTTCTTCTTTTTATATATAAACAAAGAGGATGTTTAAAAATTCTATTTCTGGAAAGAAAATCCATGTATATAATTATATTTATTATAAATATATTATTTAATTAAATACAATATAATATAAATTAATATATAGAAGAAAATTCCATATCTGATATGCATAATTTGAACCAGAATGATGTAAGATAGTGGTAGGTAATCCTAATTATATTTTTAATTTAATCTAAAAAATGAGAATATTTTACAATTATATTTATATTTAAACTTTCATACCTTCAAGAAGGAAATACAGGCTGTACCAAATTCTTCCAAAACCATGGGTACACCCTTGCAGGCACAGCTTCAGATTTAGTCTTTGTCATTTAAAAACTATTACAGAATAGATATTGTTTTCAGAATAATAATTCCAGCTTCTGTTTATTTTGCGAAGCCCCCATATCATTATTGTCTCATTCAAAGTTTAAATTAGTCATTCAAAAACTTTATTTTGAGCCACTGTAAAATCTTGAATGGGTATACTACATTACTACATAAGTTTTTCTTTACAGGGATGATATTTAAATCAGCTTCTTTTAATTCTTAGCCCTTAAGAGGTTTGCCCACCAGACTGATGTAGTAGTAAGTCATAGAAAGTTTTTTAGGTTGAAAGTTCTGAGGTCCAAATATACTAGTAAAAGTTAGTTGCTTTTTTACAGATATGTATACTAGACAGTAGATGGTCAGCCTGAGTCTATACAAAACTCATTTACATGTCATATATCATCATCACACTTTTAGGGGGGGGGGGGGTATTGTTCACTAGCTGAACAGGTTGAAACATATTAGGAAAATAATAATAAAATAAGTTTGTAAAAAAAAAAAATGACACATTAAATAAAAAAATTTATTTCTAATAAACATAATTTTCCAATATATTACTTTATTCTACTTTTTAATATAATACTTTTTTAGAATGGTATTACATAATTATCTACTTACTTATATTTATAGGTAAACTAATCAGATTACCTTCTTAAATAGGAATACATTTCTCTTACTAATTATGATATATATTAGTGTTTCACTTCTAATGGTACAAATAGATTTCTTCTACAATTGTTATGTACAAATATACACTATATGTTACTCTTAATTATGTATTAAAATTTCTATAACTTTGTTATTTTATTCATTTTATTGCTATTAATATAAATATCTGTCTGTCCGTCTAAATAGACTATAGTTATAAAAATTATATATATATATTTTTTTTTAATAACAATAAATGATACTTGCGGAAGACAGTTTCCTATTTTTATTAATTTTTTTAGCTCTATATGTATTATAAATTTATTACAATTATTGTTCCTTTCACAATATTAATAGAGAACTGTTATATATTTCAATATCTTTTACAAAGAAAAAACTAACTGTATAAATCTAAAGTGATGTACACTACTAAAAACTGCTTATTATATAATAATTATATAATGAAAGACCTCAAAAGGCAGGATGCAGTTGGATCAGAGAAATAAAAGAAGCTATAAACAGTAATTTGCATTTAACTTCATAAGGGTACTTTATTTTAAAGCATAATTACTATACTACAAACTCGTGGATGTTAAATTTGTAAATTGAAAAGAATGGTTTTGCAGGATAAGTAGCATTAAACAGTATAATCTAACATCAACTAAAATTCTTTTTTCAAGTACTTTCTTCTCAATTAGATCTTTCCTCCCCTCTCTATCTCTCTCACTCTCTCTCTCTCTCTCTCTCTCTCTGTCTCTGTCTCTCTCTCTATCTATCTGTTCCATTGAACATTATATAATTATCAAATTTTCTTAACAATATTGTAAAAATATCAGTTACTATGTCTGTAAAATAAATTTGCTGTCAATATTTCTTTTGAATCATACCTTTTCTCACATGAGGGTCTGTTTTGTGTTATTGGTTTTTATGATCCAATTTATGTCTCTTAAAAAATCCCTTAATATTAATGTTGAAGTATTTACTAATACTAATATAAATCTAATAATATTATCTAATATAAATCTAAAATAAATAAAAATCTAATATAAATTATGAATGAAAATTTATTTCTTATTTTTAAAATGCACTGCCCTTATTAGTATATGATAAATAACTTTGAAGGTATAAAAATGATTACTGATAAAACATAAGTTCTATGCACCGATTTTATTTAGATAAAGGATCATTACTTAATATGACATACTAAGTAATATATATTATAGTATTATATATATATATATATATATATATATATATATATATATATATATATATATATATTATATAATTTTGACATAGCTAACTTAAATAAACACTAAACTCATTCAGAAAATCTTTAATGTTGCTTTATCATATCAAATTATCATAAACAGAATTTTATGAGGAATAGATTATTTAAAATTTATTTTTATAAACTAGTTGTTTAATTTTAGTATATGTGTACTGTTTTTTAACATGATTTATGTTAGCAAGTAGCTAAATAAATGAGCACTGCTTAAAATTTTTAACTATTTAAGTGTTTTGTATTTTGTGACTGTAATTTTAAAAAAGCCAAATTTAAAAATCAAGACTTTTCTGCACATAATACTACACTGCATTTGAATGCTACTTGATTTTGTGGGAAACAGCTATGTTGTATTAGTATGCTCTTTGAATAAGTAATATGAAGAGAATGTTATTTACTTTGCTGAATGAAAACTACTGTGCACTGTAGAGTGTCACTCATTCTGAGAATGCCACTCAAGAATGGAACTCATTTTAGTATTTTTCTATATTATTATAAGCAGAATGTCTAAAAAACAGTTTTCTATTGAAGAAAAGTATTTTTGCACTTATAGAAACAAGAATCTACTACTAAAAAAGTTCACAAAATCAAAAAGCTAGATGAAAATTAAATAAAAAAATTTCTATTAATGTGGTTTAAAATAATCACCATAGTTCTAGAGCTCTCCTAAAAATGTTGCTCTCCTAAACAAAAAATGTTGTGAACTGTTCACCTGCTTAGGTTCAAAATTTTTTAAACATCATGACATTGTGTGCGGGATTATGGTCTGTATACATATGTATGTTATAGTTATATGGTATGGTATAATTATGGTATGTTTATATATTGTGTGAAATTTGAAGATAAACATTGTACTGGATAAAAATTTCTATGTCGTCTATATTATGTTTTCATATCATAACTAAAATTAAAAATTAATTTATATGAAAATAAAAAAAATCTTTTAAAAAGAACCAGATGTTTGTTCTCTTGTCATAACAGATTCTAAATACTTGGAAAAAAAATCAAATTTCTGTTTAAAATATCAATGAAAACCAGCATAGTATAAAAGTGTGGTGGTAGTCAATATGCTTATTATTGTATACATTTGTAAACAAAAAACACTATTATGAAATCAAAGATGAAACAAGTATGTGTAGGATGAGATATCTTGTCTATTTACTGTTCACTTAAATATAAAAGACTGATTATTAATTAAAATGTCAACAATGAAGCAAATACATGTAGAATAATGATGTTTCTTTTTGGTGGAGCCAAAAATAAATGTCCAAAATAACCTAAAAATACAGACCCTTAAAAAAAATCTTAAATCCTTATTTGATATTACAATGTTGTTATTTTAGTTGATTTAAATTAATTTCTCAAACTAATGTAAGTTATTTTTAACAAAAAATATTATCTTTCTGTAGGTTTTTTCATATGAATTATTTTAAAACAATATTTATTTTAATGCAATGTTGCTAGTGATCAAAGCATAAACTATTTCTATAGAGAAAATACAGTTTTTAGTGTTCTATAGATTTTTATTCAGTTAATTCTACTGATTCAGTTAACTGAATTACAATGCAGTTTCTAATCCATCATAAATTAATTACTGCACAATTCCTTTATGTATATATCTTTTAAAACATTTTTGAATATGAACTTCTTTCTGTTGTTTCACATAAGCAATTTAAGAACCAAACATTTAATAAACTGAATGAATATTTGAAACATTTTGTTATGCTACAATTATAAAAGAAATACTGTCTAAATGACTGGAGTACATGCAATAATAATAATAATAATAATAATAATAATAATAATAATAACAATATTATCTAGTATAATGAAACATTTATTTTATAATAACAATATACTTTATTGTGCAAGTGATGTAAAAGTAAACATTACAGACATTAGTTTGTTTTCCACTTATGATTTTTGTATACATTAAAAAAAAAAACAAAACAAAAACTGTCTCAGGAAAGATGATCAATAGTTTTTCTGTTATGAATACACAATACACAATACTCGGACAATAAATTACAAGTATGTTTAATGAACAGTTGCACTGTTCATTAAACTGTTCATTAATTTTACATGACTAATTTTTATATTTTAACTTCATATTTTACTTTAGTAGATAAAATTCTTATACAAAATGGTATGTATTGACTTTGGTTTATGTTGTATTAAGTAATATTATTTCATCATTATTTATAGTAATTCTTTTCATCTTATACTGGAACATAATTCTTCATCACTGTTGTCTCCACAGTCATCCTTCCCATCACAGATGTTAGTCTTATGGATGCATCTGTTATTTCTGAGATAATAAACAATAAAATTTTCTTTATGAAAACAAAAATTATAATAAAATTGTATTAAAAATATTTTCTTTCATACACTAGTTCAATTATTTATATTTTCTCATAATTTTTTATTTTTTCTTTTGTATAAAATGGAATACTGTAAAAATTGTTATCTAGGTGCTTGTATTTGAACTTGAAAAAATGCTACTGTAAGAGTTTTTAACTGTGTACAGAAAAAGCAAGAATGGGGGATTCAACAAATTTTGGCAGTTGGCAATCTGAGTTAAAGAAAATTAAAATGTTTGCTTGTTGATGATGATGATGATTGCTTGATAATGTTTCACAGAATGAATCTGAGCTAAAAGTAATGAATATAATTACTTTATTATGATAACATAATTTGAAATATAAGTACAATTAATTACATTGTACACAGTTAAGATATTATTACATTATGTATATGTAATAATATTGATATGTCTGCTGGACAAATATCCAAGGCTTAGCTGTAAAAGACAGAACAATTGCATTATACTAATCTTTACCCTTTTAGCAACCATGTGTTTTGTAAGTGTAATTATTTGTAATAAAGTAAAAATATTTAGACAAATTTTTTTTTAAATATATATTTTAATAGTTATCAAAATCATTTATTTTAAAACTTATTGTTATAAAAGGAATTAGTAAATTAGTACAAAAGTATAATTCATTTATAAACAGTGACAATATGTAAAACCAATGACTACTTTATTTATTTATTTAGCATATGGCCCAAGACAACACCAATTACAGTAAAAATTTACAAACAAACATCTAACAAATTAATATAAGCTACTGATTCTTGAGTCGCAATCAGGAATTCTTTAGGAGTCCCTTCATAAACTGTCCTAGGGCAAACTTCTGTGATGTGTTTAACAGTTTGATTTTCACCACACTCGCAAAGGGGTGTTGGTATTTTACCCCATTTATACAGGAGATGAGTTCGTATTCTGTTTAGCGTTGACCATGTCTTTGTGGCAAGTCAAAACCCCCGACAGCTTTTGAGTAATATATGGGATTTGGTTATTCTGCTTTGTGGTCCATTCTTGATGCCAAGCATCAGTTAGGTGAAATCCTTCCTCTGTGGCAGCAATTGCTGTTTTTGATAGGTGGCTTTCTAGATTGAAGGCGACCATGATTGGTATCCTCACTATCCTCATGTATTGGTAGGTTTTGATTGTCCATAATCTTCTTGTACTCTCTTATAAGAGCGTTCATACAGCACAGGTTTGGGGGTGGTATGCTGCTCAATACTAGGAACCGTTCCACAGGAATAGACCTGATAACCCTGGCAATCATTCATGTAGTGTTAAGTTGAGCATCAATTTTATGGGCTGTTAAGCCACACTGATGCACAATATTCTGCAGCTGAGAAAACGAGGTTCAGAGAATGTGTGTGCAAAGTGGAAGCTGATGCTCCCCACGTTGTTCCACAGAGTATATAATGTTGTTTCTCACTTTCAATTTCTCTGCAGTTTTCATTAGGTGCTCCTTAAATGAAAGCGTTCTATCAAGTGTCACGCCTAGGCATTTTGGTGTCTTTTTGTGAAAGAAAAAATAGAATTTTAAGCTCCCTATTAACAAACTTGTTACGTAGATGGAAGCATGACACCTTTGTTTTACTACCATTTGGTTGGAGGCTCCACCTTCAGAAGTACCTTCCCAGTTTCTCTAGTGACAGTTTCTGTCAACAGGACCTCCTCCAGCTCTTTAAATGATCATCTACATTTTGTTATTAGCACCCAATCATCAGCGTAGCCATGCTTTTTAGATCTTGTTTCTGGCATGTCTGCAACATAGAGGCTGAAAAGGAGAGGTGCAAGTACCGACTCTTCTGGCAGGCTATTCTTTTCCTTGGTGAGCTTATATCAGATCACATGATAACTTGTAACATTTTGTCGTTCAACCTGTTATTAAGGAGGCGAGCTGTTAGTTTGCATGGGATTACACAGAAGATCTTACAAATCATGCCTTCTCTCCAGGCAGTATTGTAAGCGGCTGGCTGATAAATCAATGAATGCAGCAGAGATTTTAAGATTTCTTTGGAACCCCGTTTCAGTGTACATTGTGAGCGAGAAAACTTGGTCGGTGCAACTTCGTTTTGGCCTAAAGCCTGCTTGTTCAATCGGTATAACATCAAATATTCTCCGACAGATTCTGTTGTAGATAAGCCATTCTAGTAATTTATATGTCACTGATAGCAATGCTATAGGTCTGTAGCTCTTAGTTAATAAGATTGCTGGTTTTAAAATAAAATGGCTACTACCTTCAATTGCTTGAACTCTCTGGGTACACTACCGGTCTGTATTATATCAGTGAAGTATTGTTATCAGTGAAGAATCTGGCCACCCAAATTTTTGCATATTTTCCGCAGTTTAATTAATTCTGGATTGATACCATCGAATCCTGGAGCGACATCTTTGAGCATCGACTCAATCTCTTCAAGTATAAAAGGGTGAACATACTCAGTCTCTCTTCCCTCTCTCCTCAAGACATTTGCTTTTTGTCTCTGAATAGGAGCTCCAATTCCTAATTTTCTTAGAGTCCCCGAACGACTCAAGGTCTGAAAGTTCAGGCTTCCCATCGTTTCTGACCATATCTGTTGTCTTGCAGCATCGAGGCTATGTAGAAGCTCATCTGCCACCTCTTGATCGCTCGTCTCAAGACAAGTATCTATTTATAGATATTTTATTATTTAGACATCTTTATTACTTATAATTATGACTATCCACTACATCATGAAGAAATGAATTTAGTTTCATTTTTAGTGTGTCCTGGAATGATACTCAGGCTAAGTTACATAGTTACCCAATAAATATTTAGATATTTTTTTTACATTTTATAGTTTTTGTAAATTGTTTTACAAATTTTAAAAATTTTGTGATATAAGTAGAGAACAGAATCAAAAGATCTTACTTAGGTCAACCATCATTGTTAACCATAAAAGTTCTTGAGGATGTGAATGAGTGTCTAATTGATCTCACAGAAAATCCCTAAAAAAAGTTTGCTCACAGACTGAACTGTCTATATGGTGCTTACTTCCTACTTTTTTATCAGCACTTTAGATATTGTATTGTTAAAGGGAATTAAACAAGAATGACTATTTCAGCACGATGATGCTACCTGACATATTACTAATGAAATGACAATAATATTGTCACTTAAAAGATTTATGGTTTTCAACATCTTCAAATTTTTTGAGCACAGTTTTTCACAATATTCTCATACGCCTGAAATAAAACCATCACTAAAAATGAATTTCAAATATAAATGACCAAAGATTATAAAAATAGCGTCAAATGTGAAATGAGTAAGAGTCTACAACCAGATTAGTGAAAATTATTTTCTATCTATTGTGAAATAAAAGCAAATTATGCTCCCACTTTTTGTAATTTGAATCTCATGTTGCCAAAAAATTATATAAAATAGTATACTTTTTTGTAATTTTTTTTATTTATTTTTTTTGAGGAAATAAAATTATAAAAACTATTATTTTTTACCTGCACTTCCATTCATGAGTTTTACAATTTCCTCCACATCCAAGAGGTTCGTCAGAATGATCAATACAATCTGGAAAACCATCACAAAACTGGTGACTAGGTATACATTGACTGTCATTGCATGTGAACTGACCGCTACCAAAACAATCTGGAAATGAAAGTACATCTATTTTAGAAAAGTTTATAAAATTAGTTGTAGCAAATGTAGTTTATTCATGTATAAAATATACTATACTGTTACTGGTCAAGTATCATAAGGCTAGCCGCACAATCATGATTTTTACTTATGCAACGTTAACTTGGACAAATGATGCCTATAGATATATATAAGTCAAATGCACACTGTTTGATGTCTAACTGATTTAAATTTTTAGTCATGGAGCAGTTCAGCCTGTACATAACATTTACAACTTAACAACTGCCTACAGGTTTAAACATGTTTACAGGCTATTACCAGTTATTAGGTTATTATATATACATTGTACACTGCAATTATGTGTCAAACATTTCCTACTCAGGACTGATAATTTTAATGAAAAATTAATTTCATGTATCCAGATGTAGACTTTTATTGTATGATAAAAATTTAAAAATATTACTGTGATCAACATTGAAAACAAAAACTGTAGAATGAAATTTGCACCAAATTTGAATCAATTAACTGCAAAGAAAAGGAAATAGATCATGATATGTGTGTGTGTGTGTGTGTGTGTGTATATATATATAAGGTTCCCTTGGGAAGCCACACAATGCTTCAAATGGTTTTCCCACTCTTCATAGCAGTGTTGGAACACAGAAACAGGAATATCCTTCAGATGGTCGATTACAATTTTTTTATGTTTTCTGCTGTTCCAAAATGGTGTCCTTTTCAGTGTTTTTTTTTAAAGTTGAGTACAGGAAAATGTCACAGGGACTCAAGTCAGGTGAATAAGGTGGTTGAGGAACTACAGGATTGTTTTTTTTTGCTAAAAACTCAAGTGCAATGTGACAAGCTGCATTTTTTTGAAGCAGCATGCATTTAGTTATCTTTGATGGCTGGTCTCACTCTGGCAACACTTTTCCGCAGTCTTTCAAGAATCTCTCAGTGAACATATTGATTTACAGTCTGTCCTGTAGGCAAAAACTCCTTATGGACAATGCCATTACTATTTAAGAAACAAATTAGCATGGTTTTGATTTGGTCATTTTTGCTTTTTTGGGATGTGGTGAGTTTGAAGTGTGGTACACTACTTGCTCTGGCATTTTGTTTCTGGGTTGTACTCAAATATCAAAAATTCATCACCAGTAATAACATTTATAGAAAATCAGGTTCAGTTTCAATTCACCATAGAAGATCGCAGCACACTTTCACCCTGTTGTTTTTCTGTTCAACTGTGAGGTTTTTTGGGACCAATTTTGCACAAACTTTTTTCATGTCAAATTCATTTATCAAAATTTGATGGAGTGTGGTATAGTTCAAATTCAATTATTCTGCAATTATTTTGACATTTAATCGCTGGTCGTACCATTAAGTCTCTGATTCGTTCAACATTGTCACTTTTTGATGTTAATGGTCTGCCAGGGTATCAAAAATTATAAATATCAAAAATTCATCACCAGTAATAACATTTATAGAAAATCAGGTTCAGTTTCAATTCACCATAGAAGATCGCAGCACACTTTCACCCTGTTGTTTTTCTGTTCAACTGTGAGGTTTTTTGGGACCAATTTTGCACAAACTTTTTTCATGTCAAATTCATTTATCAAAATTTGATGGAGTGTGGTATAGTTCAAATTCAATTATTCTGCAATTATTTTGACATTTAATCGCTGGTCGTACCATTAAGTCTCTGATTCTTTCAACATTGTCACTTTTTGATGTTAATGGTCTGCCAGGGTGTGGATCGTCTGCAACTGATTCCTGGCCATCTGAAAATGCTTTAAACCACCTAAAAACTTGGGCTTGTGACAGAGCGTCATCTCCATATGCCTTTATCAATTCTGAAAAAGTTTCAGTAGCATTCTCACAGAGTTTAACACAAAACTTGGCAATACATGATAGCTACAATCCCCCTCTACAAAGCTGCAATAATGCGTTGAAATCAGTATACTGGTTTGTTTTCAATAGCAGTTAAAATTGAGTCTAGTACAGCCAATATGTCAACACAGTTAAAACAGTTTGCAGTGATTGAATTTTTAATAGTAGAAAATGTGAATCCTATGAATATTTTTTGTCATTTAAAAGCAGTTTATGGTAGTGAAACTGTTGACAGGAGTACTACAAATAGGTAGGCATTGAAATTTCGCTAATGTGAAGCTAGTAAAGAGACAATTGAGAATGCACTTCGCAGCAGATGACCAGTTTCTGTGACTGATTTCATCATCTCAAGCAAGATCTCAAAGGTAATCATTACACCACCGATGATGACGTGAAGGAAGCTGTGGCTACTTGAATCTGAGAAAGACTGCCAGAATTTTTCAGCGACAGAATGCAAAAACTTGTCACACATTGGGAAAAGAGTATCAGTGAAAAGAGTATCATTTAGTAAAGAGTATCAGTGTAAATGGGGATTATATTGAACAATAAATACTGCATTTTGTAGGTAACATATTGTATTTTTATTCATTTATTTCATTTTAATATCTCTGTTCATTCCCATGTTACGCATAAATATGCAAAATTATCAGCCAAGCCTCGTATATATGGTAGATAATTTATTGAAAAAGGAAATTTATTTCAAATGATAGTTTTAACAATATATTTTTTACAGTTATGTAGTAACATATAGTCATTTTGTATTTGACATGGATTATGTTGCGTTTATTGGTGGGATTATTTCATGGCTAATTGACTTTTAAGTATTAATTTGTATATCAAAATAGTTTACCTCATTATTACCAATTTTTTTAAATATTTTTAATACTGTAACAATATTTATTCTAAAGTAATTACCAAACATCTATTGACAGTCCCATAACTCATATTGTATCTCATAAAATTGTTCTTTGTTAATCATAATGTATCTTATAAATATATTCTTTTTTAAATGGGTACCTGCTATTAATGGATGAACCCACAAATTCTTGAGTTTTCCTTCGGTTATATTTCAAGGGTGCACACCACACGAGACAACTGAAATGTAATTCACACTGGTACAGGAGAACAAAATGTTGTGCGAAGCAACAGGTGCTACCATCTTGTACTTTTGCTCTTCTGCTATTAACTTTCTAAAACTTGCTGACCCACTCTCATTACTTATCAAGTGTCATTGTTACGGAGTTAAGTATGCCTGCTATGTCAATGTGTTTAGTACATTAAGCAGTGATTCAGTTCTTAATAGTAAAAATAGATCTACACTAATGACATTGTTGTTTAAAATCTGTTTATGGTGAGAAATTGTTCATTGAAATTTGGCACTCTGCCATCTTCACTTTTTTCAGCAATTAAAAAGATATTCATTTCATCAAGGATGATGAACTGAAGGACACAATGAAGTCATGAACTCAAGGAAAGACTACCAGCATTCTTCATTGATGGAATTAGAAAACAGATACACAGTTGGGAAAAATTGTAGCTTTAAGTAGTGATATAAGAAAAATAAATGTAAGATTTTGTAGCAAATAAAATGTACTTTTAAACCATATTTATTTCATTTGAATATCTTTTTTCATTTATGTGTTATTATGAGTAGTCATATGAACAATACATACACATTTTTCCACCCCTCACAAGTATATATGTATTTTCACATATTTATATTTTATATACACACAATTTTTATAGAATACATAATGTGTACTGAAAATTTTACTAGTAGATTAAAAAAATGTAACACCCAGGCATAATATTAATATACCAAATATGTCTGTTATTTAAAATAAATCTTACAAAGTAATCTGTGTAATATGTTTTTTTAAGGATGTTAACATTAAAAAGTAATACTCCTTCAAAAAAAGTGGTTTTTTTGTCCATTGTTAATAGTTTATTTACTATTAATTTGTTCACTGTAAGGCTAACTTGATTTCAAAAGTTATATTAGAAGAAACATTGTAAATAATGGACTTCTATTTCAATGAACATACACTATAATTTATCATTTCCTAACAATTTTTCTCAGATTTCCCTTCTTTGATGGCATGTTAATATTCTTCAACTAGTTCAGGGTGTGAAGATTTCTCTATGGATATATGTTTAAGTAGTCTCACAAAAAATGTTTCAACTGGTAAACACAATTCTAGGTCACCTTAATCATGTAGAAATGTTTTATACATGATAAGCGACTGTCCACATGGAAGCAGCAGTTAGGTTCACCCTCTTGCAGCAATATACTAAATTACTGAATAATTCTTTTCTAGGTTTTAGCATTTAGTATGGTTTCAAAAAATTGGATCTGATTATTTGCAAACATACAGCCATTTTTTTCGCAAACATACATCAATTTTCTACCAGTTAGAACTTTCATTATTTAAATCACATAGCTATCATTTTCATGTGCATATTTAATATGTGCTAATTTATAAAAAAAAACAAGCGTTTCTTCATTTATTTTATGAAATGCCTCATCCTCTTCATATAAAGATATAGCAGCTTCATGTGTTTAAAAGGAAATTAAGCTATAATCATTATACTTCATGTTTAGTTTATAAAGCAGAATTATTCATTAAGCATTAAAATATTAAATTATTTATGGATTATTAACTCTTAATATTTATTAATATTAAAGAGATTTTTATTCTGCTAACTTAAAAGTAGACCAGTTAAGACACTTACCTTTTGTACAGTTAAATTCATCAGAGGCATCCCAACAGTCAACAACCCCGTCACATCTTTTATTATTTGGCAAACAAGATAACCAGTTACCGCAATGGAAATGAGTTTTAAGATCACATTCTAAAAAGAAAGAAAGAAAGGATTTAACATAGATACAAATTGGGATGAAAATAATGCATATAAAGTATTTACAATATTGAAACTAGAGAGAATAATTGAGAGCAAGTCATAAAGATACTGGAAGCATTCAAGCATAAAAGATGCTGGAATGTGATCAATCTATTTATTTTTACTTACATTATTGAAAAAATTTCCTCTAATATGTTTAAAATTCATTTTTAATAAATGCTGTCTAAAAATTATGCAAAAAAACAGCTATCGATGAAAAGTTTAGTAAGACTTTCCCGAATGACATTAAATTATATATTACACATTATGTTAATCATAATTTATAGTGTTATGCGATGCTGGTTAAAATGCTACACATTTTTATAATTTAAAATTTAAAAAACTGCTGGTGGGCAAGTGAGTTTGTTAGAGTTTTAATAAATTTCTATGGGGTCCTGCATATGCTACATTAATATAATTTTTTATCTACGTTTTGGCGGGTTTGTGGGATTTTTTTTTATTATTAAAAAGTTAGTTTTTCTGCCATTTTGGGAGTCTTACACTTGATCTAGAAAATTGATATTTATATATTTTATGCATTTTAGTAAACCTTACAGTAGTAGGTTTAAACAAACATGATTGCTAACATCGTTATTGTGTAATGATTATTACAAAATTTTAATTTTGGTGACCATTTTGAGGGAACCCAACAGCCAAAACAATGCTTAATCAGAATTCAAAATTAAAATCTGAGACAAAAAATGTTCACATACATACTGAATTCAATAACGAAGTGTTATAGTGTTGACATAGTCTTTCAATAAACGATCTGTGAATATGGATACAACTGTTAGTTATATTTAAAAAGCCTATATATATATATTTTTTTTTTCTAAAATATAAACGTAGTAAGTACATTTACAACTATGTATTTTTGTTTTAAGTAAAATGTTTTCCATTCTGAAGTAAACACCCTTTACATGATGACAAAAATCACAACATAGCACTGCCCTTAGTTCTTCGTATTGACAAGATTTCTACCCGAAATTTTTGATGCAGCTAACCCCTGACTTGAATAAACATTATGTAATTTTTCAAATATTTCCTTAGAAATAAGTGTACAGACAGATCATGAGATCTTGTGACATAGCATGTTACTACTATACGAAATGAGTCTATTGAGAAAAAGTAACTGTAGGTGTCCATTGAACCTTTTGAAATGGGTGTGGTAGTAATGTCTCGTTGCAACAGGTTCATATGAGGGTAAAATGCTAACTGATCAGCAAAAACTATTTTAATCATGTGCACTTATCAGTCTCAATTGACTGTTACTGCTCTTCCTTTCACATCATCAAAGAAAAATGTGCTTTTTATACCATTTGATGTTACAGTACATCACTCACTCTTTCACTATGAGTGGTTATTTGTTCATGGAATTTTTTAAAATCTTTATTCAACCAATATAAATAATTTTGTTTATTTATAAAACCATTTAAATGAAACTGTGCTTCATCAGACATCTATAAGTGATTTGTAATCTCTTCATCTTTGCTTAACCCAATAATAATTCCTAATCAAACTTTACCTGATTTTCAGTGTTATAAGGTGTTAATAATGATTTCAGTTTTAAAGAGGTGTAAGTATAAATCTTAGTGCAAGATCCTTCATACACTAGTTGCAGAAATGTTTGCATAATTCTACAACAGTAGTCCAAATTTATATGCCATTCTTTTCGGCTAAAGACTGCTCAATTCTTTCCTTTCACTTCTGAAGTGAAAAAAAGTATGAAAAAACAGATGTTAATTCAATATCAATAGGAGACTGCAATACTGTAGCAGGAGGACAAGAAAGAAAATGAGTAAAGATTTATTTTGTAGATGAAAGAAATGAAGTAGGATATAGGTTTTACAGCTTGTAGCTTTACAAATTTTTCACTTTTTAGTAAAGTGAGGCTTTTAAAAATAATAAAAAAAGAAGCAGGTGAGTAAGACTAGGAGATAGAGAAAGATATCAGATAGATTGTGTAATGGTAAGGATGAAAAGTTAAAATGTGAACAAATTAGAAGAAACCTAAAAGTTTTTACAAGAAAAAAAAAATCATTTGAAAATAGATGGATTTCAGTTACAAAATAATTAAAGCAAGATAAGAGAAAAGTTAGTAGACAAAAGTAAGAATGCAGAGAAATATACTGAAACTGATGAATACAATTATAAAAAAAGCAAAATGAATAAAGCAGAAAATTTTAACAACAAACAAGAAACTAAATTATTAAAGATGCAAAACTGGTTGAAGCAGTAGTATATTGACAGAGAAAAGTATGATTATTGAAAGGGAGATATAACAGAAAGTTTGAGAAAACTTTGGGGGTAATGAAGGCAAAATGTATTACTATCAGAGATGTAGATGGAGAACCTTTTTAATGTCAAAAGAAAGAGCTAATATAATGGCAGGAATAAGTATAAGGGCTATATGAAGGAGAGAAATCTGGTGAATTATTAGAGGAGGTAAAAGAAATTGATGATTTTAGGGGAGAGTCAACAATATGACCTGAATATGAGAATACAAGCAATCTGAGAGAAGGACGACTAATTAAGCTTTATGCATTTATATACAAAAATTTATGAGACTGAAGAAAAAGAGTCTAGTAGTAGCATTTGTGTCAAAGAAAAACAACAAATAAATATATGTGGAATTATTGAACAAATAGTTTATCTTGTGCATTGTAAATACTCATAGGATGATTTATAAGCTGATGTAACATTTGGTAGTAGGTGTTATTTATTGTTTGTATAAGAATTTGATGTCATTAAATATCAGTATTTACTGATATTTAATTGTTAATATTATTTTTAAGTTGTTTAAAAAAAAAAATCAGAGGATGATCTGTCCCTATTGCTTCTAAACATATAAAAGAGGAACTGGAGGAATTGAAGGATAAATTCAAAAGTGGGAGAAAACTATAAGAGAAGAAAAATAGGGATGTTAAGAGAGCTGGTGATGACATTATTCATTGTGTTTTTGGTAGAAGTCTATAGTGAATTAGAAAAAATGCTGAATGGTATATATGGATCTGCTTTTTTTTGTGGTGAAAAACATTTTTACGTTATTATCCACAAAACAAAAATATAAAATCGAATAAAATAAAAATAAAAACATGCACTAGAAATTTAAAAACAAAATTAAAACTTAATATAAATGAAATACAGAAACAAAATATAAAAGTTAAACACAAAACATACAACTACTGTCACAGCTAACATGATGCAAAATTTAATTATAACCACTATCACAGATAAGAACTTATCTACTGTCACAGATAACTAAAATAAAAATAAAATAAATTTAACAAAGTCAGAGTAGTTTAAAAGGCTTCTTCTCAGATAACAGAAAAAATAAAAATTTTAAATGAATCCCTTACAGCAAAAAATAAAATAAAAAAATAAAACTATTAAAAAGTATCTAAAATATGAACACTTCAAAGAAATAAAAATACCTGGCCCAAAATTTCTTCCAATTTTGCCCAAAACAAATGTTCCTGAGCAATTTAAATTTGCTACGCAAGGTGGCATAACACATGCAATCCACAAAAATGTGGCGCACAATCAAGCAGAAATTGCGTTTTATGCATACTAGTGCATTGGATGGATGTGTCGCTTGGAGAGAAATTTAGTTTGAAAATAAATAATGAAATGTGATAGAAAGAAGAAATTGAGGATTTACATATTAAAATAAGAGGAATATCTTATAACGAAAATGATGAAAATTTTGTCATTTAGTTAGTAATTTACAAAGGCTGGACAAAGTAATAATGAAAACTGGAATAAATATGATGATTTCAGGTATTTCTCAAAAAAATTTCTGTTTTCTCAAAAATAAAAATCAAATAGAGATCAAAGAATTTGGAAGAAATTTTTGAAAATATTTGTGTGAAATGCAGTATATGTTTTGAACAACAGTAGCTGAGAAAAGGGAAAAAGAAAAGAATAAAAATATTTGAAACGCAGTGTTACAGAAAATTGTTAAAAGTTTGGTAATTTGAAAGTAACTGAAAGTACTGTATTTGCTGGAAAACCTGGTGGTTGAAGAAGGAGAGAAAGCATGGTTGGATGATGAGAGTGAGGAAACAGAGGAGAGTTGATAAAAGTTGGAATGTTTGGAAAAATATAGAGAGAAGTCATAGTCTTCCATGGACCGTACCGCTGACCAGTAAGTAAATTATTAATTGATTTTTTCTGCCACATCCTTTTGATTGATCTGAAATGAAATCTTTGAAAATTTTCAAATATTGGTGTGTGGTAATTTAATGTGTGTGTACTAATTTAAGAATTTGAACAATCTTGTACATAGTTGATTTCTATACAAAAGTTAATTTAAATCACATAGGTACACCAACTCTATTTCTGGAAAACTCAAAAATTTTAACACAGTCATTCAGGAGTTGTCAGTTATGTGTGTTAAGGGAAAACTGATAGAAAAGAGAAACTGATAATTTACCTCTTCTTTGAAGTCTTAGAAAGTACGATTATGATTTTTTTTTTTTTTAGTTCGTTTCATGTTACAAACTTGTTATAATATGTTATAAACTCATTATAAACTGTAAAAGTATGGAATTATATTATATACTGAATCTCACATTGAGTTTTTAAACATAATTTACTATTAAAGCCATGACTGAAGAGTCAAGGAAATAACTGAAAAAGTGTTCTGCAGTTTTTATATTTACAAAAACTAAGTTCGTAACTGTAAAAAAAAAATACATGAAGAGCATACAGTAATTTGAAAATTAGGAGTAATATTATTGATAAAATTATAAATTGATTTACCACAATCAAATTCATCTGTATTATCATAACAATTAAAATATCCATCACATCGTTTAGACAATGGTATACACAGCCTATTACTGCATTGCCATTCATCTTCAAGACACTGAGAGTCATCAACACACCTATAAACAAAAATTTCTGGTCAAAGATCATTTTACATTAATCTTTTAATTTCTAATTATTATAAATAGGTAGAAAAAGTATATCTGATTGAAAATTACTAATAAAAACTTCAGCCATGTTTTGCCACCAATGATTATAAAAGTGACAAAGAACATTTTAATTTCATAATTTTTTTTAAATTTAAATATTCATTAAAAATGTATAATTTTGAATAAATTTTAAGTTTTAAAAAATGAAGCTTATTTTTTTTTTATTGCTATGTAGTTGAGCTTTACTTAAAATACGTACCGCAGTTAACACACCTATGTACACACAAACTACCTTAGTACTGCAGTTTTCACCATGATGGTTTCTTGTTCAGTAGATCCTCCATTTAGTTTTAAAGAAGGATTTTGGCAATTTTTATTTGCAAAATTGCCAAATCATGTCTGATGCCTTTATGTTGTATCTAAACACTGTTTAGATCTGTCTTATTATAATATCAGTCTGTAAACACTTTGGCATCCCTGATTATTTACCATCACAATGATAAGTAAATAATGGTATGCTCTTGCAATTAGGGCAGTGAGCATCCTTTAAATGTAAATATAGATCTGCTTGCTGCAGATCTATAAACTGATCTTTAAAATATAATTTCTTCTGATGAAGATATTCCTGATTTTTCCTTCATTATCCCAATTTCACTCCTATAAGTAAATGTTGGTATTCCATGTTTTCTAAGATATTATTTTACAACACCATTTGTCAACAAGATGGAATGGAGTACCTGTTGTATAATGAATTTCTTTAAATTGTATTACAGAAAGATTTCAATGTTCAGGTCTGTATTAACAGACTAATGATAAACCCGATGTACTTTTTAAAAACAAAGACAATAATGGATTTATGTTAAATAATTGACAAAATATAAATATTTAATTTTATATCTTAAATAACTGTATGTTGATTACATTTTCACGCCTTACTTCAGAATAGTAGTTCAGTAATAGTACATTACCTATAAATATCCTTTTGTAATCTTTGACAAATCTCTGTATTAATTTTACAATGTCCACCACAACCAGTTGGATCTGTAGGATCTACAATTGGTAAACAGTATGGAACCGGATCATCTTTCAAAGCTACACAAACTTCTTGTTCAACACATAATCCGCATTGCCTTTTTTCATCTAAAAATCAGATCATTAAGTTATTTTACATTGTTATTAACTATTATTTATCAGTTAACATAATAAATATCTTACTTATATAGCGGTTTATAGCCTAAATTTTCTTTGCCACACAACTAAAATTTAAAAACAAGTAAAAAGAAATATATTTGCTTCTTCAACTGATAAAACTATACTTCCAAAAAAATTTTATACTCTCCCCTTTATAGCAACGCTGTTACAGCAGCAATAAAGCTATAGCCAGGAAAATAAAAATATATTGTAAAAATCTTGACAAAAAGGCAAAAATTGAGAGTTGTTAGATTTGAGGATAAGGGAATAAAAGCTCCTCCCTCCAGAAATTATGTTAGTTTTAGAATTTTACTTCTAATGTGCTTACTACCTTATGTATTATTTGTAAAGTGTATACTGTAATTTTTAAATCTAACATCCAATCCATTACAATAAAGCAATATAACTATAAAGAAATTGGTGTTTTTAGTAGATTTCTTTTTATGGTTCCTAAGCCTTCACCAATGTGCATGGCTAGTAGTGCCTTATTTATGTATTGATTAGCAAAGAGCCTTAAGCTGTGTGCTAAAAGCCTAATCCCAACAGTCATTACCATCATCATCAGCAAGCAGCAACATGTTACCAAAACAGTCAGTGACTAATAATGTATTCTTATTATAGCAAGAACTGAAAAAAGGAATGAGTTCAGTAAAAAAATGCAACTAGTCTTTATTGATTTCCAGAAATAATTTAACAGTGTTTCTCACAATAAATTGTGGTAGAAGGTATGATGAAAAAGGCAAAAATTATTAATAAGTATAAGAAATGGATATAGTCTCCATCTAACTTTATTTAGTAACTTATATAGATAAGCTCATAAGGTTATGGAAATACATAGTTTGAAGATTTGGTAGATGGCTTTTATCTTAATACTCTTTTATATGCTGACAACCCTAGTGATGATTCAGTAAAGAGAGAATGACCAGCAAAGATCAGTTGCTTGTCTTAAGGAAACTAGTAAGATATTTTAATATGAAAGTGTTAATTTCAAAAATAGAGAAGTGATAGGCATTCGTGGGGAAATATGCAGACAAAATTTTAAAATTGAGCCCCTCTTTTTATAATAATCAAAATCTATTATGAACAGTTTTACTAAGTATGTTCATAAGTAGTGAGTGATTTTAAATTTATATGAAGTTCTCCTTTTCTAAGTAATATAACAAATTTAAAATAACTTACATTTTGAAAAACCATGTACTACATGTTGAGCTTGGTTTTCCAGTTGAGGTTGTTTATTTAAATTTAATAAACTATCTTCATTTTTCATAGGTTCTTGGGTTACATCCAAAAAATTACTTCTCTCAGATAAATCATAACCATTTGTTAAAGCATCCTCTGTTGTCACTTCCCTTTGAATGCTAATAAATTCAATAGTCTCACTTTCAATTGTAGTCAAACTGCTACTGTTTACTGTTGATGTTGAAAAATTGCTGGAAAGTGAATCTGAACTGCTCACACTATTTACATCAATAAAATATGAATGATTAGCTACATTCAATTCACAGTCAACTGTATCTACATTTGGTGTATTATCCAACAAGAAGCATGGATCAGCACGACTTAAGTGTAGTCCACTTTGTAGTATACAATCACGTTGTCTTATTCGTTTGAGTTTACCATTCGGCAGCTCCCTACAATCACTCCATTTAGACCATTCTGACCATGATATTTCTTCTACTTTAGCTGTGAAATAAACAAAAAATAAAATATATATATATATATATATATATATATATATATGCAACTAAAGGATAAAATAAAATTTATGCGACTAAAGGATAGAAGAAAAAAGTGTTGGCATCAAAATCTGGCTTTGTTGAGAAAGTTATGTAATCCTGGCTACTGAGAACTTTGTCCTATGCAGACTACACCTTAAAGAGAAAAATTGTTAATAAGCCCCTTATCTTTAATAATTTTATCGGCCAGTATATACTAATATACGAGAGTAAGTCTATTATTATCTGAAATTTAGTTATATTTTTGTTTATGTTGGTAGTACTGTCGTGTTGCGTAGATGATGCATGCGTGGTTTAATTATGTCTGTGCAGGTTTGATGCTGCTAGGTTAGTTCCATTATCCCTGCCTTGCCGTTGACCATAGCTGCTCCACTTTCTGTTTGCACCAAAGAAGAGCAACGTTCAGTGATCGGTTTTTTGTGGTCGGAAGGTGTATCAGGTGCCGAAATTCATCGAAGACTTTCATTACAGTTTGTTTCATAACAGTGTGTTGTCGCAACGGAGTGTCTACGAATGGATTGAAAAATTAAAAAATGGTCGCACAAGTGTTACACACGACGAAGGAACTAGACGACCGTTTACCGCCACAAATTAAGAAAACATTGAGCGTGCAAGTCACATAGTTTTCTTAGATAGAGGAGTAACTATTGATTTAGTGGAACATCGTCTGCAAACTAGTCGCGGTTCTGCCTACAAAATCATCCACAACAGCCGTTTTCATATAAAGTCTGTGCAAGATGGATCCCAAAACAACTCGCACAGTTGCATAAACAAACGTGCTTGGACATCTGCCAAAAACATTTGGATCGTATGGTAACGAACGGGACATCTTCTTAGACAGAATCATCACTGGTGACGAAACATGGATCCATCATTACGAGCCGGAGAGTTTGGAATGGAAACATCCAAATTCACCCTGTAAAAAAGTTCAAGACCCAACCATCCGCAGGAAAACTGATGATTACGGTTTTTTGGGTACTCACAAGGCCCAGTACTGGAACATTATGAGGAAAGGGGCACGACAATAAAAAGTGCGTGTTACAATGAGATGCTTACTGCCAAGCTGAAGCCTGCAATTCGAAGCAAATGCCGAGGACTGCTGTTGAAAGGTGTTGTGTTTTTGCACGACAATGCCAGTCCACATACTGCTGCCCACACTGCTCAACTCTGAAATACTGGCTCATCCTTCGTATAGTCCTGATCTTGCCCCTTCTGACTACCACTTGTTTGGTTCACTCAAAGAGGTATTAAGGGTCCGTCGATTTACTTCAGACGAAACAGTGAAAGAAGCGGTGCATTCCTGGCTCGCAGCTCAACCGAAAACCTTCTTTTATGAGGGCATCAGGAAGCTTGTGCAACAATGGACCAATTGAAATGCAAGGGGACTATGTTGAAAAATGATGTACATGTAAGTTTCCTATTTGTATTATAAAATTTATAACTACATTGTGGATAATAATTGACTTACCCTTGTAAATAATACTGTTTATTTGCTATAAATATTGACAGGGTTAGTATATGCTGTGTTTCTGCTCAAGTAACAACCTCTTAAAACTGATATTGAATTCTGTAAAAAAATTATCTAGCTGAGTAAAATTTTGACATCCAGGACTCATGATGATCATTATCTCCCCAGCTCTTAAAAAAATGTAACCAAGCTTAAATAGTATCCATAACACTCACTAGATGTACTACACATCTAGTAATTTAATCCAGTACACAAATTAAGTCAGAAGATATCAAGAAAAATTATAACAAAAAAAGTTTATTATTTTCCAGTGCTTTATGCAGTATATGAAAAAAATCTTTTATAAGCCTCAAAATTTGCTTATGACTACCATATTCCTAAATTGCAACCTGGTCGAATAAACAAGGGAATTTGCAATTGTCTGTCCTCCCCTAATGAAGAAAATATGCATAACATGGAAAATGAAAAGATGCTTAATTGGAAGCATACTCAATTCTTTAAAAAGGGGAAAAGTATGTTCAGATTCCTCACTCTTCAGATCTGCCTCATCTTTTTTTTTTTATAAGCTGTATCAGTTGGTTTTATTGTTCAACAGGTACCACCCCACACACTTATCCCATATTGCAATTTACTGTTTACCAAAGCTCAGTATACTAATTTCAAAACAAACTGTGCAAATAGATTTAAAAAAAAAAAAAAACATTTTATGCAAAACCTTGTACACATGCATCCTAACCAAATTGATGTGCTCTTTCCAAGTATAATTCTCTTAGACATAAGCATCCAGATATTAATAACAGAAACCTTTTCTACGCTTACACATTAAATAGAAATTTCATCAACCCTTCTCTGAAGACAATTATTACATTTAAATACTGCAAGAAGTTCGTGTTTTTCTAAAATTAAAATGAATCAATTTAGTTTTTGTACTCAGTGTCATACTATTAGCAATAAACATAGTTTTACATGATTTAAATCACTCTGCATTCTAAATCTAAGATCATTAATATTTCTAACTGAATAACAATGCTGTTATCATTGATAAAACATGACAAAATAGGTTTCCTGAACAAAGAAAATATATATTTTTTTAAATCATTTCTTTTAAGAATCATACTCCTCTGTACTAACAAAACCATTATACACAGATTTCAAATCACCCATGGTCACACAAAATTAGTACTTACGCAAACATGGCAAGTAGAGCAATTAATTATACAAAGTTCAATGAAAATAAAAATAAATTTAACAAAGAAATAGGTATTATAAAACAAATAGCCATATATAATGGTTATGATAATTCTTTAGTAGATAATATATACAATAAACAAATGTCAAAAATTATAAATGATACACTAACACTAAATAGCACACAAAAAGTTGACAATGTGTATTTAAAATATGTATATACTGATAAAATAGTTGGAACATATTATAAAGGTTTATGATAATAAATTTAAATCTGTGTACCAGACAAATAACCACATAATAAAACACCTAATAAGTAATAAGCATAATGACTCATCTGATTTATATTTGAGTGGTTTTATAAAATTGAATGTAATGAATGTGACCATATTTATGTAGGAAAGAGCACTAGATTCTTGAATCATTTTAGAAATTATAAAAAAGGTAAAATGGGTTTCTCTATCTCATCATCTGATTAAGAATAAACATACAATATCTGATATTAGGACAAATTTAAAAATACTGGAAATTAAAAATTATAATATGAATAGTAGGGAATTAGACATTTTAGAATGATGATATATATGTATATAAAAAGAAATTTAAACCTTCAGATAGAATATAAGCTGACATTTTGAAAGCTGCAGTAGATGGTACCACCATCTATTTTGATAGTGATGTATAATTTAATATATTTCAATTAGAATAGTAAAGTAAGTTCAGTTAAATGGACAACATGCATGTTTTATTTGATTTTCATTTTTAATCTGATTTTATGCCTTGATGTCATATGTATGTAAAAATTTGTACAATTTAATTTTGATTAATTTTTCATATATATAAATTTTGTTTTAATTTTTAAAGTAACTCAATAAAAGTTTAAATTTTTAAAATAAAAAGATAAAGGTTTTAAATTTTATAATAAATGCAAGATAAGTATGAAGTTATGAAGATATGTTATGAAGTTTGTGATGTAATTTGAGAATATGTAATGCAGCTGATGATGCGAGTAAATCACAAAAGCACTCCTGGATATTTAGTGGATTAAGCTAAGTCAAAATAATTGGAGCACTGAACTCTATGGTACACCGCATGAAATAGCTGAACATGAACTCAATTGTTTACCCTTACACTCTGCACTCTACCTGATATACAGCTTCTAAACCAGTTCAGTACTAGACCCATAATACCAGAATTCTCAAGTTTTTGCAGCATTATTTTATGAACACCATAATCAAATTCTTTTGTGATATCCACAAAAATTCCAGCAACAGTTGAACTTTGAATTTAATTCATCAAAGATGTAGGAAAAAAATTTTGCAGGGCATCTTCTGTAGGTTTACCTTTAATAAAGCCATATTGGTTTTAACTAAAAAATTTAATTTTGTTTAAAAAATTTTATATAAGTTTCTTTAAAATTTTTTCTATAATTTTTTAAAAGTATTAAAGTAATGAAATTGGTCAATAATTATTTATATCTGTATCACTGTTCTTAAATAATAGCATCACAACTGCAGTCTTCAATGACGGGGGAAATTCACCTTTTTTCAAAACTAAAACTAATAATATATTTTAAAATAGATGAGCTTACAGACAACTTTAAGTAAAAATGCTGAGACTATCTATTCCAGGACTCTTATTTGAATTCATTGATTTTATTATGCCAGAGACTTAATATCTGTAGCTGCAAGAAAAACAAGACAGAATACCTGACTCCTGCCCTAGGAAAAACGTTTTTGAATTCTTTTGCATCAAAATTTACATCATGACCTAGATTATTCTTTAATGAAGAGATTACTCTTATAAAAATTGCATTAAACTCTTCAGCATTTCAGACTCTAAACCTAAACTTTTATTAACAGTTAACTATTATTTCTTAACATTTCTATTTTTACTAAATAGATTCAAATAATTCTCTTTATGCATATTCATATCCTCTTCTAATTTATTTGAAAAATTATAAAGATGCCTCAATAATCGATTTAGTATTAGTGGTTTTTTCAATTTTTTATATAATTTACTTCTATACCATTGCTGGTTACATAGCTCAGCAATAATCCAAGGTTTTTTTAATTTTATGCCTAATGATTTTCTTTTTACATCGATAGACTGACAAATCTTTTCTTTTAAAATATGCAAGAAAACATCAAATACAGGTGACATATTCATCTGTTCAAAAAGAGTAATCCAATCAGTACCCTCCAACAGTTTATCGAGTGTGATATAATCGATTTTATTTATTTCTTGAGTCTGAGAATTGAGTTTTATGTTTACAAATTCAACCCAAGATTGCAGACTATAATGACATGATCGCTTCTGCCAGAAAAAAATCACAACAGCACTTTGACTAATCTTACCTCTAACTCTAACATAAATAATCTAAACAACTATTGGTTAATTGTTCAAACCCATTGCTGTTCATTAATAATTGATATTCATGAAAATTAGGAATCTGTTCTAAGAGACAAATTTATATCCCCAATAAAAAACAATTTTTTATCTTTAGATTGCAAAAGAACTTGGTTTAATTCCTCTAAGAAGACAGGAACAGTAATCAAATGAAAACTATAAATAGAAATAAGAGAAATCAAAGTATCTGCATCAAGTTTCATTAATTAACAGATTTTAACCATCAATCATAAAATAAAATAACTCTGACATCGATATTTCAGTTAAACAAATTATGTCCCGTAAATACTTTGAATATTTTAATGTATGATCAAAAGTCATTTTGGATCGCTATCAAGGAATATTAAACATCATAAAAGATTCCTCAGCCATAGTAGAAAATCAGAGAAAATAAAAATAAAATATAAAGAATACACTAGTACTTTTACAACTAATTTTACAAACTAAATTGTTCACAATTTTACAAATTAAATTGTTCACAATTTTACAAATTAAATTGTTCACAATTTTTCCAAATCTTCACTTGAGGTCAATTCTTCTTACTGTCGATCCTTTAATTTCCCTCATGAGGATGTTCCCATTGTGGACCGAAAGGAAAGAATAGTTTACCCTATGAAAAAAAAAGAACTACGCAGCATACTTGTTTCATACATGGTTAAGTGTAGAAGAGAAATTATTATGTCTGATTGTGCACAACGCACAAAAATTGTTTGTTGCTAATGCAGAAAGTAAGGCTGATATTGATTGTAAAATTTCTGAGAAAATATCTGGCATTGTCCCCCTTGTTCTAAATTGAGAAGGGAGAATATATGAGAGCAGTGTCAGATGCTGAAGTAGGTAACGCTGCAAGCGTTCTCTCTTGCAGCCATATACAATTTTTTCCCATTGGGACACAAGTTTTCATTAAAGTAAAGAACCACAGAACACATAGCTGAGATTGCCCTATAGAAAGTTCTTCTTGACACATCTAGTTAACACCTCATTCTTCATTTCACTACTAACAAATCGGACAGTGATAGTGGCAGGCCACTCACTGCCAGTGACACACATCAATACTTTCCCTATTCACATTTACATCCAGAACTACACAAACCCTTCACAGATTCATATAAATCTTAATTTTTTTCTTTGGGTACATCAAGAATTTCAACATTATAAGAACGTATTGTTCAGACTCCAAAGAAATTCCTGATCACTGACTTTTTTACTAAAATTAATATTTTTCTGCTTCAAATCTTCAATAATCTTCATACCTTTCATTAACTCTTATGCCTGTTTTTCATGAAAATGTTTTGATCATCAATCTTTTAATTTACAAATTCAAATGAATTATTAAAATCGGCCTCAATACTTTTTCTTCCTGACTAGCTTCCTCAAGCATAAATACAACTTGTGAAATATTTGCTTTACCTACTTCAGAACCCAACACTGCTCTCATATTCTCCCTTCTCAATTTAAAACAAGGGGGACAATGCCAGATATTTTCTCAGAAATTTTACAATCAATATCAGCCTTACTTTCTGCATTAGCAACAAATAATTTTTGTGCATGTTTGTACCCGAGACAAACAAATCTCACTTGCCAAGTTATATATGTTCTGTATGCCCTCCTCCTCTTCCTGCACGAATAATATAAAGTCAATAATTGAATTCTTCTGCAATGTGTTGCATTGTATATATTTTTGATTTTAAATATCATCTACTATATTAAACTGACAATGTTTTTCAGTCAGCCTAATACAGAGATAAATGTTTGGTGAATGCTAGTAATTTTTTGTGCCAACTTATGTGCCGATAGTTGTAGTACGTTTGAGCACTAGTATTGCAATCTGGCTGCCAGTATTTAAAACTCTAGGAAGCGCATTTTCAAATTGTGCAAATTTCATTCACTGACCTCGCGTGGGTGGACAGGTGTATAGTTTTGTAATAGATTCTTCCTTTTTTATACACACTGTACATTAATCTTAAAGGGTTATGGGTTAGAGGTTTACTACATTGCTTACAAACTGATTTTGTATGAGACCTGAAAATCTCATGGTTTAGCATCCTAAAAATTGAAAAGTTTAAAGTTATGAAAAATACCAATCACTAAAGCTGCATTTATTATAATATAGTTCCCCTAGATCACTTTAAACATTAATGAATGCTTGGCACAGTTTTCACTGAATTTGACTGGCATTTTTTTGTGGTAGTTATTATTATAGCTGTTGCTCTTTGTTAATAATCTAATCTTGTAAAAAAAAATAACAATAAGGCAGCATTAAAAAAAGTAGGAAAAAAGTAAAAATAAGATTTTTTTACAAGAAAATAATACTAACATCCAGTAACACAGTATAGAATAGTAATCAAAAATGAAGTTCCTTGGCGTAGTAATAAATCATACACTCTTAGAATGATCATGTATTTTACACATTGAAGTAAGATTAAATATCCATATTTTTTTTTTTTTTAAATTAATATACAGGCTTGGCCTCCTCTATGAATCATGAGACCTTGCCGTTGGTGAGGGGGCTTGAGTGCTCAGGGATACAGAGTAGCTGGACTGAAGGTGCAACCATATCGGAGAGGTATCTGTTGAGAGCCAGACTAAGGAATGATTCCTGAAAGAGGGCAGCAGCTCTTTCAGTAGTTGTTAGGGGCGTGAGTCAGGACGACTTAAACGGCCGTATCAACATCACTCAGTCCTCTGAGTACTGCGCAGCTGAAAGCAATGGAAAACTACAGCTGCTTTTTTTCCAAGAAAATGTGGCTCTCTGCATTTTCACATAGCAATAATGGAGGCGCCTTCCTTGGTAAAATATTCCGGAGGTAAAATAAGTCCCCCGTTCGGATCTCCGGGTGGGGACTACTAAGGAAGGGGTCACCAGAAAGTTAAAAAATATCATTCTACGAGTCGGAGCGTGGAATGTTAGAAGCTTGAAAAAGGTTGGTAGGCTAGAAAATTTAAAAAGGGAAATTGGTAGGACAAATGTGGATATAGTAGGAATTAGTGAGGTTCGGTGGGAAGAGGAAGGCGACTTTTGGTCAGGTGATTTTAGAGTAATTAAAGGCATCCTGGAATAGTCGCTTTAATATTGGAAGGACAGGTAGAAGGAAAAATTGTGTAGGCAGGCCACGTTTGGAGTATGTAAAACAAATTGTTGGGGATGTAGGATGTAGAGGATATACTGAAATAAAACGACTAGCACTAGATAGGGAATCTTGGAGAGCTGCATCAAACCAGTCAAATGACTGAAGACAAAAAAAAAAAAAAAAAAAAAAAATACAGGCTTGGCTTAATTATGATAAGTTGATGAGAGCAATACTGTCCATGGACTGAACTAAATTTCATTTAAATGAAATGTAATTTTTAAAAAGTTAATTTTAAACATTTAATGTTTAAATGTTAACATTTAATTTATTCTGTATTCAGACAAGAGTAATTAAGGATAGTATTAAAAATAGCCACATATGAAAATAAGAAATTATAATTGTCTTCATAATATCAGTAATTAATACATGCCTCTTCATTTTTTTCAATATATTAAAAGTACATCACATGTGCAGCAATCATGGGTGGTGCAGTGTTATAAATAAATATTCATGTTTTCTGTACAGTCAATTTATATAAAAATTGACAGACAAAAATAATTTACATCTACCTTATTCTAAATGTCAAACTCTCTCCTTTGTTGGGCTACTAAAAAACATAATACTGTAAAAAAATATTTACTTCATCAAAATAACTTTCAGCAGATTTCCAAAATTTATTATCAAATATTTCTGATGACAAGAGGATAATTTATTATTCAATTTCATACCAAAATATATTTGTTGTGTGTCTTCAAACAGAACTAATCAGTGAATTGAACAAATTATCTTTTTAATTTTAGAAAGAATCACTTTCTACAATCAGTTTCTCATGAGTGTTGCCGTTATTCTGAGGCAAGGATTTTAGGATTTGATGTTCTCTTCATTACTTTCAGATGTGATGTAATATTTGTAAGACAATTCCAGCCGTGGAGCAATTTGTTAGTCGTAATTGTATACACTAAGTAAATGCCAGATAAATAAACCAATGGATACTTTACACTTCCTTTATTAATTTAGTTAAACATTTGTCACTTTAATTAATTATACATTTATAAAACATTAAACATTCTGGCTAGCACAGATACATTTTTTGTTTATTGGTTGACATTCTAAAGGAAAGTAAGTATTCATATATTAATAGTTCTAACATTAATTAAAAGCAGCTGGTTCATTAACAAATAAGAAGAAAGAAAAGTAGAAAATGACAGGAGATGTTTACATTGAGCAAGAGGATAAAAAACTAAATGAATCTGAACAGTATTAAATGAATATATGTGAAAAATATATTACTCTACATGACTCAAGAAAGACAAAATTTGCTCTGATCATATGATAAAATAAAAACCATTAGCTTTTTTTATCAAGGTTATCCATGAAAATTAGAATTTAAATGTTTATTAACTTTCAAACCAAAAGAAATATATGAGATCAAATGAATTTATGATATTAAATATGTAAAATAAAAATAAAATTATTACATATAAAAAAATTATATACAATGTAAAATATATCAAGTAATCTTTCCATGATTGCGCCAAAAAATTAACTATTAAAATGAGAGAGGAATATTGATTTTAATTTATTAAATGTATTTGGTGTAATTGCAATGCGTGTATTGCAATTATGCATGTAAGCAGGATTTATTTATTTTTTCAATATAAATTATAAAATATTAACAAGCCCAAAATGAATAGTAGGATACCGTAATCAATAATGAGGATAAGAAAAACAGATTTTGTGTTATCCCAAACAATGAGCCCTTTGTTAGATTTAATCATAAGAATGTTGTTCTTAACCAGTAAGAATGATTTCAAATTTCAACCACTGCAAACCTCTGTCAACTCCTACTCCATTTATCTCCAAAAACAAAACTGTTCATTCATACTGTTTGGAAACACCATGGCAAAATATTAAAATGTGTGAGATCACTAAGAAAAGACAGGGTGTGGAAAATTAATCAAATGCCTTTTTGTAACGGTTAATAATAAAAATAGCATGTTTTACTTTTATTTGGATTATTTATGGAAAAGATTACCTTTAATTTTATTCTAGACAAACTGCTTTTTCCAGAATACTTATGAAATCTTTTATTTATTCTCATAAACATTATATATATATATATATATATTACATGCTTTTTATAATAGAAATAATACTAGTTTGTTGATCCCACAACAATATGTTTTATGTTGTGTAGAATCCTTTGTCTCCTGACTTAATTTTCATAATCTCATTTTTTATACAATATGTATATCTGTGTGTGTATATATAATTTTTTTTTTTATTTTTCTTACTTATAATAGCCAAATTAAAAACAATGAATGATAATGTAAATTCTTCCACTTTGTATTATTCTTTAATTATTGAATTAATAGTAGTATTATTTTATTAAATAGATATTTGTTGTGTTCATTAATTCCCACACTTTATTCTTTTCTCTTAACTTCTATTTGTCATTTTTTATACTTTTTAAATATATTTTCTCAAGACATTGTTCTAAAAATTGTAAAAATTTCTTTTCAAGTTCTTTTAGTTAATTCCAGAGCTATTATTATATAAACAATTGCATATAATTTTATTGTTACCACTTACCCAAATATGTATTTAATAAATGATAGTGGAGTTTTTCAGGACAAGTATATTAGATAATATTTACTGTTCACAGAATTCACTGTATATAAATACAAAGAGCAAATTAATAAATATGCTAATATTTTAAGTAATTTAAATAACATTTAACTAATTAAAATTTTATGATTTTTTTTGTTAATTTATTAATTAATCAGTTTATGACTTTTTAAAACTACTTTAGAACTGATAAGAGCATAATTGTGCTTTGAACTACTGTGTGAATTTTTAAGACTGTTTTTTGCATATTACAAAAAAATAAGCCTTTAAGAAAGTTCTGAGCTGATATTTGGATTAAGCACAAAAACATAAGAATCAACCCAAATCATTATTGACTAGTGTAATCACAATTTACTGTGATAATCAAAATTTTTGGTTAGCTGTATACAATTATATATGAGAATATCCCATTTATAAAAAGCTCATTTAATATGAGTTAGATGTTTATTTATGAATAATTAAGTATATTTAAAGAATATGGATAAATCTTAAACAACTTTCCTTAAACCATAAAATAAATCAATTTAAGATACTAAAAATAATAAAAAAATATATTTATAAATAAATATATGAAAATAAAAAGAAAAGAAATAGTTTTTTAAAAATAAATCACAATAATGAAAAATTAATTAAAAATTAATATAGGAATATATATTTTTATACATCCTAGAAAAAATAAGAAAAAATGGTAAATCAACTTAAATGATAAACAAAATGCAAAAGTTCTTTAAGTAACAACACTCATTTTGATAGAATTATAGTTACTGATAGCAAGAATGAATTTTTGTAGTGTATGAAAATAATGTCAAGCCTGACAAGGATTTAAACCCAGAACCTTCTGGATAAAGGCAGAGATGCAACCAGAAGAGAACCAAAATTAAGTTAAAAATAAAATTTATTAATAGTATCTGAAGACATTTATTGAAAATAATTATGGTAATCTAGAGAAAAAGAACTATTCATCGAATAAAAATGTCAATCATTGACATCCAAGAATAAGGCTTAGGTAACAATTATCAAACCCAGTCTCTTCAATATTTCTGCTACTCTATCTTGAGTTCAATTTAGTTACTAAGTCAAGTAAATGGATTATAGCATTAGCTATAAGAAATACTGATTTGATAATACATCCTTATACAACAAACCTCGTACAATCACTGTTTTACAGATCTTTAAAATATAACCCACCGGGTTGGTCTAGTGGTGAGTGTGTCTTCCCAAATCAGTTGATTTGGAAGTTGAGAGTTCCAGCATTCAAGTCCTAGTAAAGTCAGTTATTTTTACATGGATTTGAATACTAGATTGTGGATACCATTGTTCTTTGATGGATGGGTTTCAATTAACCACACATCTCATCTCAGGAATAGTCGAACTGAGACTGTACAAGACTACACTTCATTTACACGCATACACATCATCCTCTGAAGTAATATCCTAAACGGTATTTCCCGAAGGCTAAACAGCAAAAAAAAGATCTTTAAAATATAATTATTTCTTGTTTTGATTGATTTAGAGGACTGCCATGTTGCCACCAATTTTTTGTAATGCATTTAATTTATTCTTAAAATCTAATTCCAAGTTGAAACTATACTGATAGTGTAAATATTTAATATTTTTATAATAACTTAAGTCTTTACTCCAATTGGTTTTTTCACAACAAGTAATTACTTTAGGTTTTTTCTTACCTCTGGGACTACCGTTAGGGTTTTGCTTCAGAGGATGAGTTGAATGACAAGAGTGTGTGAAAATGCTATGCCTGACAGGGATTGGAACCTGGGACCTCCAGATGTAAGGCCGAGAGGTGCTACCACTCGCACCACGAAGGCTGGCAATTACTTAAGGTTTATCTCATGTTAGCTTTCAAAATATATTTTTGAATTCTACGTAATGTGGAAATAGTGTCAAAAATTTAACTGATAATCTATAAGATGAAGTCTAATCTTATTTTTCAAATACAATTAATTTCTGATTGTATGTAGAGTTGTAAATGAAGAGTAATGGACAACTCATTGCCATACCATTTAGCAAATATCCAGTTGCAGCGGATCCTTGTTATTGCTTTCATCTGTAAGGTTCTGAGCTTGAATCCCAGTTAGGTCTGACATTTCTTATATAAAAGAGTATGTCTTGACTGATTCACTGACTCAATCAATGTACAACCAAAACTATTATAGGTAGAGCCTTCAAATTTTCAGGGTACCTTCGTATCTTTAAGTAGGCGTGCAATAAGAAAGGATTTTGCGAAATTTTGATTTTAGGGGGTAGAAATCGATAAAAAATTAAATTTCGTGTTATCAGCTTTATCTGTTGGACGTAAAAACAACATACGCTATACTAAATATTTTACGATTTCATTGCAATGTTTCCGATACGTGTTGCCGCTATAGACTAAAAAACTATTGGACCGATTTACGCGCGGGGAAGAAGGGAGAAAGGGAAAAATCTAAAAAGGTAAAAGGGAAGAAGGTGAAAAAAGAAAAAAAGGGGAAATCGGGGGAAAAGAAATGGAAAGGGAAAAGAGAAAAAAGAAAAGGGGAAAGGGAAATGGGAGAAGAAAAAGGGAATTAAATAAATTTAATTAAAATTAAATAAAATAATATTAAATTTAATTTAAATAAATTAATAATTAAATACAAATTTAATTAAAAAATTAAACATGTAAAGCAAATAATTGAAAAGTCAGATGCAAAAAAAAAAAAAAATTGGTTGAAAAAGCGTAGTTAAAGCATGGAAATGTAGTAATTCATTACATCTGTCAAATAAGTAATATTAATACATAGTGTACGCGCGCAGAGCGACAGAATGAGTGTGTGAGTGGCTCCAGAAGAATGCCGTTAAATTTTACAGCTGCATTTCTCTGTTTAAAATAATGAAAAGAGTTCATAATGAACATGTGTCCGAAAAACGCTTTGTTTTTAAATTAGGAATAACAAATAATTTTACCATGATTTCTGCTTAGCGGCAAAATGAACCTGTAGCGAAATTCATCGAAACCCAACTGGAATCGAAAACCGGGGAAGAAGGATAAAGGAAAAAATCGTTAAGGGGAAATAGGGAAAAATCGACAAAGGTAAAAGGGAAGAGGGTAAAGGAGAAGAAAGGAAAAAGGGAAGAAAGGAAAACGGGAAAAGGAAATGGAGAGGGAAAGAGAAAAATAAAACAGGAAAGAGGACGGGGGAAAGGGGAATGGGGGAAGAGGATGGGGAAAGGGAAGTAAGGAAAAGATAAACGGGAGAATGAAAGGGAAACGGCAGAAAACGGGAAGGGAGAGCGAAGCGGGCCATGACCCTCTGTTGTGACGAGAAGCGCAAATAACCATATAGCACGGGCGAAGCCACGATGGGGATGCTAGGTTTGGGATTATAATAATTTTTTTGTTTATCTTTATTGGGATTTTATATTGAACTATTTTAATTCATTCATAAAATGGATTGGTCTAACAAATATTGTTCAATTTTCTTCTTATCTTTCTTTTTTTGTTTTCCTTTATTTAAGTTTTGGGCAACAATTCTTTGTTTATCGTATATTCCTTCAGTATTTTTCATAAAAATCTTTATTTAGCGTTTTTCAGGATTTAATGAAAATCTAAATATAATATTGTTAAAGTCTTATAAGCTAAGATTAAAGTCTTATAAGACTTATTGCTAAGTCTTATATTAAAAAACCATTGCAGTGATGCTACATCTATATTGTGGGCGAAGTCGTGACGGGGCTAGTTATTTTCATAAGCTACAAAAATCCAATCTTACAATCAGTAAACCTGTAAATGGTTCGAAGTACCTGTTCTTACTTAAAAAAAAGATGAACTATTGAGATTGTAAACATAAATCATTTAAGTTGATTTACAGTTTTGTTTTTTCCTTTTTTTGTATAATATATATTATATACTAATACGATAGATATATAAATATATTTCTTTTTATCAGGGTTTTGTTAATATTAATTTAAGTTATATTAATTTTTTTTTAAATATTTAAGTGATTATTAGATTTTTTAAAATTATTTTATTTTGTTTTTATTCATTATAATTTTTTTTGTTGAGGTTTAAGGACATCGATTGCTATGGTCATTAACCCTTTCCATATCAAAAAGAAAAAAGAAAAACATACTTTTCACTCCCGGTAAAAAAACCCGAGCGACATGGTCAGTCTAAGAAAAGTCAGCGACTTGTCTTGGGATTAAACCCAAAAGAAAACAAAATTGCAAGGATGTAAATGGTCCTTGCCACATAAAAACGAAAACCATTTCTTATGAAATGGTGTCAAACAATCAAATTTAAATCACGTAAACACGGTCCAAATCCCTAATAAAAAACAAAATAGTATTAAACACGTATTGACGAGGGTGTAAAGGGCTCTTGCCACTTATCACACAAAAATTGTAATAGAAGATGTTCAAAAAACACGAAAAAACAACTTAAAACTTTCATGTTATACAAAAATAAAAACAAACTATATTAAAATAGATTCTTAAAAAACAAAATCAATCTTCTAAAATTCTATTCGGCCATCCTTTTTTGCTTCTTTTTTCATTCTTCCTAAAGGCGTCGATGTCGATATTCATGGTATCTGAGGCCTCGGAGATGGGAGTCTTCAGTTCCTTTGCCGTAAGTCTCGAAGTCTCGGAGGATCTCCTGCTGCCAGCATCAGATGACGCCGGCTCCGATGGCACAGTCATAAGTAACATTGCAGTCCAGACTGGATGTACTCATAGCAAGAACGTGTGGGGCGGCCGAGTGTCTCGTCCTCTCAGCTAAAAGCCTCCGTGATACCGGAGGTTCCATTGTAGTTTTCCCTAAATCTTAAGATTTCTGGTTTCGCTGATGCCGAAGTTATAGTCTGATCTTCAGCTGCAAATTCCTTCTGTTTTTTTTTGTCTCAATTTCATTCGCTTTTGGGCTGGTAGAAGCCTCATTCTTCGGTGGAGTAGGACACTTTTGTTTTGTTATGTTTTCTTTCCTCGACGACTTAGGCTACGGCCCCTAATTGTACAATTCTTCAATTTCTTATCGATGATTTGTTCCACTAAGCTTGCTAAGGCTAGCGCCAATTCAGTTACCATATCCTTTGCTTTGAAGGAGGCAGCAGGAGCAGCAACAACCTGTAAATAAGTCGTGGCCTTTGGCATTCAGCTCTATACACGATTTTCTTGCTTCGAAATAACTGGCCTTCTGAACGGTCTTAACCTCCTGCATTAATTGTTTCCTTATACTTCGGACAATTTCTTGATCTTGCACTGTGTTGTCAGTTACAGTTAAACACATATCGGCGAGTCTCTGCACGGATCATCCGGTTGCAGCGGATTGCACATGTGCATATCTGTTTCCTCGTGCATCTCGCTGCCATATGTGCAAATTTTTAACATCCAAAACACCGCAATGGTTTTGGGATGAACGGGCGCACATCAAGCCTATGAAATCATGCCTTTATTTTCTCCAGACATTTAAGTCTATTAAACGTTAACTCCTGTGACGCGGAGGTTAAGACTTTTCTGTTTCGTTTAGTGTTAAGCCGTCGATATGCGATAACTTCCTGTCCGTGAATTTCATCTTCGGTGTAGTTAAGCAAATTTCTGTACACAACTACTCCTTTCTTTTATAGGTATACCCTATGGTACAACCTCAACTTCGTTAAGTCCAATCTTCTTTGCTTTCAATAATCGGGACGACTGTGTATCATTGATGGTCTCAACAAATAATCCCGTACCTTTAACCGGTTCTCCAGCTGCTTCCGTGATGTTTCGAACTATCAAGAAGGGGGCAGATAGATCTAGAAGAATCTTCTTCCGTTTTTGTTATTAAATACTTAGAAACAGGTCCTCTACTTCTTAGATCGAAGTTTAGTTCGATCCTTCTTTTCTATAACTATAAATTCTTCCTTGTCACTGAACTCTACACTCTTCCTCCTCTTCCCTTCCGAAGAAAGCGGTTCTCCAGTACGAGGGTTTTTACGTGAACCTTCTGTCACGGAAGATGCGAATGATAAGTTATCGATAGCCTATTTTAACGCCAGTCATGATTTCACAAGGTGCCGCGGTTGGACGATTGAACGTGCCCCGGATCATTTATCCTGCCTGGGTTCCCCCAGTCAGCCGCCTCCCACAAATTTAACCCGGGCCGGGGATCAGGTACTGCCTGACCCACGATACCGACTTCCCGGGGCTCGCACGTAGCAGTAAGAGCTCCGATACCCTTACACATGGGACAATCCCTGCCAAGGGCCGAAGTAACTGGCTCACGTTGGACGACGCAAGACTTCGGGCAGAGCGAGCTCACAACAGCCCACCCTCAACCCGGCTCCACAAACAAGAAGAGAGATGGGCACTCCCCGTCCGCACTCCGCCCAGCGTCAGCAAACAGATCACGGTCATGCCTACCACTCCGGCTGCAAACAGCGAAACCGAGAACAACCGCAACCAGCTCGGACAGTTCAGGACCGCCAATCTCGTACTCGATAGGAAGCTCCTGAGCAAGACCATTTCCCCGTTGGCCGACATAAGTATTATTAATGAAGTTATTTTTTTTAAATTTATTGTTTAATGTTATTTTAATTGTTAATGTGTTTCTTAAATTTATTGTTCTATTTAATGGTTTAAGGTAAATAGCCTAAGATTTGTTCAAAATCTTTAGATTTTTTTTTGGATAAGCTAATAAACAACACATAAAATAAATTATTTATAGAGGGGACATTTTTGAATAATCTTTTCATCCGAGTAACTACAAATTTTGGAACCCAGTAAATCATGGTCAATCATATTACAGTGATCAATAATGATTTTGATTGATTGTTACATAATTTTTTGTGCACAATCTAAATATCAATACAGAGTTTGCCTTAGAGGCTTCATTTGTTTCACAAGAACAATTTTAAAAATATACATAAATTAATAAAAGCACAGGTTATGCTCAGTATATAACTGACTCTTTAAAGCTATTTATTTTACATCATAACTGTTTAATTACTAAAATATGTTTAATACATTAGTAATCACATAAAATCTATTGGCTGCTACATAAACAGTGCTTATTTATATGTTAGAATAAAACTGAAACAAAGAATTTGCTACCAATGATTAATATGATATTAGGTCCCAGATTTATATTAGGCTAAGGATAATTACTGGTTATCCACATTTATCACAGTGGTCAAATTATTCTTCCAAACCAATTACCCCTTTTTCCTTTATCCGTGGCCCCAACTTTTCCATTATCAGTTTTGTGAGTGTGAGTTTAATTCTGATAATTTACTAATCTTGATATGCTAAGGATGCTGAGATCTGAAGAATGATACCAGAGATTTTCATGTTTGGAATTTGATAGACTACTTGTGGAATAAGTTGGAAAGAGGTTTATTTTTTCTGTCTGGTGACTGCAAAATAAGCATAATGACTTAAGCATGTATCAGGTAATGCTGAACATTAACAGAGTTTATTTTTCTATAAACAAAGTTGTTAGGTTCCTTTAGTTGTTTATTATGTCATTAAAAAAAAAAAAATACTGAATTTACCCTGAACTGAATTTACCTATGCTTCAGTTGTATAGTATTTTTCAAATAAATAATACTTTCCTCTAGCAATGTTTTATTCCTGCAGTAGAGTTAATTTGTCATACTGAAGTGCATTATGACATTAAAAATTCATGTTATTGGATTCACATTGGAGGTTTTCAAAGAAATCTTGAAAACGCAATTGATGAACACAGTTAATGTTTCATCAGCATATATCATGATGAAAACTCATTGCTAGGGAAAGCAGAACCCAAAACTACTTGTAGATGTTTCATACATCAGAAGATCAATCAAAAACTCATTTTTTTAAGTGTATGCATAACACAAAGTTATTTTCAGAAAACTACAATTATAAAATTGTATAATTGGACAATACTCAAAAACTCCAAATGTACAAAAAAAACTGGCTAGCAGAATTAAAAATAGTGCAAAAAATCAAATAATAAACATCAATATCAATTCTAACGTAAAAGGTAAATTTTTTTTCCCTAGTGTTATTTTTTATATAAATTTTAATGATATACCACATAACATATATTTTTTATTATGTTTATCATGAACTATAAAAAAATTGAATCATACGAAATACAGCTGTTGAGATTAAGAAAAACTATCTCTTATGCTACTGAAATTATCAGTAAATTATTTCTCATAAACAATTCTATCTAAAATGATTAATGGAAAGCTGACAAATCAGGTTCAACAATGAAGTATTCTATTGATTTTTAAGCATTAAACAATAAGGATTTTACCTACTTGTAGAATTTTGATAACTTTTTAGATTAGTTTTATAGATTGTAATTTCTGAAATATGAATTCCTATAAAAAAAATAAATTGATTTTCTGAACTGTGTACTGTTTCTATGTTAATATACATTGTATTATGTGATTCTAATTATCTTTTTCAATGTGTCAAATATAATGGTTGCATATCAACATGCAAGCCTAAGAGAATACACTCAGTTACATAAGCAACACCTTCATAGGTTCATTACATGGGCTGTTTTCTTTTTCCGTTTAGCCTCTGAAACCACCATCAGAACTACTTCAGAGAATGATATGCATGACTGTAAGTGAATGTAGTCTTGTACAGTTTCAGGTTGACCATTTCTGAGATGTGTAGTTAAATGAAACCAAACCACCAAAGAAAACCGGTATCCATGATCTAGTATTCAAATCGTATAAAAGTAACTGCCTTTACTGGGATTTGAACCTTAGAACTCTTCGAAATCAGCAAAATTTGAACCTTCGAAATCAGCTGATTTGCAAAGACACGTTCACCACTAGACCAACCCGGTGGGTTTCATTACATGGGCTAACTATAAATATCTTAACTCTTAGAGAAACAACCCCTACATATTGCCTCTTGTAAATCAGGTACATTGTACATGTATCACATCCATAAGAAGAACTGGGTAGATAGTGTAAAGCCACATATTAATTTACTGCTTTATGTGGTGAAACAATGTCTTATATACTCTGCACAAGCAGAGTATAATTAAATATTATTTTAATAACAAATAAAACAGTATACAAAAAACTATAAGTTAAACTTGTACAAAAGTAATATAAATTTATTGTAACAAATAAGCACAAAAACTTACATTCAAATCCAATTGATTGTATATCGACAGTATAATTTCCAAGCCAAACATTGCCATGCTTATGATTCAATCCACCAAGAAATGCCATTCCAACTTTTTCAGGACTCAAATGATCAGTTGGCTTTAGCACCAGCCAGCATTGTACAGCAAGTCCTGATTTGTATCCTCTGGGATCCTTTCCTGGACCAAACCTTGTAACAACTGAGGAATGGTATTCTTCTGACAGAATACTTTCAGAATACAACTTGTCTAACTGTGAAAAATAGATTAACAGAATTGTAAATTCATTCTTTATTTACTGTATTTTGCAATGTATGAAACAGTTATGACTGTTCATTCTGCAAATCTACCAAACCCTGATATACTAATAAGCTTAATAATAAGCAATAATAAGCTTAATATAAGCAGGAGCATGTAACAGTATATCTAGAATAAGAGTTTGTATAGAAACAGTTTGATTATTAGTTGATGGGAGGTTAAGGAGATTGATGTGTAGTCGTCAACAAATAAATAAATCAATAAAATTTTATTCTGATACTTAATTAAAAAGACAAAGAAATGGTAATACCCTTTCTTATAAGCCAGAGTATTATGTTGATACATGAAAAACAGTTCTATTATTTGGGTAGAATGGATATTGTTATATTTTAAGAGTAAGTGACTTCTTTTTAGCAAAGGTTGATTCTATACTTCAGATAGTAGTAAATATTTTATAATGATAGAAAATTTAGCATTTTATTAAAAGTGATTTTTTCAAAAATGAAATCAGTTTGATTCCCAGAAAATTTCATCTAAAAACACAGAAATTTTGCTTTTTGGGAAAGAAAAATAATATTATTAAATTGAATTTTATTCAGTTGGTTAGCAATGTTGCATTTACCTGAGACACAATGCAATGGAGCAATGGTTTTACCTACCTTTAAATTTAGATAGTTAAACTCAATCCAGTGAATAATTTTTTGAACTTCTACCATAGAATTTTCAAATTCTTTTAAATAATTACACTTTTGTATAATTATGTTTTTAGTACAATTGTTATCTGCAGAGAAGGTAACAATGAATGATTAAAATTTTAGGATAGATTATTAATAAACAATAAGAAAATCAAGAAACTATGTACATTTTACTGTGACATTCTGTGTTTTAAATTCTTTAAGTGAAGATTTGATAAAAAACAAAATACTAGAAGATGAGATACTAGTATATGAGATGCTTATCAAAAGAATACTAGTATTTTTTTACTAAGCCATTCTTTTACTTTAATCATATTTAAGCAGTTCCTCTGATACCATAGCTTCTAACATTTTTCATCAATAAAACATATGGAAACTAAATTGAATACTTATGAGTTCTAAATTGAATACCACTTATGAGTTCTCATACTTTGTAGGCCACATAAAGGGTTCCCATATGTTAACACTCTGCATCTGTAAACGAAAAACCTAAGACTCAAAAACTTAGTACAAAATAAAAAATACTTTTCATTACTTTTTCAAATATCAGTGTTTTGACATTTAATATCAGTGTAAAAAAAAAAATGAATATAACATTCTTTCCAGATGCTGGAATGTATTTAGTATAGGGGTTATGTTGAGGGGATCAGAAGTGTTCTGGCAATTGCTGTCCTGCTGTTAAGTAGTCTGCATAGCCCTCTTTTCTTTGTTTCACCTAACACTCACAGAGGTCTGATATAGCATACCTTTTTTCATGCAATTAAACTGCCAAGAATATTGTTCTACTAACCCTTAATTTAGTGCAGATTTAAAAACGTAATACTCTAAAAAGATTTGAAAAAGTTTCATATTTCAATTTTCTGAAAATTGTTTTTTAAATGTTTATTTCATTTAAAATTTATTAGCATCAGTTTCATTTAAAATAGGTTTATACAAACATAACTGTATAACAAGAATCATTCACAAGAAATAGAGAATGCAACTAATCTGTATTATTTCTATCAGTTAAAGAAATGTATAGTAACAACATGTACAGATTACTAATGAATATGAGGTTAGACTGTTGGAAGGTCCAGCAATATTATTATTTCTTTAACTTTATTTTTATTATTTAAATGCAAGCATATACAGTTTGAAGTTAAGAAAATCTTTTTTAAACAGTTTTTAATGCTACTTAGGGCACCTTAGAACTCATTTCCCAACATTTTATTTGAAGAATCACCTGACAATCCATTAAAATTTAAACACTGATAAAATAAATAAAATGAAGTATATATCTTTTAATTGGTCTAAGCACACCATGAAATTTTTATTTCCTTGTACTAAGTAAAGGAAGTATTATGATTGAGAAAAATTTTGGTTTTCAGATTTCAATGGAAATATCCATTTTGACTAGTTTTAATGACATCTGTGCATATGCATGTACATATTTATCTCGCATAACTCAAAAACAATTAGCTGTAGGATGTTGTAATTTTGGATTTAGGAGTGTTGTAACATTTAGTCGTGACCACCCATTTGATTGCAATCGACTGGGCCAAAAGTGTCCAAAAAGCCTAAATACAAAAAAAATTGGATTTTGGACTTTCTTTTAACTGCAGTAATAAGCCCTCATTGAGAGCTTCTCAATGATATATCATAAGTGGTACTTATTTTCATTGGTTCCAGAGTTATCGCCAAATAATGTATAATTAATGAAATATTTGGATCTTACAAGGGGAAGGCACATCGGTTCGAATCAGACTTCATCTCCTTTTTTTAACTTTTTTTTTTAGTTTAAATATATTGATTCATTAATAATTATTAACCTCTCATTGTTATTTATTGTAAAACTTTTACAATAAAAGCTCTTTCCCAGTATCTTTGATTTGTTAGCGATTCCTCAGTGTATATTCTGGAAACTGAAGAACCTTATTTCTGCAGCTATTAGCCTTTAGGACTGAGCAGAGGTTAGCGTCCATTCTTTGGAGCCATAAAGAAGTACAGCCAGAATCACTATTTTTGTAAAATTCCTTTGTTTCTTTCCTTACTGTTTCATATAGTTTTAATCATCAAATAATAGTCCCATCAACTTTTGAAAGCATTATCTTTTTGCTAATATTTTTACATTCTAAAGATAATTAAATTTTTCTTCTTGCTTTAACATTCACCCATCAAGTACTATTTTCATTTGTACTGGAGTTCTGTTTAAAAGCTAAAATTTTATAAAAGCTAAAACTTTCTAAACTGCTTCTGCTTTCAAGGATGGGAAATATGGAGAGTAAAGAGAAATAACCTTGTTAAAAAATCTGGTTCCATCTGGTATCGGATGGTATCCAACAAGAGCCCCTGCCTAGTATTACAGTTGAAACTCTGGTCTTGAAAATATAAGAGGATGACATTCTCAATCTTAGAGAGGGTGCAAGAGCCTAAGGGAGTAAACCTCAAATAAAAATCCTAAAACCTGGAGTAAGGTGGCAGCTCTATCACCAGACTTATTCAGCAGCAGGCAAATCACTCATCCTTGTAATTACCTCTTTTATTTTCAAAACTATAAAAGGAAACACTAGGAAAGACTATCTAAAAAGAAATTTGAAACAAAAAAATGTTAGATAATTTATTTGTTATATTCAGTCAGTACAAGGAAAACGATCGTTTCCACATACCTGGGAAAAACATACAAATACACGCATAAGCTTTTAATTACAAAACTGTGTTCAGTTTCTAACAAAAACTGACATTTTTCTAATCATTTTATTGCAATTAAATTACTTTTATTATAGTAATTTTCTCACTAAATTAATCTTTAATAAATTTATGCTTCAAGTTACTATCACCAATAATAAATTCGTATAAAATTAATTAATAGCAATTACAATAAATTAGTTAATCACTTACAATCGTAAAATGTTGTCAATAAAGTTTCTGTAAATGTGCATTGTAATTAATAGAATTTTTGTATGTGTGTGTAAATGTTTAATTATATTTTAAAATTTCACTAAACACGACGACATTATTGTTTAATTTAGTTTTGTTGATGTTAAGTCGGTAACAAATGGTTATTTACATATGTTGTAACATATGTAAGTAAATATGCATTTTTTTAATTGATATTTTTTTTATAGATTTATTTTCATACTTTAATTTTCGGAAAGGTAACAGGAAATACATAATAAAAACATTAAAAAATAAATTAAAATACTATTTAAATTTTATAATTGATGTCAATTTAAAAACAAAGTTATCAATAAATTACCTTCAATTACGAGCCGACTTCAAAAATTCAAAATTTAAACAGGAAGAGTATTTTTTTTTACTTTCTAGCTAATTTTTTGGAAGCACTAATGATTCTTTATTTGAGATCTGTAATTTTACTTTTTTTTAATGAGCAAGCCTACAAAATCGGTATTCGTAAAAGAAAAATCGATTAGATTAAATTCAAAAGATGGAAAACCCGATAAAATTAAGTAAATGAATACAGCAAAATGACGTCAAGTAATTATTATTTAGCGTGAACTTATAAGATAGAAGGCTATCTACAATGATAGCTATACAGTCACCAAATTCAGCGTACATACTGCCTTCGGGCAGTATGGGAAATTTTGCCAAGAAGAGCATATCCTATATCTTCAGAGCAAGGGAAACACCTGTATATGTGTTAACTCTCCAACGGGATGGTGGGACCAGGCACATCGGTAATAATCAAATCCCGATAAAGAAGGCTACTCCACCGGCGGAGCAAAGCCGAACAGTGATTGTTAAGGCAGAAGGAAAAACGTACGCGGAGCTCCTCCGGTCCATGAAGGATGCTGTCACCAGCGAGGAGGCAAATAACGTCATCTCATTGCGAAAGGGCCGTAACGAGGAGCTCCACGTTAGGATACAGGGTGCAGAGAAAGCGGAACAATTTACATCTATCCTGAGGGACAAGGCTGCCGACCTTCACGTTGATATAAAAAGCAGAGCTGGAAGGAGAACTGTTGTGCACATCCGAGATGTCGAGCATGACACAACAGAGCAAGAGGTTATGGCCACCATTATAAATCGCGTAGGTTCTAGCGAGGAAGTCAAGATAACATCCATGAGGAAAGGTTTTGGCGAGACACAAAATATTACGGTCATGACCTCTTACAGAGCGGCATGCAAACTGGTCGAGGAAAGAATAAGAATCGGATGGATTAGTTGCCGGGCGTACATCCGGGAAGATGAAGACAGGTGCTACCGTTGTTGGGGCACGGGCCATAGAAGGCACGAATGTAAGGGCCCAGATAGGCTCGATTTGTGCTTCAACTGCGGTAGCAGAGGTCACAAGATAGCGGATTGTCTTGAACCTAAGCAATGCCTCGATTGTAAGAGCGGTGAACACAGGACTGGAGCATGGCAATGTAAGAAAAAATTGCATGATTAGGACTATGTTAGCGAATGCCAATAGGAGTATTCTCGCTCACGATTTAATTAGTCGTGTTGTTGCAGACAAGAACGTAGACCTCCTTGTGGTCACCGAACCCAACAAAGGCAAGGATCGGCAAGGACAGATCCTTGCCGATCTCCTGGAAACTGCCGGCTGCATCTGCATTAATGATGACACGCCCGCGTACGTAGCGAGAGGTCATCGGTCGGTGCTTGACCTCACCATCCTGGACTGTAGGTGGAGGAGGAATCAGTACCAGTGGATGGTTCTCTCAGAAGATATAGCAAGCGATCACCGCGCCTCTATCTTGGATCTGAAAGACGTAGATTTCAGGCGTGAAGTGCACTCCCCCCAACGAGATTCTCATCAGTACAAATAGAGCAAATCGTCAACAGGACTGCAAGTAGACTGTCTGATAGACATCAACAATCACCTGAGGCTTTATCTAATGTAATAAAGCAGGACAGAATGGCAGCTAACAATACAAGGAGGCGCTCCGTATATTGGTGGACTGCTGAAACTGAAGCAATGAGACAAGAGCTCCAGTCCCTTAGGAGAAGGAAACAACGTATTCTTAGAAATAACAGAAAAGGGTACCAGGAAATAGCCAATAGATACCTCGAGGCAAGAAGAACGCTCAATAAGGCTATTAAGAGACGTAAAAAGGATTGCTGGATCAGGCTCTGCGAAGAGCTTGACAGCAATCCCTGGAGCCAGGCATATCGTATTGTGACCAAAAAGTTCGGGAGACGTATGCCTATCCTCAATAAGACCAGTGTTGCAAGGGAGGTAGCCAGGTTGTTCCCGCATACAGTGCCTGATATTGTGAGATCCACACCTTGCGACAATAGAAGATTCACCATGGAAGAGCTACAACTTGCGGCGAGGAGTTTGGCAACCAAAAAGAGCCCTGGCCCGGACAAGATTCCCGCGGCAGTGATCAAGGGGCTGGTTCAGAAGGCTCCCTGGGAGATGCTCGAGATTGCCAGCCACGGCATGGAGAACGGAGACTTCCCCGACTGCTGGAAGGAGGCCAGATTTGTATTCCTACCTAAAGGCACCTCTTCGGAGGAAGATATAACCTATAGACCCCTGAGCCTCCTTAACATGATGGGGAAGCTAGTAGAAAAGATGCTGGCTGGCCGCATCATCAAAGAACTAGAAGAGGGAGCCGGAATCAGTCCTAACCAGTACGGGTTTATGCGGGGGCGATCCACCGTGCAGGCTATCTGCCGAATTTCGGGATGGGCCGACGAGGTGAAAAGAGGCACTTAGCGAACCAGGAGAATTCCACTGATGCTGTCACTAGACATAAAAAACGCGTTCGGGGCTATTGGTTGGGGTCACATTAATGACGCAATTGCGGCTAGGGGCCTCAGCCCGTACCTGCGTAGGCAAATTGAATGTTACTTGTCCAACAGAGGATGTCTGGTAGAAGCACAGGAAGAAACAGTACATTTTCAAATGCACGGTGGAGTTCCGCAGGGCTCTGTTCTGGGGCCGTTGTTGTGGCTGGTGATTATAGATGAACTCCTTCAGAAGGAGTTTCCTGTCGGCGTCCAGGTCCTGGCTTATGCAGATGACCTTGCAGTCCTCGTAGAGGGAAGGACGGTCTTGGAGGTGCGGTAGAGGGTGTATGCGGCCATCGAAACTATACAGGAGTGGTTGAGGTCCAGGGGTCTGCAACTGTCTACGGAAAAATGCCGGTGTATTGCCTTTACGGGTAGAAGAGTGCTAGAACCGTTCAATATTTCCATCAACGGTCATGCTATAGAAGAAGCGAATAACATCAAGTACTTAGGAGTTATCCTCCAGAAAAACGGTAGATACACCGACCACATAGTCAATGTATGCAACAAGGCAGAAAAGATGATAAAAAGTCTAAACATCATTATGTCATCGCAGAATGCCCCTCGGGCCTCAAAGCGCCGTTTACTGGCGACCACTGTCGTGTCTTCGCTTATGTATGCCGTTCTGGCCTGGTGGCGCTCTATCACCATCAGGCGCAACAAAGAGAGACTGGCGAGGACGCACAAGTGTGTGCTCCTAGGTGTTGTGTCCGCACACAGGACAGTGTCCTATGCCGCCCTGTGCGTGTTATCGGGTACACCTCCTATTGACCTAATCGCAAAAAGAGGGTGGAGAAGGCACAAGACAAGCCAGAACAAGAGGTCAGGGATGCTGTTTATAATATCTGGCAGGAAAGATGGTCGCAGGAAGCTGTGGGTCGATGGACGAGAACCCTCATCCCTAACATCAAGCCATGGTTGTCGAGAAGATTTGGTGAGGTTGATCATCACCTATCGCAGTTTTTTAGAGGACATGGTTCCTTCAATAACTACCTGCACAAAATAGGCAAGAGAGAAGAGCCAATTTGCACCTACTGCAACGAGATAGATGATGCTGAGCACACCTTTTTTGAGTGCAATAGGTGGGACACACTTAGACATAGTAAGGCACTCACAGGTATAACTCCAGAGACAACAATAGACTACATGCTAAGAAGCGAGTCAAACTGGAATAATTTTGCTAGTTTTGTTAGACAAGTTGTTGTACAGAAATACTCCGATGAGAGAAGACTTGGCTAGAATAGGACTGGGTGGACAGCCTTGCTGGTGAGGTCCAGCATGCTGCGGTGTGTTGGCACTGATGAGCCAGCAGGGACTCCACGGGTAACAGTCAGGTAACAGCACACTGAATACTGAAGGGACCCGGCGGCGAACTGGGTCTGGCGTGGTGTCCAAAAGGGCAATATTAATAAAGAACTCTCAAAAATAGCTAACCGGTAGGCCGACCTGCCATGCCGGTATACAGCCGGTAGGTGGGGAGGCCTATTTGAGTTTAATGACACTCCCCTGGGCGGCGTAATACCAACAAGTCGGTCCGGCCCAGGGGAGCTGAGAGAAAGAAAAAAAAAAAGGCTATCTACAATGCAGAAATGTACAAACTTTCAGGACATATTCTACTTGTAAAAATAAAGAAGACCAAATAATCGTAGGTTCGGAATTACTTTGTTAGCAAGCGTCGGCTAGCGAAAGAATTCGCCCTGATTTATGTGCCTTCGGTAAAAAAAAGTACAACGGGTTGTTGTAGATTTGTAGTAGTGTCTGGAGGTAAAAATACAGCTTTTATGTCTGAAACGTTTTCCAATACTTTGTGTGTTCGGCAGTTATCAATTAGCAGTAAAATGTCTCTTTTTTTCTTAGTTCAGCGTACCAGTTAAGGATTTCTGCTTCAAAATTTTTATTTGGATTTGTATTTGTATTTGGAGTCATCCAAGCCTTTGTATTGGCTAACTACGACGTTTTTAAAACAACGAGGACTTTTGATTTTTCAATGACTAACAGTTTTCTTTTTTTCATTACAGTCATATTTGAACACAAAAACAGTAAGCCTTTATGCATTCCGCCGACACATTTTTCTACTTTAAATTTAAATATTTTGCCTGAGTTAATTTATAAAATAAGGGCCTTTCATCGGCATTAAATATGTCTTCCCATTCATAACGCGATTTTATTAGCGGTCATTCTTCACCCAGCCAATTGCTAACGTCAGAATTATCTACGCTGTCCTCTTTACAGCTAATTTTTGCAAAAACGATTTGATGTCTGTTTTTAAAACGGTTCAGCCAAACATCATTACAAACAAACGCTTTGTTTTTAGCAAACTAGCAAAATTTTTCTGCTGAATCTTTAAAATAGGTTCATTTATGGGAACGTTTTTAATTGTCTTCACTTTGAACCACGTAATAGGAGCTTTATCCAAAATAATTTTTTTAACATAGTCTTATCTTCTTCACCTGGGACTGATTTTATTCAAAAGCTGTTCTTAAGTAATGACAGTTCTTCCAAACTGTCTTTGAGACAGTGGAAGTAGAAAGCCCGTAAGTTTTACACACGTAAGAATTAGATCGCCCGTTTTCTAATTCCAAAAATAATTTTTGATTTGACGGAAAGAATTTTTCTTTTAGCGCCCGACATTATTTCTAAACCTTACAAATTTATCAAAAACACCAAAACACGCTCGGAGAAAATACACTAACATCAGCCCGAGTTAAACACACGAATGTACTCGTACTGTATAAAGTAGCAAAAACCCCGTTTAAGAATCTACTCGACTGCAAAAGTATTCACCCTTCCCATCACCATACTACCTGTATAAACTTCATAATAGTGGAGGAATGGAATTTCCCAAAATCCAGAAATATTCATTAGACAACTACACATGGCTTACTACTGCATCTGGGCTGTTTCTTATTATCCAGTTTCAGTTATGGTGAAGAGGTCATCGCTTCCCTAGTCTGAACCTGTGTTTTAAAATTATTTACGTTTTTAATTACTCAGGGAACAAATTTATTATTCGAAAGAAAATAATTTTCTCGTTATAACTGACCTCTAACTTCGATATTAAACTAACTTTACTGTACATTAATAATACAGGAAACCAACTAACTTTTTTATTTTTGTTCGTTACAACCGGATTCTCGTTACAAACTACCTCGTTAGACGCGACTTCTACTGTAATACACTAAACATCATAAAGAAGTAGTCGGAAATAGGAAATACTAAAACTGCAGATATACGTATGCTGTGTAGAACTTTTGCAACGTTTAGCGGGAAAAAATTTCAGTATTACCAACCAAAGTTTATAAAATTATATAAAAATATATAAGTGTATTGCATTAATAAAATAAAACCTAACTAAAACGATCAAGTTATAAACGAAAAGTCTGGTAAGACTTTTCCAAACGAACATTCGGTATTAATGTAGTAGGCGATTTACCTCTGTAGTTATTTAGTTAGTTCTTAGACGGCGCCACTGAAACGCTGTATTGGAATAAGAAATTAAATACAAAAAAGAACGAATAAATGGACTAATTTAAGAATAAATAGAATTCTTTTTATTTAATTTAAAAATCCATTAAGTTTTCTATCTCATTAAACTTACATGTCTCTCAACTTTACAAAAATAAAAGCAAAAGTACCAATCGCACACAGCGTGATTTGTTTTCCCAGTAAATTTCTGATTATTCATTTGGCAGTATATAATAATTTGGGCAGTTCCAATAATATACAAGTTTAAATTAACAATTAATGTAACCCTCCTTATTAACACGTTGATATGTACTCTTGATCTTCCGGCCTACCCGGAAGCCATCATCAGGAGTTGAAATTAATATATTTAAAGTCAAAAGTTTAAAAAATCATAGTTAAAATTTAAAACCAGTCATGATTGTACCGTTCCTACGAGTATACTGAAGGAATATACATATACTCTGGTGGATTAAAATGAAATCAAACGGAACCATGTTATCAAAGAGATAACATGGTAAATAAACATTTTTAAACTTTTGACTTTAAATATATTAATTTTAACTCCTTATGATGGCTTCCGGGTAGGCCGAAAGATCTAGAGTACATATCAACGAGCTGGTAAGGTGGATTACATTAATTGTTAATTTATTCGTTTAACATGTCAGCGATACCATGTTTGAGAAATTAATATACAAGTTCCAAAATCTCAGATAAAGATAGTTTGCTATTAGAACTACTTCTAATATCCTCAAATGTAAAAAAGCGTATGGTTTTCTTATTGATTGATACGTTTGGCATCCTTTGCAGGAACATCTCAGGCTTTTGTATTCTTGGCCATTCTTATTTTTCCTTGTAATTTCCCGGATTTCATCACCACACTTTTGACAAGCAGGAAGGTTATTTTGCGAAGGGAGTAATCGATGTTAGCGAAGAAATTGAATGAATGAATGAAATTGAAAGAATTTGCATCGTTGACTATAGTTCGATAAAACTCAATAACTTTCATATTCAAACGTGCAATAAAACAGAGCGCTAAAGAAAAACCGATTTTGATAGTGCGTAAAAGACAACTGCAAAATACAACTGATTTCAGTGGCGCCATCTAAGAACTGACTATAGAGGTTGATCGCCTACTACGTTAATACTGAACATTCTTATTATTATTACTCTTCTCTCAATTATTAATTAATTTCTAACAAATATTTTGTAACTTCTATTTATCTACATACATTAAGTTAACATAATTTATTTATTTCGTAATTTGTCGGCTTTATGGTATATATTTTTTAATATTATTAACAAATTATTTTTTAGCCATTTTGGGGTCTTACATTGATTTACAGATTTTATATTTATCTATTTTATACATTTTAGTAAACCGTATGTTAGTGCATTTGAACCAGCTTAGCTTACACCGTTACGACGTAATGATTATTACAAAATTTTAATTTTGGCAGCCATTTTTGTATATTTTTAATCTTCTAACAATGCTCAGTCCGAATCCAAAATCAGAATCCAAGACAAAATGTGTTCATACACATACACACATATATATCGACTCAATAACGAACTTTTCGTTCGTTGAATAAAAGTAAGCAGGTAAGATAAGGCAAGGTTTGGAATAAATGATTAAAATCGTCAATAATACAGGACTGAATAAAGTAAGATTTGGAACGATTTAGATAAGACTACTTCTGAAGTAAAGAAGTAATTATAAAGAAGGCAAGTTTTGGAAGTGACATCAGTTTTTAAATCAAGAAAATTGTGTAAGATTTTTGGTGGAACAAATTATATGCTGGAAAACACAGAGTGCATTAATGGCAAAAAGTTAAATTATTATTTTTATGGATAAGATCACTTTTGGAGCTATACGATATGTATAACCTCAGTTTAAAATTAAATTTAATGATAAAAATAACGAGTTGAAAATTATTACAAAACTAAGCACGCTAGATTTTAATTACAGCAACGAATCAATAAAGCTGAACTGATCAATGAATTTAAGCGTAAGTATAATACAGCTTGAGTTAATAATTTAAAAAATGAGTAGGTCTACAAAACTCGCTATCGGTACGAAAAAGGTAGAAACCCTTATTCTACAGATTTATTTTTTAATTTATAATAACTGGATGTTTTAAAAATGCTAAATAAAAAATAAGCGGTTATAGTTTGGCTACACCATTTTTGTTTTAAAACTTATACTGAATGCTTACCTCCAAACTTAATTTTGAAGTTAACTGGTGAAAATCTTCTGATTGTTGATCTGTTAGTGCCTCTCTAAATACTTCATTTGTGACGCGAAACTCTCCGCTGATCATCACAACACCTGGATCAAAAATAAATTTATAAAATCAGTTGTATATATTACTTTATTTATATATATATTATATATATATTTATATATATATCATCGCTGTATAGCAACAAGGTAAAAAGTACTTAAAAAAAGATTACTACTTTAAAGATTACGGGCGCTACATCGGCAAAGCTCTAAACATAAAACCAAACTCGTTAAAAGAAAGATTATAAATTGATTTGTGAAGAATAATAATTGGAATTTAGAGTAAGAGTGAAATTGGTATAAAGAAATATTTGGTTCATCATAAATACAGAATATTTATAACTAACGGCTTCCCGCGGCTTCGCAAGCGTACTTGACGTGTAGCTTGAACTTTTGACGCTCGTTTGATCTTCAGTTTCGGCAGCTCTGGATGCTGCTTGACGTTCAGCTTGCGTTTTTTTTTTGCAGCCTAACACTGAACGATTGAGACCGACAATGAGGTGAAAAACGGGTGAAAAGGAGATAAAAGATGAAAATGTAATTCACAATCACAACGGGGTACAGAACAAAAGGTTACGCACCAGTTTTCAACTTTGATTAATAATATCTTCGAACTAAGAAGGCTGTCAGAGCCGGACAAATTGCATTTTGTAGCAAATTCTACGGATTTTCAGATAATCACCTATACTTTGATAGATTTCTTTACAGGTTTCGAGATATTCGCAAAAAAACCGTAAAACGGCCACGTTAAAAGTTTTCTTAAGTGGTGAAAAAGGGGAATGGGGTACATTTCAGTTTGAAAAAACTGTAATGTAAATAACAATCTCTCTCTTGTTTGGAACTGTTAAATGTGTAAGATTTCATCATGATCGGAATAAGACTAAATCTGTATAAAAGACAAACATGTATTATTTACAAAAACATTCTTTTTTATATACATATGTGAAAGAAGATAAATATAGTATAACAAATGTGTATATTAAATAATCAGATTGTTTTTCAACTTAGAGAAAATACTGATTGGAGCGCTTAGGGCTGAAACCTGGATATGTCTGAATTTAAATCAAAAACACAAATATTCTCCGTAGTTCAGTTCACTGTGAGTCATAGTTTAACATAGTTGTGTGCTAGAATAATGCTAAGTTTAACAAATTAAACATCGTGTAAATTTGAGATTTTAGTAAAATTGTACGAGAGATATCTCGAAGTAAAGACCGCTGGGAAATTTCTCTCCTTAAGGATGGTGAACCTGTGACGTTCATGGCAACGCTAGTAATGTACACACTGCATTGTGTGTAAGTTGTCGCGTTGTAGTATCTTTGATTACATGTGAGTTATTACGTTATAAAATGAATAAGAAAATTGATGTTACTGCCGACTGTGAAATACGTGGAGTCATACGTTTTTTAAACCAGAAAAAATTTAAGCCTGCTGAAATTCATAGGCAGTTGGTTGCTGTGTAAGGTGATAATGTAATGAATGAAGGAAACGTCCGAAAATGGTGTGAAAGGTTTAGAAATGACAGAATTAATGTGCATGATGAAGAACGTTCGAGGAGGTCCTCGATAATCACCGAGAACTTGTTGAAACTCGTCGATGATGAAGTCAGAAAAGATCGTCGCTCAACGATTTCCGACCTGGTCCTTCTTTTTCCGGATGTTTCAAGAGCTGTTATTGGTCTCATTATTCGTGACGATTTAGGCTTGTCATGCTCAGAAAGGTTTGTGCACGCTGGGTGCCACGCATCTTAACGGAACGTCACAAAAAAATCCGAATGGAATCTGCTTTAGAATTTTTAATAGGCTACATAGAAAAAGCGGATAGTTCCTTAATTCAATTGTTACCGGTGATGAAACATGGATTTCGTGTTACACGCGGGAGAGAAAACGGCAGTCAAGTGAATGGCGTCATTCTCAATCACCAACTAGACCAACGAAGGTCAAGCCACAGCCGTTTGGACGCAAACTGATGGCCACAGTATTTTTGGATCGGTTTGGCATACTGCTGATTGATTTCATGCCACGTGGAACAACTATAAATGCAGAAGCCTCTACGTAAACCTCTACTGCGAAACTCTACGTAAGTTTCGCTCGCCATTCAAAATCAGCGACGTGGGCGGCTAACTGGTCGTCCTGGCCAGTCGTCCTGCTGCACGATAATGCACGCCCACATGTTGCGGGTCCGACACTTTATTTAATAGGACATTTGGATGGGAAATTAACGATCACCTACCGTATAGACCGGATTGCTGCTTCTGATTACCGTTTGTTTGGGAAATTGAAAGAATTTTTCAGTGGTAAGCAATTTGAGGGTGACGATGAACTTAAAAATGGTCTAACGGTCTTTAGAGATAACCTCTCGTACAAAACACCAACAAAATATTTTCAAATGCAAACTGAGGCTTAAAGGAAAGGGGCGTGTGTCTCATGCACGTGAGTTTGAGTGGCACAAAAGATTCAGTGAAGGAGGTCATAACTTGCAAAACGATGAACAAGCTGGATAACCTTCCACTTCAAGAACCGTAGGAAAAATTAGCCACGTTATTCGAGGTGACCGCTGACTGAATGTCTGACTTTTTTCTTTTTTTTTGGGCGCACAACGAAGGTTCATTATTAGCGCCCGAAAGCAATGATTCTACAGTATATAAACTAATTTTATAACAACATATGCTAAGAGTAAGATATATAAACTAAATAACAGAAAAAGAAAAAAAAAGAAAATTAACAAGCAAACCGCACAATAACACAAGAAAAATAGGAAAAAGTAAATCACAATAAAATACTAAAAAGCACGTTACAATAAATATTAAATAATCGAATATAGATGTTTGACTTTAGCAAGCATGATATTCGACAACATCCTAATGTTGTTTCCTAGAATATTTCGGATGTAAGCTCCTAATCTAAATTTCTGACAATGCCGCATAACAAACGCAGTCCACAAGGATGTGGTGTATCATTGTTAGTTTGCAGTCGCAGCAAACACAAACGGGTGAATTGGTCATAACAGTTGTCATGAAAACTGAATCCGTGAAAATTAATGAAGAAACTGCAAAGAAAACTTTGCGTGAGGATCTCAGTATTACAAAAGTACCAACCTAGATGGTCGCTAGGACTCTCACACCAAAGCAAAATGAACGCCACAGGAAATTTGAGCTTGTATATTGCATTATCTTGATGGTGACTACAATTTTTAAAAAGAAAAATCATCATTTGTGACGAAACCTGGATCTCCAGTATGATCCTAAAACGAAACGATAATCAATCCACTGGAAAATGAAGTATGATCTATAAACTATGAAAAGTAGCTCAACTAAGCAAATCCAAATTCACATGAAATCCAAATTCCAAAAGCAAAAATCCAATATTTTTTTATTATGGACAAAATTTTGAAAAAAAGGGCTCCAGAAAGTACATCAGTGAATCGGAATTATTTTAAAGAAGTTATGACAAAGCTGAAAGAAAATATCAGAGAAATTACTAGACGTGTGGAAAAATGAAACCATTTTTCCATATTATGTGCGCCAACTCATACACCACTTTCTGTGAAGCAGTTTTTGGTCAACAAACGTATTACTATACTGTAAAATCTTCCACAAGTACTAGATTTGCCATCAGGTGATCTTTTTACTTTTCTAAAAACTGCAGTCTGTACTTAAAGCCATATATTTTGAGCCAGTTGATGGAGGTAAGAAGAAAACTATAGATATTTTATTTCTTGAGAAAAGAGATAAATATTAAAAAACACGACTGCCAAAAAAAAAAAATTGTTAACAAACATTGCTCTTTAATACAGGACAATTAAAGAGCTTGCGGGTGACAATTTTGTATATAGTATAAATTTGTTTTCAAATTTTTAAAATTATTTAAACATATATACATATTTACATAGCCTATGACTGTCCCGATAACGCAAGAATTCTAACGCGGGGTCAAACATTTAAATCGGCTCAGCCGTTGAGTTGCTACGGTATAACAAACATACATAAATACATACACTCTAAATATATTACACTCCCTTTTGGGCAAAAAATATTTCAAGAACATAGTTAATATAAATTTGTAGTGTTAATATTGATATCGTTAAAATAAATGAAAATGTACAGATCACATTATTAAATGACACCTTTTCATAACTAAAAGGTGCCTCGCACGTGGTGCTCGCATTACCTCATCACTCTAGCCTCACACGCAGTCCCCACGGGAACTCTATTATTATTAAACATAGATTTTTTTAATTTACTTAATATTACTTTATTTTATTTAACGTAAATTTAATTCTATTATTTTTGTTATATTATTCATTCGATTGATTCGAATCATTCAGTTCAAACCCAGCTCACACAGTGATACAGGCTCAGAATTCAGAGTTCATTAATTCAATTCATTAAAGCTTGAATTCAACCGGAAAATCTCCACTACTAAATACATGTATTATATATATATAACAATCCCGGTAACATAAGGATTCCAACGCGTCATACATCTAAATCGGTTCAGCCGTTGAGCTGCTACGATGGAAAAAGCATACACACATACGTACGTACATTACACTTTTGGAGCAGTCGTGTAAAAACAGCTAAAGATACAGATCTGGTCCATATCTTCGACATTCCAAACAAGACTACATGAATGTGTAATTGGGAATGGGAATTGAAATTGAAAGGGATAGGATTTAGAAATGAAATACATTTAAATAAGGATGAATTATTGTGCAACTGTCGTTATTTAATAAGACACTTCGTACTTTGTCTGTATTTGCCATTTGTGATTACACAAGGCATAATTTGATTTGGTTTTTTAAATCTGTTTTCGGTGCGCTTTGTTCAGTCCTATACGGAAAGGTTTGGGAAGTACCCACTAATTTAATCCGTTTCATACCCCTTAAGTATAAAAACAGGCACAAAATTGTCAGACTTCTTAATTTTTGCGATCTATTTTAACAATTTCAATCATATCTCAGCTATTTACAACAGATTTAAATGGCCACCATTTAGGAATTTTCGAAGTGAAAATTTTTAAACTTATTTATTTTGTCTAAGATGGTGTTGGTTACATGTGTACATCAAATTTCATTAAATTATTTCTGTCCTACCTTAAAATGCAGATTTTAATTGAAAAAAAATACAAAATGGCAGACGATAGGAAAATTAAGCCAGACAGGGTATTTGTTCACATGAACTTCTTTTATTTATATTAATGTGCTGAATTAGAACCTGTTGGCCAACATCTCCCGGGATATTGTATATTGGTTATGAATGCGGCTATAAACCAATTTTTAGAATTGGTACAAAACAAAATTTATTTCTGATATTGAAGAAATACTAACACTGGTAATAATTAAATTGAACTAAAAACGTTTTATAATCAACAAATGAGTAATAAGACTGCACCAGTTTTGTGATGCCAAAGGTCCGGTTTTAAATTAAGTACTAAGTTTTAATTCAAATCTGTATTTACGTATTAATTTGGTCGTTGGAGTTCAATTAATGACACTGCTTATAACCAATCGATTGAATTTATTCTTATACCTTTCTTATAGTTTTTTGTTAAGCAGAAAAATTATAACGCTCATAAGTGACTTGATGTGAGTCACAAGACATTTCGAAAAGTAGTGTAGCCATTTATAATAAAAAAAAAATAATTCTGTATCGGTCTTACAAAGAACAGCAAAGATGTTGTTTCCGCATTGTTTTCTTCTTTTAACCGAAAATACTTTTGTTCATTACCATACAAAACCCACCAAAATGCATTTGATATTTCTATAATCATTTACTACAGGGTGAGTACAGTGACTTCTTACTATACTTACCTCTGGGAATTGACGTATTATGAACATCAATACGCTCAACGAAAGTAATTTATAGTATCTTGCTCATTAGATGCTTAAATAAACCAGTCAATAATGAATGCGATAGACAATCTAAAGAAACAGATTACTTAATTACGAATTCTTTTTTTTATTAAATTCATTTTGCATTCTTTCAACTCAATAGAGGAAATTATTGCAATACTGGGCAAAAAAGGTAAAATCCTTCACAATGTCTATTTAACTATCGATTAAAAAAAATATTAATAACAATGAAGTGGCATGATTCAGTTAAATGAATCCAACTATAAAAACGTAATGAATTTTTACAAATCACACTTAAGTGTTCCTTACAATTTTGTTTATATAAATGCATTTTAATTATTTAGAACACTATTCACTGAAGTTTATATTATTATACTTATAAACATTTCCTCTGATAAGCATCAATTGATTAAATATTATTTAACTATTTATTGCAATTTTATCTGATAGATTCTTGTGCAACATTTATTTAAAAGCATTTCCTGCGTACCATTTTCATACACACTTATAACAAAAAAAAAATTATTAAATACGTGTAGAAATAAAAATTTATTTGTAAAAAAAACACCAGAATGTTGCAACTTTCCCGTCGAAGCAGGGTTCCTATGATAATCGTATCTCCCAACCCTTTGATCTGTTATAATCAAACTTAAATGTCATTAATAACTTATATTCAGAAGTTATACAAAATTTCATAAAAATCGGTAATCCAGCCATAAATATAATCTAGGAAAATTGTAACCGATAAAAATTGGAATCATTTAATTAGTACAAGAATGTATTTTTGAATTCAAAAAATGAAAAAAAGGTTTTTTGTCCCCAACTCTTTATAGAGGTTTGAAAAAGACCAAACATCATCAGAAAGTATCTTAACTTCTTAAGGGAGTATTAAATTATGTGAAAAAATTTACCTGTCGTTTGAGTAGAATTTTGAGATATATTTATTTATAAGGTATGCATCTCCATATCCCATAGACCGATTTTGACCAAAATTAAATAGCAATAATTACTTATACATAAAAATAATCTTGCCAAATTTCATCCAAGTTGGTTCATCCAGTCTGTAAATATTACGCAGGCTAATATACATATATTCTTTCGGAATTTCCAATGCTAAAAATTGTATTTGTTATTTGTTAATTTTTTGTTACAGATGATGAAATGTCAAGAGCTGCAAAAACTCCGAAATACAAAATTTTATCCGATTAAAAAACTTTCCCTAATACAGTTTTCATTGCTGTATAGTATACAATTTAATTATATAGACGGGAAAGTAAAAATTGTTAACTTTAAAAATTTAACTATATAAAACGGTAAGTTATACTATGCTTTTTTATTTATAGTCACATGTATTTTAATAAATTTATTTATTTATTTACTTACTACATTATTCGTTATATTAGGAAGAATAGTTAAAGGAGATCTCTATTTACCCGATAAAAATTTCAGCCCTAAGTTGGATTTTTAATATAATCATCGGACAAAAATAAACTGAAGGAAAATAATTTGAAAAAAACTTTTATAAGTCAATATTTTGAGTTATAAAAATGTCTTTGTCCTCTGTTGGCTACATGAAATTCAATCACTGACCAAATAATCTTTGATGCCTTGCTGATGGAAAAGTTGGAAGAAAAAAAGAGTTTCGTGCAGTTAAGGAAATGTTTTTTTTTTTTTTAACTTTTATTTATTTGATAATTCACGAAAAACCAGGAACGTATCCTGGATACCAGCGTGCTAGATTTAAATGTCAGTCGACAATTTTTTGTGGATGAATTTCATAATAATAATAATGATAATAATAATAATAATAATTTTTTTATTTTATTTTATTTTATTTTTTATTTTATAATTGTGCAACAGAACAGTTACAAAACCTTTGTATGCCGCACAATATCACATAAAGTCACAAAAGAACAGCCACAAGTCAACAACCCACATATAAATTAAAAATACAATATTCAAAACACAATAATAATAATAATAATAACAATTATGCAGTCAAATACAAAAAATAACTAGAACTTTAAAAACGGTAGCTACGGAGTGATAATAAAAACACATAGATGAAAACATACAAAAACAAAAAGACAACATTACTAATACATTCCAAATAAAACATGTTATAAGCAATAATCCTTAAAAAAACAACAATAATTTTAAAATCATGAAAGTGAGCATCACACCAAGGACAATGATCCATCGCCACGTAACTCTCTCAAATTTTTAACGAAGGTTGCCTCATCTTCCCAAAAGCTTAGCTTATCCTGAAACTCCACTGCAACACTGGTACACCGCTCAATCGGAGACACGGTGGAACCAACCGGCGTCACAAATTGCCTAAAAGACCTCACTGACCTGGCCTGGTTCCGCAAGACAACATGATAACGCGTCGGAAGTCTGTTGTGCAGAGCTTTTTAAAAGAAAACCAAGTCAAAGTACGTTCTTCTATCAGATAATCTGGAAAGACCTAATTGTCTCAACATATCCTCTCTACTAGCACCAACAAAACAATCTCCAAACTTAAAACGCATCCAGTTCAAGAACCTATCCTGAACACCCTCAACCAGATCAGAGGCAAAACGTCGTGTACTATTCCACACCACGGTCGAGTACTCCAAGCGACTCCTCACCAAAGACTTGTACAGCAGGTTACAAGTGGAAATATTGCTAAACCGTCCGCAAATCCAAAGGACAAGACCAAGGTCCCGGCGTGCTTTACCGACAATCCGAGCAACATATTCATGAAAAAACAACTTCGTGTCAAATAAAACCCCGAGGTCCTCAACCAATGTCTCAGCGACAATAACGTGCGTACCAATCCTATAGCTGAAAACAGAGCTCGACGTCTTACGAGATAAAGTCAAATGTTTGGTCTTCCGAAAAGTCAAGGGCATACAATTGATATTACCGTATCAAGCAGGTTTTCGGCAATACCATTCTACCACTGATCAAATGATCAGCTTAGAGGACATTATATATAACAGCTTTATTAAAAGGAAACATTGTGTCGGAGTCTTCTTTGATCTTCAGAAGGCTTTCGATATGACCTGGCGTCATGGTATAATGCTCCAGATACATGAATGGGGCATTCGTGGCAATCTGCCTATACTGCTCAGCAACTACATGAATGACCGTACCTTCCAAGTACGCGTCAACAATGAATATTCATGTGAAAGAATCTTGGAAAATGGCATACCGCAGGGTTCGCCGTTGAGCGGTACCTTGTTTACCATTGCCATTAATAAATTGATACTAGCCATTCCAGTAGAAATCAGCAAAAGCGTCTATGTTGATGATCTGACAATTGTGTATGCCAGCAACAAGACTGCTATGGTGCGGTACAAATTGCAACGAGCGATCAATGCTCTAAATGAACAACGGAAATGCAAAGAACAACGGATTCCAATTCTCACCAGAAAAAAACGTGCTGTGTACACTTTTATAGGAAGAGAATTCCACATCAAAGTCCTGCGTTGACAATTGATGATAATCCAATACAATATAAAGACAATGTAAGATATTTAGGATTAGTATTGGATAAATCCCTTACATGGGGATTACATATACAGGACTTGAGTGATAGATGCAAAAGAGCCCTAAACATTATAAAATGTTTATCGAACTTAAATTGGGGCTCAGACAAAGAGACATTATTGAGATTGTATAAAGCATTGGTTCAATCTAAACTATACTACGGATGTATCGTATATTCATCCGCTAGAAAGTCACATTTAAAAAAGTTAGACGTAGTTCATAATAGCGGAATAAGATATGCAACAGGCGCTTTCCGCACAAGTCCGGCGGTTAGTCTGATGTCTGAAGCCGGAATAATGCCACTACATTATAGAAGAGAGATCCTCTTGTTAAGATATGCAGCAAATATATGGGCTTATCCTGCCCATATAAATAATAAACTTTTCAACAACCATCCTATGGCTGCATTATACGAACGTCGTGCTACCTATTCCAGACCAGCCGGAATTAGGTAGCACGAATTAAGAAGTAAATATGAAATTGCCATTCCAGATACATTGGCAATTTCTACTAGAGAAATACCGCCATGGCTCTTGCCAGCGGTAAAAACAAGTCTGGATCTCTCTCAAGGAGAAATAAAAAAGAAACCAGCAGTGATCATCCAGCAGGAATTTTTGGCAACTGTCAGTAGCTACGAAGAACATATTAGAATTTATACTGACGGTTCTAAAACCGAACATGGTGTTGGATGCTCAATATACGTAAATGAAGAAGCCCACTTTTGGAAACTGCCAGATGTGGCCAGTGTCTACACGGCAGAACTCACTGCAATTCAGCAAGCTCTTCGCTACACTGAAGATTATTGCGAAGAGAGAGTGCTAATATGTTCCGATTCATTAAGGGCACTTGTCGCAATTCGGAACAAGAACATTAAGGATGTACTAATTGCAAACATCCTGTCCATTTTATACGTTCTAAAACGAGGACAGCGATGCGTATTTGTATGGACTCCGGGGCATGCTGGTATTACAGGTAATGAAATCGCAGACGAAGCTGCCAGAAAGGCAACAGTCTGCGATGATTTGGATGCATTTCCTGTAAGAGTGGCAGATGTTAAAAACCGTCTAACAAATATAGTAAGAAATAAGTGGAACGCTGAATGGAGGAGTTTAAATACAAAATTAAACTCAGTAAAAACTTCTCCTTATAAATGGAAAAGCGACTTTAAGTTGACTCGCCGTGAACAAGTAGCCGTGACCAGACTTAGAATCGGTCACACGCGATTAACAAATTTATATTTGTTAAATGGCGAAGTGAGACCAATGTGCGGTGTTTGTAATAAAACACTGACAATCAAGCATCTAATAGAAGAGTGTACTATATATGAGGACCTCAGAAAGAGGTTCCGTCTTACAAATAATATTAGTGCTGATCTGGATAATGGAAATGAAGAAAATATAGTTGCATTTCTACACGCCAGTGGACTTCTTAAAAGTCTATAAAATGAAAGGTTAAAGCTGTGATAAAAGATACTCTAAGCGGTAGTTTTTATATATATATATATATATATATAAAGAAAGAAATGGTATTGATAAGTTTAATTTTAATTTTAATTTCATGGTCTTTTGAGAACCTTTCTCAAATTTTAATATCGGGGCCCTTTACACCCCGTAAGTGTTAGTGATTGTCCTTGTCTTTTATGTCTTAAATGTTTTGTGTAGTTTGTGCTTTTAAATAAAATGTAAGGGCCCTTTACACCCTTACATATGACGATCCATATGGTGATAGTAATTTCCTTTAAAAATTGTGACGAGGGCTAATGACCTTAGCAATTGATGCCCGTAAAATTCCAGATAAAAAAAAAATAAAAAAATAATGGCCTGAGGTAGATAATCCCCACGTCCGGAACACAACATCTATGTTCCACGTCCAGGGCGGCAACAGCTGTACTTACGTACATTACATATAGCTGGCTAACGGGGCTTCGAGTTAATTCCTCGGTTATGCTTTTTTACGTTTGACCTGTTTCCAACTTCAGGTCACTAAACGGACTGGATTTTTCGGCTACCTGCAGGAAATGGAATAATAAACGACTTTGTAAATGGACTCATACCACTCTTAGAGCTGGCGATGTGGCGGCCAGGGTCAATGTTATTGCAGGTGTAACGGAGACCCTTCCGTTGTCCACATGCCCCCTGCGATGGCAAGCATGTAGCAATGGTGCCCATGTATGTCGGTGCATGGGAGCTCTGAAAGCTTCGGTGAGTAGGAGCCTGGAGTCAGTGCAGAGACTGCGCATCCGCTCTCTGCCAGGACATATGCCGGTTCCACCGGAGTACCGGATCGGACCTCCAAGGTTAGTAGCCCTGGAGTGGGGGTGTACCCCGGCGGCTAGCCTTGCTACAGAAGGTATCAACCGTTCATGAATATTGAACAATCAAACGTGGTAGAGGGTGCACGTAAACACCCTCGTTTAGAATCCTCCGACTCGCCACAAGCGAAGAGGAAAAAGAGCAAAGAGTGTGACAAAATCAAGAAAGATGCTGATATAATCAGTAAAGATTTATGTAAAAGATTATTTGGCTATAGTGTACCTAAGCCAAGATTTTTAATTATTACAAAGGAGAATGGAAACTTCCAAAAAGTTAGTCCATTCTTAATCGCTAGAGAAATTACAAATTGTGCTGGTGGTCCCGTTAAAGAAATTCGAAAGACTTTTAATGGATTGCACGTCGAAACTATCAACGACATGCAAAGCCAGAAAGTCCAGGCGTTGAAGAAGAATGGTGAATTTGCGGTTTCTGTTCAACCGCATAGCACACTGAACTCATCCAGAGGAGTTGTTGTTTGTCGCGATCTTCTTAATTGTACAGAAGAAGAAATTGTACAAGAAATGTCCAGTCAGGGAGTGACTTAGTGTCGCAGACTAACCATGCGAAGAAATGGTGAAGTTGTTCCTTCGGCCTCGCATGTTTTAACATTTAATAGGCCGAATCTTCCTGAAAAGGTACGAGCTGGCATCCATCGGCTTGATGTACGAGCATTTATTCCGCAGCCGATGAGATGTTTTAAGTGTCAACGATTCGGACACACAGCAGCTAGATGTGAAGCGCAGGAAATATGCATATGTGGAGAGACTAACCACATGAGGGTTAGTCATGAGACTAACACATGAGGGGGACCCATGTAAAGACCCTCCAACCTGCGTTAACTGTAAAGGGCATCACAATTGTTGTTCAAGAAACTGCCCTACATGTAAATTATAAACAGCGATTCAGGAAGTTAAAACGCTTCAGAAGGTCAGTTATCCTGAAGCGAAGAAGATTGTTAATCAACGTACACCACGACCATCGACTTCTTAGCAAAAGCAGCGGCTGCCCCTTCCACATCTAAAATTAATGTGGAGCAGTTGCTTAACACGATGGCACCAAGTCTTGCGACAATGATTGAAAGAATCATTGATTCAAAGATTGAGTCGACTCATCAGAGAAAACAAATTAAAGATGAGAAGGCTCATCCCCGGACTGACGTCGTTGACATCAAAGACGCACCAGCACAGTTTAAACCACCAGCTAAACCTGCGATTATTAAGCCACCAACTGAAGTAAGAATAAAAAATCTTGACTTATCTGGCAAAGAGAAACGGATCACTCCGTCGTCTAGTCACAAGCTTAAAGAAATTGTGACAAGAAAATCTGAATCTATGAAAATGGAGGTGCAAGTTATTATTGAGAAACCACCAGACGTAGAGAATATAAAATCTGTACCAATAGAGCCTCCAAAAGCGCAAAGATCAGCTTCGGTGAGAGCATCTATTTCAGCTGGACCCAGTACTGCAGTAGAGATAGAGTCCAGCTCATCCGCCACGGAGAGTGGATCGCTTGTTAGTTTAGATTCCCTAGCAAAGATGCTAACAGCACCGACGAAACTTTCATCAACTGACGTCAGCCGCAGAACGTCACTGGCATCCGAAAGAGAGGAAGACGATGCCATGTCTGAGGCCTCAGATACGTTGTCATCAGAGGTTGAGGCCGTCAGAAGAATGGAGAAACGGTGCAAGAAAGGATGGCCGAAAGGAAAGCCTAGAAAGTAATATTCTGGATTCGAAGTTAGAAGAACGTAAATTTTTGAACATTTTTGATTCATAGAAATGTGAATAATTGAACCTTTTTTTCTCTTTTTTTTTTAAGTTTGATGGGGCTAATGACCAAAGTAGTCGATGCCCCTAAAAACCTCAAAAAAAAAAAAATAAATAAATAAATAATAATAATAATAATTTTATTTCGTGGAATATGTTTATATTTACTTTTAAATACGCGTATTATACGAATTTTGCATTAAAATATAGTAAAATAAAATCTATATTCTGTTTTGGCAAAATAAATTGAAGGATTTGAAAAAAAAATCCATACAAGAAAGAGAAAAAATAGTATTTTACTAATAATGCATACTACCCATTATAACATCCAACCATTTATATTTACTACTCTTTCCTTACTTCGTTATAAAACGAGAATTGATCCATTATCCTGAGCAATAATACGCTTAGGTAAAGGTATATGCGCAATACGTAGCTAATGGTAGAATGATGCAACTTCCGCAATTGATTACAAGTAATCTTTTTTATATTATTCTCACTTATTTATTTACTATTATTATCTTTATTAAATCAAACTCTGATATCAACCTAGTGCTTTTATACTTTATATATAAGTCGAGGTATTAAAATAAAAATATAGAATAGTGTTCTAAATATATATCTAAAAATAAGTCGGTAAATGGTTGCATAACTTTCGCAGTTTTATCCTTGACAGATTTTTATTTCAAATATGCCATAGAATTTAAAAAAATTAATAACTTGGTCACGCAATATTTAAAATAGAACTGCGAAAAAATCAAAACATTCAGTAAAAACATTTGGGTCTGATTTCATCCCTTTGATCAAACAACATTTTCCCCCTTAAAAGATTATGCGGCATTAAATGCATAATTGAAAAAAAAATTAAAATTCTAAGTAAATATTTTAGATCCGGTTGGTTTTCTTGACCAAATGACGTTTTTATCATACGAATTTTATTGTATTTAAGAGTACAACTAGCGGCTATCCACGCCTTCAAACACGCACTTGCAACAATGTGGCCTATAAAATAAAGCTTCTTCTATAAAAAAGAAACAAATAAAGATACATCGAAATCAGTTCCAGTAGTACTCGCTGAAAGAAGAAATTTACGTGTTTCACAAACTGATATATTTTTCCAAAATTGCATAATATCTCCAATCTTTCGAAAAATATGAAAACTTTTCATATCGGGTCATTTTGTAGCCTATATGTTTCTCTAAAAAATGAAAGAAAATTAAAAAAAAATTTTAATCAAAATGGGTTCAGTTGTTTTTTCATGCTTGAGTTACAAAGAAACTTTCAGATTTATATATTTGTATGAAGTATGACGATGAAAAATAAAAATAAAAATTTTTAATAAAAAAATTTAGCTCCCATTTTAGCCCCTTGCTCGACAGAAAATTCATGTAAAATTTTTAATAACATTCACAATTTGGAAAAAAAAATTTGTCGCAATAAGTATGTCAGAAGGGCGAATATCCGGTTTTAGTTAATCTTGAAAACGTTCCCAAAAACTCAATTTTTTGTCTCTAACTACAGTTCCTGTCAACTGATTCGCTTTTAAAATAAATAAGGTTCTATTCCCAACAAGTTTACATCGTCTTACAAAGTTTCATCAAAATCGGTTAAAGATTGTGTCTAGTAGAACGAAAAAAGAACTGAAAAAGTACCCGAAAACTCCGTTTTTTGGCTCTAACTCCAGTCCCTGTGAACCGATTCGCTTGAAACTCAATAGAGCTCTATTCCCAGTAGGTTTACATTACCCCACCTAATTGTCAAAATCAATTAAGATATGCATCCGGTAAAACGGACGAAAAAGTCTTGTACGCACATACATACATATGCAGAGTGTATCACGAAGTTCTCCCGGGACTTTCATAACCTCTTCTGCTCGTGAAAATAATGGAAAAGTTCATATATGTCCTAAAATAATTTGTTAGTGAGTTACGGCTAGTGAAAGATTTATCTCGGATTTCAGCTACCCCGGTGAAATGAGGTGGTACTGAAATTTTTAGGACGTTAATTAAGGGACAGAATTAATGAGTTCTTATGGTTTTTGGCCTGAAAAATCGAATGAAATAAGTCCTAGAACTATATCTACAGTAGGTTTTGAGAAATCTAGGGTGAAAACCAACAAATTGGGGTAAAAACGATGTTTTTGATATTCGTCGTACAGTAACTTTGTTAAATGAATAATAAAGTGATAGACCTTTTAAATAAAATTTGTAAAAAAAAATAATTCTGAAAAAAATGGTTTAAAATATGTTAAATAAAAGAAACAAAAGTTATAAAAATTCGAATTTTATTTGCAAACCACATTATAGCGGGCAGCATATAGCTGTGCACAGTGCGTGCGAGAGAGACAAGTTTGTAGGACGGGTGGAACAGTTAGTCATTCCTTTACGAAAACATCTCGTACAGTTCCACATACTTACATAGTATGCAATACATTTTCAGACTTGATACAACTTATATCTTTTATTTATTTAAAAATAGTAATTATAAATATTAGTAATAAATACTTTATTTTTACGAACGACTACTGTACGTAGTCCAAATATATCTTAATTACTTTATACATTTCAAAATAATAAAATGAAATCATCTTAGGCATGACAAATTCTGACCCACCGGGTTGGTCTAGTGGTGAACGCGTCTTCCCAAATCAGCTGATTTGGAAGTCGAGAGTTCCAGCGTTCAAGTCCCAGTAAAGTCAGTTATTTTTACACCGATTTGAATACTAGATCGTGGATACCGGTGTTCTTTGGTGGTTGAGTTTCAATTAACCACACATCTCAGGAATGGTTGAACTGAGACTGTAAAAAGACTACACACTTCATTTACACTCACAGACATTCATCCTCTGAAGTATTATCTGAACGGTAGTTATCCGGAGGCTAAACAGGAAAAAGAAAAAAGGCAAGACAAATTTTACGAATTATTTGATAAAGTATGACGGTTATTAATTTTATTTATAGGACTACTAGTCATGACAAATTTTATAAACGAAATGCTAAATATTTATGGGATGATGATGTCATGAATTTGAAGTGTAATAGCATTACACTTTATACAGTTCAGACTTGAGAGAGTATTCAGCACATTTGCGCAATAATTTCCTGTTCTTGTTTTGTTTAAACCATATAGTGAATGTATAGGCATAGTGAATGTGCAAAATTTGGTGTCTGTCGCGAGTGTTAAGTTTAAACCTGTATATTCTTTAAAATTAAATTACGATATCTGTTATCATCCAATAATCATGGAGGACGTTCATTTTGTATCAAAATTTGGAGGTAAAGTGCTTCATAGTCAGAGTAGGGAAATCGTTTGGAGAGTATATAACTTTATGAAAAAAAAGTCATCAATAAATGCCCCAACGATCACTAATAAAACCTCGAGATCGGGCTGCTAAAGCTACTGGCGTTTCGACCTGATCGATTACGAAAATTAAAAATGAATTTGAAAAAATGACTATTTCCAATTCCGCTTCTACCAGTTCGGACAATCAAGTGTTTCATAATACTTTTTTCAGTCGTTAGTAACCCTAACAAGTCGGGAAAAATCAAGGCCAATAACTGGACTGGACGATTTTGATAAATGTCTTGTTCGGAAATTGATATATAGCTTTCACATAACAGAAAATCGTCTTCCGACCGCCGAGTTATTGCGCGTAGAACTAAAAGATAGGATTGACTTTAACGGTAGTAAAAAGAGTATTCGAATTATATCAAAAGATCTCGGTTTCAAGCGGCGAAAGATCCAAGATAATTGTTCTTTACTGGTGGAAAGGAGTGTTGTACGGGACAAAAGAATAAAGTATTTGCAGGCTATAAAATATTACAGAGAATCCGGGCGTAAGATTGTTTACACGGACGAAACTTATGTCCTTAGTAATGATGTTTCTGTCAAGTCCTGGGGAGACTGCTCAGGAAAAGTTCTTCGACAACCGATCTCTAAAGGAGTGCGTTTGATCGTTATCCATGCCGAAGGAAAAAGAGGATTCGTTCCTAATGTTTTTACTATGTGGCAGGCTAGTTCGGGACAGTTCGGGAGATTACCACAACCAAATGAACATGAGCAATTATATAAAATGGATCGGTGAAAAATTATTACTTAACCTTCCTAAAGAACCAAAAAGTGTTCTCGTAATTGAAAATGCCTCTACCACAACGTTTTAACTGAAAAGGCACAGACATCTAACAGCATCAAAAATTAAATGATATCTTGGCTTAAACAAAAAGGAATAGGATTTTGGGAGAGCTTCCTTAAAACGCAATTATATGAAATAATGAAGTCAAACAAACAGAGATTCGCGCGCTACCTTTTGGATGATATGTTAGAAAAAGAAGGCCATAATGCATTAATATTTAGGTATTGAAAGACACTCCTATTAATATTGAAAGAGTGAAAAGTCCGTTTGAGGACCAAACCAATTTAATGAGACCAGAAGACTGCCTACTGAAATGTGATCACGTGATAAACATCGAAAATGTATATCGATCGCGAGAGCCTTTAATAGACAATGCTTTAGAATCCTTTATAATTAGAGATAGTGATAGTGACGTTTATACGTCTTGTAGTGACAAGCATTAAGTGATTTTGAAGAGATCTGACGAATGTCTCATACATGCAAGGTAATTAGATTAAAGTAACGGTAATAAGCTATTTATGTTAGTAATAATAATTACATCAGTAAATTGCAAAAACAGCAGTTACGTTTTTTTTAAAAAAAAAAAAAAAAAAAAAAAAAAAAACAGCAAATGTTTAACAAACAGCAATTAAGTTAGTATGAAATATTTTCAGGATAGGTAATAACGCGGTAAACCAGCCGTCAGCCAATGTGCACAGCAATACGCTGCCCGCACAGTAAATTTGTCAGAAGTGTAAGACTTATTTAATGTAAAGAAGAACCAAATTCTTTTTTGGTGATGTGAAAAATTTGTTACAACAAAATTTACTGTTCAAAACTGCTGTTAAAAAATAAATAAAAAACTGGAAAATACACATTATAAAATAAAAATTACTAAGAAAATAATAATTTTTATTAATGACAGAAATTTAGTAAACTCTTTGAAAAATTATTATTTCAAATATGGTAATAAAATAACAACAGCTGATCAACAACGCGCAATAACATTATATTGATGTTCTAAATCATTATGTAAGGTACATGAAGTACATCGGGTACTGTGAACTGTGCTGTCGTTAGCGAAGGTTTTCTGTGAATTTTAGTTTGAACTTGATCAGTTTGCCATTGAAGTAATGCCGTATTTATCTACAATAGAGGAATACACTTATATGATATTCATTTTAAGTGTGTGTAGTGGTAATGCTACAGCTGCTGCAGTAGAATATGAAATACGTTTTCCGAATCGCAGGATTCTAGATCCCAAAACAATTAGCATGACCTTTCCCGATCTTTGGGAAACAGGTTCAATACCTAGTATTCGTATCAGCTACGAACGGTCTATCCAACAGGTCGCTGTTATTGATAAAATTATTATTGATACAATTCAGCGCAGTCCAAGCGCTGAACTGCATCGATAATAATTTCAAAACAGACAATTTCTTATCGACTTTTAAATCTAGTATAAATATATATATATATATATATATATATATATATATATAATAGGTATAATATTAATTGACTTTTATAATATCCTACTTTTACATTTTCCATTAATTTATCAAATATAGCTACTAATTTGATTTTATATTAAAAATTTAATTTTAAATATAATTTGAACCTTTTGGAAAACGAAATAACATTTATTTTCGAGTATTTCGAATTTTGAAAGTAACCAGTCACATGTGTAAAATAATAATTATTTCTGCCAATAAAGAAAAGTTCAATTGTTTTTTACTAATTTATATTTTTGCTAAAAGAGTAAAACACAATTTTTTTCACATAAAATAACTGAAACCGAATTAAATATTTTTATTGTAAAATGAATTATTATAATTTATATTCTTTGGAAACTAAAATATTTTTTTAAACTGGGTTAATTGAAGTCATAAATTTTTTTGTGGTTCTGCTACTTTAACATCTTATAATATAAAGTTTAGGTCATAATTGATTTTGGTGAAGAATAAGTGGTTTAGATAAAAATTTATCTATTTATGTTCGGTATTTCTACTTAATTTATACGATGCGCCGCTAAAGATATCTATTAACTGATGTATAGTAGTCACGCTACTTAGTTGAGGAAGGGAGTAAAAAAAAAATTATGTTTATATCTCCTTTTCTGCTACCCTATTTTTTTTTTTAGCGTTACTTATTTTAGTACTTCAATTGTGATAAAATAATAATAGCGATAAACATATTATAGATGATATTTCGCTTGTTTTACAGTGCTTTACATGTGTTACAGTTATAAAAAAGACTAGTTCAGATAAAGAAAAATTACTAACTAGTTATTTTACTCTAACGAAAAACGCGTTATACACAGTGAAAAATAATAATACGAAAAAAATAACATCCAGTATGAAAAATAATAAATCAATAATCGCAACTAAAGATAAAATACAATTTTATTATAGTAGTTAGGATAATAAAACAAACTTTAAAATAAAAAAAAATAAAACTGACATTAGAAAACTAAGAATCACAAAACATTACTATCCGATTCTTTTTTTAATTTTTGGTTTTTACTCTTCAGAGTATGTAACTATGCAGTATACTATGTACGAGAAAGTATTGTAATCGGATCAAATTTTGCATGTCGAGGGTTTTGCAAAACTTGACGTTTCTTTCTCTCCCCTCTAACTACAAAATTAAATTTTAGCAATCAAAAATCCATAAGTATGCATGTTAGCATGTGTTCTTTTCTTAATATTATCAGACTGGATGGATCCATATGGATGAAATTTGATCAGATGATTTCTGTATATATGGGACATTGATACCATTTAATTTTGGTCAAAATCGATCAACAAGGTAGGAGATATGGACCTCATGATCGTCGTATCTCAAAATTTTACTCGGAGTAAAATAACGTTTTTTTTACATAATTTAATATTCCTTAGGAAGTTTGGTTCGTGTTTCATCGGACAGTAAATTAGATTTAACATTTTAAATTGGCAATCACAAAGCCCGAATCTTAATTCTACACAAAGGTAGTAGCCCCATTAAAAAAAACAGGTACTGTATATGTGGAGTCACCATCCTACTCCTGTAGGGAAAGACAATCTCCTTGTGACGATCCCGGACGCCATACCACCCCCTTCGTTCTTAGCCCTGATGGGCTTTACCGGAGGTCGTCTTTTAGACCTTCTAAACCTGATAACACAACACAGTCATCTGTTAGGCCTCTATCAGGATACAACCGAAGCAAATGCCTCGGCAGATATTTCCATCAGTGTATTTACACAACCTAGTATCGCTTTCATATGACCTCTTCCAACCACGACCACCTACCGTAATTTACAACCCTGAACTACCAAATTAACTGATTCGCGGAAGCGCGATCACCGCATCTTCCTCTAAAGCCGAAGATTTCACATAAAAACTCTTCCTATATCTAACTTCAATTTTAGTATGCACTCAGAACTTTACTTGATTGAGTCTTTACACAACAAAAATACTATTCTCATATACCAGCAAAACAAGTGTTGATCGCAACGAAAATTTTGTTCTACGATTCAATTTACTTAAAGTCCTGTTGATTTACTTAAAAATAAAAAAAGGATTCACAAATTAAGCCTCTAATGAAAACATAGCCATCTCTCTCTCTGCTCTGGTCTGCTTTCAGGAACGAGGTGAATGCCTAAACTCTCCCACACCGCAGCTCCATCACAGAGTTCGTCACACATCCATCTCATCCTAACAGAAAATATCTAAGCTAACTGGGGCTCAATGAAAAAATGCCTATCTTGGAGAAGTAAGCACCCAAATGGGCCCCTAGCAATGTGGGTTGCTATCTATCGATACATCTATAACAGCAAACCCTGTCAACCATCCCCTGCAGGAATAAGAATCTGAGGAAGCCAGCAACTATGTTCCATTCCCTTTTGGTTTTCAAATTAACTTCCAGATCAAAACCACAATTGATCCTCGCAAACTCTCTGGCGTCTTTGGTACCTGGGCTTCGTACCTGGGACAGACATTTAAGACATGACGCACATCATCAGTGACCCTACACTCTGGTCACAAGCCTGAATTACTGAAACCAAATATGGCCAATTTTATCGAAAACCATCATGTGAAGCCACCAATGTCGATTAACATTCTTTATAAATAAAACAGCAAGCAATGGAATTCCACTGCAAATGGAATCGATTAATATTCGATATTATGGGAGCCACCAATATCGATTAGCATTCTCTATAAATAAAACGGCAAGTACTGGAATTTCATAAGCAAATCGATTAATATTCGATATCGATGGAAGCCAATAAAATCGATTTACATTCTTAGTATGCAAATCAGCAAGCAATCAGCAGATCAGCAAATCAATAATGGGATTCCATAAGCAAGAATACGTAATAAAATTATTTAAAATTATCCTTCGTTTGCCAAGAAAGTTATGCAACTCTTTGCCGGCTTTTTCTTTTATTTTAATTTTAATATGTGTACGCTTATAAAATAAGCACCAGCTGTTAGAAGAAAAAGGTCATTCGTAAGAAGTGCAAGGGCAAAAACGTCTTTCTTATGATAAAAAGAAAAAAGGATTGAGGTAAACGATACTAAACGCCTACAACTGAGCGTAAACTAAGCTTTGGAATGCATGAATTTATATTACTTTAATTTTTTCAAATAATAATTTTTTTTAAAGTTTAATCAAAATATTTTGTAATCGATGTGACGTCAGAGCGGTCATAAAATTATATCATGTTTGTGACATAAAAATATATCGTACTTTTTATTTATGTCATTCGACATTTTGCGACAGACTCAAAGGGTTTGTCTATTGGTGAACTCGTCATTGCAAATTAGCTGATTTTGAAGTCTAAAGTTCTAAGATTCAAATCCTAGTAAAGGCAGTTACTTTTATTCGGATTTGAATACTAGATTGTGGATACTAATTATGGTTCCTTGGTGGATGGGTTTCAATTACACACCTCAGGAATGGTCAACCTGACACTGTACAAGGCTTCATTTACATTCATACAAATCATCCTCATTCATCCACTGAAGTAATACCTTACGGTGGTTCCAGAGGTTAAACAGAAAAGAAAGAAAGATATTTTGCAACAAAAAAGATATGTCATTACGTTAAAACTACCCACACAATAAGAAAATTGATGGGCAAACAAATTAGAATTATGCCAAGTGACTACGTAAGTTTCGTTAAAATAATATTCCATCTAAATTATCTGCAAAATACTTTTAAAGATTCTATCAGAATAACCTACCGTACAAAGTAAGAAAGAATCATTAATATGTTTGATCATGAGTAAGAGTTGAACATAAATAAAATAAAAATTTATTGGTCGAGTTCAGAACCTGTCCTTCATTTAAAGTTAGTTGATTAAATTAAGTTGATTATAATCTAGGTTAAAAGTTATCCAATACAGTTTAAAACTTCTTTTGGTTTCAATCTTAAAAAAAATTCTTTGAATGTAAAATTCATCAATTCAGTGAGATTAAAATAACTCTTTTTTCAAAGAATGTTTTTAATGTTTTCTTTCTAATGTAGAATTTTTCTATTGAGTGGAAGTTAATCAGTCATACCGATAAATAAATGTCATATATATATATATATATATATATATATATATATTCTGTACGAATGTGTTCGATAAAAGTATACCTTGAAGTTTATAAGGTATTTCATTCTTTGTTATTTGTAATAAGAAATATTTACTGAAAATAATCCTAAAAAAAAGACAAGAATAATAAATAAAATAAGATATGTAGCTTTTAATTTAATTTCATATATATATATATATATATATATATATATAGAATGTTAATAAAGTGTGGGAATTGTTAAATAACGTTTCAAAAATTAAACATACCAAATGATCCTAACCTAAAAATCATCTATTTCGAAGTATGAGATCACATCATATGAGATCCCTTTAGAGTAAATCAGTTATTTTAAATGGAAAATGTAGAAAACATAAAAACTATCATACTAAGACAATCCTAACTGAAATTGCGGCCACCTCAAAATGATTTATATTGTATTGATATGCAACACCATCATATCCCTTGAAGCTCCTACACTATAGAGTGGGGGGGGGGGGGGTAACTCAAATATTTTAAAAGGGGTAACTAAAATATTAATGATTGTTATTTTCATTAAGGTTGTTGTACATCAATATCTTTTACATTAATGCTTTTGTTTTTAAATGCCATTTTTAAAGGCATTAAAAGTAGGGTTGTTTTGTTATAACTTTATCTTTTCATTTAGAAATTTTGAGTAACTCCTCTGTTAGGGTCTCCCTGGTTATGGTAGTCTCATACCAAAAAACATCATTTTGAGGTAGGATGATATGGTAAACTTATTTTTTTACGTTTAACTGTTGAACATTTATTTAAAGGTAACCATACTTTATCAACATCTGTGTGTATTTTATATACATATATTATTTTACAAATAATAATGCAATTAAATTAAAAAGGAACTTATTGATTTATTACCTTAAAGTTGAACATGTTTTAACACTGATATTTGAAAATTCTAAATAAATCAACAAACTAGAAATGTGGCACTGATTTGTGAACTATTCATAGGCTCAAATAATTTTGTAATTATTAACAGGCTAGTGTTTTTTTAGAGTATAAATTATGAAGGGAAACCTTATCTTTTAAGAAAGCCTTATGAATCATCTGATGTAAAAATCTCAAATTGCAGTCCACATTAAAATTTGTTCTTTTGTTATTATTGTCTACTTTCAATTTATTTGAAGTAAACCCATAGGAATTACAAAAAATTGGCAACAAATGTATCTGTTTTTCTTCTGTTTTCTGGATAGTAACAATTCTAACGTAAATTAAGAACAATGTTTTATTTAAATATTTTAAAAAAAATTAATGTTCAGTTTCAATATGGCAGTATGTTTTAAGGGTTGATTAATTTTTAAGATTTATTTTTTTTCCGAATAATAAAGATTTACCTTTAATTGTATTTTAATGTTAAAAAATTATTTATAAGTTTTGGGTTGTTTTGAAATGAAATTCATTTTTTTTTTGTTTATCTGGTTCCTCGTCTATGAATCATGAGACCTTGCCGTTGGTGAGGGGGCTTGAGTACTCAGTGATACAAAGTAGCTGGGCCGAAGGTGCAACCATATCGGAGAGGTATCTGTTGAGAGCCAGACTAAGGAATGTTCCTGAAAGAGGGCAGCAGCTCTTTCAGTAGTTGTTAGGGGTGTGAGTCAGAACGACTTAAACGGCCATATCAACATCACTCAATCCTCTGAGTACTGCGCAGCTGAAAGCAATGGAAAACTACAGCTGCTTTTTTTCCAAGAAAATGTGGCTCTGCATTTTCATATAGCAATGATGGAGGCGCCTTCCTTGGTAAAATATTCCGGAGGTAAACTAGTCCTCCGTTCGGATCTCTGTGTGGGGACTACTAAGGAAGGGGTCACCTGAAAATTAAAAAATAACATTCTACAAGTCGGAGCATGGAATGTTAGAAGTGTAAAAAAGGTTGGTAGGCTTGAAAATTTAAAAAGGGAAATGGATAGGATAAATGTGGATGTAGTAGGAATTAGTGAGGTTCGGTGGGAATAGGAAGGCGACTTTTGGTCAGGTGATTTTATAATAATTAACTCAGCTTCAAATAATGGGCAGGCAGGAGTAGGTTTCATAATGAACAAGAAGATAGGGAAGAGAGTAGAATATTTCAAAACGCATAGCGATAGAATCATTGTAATAAGGATAAAATCAAAACCTAAACCGACGATTGTTAACGTCTATATGCCTACAAGTGCCCATGATGATGATGAGGTAGAGTGTGTATACGAAGAGATTGATGAAGCAATTAAACACGTAAAAAGAGATGAGAATTTAATAATAGTTGGAGATTGGAATGCAATCATTGGAAAAGGCAAGGAAGGAAATATAGTGGGTAAATACGGGCTGGGAAAAAGGAATGAAAGAGGGGACAGACTTATAGAGTTTTGCACGAAGTATAATTTAGTAATTGCCAACACCCAATTTAAAAATCATAATAGAAGAATATACACTTGGAAAAAGCCAGGCGATACTGCAAGTTATCAGATAGATTATATCATGGTTAAGCAAAGATTTAGAAATGAACTCGTTGACTGCAAAACTTACCCTGGAGCAGACATTGATAGCGACCATAATTTGGTGATAATGAAATTTAGATTGGGATTTAAAAACCTGAAGAAAAGGTGTCAGATGAATCGGTGGAATTTAGAGAAGCTTGAGGAAGAGGAGGTAAAGAAGATTTTTGAGGAGGACATCGCAAGAGGTCTGAGTAAAAAAGATAAGGTAGAAAATGTAGAAGAAGAATGGGAGAATGTTAAAAAGGAAATTCTTAAATCAGCAGAAGCAAACTTAGGCGGAATAAAGAGAACTGGTAGAAAACCTTGGGTTTCAGACAATACATTGCAGCTGATGAATGAACGTAGAAAATATAAGAATGCTAGTGATGAAGAAAGTAAAAGGAACTATCGACAATTAAGAAATGCTATAAACAGGAAGTGCAAACTAGCAAAAGAAGAGTGGATTAAAGAAAAGTGTTCAGAAGTGGAAAGAGAAATGAACATTGATAAAATAGACGGAGCATACAGGAATGTTAAGGAAAATTTTGGGGTACATAAATTAAAATCTAATAATGTGTTAAACAAAGATGGTACACCAATATATAATACGTTAGATGGGTGGAATATATTGAAGAGTTATATGGAGGAAATGAATTAAAAAATGGTGTTATAGAGGAAGAAGAGGAAGTTGAGGAGGATGAAATGAGAGAAACAATACTGAGATCTGAATTTAAGAGAGCATTAAAAGATTTAAATGGCAGAAAGGCTCCTGGAATAGACGGAATACCTGTAGAATTACTGCACAGTGCAGGTGAGGAAGCGATTGATAGATTATACAAACTGGTGTGTAATATTTATGAAAAAGGGGAAGTTCCGTCAGACTTCAAAAACAGTGTTATAGTCATGACACCAAAGAAAGCAGGGGCAGATAAATGTGAAGAATACAGAACAATTAGTTTAACTAGTCATGCATCAAAAATCAAAAAAACTAGAATTTTATACAGAAGAATTGAGAGGAGAGTGGACGAAGTGTTAGGAGAAGACCAATTTGGTTTCGGGAAAAGTATAGGGACAAGGGAAGCAATTTTAGGCCTCAGATTAATAGTAGAAGGAAGATTAAAGAAAAACAAACCAACATACTTGGCATTTTGTTATTTGGGAAGTAGAATTACTAAAGATGGGCGAAGCAGGAGCGATATAAAATGCCGAATAGCACAAGCGAAACGAGCCTTCAGTCAGAAATATAATTTGTTTACATCAAAAATTAATTTAAATGTCAGGAAAAAATTTTTGAAAGTATATGTTTGGAGTGTCGCTTTATATGGAAGTGAAACTTGGACAATCTGAGTATCTGAGAAGAAAAGATTAGAAGCTTTTGAAATGTGGTGCATAGGAGAATGTTAAAAATCAGATGGGTGGATTTTGACACATGAAGAGGTATTGTGGCAAATAGATGAAGAAAGAAGCATTTGGAAAAATATAGTTAAAAGAAGAGACAGACTTATAGGCCACATACTAAGGCATCCTGGAATAGTCGCTTTAATATTGGAAGGACAGGTAGAAGGAAAAAGTTGAGTAAGCAGGCCACGTTTGCAATATGTAAAACAAATTGTTAGGGATGTAGGATGTAGGGCGTATACTGAAATGAAACGACTAGCACTAGATAGGGAATCTTGGAGAGCTGCATCAAACCAGTCAAATGACTGAAGACAAAAAAAAAAATCTGGTTATCTGGTAATTTGAATTTAATCAAGAATTTCTTTTTGTTGTTTTACTCATTTTTTAGCTGACTGAGAAAAAGTTCCATTAAAACTGTTATGAATCTCAGCTATCTTTAAGAAGAGTTTAGTCACAGTGATGAATAGCTGAACAAACATGAAAAAAATTCTGTACTCTACTTTAAGTTAATATGAGACGAGTTTCACACTTTTATATCAGACGAATGAGATTCTTTGCAGTTTTTATGAGAATTATTTTTCCCTTCACAACTTTTTCTTGAAATTGTTAAGCTACATACATATTGGAATGGTATTATTAAAACATACAGTTCCGTGCAAAAAAAAAAAACTTTTATCTTTACTTCTAATAACTATAACTGTAATTCTTAAAATAATCACCATATCCAAACCAATTATAAACGAAAGGTTTTTCTAAATGTAGTTAATAAACAGATAATAAGGTGTTGTTAACATACTCAAACAGTAACTTGTTATATTATTTATTAAGGAATCAAGGAATGTTGAAAATGCAATAACGAACAAGTGGGCAAAAAATGTTTTCAAATAACTTTAAATTTACAACTTAGAAAAGTAAAAGTAATGTAAAAGTTTTAATATTATATATATATATATATTTTTTTTTTCCATCAAGTTGTCTGTAAGCTATAACTTTTAAAAGACAAACCTTTTCTTTATGATGCAATAACAGTAATTTGTAATCCATCATCTCAAATATTTAAAATGTGTCATTACTTTAGCTAATATCATAAGATTCTGACAGTTGTTGTGGTTTCATAATCAGTAAATATTGGCTGTGGCAAATAAACACTATAAACATTCTCATAGCATTGTAGCGCTACAATGTTGGTATATGTATATATATATATGAGTATGTGATCACTTTCTGTAGTAAATTGGAATACACAGTTCATATCATTAATATGAAAATAACTTTGTGTCTCATTATTGCAAGTAATTCATGAATATAACATTTTTAATCAGGTTAAGAAATATATGTAACAAAAGATTAGGACTGATAAATAAGGCTTATGACTGATTTAAATGTGAAAGAAAGAAGGTTAAGCAGAAATTAAATATCAGACAGAAATACAACATACCAGAAGTAAGAAAATTTTGTTATTTATGAAATAAAATTTCAAAGAACATGGTAAGTAATGAAACCATCAAAATTAAATTAGCGTTAAGTAAGGAGAGTTTTCCTGTAGAAAAGAAAACTGTTATTGATAAATATAAATTTAAAAATCAGAAAGAAAAGTTTAAAAATATTTGTGTAGTGGAATCTTTATGGTAATGTAATATGGTCAATGAGAAAAATAAAATGGAAAAAAGTGGAGGCCTTAGAAATGGCTTTTGGTATTAGAGGAATTTTTGAAAGTTATATGGGTTGGAATAACATTTGAAATATTTTGGTCTTAAAACAAATAGGAGAAGAGAGAATTTTTTGGCAGTATCTTGTAAAGAGATGTACTAGATTGGTTGGGTATGTATTAATACATGCAAATTTAATAAATTTGGTAATGTAGGGATATGTAAAATGGAAAAACTGTAGAGAAATAGAAAAATTGGAATCTGTGAATAGATAATTGGGATATAGGCTTCCCAAAGTTAAGTTTATTCAACTCTGGCCAACGAGGGCTTCGTCCTCAATAGGTTGATGCTTGGAAGGTCGAGACATTTAAGTTATCAAGATATTTAATTAGTCCTAAACATAGACTGCCACTCCTCTTCCCTTAACCGATTGAGTTCAAAATAAAATCACATAAAATTTTTAAATATGTCACCTAATTTAGGACAATTTTGACGATATGTGAAAAAAGTATTTTGATCTTATCCTTTTAATTTAAGGTCTGTTGCTATACAGCATGAAAAAATGGTTTAAACCATCTAAGAGATATTGTACTTCTTGAGTCAAATTTTGAGATACCAACCAGTGGTGACCATATCTCTGTACCTCCCTATTCAAATGTAACTAGAATTAAATAACACCAATGACTCACATTCAGAAGTCATTATACAAAATTTCAAATTTCATAAAAACTGGTTTATCCAAGCTGAAGATATTAGCAAAATGATAATTAACAACAAAAAGCAGAAAAAAATTAGGGTTAATATCCCCCACTCTCGGGGGTTATAAAATTGTTCAAATACATAACCAAAGTGATATACTAAATGAAAAGAAATCATTTATTTAGTACAAGATGTGCTTTTTGGTCAAGAAATAAAAAAAAGAATTTTTAACCCACTTATTTAACGGGGGTTTGAATAAGACCAAACACCATCAGAAAATATCTTAGCTACCGAAAGAACATTAGATTATATGATAAAATTTACCTACCCTTTGAATAAAATATTGAGATACAGGACCCATGTGATATGAATCTCCTTATTTTCTTAATTAAGGAGATATCGTGACTAAAATTAAATGAGTTCAAAATAAAATCACATAAAATTTTTAAATATGTCACCTAATTTAGGACAATTTTGACGATATGTGAAAAAAGTATTTTGATCTTATCCTTTTAATTTAAGGTCTGTTGCTATACAGCATGAAAAAATGGTATAAACCATCTAAGAGATATTGTACTTCTTGAGTCAAATTTTGAGATACCAACCAGTGGTGACCATATCTCTGTACCTCCCTATTCAAATGTAACTAGAATTAAATAACACCAATGACTCACATTTAGAAGTCATTATACAAAATTTCAAATTTCATAAAAACTGGTTTATCCAAGCTGAAGATATTAGCAAAATGATAATTAACAACAAAAAGCAGAAAAAAATTAGGGTTAATATCCCCCACTCTCGGGGGTTATAAAATTGTTCAAATACATAACCAAAGTGATATACTAAATGAAAAGAAATCATTTATTTAGTACAAGATGTGCTTTTTGGTCAAGAAATAAAAAAAAGAATTTTTAACCCACTTATTTAACGGGGGTTTGAATAAGACCAAACACCATCAGAAAATATCTTAGCTACCGAAAGAACATTAGATTATATGATAAAATTTACCTACCCTTTGAATAAAATATTGAGATACAGGACCCATGTGATATGAATCTCCTTATTTTCTTAATTAAGGAGATATCGTGACTAAAATTAAATGGAATTAATGTTCTATTTACAGAAATTGTTGTGCCAAATTTAGTTTAGTATACTGTATTTATAAAATATAACTATATAGCCAGGAATGTAAAAATTGGCATAGAACAGAAAGGAGTGGAAAATAGCATCAAACCAGTCAAGTGATTGATGGCTTCAAGAAAAAAGGTGTGAGTATGGTATACTTGACTCAAATAAAAAAATTAATTCATTACATTTTGTCAAGCAATGTTTCAGCGCATGTGTTTGTACCAAAGTGTGCGAACTGGCTTTGGTATTATTCTCAACTATAATAAACTTGTATTTTTCTAGTTACATCTAGTATATTTCTAATAGGTTAATATTAACCAAATAATATGTTAGTAAATTAATTAATAATGTAATTTAAGATATTTCCTGCTTACTCAGAAACTGGAAAATATAAATGATTCTTTTTCTAAGTACTACCAGTTAAAAGTAAATAAATTGCAAGAATTTTAATTACTAAAAATAAATATGATTCATAACAGTAAAGCTTAATTAATTTTATTTATAATTCAAAGGAAAAAATGAGAGAATAATTAATGAAATTTTACAACGTAGTACAACAGTTGCTACTTAGCTGAGTATATATATAAATTTATGTAGTACATTAATAGACATTACAGAACACAAATTCTCTCATACATAAAGAATTAAATATTGTAGAACATAAAATTTATATAATAGAGCATTAAAACTCCAGTTTCTTTTATAGATTAAACTTAAAACATGGTTGAAAGTAGAAAACCAGTATGCTCTTATGTTATAAGACATTGTCTGATTACATTGTCTGATTACATTTGACATGTCTGATGACATAACGACATTGTCTGATTACATTTTTAAAAAAATAAAATTGAGGTCAGAAATACACCTTGAAATGATTCTCTGACACCTGAAAGATCTCAATTATGAATTCTGATTCAGATCACAAATATAATTCAGTTTTGTATTGTAAATAACTCAATTTTAAAGCGATTTCATTTCATATAAGGTTACTTGCTCTTTATTTTACTATGATCTTGCTATTATTATTAATGTTCATAATTACATGTCAGCTGATAATAATAATAATAAAATAACTTTGAGGTCCTTACCACCTTCACTACCTTTCCACCCCTACTCAAAATGGTTATACTCTTTAGCTATAACCATTCACATTCTACTTCTTCTTCTTTTTCCTGTTTAGCCTCCGGTAACTACCGTTTAGATAATTCTTCAGAGGATGAATGAGGATGATATGTATGAGTGTAAATGAAGTGTTAGTCTTGTACATTCTCAGTTCGACCTGAGATGTGTGGTTAATTGAAACCCAACCACCAAAGAACACCGGTATCCACGATCTAGTATTCAAATCCATGTAAAAATATCTGGCTTTACTAGGACTTGAACGCTGTAACTTTCGACTTCCAAATCAGCTGATTTGGGAAGACGCGTTAACCACTAGACCAACCCGGTGGGTTTCACATTCTACTTGGTCTTCCTTATTATCACTTTCCATTTACTTTCCAATTCAAAGTTTTCAGTGCAGCTCTTTCTTCTTTTCTACATATTCAAACAATCCAAGTCTGATCTCCAATATTATCCTACATATTTTCTATAATTGTTAGAGTTATTATTTTTTCATTTATGTCGCATACAGCTGTAAGTAAGCTGTAATACAGTGTTAGTTATCTGTAAGTAAACTAATAAGTAAAAAAAAAGGAGGGGAGACTTGAAATGATGTTTGATGCTTTTTCCCTAATATAGATATATCTCCTTTTTCAAACAGTTTATAATTAATTATAACAAGTTTTGAGGGTCAGTTATTGCTATGCTGTCAAAACTACTGACAACGTGACTCAATTCCGAGTTTAGATTTCTAGAAATATGATTCTTACTATTTTCATTGTCGATTAAAATATCATGAAAAAATAAATCCTCCTCAATCTTTCTGATATGATTCCATTTCGTCCATTTTTTAATTCTATATTTTTCAAAGAGGCTTGTTATATAATTCCTTAACTTCTTTGTAAAGATTAACCAGTTTTCTGATAAGCTACTATCCTTCAGTTAAACTTGTTCAATTGGGTTTACAGATCAAGGAGATAAGGTGGCATCCTTAAAGAAATATTATCTAGTAGAGTATCAATAATTTGGGTTAATATGAATCCGTAGGTGCCTCAGATTACAGAAAAACTGTAAATACTCTGGAAAAAACAGAAAATGTTCTAATTATGGAAACATTTTATTTATAGAAAAATAGTTTAATGTTTCAAGAAGATATAACTTAAAAACAATCAAAAGTTAGAAAAAATTACATTAAGTAATATTCAGGGGTGGAAATGATATTGTAAAAATTTATTGGAAATGCTTTTAACAGTATTATTTCTGATGACACTGATAATTGGTATGCAAAAAAGACACACACTAGTTACACTTTCATTAAGTTACACTTTTATTTTAATAATAAAATTAATCCTTGCGCAATTTATTTTAGAAAATTCCTTGATGGTAAGTTTCTATAATAAAAACTGAAGTAAATATAGCAAAACATTGCTTTAATATAAAATAAAATAGAGCTCAACGTACATGGATGCACACATGCACATATACACATCAACAACATACACAGAATTTTATAAACATCAGTTTAGTATTCAATAAATACAAAAATCTAGAGCGGACAATATTTTAACAACAGTAAAATTTCCCTACATTCTTCTTCTTCCTCTGCAGTATTCTCGATCAGGCAATGGATCACAAACCTCCAGCTTGTTCTGTCTCTCCAGCACATCTCATTCAGAGCCCTTTCATCTTTACAGCCCTACTCAAAATATCCTCCTTAGCTATAACCATTCAGCTTTTCCTTGGTCTTCCCTATTATCACATTCCATTTACTTCCCAATTAAAAGTTTTCAGAGCTGCTCTTTCTTCTTTTCTAACATATTCAAACCAATTGAGTCTTGATCTCCAATTATCCTACATATTTTCTATAATCGTTAGAGTTCTTATTTTGCATTTATGTTGCATACAGTTCTTTTTTTCTTCACTGTCATACTTTTATGAGATTTCATTCTTCATAGCTTGTAGTTAACTTTACTTCTGTACTTAGATAACTCAAGCCTCTGAATCAGATATCAATACTGGCATGAAGTATGTTTTGTGTAAGACATCTTTAGATTTCCTTGGCACTTCTTTACTTCATACAACTCCTTGGACATTCAGTATTCTTGACTAAGCTTCCCTCCCATCTTCTGCCAACTCACAACCCAAATATTTCAAACTTTTTACCACTTCAAAAATTTCATCTTGTATTTTTAATTTCCTTCTTTTTTCTGTTTTCTGACTTGATTTCTTCCTTAACTCACCTTAATAAAATTCTGGAATCATTTCATCCCAAAAATAAATTCATTTTATAAACTTTATTTTCAGTTTTACTTTACACAGCCAGAAAAATAAAAAAAAATAATTATGATAAGTAGCATCAATAAGTTATAAGAAAATTAAAATAAAATGTTAATATTTAGACTAACTTACCAAACCATGTATTTTGCTTTTCACCTCCAACTGCTTTAGGTTGAACTGAAAAAACAAATATATTTAAAAATTTGTGCTGAAACATCATTAAAAAAAAATATTATAAATTTATTTTTTATATAACAATAAATATAGTTTTGTTAAAACTTATAAAAAAAATGCATACTACCAAAATTATTAGTCATCGGTGAACCAGATTCAGAAGTCATCATCAAAATGTTATAAAAATTGGTTAATTCAGTCTGAAGATATTAAAAACGATAGTGGCAAAAATATGCAAAAAAACGTACGCATACTATTTCTTATTTCTGAATTAAATTTTTGAAAGTGATATACCAATGTAATCTAATTACCTGGTTTGTACAAGAATATGATTTTGAGTTCAGAAGCAACATAAAGAAAAATGAGTTTTTTCCTCATCCCTTAAAGGGGTTGTGAATATGAACAGCTTCATCAGAAGATATAATTACCTAAGGGTTATTAAATTATGGAAAGAGATTTACCAGTCATTTTAGTAAAATTCTGAGAAAACAGGATCCATTAGTTTTGTGTTTCTTTGCTTGCTTCACTAAAATTAAATTGCATCTGACCCCCACAAATAGCAATAATTGTTTCAAATTTCATCAAAATCGGTTCATTCACTATGAAGGTGCAAGTTAAAATCAGGCCATCATATATGCATACATAAGAATTTACATCCTTGTAGAATTTTTCTTTGGTAAAATTGTGTTTTTCGGTCATGAAACATTAAATTCTGCAAAAAGCTCAACATGGAAAATTTGATTTGATTAGTCTATTTTTCCTTATATAGTACACTGAATAACAGTTATTCTTAACCTTTTTAGCTCCATGACCCCCCCCCCTCAAAAAATAAAACAAATATATAACGAATATTTTGTGACTCTCAAACCCCAACCCAATGAAACCTAGTTAAAATTATTTAGCTGCGTTGATAGTGAACATGCATGTATGAAGTATACATACACGAGATATTTACAGGTTCCAACTTGATGTGTGCCCCTTGTAATTTGGTCTGATTGCATAAGATTGGCTGCGAGAGCGTCACGTCCCAACATGCAAATGATACGTTTGAACACGTCTTGCTTTCAGCAGTATAAAAGGACGTAAGGGAATACGGGACATCAGTTTAGTTTCGAATGCTAAGCGTGCGTCTGGTGCCTTTATTTAAGTTTTTAAAAACGTAGTTTCATTGAAAATAATAACTGAGGGTTTTTTAGTATGAGGTCAAACTTTTTTTTTCAATTAAATTTTTATGCAAAATGGATAAATTTGTGAAAATAACGAAGTGATCTACTTAAATCCAGTGAATCGATTGGTAAAAAGACAAAATTGTACAATGACAATTACAGTCAAATCTCCCTAAACAGAATCTCCTTAATTCGAATAACTCCCTAAATCGAATATTTACTTGGTCCCCTTGAAAAATCTTCTTCAAATTGAATTAAATTACCTCCTTTATTCGAAAATTTCGAGGACTTAATATACATATTATTTCTTTGATAAAGACTTTTTTGTAAACGTTTTAATTGAAAAATTTACATACAGTACCCGATTTCCAAAGAAGTATATAGGTAGCAGTAAATTCAGTTTAATAGTGTATAGCGATCATTAGTGTGAAGGTGAATTTTATCTGGTATTATATGCCTAATATTAATCAACTTCTGACTTGTTTATTTCCTTCGCCGGTCGCTGGAGTAGTTGATAACAAAACTACACGCACGGTGCCACAGTATGATGAGTAATATCCGGTCTTATTCCTTTGTTGACAAAGTGTGGAGGAATGTCTGACCAGAAGCAACTGTTAATTGATTCAAAAATTTTGGATTTACAACCGGAAAAAATGAAGGAGAATCTGTAGACCTTTCTCAGTTTTAGAAGAAGAATGAGTGTAATCAGTAAAATTTTAACATTTATGGACGAAATTTCATTTGTCTTATCTCACACGTTGATGATGATATTGCAGTTAGTGCCACTCCACCCGATGATATCTGTCACATTCAACCATTCATAAGGATTCCTATGAAGAAGACGAAACGGAACAAGTAGAAATTGCAATTACAGCGAAAGACGCGAAATCGGTATTAAATAACCTTCGAACATTCTTCGAAAGTTCAAGCGAACTAGAAGATAATGCATTAGTGAAGATTAAAAATGCCCTTGATTTTCAAATTTTCCAGAAGAAAACTCAAAAAAAAAATTACAGACCTTTTTTCAAAAAATAATTAAAGGTATTGTAATATTTTTTATTTTTACATAATTTTTTGCATATTTCGTCTTTGCTGACGTAATTTAGTACTGTAGTACATTATTATAGATTATCATAAATTTTTATTAAATTATGAAATTTTCTGCACAATTTTAGAGTTTCATTATTTTAGCTCTCTAAACAGAAAACTCCCTAAATCGAAAAAAAGTATTGGTCCCTTGAGATGCGAATTAGAGTGGTTTGACTGTATTTAAATTATCATTTTTCCTTATTAGATCGAAAGCCACAGTTATTTGTTTCAAGTCCTCTTCGATGAAAGCATGAAGCCATCAAAATTAGTTTGACACTTTGAAACTAAACATCCGGATTATAAAAGCAAACCCTTGAAATTTTTCAAAAGAAAATTAATACTTAGAGTAACCAACAAGCTTTTATTTGTAAGTGAAGGCATACTGAATTATATGATCGCGAACGATGTTCGCCATCAGATAATTCAGCAAGTGATTTCAAATGAATATTTTAGTATTCAGTTTGATGACTCAATAGATGTGGCAAACATTTACCAGTTCTTATGATTTGTGATATATAAATGCGATAGACAAATCAATCAAAGAAAGTGTGTGATTTTGCAAATCAATACGTGGTCATGCAACAAGGAAGTCTTTTTCATGTTTTCTTATGAAGTTAGTAAAAACTATAACATAGATTGGACAAAATGTGTTGCAGAATGTAATGATGATGCAAAGGCGATAACAGGAAAGAGCAGTGGATTTCTGAAAAAAATTAAAAGATCGTCTTATACCAAGGGAGGAATAGATGTACTGCTTTCTTCACAGACATGCTCTTGCCAAAAAAAAAAAAAACATTCCCGGAAATCCTCAAACAAATTCTTTGTAAACGGTTAATTTTATTAAAAGTCGACTATTACAGAATAGTAATTCGCATTGTTTGCTAAACAATGCGATGAAATGGGTGAAAAGAAAATACATCTTCTTTTCTATGCAGAATTCAGATAGTTATCGCGGGGGAAAGTGTTAACTAAAAAACACATACGGTTGTTGGAATTGCGAGATGAATTAATATTTTTCCAGGATAAGAAAACGCCATTCTCAATATTTTTACAGAATAATGAGTATGTGTTGCTGTTGAGTTACTTAGCTTATCTATATTCGCATATAGACTTGAATGTGAATTTACAAGGACGTGACAAAAACATTTTATTAATGACAGATAAAGTTCATGATTTCATTAAGAAGCTTAATATCTGGATTATTCGCCTTCAAAGCAAAAAATTTGATACGTTTCCACTCACTTGGGATTTTATTGAGAAAAATTTGGATGACGAAGACATTAGTTTATTTGCCACAGTTTGGATAACATAAGATTCATTTGCGTGAGCTAAAAGTTGACTTGGCGGAAGAATATTTCTCCGTTTCATCGACAGTCATCAAAATGACTGCCGATACGTTACGACTACAGTTCACATCTGAAGATTTAGATAAGTTTTGGCTTGCCCGACGAAGTGAATATGAAAATTTAGTCACAGAAGCATTGAAAATATTAATCCCTTTCGCCACGTCTTACCTCTGTTAAAGAGTTTTTCGACTGCGGGTGTACTATAAACTAAATGAGGGAATTGTCTTTTATCGCTTGAAAACAATTTGTTTTTGTGCGTTTCTTAGATTTAACTTTTAAATGAAAACAAACGCGATCATCTCATTCATTTATTTTCTTTACAAGTGTTCTTATAAATGTAAGTAAAATATTTATAATAAATTTTTTTCTCATAAAATGATTTTATTATTGTTTACATGTAAAGTTGTAGGCTAATTTCACGACCACCAGGTTGAGAAACGCTGCTGTATAAGTATACATCAGGTGTGGAGGGGGAAACATACTGAAGAAGGAGCGATCTCTATGAGTGATCTTAATGAAGATAATGAATAAAATAGTATGAGTTAAATATATATATATATAACAAAAGAATAAAAATAAAGAATATTTTTTATAAGCGGAACATGCTAATAGTATACTCGTATACGATTTCAGGATGTAACTTATAACAATAATGGCTTTGTTAACACTCAAGGTTAATAATAGGTGGATGCACTTAATAGTTCATTATTTTTTTTAGTTTCATTTGTTTTATATTATAAACATTTACTTTAAAAACCTCTCTTAATTAATATTTTTCTATTTTGTTTAATTATAATATTTATTTTATGATAATTTTCAACACATTTTCTAATGAAGATATTTAATTTTCAGTTTTAGAATGTGCATTGTTTTATTTGTGTTTAAGTTATTTATATTATTTTAGTGAATTATTTTATTTTAATTATTTAACTAAGTTTGTATTGTTATTTATATATATATATAAATATCGCGATTTTAAAGCTTTTAATAATCTCTTAACAGACTTCCTTATCCACTTACAGTAATGAATCATAAATAAAATGAAAGAGTAATCTTACAGATTTTCCCTACAAGTGTTCAATTTGAGCACCACCTTTCGTCTCGTAGCACACATTCAACCAGCAGGAGAGTTCATTCATACTTTCATCAGCACACCTGGAGTAATAGAAGCGACAGGTGCTTCAATCCTATGCCTCAAGTCGGGTAGATCAGTAGGTAGCGGAGGCATGTACACAAGATCCCAAGGAAAAAATCACATGGGGTCTCGGAGGCCACTGAAAATAAGCTCTGTCATCGGGCCCATGCCGACCGATCCGGTGGCTGGGAAAAGTGTTATTCAACTGATCCCGTACAATAAGGAGGCGCGCTATCTTGTTAGTAACTAAAATCCTCTAGTCCATCTCTCGGATGAGAAAAGAACCGTTTACACTGAAAATCCTAATAAGCAACTCCTGTTACGTTCTCTTCAGCGAAAAAGAACGCTCCGTAAAATTTCCGTAAGGATAATGCACAGAAAACATTTAATTTTGGGGAGTCCGTTTCGCATTGTAAGATCATTAAACACAATACGATCAAGAAAAGTCGTCGACTTCATGCTGCAACATTTCGGTTGCGAAGTCGGCACGCACAGCGTAGTCGACAGGCTTTAAAGCCTGTAACAACTATAAACGGTATGAATGCATACATAAGCGTTTCCTTAAAACATTCCAATCTATCATCACCGGCATTATTAATTCGCGTTGGTCTTCCTAACAGACTTTAAGAACTACGTTGAAAAGACTGCGTAGTTCTAAACACTCAATATTTTCTTCAGCACTCTCGGCCAATCCATACCCAGATAATTGGTCATTTCAAATTCAATATGCCGTCGACGAATGTTATTGTAACTCGGAGGATCTCAGTTAAACCTTTTACGGAACGCACGTTGAACTGTAACTATAGATTTACATTTAGCAAACTGCAAACGCAGAAAGCTTTCTTGTTCAGTAGTCACCATCTTTGCGAGTAGCATTGTCAAGCGGAAATATAAGGAATCAATCTACGGATAGGTTAGCAACTAAAACTGTCAATTTTGCACTTCGATCTTAGTCTTAAATCAACCGTGTACACCTCATCTAAGAGGCATTATAAGAAATTAAACCCCAATTTTGTATTTTTATCCGGTATATTATTATTTTTTGGTGAGAAATAATGTACTGTTATCATCGTTAATAAACTCATAAACAGTATTTATCGATTTTTACTTTTACGGATAATCGAATGAAGAACTCTTCTAACAAGATAAAAAATCTACTTTAAAGTTATAATAGTTAGGGGGGCAGCTATGTTTAGGAAATTAGCATGTCTACTCTTGAAACACGAAACTAAATTCACTGACAGAGCGGAAAGATAGAAATTAGAATAAAAACATATTTGTAATATTTGGTTTTTCATTTTAATCCACTCAAGTGGTTTTTTCATGCAATACAAATAAATAACCTACAAATAAACTACGCACAATACAAATAAACGACATAAAAGAAGTTACTCGGATTGGAGGGGAACACCTCATGGTGACCTTGTATTTAACCTTGAACGTTATTTCAAGGTTAATACGATTTTTCAAACTGGAATGACTTTTTGACCCCAACGAAAGGAAAGGAAAAATTTACATTGAATTATATGGTCACACATATGACCTTGGAATTTTTTTTGAAGGTCATTGATTCTAAAGCTTAAAATGAGAAAAAAGGTTCCTACAAATATATGACCGAAAACGCTTTCTTATAGAGTAACGGCTAGCGAAAACGTTCGCCCGGATTTCAATTTCGCTGGTGGGTGAAATGAGGCAATACTGAAATTTTTAAGGTTTTATATGAGGGGCAAACTTCATAGTTTCATATGTTTTTTGACCTGAAAATCCAATAAAATGGGTGTCAGAACTACATTTCCCAAAATTTTCATGATACCCAACGAAAAACAGAAAAATTTAGTGACGAAAAACATTTTTTCAGGTTTGACGTATTATAACTTTGTTAAACGACTGTAAACGAATAAATTTTATTATCAAAACTTGTAGAAGATTTAATTCTGAAAAAACTAAGTCTATGAAAATCAAAAAAGATCAACTATTATTGCTAAAAACAAAACAGAATAAAAAAAATATAAAGAATTTGTAAAAATTAAAAAGAGTTGTTTTTAGTACAATAAATTTAGATCTTTGAAAAATTAGTTCGGCCAGCTTCGACATTAATCTGAATACCACTCATTGTTGTCATAAAATTGTAGTTAATAATAAATAAACGTTAGGCGGTTTAGTTTTTTTTTAACTTAATTAAGATTGTGTTTAATTATTTTTGAGAATCAAGTTATGCAGTGTTTTTATATTTGTTGTACTCTAAACTGTAGTTACGTTTTTTCAACCGAATCTGAATTTAAAAAAGTGAAATACCATTTTGAATTCTTTGTTTTGAAAAATGCTGAAACTCATGAAGAATATGCTTATATGATTTTTGTGAACGGCTTTCGCGATGGAAGTGCTCCAGTTGCTGTGGAAGAATATCGACGTAGGTATCCTGGACAAACCCACCGGGTTGGTCTAGTGGTGAACGCGTGGTCTAGTGGTGACTTCCAAATCAGCTGATTTGGAAGTCGAGAGTTCCAGCGATCAAGTCCTAGTAAAGTCAGTTATTTTTATAGGATTTGAATACTAGATCGTGGATACCGGTGTTCTTTGGTGGTTGGGTTTCAATTAACCACATATCTCAGGAATGGTCGAACTGAGACTGTACAAGACTACGCTTCATTTACACTTTTACATATCATCCTCTGAAGTATTATCTGAAAGGTAATTACCGGAGGCTAAACAGGAAAAATAAAGAAAGATATCCTGGACAAATAGTACCAAACCGTAAAAGTATTTTTAATAATCTTCGTGAGATTATTTTTAATAATCTTGGTAACCTACCAAGGGTAAGTTAGTAGATTGTGGTGAAAGTGAAAACATTCTTCAGATGGTACAGCTTAGTCCTATAACAAGCATGTGAAAAATTTCTACACGACTCAATATTCCACAAAGTACAATATGGACGAAATTACATGCTCACAGACTGCGTCCTTATCATGTTCAGGAAGTTAACACCTCCAGCTTGGTGTTCATGACAGATGACTGCAATTTTGCTAATGGGTTAACAATAATTATCACTTATTCCGTTTATACTATTTTCGAACGATGCTTCTTTTATCTGTAATGGCATAAACATCACACGGATTCACATGGTGATCTGAAGAAAACCCACATGATGTAGTCGAATCAAATTTCCAGCAATGATTTTCGATGAACGTTTATGCAACTGTTTACCGGCTTTGTTTTAATGTGGTGCTAACTTCTAAATGTTGAAATTTAAATAAAAAATTGTAATAATCTCTTTGTTATTTCTATAAACAAACGGTTTTGGATGGCCTGACCCGAGATAACTAATTCTGTATAGGAAGTAACAACTTACTATTACAATTAAAATGAATCAGTAATAAATTTTAAAGAAATTATGTAATGTATTTTATACATTTTTAAATTATGAAAATCGAATGGTAATTTGTTACATTTCTTTATACATATTACGTGATTTTTATTTTATTTATAAAATAAAGAAACAACGTCAATAAATAAAGTTAGCTTTATTTGCTGTGTATATTAACAGCTAATTTTGGAATATAATTATTTATGGAAATAATTTTCCTTTTTTCATATAATGTCCATGCGTAATTATAAATGTTGAATTTTTTATTTGATTTATTCATATAGGTTTTTAGATAGCGTTTATGAATAATTTTTCGTTATACCATTATAAAAAAAAGATTTGTTGCTAGAAACTTCGCCTCGTCAATCATATTAAATATTTATAAGTATTTTGCACGTAGCCAGTAAAACAAAAATATAGTTTTAATAATTGATTCTTTTCATAAAGATTGTATATTTATATATATATAAAACGTTTTTAATAAGTTTTCCCTAATGGTTTTAGTGTATACTATATAAAAACAACAATAATATTCATTTTAGAATCATAAGTTGGTTAATTTTTGAAAATATTTTTAAACTAAATGAAATAATAATTCCAGCAATGTAAGATTTCACATCATAAAGAAAATAATTTCTGTAATTTGTTCAATAAATAAAAACTTTTAGTACTAATCCGTATTTATAACATAATGTATAATTAAAACAATTCTCTCACTCCAATTATATTATTTAGCTTTATGTATTGTACTGGAAAAAAAATGTTTCTACGGAAAACGATTTAAAAATTAATTATCGAGTTTTTTAATTGAAATTAGTACATTTCATTTTTAACAAAACTTAATTTTTCATAAACATGTAGCAAACTTTATAAGACAAAATATTTCATTTTACAATTTTTAATCTTTCGACTATATAGTTATAGTCGTATACAGCTACTGTGTAGCTGTGTACGCTATAAGTATATTTAATTATACTGTTTTATACGCTATATTGTATAAGGGTATGCGCTAGTAAGGTCAAGTAATATAATACTTGACCCTACTAAATATTATATTACGTGGTTTTTGCTGATCGTGACCTCCCTCGAATCAAAACGGACAATCTTGGCACTGAAAAATTCAGGAAAAATGCAGTATATACGTATGTAAGTATTTGAATATATTGGCCTCGGTTTTTCTTGATATTTTCATACCGGATGGGCCGATAAAATTTGGAACGATAATTTCTTTATGTGATTTGTTGATGTCATTTAATTTTCGTAAAGGAGGCAGGAAAATATGGATCCATGTATTCCGTATATCAGAATTCTATGCAAAGGGTAGGTAATATTTTTTTTAAATAATTTAACACCACTTAGGTAATTGAAGTTACTTTCTAATGATGCTCAATCTTAATTAAACCTCTATAAAAAAGCGGGGTAAAGAATTTTTTTTATTTTTACACATATACTAAAAAGGAGTGTAGTAATATATTTAGGGTGTATGTATGTTCGTTCCATCGTAGCAGATCAATGGCTGAATAGATTTAGATGTATGACCTCGCGTTGGAATTCTTATACCGGGAGTTATATATATTCCTTCTTACGGGGAGTTTTGCCTAATGGAGATTTGCCGGTTGAAGCATAAACTTTAATGAATCGAATTAATGAACTGTGCTTCTATCACTGTGTGAGCTGGGTTTCAACTAAGTATATAGAATGAATAATATTAAAAAAATAATAGAATTAAATTTACGTTTAATTAAATAAATTAAAAAGATTTCTGTTTAATAATAATTTTCATAAATAGGTAAATAGGATTTCTGCTTTTTAATAAACGGTAATTATTATTCAGAGAACTCTTTAATATAGGATAATTACTATTCAGAGCCTTCGACTGCATTTAAAAATTTTCGTTGAAGGACAAAATTTTCTTATCAACGTAGCACCTGATGATAACTTAATCATTAAACAACGTTATATGCCTGCTACTTCTACAACATAAAAAATATATTTAAACAAATTAAAACTGTTTAACAGTTGATCAGTCACCTATTATTTTAGTTAATTAAATACTGGATAACGATGTTTAGTCCTTTATTTATCACACGACTGCCCAAAAAGGAGTGTAATATATTTAGGGTGTATGTATGTATGTTCCACCGTAGCAGCTCAACGGCTGAACCGATTTAAATTTGTGACCCCGCGTTGGAATTTTTATGATGGAAGTGTCATAGCCTATATGAATATATATATATATATATATATATATATATATATATTTGAATGAATTTAAAAAAATTGAAAACAAAATTGTACTATATACAAATACTGTATACAAAATTGTCACCTGCACACTCTTTAATTTTCCTATATTCGTAATTATCCTTTATTAAAGAGCACTTTTTTAAAATTATTAATATTTATCTCTTGTTTGTCATTTCTGGACTGAAAATCACATATTTCTGCTAATTAGATGATTCCCTTACATTAGTAAACCACTCGAATTTAATCACTTTCATTTACGGGTGAGGGTTATAAGCCGATTTTTGCGTTTTTTATCAGTTATCGATTTGATTGATCTCTTCAGAGTGAATTAACCGATTTTGATGAAATTATTTACTACATAATTTTATATCTCTCAGGAGGCTTATAAAGTTTTGGTTCCTGTTGTGTTCTATCAAACCCTAAATTAATAAAGCTCTTAATAATCAGTTACATAACTTTCCTGGCTTCCCCGAAAAATCTATTCAAAATTCATTCAGTACTTTTTCTACTATAGACTTTTCTGTTCATTTAATAATGACATTCTTTAAATTTTTATGAGATCTTAGTTTTTGTGCTATTTGTAAAAGATGACAACAAAGTTGCAATCCTTTCCTGGCATTGGTTATTTATTCTTATATAGTGGAAAAATAATTAATCATACATGAAAAAAGTTACCAAGATTTCTTTTTTTAGATGGGGGTAATTTATGATGAAGTTCTATTGTAAAATTATCTTTCATGTTTTAAAAACCAAAACAGTTTAAAAAATGAAAAATATCGGCATTTTTTACATTTTTTTCCTGTTCCCCCATCTTCCAAGGAATTTTTTAATTTTTCTAAATTTGCTATATTAAATTGTTGAAACAAAAAAAAAATCCACTGAAAAATATAGAACCAGTAAAAAGTTACATAAGATTCCTTTTTTTTTGGGATGGGGTGAATGATGAAATTTTATTGCAATATTATAATTAGAAATCTATTATTTAAACTTATAATAATATCACAAATTTAAATAAACCAAAAAGGTATTAAAAAATTTAAAAAAATGATATTTTTAAACTTAGATCGGCTCCTCCGCCCCCAATTTTGTTCCTAAAGTATTCTTTTTTTTGGGTCACTTGCATTATTACTATGACTAGGAAGACATAAAAAAAATTCGGTTAAAACTATGCAATAAATAAAAGGATAACTTTTTTAATTTGTGTACACAAGGTTACTACATCTGCCAGTGTGTAATTTGTTAATATTCTGTATGATCTTGTGCATTTCATTCGTCATTTTGAAAGCAAACCTTTTCTAAAATATTGGTTATTTTTTATAATTTTGGCTAACGTATTTTCTATCGTTAGGAATAAATATTTTTTATTTTATCAGTATTTTACATCGCATGTTGTCTACATATTGATTTGTAGCCAATTAACCTTTCCCAGATGTACGAGTATTATTGTAATGAGTTTATTGGTACAGTTGCCGATTGAGAAAGACGAATGTACCGGACTGATGTAACATATGTAGAATATTCATACTACATACATAAGCATATTCATACTACGTGAAGTGGTAGGTAAAGTTGAAGAAAAATAAAACACTTGTAATGTGTTTTCTGTTTTTGATGTGTGTTTGTTTATCAGAATTAAATTCACTACAAATTTTGTAGAGAATTTTATTTCTTCACTAGAGTTACTGTACAACTAACCAAAAAAAATGTGTTCTGAAATACAGATTTTTTGTATTTTACAATAATTTTTTCATAACATTCTAGAGATAAAGTTTATAAACCAATTTTACTTAATTTTTCAGGTTAAAAAGTCGTAAAAAACTACCAAAATTACACCTTAATAAAAATTTTAAGAATTTCGGTATAGCTTTTACGCTTGGAACAGAAATCAGGACGAAATGTTTCGCAAGCTAAAACTCTAAAACAAACTGTTTCCGGACAATTATTTATATGAAATCTTTTCTCTATTTTTTACTTACAGAACATTCTTTCAGTTTTTTTGGTGGGACACCTGTATTATCATGGAAACATTTACAAAAATAATTTAAGCAAAAATAAGTGTTTATTTAATAAATCAATTTTTATTAGAGGTAATTAAAAATTAGAATTGTTTTTATTCACTACTGTATTTTCTTTAGAAAAACAGTACAAAATTTGACTAAGAAAAAACAAAATAAATATAATAAAATGTTTAAATAAAATTAAAAATAAATTCTGAATACTAATTTTGGTACTTTTATCGAATATTGTTGGCCCACCCCCATTTTTCTCTTCAAACGTGACTTTATCAGAACAATTTCTTTATTCTTTATTAATTTACGTGCTACTGCATTATTTCGACTTAAAAGTCATGGAAAATTTACTTACATGGCAACTTCCGAGCGGTCAAGATATGTCCCTTATGGCATCAAGATTCTCTGAAACGGGTTCTTATCCCCTAACATGAGACACGACGTGAATTCGGCGACGTAGGTGGTGCCTGTCAGTTTCCCTGTGCTTTTTATTTCGCCCCAGTTCAGCGAATCCACAAATGTTTAATGGTTTGAGTAGGAATCCCACTGTTAACATCAATGAAATGGTACCGATGATTAACAGTATAATGGCGGAACCCTTCCGTTACCAGTGCATCGTTTGGTTTGTACCCCAGGCATCCGACTATAATATATTTCCGATTCTACATTGTTGTTTTTTGATAGTATTCAGCAGGGTTTAAGTCGATCTGTCAGCAATTTTCACAACGAAACCCTCATCATTTTTACGAAAAATTCCGCTGAAAACCCACTGTTGTGAGTAGAAGCGACCAGCATGATTTTTGCGCCTCGAAAACAGCGTCTCCTCGATTTCGACGACCATACCGATTTTCCTCATTTTACCTTGTGCTGTTCTGTATAGTCGACACATACTTCTCTAATGAAATTATTCCAGTCGATTACTGTATTCGAATTCATACCCATTTCACGGTGACATCGAACAGTATTTGATAGTTTGAACGCCCAACTATATAGAAAACGTACGACAATCACAAAGATGAGGTTCGAATTTTTCAGTGACGTACCGACACGCATATTGACTTTCGACTGGCAACTACGTTTGTTGCAACGCGATACAAAATCGTCAGTTTAGTAAAGAAGCATAACGTGTCCATTGCGACATATCCTGGTTTCCGGTATAATGCCATACAGTTACAGGAACTCAATGGCATCGTGTTCGTTAGTCGGTAAATTCCAAAAATTCATGTTTAACAACGGTAGCGAAATTAAACTGCTATCACGATAAAAGCACATAACCAACTGTAGATTGCAATACATTAGATACAAAGTTGAATCTATGTCACTGTGATAAGGAAATCTACTTTTATCTTATCCTTTGTATTCGAGGTATTTAATTTAATATTATTTCTATAGTTTTAAAAGTAAATAAATTGGGTATTTAAACAAAAAAAATCAGCAGCGCCGGTGTTTGATAAAAATACCCTGACTATAATAAAAACTGTCCATTTTTTAATTTTTTATAAGGCGTCAAATTATGGCCTTTTTCTTAATAGTAATATGAGTATATACATTTAAAGAAAAAATAATTTTTAAAAAGTCTCTTAAAAAAAATATTAAGTACTTGTACAGCTTCCTTCCTTTATCATTTGCTGTCTGGAGAATCTACCTTTAGATTTCATGTAATTTCTCTTCTCTTATTTTACAATAAAAGAATAAATGTATATTGTTTAGATAAATTTAATTATACAATTTCATAAAAACAGACTGAAAATGTGGTTTACCTCTATATTTAATTGAGTGGCTTGATAATTTTTAGTATCTTAAATAAAATGAAGAATTACTTTTAAAAAATGTAGGCGTCATTTTTAAGATTGTCCGTGTTTAAGTTTGGCAATTACAAAACCTATAATCATCTATGTTATGATTATCTATATATATATATATCATCTATATATATGAATTATATATATATATTTATATTTATCGTCTACATAGTTATATTGTATAGCTATATACTATACCGAGTGATTCAAAAAGGACTTCGCAAATTAAAAAGCATTTAAGATTTATTGAGGTAATTTACAGATTCGGTTAAGCTCTCATTTCATAGCAAAATACATCAATTTTGACTCCCCTAGTTCACTAATATCGAATTCGGCCACCAACGCTGTCACTAATGTTAAAAATAGATGCATTTACAGATGTGGAACGTGCTAGTTGTGTGTTTTGGTTTCACATTTGCAGTCAACAACTGCAGTTCAACGTAGTTTTCGTAGAGTACGGTAGGGAGCCTCCTAGGTTTGGTACTCTTGGCACCAAACCTTCGTTGAGAATGTTTATTCTATTTACAGATAGAAAGACCCGTTCTTCTTCCAGGAGGCAACCGTAAATGGTATCGTTTATCTGGACATACTTCAAAATTTTCTAATTCCACAGTTACACGATGAAGCAGAAGATGGTCGCCATTACTAACAGTAAGATGGGGCATCACTTCACTAGCACGTAGAAGTCCGACAATTTCTTGATATTCGATTCCCAGGTCGGTGGGTCGGCCGTGAATGTCCAATTGCATAGCCATCTCGCTCCTCAGATTTGATCAAGCTAGATTTTTTCTTGTGGAGTTTCATTAAAGATCGGGTTTATTTACCACCTTTGCCTGCTGATCTGAAGTTAACGCCGCAGCTACTGAGGTAACGCCCGACTTGCTGGCTACAGTCTGGAATGAAATTGACTTCAGGTGAATGTATGTCGCATTACAAATGAAAGCCATTCTGAACCAAGGTGAGTGTTGCGTGACAAATGTTTTTCTACGAAATGAGACCTCAATCGAATCTGTAAGTTATCTCAAGAAATTTGTATGTACTTTAAATAGATAAAATAATGTAAACAAAAAACACTGAATTTTTGGTCATTTTTTTGCTCAGTCATATTCTTTTACTATTTAAATGATTCAATTACATCTACATGTCATTTTAGTTTTGTATTTGGGCAATTTCATTCAGGGATGAAGAATAATTTGTTTCCTCTTTTTTCTGTAGTTATCGTTTTGCTTGATATCTTTACATCTGGTTACCAATTACTATGAAATTTTGATCGATGATTTCTAAATAATTATAACTGATACCAATTTAATTTTATTACAATTAATTTCGGTTACAATTGGTCAAGGGGATGACTATCACTATGTTTCACATATCTCAAAATTTACTGAAAGAGTAAAAACGTTTTTTTAAGATGATTATTCTTTATTGCACATTTACATATATTAAAACTCCATTTAAAATTCTATTTAATTTTCAAGCAGTAATCTCTCTAGGACAAAACTCTCAGCTGCTAGAGTTCTAATTAATTTGTCGATACTATATTTTTTATGAAAAGTGTTTTTGAAATTAATTCTTTTGACAACTCCTTCAATGTTCAATTGACCAGGAGTATTGTTGTATCCTTGCTCCTAGTTGAAAGTACGTAGTTTACATTTTATGATTACTTTGTTAATAAAAAGTTATTATTTTACTAGGAGAGTGATAAAAAAATAAAATCCTTTCCTTATATCGTACGATACTGACAAAGGCCCAAAAATAGTGATATAAATATTAAAATCTTATAGAATTATTAGTATAAAGGTATATATTTGTATTATACCAAGGTCATGTGACTGTTTAGACCAAACTGCTAAAATCAATGGACTTCTGTAGACTTTAATAGGAATAAAAAATAAAACTTTTGTTGGTTCTTTACTGAAAATCAATATTTTAATTATGTATAAATTCGTAGAATTTAGTGGCATTAAATATAAGAAGTATTTCAATTATTGCATGCATAAAATATAATATTATTTATTTTACTTACCATTTTTTAATAGATGTAACACAGTTCCTGTAGCTAATAATGTAATAATAGTTGCTAATATTAGAGCGCATAAAACTGTAATAACTTTCTGTGCGATTGTAACCCCAGATTTACTTTTAACAAAATATAATTTCCATCCAGAAGGACACCATTCTTTTTTTAATTTTGCATTTCTTATCGCTTCTTTTACATCCTGTTTGCACTTATTGACTAGACAATGTGGCCTGTATATTATCGAGATACCGGATGGTTTCTTTTCAGAATATTGTCCTCTACTGAGACCTGTGATTTCCTTCGGTAATGAATTAGATAACGGGTAGATAAACAATTGTTGAAGTTGTTCTTGACGGCTGTTATTCTGGTTCAGTTTTAAGTCTTTCAAAACTTGATTAAAATTATTGTTATTATTTAAAATATTTTTGTAGTTATTGATGTTGCTGATTGTATTATCATTATAATTGTTATTGTTCTTATGAGATAAATGGAGTTCGGCCAGTTGTTTACATTGTTGTTGTGACTGTAGTATTTGCTGTAAAATTTTAGCTGAGTTGCTAGAATTTACATCCTCTACCAAAAAACAAGGATTCTCCATCCTGAAAAAAATAAAATTTTTGTTACTAATGTATAATTTCAGAGAAAGATAAATTTATGAAATAAATAGGAAAAGACAGCGATATATATATGCAAAGATGAATTTACATAATATTAATAAAGACAGATTTGATTTAAATTATTATTAATACAATATTAAAAATTAATTTTATTTATAAATATTTATCCTTACTCTCTCATAAAAGGTTGTAAACTTAATTACACATCTGCAGCTGGACTTGTGACTATTTTCATCCATTCTATTTTCTAAAACAGTGTCATCAACTGAATTTCAATATAGCGTATCATAGGCATTCAAACCTCCTAAAATATTAATAATAAGATTTAAAAAACTAGAAGAGATTTTAAAAACCTAGCAAAAAGTTCCTTAACTTTCCTGGTGAAGTCACAGGACACATGGTGGCAGCGTCACTCACATCTACACCAATTATGACCAGAATTAAATAGCATCAATAATCTGTATTTAGAAACCATCGTATACAAGTATTTTTTGTTTCCATCTTTTATGTTGGTTTGAATAAGACTAAACGTCATCAGTAAATATCTTATCTACCTACCTAAGGAGCATTAAATTATGTGAAAAGATTACCTTTTCTTTCAGTAAAATTCTGAAAAACAGGACTCAAAGTCCATATCTCCCTGCCACTTGACCAAATTTATATCCTATAAATACCCTATTTACAGAAATCATCATCACAAATTTCATCTGGCTTGATCCAACTAGTCTGGAGATATAAAAAAAAAGAAAGAAGATATATACGTATAAATATGCAAGTGTATATGCAATAAACATGCATATATACATAAATACATACATTTTGTGAAAGATTTCATTACTAAAGTTGCTATTTAACATCTGCAGAGACTCCACATGCAAAATCTGACCCAATTAGCTTACTTTACCTACAGAATTTCTTCCTTACACAGAAGAAAAAGTAAAAATAAAAAATAACAATAACTTCATGGATGGGACCAAGAGAAACCGGTATAAAATTTTAATCACAGGGCAGCATCACAAATTAGGTATGATTAATTAAAATATTATTTGTTTAAGATGTAAGTATAATGATATGATAAATACATGAAAATACTAAATATAAAAAATAGTTACAAAATTAATCACTGTTCAGAAGGCGATAATTCAAATTATTTGAAAACATATTTATGATTAGAGATGCAGAAAATTCAGGTTTTTTTTTTAAAAATTGATATTACATTTTAAAATTTCATTGTTGCAATATTATTTCTGTGAAATAAAATTGTTTTATCATATTTTAAACAAACTGGAAAATGTTTTGAAATGGTTCGGTAATTTAAAGAAATGACAACATAAGTATAATAAGGTTGTAAGCTGAAGTATTGTGTTGAGCTATATGAACACAATAATTCTGTTGTCTGGTTTGATACAAATGAATGTTAGGATAAATTACTATTTTTTTCTAATAAAGATTAATAAATATAATAAATTGCACAGATTAGGTTAATATGTTTAATTTCCAATATACTGGTCTGCACAAAACATACTCATGGGCCCAAAACAATGGTCTAACTGTGGGTTTTTGTATTTTGAAGACTTTTTCTGACTTTATGAGGGAGCCGAAAGTAATGATGTACTTCAGACAGGAGTATAGGCAAACATAACAAATATTTAATATTGATGACAAGCATTTATCCTCATTTTATGAAAGCATTTAAAAATTAATAATATGCTTTGATTTTAATTATTTTTAATAGTTATCTTTAGATATAGATTCAGTTATCTCATCTGCAAAGAGAGTGACAATGAACAGTTCAAGATTTTGTGGTAGGTCATTAATAAACAAAGCAAGGGACTGAAGAGGACACTTCCCTGTCATTCCATATTTTACATCTTGAATTAAGGACATTTTGTATTCTTATCAAAAGATGAAATTTCAAATTTTTTTTCTACAGTTGGTAAATTATGACTTTTTGAAGGATATGTAGCAATCTGCTACATCAGTTATAAGGGGGCTAAGATGGTATATGAAAACTGAAGCAGTAATGCACTACTGAGCGCATACTGCTAAGCATAATACTAAGTGGTAATGTACTAAGGGGTATATTAGTATTAGTATTAAATAAGATATTGACAAGGAGGCTGGAACCATTGGTAGAGAGAATTCTTGGAGAGTAATAGGGAGGATTCAGGAAAAAATCAGTCAAAAGTGACAAATATTCTGTACCAGTCAGATTTTAGAGAAAGTTTATGAGTGTAACCTCAAGCTGTACCAAATTCTACATACATTTTAAACAGACATTCAACTGCACTAATAATTGCTGGAAGTTATGAAGGATTTTGGGATATCCATAAAGCTTAGAAATCACATTAGAATAACACTGCAAGGACAGTATTTAAAATTACAGTGCAATAGCAATTTTTGTCGAAAGAAGATTTAGAATATTGTCAGGGGAGTTTTGTATAGAAAGAGATCTGAGGTAGAGAGATGTATTTTCAATGCACCTCTTTAACTTAATGCTTGAGTCAGTGGTTTGGCAATTGGATATAAACCCAATTTGTAATAGAAGTATCCTGGTACTAGCTTATATAGATGGTGTAACTTTGTTACCTAGAAATCAGAGAGAGGTAGAAGAGAAGTCTTGCACTATGGAAACTGAACCAGAAATAATGTAACTCCTAATCAACACAGAAAAGACAAAGTAAATAATATTGAAGAGAAGGGAATCAGAAAAAAGATATCAAGGTTTAAAAGATATTAAGGTTTAACAGTTAGTTTGAAGAAGGCGATTGAAAGGGGAAGTAAATTTAAATATTTTGGTGCAATTTTTGTTATAGATGCTTTTATGCTCTCCAAAACATTTTGAAAGCTGAAAACATCAGAAAGAACATGAAAATTAATTATTTTGTACTGTAAGAAACAATAATCACATATCAATCAGGAATATAGACAACTGCGATGAATGATAAGTATTGTTTATCGAGGTGGAAGTTACAAGTTTTAAGGAAAAAACCAATTTGAAGAAAGAGGGAAATAAATAGAGGATTAGAACTATTGTAGAGTTTGCTGTCTTTTGGAGCAGCAATCTATAGAACATGATATTGCCATAAGAGTTAAACAAAGGAAAATTAGATAAGTTGTTCATATCTAAAGAATGCCAGGGATAAAGTAGTTAGAAAAGTATTTTCCGAGAAACGGAAAAAGTAGGTAGAAAAAAAATAGAGGAAGACCGAGAGAGAGAGAGACAGAAAGAGAAAGATGACTGGATGATGTGGAGGATGAAAGTGAGGAGAGGTTGCTGAGAGAGTCGGTGTGTTTGGAGGAAAGTAGTGCGAGAGCTCAGAATCTTCCATGGACTGTAAGACAGATCAGTAAGTAAGATGAATAATTTTAAGAAGCTTTTCTGATACCATTGCTACTAAGGTTTTCATTAGGAAAAAATAGAACTTAATCGATTGCTTTATTGAGATCTCAAAAAACTGAAAATGAAATCTTTTTTTAATCCATAGAATTAAAAATTCCATTACCGCTATAAATAATACATATTAAAGAAAGAAAAAAATAAATAAATAAAAAAGTAAATTATACGTATAAAATATAGTCTAAAATCTGTATTTATATAGAAATACTATACTCTCACTGAATAGCAATTTTTATGCACTTTTATTTAACTCTCTGTGCGCTATATCGCATGGCGGGATGGTCAGAATTCTGTGCGATATTTAACCTACTCGTACTTCCAGATGAGACAGAAGACTAGACTTTTGCACACATCCTTGTTGTCAATGACAATGCACTGCAGTAACAAATAAAAATGAGTGCGTCGGTGCGCGGACACTCGACGGAAGCGAAGCTTCTTACGCAATATTATATGAATTATTAATGGTGCAAAATATGTATAAGCAAAATATATACAAATGATAAATTTTTTTAGTATTTTTATTGATAAGAAATATGACTAACAATGAAATACATTGAATGTAACAAGCATTGTACAATACAAAGAATGTATCGGTTATTAAAAAAAAAAACAAAAAACAAATTAGAACGTGATCAAAAATCGTTCACAAAAAAGTAACAGTATCATTCTTTGAACACGTTTCTTGAACGAACCGTGTTATCAGATAGCGCGTGATGCTTTTTCGTGACGCTCGTTTTTTTCTCAGTTGACTCCTCATCCTGAAGCCTGCGTTAAGAAACTTCACTTCAAAAATTTCCATAAAAAAAAATCTATTTTATAGAAAATTTGTAGTTTGCAAATAATGGAAATTCAAACAACCGCGGATGCGTGCGAAAGACCGACGCAAAGTGCCAATCCATCTGTGGTTTCTGCTACGCAAGAAAATGAATAGCTGTAATGATGGGTTGTATTAAATGGACAGTTGTCAGCTAGTGTCGTGTAAATCACTGTTCTTAGACATACACAAATGTGTTTTGAGTTGGTTATTCATTTTGCTACATCATTATATTTCAGAAGTAATCCATCTACGATTGTGTACAATTCTGTAGTGTTACATAATCATTTATACAATATGTTTAAAACTGATAAATTAACACATTCCCCTGAGATTGTGTCCGAGAAGTTTCATACATAATTCATTGTCTAATTGTGACAGTATTTTTTTTAAATTTAATTGATACTAAAAATTATAATTTAAAAAAAAATTAAAATACTTTTATTTATAGGAAAAATTATAAAAAAGTAAAGAAATTTTACTATTTGGAAAATTATTGAATGAAAAGTTTCCAATACAAGTATATTTCGATGATTAAAAAAAAAAAAAGTAATAATTTCAACTTTCATATTAAGTCAAGAATAAATATTTATAATAAACTCTTTAATTAAATTCAAATAACATTTTATATTGATAATGATGATCTACAAATCTGTTTTCTATTAACGGTAGTGAATGTGCTTTCATGTGTACATTTATTTATTACATCTCTTTTGCTATATTCAATTATAATAATGCATACTGAATGTATTTGTTAACAAGATTCCTTTAAATTTTTAAATCAGGAATAATAAAAGCGTGAGGCGCCCTTCATTGTATTACACAGCAAATTATCCGTGAAAATATTATAAAATATAATACAAAGAAGGGCGTCCTACACTTTTCACGTATTTGAGAAAAAGGAGTAAAATATAAATATTATCTATTTATTGTTACATTTTAACCATTTTTTAAATAAAATAAGTAAAAGAATAGTAACTACCGACCACCTCTTGTAACGTAATGAAATAAAAAATTATTATTTTTATACCAAAATTTTCTTAAGTTAGAAAAAAAATCTATTTAATTTTTGTATAGACGATTCTATAATCTTGCGTTAGAATATCTAAGTTACAAATATATCAATCCATAGAACAGGTTTAATGATAAATGTAAAAAAAACATATTTTTAACTTGGGTTTATGTTAAGGTGCAAATACGAGTGGATTGATGCGTGCGTGCGTGTAAAAGAAGAGAGCTTCAAAACCATTCAGCCAATATAATGGAAGTGTTAGGTTAAATATTAGGGCAGCTGTTAACATTATTAAGGTTTCTCATCTAAAAAAAAAAGAAAAAAAGAAAGGTTTAGATAACAGAGAAGTTCCCTCCCTACATTCCCTTTAACTTGAGACAGTTTTGACTTCATGAAACGTAATAATTTTATGTTATCAGTACCATATGGTTATTATCGTAATTGGAATCAACTTAAAAAAAACATTATAATAGCAATAATCTAAAAATTAATCGTCTGTCGTATTTTTAAGAACCACATAAGTTTGTACAAACAAATACTAAACAAAATTAAATTTAAATAATTATTCCCGTTTTACACCTTAATAATCCACTAAAAACACAATTAGAAAAAATATAAAAGTTCATGGGGATTGACTTAAATTCTAACTTTAGCTAATAAGCTCTGTTAGAATACCCAACGCTTATTTTCTACTTACATTTCGTGAAATAATTCGCTCTGATTGTGATCAAAGAGTAAAATAAGCAATGCTGAATTTCTTGAGAACTAAGTTAAGGGGAAAATTTAGTTTTATGTGATTTTTGAACTGAAAAATTGCAAGTTGTTTTTGATTTTCGTTTACGAAAAAGAGGATGATATTGCTATGGACAGAGTGCCAAATGGTGCTCGCTCCTTACTACAGAAACTTTATTCGAAAGGATTTTCGACGAAAAATTCGAAAACTGTGTCCAGAAAAAATTGAAAGTAGTCTGTCAAAATGCGCGTCTTCGTATTTCAAGTTTTGTCGCTGATATTTTCGTCAATTATACTTCAAAAACGCTTCGCCATCCACGAAACAGAAAACGAAAATATTCTGAAAAAGTTATTGCAAAAATCTAAAATTTAGAATTAAAAAGATTTTTTTTTTTTGTCTCGTCGTGAATTTAATTTGTTAAAGTGCCAATAAACTAATAAAAACTTCTAATAAAATCTGTAGGGAATTTAATTCTGAAAAAAATGTAAAAATCAATAGAAAGCACTCGATTTCTGAAATAAATATTGTTTTATTTCAGAAATTCATAAATTGTAAAGTTTCAGAAATTCTTCTTTAATTCAAATTAAAATGTTAGTAAAAGGTAGTAAAGAAACAATATAATTTTAAAAAGATTAAAAATCTTATAATGTTAAAATTTTGTTAAAACAAATTTAACTACTGATTTACGTGTATATGTGCGCGCGCGCGATATATATATATGTTTATTCATTACACTCATCATATACATGAACTAAACAAATTTAATTCTGGACGTTTTGCAACAGTAAGTATTTTTTTTTGTAGGTCAATGTCAGTAGAAAAGCGAATTCTGAGCATATGGTAAGGAGGCCTAATTTCATTCTACACTCCGCGAAGCGTATAAACGCGTATATACACATGTATACGCGTTATATGTATATTTATACGTTATATATAACATGAATATGAATATAGGCGCATAAACAAACAGTCAAACACACATATACACGAGAGTTCTCCCACAGATCATCAGAATTCAAAGAAAATATATTTGTACACCAAACCAGGTTTAAGCCCTTCAAAATAATCCCCCGCTCATCAACACATCTGGCAGCTTTTCGATTTGTCAGGAGACCATTTTTGTTGAAGTGTCGAATTTCCTGAACCACGGCAGCTAATAACGCTTTCAGACAGCTAAAACAATTTCTCCAAAGTGGTTATTTCAGCTTTGGAAAGAGATCGATGTCCGGCAGACTCAAAACAGGACTGTTTGGTAGATGGCGAAGCGTTTTGAAGTATAATCAACGAAAATATCAACGAAAAAACTTGAAATACGTAGGCGCGCATTTTGACAAACTACTTTCAATTTTTTCTGGACACAGTTTTCTGACTGACTGTAGTCGTGTATCGTCTAAAACTCATTTGATAAAAATAATGCAGATTCGAAGCTAGAAGATCTTGTTTGTTAGAAATAAAATGATAGCAGCAAATATTGTGCCCTGAGATACTCCGAAATGTAGATGGTTTAAATGTTTCGTGAGCCACACATTTTTTTCAAACACTACTTGCATACAATTACACTAAAATAGAAAAGCAATTACAACGCACAGTTGTTTACTCTATAAAACTCTTACATTTAAAATGAACTTGATTCACCGAGTCATCTTTGCGTAAATAAAAAATCTGATGTGGACACCACATAACTTCGTTGTAGGCCTATTAAATTGTATAAACCAATTATTGAGTGTTTTTGTAACAAAATAACTGGGAAAAACCCAGAAGTATTACTTTCAAAAATTCATGGTTTTTGTGGTGTAGCCTATCTAATATTACGGTGCGTGAAGTTATAACAGAGTCAAATAAACTGAAAGAAAATGAAAATTTCAGTATGCCAAGAAATTTTTACTAAAGAAAAAAGTAAACAGTGATAACTTTCAAAGATACGCTTTAAGAAATATTGTAACAATTTTCATATACAGGCCGGTCTCCGTGGCGCGAGTGGTAGCGTCTAGGCCTTTCATCCGGAGGTCCCGGGTTCGAATCCCGTTCAGGCATGGCATTTTCACACACTCTACAAATCATTCATCTCATCTTCTGAAGTAATACCTAACGATGGTCACGGAGGTTAAAAAAAAATTTCATATATAACATAAAATATTGCCAATATTAAGGAAATTATTAGTTTAAAAAAATAATAAACCCATTCTAATCTGAACTCAATCAATTTAAGCGAAAATAAAAAAATCTGATGTGGACACCACATGACTTCCTTGTACGCCTATTAAATTACATACTCACATTTTTCTAAAATGAAAAGTACATAAAATTTTATTTCATTAACTTCTAATATTTTTATTTTTTTTATTTTTATTATCATTGAATTATTATTTATCGTAAAAGATTTTTTACTATCAGAGGTTAATAAATATTAATAAATCAATATATTTAAATTAAAAGAAAATTAATAAAAAGGAGATGAAGTCTGATTCGAAGCGATATCTGATTCCCCTTGACCCACATATTTCATTAACTAAAATTTTATTTGGCTAAAACTCTGGAACCGATGAAAATAAGTACCACTTATGATATATCGTTGAAAAGCCCTCAATAAGGGCTTATAACTGCAGTTAAGAAAAAGTTCAAAATCCAGATTTTTTTGGTCCACTCTATTGTAATCAAAAGGGGAGGTGCACAACTAGGGAGACATATATATGCGTGATGTATATGTACGTACGTACATATCTCGCATAACTCAAAAGTATGCGGAAACTAGTCAAAATGGATTCAGGGATGGTCAAAAAGGATATTGTGATAGCGAAAAATTTCAGTTTTCAGATTTCAACGGAAATATCCACTTTGACCATCTCTGAATCCATTTTGATTAGTTTCGGCTTGACGTCTGTACGTACGTATATATCTCGCATAACTCAAACACGATTAGCCGCAGGACGTTGAAATTTTGGATTTTGGATTGTTGTAACATCTAGTTGTGTACCTCTTCTTTTGATTGCAATCGACTGAACCAAAAATATCCAAAAAAGCCCAAAAACCAAAATTCTGCATTTTGGATTTGTCAATCTTCATAGCAGACTACACGGATTCAGTAAAAAACTAAATTAAAATTAATTTAACTAAATGTAAAATCCATTTACTATGTTTTGATAAAAAGTTTACGTGACGTAAGCAAACTACTCACACAAAACGTACAGAAAAAAATTACAAAAATAGAGGTTTGCTAAAAAAAAAATCCTATTTCGGAAAATTCTACTACAGCAACTTAAAAAAGAATGAAATTTAACGACTTTCAAAATCTCCACGTTAAGTTTTTGGTAAAATGTACTGAGTTATTTTCAGAAATTTCATTTTTGGCAATTTATCCGCATCTTTACCTAGTTAAGTATAGAAGTTTTATCTATTAGGATTTCTAAAACAGTAGGAAATTTAATGAAAGACTGCAAAAAAGATACTTAATGTCGTCATCTTGTTTTTTTTATTTTACAATATTTCATCAAGATTACTGGACACCAGCTAATCACCAAAATTTTACTTCGTTAGAGTTAGATTTAGATTACCTTCCTTATAATTTTTTTTTTATTAAGATTAGGGCAAACTTGCATTGCACGTACAGGTACTTTAAAAACTCCACGGTAATACATAGGCAGCTAATTTGAAATATACTAATTCAACCAAAACGTTCTTATAATAAATATGTACCCGAAACGCTTTGTTTTCGAGTTATGACTAGAGAAATATTTCTCTATAATTTCTAATACAAGGGTACAACAAACCCATACTACAATTTTTAGGACCATTTATTACGATCATTTAACGTGTGCAGACCTTTTTAATCTTATCAGTCTTTTTTTCTCATGAACAAGGGTTTCAAAAGTTCAATATTTACATTTCTTGCAAAAGAATCTGTTAGAATTCTTGGACGATAATTCATTGCAGATAAGGGATTTGGTTTACGAATAGTTGTGCACCGGCTCACTTCTCTTATAACGTTAAAGATTATTTAAATAATACACATTGAAACCGATGGATTAATCGAAACGATTCAGGAAAATGATCACTACTTCTGTCGACCTAATGCCGTCAAACCATTTCCTTGGAGTTGGATGAATCGTCCGTTTATACTATACGTATTGGCATACAAGAAGAGCTAACAAATGGTATTATAAAAGATGTAAGAAAACAGCTGCTGCTCGTATTATATCGAACACTGTAATACGTGGTTGAGAAGCATGGATTTGTTTAATTCGAAATTGCATTCAGTTTTGAATTAAACGAATGCTACATTCAACAGAATGGCGGCCATATTGAACAACTACTTTGAATATATATTAATTATTTATACCATTGATAAATTATTTTGAGAAAAAAGTTATTAATTTAATTTAAAATATTTTCGAATTTAAATTTTTATTCAGTTTTATACATCTTAGATAAATAGTTAAATTTATTTCGACTATTTTTTAGCATTATTAAGAAGATTTTGCTATATTTCAAATCGTAATGTTTTTCTTTACATTCTTAGTCTGTTTTGCTGTGAATTAAAGTCGAATTTCTATAACTTTTATTTGTTTTTTTATTGAATTTATTTAAATAAATTTTCTCAAAATTAAACCACAAATTTTGTTAGAGATTTTTATTAGTTAATGGACGACAATTGAACAAAATAAATTTACGGTAAACAAACTTTAAAAAAAATTCGATTCCAATTTTTGGGTTTTGCAATAATTTTTCTTGAAATTATAAATTATTATTATTAGTTGTTGTACTTTTTTTTTATTCAGTTTTAAGCTCAAAATAAAACATATAAAAATACTAAATTTTTCCCTTGTTAGTTTCCAAGAATTTCATGTGGCTTCATTTTACTCTTGGAGTAGAAATATTTCTTGCGGAATCGTTTTGTTTATATTAATGTTTCAAATCAGCCCCCGAAACTTGTGTATGTATGTGTGTGTTGCGTATATATATATAAAAGAACATATCCTGACTGACTGACAGATTCATCAACGCCCAGAAAAAAACCACTGAAGATAAATTGATGAAAACTTGTGTACACTCTCTTCTTATGGCGTTAGTGCACACTAAGAAAGGAGTTTTTGAAAATCCTAGTATAACGTACGGTCACCTCCTAGTAGTGTTTGTCGGGTAACGCTAAGAATCGTAAAATACATTTTTACCCGCACGAAGTACGGGTAACCAGTTACAACTAATACTTTTAAGATGCAAGCTGACCGTTTTGAAACCCAAATTGTTAGATCAATTATAGTTAAGGCCTGTGCTGACCAATCTATTGCTATAAAGAAATTACAATATACTGATAGTTTTTATAAATTGGACAGGCGTTAATTTGTATTCATTATTATTATTATTATTATTATTATTATTATTCTCACAAGCATCAGATTAATGAATACAGCGGGGTTCAAGGGGAAGAGCCTTCTGGCTAGACGGGAAGGACGAGTGAAGCGAGCCCTTCCCGTCTAGCTAGTATATATATATGTATGTAATTTATTTAACTGTTAATTATTTCACTCGTCATTGTTAACAAATTTTACTAATTAATCATTTAATTAGTATGTAAATTAATAAATTAATTATAAAACGCAAAATAAAAGCATTCTTGTTTATCGAATGCTTTTATAGAAACATTTGTTTACTAATTAATGTTTGCTGTCCAATGATCACTAATGCCTAGTTAATTAAATTTCAAATTAGTATCCTACACCCACTGAATATGAATAACAGCTGAGTATTATAATGCAAGCGCTGTGCTTTACATGATAATAACAATAACTAGAATAATCCATAATAATAATAATAATAAAAAGAATAATAATAAGAGTAATAAATGATTATGAATCATAATCCTGCCGTGGAATGATACCTCCATCAGATCTACCTTGTAATGAACGTACGAATGCATAAACGCACTCTGTCAGTTACGGTGTTATAAACTACCACTACACAGGAAGTATTTTACCAATACACAGATATAAAATACCATACAACTTAGCAAAGCACCCATAGTAAACAGAAATAAGGCATACTGAAATTGCAGTTGGTTTCAAACCTAAGTGAAACGTAATATGAATGCAGTATCTCAAGTGGAAACAGAATTAATTAACAATATGCAGTTTAGTGTTGCTTTTTTTTTTCGAAACGGAGATACTTGATAAAACGTTTTCAGTTTCCTTTTACAGAGAAATAGTTAATACAGCCGTTCCTTTTTTGTTATTCGAGATGTGTTACTTTATATAAGTGGTCGCCTATAATGGATGTCCCACATGTTTTATCTTTTTAATTCCTAATCCCCTTGTCACATTTGGTCACGGCTTTGTTGACCGCGATAAATGGACATCACATGGCATGGATTCCCTGTGCGTTTTACTTTTAGAATATAATATAAATTTTTTTAAATTATTAAAATTAAAAATAAATTTTTAAATTAACATAATGATGTAGAACATTTTTAAAATTAAATTAATTAGTTAATAAATGCATTATATTAATTTGCAAAATTCTATACATGACGTTTTATTATAACATCTCTACGAATAAGTAACAAGAACATAATATTATGCATCTTAAGTACAGGGTGATATTTATGGCAAAATAAGTTGTAATAACCCACTTCTTCTAAGGTTATGACGTTTGAAATAGATGTCCCCTAAATAAAAATCGTTTATTTAATTTAAATAGTGATTAAAATATAATATGAATTGAAAAAAGCCAGCAAAGAGTTGCATAACTTATCCACCTTCGTCCTTGCCAGATTTTTATTTCAAATACGCCAGTGGGTTTTTTAATATTGATTTTATTATTTTTACATAAAATCAATCAAATCAGTTACAAAATACTAATTTTTTTTTTAACCACCGTCAGGTATTCTTCAGAGGATGAGATGAATGACAATAGCGTGTGAAAATGCCATGCCCGACTGGAATTCAAACCCGAGACCTCTGGATGAAAGACCTAGACGCTATCACTCGCGCCACGGAGGCCGGTAACAAAAATCGGATCCGTAACCATGCACACAAAATACTAAGTTAAATCAATTTAAGATAACGAATTTAGTAAACGATTCTAGAAGTCGGTTTCTACAGACTGTTCTTAGAGATTCTGGCGATATTTCTCTAGGTGGTAGTGGGTGACGAATGTAGCAGTATTAACCTCGCGCAAAAATTGATAATACGTAAAATTCTTTTATAAGAAAAAATTTTAATTAAATTTTGCTCTTTAATATAAAATCCGAATAATGATGTTAGAATAAACTAATGGAATGTGAAATCGGTTACCGTCTGACTCTACCTGTAGGGGTACAGACTGAAAATTATCGGGCAATTTGTCAATTTTCTACGGGTTTTCACGCATAATTTTCACGATCCACTCTTAACAATTTCAACCGTATCTCACCTGTATATCAAGCGATTTGAACAAATAAGATGTCATTTTGTTGAAAATAAAAGGCTTAACATTTTATGTAATAAAAAATTATTTGATAAAACTAATATTTTTGAAGCTAATAATGATAAAATAATTAAAATTGTCAACATTTTGGAATTTTCAGATAAAATGTTTAAATTTACTTCTCTTTTAGAAAATGTTGTTGGGTGCTAAATATCGATTTCATTAAAATACCGATCTCAGTTCATATGATATTGATTAGAAGGCGATCCTGGAGAAACTTGGTTTATTAATTATAGAAAAATGAAGAAAATTAAATGGCGAATTCATACTTCAGTGAAAAAATTGACATTTCAATCTACGACTATCAGTGTTAATTAAAATAGTATTTTTTTAATATCCAGGCTGAATACAAGAAAATTCTTCAATCTTTTTATGACATACTTTAAAATTAATTACAACTACAATTCGTTGCTGCTCACATTACAATTTTTTTAAATGTAAATATTATTTAGTTCAAAAATTAATCTCCAAATACAAATTTATTACGATCTTTCTACTGCTCCTTACCATGTAAATGTAATCAGCATAGCTTCATCTGTATTAAAGTTACTGTACATTTTAATTGTACGGAACTTTAATGACAACCATATTACAAGGAACAGCTGAAATATAATGGACACTGGAACGAAACAACAGAATAAAATGTCACACTAAGTGGCAGATGCTGCCATCTGGTAGTTTCATTCCGCTGTCGCTAATTTATTTTCTGCCAGTAGCCACTGTTAAAGAATCGACTGTGCCTGTTATATCAACGCGTCTAAAATAACGTGCAATGGTTGAATTTTTAACAACAGATTACGTGTGAACGCCAATCAGATTCATCGTCGTCTAAAATCCAGGTTATATTCATGAAACTCTTGTTAGAAGTATCGTGAGTAGGTGGTGAATAAAATTTTGTACATCAGAAGCTGGTAAAGCGAATATTGAAAATGAAATTCGCAATGATCGACCGGTTTCTGTGACTCATGAGAAGCAGCAAAATAAGGTGGATGAAACGATTAAAATGACCGTTGCATTAACACGACAATGCACTGCCACCCAGATAGGCACATCGAAAAAACGAAGAGTACGCTTTATTGGACAACTGGGCTACCTTAAAATCTGTTCGCAGTTGGTGCCACGCAAGCTCATATAAGAGAACGAACAGCAACGAAACGAATATTGTGAATAGCTTCTGAATCGTTATCGTAACGAGGTAGTTGATTTCCTTTTTAATTCTGTGACGGGAGATGAAAATTGGCTGCGTCTACCAGATGAAAAACGGCACAGCACGGAATACCTGCCGTACGGTTCGCCACAATTAAAAAAAAATTCAAAACGCAACCCTTTGAAAAAAAAAACCATTTTCTTGCTGGGATTCCAAACGGATGTATCTAACCAACTGCCTAAAGGCCGAGTCGACTAAATTTCTGTGCGCACATGTAAATGCCTCGACAGACATTTACATCAGTAAAAATGATTATATCAGTCAACGCCTTCGTTTTAGGCTTCTTTCGGACATCTTCTCTTTTGCAACAACATCACTCTCTGAAACAGCTGACTGAGTCCACGGAAGCGGGAACCTCGCGCCTAGTCCAATTTTAAATACCAACGCTTGTGACTGTAAATGCCTCAACCATCGACTAAGTAACGAATCAATACAGTACTAAACTCATACCGTTCAAAACGTGTTATATGTAACAACGAAATTCAGACCTACATCCCATCACCCACTATAAACTTCATACCTGAAGACCGCCTCGGCAAGACAGAGCCACACCTCGTGGCTGCATGAACTACCATGCCCTCGGTAGCGCAGTCACCCCCCGCCGAATTAAAGACAGGTATTAAGGGAATTAATTTCACACGGATGATGAACTGAAGGACCCGGTATGTTCGTGGATTAAGAAAAGACCGCGCCATCATTTTTCATTGACAAAATGAGAAAACTGGTTCACCATTGGGAGAAATCTGTAGGTATAAATGGTGACTTAAGTGAAAAAAATAGATGTAATTTTTAAAGAAAATAAAATTTATTTTTGCTATATTTGTTTCATTCGACTATCTCTTTTAATTTGACCTCTTTTATGTGTGACTACATTACATTTCACCACTTCTCCTATATGTGACCGTACTGAGCTATGAAAATCTGAAATACCGTAATAATTTCATGATTTCACTGTGTGTATTTTCTTTCGCATAAAAAAGAATGGTGCGTGGGTTTGTTTGTTCAATAGGCTCACATTTTTATTTTAACTATTATTGGCGCAGAGCGGATCAAAGGTGGTGCGCCGGGCGGCTGCACGCAGCGCAAGAGCGATTCATTCGTTCGAACGATTTATCTTTTCTATTCTGTTTAGCCTCCGTAATACCGTATGGTATCACTTCAGAGGATGAATGAGGATGCTATGAATGAATGTAAATGAAAAGTAATCTTGTACAGTCTCAGGTCGACCGTTCCTGAGATGTGTAGTAAATTGAAACCCAACCACCAAAGAACACCGGTATCCACTATCTACTATTCAAATTCGTATAAAAGTTGCCTTTACTAGGATTTGAACCTTAGAACTCTCGACTTCGAAATCAGCCGCTTTACAATGACGAGTTAACCACTAGATCAGCCCGGTGGGCTACGAACAATTTATCTAAAATTATATTTGTGTTTTGGGGATAAAAAAGGAAAACATTGGGGTTAGAGCTGCGTTAAAAAATCACAACTTAAAAAACAGCTAAAAATGTTCAAGATTTTGAAGCTTTCTATGTAAACGTTTTTGTTGTTAGTACGCTAAATTTATGAACATTATTTTGTTATAATTGGCAAAAACTTTTCACAAAATCATCTATAATGAAACATAAACCATGGCAAAACATTTTTGCAACGTACTTAGGCCCGTCTTTTTTCAAGTATTGTATTAATTTCATTGTATATTTTTATTTTTTTTAAAATTTAAATATAAAACTAATACTTTTCAACTGTTTACATCTTTTTTCAATTGACTGTCTTTCTGTTTTTGTAGCAAAAATAAAATTAAAATAAAGCGTTCCAGCTAATAAGCTTAATAAAACTAGACTGTTGAATTTACCCAGCTTTTCTTTTACATTTAAAAAAAAAAGATTTTCACAGTGAAAAAATTGAAAAACATTTAAGTTGTATGTATCAAAAGCATTAAAGACCGTAATAAAAAGCTTCAATACACTAGTTTTATTTTGTTACAATTCTCTAGATCAAAAATACACGTTATAAAGATTCTTCTTTTGAAATAATAATACTATTTTTTACCAATTACTAGGTAATGATACTAATTACTCTAGCGTCTTCACATAATATTTGTAATGATATCTGACTGTTCTTTAAAATTACATAAATTTTGTTTCACCTACATTTTTTTAATATCTACTATATAATAAATTTAAAGAAAAAGTTTCAAAGTAATTTGCTACCTGAATCAAAGTATTGATTTTACATACCCATTTTAAAACAATTTTCTATTCCAGTCGATAGGTTCTTTATTTTCTCCATACAATTATTTAGTTCAATGACCAGCAACAAAATTACAATTAATCTGCTGATATTTGCTAGAGTCTATCAATTCCTCACTTTTATTCACCGACCGGGTTTTCCTTATTATTTTATTCAATAATAACTTCCTTTTTTGATCAAATTCCAATGTGTACTATTAAGATAATTAGGTGTTATTTATTACAATTATTATTTATTTTCATCAGTCTTCCTCACACACACATACACAAACACACACACACACAGAGAGAGAGAGAGAGAGAGAGAGAGAGAGAGAGATTAAAAAAAAATTCCTAGTTAAAGTCTGGGCAAAAACAGTTGATTATACCTATTTAGTGATTCAAACATGAATTTATTATATTTATAGATATTATAAACATAACCAGAACAAATAATTAGAGATAAAACCGTATTTTAAATTAAATAACAAAAATGGTGATTTTTTTTTATAGAATTAAACATCTACAATCAATTTCCTCGAAACTATGAACATATATGTTATACCTGACTTAAAGGAGAGAAAGCCCAAAAGAAATTAATTGCTCTATGTTCCATTTCTCTTTCTTTTTTCTTTTTTTATTCTGGCTGAAACTCGACCTGATTATAAATGATAATGAAATGATTTTTAATCAAGCCAGAATCCAGAACTTCTGGATGAAAGACGGAGACGCTACCAATCCGCCACGATGGACAAAATAATAAAGTCTGTTTTTTACAGCTGGTGTTTGCAACAATAGCTTTAAAAATTGGTATCTTATTTGTTTATCCTTGTAAAAAAAATACTTTTGATTTTTAGTTTTATTCTTAATTACCGAAAGTAAACTTTGAAAATCATCGCATAAAATGTCAGTCTTTCATTCTGGCGGCGAGAAACAAAACCACTCACATTGAAAATACAGTAGTTTTGTTGTAAAAGTCTTTAATAAGTTGTGATGTAATAGTAATATTTCTCAAAATCAACCCTGAACCATGAAGATTCATAGTTTTTAAGAAAAAAATAACTTATATATTAATAGTATTATTATAATGATTTTTTGGAGATAAATAAAAGTATTAGAATAAATTAAATTTACGAATGCTTTTGAAGAACTGATATCTCTTTTATATATATAATGTGTACGTTTCAATCTGTTCAACTAGTGAACAAAAAGCAATCTCCCCCCCCCCTGGGTCCAATGAGATGAGGTTGATATGTATGGTGTAAATGAACTGTATTCTTGCACAGACTCAGGCTGACCATTCCTGAGTAATGTGATTAATTGAATCCCAATCACCAAAGTATACCGGTATCCACCGTCTAGTATTCAAATCTGTATAAAGACAACTAACGTTTACTAGGATTCGAACTTCAGAATCTTAGATTTCGAAAATCAGTGTTAAACAAGTGATTTTGCGAGAAACGAGTTCACCATTAAATATTTAATTTTTACTCAAAGCATATGCAATTTTTTCACATATTTTAATGCACATTATCTACGGCGTTTTATAGGGTGCCTTATCTTAAAAATTTTAGCTATGTAGCTACGATTTTTTGTGATTGTGTTTGGTTTTATTCAAATCCCTGCACAGAGGTAGGAGTAAAAAACCTTTTTTCTTTTTTGTCTTTCTGAACTCAAAGTTACATTCTTGTACCGATTAGATGATTCGATTACATTATTATGTTAATTTGATTATGTATTTGGGAGATTTAATTCAGTGGTGGAGGTGGGGTAATAAGCCTAATGTTTTGCAGTTATCGTTTTTAAAGACATTTTCAGACTATTAACTTTGATAGATTTTTATGACATTTTGTACGATGACATCTGAATACGAGTCATTGATGTCATTTAGTTTTCATTACAATTGGCAAAGGGGATGGGGAGATAAGGTCACCATGAGAATCATATCTCAAAATTTTACCCAAAAAGTCTCTCAAAATTATTTTAATACTCGTAATAAATTTATATATATTTTTTTTTTATAATTATTTACTTGGATACTTATAAACTTTATTGTTCCACTTAATTTTCCTCCTAGTATTCGTAGAGCGTGAAGCTATCGATATCCACTTACGAATAGCAATTCATTTTCAAATATTTTTATTTATGTTAAAATTCTACTATTTTTAATCAGCCAAATTAAAAACAAATGGCTTCTTCCAATATAATCTCCTTTAATCTGGAGCCAGTTTCCAAAATTCGAAACATAAGTAATAATTATTATTAAAAGAATATTATTTTATAGCAAAGGGTTTTTTGATATCAGATTTGTTTTTTAAAAGGTTACTTTATTTCATGTTTTATTTTTAAGTAAAAGACGGAGAGTTAAAAAAGATGCTTGTATGAGAAAAACCTGAACCCAAGAAATACATAGACGAGAAACCTAGATCTCGATAAAAATAAAAAAACTTGAGTAAACACAATATGACTTCCATGTAAGCTTATTAAATTACATTACACATTTTTTTTTTTACAATGAAAATTACATAAAATTTTATTTCATTAATAACTTCTGACATCCAACAAGCCAACAATCTTACATGAAATATTAGGATAGAGGAAAAGTCCCTTTATTACTCGTATTACTAGATCAGTATTATTCGTATCTTTGTGAGTTGCTGATTAACAAAAGTTCAGATTTCTGCTGTGTCGTATAAATAAAAGATAATAATAATTAAACTATTCCGTTTAGTGAATTTCTGTATACTGGTTACATGTTAATTTCGACCTTACGGTGTAAAATATTCAGTTTTTATTATTGGATTATTTGGGGAATAACCAAAAATGAAAAAGAAACAATCATACAGGAAAAAGAAAGATAACATGAAGAAATATATCTCAATAAAATGAATGTGACGAGGAAGAAAATGTTATGAACAAGGGAAGAATAAAAAGATAACAGAAGATGATAAATATAAAGAGGAAGAAAATTTAAAAACCAAATAAAGAATAAAAACATTAAGAGAAAATGGTAGATATAAAGATGAAGAAATTGTTAAAACCAAAGAAAGAATAAAAAAATAAGAAAAGATGATAAACATAAAGACGAAGGAAACGTTAAGATCAAGGAAAGAATAAAAAGATGGTGAATATAAAGAAAGAGAAAATTTGAAATCTAGAGAACGTGTACACAAATTAAGATCAGAAAAATTATATCAAACCAATTTTGGTTTGATATACCTTGGTAACAAAAAACAAATAAACGAAATGATGATCAACTCCGACTTAGGGAGAATATTGTCCGACAATATAAGAGGAGTAATGAACTAAAAGATAAGAATTTTTTGCAATTTATTAAAGATTGGGCATGCATGTCTCAGTGCACGTGTTGCTCTTGTGAGGGTCTATTTTTTCAGTCACTCTGTTGTTAACTTTAATGTACATAAAATTAAACAGAAAGTCCAGAATAATTAAATAAAATTAAACAGAAGTTAAACTAAAACTAGAAAATCCAAAAATAATACGATTATAATTATAATTTTCAATTAATATTAAATAATCAGATGTTTCACCAAATCTATTTCATATACACATATATAATAATGCCTGTTAAATTACATATATACATTCTTAAAAGTACATGAAATTTTATTTCACTGATAACTTTGATGTTTTTCATATTTTTTTTTTGTTGTTATTATTGAATTATTATTTATTGTAGAATTGTTTTACAATCATGGGTTAATAATTGTTAATGAATCAATATATTTAAATTAAATAAAAAAGTTTAAAAAAATGAATTAAAAAAAAAAAGTTAAAAAAGGAGATGAATTCTGATTCGACAGAGCCTTCCCTTGTTAGATCCAAATATTTCATTAATTAAAATTTTATTTGGCTATAACTCTGGAACCAATGCTAATAAGTACCACTTGTGAATATCGTTGAAAAGCTCTTAAAGAGTGCTTATTACTGCAGTTAAGAAAAAGTCCAAAATCAAAATTTGTTTGGATTTTTATATTTTAATTAGTTTCTAGATTTTTTTTGTTTCTTACAAATACCTTTTATCATACGGACACCGTTTTTTGTCTGCTATTCATATTTTAAATAAAAGTAATCTTTTAAAAAACATAAAGTCAACTTCCAAAGATCTACTAGTAAAATTAAAATTTTTCATCTCATTAGATTTCGAATTTTAGCTGCTGTTTTAGCTATTTTTAATTTGGCGCTGATTTCTAAAAGTCGAAATTTAAATAAAAATTATTATTTTTTTAATGTTTTGAGTGGATATTTAAAATCCAGCTCTCTGTTAATATATGTATTATTTTTAATAATAAATTTTGCAATAGCTCACCGAGCTAGAGGTTAATACGTGTCGCAAATAAGTTGTTCAACAGCTGATTTTTGAAATCGAAGGTGTTAAGTTCAAATCCTAGTAAAGGTTAGTTGCTTTTATACGTATTTGAATACTAGATAGTGGATACCAGTGTACTTTGGTGGATGGGAGTTCAATTAACTACACGTCTCAGGAGTGGTCGGCCAGAGTGTGTACAAGATTATATCGAATTTATATGTCATGTATATCATCTTCATCTCATTGTGCTGTGGAGGAATTGCTTATTGTTTACTAGATTGCAAGAACTCATTAGAAAATATAATTTTACAATAAAGAATTAGGGAAATTAATAATATTATTAATAAATAATAATGCTGATAAATTATAAAATAATAATAAAAGATCACAATTACAAAAATAAAAATAAAAATTACAACACCTTATACAAAAATTAAGTAATTTAAACGAGAAAATTAAACATCATATTAACTTGATCTCAAGAAAGGAATTTAGTGATACTGTGTATTCCTAAAAGGGGATCATTTTCAATTTAATGAATTAAAATTACTTCCCTGAAGTATCTAGTGAATTAATCGTTTGTTTGAAGGAGAACCATATGACGTCATCGCTATAAAATTTAATACTCTCAGCTTAAGTTAATAATTTACTCTGTTACATTAAACAATGCGCCGGCAGTGGAAAATTTAATTCTGGATAAAATTTCAGTTTTTAAAAATAATCTAAGATAATAAGACAAATAAAAATCTTTTTAATTAATATCAGACTTTGGAAATAGTATAAAACACTGTAACTCCTATGTTAGAAAGATACATAGTACAAAGAAAATGAAAAATGTGAAGAGGAAATTACTACAGACTAAAAATCAAGGTTAATGAATAAGAAAAGTTAGTCCAGCAAGTTTATAAATTGTTAGAACGATCGGTTTATGAAAAGAAGAGGGGTGGTTTAAATGTGCGCGATTTTTGAATGATTTTAATATTAGTTATTAGTAGACAATGGTTATTAGCGCAATATTTTCAATAATTCTCAGCCAATGACTAACAACGAAATCATAATCAGCAAAACAAACAGATAATTCATTACCATAAAGAAATCAAATTGATCACATTAAGAAATCTTTTTAATTTTATCTCCATCAACACACTACGTTCGGGAAAGCAGGATGTCGAAAAGAGTCCATTTATTTTAAATCTGAAACGGATTCTGACAACCTAGCAAACTTAGGTACCTACCCGCCAATACAGCCATATAATAATAAATTTTTTTAAATATTAATAAAAATTTGCTCATAATAATTGAAATTTTCCTGTTTAATTCGTACAAAAAATAAATTAATAAAATTGCTATTTAATCTACTAATAGTTGTTTTTTAATTTGGCGCTGTCTTCTAAAAATCCAAATTTAAAGAAAAATTAAATTTTTTTTTAACTTTTTAGGGCGGGTTTAAGGTATAAAAATATCCCGCTTTTTAGAGCTAGTTAAAACTAGCATCGTTACGAATTAATGAAAAAAAGTCGGCATATTGCGTCCCGTATCTCTACGAGTTATATTTTCGGATGCATTAACATTCAGTCAATCTCTCTTTATGATATTCATCCAGTAGGTTCTGAGTTTGAATCCTAGTAAAGCTTGGCATTCTTACAACTATAAAACTTCATGTTTTCATCAGCGGCTGTAATTTAACGGTTAGCCAGCAGTTATTTGAAAATTAAAATAAATATTGACATCTCTCTATTGTGTAGAGAAAATTACTAACAAGACTAAAAATCATGATTAATGAAGTTAGTCCAATAATTTTATAAATTGTTAAACGATCGATAATAAATGTATCATTATAAAAAGCTACAATATATAAAATTAATTGATTTGAGATTTGATAAATTGACTTAAATCGGTATGATAAATAATACTTGAAATTTTGAAAAATATTTGTTTATAATTTCGCAAGTTATTATTCGTTAAAGTGAGGTTTTCGGCTCTCAAGTTAGACATTATTTGGGATGTACCAACAAAAAAAATAAATAAATAAAAAACAGGGCGTGAAAAATCTTTTTTAATGACACAATTTAAAAGACAATCAGAATTTAATTCACTAAACCTTTAAGTAAAATTTATAAAAATCTCGACGGTATATTTCCTAGGTATTTTATCAACTCACCGGGTTGGTCTAGTGGTGAACTCGTCACCGCAAATCAGCTGATTTCGAGATCTAGAATTCTAAGGTTCAAATCCTAGTAAAGGCAGTTACTATTATACGGATTTGAATGCTAGATCGTGGATACCGGTGTTCTTTGGTGGCTGGGTTTTCAATTAACCACACATCTCAGGAATGGTCGACCTGGACTATACAAAACTACACTTCATTTACATTCATACATATCATCCATATCATCATATCATACATATCATCCACCTTAGGGTGGTTCCGGAGGCTAAACAGAAAAAGGAAGGTATTCTAATCAAAGTCGAATGGAATATAATATTTCTTCCGATAATTTTTTTTAATAGGCCCATAAATCTCGGAACTTTGGAACGCTTACTATGAAAATAATGATTAATCTTTTACATATTATGTAAATTTTTCTTTCATCTATACCAACTCAAAATGGAGGTTGGGGTCATACTATGAAATGAGTGTAAACCGAGAGAATTGATAGTAATGATGTTTTCTTTGTGTACCTGGTAATCCAATTTTTATTTTTTTTATTTTATAATATCAAAAGATTTTTCGTTGTTACAAATGCACTGACAACAGGAGGAAAAGATTTGTACTGGAAGGTACTAAAATAAGAAAAAAAGAGCTGACAACACATTATGTAAAACCTTCTCGTTACGCGGCTAAAGTCGCGTTCCGGAAAGACCTACAACTGTGGGTTGTTTCTGATACACGGCTTACACACACACAACTTAATTTAAAATATTTATTATTTTATTTAAATATAATATTTTTTCGTTTATTTGATTCAATGATTCTAATTAAAGCGCACGCGCATACCGAATTTAATTCGCGCGGGTGTGGCGGTACTAGTGGCGACGGTCAGCACTAACTAAACTAATGTAGTTTTACAACTTACATAAAACGAATTTCGCTCTTATGGTCAGCTGACTAGTATAATCACGAGCCTTATCACACCAGGTACCGAGTCAACCGGGCGAACGAGTTCAAGACCCACTGAGATCAAAGTGCCTTTTAAACTTTAAATATTATTCATTTATTTAATTCTACCGCTCATCTGTGACGACACAACATAGCAATAGTTTGAATAATTTTTTGGAGTAGGGTACGATTTTGCAATTTTTTTTTCAAATATTGTTATTTTTTAATTGTTAACAAATGTGCCTAAGAAAAACATGACGTTAATTAGGCGAAATCTCGAGATATTGAGGGTGACCTTTGCTCTATAACTTCACCCCCTTTACCTTTTAAGTTGAAAACTTAATGGCATCAAGGACCCATATATAGAAGTAATCTGACCAAGTTTGATCAAAATCGGTCCAGTAGTTCTGAAGATATAAGCTGATTTAAAGGCCAAAACCGAACACACACACGTGCATACGAACATTAACAGCCGGAAAATTTCCACCCGGTCTTTTTGGTTTTTTGCGTTTCGAAGGTGTCAAAACGTCAAGATCCGGTGAAAACCGCATATACCCAAATTGAACCGATTACAATACTTTCCCTTCTAGAGCTATAGCTCTGCTACAGCGCAATCTAGACGGGAAAATAATAACGTGGACGAAGGGCTGTTACAAGAGAATTCTGGTTATAAATAGTAAAATTAATTGCTTAGGAGTTCAAACTCAAGAAACTGGATCAACTGAAGATAAAAGCCCTTCCAAAACATTGCCCAGTCATGACTTTACATGACTTTGCCGGTTATAAAAATTAAAATTAATATTAGAACTAAAACTAAACAGAACTTTTTTAGAGGTGGGAAAAAACTTTAAAACAAATTTTTCTAAAAATATTAATACACATGTTAGCAATAAATTTGCTAAAGTTTTCTTTAAATTTAATTTCTCCTTAAATAGAGACTAAAATAATAAAAAGATCATTTTCAAAAAAAACTTTCTGTATTTTAGGTCCGGGGTCTATAATTTTAAAAATTGTAGATATTTCTGGTAAAAAATATTGTAAAATATATGAAGTATAAACTTTCAATAAATTGTTGAAAAATATTTAAACCGAACGGAAATAGAACAAAAACATATATACATTTTAAGAGGTGGGGGTGGATTTTTTGAAAAAAATTGGATTATTTATATAAACGTATGTATGTATTTAATCTATGTAACAAATTTATTTTAATAAAGTTTTCTCTAAAATGCTCTGAAAAAATCGAAATTGGGTTTTGGCGCAACATCCCAGAACCAGTTAACGAATTTTTAAAAAAACAGTTAATGTGATCAATGCTCCATATTAAGAAATATTTTAGTCAAATTTGAAGAAAATCAGTTCGGTCAATCCTGAGATATAAGGCTAAAGGCAGTGCCATATACACTCATAAATACATATGTTTTTTTGGTCTAGATGAACTAGTTGGACCCTAAAACGTAACAATTTTTTAAAAAACCCGATATCCCATTTTTAACATGATAATCATACTCTTCCCTGTAATATAGCTCTTCTAAATATATTGACCGGGAAAATAAATTTACGAGAAAAAACCTCAAAATCATTTTAAAATCGTAATTTTACAAATGACTTGTACTTTATAACTCCCAGACTCGGCAATGCTTCGCTATTGCTAGATTTAAGTATATACGAGATGTTATCTCTAAAGTAAAGACCGTTTCGTTGTAAAAAAAAACTAATTCTGAAAACTTTGTAAATATTTGTTATTTCTCTTAAACCACATACCTTATACTACTTCTGTATATAATCGCCACATGAATTAAGACATTTATCGTAGCGATACACCAGCTTCAATATACCCTCGTCGTTTTTTCTGCCGCCAGTCGATTTAACCACTGATTAACAGCATGTTTAAATTCATCGTCACCCGCGAATTGCTTACCACTCAAAACGTTTTTCAATTTCCCAGACAAATGGTAATCAGAAGGAGTTAAGTCCGGACTAAGTGGTGGGTGATCTCACGCGTCGGACCCGCAACACATGAACGTGCATTATCCTGCAGCAGGACGACGCCGTCGGTCAGCCGCCCACGTCGCCTATTTTGAATGGCGTGCCGTAACTTACGTAGAGTTTCGCAGCAGGCTTCTGCATTTATAGTCGTTCCACGTGGGATGAAATCAGTCAGCAGTATACCAAACCAATTCCAAAAGACTGTGGCCATCAGTTTGCGTCCAAATGGCTGTGGCTTGACCTTTCTCGGTCTGGTTGGTGATTGAGGATGATGCCGATTACTTGATTGCCGTTTTATCTCTGGCGTGTATTACTGCAATCCATGTTTCATCGCCGGAAACAATTGAATTTAGGAACTCATCACATTTTTCTGTGTAGCGCATCAAAAATTCCAAAGCAGATCTCATTCCGATTTTTTGTTGACTTTCCGTTAAGACGTGCGGCACCCAACGTGCACAAACGTTTCTGATGCCTAAATGGTCATGAACAATGCGACCGATAACAGCTCTTGAAACATCAGGAAAAAGAAGGACCAGGTCGGAAATCGTTTATAAACATCACTTCTGCATACCGCACCATCTCTTACGATGCGGCTTGTGTATTATCATCGGTTCCCCCTATCGACCTATTAGTTAAAGAGCGATCACTTAGGTATCGTGGCATGCCAAAACAAGAAGCCCAAGCCAACATCAGGCGCATATGGCAGGACAGATGGAATCTTTCCACTAAAGCTACCTGGACCAGGAGATTGATACCCGACTTGGGCATGTGGCTTGATAGAGGACATAGCGAGGTTGGTTATTATCTTACTCAAATACTTTCTGGGCATGGCAGCTTCGAATATTATTTACATCGATTCGGTAGAAGACCAGCACCTATTTGCATGTTCTGCCAGGATTCAGATACTGCCGAACATACTCTGTTCCACTGTAATAGATGGACTATACATAGACGACGTGCAGGGCTGCAAGAATTAAATCCGGAGAATCTGCTTCTTTTTCTCCTGCGATCCACTGACAATTGGAACAAAATGGAGGAGTTTGCCAAGATAGTGCTAAAGGCTAAAGATGATGTAGCCCTTTTAAGAGGCCAGTGAAGCCCCGTGGTAACTTAGTAGTTTAATATTTTCGTTACGGCAAGCAGCTATGAGGAGAAGATCATTCCTTCGTTTGGGGATCATAACAACTGGTTAATGAAAAGACCGAGACCCGGTTCCCTCGGCGGGGGCTAGGGACGGCTTTGTCGGGCCTGGTTCTGTGTCGGGGGAGCTTGAGGCAGGCACATTAAAACAAAAGATCCAACCGGGGAGGCTGACCTGCTGTGCCGGACGTACAGCCGGCGGGTGGGGAGGCCTCCTTTGAGTTTAAAGGACACTTTCCTGGCCTCCGCATACTTGAATGGTTACCCAGCCCGGGGAAGTAGTGGAAAAAAAAAGGTCGGAAATCGTTGACCAACGATCTTTATCATGGTCGCATTTCAAAACAAGTCCTCGGTAATTATCGAGGGCCTCCCGAACGTTCTTCATCGTGCACATTAATTATGTTATTTCTAAACCTTTCACACCATTTTCGGACGTTTCTTTCATTCATTACACTATCACCGTACACAGCAACCAACTACCTATGAATTTCAGCCGGCTTAAATTTTTGATGGTTTAAAAAACGTGTGATTTCACGTATTTCACAGTCGGCGGTAACATCGACTTTCCTATTCATTTTATAATCTAATAATTCACACGTAATTAAAGATAATGCAACGCGACAACCTACAGACAATTATTCAGTGTGTACTTTACTAGCGTGGCCATGAAAAATACAGCTTCGCCAATCTTTAGGAGAGAAATTTCCCAGCGGTCTTTACTTTAGAGATATCCCTCTTATATAGATTAAATGAACACTATTGAAAGTTTGATAAAACATTAAAAAACTGAAAATTACGGAACTTCACAAAGTGTAACCTTTCACTTTTTAAAAGTCGGTATGCAAATAAACCCAATTGTCAAAACAGCACTATCTATCGGATTATTTCAAACTATTAGGTCGGGTCAAAATTCCTCTAACTTGTTTTCTACTGGCCAGATCAAGGATTTCAACAACTTTAAATCTTCTCTGGACAAGGAGAAGAAAGGGTTTTTTGCAAAAACCCGCGTCGGTCCAGTAGTTTTTTAGTCTATAGCAGACACACATACGAACATTGCCTTTTATATATTAAATATATATATATAAGAAGAAAATTTGTTTGTATATTTGTTTCTTTTTTTTGCAAATATCTCGACCCCAGCGCCACCTAGCGGGTCCAAACTAATTCAGAAACCTTTGCGAGCGTGCGCACAACAATTCACCAAAGTTTCATCGCAATCGGATGAATGGTATAGGAACGCAGATAGGACAAACAAACATACATTTTTATATACATCGAAGATTGCAAAACCTAAATAGATTATTATTTTTTTTTTTTTTTTGGAAGTTGATCGTCTGATCCCTTACAATTGATTTTAAAATAATATGGTGACTTTTGCCTACGCTACAAAAATGAAGAGAATAATTGAGAAGAGTATATATATGTTTGATTATTTTAAGCAACACAACAATCAGTATTAAATTTTTAAAGAAAAAAAATCTTTACTACAATGCAATTAAAATGAGTTCTTTATCCATATTCATAAAAAAATTCAGAAAAAAGAATTATAATAATTATAAGAACTCCTAGGTTTCACTGTGGATAAATAAAAGAGATATGAAAATAAGATTTTGTCCCAAAAATCTAATAAATTTAGATTTTAAGAAAAAACATATTCTTAAACGGTTATTGAAGTGTAGTTTTTCCAATTTAATTCGATAACAGTTTTCTTTTTATTTTGTAAAATAAAGTAGAATTAATAACATATTTAAAATTGTTTTTAGAGGAAATTATACAAAATGTGTACAAATTAACATGATATATTTTAGATTACTAAATTTATCGAGTGGGCCAAAAGTCACTACCCATCGTAAATTATTACTTAAATACAAAACGAAAATAAATTTAATTCATAACCAACACTTTATTGAAACTACATGATTATTTATTACATTGTTTCTCTAATTTTTTTCCATCTTTAACGATACATTTCTGCAGACGACCTTCTTTCTTTCTTTTTCTGTTTAGCCTCCGGAACCACCGCAAGGTCTTACTTCAGATGAAGAATGAGGATGATATGTATGAATGTAAATGAAGTTTAGTTTTGTACAGCCTCAGGTCGACTATTCCTGAAATGTGTGGTTTATTGAAATCCAATCACAAAAGAACACCGGTATCCACGATCTAGGATTCAGACGACCGGAATACTTCTGCAGATGACCTAGGACGTTTAAACAGACTGTTTGCACAGTCGTGTATTGGAATCTGTTTTTTCAGAAGCGTTTTGAATGGTATCTTTCAAGTCCTCAACTGTTTGCGGTTTTGTAGCATAGAATTTATCTTTAACAATCCCCAAAAGAAAAAATCCAAGGGTGTAAGGTCCTGGAGATCTGGGTGGCATTTCTATTGCCCCTCGCCGTCCAATAAATTTCCCACTAAATAACTCATTAACTTAGTTCGATCAGCTGTGCGAACAGGGAGGAGCTTCATCATGTTGAAATTAATGTAAGTTATCCTAGTCGTCGTAGTTCATTTGTAACCCCAGAATGGCATAGGTTACCAACAATTCCAGGTACTTCTCTCCAGTTACCATTCCAGCAAAAAACCAGGGCCCAATTACTCTACGGCATGAGTTACCACCCCAAACTGTAACACCAGGTTAATTTAGCTGCCTCTCAAAAAAAATGCAATGGTTCTCTTAATACCAATAGGTACAGTCGTGTCTGTTGACGTGGCCTGTTAATTTGAAAGTCGCCTCATCACTCCAAATTACTTTAGAAAACAACTCATTATCACCTTCTCTTACTTCTTTTAACATTTTCTCGCAAAACTGATGCCTACTATCAGGATGGTCTTTCAGTAGGCCGTGTATGAATCAAGGTTTGTAATGTATGAGTTTAGTCTTATGTAAAATTCTCAGAACAGAAGTTTTAGAAATATTTTGTTCGAGAGATAGCCTACAAGTAAACATTTTAGGGCACTGGATAACCGCTTTTAAAACTTTAAGCTTAATAATAGCAGTGATATTTTGAGAGCATTTCTCTCAAAACGTTTTCGTAAACTGTAAACAGCCTTCCGTATGTGTGGAAGAGTGTTTAAAATGATTATTCCACTCATTTATTATTAAATTATAACCACCTCTGTAACAGAGTTTTAGAGCAAAAACTCCTTCTTCATTAGTAAACATCTTCACAACATGTTAGAATCAACAATGTCCAATGAACATCATAACAGCTGTATACAACAGATGTTTGATTGAATAGCAGTGCACCCTGGTGTTTGTGTCAATAACTATCTGACGAAAACAAAAGGTGGTAATTTAAAATCGATAGGAAGATCACAAAAAAAAATTATTTTAATTTTTACAATGTGTAGTCGCTTCTGGCCCATCTGATAACAAAATTAATATTTATTAATTATTTTTGCAGTTAAACGTTTTATGAAGTCCTTTTAAAAACACGATTTGAACAACATCACCCTGATAACAGTTGGTTTAAATATGATTCATAGAAGATATAAATGGCAGCTCTTCATGAAATTATTGAGAGCTGCTAGATATCTCTGTGTTTAATGGCGTAAAAAATCTCTTGATTTGTCATACAGTAAACTTTTCTTGTGAGGATATCTTAACGAAGAGGGATAATTTAAGTACTTTTCAACATTAGAATAGCTAAGGGTTAGAATCATTAAAGAAATTGGGAGAATCACAGAAGAAATGCTACAAAGGTAAACATTTTTTAAACAATTATAAAAAAAAAATTGGTGGACACCTTGAAATATTGTTAAAAAAATATATATATTGATTATCTACTTTCACGTTGTAAAACAAAATCTTATAACACGGTTAGTAAATTAAAGTTATAAGTTCACAAAAAAAGTTATTTTTAAAATAAATAAGTTTCTTGCTGTGGTACTGTAAATAAATCAAGTCGGGGCCGATGTGGATGGTTTTTTGTTTTCCCAAAAGTAAACCTTTTTTATATTATATCAAATTAGTTTAAAAATTATGCAGTCTTTAAATATTTAACTACGTTGTCATGTTCATTAGTGTTTAAATATAATTATTCTGTTTTATTTTTTGATTTAAAAATGAATTTCAATGGCATACAAAATTATAAACAGATTTATAGATACTTTGTAAATATTTATTAAAGTCCAAAGTTGATTTTGTAATTATGTACTAGAAAATCCAATTAAAAGAAAATTAAATAAGTTAGACTCAGGGTGTGCATTAATTTCGTATATTATATTCTCTTTCTCTCTCTCTCTCTTTCCTCTTTCTTTCTCTTTCTACTCATAGTTATGACTTCGATACATTTAAACTTAATAAAAACACTATATTAATATCGCTTTCTCTGAAAGTGGTGATGCATATTATACTAATCAGTCCTAGTAGAAAAAAAATGAAGAAGAATACAACAGGAAACTAATTCACTCTTCAATTCCTTTGATAAAGTCTGGCTCGGGGTATTTATTATTGAGAATATCTTTGTTACTTTTGAGAATGATTTGTGCCTTATGTCAGAAGATCTATACCCATTATAGTTATGGCGTTTAACGAATAAAAAATTTTTTTCTATTTAAATAATAAAATATTATGTAAAAAGCTAAAAGCAAGTCGACGTTACGTATACTGTTTGTTCAATTTCTGTGCTATATTGTAACTGATGAAATTCATTTTTTAACTTATCTTAAGTGTATTCATAGTACTTAAGTCGGTACTTACAGAATATTAATTGTTGAATGGAATGTTAATTTAATAAAAATACCAGTTCAACGTGAGAGACTGTATACATATATGCTGAACAAAATTTTAGAAAAAGGAAATGACTAACCGGCATACACTTCGTGTTGTGATGCTGTTTTTGGACCATATAACAGTGGAGGTCGGCTACGACCCAAGAATTTAGTACGAGCTTTTCGATTAAAACCAGCACGTAATTAAACAAGTTTATCGTACATACATTTACATTATATGCACTCAAGCAAACCATAATGGACATATAAAATTACCAATATTGTAAGAGTAATTTTAATAATTTATAACATCTCAAATAATATTAAAATAATCTTTTTTTCTCAATCATTATTATAACAGTGTTAATACTGTAATATTTATTACAAATACAATACAATCCCAGTAATTGCTTATTCTAAATTAATCAATGAATATTTTTCTATTTTTAACAGATGTCATAAAAGGCGATTTCCATTCAACTTATACATATTACTAGGTCATGACGTACTTTTTTATTAAATTGACAGATTTAAAATAATTCTTGTTTTCTTTTTATTTTGTAGGGGAAGATCTTATGGGAGTCTTGAATTTAAGTTGTTATAGGTTACTTTTAAACGAAAATTTTTTAACAAAATGATATTATATTATCAATATCATTTGACCAATTGTGGTATGCCGGGCGACTGCGCGCAGCGCACGAAAGATTTATTCGTTCGAACGATTTATACTTCTTGATACGAACGATTTATCTAAAATTATATATGTTTTAGGAATAAAAAAGGAAAACAGTGAGGTTAGAGCTGTGTTCTCTAATCACAACTCCAGAAACAGCTAAAAAATTTAGGATTTTTCGTTGTAAACATTTTTGTTGTTATTATTAGGACGCTAAATTCATGAACGTTATTTGGTTACATTCGCAAAAACATTTAACAAAATTATTTGTAATGAAACATAAATCATGTAACATTTCGCGGCGGGCCGTAGCACGTCTTTTTTTTAGTTTTAAATAAAAATCATAAATATTATTTTACGAATGCAAGAATAAAACAGTATTTAGTGTCATGAAGTTATTAATTTTATTAAACAAAATAAAATAAAAATATGAGTATCATTAAATGTAAGTTAATAAAGATTATAATCATTATTATTGATTAGTGAAAATAGCGTTTTCATTGGTTTGGCTGGCCACGTACAAGAGGCTTATTTGACCAAAAACTGTGAAAATCAAAATTTCCACAGATTGAAAAAAGAATTGGAGCCTCTTTCATGGGAGCCTCTTTATTTTTAAAAAAAAAACTTCCCATTTCGTATATAATAATGCAAGGATACAGTTGGATTTTTAATTTTCAAAATCAGAGATTGGACAAAAATTGATATTTAATTATGAATCCTTTCAGCTCCTTATTTTCTGGAGCTTAGTCTATTTTATGGTGTAATTATTTACTTCAAAAAGACAACCCTGTTTGATTCAATCTTATTCAATAAGCTGAAAAAAATTATATTTTATTAAAAAATACACGGGTACTATGATGCTCCTTTGTTCAATGAGGTTGAAAATCAAATCAAATCTGAGACATTAAAATCGGTCATAAAGAATATAACACTCTCAGAACATACGAGTATTCTACTAGTAAAAAAAAAAAAAAATATCATATAAACATAGGTTTGGAATCGTTTAGTTAACGAATGTCGACTAACGAAATAATTCGGCCTGATTTCTGCGCCTTCGGTAAAATTAAGCCAGACTGTAATTACTGGAACCTAAATAAAGGGGTAAATTTTGTGGTTGTATATGAAATATAACCTAAAAAAATTGAGAAAAAATAGGTCCCACAAGTGGTAGATTTCATAAGAAAGCTACCTGTTGTAGTGGGTACCATGATTCGACTTCCGGAAAATTTCGATATATCTTTGCGTCTCACATCCCCCAGACCCCAAAACCACCGTCAGTTCAAAAGACATATTTCAAAAGACAGATATTTCACTTTCTTGTGGACACGACAACTGCCGTAATTATGCGCCAATCACTTTCAAATTATATAATAAATAAAATATAACGACCAAAAATCTCGGTCGAATTCGTTAACGGGCAAAATCGGACCATGGGGGTGGAAATGAGGGGGATTTTACGAAAACACAAAATATCGCTACAACTTTCTTATTAAGTAAAATATTAAAGTTCCTACTATTTTTTTCGATAAGGGCCTAAACCTTATCTAAGTAAAGTCTTTTGATATCAGCAACCATTAGCCCAAGGAGTAGAAAAAATGGGATTTCGAAGACAAAAAAAATCCTACCTCCCTTAATAGGCACAGTATAGAATCGATTTTAAAGTGATCGATAGTCCTCTAAACATTACCTAAAACGTTTGTCTGAAACAATTTTTGATATGACCAACCGTTACTGCAAGGGATGACCAAAGTTTTGCTGGAATTGTAAGAAAATGGGGCTTGTAGTATGCTAAACATGTGAAACTTTTTTCACATGTAATGATTTATCACTTACTTAGCACCGGTGAAATCTGCCTCCGCCTTCCGGCGTGCAGAAAGGGATTTTTTTAGAAGTTTTCAAAAAATCTGATGTAAAAGATAAAAGATTGGGTTCAAAAAATACACTACTTTATGTTTGGCCAATAATATTGCATTGAACGTTATTTACGTTTTATTAAATTATTTAATTGATGTCTTTTTATCTGATTTTTTTTTCTTCTGAAATATTTAATTTTTTGTTTTTTAATATTGGAAATTTTGTTTCGTTTAATACTTAATTAAAATCCACATTTGATATGTTTTCTTTTTAATAAACTTCGAAATACTTTGTATTAAATTTCTGTGAATTGATTCACTTTGCTTAGAATCAAATTCTGTTTTTAAAGTTGTCAAAGTTTCTTTTTAAAGTTATTATGTCTTTATTATCTATTTAACAAATTTATTTTACTCCATACATAAAATAGTATGTTTTTCGATACCAGTCTTAATACCCAAACCAAAAAGATTGCGGTAAAAACTTTTACCCCAGATTTCTCAAAAACGACTAAAAACACAGTACTGGGGATTCACCAGATTATACACAATCACACACATCTGATTAAGTATTTTCATCGTCATAAAGCTCTGTTTTCTATGACCACTATACAAAAAATCAAATATTCAAATGACTAACATCTCCTCCCCCTTTTTTAAAGTTTGTTCAGGATGTAATGGCAACAATCTCCCATATAAGAAATTTTTGAGCCATTTTTGAAGCATTTATTTTCAGCCAAGCCAGAGATATTAATAATGACCAAATGAACCAATAGAACAGCAAATATATTGTTTATTAAAAATAAAACTCCTACACATTGGACAAGGTCGTAATGAAGTTATGTTACAAATGTAATCGCTGAATTTCTAATGAGATTGTTTACATTACTTTCTGATCCGACTTGGCAGACGAAACGAGTCAAAAAATACCCTCTTTGCCGATGGTTGAATCGTGAGTCAAGTAATTCCCACCGCCAAATGGTTTTCGAAGATTGGTTATAACAGTTTATATTTCACTTCCTTGGTTCCTGGTATTTGGAGTTTATTGTAAAATAAGTTTTTATACAGCGTACAGCTTGAATCTATTGTAGTTGAACAGATTTATTTCAGGAGATTCCTGTGAATTAATCAGAAGAAAATTCTTAAATTTAAAATTTAGAGTAGTAAATCAACTGTTACTTTTCAATGTAATATGCATTACGTTGTAAAATGCAAGTTGTTAACCTCTCATTTTGGCTTCTTCAAAATACAAGTTCCTCTAAATTAATTCCATATTGGAGAATTAATTTAAAATCCAAAATGGGTTACATATATATATAATGATGTAAGTTATTAAGTTTCAAACTCATCGGCTAAACTATAACATGATGTAATGTAAAATGTAATGAGTTATATATTTATGGTAGATATAATGAACATTTGTTAGTAACTGAGAATTAGTTTGGATTTTAAACTAGATACGACAGGAAAAAAATCAATTCTTAATGTTTTGTTTCATATTGCTATGGTAATAATATTATTATATATGTCATGTATGTGAGCCTAATTTTTTTTTATGATTCTACGATTCCATAAATTGCATCGACTTTTATTAAGGTATCGATAAAACAATATTACCGAATGACTATGTTAAAAGTAATAAAAACCAAAAAAATAGCATTCGATTATTATTAGAAATAAACATTGAGTTGAAAAACGTGATTTATTTTAAATACTAGTTATAGTTTATTTTATATAATTATTATGCTAAAAGATATAAAATTAAAACGATCGATAATATCTACTGTATTCCGTCACGGAAAAATCGACGAAGTAGGAAAGTTTGGCCTTCCAACTTCCGCAGCTTCCCATTCCATTTTTATAGTAGACTCCGCAACCCTCTCCCGTTTCAACTAACTGCTACCAGACTTCTAATAGAACCTTCTCAACTGCGATCCGAGGAATAAATACCTTCCTTATAATTTAAAATATCCGTCTTACAGCACCACTTCACTCAATTATGAATAAATTTTAAACACGCGAACATTCCTTTATTTGTTATGAACTCGCACGAGTTCTGCTATAGCAGTAATATAATAGCTTTACGAATAACAATTTACCGCGTTAAAAGTGCCGTATTAATAGTTTATGTGGGAGTAACTTACTCATATAAAGGATAATAATCAAATGACCCTAGACAGAGTGTCAAAATTGTTACATGGATGGCATAAGAACTGAAAAACTGATACAATAAAAAAAAAGTAACTTTTTCATTTAATATCTTCTACTATGAACTTCAGAAGGAATTAGGATTAAAATTAGCTTTCAAAATAAAATGGATGAAGAGTATTTTTTTTTGTAAATGTTGAATGTTGGATACATATAGAGTAATTCTGGATATTATCAAATTCAAATACTTTTTCTGAAAACAAAATATTAAGATTCCTTTTAAAAATAGAACTGACCTTTCTCGCGATTTCTTTTTTTTTAATATAGAATTTATTACTTTAAATATGCAGTATCCAACGAAGAAACGGAGAAACTTTCAGGACATGTTCTACTTGTGAAAATAATGAAGACATAGGTCTGGAAACGCTTTGTTTTCGAGTTACGGCTAGCGAAAGATTTCGTCCGGATTTCAGCTCTTCTAATAAATAATAGCTCTATTGTAATTTTTAGAACACAAATTAAGGAGTAAACTTCGTGGTTTCTTATTTAATTTGAGCTGGGAAATAGGATAAAATAGGTCCCAAAATTGTAACTCCAGTAGTTTTTAAGATATCCGACGTAAAACACAAAACTCGGTGTCAAAAAAGAAGTTTTTTTTTTAAGTTTTTAGTACAATATCTTTGTTAAATGACTAATAAATGCGAAATATTTCGATTCTCCAAACACTTTACGTTTTCTAATATGGTAGATTTAGTAAAAAAACTTGTAGATGACACAATTCTGTGAAAATTAATGTAAATACAGCCAATTAAAGTAAATAAAAACTTTTAAAAATCGGTCTTCTATTGAAGCAAAACAGAGGAAAAATAGACAGAAAATCATATTATTCCTTCTGTACCTAATAAACATTCTTTTAAAGCATCTTTTAAACATTCTTCGGTGTATCAGCATTTACGTATATATGTGTACTTTTCAAACGCTCTATTTATTTGATTTAGAAGGATATCAGTAAAAGAGAGGTTATTCAGGCATTTATATTAATTATAAAAGGCACACTTAAAAAGATTAAAGCCAGCTTTATAGCAATATTTTTAAGACTATTTTGAAGACTAGTATTAAAAATAAAAACGGGTGCGTCAGTGCATGGAAACTTGACGGAAACAAAACTTCTAACGCAATATTATATGAATTTATTAATGGTGCAGAATAACCTGTTCTCAATATACACAAATGATAATTTTTAAAAAATTTTATAATAAGAAACATGAACTAACAATGAAATAACACTGTATACAAAATAACGTTGTATAATACAAAGAATGTATCAGGTAATAAAATAAAAATAAAAAATATGAGCGTGATCTAAAACCGTTCATAAAATAGTATCAGTATCATACATGATTATTTGAACACGATTCTTGAATGAACTGTGTTATCTGCTTGCGCGTGAATTTTTTCTTGATATCGTTTTTTTTTCTAAGTTGACTCCCCATCCCGAAACCTGCGTTACGAAGCTTCACTACAATAGGCAAAGAAAAATTATTTATAATCTATACAACAACCAGATAGCAATGATAGGAGAAAAAATACAGAACCTAATTCAGAAAGAAGTAATATACTACGTAGCCTATCCTCATAGTATTTCAAATTATAAATAGAAAAAACAATACAAGAATTGAAAGACTAATTTGAGAGTAGATAAGCAATCTTTTTTCTTTTTTTTAACCTCCGGAACGATCGTCAGGTATTGCTTCAGAGGATGAGATGAATGAAAATTTTTGTAGCTTGTGAAAATGCCATGCCTGACCGGGATTCGAACCCGAGACGAAAGACCGAGACGCTACCACTCGCGCCACGGAGGCCGGCTAGATTAGCAATCTACTGAAAAAGAGTAAAAATGTTGAAATTTTCCGATGACATTATTCTTTTAGCAGACACCAAAAAAAGAAATATTGAATGGCTTAATTGCTAGGAAAGAAATTCAGTTTTAAAGTAAATAGAACAGAGGTATTAAAATGCAAGACAGAAATAAGGATGATGAAGAATTAATAAGATAAAATAGAATACAATATACGAGAAGTGGAAGGAATTTCTTAAGTAATAAAATTACCACGGATGGAAGATTTGATAATCAGACGGAACAATCAAAAAGAACTTTCATGTAAAAAATAAATCAACTATATCACATATATATTTAAGAATTAAAAAAAAAAATATTTTTTTTTTTGGATGGTAGCACTTTACAATAGTGAAACATGGACATCGAGAAAAACTTTAAGTTACGAAATAGAAGCCTTTGAAGTAAAGTTTTTCATAGAAGGATGTTGAAAATTAGGTGTCGATATGATTCGAAATGGAGAAGTCTTAAACGAACACAAGATAAGAGAAATTTCTGATAGAATCTTACAAAAAGGACGAACTAGGTTGCTGGGCCATGCATATCCGTGTTTAGAAAATTTGGTGTAGCGGTATGTGTAAAAGGTAAAAACTGTTCAGGAAGACTAAGATTGGAATGTGTTAAAAGGATAATTGAGGATGTAGGCTGTAGTTATGTAATTATATAGGTTGTAAGATATAGAAGCTATTAGATATTAGAAATTTTTTTTTATTTACATGAATATACGTATTAATTTTTTTTTATAGAAAAATTTAACAAAATGAGGAAGTGGTTGGACCATATTATAGACCATCCTGATTTTTTTTTACCGTAATTATAAACCGTATTATTAAGCTTCAAATTTATGGTGAAACGTAATACACAAGTATAAATAAATATAAATAATTAAAAAAAAAAAATAATTAAAAAATAAGCAGAACGTACAATTATTGTTAAGAGTATAATTTTATTAATTCTATTTAAAAGCGATAAAAGAAAAAACGATACGGACTATTAAAGGCAATAAACAAATAAGTAGCAAAAAAACTTAAATACATTTGCCACTATAAATTACACGAAGCGTAAACAAACCAATTACTGTAGCCGCACTAAAAAGTACAGTCACGTCAAATGGAATAATGATCCCGTTTCAAATGATGACCGACAGTGTTCAAGAGACGTTCCAAACAATTAAACATATGATTATAGTACAATCACGATCAAAATTATTATTTAAAACACAGACTATGAATGAATATTACTCTATCGATACGATTGTGTAATGAAGCATGTGTTATTACGAGTATAATAATTATAATAATAATAATAATAATAATAATAATGTCCTGAGGTAGATAATCCCCACGTCCGGCGAACACAACACCTACGTTCCACGTCCAGGGCGGTAACAGCTGTACTTCCGTACAATACATATAGCTGGCTAACGGGGTTTCGAGTAAATTCCTCGGATATGCTTATCTTTTGACCTGTTTCCACCTTCAAATCACCAGATGGATTGGATTTTTCGGCCACCTGCAGGATATAAACAGGTAAATGATTTGGAAATGGACTCATACCATATTTAGAGCTGGTGATGTGGCGGCCAGGGTCAATGATATTGCAGGTGTAACGGAGACCCTTCCGTTGTCCACATGCCCCCTACGATGATAAGCATGTAGCAATGGTGCCCATGCATGTCGGTGCATGGGAGCTCTGAAAGCTTCGGTGAATAGGAGCCTGGAGTCAGTGCAGAGATTGCGCATCCGCTCTCTGCCAGGACATACGCCGGTTCCACCGGAGTACCGGATCGGAACTCCAAGGTTAATAACTTGGAGTGGGGTTGTACCCCAACGGCTAGCCTTGCTACAGAAGGGATCAACGCACATGAATATTCTTAAACAACAATCAAACGTGGCAGAGGGTTCACGAAAACACCATCGGTTAGAACCAGCCGTTTCGCCTCAGGCAAAACGGAGAAAGAGTGCAGAATCTCGTCGTATTGAGGTTGAGGCAAGAAAGAGCTTGCAAAAAGCTTTTTTCAAGAGCAACGTACCGAAACCTAAATACTTAGTGATTGCAAAGGAAGATGGTAATTTCTTGAGGGTGAGTCCCTTTCTCATTGCTCGGGAAATAAATAAATGTGCTGGAGGCCCTGTTAAGGAAATTAGAAAAACCTTCACTGGACTTCATGTGGAGACTGTAAATGATGTCCAATCTCAGAAGATCCTAGGGCTTAAAAAGATTGGAGAATTGGTTGTACGCGTCGATCCTCACGGCACGCTCAACACCTCAAGGGGTGTGGTGGTTTTTCGGGATCTTATAAATTGCTCGGAGCAAGAAATTGTTGAGGAGTTGTCATCACAAGGCGTAATAGAGTGTCGTCGATTGAACATGAGAAGGAACGGTGAGGTCCTACCCTCAGCCTCTCATGCCCTCACTTTCAACCGGCCTACTTTGCCGGAGAAGGTAAGAGTGGGGACTCATCGATTGGAAGTGCGGGCATTTGTCCCACAGTCAATGAGATGCTTTAAGTGCCAACGCTTTGCCCACACCGCTCTTAGATATGAAAGACCACAAATATGCGTGTGCGGTGATGAGGTGCATGAAGGAGAGCCATGTAAAGAGCCTCCTACATGTATCAATTGGAAAGGACAGCATTCTTGTAGATCCAGGAAATGTCCTGTCTACAAAGACGAGGTGGCTGTGCAGGAAGTAAAAACCCTGCAAAAAGTCAGCTACTTCGAAGCTTCGAAGACGCCCGCAAACCTAGAGCAACAACAACCTATGCTCAGGCTGCGGCTGCTGTTCCTGCTCCTGTTCCAGTTGCTGTTGACGAGACTCAAATTATTAACAAACTTGCGCCCACTTTGGCTGGATTATTTGAAAGGATCATCGAAAACAAAATGAAGCCTTTCAGCAGTAAAGAAGCTGTTAAGTCAAAGATAGTAGTACAGCCTCCTGAAGATAAATCTCCAAAACAGAAAACCTGTAGAGAAGAAAACGGACGCCAAACCAGAATGCCAAGAAGTCCCTCTTAGCGAGATCCTTGATGATAAGAAGAAAGTGATTGCTGCAGAGTCTGTTTGGAGGCATGGAGGCACTCAAGCCTCCTGCAACTGAGGTGGCCTCTAAGCCACAGAGGCCACAAAAAATTTCACAGGGGGAGCGAGTGTCCCCCCTTCCACAGGCGGTGACCGGTGCTACTCCCATGTCGGGGGTCGGCCAAGTTGCCGCCCCACAATCGGCGCCTGTAACCGGTTCCGATCCATGCCCGCCGTCGTCGGCGGCTTCGGTGGTCTCCGATTTGGAGACCGGAAGCTATACGGGCGACGACGTTCTCCGCGAACACGAAGCTGTTCGCAATATGGAGAAAAAAAGAAAAAAAAGGGTGGCTGAAAGGTAAACCTAGGCCATAATTTAATTTAAAATTAGCGAGTCGATTGTACAATGGAGCATTAATGGATGTTTTTCAAACATTCATGAGCTCCAACGCTTGGTACATGATGTAGACCCGATTTGTATATGTCTCCAAGAAACACATGTCTGGCGAAATGAAAATTTTAAATTAAGAGGATATGATATATTTCGGCGACATCAACCGCCAAACCTAAGAGTTAGAGGTGGAGTAGCCATATTAACATCAACTAGAGCGACCACCGAAGCTGTTGATCTAAATACAAACCTACAAGCGGTCGCCATTAGAATGAAGCGTCCGCTTCAGGACACTGTCCGCAGCATATACTTGCCGAATTTTGATTGGAATGAGGATGAGAAAGCGCGATTAATTTCTGAGCTTCCCCCACCTATTTTACTAACGGGTGATTTTAATACTCACAATTCTCTTTGGGAATCGGATCAAGTAGATCCCCGCGGAAGAGAATTGGAAAGTTCCTGATGAATTCTGATCTTATTCTTTTAAACTATGGGTCAGCAACTTTTTTCAATGCCAGAAATGGATCGACGTCCTGTATAGATCTTGCGCTCATAAGCGGATCAATAGCACCGAGGTACACCTTCCATGTTTTAGACGATTTGACCCGGTGCAAATTGTAATTGATGTTACAAGAAAAACATACCCCATCTCTAAAAGATGGTTGTTTGATAAGGCAGTTTGGACGAGCTTCACAGCTAGAACGATACTTCCCGAAACAACTGGAGTTATCGGAGACGATGTCGACGGTATAACTAATGCGATACTTGAATCGGCATCGAGATACATTCCAAAAACATCTGGGAAACTTACAAAGCGACCCGCTCCATGGTGGAACGATGAAATAAGTGAAGCTATAAAAAGAAAGAAAAGAGCGTATAACTCTTTTAAGAAACGTCCTACTATAGATAATCTTATTGCCTTTAAAAAATACAGTGCGTATGCAAAACAACTCATGATAGATTCAAAGAAACGATCCTGGCAGAAATACGTGTCATCCATTGACAGAACTACTACTGCATCCGACGTTTGGAGGAAAGTGAAGGCGATTTGTAGGCGTAAAAACTTTGCTCCTATAACTACCCTTCAAGATGAAGATGAAATCAAGGACACTCCAAACGAAATCGCAGAGTTAATCACTTCAAGAAGGCCAGTAAAACGGCTAACTACGATGAAGGTTTTTGGACGAAAAAAGAAGAACTTGTAGGTCTACTAAATTTTAGAACTGAGTATAATTACTCATACGATGTACCATTTAAAATGGAAGAATTCGTGAAAGCGTTGAAGAAAGCAGGCAACACAGCTGCTGGTCCGGATGAAATCCATTATAACATGATCAGGCAGCTGAACACCACTGCAAAACGCAGATTACTAGAACTATATAATCAAATACGGCGGGATGGAATGTACCCGCAGCAGTGGAAAAAAGCACATATTGTTCCAGTACCGAAGAAAAATAAAAATTTAGCAGATCCCAAAAGCTACCGTCCTATTTGTTTGACGTGCGCTATGGGAAAAATACTTCTACTACTTCTACTACTATGAGAAATGATTAATAATCGAATCGTTTGGCTTTTAGAAAAAAAACCCGATAGCACCATATCAAGCAGGTTTTCGACAATATCATTCTACCAGCGATCAAATGATCAACTTAGAGAACATTATATATAACAGCTTTATTACAAGGAAGCATTGTGTCAGAGTCTTCTTCGATCTTCAGAAGGCTTTCGATATGACCTGGCGACATGGAGTAATGCTCAAGATACATGAATGGGGCATTCATGTAGCAATCTGCCAGTTTTACTCAGCACCTATATGAATGACCGTACTTTCCAAGCACGCGTCAACAATGAATATTCATCTGAAAGAAGCTTGGAAAATGGCATATCACAAGGTTCGCCGCTAGCGGTACCTTGTTTATCATCGCCATTAACAAATTGATATCTGTCATTCCAATAGAAATCAGCAAAAGCGTCTATGTTGATGGCAATTGTGTATGCCAGCAACAAGACAGCTATGGTGAAATACAAATTACATTGACGCTCTAAATGAAGTTGCGAGGAATAATGGATTCCAATTTTCACCAGAAAAACGTGCTGTGTACACTTCTGTAGGAAGAGAATTCCTCACCAACGTCCTATTTTGACAATCGACAACAGTCCAATACAATATAAGGACAATGTGAGATTTTTAGGACTGGTATTGTATAAACCCCTTACGTGGGGATTACATGTACAGGTCTTGAGTGTTAGATGCAAAAAAGCCCTAAACATTATAAAATGTTTATCGAACATTAATTGGGGCTCAAATAAAGAAATATTTTTGAGACTATATAAGGCATTGGTACAATCGAAACTAGACTACGGATGTATTGTATATTCATCCGCTAGAAAGTCGCATTTAAGAAAGTCAGACGTAATTCATAACAGCGGAATAAGATATGCTACAGGCGCTTTCCGCACAAGTCCGGCGACTAGTCTAATGTCCGAAGTGGGAATAATGCCACTACATTATAGAAGAGAGATCCTTTTGCTATGCAGCAAATATATGGGCTTTTCCTGCACATATAAATAACAAACCTTTTAGCAACTATCCTTTGGCTGCATTATACGAACATCGTGCTACCTATTCCAGACCAGCCGGAATTAGGTACCACGAATTAAGAAGAGAACACGAAATTGCTATTCCAGATACATTAGCAATTTCTAAGAGAAAAATACCGCCATGGCTCTTGCCGGCGGTAAATACAAGGTTGGATCTCTCTTAGGAAGAAATAAAAAAGAAGCCAGCAGTGATCATCCAACACAAATTTTTAGCAACCGTCAGTAGTTAAGAAGAACATATTAGAATTTATACTGACGGTTCTAAAACCGAACATGGTGTTGGATGCTCCATATATATAAATGGAAAAGCCCACTTTTGGAAACTGCCAGATATGGCCAGTGTCTATACGGCAGAACTAACTGCCATTCAGCAAGCTCTTCGGTACACAGAACACTATTGCGAAGAGAGAGTGTTAATATGTTCCGATTCTTTAAGTGCACTTGTTGCAATTCGGAACAAGAACATTAAGGATGTCCTAATTGCAAACATCCTGTCCATTTTGTACTTTCTAAATCAACGAGGACAGCGATGCGTATTTGTATGGACTCCGGGGCATGCTGGTATTGCAGGTAATGAAAGCGCAGACGAAGCTGCCAAAAAGGCAACAGTCTGCGATGTTTTGGACGCAATTCCTGTAAGGGTGGCATAAATGGAAAAGCGACGTGAAGTTGACTCGCCAAGAACAAGTAGCTGTGACCAGACTTAGAATCGGTCACACGCGAATAACAAATTCATATTTGTTAACCGGCGAAGAGAGACCAATGTGCGGTGTTTGTAATAAAACACAATAAAGTATCTAATGGAAGAGTGTACCATATATGAGGACCTCAGAAAAAGGTTCCGGCTAAGAAATGATGTTGCTGCTGATTTATATAATGGAAATGAAGAAAATATAGTTGCTTATTTACACGCCAGTGTAGAGTCCGGCAGATTCTGAGTTGAACAAATGTGGAATCTTAAAACGATTCTCAACACCTCAACAGCACAAAAAAAATTCGTTGCAATTTTCGTCGACTTAAAAAGAAGGCATATGTTCCATTAACTGGAAAACTGGCTTTTAATATCATTCGACAAATCGACACTAAGTGGAAAACTTTTCATCTGATTAAACAAATCCTAACCAACACAAAATCTAGAGCGGAATTCAGGGCAAAATTTCTAAATTCTTCGAAATAAAAACTGGCGTCAAGTAGGGTGATGGATTGTCACTTCTTTTCAACTGCGTTCTTAACAAAGACACTAGGGACCATTCCAGCCCTAAAATCCTCAACTAAATTTATCTTTGTTTTCCTATTTAGCCTACGGGAATCACCGTCGGGTATTACTTCAGAGGATGAATGAGGATGTTATGTATGAGTGTAAGTGAAGTGTAGTCTTGTACAGTCTCAGGTCGACCATTTCTGAGATGTATGGTTAATTGGAACCCAACCACCAAAGAACACCGATATCCACGATTTAGTATTCAAGTCCGTATAAAAGTAACTGCCTTTACTAGAACTTGAACGCTAGAACTCTCAAATCGCTGATTTGCGAAGACGTGTTCACCACTAGAATAACCCGGTGGGTTCAACTAAATCCATCTTTTTTTTTCCCCTACTCTCTCCGACCATTTAAGTATACTCCATTTAAGTATTACTCCATTTAAGTATACTCAGTCGGGGAGAGTGTCCTTTTACTCTAAGGGAGCGTCCTCCGCCCACCGGTTGTACACCCGGCAGGTTAGCTCCCCCGGTCTCGGATCTTTAATTTTATTTTATTCGCCTGCCTCTAATCCCCTGCCTCGGAGACGGGGTATGGCTACGCCACCCCCCATCCCCTCAGCAGGGAACCGGGTCTCGGTCATTATGCCTTTGCCTCTAATCAGCGGCACCGACTCCACTAAGCACCGAGGCACCCCCAGGAGCAGCACCGCCAACCGGGACTCGGTCTTTTATTTGTCCCACACTTCCCAGGAGTTCCTTCCTTCTCAGGAACCCGCACACCACGGCGTACGGGCCCTCCACGGAGGGACTGTCCTCAATACCCTAATTTCACAAACCCCTTCTTCTGTCCTCTTCTTCCTTGGTGCGTAAGATTTCCCCGGCAAACCTACGGAACCTATCCCAGTTATCGTCACTATAGACCATCCAATTTAAGAGGTTTTCAGGTGTAAGTCCGTTGTCCGAAATTTCTCTTCTATTTGGAGCCCATCTTGGGCATACAAACACAGTGTGTTCCGCATCATCAGTCTCTGGGCAGTACACACATTGTGGGGTAGGTCTTTTTCCAATTCTAAACAAGTAATGGCCGAACGAGCCATGCCCCGTCAACAGTTGTGTGGTATAAAAATCTACATTACCTAGTCTATTATTAGTCCACGTATTTATGTTGGGGATTAGTCGCCTGGTCCAATCCCCAACTCTAGAGTGTGTCCATGTATCCTGCCACTCTTGATTAATTAGCCGTTCAACCTCATCTTTGGGCATACCCCTATATCTAAGTGTACTTCCTTTAATTTGTAAATCAATGGGTATAACCTTCGTTAATAGTTCCCAGAACGCGTCGTATGACACTGTTCTGTATCCCGCAGTGTGTTGACATTTTTGACATTGTGGTGTGTTGACTTCCTTGGAGGAAGTCAACACACCACAATGCTTAAAATAAAATCTTTATACAATTTATGATACGGTTTTTCAGTTGTTATTGAGTCTCGTGAGTGAACGTTTGCGTTTGGCGAATGAATGTGCAGACTTTATAAATTTCTTAAGTTTACCGATAAACGGTAAATTTTATCTATCATCAACTTTTAGCTGGAGAGTAAGTCATAGTTATCTTAAAGATAATCTACTGTTTTTCCCCCATTATTATTATTTTATTTTTTTGATTGGATAATACGTAAAAAAATATCCGAAAAAAATAATATCATGTAAAATTATTTTTTTAGGTTGGTATGTATAAAAGAAATTGTAACTTTTACATTAGTACGTCATTTTGACTACGCATTTAGGCAATTTCATTCAGGGGAGGGTTAATAAACATTTTTTTTTTAATTTTTTCATTAGTAATCGTTTTGGTTGATATATTTAAACTGAATTAACCGATTTTTATGAAATTTAGTACGATTATGACCTCTATATATGTGGATGAACCATTGATGCTGTTTTGGTCACTATTGGTTAAAGGGGGTGGAAATACTGTTAACAAGGGTTCCTCAAAATTGTACTAAAAAAAAAAAAATTATTTTTGAAGATAATTTTTTACTTACATTACATTGTTATATATTTTAATTTTCCACTTAATTTTCCCCCTAACTAGTAGTGTGTAGAAGGTGAAGCACTTGGGGTAGTCAGACTTCTATAACTTTCCTGGCATTGCCGACTAAAGGATTTAAATAACATTGTCCTACTAACTATTTTATTATTCGTATTATTAATTTATGTAGTAATAAACGTTAAATATTAAGAATAGTTTGTATTACTTATTTCATAAATTTGCCATTCAGTTTTATTTTTCCTGGATTTAACTCCTTGATTCTCATTAAGATGTAATAACGGCAATTCACAAAATCAAGGAAAAAATCTACTTTTTATTATTTTTTCATACATAGTTTATGCAGTATTGCAGAAATTGCGACGTGTCACGCAGACGTCTGGATCATAAATTATCATTCCACTAATGATAATTAGTGGAATCCCACCACCCAATTATCCCTTCCACCGATAGATGCGCACTGATCGCGCGGCAAAAGGTTTAATTGCAGCTTCCTTTTACTAATCGCGTTGTTTCCAATGATCTTGTTTGTTTTCAGAAGAGTATGGTTCAGGATGAGTGGCAGAGTGTATGGAATGCTACCATCAATAATAAACTTCGTCTAATTAAGGACACTGTGTCACCCTGGAGCTCTTCATGTAGGAATAACCGTCGTGAGGAGGTTATTATTCGCTCATGGATATCTGATGATTCAGACTGATGCATCCATGTGTGTTCGCTCCGACTGTCAATTGACTGTGCAACATATACTTGTGGACTGTGTCTGTTATGCTGTATTGCGTTGGAAATTTAATTTGAGTCTAACATTAGAAATAATTTAGGTAACGAGACGAAGTTATCGAATGTTTTACGTTTTCTAAGGACTGTTCATTTATATTCATTTGAGTTTTCTGTAACATTTTTGTTATTTATGCTATTTGGAACATGGCAGATGGTAATTTTATTGTTTTAATTTAGATGATTAATGTAATGTTTCATTATGGTTTTATTTCGCTTTTAGCAGATGTTACAGGCTTTTTCCATTTACGCTGTGTTTTTATATCCCTGGGTTTTAGTTTTTAATTTAATTTTTAATTATTAATACTTATTTATTTACTATATAAATATCGTGTCCGGGCGCTGATAACGACACATCGTTGTGCACCCAGGAAATAATTTATGAACGGTTCATTTATATTCGATAAAACATATTTCTGAAAATTTCATAAATAATGGTTCTGATTTACTAATTATTAATATCGGTGAGGTGAAAGGGTTAAGATTTGCCTTCTCTTGCTAAATATAGAAAGTTTGATACTCGGTCAGACTAAGCATAATTTAACGCTTATTCCATTTAATCAGTCGGCTACGATTCGGCTAAGTTGTAATTAATAACACATCCTGATCATGCGAGTTATACACTATAACAAAAGACACAATTTTTTGTATTCAGTACTACAACTGTAGTTGCTGTAGGTGACCATACAAAAGTTACAAGCTACTCCCGAAAATGAGCAACAGCAGTTTTAAAAAATAGAAAGTATACAAGCCATGTTTATTAAGAAAAGTGAGAAGTGAAGTGGTTTCTCGTTGCCTGCTTCAACGAGCTTGATCATGCTCAATGCTGTGATATTATCAGCACGCCAAGCCCACGGAAATACTGGTGATAATCAACCCTACAAATCACATCTTACATTAATTTACCTCGTGTAAAAATCATAGGAAGCAACTGTAATTAGCGTTTCTTATACCTCTGTGATCCATGTACCTTTGCACTAAATCGTAATTGGCAGTCTGAATTAAAGATTTAAATACTTTTAATCTAAATTTATGATTTCTACTGAGATTGCGCAGAACAACAACAGTTATTTTTTATTTTTAAATCTTGCCAAAAATTCATATTTTATGTTTTGTAAGAAATGTTTAGTTTTAAATTAATATCGTTTATTATTATTCTTATTTTGTTTTCTTTGTTCATTTACTTTTTTGTATATTTTTAGGCTACTTTGAATTTCCTGGCATCATAGCTCATGAACTATACTGCAGAAAGGTAATTAGTCAAAAAATGGATATATTTTTGCATTTTTCAACACTTCATGCTCCAGGGACCCTCCCCAAAAAAATAAAAAAATGGGAGTACTGTTCGTAAGTACTTACGTACGTATGTTCGTGTACTGGCATGTTTCAAACTTAAAATCTGGATAAACTGATTTTCATAAAAGTAGGCACAGAAACTCGTGTAAACTCGTACACAGAAACTCGTGCAATTTGTTGGTAAAACTTCGGGTCAATATCTGTAGGAGGTGGGGTAGATAGTGTCTTTGGGGTTAATTTTCTCAAAATTTTATTAATATAACCCCACTTTACCATAAGCTCAGTATATGCATAGATTGTTTTATCTTACCATTTAGAAAAACGTTGCCCCCAAATTCTTCCCTTTTCCCAAAAATCGAAAAAACCTATCTTTTTATTTAATGTTTATTTTAACATTTTTTTATGTCTTCATAAGCATAGCAGTAATGCAAATGGCTCCCAAAAACATACTTTGGGCCAATATTAGGGAAGGGGAAGCGATCAAATTTTAAAAATATCAATTTGTTTAAATTTTTTTAACTTTTTTCCGCTGTGTAAGAATAAATAACCAATACCAGGAAAGTAAATAACAGGAAAGTTTATAACAACTCTGTTGTCAGCTTTGTTTTATAATGTATACTGTTGATGATAGTTAAGAATCGAAATGGCCGTCAAGGTTAAGAGAGGTTAAATTTCAAGTAATTTTTTTAAAATGGTTTTTGGAGCGAAATATAATTTAGGTCACAGTATAAAACAGTTTCACAAAAAGTCTGCAATAATTACTGCATCCTAACTTTGAACCAAACTACAAAGCTATCTATAGTCGATTCATCAGAGTTTAATTTGTGATAAAGTTAATTTTAAATTAGTACAATGATATAAAAAACAAAACTTCATTAAATTCTAGCGGGGGCGTTAGATAACGATAATTACGATGACTATGACATTATTTAATTATAATACTAACTAACCTTTTGTTTGTTATTATTTCTTGTACATCAGTAAAAAGTAGCAATCATTGAAATTACAATTCTGAAACATAAATAAACTCACAATTAACGTACAAATAAATCATAACAATCGATTATTTAATTAATTATATTAAATTAAAATGCATAAAACAATAGATGTATGATTTGTTATATTAGGTTGAAGAGTATAATCAAGTCTCTTCTCATTTCCTAATTGAATTAATCATTTAATAATAAAGAAACAAAACCGAGAAAGAAGCAACTTTCCCAGCTTCGTCTGTAATGTCGAACAAAATTACTTTTTTAATAAAATATATTAATTGAAAATTGAAGGTATGTATATACGATTAATCAAAATTATACAATTAATGAACACCGAATAAAAAATGAAACGTAATTACATACAAACCTGGTTAAAAAAAAATTAATGCAAGAGGATTGTCTCTTTAAAAAACATTTTGATGGATGATGAATTGCTTTCCTTTCATATACGGTGAATATTATTATAATTGTGAAAAATATAAAATTTCGATCAAAAGTATAAAAGTCTCCTAAGAGATATTTAAATATTTTAAAGGTTTTATTATAATCCTTAAGTACAACTTTCAGATACAAGACGAATGGAGACTGCATTTTCTTGCCCCCTTGATCAATTTTATCCAAAATTAAATGGCATCAAAGAAGAATATTCAAAAGTAATCGTATTAAATCTATATAAATAAAAATGTAAATGGTCATTTATTCAAAATCTTAAATCTCCGAAAGTTCTTTACCGATTGCTTTGAAATTTTGACACAACGTTGCATTCAAATACGCACGTGTTTTTATATACCTACTATTTATATAGCTAAACTGTCTTACATATGACAGGTACAAAACATGCTTTTTTTCAAAACAGCGCTATCTGTTGGACGTAAAAGCAACACACGCTATACTAAATATTTTACGATTCCATTTCAGTGTTTCCGATATGTGTCCGCTATAGATTAAAAAACTACTGAACCAATTTACGCGCGGGGAAAAAGGTGAAAGGAAAAAATCGGAAAAGGGAAAGAGGGAAAATCGAAATAGGTAAAAGAGAAGAAGGTGAAAAGGGAAGAAGAAGATAATGGAAAAAATAAAAAGGGGAAAACGGGGAAAAGGAAAAACGGGAAAAGGAAATGGAAAGAAGTAAAATAAAAGGGAAAGAGGAAGGGGATAGGGAAATAAGGGAAAGAGAAATGGAACGGGAATATGGTAAAAATGAAAATGGGAAAAGGCGAAAAAGGAAAATGAGGAAAAGGAAAAGGGTAAAAGGAAAAGAGGAAGGGAAAAGGGGGAAAGGTTAAATTTTGTGAAGTTCCAGTTCCGTAACTTTCATTTTGTTACTGTTTTCTCAAACTTTCAATTGTGTTCATTTAATAAATAAATATATATATATACTCAAATCTAGCAATAGCGAAACGTTGCCCGGTCTGGTAGTTTCATATAAAAAATCTAACAATAAAGTTATTGTAAAATTATCTTTTTAAAATATGGACACTTGAAAACCTCCATTAGAACTTCCCCAAAAGCTTATAGAGGAGGATTTTAATACCAAACAACAAAGGCAGATCTCGTGGGATGAAAACTACGGCTGCCAATTAATAGAGGTGGTCCATGAGTAAATGCCGGGCTTAAGTTCACTAAAACAGTTGCGATGCAAGCTTAAATCCTACGAGAATTGAACATGGTAAATGTAATTACTTTTTGAACAAATGGGTTATGTCACGTACGGCTGGTTGTGAATGTGGTGAGCCACTCCAAACAGTTGGACATGTAATTAAGTACTGTCCACAGCAAGTATACAAGGGACGTCCGCAAAATGTATATTGTGCAATCCTACGTAAGTTGAATGGCTGAAAAAATCGGATGTCAAATTGTAGCTATAATGAAGTTTGTAATTACACCTGTATAAACATTATATATATTCTGCTATTATATTTGTTTGAATTTAGTTTTAATATTTTGGACACAACACATGTAAGTACCATACGATAAATAAATAAAAATAATCATTATAAGTTTAAACAAAAAAGATTAATTAAAAAAAATCGATATTTTTAACTTTTATTTGCTTCCCTATCCCAGATATTGCTCCCAAAGTATTTTTTTGGAGCCGTTTGCACAACTGCTATCCTTAGGAACATATAAAAAACGTTTTTGGTTAAAAAAATATGCAATAAATAAAAAGATAACTGTTTTAGATTTTTCGAGGGGAGAATTTGCGGGTAATTTTTATTTTACTTGTCGTAGTTTTCTATCTATTGTGTGCGTTATGCATGTCCCAGATCAATGGAAAGTTTCTCAAATTTTAATTTTGATTCCTAAGTAGGGTAAAGATTTATTTGCACTAGGGTCTTGCAAAACTCGTCATCGCAAATCAGCTGATTTCGAAGTCGAGAGTTCTAAGGTTCAAATCCTATTAAATACAGTTACTTTTATACGGGTTTGAATACTAGATCGTGGATACCGGTGTTCTTTGGTGGTTGGGTTTCAATTAACCAGACATCTCATGAAGGGTCGACTTGAGACTGTACAAGACTACACTTCATTCACATTAATACATATCACCCATATTCATCCTCTGAAGTAATACCTTGCGGTGGTTCCGGAGTCTAAACAGAAAAAAGAACGAGAGAGTGAGGGTGAGGGTCCTATAAATCAGTCAGTTTGATTTCGTTTATCTTTAAAGTCTTTGAAAGTTCCTATTAAGACATTAAAACCTTTAATTAAAAAAATAAACTAATCACAACATCAATTCGGTTTTAGAGAGGGAAACAAGCTATAAATAGAATAAGTACATAGACACAAGCAAATAAAATCAGAGTTACAAAAAAGGAAGTAGTATTTTACATCAGTATTTTTGTAAATAATCACCATCACCTTAAATAAATTCTTGCACCTAAACCACTTACAGAAGGTAAAAATAAAACTATCGCATAATTATTAAATTATATTAAAATCATTTCTATCATTTTTTTTTTTCAAATTAAACTTCGTTTGTATTTTATTTTTCCTGATAAAATCTGAAATAATCCAACGAAGTATTTTGTCCATTTTTATATGCATTATTTTCATTTGATTTTCCTGCAAGTAACAGCCTCTTCTTCGCAATGTTTTCAGATATAGCTATACTCATGACGATCGATGTGTCTTCTGCAAACTTCCAAACAGATTTTCTTCCAATAATCTTTAGGGTATTGAACTTATTGAAAAAAAGGAATGCTAAATTAACGACTACAAATCAAAATATTCACTTACTTTAAGAAGAAAACATGACCTAAGGTACATCTAAACGACGGATTAATGACTTGATAAGACGATAAGTACTCGAGAATCCAGTTAGGTACTGGAGTACCAATAGCTGATATGGGCTAAATATATCTGGAAATTATGAAAACGTTAAGTTTGAAATTAATAGTTATGTATTGGATGATGGAAAGAAGATTACACGTACTACTAGAGACAAACTACCTCTGTATCAAACTGTACGTACAAAGATTCGTACGGGTTATCCAACTTCAGTTCCAATCAAACGTTTTATGAATGATCACGAACGTCTCATGATACATCATTAATGACACATTACTTGTAAGACCATGTAAAAACGATTAAAGTTGAATACTAACTTTTCAGCCTAAAATATTAAAAAAACTTTTTAAATGTCCTAATCTTTTGGCGCTTATTCTATCCGGATCATTCGGAAAGTTCTCAATCTGACAAAGAGATGTTGCAAGTATGACTATAATATTTATCAAGTATGATTCTTTAGGTGGCGTTCTGCAAAGTTTCAGATGCGTGTTTTCAGTTACTTATTCGTGGCGATCAAGTAAATCAAACAAGTTTTAACATTTACTGAAAAATGGATAAAATTGAACTTCCAGCTGTAATGAAGAATTTTGTTTTAAAAGATTTAATTCTGATGAACGTTCAAAAAGAGTTGGTTAAATTCCACTTTAAAGGGTTCTGCCCCTTCGTTTTCGAGTAAAAAAGTAGACTGATTATTTAAATGTGTTCGTACATCCGTTCAAGATGACAAACGCTTGAAACGCTCAAAAACCGCTACGACCAACGAAATCATCACAATGTCGTATTAAACGATTGTCGACTGAAGATACACAAGCTTGATGACACTGGAAACATCTCGATAAATCGTGTCCACTACTTTTTACATGATGTTTTGGACATGTAAAGCTCTACGTTCGATAAGTGCCGCGTTTACAATAGTCGACTAAAAATGCATCCGACTGATTAATTTTCGAGGGTATTTAGACTTATTTAAATGCGATTCCGCCGTGTTTCATCGATGTTTTCTAACATTAGCTGAAATGTGGATTCACCATTATACGCCAGAGACTAAACATTAATCGAAATAGTGGGCAGCAGCAGGAGAAAGTGAGCCAAAGAAAATAAAAACGGTTCCATCTTCAAAAAAAAGTGATGTCTGCAGTTTTTGGGGGATTCTCTTGGTGTGGTGCTTATAGAAGCTACCTCGAAAAATGCAGAACCATTAACGGGGGGGGGGGGGAGTATTACGGTTCATCAGTAAACCGACAAAGATACTATTGAGCAAACCTCCACATCTGGGAAAAAAAGTGTTATTTCACTACGATAATGCGCCTGCACTTACGTCTCGAGTTGCTATTGCAAAACTCAACGACGTACCCTTTAAATGCTTTCACATGCGCCGTATTTGGCTCCCAGAGATTATGTCCTCTTTCCAAACCTGAAGAAATGGTTCGCTGGACGAAGATTTACACAAATGTTGAAACAACCGCTTACTTTACAGAGTTGAACAAATCGCATTATACTGAGAGTATTAAAAAATTGGAAAGTCGTTGGTCTAAATCGTATCTAATTGCAAAGTGATTACGTTGAAAAATAAATAAAAAATTTTTTTATTAGTTTTGTGTTTTTTTTGTCAGAATTTTCCAAACGACCCTCGTATTAGAATTTTCTTAAGTCTGCTCCGGGTTAAAAAGAATCAAATTTCTTTACCTTCCGTTATGATGAATAAATAAAATCATTTATTACGTCATTGTATTTAAATTACTATCTCATGCATGTTTCATATTCCATTATTTTTGAACATTATAAGTTTATCATGTGTAATTATAATCTGATTCATTTTCTTTATTTATTATGATCTATCGTTATCTTTTTGTTATATGATTATTATCATTTATTCATTAATTCTTTTGACTTCATATACTTATAAAAATAAATTTGTTTATTGTAGGCCTAAGTGATATCACTGGGCACTATCATATTTCTTTAGTTTTTTCTCATATTTAAGTAAACTGACAGTACACAAAAATAAAATTTACGTGAATATATATATATATATATATATCAAAGTTTGGAAAATATAAACAAATAGATGCGCAGTATTCTACCTGGTGTGTCTAAATTTCGACTCTAATATTATAATGGAGGGCATGGTGTCGCGACAGGATATTGTAAATAGAAAAAACCCAATAGGTTTTTAAAAATGGTGTGTAAATCTTGCGTTTTTGTTTCCAAGTTTTGTAAACAGTATTCATCACAACATATTTTTCTTTTCAGCATATAAAAAGTAATATTTTTCAATAACCATCAGCATGGTTTTTTCTTTTATTCTAAACCTTTTTTGATAGCTGAGATGTAACCGCAGATTAGAACAAGGAGTGGCTTCAAAATTTCAAAGCAAATATAACCAACTATTGAATGTTTGTAACAAAATAACATGAAAAAATCCAGAAGTATTACTTTCAAAAATTCATGGTCTTTGTAGTATATCTAATAATATGGAGGGTGAAGTTATAACAGAGTCAAATAAACTGAAAGAAAATGAAAATTTCAGTATTCCAAGAAAATTTTATTAAAGAAAAAAGTAAGCATTGATAACTTTCAGACATGTGCGTTAAGAAATATTGTAACAATTTTCATATACAGTATAAAATATTGCCGATATTAAGGAAATTATTAACGGTTTTAAAAGCAATAGAACCATTCTAATCTACACTCAATCAGTTTAAGCGAAAATAAAAAATCTGATGTGGATACCACACGACTTCCTTGCACGCGTATTAAATTACATTTACAAAATTTTCTAAAATGAAAAGTACATCAAATTTTATCTTATTAATAACTTCTGATATTTTTTAATTTTTTTTTTTATTATTGAATTATTATTTATCGTAAAACTTTTTCTACAATCAGAGGTTAATAATTATTAATAAATCAATATATTTAAATTACGCTTTTGAAATTTTCGTTTTGAAGATATGTTTTTTTATGTTTATATGTTTCTTAGTGTTCAAATGGTGTTAAAATGAAGTCTTTCGTTGATCCATGAGTAGAATATAAAGGGTGTTTCAATGGGGTGGATTTATGATTTGGATCTAAGATTATTGGCAGATGTTGATTTTATGTTACTATGAGGGCTTTCAAGTACTCTGCATTTCTCTCATTTCTTCTGTTTTCACAGAGCAATATTTATGTCTTCAAAAGCAAAAATTTATGTAATACTTTTGACTGATACAAAAGTTAAATAAAAAGAAAAAGGAGATGAAGTCTGATTCGAACCGATGTGTCTTTCCCTTGTAAAATCCAAATATTTCATTAAGTTTTTATTTGGGTATAACTCTGGAACCAATGAAACTAAGTACCGCTTATGATATATCGTTGAAAAGCTCTTAATGAGAGCTTATTACTGCAGTTAAGAAAAAGCCCAAAATCCAAATTTGTTTGGATTTTTGGCTTTTTTGGACACTTTTATTTCAGTCGATTGCAATAAAAGGGGAGGTATACAACTAGACGTTACAACAGCCGTAAATCCAACATTTACGCAGAAACTAGTCAAACTGGATTTAGGGGTGGTCAAAATGGATATTTCTGTTGAAATTTGTAAACCGAAATTTTTCGCGATCACAACATTTCCTTTACTTCGTACAAAGAAATAAAAAGGCTGGTTGCGGAAGAAAATGTGTTACGTCGGAAAAAATAATTAGAAAAAAATAGCAGAAAAAAAGTTTCTAAACTAACAGCAAGATACTGGAAGTAGTACTACGAACACGTTTTAAATGTATAACAGAATTATTAAAAGACAGACAAGAATTGTCGATATGCAAACCGAATGTTCTACAATGGCTAACAATGATATTGAATGCTTTGACGATAAAGCCAATGAATCTCAGTAATCAAACAGTAACTCACTGATGAAATTGAAATAATAGATCTGACTTAAAAAAAAAAACATTACTTTTCCTTTCTATATTTGCTTTTTATTAGAATAAACAAATTAAAGTAGTTAAACCAAAAAATAATATATAAATGCAAAAAAATATTTTTAAAAAGCCGGCAATTCTGGTTGCGAGCAGATTTTCCTCCAGTTTGAAGGAAAATGATTAATGACCCTTTAATAACTTGTGGATTCGTTTCGGCATATTTCGACTTACTTTTTGTTACGTTCTTCTTTATGGTATCTTATTCAATAAGCAAACGGTAATTCATACTTTAAGTAAAATTTTGAAAGACCAGAAGCATTGTAACCGTATCTCTTTGACAAATTGTAGCCAAAATTGGAACGTCACGGAATGCAAGGATAGCGGGAGTTTATTATCTCCCTACTAACCGCAGAACCTGGACGAATGTCCCTTGCTGCTGTGTCTTTCGTTTATGGCGGGTCATTATTTATTTAGTGACGGTTATACCCAAAATTAAATGTCACTTATAAACCATAACCAGAAGTTATCTTACAATATCTCATAAAAAAACATTCCAGTCTAAAGTAAATTGTTCTTTGCCACCACTCCTTTATGGGAGTTTGAATAAGACGAAACATCATCAGAAAGTACCTAATCTACGTATAAAGGATTAGATTATTTACCCTTTGAGTAAAGTTTTAAGGTACAAAATCCATGAGGTTCATATCTTTCTGTCCCCTTGACCAATTGTAACAAAAATTGAATAACATCAATGTCCTGTAACATCCATCATATATCATGAGTATACATATTGTAAACCAGAAATCACCATACAAAATTTCATCCAAATCCACCCAAAAATATCAACCAAAAATTAGGCCAACATATATATACGAACGTACGTATAGCCTTTGAAAATTTTACTATGAAAAAATTATTTTCTTTTGTTTGTAGAAGATCATGAAACTTCAAAACCAGCAAAAACCCGAATACAAATTTGGGCCGATTAGTATACTTTTTCTTATGTATTAACTTGTGTAGCTGTACAGCAACTATAGAATGGGAAAATAAAAAAAGCTGACAATAAAGTTACAGCCAAATGAAATTTTAATTAATGAAATATTTGGATCTTACAAGGGGAAGGCACATCGGTTGGAATCAGACTTCATCTCCTATTTTTTTAACTTTTTTCTTTTTTAATTTAAATATATTGATTTATTAATATTAACCACTGATTATAAAAAGTTTTTTTTCGATAAATAATAATTCAATAATAACAATATAAAACGAATATCAGAAGTTATTATTGAAATAAAATTTTATGTATTTTTCATTTTCAAAAAATGTGTATATGTAATTTAATAAGCGTCCAAGGAAGTTCAGTGATATGATATCAGATTTTTTACTGATTACATTGGGAACAAAAAAATTTTATTTTGTGTCAGGAAGAAAAATATGTGATTCTGATAGTATTTTTTCTCTTGAATTCAAATATGATATCGGTTTTTCCCATCACGCAAGGTTTTTGAGAGACAGGCATTTATCATTTCAAACATTTTAATACTTTCTGCATTCTTAACTACAATATTCAAACATTTGACTCACCTAGAAAGTAAGAAATTACGATTTTCTGCTAAATTTCGCCTGTGGAGCATCATCTTGATGCTTTATCCTTTGAGTAAAGTTTTAAGGTACAGAATCCATGAGGTTCATATCTTTCTGTCCCCATTGGAAGGCATATTAGGATTCCATTTCTTTTGATACCTCTTTTCCATAGCTGAAATCTTCTGAGAAAGTGTTGCCCGTGCTTATCGCTCACTGCGCCACGATTTTCCGGGAAGAAATCTAGGTGCAGGAAGTGTACTTTTAAGGATATATTACAAGAAAAACTTTCGTTGACAATCTCACGGTAATTTTCCGCCTTTCGATTTCCCAAAATGAGTAACATTTTTGAATGCTTGCCAAGCTGCTTTCTCCAGTGGATTCTATAATTCCTCAAACTTTTCATCATGCATTAGTGATCGTATTTGTGGACCCACAAAAATATTTCTTCTTTAATTTTTGCATCACTAATTCTAGGAAACTTCTGTTTCTAGATGAAACCAGGAGCATTGTCCATGGCCCTTGACGAAATTCTTCATTAATCCTGGTGTAACATGTAACGGAGGTAGAATTATACATTTTTAGGGTTATACCACAGGTCATGTTTCTCATTTTTCTGTTCAGGAATGAGTGATTCGCGTTTAAGCCATTCTTTTCTAATGAAATTGTTTTTTCTGCCCCTACTATCCCATTCACACAAACAACATCAGTACTTTGTGTAACCAAGCGTAATTACCTTCAAATCATCACAAATATTCATTCATACACTGCATATTGAAGGTTTTCCACTACAAATTTTAAAGTTTTCATATGTTTCTTTCATACTAGCAGAGCGAGCCACAGGTACTGATGGGAATTTATTGCCATTATGTACAAACCAGCTTTTAAACTAACTTTAGATGAACCAATGAACAAGCGCCATTCTGTTGGGTTGTGTTTATTACAAAGCGTCTCCATAAGAGAAAAAAATGACAAAACAGTAAGCCATTTTCTTCAGAAAAATAGTCTTTAAATTCAGAATGGCGATTACGATAAGTATTCTTTTGAAGAAAATTCCATCCCTTCAGTCAGGAAGCAAGCATTTCAAACTATTTTTTGGATAACTTAAATCTCGTGTGGGTGGTTAAGATCTTCTTGAGGCAGTAAATGAGGCTCAGATGAACTGCTTTGTTCAAAAGTTGTATCACCAGAATCTGTTTCTTTTTCTTCTTTACTTCCATCAGACTCTGAACTCTCTTCATCTAAAGTCCCATGTTCTGGAAGCTTTGGTGTGAGCGATTCTTCGCTGTGTGGAATGGTCTCATTGCAAGTTAGGGTACACCACTGTATGTTTTTATTTTGACGTAATCCCTTTAATGTTTATTAAGCAGAAATAACAGTCAGAAGCGTGATCTTTGGGTTCTCTCCAAATCATAGGGATAGCAGATAGCATGTGGTGTGTGGCATTTTTCCATGCAGCGAGAAGCTTACAACACGATAAACTACTGATATGTGGAGCCCAGGCCCTTGTTTGGTCCTCGACTTTACACCCAAAATAAAGTTCATAACACTTTGACTTGAGCGTGAAGTGACTTGTGGTGAAGTGACTTGAGCGTCACTTCACCACATACATAACAAAAAGATGACTTAAACAAACTCTAGGCATTTTGTAACTAACGATTAATTAAAAGAAATAACGTTGTAAATATGTAATACACAATAATTCAGACACACAAAGCACTCACAATGACGTGTTTACTGGTTCACTACTACCTCACATCTGGGATCGTTCTGATGAATGTGTGCTACACTAGATCACGTTTGTACATATCTACACAAATCTGAACCTGCACAACAATAGCAACGCTACCCTTTGAGTTAGTTCATTTGGTTCCATTATATTTACAATGCTCTAGGAGCTTTTACTTGGACGAAAAAATGGTTTAAAATATTAAAAAAATTAAAATAACAAAAAAATTAAGGGTGATGGAGAAATCCCAAATACATATTTGAAAACAGTATAAAAACTGCATAAGTACACCTATTGGTACTCGTGAGATAAAAATCATGTTGACCAGTGTTATCGTACTTTCCTTCTTGTAGCATAAATCTAGAGCTATGATTTCTGAAAAGTAAAAATTGGATATAAAAAATAAATATATATCTATAAAAATATGATTAGGATGGATGATAAAGGAAAGCAGACTCACATGTGTGGGTACAGGTGTGCGAGTATACGTGTGTTTGTGTACATATTCCTCGTGCCTTCCGATTACTCCAGCTATCTATCTCCCCCTACATGTCAAACGAGCTTTATAAATTTTTTTGGATAATACATTTGTTTACCCTTAACGGTTGATTGCTATAATAAAAAGGAAACTTGTCCTTGATTGTTACAGAAAAGAAATTATGTTGCTACATAATTATGTGATTACAGAAAAAATGAAATTGTTTAGCATAAATGTTTTTTATAGCTATTATATATACATTTTGTTTTACATTATCAATTAAAAAACTAACCATAAAGAAAACCATAAAATAATTTTTAAAAAGCGATTTTTGTTTCACCCTAATCGCTATGACATTGTTTATGTCTAACATGTGTTTAAAAAGTGTCTAACAAGTATTAAAAAGGACGTCATCTGTCGTGTTTTAGGTACTTTAATACATCACAAAACTCTAAAGAAAAGAAAGAAAACAATATGTGTCATGCTAACATATGATATTAATAAGAGATGAAAAGATACAGCTTTGTTGAATAAAATTTAAATCAGTAAACGTCAAATGTTCAAGTAAAACCAACAATATTCGCCCACATGGCTGACAAAAAAAAACAACTCGTGATAAATTTGTATAGTATTGTATGGTTATACTCGATATGCAGTTATTAATGAACAAGCGTTTGTACAATATACAGTATACAGAGCACTACAAAAACACACGAGCCCACGTGTCTACTTCAAATCAAACGCCCTGTTGTGTAAACCATACACGCCTTTATTACAAACACATTTTGTTTTATAAGATAGGTAGCTTAATACTGACTACATAGTTTTTTATGTTCATTCTACATTATTTTATCCATTTTTTTTTACAACAAAGTAACGCTATAATATTTTATGTACGGTTATTAAATTAAAAGTAATTTCCTTTTTTAAATTACATATTATCAAAATTTTAGAAGAAAACGCGTATTATTAAAGTTTTTTTTTCTAAACATATTAATCTGTTATAGAAATGTTTACAAGTGGTTCATATTGAAACTGAACAGTCGATATAATTCAAACCCAAAAAATAATTTTGTTATTTATTTATAGACGTATAACTGAAAAACGATGCGGACTTGAAACAGTCCAGATATATAAAAATAAATTATTTTTAGACGGATTTGAATACTAGATCGTGGATACCGGTGTCCTTTGGTGGTTGGGTTTTATTTAACCACACATCTCACGAGTGGTCGAACTGAGACTGTACAAGACTACACTTCATTTACACTCATACATTTCATCCTCTGAAGTATTATCTGAAAGGTAATTACCGGAGGCTAAACAGGAAAAAAGAAGAAAGAAGATATACAAAAAAGGAGGAAGGATGCAAGAATGATTGATGATTATAAAAATTAAATTTGTAAACAGATTTTAACTTGTAAATCATACTAGAACATTTGTTTAAATAACGAAACAGATGAATAATGTGTTGGGATATTTATAATACAAGTAATTATGTGCATTTAATTAAATAGCAAAGTGTTCTACTACACATGTTTAAACATAAAAAGATAACGTTTGTTTATCCAGCCGATACAACTATGAACACACCTTTTTTAGTCAACTGCAAATTCATGTTTGATATACAATGTTGCCTGTTCAGAAATATTAAAAATGAAATTAACTTATTAATATAAAGTTATAAAGAGTTTGTTTTTAATTAATAAAGACGAAATTACGGAATATAAATTCTAGGAAAATTTTACAAGTTAAGAATCATAACTAAAACTCTTAACGTAGGTATTAACATCCCAGTTACTAAATTAACTTTATCGATCTAATATTTTTACTTGAAAACCAAATAATCATCAGTTTCTGAACTTATCCATATTAAGTGTCTTAAGTAAAAGAATTGTTTAAAATAAAAAACTGATAGAATAAAAATCTACACTAAAGGACCGTTTCAACAAATAAATGCGCATTTCGATTGATTAATAGTAATTATCTAGATCATAGTTATGATCTACTTTATATATATATAAAGAAATTCAAGAGCAAAAGAAAATAATTTGGGAACTGATTCTAGAGCTTGAAATAAGGAAAACATCATAAATACAAACATATGTCCGAAAACACTTTGTTATCAAGTTTAGCGAAAAATTTCACCGGATTTTACTTTCTCCGGTGAAATGAGATCATATTGAAATTTTTAAGGGGTTATATAAAAGGTAAACTTGTTAGTTTCTTATGTTTTTTGACAAGAAAAATCGAATAAAATAGATCCCAGAACTGTGCCTCCAGTATTTTTCATGATACCCAACTTAAAGTAGAAACATTCGGTGATGAAAAAGACGGGTTTTTAGGTTTGAAATACTATAATTTTGTTAAATTACTAATAAATGTGTAAATTGAATTATCAAAACTTGTAGAGAATTTAATTCTGAGAAAATTGATGCAGCGCATTTGTTGAGGGCAGCGGCATTGAGACCCAATGCGCTCATCAAGGAACGCGAAAATAACATTAGGTTAGCGACAGAGTATGGAGACAAGTTGAAAAGTACAACGTTATCAGTGGTAGAATTTTCTAACATTTACTGTAAATTAATACATTAATCACACTGGGTATTTTCTAAAAAAATAATAGTATTTTAATTTTTCATAAGTATAAATTTAATAGGTCCCGGGTTCGAATCCCGGTCAGGCGTGGCATTTTCACAAACGCTACAAATCATTCATCTCATCCTCTGAAGCAATACCTAACGGTGGTGCCGGAGGTTAAACAAAATAAAAGAGTATAAATTTATTATACTAAAAACAGCTGTTTTTTATGTTTACAAATTCGTAATATTTCCTGTTAAATTTTGTTCGGTTTTTTTTTAATAATAAAAGTTGACTTATTTCTATTTCTCATAGATTTTATTACATTAATTTTTTCAGAATTAAATTCTCTGCAAGTTTTGATAATACAATTTATCACATGTTTCTATGAACGTTTTTTTTATTTTAATTTCTAGAATCAATTTCCAAATTATTTTCCTTTCCTACTGAATTACCATGTGTATGTGCGCGTGCGCGTGCGTGTGTGTGTATGTATATATACAAACTAGCACTCCCCGGTCACGGCTATGTGGTTACTTGCGTTTCCCGCCGCAGGCAATTTCTTTTTTATTTTGTTTTTAGTCAAGTGGAGGCAGATGCAGCCAGTCCCGTCGCATATACTCGCGTCGTACAGTAATAATAGCTGTGTTGGTAGAGTCGCCGCCCCGTATACGGTCGCAGTTCTTAAAAAATCGAAATTAAAAAAATCCGGAAATGGTTATTAGATATTTATCTGAGCCCCAATCTAGTTAATATCTCGTTTAGTATAGTCGGAAATGGGGAAAATTTGCAATCATTGTTCAAATTTTTTTTACCGTTCTTCATCCCTTTCAAAGTCAAATTTCGAAAAATGTAGAAATTGGTTTTTAGATATTTACATGAATTCACGCACACAAAAATTCAAACATCTTCATTTGTTACAGAGAAATTAAAAAACAGCCGGGTTTAAAAAAAAATTCAAAATCCATTTTAACCCTTTAAACTCGGAATTTCAAAATAATGGAAAACTGTTTTCAAATATTTACATGTAGATTACACACATAAAAAACCAAGTTGATATCTTCATCTGTACTGAGATATTAAAAAAATAGTAAATTTCATTGTTACTCCATTTTACCCTTTAACCTCGGAATTTCAGTAAATCCTTTCTTAATCTGCACTTCACCGTAAGAAGAATACGTTCTTCATGTGATCTTAAAAAAGAACACAAATTTTCATCAACTTAACTTCGGTAGTTTTTTGCTGGACGTTGATGAATCAGTTACTCAGTCAGTCAGGATAAGTTGCTTTATAGGTACAGATATATCCCTTAAATAACTTTTCAACGTTAAACATACAAAAATTAAATTTAATAAATGCTTCTACCTCGAAACAATTTATTTTTTTCGGGATGAGACCATCATACCAAAGCACCCAGAAAAGGGGAACTTAAAAATTTTAAACGAAATGGTAGGATGTGGCACATTCATTTGATAGGTGATTAAAGTATAAAATTTTTTTACCTTTTAATATTTTTCTCATTTAACTTAAAAAATGGCCTATATCTCAAGTAATGTTGTAGTACCTAGAAGTAGATCTTTTTAAGGAAAAAGCATTTGCTAAATTTTATTTTTTTATTGTTTAGATATTTAAAAGGTACTGCACATTAGGTTAATAATAACTGTCTTATAATTTTCAGATTTTAGTTTGTGATTTTTAGAATACTGAGATAACGAATTGTGACATTTGTAAATTTTGAGAATATGCGACTTTTGTCAGAATTTTCATTTTTGCCATTTATCCAATTTTGTCCCTTCTGACTTCTGTAATTCATTCTTTTATTCATCATTCGACAATAAATTGTTGGATGTACAGTTATAGTATTTACTATACTTCTTCATCTTCTCTTTACTTTCGCTTTTTAACAATGAAATAACAATTGCTACTGTCTAAATACTAGGAATCGCATAGCTAGTTCAACAAACGTTGTAAAAAAGTAGTAATTTTAAAATTACTAGTCTTTATTTAAATAATTCAGCATTTATTCCCACTGAACCGATAGCTTTTTTGTTCTTAAATTCCATTACTCAGTTAATTTATTTGCCATAAATTTTCTTCTAAACCTTCTTAAATATTTTAATTTCTTTGAAATCAAGAAAAAAAATTGAAAATGTGATACTAATTCTAGATTCTAAAGAAGCAAGTAAATTATTAAATTAGTAGAATATCAATTGTATTTGATATTGTGATGTATTTCTATAATTTTTTGCCTATAATAATAAAAGTAACAGAATTTTTTCTTCGGTACTGTACCGATTTTAAAATTAATAATATTGTTAGTTAAAAAAAAATAAACATATTTAGGGTAAAGAAAATCCGGGTTTTAAAAAAAAACCCTGCAACCCATTGGGTTTGAAATATATTAGATTCAGGAAAAATTTGGCATTTTGTGTTTTTATTCGGCATTGAAATTCTGTTCTAATTTATAATAATTTCATAAGTATTCAGTGCAAATGAATATCTGAAGTACTTTATGAGAAATAATATTTCTTGAAGACTTGTGGTACTAAGTATATTAATAGTCCTATTAAAATGAGTATACCGGATGAGTTTAAAAATGTTTAAGGCGAAATGCTCATTATTTTTGCATATTTTGAAATGTATAACTTGTTCAGAATCAAATATCAAAATTGAATTTTTTACTGTAGTTTGTTCTTGTATATATAAGTATAGTATCTAGAAAAAATTAGATTTCTATCTCAAGCCCCACCAAAGATATTGACTTTCTAAGAATTAAAAAATTTTAATCTTTAAAAATTCGTAATAGAAAAAGAAGGAAACACTTATAAATGTTCTTAATCTAGCTATGGTGAGTATGGTAGCACATATATTAGTAAAAAAAATCAACTTGGTATTTCACACCTTCATTGCAGATTTAAGCTATAAAAAGTGGAATTTGTTAAACTTTGATATCAAAGGGTTTGGAGGTCATTTTCACGTATTACGCTAATTAAGGTTTCTAATGAAAATCACCCAAATTAAAGAGGAGAATTTGATGAAAAAACTGGTGTATATGCGTTGTTAGCGTAACACAGTCCAAAGAAGTTTACTCTAGTATCTGCAAAGCGAAAAATTAGCACGTTCTGCTAAACAAAAATGGTCTTCACTCAAAAGCCGGCTAGAATAAAACAAAAAAATGATCTTTTTAGGACTGCCAATATACATGGGAATAACATGTAAAAAAATAAAAAATGGTGAAACAATAAAACATATTTTTATAGGATCACTTCGTATAAATTGACTCTTTTGTAAAAAGCCTCCTTTCTTGTCCTGAAAGTACTTCATTCACTAAAACGATATTCTCCACTTATGGGGTTATAATGTCAAAATTGAGAAACAAGGATAAAAAAGCCAAAAATTTAGCGAAAGTGTACAAATTTCTCCATATGAAAAAAGACTAAACTTTCGTTATTTATATTCCCAGGAAAGTTTCAACAAAAATGTTTTCAGTAAATCTTATAGAAAGGATTTAATTTTTATAATTACTAAATTAGTAAAATTTTATACCAATTATTTAAAGATTTTCAGAGAAAAAACTAGTGTCACGAAAATGTGTCACGCGCTGGCTATATTTATTGATACTAACAAGCGTGTTCAGTAAGCTCTATCGCTCTCTCTCCTCTCTCTCTCTCTCTCTCTCTCTCTCTTTCGTATAACATGGCTTTTACGTATTTACGTATACGTAAGTTCTTTCTTTTTTATATGTGTACTTCATTGTTAGTTCATATTTCTTATTAATAAAAAAATGTATCACTCGTGTATATTGCGGATACATTTTATTGCACCGTCAATAATTAGTATAATATTGCATAAGAAGCTTCGCTTCCGTAGTGTGTCTAGCCACCGACGCACTCGTTTTAATTTTAATTTAATTTTTATATTACATAATTATTATGTAATTGTCTGTATAAACCTAACTATATAACTATAATTTCTTGTGCCACTGGTATGTCAAAAAGTGAACTATAAACCATGGGTTTTTTTGGAATTTTTGTAGGTTTATTTAAGTATGTTATTTGAAAATCCCCACCAGGGGTTTTTTGGGTCGGGTTAAATTACAACAACCTTGAACATATTACTGCATTCCAGAGATCCTTTTCTCACCATTACCAATAATCTCTTTAACTTGTTTCTCTGCATTGTTTTCTTACGAATATATTCATCAAAACTTAGGTTTTTCATCTTTTCATTTATTGCGAATGACTTTATTTCTTATAGGCAATGCTTTTGTGTTAATTCTTCTTCTGTAGCGAAGAAATTCTCAAATATTCTATTATAAAAAAAATCCTAGAATAACGTTTAGTTTTCTTTTAAAATGCACCAATGTGTTAAGCGGTGAGAAATAATTTTATTTCTTTTTCTAAATTAATTCACCACATTAGTTTAGATTTTATGGAAATAATGAATAGAAATTTTTTTAGAGTATAAAAAATACCTTGCTTGATCGGAAATCGAATAAGGGAATTTCCAAATAAAAGGCTGATCCATTACCACTTCGCTACAGAGGTCAACAAATTACTTTTTTATTATCATTTACCTAATAAATAAAATAATATTTCAACATCATCTTTTTGGTACGTTTCATTTTTTTTCTTTTGAAAGAGCGCGGGCGTCATCAGGTATGGTTGGTTATTAGCCTGGTGGAAATTGGTAGCGTATCAAAAGATGCTATTCCAGACCAGGATTCGAAACGGAACCCTCCGTATGAAATATCGAGACGCTACCTACTAAGCCACGGAGATCGACTAAGTACTTTTTTAAGCAATATTATTGAATTAAATAGATATTATTGAATCCAAACATAATTCCCAAATTTTTACTTCCTAAAGAAAACAGAAAGAAGATTATTTTTAATCGTTTCACAAAGAATAACTAAAAAGTTATCGTTTTATTTTTTTGACATAAAGATGTAAAATTTCAATTTAAAGTTAAAAATACTCCAACATAAAACATCTGTTAGTTAAAACGTATTAAAAACTTGGTTACACATGTTTCATTAATTAAAACATTTACTAATAATCCGTTCAGATGTTCTATTTTAAATTAACAGTTTAATTAACATTTACATTTTTTACAGCTGGTATCGATTGTAAATTGATGGATACCATAATGAAATGTACCCATCCAGCGCATCAATTAAAAAATCAGAAAAGTGTTCTACTCATAATACGAAAATGGTTTTAAAAATATCTAGATTATGAATGATTTAATGGTTTTTAATAGAATAATATTATTGAGCATAGTAAACACAATTGTTTATGAAATCTACAATTTTTATAGAAGTTTATTTCCTTGTAACTGGTACAACGATTACTTATCTACTTGTAATTAAAGAAATATTTTCTATCACACAATAATACAATAATTATTTTTCGTTAACTTTTCCCACATTCTTACCACATTACCCCTAAAATTCATTTTTTCATCATGTATTCTCAGTTTTTCTACAATCTAATTATAAAAATTAACATCAAGAGCGAATTAAAAATAAAAAAACAAAACTTTGCGACTAGTAAGTACAAGTACTAGTAGAGGTAGTTATATTTTCTTAATCAGTTTCAGTTCTCTAAGTCGACGTCGATGTTAACATTCATAATACAACTTAGCATCAGTACGGCCGGATATCCTGGCTTGGTATGCTACCTACACACTGTGCTGATGTTAGGTGGACAGGGGAGAGAATTATGTTTATATTTTTTTTATTCCATTCATTCTAAACAGTCGTATACAAACACCTGATTCACCCATTCATCTATATTACAGTTCGTCCATTTCTTTTCATTTATTCATAATTCACAATAAAGCAACCTAAAAGCGACATATACCGTGTATTAATCTACTGTTAAGAATCCTATGTTATTCGCCATTAACATTACAAAAATAAAAAAATAAGCGAAATAACATAAAAAATTAACGGAAAGAGCGGACACGGACATAAACCGTAAAAACAGATAACATTAATGTGAGGTGTAAAGAGGGAAGTCGGTCGGGCTGCCATTCATAAAATCCCCTACCACTTAATAAGAGGAGAGCTCACTCCCCCATCCTGACCTGCCTTCCGGTCTGCTATTTCAGAAACAACATAAGGTGACAGTTGCAACCAAAATGTGACATTATATCCATCCGCATCCGTTCTTTTGAATTTACTTTGAATTCTATTATGAATATGCGGTGAATACCTTGCGGCTTAAACAGTAGTCATTTTAATCCATGACCCTGCAATTATTATTACCTTTATTATTATTATTAGCGTTTATTTTTTATTTTTAAAAATTTTGTTACTTTTACAAACAAGATTGATTAATTAAATAATTAAAACTGAACTAAACTTAATTTTTGCATAAATTAAATGATATTTTTTCATATTATACTAATACATATAATCTTAATCTTAATACATAATACAATAATCTTCCAAATTCCTTGGGTTTCTTTAATACAGGTTACATCGGAATTGTATCTTATAATGAAAGTTTTACACCGAATGCGCCTTTCTACGAATTTTTTTTTTCTTTGTTTTGCTAAATTCGTTTATTTACAATCAGCTTCCATATTGAAACTATAAGTAAGTCGTATGATAGACTATCACTTGAAATAGGATCATCCAATGATAATCATCAACGATTACAAAAAGAGTTAATATGAATAAATTCAAGTTAAATACTATTAACTATGAAATAATGTAATATTTGATTGTGTCTTTTAATATAATTAAATGCCTTCACAGCATTAATCAAGTCGGATACGTAAATAGAAAAACATAAATAAATCATTAACTTTAGATAAAACAGCAATAAATGAAACATTAACTTTAAGATAGCCATAGATAAATAATAAACGTAAGTATCTATAAATTAGAATAACGAAAAAACCAAAATAGTTATAAAAAGTGGTATCCCCAACAAACCGGATCAAGCACATGGAATCTTTTCAGCCTCCTAATGTCCTCACAGTTGTCAAGTAAAGTCGAAGCTAGATGATTAACATACCTCTCCAACCTGGACACATATCTCGAAACTAGGCGTTCAATTTTTTCTCGAATGTATGAATGCTTATGTAATCGTGAATCTTAGTATTCCTCACGAACCACGGCGCTTGGGTTATGTTCCTAAGTATTTTATTTTGGAACCACATTGCTGTTACTGGTTCAAGAAAGCCTTGTAAACCAGAATGTTGTTGGATAAAGAAGATTAACATCCCTTATCCAATATCCAATACATCTTTTTAAACTTAATGTCAAGCGACTTCCTTTTCTCCTTAACTTGATTCCTCTAACTTAAACGGCGATCAAGGTAAACGCTCACGTACCTTATTTCAATCAATAGTCGACTGCTAACAAAAATATTTTAGTCATTTTGTTGTATATTTAGCCATTTATGAGTGCTACATTTCATTATCTAGTGTGAAATACGAGGAATAATCGGATTTTTGATGGTACAAATAATTCTGTGACTGAAATTCACAAGCAAATTGGTGACGTTTACGTGCCGAATATTATGAGTGACGCTAAAGTAAGAGGGTGGTGCCTTAATTTCGAGAGGAGCGAACGAGAGTTCATGATCAAAAACGCAGCGGTGATAACGTATAATTTGATTAAAAAAGTCAAAATTTAAAAAAAAAATTCTTAGATAGAAACCGGCGCTTCATAGTGTCACAATTGTCTTGGATGTTTAGTGATGTTTCATGATCATTGATTTATGAAGTTTTGACTGAATAACTGAGTGACAGATACGTCCAAAGATGTTAAGCGACACGCATAAGGAGAAACGTTTTGCTGCAGCTCATAAATTTTTGCGGCATTATGAAAATGGAATTGTTTGGTCGCATTATTGCCGGAGATGAAACCTACATTTCTTTTTCCACCTTTGAGAAAAGCAATAGTCAATGCGATGGTGGCATTCATCGTATCCTAGATCGAAGAAGTTCAAACAAGAACGTTGGTAAAGAAACATATGGCTAAACTTTTAGGACAAGATGGGTGACTTGTTTGTCGAATTTCGTGATCGAGAGACTACTATGAATTCCAATACCTATTGCAAATCTTAAAGAACCTTAGAAGAGCTATAAAAATCGAAGGCCATGGATTGCTATACCGCGGGATTTTGTATTTGTATGACAATGTCCGATCACACATAGCCACTCAGTTGAGGTGGTTGGAAAAATTTTCAATCATCCATTACATAATTCTGAATTAGCACCCGGTAATTATTTTTTTTTTGTTCACCTTAAATAATGGCTTGCATCTTAAAGGTTTGACAATGATGACGAATTGAAAAAATAACGTTGCTGCGAGGATTCAGTCACTAGCGGCGGAATTTCTTGAAGAGGAATGAAGAAGCTAGTGAAGCGATAGGAAAAATCTGTTAAAGATGACAGCAGCTATGTAAAAATGAAGTAAATAAATGTAGTTTTTATGCGTAAGTAATAAAATTTGTCATTTTTTTCAGTTTTGTTTTTATTTCAAAAAGGATCTTACTTTAAAAACATGCCTGATAATTAAATAACGACAAATATATTAAATTAAAATAAATTTAGGCATTCGAAATGTTGTTAAAATTAAAAGGTTAAAAATTAATTAAACGCTATGAAGCGTTTTAATTTACCTGGGATATTTAATAAATCAGTCCGAAACTAAAGAGTTAATTTTTGGGGAAAAGTTTCTTTATTTCTATACATAATATCTTTTAAAATTTATCACTTAGTCCAACTATTCTCAAATTTTTCCATTCATTCTTTGTAGTATGATTTAACGAAGTCTTCAAGGAAGGCAGATATTTTGAAAATAACTTCATTATTAGAGTAAATTTCTTTTCAGTAAACTAGTTCTTCAATTTTTAAAACATATAATAATCCATAGGAGCTAAGTCTGGCTGAAGCAGGGGAGATAAGGAAGAATTTTGTAGCATAATTCCAACAATTTTGTTGTCGTAATCGCAGAAGAGTAAGCATTGTCTTGATGAAAAGAACCTTCTTTATCGTCAAATGTGATAATTTTTTCTTCATTTCCTTATTTAGACAATCCACCAAAGACGCATAGTATTGCCCACTTATAGTTTTACACTTCTCTAGAAATTCGATGGAGATTATCCTACGAGCATTCCAAAAGACAATGAAAATCAACTTTTCTGTTAATGGAATGGTTTTCACTTTCTTTTGAGCAAGTTCTTCGAATGTAAATGAATGTTCGGCATTTATGTCGGTTTCAGGTAGGTATTGATGTATCATAGTCTCATCAACTGTAAAGAAACGACGTAAAATGTCCTTTATATTACTTTGAAACAGCCCCAAATTCTGCTTTGAAATGTTTACTCGCTGACTCTATTGAACAATTAGAGCAAACACGGCAATCACCTTGTGGACAGTTTTCGCATACGTAAATATTTGTGTAATATATGATGCCCCCTCTTCATTTGATTTGCCTGTTGTCTTAGCGGTATCACATACTTTCAATTTTATATCTTTCATCACCATATTGTAGGTTTTTCAATGTTCTCTGCAGCTATAACATCAACAGGCCGCCCGTTCAGTCGTATATGATCATATGACCACTCCGAAAATAACTAAACCACTCGTTAACTATTCTAATCGATACAGCTGATTCACTATAATATTTATCCAGCTTGTTGGTGTAAGAAATATGAAAGTGGTTTAGCTATTTTTTCAGTAGTGATCAGAAGATGACGGAAAGCAAGGGCTCTTTAATTGCCAAATGTGTCCAAAAACACGCTGGAAGGGTGAAAGAGAAGGTAATTAGTAAAAATTAATTATGTATTTGTTACTGTGTACATAGAAATTTAAAGTGTTTTTAAGCGAACATTTTAATTTATTATCTAATAATACTGAAAAATATTATATGTATTGACATTTTATTATTTATTCGGTTAAACCGTGTACCATATTCTTGAATGGTATAAAGTGTAGAACTGGATTATTATCCTGCTTCCAGCTATTCTATTTGATTCATTTTTTCGGTTATTTTGTTTTACAGGAAACTTTAACCATGGTCTTCAAAAGACCATGAAAAAAAATTTCTGGATCAGCACCCCCACTAATTTTAATTACGAGCCGTCACTGTATGAATGTATCTGATTAAACTTCATGTGTGCTTCTAGCGGAAATAGAGAAAACTAAGAATGTTCTCAATAATTTACTACAAGCCCCATCTCTTGAGTTTGTACGGACTTATCTAATACCGCGGATACAGATTTAAATACAATGACAGTATTAAATACTATATAATTCCAATGAGATGCGTATTTCCTTATAGATATTAATAACTTCAAAAATTATACCTAACTGCAGAACAAACTTTTAAAATCTCCTTATAAAAAGACGACATATATACTAGGATATTAACAATAACATGCGAATTTTAAATAACACATAAAATCAAAGAACTTTATATATTCAAAGTAGAATGTAATCTGTTGGTAATAGATGCACTTATTCTCACAAAATAACGATCAAATATTACTTGACCTTACACTAAAAGGGATTCCTAACGGTGTTAAGCCGGTTGCTGTTAATAACAGCCATGTTTTTCTGTTTAGCCTCCGGAACCACAGTAAGATATTATTTCAGAGAATGATATGTATGAATGTAAATGAAATGTAGTCTTGTACAGTTTCAGGTCAACTATTCCTGAGATTTGTTGTTAATTGAAACCCAACCACCAAAGAACACCGGTATCATCTACTACTCAAATCCGTATAATAGTAACTGCCTTTACTAGGATTTGAACCTTAGAACTCTCGACTACGAAACCAGCTGATCTGCGATGACTAGTTCACCAGTAGACAAATCCGGTGGGTATTAATAACAGTCACCAGCAATACTTCTGATGGAAGAAACTACACAGGAGCTCTGAAAAAAAAAACTTCTGGAAGCACAAGAAGATGTAAATGACTCGATTTAAAAATCGAGTATTTTTAATTTGTTAAAAAATATGAAATATTGCCTTAAATAATCCTTTTTTGCGAGGGATTAGGTAATAGTGTTTCCTCCCCGCCACACAAATATAGAGTATTTAAATCTATTACAATTAACTATTTTAACAACATGTTAGATGAAATCAAATAATTCTAATATTTTTTATCACAAAAATAAACGTCAAAATCTGGACTTAATTTTTTCAGTATTATTTGAATGTTATTTTAGAATTTGAGAATAGGAATAAAAAAAAATCTTTAAATTACCAGTGTACATATTCCCAGATCCATATACTCTTAACAAATTAAATAAGCTTAATTATTATTATTATTATTATTTACAAATTTTAATAATAGAGATTTTAAACGTTGGGTTTCACTTCTATATGCCTACAAGCGCCCATGTTGATGATGAGGTAGAGTGTGTATACGAAGAGATTGATGAAGCAATTAAACACGTAAAAGGAGATGAAAATTTAATAATAGTTGGAGATTGGAATGCAAGCATTGCAAAAAGGCAAGGAAGGAAATATAATGGGTGAATACGGGCTGGGCAAAAGGAATGAAAGAGGGGACCGACTTATAGAGTTTTGCACGAAGTATAATTTAGTAATTGCCAACACCCAATTTAAAAATCATAATAGAAGAATATACACTTGGAAAAAGCCAGGCGATACTGCAAGGTATCAGATAGATAATATCATGGTTAAGCAAAGATTTAGAAATCAACTCGTTGACTGCAAAACTTACCCTGGAGCAGACATTGATAGCGACCATAATTTGGTGATAATGAAATGTAGATTGCGGTTTAAAAACCTGAAGAAAAGGTGTCAGATGAATCGGTGGAATTTAGAGAAGCTTGAGGAAGAGAAGGTAAAGAAGATTTTTGAGGAGGACATCGCAAGAGGTCTGAGTAAAAAAGATAAGGTAGAAAATGTAGAAGAAGAATGGGAGAATGTGAAAAAGGAAATTCTTAAATCAGCAGAAGCAAACTTAGGCAGAATAAAGAGAACTGGTAGAAACCCTTGGGTTTCAGACGATATATTGAAGCTGATGGATGAACGTAGAAAATATAAGAATGATAGTGATGGAGAAAGTAAAAGGAACTATCGGCAATTAAGAAATGCTATAAACAGGAAGTGCAAACTGGCGAAAGAAGAGTGGATTAAAGAAAAGTGTTCAGAAGTGGAAAGAGAAATGAACATTGGTAAAATAGACGGAGCATACAGGAAAGTTAAGGAAAATTTTGGGGTACATAAATTAAAATCTAATAATGTGTTAAACAAAGATGGTACACCAATATATAATACCAAAGGTAAAGTCGATAGATGGGTGGAATATATTGAAGCGTTATACGGAGGAAATGAATTAGAAAATGGTGTTATAGAGGAAGAAGAGGAAGTTGAGGAGGATGAAATGGGAGAAACAATACTGAGATCTGAATTTAAGAGAGCATTAAAGGATTTAAATAGCAGAAAGGCTCCTGGAATAGACGGAATACCTGTAGAATTACTGCGCAGTGCAGGTGAGGAATCGATTGATAGATTATACAAACTGGTGTGTAATGTTTATGAAAAAGGGGAATTTCCGTCAGACTTCAAAAAAAGTGTTATAGTCATGATACCAAAGAAAGCAGGGGCAGATAAATGTGAAGAATACAGAACAATTAGTTTAACTAGTCATGCATCAAAAATCTTAACTAGAATTCTATACAGAAGAATTGAGAGGAGAGTGGAAGAAGTGTTAGGAGAAGACCATTTTGGTTTCAGGAAAAGTATAGGGACAAGGGAAGCAATTTTAGGCCTCAGATTAATAGTAGAAGGAAGATTAAAGAAAAACAAACCAACATACTTGGCGTTTATAGACCTAGAAAAGGCATTCGATAACGTAGACTGGAATAAAATGTTCAGCATTTTAAAAAAATTAGGGTTCAAATACAGAGATAGAAGAACAATTGCTAACATGTACAGGAACCAAACAGCAACAGTAACAATTGAAGAACATAAGAAAGAACCCGTAATATGAAAGGGAGTCCCACAAGGATGTTCCCTATCTCCGTTACGTTTTAATCTTTACATGGAACTAGCAGTTAATGATGTTAAAGAACAATTTAGATTCGGAGTAACAGTACAAGGTGAAAAGATAAAGATGCTACGATTTGCTGATGATATAGTAATTCTAGCCGAGAGTAAAAAGGATTTAGAAGAAACAATGAACGGCATAGATGAAGTCCTACGCAAGAACTATCGCATGAAAATAAACAAGAAGAAAACAAAAGTAATGAAATGTAGTAGAAATAACAAAGATGGACCACTGAATGTGAAAATAGGAGGAGAAAAGATTATGGAGGTAGAAGAATTTTGTTATTTGGGAAGTAGAATTACTAAAGATGGACGAAGCAGGAGCGATATAAAATGCCGAATAGCACAAGCTAAACGAGCCTTCAGTAAGAAATATAATTTGTTTACATCAAAAATTAATTTAAATGTCAGGAAAAGATTTTTGAAAGTGTATGTTTGGAGTGTCGCTTTATATGGAAGTGAAACTAGGACAATCGGAGTATCTGAGAAGAAAAGATTAAAAGCTTTTGAAATGTGGTGCTATAGGAGAATGTTAAAAATCAGATGGGTGGATAAAGTGACAAATGAAGAGGTATTGCGGCAAATAGATGAAGAAAGAAGCATTTGGAAAAATATAGTTAAAAGAAGAGACAGACTTATAGGCCACATGCTAAGGCATCCTGGAGTAGTCGCTTTAATATTGGAAGGACAGGTAGAAGGGAAAAATTGTGTAGGCAAGCCACGTTTGGAATATGTAAAACAAATTGTTAGGGATGTAGGATGTAGAGGGTATACTGAAATGAAACGACTAGCACTAGATAGGGAATCTGGGAGAGCTGCATCAAACCAGTCAAATGAATGAAGACAAAAAATGGTTGGGTACCCATGGAGGTTAAATAAAAAGTATTTATTTTATATAATGGTATTGTTAATACCTCTCAAAAGTAACGCTTAAATAAATTTTACAAATGTTTTGTTGTTTTTTTAGTACAAATTTTGCAAGAAATTCGTAAATCTGTGGAACGTAAAATAACAAATTCAGCATCGAGAAATCATCTTGGTTATTAATGAAAATGGTATGAAATGTTGAATAAACGTCGAATCTATTTTCTCCGAAATAATTAGCAAAACATTCGGTTCTCGAATACAGCGGAAGATTATATCTCAAATAGTTTTTGGTAAACTAAACTTCTACAATTTGTCAGCATGCGTTTTTTACATGTTAAACTTATAAATAATTTTTAAAATCTATAATGATTCAAGAAATATTGTTTGGTTAAGTAATACTGCTTATAAATACTGATGACTAAGAGTTTCAAATAAATCGAGTGACTTTTAATTGAGTGACTTATAATTAATCGGATTTTTAATTGAAAAATTAATTAGTCTACATAGACAATTTGAAAATATTTTTCATTTCTTTTGTAGGTATCATTGGTAATTATTGTAGGATAATGACGTGTAGCCTGATGTACAAAGTATTTTCATATGGAAATTATAGAGAATTACTAAAAAATACTTGAGGTAAATAATTTATTACTCCTACATTCTATAGAAAGAGCCTTAACTCTTAGTAGACTATTTGTTTTACACCATTATTCTAAATCAAGGCAGGAGTTATTTTCTTTTTTTTTATCTTTATCAAGTCACAGTGTTTTAGTCTTTACATTTCAAGCAAACGGCGGTTTTTGAATGCTAACCTAGCTTTTAAAAAAATAAGATTAAAAAATTAAAAAATATATTTCTTTAAAAAAAAAGGTGATTGGAAGTGTACTGTCCTTTTTATAAGACAATGCAATTAATTAATGTATATAAATTCTACCGTACAAAATGCCACACCAGAACTTAAAAGAAATAACAGAAATAATGCATGAGATGAAATAGATTTTCATAGGCAACATTTTAAGGATGAATAAAAACAGAATTACAAAAAAGATTCTTTTCCCTTTTATTTAAAAAGAAAAACTTAAAGCATGTATTACATTAAAATTAAGGAAGGCTGAAACAAATCAAGAATATAAATTCTAGACATATAAAATCCGGAATAAATTTTTTTTTAAAATCTTAGAAAGAAGAGTTTTCTACGAAGCAGAACCTCCAAAATACCAAAACAATAAAAGAGTAAGAAAAGAATTTAAAAAAAGCCATATAAGAGATTTAAAAAATACTGGCAAATAAAGATGGAGAGGGGTGCATGAAAAGTATTTAACATGATTCATTGTTAGCCGAAAAGAAAAAAAACTACTGAAAAAAATACTTTATACTTTTCTTATTCTTTAAATTTTCACTTTTTAAACTCGGTGCCAAAATAAGAGTTTAATAATAATAATAATGCCTGAGGTAGATAATCCCCATGTCCGGAACACAACATCTACGTTCCACGTCCAGGGCGGCAACAGCTGTACTCACGTACATAACATATAGCTGGCTAACGGGGTTCCGAGTATTATGTCTTGGATATACTTTTTCGGCTGATTTTCATCTGCAGGCCGAATTAGAGGACTGGATTTCGCGGCCACCTGCAGATACGAAATTCTTACTAATTATGGAAATGGATTGATACTACCTTTAGAGATGGCGATGTGGCGGCCACGGTCGAAGTTATTTGTAGGTGTAACGGAGACCTTTCGTTGTCCACATGCCCACCGCGATGGCAAGCATGTAGTTAAGGTGCCCAAGTTGTTCGGGGCATGGGAGCCCTGAAAGCCTCGGTGTGTAAGGGCCTGGAGTCAGTGCAGAGACTGCGCATCCGCTCTCTGCCAGGACATACCCCGGCGGCTAGCCTTACTACAGAGGGGATTAACCGTTCATGCAAACTGAACAACCAAACGTGGCAGAGGGTTCACGTAAACACCCTCGTCTAGAACCAGCCGTTTCGCCTGAGGCAAAACGGAGAAAGAGCGCAGAATCTCGGAAAATTGAAGTTGAGACTAGGAAAAGCTTGCAAAAAGCTTTCTTCAAAAGTAACGTTCCAAAGCCAAAATACTTAGTTATTACAAAAGAAGACGGTAATTTCTCGAGGGTGAGTCCATTCCTCATTGCTCGAGAAATAACAAAACTTTCACGGGACTTCATTTAGAGACTGTAAATGATATACAGTCTCAGAAGATCCTAGGGCTTAAAGAGATTGGAGAACTAGCTGTACGTGTTGATCCCCACAGTACGCTCAACACCTCAAGGGGTGTTGTGGTCTGTCGGGATCTTCTTAACTGTACGGAGCAGGAAATTGTAGAAGAATTAGAACCCCAGGGAGTATTAGAATGTGGGATGTTGAACATGAGAAGGAATGGCGAAGTCCTACCTTCAGCATCCCATGTTCTTACATTTAACCGGCCTACTTTGCCGAAGAAGATAAGAGCGGGCATACATCGGTTGGATGTGCGGGCATTTGTCCCGCAACCAATGCGATGCTTTAAATGCCAACGCTTTGGACACACCGCTGTTAGGTATGGGGGGCCACAAATATGCGTGTGCGGTGATGAAGTTCATGAAGGAGAGCCGTGTAAGGAGCCTCCTACCTGTATAAACTGCAGAGGACAGCATTCCTGTAGAGCCAGGAACTGTTCTGTATTCAAAGACGAAGTAGCTGTGCAGGAAGTAAAAACCCTGCAAAAGGTCAGCTACTTTGAAGCAAAAAAGATCGTAAACGCCCGCAGACCTAGAGCAACAACAACCTATGCTCAGGCTAAGGCTGCTGTTCCTGCTCCTGCTCCAGCTGCTGTTGATGAGAGTGCAATCATCAACAAACTCGCACCTACCTTGGCTGGCTTAATTGAGAGGATAATTAAAAATAAAATGAAGCCTCTCAGCACTAAATAACCTGTTAAGCCAAAAATAATTGTACAGCCTCCTGAAGACACATCTCCAAAACAGAAAGTCGCTCCAGTACAGAAGAAAACGGACACTAAATCTGAAATCCAAGTCCGTCTTAGTGAGATCTTAGTTGATGAAGAGAAAGTGACAGCTACAGAGTCTGTTATGGAGACTCCCAAGCCTCCTGTAACTGAAGTGGCCTCTAAGCCTCAGAGGCCACAAAAAATTTCACAGGGGGGACGAGTGATCCCCTTCCCCAGGCGGTGACCGGCGCACCCCCGTGTCTATGTTTGGCCAAGTTTCCGCCCCACAATCGGCGCCTGTAACCGGTGCCGATCCATGCCCGTCGTCGTCGGCGGCTTCGTTGGTCTCCGATCCGGAGACCGGAAGCTTTACGGGGGACGACCTTCTCCACGAACACGATGCTGTTCGTAAGATGGAGAAAAAAAGAAAAAAAGGATAGCCGAAGGGAAAACCTAGGCTATAATATAATTTAAAATCAGCGAGTCGATAGTACAATGGAACATCAATGGATGTTTTTCAAACATCCATGAGCTCCAACGCTTGGTACATGATGTAGACCCGATTTGTATATGTCTGCAAGAAACACATGTCTGCCGAAATGAAAATTTTAAATTAAGAGGATATGATATATTTCGGCGACATCAACCGCCAAACCTAAGAGATAGAGGTGGAGTAGCCATATTAACATCAACTAGAGCTACCGCCGAAGCTGTTGATCTAAATACAAACCTACAAGCGGTCGCCATTAGAATGAAGCGACCGTTTCAGGTCACTGTTTGCAGCATATCCTTGCTGAATTTTGATTGGAATAAGGATGACATAGCAAGATTAATTTTTGAACTCCCCCCACCTGTTTTACTGGTGGGTGACATTAATGCTCATAATTCTCTCTGGGGATCGGATCGAGTAGATCTGAAGAGAACTGGAAGGGTTCCTGATGAATTCAGAACTTATTATTTTAAACGATGGATCAGGAACCTTTCTCAATGCCAGAGATGGATCGACGTCCTGTACAGATCTTGCACTTATAAGCGGATCGATAGCACCAAGGTCTTATCCATGTCTTATTCCATGTCTTAGACAATTTGCATGGAAGCGATCATTTCCCGGTGCAAATTGTAACTGATGTTACAAGAAAAACATATCCCATCACTAAAAGATGGTTATTTGATAAGGCAGACTGGACGAGCTACACAGCTAGAACGATATTCCCTGAAACAACTGGGGTTATCGGGGACGATGTCGACGCCATAACAAATGCAATACTTGAGTCAGCATCGAGATATATTCCCAAAACATCTGGGAAACTTACGAAGAAACCCGTTCCATGGTGGAACGATGAAATAAGTGAAGCTATAAAAAGAAAGAAAAGGGCGTATAACGCCTTTAAGAAGCGTCCTAGCATAGAAAATCTTGTTGCCTTTAAGAAATACAGGACGTATGCTAAACGTCTTATGATAACCACTACTGCAGCAGATGTTTGGAGAAAAGTGAAGGCGATTTGTGGGCGTAATAATGTTACTCCCATAACTAGCCTTCAAGATGAAGATGAAATAAAAGACACTCCATATGAAATTGCAGAGCTATTATCCAATCACTTCGAAAAGGCCAGCAGAACGGCCAACTACGAAGAAGATTTTCGTACCAAAAAAGAACAACTTGAAGGTATACTAAACTTCAGAACTGAGTATAATTACTCATATAATGTACCATTTAAAATGGAAGAATTCGCGAAAGCGTTGGAAAAAGCAGGTAACACAGCTGCTGGTACGGATGAAATCCATTATAATATGATCAGGCAGCTGAAAACCACTGCAAAACGTAGATTATTAGAACTTTATAATCAAATATGGCGGGATGGAATGTACCCGCAGCAGTGGAAAAAAGCTCATGTTGTTCCAGTACCAAAGAAAAAGAAAAATTAACAGATCCCAATAGCTATCGTCCTATTTCCTTGACGTGCGCTATGGGAAAAATATTTGAAAAAATTATTAATAATCGAATCGTCTGGGTTTTGGAAAGAGAAAACCTGATATCATCGTATCAAGCAGGTTTTCGGCAATACCATTCTACCACTGATAAAATGATCAGTTTAGAGGACGTTATATATAACAGCTTCATTACAAGGAAACATTGTGTCGGAGTCTTCTTTGATCTTCAGAAGGCTTTCGATATGACCTGGCGTCATGGTATAATGCTCCAGATACATGAATGGGGCATTCGTGGCAACCTGCCAGTCTTACTGAGCAACTATATGAATGACCGTACTTTCCAAGTACGAGTCAATAGCGAATATTCATCTGTAAGAAATTTGGAAAATGGCATACCACAAGGTTCGCCGTTGAGCGGTACCTTGTTTACCATCGCCATTAATAAATTGATATTAGCCATTCCAGTAGAAATCAGCAAAAGCGTCTATGTTGATGATTTGGCAATTGTGCATGCAAGCAACAAGACTGCTGTGGTGAGGTACAAATTGCAACGAGCGATCAACGCTCTAAATTAAGTTGCAAGGAATAACGGATTCCAATTCTCACCAGAAAAACGTGCTGTGTACACTTTTGTAGGAAGAGAATTCCTCATCAAAGTCCTGCGTTGACAATTGATGATAATCCAATACAATATAAAGACAACGTAAGATATTTAGGACTAGTATTGGATAAATCCCTTACATGGGGATTACATATACAGGACTTGAGTGATAGATGCAAAAGAGCCCTAAACATTATGAAATGTTTATCGAACTTAAATTGGGGCTCAGACAAAGAAGCATTATTGAGATTGTATAAAGCATTGGTTCAATCTAAACTAGACTACGGATGTATCGTATATCCATCCGCTAGAAAGTCGCACTTAAGAAAGTTAGACATAGTTCATAATAGCAGAATAAGATATGCAACAGGCGCTTTCCGCACAAGTCCGGCGGCTAGTCTGATGTCAGAAGCCGGAATAATGCCTGTACATTATAGAAGAGAGATCCTTTTGTTAAGATATGCAGCAAATGTATGGGCTTTCCCTGCTCATATAAATAATAAATTGTTTACGAATCATCCTATGGCTGCAGTATATAAACATCGTGCTACCTATTCCAGACCAGCCGGAATTAGGTACCACGAAAAAATTAAGAAGGAAATACGAAATTGCTATACCAGAAACACTAGCAATTTCCAAAAGAAAATTACCGCCATGGCTCTTGCCAGCGGTAAATACTAGGTTGGATCTCTCTCAAGGAGAAATAAAAAAGAAACCAGCAGTTATCATCCAACAGGAATTTTTGGCAACCGTCAGTAGTTACGAAGAACACATTAGAATTTATACCGACGGTTCTAAAACCGAACATGGTGTTGGATGCTCCATATATATAAATGGAGTAGCCCATTATTGGAAACTGCCAGATATGGCCAGTGTCTACACGGCAGAACTTACTGCCATTCAGCAAGCTCTGCGATACATAGAACATTATTGCGAAGAGAGAGTGCTAATATGTTCCGATTCTCTTAGTGCACTTATTGCAATTCGGAACAAGAACATTAAGGATTTCCTAATTGCAAACATCCTGTCCATTTTATACGTTCTAAATCAACGAGGACAGCGATGCGTATTTGTATGGACTCCGGGCATGCTGATATTACAGGTAATCAAAGCGCAGACGAAGCTGCCAGAAAGGCAACAGTCTGCGATAATTTGGATGCATTTCCTGTAAGAGTCACAGACGTTAGAAACCGTCTAAATAACATAATACGAAACAAATGGAGTACTGATTGGAGGATATTAAATACCAAATTAAACTCGGTAAAAACTTCTCCATATAAATGGAAAAGCGACGTGAAATTGACTCGCCGTGAACAAGTAGCTGTGACCAGACTTAGAATCGGTCACACCCGATTAACAAATTTATATTTGTTAACCGGCGAAGTGAGACCAATGTGCGGTGTTTGTAATAAAACACTGACAATCAAGCATCTAATAGAAGAGTGTACCATATATGAGGACCTCAGAAAGAGGTTCCGTCTAAAGAATGACATTACTGCTGATCTGGATAATGGAAATAAAGAAAAAATAGTTGCTTTTTTGCACGCCAGTGGACTTCTTAGAAGTCTGTAAAAGTTTGAAAATTTTAAATCTGTGAGAGAATCTCTAAGATGGAAATTTTATATGTATGGGAGTCTCGAAGCGTGGCACGTGTAGTAACGGGAGGTAGCCCTCTTGCCTAGGCCATTTTGGCTACCTGCATTCAAGAGCAGTGAGTCGGGGTGTGTCCGATGATGGCATGGGGGACCCTCAAGGGTGGATTGAGGGCGCGAGGCTATGGGTGTGTGCGGTGCATGCCTGTAGCCTGTTAATAAGAAGGATTCAACTGCCACGGCACCCTGGCGCGACTGATATACTGCTCAACGGCGGTTCTGGTCGCCCCGAGGGTGCTTAAACAAACTATAAACGAGACTCGTAGAAGAAAGAAAGAAGGATGTGGTATTGATAGATTGATTTTTTTTAATTTCATGGTCTTTTGAGAACCTTATCTCAAATTTTAATATCGGGGCCCTTTACACCCCGTAAGTGTTGTGTGTTGTACTTGTCTTTTGTGTCTTAATGTTTTGTGTAGTTTGTGCTTTTAAATAAAATGTAAGGGCCCTTTACACCCTTACATATGACGATCCAGATGGTGATAGTAATTTCTTTTAAAGAATGTGACGAGGGCTAATGACCTTAGCAGTCGATGCCCGTAAAAATTCAGATAAAAAAAAAAAATAATAATAATAGTTAGATACTTGTTTTTTATGTTTAAAAGTTTTTTTTTCATAAAATAGAATTTTCATGTTTTTTAATGGGCAATTCCTAACAAAAAATTAAAAAAAAAGAATAAATTTATTTTAAAGTTGTATAAAATCATTAGGGAACCGAACCCGTAAATGTGAAGTAAATTATATATATATATGGGTAAATAAAAAAAATCTACAAAAAAATCTACAAAAAATAAATAAGTTAATGCAGTTTCATATTATGGTTGTGAGTGAGTCATCACTCCACTTTAAACACCCAACAACATCTGATCGCCCACAAGAGTTCTGCTAACAAGGCAAAAGTTCACTAACAAGAAATTATGAGTGCTTGCTCACCTCTTTACACCCTATAAACACAGACACACACACACGGCACGCATACATATACAACAACTTCACTAATTAGATCAGCACAATATAAATACTGAATTACAAAATATGCAAGGCATGAAAAAAATACTTACTCACGTAACTTGATATGTGAAAAAATATACAAAAAATTTAAAATAAATATCGTTTAATTCTCACAAAATTGCATACTGCAGTTTTTATGCAGTAAATGCGTACTGCAGGTAACTGTAAAACTAATAATAAACTGATTGTGATAAAAAGCTTAATAATCATGATAATTGTAGTCTAAATTACACGCGCGATACAAAGTAAATATAAAACACTTAGTAACTGATAAAGTTAAAAATATTTTTTTTTTTAAATTGATTTTTAAATAATATAAAATACACTAGGAAACCTAACCCGAACACATGGCTCAGCATAACATAAATAAATACAAATATAAGATAACTTTTTTATAAGCTGTAAAAAAATAAATACAAAAAAAGTAATTTCTAGGAAAAGATTGTAGGTTATTGATCTATACCACAACGAAAAATAGTTATCAACTGCTTAGAAGGAAAATTATTAATAAGCCGGCAGCTTTAAAAACTTTGTTGACTCGCTTCGACATACTTTCGACTAATTTTATTGGTATTCTTGCCTATGGAACTCCATTACTCACTGATTTTCTTACAAAGAATTTAAATAGATATCGGTGGTCAGTTGTAAGGGATCAATTGCAACCAAAATTAAATAGCATCAATGGATCCGTATTCAGAAGTTACGTACAGAATTTCATAAAAATCGTTTAATTTATACTGAAGATATCAAGCAAATCGGCTATTGAAGAAAAAAAGGCAAAAAAATTTAGAAAATTGGCTGAATGAAATTGCCAAAATACATTATAAAGTCAGTATACGCCATAATGTTGTGGAATCATCTAATTAGTATAGGAATGCGAGTTTGAATTAAGAAATGAGAAAAAAGTATTTTTTCCGTCCTTTTTATAGAAATTTGAATAAGACCGAACACCAAAAGAAAACAGTTCCTTACCTTCCTAAAATTTACTACATTCTTAGTAAAAGTTTAAGATACGGAGCCTATTCGCCCGTATCTCTCTGCTCCTTGCCCCCACATTCATATACAGTAATATATAAGTTTTTCAACACTGTAAGTAGCGTGAAACCAATTCTTATATGTTAACCCACCGGGTTGGTCTAGTAGTGAACTCGCCATCGAAAATCAGCTGATTTCGAAGTCTAAAGTTCTAAAGGTTCAAATCCTAGTAAAGGCAGTTATTTTATACGGATTTGAATACTAGACTGTTTTTTGGTGGCTGGGTTTCAATTAACCACATATCTCTGGAATGGTTGACCTGAGACTGTACAACACTACACTTCATTTACATTCATACATATCATCTTCATTCATCCTCTGAAGTAATACCTTCCGGTGGTCCTGAAGGCTAAACAGAAAAAGAAAGATGCAATACTTTATATAGATAGCTCCAGACAAGATAATTCTGTTGGTTGTGCTTTCGTGGTTGCCAGTAGAACATACATGTTTGACCTTCCCAGCATCACCAGTGTTTTCATCGCGGAGTTTTATGCTATTAACAAGGCCTTAAATTTACTTAGCCCAACATTCCGAGACGTACTTTTCTGTTTACATTCCATGAGTGCCTAGCAGGCGATTAGTGACATGTACTTTAGACACCCTGTTCCTGTGAGATTACAGATCTTACAGATCCTAATTTGTGAGAGTCAGTGTGTTATCTCTGAAATGATTCAGTGTAACACAACCGTGATCTTCTGCTGGATCCCTAGTCATATTAGAATTTTAGACAATATGCGCGCTGATTGTGCGGCTAAAGAAGCCTATTTTCAACTCCCTTTCACTAATCTTGTTTCGACGATTTTGTCTGTCTTCTGAAGAGGATTGTTCATGATTAATGGCAAAGCGAATTGAATGCTATCATCAACTGTAAACTTCGTCCAGTTAAGAACACTATGTCACCGTGGAGCTTTTCATGTAGGAACAACCGTCGTCAGGAGGTTATTATTTGTGCCGTTTGGGAATAGGGCACACTAGGCTCACACATGGGTAACTGATGACTCAGACTGATGCACCCATTTATGTGCGACTGCCAACTAACGGTGCACCAAATCCTTGTGGACACAGTCCACAATGATTCCTTGTTCCTTGAGCAACAAATCCTTATGCAGCATTGCGTCAGAAGTTTAAACTAGTGTCTAACATACGAAATATCTTAGGCAACAATGTATCGCTGTTGTCCATTGTGTTTCGATATCTTAAGGCCGCGCCTTCAAATATTTGATTAAAACTATCATGGTTTTGCCTTTTGACGTTCGACAATCTTTTTTTTTTTGTTTCATGCTAGAATTTTAATATTGTTTTTAATTTGGTTTTATTTCGAACCTAGTATTTCGCATAGGCGTTTTACATCGTTTTAAGTTAAGGTTCAAAATAGAACTGAGATCGCGCTCCTTGCTTTTCATTGTAGTTTTGTGAAAATAGACAACTTTGTGCATATTATTTTATTCAAAATAAAATTATCTTCTATTTATGTTTACTGGGTAATCCATTGTTTAGATTTTTTTAAAAGCATTTTTTTTTGTTATTCTTTTTCTTAATTTGTCTTTTTATAAGTTATAAGAAAGATTACACACTGTAAATTTGAAATTTGTACTTTTATTAAAATAAAACTTCAAGAGCATTCTAAACACAATTAAAATTATGTTAACGTGATGAGTTAGATATCAGTTACTTTTAAATAGGCAGTTTCAATAAATGTGTTGATGACTAAAATATTGAGCAAAATTTTGAATGACTTCATATCTTAGATGACGAAACTATATATATGCACACGTGCACGCGCGCGCGCACGCACAGGGAGACAGAGAGAGGGATTAATAAAGTATCGCAACATTTAAATAAATTTTCAGCAGTTAAATATAGAAAAGTGAAATTTAGCAAACGGTTCAACATTGAAAGCTATTATTTTTTTTTTTTTATATATGAGGTTACCGTAGTGTTTTGTATGAACCGATATGGAATGTATTTTCCTCCGTAGGAACCCCTACGGAGGAAACCCCATAGATTTTAACTTGAAAGGGTAGCGATGTGACATAATTTTTAAAGCCATTGAAAAAAACATCGGGCAACAGCAGCCCTAAGCAAAATTACAAATTCGAAAGGTGGTCCACATTACATCATAAGTAATGGTCTCATATCGAAAAATAGATTGTTTTGAAGTAAGACTACTTGTTAAATTTTTTTTCCACTACTGCTGCTTAAGAGGTACTGCAGACCACTTTTGAAACTAGCTGTGAAAAATATTAAATGGCCGCCATTTTAGTTTGGATGCTCATAGCCCAAAGTTTTTTACGTTAAGATTAGTTTGGATAGGATTAGGTTTTTCGTGAAATTTAAAATGATTTCGTAATCCTATCCTTTTCACCTGAGATGCCGCCGTTGCTTGGATATGGGGTTGTAGTACCGAAAAATAGATCATTTCGAGGTAGGAACATTTATAAATTTTATTTTTTTATGTGTTTACTGTTGACAAGTTACTTAAGGGTTACACAATTTATTAGCACTGTATATATCCAGAAAATCAAGCGTATCGAGATTTTTAACCAAAAAAAAACAAACACAGGAGTTGCCTAGTACTATTAAAATTGAAAATTTTAATTTTATTAGATTAGTTTATTAAAATAAAAATTATTATTAATTAATGTACTTTAGCTTTCATTCCTTCTGTTTGAGTCCTCTTAGGATTGTTATGTCTCCTACATACTATAATTTATTTACCCTTTAATTTTATTTTCCGATACTTTAATTTCTTTGTTTTTAATTTGAGTGTTAGATATGCAAATTCATTGATAAAACTGCAAAAAATGTAAGTGTCTAAATGTAAGATTTCTCTCTAATTCTCTGAAACACTGTCTTCGGCTTATGCATCGGATATTACGACGTTTATATAGAATTAAAAAAAATATTTTTTTTTATATACTTTCTATAATTAAATCAAATAATAAATAATAATATATTATTACTTCATATAATAATACGTTTATGTATGATTAATACATGTACTTTATAAACAAACTTGTTATTCTTATCTTAAATTACGTTTTTGTGATTTTTTATTTTCCAATCAAGACTGATGGTTTAGTGAAAAAACAAAAAACTGATGAAATCAAAGTTAATCAACGTAGATATTTGCTCTTTCACCAGTACCTTAAATTTGATTGTTTAAAGGACATTTACATGTTTTTTTCTTCTTGTAACTAAGTTTTTAACATGAATACTACTTATGAACGATCACAAGGGTAAAGATATATGTACTAAATTTCAATGAAACCGCATTTTTATAGACTTGAGCCGCAAATTAGCACATAAAAATTAAACTTTAGCAAAACAATTTATATACAGTTTTAAAAGTAAAAGATACAACATCTGTGTAAAACCAGTTTCGTATTCCCCACTTCCCCGACCACTCCGAATAAAAGTTTCGCTTGGATTTTATCATATGGTTACCTTCAAACTAGCGTGAATGCTTTATTGCTATAAATTTAGCATCACACGATACAAAAATTCTGAAATACTGTAAACATCAATAATTAATGTCAATGAAACACGTTTTGTAAGATTTTTTTATAGCGTTTGTAAATGTTTTTTTAGGAATCTAAAATATCACATGTCGATGTGCACATTAAATACAATCAAAAATCAAGGATGCGGGTAAAGGAGAACAGATCTCAACAATACGAATCGAGGAAAGTACCACTTACACCAAATGAACGAGTTATCGTGTATAAATAGCGAATGAAACGGGTACAAGCGCTAGGCAGAATAAAGGCAAATAGGCAAAAAAATTATGACAAAATGTTAAATTTGTCTATAAAAATCGATGAGATGATAATTCACGAAGAATAAGAGTTTAATATTAAACGATCTCAAGAAAATATGTGAAGGAAATGTGTTCTTGAAAATGAATTTAACCAAGTATTGTTTATGGGTTTTCAAAGATATAAAATCAATGAAAAATTCTTCTGCTTTAATTTTAGCAAAAATCATTCCAAATTAAGACGTACTTTAAACTTTAAAGTACACTCAATCAGTTTTTTGAATGGAGTTAATTATTTTTCATATCATACGGGTATACCAATACTGAATAAATTACAAATAAATTCATACTGTTAAACAGTCTGTGAAATTTTTTTATTTTCTGTAAATTGAAATATTGAGGAAAAATAAGTTCATAACTGAAATAAGTTTTTTTTTTTTTTCATCAACATTCACGTATCAACATTCACGTATCCAATCATTGGTTCATTAGTCATGTAAATCGTATTTAAGTAAATACTTTCGAGCGTATCTCTAATACAGTCTACCTCAATTTTTTTTATCCGTTTCATTTTGTACACTTCTTAAACCTGTGCAATAATCACATAAGCTATCACTTCAGTCAATCAGTTAATCTATAAAAATATATCTATTATTATGTTTATGTTACGTTATTAAATTTTCATACATTTTCTATAAAAACGAAATACAATTGTCAAAGATTAAGATCTGGAACAATCGCTCTATTTTGTACATTTTTTAAAAATTGCCTCACTCCGTTACTTTGTATCTTAAATTACTATGTACATTTCCACAGCTACTATTAGCCTACATCTTCAATATCATCCCATTTTTTTTTTTTTTTAAATAGTGCATCAAAACGTAATTTACTTGTTTTATACCTCAATGTATCAATGATAATTTTAAGATTTCATCTTTTATTTTCCCAGGAAAGCTATATTTTTAGTATGTAATGCTAAAATTTTCATAAAGAATTTCTCACAAATTTTTTAAGAATTTAAAACCAACAATGCATTTTATAATTATTAAAACTATTATTAAGGTAAAATATATTAATGAAATACGTAAAACATTTACTTATTTTAATAAAACACAAACATTACAATTACTGTCTTTTAAATAATAAAGAATTCACAAGGTTTTCATCCCAGGCTTACTAGTGATAAAAGAGAATAAGTGATTTATTATGTAAAATATTCTAAACCAAAATTAGCAAACGTAGAGTAGCATACGACGTGTGATCAAAAAATACGGTGAATGAATTTTTATAGCGGCAACTGCTGACGCTACATCCATATGCTGTAGTTTGTCCAGTAGCGTGATCAACTGGGACAGGCAGGGACAAGTTGTAACACGTTCGAGCTTGCCAGTCAGCTGCCAGAGCCGCTAGAGTGAGGTTGTGTTTATAGTGTCTGTCGCACAACATGGATTTTGAACAACGCATTAACATTAAGTTTTGTTTTAAGTTGTAAAAGAGTGCCAAAGAAGCTCACGAAATATTGGAATCGGTGTACGGCGATAATGTGGTAACTTTGAAGACACAAGTGGTATGGCAGATTTAAAAACGAAAATGAGTCTGTTGAAGACGAGCAGCGTGCGGGACGTCCAGTAACCTCAAAAACAGTTGAAAATGTGCAAAAAGTGGAAACAATGGTTCGTTCAAACAGGCGAATGACTATTCGAGAGCTATCGAAAGACCTTAACATCTCGTACGGATCCGTTCAAAGCATTTTAACTGATGAATTGCAAATGAGACGAGTGAGTGCAAAATTTGTTCCCAGACTTTTGAGTGATGAACAAAAGGAAAATCGTGTGTCAATTTGCACGGAGTTGAAGGGTTGTCTTCATGCAGATCCGGACTTCATGGCCAAAATTGTAACTGGAGATGAAAGTTGGGTCTATTGCTATGACTCTGAGACCAAAATGCAGAGTTCCCAATGGAAAAACCAGTTCATCTCCTCGCCCTAAAAAGGCACGTCAGTCAAAATCCAACATCAAGATCATGCTCGTTGTTTTTTTCGATAGTGAGGGCATAGTGCGATCAGAGTTCGTTCCAAGGGGAACAACTGTAAACTCTGAATTTTATAAGGGTGTACTGCAACGTTTGCGAAACGACGTACAAAGAAAGCGTCCAGAAAAATGGACCAATGGCTTCCTTCTTCACCACGACAACGCGCCGTGTCACACCTCGCTTCTCATTCGCGAGTTTTTGGGTGAAAAAAGTGTTCCTGTCTGTCCGCATCCGCCATACTCACCGGATTTAGCACCATGCGACTTTTGGCTCTTCCCAAAAATTAAAACTGTGCTTAAAGGAAAACGTTTTGACATCATTGCTGACATTGAGAGGGCCACGACCGCGCAGCTGAAAGCCCTTCCGAAAGACGCCTTCCAGAAATGCCTCTAGTCATGGAGTCAACGTCATTGCTAGCCAAGGACAGTACTTTGAAGGATAAATCGAATTCTATGTAACCTTATTAATTTTTTTAATAAAAAATTATTCACCGTATTTTTTGATCACACCTCGTATATCCTTTTTCACCTTTTTAGGAATTTAAAAAATTCTTTTTAAATTTATTTAAAGTTAAACTGTGACATCCAGGAGAATAAAGGATTAAAAGCAAAAAATTATTACTATGGTATTTTCGAGAGAGATTTATTTCTGATGATCACACACACACACACACACACACACACACACACAACAATCGCATATAAAAGTTTTGATAATAAAATTTACACAATTGTTAGTCATTTAACAAAGTTATTGTATTTAAAACCTAAACAAAAAATCTTTTTTCAGCACCAATTTTTCTATTTTACGTTAGAATCATGAAAACTACGAGGAATACAATTCTCTTTTATTCGATTTTTCATATTATCAAACATAAGAAACCATCAAGTTTATCCATATATAATGCCTTAAAACTTCAATATTACCTCATTTCACCGGGGAAACTGAATCCAGGTAAAATTTTTCGCTAGCCGTAACTCGATGACAATGCGTTTTCGGAAATATGTTTGCATAGACTCTTTTCCTTATTTCAAGCTTTAGAATCGGTTGCCAAATCATTTTCCTTTCCTTCTGAATCACTCTGTATGTATATATATATATATATATATATATATATATATATAATGTTTATTTTACATTTAACATTTTAAATTATAATTTATAATCAAAATGGACGTTAAGGATTGGGAAAATCACTGATGATAATTAAAAATATATTTCAGCCGATATTTCATTTCTACACTGTGAAGTGATCGGTTAGTCCGATAACGCTACTAACATCACCTGATAGTAGGGAGAAATGGTGTGGAACACTAAAGCTAGTTAAGTTACATGGATTGTTCCTACCTACCGCTGTAACATAGGTACAACAATTTCGGTTGTACAACAGACCTACGTGCAATATGATATAGTTGAATGACTGGCCCGAGCGTTCCGATCAAGTTGGGTAATGTGTACAGGGCTTAATTAAGCAATCAGTCATACGAGTCACAGGTCGCTCCCGAAAACTATACAGCCATACTTAAGAATAATAATCATCTTATCCCAAACTAACTAAGGAGAGTGGAATGAAGTGGTTTCCCAATATCTTCTTCGCTAAGATGAAACGTCATTTGTTTGACCGGGGAAACTAAGATTAATGTACTCTGGGTTATTGTAAACATATGAAGCCTGGTGAAATGAAATTTACATTTAGGTGATAAGTAAGATTTATTTACTACAGTGACTGACTGGCTGTGCCACGAACAAAAGTATTCTCGAGGAAAACAATTCCTACTTGTGCTTAAGTGCTTAAATTTGTATCATAAAAAGAACTCGTATTAACAATGAAAATTAAAAAATTAATATCCTCCTTTGGGTAAAAGTTCATGAATCTATGATTACAATGCGTATCACGAAAGAATAAGCTTTGTTTCAAGAGTTATAATCCTCCAAACTATTTGATGTAAGGAAAAAAAATAGTTTTTTTTCCGTTATGTACTCGTTATTTTATAAACATATCTAATCTGTCTTTTTCTGTTTAGCCTCCGGAACCACCATAAGGTATTACTTAAGAGGATGAATGACGATGTATATATATGTATGTAATAATAATAATTTAAATTTATTTCTTAAGAAATCTGTAGAATTATGATAAATTATTCATGAAAATTATACTGGTCTTCTGTTTGTGGTAGTACAATTTCAACGTACAAAAAGGTATATAAAACTAAATTATTTTGTAAAAAAAATTCGTTTTTAAATATACTTAATAACCGAAATTTTATTCATTGAGCTATATTTTTTAATTACACTATTACAATAGTAGATATTTTAATAATTTTAATTAATAACCGAATGAAATAAAAATTGTGAAGGAAAAATAATTTCCATTAAAACTCCTGGTAAACACGTCAATATTTTAATGAAAATTACAGGACGGTAGGTAAATAACTTCCTGTAATTCTTACAGGTCTTTTTTGTCAAATAAATTTAATCTCAACAATTATGCAAAATAGAATGATGTTTATATGATATAAAAGCTTTACTTTTTTTTCTATCAATTGTTTCGTAAGAGAGAATTTTTCAAAAGGGAAGTTTTATCATTTGTGTCAAATACTTGTAAATTAAATTTTAGTCATGAGCACTGATGTGATATTCAGATTGGTTACAAAATTGGTTATTGGGCTGATTATAAGGATTAAAAACTTTAAAATGTAATTAAAACTACAGCGTTAAATGTATAGAAGAGATTACATCAATTGATAAAGCAAAACTCGTAAATAAAGAACAAAACTCTGCCTTTTCTTAATTACATATTATGGTATAGATTACATCTAAATTATTTAGTTATAACTTTTATCCCTAACGGAAATCGGAACTGGCCCGTCCTGTTTGAATATGACTGCTTGTTTACATTCATTTATCTTTATAATGGATATATATGCTTTAAAAGAACAACCCAATTAAAGGAGCGATATTTGTTCAATTAAACACTTTAATTTCTTTATACCGTACTAAATTTCTTGAAAAATAGTCAAATTTAACTGAAATTTTAAACATATCTTAAAGTATTTTACGGATTTAATTATACATAATTTTGGAGTAGTATAAATATATAAAAAGTTATTGAATTATACCGATTGAATTAAAATAACTTTATTAATATTTGTAACATAATTAACATTTTATCGAACTAACATTATTCATTCACAGATACCGCAAGTGTGGATAAAAATTCGTGTTCTTTAACAATTATTCGGTATTCGCAGCCGAAAAATAATATTTTCCGTCTGGAGTCGATAAATTAACACACATCAAAGTAGAAGAATATTTTGCATATTATATATATATATTAGTTTACAAATATTCGGTTAAACAAGCATGTATGGAATGATAACAACGGCGAACATTTGTTCACAAATATTCGCCGGTAAACCGTGTATTCATCAACGATTGTGTGGAACCGAGGTTGTAATATACATCTTTCAGTGTGAATGACCTGATAACAAATAACAGGAAAACAAATATAAAGTTATAAAATTACTTTTCTCTTAAAGTTCATTCCATAATAAAAACGTTTCACTTAATTTTTTCTCTTCATCAGTTATTAGTAGGGAAGTCAAATAAACCAAACTTCTGTTTTACGTTTATTAGTGTAGAATAAAAATATAAAACATAACTAAAGTTTTTCTGCGTAGTTTGCCTGAAATTCTAGGAATTTTTTCCAACGTGTGGGGGACCTTTTCATAAAATGTTTGAGGACGTCTCCCAAACAAATTCCACATTTACTCTCTATTTCGTTATCGCTTAGGAATTTATGTTTCCCCAGTACCTCTTTCAAAAAAGGTCTAAAGAAAAGAAATTTCAGGGATGTAATTCTGGACTGTACACGGGATGTTTAGAGTTTTCCAGTAAATTTCGCCCGGTTTATCCCGAATACTAACGGCAGTGTGAGGCCTGCCTCTGCCGTGAAGGAGTACCACATCTGTGATTGGCTGGTGGCCCTTTTTGATCCTATAGGCGGCTTTCTGTTTGTCCGAAAGCTGGCAGTAGTACAAAGCACTCACAATTCGACGTTCTTCGCGAAAATCAACGAGCAATTCGCCTTTTCAATCCCAAAAGACGAATGCGAGGACTTTTCTAGCTGACGTAGGCGTTTTTCGTACGCGTTTTCGTCTTTACAGGGCAAGGCTCCTATGCCACTCCATAATTGCTGATTTCAATTTAGGAGTTTAGTAATGGACCCTATCCATCATGTAGTAGTTATAAAAGATAATTTCCCTCTCGTCGAAACGATTAAGGAGCCTTCGTATTTTATATCAGGCCTGTTTCCGATGTTGAATCACTGGTTTTGGAACTACCTCACGCAGACTTTGTAAACCTTACTTTGAGATAATGGAGCGGGCAGTTCCGTGACTATTACCCCCTTCAACAAGGAATTTCATTAACCGTAAGGTTGATGAAATCTTGATGTGTTCAGTGAGGTCACGGATCGATCGAATGTTGTTATCAGTCACACTTGTCCCTGAACGCCTATTGGACTCACTTTCTACAGCTTTACGCCCTCCTTTAAATTTTCTGACCCCGTCGTAGATTTGGGTACGTAATAATGTCATATCACCAAACTGCACAAGCGATAATACGTTGTGCAACCGAAGATGAAATCTCTTGCTCATAAATGTAGCTACTGACCAGAGAGACGCGAATACGTAGGCGGCTGGAGTGTGAATAACCTACCCACATCTCCAACGCCAATACCCCTCTGCGCCAACCCATTCATGTTCGTATACGTAAGCCGTGAAAATAAAGATCCGGTTTGTATTTATCACAATCCTAGTAAGAGTTTAATTTATCACAATCCTAGTAAGAGTTTAATTTATCAAAAATTCAGAACAAATTTCTTATCATTTTCTTATCAAACAAAACAAATTTTCACTCCAAAAATTTCCACTTCCCAAAATAAAATATCTCGGTGTTTGAAACCCTGAAAAACGTACCTATAAATTTTATTAACTTCATTCAAGAAATTCAAAACTAATAATTGAACAAAATTATTCTCAAAAATCTTATTTCTATTCTCAAAAGTATCAATAAAATAATTTTTCTATAGGTCCGAGAAATTACATCCAAACAGAAAATGTAGCAATTTTTTTCTTAAAAGAATTCTAGATTATACAAATATTATTAGTATATAATACATTAAGGGAGTTCCCTTACAATCGATGCACTTTAAATTATTCACTTCTACGAAACTTAATAATTAGTTTGATTTTATTGACATGAACTATGAAGCCTAAATATTGTTTAGACGATATCCCTGTAGATCTTGACCGTAATCCTGCATGAAATATTATACCCAGCATTCATACACTGTTCAAATGCTCTCATTTTTACTCTTACTGGTAAATTTTATGTCAGACATGTGCGACGTAAATAGATTTAATGATTCTATATTAACCATCTTCTTTTTCAAAAAATAAATCCGTGTATTGTTATATTATTAATGCACCAGTTCATAAAATATTAATGTCCTATATTATTATAGATCTATAAATTATTTTTTACAACCTCTCGACAGGTTTTGGAGAAAAAAACTAAATTTATAGTTATTTGTAAAATCTGATTTTTTTTTAGGACACGAATAAGCGAAATAATATATCGATCTTAATCTATTTCTGAGATGTAATTTCTGAGATGTAAACTATTTGCACAGTTTTAATAGAAAACATAGAATTAAAGATACTATACATCCACTAATAAATATATAAGATTTTATCTAATTCAGGAGTTATCTATCGAAGAAATCCAAAGTGATTTTACTTATCTTAACTTTATACATATATTTATTTTAATACTTAAAACATAAATCCATAACAAAATAACTTCGCATGAATAGTTTAATTATAATTAATAACGGACTGAAGATTTAAATAGAAATTTTTCATCATTCTAAATGATCTATATACAGAATAAACAAACAGATATAATTGGTTCCAGCTGCAACATGAGTAGCACACGTGCTTGTAGTAATTTCGCAATAATAGCTTCCTGTTTAATTTGGTTGTCGCATCTTTTGAAAATGAAGGGAGTAAAACAACATTGACACAATTAAATATTTGAATATAATTACGAAAAAAATTTTGTGAAATGAAAGTATCATAAATTGTATATTTCAGAGTGATTCAGAGAAATGGAAAATTTTGAAAATTCTTATGAAAAAATTGTATTAAATAAATTTATATATAGCATTTAAACTGAACAAAATAATGCTATTTATGAATACATTTACAAAATTTACTTACTGATGATCGAATTTTGCAGGTGAGCTCGGTCTCTGCGAAGACGTTTCTGCAGTCTCGTACTGAAACACTGCACGGTTTGTCGCAACATTTCAACAATGATTTCAGCAATTGTTCGAATTATGGCTTTCAGTTCTTCTGTCTTAGCAGGTCCACTACTATATACTTTGCTTTTGACCCCACAAGAAGACATCACACATGTCTTCTTGACAGATCAGGAGACTTGGGGGGTCAGGGAATGTCATCATTTCTCGAAATTATACTGTTGCAAATAATTGGCGTTTAGCATCCATTGATATTCGTGCTGTTGATTCATCTTGTTAAAACCAAGAGTTGTGAGTAACTTGCGAAAATATCGTAGACATGTTTGCGTAAACGTTTTTGCGCAACAAAGTTTTTAATACGGGGACGTATTAATGTGGTGTGACGGTAGCCGTAAGGCCATCCTCGTTTAAAAATAAAAATAAAGACCTGTTATACCATACGATGACACAGCACACTACACGGTAACTTTGTTGCTGTGCAGCGGGCGTTGGTGTAACTGTTTAGGATTCTCTTATGCCCAGAAACGAAAACTTTGGTTATTAAAAAATCCGTTAAGTTAGAAATAGGCTTCATTTAATATCCAGAGTTTGGTAACTAAGTGCCCTCGTTTATCTATACAACCTTCGTTCACAGAGTTGATGGCGTATTATGTGATCGTTTGGTTTCAGTTCCTCGATGATCTGCAACTTACACGTATTGTGAAATAAGCCCTGAAACAGTATTCTTCGAACAATTAAACTATTCTGCTGTAAAGAAATTACATGACGACGAATTGAACGGTGCGGCAGCTCGAAATGTCTTGGTATTATCAGGCGTAAGACCGGTTTGCACACCGCCTGGAGATCTCATTGCTGAACCTGTTTAAACCACGCGCAGCCACCTTACTATCATTTTTATAAAAACTGTAACTGCAAAACTATGTTGTGCACTAATCCAAATATCCATGATAACGGGGATCTATGAGTATCCACGATAAAGGACAAGATAGTGTGAGTTAGCTTCTGCAAATTTTTCAGTGCTGATGCTCACCCAGGTCTACTAACACAAATTTCAAAATTTCCCTTTCCCTGAATTACTATATATATAAATGATAAAAAATAAAAATTATAGTCACTAAAAAATCATAAAGATTTTTGAAATTTCCTTAAAAATAAAACTAAAATTTAACTAATCATGATTAAATATTCGCAGTAAAACCAGTAAGTATGTAGTCTATTAAATAATTTCCAGAAAAATTAAAAATCAATAAATAAGTTCAGAATTATTCTTTAAAAATTCTGAACTTATTTATTAAATAAAAATAAAAAATGTTTAAAGTTGATGACTTGTTTTAACTTTTTTACAGTGTTTTTTCTTATTATTTTTATTTAAACTGTGGATATGCGTACAAAAAAAGTAAACACTGTCCGAATTGAAGTAAGCGGTTCTCAAGGAATGGAAAGGGAAAAGAAAGGAATAATGTTAACTGCATCTATCATAAATTATAATTTTACGTAAATGAATGAGAGAATAAAACTTTTGAGGGATCATCCTTTGATATAGGCGGTAATATAAATATTGTTTATTTTGAAGGTTATTTAATCTTATAACCGGTTTATTAATATTTATTAATTGCTTAAGTTAATAAACAGGCTTGGCATTTTTCTTCCGCTACAAAATTTCATTTCCAGCTTCCACAAACAAGTTCCAAAGCTTCTGTGTAATTTCATTTACAAAAAAAAAAATGTATTGAATTTCTGCATTTAAGGAACGATAAATTACAGTCTTTCTAACATCCACACACTTCGTTCATTATCAGTGTTTGAACAGTAATGACGATTTGTACTTGAACATAACAAAATTTAAGATTTGCTAACAACTGGCTTTTAAATAGAAAATTTTCAACATCGGATTCATTTTGTTTTTTAATATTCATTTAATAACGCCATATTATATACATAAGTTGATGTTACACATGTGGATCATCACATGTTGGTACTTGTTTTCGTGGACTGGGATAATCATCTAAGGCAGATATCTATAGAGAAGTAAAAAAAATATAATACACATTTTTTTCAAAACCTGAAAGTTAGAAAAAAAAAACATTGTATTGTTTTAAAATAAACAACCCACAATGTTATCCTGTTGTTTTTAAGATCGAAAAAACGTTGTTTTTGAAAGATCAAAACGTTTCTTAGTACTGTCTACCTTTTTTGTCATTGATCGAACAATTTAAACTTAAATTTTGATTAGCTTTTTTTTTATAATGTAAATCCAGGTTAAAAATTAAAATTTCCATTATTTTTTGACTACTTCCCTTTAAGAAATCAAAAGATTTTGTGATAATTTAAAAGTAATTCATTACAACTTGAAAACATCATTTTATGAAGTTATGGAAACCAATTCAACGCTTTTAAATTATTTTTTAACAGATAAATATTTAAATATTTTTTTTAGATGTAACTAGATATCTAATTAAAATGTGTATCTATATTAAAATATTTAATATGATATTTATTTATATTAATAAATGTACAGTATGAGATATATAATAATGTAATATTTAATGCAGAAAGAAATAAATATATTTTCTAAAACATGTATAAGACATTCTGAAGGTCGAATCTACTTTTCAATGTAATTTTTATTTATTCATACATCATAATATGCACTACAGTATTTTTTGTGTACAATTCATTTTATAACCAAAATGAAGTAATTCATTTTTTTATAAAAAAAATGAATTTAGGTAATTCATTTTTCACAAGTAATTCATTTTTTTATAAAAAAAATGAATTACTTGGAACTATACTTAAGGAAAAATAAGATTCATAACATCGTATTGTTAAATTACATATTATTCACGTAAGCAACATACATACAATTAAAATTATCTGATAACCACTTCAACTCTAGGTCAGGCTGCTTTATCAGTCACTGGAAATATTATTTTCATCATTGGCTAGTTGATTCTCATCAAAAATGAGAATTTTTTATGATATTTCATATAGGTTATGTAGGAATTATGGGGATGATAACTTGCCATAGCATTTTTGTTTGTTTACAGGTGGAGAATGCGCCGAAAATATGGCAAGGAATTTGAATATGCCCATGCTCTATGTGGATAGACATTTCATATTAGAAAAACATTAAAATTTGATGTGGTTTTATAAATCAAATATATAAACTATATATCCGCAGGCACACGTTTTAACTGATAATTGTTTCTTTATTACAAACTTTTTTTTCAGATCACACGAAATATCTAATTAGAATAAAGTGCTACACTTAATATAATTGTCAGGACGTAATAATTTACTCTTTTGCTCCTAATTTTGAAGACACCGATAGAAAATCCCATTTTTGCCTTTATTGGATCCGATCCTGAAATGTGTGTCTTCTGCCAATAAATCCTAAATTTATCTTATAAGAGGCATACATGACTTAATATAATGTAAGGAAAAAAGGCGTTTCAAGAAAAGGCCAGTAGGCTTAATATTGTAGGGATGGTCAGGCTGAGCTAAAAATATCTCCTACAGTGACTTCCGCGATAGATGGCCACTAAGTAGGAAGCAGGGCTTCTGTTAGGTCTATTCACAGAGCTACTATCCCTAAATGACAAAAATTGTAGTTTGCAATAACTTAAAGAAGTCCCTTCAGCTTTGAGGAACACGGATTTAGCGAGATCCGTAGTCTAACCAAAACCATGGAGAGGTAAGGATAAAGGATAGAAAGAAAAGCAAACAGTAAAAAAGGGTAGAGAAAGGAACGATATACTACTAAGGACCCAAAAGAAAAGGCCCACTGAATGAACTGATTGAAAGCCAAAGAAGAATTGAATTGAATGAAGATTGACAGCCAGTGATGTACTACTAAGGACCCAAAAGAAAATACCCATTGAATGAATTGATTGAAAGACACTAAAGAATTGAATTATGTTTTATGTATATCCCTCCGATTTTTTCTCAGTAAATTTGGATATATCCAGAATGGATAAACGACTTTTCATTCGCACAATTTAAAAAGTGTTGAAATACGTACACGTGCTTCGTCTTCTCCATATTAAACACCTACCTCTTCTATCCTTTGAACTGAACGGCGTATGGAAGCATACAATTAAATTATACTAACCCATTTAGAAACTCCCTTATTAAATAATTTATTGGTCTTTTATCGTACTACACATATAAACATCCAAATGACTGAGTGAAGTTTCTTCACAAAATACAATTATAAAGAACTTGTTTCAACCTTTCATATGAAGCTGGGTACTTCATCTAGCAAAAGATGATTAGATAGAATAATTTTGTTTTCATTTCATTATTCTATTAATTAATTTATTGGGAATTTCTTGTGTTAGTTACATTTTTTTTTTTTTTAAATGATTTTCATGATTGGATCTTTATTCTATTCCTCCATTTATTTTTCTTTGTTTATCATATTGAATTAACGCTAAACAAATTTTTTTAAACATTCTAATCACATTGGTATTTATTAGATTGTAATATATAAATTGAAATTATACTGCTCCTCTAAACTTTTGTAAATTCCTTTACAAAGATTGTTGGGGGGGGGGGGAGTTTAACCTCTAAAAGTGAGGATGTAAAATTATTTAAAAACATACTTTTTCGTAAAGCTTAGCACGCCACATCAATATTTAAAATGTAATAATAATTCACATATATCAAACACTAAAATAAAAAAGACCTCATATAAACCACCGTAGGGTAGTGCATTGGTCACACAATAATCAAGCAAGAAATAATAGGATTCATAACCTACGTAAGTCACGGCTAAGCGGCGGGCTGTTGTATGTATGGTGTACTCTCCTAGGCAACGGCAAAACACAGCCGACTAAGAATCGATCAAACCATTCGGTTGAATAAATTACAAACGCCGGACGATCTACCGGTCTGTGCAATAGTCAAATACCTAACTAAAGCGCCGATTGCAGTAACGGCAGTTAGATAGTTCACTAATAACTTCATGTCACACTACCTACATCAACCGGCGCAAAACGACATAAACCATATAAATCGACCGTACCCAGTGGACCGCTTAACTGCAATGCCGTCTGCTGTAATAATCCCTACCTTAACCCATGTAATTTTTATTGCAAATCTCTTAACTGACTAATTAAGAATTAAGAAATCGTCAGTTAAAAACGCACTCCATGTGTCTCCAAAGAATAATTATTAATAATGATATGAACCAGCATTTAAAGTATTTGCATTTTAAGCATCTGCAAAAAAACGGAGTATAATTAAAGAAAAAAACTAGGATAGCTAATTAGCATAAATAATTACTACTAACACTAATTAACTGGCGTAGCTAATCAGTTAGTTTGGACCAAAAACAATAAAAAAAAACTGGTAATGATATTGCTGAAATTTCTTGGTATCAAAAAATAGTTAAAATCTCAATTTTTCCAGAAAAAAATTAATTACTTTCCATCTTTAACATACTTTTTCCCCCTTACAAATAAAGATTAAAATACGTAAAATCTACTTAAAAATTCGGAATTAAAGACTAAGAAAGATTAATTTCAATTCAGAGATTTTTCAATATTATTTTTTTTTTTAATTTCGAGTTTTAGCGGTCGGTGGCAAATTAAAAATAAATTTACTTTAACTTTAGGCGCATATTTTAAAGAATTTTAATTACACGACTGTCCAAAAAGATTTATAATCTATTTAGGGTGTATCTTTGTATGTATGTTTGTTCCACGGTAGCAGTTCAACGACTGAACCGATTTAGATTTATGACCCAGCATTGGAATCCTTACGTTAACAGGAGTGTCATAGGCTATATAGAAAAATAAATAAATATATATATATATATATATAACTTTAGATAAATTAAAAAAAAATTTTAAACAAAATTATACTATATACAATACTTCACACAAAATTATCACCCACATGCTGTTTAATTATCAATTTTAATAATTATCCTATATAAAAGCAACGTTTGTCAGCATCATTTTTTTTTGGCATTTGTATTTTTTAATTTGTAATATTTATCTCTTGTTTAGGATTAATCGTAACTGAAATATAAACTTTTTTTGTTTTTAGTGTAACTTTTTAAAGCGTTAGTTTCATTTCTTTTTTAATTTGTTACATTTACAATTTTTTAATGTTATTTTTATTTAAAATCTGGATGACATCAAAACGCCTTGAAAGTCAAGCAAAAGTTGTATCTTGATAAAAGTTGCATAATTTTCCCGGGCTTTGTCCTTGACAGATTTTTACTTCAAATACCTCATAGGGTTTTTAAACATTAATAACATAATTATGAAACATTTAAAATAAAATTGTGAAAAAGGTTTGGGTTCTATTTGACTCTCCTTGATAAAATGACGTTTTTAACTTAAGAATTATGCAAAATTAAACGTATGATTAAGAAAAAAATTTTTTTTTTAATAATTTTTTTAAAGTTCAGTTGACCTCTTTGATCAAATGATGTGTTTATCATAAGATTTTTCTTGAATTTAGAATTAATTTGATAAAAAAAAATCAGAATTTTTATTAAAAAAATTTGGTTTCACTTTAGAAACTACGGTACCTCGCATAAAATTTTTAATAAAGTTACAATTTAAAAAAACAGATGAAGTATTAAAAATTTTAAGAAATTCAAAATTTTAATTTTATGCTGGGCCCCATGAGATCTCGTTTCTATTCAGTTCAAATGTAGCTTACATTAATATTAAAATATGATATTTTAGTAAGAATTTTATTAAATTTCCTTGATTTTTGGGGTTTAAAGTTTATTTATTGGAGTAATTATTTACTTAAATAAGTTGGCCCAATTTGGTCCAGTGTTATTCAAGAAAACTAAATAAAATATATGTATACAAAATATATACTCATGTAATATATATATGAGTACCATGATCCCCTCTGTCCGATGAGGTCGAAAAGAAAGTCCAGGTTAGGATAAACACAGCCAAATATTTGTGCTAAATTAAAATTTGTTTGATGTGTTTAGAAATAATGTTAAATATTCTCTTTAGCCCTAAATCCGACTAACTTAAAACTTTGGAATTTCAAAAAGTATAAATGCTTTTATCGAACCAAAGCTTGATTTTCTATGACCACTATACAAAAAGTCGGAAATCCAAAATGGCAAAACTATCCCTTCCACTTCTTTAATTTTTCCCAAAATTTAATGCCTTCAACGTTCCATATATAGAATCTTTTTGAGCAATTTTCGAAGACTAATGTTGACCCATTCTGTAGATATTAATGAAAACATAGCCCAACACACAGGTAAGGGCTTTAAAGAAAAATTAAGACTTTTAGATTTTAAATGCAATGGGTAACCTGCGAGATAGCTTTGAAAAGCTAAAAAAAATTGAAAACAAATTTTAAACAACTTTATTTTAAATTAAAAAAAATATTTTTTGTTACCGCAGACCATTGGAGTGGGAAAAAACGAGTTTTACTGTGGTTTGAAGGTCTGTTGACGTAGGCAATATAGATGCTAAAAACTCTCAACCCTTTTTCTAAACCAAACTATATCTAAAAAAAAAATAAAACAAATATTTTCATGTTTTTTGAGCGAGGGTGAATATTAATAAACTTCTGTTTGGTAATTTGTGACCAGTAAAATGAACTTCAAAATTTGTAAGAAAATTATTTGTTTAAGTGCCCCAGTAAAGATTTGAAATTTTATTTCGGCCAAAACATCCTCACCCCTTTTTCCAATTTTTGGAGAAATGTAATACATTCTTTACCTAAGGTAGTATCAGACAACCAAATATTAAGAAAATCGGTCAACGGGGTCCAGAGTTATAAGCCAAACATACAGGCCAACATATATATGTATAATACGTACATATACACGTACGAACAAACGTCCGTCTGACAAAAATAGATTTTTTGTTCTTACGAATATTGGAAGAAAACTTTTTTCGCAATTACAGTATTTAAAATTTATTTAGATCTATTTTTTAATGTCTCTTTAAGGTACTAAACTTAAAAAGACAATTTTTAAAATTGTTTTAATCGATCTATGTATGTTCTACTTTCCCGTTGTAGGGAAAAGATAAACCTGCTACATAGCGAGGTATACCTGCTATAGCAGTATACCTCGCTGTAGACGGGAAAGTAAAACACAACTTAAATATTGGAAAATTCAGGAAGGATTATGTACATATGTATATACGTTAGCTGTATTTTTGCTTGATGAGATTTAGTGCGATGATTTCTATATGTGAGGCATTGATAGGGTTTAATTTTGGTTCATCACCGGTCAAGGAGATACGGACCTCACGGTTGAAGTATCTCAAATTTATTCAAAGGCTGTAAATCTTTTTCATATAATATTTAACTTATGTCAGAAAGTATCAACAACGTATGTATCTGATCGTAAGCATCTTACGATCAGAAAGTATTTTAGCAAGATCCTTTCTGATCGTGTCTGATCTTATTCAAATCGTCATAAAGGAGTGGGAGTAAAAAATCCTTCTTTGGGTTTTCTGGACTCACAATATCATTCTTGAACTAATTAAATGACTCTTTACATTAGTACGTCATTTTGGTTATGTGTTTGGGGAATTTAATTGAGGGGTGAAGAGTAATAAGCTTAATTTTTTTTTGGTTCTTTGCGTCAGTTACTGTTTTGCCTGATACCTTCAAGCTGAGTTAAACAATTTTAATGAATTTCAGTACTTCAGTATGTGACTTCTGAATAACGAATCATTGATGCCATTTAATTTTGGTTACAATTGGGGAGATAATCACCACGAGTCCCATATCTTAAAATTTTACTCAGAGTAAAATTAAATCCCACTTAATCTTTTCCTAAATGTACAACTTCTGAGAATGAATGTTTAAACTAATTATGTATCATTTTTGGGAAAAGTAATTTTAAGAAATTGATTGGAATGAAGATCAATAGTTCGAAATTTCTTTGCTGTTGTCAAGTCCAAATTCCTTAAATATTAAGCACCTCTTTAAAAGCACCTCCACTTCATCAAAAACTTTCAAAAATATAATAAAGTCATTTACTCTATTATATAAATTACCACACCAAATGCTATGATTATCTAGATATAAATTAAAAATCACCAACATATATAGGGGGTGGAGTATTATTTTATAATGTTAATATTGAAGCGATTGAATATATTTTCATATCCAATGGAGGAAAAAATTCTCCACCAGGGAGGCAAATACTCCCTCCCTCAGGATTTTTGTATTACAATTTCCCTCCATGAGGAGGGAAATAAAGGTATTTCCTCCATGGGAAGGGGGAAAGCAATACATTTACTCTATTAAAATACAATAATCGAGAAATATAAGACTCTTAAAAATTATATTAGAATTTTATGGTCTAAATTACTTTAAATACAGTAATCTGGTTATTAAAATACAAATCCATCAGTTTACATTTTGTCAGTAGTTATACATTAATAGAGAGCTAGAAAGCGTTAAAATAAACAAAATTGGGGAAGCTAATAATTCCAATCTAGCAAGTTAAAATATAAAAATACTGAGGACTTACCGACCTATTACAAAACTATAATAGTAGTTTTCGAAGAAATTACGGTATTACTTTCGATAGCACGGTCTGATTGGGGGTTGAAATTGAATTTGAATTTTCTTTTCGTTTTAAGGTATGAATACGAAAATACAATTCACTTAAAATGTAATTTCCTTATTTCTTAAATACATATATACGAGGTGTGGTCAAGAATAAGGGCTGTTCGGTACAAAATGAGAAGAATTGGAAAAATGAAAAATCTATTAATGGTTTCAAATAACAACATATTTACTTTATTTTTTTACATTATTATTATTTTTTTACAAACCCGTTTGATATCGTGAAACAAGCTTCTTCAAACCCACTACATAAAATTCCACCACCTGAGATTGTAGCCGCTTTTGCACCGAGATTTTCAAATCTTCACTTTCCTCGAATCGTTGAGACGCAAGCCACTTTTTATAGGAAGAGATGGTAGTCTCTGGGTGCGAGATCAGGACTGTAAGGGGATGATACAAAAACTCCCATCTAAATTTTTGAATTGTCTTTGTTGCGCATGCATCCTTGTGTGGACGTGCATTATCGTGAAGAAGAACAATTCCTGATTTCCCGCCCGTAGGTTTTAAATGACACGACGCAATTTAGAAAAGTGTTTCACAATAGACTTGTGATGTAATGGATGTTCCAAGTTTCATGAAATTAATCTAAAGCATACCTTTTTTAATCTAAGAATACAGTTACCACGATTTTCCTTTGACACTGAGCTTGTTCGAATTTTTTTCGGTTTAGGTAAACCGAAATGACGCCAATGTATGGATTGTTGTTTCATCTATGCATTGACATACAAAATCCGCGTTTCGTCACCAGTTACGATGTGGGGAAAAGAATTTTTCTCCTTCATGATTAAAGCGATCGAGAAAAGCACGTGCAGATGTCATTTTGTAGTATTTGTGAACACTTGTCAACATTTTCGGCACTCATTGTGCATAAAGTTTACGATAACTTAGAATGTCAGTCACGATTCTCAGAAATGCTGACTGAAACTTCTGGAAATATTAAAGAAAGATTATTAATCGTAAAGTGCGACGATTTTCTCTCTCTTTAGCAATCACACGTTCAACTAGTGATCAGTCCGGTCACTAGGTCTGCAATCTCTCTCTTCATCGGGAACATTTGAACGGCCTTCCTTATAATCACGACACTATTGCCTCACTTTTTCTTCACTTCACCCACTGCTGTAGGCTCATACGTTTTACACAATTGACAGTCCATTTCAGCAGCATTACGTCCTATTGCGTTTAGAAATCTAATCATTGATCGAATTTCACAACTGGAGGGATTTCTTATTACCGCACTCATTTTAATACACTGTCTCGCAAAAGCAAACAATGAACTGACGACAATGTGGTGGTTACATGCTCAACAGACCAGTTAAAGCAGCAACTGCAAATATGCGAACCAGTTAATTGTTTCCAGTCACTGTTTATAACTAATTGGCCTTCCTTTCCAAACGCGTACATATATTTTTTATTTTTTAAAGATTTTTGGTTCGAAAATCTCCAAAACTACAAGATCAATTTTACTGAAATTTATGTATGCTGTAGTAATGTATCCGAAGCTATGCATGTGAAAAACTGATGAAGATTGGTTGAGTCGTTTCTTGAGTTCCGCCACCTTTTTTCAAAAAATTGAAAATTTTGTGCTCGAAAATCTCCAAAACTACTAAACAAATTTCACTGAAATCTAGATATGCTGTAGCAGTGTTTCTGAAGTTGAGCAAGTTAAAATTTTATTAAAATTCGTTCAGTCTTTCTTCACTTACGCTTAATTTAAGGTAGAAAACAGACTACAACCCTCAATTTGAGATTATGTTGATTTTGTGTTTGTGTATTTTTCATACACACTTATGCAGTGAGCCACAGTAATGAATGAGCTTAAATTTGATGCTTGTGTGTAGGGTCTACCCGTTAGTTTTAATTATTTAATCAAATTTCGGTTATAATAATTTAATTTTCTTATAAAGAGAAACCATATTTTAATATTAAATAAACAAACAATATACCTCTTTAAATTTTCTAATTTAATTTATGTTTTGCATATCTCTTGCAAAAATATTATACAAAATAAAACAACGAAAAGTAGGTCTACTTACGCAGAACTGCGCAAGAATTTGTTTTTACTATATATCATTTTATAATAAAACTTCTATAAAACTTTTGGTTAAAAATTTATGTATTGAACTACCGTAATAAAATTTGAAAGGCTAAAATTAAAAAAAAAACCTGGAATAAACTTTTATCATCTTATGACCCTATAAATAAATGAGTAACAATGAAAGGAAGTCGCAACTTCCGTTCATTAGAACTTAGTTTTAAAAACAGTTAATAAATTAACTAAAGAAAGAAGACAGCGATTAAAAAAGATCTACAACTTTCATTTAATTTTTTTTAAATGTGGAACTATGGAAGTCTTAAATATTTAATTTTAGTAATTAAAATTAAATAAAAATCATTTTTTCTTAAATTTAATAAAAATTACATTACTTATTTTTCATTGATTTATCAAATTTAATTAATCAGCTTTCTAATAAAAATATACTTTTTGTAATAATTAATCACAATATCAATATAAATTAAAGATTTATTAATCACAATACTTAATAAAAATTAAAGATAACTAGTAGTTTAAAAATAAAAAAAGATTCATCAAATAATACTCTTTATAGTAAAAAAGCAAAAATGATAAAAAAGCAATAAAGTCATTTGTATAAAACAAAAATAGTTCACTACCATCTAGTGGAAATAAAATACTTTTCTAATTCTCATAGAAAATGATCAATTAATCAATCACACTAATCGTTTGCTTATAAATGAGAATAAATAAATAGTGATAATCTATTTCATCATTGTCTTTATTATCATTGGTTTTAAAAATAAATTATTTCCATATTCCATACATTGTACTTTTCACTAAGAGGGAAATTAATTAAATGCAATTCTGAAGTATATCTATTTTGTGGAGACCACGGGCCGGGTTACGTTTGAATTCTTCCCAAATGTTACTGAGCGAATGAATTTGAAATGGCAGGACTGGGATCATTTTACATCCCAATTCCTGTCAGGTCACGGGAATTTTAATAAGAAATTGTTCGACCTTGGGCTTAAGCAGAGTCCGCTCTGCGGCGAGTGTGGAGTCGATGAGACAAGCTTTCATGTGCTGTACGACTGCGGTAAATATGATATTGTTCGTGCATCAGCGCGCGAGAAATATAGAAACATCGGGGTAAATTTTGGACAGGCCCGTGATATGGTGGACAGTAAGACAGCGTGTCGGATTTTCACTGAGTTCGTCCGCGAATTGGAAATTCTCCGCAGTTGAAGGGGGTTAACCATGACCTGTCTTCCTTAGTATTAAGTTAGGTTAAGGTACTAATTTTTAAGAATTTATAGTTTTAGCACTACCGCTGAGGCGAGCAGGACACAGGACGATTCATAGTGGACGACAGGTCGGGTTGCCACGCTTTAGAAGTCTTCTAGGCCTGATGGCTGAGGTGGTATTACATACTCGTGCGGACTACACCATCATACACACGAGCACATACAACAACACTTATCGGACTAGTCCGCTAGTCCGATAGAACTCCAGTCCGCCTGGATAACACTACACTCTTTCCCAAGCCGGAACAACACACGAAAAAAAAAAATAATGCATGTACACCTAAAATACACTTAACCGGCTTGGTCACATTACACACTTTCTATGTATACCTTTTATGTTTCTTCCTATCTATCTGGGACTTCGAAGCTATACGTACTCGCTCTTGAGCGAGCTCGGCTAGTTAGGAGCCCCTGGGGAAGTTTTTCCAAGTTTCTGGTTATGCTGAGAGGTACCTCCACGTGGTCTCCGCTGGGCAACGGCGTCTCTCTTCTTAGAGTAAGGCTAGGGTCTGTCTTTGTTTTGTTGAGTAGGCTAGCTACCTTTCCTAGCTAGCCGAGTAAATGTAACTTCACATAGTTTTTTGAGGCGAGTATATCTTGCATTTTGCTTTGAGAAGACGGCTAAACTTTGATGAAGCATGACCGGCGAATTGGTAGTGGCGTTCGCTGGATGGGGTGCCAAACTCTTGGCCCAACGCGGGAGATGAGTTTCGTACTCAGGTGCCCGGGGGTCAGGAGTGCGCACCGGATCGGAAGACGTGATCCCTCAGATCAAACCGTGGCTGGGCAGAAGGTATGGCGAGTTAACCTATTAGATGACGCAGTTCCTGTCCGGTCATGCTGCTTCAACAAGTATCTGTGGGAATGCGTTTAATTCGCTACCGTTCGGGTAGGTTCTCCAGGAATTAAAGAGGAGAAAGATCAGAAGATTTTTACAGGCTTGTGCAGGATTACTTTAATGGTAGGGCAGTGGTAGGTAGGCAGTGCAGAAGGGGTTGCAATTGAGATTGGAATGGAGGCAGGAGTGTCACAAGGGTCGGTCATTGGCTCGCTCTTGTGTGGCGAGTTAACCTATAATATGACGCAGTTCCTGTCCGGTCATGGCTGCTTCAACAAGTATCTGTGGGACAGAATGAGGAGGAGGTCGGATGGGTGCCTCTACTGCGGAGAGAGTGATACAGTGGAGCACACGGTGTTCCACTGTGTCAGATGGGTGATGGAGAGGAGAGAGGTGGAGCACGTTATTGGTGTGATCACCCCAAATAACGTGGTGAAAACGATGTTGTTTAATCGTCGGAATTAGTAATATGGTCATTCGTATAATGAGAGCTAAGGCTAGGGAGGAAGTGGAAGATGAGGAGGACGATAGGGGGGGACGTCGAAAACGGGGATTTAAGGATTCTAGATTAGGGGTTGGGTGGATAGCCCCTTTCAGGAGGCGTGGGATGCCGAGGTGTCTCACGGCCGATGAGTGGAAGGGGACTCCAGAGAATTTGTTAGGGGGTTAAAATGAAAAGGCCAGAGTCCCGAGTGGAGGTCCCTGTAGGGGGACTTCCCCCAAGGTAAGGCATTATAAAAGACCCAGTTCCGGCCGACCGGGTGGTACCCCGTGCTGGGGACGCCATAGCCGGGTCCAGCATGATCACTCAGGAGGTTAGAGGCAAAGGCACCCTTGGGATTGAGTCGTGGTTCGCCGGTCTAGGTCCGGTCCCAAAGGGAAGGGGATGAAAAAAAAAGTTACTTTCATACGGATTTGAATCGTGGATACCAGTGTTCTTTGTTGGTTGGGTTTCAATTAATCACACATCTCAGGAATGGTTGACTTGATAATGTACAAGACAACATTTCACTTACACTCAAATCTCCTCATTCATCCTCTGAAGTAATACCTGACGGTGATTCCCGGAGGCTAAACAGGAAAACAAAAGGAAGCACGGAGATACAGACCTTGTTTTGGTTCCCGTATCTCAAAATTTTATTCAAAGAATAGGTAAATGTTTTCACATAATTTAAATATTATGTGATAACACTACCTACCACTAATGCTTTCTGATGGTTTTGGACCTTATTCATCACCCCCTAAAAGACACCCACTTTATATCGAAGGGGTAAAAACAATCTTTCCTCTCTTGTCGTTTTTATAGTCGGTCACATTCTTGTACTAATTAAATGATTCCATTAAATTAGTACGTCATTCTGGTTACGCTTAATTTAATTTTGGAGTGGGGGATAAGTAAATCTAATGTTTTTGTATTTTTTGTTAGTTATCGCTTTTGCTTGATATCTTCAGACTCTTTTAAGCGATGTTTATAAAATATTGCATAATGACTTCTGCATAACGATGCAGTGATGTCATTTACTTTTGGTTGTAATTGGTTAAGGTTACAGGGAGATATAGTCACCATGAATCTCGTATTTCAAACTGTTTTTTTAAAAATGAAAATGATTTTAGTGAATTCATTACTTGCATAATTAAATACCTTAATCTACTACTTATTTCCTCTTAATTTTTAGAATGTTAAAAACGAAGCCATCGGTAACAAAAAAACCGATCCTCTTTGCCGGCATTTTTTTACGATAATTAATCATCGTTTTTTACCTCTTATGCATTTATGTATGTTAAATACCATAACCAACCGACTGTAAGCGACTTGACAATAAGATACTATTTTCGCTAATAATAATGGCACATCCAGACTCGATTACAACAAAGCATCCTTTACCAACGTCTTACTAGGGAAAGAAAAGAGTGAAGTAGTTTTCCTTTTTATGAATTCATTGAGCCAAATTTTAGGTCCGGGGTATAACAAGGGTCATTACTGTTAGACGAAAACAGTTCTGATTAGTGGTACTTGTACCACTCAAATAAGTCACGTCTCTTGTAGCCAGAATAAAGTTTACGGCAGGCAGTGTAAACGAAAAAATTAATGTACTCATTTATGTGGAAAAAAATCGATTATATGTTATTCAGAAATCGATTCAAAAAAATCATCCAGTCTCTGACAGATGAAATCTATGATTTACTGCCATAATATAATGCTGTTATTTAAAAAATCAAAATTCATATTGCGTGATTATGTAGTCGCATACTACAGACGTTACTACTAATGTAGAGTAACTACTGTGATGATCATATTGAACGAAATTACTGCTTAGATTACATGTTCAAATTACAATTCCCGAAAACTCTCGCATTATTAAAACTAACGATTTTGCCTTATTTGATTTAATTTATAAACAAACGATTCAGAGGAAATCCCTAAACAAATTTCCTCTAGAAATTGTTTGTTAAGTAAAATATAAAAAATAAAATCAAGATCAGTATCGGCATTCAGTAAATAGTATTGCCAACAGCGAAGGAAAACCGATGAAGGAAAAGAGTCAGTACTGTTATCAGTCATAATAATCAGGAAATAGGGGATAAAAAGGAAGTGCGACACCTGAGACTTCCTCTCCGTAGATCTAGACAAATGCCACACGCCGCGTCTATTCGTATAGTGTACTATAACTGGCTGTCCTCCGTCCATCCGGTATGTTTGCCTTTTATACCCGACTCTTTCAAATTAACAAACATGTATTGAATGACAATTAAACAAAACCACGACGTTTATTCTAATATAGTACTACTAGTACGCCGAATTATTAAGTTACACAATCATAGACGTCCCATAAAATAAATTTTAAATAATTACAATATAAATTTTCTCATTTCCACATATAAATATTTTTTTTTTTTTTATTTATGTTCAAATAAATCTTATATAAAGCTTTGAAGATAATCTAGGTACAAATATATAACTATGTAACCAGTTCATACTCACTACTGAAGTAGGATATGTGTATATATATATATACATATGTATATATACACACATAAATGTAGAGTGATTCACGAAGAATGTAACAAACTTTCAGGACATTTTCCATTGTGGAAAATAAAGAAGAAAGTTTATTAAAAATAGGTTAGGAAACGCTTCCTTAGCGAGTATCGGCTGGCGAAAGATTTCGCTTTGATTTCTGCGTCTTCAGTAAAATTAAGACAGACTGTAATTCATGGAACCCAAATTAAGGGTTAAATTTAGAGGATTTACAAGAAATCTGACCTGAAAAATTGAAAAAATAGTTCGCAGAACTGTATTTTTTATAGTTTTAAAGAAATCTGGGGTAAAAAATTAAAAAATTGTGTTAAAAACCCACTATTTTGTTTGGCGTAAAATAACTTTTGTTAAAATGGTAATAAACACGTAAAGGTTTTTAAAAAACTTTTAAAGAATTTGATTCTGAGTACAATTGCATGAATGAAGTAGACAGAAACTAAATACAAACCTAAAAATTTCGAAAGTTTATTAAAAAATAAAATATATCAAAATATGTCAGATTTTTAACTAGAATTAAACTAGACTAAACGAAACAAAATTTTCATAAACAACATTCTTCTAAATATTTAAAAAAAGAGCAAGAACAAACATAAACAATAAAACGAAAAGTTATTAACAATTAAGCAGACTGCTTTTTGTTGTAAATATACTCCTTAATTTGGTTCCTGTGAATTACAGACTAGCTTAATTTTATCGAAGACGCAGAAATCAGAGCGAAATCTTTCGCTAGCCGACACTCGATAACGAAGCGTTTGCAAACCTATGCTTGTATGTGCTTCTTCTTTATTTTCACCTATAAAACATGTTTTGAAAGTTAGTTGATAGTTGCATTCTTCGTGAATCTCTCTCTCCCTCTCTCTCTCTCTCTCTATATATATATATATATATATATATATATATATATAGAGTCTCTCTCTGTATATATATATAGTAGGCAAAATAGAAAACTTAAGTTTTAAAAGTAATTTAACTTTTGTTGTAAAGTTTTTACATGGTATTAAATCTGGTACAAGTAGTTAAAATAATTTGCTTCGAGAGGAGTTTCTGGAGATTTCAAAGAAATTCCATGAGCATTTAAAAACACCACATGTTTTCAATGGATTTAGTTTTCAAACTGTTGTAAAATTTTCAGGTTACTGATTGATTTTGATAGTTTCAGTAATAAAATAGCTAGAAAGTATCAGCAAGATACCTTAAGTCCAATATATTTTCAAAATTGTTAAATATAGAAACATTATGATAATTAGCAAGAATTATAATACATTTTTCATATTTTGTTTAACAACAAAAAACCCATAAAAATCATTATTTTATTTTAGAGTATGATATAACAAAAAATATCTTCTATATTTTCATTTCCCTTCTGAGTTTCGTAGTCTACTTTTTTAATTCAATACTCCTGAAATCGCAATTTTATACAAAGGGATACATGGTAATATAAAACTATGTAATTAATCTGTAAATAAAATATGCCATTGATTATGAGATACTGGAGAAAATACTATTCACATAATTACACTCAGTGACTCATTCATGAATTCCCATAAAAGATTATTCTTTATGTTGAAATCAATAAAATTATTTCAATGAGTCATTTATACTTTTTGAAATCAAACACATTACAAGTGGAATATTAAAATAGTTAAAATTCATTTCTCTATTGATTTCCTCTGATTAATAAGTCTTATTACGTAAAAGAAAAACATTTAATAGAAATATAAATAACCTTTTTATAACTAGACGTCAGTTTTAAATAAATTTACATAATTCAAAAGAAATATATAATTGATTTCTTCTTTAATATAGATGAATAACGTCCTATTTAAAAACTTCATAATTATTTTCTATCTAGCAAAGTATTTGCTAAATTTAAGTAATTGCCTAAATTTACTCGTAGTAAATTTATATCTAGATTTTAGAAATTAAAACCCATCTAATGCCCAATAAAAATTAACAGTCTATTAATAATAATTAGCGTTACTAATTCAGCCAGTTAGCCCGGCATCAGCTGTATTCCTGAAAACATTCTGTGGCGAAAAAAAAAAGAAATCGAAAATACTCTGCATTATTCCCATATACTTCTGCAAGTCGTAGAGTTATGAACAATACGATGCGTGCTGAATAGTATGGGGTTCGAATCCCGGTTAGGCATGACATTTTTCATACGCTTACAAAATTAATACAAAATTCCATTTTCATATCCCACGCACAAGCTTCAAGCTTTGCGGCGATATCATCAAGCAAAAAAAAAAATTTATATATATATATATATAGAGAGAGAGAGAGAGAGAGAGAGAGAGAGAGAGAGAGAGAGAGAGAGAGAGATTTGTATGCGCGTGCGTAAGTTAATAAGGTTAGAGAAATCTTAAATAACTTTTTAACTGATTTAATTATAGAAAAATTAAATAAAGCAAATTCTCCGGCCACAAAACGATCTATTTCTGTAATACACCGCAATCCAGCCATCACGGGGGAAAACGTTAAATGGAAAGGGTAAGATTTGCAACACAATTTTTAAGAGCATTGAAAAACAAAAGTCTGACGTAAAAGATTTCGGATTGCGACAACCCTTACCAAAATGGTAGCTACTTAATTATTTTTCACTGCTAGTTTTAAAAGTTATTTACAGTACCACTTAAATAACTGATAATATTTTTTATTCAAAAAAAAAAAATTAACTACTGCACCTTACTTAAAGCGATACGTGTATATATGTGTGCTCTCGGGTGTATGTATATATACAGAAAGAGAGAGAGAGAGACCGAGAGAGATACACAGTGCACGCATACACACATACATGTATGTATATATAAATTTAATATATATATATATTATAAAATTTTATATAATATTATATATATAATAATAATATAATATTTATTATATATATAATAATAAATAAATATTATATATAATATAAAATATTTGTTTTTTAGTCCTATAAAACGATTTTTGTCATTCTAATTGTGTTTTAAATACAAATTTAATAAGTTAGTTACACTTTAATCTTCTTCATTGCCGTTTTTTAGCATATTGACGGCCACATGATTTGGATATTTATTGAGTGTTGATAAATTATTTGCATTTCATTGTCTCACCTCATCAAATATGGTTGGCACGAGAAGATACTGTTGGATCTCACCGTTTCTTGCCAAACACACTGTACTAGCAGTGTTTTTCAGTACTTTGTATTGAAACTTTTGTAAAGTTTCCAAATTACTGTTTGTTAGTAACTCCCTACAAATCGATTCTATAAAGTACAACTGATTTCAAAACTATTTTATTAAATAATATCATGTTGTCAATGATAATACATTTTGCTCAAAAATAAATTGATAGGTAATTAGTATATATATATCGCTTTTAGGTACGAGCAGTTGTTAATTTTATTTTGTGTTTCTAAAAAAAAATTTATCAGTTATTTAAGAAGTACTGTAGACAAAGAGGCCCTGTAGATTTTAAAACTCGCAAACTATTTTCGATTTCGTTATTTTTTTATGTTATTTTTCGCCAAAGAAAGTCTTTTTTCAGAAACACAAATAATATTATTAGTAAAAGAAAAACTTTAATTTTATTTTATCGTAACGTGAGCTTTCCAAGTACATTTTTTAATCCGACATATATTCATTAATACATTTTTTTTTTCAGTTGTCTTCATAATTTAAATTAATTTTAGGCAATTTTCTTTATTCAATGATCACTTTTTTGTTAACTATACATCATGCCATATTATACCCCTTTTCAAGAGCCATTATATTTTGATGATGAGACTGATCAAATGAAAAGACAAAAGTGAAAATTAGTAATTCATTAAACAACTCTTAGCGTAGTTGAATAAAGTTATATGTTTTAGATGCTTCAATCTCTTTCGACGGACCCGTCATACATGGTCAAAATCCCGTGTGTTTTCGATTGAAAATAAGTTGAGTAACGATGTGAGTTACCTGATCGATTCCATTTTCTTTATAGGATCCCATTTTAATACGAGACATATTGTTTTTATCCTACAACGACTTCTACAAAATGAATTCAGAATGATACGAAACACCGTTAATAAGTTGTAATAAATTTTGTTCATCACATCTCTTTCTTTGAGATCTAGTTTACAAATGGTTTGCAATGGTTTGCATTAGCTCAAAATAAACATGTTAGGGATAGCACTGTATAAAAAAAAATGTCTTTTATTGAAATATAAGAGAAATTTCATTCGTAGGAAAATGATCGAATCATTTTTTTTTGCTTAGAGTTGAAAATATATGTGGAGTTAATAAAAATTATCTTATACTGTGATAAAGAAGAAATTTTATGTAATAGTCAAATTATCGAATGAAATTTTAATCCAAAAAGTAGTGCGGACCATAAAGTCATTCTTGCTCCTAAATAATCATTTTTCTAAAAAAAAAAAGAATGATCATTAATTTTGAAAATAAATTCGGAAATAGATTTCTGTTTTTAAAAGCGTGGTCGTATGCATGAACAATGTTTAATATAAATTATGAAAAACACTTGACGGGATGTGTTTTATGAGACCTAAAATCTCCAAACTACTACATCAGTTTCATCGAAATTTAGATATGAATGTTAACATTATTCCATCAAACAACTTCTGACTGATCAGGATCAGCTGATCTCGGTCGGACTAATTCTGAAGTCTGAGTATTTTTAGAGTGGTTACTGTGGACTTTGATGCTCTCCAATAAAAAAAACAAGGCGACCCCGGTCTGGAAGTCAGTTTGAGAAATTAAGAAAAGCTGTGGGCTTTTACAGTCATTCCAGCGTAGACTGGCGATCGCGACAGCTAAGGCATATCAAACAGTATCCGGGGTAGCGATCGGGGTAACAACCGGTGTGCCACCGATCAGCCTCAGAATTAATTTGATTTGCAGAATTTACGATGGGGTTCCAAAGAAACAGGCAAACCAAATAATGCTGGAAGAATGGCAGGCGTCCTGGGAAGCCTCAACTAAAGGAGCGTGGACCAGGCGTCTGATTCCCGACTTGAACACTGGGTCTGAAGGGGGTGTGGAGGAGTGTAATACTTTCTCACGCAGTTCCTCTTGGACCAGGGGGGATTTGGAGCATACCTAAAGAGGTTCAAAAGAAGATCATCACCTGACTGTATATATTGTGGAACGGAGATACTACGGAACATGTGTTCTTTGTTTGCGTCAGACGGAATACTTTTAGGGAATTGAGTGTAACTGATATACTGTTAGGGGAACTGGTATCAAAAAATGAAGTATTTTACCTATTTCTTGTTGATGTAATAAATTTAAAAAAGAACGACTTACCCTTAGGTGGTAATTAATCTCGACGATTATGGTTCTAGAAACATCCAAATACACAATTCTGAATATGGGCCAGGGTTTTCTTTAAAGAGCATGAAGTGAACTGAGTGGTGTTTGTCTGGAAATGTCTGGAAGAAAATATTTCGTTGGACTATATACATGAGCCAATCAATGTATAAATAATTCATCAGTAACATATTACTTTCTTTCTTCGTAAAGATACCAATCAAGAGGCATTCACTGCCTCATGAGAACCTTAAAACACTAATTTGGGAGTTTTTCTCGTTTTTTATATTCCTTTAGTGGAAAAATCATCTCCATCTTATTATCCAACCCATTAAATTATTCTAATACCTTTATCCTGTTTTTCCAATAATTTTAAATGCCAACTTTAAAATTTTATTTTATTTTGCATTTCTGAAAAGGACATTCGCTTGATTGTTGATCTGTTAATTTATGATCATTTTATTATTACTTTTTGATTTAAAGATTTCTTTATTATCTAATGTTCATCCTTCTTTCTTTAACACATCTGCGGATTAATTTCATTGATTCTTCCATTTTTACTGAGGTATGAAGGACTTTTATAATAAAATAAGGACCCCTGTGAAAATGGAAGAATTAATGAAATTAATTTATAAACGTGTTCAAGAAAAAATAATGAACATTTTAGCAAAACTAGAAATCTTTAAATTAAAAACTAACAATAAAACGATCATAAATGAACAGATCAACAATCAAGCGGATGTCCTTTTCAAGAACTTCAATTTATTGAAAACAGGAAAAAGATAAATAAAATTAAAAGATAAGTATAACCATTAATAACAATTAAACAAGAAGGATGCCGGATAAGGCTTGACGTCAAATATAGGGAGGGGCGTTGACTAAACGCTATATAAAGATTAACAAAAATGTAAAAGTACCAGTACAATAAATTTTGAGAGTACAGTGGTTCCGAAACGCATCAACAAGTGATAACAGAATGAAGCTAAGAAAGGTAAGTAGTACTCAACATAGAAATTATTTTCACAACCATTAGATAAGAAAAAATTCGTACCTGAGGCAATATCTGTAAAGAATAAAACGCAACTGATATTCTTACGACAAATGAAAGCAGATGTTACAATGAATTTATACTATCCTATAGCTTGCTGACAGATTTTGTTGTCGTTTAGGACATCCAATTTTAATATTTTCTTATTCAGGTTGATCGGAATTTTCATATCAAATTTGTAAAAATCTAAAGGAAGAACAATAGATTCTCAGAATTATAACTTAATTTTTGTTAGGAGATAATTGGTGACTGAGAAAAAAGAAGGTCCCAGTCACTTCGATACTATGAAATTCTTATTAGAACCAGAAGGAAAGTTCTTTTCGAAAAAAACAATTCTAATAAGGTATTATAGTTTTGCGTTTCCTGGTATCATAGTTCGTTCTAATTGCTGGAAAAATTATAGTAATCAGTCAAAAATTAGGGTATCGGTTTTTTTTATTTTTCGAAGTTTCATTACCCAGAGATCCAACAAAAAAAATGTAAGGAATAATGTTCGTATGTACGTGTGTCGGCGTGTTTTAAGCTTAATAAATTTTGATTAGATAAATCGATTTTGATGAAATTTGGTACAGATTCGTGTATATGGGGCAATTTGTTGGTAAAATGTTGAAGCCCATATCGGAGAGGAGAAGTAAATAATTTCTTTGGGGTCAATTCTCTCAAAATTTTGCAAACCTAACCTCACTTTATATTACGCTCAGTACATACGTACATGCTTATCTTATAATTAAAAAAAAATTTTGTCTTAAAATACCCCCTCCCAAAATATCGAAAAACCTTTTATTTATTATATACTTTAAACCGATTTTTTTCTAAAATGTCTTGCTTAGTAGTGCAAGTGACCCAAAAAAAAAAAAAATTGCGGCAGTTTTGGGGATGAAGAAGCCGATAAAATTTTAAAACTATCTAGAGATAGATAGATAGATAGATAGATAGATAGATAGATAGATAGGATTTTAAAAAGTAAACTTTTATGTAGAATAAACAATTAAAATAGATTTGGAAACGATTTGACAAACAAACGGTTTGAAAAATCTACGTTCCAGTAATGGAATCGGAGATTATTCCGATATTAACCGATAACAATCTTTCTACATACATTTACATACATTTCGTGAATTTATATTTATGTACTGTTTTGATTAACATAAGTTAAATAAATATAGTAATTAGTTAAATTTAACAATACTAACTTTGTATATGCTTGAATGAGAAACAGGCTTGTACTGAATGGGGGAGACTTTCGCATACGCATATGTAATTATATATTTTTATTCAATCATGAAAATATCTGTGATGAAATATTATTTGATTTTATACTTTGTATGGGCGAAAACAATCATTATTTTTAATCTTGTAGTGCACCGCGACTTTATTAATTTTTTCAATGTAATTAATTCGCTACTTATGCAATTTTTTCATCACTAGTGAAATTTCAGAAAAGAATTATACAGCACTATACAATTTCTGATGGTTCAAAAATGAAATATCGAATAAATACGATATCCAATGTCTGTTTTCATTAAAGCAATTTTCTGCATCTGTACCAGTCGGTATTTTCATTTTTTTTACCAGTTTCCACACCACAAGAATCGGCAACCCGTTATAATGCAATGCAGCTATACAAAAATCATAGTACTATTGGTGAAAAACGTAGATTCTACTTATTTGTTCTAAGATAAAAAGGCCATACTCACATTTGATCACCAATTACAATTTTTAATGAAATCTATTGAAAGAAGTTGGAATAAAATTTGGTACAGATTGAAATATTACATCAACAAATATTTTTTCAGTATTGCTAAAATTGTTAATTTCACGATTTTTAATTGAAAATTAAAGATTTTGTAACTTAATTGTTTGTATATCCATAATATTTAAAACATCTTGCGTAGACTTCAATAACAAAACCGAATTATTATATTTTAAATGGCTTGTTAAATATTTAACAAAGCATTTATATTTTTTCTCACAATTAAATTATATAATTAGCAAGATAAAAATCTTTCTTTAAATACTATGTAAATTATCTTTGATGCTCATTCATTTCCGTTTCCCCTAACCTTTCTCTTTATTCTGTTGCATCATTCATTCATAGGTTTTGGAAATGAAGATTATAAAAGTTTTTTTTTTAATCACTTAAGATGTTTATTTTCGTCAATAGCCAATCTTCTGCGTGTACTTTTATTTAAGATAATTGACTCTTAGTAGATAAGTTCGAAACTTGAAGGTGGGAATGTGTAGTAGGAACTTTGTAGGGTATGAAAAAATAACAAGCCTGACCAGGCGGGATTTGAGCCTGTGATCTTCCGTATCAGATTTCATTAAATTTTATTCTCACGTGTTGGATTTGATTGAATAAAGAATCAATTAAAAATGTCACCATAATCTGTAAACTTCTTTCACTTCTTTCATCAAAAAAAGAAACACAATTTAACCAGATCAGAATTCAGTTTACTACCAGAAGGCTCTTAGTCGTCTATTTTCATAACTCATTTAGTAATCTTTAAGGTGCAAGAAATTCAGAATGATCCTTAATCTACGCACCGGAAAACTGACAAACACTGTATAATTTGTGTGTGTGTGTGTTCCTCTCCTTCTACCAACATATTATAGCTATTTATTTATTTAATTTTTAAAAAATTATCAATTTAAAAATAGTTTTATATGGAACAGTCACTAAGAGACAAAGTTCTTATTCAAGATTTCCAGGCTGATTTTGTTAAGCCGATTAGCAAAAATTATAAAACAAACATGTTATGGACTTCTCAAATGTCGAAAGAAATGTTTTCTGCCAGCTGGAAATGCCCAGAACAGATTACAAAACAATTTCTAAAACGATTTAAGGATTATCGGCCAAAATTACATTATCTGGTGTTCATGTTTGGTGTAGAATCAAAAAAGGAGGGACCTTATTAACAAACAGGCGATGTTTGTTAATAATTTTAATCTTAACTCATCTATATAAATTGTATTTATATTTATGAATATGTAAACTTTGCTTATTCTTAAAAAATAACAATATTTGCTCCTATAAACCAAAAAAAAACAGAACTGGTTTCGGTAACAACGCAATACATCGGCTAGCGAGAAAGGGCTTTTTACTTCCTTGTACGAAGTAATGGAAATATTGTGATCGCGAAAAATGTCGGTTTTTAGATTTCAACGGAAATATCCATTTTTACCATTCCTGAAACCATCTTCACTAGTTTCAGCGTGACATCTGTACGTACGTACGTATGTATCTCGCATAACTCAAAAAACGATTAGCCATAGGATGCAGAAATTTTGGATTAGGGCTGTTGTAACATCTAGTTGTGCACCTCCCTTTTTGATTGCAATCGACTGAACCAAAAGTGTTCAAAAAATCCCAAAATCCAAACAAAGGATTTTGGGCTTTTTATTATCTGCAGTAATAAGCCATCATTGTGAGCTTTTTAACGATATATCATAAGTGGTACTTATTTTCATTGGTTCCAGAGTTATAGCCAAATGAAGTTGTAATTACTGAAATATTTGGATCTTGGGGAAACATCGGTTCGAATCAGACTTTAGCTCCTTTTTTTAACTTTTTTTTTAATTTAAATATATTGATTTATTAATAATTATTAATCTCTGATTGTAAAAAAATTTACGATAAATAATAATTCACTAATTAAAAAAAAAAAAATGAAAAAGTATCAGAAGTTATTAATGAAATAAAATTTTATGTACTTTTCATTTTAAAAAAATGTGTATATGTAATTTTGCGTAATTTAATGCCTTTTCATTAATGAAAATTTCTATTTTCATTTATACCTTTTCCTGGATTGTCAATTATTTTGTAATTATTTTTTTATGCTGAGTATCTTCATGTACAAAATATAATCTTAACATTATTTCATGTGTTTACGTTTTAAATAATTAATAATTAATAATGTATATTTACTTTTTATTTTTAAACTAATTTTATATTTTATTATGTTGCCCTGGTCAAGATTTTATCACGATCTCCGTTGATCTATCCAAACGAATACTGAGATTGTATATTTTTTTATCCCTAGAATATCACATCTATTGATTGCTGACGTAATCTACGGGGTAGCCCACGAAATGATCCAATAATTGGATAAATGATCCAATATTTGGCAATAATTGTTTAGGTTAATTAATGTGTTTTATGTTGACAGAAGTGACAGTAGTTAATGAATATTCGTTTCTTCTCTTTCCGAGTGCGCTGTTTGTGTGTCGTTCCAATAATGCTGACAAAGGAAGAATGATTGTTGAACAGCGCGTAAAGACTATGTTGGTTTTTAATGAAAGGAAAAGTGTGGTGCTTATCCAAAGACGGTTTCGTGCACATTTTCAAACTCGGTGGTCGCCCTCGTTTAAAAAATACGTAGACTTTACGAAAAATTAAATAGTGATGGTTTAGTATTTGAGAGTAAGGGCGAACAGCATGTCAATGTTCGTTCTCCGCAGAATGTCGAAACTGTCAAAGCAGCGTTGCTGAGGAGCCCGGGCAAATCAACAACAAAAGCAGCAGCACAACTTGGGATTTCTAGGCGATCTGTGCAACGAATTTAAAAAAAATGATTTGCATTTGTATTCATACAAAATAACAGTGTTGCCTAAATTTGACAATAAACATCAAAGAATGGCATTCGCTGAATGGTCTGTAACCAAGACGCATTATTGAACAATGTTTGGTTTTCATATGAGGTACATTTTCACCTATACGGGGTTGTTAATAAAAAAAATTTGCGTTTTTGGCTTACCCAAAAATCCATACGTGCTTCATGAAAAGGTTCATCACGCTCTATGAATTACGGTACGGGCCGCTATCTCAAGGAATGGGGTAATATTCTTTTTTGAACATATAGTGAACAGTGAACGTTATCTAAACATGCTACGTAATAATTTTGTTCCTCAGCTTCTTGCAAAAGGTTTTCGATTACAAAAGGAGCGGTTCATACAGAACGGAGCCAGATCACATAAAGATAATGTTGTTTTAGACTTTCTGCATGAAACCTTTAACGCAAATATAATTTCAAATAAATTATCTAATCGTTTTGCGTGTGGACAGAACCGGCCTCCAAATTTGATTTGAATCTGAGTGATTATTTTCTTTGGGGATTTCTAAAGGAACAGATTTTCCCTAAACATCCTCGTACAGTGATGGAATTGCGAGTGCTGATCATTGAGGCGTGCAACGAGATAATCGAGGATGTGTGTTGTCGAGTTATTAACAACATAGTTTGTGTTGAAGAAGTTGCTAGCGTGATGGTGATCATGTTGAACATGTGATAAGCAGAACATAATCTACAGGTATAAACACGTTGTATTTTACTATTCTGTATTGTGATTCAAATAAATATTTTTTAACAAAACCAAATGTTGGATAATTTTGTATGGTGCGCCACTCTGTATATAATATATTATTATAGTACCGAACAGAATAAAATATCTATTTTATTTACTTGCTATTACGAGAAGTTATTCAGAAGCCATTAAACACCGATGCGTTTGACATCAACCGTACCTACGAATATTTAACAGAAATATAGAGACATATCTAGACTGTACTCATCAACTCAATCGATACTATTTCAATGAAACTTCTCATAAATGGATACGACGCCGAGAAATCGTAACAATTTATAATGATTTTGTCTTGAAAATTCAACGTTCTAAAGAAACGTCAAAGGAATGGTAATTTTTTTAATTCTAAATGACCGGAACCGCCTCAACTTGTCAATTGAAAACCCAGTTGATTTTAAAAATCAGAAAAAAACTTCATTGGAAAAAATTATTGCAGGAATTCATAAATGGAAAAAGATTACATTTTAAAAGTCGCTCTGATAGGATTAAAGATGTAATATTAAATAAATATTTACGCTAAAATTTTTTTATTAATCGTTTTCAAATTATTATTTGCGATAATAAACTTTTAGCCAACTTATTATGAAAAGATAATTTTACGATTTTGACTTTTAGTTATTTCTAACAAGTCTTACAATTTATTTATTCAGTTATTTCTACATTTAACAATTTTTAATATATTTAGCCTTTTTTCATAAATAAGTACGGTATGCGACAAACAAAGATGATTATAATGATAAATTACAAAATATTTTGTATGAGTTAATAAAAAAAATACACAGAACCACAAATAAATATTTTTTTGAGAGTTACGAGTTAAGTAACAAACAACTTTGCTATTAGTAATGTACGAATGTATTATTAATGTTCGGGGTTTTTCTTCTTTTTTTTTGGCAGATCGAACGGAAGAGACAGGCGATACCGGACAGGTGGATAAATGAATAAATGAACGCGGTGGGAAGTGGAAGAGACTAGGAGGGTGTTGCAGGAAACAAATAGAGGATGCGACAAGCTTGAACAGTTCCGCATAGACGACAGCACGAAACGAACACTATTAAGTACAAAGCGTTACCGTACTCTGCGGTCTCATCAGGCGAACTGAATGGTTAGCGTTAATTAAATATTATGAAAAAAAAACTAAAGTATATATTAGACTCATTCTTTACGTAGATTTATAATCCTACTATAAATTTAAAAAAAAAAACTGATATATTTAGAATTATTTTTTTTTTCTGTAAATAAAATTCATACTTCGTCTAAAAATAATAATCACATTTAGGTATTTTAAACAAAGTTTTTTTTTAAAAATGGTTCTTTACGTTTACATTTCCCATAATTATTGCAATATAATTCGTATGAACACCTACTTTGTACTTATTATAAAGGTACTGCCGAATTGCAAATTTTACTGAATTTTTTTTTATCGTAACTCAATTCTTTTCATAAGATCTACCTATAATTGTACAAACTATTCTATATCAACTTCGTTGTTACTACGTTTTCAAACCTTTTTATTTATTACTGTTATACTCGTATTTCTTTATTCTATATAATATTACAAAATAAAATTATAAATGCTGACATAAAAATTTACTGAAATAAGCAAAATTAAATTATATATTATAATTTACAAAGTCAGAACGAAAGATAATTAAACAATTAGTATTAGTATTTCTTTACCATAAAAAGTGTACCATAAATAAAGATTGACTTTACCTTTTCTCCAATTTCATGAAAAATCATTATATTATTTTAATATATAAAATACATGCATGTGAGGATGAGCATAAGAGATTAAACAAACTAAAAATAGAAGCTGCACTGAAATGTGACAGAGGAATTTATGAACGAGGAAAGGAGGGAAGAGTATCAGAATGCCCTGAAAGGAAATCCAGGAATCCGTAAAGGATAAAGAGGCTAGGAGAGCAGCTAATAAAGCGATAAGGAGAAAAAAGAGAGACTACATAAAAAGTAAGCCAGAAAGCATAGAAGAACTCAATAGAGTAAACAGGTCAAGAAGGTTCTACAAAGCTATAAAAGTAATGAATACTGGGTACCAGACTAATGCCAGTGATTGTAAGGGCAAGGAGGGAAACATAAGAAAAAGCAAGTTGGAACAAGAAAGTGATCGAAAGATTGGCCAGACACTTTGGGAGCTTTACTCCTAGAATGAAAATACCCAGAAAGTAGATGATTGGGTCGGTACCCAATAGTAGTAGAAGTACCATACAGCTGAAGGCTAATGAGGTGATGAAGAGATTGAAAAACGAGAAGGCAGCTGGTGAGGATTCAGTGACGGAGGAAATGTGGAAGTAAGGAGGACAGGAACTGGCAAGGTGGATACACAAACTGATTCTGATGATTTGGAGAGAAGAGAAGATGCCAAGAAACTGGAGAAAAGGATTGGTGGGCCCTATACACAAGAAAGGAGGCAAGTTGACCTGCAGATATTACTGATGGATTACTTTGTTAGTTGTAGCCTAAAAAGTCTTCTCTAGAGTCCTGACAAATATATTAGGCACTTTGGCGGAGGGGATAGTTGGAGAATACCAAAGCGGATATTGACCTGGTAGAGATACCATAGATCAAATATTTGTGCTACGGCAAACCATGGAAAAGTTCTATGAACACGACATAAGTTTAAATTTGTTATTTGTCGACTTTAGACAAGCCTTTGACAGGCTGAGTAACGTTAGAGTATTAAATTCCTAGAGAGTTACAGTATTTCCAAAACGTTGGTGAAGCTGGTGAACGTTGGTGGCACGTTTAACGGCGTAGGTGTGGTATTGAGAGATGGAAGAACGAGTAGTGGGTTTGAAATAGCGGAAGGCGTCAGTGAAATATGCTCTCGGCTATGCTCTTTAACCTAGCGCTTCAAAAGGCGGTGGAGAACATTGATATGAGAGTAAGTATCATAAACAGACTGTTACAAGTACAGGCGTTTGCGGATGATGTTGTCCTGGTAGAGGGAAATAAAGGAGCCTTGAAGGAGATATTTATACAAACAGCGAAAGAGACAAAAAATGTTGAACTAGAAATAAATGAAGGAAAAACCAAATCTCTGAAGATGAACATTGCAAGAGCAGGAGGGTAGGGAAATGAAATAAAAATTGTGGTATACACTTTCGAGAATGACAGAAATTTCACGTACCTGGGAACGGAAATTAATAGTGATATTTAATAATGTCCATGGAAATTAAAAGAAAAATTATGCTTGACAACCATGCATACTTCGCCAATGCAAAGTTAATAAGATCTAAAATTATCACACCAATTACGGAAAATAATAAGGAGAAAATATGGAACTGTTATTGAAGAAGGGACATAGAGGTTAAGAAGGAATGGGGAAATGGGGGAAATACTGCAAGGACAAAATATAGTAAGAGTAATAAAGTCACGAAGAACTGATTGTCTGGGTCACGTAGAAAGAATGACAGAACAGAGATTGCGACGAGGGATTACTGAATGGAGGAATAGGCAGAACTAGGAGAAGAGGAAAGCCAAGAATGCGCTGGTTCCAGCAGGTAACAAGGGATCTGACAGCGATGAGGCCAAAGCCCATGCTGGGCTGTAGCGCTAGGATACATATAGTCATAACGAAAAATACACCGTTTTGAAGTAGGGGTATTTGTGAAATTTAATTTTTCTAAGTATGAGGTTTCCGTCTCTAATATAAGTGACTTTTGTTTCGCATTATTTTTGTTGTTGTATTTTACGTAGTTTACGATAAAATCGCTGAGTGCGATTAAAATTATATACATATATATACATATATATATATATGTAGTTTAGTTTACACCAAAATCTAGAGATTAACTTACTAAAACTACATCGAAAGTATTTAAGTTGAATTTTTTCATATAAAAAATAAATTTGGTATATAGTTCAGAGATCCGTTGAATCAGCAACTTTACTACTTAAAAACTCTTTACTACTCTTAAAAAATAATAATATCCAACTCTACCAAACTGTACAGCAGAACTATTTTCGTAACTTAACACAGCATTTCGGCTTACTAAGAAAGGGTTTTTATTAAAGTTGCCATTTTTAATAAATTACTAAATTATTTAAATATTTTCCCAACAGTGTATTTAAAAAAAATATGTTATGGGCACCATATGACTTCCTTGTACGCCTATTAAATTACAAATACACATTTTTTTTAATGAAATGTACATAAAATTTTATTTCATTAATAACTTCTGATATTATTTTTTTTTTTTAATTATTATTTATCGTAAATTATTTTTTACAGTAAGAGGTTAATAATTATTAGCAAATCAATATATTTAAATTTAAAAAAAAGTAAAGAAAAGGAGATGAAGTATGATTCGAACCGATGTGCCTTTCCCTTCTCAGATTCAGATATTTCAGTAAATAAAATTTCATTTGGCTATAACTGTGAAACCAATGAAAATAAGTACCACTTATGATATATCGTTGAAAACTCTTAATGAGAGCTTATTACAGCAGTTAAAAAAAGTCCAAAATCCAATTTTTTTTGGATTTTGAGCTTTTTGGACACTTTTGGTTCAGTCGATTGCAATCAAAAAGGAAGGTGCACAACTAGATATTACATCAGTCCTAATCCAAAATTTCAATATCTTACGGCTAATCGTTTTTGAGTTATGCGAGATACATACGTATGTACAGGCGTCACCCCGAAACTAGTCAAAATGAATTTAGTGATGGTCAAAATGGATATTTCCGTTGAAATATGGAGACTGAAATTTTTAGCGATCACAATACTCCCTTTACCTCGTGCAAGGATGTAAAAAGATTTTCTTTAACAGTAACATTATTACTTTGTCAATCAATTTTTAAATAATAGAAATTTTAAATATCTTGAATTTTATGCATTCGTTCAAGGTATACATAAAAAACATGTGCTCAAATAAGTTTCATTAATCCTTTCTGAATTGTGATTTATTTTTAATATTTTTTTACATTTAGTTCTTCATACATTTACCTTAAATATTATTTCATATGTTTATATCCTGATTTATAATTAATTAATATGGACTTAAATAAAATATATTTTTTATTTTATAATTTGGTATTCAAGGTTTTATTGCGGTTTACCTTGGTCCATCATGAAAAATAGTTACATACTCACTTTTATTCGTGGAGTAGCAAATCTAGTTACACCTGACGTGATTTGTACAACTTATTATTAAATACTGATTAGAATAAAAGATTTGTTTATTTAATATAATAAATTCTTTTCCATAATTCCATTTGTGAACTCAGGATTGGAGTGGCTTCGGCTTTTAGAATTACCTTTTCCTGAAAAAAAGTTAGCATTCATAACCTGGCCCAAACCGGTTACATTTTAATATCATTAATTTACAATTATGAAATCGGAAACTTCTCAAACATCATAAGAATCAATTACTCATCCTAGAATATATAAAGAAAATGTAAAGAACACTGCAACTTCCAGCATTACTTTTATATTGGCCCATCGATTGGTGGGCCGATATAAAATTAATGCTTAATGCTAAATATTTGGTCTAGTGGTGGTAAAATAGTTGATAATAGCTCATTTTTAATATCAAAGGTGCTGAGGTTCAAATCTTAATAAAGGTAAGAAAAGGTAATCTTTACACCGATTTGAGTACTAGACACTGTATGGCGGTATAATTTGGTAGTTGGAGTTCAATTAACCATACATCTCAGAAATGGTCGATCCGAGTCTGTACAAGGCTACATCTCATTTTTCATGTCATACACATCATCCTCATCTCGTTGGGCCATGGGGTTGCTTATTGCTTTCGAGTTGAACAGATTACTACACGTACAGATTAATGTTTAATCTATAATAATATGGAGTCGGCATAAAAAAAAAATGGAAAGGTTTACATGATTTTATCATTACTTATTTGATAAAGAAGCATTTTATTTAATAATGTTATGTCTGTTATTTTTATATTTTTACTTTCACGATGCGTACATTGTATATTATTAGTACACATTTATCTAACGGAGAAATACTGAATATTTTAAAACTACTTCTTTTGTATTTCTTTTCCTTTTCGAGTTCACGAAAACATTCGTGAATGTTTTCGGTGTTTCATTGTAAAAATTCGAAGCCTGACCACAATTTGAACCCAAGACCTCCGGATGAAAGGCCAAGACACTATCACTCCTCCACGGAGATCGTTAGAATTTAATCTTGAAAAGGAAATGGTTTCATATAATTCTATATTTAACATTTATGTCGAATTTATATCCTCTACTCATCTTTTAAAATATATCTATGGAAATTAGGGAATCCAAGGTTATTCTTTTATAACTTTATTGTTTAGTTCTGGAATAATCTCACACAGACACCTAATTTCAGCTTCTTTTGCTCACCCCCTAATCCTTCTTTTATTTTCATACATCACGCATTTTTTCTTCGTGGCAGCTGAGTTCAAGACACCTCAAAGTTATTTTAAATGTTGCTGCCCATTGTAAAACGTTTGTATTGTAAATATATCGTATGTGTTTTAGATAAATAAATAACAATGTAATATGTTGCTGTCGGTCGTAAAAAATTATCGAGCTGGACTTTTCCACTTTTCATAAACACTACGCGCGCGCGCGCGCGTGTGAAGATAGTTCATACTAACACAGTGCCAGAAACTTTCGGTAGGGAGTGTTGGCTGACGAAAGATTTCGCTCTAATTTCTGCGCCTTTGGTAAAACTAAACCAAACTGTAATTCTTGGGATTGAAATTAATTTTAGTGGTTTAATATGAAATCTGTTGATACGAAATTGTTGTTTTTTAAGAGACTTCGTAATGTTTACATTTGAAATTAGTTTCTGTGGATTTTATTCATATATTTTATTGATTCTTACAACGTTGTTTGGCTTAAATTTAAACTTCCTTTTTTTACAAGGGATTCTCGTAATCTATTTAACTTAGAGATTGGCATCGAGTGATTTTTTTTTAATTTCTAGTTATCATTTCGACTCCCACCAGAGCTTATCTGTGTTTGTCTACATATACCGGCGTAGGTCCAAATGTATAATAATAAGCAAATATTTCGGTCTTTCACCGACGTTATTTGGTATGTGTTGACATTCACCGGAGAATATTGAAATTTCGGTTTTTCACGGCAACCAATATATATATGCGAAAAGGCCAACTTAGGCCTCGCAAATATCACTTCTTTTAAGCTTATTTTCTCTTCTTCCATACTTTTTTCATTTTTTCGGCAAGGCTTCATTTTAGCTCATCTGTCCATTTTTCCAGTTCTTTTTTCTGTTACACGAAACCTTTGCATTATAAATTATTCTTCGGAAGTTATCTCTATCGCAACAGTCCTCTTCTTTCAAACTTATCCTTTGAGGGTTATCTTCCATTTGATTCAGCTAATTTGATTTGCTTTTCATTAGCTGTCAAAAATTTGTTTATTTAATCTGTTTAGCTCCATCCTGATCATATGCCTCAAGAAATTTTATTTTATTTTCCTTATCGCTGTTTCCAGGTCTTCTTTATTTTGGTAGATCTCCTCGTTAGATTTCACTCTTGAGGCCATGGATTTTCCTTAGTAAGCTTATTTAGACTTGGAGAAATTTTACGAGTTTGGTTAGGTGTAATGTTTAGATCAGATTACTGATCTAACTACAGTCGAACAACGTCTTTATTCGCGATTTTGGAGAGATTCTTCTTATCGTAGATGTTTTTGGTGTTAAATCTAGTAATATATATATATATATATATATATATATATATTATTTCTCGTGTAAATTTTTATCTAATTGAAAAAAAATAGAAATGGAAAATACGTTCCACTTTTAAAATTTGCTATAAATATTTTATAATGTAACAATAAATATTTTGTAAGCTCTTATTACTGTTTCGATCTGCCAACCTAAAGTGTTTTTATAATATTTTTTTGTGCTCTATCATCTTTCAACCCTTACTAAATAAGGTGTAAATTTCTAAACTTTTAAGTAAACTGAGTTCAAAAAGTTAAAAATATTGCTATTAAACTTGATGATAAACATAAATGATGTTATATGGCTAAATTAAATTAGAAGTAAAAAGTATAGTTATGCCTAAGTAGCACAGAGTCTGAATTTACGCGAAGAATTATAAAATTTTACGGTTTAACAAACAGCTCTAAGCAAGAGATAATAAAATAAAAAATAATTATCGATTTTTATCATCGGAAGAGATAAATTCAAATTTATGCAGGTGTCAAGAAATTTGTACAAATTGTTGCTAACATTTTTCGAATATTTTTTTTTTTACAATTTTGTTAATAAAAGAAAGAATATTCAAAAATCAGTTCGTAAGGCAAAAAATAATATTGAACACGCTGAAAGAAAAGCAGGATATGAGTAAGCAACAAAAAGTCACGGTAACCAACCACGCGCTTATACGTGCGTCACCGACCGTGTACATCGAACACCTGTCACTGAGAAGCTAGGGGTTGATCTAACAGCAACGCAGCAACATCTTTCTTCCCTTTCAATGCATACACACACACACACACACCCGTATACAGAAACCTGTTCTTGTATTGCATTACCATACGGTACACGTTATAAAAACCACATAAACGCGCAATAGACCTTACTGCCTACTCCTGCTTACGCCTTAATCACACCGCTACTTATAGTAAGCGTAAGCCTGGATGCAGTACAGAAGCAGACCGTACACTAGCCAGAAGGAGCAGGTGTCCTGAAGTTTCTAATCCCTCAGCAGATGAGTTACAACTCTGTCTCCAACAATACCATAATACTAAATCTATTGTAACTTCCAATATTGCTCTTTAAGAAAAATTGATACCCTTTATTTTTTTAAAAGTAATAATTTTAAAATAAAAGGGGTAAATACAAAATAAATATCATGGATACGGTATACACCTGTAAAAATAAAACAATTACGACTGAATATTTTATTTTTAACTGAAACATTATGGTTCCAAGAAATTAAAAGTTAAATTTTTTATCCAAATATTTTAAGATATTTATTTCTTACAATTAGATATTAGTTTCTCAAAAGATAATATCTGATGTGTATACCTCAAGACTTCCGTGTACGCCTATTAAATTACACATACACATTTTTTTTAAATGAAAAGTACACAAAATTTTATTTCATTAATAACTTCTGATAATTTTTCTTTTTTTTTTTATTGCTATTATTGAATTATTTAACGTAAATTTTTTTTTACAATCAGAAGTTAATAATTATTAATAAATCAATATATATAAATTTAAAAAAAAAATTAAAAAAGGGAGATGAAGTCTGATTCGAACCGGTGTGTCTTCCCCTTATAAGATCCAAATATTTCATTAAATAAAATTACATTAGAAGCAATAAAAATAAGTACCACTTATGATATATCTTTGAAAAACACTCAATGAGGGCTTATTACTACAGTTAAGAAAAAGTCCAAAATCCAAATTTTGTTAGGGTTTTGGGTTTTTTTTTTGAGATTTTTGGTTCAGTCGATTGCAATCAAAAAGGGATGTACAACAACTAGTTGTTACAGTAGTCCTAAAACCAAAATTAACATCCTACGGTTAATCGTTTTTGAGTTATGCGAGATACATTCGTACGTACGTACAGAAGTTACGCCGAAATTAGTCAAAATGGATTTAGGGATGGCAAAAATGGACATTTCCAATGAAATCTGAAAACCGAAATATTTCGCGATCACAATATTTCCTTTACTTCGTACAAGGAAGTAAAAATACAATCATTTCGACTTTTAGAAATCGCTATCAAATTAAAAATACCTTAATCTATTACCTTATCTAATTACCTTAATCTGGCGATAATTTAAAAATTTTAGTTTATATACGAATTTTTTTTACTGATAAATTTAAGAATTGCAATTTTTTAAGCGAAATTTCTGGGTGTTTTATTTTTAGATGACAAATTCTTTTAAGATGATCAAATTGATTTTGTTTCCAAGAAAATCAAACCTTACGATTTTGCTTTAAACCAACTTAATAAAATGCTAAGCTGTTTATGTGTACTTTAAACCATTTTAGAGTACAGATAAATCATGGTTTAATTTTCCCTCAGAAAGTCAGAACGAGTTTTCAAGATACACAAAATTTGGGCTGTCAGATTATTATTTGGCGCCCTTAAACATGATTCATGTTAACCAATATTTATAAAATTAAACATTTTTGTTCATTTGTTTATATTTAAAAATATGTGTTATCTTTATTAAAAAGAAAATTTACTCATTCTTAAAAAACATAAGAGTAGCCTATAATAAGCCTTTATGAATAAGCCTCTATCAAACCAGACGACAAAACTGTTTTCATATATCTGAACACCGTACTTCAGCCTATGAAAAGGAACTTTTAATGCTTCCGTTGCCATTTTTTATAAATTGCCGAACAGTTTAAAAATGTCTCCAATAATTTATTCAAAACACAATTGAGAAAATTCTTTTTACAGAAAACATATTACTCTACCGATGAATCTTTAAATAATACCAATTAAAAAAATATTTTTATGTGATCATGCATAATTTTCCTTTATCATTAATTGAATTATAATAACAATTTTTTTTGTTTAATATCATTCATGTATTTACCTTAATATTATTTCAAATGTTTACATTTTAATTATAATTAATAAATTAATGTGAGCTTTAATCATAAGTATTTTTTATTTTATAATTAATTGTATAACTGTTATGCTGCTCTGATCAAGGTTTTAACGCGATTTCCTTTAATGCATCATGAAAAATACTTATAAAGATTCAGTTTTATCCGTGGAATAAGCATATCTACTTACACCTGACGTGATTTGTACAACTTTTTATATACTAATCGGAGTAAAGATTTATTTATTTAATATAATAAATATTTTCCATAATTCCATATGCAAACTTAGTGTTGGGATGGCGTAGGCGTTAGGTATTACCTTCTCCTGCCAAAGGTTAGCAGTTCATAACTTTGCCCAAACCTTTTAATATTATTCGGTTACAATTATGAAATCGGAAACTTCTGGAACATTATACGAATCAATTATTCATCCTGTATATTTTAGATACTTTATTTTTAGATGCTGTGTTTATATTTTAAATAATTAACATGGACTTTAAACATCAGTATTTTATTTTCTAATCGCTTGTGTATTTGTTATTCTAATCTGATCAAAATTTTACCTTTCCCTTCCATACCAATTCATTCATCCATCCAGGCAAGTACTACGGCAGTTCTTTCTTTTAATCGATTGTCTAGCACATCTATCTATTCCTGATTTGACCTATATAATGTATTATTACGTATAGATCAGAGTAAAGGATTTATTTTTTTATATTAAAAAGTTTTATAATTTTCAATCTCCGTGGCGGAGTGATATCGTCTATACCTGTTACCCGGAGGTTCTCGGTTCGAAACCCGATAAGACATGGGCATTTTTCATACGCTACAAATTTCCATTCTCATCGGGCAAAATGACGAAAGCAGTCAGTCGATGCTCGTCATTTCACAAAAAAAAAATTGCGAATTCATATTTCGAAAGGAAAAATTGACAACAAAGTTGCAGAACTTTCGCATCACGCGCAGTTGTAGGACTTTCCTCCTTCAGTTAAAGGAAAGCCCTACAACTGTGGGTTGCTTCTGATGCACGGCTTACACACACAAATTTATTTAAAATATTTATCATTTTATTTAAATATAATATTTTTTCGTTTATTTAATTTAATGATTCTAACTAAAGCGCGCCGGCGCATACCGTAGCGGTACTAGCGGCGACGATCGACACTAACTAAACTAATGTAATTTCACAATTTACATAGTACAAATATCGCTTGTACGGTCAGCAGATGGTGTAGCCGCGAGGCTTAACTCGCCAGGTACCGAATCATCCGGGCGATCGAGTTCGAGACCGCCAGACTGAGTTACATTTTTATACTTTAAGTATTATTCATTTATTTAATTCTATAGCTGACCTGTAACGTTACAACATTGTAAACTATAACAGCATATTTTGGGTGGGAGGTGCGATTTTTCAAAAATTTGTTTTTGCAAATATTGTTATTTTTTAATTTTTAACAAATGTTCCTAAGAAAAATACGACCTTAAGTATGCGAAATCTCGAGATACGGAGAGTGACCTTGCTCTACAGCCTCACCCCCTTGACATTTTAAGTTAAAAATTTAATGGTATCAATGCCCTATATATAGAAGTAATCTGACCAAGTTTGGTCAAAACCAACACCAAACACACGTACATACGATCATTAACATCCAGAAAATATCCATTCGGTTTTTTGACTTCCTTAGATGTCAAAACGTCAAGATCCGGTAAAAACTGCATATGCCCAAATTGGACCGATCACAATACTTTCTCTTCTAGAGCTATAGCTCTGCTATAGCGTTAGACGAGAAAGTAATATTAATAACAATTAGAAAATTGTAAGAGCAGATATAATTCAAAGATAAACACAGTAATATTCGAACGATGATGTGTACAAATATATAAAGTAACTTGTTCTGATAGAATTTATTCGTACGACAATGTCGTAAGCTTTGAAACCACACCCTAACAAATATCTGATAATATTTGATATCATAAGAGAAATTCATATCAATTGGAATCTATTAAATGGTATCCTTTACACGGTTAACTTTAGTCAAAACATTATTTTTATATATTAAAAGAATAATGTAATTTCCAGTAATTACAATTCAATTTGAATATTATACAGACAATTACGTGGACATACAATCAGAACTAAATCTTTTTATAATTTAAATATTAAATTTACATAATTAAATAACTAGATTAGTTATTAATATAAAAAATATATGGACTCTTCTAAATTTACATTAAACAAGCGATGGATTGCTCAAGTAAATACACCTGCACGGTTTACTGTTTGTAAGTTACTATATCTGCATTAATATATTATTATAATAGTGATATATTAAGATATATTGTATAAGATATATAATAATTTGAATAAATAACAAACATTTTTGTATATATAACGATACTATCAATAACCAAGGTGGTATACCCTACACATAAAATATGGAAATTTAAATAGAAAACAAAAATTTGATTTTAACTAGATGAAATAATTCAAAGAATTTTCTTTTAAACGATAAATTAACAGAAGGAAAGTTCAATAATCACGCTACTACATTATAATATTTATACTAATCTATAATTTCATTCGCTGAGAATAGTTTACATTTAAATTCAAACTATTCTTTGTTTCAGAAAGAAAGTAATCAAAATATATATATTTAAATACTCGTATTACTACTTTTAAGCTTCATACATCATTTTAAAGCGTACCAAAGTTTGAAATTTTAGAATCATAGTAATAATTTTATTTTTTTAATGTAATTAAATGAATAACCCTTAAAAATAACACTGATAAAATAAAACTTTTTTAATGTTTCTCTAAGCGCGATATCTTTTTTATACAATGGTTTATTTTTTGCCTAGATTAAAGATCTGTAAATAGAATCTTTCTATCACCCTCAGTTTAATAGATTGGCACGTTAAAGGTCTATAAAAATTAATACAACTAAATTCATGGGATGTCATATACTTACATAAAACTTCATAGTAGATGCTCTCTATTTGTATGTAGCAATCTCGAATTAAAGATAAACAGTGATCGACTAGCATATAACATTTCATTTGCCTTTGTAACGGTGTTCCAAAACACTTAAATATCGTTCTAGCAGTAAAAACGTTCATCGTGTTCATTATTAACTGCTCCAAGGTTTGGCGGGAAGAAATTCAGATCTAAGTGCAGGAAATTAGCTTTTATTGACATATTAATCCCATAACTCTATATGAATTTATCTGTTTATCTACAATATCATGGTTATTTTGTAATTTATGGACACTAAGTATCCACAAACATAAATGTTTTTTTAAATCTTTAAATGTTGTTTAAGCAGGGTCATAACAACATCAGTCAACAAGAGTTAAACATCCTGATAGGTTCTCTTATTTGTGGGCCAACAAAAATTCTTTCTTTAATTTTAGTCTCACTTACTTTGGGAATTGCAGTCTTGTGTGCAAAAATGCTCGATTGTCCTTCTTCATCGCTTTTAAAAATTATTTTGTTATTCCAGGTTTCATAGGACGGGGGGGGGGGGGTAAAAGGTATTTTGTTGATTTAATTAGAGGTTCTTGAATGATTATTTTTTCATACCAGGAGTTGAAGTTCTTAGTTTTTTCCACTGTTTTACTATATAATGCTGATCCCTAACTCGGTCATCCCATTCATAAAAAAAAAAACAACAGCATTCTGTATATCCTGACTGCATGCCTAGTTATTACTAGTACACTCTAGTTTTACTCTACACACGTTCCAACTGTTTTGTTTTTTTTATAATCTACTTTTTCAATAACATTATCCATAATATAAGTTTCTTTCATAATAATTCAATAATAGATCTGGATAGAAGGATATTTATTACTATTGTGAAGTAGAATTACTTTTAAGGTACCCTTAAAAGAAGCCACTCCTCAGGTTATGAACTTACCCTAACTGTAACATAAGCTTATTAACATTTTTACACTAAACTAAATAATTTTCTTCAGCAAAGTATTGATAAAAAACTTCCTTTTGGCTTCGGCAGCAGAGACTTTGGTATTTTTTATTAAAGTAGATTCCATGCTTGCAATCTTGAGCCTCAAAGTTCAGCTTGATTTTTTTTGTGTTTAACTTCCGGAACCATCGTTAGGTATTGCTTCAGAGGATGAGATGAATGATTTTTAGCGTGTCTGAAAATGCCAAGCCTGACCAGGATTCGAACCCGGGAACTCCGGGTGAAAGGTCGAGACGCTACCACTTTCTCCACGGAGGCCGGCGTTTTTATAAGTTTGTGATATGACTAAAGTTATTATTTCACGGTTAACAATTTATTATAATAGAGCAATGTATAGTGAGCACAAAAATATAAAGTAATCGTGTAAAATAAAAACTTACGAGTATAATCATACATCTTGTAATATCCACAATTCTCAAAATTTAAATTTTTTAATTCATAAACGTAGGGTGTTGGAAAAATTCTCCCTTCACATTTGTTTTTCGCATTAAAAAACAGATGAGTTTCACCTATTACAAGTTAAGAAACAAAAATGGTGTTCATCAATTTATCAAAATTTAAAATTTATCCCTCATAAAATAATATTATAATACAACAAACATTATCAGTATATAATTACGGAAAATGTAATCATAAATATTATTTTAAAAGATCAATTTGAAATGTTTGCTTAAAGACTGATTTACGGCGTTAATTAATTATCATTATATTTTAATTATAGAATTTTGATAAATGTTCTTTTAATCAACGAAACATAAAGACGAAGAAAGTTTAAACAGAACCAACAAAATAGGGATAATCTTGTGGCACATGTTAAAAAAAAAAATTGTCATATCAATTGACAACAATAATAAAAATAAATTGCAATCTTTATTTTAATTAAGATATTCTGTAAAAAAAATAATCACATTTGGGTCATTTTCTCATAATTTTACGTATGACAACCATATGAAATTATTAATCATTATCATATCATTAGGCTCTGCTGTTTCCATCCATCATCTCTGTCTCATGCCTTCTCCTACGACCCATTTAATTAATAATTTTTAATTATTAATAATTAATAATCAATTGTAATCTACCATACCTAATACTTATAGAAGATCAAGATATAGATCCATATTAATAATTTTTTATTATTTATAAGTACCCCCTAATATTTAAATCGATCTTTTAACATTTATATTTACATTAATTCAGTATTGATATTTTTTAGAAGTAATTTAATAATCTGCTGGATGTAAAACAATATTGAAGAGAGGGGTTGTAAAAATATAAAAATATCAAACTTCCAGCCTGTAAGGCAAGCAGCAGCTGTAACATATTACCATCAATGACCTCCCTACTGTCATAGATGAAAGCACCTATGTTATTGTGTAATTTGAGTAGGGTTTAAATTATCTATCTCTTTCTCTTTCTTTCTCTCTCTCTCTCTCTCTCTCACTCTCTCACTCTCCCTCTCTCACTCTCTCTCTTTCTTTCTCTCTTTCTTTCTCGGTTTCTTTTACTAATAAACAAGATAATCTTTCTTAACTATTAAAAAATTACAAGTAACAATAAAAAAAGACGTGTTTTTTCTTCTGTTTTAGTTTATAAAAATTGGAATTCTTGTTTAAAAATAAAATTCAAAATTTTATCACATGGATTAAGTTTTTATCTCAGTATTAAAAAATTTATTTAATTTAAATATACATGTATTTATAATATTTAAAATCTTAAATTTTAAAAATGGATAGAAAAATGCCTTATAATAAAAGAAGTCTGCCATTCAATACCAAACCATTATGAAATTGCGTTTATTTTTATACACATTGAAGAATTGTATTACATACTCACAGGCACCGGCTGTTATTATTTTATGGCAATAATAATAATAATAAAAGTACAAATATTCGTAATGTGTAATATTCTTTTCCAAAACGATTAACGATTATATTAATTCGAATGTTTTCCTTTTTATAATAAAAAACTTAAGAGCCAAACACCGATGATGGAATAAAGATTGTTACATCGCAGTAGAAAAAAGGCACCAAAATTGGATCAAACACCAATGTGACCAATCAGAGGAGTCTTACTTGCATCTAACAAAACAAAGAAAAGATATTCACGAAACGATAAGACAATTCAAAACAGGTTAAGACAAGGAGATGGACTATCCCCACTGCTCTTCAACTGCGAATATGTAATGAGAGAATGGTCAAAAAAGACCCACCACAGGTAAAAATTGAAGCAAAGAAACATGTAAACCATATCAAAGTAAACTGTCTAGGATTTGCAAATGACCTAACGTTTCTAGCCAATAACATCGCAGAAGCTAGAATCCATGTAATCCATTCGAAGAACTAACAGGAAAAATAGGTCTAATAATATCATATGAAAAGGCTAGACTAATGGCCATAAATCCCCTGGTATTGAATCACGTAATCATAAACGAACATAAAGTCGAGCTAGTTGAACGGTTTAAATATTTAGGAGAAAATATCACACACAACCTCAAAGAAAAAATAAACTGGAAAGAAAGATCACAAAAGCTCAATTATGTACAACATACCACCAAAACAACATATAATAAAAGATGCATCTCAATAAATACCAAACTCAGACATTAAAAAACTGTAATCAGACCTATAATATCATATGGAAACGCGAAACACTCTTCAAACTAAAATCCAACATTTCCTATTAAGCAGAGATGCAAAGAATAGAAAGAAGAGTTCTAAGAACATGCATAAATAAAAGACGACTTACTGGGGAAGAATGGAGACTCATATCAAACAAAGAGGTACATAAAGACGTAGAACCAGCTCTAGACTACTTTAGAAAGAAAAGAATCTCCTTCTTTGGACACACAATAAGAACAGAACTGAACAGGCTTGTCAGGAAACTGGTCGAGGAATACTGGAAAATGTTCAAAACACCGACCTGGATAACCGAAATTAAACAAGATATGCAAGAACTAGTAATCACAATAGAAGATTTAAGAAACAAAACTGACAATATAAAAATACTAAAAGAAGCAAACTCCAGATTTAAAATTAAAGAAAACAAAACAAAACAACAAGGGTTTGTTCAGAAGACCTCAGAAAAGCAAGATGTGGCAGATGAAGAAGTACTGGGAAGCAATCAAAAAAAAAAAATAAAAAGAAAAGACGAACCAGAGTTGACTAAAGATGTCCACTGTGACCTCAAAATCCTCAAAAAAAAAAAAAATACTTACAAAAACTGAACGATTTAGTTTAGTATGTCGTTATTAAAAGTTAAAAATTGTAATTAATATCTTTTCCATAAAAAAATGTCGGTGCGTGGGTTTCTTTGTTTGTTTGATGTATGTGCTTACATTTTTATTTTAGCTTCTATTGGCGCAGAACACACCTCGTGTGCGCCAGGAAGCTGCGCGCAGCGCACGAACGATACATTCGTTTGAACGATTTGTACTTCTTTACAGGAACGATTTATCTAACTTATATTCATGTTTTGGGAATAAAAAAGGAAAACATTGTGATTAGAGATGTGCTAAAAAATCACAATTCAAGAAACAGCTGAAAATGTTCAGGATTTTGAAAGTTTTTGTTGATGTAATTACATGAACGTTATTTAGTTACAGTTTGCAGAAACATTTAACAAAATCATGTGTAATGAAACATAAACTGCATACATTTTCGCTGCAAGCCATAGGCCCGCCTTTTTTCTAGGGTAGTAATATTTTATCTATTCAGGGTCAAGTTGAATCCACTTTTACCGAATCCAAAAATTACTGATAGTGTTGTTATATTCTACCAACTACTACAATCTGTTTTAAAAGAACTTTCAGATGATCTCAAACCGAGAACTCCTTTCATAATGACATTCTCCTAATCGCTTTAACATGACAAATTTTAATACGTATTATTCATAAAAACAGTTATTGTTTTTATATAACACCAATTAAAACTATAAAAATTTAAAAAAATATATAATTGCGAAATAAAAATTATTAAAACCGTAATTACAAGGAATATAATATTAATTAAGTTTGGGAATCCTTTAAATTACAAAGTTAAATAAAGAAATATAAAATTTGGCAAATTCTTCCAGATCTAGTTTTTGGTATGTGATTACCATGCCCTGTAGGAGGGCTACTCAAAACTTTTAAATTGAAAGGATAGGGTTGGGAAAAATCATTTGAAAAGGCATTAAGAAAAAAATATTTTAATGTAAATAACATCGGGTTGTGGCAGTCAACATTGGTTCTAACACCAAAAAAAAATGATTGCTTTGAAGTAGAAGCATTTACTAAATTTAATATTTAATTTCTTGTTTAAAATGCTGTTCCCGTACTTTATGAACACACTGCGCACGTGTATACATATACACGTGCGCACGAGCGCACACGCACACACTGAAAATCCAGAGAAACTATGGGAGCAGATATCTCAAACAAAGGAAGATAAAAGTTTCTATAACAATATGTCCGGAAACGCCTAGTGTTCAGTCTGTCGGCTATTTGGCTATTTCGGATTTTAAATTCACACCTCAAGAACGGATCGATATAATGATTAAACCGACATTTTTAGTATAAAAACATAATAATAATAATAAATATTTATATATTATATTTATATTTAAAAATATTTTGCTTGTAAATTTCAAAATCAGCAAAATGAGTATGCTGACTTATTACTAAACGCCCGCGTGCCAATTCAGGCATTCTTTAGTACATTCCGTGTAATATTGCAAATACCATCTTTGTGTCTTTTTTGAGATTTGTTTTTATAAGAAAAGTATTTTATTATGAGCAAAATTGTTCATTTTGTTTAAAAGTGATTAAAAGATAATCAAATTATGACGGAAATCAACGGATCAAGTGAGAAAGTGGAGAAATCACAAATATTGAATAATGTAAAGGTAAACCTTTACATTACTTTATTATTAAAAATTTGACTTAATAAATATTAGATAACAGATATTGTATTTAATAAAATTATTTGTTGACATATAACTGCGTTGAAAGCTATTACTGGAGATAAATTTAATAAAGATTCTCAAAGTGTTCACCAATCGAGATAACACAGATCTGATCACGTCTGTACATGGATCTTCGCAGCTTTTAAAATATATCCCGTAACCTAAGTATAAGAGAACCTCTTTAAATATGTGAAATCTATTCTTAATGACTCTAGAGGTATTCATCCTATTAGAATTGAGGATAGAGTCTTAACGGATGCTAAGGATATTTGTGAGAAGTTCGGAGAATATTTTCAGTCAGGGTATGAATGAGGTGTTTGCCTTGAAATCGGTACTACCCGTGGTGAACTATATCCAGTGGCTGATAACGCAGAAATTACAGTAATTCTGTGACATGATGTTCTAAAGGCACAACATCTACGTTCCATGTCCAGGGCGGCAACAGCTGTACTCAAGTACATTACATATAGCTGGCTAATGGGGTTCCGAGTGTTGTTTCTCGGATATGCTTTTTTCGGCCGATTTACATCTATAGGCCGAATTTCAGGACTGGACTTTGCGGCCACCTGCAGATACGACATTCTTAACAATTACGGAAATGGATTAATACCGCCTATAGAGCTGGCGATGTGGCGGCCACGGTCAAAGTTATTTGCAGGTGTAACGGAGACCTTTCGTCGTCCACATGCCCCCCGCGATGGCAAGCATGTAGTTAAGGTGCCCATGTTCGGAGCATGGGAGCCCTGAAAGCTTCGGTGTGTAGGGGCCTGGAGTCAGTGCAGAAACTGCGCATCCGCTCTCTGCCAGGACATATGCCGGTTCCACCGGAGTACCGGAACGGACCTCCAGGGTTGGTAGCCCTGGAGTGGGGGTGTACCCCGGCGGCTAGCCTTACTACAGAAGGGATTATTTGTTCATGGAAACTGAAGAATTAAACGTGGCAGAGGGTTCACGCAAACACCCTCGTTTAGAACCGGCCGTTTCGCCTGAGGCGAAACGCCGAAAGAGTGCAGAAACCAGAAGGATTGAGATAGAGGTTAGAAAAAGCTTGCAGAAAGCTTTTTTCAAGTGCAGCATTCCAAAACCTAAGTATTTGGTTATCACGAAGGAAGAAGGTAATTTCTCGAAGGTGAGTCCTTTCCTCATCGCTCGAGAAATAAACAAATGTGTTGGAGGCCCTGTTAAAGAAATAAGAAAAACTTTCACGGGACTTCATGTAGAGACTGTTAATGATATACAGTCTCAGAAGATTCTAGGACTGAAGAAAATTGGAGAACTAGCTGTACGTGTTGATCCCCTAGGCACGCTCAACACCTCAAGGGGTGTTGTGGTCTGTCGGAATCTTTTAAATTGTTCGGAGCAAGAGAGAGTAGAGGAACTGGCAGCACAAGGAGTAATAGAGTGCCGTCGATTGAACATGAGAAGGAACGGTGAGGTTTTACCCTCAGCTTCTCATGTCCTCACTTTCAACCGGCCTACTTTGCCGGAAAAGATAAGAGCAGGGATTCACCGTTTGGATGTGCGGGCATTTGTCCCACAGCCAATGAGGTGCTTCAAGTGCCAACGCTTTGGCCACACCGCTCTTAGATGCGAAAAACCGCAAATATGCGTGTGCGGTGAAGAGGTGCATGAGGGAGAGCCGTGTAAAGAGCCTCCTACATGTATCAATTGCAAAGGAGCGCATTCTTGTAGATCAAGGAATTGTCCTGTCTACAAAGATGAAGTAGCTGTGCAGGAAGTAAAAACCCTGCAAAAGGTCAGCTACTTCGATGCAAAGAAGATAGTTAACGCCCGTAAGCCTAGAGCAACAACAACTTACGCTCAGGCTGCGGCTGCCGCTCCTATCCCTGCTCCAGTTGCTGTCGATGAGGGTCAACTCATCAGTAAACTTGCTCCGACCTTGGCTAATATGATTGAAAGAATTATAGACAATAAAATGAAACCTTTCAATAGTAAAGAGCCTATAAAGCCAAAAATATTAGTACAGCCTCCTCCCGAAGATAAAACACCGAAAGCTGCATTTGCACTGAAGAAAACGGACGCCAAAGCAGAATGCCAAGTCCGTCTCAGGGAGATTCTTGATGAAAAGAAAAAGGTGACAACTACAGAGACTGTTACGGAGGCTCTCAAGCCTCCATGAATTAAGAAGAAAATATGAAATTGCTATACCAGAGACACTAGCAATTTCTACTAGAAAAATACCGCCATGGCTCTTGCCAGTGGTAAATACAAATTTGGATCTCTCTCAAGGAAAAAATAAAAAAGAAACCAGCAGTGATCATCCAGCAGGAATTTTTAGCAACCGTCAGTAGTTACGAAGAACATATTAGAATTTATACTGACGGTTCTAAAACCGAACATGGTGTTGGATGCTCGATATATGTAAATGAAGAAGCCCACTTTTGGAGACTGCCAGATGTGGCCAGTGTCTACACGGCAGAACTCACTGCAATTCAGCAAGCTCTTCGCTACACTGAACACTATTGCGAAGAGAGAGTGCTAATATGTTCCGATTCATTAAGTGCACTCGTCGCAATTCGGAACAAGAACATTAAGGATGTCTTAATTGCAAACATCCTATCCATTTTATACGTACTAAAACAACGAGGACAGCGATGCGTATTTGTATGGACTCCAGGGCATGCTGGTATTACAGGTAATGAAATCGCAGACGAAGCTGCCAGAAAGGCAACAGTCTGCGATGATTTGGATACATTTCCTGTAAGAGTGGCAGATGTTAAAAACCGTCTAACAAACATAGTAAGAAACAAGTGGAACGCTGAATGGAGGAGTTTAAATACAAAATTAAACTCAGTTAAAACTTCTCCTTATAAATGCAAAAGCGACTTTAAGTTGACTCGCCGAGAACAAGTAGCGGTGACCACACTTAGAATCGGTCACACGCGATTAACAAATTTATATATGTTAACCGGCGAAGTGAGACCAATGTGCGGTGTTTGTAATAAAACACTGACAATCAAGCATCTAATAGAAGAGTGTACCATATATGAGGACCTCAGAAAGAGGTTCCGTCTTACAAATAATATTAGTGCTGATCTGGATAATGAAAATGAAGAAAATATAGTTGCATTTTTACACGCCAGTGGACTTCTTAAAAGTCTATAAAATGGAAGTTTAAAGCTGTGGTAAAAGATACTCTAAGCGGTAGTATTATATATACATATAAGGGAGTCTCGAAGCGTGGCACCTGCCACGCTTAGGCCATTTTGCCTAGGCCATTTTGGCTCACCTGCATTCAAGAGCAGTGAGTCGGGGTGTGTCCGATGATGGCATGGGGGACCCTCAAGGGTGGATTGAGGGCGCGAGGCTATGGGTGTACGCCGTGCATGCATATGGCCTGATATAAGAAGGATTCAACTGCCACGGCACCCTGGTACGACTGATATACTGCTCAACGGCGGTTCTGGTCGCCCCGAGGGTGCTTAAACAAACTATAAATGAGACTTCGTACAGGAAAGAAAGAAATATATGGTATTGATAAGTTTAATTTTAATTTTAATTTCATGGTCTTTTGAGAACCTATCTCAAATTTTAATATTGGGGCCCTTAACACCCCGTAAGTGTTTGTGACTGTCCTTGTCTTTTATGTTTTAATGTTTATTTTGAAGTTTGTGTTTTTAAATAAAATGTAAGGGCCCTTTACACCCTTACATATGACGATCCTGATGGAGATAATAATTTCTTTTAAAGAATGTGACGAGGGCTAATGACCTTAGCAGTCGATGCCTGTAAAAATTCAGTTAAAAAAAAAAAAAATATATATATATATATATATATATTCAGAGAGTAACAGGATGTTCTCCCGGGACTTTCATAAGATATTTCACTTGTGAAAATAATGGAAAAAGTTCATAAAAACATATAAAAAAAGTTCCTGAAGTGTTTCGTTTGCGAGTTACGGCTAATGAAAGATTTCGCTTGGATTTGAGGTACCCTGGTGAAATGAGGTCGTACTGAAATTTTTAGGACGTTAATTAAGGAGTAAAGTTAGTGATTTCTTATAGATTTTGAACTTAAAAATCGAATAAAATAGCTCCCAGAATCGTATCTGTAGTAGTTTTTGAGAAATTTGGGGTGAAATTCCATAAATTGAGGTAAAAACCCCTGCTTTATAAGTTTGACGTCCAATAACCTAGTTAAAAGGGTAATAAACACATAAAACTCTAAAATAAAACTAATATAGAGAATTTAATTCTGAAGAAAGTAGTGGAAAATAAGTTGAATAAGATAAAGAAAAGTTAGAAAAATTCGAATATTATTTAAAAACAGTGCACTAGACCAAAAAGTGCATTTATACGTACCAGTTTATAAAAAATGTTCAAGAATGAGCCCGTGATTTTCAACAAATTTCTTGGCGTATACTGCTTTTGTTGCACTTTTTAGTTTTTCAGGGGTGTCCTTAAGTTGCTTAGCCGTATCCATAATGCGGACAGTAAATTCCTCAGGAAAAAGTATTTTTGTTTTTATGTAATATTTTTTATCCATCCCCAGACGCAAAAATCTAAAAGTGTTAGATCAGGCGATCTGAGTGGCCAGGAATGTAGACTTTCATGACCGATCTATGTCACAAAATTGATGATCTAAGTGAGTAGAAACGGCACAAGAGAAGTGGGGAAGAAAAAATAGGGGAAGTAGACCTCAGCACTTAAGCCGGTCAGGTAGTATGAATGATACAAACAGCTGACTGTGAAGAAGACCGCATTATATCTCGAGTGAAATTTGCCTCGGCGGTAAACAAAACATACCTGTAGAGGTGTCGATTTGTATTCCACCAGCTATAGAAATCCAAACGAAGCGGACCTTCTCTTGGGTGTATTTGTTGAGCTGGCTGTTTATGATAAGGATAAAATTTGTTTTGTTTAAGTGTCCTCGAAACCATCGAATGCGAGAATCCGATCCGCTAAGAAAGACGTCGTATACTGACGCCTACTCTGCGCTGAAGTGCATCGATAATAATTTCATCAATAGCAGCGTCGTGTTGTACAGATCGTTCGTGGCTGTTACGAATACTAGGTAGTGAATCTGTTCCCCGAAAATCGCGAAAAGTCACGCTAATTGTTTTGGGATCTGGAATCCTGCGATTCGGAAAAAGTATTTCATGTTCTACTGCAACAGCTGTAGCATTATCATTACACACACTGAAAATGAATACCACATCATCGTATTCCTTTGCTGTAAATAAGTACGGCATTACTCCAATGGTAAACCGATCACGTTCAAACTAAAATTCACAGAAAACCATCGCTGACGACAGCACAGATCACAGTACTCGATACTGAAGGTACCTTACAGAATTTAAACACTAACACAGTACCCCTCATTGTTGATCTGCTGTTGTTTAACTGCCAACTTTGAAATAATATTTTTTCCAATAATTTTTTTATATCTGTCATTAATAAAAAAATTATTATGTAATTTTTATTTTATTACAATTTTTGTGTATTCTAATTTTTTTTTTTAATTTTTACAAATTTTTTACATCACCAAAAATTAATTTGGTTTTTTATAATAAATAAGTACTTTTCTGACAAATGTAGTAATGTGCTGTTTCTAAATAAAATTCGAATTCATCTAACTTTTCTTTATTTTATTCAACTTATCTTACACTATTTTGTGTAAAATTAAATTCTCTAAAAGTTTTCTTTAGAGGTGTGTTTAATACCCATTTAATAAAGTTATTGTGCGTCAAAAATAAAAAATGGACTTTTTAGCACAATTTATTGGTTCTCAGCCCACATTTCTCTTTTGAGAAATGTGGGCTGAGTAGCTGAATTTACCCGAGTAGCTGAATTCCGAGCGAAATCTTTCACTAGCCATAATTTGCAAACGAAGCATTTTAGGACGTATGTTTATGTGAACTTTTTCCATTATTTTCATGATTAGAAAAGGTTATGAAAGTTCCGGGAGAGCTTCGTGATACTTTCTGTATATTTAAAAGTTAAGTTTTAATGAAGAAATATTGATATTTCTTTGTAAATGATATTTAATTCTGAATAAACTGAAAACTAGATATTTTAACATTATTTTAAGTAGCAATGTTTTAGAAAGAATTATGTTGAATTTTTGTACTTATATTTTAATTTTATTAACAAGATTATGGTACCAATCTAGATGTTCTACTAAATTTTTATATCAAAGAGTTAAAGATTTAAAAATTTCCTATTTAGAATAATTCAGTAACCCTCTTTTAGCTTAAGGAGGTCTGGTGCGTCAATTTTCAATAGCGACGTATACCGGTATAGTGAAATTTTGAAAAACCTAAGATTCTATTAGGAATTAGTAAGACTTACGGAACATGATGTACACCAGTAATATTCAATTATTTCAGTTATTTTGATAAGTCGTATTTCGCTTTAGCAAATAAATTACATATCCTCTCCCTTGTTCCCAATTCTGAAATTTAACAACACAATATTGTCTAGAATTCTGTGAACATATTCAATAAAATATACTTGTATATTTAAACTGGATAAAGGATAAGAAATTCTTTAGAATCACTGATTGGAGCAAAGCAAAGCGAGCGTCAGACTAAGTTTTATGGCTAAAAATATTACGCCACTTTTAATTTCTTCTCCAATTCAAAACGGGTGTATGAAAATATTACTACTTAAAGCTTTGTTTATTTTAAGACTAATTAGCTTTATTCTATTTGGATACTGGAGAGGAAACAAATAACATAGAACAACTACTGAAAAATGTTATTAAAGAAAATAAAATTAAAAAAAGATAATTTTAAAAAGATGTAAAAATTTTTCGCCAGTTAAGTAGAATTTAAAATTCAACTCATACCAAAAAATCCGTTGAAAATAATTTTTTTCATTCCGATGTTATTTAAAGAAATAATAATATATTTGTAAATCGATTTGTTACGTAGTTAAAAAATTATAAAGAATTAGAAAAAATATAATAAAGAACATAAAAGTGTAATAAAGAACATTTCAATTATGTCTCAACATTTTTGGGTATTTTAATAAGATATTTACTTTTTTTAATTTAAAATTACCACTAACTTAGCAATATCTTTTAAAAAGCAATTCCCGTACTTGCATCTCATTTAAAAAAAAGTTACTAAAAATATATGTAAAATCTCCAATCTGAGTAACTTTTGTTTAGGTTATTTTTTCTGTATTGTGCGTATTTTACGAGAAAATAGCCTGGGGCGATTAAAATTAAACATTCTTTATGTACTTATAATATCAATTAATTGACTTTTAAGGACAGAGTTGTACTATCTTAATTGTTATAGGAGTTAAAAACCTTTCTCTTCAAGAGAACGCACTAAACGTTTGTTTAAAGTTGCACTCTAATCGTAGAAATAAATGGTTTTTATAACATTTTACTTGCGTTACCTTTTAACTTATTTAAAAATGAAAAAATACTGAAATTAATATCATAAACCAATATGGTCTTATAGAATATCCTTGTAAGAATAAACCCAGCGAGGTTATGTATATATAATTTATTAAAAGAATGAAAAAAATAAATAAAAATATGTGGAAATTGTTCTAATGATATAAATTATTATATTTTTAATAAGTTAAAAGAACAATGAACAAAACACAGGAAAAACTTTAAAAAAACAAATATATATATATATATATATATAAACAAATAAAACAATAAATAAATAAAAAATTTAGAATAAACTAAACAGTGGGAGCACACGATTGCCCACGTTTCTTTCAATATTGGACTCAGTACCACGTTTAAAAGTAAAATTAATAACAGTGATCAATCTATGATGTACTTGAAACAATTCAAGGCCATTCCCGCCCACAATGAAATGCGGATTCAACACACACCAAACAAAAACTTTTTTAATATAAAATTATTCATTCGAACTCGAACCCGGTCTTTGCAAGATACACGGATACAAACAGAAATTATGCATCGTTTATTTAAATGAGAATTAAATTATTTGATAGTTCAGCATGTCCAGCAACATTCAAACTAATAAATTAAAAATTATTTAGCTGAACTTTAGTTGGATAATTATTCGCAATTTTCTTTTGAAGTATACGCATTATACTACCCCGTTCATCCGAATTAGATTTATAACCTTAATATAGCCAATGAGGTCAGATCAGTTTAAATGTAGCCTAACAAGATGATAATAATTATAAAATTTAAAGTACAACAATTTACTTGAAATTATTTTAATTTCGGTGGTTTTAATAACAAGTTCAAAATTTATTTAAAATAAAATGAACTTTAAACGTTACTACACCACTTCCTTCTTTGAACGAAGGATTTGTAAGTTAATTATGTGCTATTGAACTGATAACAGCTTATGCTTGAATATAAAGATATAAACTCAACTGATAGATCAATAATCTGGTTAAATTTACTAATTAATAAGTATATAAAAAAACTTATTTTCCAGTTGAAAAAATGAAGATTAGGTTCCGTTGAAGGTATATCAAAATATTTTATGACTTGAAATTTAAATTTTCAACCAAAAAAAGCTGACAACACAGTTTAGACTTTCCCGTCACGCGGCTTTTTTCTGATGCACGGCTTATAGACACACACACACACACACACACACACAAAGTAATTAAAAATATTTATCATTTTATTTAAATATAATTTTTTTTTTGTTTATTTAATTTATTGGTTCTAAGTAAAGCGCATGCGCATCCGTATTTCATTTGCGCGGGTGTGGCGGTACTAGCCACCACTTTAAATACGTTTTTACACTTTAAATATATTTTTTTCTTTTATTTTGTTTAACCTCCTGGACCACAGTTAGGTATTGCTTCAGAGGATGTGATGAATGATTTTTAGCGTGTGTGAAAATGCCGTGCCTGACCGGGATTCTAACCCGGTCCTCCGGATGAAAGGCCGAAACTCTACCAGTCGCGCCACAGAAGCCGGCACAATTTAAATATTATTCATTTATTTAATTCTACCGCTCACCTGTGACGTCATTACATAGAAACGATTACAGCAGCTGTACGTCAGTGCTACACTAGCGCTAATTGTGGCGAGAGGTGGTACTATTGACGCAGTATACCCATATACCCACTTGTCACTAGTTTATTTAGAGCATTTTTGGGGGTGGGAGAGTGATTTTGCAAAACTCTTTTTGTAAATATTATTTTGTAATTGTTAACAAATGCGCATAAGAAAAATAAGTCCTTAATTAGGCGAAATTTCGAGATTTTGCCTAAAACATTGTGACCTTGCTCTACAGCCTCACCCTCTTGATCTTTTAAGTTAAAAATATAATGGTACCAGTGCTCACATATAGAAGTAATCTGACCAAGTTTGGTCAGAATCGGTCGAGTAGTTCTGAAGATAAAAGGTGATTTAGAGACACCGAACACACACAAACGTACATACGAACCATTAACATCCGAAAAAATCTCCACCCGGCTTTTTGGGTTCTTTACTTGCCAAAACATCAAGATCCGGTGCAAACCGCATATGCCCAAACTGGACCGATTACAACACTTAAATGATTTATGTATAGCTCTGCTATAGCACTAGACGGGAAAGTAATTACAAAATAAATGGAATTCCGAAGTTTCGTAAAAACATAATAAAAAATAAATTTAAAAAATTAATTAAAAAAATTAATTAATTTTAAAAAGTAATAAATATTAATAGTGTATGTATTGAAAATATTCTGATATCAAATACTTATGGATAATCAGGATGTTGAGAAAAACAATATCTAAATAAATGAGGTTATGCTTTACTTGGAATAACAGACAGGGATGTATTATCAAATTTAAAAAATTAATATGCATTATACATTCGCGAATACTCTATTTAGTCTGAAAGTGAGCGAAATAATACGCGTTGAAATTTTTTTTAATTGAGGGGGCAGATATGGTTAATAATTAGCAACTAATGTAGCAAATAATAACAATACTTCTTTCTTTCTTTCTTTTTATTCTATTTAATGAATTATTCTGAGAACAAATAATTCTGCATAATTACTCTATGAAAAATGTGTAGAACGGTCGTTTTTTAGCACAATTGAATATTGCGTAAGTTAAATACACCGACAATAATTTAGATAATGGTCATATATTCATTTTTCATATTTTTCCCCTATTATTTAAAGCAAAAAAAAAAAATGGTAAAATTAAATTTGTTCCTAAACCTTGGCTCACCAAAAGGAAAATTAGAGTATGAATGAATTTCTTTAAAACAGATATCCAATAATTGCGAGCCAACTTCTATTTGTCATACAATCATCACTAGTTTTAAGCTAAATTTCTTTAGTAACATTTAATAAAATCATATGCAACTAAACGAACAAAGAGTTTTTCTGGTTAATGAAGAAAAACATCATTTGGTTTCTATCATGAGGCAAATCCCTTGCACCGTGTTTGTCTCCTGTCTCCTCTACTTCCTCTGAACATTTTAATACCTAATAGCTCCCATTATATTTTATACTATACATAATTTTACTGTTTGCCGGAATCTCTTTTTTGTATCTTTTTTCAGGCTACTAAGAAGGTAGAGAGATCGACAACGAAGTGCCTGCCGATCCCTGTGGCGGAGTGGTAGCGTCTCGCCTTTCATCCGAAGGTCCCGGGTTTGAATCCCGGTCAGGCATTTTCATACGCTAAAAAATTTAATTTCCATATCTCTTTTTTCTGAGGGTGAAAGAGCGTTATCATCGCCCGCAACAAACACATTGTAACAAAAAAAAAAAAAAAAAATACTAAATTAACATCAAATATTAAAACATTTAAACAACTAATAACACATAAAATATCACTAAAAACTTCCAACTAATATAGCAGTTAGAATCTTAATAATAATATAAATTTATTTAAAAAGAAGCACAGAAAAAAAAAATATATACGTAAAATTTAAATAAACATAAATAAAGTTTAACAACGTCCAACAGGGGTGTAAAAGGTCCCTTCACTGATAACAAAAATATATTTTGTTGCCAACATTAGAGATATTAACTAAACTAAATAAAATAAATAATTTTAAGTGTAGAACAATAATTTGGTTGGCAACCCTGCAGAGTTTCAAATTTCCTAGTTCAAGAGGATAAAGAAAAAGGGAATTTCCCACAGGGTAAAAGGAAAATTTCCAGATGATGGCCAGCTAACTAGCGCTTCTTATGGCGACAGAAGGTACTATGGACGCAATATGCCCACTTAGCCATTACTTTAGAGCATATTTTGGGGTGGGGGTGGATTTTGCAAAATTATTTTTGCAAATATTGATATTTTTTAATTGTTAACAAATATGCCTAGCAAAAATATGACCTTAATTAGGCGAAATCTCGAGATACTGAGGATGACCTTGCTTTACAGCCTCACCCCCTAGATCTTTTAAGTTGAAAATTTAATGGTATCAATGCACCATATAGAAAAATAATCTGTTCAATTTCGGTTAAAATCAGTCCAGTACTTCTGGAGATATAAGGTGATTTAGAGGCCAAACCCGAACACACATGGTAGGTATGTACGCGCGCGCGTACATACCAACATTAACATCTCGAAAATTTCCATCCGGTTTTTTGGGTTCCTTAGGTGTCAAATCGTCAAGATCCGCTGAAAACCGCATACGCTCAAATTTGGCCGATTAGAATACCTTCCCTTCTACATATTTATCTGCTATAACGCTATCTAGAAGGCAAAGTAAAATACTGTATAAATATAAGAAAGTGATAAATATTAAATTTTATGAAACATTTTTATACTCCATAGGAATAACAGCACCTAATCTAAACCTTTCTTATCATTGCCTAGGATACGGCAAATGTTACTCAGTAGTTTAAATTTGCCATGTAAGGCCAAATAACATATGCAGTTCACAAGGATGTGGCGCACAGTTAAGAGGTAGTCGCATCGTACGCTTCTTGGTGTGTTTTCTATCGACATCAGGCACCTGTGAGTAGCTCTGGTGTGTACTATCCGCAATCGGTAGAGGACCACTTCCTCTCGGCGAATTTTTCTGCATGAGGAGTCCCAAGGCAACACAGTATCTTGATTTGTCGAAGTTTGTTATCTACTCTAGCAGACCAGTCACCTTGCCACTTTGTACGAAGAGTGTCGCTTGCACAATTAATAAAGTCGGATGTAGTAATACGAGTAGTGAAAGACGGTTGACTACATGCGTCTTTAGTAGCAGAATCTGCACGTTCATTACCTGAAATTCCCACATGTCTAGGAATTCAGCAGAAACTCACTTGTGTGTTGCGATGGTTCAACCGCCATTGCATTGTAGAGTTCGGTAGCGAAGGATATTTAGAATACAAATCTTCTAAAGCTTGGACAGCAGTACACGAGTCTCTGCAAATAAGGATATGGTGGTATTTTGGATCGATGATATTCAAATCTTTGTTGATTGCGTAAAGTTCAGCGGTAAAGAAGACTGTAAGGTAGACCAAACATATAGACTCTGTCATTAACAACAAATGCGCATCCATATCCCATGCACAAGCCTCAATCTTACGTGAGGTAATCATCAAGCAAAAAAAGAGGCCATTTCTATACATGCATTGTTTGTAATTAGTTTATTAAATAATTTTACACGTAAAACTTACTCTAACTGACATATATACGGCTCCACCTTTGTTCTTAGAAAGTTTTATCAGTCTCCAAGTGCGCTTAGAAATTCTCTTCCATGTGGAAGGGTTAAAGTCGTAAAAAGAAACTTTAGCAGCAGTTTTTAGCTTATCAATATTCCTTAGTCTCAGCGAGAATTTTTTTTTATTATATTCTAAACGAAGTTGTCACAGGTTAATTCTGAACTTAACAACTGAATCTCGAAGCCCCTATTAATTCAACAACTTCAAAACATTATTTGAAGAAGTCCCTTACCGATTAAATAAAATGAGCTGGAACTTCATATTGCTGCAAAGTGGCATTTAATTCCATACCAGTCAATCGAAGTTTAGGAATAAAATAATTTTCAAACATGTTAACGTATGAAATGCTGATGACACTTCTTTCAAACAAGTATATCATATCAAAATTTATTTCAGACATCTCTGCCCGCATTAATTTATGTAGTGTTTATCTGTGATTTCTTTATAAAAGTGAAGATTTTCTTTAAACCAAAAATACACGTTCCGAGATGTATAATTCAGGTAAATGGACACTTGTCATAAAAGAAAACTGGTCTCTGTGAATGAACATTGAGAAAACGCCTTGCAAACAAGTTTCCTTAAGCCATGTCCTCTCAGAAAGCTTATTAACACGAATATGCTTAAAGGGTTTAAAATCAACCTTTTTTCAAGGGTTTTCTGAAGTTTTGATTGAGAAATATTTAGCTCTGAAGATGTTTTTTTGATTAACGTAAGAAGAGATCGTAACTAGATTTCTCAACAATACCAGAGCTATTCAATCTGGATTGGAATGACATCCAGATCATCTCAAATCGAGGACTGACTGACTCGATGACAAAGGCTTTTTACCCCACTTTCGGTGTGTTACTACTGATGGAGCTTTATCAAAACGGTGAATGAATCATCCTTTTTTCAGTGTTTTCTGCGTTGTTTTTCAGTTGTTTCTGCGTTTGTATTCTAATGCATTCAAACATTAGCAACAAGTATTTTTTCAACTCAACATTCATATGAGTTCGCCTTTTTAACTTAACGCTGCAGAAATAAAAATGCTCGCTGAACAGCGCTACAACATGAACATAACATTGCTGGCACCTTTTTGAATATATGAAAGTCATCTAATGACAGTGTTACCTAGCAACAAGACGTGGAGAGCAAGACACGAGTGGAGAAGGACTTTGTGGCGACTCTGAATTTATTTCTCTAACAGTTATAAACGAACTGCCTTCTCTATTGATAAATCCTACCCATTTAGTTTGCCTATTCTGAATTACTCTAATTATGCATTTATCCTCGTTAAATTTTCTCATTACTTCATATTTTACTTTGTCTGTCCATTTAATCTTCTCAAATATCTTCTGTGCAAAATTTTAAATGTTTTATTTTCTCTTTTTCTTAATGTCCGTGTTTACACATCTACATAGAAGTACGGTATAAATGAAACACTCCATAAGATGCTTCTCAAAAACTCTTCTCCATCTTACAACATAACTATTTTTCTATTATTACTCCGTTAGCCATTGCTATTCTTATTTTAATTTCGTTTCGAGATTTGTAGTCATCTATTAACATATCTAAGGATTTGTACTTTTACTCTTTCAATTCTTCCTTATTTAGTGCAAATATTTATTGGTTTACTCTCTCCTATCTTCATTCCTTTAATTTTTTTTAATATTAATTTTTCATTTCATATTTTGATATTTCAATGTCGTTCGGAAATTTATCGGCTTGACTCAAAGATGGCGTAAGTATGACCAAATGACTATGATATTTATAAAATATGACACTTTAGATGGCGCGCTGCAAAGTTTCGGACGGTGTGTTTAGTTGTTAGTTTGTGGCGATCGAGTAAACCAAATAATTTTTGACATTTTCTAAAAAATGGATAACACTGAAGATCGAGCTGTTACGAAGAAGTACTTTGTTTTAAAAGATTTAACCCCAACGGACATAAAAAAAAAGTGTTGGTTAGTTTTCCGCTTAAAAGGATTTTTCCTCTTCGTTCTCGACGGTAAAAATGAGGATTGCTGAATTTAAACGAGATTCGTACATCCATTCAAGATGACGAACGCTCGGGACGCCCAAAAACTGCTACAATCGACGAAATCATAAAAATTCACAATGCTGTATTAAAGGGATCGCCGACTAAAAATATGCGAGCTTTCTGACGTAAATATTTTGATAAATCGTGTCACTACATTTTACACAATTTTTGGGGGTACGAAAAGGCTTTATGCTCGATGAGTATCGCGTTTATTAACAGTCGATCAAATACACATTCAACAGCCGGCCTCCGTGGCACGAGTGGTAGCGTCTCGGCCTTTCATCCGGAAGTCCCGGGTTCTAATCCTGGTAAGACATGGCATTTTCACATGCTACAAATCATTCATTTCATCTTCTGAAGCAATACCTAACGGTGGTCCCGGAGGTAAAAAGAAAAAATACGCATTCAACTGAACACCTCTTCCGAGTATTCAGAATTACTTAAACGCAATTCCGCTAAGTTTCTTCTACGTTTTATAACAGTAGATGAAACATGGATTCACCGTTACACGCAAGAAACCAAATAGCAATTCAAACAGCGAGTGGATTAGATGAAGTGCGCCAAAAAATGTGTTAATGGTCCGTCTGCAGGAAAAGTCATGGCTACGGTTTTCTTGGGATTCACGTGGTGTTGATCATAAACTACCTGAAAAATGGGAATACCGTCACCTGGAAGTATTACGTTTTACTTTCGGACTGATTGAAGGTTGTTATTCAGGTTAAACGTCTACATTTTGCCAAAAAGAAAGCGCTCTTCCACTACTACAATGTGCCTGTATCGGCTTGTTGCTGCAAAACTCCATAATACGCTTCGAAATACCTTACTTGCCCTATATTCGCCGGATTTTGCTCCCAGCGATTATTTTCTCACATACCTAAAGAAATTGCACGCTGGACGAAGATTAAATTCAAATAAAATCAAAGATGGGACAATCGCTTATTTCGCTGAGTTGGACAAATCACAGTAGCATTACATTGAGGTATTAAAGAGTTGGAAGTTCGTTGCTCTAAATGTATCCAATTCACAGTGACTACGTTAAAAAGTAAAGTATCTTTAAAATGTTCTGTTTTCTTTGACAGGCCGAGAACGTTCTAAACGATGCTCGTAGTATCTTTTAATTTTAAAGTTTCTTTTCAATAACCTCTGCTTCATCTAATAAAAAACACCATGAATCAACGAACTTTATACAATTTAATCTCCTTTCTCCTACACTGAATCTTCTCCTGGACTATTTTAGACATGAAATAATATATAACTTAACTTTTTTAAATAAAAAAATGATGATAAACAAATTCCAGTAACTTTTTGTGTCTTACTTTTATGGCTTGAACCACATAACCCTATTATTTATTATAAGCGTTCGTTTATTGAGTACTATAACTGAATATGTCTTCCCTATACTGTATAGAGTGAAGATATAACCTTAACATGCTGATTATAGATCTAGATATGCAATAAGCAGTTCAATATCATTCTATAATTTTTGAAAATATAACTTTCAAAGTTTATGACTACTTTTCATATTTGTATGTTAACGGAAATTAACACAAAAGTTAAAAATTAAAATAAATTTAATTTTATTTTCTATCTGTGCTATCAAAAAAAAAAAAAAATGAAAACTGAAATTCTTTTAAAAATTGTTGATTAACTGTTTAAAATAAAAATACTGTAGTTGTAGAAACATAATATTAAGGTACAATTTAATAAATGAGTCAAATCAAAATTTACTTGGTAGAAATATATTATAATTTTTTTTATTTACAAATATTTTATCATAAAAATGAATAATACAAATATGTACTTAAATAAATAATATAAAAATAAAAAAGTAAACTTCTAGAAGAAAAAATATCAAAAATATTTTATTTAAATCTACTTATATTAAATAACTAGGAATTATTTTCAAAATAAACACTCTTTTTTTCATTGTTTGAATAATAAATCTATTAAGTTAAAGAAATAAAAAAAAAATAAAAAAGTTCAAAAATTCAAACGTACTACAAATAATTTGCAAATAAACAAAAATGTATTAGCTAAATCAAGAAATTGAACCACACAATATTATATATATATATATATACACTGTAAATAACAAACACCATGTTGTATATATTTTTTTTAATTTGAATAAAATTATATTACAAAAGTGCCATAATTCTTCTTTTTTTGTAAAAAGTTAAAAAAAAAAACAATTTTTATAAAAATTATAATTATTTTGTCAGACATTGTAAAGAAAATGATACTAATTTGTTAATAATTGACAGAGAAATTTCACTCTTTTTGGTATTTTATTAACTTGAATTAAATAACGGGTGTTTCAAAACGGAGGCAAACCTAAGATTAAGAAGTCATGTATAGGTAAATTTTGTTCATCCTAAATGTCAGTTGGCAACATTGTACGCAAGGTTAGAAGCTTGTAACATTTGAAATGTCCTTCTTATGCACTAGTACTATACCATTATAAATTCGTCTCTATTGTGTTAACTATGTCGTTTTCCAAGGACGAACGTGTGTTTATTACTGAGACTTATTGCACGTATAAATCTTACAAACGAGTAAAAGACGAGTTTCGGATAAAATTTCCTAATTCTTCAGTCCCTAATAAGTCGACAATATCGCGTATGATTAAACACGAGAGTATACGTGATCGGAAAAGCGCAGGTCCACCGTCACTGTTAACAGTAGAAGTTCTGGAGGATGTGAAAGAACGTTTGACTCGTTCACCCAGAAAATCGCTCAGAAAGTTATTTTCACAGGCTGGGCTTTCACTATCTACATCTTACAAGACTACTAAAAAATTACAAACGCATGGGTGTTGTTCAAGAAATGAAAGAAGTAGATCACGGAAAACGTTTACAGTATTGTCGTCGGTTTAGTTCTCTTGTTGATGACAACGGTATTGAAATTTTGGATCGTGTTTATTTTAGCGACGAGGCACGGTTTCATGCCGAATATGGAAAAGCCCATAAGAAAAATATAGTCTATTTTCAGCCAAAAGTGGTAATATGGAAAGCTGAAAATCCTTATGCGTTTCATGAACGACCATTGCACGCACGTAAAACTGGTGTTTAGTGTGCGATCCCCCGGCGTCGTGTAATATGATCATTATTTTTTGAGAATCAAGTAGACGGAGTGGTTTATCGCAACTTAATCGAAAAGTTTATAGCCAAGTTAGATTTACACGAACAAGAATGTTGGTCCCAGCAGGGTAACGCAACGTGTCATACTGCTAATAAAACGCTGGATATGTTACGGCTATTTTTGGCCATCGTTTGATATCAAAAGGGTTGCGGCCTCCAAGATCCCCAGATCTTACTTCAGCAGACGTTTTCCTTTGGGGGTATTTAAAAAGTGTAGTTTTTAAAAACAATCCTCATACACTTGACGAATTGTAGGCTAATACTGAAATTGAGATTTCAATCATTATTGTGCAAACAATAAGAAAAGTGGCTGCACATGTTATGAAACGTGTACGAACCTGCATCAGGATCACGGGAAATCAATTTGAACATCTATTGTAAAGTTATTAAAGGTAATTTGAATATTGTTGTATAATTATATTATTAACATTAATATTTTTGCAATAAATTCACGTTGTCAAACAAAGGGGTTGCGTCCTTCCTTTTTGAAACACCCGTTATTTTCATTCAATTTATTTCACGACTTCTTTTTGAATTTCACTAACTACACTGTTATTCTATCACTGTAGTCAAGCTGATGAATAAGTTTTGCAAAACAAGATGTAATAGATTTTTAAAAACACAAAGGTTAATTACCCCTGTTGTGTTAGTGAGGTGAAGGGAATTTATTGTGTATATTTCTTCTTAAAGTGATTATTTGAGTTGAATCACTGTTACAAAACGTTTAGAATTCTAAAAGGAACATAAAATGATTTAATTTTTTGAGGGTTAACTCCTTATTCAATGTCTTCTTTTGTTAGCCTCCAGGAGCACCGTCAGGTATTGCTTTAGAGGATTATGAAATGGCAATTTTGTAGCGTGTGAAAATGCCTTGATTCGAAGCCGGAACCTCTGGATAAAAGACAGAGACGCTACCACTCGCGCCACGGAGGCCAGCTACATCCATGTGTATTTCTCATATTGCAATAACATTCTGTCAAATAAACACAATGTTCATTAAAGAAGGTAATGGAAAACTATTTCACTTCCCCTAGCTTACTTGGCATTGCATGTTTATTTTTCTTAATAATAATTCTAATATATATTGTTACTTTCTTTAATAATTTTTTTTTTAAATTTTAGGTTATTTAGGTATAATTATATCACTTAGTAGATGCAAACGAAAAAACAAATTTGTAGTAAAATTTTTTTTTAATGATCGTGTTGAAGTAAAAATTATGTTTTCGCTAGTAAAAAAAACAAAAAAAAACCATTGAAATAATATGTTTTACGAATACTTGAGATTCTTACCTTCATTCCTAATTTATTTTTACCGAAAGGCAACTTTATTTTACAGTCAAAAGAGATAATATTTGGATGTCAATGACCTCAGTTTTATATACGCAGCCAGAAAGAAGTTGTTAAAACTTCTTTCAGTGTTAATCAGTGTTAAACTGATTATAATTTTGAAATACCATAACGAATATTATGTGACAAATGACAGACAATATTATATTTTATAGGAACGTAATATTTGTTATGATAAAATACATGCGAAAATATCAAGCGAATAACAGTATTTTCCTTCTAGAAGCAGGCAAAACAATATCTTATTTTTTTACACAATGTGTAATAAAGCTTCAATGAGAAAAATAATTTAACTTGACTCTTGATAACCAACTATCTTTAACCCTTCATTACGTACAACATTTGTCACGCTTCTGTGCCACTTACTCCAAAGATTATTTTAACTGAAGTATTACTAGTTTAACTTTTCATATAATTTATAACATTTACTGTATTTTTTCTTTAATTTAAAACATTTTTACAGGATCTAAAATTTAACTTCAGAATTATTTTTACTGTCAATGAATTCAAAATAATTTTCCATGCGTGTAAAATGAGTTTACACAGTGGCAGCCCTTAAAAACCTTATCAGTAGTTAAAAAAAAGTAAAATAATTAAGAAAATGCTCCGTCTCGAAACGATATATTTTTTGATATGATACGACCACACTTCAAACATTTAGGAGGCCACCTAAGTGGGAGAGCAACTCAAAAGTTTTAAATGGAACGGTAAAGGATTGAGACATACCATTTTTAAAGATACTGAAAAATAAAAATGTTGACTTAAAAATACTGAGCATGACAACCTTAATGAAAATGGTGACGTTTTTAATATTTTTCACATTAATTACAAAAGACCACATTACACCCCAAGTAATGCTCTCATACCGAAAAACAGATGGTTTTGAGGTAGGAGCATTTGCCAAATTTCATTTTTCTGTGTTTAATGGTTGAAAAATTATTTAAGAATTCTCAATTTCATTAAATTTTGTATATAAATTATATATTTAAGTGCAGGTTGATAACTATCTGATATTTTTTGCGAGAGCACTAGATCTTATTTAAGTTGTAAGGGAAACATGATTAAAAATATTTCATACGAAAAATATTTTATAAGTTATTTACAAACTCTCCTTCAATTTTTGACATTATTAAGTTTTTACTATAATCAATGAGTAGCTAGTACACCGTTCTATGTTGTTCCCACATTCAAAATAATAAAATATATAAAAAAAAATTAATTTAAACTGTTTTTTCTCAGTTGAAATTTTTTGTTAAAATTCATTTAAATATCTAAGTTTAAAAAATGTTTTTCAAAACTAAAGGAAGTTTTTGTCCAGTTAATTTTTTTCTAAAATGCAGTCTGACCAAGTAAACACCAAAAATTTATTTTTTCTCAAAATGGGGTGGCCCATTGGTAAGTATTTAAAATTATAAAATATTAGGAATAGCTAAGATCTCAATTGAGTAATTTGATATATCCAGTGAGAATAAGCTCATTCCATAATAATACCAAACTCTTTAAAGAAAAATGTTTCTAATATGTTTTTAAATGTATTTTTTCTACGGCTGTATTTTAACGTTTGAATTATGGAGCTGAAACCTGTATCAAAATAAGGTTCATTATGATACAAGTGTTTAACCAAACAAAAGCCTACTTTCTTAATCGGTAACCAATCAGAAGCGGATATTATTTAATGTACCCGCTGTATTTATACAACTGGCCAAAACAAAAGTGTAACGTACACTCCATTACCGTGTATGTATGTATGTTTGTTCCACCCTAACACCTCATCGACTGAAGCGATTTAGAAGTACGACACCGCATTGGAATCCTTACGTTACTGGGAGTGTCATAGGCTATATATAAGTAGTTGATTCAAAAGGAAAGGGAAATAATTTGGAAAATGGTTTTAGATCTTGAAATAAGGATAAAGGTTCACACAAATATATATGTCCGAAAAGGCTATGTTATCGAGTTAACGGCTAGCGAAAAATTTCGCGCGAATTACAGTTGCCCCGGTGAAATTTCAGTATATTAGGAGTAAACTTGATGGTTTCATATGTTTTATACGTGCAAAATCGAATAAAACAGGCCCCAGAATTTTATTTCCCATAATTTTCATAATATCCAACGTAAAACAGAAATATTCAGTGACGAAAAAAGGTTTTTTTAGGTTTGAAGTGTAATAACTTTGTTAAATGTCTAATAAATGCGTAACTTTTATTATCAGAACTTGTAGAAACTTTTATTCTGAGAAAATTGATTTAATAAAGTCCATGAAAAACAAAAAAAGCATCTTTTATTAATAAAAAACTTAACGAAAAAATCGTATCAATTTGTAAAAATTAAAAACAGTTGTTTTCAGTACAATAAATTTCGACCTTTAAAAAATTAAAATATCTTTAATTTACTTTTAAAAAATACTCACTGTGTTTTATCCTTTAATTTATTTATTACACGAGTGCCTAAAAAAGAGTGTAATGTATTTAGGGTGTACTATAGGTAATAGAATGTAATGTACGTTTAGGGTGTTATTTTCACCGTAGCAGCTCAACGGCTGAACCGACACAGTAGCCATAAACTTACTGTTGGAGAAGGTTCGCTTGAACTTCTTTGGTTTACTGGAAGAATGAGAATGCATCCACTGTTTGGATTGTTCTTTTGTTTCTTCAGTTTCGAAATGGACCCATGTGTTGTCCCCTGTGACAATTTTGTTCAAAAAACCTTCTCTTTCATTGTGGTAGCGCTGGAGAAACGTTAGGGAAGCGTCCATTCACATTGTTTTGTGATGTCGGACAGCATCTTGGGAACCAATCTCGCACACAGTTTGCGGTATTGAAGTCTCTCACTCACAATGGTGTAGAGAGCTGACCTTGAAATTTCAGGAAACGAATCACTCAATACAGAAATTGTGAACCGACGATTTTTTCGAATTGCCTCATCCACTCGCTCAACGAGATCATCGGTTGACACTCGCGTCCTTCCCTGACTGCCGCATCATGAACATCTGCACGTCCTGCTTTAAAGTTCCTGCACCATTGTCGCACTTTCCTGTCACTCATTGAAGTTTCATCGTACACATTACTTATTCGTCGATGAATTTCAGCTGCATTACACCCCTCAGCCTGAAGAAATCGAATTACCGCACGCACTTCACACTTGGCGGGAGATACTATTGTTGTAGACATGTTTACGTGCTAGCTGTGCGTGTTCAGAACTAAACGAAGTGACGCGGCGTGTTGAAGGCCGTCATACTGGAGACGCTGCGCAACACATATGCGCAAAGGTTCATCCGATTTTTGCGCGGGTGTTTATTTCGCGACCGATCGGACCTCGAAATAAATATCCCTCGTTTGTGTATATATATATATATTATATGTTTAAAAAACTTTTTAAATTTGAAAACAAAATTATACTATATATAAAATTGTCACCCTCATGCCCTTTAATTATCCTATATTAAAGAGCAATGTCTTTTATTCTTTTTTTTTAATTTTGAATGCTTGTTTCTTGTTTACTTTTATTTTAATCCGATTTAGTAGATAGCAAGCAGAGGTTAATTTGAAAGAACACCAACAGGTAATTAAGCTTTTAAATTGTACTGTTTATCCTATGTTAATTATGTCAGATTCTGAAGAATAAATATCTTTAACGCCGATCGATATTAAAGAAATGGCAGAACTTATGACAAATGATCTGTTACTATTGTATTGCAAATGAATTGTTTAATGTATTTTTTAAAAGTTATAAAAAAATGTTCCACAATGTATTCTATGAATGATTTAAATCAATAATCCCAATATTTTCTCACGAGTATCGTAACTCTTCCGAAGTTTATGACATTCGCCGAGGCTCGTGTTGTTACTTACTTTGCATCTGTGCATTAATAGCTATCATTATAGGCTCGTTGAATAATTTACTATTTTAAAAGTGGCTTTTTAAATTTTAACAAGTTGTTTCTCCTTAAAACCCCATCCAAAATTATAGGTACAGTTTATACTTAAATTTTATCGTAATATTTTTAATAATATCTATTTTAAAAAGTTTAGAATTAAATTATATACACGTTCAACATTTACAGAAGGTTAACAAAGTAGAGAAATGATTAAATAACTTTTCAACTGTTAAACACAGAAAAATGAAATTTAATTAAACTTCCTACACCGAAACGATCTATTTTTTTTTAATATAAGACCGAGTTATAATACACTCCCAAGAACCAATTTTAAACGGATAAAGTGGGCTGTCACATAAGTTAAAAGTGCATTGAAAAACAAAAACTTTGACGTAAATCAAACTTAAGATACGACAATTCTAACCAAAATTGCAGCCATTTAATGTTTTACACAGCTAGTTAAATTTGATAGTTTTAATTTTTTTAAACCAAGCTAAGAAAAAATAAAAGGACCACAATTTCGGTTAGAGTTGTAACCTAAACCTTATTACATCAAAAGTTTTTTCTTTTCCCTTTCTATTACCTCCCCCTACGGGGGGGGGGGGTCCCGTAGGAGCTTAAAGAGTGGTGATGTCATACCAATAAAATCAGGTAGTTATCAAATAGGAGCATTTGCTAAATTCATTTTTCTATGTTTAACTGACGAAAAGTCATTTTAGGGAGCCCATACTTTATTGACACCCATATGTACAGAGTGATTCACAAAACATGTAAAAACGTTCAGGACGTGTTCTACTGGTGAAAATAAAGAAGAAAGTTCAAATAAACATCGGTTACGCTTCGTTGGTAAGTGTCAACTGATGAAATATTTCGCCCTGATTTCTGCGCCTTCGGTAAAATTAAGCCAGACTGTAATTCTTGGGACCCAAATTAAGGGATAAATTTAGTGGTTTTATATGAAATCTGTTCTGAAAAACTGAAAAAAAATAGGTCTCAGAAGTGCATTTTTAATAGTTTTCAGGAAATCTGGAGTAAAAGATAAAATATTGGGGTCGAAAACATACTATTTTATGTTTCGCGTAATTAACTTAACAAATGGGTAAACAAGTAACAGTTTTTAAAAAAAACTAGTAGAGAATTTGATTCTGAGTAAAATGGTATGGTATGACGTAAATTAATGTTAGAGAATTAACGAACTGAACGTAGAAGAAATACGCTGAATTAAGAAATGTCTAAAGAGTCTGTTGAAAAAGAAAACCAGAATAAGTTAACGTAAAGGTCTGTTTTATGAAACTGATGTTTAGGCAGGTGAAACGAATGTGTGTTCAACAACAATAAAAAAATTAATGATAATTTTAGATAAGGAAATATATAACGCAAATGACTTCAGAGATATAATAGGTGGAAAATTGCATTTTTAATATTTTATGAATTGTGAGAATTAATTAAATTTCATTTATATTCTAATTTAATTTAAAACATAATTATTTATACCGCATTCTTTATTTATATGTTAAGTTTTTTTTTTGTTACTTTTTTTATGCGGTATAATTCTCATGAAAGATATTTATTTTATAATCGTTTAAATGATCTTCCTGTTTTACCGCAGGCTGACATGGTTGGTGAGCAAACACATAAACCTCCAACAAATAGTTATGTTTACTGCTAACAATCACGCTATATATATATATCTGTAGGTAGGTATATGTGTATGTATATATAACTAATTTGAACTTGTAATTAATTATTACACTATATCTACAATTAATTAAGATATCTAACAAGTCGGTTTATGAATAATAGTTGGGAATGCTAGAACAGACATAATCTCCTAATTATCTTGGAAAGTTTTTACAACTTATTAATTTTGTACCAGTTTTCTAAATCAAGGGTTTTCCAATTAAGAAAAATATTACCCAGCAGAATTTGTTGTTGTTTTTTTTTTTTTTTTTACGTGTACTGTTTATAACTGATCAGTTAACTTGAGAATAGTCCGTAATTTTAAGCTTTCACAAATTCAGTTTTATACTACTTAATAAAAAAATTGATAGTGAAATATAGCAATAAACTTCAAAAAGCAGACGTTACAGCTGTCACAAAAAAATTCGGCTACAATAGAAAGTACATTTATACAAATGATAGCCAAATAAAAATTATTATTTGTATAGAAGTAATACACAATTATACGTTAGATATATTTTTATATCTATGTTTACATCTATGAATATTTTTATTCATAAGATCAGAAGAGATACAAAATAAAATAATGAAATGGAAGTAAAAGACTAATTAAAGAAAAAGGTTTAGACTAATTAGTAAATTAACTAATTAGTAATTAGACTTAACTAAGGTTAAGACTAATTAGTAAAAAGGTTTTATTAATACGATCATATTAAAACCATATAAAAAACTAGAAGAACAGTATTCATATAGAAATAAACTGAAAGAAAAGTCGATACAAAAAAGAAAAAGTGAAAGCAATTCAAAAAATTATCACTGGCAGATTGTAACATCTAACCTGAAATATAGCTAAAACCGTTACATAGTATTTCTGAAGAATCTATAACTTTTCTAATCGTATGAATAGAATTCCCACTAATGATAACGATAATATTTCTGTTCCCGATTAAGTGAAATTTTTGGAGTTTCTTTAGTAGTAGACGAATTTTCATAGGATAATCAAATTGATTTCATTTGCAAAAAAATCAACTGTATTTTTCTTTACAGTACCTTAATAAAAGACTAAACTTGATATGAATATTAAATATTTATTACATTTATGTATATTCACGCCTAAAGTATAATACCTCTTGAAGCTTCCAAAAATCATGGTTACGTTTCATACGTAAAAAGGAAGCAATTACAAAATATTTCATTTGAAACATATGATTCGAAAATAAATAAAAGTAAAATTTTTTAATCCTAAAATTTTAGTATTCTTACAATTGGGTATTAGTTTTTCAAAAAAGTATCGATCATTTCGATTTTTAGAAATCAGCATCAAATTAGAAATTACTACTGGTAACTGCCCTTAATCTGGTGAAAATGTTTATTTTAAAGAGGATTGAAAAATGGTAATTTTTTCTTTTTGCTTTTCATTGCAGCTATATTTTAAATCAATTCTATTTTTTTAATTTTTAAGTTCACAAAACAAAATATTTGAGTCAAATTGATTCCGTTTGCAACAAAATCATCTTACTGTTTTGCTTTGAAGTACGGTAATAGAACGATAAGCTTTTCATAAATTTTCAACATTATTATACTTATATACAATCCGTGTTTAAAATAATTAAAATAAAATATCTTCTCTCGATACTCTCTGAAAAAGTCAAAAGAGTTTCAAGATAAAAAAAATAAGTTGGCTAATTATTTGGCGTCAATAAATATAAATCACATGAAAACCGAGATTTAAAAAATGAAACATGTTTATGCATAACTTTACAATTATGAATGCGCAGTCTTTACTAAAAGTCAACTATTATTAAAAAAGTAACAATAAATAAGTAATTAAACTTCTACCAAACCAGACAAAATAAATGTTTCCGTATAATTCAACACTGTACCAATTTATTTTAAATAAAATTAAAAGAATTTCTTTTAGAGAAACAATCTTACCGTACTGATGAATTTTAAAATAATACTTTTTAAAAAATTATAAAATAAACCCTGAATTTTCTGCACCCGTTCAACGTGTATATAAAAATATTTCGTCAAATAATTTTGAAAATATTAATACCTTAATATTATCATATCTTTATATTTTAAATAATAAATATTGATTTTAAACATTTGTTTTTTATCATATAATTAATTGTGATATCTGTTATGCTGCTCTGATCAAGGTTTTGATCAGAACAGCATCATATCCCAACCTAAGGGCATTAAATTATATATATATGAAAATTTCACCTACTCTTTGAGTAAAGGTTTGGGATAGGAAACTCATAAGGTCCACAGCTCCCTGCATCCTTGGCCGATTATGAGAAAAATTAAATGTATCATTTAATTTTTAAATGTTCCACATACATAAGTTATTAGCTTCTCGTCACAGCTTCGTTCGGGCTAAATGGTTACTTGTTTTACCACCAAAAAAAAATCGGAATTAAAAAATACACGAAAGTGATTTTTAAACATTTATCTGAAGAATATTTGCAACCCCAAACCTACTGAATATCTCGTTTAGTATAGCCGGGATTGGGAAAATTTACAATTATCGTTCAACATTTTTTTATCTTTCTTCACCCTCTTTCAAAGTCAAATTTAAAAAATCTACAAATTGGTTTGTAAGATTACACACCAAAAAATCAAGCTGATATCTTGATTTGTTACCGAGAAAATTTTTAATCATTTTAAACCGTAAATTTCATTGTTACTCCATTTTACCCCTTTAAATACGGAATTTCAAAAAATCCTTTCTTAGTGTGCAGTTACACCGTAAGAACATGTATACAAATTTTCATCTATTTATCTTCAGTAGTTTTTGCTTGGCGTTGATTATGAATCAGTCACGATTTGTTATCTTCAATTTCAGTAAGACCTCTATTGAAAATGTCTCTACTGAAAAATATCTTGGGAGCGGCACGCTGTAAGAAAGGAGTATGAGAATTTAGCGGCTCGCCACGTAGCGACCGAATGAGAAGTGCAGCACCGTAATGGGTTATTTATTATTTACACGTTTTAATAAATAATTTTTCATTTTTGGATAACATTTCCGAATAACCGTGATCTGTTAGATCGAGAGTGTACCTGATGCATACAAAAGTTAGCCTTCAACCTACTGACAATTACTCCGTTTGAATTTTGAAAATCGGACGATTGTTTGCAAAAATATTATAAGAGCGCCCCATTGCACCTCCCAAAACAGCGCCCCAGTGGCATCCCGTTTGTTACCATTTGATTATGATGATCGGTCTAACCTCCTAAGTCGTGCTCATATACCTAACCACGCAAAACGCACACGCAGTCACCACGGGAAGCCCATTATTGTTAAACAGATTTTTTTTAAATTTATTTAATATTATTTTATTTAACGAAAAACTTAATTCTATTATTTTTGTAATATTATCCATTCAATTGATTTGAATCATTCAGTTCAAACCCAGCTCACACAGTGATAGAGACTCACAGTTCACAGTTCATTAATTTAATTCATTAAAGTTCGTGCTTCAACCGGAAAATCTCCACTACTACATATAAATAATTTTTTTTTGAGAGGAAATGTATTTAAAAATCTTCTCAGTTATGCCAAGAAACATGAGTAAAAATGTGGTTGCGACTGATCAAGTAGTTTTTTTGTTTATCCCGAACAAGCAAAAACCCTCTTCCTGTTTATATAATAATATATATTATGCCAAATTTGAACCAAATCGGTCCATCCAATCTGAAGATATCAAGCAAGTTATAGGCTTTCCGAAATTTTTCAGATTTTTCTAGATTAGTGGGTCATGAAACTCAAGATATGCGAAAAACTCAACGTGCAAAATTTGACCCATTAGGATACTATCTCTTATACTGGATAGCTATACAATATTAATACATAGTCGGATTATAAAAATAATAACGGACTGAATGGTGAACATAAAGTTTAATACTATATTATATTTCTTATTTTCTTTTAATCTTTTTTCGGATATTCAGTTTTACTTCAGCTAAATTTATATAATAATTCATATGTAGTGTACACTATACATAGCAATCACTAACCAGTCAGGAATGCTTTTTTTAAATGTATTAAAATTAACAGATCAATGCGCAGTCATGGTACAAATTAAAATTTTGTCGTTATTGATTAGCTACTAATTAGTAACATATTCTGGTTTAGTAATTCTAAGAAGTAACATAGATTATTAATCAGTTACTTCGCATACAAAGAGTGCAGTTATATACGGGTGCTGATAAAATAAATTTGCACTAGTTAGTTTGTATCTACTTGGACTATCAAACAACTCAATCTTATTCATTAAAAAAGAATTCAATCAAAACAAACAAATTTTAATTAATTCAATCAATCCTAGCCAGAACAAGAAAAGAGATTTTAAATTTTACAATTAACAAAAGAACGATCACCTGACTACACATTTGTTTTAAGTTTACCGATATCTATGACATTCTTTTATTTTTATTAATACTTTTTTTTATTATTCCTAATATCCACGTTTTAATCTGTTCAACTAGTGAACAATAACCAACCCCCTAAGCACCAGTGAGATAAAGATGATATGTAAATGAGATACTGTCTTGTACAGACTCAGGCCCAACCATACCTGAGATGTGGGGTTAATTGAACCCCAACCACCAAATAAACCGATATCCATTGTCAAATTCGTGTAAAAGTAACTAAGTTTTACTTGAATTTCAACCTTAGAAAATTCGACTTAGAAAATTAACAAGTGATTTCTGACGACGAGTATGGCATTTGATTCATTTTTTAAGGCAGTGAAAATTTGTATAAATTATTAGTTAAATTAACCAGTTCCTTTTCCGAAGTTACTGGGACATGAACACCGAATAAAACTTCAAAAAGAATATTTTGTGATAAAAAATTGTTTCAAAATTCATTTTCTATTATTATCCCCCTAAAATGCATTATTAAAATTTATTTTCATTGTAAAAAAAAACTATTTATTCAAGATGAGGGAGAAATCTCACTATTAATTTTCAAAACTCACCGGGTTGGTCTAGTGGTAAGCTCGTCGTCGTAAATCAGTTGTTTAACAGCTGATTTTTGAAGACGAAGCTTCTGAGATTCAAATCCTAGTAAAGTTAAGCTACTTTTATACAGATTTCAATACTAGATATTGGATGCAGATGTAGGTTTGGTGGATGGTGTTTAAATAACCACACATTTCAGAAATGGCCTCATTTACCAAGATTATCATCTCATTTTTACAAGATTATCATCTTACTGGGCTATGGGGTTGCTTATTGTTTACAATTTGAACCGATTGCAACGTACACATAGAAAACATTTTCAAAACAAATTCTATGAATGTTATATAATTTTACGGACTTTGGTTATCTTTGTTTGAAATTATTTTCTAAAACGTATTTTTGTGGTAAATAAAAAATTATGTTTTATTAGAAGGAAAATGGGAATAATTATTTATCTTTTTAATATTTTTTTTATTTTGACTGTATTCTGAACGAATAAACTATAAAAATGCTTTTTTCATCAACAAGGGTAAATATTTCTTCTTTAAATTGCTGATCCAATTAAAATAGATGCATCCTTCAAATTTAGTTAAAACAAGTTATATCGTTCATATGTAATCAGGAGTTTAGTCAAAGTTTTCACTACCGGAAGTTTTGATTTTGAATTATGGCAGAATATGGTTCACAGCCACAGTCGGCTGTAGCTGTAATGAAAAATGCACATCAATTTCAAAGTTTACATTGATAAGAAGAAAAACTTATCATTTTCATTTGAAATGTTTAACTTTTTTCGTGAATTATATTTCTAGCGACTTCTTTTGTCAGCGGTATGCATACGGGTATCCAAAAGCAAGGACCATTTTCGTGCGGTCTGATTTTTATAATATACTGCACTGTCCGTCACATATCATTTAAGACAGTAATAATATTTTTCATTAAGAAATACGATAACAGTGAGTAGTTAATGTTAAAATAAAATGTAGACCAGACTTTAAGTTAAAACAAATTTTATGTATAAAGAGAATTTTATATTTCTCCCAAAAAGCAGCACAAGAACGGCGGCGGTATTCCGGTACTAGAGAATCCTGTATGTAACAGGTAAGAACAATAGAACACGGTCAAATCGAGATAAATGTTTTACTATACTTTTACATGAAATTTAAATACGTATGAAAGTAAAACGCATTTTAGCAGTTATTTACAGATATGACTAATTATATCTGCAGTACATAGTTAGCAACAAAAAATTAAGTCAATCACCTACCTACGATACTCGAAGAATAAGGTTTTTTTAAATATCTGTTGTCTCGGGGGCAGATCATCTGATTTTGGTAAATAAAATTCCAAAATAAAATTTACAACATTATTCAAAATGGGAATCACGCATGTACCTCTTACCTTACGTAATTTATTCAGCGATTCAAAATATCAGTACCCAAAAAATGACCCTGTAGTAAGACCCTCTGTTCAAGCTTTGCGTTACTTCACGATCCAATAATACAATAATTTGAATAAATTAAGACACAAAATGATCGATCCTCAGTGTTCAGTAAAATTAATTGGAAAAAAATTATTATTAAAATCGGCGACTCTTGAATTGAAAATTAATATTATACGTAAAAACATGAAGAGGGAATTTTTTTTTTTTTTGACTGATGAATTAATTCATTACAGAAGCTTACAAAGAAACTTGTACGTGGGAATGTGAAAATGGAAATTATTAACGTGTGAAAAATGCCATGCTTGACCGGAATTCGAACCCAAGACCTCTGGATGAAATGCCAAGACGTTACTACTCCGGCAAGGAGATTGGCATTCTGATTAATATGTAAAGATTTCGTGGGAATTATCTTGTAACTAAGATGTATTAAATGATAGCTATTAAAACGTTAGGATAAGAGGTTCCATTTAAATTGAAAAAAGCAATGTTATTATTTTCAATTTTTTCTTGTTCTTCTATCCAGTATGGCGTCCAACGCCACCTCCAGCCACTTTATAAAAGATAATAATAAACATTTAAGGGAAATAGTTTTATCAATAAAATTGCTTCTTAAACTTTTTTCCTACTTTTTTTTAAATTATATTTCCTCCAACTCTTTTGGGGAACAAAGGTTTCTTCCGAAAGTGAAAGAAAGAAGTAACGTTTAAGAATGTAAAAAAACAAATAAACATATTCAAATTAAGTTTTAATTAAATACTGAATTATCATCCTTTTTTTAAAAAAAAAGGAATTAAATTGAAAAATTTACCTAAGCTTTTATTAAAATTTTGAGAAACGGAACCCAACACCGTATCTCACTGCTTCATCAACTGTAAATAAAGTTAAACGCCGTCAATGCCTCGTATAAAGAAATCATCGTGCAAAATTTCATCCGAATCATCTATACCGCTCTGGAGATATAAAGCAAATGTTAGACCAACATTATATTTATAGATCCTTCAGTAATTTTTCAATTTTAAAATTGTGTTTTTGGGGTTATAGGTGAACATTAAACGTCAGGATCTGCAAAAATCCTCCGAATACAGATTTTTGCCCGATTAGCATACTTTCCCTTATGTATAGTATACTGTATATATACAGTTTACTACATAGCCGAGGAAGTAAAAATAATATTAAGAACATTTTTTTTGCCAATGCATTGAAAATAATTAGTTTCTCCTCTCTAGTGATCCGGAGAAGCTGAGAAATGCCTTTACGGACTCAGTTTCAATGATGGTGAAATCCTGACATTCACCTCCCCGCGGTAGAGGGGGGTAACGGCTGTTTACGATATGTTGTTATGTGCAGGCGGCGAACGAATGAAGGAACCGAGAATCTTCCGGGATAAGAAGATTCCCTTTATCAAGTGCAAAAACAGCCTCTTTGAAGATGGATGAGAGAGTAGAGAGGTTAGGGCACTCTATTGTCCTTGGCCGAAGAACCAAAATTGATCAACGGTATTAGGATGCAGAAGGCAACGGGAAATCACTACATTAAAGATCCCGAAGGATATCCGGATATCCTTTTGAGTTCATAAAGCATGGCTCTGTTCAACGTCACGTTCGGAGCCTGCTACGTGGACCGCCAACCTTCACTAAGCAGGAGGCGCTTAAAAGAAAAAAAATAAGTCTCAAATCAGTGTATAAAATTATTCTTTCTGCATGTAATCGTAAAATATCTATTTAATCCTGACAAACTGATTGACGGTTACGTCACTCAGCTACTAACTACTGAATAAAAATACAGCTCCCGCGTGGAGTTCCTACTCACCCGTCCAGCACCTTTCCAGCTGGTGAAGCGGGGAATGCTCACTAGACATTGAAAGTACCAGGGAAATAAAACCCCCGGGGAGTACCAAAATCTTGGGTTGCGTCTTTCAGTTAGGAATTGGCTCTCCAAAGGATATGAGGAAAAAAACGGTATAAATAAAATATAACCCGGTCCCCCAGGTTGGAGGTTTTGCATCGGGCCAATAACCGGACCTAGTACAATGTTACTCCTTGAAAAACTAATAAACAAGCATCGGAATGGACTGCCTTATTCGGAACGAACCGGAATCAATCTTGGAAAGGCGGGTGTAGGAAATTACTTGGAGATGGCGATGAATAAGGAGCGTTGGAAAGAATTGGTGATGGACGCCAAGGATTACATTGGGCTATAGTGCAGAAGAAAAAAATACAATTAAATGATATTTTTCATCGTTTTGGATAGTGAAAAATTAAATTTTATGAAACTAAATTCATGAAAACCAAATACATGAATCAAAACTATTAATAATTCACCAATAAGCACATTCGGTGGCACTAATGGTGATTTAGTAACTTATAATAAAATATATCTTTTTAAAAATTAAGCTTGTAATGGAATCTTTGAAAAATTTTTTCACCATCTCGGTGTTATAAGTTTTAAAATAAATAAGTAAATAAAACTTTTCTCGCTATTTTCTCAGAATTTATGTTACAGAAAATCTTACATACCTGTTAAATTAACCTTTTTCTACACTGAATACCTTTCTTAGCTTTTTTTCAAATTTTATGTGTATATTCTATTTATAAACATAATAATGTACTTAGTAATAATACAACATGACAATAAAAACGTAACATAATAATGTACTTAGGGTTTATAAAATGAGAGTTAAGAAGATCTATTTAGATCCCGAAACCAAAATATATACTACTTCAATTCCATTTAATTCTTTCAAGTAGGAAGATACATTAATATCTACATTAAATAGATTTCAAAGACAGAAGATTCTCAATCCTATTTGTATTTATTTATTTTTATCTATTCCAAGCCGTACTCTTTCAAATCATTAAAATGTACCCATTTTGATGATTGCTGTTTTTAGTTTCCTTTTGTGATTCACAGTAAGTTTCTTCTAGCCATAATGGAAGATTTTTTAAAATAAAACATTTTAAAAATTGTGTACAAAGAATATATTTTTCATATTTTGTCATCACCGATGTATAGTATGTGATTATTATAAAATAATTTAATACAACCTGACGTAATTAAAATATCCAAAGTATTTTTATATGGAAATTTAAGCAAATAAATGGGAAAACTTAAGGTGAAAATATAATACATACACCCTCGTTCCAAACATCCTTCACTCAAGCCTGGTAGCAGCAGCCTCTTTAAGTCGCTTCTATGCAATTTATTTCATAATTTTAACCAGATGTTGGTTTATTACCGTTATTTTGAACAAAAGCCCTTTTTTCAAACGGACACCTTTTATTTTTCCATCCTATCCAAAATTCAAATAGTAATAACTAAAAAAAACCTTAAAATAATAACTGATAGTTTTTTTTCCTTTTGAAGCCGATTTGACACTAATTTTTTTTTTGTAATTTAAAATATATACAAACTTGTAAATGCTGAAAATGAAAAAAACGCTCAAAAGTAGTGTGTAGTATGCTCGCTACTTGATTTACCTGTTCCAAATTTGCTAAGTAATTATTTATTTCAATAAGTTAGTATAATTTATGCAATGTTTTTCAATAAGGCTAAAAAAAGTTAAAATTTATTAAAAAAGAGAGAGAGATATAAAGAATGTGGCAAAATCTGTTAAGAGATAATTTTAAATTTCCCCCACCCCCAAATCAAAATCCGATTACTTAAAATTTAGGAATTTTAAATAACTTAATAAGTACTTTCACAGTATCAAAGCTCAATTTTCTGCAATCAATATACAAAAAGTTAAACATTTTAAATTTCAAAAATACCTCTCCCCTTATTTTTTTCAAAAAATTATGCCATCAATGCCCCATGCATAAAAAACGAAATTTTTTGAACCAGTAATTCTTTCGAAGAATTTAGTTGAGAAAATTCAGAAATATTAATCAAAATATCATCAGGCCAAGACACGTACTCTTTGGAAATTTCTATAACTTCTCTTATACTTCCTTATTATTAAGATTTTATAATGTTAACATTAAAAAAATCCCCAGGACCCAAAATTGTGGCTTATAGTTAGTTATTCCTTTAAAGCTGTGCACTTGCAGTAGTTATCGACGGGAAAGTAAATATGACAACTGTAGTAGTACAGTTCACAAAATTGAAATGTTCGTAACGTCCACAAATCTGACAGTGTAAAAGTAATATATATTCCAGAGAAGTTTTATTTCACTTTCGTTAATAATCTACTAACAATGGTTCTCCACATCCTTTCTGATTTTTCAAGATAGATTTCTTGCATCTGTGTTTCTTACAAACTTTCTTTTTTTCATTTGAGAGACTTTTTTTATACAGAGTTATTTAATCGAACAAAAATTCGATATTTTAATATTTTCACTGAAAAATTTGTTTTAGGGGTCCCTGAGACAATAAAGGTTGGTTTTATTGTATAATGATGTCTGTCTGTCTATGTGTATGACCATAGAACTAAACTCCGAGCGGTTCGACCGATTTTAATGAAATTTTGTTAGTGTGTATATTTTTGGAATACTTATGACCATTTCTTTTAATCTGGTTTAGAACTATTTTACCCCCCCCCCCTAAAAAACTAAACTTTTGGCACATATAATACTTCCTTAAAATTATGTACTTCAGAATAATCGCCGTGTTTACCCTACCCTACCCAGGTAGGGGACCCCGGATTAGAGGCAGGCGCTTATTAAAAGACCGAGACCCAACCACTGGGAGGTGCTGTCAGGAACGGCATAGCCGGGTCTGGCATGGCCTCCCAGGAGGGTACTGGCAACTGGCACCCTCAAGGCCGTGTTATACGGGATAGTGGATCGTGCCTTGAGCGGAAAGGAAAAAAAAGCAGTTGTTGGCAGTGGTACCGGCTCGGCCTTTCACCGGAGGTCCCGGGTTCGAATCCCGGTCAGGCATGACATTTTTACACGCTTAAAAAATGGTCATTCATCTCATCCTCTGAAGCAGTATCTAACGGTTTACCGAGACTAAGTTGCATCAAGCTATCTGTAGTTTAAGTAGGGGAAAGGTCCCAGGCTTTGATGGAATAACGGCGGAGCTTTCTGTTTTCTCGATTGGGGTGAGTGTGAGAGTTGTCAAAATAAATTTGAAAGAATTAAGATATAAAACCTAAGATATCAATTTCATTTATTATTTGTCTATAATAAATAAACTGTAAAATAAACTCCACAGAACTGAGTTGAGTGAATAAATAACGATTTAAGAATTTACTAAGCGAAATATACGTATATCAAATTTCTTCTCAAATAATATTTTTTTTCATTGTATAGTAGTACAATTATTTATTAATAAATTATAACAAAAAAAGGATTTAAATACGATAACAATTTTTTCTTTTTAAATTTTCCGTTTACTCAAAAGCAGTGTATATTTATTGACACACACCCTTCTGGCTTAAGATGGTAATGTAGACCTCAAATGAACATAAATTATTGTATATTCGATTACAATGTTGTTTGTAATGATTGTGGCTCTCGAGTCAGTAGAGGTTAGAAATATTAGCCTGTGGATGAAAAAATGTTAAGACCCTAGTGCAGAGTACACATGAGAAAATATGTGATACGTATTAGCATCTTTTTATAAGTTTATTTAAAATAAAAGGTTTTAAATTAAATAAAGAAAACTATAAAATAAATTCTCTCGATCTTCGTCGCGGAATAGTAGAGCGTTTCAGCCTTTCATCCGGAAGACCTGAGGTTCGATTCACAGACAGACATAGAATTTTTCATTAGCTAGAAAATTGTCATTCCATACTTCGTCATAAAAGCGTCGAGCTTATATAATGAATTAACAAAAAAAAATAAAAAAGTTTTTTAATATCAACTTTTTGAAGTAGGCTAGGCTACAAACTATGACAGTATGTTATCAATAGATATTTAGTTTAAAATTGGAACTGACTAAAAAGTTTAAATTTACAGAGAAATTAAAAAATATATAACTATTTACTTTTTAAGTGAATTTTATTTTTTTAACTTTAAAACGTTTATTTAATTTCTTTAAAAAAAATTTAATTCGGAATTTTATTTCCTAAATACTTTTTAAACATGCACACACGCACACACACTGGCCGAAGTTTTTAGAAAAGTAAGATTAGAAGGTTAATTTAGTTCTGTGGAAAGGAGGTTAATTATTTAAACTGTTTTAGTTCATCCTGTAAGGAAAGACGTTGTTTATAGTTTTTGCGATATTTTTTTTTAAATTTACGTGTTTTAAAAAACCTAATCAACTATTTAATATGTAAATATTTTTAAAAAATACATATAAAATATAATATTTTGTTAGCCACTAACAGAAATACAAGCAAACTTCCTGCAAACAAAAATACGATGGGACTGATAGCTGTTGAATAATAAATGTGGTAACTTTTAAAATGATCACTCGGTATATGAAATTCAGCTGTTTTAGTAATAATTCTAGATTTTTAACATTTTGATTAAATCTGTAAAGAAAAATCATCTATATCCGTTCCGATTTGGATTTGTAAAACAAAATAGTATGTGTTTGTTTTATTAATCTATTTCCTATAGATAACTATTCTTATTCCATTTATCTATATTTTGTAGAAAAAATGTCAACACAACTTGAACTGTAAAATTATACTTAGTTAAGTAAAGGTTAACTGTCCATATCTCGTGGTTTTTAGATATTTACCGGAATTTTTTTCTCCTTTTAGAATACTGCACCCAATTATAAGTTTCACTTATTTTTTGTTATTATTTTTTGTCTGTTATTTTACTCCATTTGTTCAATACTGAATTCTTTAATCAAACCATTGTGGAATTTTTAAATTTGAATTAAAAATGTGACATTGGGCGAATCGATTCAAAATGATCTTCGTATCACACAATAACGCATCGCCCACCCGGATATCAAAAATATCTACGCGTAGAACATATTATTACACAATTGGGCTACCGTAAAATCTGTTCGCGGTAGTGCTACGCAAAAGTTTTTTGTGAAATTGAAATTAGAGCCTGTTCCACGCCCTTCATAGTCGCCAGATATGGTGCCCTGCAATTTTCACTTCCTTTTGCAATTAAATAGTTATGCTAAGCATGAATGATGATGATGATGAAGGGCACAGAAAAGTCATGGATCAAGGAAGACGCCAGTATTCTTCACTGATGGAATGAGAAATCTGGTTCACCTTTGAGAGAAATGTGTAGCTAAATGGTGAGTACATGGAATTATAAGTGTAAGTGTTTGTAGCAAATAAACTTTACTTGTATGTATTTGTTTCATTGTGGTGAGATAATTTGGAGATCTCGTTTCATTTGCTAATTATGAGTAAGTGTGCATTACATTTCAACCACCCTTCAGTATTTTCAAAAATATTTTAATGTTCTATTTAGAATACAACCAAAATGTTAATTTTGTTAACTTTAGTAATATAAACTGTTACTTATTATTATTATTACTATTTTATTATCATAATTATCAATAAAGTTTTAATTACATTTTTATTATATCTATTGTGAATAACATTCTATAAAAAATATTAAATCTTAATATGTCATATAACCATCACTTAAAGCTCCTGCATTTTTCGACCGACAACTTTATTTCACTTTATCTTATACAGTTTATGTTTTAATAGTTTATTAATAAATTCTTATCTGAAGTAAGAAATACTAAATTAAGTTGCTACGGAAAGCCGCTGAATGTTTTAAAAAGAAAGAATCCCGAACAAATAGAAATCTGCTGAATTCCTTTTTTACACATTCTTGGGTGACAAAGGTACAAGGGACAGGATTTTTTTTTTGCAAATCCTGCAGAAAATTACATTTTTCGCAGTCAGAACAATTAGTATAATTTAAATCTTTATTTCTGTCAGTTTTCTATATATATATATATATTAAATATTTTCTAATAGATTTGTATTTTATTTTAAAAATATAGGAGTATACATTATACAAATCTTGCATCCTGGTAACGAAGCAACTTCAATAACTGGAAATTTAAATCACGGCAAGAAGTGTTGATGGTCGTATAACAAATAAAACCCAAAAATAATTCTAATTAAGAAGTTGGATTAAATTACAAAAATACGAAAAAATGGATTACGTTAATTTATAAAATTAAGTTCAGTAAAAATTGTTATTATTATATCTCCTGAAAAACTTCTACAATTATTTTACCTTCTGTGAATTTTAGAAAACTAGAGTTTAAATGCCGATTTAGATTCAAAGGGTGATTCCACAAACTTCGGACAATTAAATTTTATTGTAGTTTTATGGTATCGTCTCGGTCTTTCATCCGGAGGTTCCAAGTTCTAATCCCGGTCAGACATAGCATTTTCACACGCTACAAAAATTGAAATTCATCTCATCCTCTGAAGCAGGTCCTGGAGGTTAAAAAAAAAAGAGAAAAAAATTCTGTTTCATTAATCTTGAAAGAAATCACGACCGGTTTATGATTTTTTTCAATAAATTGAAAATTAATAAATCTTATCAATAATTTATTAGATAGAGGCGCATTCCTTGGTAAAAAATATTCCGGAGGTAAACTAGTCCCCCGTTCGGATCTCCAGGTGGGGACTACTAAGGAAGGCTTTATCAGAAAATTAAAAAATAAACATTCTACCAGTAGGAGCATGGAATGTTAGAAGTCTAAAAAAGGTTGGTAGGTTAGAAAATTTAAAGAGGAAAATGGATACATTAAGTGTAGATGTAGGAATTAGCGAGGTTTGGTGGGAAGAGGAAAACGACTTTTTTGTCAGGTGATTTTAGAATAATTAACTCAACTTCAAATAATGGGCAGACAGGAATAGGTTGCATAATGAACAAGAAGGTAGAGAAGACAGTAGGATATTTCAAAAACCTAAAACCAAAAATCAAAACCTAAGCCAACAACAATTGTTAAAAGTCTATTGCCTACAAGTGTCCATGATGATGATGAAGTAGTGTGTATACAAAGAAATTTATGAAGCATATAAACACATAAAAGGGGATGAAAATTTAATAATAGTTGAAAATTGGAATGCAAGCACTGGAAAAGGCAAGGAAGGAAATATTGTGGGTGATTATGGGCTGGGCAAAAGGAATGAAAGAGGTAATAGAGTTTTGCACGAAGTACAATTTAGTAATTGCCAACACCCAGTTTAAAAATCATAATAGAAGAATATACATATGGAAAAAGCCAGGTGATACTGCAAGGTATCGCTTAGATTATATCATGGTTAAGCAAAGATTTACAAATCAACTCGTTGACCGCAAAGCTTACCCTGGAGTAGACATTGAAAGCAACCACAATTTAGTGATAATTAAATGTAGATTGAGGTTTAAAAACCTGAAGAAAAGGTGTCAAATGAATTGGTGTAATTTATAGAAGCTTGAGGAAGAGGAGGTAAAGAAGATTTTTGAGGAGAACATTGCAAGATGTCTGAGTAAAAAAGATAAGGTAGAAGATGTAGAAGAAGAATGGGAGAATGTTAAAAATGAAATTCTTAAATCACCAGAAGTGAACTTCGGAGGAACAAAGAGAACTGGTAGAAAACCTTGATATCACAGGATATATTGCTGCTCATGGAAGAACATACAAAATATAAGAATACTAGTGATGAAAAAAGTAAAAGGAACTACTGACAATTAAGAAATATAAATAGGAAGTGCAAACTAGCAAAAAAACAATGGATTAAAGAAAAGTGTTCAGAAGTAGAAAGAGAAATGATCATTGGTAAAATAGACGGAGCATACAGGAAAGTTAAGGAAAATTTTGGACTAGATAAATTAAAATCCAATAATGTATTAAACAAGGATGGTACACCGATTTATAATATGAAAGGTAAAGTCGATAGGTGGGTGGAATATATTGAAGAGTTATACGGAGGAAATGAATTAGAAAATGGTGTTATAGAGGAAGAAGAGGATGAAATGGGAGAAACAATACTGAGATCTGAATTTAAGAGAGCATTAAAAGATCTGAATGGCAGAAAGGCTCCTCAAATAGACGAAATGCCTGTAGAATTACTGCGCAGTGCAGTTGAGGAAACAATTGATAGATTATACAAACTGGTGTGTAATATTTATGAGAAAGGGGAAGTTCCATCAAACTACAAAAAGAGTGTTATAGTCATGATACCAAAGAAAGCAGGAGCAGGTAAATGTGAAGAATACAGAACAATTAGCTTAATTAATCATGCATCAAGTCTTACCTAGAATTCTGAAAAGAAGAAATGAGAGGAGAGTGGAAGTAATGTTAGGAGAAGACCAATTTGGTTTCAGGAAAAGTATAGGGATAAGGGAAGAAATTTTAGCGCTCAAATTAATAGTAGAAGGAAGATTAAAGAACAACAAACCAACATACTTGGCATTTATAGATCTAGAAAAGGCATTCGATCATAGACTGGAACAAAATGTTCAGCATTTCAAAAAAATTAGGGTTCAAGTACAGAGATAGAAGAACAATTGCTAACATTTGCAGGAACCAAACAGCAATAGTAATTACTGAAGAACATAAGAAAGAAGCTGTAATAAAAAAGGGAGTCTGACAAGGATGTTCCCTAACCTGGTTACTTTTTAATCTTTATATAGAACTAGCAGTTAATGATGTTAAAGAACAATTTAGATCTGGAGTAACAGTACAAGGTGAAAAGATAAAGATGCTACGATTTGCTGATGATGTATTAATTCAAACTGAGAGTAAAAAAGATTTAGAAGAAACAATGAACATGGCATGAATGAAGTCCTATGCAAAAACTACCACATGAAAATAAACAGAACAAAATGAAAGTAATGAAATGTAGTAGAAATAATGAAGATAGACCACTGAATATAAAAATAGGAAGAGAAAAGATTACGGAGGTAGAAGAATTTTGTTATTTGAGAAATAGAATTACTAAAGATGGATGAACCAGGAGCGACATAAAATGCTGAATAGCACAGGCGAAATAAGCCTTCAGTAAGAAATATAATTTGTTTACATCAAAAATTGATTGAAAAATCAGAAAAACATTTGGAAAGTATATGTTTGGAGCGTAGCTTCATGTGGAAGTGAAAGTTGGACGATCAGAGTACCTGAGAAGAAAAGATTAGACTAAGCTTTTTAAATGTGGTGCTACAGGAGAATGTTAATAATCAGATGGGTGGATAAAGTGACAAATGAAGAGGTGTTGCGGCAAATCGATGAAGAAAGAAGCATTTGGAAAAATATAGTTAAAAGAAGAGACAGACTTATAGGCCACATATTACAGCATCCTGAAATAGTCGCTTTAATATTGGAGGGACAGGTAGAAGGGAAAAATTGTGCAGGCAGGCAATGTTTGGAATATGTAAACAAATTGTTAGGGATGTAGGATCTAGGGGGTAAATCAAAATGAAACGACTAGCACTAGATAGGGAATCTTAGAGAGCTGCATCAAACCAGTCAAATGACTGAAGACAAAAAAAATTATTGGTATAACTTTAAAAGATTACATGCTTGGTTAATTTTTTTTAAATTTCTGTTATTAATCATTTGCTTGTGGAATACTGCGGCGATTTTTAAATTTTATTAAGGCACTAATAAGTTACATTGCAGATCCATTATGTCAGGAACTATTTTTCTGATTATTTGGTATTCTAAATGGATTAGATGCACCTAGAATTATAATTATAAACTACTTCCCTAATGAAATATTAATTAATAATGATAATAATTTTTTTTTTTCAATTTTTTTAGGAATGATTTTTTTTAACAGATAATTGTTCACATACCTTCATAATTCTAGATGTATTGAAAAACGTACACATATAGAATAATGACAAAAAGAATTTAAGTTGTTATCTGGTTCTTAAGATAATGAGTCATAAATATAGAAAAACATGATTTTTGGAAAACGGAATTTAAAATTTACATAAACAAATTTTTTTAAGTTACTTGTTTTAAAACTGCCCAGCTTCATAAGGTCATCAGTGTTAGTTTCCTGATCTTCTAGCTTTAACTTTTTATTTCTGCATTTCTTGAGCTGTTTTCCGCCTCGGTTACCCGTTTCTCGTCAGTCTTTTTAAAAAATTTTACGGTATTAAGAACCGGATTGATTCAAAGATGCTGCAGAACTTCACACCTGTTAATGTTTCCATTATTAAATGTTGGCACTGCATCATTTACTCCAAACTCAAGTGTTCCTTTCCCACAAAAAAATTCCTCAGCAACCTATTCCAAATTACGTGGTTGAGACTCGTTGGAGTTTTGCGTCTGTCCATAGAGAGAAATTTTTTCAACAAATCTTCATTAGATAAACTTTGAAATATTGGCTTTGTAGGTTGAAAAACAGACGGACATTGGAAGAGAAGTTTTGTGTGAGTAAGAACAGTTTTTACTGGTAGATTTGCCAGTTTCACTGGCAAATTTGAGCGTCGTTGTTTGCAAAACAGCTGCAACACAATTTTTAAGAAAAAACATAAAAGATTTATTTGTTAGCATACATTTATGAATGTTATATCAAATGACTCGGAAAAAAATTGAAAAGTAAACTGAGAGGAAATTCCAAAAAACGATTTCTTGACCCCTTACCGAGTGCCTTTCTATTTAATAATAGTAGAAAAATTTTGAGCAAAGAACTAAAGTATCGAGCAGTTGCTTCTCTACATTTTGTTACTTTTTTCGTAAGGTAATTTTTTTACTGGTTCATCCGTATTTTAAATTAAAAAACTGACACACAGTTGTTTCTGATGCACTGCTTACACACCCATACACACACAAATTAATTAAAAATATTTATAATTTTATTTAAACATAATATTTTTTGTTTTATTTCGCGTATTACATTCGCACGGGTATGGCGGCTACTTTAAATATTACTCATTTATTTAATTCTACGGCTCACCTGTGACGTCACAACATACAAACGACTACAACAGTTGTTAATAGCTTAATTACGCGAAATCTCGAGATTTCGCCCAATTAAGGTCACCTGTGCTTCACACCCTCATCCCCTTGACCTTTTTTTAAGTTGAAAATTTAATAGTATCAATGTCCCATTTATAGAAGTAATCTGACCAAGGTGAAAATCGGTCCAACAGTTCTGGAGATATGAGTGCGACACTGAGCACACACATATGTACATACGAACATCCGGAAAATTTCCATCCGGTTTTTTGGGTTCCTTAAGTGTCAAAACGTCAAGATCTGGTGAAAACCGCATATACTCAAATTGGACCGATTACAATACTTCCCTTTTAAAGCTATAGCGTTAGACGGGAAAGTAATAAAATTTTTTAAAAATGTATTTTTAAAAATAACCAAATTGACTTTTAAAAAAATTGTTATTTTACGTTTTTGTTTTTAGTCATTTTTATTTAAATTTTTGATAAGTTAGGCGTTTGAAAAAAGATTAGTTGAAAGAAACGCAAATACTAAACCAGCAACTGATTAAAATTTGGAATTAATTGCGACTTAAAGCTACCGATGAATTTCAACGCATTTTGGAATACAGAATTACCTATTATTATTGTTTTACTTAATATTTAATTAACCTAAGCTTTTTTGATAATTTTCTTAAATTTTTGCGTAATACTCATACTACTTTAATAAAAGAAAAATATCCGAGTCCGTAGATCATCACACAATACAAACATAAGTAATAATGATGACAAAGAAGTAAATGACAAACATCTTCAAATTCTTTCAACTTAACTTTTCATATCAAAAAATCGGCCTCAAGATATTTAGAAAAAGTTTTAACGGGACAGAGAAGATTCCTCAACAGAATATAATATAAAGAGGAATCATCGATATCAGTTTATTTGGAGAATACATACATAAAAAAATACTGGTCGAATTGAGAATTTCAGAAATTTTTGTATTTATTTGAAAACAGCATTTATTAAATGCCGGCCTCCGTGGCGCGAGTGATAGCAGCTCGGTCTTTCATCCGGAGGTCCCGGGTTCGAATCCCGGTCAGGCACAGCATTTCGACACGCTACTTTTCATTCATCTCATTCTCTGAAGCAATACCTAACGGTGGTATTGAAGGTTAAAAAACAAAAAGTATTTATTAAACGCTGTTTTCAAAATAAATAAACACTTGCATCAAATAATGCATTTAATAAATGCATTATCTTTCAATATAAATGCATTAATACGAATTATTTAGTTTTTATTTAATCGACAAAATCATTAACCAACTGGCGTTATTTCATTTCGAATTATTTTTAAGTTTTTTTTCTTTGAATATTAATTTATCTCCAAGTAATTGCACTATCTAGATTTTATAAATACATTACAAAAAAAAAATTTACAATAAATTTAATTTAGTCTCGGTTACTCTAGATGCAACGGTTTTTTTAAATACTTTAGAACACAACCATATTTGATGATGGTTTGATAATGTATGATATTTTATTTATTATTACTATTATTATTTACGGGCATATATATATATAATTTAATAAATTGTTAACTTTCAAACTTAACAAAAATCAATCAAGACATTGAATGTTGGTATTTATATTTAAATCATTATTTTTATTAAAATACGAATACCTAAAACCTTGCATTAATACGAATGTAACCTAAACTTCAAAACAAGCTAACAGTTACCTCTAATGATTATCAATGCTAAATAGTATACTCACTAAACGTGAATAAACCGTCAACACAGTACTAGAGAATATTATTCATTAAAAGAAAGTATTACTGATTGCAAAAATTTAAATACGACCACCATTTCTTCCGCGATTTAAATTTTGTCATTTATTAATGCCGATAATTCACAAATATACAGGATTGTTATTTTCTAAATAAAAAATATATATAAATACTTATTTTAAATAAAAATCTATTATGAACTTATTAGAAAATATTAAGAAATACGTAAAAATTAAGATCAACAAATTTAATTTATTATTGGTAAGAAATTAGACCATTATTCTAATAATGAAAAATATTTTTATGTCGTGCAGAATTTTGAAAAACAAATCTTGCTCCATGTAATTTAATCGCAAAAAAAAATCGTACTGTTATGAATCCAACAGATTTTTTATGTGCTAGATACTTTCTTTTTCCGACACTTAGAGGCCGCCTACAACGAATCAATTTAAATTTCCGTAGAACAGAAACAAATTTATTATAATAATAATGAAAAATAAATAACATGAGATAAAATGAAATGAAATCAGTCAGTCAAAAAATGCGCGAGCTAAAAGTGGTGGTTGTATAACCACCGATAATACCCAAATTAATTAACAAAGTTTGACTATTAAGTTAATAGTCAAACGAAATTTAATAGAAAGCTAGATTAAAAAGATATTTTTAAAAAACAATCAATTAATTTAATTATTTACAGACTAATATGTCAGTAAAACAAACAAATGAAAAAGAGCAAAGAAGAAATATACGAATATTTAACAAAAAATCTTATAATGGAATAAATATTGTATAGAAAATATTTTATATATATCCTATTATATTAGTTCTAAAAAAATATATAATGGAGGGTAGTAAACACTGTAAGGAAATGTGTTTATACATATTTCTAAATTTCTCAAAAAAACCCTTTTTAACTATTTTAAAGACACTATTTATCTATTTCGTTCACAAAGACAAATGTTACTTAACAGTACATAAAAATTTCCAACTGCTCCTATAACTTTTAATTTATTGATACAACATTAAAAGTGTAATTAAATTATTTATTACTTATTTTTAAACAAACGATAGAAACAAATAATTCATGTCGTAAGCAGGGCCAACTTGGAAGTTTTCTAAAATTATATAGACTCATAAAATAGCAAAAACCTGTTCACTGACTATACTCATAACCTAATGTTATTGAGATATTTATCTTCGTTAATTACAAAGACTGCCGAAACCAATTAGTAGCAGCTATTAAAAAAACAATATCATCATTAATTATATTAAGCCGTTCGTGTACAAATTTTGATTATTTTATTGATATATATAACGTAATTCAACATAGATAAGCCGTTGGTTGATAATTTGATGACATTTGTATTATAATCAGAGAATAAATTAATGTATAAATCCGTTACTTTCTTTGTTAATAAATAATAAGAAAAACACATACACACAATAACACATATGTCCAAAACACCAAAACTGATTAATTTAATTGTCAAATATATTTTTTTTTGGTTTACGATAAAATAATTATTTTGAACTCAACCTTAAAAATACTAAAAAAATATTAAAATTGACTTACTGTATTTCTTTCTACGCTATAAATATCGACTCGGGTGACAGCTTTAAAACACAAACCAAAGAGCGGAACATACGAAACTGCGGGCCAAAGTAGACTAACCGAATACAGAACACACGGCGCGCACTGGACTGAAACTGTTTTTACGTCTGTGTGCGTGCATCAGTGACAACCGTTGCCCCCTCCTACACACAACACTCACCTGCCCGGTGACGTCACACTTCCATTCTTCCACCACCCTAGACAACACGCCGCTCGGTGTATACATTTTATAGCATATAATACTTTACGCGTTTATCGGGGTATCAACTACAAACAACTGTACTGAATCAAAGAGCTGTCAAACCTTTAAGACTCATTCATAAAGCCCAATTAGAACCCACATGGTAAAAACGTTTTATACAAACAAACTTTGATTTCTTTTTCACACAAACGTATGGGGTGTAATCCGTTATCCTAACAAATTCTAAAAGTAAAATAAGATAAACTTTGTGAAGTATAAAATAAATATTCATTACGTTATTGAAAAAATATCAGTTATTTAAATATTATTATATATAATGTTTCAGTTAATTTATGTGTGAGTGAGTTGTATAATAATAAATACGAGGTCTGTTCAGAAAATAACCAAACCTTTTTTTTTTAATCTTAATTATTAACATTACTGATTATTGACTCTTGTCCCCTTCAAAGTACTTCCTTTCCCTTCCCCCTATTCACACACTTTTCCCAGAGGTGATTCCACTTCGCGAAATAGTCCTGGGTAGCTTCATTTGAAGTAGCTTTAAGATCAGCGACGAATTTGCTCTAATGTCATCAATAGTCCCAAAACGACCTCCTTTGGTCACTGATTTTAATTTCGGAAATAAGAAAAAATCGCAAGGGGCCAGGTCTGGTGAGTAGAAAGACTGAGCGAGGACAGTCATCTGATTTTTGGCATAAAACTGACGAATTGACAAAGCTGAGTTTGTGGCGTATTGTCGTGCGACGGAATCATGAGTTGTCTCGCCGCAACTCTGGTCTCTTTTTAAGGGGTTTTTCACGTAACCGTTGTAAAACGGTTTGATAGTACGCACGATACACTGTTTCACCTTGAGGCAAGAATTCAAAGTGCACGATTCCATTAAAATCGAATAAAACAGAGAGCATCACTTTGACATCGGATCGAAATTGATGTGCTTTCTTGGGGCGCGGAGATCCTTTGTCAATCCATTATGATGACTGAAGTTTTGTTTCGACGTGGTAGCCTTAAACTCAACGTTCGTTTCCCGTTATGATCCTTTACATGTATGTTTCATCGTCATCAGCTTGTTCAAGAAGTAGCCGACTAACGTCCACTCGATGTTCTTTCTGCTGTTCGATCATCAAATGAGGAACAAACTTTACTGCAACTCGATGTATGTTCAATTTTTCAGTAAAAATGTCACGGCATGATCCAATCGAGATGCTAACCTCTTCTACAACTTCTCTTACAGTCAATCGGAGATTTGCAAGCACCAAATCGTTGATTTTCTGAACGTGTATGTCCAGTTGAAATCGAAGGCCTTCTTGGTCGAGGGTCATCTTCAATTGACCACTTTTAAATCGTGAAAAATATTCGCAGCATTGCCTACGACCAAGAGCATCATTTCCGTAAGTTTGTTTCATAACAGGAAAGGTTTCTGTGAAAGTTTTCCTCAGTTTCACGCAAAATTTTACATTGTATCGTTGCTCCCGAAAATCGCACATTACAAAAATTGCTACTATCACTTAAACACGTTGTACTCAAGTAACAATAACACGAAAACTAAACGAGATATCAAAAATCCAAGAACATGTGGTTACATAGAGTAAGTTATGCGGAACACAATGCTACCAACCGTACGTCACAAATATCTCAGTTGGCGCGTAATTCAAAATGTTCAGTTATTTTCTGAACAGACCTCGTATATATTTTAAGGAATGTACTGCAGCATAATAATTATCACTACGATTATCAATTCTTTGATCCTTGATCAGGAAATAAAAAATCATATCAAAATATTAGGTTATTTATATCAAAACAATATAAAAATATAATTTATAATTAAGCTACAAGATTAATTTGCTAATAAAAAACCGGCGTTTTATAATTTTGCAGGGAAAGGTAAAACACTTACTGGAAATATAAAAAAATTATTCTACTCTTTTCGTAGAATTTCGAGATATGGAGCTCATGGTGACCGTTCTCTCCATCCCTTGACCGATTGTAAAGAAACCCACCGGGCTATTCTTGTGATTAACTCGTCATCGCAACTCAGCTTATATCGAAGTCGAGAGTTCTAAGGTTGAAATCCTAGTAAAAGTAGTTTACTTTTACACGGATTTGAATACTAGGTCGTGGATACCGGTGTTCTTTGGTGGTTGGGTTTCAATTAACCACACTTCTCAGGAGTGGTCAACCTTTCTTTTTCCTGTTTAGCCTCCGGTAATTACCTTACAGATAATACTTCAGAGGATGAATGAAAATGATATGTATGAGTGTAAATAAAGTGTAGTCTTGTTCAGTCACAGTTCGACCATTCCTGAGATGTGTGGTTATTGAAACCCACCACCAAAGAACACCGGTATCCACGATCTAGTATTCAAATCCGTGTAAAAATAACTGACTTTACTAGGACTTGAACGCTGGAACTCTCGACTTCCAAATCAGCTGATATAAGAAGACGCGTTCACCACTAGACCAACCCGGTGGGTTAGGAGTGATCAACCTGAAACTATACAACACTACACTTCATTCACATTCATACGTATTACCCTTATTCATCCTCTGAGGTAATACCTTACAGTGGTTCCGGAGGCTAAACAGAAAAAGAAAAATTGTAATCAAAATTAAATGGCATCAATGAATCATATTCAGATAACATCGTACAAAGTTTATAAAAATTAGATTATCCAGCGTGACGATATCAACCAAAATGATAACTGACGAGAGAAATAAAAAACATTAGGCTTACTATACCCCCATTTCTGAATGAAATATTCCAAATATATAATTAAAATAATGTACTAATGTATTGTAATCAACTAATTGGTACAAGAATATAACTTTCAACACGGAAATTACAAAAAAAGAAGATTTTTTGCTCTCATTCTTTCATCCGGATTTGAATAAACAGAACACCATCAGGAGGCATTTTAGTTACCCAAAGGTTATTAAATTAAGTGAAAAAATTCATCTACCCTTTGAGTAAAATTTTGAGATGTAGAGCTCACTAAAACCATGCATATCTCCCTGCTCCCTTACGTGATTATAACCAAAATCAAATGACGTCAATACATCATAAACAGAAACTATCTTGCTAAATTCTATCTATATCGGTTCATCAAGTTTGGAAATATCAAAAAACAAAAAGCAGGCCAACATTTATACATCCTTCGTGAATTGTTCAATGCTAAAGTTTTGTTTTATTGGTTAAAGGAATAGATTATGAAATGTCAAGATCTGTAAAAATTTGACATGTAAAATTTTATCCCATTAGCCTACTTTCCCTTGTATAGAATACTGTATAACTATACAATGTAACTGACAACTGTAGAAATACAATCTAAACTAATGAAGTAAAAATGTAAACTAAGCTAATGCCACTAAAAACTTAAAACAACCGCACAGTAGGTAGAGATCAGATAAATAATAATTAAAAAATTTGTTGAAACCTTATGAACTCGTCCAATTTGAAAATTTGTATCTTTTGAATAGGTGCAGTTTAATGTTTAATTCCACCAAGAAGGCCGTTAAACATACTCAGCGGCAACCAACCCAGAAGAACTATCTCTTTGGATTTAAGTTTAAGTTGTAAACCCTGACGGGATTAACTTTTAAAAATGACGTCATCCAAATGACTCATTTTCACGAAGCACTCTTCAAGCCTTTCACTGAAAGCTTGAAATGTGCCTTTCCTCAAAGCTTTCAAACGCACGACCTGATGTCACTTGCAATATGATAATAATTCAAGCTTTTGACCTCCTTAACCTTACGACACTGACGTGACCAGCGGTTGCGTGTTCAGTGACATCAGTGTACGAGACCGCAAGTTTTATTGTGCCACTTTTTGCAATAAATATATATATATATATATATATATACTATATATATATACTACTTTATTTTTTTATTTTTTTTTTGTCATATTATGCTGTTTTTTTTACTTTTCCCCCTTATAATTATTCTTTTTATTTTTCATATTGTATATAAATTATATAAGATTTTTATTTGAAGTTTTTACAAATATCTTTTTACAATTAACCATTATTTTTTCATAATTTTACATTTTTTTTCTATTATGATTAACTTTAATAAACTTAATAGTAAATTAACCTAATTTACAATTACAATTTCTATTTACAGTTAGAAAAACAGTCTTCACATACTAAAATTACATGTTGCAGTCAGAGATGTGATTTGCATTTATTACAAAAGAGTTTGGTTTTTATAATCTTTTTTGTGTCGCAGCGTATACACATCTTCCTAGTATCCCTTCAGTCGCGACCTTTTTTTTCTTCTGTTTCTTCAATATTGAATATTTCTTTTATCCCAAGTCGCATTGTCCGTGGCAGGTATTGTGAATATGACCTTCTTTTCGCGTGATTTGATATCAGTGAATAAGATAGATTCTTTATAAAACTGCGACGCAATATCTTTTATTCCGGAAAGTTTGCCAAAGATATTACAAGTTCGTTAATGCCAGCTATATTTAGAATACGATAAAATATTACCTTAGGCCGGCGACAAGAATTTCGCGAACAATCGTAATTCGCACATAGACGATTTACGACATCCACACCATCCTTTGTGTCATTGCATGAAAGTGTCCATATGGTAGATTCTTCATAAGCGTTGTCATCACCGTGTGCTGACGAAATCACTAATAAGTTTTTACTTTTTTTTGGGTATGTAGGAGACCAACGTCACGTCGTAAACTTGTGACATACTAGATCCTACAGGACGATTTTTACCTTCCACGAACTGTGAAGCAAGTTCCTTTTTGTTGCTTCTTATAGTACCCACTGTTGTAAGGTTGTTCTTTGTTGCAAGTAATTTCGCCAATGGAATGCTTGAAAACAATTATCAAGCGTAACATTTCTCCCTGTACGATAAATTGGTTGGTGCCATCTTTCTACTACTTTCAATGAGTTGGAATATACAGAGTACGGCCTCTCAGGCTGCTCGCCAATGTACACTTCTAAATTTAGTGTATAATACATTTTTGCATTACACAAACCAAACATTTTTAAACCGTATCTTTTTGGCTTCGATGACCGGTCTATATACTGCCGAAGTGAGCATCGGCCACGAAATCTTGGTAGCATTTCGTTTATTGTTGCTAATTCAGATAAAGAATAATATTTTTTATAATTGCCAACAAATATGTCAAAAATACTTCTAATAGCTGATAGTGTATCAACTAGTTCCCGTTGCGCTCGAGTAGCCTTGTCATCAAATCTTATATTTCGAAGTAAAAACAATAATCGCTGGCTGACATTGCAAGATTAAATATTTCTGGAGTACTACTATCTGATTTGAAAATATCTTCAGCGTAGACTTGGTTCATATTTTAACTCCGCAGAAGAGCAAAATACCGAAAATGACTTCTATTTCAATTTCATCGGTATGTTTTGTTAGTCTCATGAGAATACTACGAAGGAGTGTTATCAATATGCTTATTCGTGTTTTCACTAATAATTGAAACTATTTCCGATGAAATAGATTTTTCCATTTCTCTAAAGGATTGGTTATCCCTTTAGCCGTACTCCTAACTCCCGGAAGTTGCTTTACTATTATGGGATCTGGTTCTGAAGTTGACTTGCAGTTATGCAAGTGACATGTTTCCGCCAACGCGTTTCTTTATCTTTTCCAGTAAATACGGCTCTGTCTAATAGCATCGCATTATCAACCAAGTCATCGTCGGGTTCCAAGTCTTGCTGAACTAATGGAATCTCCATTCTCTGTTGTTCTGTTTGAGTGACATTTTCTTCGTCAGATTCTTTGTCATCATATTCACCTTCACTAGGTGATAACGCATCGAGTTATAGAATTTGTTGCAGTCTTTGGTGATCCTTATCAGGGTTAAAATTCATCCTAAATATTAAAAAAATCGCCACTTCCGAATATGAAATAAGATTCATAGCGATAACAAATGATAAACAAGATATGTAAAGAAAGGAAAACAAATACAAAGAACGAATTGATAATAAAATAAAAAATATATAGTTACCTTACTCTAAAACGAGTTGTACATTACACAGCAACCAACTTCTTCAAATAATAAAACGCTTTCAGTGGTGTGGGTGTGAGAGACCGATTAAGAATCTAATTTGCAACAGGTATCCATCACACGAACTATAACTACAAACTTACTTTCAGTAGTGGAAGTTAGGAAGATACCAGGGCGGCGTGGGGGGAAACTTACCTCCCACCACTACAAGGAAAAACAGATTTGTTAGGTCTGTGACACCGTACGTCACCCCTGTAGGGTTAGGTGAATTATTGGGTTTATTCATTTACACTATGGATTTAAGAAACCACTTTAGAAAAAAAAATTATATGCTGAGGTTTGTTGTCTGAGCAAGCCAAGCAGCGTCTTCATGGTAAGAAATTAGGCACCCAGAAAATTTCTGTTACATAAAATCTATTGAAATGGTAGCAATTTGAGTAGTTGCCCCTACTTGCTGGTATTAAGTTAATTGTAAGATATGCATCTGGCCAGGAACTAAAAGAGCTGGCCGGAGATATTGCAAGAGTGGTGAAGACCTTGCGGGGGTTCGTAGAGTCTAACCCGTTCGAGAGCAGAACGAAGGGAAAGAGTTGGCGTGCCAGACGAGGAGTGATGTTGGAGATAAGGAGCTACTACGCCAGTTGGAAGAAGAAGTTAAAAATGAAGACTTGGATGTATTGGTGGCATCCAAGTGGAGTAGAGAATGGTTTGAGAAGACCGTGGAGGTCCAGGATTCAGTTTTTCTAGAAAAGGAGAAAGACTTAGCGGTCGTTTTTGACCTTACTAAAATTAAAAGTAGATTCTCGGAGTCAATTTTTAAGGCGGCTCTGAGAATTAAGGACCTGGAAATGAAGGGTCAGTTGAAGATGGGCCAACTGCTTGCTTGTATTGAGAGGGCCACAATTCTCCAAGGGGAAGACTTCGAGAAGAGGGTATTCATCCTGATGATTGATTCGTTGATCAGGGAGGGGAACATCCTCCATTTGAGGAAAGAAGTGAAAGAAATGTTTCTGCGGGAGACGTATGATGTTGCCTTTGGCGTGGCGGAAGGTGATGCATCCCGCGTTAGTAGAAAATTTTTGGAGTAGGCGAGACGTAGAACTAATAGAACGACCGGAATCTATGTTGACAGGGTGGTGAAGGCCAAATCTAATAGGGAGAGATCGGCCAGCAGAGTAGCTGCTGTGAATCGTGAAGGCAACCGATCCACAAGAAAAGAAGAGCTTTTCGGATCTCCTTAAAGAAGTTAAGGAAGAAGTAGTTGAGGGGGAACAAGAAATTCTCTCGGTATGCAAAGGTCAAGGAGAAGATATCCATATAAGAGTCAAGGATGAGGCGGAAGGGCCAGAAAAACTAATGAGGAGATTGCAGAAAGGGGTTACTGGAGTAAAGGTTGCCCTGCGTAAAAGAGAGTGAATACAGAGAATTAACATAAAGATATAGACGCTCTTACAACAAAAGAGGAGGTAGCTAGTTCGGTAGCGGAGGTAATTGAGTTGGATGAGAAGAGGAGGCAGGCCATCAAGATGCGGCCTGCTCATTCAAGTACACAGGTGGCTTCTCTGACAGTTCCTTGTGGAGAGGCTGAAAAGATAATTCGGAGAGGGTGTCTCCCGATTGGGCTGGTGTCTTGCCGTGAGTACCTGACCGTAAAGCAGGAGCGATGCTACCGCTGCTGGGATTTGGGCCATAAGGCGTCCATTGCAGATGTATTGGTGGTCGGACGAGATTGCCGATCTGCGGAGAATATGCGTTCGCAAAAGGCGTATCCTCACGAAATTAAGAAGAAGAGAGGATCGACAGGAGGCCGAGAGACCCATGGCAGAATGGAAAGATTTTTTCATTCGAAGAGCCATCAACAAAGCCAAGCGGAATAGATGGAGGAAGATCTGTACCCAGCTGGAGGAGAACCCCTGAGGCATAGCATACAAATTGGTAACAAAGAGGCTGGGAAGATCACTCCCCAGACTTCCTGAGATGCAACTCCGGGAAACAATGCACACCCTGTTTCCGATAGATGAGATGCTGAGATGGAGGGAGTTGGCGGCCACAGAGATACCTTGTATCACTTCGAAGGGAGCTGTGGTACGCGGTCTCTAGACTCCTCCCTGGAAAGAGGCCAGGTATGGATGGAGTGCCTACGGAGGCGATGAGGGCGTTGGTGGAGGCCTCCCCGATCACTTTTTTGGGAGTTCTTAATGAATGTCTGTTTAAGGAGAGATTCCCAATACCATGGAAGATGGCAAGAGTAGTTCTCCTACTTGTAGCAATGACGGGGAGGCGGCGAATACCCCCTTTTGCTGTTCAAGTCGATGGAGAAATGATCGCTCCAAAGGAAGTAGCAATATACTTGGGAGTGTGGCTCCATAGGTCAAGAGGTTTCTCACTTCACGGAAAAAGGCGAAAAAATATCCTCGGCAATGTTGAAGCTTATGACCAATGCCGTGATCCTAAGACAATCAAGCGCAGAATACTGGCGTCTACCGTGGTATCGATGATTTTGTATGCGGTACCGATATGGTAGGAGGCCTTCGGAATGGTGAGAAATGCCCGGAGATTGAATGGCTTATTTAGGAGGCTGGCGATAAGAGTTGCGCGGCTCTACCAGACGGTATCATTGGATGCCGCACCGGTGGTGGCTGGTATACCGCCAAAGAAAGAAGAGATAAAGCCACAGATGTTAGAGAGGAGGTGAGGGGCCGCTAGCTGGCTGACTGGCAGGAAAGCGAAGGAGGGGCACTGGACCTACACCTTGATCCCAGAGGTGGCTGCCTGGATCAATAAACTGCATGGAGGGGTGGACTTCTGGGCGGCTCAGTGGTTGTCGGTTCATGGGTCGCTCGGAGTTTACCTCTGCAGGATCGGAAAGAGGCGCACAGAACTGTGCCAGTATTGTGATGACGTGGATACGGTGGAGCACACCTTCTTTGTGTGCCCAAGATGGAGACAGGAGATATCACATGAAGATTTTAACTCACCGGAGGAAGTCATGTAGTTGATGCTCTCTTCCGATGAGGGGTGGACTGTGTGTGCCTGGTGGTTTAAAAGGGTGCTACAGCAGAAACTGATAGCGGAGGACCGCGAGGCAGACAAGGGAGATGTCGGTTGAGGGTATCGATGGGCGCCAGCCTTCACGGGTGAGTGGCGGGGATGCCTCGACATTGTCGTCACCAATGACTTCCGCGGGACGCGTTCCTGTTGTCTGAGGCTATGGCTGAGACCGGCCATAGCTATGGTGTATGTATTCTATGCTGTATATATTATTGATTGTAAATGTTGAAGGTTATGCCATCGGCGGCAATTACAGCATCACGTTGCGTGAGGGAGTGTTATTTTAGTGGGTCCCACTGTAGTAGGCGGTGAACCCCACACACTCAGTATGTACGGGCTACTGGGCGTGTGGTTGAGGCAAATTTTCCCACTTCCGACAAAACAAAAAAAAAAGAAGATATGCATCTCCTTGGCATCAGGAAATTTTGAAGAATGGAGAGATAGGGGTAGTTTCCACTGCCTTTCTAATGTGCTCAACAATCCCTGGTTTCCTAGCTGACCTTGATTTTTCCATCAGCTTCTTTTTAAAGCTGAACTTGTAGCTCTGAAGTCCTGCATTCATTGTACAGGTGATTTTTTAGTCCTGTTACCCAATTGTTAATGTCTGGTAATTTTTTTTTGTAAGAAAGGGAAATTTTGTACCTAAGTTGTAGCTAAGTTTTGTACCTAACTAAGTTGGTACCGCTACTCAACAAGTGTGAGTTGATTCTCCTTGAGCTTTGTAAACCTTTGTGCCGTTTCGGTCGTGTTAGAAACAGAATATATTTTACCATAGAACAACGAGTTTTCATTCTTGAACAATATTTTGCTACGAAATCGTACGCGAGTGTAAAAGAATCATTTCAGATTAAATTTGTAGGTGTTCCTCCGCCAGAAAAAATGTCAATTTCTAGGCTAGCAAACCGATTTCGAGAGACAGGGAGTGTTTGCTACAGAAAATGTAGTGGACGACCAGTCAAGCGACATCTGTCGCTTGACAGATGACGTTTTAGAGAATGTGAAAACAAGATTGCTCAATTCTCCACGGAAAAGTTTACGAAAACTTTCCACACAAGTCGGTTTGTCAAATTCGAGTGTTCAGAAAGCTGGAAAAAAATTGAAATTGTATCCGTATCGCGTACGATTATTCCAAGAGCTTCAGCCTCCAGATTTAAACAAGCGATTGCAATATTGCCGTTGGTTTAGGTCTCTCGTAAATGATAACGGAATCGAATTTTTAAACACAGTGTTCTTTAGTGATGAAGCTTGGATCCATCTCGATGATTATGTGAACAGTCAAAACTGTCGAATTTGGGCGGTTGAAAATCCTAACGCTTTGCAAGACAAACCTTTGCATCCTGAAAAAATTGGTGTGTGGTGTGCGATATCTCGTCATCGTATAGTCGGACCCGTATTCTTCGAACAAACAGTAAATGGTGAAGTATTCAGACCAATTTGTGTCCCTCCTGGAACCTCAAGAACGATATTGCTGGTTTCAGCAAGACGGCGCTACATGCCACACGTCTCGAGAAACCATGGATTTTCTGCAAGAGTTCTTTGATGATCGAATAATAAGCAAGGGCTTATGGCCTCCGAGGTTCCCAGACCTCACATCTTCTGACTACTTTTTGTAGGCCTATATTAAGTCCGAGGCCTTCAAAAACAACCCTCACACTATCGATGAACTTAGAGTCAATATTACAGACTTAATCGCGAATATTTCCAATGCAACTCTTAAAAAGGTTTCTGCTCATATGCTGAAAAGAGTCCGTGCGTGTATAACCGCAAGGGTTGGGCATTTTGAGCATATTCTTTAACAATTATGTAAGTAATAGCTTTTTATTAAATCTCTTTTGTAAGTAACAAATACATTTTTTTATTCCACCTAAATTTCCCGTTCTTAAATTACATTTAAAATTGTGTAACAGGACTAAAAAATCACTCTGTATTACAGGATGTAACACAGCCTCTTTTACGCTCATTGAAGTTTAACATAATAGTTGCTGGGTAATAATACAAGACTCACAATTTTTAAAGAATGACTATGATGAACATGTGATTCTCACCCGACCACACCTCAATCGCTACTAAAATAGTGCTGTGTGAGCCATCAGCCTCATTCCTTTCCTCCTCCACTCATTGCATGTGTCATACTTTTATGATGCACCTGAACATGACTAGTGGAAAGCATCTAGTATGCCACTACAAAATCTTCTGAAGCAGACCAGATTCTTTACTATTGAAAAAAAATATTGAAAAGCCTTTATAAATGAATCAATATTTTATATTATCCTAAGATTCAGTATTCGTATCCTAGCTTAAACTTTCAGTGTTGAAAACCAATAAAACCTTTCTACAGGAAAATCTATACTTAGGTTTTACATCTCTTAATTTTCATCAGAAGGAACCCGTTGTTTCTGGACCAAGATTTTATCTTATCAAACAGGTTGCCATATATTTTATATCATTAGGGCTAGGACACATTCGATCAAAGTGATATCTTCAGTAAAGAGTTGCTTTGGTTAAGGTAATTAAATCAAAACAGCTAAAAAAATCAAAATAGCTATTTAATCAGTAAAGCTTTATGTCAACCTAGGCCACTCATCACTCTTAGAGACAGCATTCATCATCAGTTACCCTCCTCAAGCTATGCAGATAACATCTTTTCATATCCTACCACTAATTCTACGTTAGGAAATCTGATTTAACAAAATATGTGCAAACACAATCATCTGATGCTAAAAATAAGAGCTCTTAAAAGAGCTCTTGTTGAGTTACATAGTCAACCCCAGAGACTCCTGGACTCAAAAGCTTGATGGATATTTTCTAACTGGGAAACAGCAGCAGAATAAATAATTTCTTGCTTCTAAAGCTGAGCTACACATCACCCAAAAAGAAATTTGAAGTAAATAAAAAACTGATGTTTCATAACCACCTAGATATTCCCTAAAATAGGACCACTGGTCTGCAGGTATTTTAGGTGCAGGATTACTCTTCTTTAAGTTGGAATTTTTTTCAAAACCCAAAACCTTCAGATAGTCTGGGAAAACACTTTCCTAAAGACATGCTTTTATCATGCTGATCAAAAGATTAGCCAATGCAAACCCCAGATTTGAAAACATTCACAATAATACCATCAATATTACCAGGCTGTGCAACAACTTTAACATGCCCATAATATTCAAAACACATCACTTTTCTGAAAATGAATCATCTGAAAAGATGATCACAACTAATCATCAGTGTGCCCAACAAGAGATAATATTTGCTGCGTTCACAACTTAATGTGATATTTAGAATGCAATCTCACACATAAAGTCAATTAAGAATTGTTTGACCATAAGGTCACTTCACACTCCATAACTCAATGCTTTTTAATTTACACTATTGCATTCATCCTGCCTTTTGTAAGGCACTAATAATTCTTATGGATTTGGGGGTCTTCAATGAACCATTAATCTTTTTTTGCCTGTTTACTTCTTTCCTATAGAAAATTTTTAATATGAGTTACCATAAGCAAACTCTGCTGCATCAAAGTCAGTATGGGATTTACAGCTGTTAAAATGTAGTCATCATGAATACATTTATTTAGAATTCCAGAGAATTGAGTTAAGAGAATTTTATTCAGCAACAAAATGATGTGCCTCCTCACTGGAATAACTCTGTATGGTATAGGTTAATTGACGTTTTCCCCAACTGTGGATTGGTTAGCATGAACCTGATGAAGACTGCTTGTAGTAGCCTCCAACATCACCCATTCTGACCCAGTGATTTTTTTCTCTGGTATTTTATCTGCACTACCAAGAATCTTATTTATGTGCCTCCACTACCTACTGATCTAACTGATTTGAAGCACAGGAATGGAACAATTGTCGCTTCCATTACTCCAGATGTGCTGGTTAAACATAGGTAGTTTGTCTCATAAGACAAACTACATGGGACAAACTATATTGTTTGGATGTGTGTCATGTGAAAGGTGTTTCATCACATTGAACACTTATAGAAAAAATTCTAAGACTTAGTTTTATATAATTTTATTTTTGATTCTTTGCTGTAGGTTAAACTTAAGAGACATTAAATATCTTTAAAATCCCGATATTTTTTTTTGTATACCCTATACATATACACAAGTGTATCACAAAGTTCTCCCAGGACTTTCATTACCTACTCTACTGTAGAAAATAATGTAAATAGTTCAGTTAACATGTCCTAAAATGCTTTGTTTGCGAGTTATGACTAGTGAAAAATTTTGCTCAGATTTCAGTTACCCCGGTGAAATGAGGTGTCACTGTTAAATGGGCAATAAACACATAAACCTTTTAAACAAAACTTGCCACATTTTGGATGTGGCTGAGCAAATTAAGGACTGAAGAACTAAAAGAGCAACAAAAACAGTACAGAAGTATGTGTCTTGTTCAACACAAGAAATGTGTTGAAAGTGGGTGGCTCATTTTTTAACATTTATTATAAACTGTTGTGTATAATGCACATTGTTCTAGTGTAATGTTTCTAAATAACATTATAATTTTTCTAACTTTTCTTTGTTTTATTCAACTTATCTTAAATCATTTTGTTCAGAATTAAATTCTGTACAAGTTTTGTTTAAAAGTTTTATTGCCCATTTAACAAAGTTATTGCACATCAAACATAAAAACACGGTTTTTTATTCCAATCTATTAGTTTTCACCCCAAATTTCTCGAAAACTACTGCAAATACGGTTTTGGGACCTCTATTTTATTTCATTTTTCTAGTCAAAACCCATAAGAAATCACTAATTCTGCCCCTTAATTAATGTCCTAAAAATTTCAGTGTGACCTCATTTCACCGGAGTAGCTGAAATCTAAATAAATCTTTCACTAGCTGTAACTCACAAACGAAGCACTTCATGTCATAGTTTATATGAAATTTTCCATAATTTTCACGAGTAGAATAGGTTATGAATGTCCCGGGAGAATTTATGATACACTATATGTATATATGTTACGGTCAAAGACCGATTTACAGTCATTCCTAGGTTTGACTAGTCAAACCTGCAGAGTGACTAAGCTTCGTAGTCAAAGCTGAAAACAAATTTTCTATTTCGGCCTTTGGCTAAAATGCTTTTAGGCAATCCTAGGAGCGACCAAATCGACCAGTCAAAGTTGAACACTCATCAGATAATCAGCTTTGTCATTAAATACTCAACTGACAATGTGTTTTTTTTTTTAATTTCACATTTTTTATTGTTGAATCAATAATGTTTTTTATTTCATAGATCTCCTGGTATAAAATGAAAAGAATAAATGTAAAAATCGGCCTTTGACTGTAACAAATACAACAAACTAAATTCTGCCTTTAAAATTCCTAATAAAATATAATCGACCGATTAAAGCTCGCCTTTATGTAAGCCAATAGAGGAAAATTTCGGGCAACATTCACTCTACATTATTTCTGGTGGCAGATATAAGGGTGAACGTTATATTCCCAAAAATCGCCTGATTATTTTTTACTAGGAATGTGACATTTCTTTTTAATTCAAATACATTTTCATGAGCTCTCCAATTTTTCCAATCTAATATACTTTTTTCAAAATATTTGTAATTGCTCGGATATTTTTTTGTTCGAACAAATGCAACAAAAATGAAATTTATTATTGAATAAAGTGAATTTATTATACTCGTGTTATTACATTAATAGAGTTTGGAGACAATGGGACAAATTACAACAGACATTCACTTTTTTTCAAAGTGTAATAACAAAGGCAATATATTAGCTTTATTATAGGGTCCGTTTTTTCAGAATGAAGTGCTAATAAATGTATTGTTCAGATTCGGAAAACCCCTGCACATGAATAAAAGCCCTTACTTTTCCCATGAACCTTGCTAAGAATGGTAACCATGTCTTTCTTACATTGCAATCGAAATAGTTGTTGGGATTAATTAAGACGCACAAATATGCCCTTTCTTGAGGAATAAGTAATAAAGTAATAAATTTTGGACTCTATTAAGAAACATCTCGAAACTACTAACAATAGGTTCAAACTGTATAAAATACCGTGAATTCGTGCACCACGTTTAGTTTTCGTTGAAAGTTCTGACCGATCGTACAGCGTTTACAAATATCGTATCCCGGAGTTTTCTCATTAATTATAAACAAAATGACTGACAGTGAATGTTCTAAGGATGGCAACTGTGTAGATAAAGTTAATCTTAAAGCGAAATTCATGGCGAAAATCGCGGATTTAAAACGAAAGTGACTGTTCTTTCCATATTGAAAATAAGCAAAAATATGAAGAACTAATTCGTGAAGTGGAATCCGCTAAAACAGCTGAAAAGAAAACCGCTAGGGATAATAGACGTTTGAAACGTTATGATGTTATACAAATCGGAGACGATAAAAAATTGATAATGCCATTGTCAGACAAGCAACTATTTTGTATTACGTTACAGACGATGAATTGTTCGATGTAATTGATGGTGCACATCGCGAGTGCGGTCACGGAGGCAGAGATAGAATGGTCAAAGCGTTGAGCACTAAATATGCCAATGTAACAAAATAGTGCGTAAATTATTACTTGAATTTGTGTGAGTCATGCCAAAAGAAGAAAAGTCATCCTAGAAAAGGACTGGTTGTAAAGCCATTACTGTTCAAAGAAATTCATGCACGCGGACAAGTTGATCTCATCGACATGCAGACTTATCCCGACGGTGAATACAAATATATTCTAAATTATCAAGATCATTTGTCGAAATTCCTGATTATACGTCCATTACGTACAAAGAGGGCAGCAGAAGTAGCTCACACACTTATCGATATTTTCTGCATTTTGGGAGCACCATCCGTACTTCAGTCTGACAATGGCCGAGAATTTGCTAACCGAGTTATTAAGGAACTAAAAGACATGTGGCCAGATTTATCCATCGTACATGGCAAACCTCGTCACTCACAAAGTCAATGAAGCATCGAACGAGCTAACCAAGATGTACAGAAAATTCTTTTCACTTGGATGGAAGATAATAAAAGTAATCATTGGAGCGAGGGTCTCAGATTTTGTCAGCTGCAAACAAATCGTGCCTATCACACCGGAGTACGACAAACTCCGTTTGAAGTTATGTTTGGTGAGTAATAAGATATTTTCAAATAAAAAAATATTATTTATTCGATATTATTTGCTGTAACTATTAATAAAAGACAATAATAAAATTAAAATATTAATAAAAAACGTATCTATAACTGCGAGCAGTTATATTTCTGTAGGGAGAAACTTTAAACTTTTTTAAAAGAGAATTAAATAACTCTATTTCTGTTGTTATTTTTTAAATTAATATTAATTAGTTATTAATTAATAATTAGTAATAATTAAATATTACTTAATAATGAATAATTATAATTAATCGCTCGAGGTGGGTGTGGAGAAACAAATCCCGAACGAGAGCAATAGAAAAATTACAATTTCCCTAATAATATAATTTCAGTATTTTTAATATGAATTATTAATATTTATTCGATTATGGTTCTGCAGGAAGAAAAGCTCATGTTGGAATACAGACATTACCGGATTCTATTAAAAAAGTTCTGCAAACTGAAGAAGATTTAGATAACGCACTTGAATCAGTAAAACAACATAACACAGAATCTGACTGTGAAACCTCATCGGCAGAATATACAGTGGATAATGTAAACGAACATTCCTTGAAGAATAAAAATAAAGAAGTTGCTGGAGCATCATCAAAAGGGCAAGCTTCCGAATCTTCGTCTGTGTCAGATGAGATTTTGAACGCGAGTACACAAAAAAAAACCGTGGTTATTTTAACCGACTTTTACTTTTTTTTTAATTTTATTTGCAGAAAACGATTAACCAGTTTCTTTTTTTTAGTGTATGGTGTGCTGCATTTGTTGCATTTTAGAAAGCAACATCGTCAGGCCATGCTGTATGCCTTCTTGATATCTAGGAAGATAGCGACAAGGCCTGGAGAAGTAGGAAAGTGTTTTGAATAGCTGATTCCAGTGACACAAAATGGTCAATGGAAGATTGACCTTGGCGGAGACAACACTGTTCTGGAGATAACAGGCCATGTCTCTCTAAGTATCATGTAAGCCTGTGATTCACCATTCTCTCCATCACTTTGTCAAACACTTTGTTAAACACTTGTCAAGGAAATAGGGTGGTAGCTTGAAGGGCATGCTTTCTCTTTACCAGGTTTAAGTACTGGTATGACAATGGCTTCTGAACAGACGGGTGGGAAGACTAGTGCAGAGAATAAATTATTAAAAATTCACAATAGGTGTAGCGCCAAATTAGGAAATATTGTGACGAAGTTGTCAGGTCCAAGAGAAGTGTCACATGAATTTTTGAGTGCATGAAATTTTTGAACTTATTGAATGAAAATGGTGTGTTTAATTCACTGACTTGAATCACCAACTTTTAACAGTAGTACTTCTATCTGTGTCTTGAACCTATGAAATTCTCACTATCTGATGAAGTGAGACACCGAGCGGAAAGGATCTATTAAAGTAGATGCTGCCACTGCAGAAGATGATGAAAGTAGTTCTCCTTCATGATTGAATCCAAAAATGGATTGTTTTGGTGATCCACAAATTGCACGGATCTTTTTCCACACAATAGACATGAAAGTAGTATGTGAGATAGTGTCCATGTATTTCGTCCACGACTTCCTCTTAGCGTTTAAAAATATCCAACAACATACCAATCTAGTCTTACGGTACAAATTTAGATGTTCATTTGTAGGCCTGCGGTTAAATTTTCACAGTGCCATAGTTTGCTAATAGCATTTTGGCAATCATTATTCCACCAAGGAACGGAAGAACATCTTGAGTTTACCAATGTTTGTGGGATATATGTATACTAGCGTTCTCAAGTATAAGGGACATAAAAGAAGTAAGTTAATCATTGTCATACTGTAATGGGAAGGCTTTATGGTAACAGTTCCAATCTGCCTTTTCAAAAATTCATCTCCATGGCCTTTTGTTCAGCTCGTGGTAAGACACCAAAAGCGATAATGATTGTGACATGGCAATGACCTGTGTTCACTGCCATGAAAGTCATCACAAATAGAGCAATTAATACGAGGGAGTAAACTCAGTGAGCATAAGGTCAATATTGGACTATGTACCAGATGATGAGGACATGAATGTGTATGACTCACCATTCAGTAGACAAAGGTCCAAGTCCTGTCTCACTTTATCATATTTCCTTGAGAGGTGCAGAAAGATCAGCCCCAGGAAATATGGTGGGTATTGAAGTCTCCTACTTTTAATGTCAGTGCTGGGATTTCCATGAGGAGATTTGACATTTCTAGAGCAGTGAACTCAGAGTTCAATGAGAGATACAAATTGCAGATATGCTGTTTGATGGGGATAGAGATTTTCACAGCAACAGCAGGAAAGAGGGTATCTTTGTAGCAAACACCTCATTCCACATGAAAATAGTGGCACCAACACTCTCTCTACTGTATACAAGACTATCGTATTTCTCACAGAAATATCCTCTGAGTATTACCACATCTTGTAATAGATGCGTTTCTTGGAAGCACATTATTAATAGTTTATGTGCATGCATCAACACTCTTAACATCTTCAATGTGGGACCAAAGACCTCTACCGTTCCACTGAATGATGTTCATAAATAAAGGTAGTTATGAACACAGAAATACAGACAAATTTATGAAAAAATTAGTAGTAGGAAATGCAGTCTTTCTTTTTTTTGATGCCCTGGGATCGCATGGTTCCTTTACCATATCCTCCAGGTGATGGAGGGATAGTTTTGAAAAATGGGAAGTCCCAGGCGACATCCCAGAAGTGGTTGTGTGGGCTCCCTTAACAGACAGCTTATTAGATGGCTTAGCGCTAGCTGTATTTACTTCCGTTCGTAAAGGTAAAACTTTAGGGACAGGAACTTTTAAAGGGAACCCACTAGTATTAGTTTCACTAGCTGCAACCACTGACTTCTTATTCATCTTGGACTTCTTATTCATCTTCTTATTCAATAGTTGCAGTAAGTGAAGCAGCCTGATAGATAACACCTGAACAAGCTTCTGAAGTTCACTATAAGATTCACAATGCTGGTTGCCTGCATTTGCAGGGGCTTTACTTGATGTAGCAGCAGTGAAAGAAACATCTGGTTTAATCAGGTTACGAGAGTTTTACATCTTTTATCTTCTCTTCAAGCAACTGGGAAGATAGTCTGTGCTCAGTACAAATTCAGAGAGTTGCCTTTTTTTCTTTAAAAGTTGGGCAATCTCAGCAGCGAGCTGTATATGAACCACTGGAGTTCGTACATTTTTCATCTTCTTGGCAGTTAGTGTCATTGTAGCCTTCCTTAGCACATCAAGCACAGATCTTAGATTTCCAGCAAGATGTTGTAGTGTGACTATACCCTTGGCATTTGAAACATTGCCATGGGTTGGTATGAATGGTAGCACTTGAACCGACAGATAATCCACTTTAATCTTCTCTGGTGGTACCGGAAGATTAAATGTTAATACAGAATGATTCAAGGAAACGGGAAATTTAAAAAATTAAATAACATTAATGAAAATTTTTTTTTAGAAAATGAATTTTATTTCATGTAATTATGCAAATGTTGCCATTTTAGGATACATACATTTTAGTTTATTTTTTAAAGATGATATCTTCCAGGTGACTTCCTCTTCTACATAAACACTCACGAAGTCTCTTCGTTAAATTGTTCATGGTTTGACGTAACATCTTAACTGGAATTTCCGCAATTGCTTCTCGGATCTTTGCCTTCAGTTCTTCCGTTGTAGCAGGCCTACTGTGGAACACTTTGCTTTTAAGGTGACCCCACAAAAAGTAATCACAAGCTGAGAGATCAGGCGATCTGGGAGGCCATCTAATGTCACCATTTCGTGAAATGACACGTTGTCCAAACAATCGGTGTACAGCTGCCATCAATATTCGTGCAGTATGTGACGTTTCTCCATCTTGTTGAAACCAGGCTGTGTTAAGAATTGGTGGAAATCTCTTTTGTTGTTCCACAACAAAGGTTTCAAGCACAGCTATGTAACGAGCCGACATCACTGTAATCGCAAGATCATTGTCATCCTCAAAAAAATAAGGGCCTATAGACCATCACTATAAGGGCCGTAAGATGACATAGCACACCACACGGTCACTTTCTGGCTGTGGAACGGACGCTGGTGTAGCTTCGTAGGATTTTCTTGTGTCCAGTATCTTTAATTTTGCTTGTTAACAAATCCACTGAGGTGGAAATGCGCGTCTGACATCCACAGTTCGTGAGCAAACTCTTCATTATCATTTATCTTCTGAAGCATTACATTACAGAATTGTGCTCGCACAACTGCATCGTTCGGTTTCAGTTCCTGGACGATCTGCAACTTGTATGGATGGTATTGCAAGTCCATCACTAACATTATTCGAACACTTGAACTATGCAATTGTAAAGATGCTGAGAGACGACGGATCTTGTAAAGCTTAAACATTCTGTGGTGTACGGACGGTTCGCTCACTGCCTGGAGGTTTCTTTTTCATTGCCGAACCAGTTTCCTCAAAATTAGATATCCATGTTTTAATTGTATGTCCTGATGGAACACGGTCGTGCCGTCCCAGATTAAAATGACGGCGAAATTCTCTACGCGCTCCTTCCACACAGTCATTGTGTTTGTAAAACGCTTTGATAGCAAATGCACATTGCGCACCACTTCAAGGATCCATGTTAACTAAATGGCAGGTTAGGTTAGAGAGGCTGGCGCCACTTATCAAGTGGTACCAATCGCCCACGGCTACCAACACAACTTTCAAAATTTCCCATTTCTTTGAATCATCCTGTATAAGGGAGGGTGAAAGTTCTTCCAATCTGTTCTGCCCCATTTCATTATTTGTTTTACTTCTACAACATCTTGGGTATGAAGCTCATTAGCTATTTCAATGACATCCAATATTAAAAAGATTTCGGGGAAAAAATTACTCCCTAGCTGCTATTTAAGAGTTTTGTGGCATAACGCACTTATCTGTATACTGACCATATTAGTGAGACACAAGAGAGATTGACTCTGTTCATCGTTAAATGTTTCAATCACAACAATCTGTCTCATAACTTTCTGATGTTCTTCAGGGAATCATATGCAACTTTTACAACTTTGTTAATGAGGAAAGGCAAGACCTTATGAAGGGAATCACCTTTCTGATTATTTATCAGAAATATAAATTTTATATTTTTGTGTTGTTGACAAAATGTGTCACAAGTCACAGTATCATCTTCTATAGTATTCTTCTCCTCAACAGACAAAGCTGACCAAGGCCTTTTCACTAGACTTTGTTTGGTGGTTTTATCAGATGGACCACCAACAATCATAGAATTTATCTGTGGACTTAAAATTTTGGTCCCATGAGTACTGGCGATAAAAACAGACCACTCCCGCAGAGCTAGAGCTAAATACAACTGGTTTCACCCAGGTGCCCAGAGGGCATCGTTCGAGATTCACTATGATAAGTCATTTACCCATCAGCACGACAGTTTTCACTGGGTTACGGTTGCATTCGTAAGATGTCACACCACCACCAATGTGAATGTAAGAAGAAACAGTGTAGGATGTTGCTGTGTGAAGGTATATATTGTAATTTGTGTAGTGTTCTTGGTGTAGTGCACGTGTATTGTATAAAGTGTTCTGCAGCTCTGTGTATAGTGGGAAGAAAAGCAGCAGAGGCTAGGGCTGCAGGGACACAAACCCTCAAAGTCTTGAAGAGGAAGAATCCCCATCAAGGAAAAAATTCTGTAATGATTTGTATTTAGCTGACACTAATTTTCCTACCTCCTCTCAGTTCTTATTTAATGTTAAATGAAAATAATATTAAAATAAGTGCATTCCACACAATAAGATAGCAGCAGATCAACCAAAATTAAAATGCAATTACTAAAATCGCCCTGATATTAATAACAGTACTAGTTATATAAAATGGACAGTTGTTAAAAGAAAGTGATTGTTCACTCTCCATCAAGGGAGAGCTTAGTGACTAGTAAAAAAAAAATACCTAGTTACTAACAAAAATATTATTGGATTTGGTGGTGATAATAAAGATAACAACTGTCATGTTGAGAAAGATGAAATAGATTAAATAATGCTTTTAAATTAAATATTCCCAATCAAAATACACATTTTCTTACAGCTTAATTTGTTAACTGCAGTGCATGCCAACTGCTTCACTGCACTAACTTATAAAATTAAAGACTGGAACAAATCGTTTACAAAACTTAACAACTTATTTCAGAGAAATGTCGAAAAAGGATTGCAGAGGAAGACACTAACATTTATATAGATATAATTGTGAAAGCCCAGGCTACATTTAATGTAAATCTTAAGTATTTTGGAAATCTCAGCTGACAAAATTAGTGTCTTTGAAGTGTTATTTATTATTATAAGTCACCAAATAGAGATCTCAAAATTTTCTTAGGAAATTCAGCAGTTTTAATTGATTTTATTCAAAATGATAAAGTCATAATTTTCAAAGATTTTAATACTGATACAATTGAAGGTTTCAGCAAATAGTAATAAAAATATGAATTTTCTGCCTTCAAACTTGTTTTTGTTACAAAAGATGCTACTAGTCATACCTTACAATCAATACAAATTAATTATTACATTACAGGGTCATAATATTGTATTTGTTATATAGGTTGTTAAGATTTCAGATCCCTTAGGAATATAAATATGGTATCTCTAAAAATACTGTAAATAAACAAAAAAAAAAGTTGTTACATTTTTTATACATGGAAATGTTTTTTATACACATGAGAGGTTTTAGTTTATTCTAACAAGCTATTTTCTGAGCTACAGGTTCAGTTTATTAATCATCAGATTTTGATATCCACCTTATTTTCTTTAAGAAATATTTTTATTATTATAATCTAATATTTTCTTTCTAAAAAATTAGAGTACACATCATCAAATAACTTTTAGGTAACTCCAAAAATTATTAAGAATTAAATAAAATATTTATATATTGTAAAAATATCCTTTTAAAATGTTGGAGTTTTCAGGTAAACCAGAAGAGAAAACAGGAAAATAATAACAGAATTACAAATATTTCAATAAATATATAAAGAACATTTCGGGTTATATGGTAGCAAATAATATTTAAAAAATTTGTCAAAGGTAAGTATAGCGCAGAATTTAAAAACCAATAAGAAAATATAATCTGATCACATAGAAACAGCTAAATAAATCTTTTTCAGGTTTAAGTGAGACCCTGGATTTGATTATTAATACAATGTATTGTGTTTGTTCAAATTTGCTAAAGTTTGAACACTTTCCTCAGTATTAAAAAAAAAAAGTGATTATAATAATAATTATAATTTTGAAACTATTTAAGCAAGTTATGCAGAGTAGATATTGATTTTTTAAAAATAAATAATGTTTCAGCTTCAGAGCCATGTCTTCAGGGAAAACAAAAACAACGTAAAGAATATATCATATATTTTTGTAGCTTGGGTTATATCATACCCCTACATTTAAATCAAATGTTTTATCATACAGTACCATACCTTATTCAGGTGGCCTGGACCATTTTAATGTCCCTGAGTAGCTTAATGAACTCATCTTAGCCACAATTTTTAACTTTATAACAATACATAGATAACTGTCAAACATTTCCCAATGAAGGCATTTTCTTGTTTTTCATCTTTGTTGAACATTTTAGTGTTCCTTGTTCTGAATATCCAGAATAACAAAGTTCAGCTTATGGTTAACAGTTAGGTAATTATTCCATATCAATGACCGTATAAATGCCTTTCATAAATTGGTAATAACAGTGGAACCAGGTCTACATATTATTCTACAATGGCAACAAAGTTTCAGAGGAACAGTTCAGTACAGAAACCAATATATGAATTTCATTATCTTGAAAGGACATAATAGACTGTTTAAAGAATCATGTGTTTCATCGAGGACCACAAATTATTTCCACTTACTTTATCACCAAAATCACATTACCGTACAACTTCATATCACCATCACCAGTCTTCCTTGAGTCGCTACACTGAAAAAATCAAATAGTATTTTTCTAACTAAAACATGCAGAAATCAGTCAATTGTAATTAGACAACCATAGTAACTCAACTGATCAATGAACAAACATGAATGAACAGTACTCTTAGAAATATACAAATAACATCCTAATCTACTATTGTCTATAATTCATTACTTTATTGTCCCAATAAAAGAGCACATTACTAATAAAAGATCTACATGAATGCAGATGGTTGCTTATGGAGAGGTTGTTATAAAAGAATGCCATTCTTGAGGTAGAAATGATAATATATGAAAGAGAATTCTAACATTGCTCATATTAATAGTTGTAATAACCGACCTACAACTGCCATTACACATTTCAAAGTTACAGTTTACAGATTTCAATGAGTTTCTATACAAAAGTTTAAATTAACGTAACCTTGAGAAGTAAAATCTTGACCATCATCATGACTTCTCATAAATTCTTTTCTGGATCAAAAATTGTTTTAGTAATTTTTTTAATGTGAAAAAATCTATGCTCATTTGGCTAAAATATACAATTTTCATTATTGGAAAAAATATTGTGCTTTTTAAGAACCATTGCAATGTGTGCTGTATATGACAACTTGTGTTTTTTGCAATCAGTCAATCCATGTTTGCAAGCCAAATTAAATCTACTAAAAAATATAAACTAAGGAGATACAAACAGAGCATCTACATCCAACCATAGATTTCATAACAAAATCAACTTTTTCTTTACTTGCAACCAAAATTAATATTACACACCCATATAAGTTCTAAGTCATTTAGGTTCTTAGTCAATAAAAACATGCACCAATGTCATTTTACAGCAGATCAGAAAAAACCATTATGCCTTATGTATCAATTTCATAAAATTGTCAAATTATAAAGTTTCAAAAATTATTACAATACTCTATTTTATATCATTATTCTTATTCAAACTGTGTTTTACTGTTGTTTCTTTTACTTTCCCATCTACATGGCAGCTATAGCTACATTGAAGGAAAAGTATGGTGATTGGTCAAAATTAGCACTCCAGAAAACCAAATAATGGCATTAAAATTTCCGGAACAAGTGTGCTTACATATGTTGGTATGTAAATCGCCTAATATCTCCAGAACTTCTTAATTGATTTTCACCAAACTTGGCTATAATATTTCTATATTAGGGGCATTGATGCTATTAAATTTTCAATTCAAAAGGTCACAGGGTGAGGGATACAAGAAGAAAAACAAAATCGTCTTCAGATTTTGCATAATTAAGGTTTTTTTATAATTTTGTGAATATTAATAAAGTAAACAACATTTGTAAAAAAAATGTTTTACTAAATTTCACACCCACCCTAAAAATGGTTTTAATTCTGAAGAGTTGTTTGGATTTTGGACTTTTCTGTTTCAATCAATTGCAATCAAATGGGAAGATCCATAACTAAATGTTACAACAGTCCTAAATTAAAAATTTCAACATACTGCGGCTAATCATTTTTGAGTTATGCGAGATACATATATACGTACAGACATCACGCTGAAACTAGTCAAAATGGATTCAGGGATGGTGAAAATGGATATTCCGTTGACATCTGAAAACCAAAATTTTTCACAATCACAATACTTTCTTTACTTTGTACAAGGAAGTAAAAAACATCTTTTGTGTAAAGATTTTCGCAACCCCGCTCCAAAAAATAGTAATAATTTTGAAACATTGTAGAAAGCAGTATAGTAGTCTTTTTCATTGCAGTTATTTCTATTAGGATCTCGTTGGATCCATAAATTTGTTCCCCATCAAAGTGCAGTCTTTACCTAGCCATCCCATCCCTTACACATCCCACTTAGCGACCGGACTACTGCTGTAGTCATTAGCTATGTTGTGAACTCACAGGTGAGTGGTAGAATTAAATAAATGAATATTAAAATGTAAAAATTTATTTCAAGAGGTCACTAGTACCGCCAGACCCATGCGAATGAAATACAGTATGTGCGTGCACTTTAGTTACAATCATTGAATTAAATAAACAGAAAATATTGTATTTAAATAAAATGATAATTTTTTTAAATTAAGTTGTATGTTTATGTATGTGTAAGCTGTGCATTAGAAAAAAAACTGTGTAATGGAAGGACCACTGAAAATTCATAAATAAAGAGAAGCCATTAATCATTATGACCCATTAAATCATAAATTTTACTAAAAATGTACAATGATTTCCTTAACTCAATTTTTAAATAAATTAAAGGTTCCACTAACGTCATATAAAGTAGGAGTGATTGGAAAAGAACAAAGTTACAAAAATCTAATAAGCATCGGTTGGCCATAATGAACTAAGTAATTTGTTTTACTACAGCAATTTTTTTTTTTTTAAATATAAGTCTACAAACATGACAAAATATTAATACCATTTATAATAATTCTAAGTTACAATGTACATCTTGAGATCTAATTCAAATAAAAGTATATTTAATTTATTACCTGTTAATAAACTCATCTTTTTTCTTGAAATTTTAATTGTAAAAAATTAAGGGGCGACTAATTTGACCAAGAGACTACTTAGAATAACTCAAATTAATCTGAGCAGTTTCATCCAAGTGAACATAAGTAATCAAGATCTAACTTGCAAAGGAATTTCCCATTTTTTATGTCAACTAAGTACTAGATTTCAATACTTTTAATATTCTACATCAACTATTTAACTCGGTATTTTCTAAACACTGCTGTTAGATAGAGACTTCATGTTAAAAGACTTTCAATTTATTTAATAAATCAAAGATAAAGTAACAGAAAGAATGATTTGATTTATTAATGTTTAAAAAAGGAAGCAGATATTGTTTAAGCTAAATTGTGGCAATTACATTCTAACTCAAGATATTACAAACGATACCAATATTTTGACATCATATCAAAAGATTCTAAATTTATTTAAAATATAAAGATATAGACAAAAAACAAATGATTACGCTATAGTTTAAAAAAAGCACCAATTCCTGAACAAGTTAGATCTATACAACTGTATTCTAACTATTTAAAGTGGATCCACCAACTTTATAAAAATTTAGCAGACAATTTATTGAATCATTAAATTACAGTAATTTTTTTTTATTTTCATGATTAATTTATATTTAATTAATGATTAAATCTCCTAAAAATTATTTTTAATTAATGATTAAATCTCCTAAAAATTAATTAGAATTTTCAAAGTAACTCTCCTTCCTCAATATTATCACATTCTAAAATTCTAAGTATAAATCCTAGGATTTATTTACCTAGATTCTAGGTACATCCTCGATCGATGACACATATGTCGTTAACAGAGATTTAATAAACACTACAATTATTCAGTAGTGGTCTTCTTGGAAAGAAAATATTAGCAGTCCAAATAATGGGCTGCTGAAGTCTGCACTGTAACTCTCCATGGTACTTAAAAGTTATTACGGTACTTATGTATTAACACCACCGCAGCTACAGCTTTATTTAAAAACAAAGTAGTGAATCGGATTTCGGTGGAAAATGGGCCGATATAGAGTTTAACATAGATTCAAAACAGTCTCTTTATTAATTTTAATAAATGGTTATTTATATTTATTAATTTTATAAATATAATTTAACCAAACTTAACCTACACTCGCTTCGCTCGCTAACCTTGACTAATTAACAGGAGGTGTTTTGATTTTTTAAATAATAAATAATTGCAATAACTGAATTTATTAAATAAATACTCAAAAAATTACGGTGTTAATTAGTCAAGGTTAGCGAGCGAAGCGAGCGTAGGTTAAGTTTGGTTAAATTATATTTATAAAATAAATAAATATAAATAACCATTTATTAAAATTAATAAAGAGACTGTTCATTTTCCACCAAAATCCGATTGACTACTTTGTTTTTAAATAAAGCTGTAGCTGCGGTGGCGTTAATATGTAAATACCGTTATTACAATTATAAACAATTTCTTTACCAAGAGTTTTGTATATATTTTTATATTTAAAAGTATGCTAATTACAATTAAGTTCACTGAGAAGGTAAAAAAATAATCATATTTCAGAAAAATAACAGCTTTAATTTTAAGAAAATTACAAGAGAACTAATGTAAATTGTTTTATATATATTAATGGAACAGATAAATTAAAATAACACTAAATCAAATGTTATTCGCACAAAATGATATTAAATTCTAAGTAAAAATCAATATAATATTATATTAATAAACAATTTCACACAAATTATTTTTGAATACAAATTGCTATACCACTCCAATATTAAATATACATACACAAAAAATAAACATTTACAAATACATATTAATATAGCACATAAGTGTTCATCTGGCCTTCAACTTGGACATAAATACATACAATCACTATTTTGGCGGATAATTAAATAAATAATACATTAGAGGCAAACAGTCTTTTTAATCATTATTTAACTCCTGTTATACCTATTACCTTCACCACGTCTATGTTCATCCTTATATTCATCCATCTTTCTTGTCCTTTCCAATAACTCAGGATCATCACTTTCAATCTTCATTTCTAATTCGGCTTGTTCTTTCTCTTTTTGTTTGTCTGGATTTTCCATTGCTGTTATATTTTGTAACGACATCATTTTTGAAGGATCAGGAAAACTGGAAAAACATTACATTACACAAACAAAATTTAAAAAAATGTTTAATGACTAATGTTATACAAGGCTATACCAGGCACAACATTCATCCCTTCTTACATGACATCTCTTTTCTAACTTTTAAGTTATTAGAACATCTATTAATAACAACTTCAATGGTTTCTCCAGAAAATGTTATTTGAGCAATTGAAATATAAATCAGATTGATACTTACACTTATAATGAACAATAAAGACCCCAAAACAGATTCTTAGTGCACCTCATTCCACAGAATCAAAAAATACTCTTTGGGTGAATAATCTGTGCTAAAAAAATACAGAAAACTAATAAAATTATTTCTCACTAGATTGGCAAAAAACCCCAAAAATTCAATCTCAGAATTGCATTAAACAACTGTCACAAATAAAATCAATTCTGTTCTCCTTAATATAAATAAATTGTTTTTGTTAACCCTTTCAATGCCAGGATATTTTTCTTATACACTACCTTAAAATACCCACCCAAATGAATATGCCCAATTATTTATATAGTGCCAACCCATATTTTAACAATATGCTGACTATTTTTTTAAATGTTGTAACTTCATTATTCTATGACTGAATTGCATAATTTTTTCTTATCAATAATAAAATATAGTTAATGAAAAAATAAAAATATATTTCTATGCAATTACAAAAAAAATTTCAAATAGATTTTACTTAACAAAAATGTTTTTCAAATTTTCCAATTTGTTGTTATAGAAGTCATTTCAAAAAAATAGTTTAAATTTTTTTTATTCACAATATACTAAACTACATTTTATTTTCTACAGAGCAACCAATTTTTGGGGCCTTTTTCCACTTAAAGAACAAATTTACACAGATTTTTCTAGAACTGCACAGTTTATTAATTTTAATACTATTTACAAGCAAGTAGTATTATAATGATTTCAAACTTTAAAAAATTGTTCTGATATTTCTTGTTGATATTAACACAAGTATATTGGTAAAATAGCAATCTATCACTAAAATTCATTGTTTGAGAAATTCCTACGCTAATATTATTATTTTATACAAAAAAAACACACAAATTCTTTTTAACGTGAATGCAAAAATGGTAGCATTTGGTGAGAATCTCTTTTTTGCATATTCTGCATATAAGTGTAGAAGATTTCTTTCTTTTTCCTCTTACTTTTGGTACTTGCTGCACTGCAGATACAACAGTTCTTTTGTTTGCCTTGTGGAATTCTTTCAACGTATTTATCTACACCCATAACATCACCACTTCCTTGCTGTCTATGGGTTGCTTAGGATGAGATACACTAGGTCTGTATTTTTTCTATTGGAGCCACTCTTTGAACAATTCAACAACTAATAAGATAGTAGAAGTCCAATCTGGAAAGAGGTTGTTAAGAATTATACATATATAGAACATATGAATTCAGCACCATATGACCAAATATGTAAGTCAATTTTTTCCTAAAACTTGATTGTTTTAGGGTCATCTAAATATTGAGAAAGCATTTGATTATGTAAATCTACTCTCCCCATAAAATCATTATTATTTTAGGTTTATTTATACAGTGTTTCCTGTTGCTTATTTTTTATTCATATACTACAATGGAATTTGTCGATAACAACAGTACTTTTTTCTTTTGGGGTTTTTTCTCTGTATTTCAACATTAACATGGAATTTTTTCTTTTACACTTTTATTGTCCCAACTGGAAATATGCGTTTCATATTTGGTGGAATACCTTTTCGACTCAAACACAGTGTATCAGTTATAACTTGATAATTCCAATAATTTGACAACTGTAAATGACAATCCTTTTTCTTGAATTTCTTGTTTTCAGACCCTTTGACACCTTTACAAATAAAAAAATTTAAACAACATTGTGAAAAGCATTACATATCATCCCAAGTTTTATGCCAAACCTGTAGTGTTTCTTCAGTATGTATTGGAGCAATTAACTGCGTTTTAATCCCAACCATGCTGTCATCAATAAAGACATACTTGTCTCAAATAAAATAACATTTGGATGTATGATTCATGCAGTCTATAAAACGCTGGAACCATGCATATCGATTACAGTTACTGTTACTATATGTTACTCTCTGTAACTCACTATCACTCATAGGTGATCATGCTTGCTTCATTTTATTCAAACATACTGCACATTGAAGAAATACTGCACTAATAACCAAAGACACTGACAACACAAATAAACAATAACTCAATCTCAATACAACTGACAAACATAAATAATATATGTGAACATACAAAGGGAAATATATCATAAAACCTAAACCAGTCAATTGCAACCATATACGGTCTGATGATGTTATATTCATGATTAAAACAATGAGAAAACTATTTCTAATGACTAAAAATAAACCGTGTAACTACAATTTGAATTTGATATTTGAAAAATAATTTTTCCTAGCATCCTATTTTCAGGACATTGGCACTATAAGAGTTAATAAGCAAAAGCCTGATTCATACATTGCAGAAGTGTGAATATTACTTTAAAAAATTAATTCATTAAATGGTGCTGGACTAAATATTTGGGGTTCACCACCACAATAACAAATAAATAAAAAATACTATATTACCATTAGTAACATAGTGTTGTTCTCTATTGAGCAATACTATATTACTAATGGTATATGAACATTTATCAACAGTAAGAATTTATACTTTTTTTTAGACATTCTTCATGTTCAATTGATTCTAATTTATTTCATGCTTCCTAATTAAGAATGCACATTATAATTATTATTATTTTTAATTGTGGAAGCGAGAGAATGATACCCCAGGACCCTTCATCAGTCTTAAGGCAAATGTGAAAAATCTGATGACCTAATATTTAGTATAGCTCACAGAAAACTAATCGTGTGTGACCAATTATTGGACTGTTGAGTGCCGGAACCATGACAAACATATCAGAAATGTCAATAACTCAAAAAGACAGACTCAAAAGCGGTAAGTAGAAATGAATCACATTTTAGAATGATGATTTACAGTCTGGGAACTGACAGCAAATTTGATGGAGGATATCACCAAAGAGTAAATCTATAGCATAAAGATGAATTCAAATGATCCATATCCACAGTTAGCAAGCAAGGATATCTGTTTACCTTGAGCTGAAGAGAAGGTGATTAGGTTTTTAAAGTAATATCTTCCCCAGGCTTTGTTCAAGTTACCTACTCTGAATTCTGATGCCTATTACTTACAATTAATTTTAATGTAGCTATTATTTTAGGCAATTAAGAATTTTAGTTCTGTCCACAGCTGAATTAATCCATTAAAACATTTTGGTCCTGTAATAGAAAACATAAAAGGCTTGTTTTTAAAGTAAGGTAGTTTCTGGATTTGTGTAGCTCAGTTATTTTAATCAACATTAAGCTGTTAGCAACAACCATCTAATCATGTTGTTGTAAATTGTTTATATTCAACCATTTATGTTTCAATTGTGGATTTATAGTAAGCTACATACAATTCAAGATCCCGTCGAGTGTGAAGTACAAAGAGTAAATTGATTTTTGATAGCAAAAAACACTTCTGCAGCTGAAATTCACAGGCTAATTTGTGATATTTACAGAATGAATGAATGTTCAAGATGATAAACATAGCCATCAGTGACCATTGGTCACCAACCACTGATGATACAGATATTTGATTAAAAAAGTTGATGAAAAGATTTTAAAAAAATCTATGCTTCACCATGTAACAACTGTCTGACGTTTCACAATCTTTGATTTATGAAGTTTTGACTGAAAAATTGGGCTATAAAAAAATATCTGCCAGATGGGTACTGAAGATGTCAACCAACACACATAAAGATATGCACTGCAGTGCATAAATCTTTGCAGTGAGATGATGAATTACTTGATAACACTGTTTCTGGAGAAGAAACCTGAATTTCTTATTCAGATGTCAAGAAAAAGCAGCAGTCAGTGGTGACAATCATCATCCAGACCAAAGAAGTTCAAACAGAATGTTCAGAAAAGAAGCTTATGGCTACAGTGTTTTTTTATTTGGACAAAAAGTGTGTCTTGTCAAACTTAGTGATTACACAACTACACTGAATGATGATATGTATTGAAAAACGTTAAAAAATGTTAAAAGAACTATTAAAAAAAATGATGAGATTCGTTTTTGCATGAAAATGCCTGGCCACACATGGCAAATCAGAGAGGCAATTGGAAAATTTTTAATTAAAATTTTCAATTATCCACCCTGCAGCCCTGACTTAGCCACCATCAGTGATTGTTTTATTTTTCTTCACCTTAAACAGTGACTTGCATTGCAAAGGTTTAATGATGATGATTGTGACAAATTGAAAAATGGCAGTACTGCATAATTTAGGTTACTGGCGACAGAATTTCTTAAAGAGCTAATGAAACACTCTGAAAAATGGGTTGAAAACAGTTACAAAGAAAAGTATTAAATAAATATACTTTTTATGAGTAAGTAATAAAATCTGCTCATATTTTTCACTTTTTTTTTGTGTCAAAACGTAGTTTACTGTAAAACTCACCTTGTACATAAGAATGTAAACCACAAAAAAAAAACTTTTTTTAATGAATTTAAAACAACCAGATAGGTTATTATCACCTAAAAGACCAAGGATAACAGGAATGCCGCCATATGGGTTAACTATATACACCAAATACAAAATGTCACAGAAAAGCTGTAAAAGATAAAGTAAATGTTTAAGTATTGTATGCAATAAGTAAAAAGTACAGTAATTATAAAGGGACCCACAAACCAAATATGTTGAATATGGAGAATATGTAAACCATGATATAAATAAAATCCATCTGTCAGACATGTTAAATTAAGTAAAAATAAAAAAAATTCTTAGAGTACTGTAATTTTTAAATACACACAATCTCATTCACACAGCGAAATACATGTATTACACTGCAACTAATCCAGTGCTTACAAATGATACTTCCACAACACCCCACACTCTCTGTAGAAGCAACACATCGTAAATAAAGCATATGAGGTAAGAATAACTTATTAAACAAGTTATTTGTTCAATAAGCATCCACATGGTTCAAGTGCATACATAGATACTTGGATGCAGTTGACCTTTAGATAGCTTTCTGCATATTAAGAGCATTTATAGAGTACAGTAAACAAAAACTCAGTGAAGGTGCAGCATGGATTAAGTACTAGCCTCTTTAAATCTTGACATAAATTTGCTCTTTTCTTATCAAAAAGAATTCTAAAAGTATTTTCTACCAAAACTAAAATATCTAATCCTCTACTAAAATTTTAAAATTAATGAAAAATATCTCAAACATGCTTATTCAATAATGTTTACTTACTCGCCATCTCGAATTTTCTTTTCATAAAATTCTTGTACAGTCATAGTTGGTAAACTTGGGTACCCGGCGCCAAAGACTTTCTTTTGTACTTCATCTCTAGTGATAATGATCGGTACTAATGGCTTTGGTTTGGGAATATTTGCCCTTCTCTTTTCCTCTGCGCCTGACATAGATTCCTCTCTTTTTACTTGAGCCATATGTTTTAGAATTCTTTTTTCTGCTTCTAAGGCATCGAGTTCCTCTAGACCTTTAGACACGTAAGATTTGATAATAGATACATAATACTTTCTTTTCATTTCATCATTGTCCGTCGTGTCAAGATATTTCTTCATAGATTCAATATCAGCTTCTAAAGCTTTTTGTTCATGATATTCTTTTATTTTTGAAGCACGTCGTCTAGCTGCAGCCTCTAAATTGAACCTCACAGGCTGAGGCCTTGATCCAGTAGGTTCTGAATCCTCTTCATTGAGTGCAGGTGGAGGAACTTCAACATCCGTGATATTATAATCTTTGCATCTTTGTAAAAAATCTCTGAAGTAAATTTCAGCAGTCTGTACTACTTCTGATCTTTCTCTAGAAGTTAATTTTAATGTAAGTGTTCCAAGAAGGGCAGGTAAAAGAAATAATTTAACATCTGCTGTTGCCACTTCTTCTATAGATTCATTATTACTAAAAACATTAACCAAGGAAGTTAAACGGGTAGCATTTTCCAAAATCTGCATACATTGTTTGATTTTTGTCTGAAAAATAAACAAAATGATCTAAGCAACATGTGCACTTACACTTAAAAATTAATTACTTACTAATATGGCAATTAAATGTATAACAGGAATTGCCACCACCAGATTTCCACCAGATTTCAGGTTTTCAGAAGCATTCAATAAATTATTATGATTGGTAAAGTGCACATGCCTCTTATTCAGTTTTCAAAAAATGCTTTTTGGAAAGATTACTATGTGTTTTGAAAAGTTTATTAATAGTAAAGCAACAGTTAACGGATTTACCTTAAAAATATAAACTAAAACTTCAGAATTAATTTTTTATTTAAAGTAATATACTTTCCACAGAATAATGTAAATCAATAATTACAATAAAAGTTTATAAAAAGTTTTATTACTACTATAAAGAGAACAATTCAATGATGATCATTTGATTTAACAGAAATAAAAGTTTCAAGAATGCAGTCGAGTTCCTAGAAATTTATACCAATAAATGTTATAGCTGGATTTTTACTGAGAAATTAATATGCGAGAATAAAGAAACCTATAAGGTATTAAAAAGACTTCCAGGGAAGAAAATTGTCATCCATATATGGATTTTTTTTAAATAATATTATGGTGGACTCATGTCTGAACTTTCCATTAGTCTTACACATCAAATCAGTCACAATCTTTCTCAAAAACCCAAGTGCAAAATGAGTATCCCTCTGTCTGAGCAAATCAGGTGGATATCTATTTATTCTGCTTAAGAAACATAATACTACATTTTGTTTCAAATTAAACTCTATTGATGATGGTTTCTTAAGAGGTAATTTTTATCAAACACTATAATTTGCTTAATCTTTGATCATGATCATTGAATTTTTGGGATAACGGAAAAATTGATTGGACTTCAACTGTTTGATTACAATTTCAACTCAAATTCAAATTATTTAACAAACATTTCATTAATTTCAGCAATTCAAAACATGCATGGCCTTCAACAACACAACTATGTTTTTAAATAATATTCCAGTGCCCTAGCAATTCAGCTTTCGTTCAGCAGACAAGCACTGAGGGATCCTGTAGATCAAAATTTTTATTTTCTACAAATTGTTTTACAGAATTTGGAATACTAAATTTACTGAATACCAGCAGCTTGTAGCATTTCCTTGCATGTTACTCAATCTTTTGAAGTTTTCAGATTTGAATCATTGTTTATGCTTACATGTCCTTCATCAAAATGAATAGCCCACCATTGACTGTCCAATCACCACACACATTTTTGGCCTACTGCAAGTTTGTATCATTTTTTGCTAATAAAATCTCAATCTTGAAACAAGATCATTGATCTCAAATGTACACAGCATCCAAATTAATTGCAATGCCATTTCTAACATCAGCGAATTTTAAATGGTACACACACATATACTAATCTCTCAAGTCTTTTAAGTGCTAATGCCATTACTTTTCACTAGGACGGCATCAACTCAACATTGAGCATTATTTATGAAAATAATTTAATTTACACACATTTAATTACAATCTTTATTCAATTAATATAAAAACATCAACACACTAATTCAAATATTCCCCAGCTGGGATGTAATACATCTAAATACAGGTTTGAAAAAAACAAACACAGAATTTTTCTTTTCTTTTAAAATTAAATCATGATAATAAAACATGTTAAAACTTTAAATCTACTGATGTGGAAATATGGACAAAAATTCCATTCTTTATCTAATAAATTTTTAAACATTACTTAATACAATAGAAAAAACTTAATGACTTTCAAGAAAAATATATCTTTATATTTTAATAACACACCTATCAAATAGACAAAACATACTAAAAAGTTTTACAAGCCAATGCATGGTTGCATTAGCAATATAACAGACAAAACATACTAAAAAGTTTTACAAGCCAATGCATGGTTGCATTAGCAATATAACAGTATGTATGACACATCCATGTGGTGGATCAGGTAGAAATGGTTAGCACATAACAAACAAAGATGCCTGGGTAGGCAGTGCTATGAATAATAGTGTGATTATAATTACTATCAAAACAATGTAGTATTTCACAATGAGAAAGAGAGGATGGATGATATCCTTCTGGTAGTTTTAATATAATTTATTAAAATTATTTTAATTATTGTTACCATTACTAAGATAAGAAGGATTAATTTTGAGTACAATTGTGGTAGAAGGTGCTAGAGAAATAGTTATAGTTAATGTATCATGTATTGTAACACAGCCAAGTTAATAATCAAGAACATTTGTAAAATGGTTTTACAAGAAAATGATACAAATTTACAATTTGACTAGGTGTCAGACATGTTGGCTAGGCCACCAGCCTTCAGTCTTTCCCAACCATATCGATTAGTCAAAGATTGATAACACAATTATTTAATTTGAACATCGACATTACACAACAAAAGCCCTACTTTTTATTATTTGTTTAGTTTTCTGTCTGCTTTCTATTTATGAAGCAATTATTAACAAGTATTTAAAGCATTTATAAAGGAAGTTATTAGGCTTATGCAGCTATATTCTGATATAAAGTCTATAAATAATATTCTATATATAAAGTCTGTGTTATTACATTTATATACATAATTATTACTGAACATTTATAATTTTTCATGGAAGCTAGTACACTTTGGTTATTAGTGACACACTAACTGATACTAATCATAAAGTTATACTATACTTTATGTGGTATCGGAGAAATGCCAGGTTCATTGTAAGTTAATAGATATTAACTGTAAGATACATGGTGATTGATACACCTGCTTACTTTTCTCCCATCTTGGTTTAAGTACTGCATTTTTTCTTTCTTTATTTATTATACCTATTATTTAAACATGCTGATAATGAAAATTGGGAAAAAAAACAAATGTATTTATAATCAAATCAACCAAGCCAATCATCTTATATGTATATACATATAAACATTATATAATGTTTTTTAAACCAAGTTTTATTCATATTTAGTCAGTAATTTATAATGCTTTAATGTAAACTCAGTCAACCAAATAAAATCAACTTGAAAGAATCAGTGAAAGGACTAAAGATTGTCTAACAGATAACCGTAACTACACGATAACTTTGACTGAATAACAAAATAATTTAAATAAACTACAAAGGTTACAACCAAACCAAAAGGGTCCAGTGTGATAAGAACTTTGCCTTTTTGGCACACCACATCAAACAGCCTATAACTCTTTGTCAAAATTACATCCTCACCAAGTTACACAGTTACAAGTTCTAAAGATGAGATGTTAAATGGGGCTTCAGTTTACACATGACACTAACATAAGAGCACTCAAAAATGTTTCTGCGTAATAATTTTTCACAACAGTCCAGATGTACATAACATGTTTAAGGAAAGGATTAAATAAATTTAACAGCCATTAAAACAACCATCTTAGGCTGTTTTAATGAGTAAAAGAAAAAATACAAGTTACATCTTTTGTTGCCTATCATAAATTTATTACATTTAACAATTAGGTGTAATATTCAGGTAAGTCATTTAATACAAAGCGCTAATGAACAGTAGTTTTAATTACATTATAAAAAAACTTGGGTATGTCAGGCAATGAAATTAAATTAGACTTCTTTTGGCTTCAGAACTGTAATGTTTTAATTTAATAGTTTTCTCTGAATATCCTTTAAATACAAATTCTAAAAACCTGTTGCTCAAGAGGATTGTTTATAAAGTTTATTCATCAAGCACATAATATTATCCAGTCAATATAATCTTTCTATTTCGTACAACACTTCATCAGAATTACAAATCAAAACACAAACGTACAAATCACGGTTTTCAACAGTATCTGCAGCTTGCATAACATTTGTGACCATTTTTCTGCATAAATTTAATTCGTTTTTAAACATAAATTAACGCTACAAGAAACGATAAAATATTATTATTAAAAAGTACCTGTACAGTTAAACTGTTCGTTGGTTCATCAATATTATTTAATGTCTGAAATAAAGACCACCCTTCATCAAATAAATCTGAAAGCTTCTGTTGATCCTCGTTCGTTTCATTAGACGCCATATCTAACATAACCTCAACATAAAAATTTGCAAAAAATGTTATAATCGCGGCATGAAACCAACCATTGCCATATAAATCTTTTAAGGCTACGTGCCACAAATAAAACCAAGTACATACGCACAAGCACCGCTAACTTTAAAATGACGCAACATTCTAAAAAAATCTACATCATCAATCGTAGCTAATCGCATTAATTGGGGTAATGCTAGTACCGAAAAATGAATAGGACATCGGCGATCAACTGCAGTAAAATGCTGCATTACATCAGCTGTGATAAATAGAAAGCAAAGTAAAATACCTAGAACACATATTAACTAAAAAATTCCAATATCAAAACTGGAGAGGTATCAAATAACGGTCAAGTTCAGTTATTCTTAGTTCTCAAGTTCAGAATCACTGCGGTAATATAAAAATATGTCTTAAATACTAAATCATCAACACAGAAATAAAAATAGAACTTAGTATCATCAGTAACAAAACCAAACCTATTTTTCAAAAAAAAAAATTTAAATAGTTGGCTAGTGGAATGTTCATTCATTAGTCAAACATTACAGACAATTACTTAATGTACAAGCAGTAAAAAATTAATGCATCATTATACACCAACTGAAATTCATTTATCAGTCTTGACTGATAAATAGATTTTCTAAGTTGTGGGAAAATGTTATTTTTATTATATTTTAACAAAGCGTGTCAAACACTGTTATATTTCTTTGTAAATAATAGCTTAATAACAAATGTAGCAACAAAAAATTGTGCTTGCTTTTGATATTACATTCCATTTGTAATATTTTATTAATTAACCCAATTTTAGTAAGTACTACAGGCTGAATTTCCAAGGAAATTGTCAGTATTCTCTTCCCTCTGCTTCAATAAACCATTGTTATCTTAGTTTAAATAATCTTTATTTTAAAACAGAAATTTTTAAAGGTTAACCTATCCTGTAGAATTTCTCAAGCCTACTGATTTTTTTTTAAATATCAGATGCTTGTGTGAAGAATATATCTTGTGGTTTACAAAAAAATTCTGCATATGTACACTGTACAAAGTTTGAAGAAAGAAAGACCAAACACACATGGTCAGAGAAGAGGAAAAAAATTCTCCTGAAGATGAAAAAATTCTGGGAAGAGAAGAAAAAAAATTATGTTTAGTGTGATCCTTAGTAGCCAAAATGAAATCAAAAAAACAATATTTAAAAAAAAAAGTCACTCGTAGAGTATTTAATAACCCTTAACAGACATTAAACGTCTGGGGGACAGATATGAAATTAAAAACCTGTACAGTTTACATTCACTCTAAAATTATGCACCACCCTCCCCTCTACCTTTCAGTCAGGTGGCAAACTTTGTCCAGTGCAAGTGGTTGGTATTTCTGATGATCATTGCCCTTTCCAGGTGTATTTGTTATCTCTGTTCCATCTAGGAGATGTATTGTGTTGAATGGTTCTACTTCCATCTCAGAGATGTACTGTGTTCCTTGAGTGACTTATTTTGTAACTTTTTCCAATGACTTTTATTGGATTTATATTGATATTAATTGTGTAAATAATGTCTTAAACATATTTTAAAATAAAACATGGAGTCTAATGATTCTGATATTCCTGGCCCTTCATATAGGAAACTAGTTGCCAATAAAGTTTGTGCAAGTGCTCAGAATTTTTAAACTGATCTTCAAAATTTGGTATGTGATGTATTGAAGGACCTGGTTCAGAATTTGATTCTTATGATAGTGATAAGGATCCATACTATCAAATTGATAGTGACCATAATTCTGATTCGGAGCAGGAGACAGATGAAAATGAGTATTGGCCAAGAATCTGTAGATGCAGGAGATTTTCCCACAACTTAGAAAATCTATTTATCAGTCAAGACTGATAAATGAATTTCAGTTAGTGTATAATGAAATTATTTATAAAATCAGAATTTCTAAAGTCACTAAATGAATATCACATGAATTATTAATAAGATTAGAAACAAATTTTAGTATCCCCAGCGATTCATAAGGTAGTATAGAGCAGGACATAAGTTTAACTTAAATCTAATCCTAAGCTAACACTACCCAAAGAGCTCATTAATTAAGGAAAGGGAAAAGGATTTATTCTCCTTATAAGAAGTTCAAATATTAATTTGAATATTAATTTTTTTTTATACTTTCAATTGAAACTGATTTAGTATTCTTATAAAAACATTTGTATAAATTCTCCTTGAACTTTGGCCTAACAATTAGAGTATAATAGAGAACACTAAAAATGTAATCTTTCTCAAAACTTTATTGAAGATGAATTGACTTTTTTCTGGTATTTGTTAGTCAATTAAATAGCCTAATAAATACAATAAAGTTTTTGATATTTCTAATATTTTAATAAATAAAAATACTTTTATGTCTATTTTCAAAATTAGAAAAGCGTTACTTCATCTTCATGAAAATTATATTTTGATTTCAGTAATCAATTTCATTTTTTTTCAAGCTCGCAATATTAGCAACATTTTCGCCACAGGTATTTCATATACGTATTCCGCAAAGCGGTCGTAAAACTTCTCGATTAGATATACGAATTCTTGTTGAAGCATAACAATCAATGCTCCGGGATTTTCAGTAGATTCTCGTTGAAGCATTGATATTTTGCTCCAGAATCTTCAAAATTGATTCTAGTTGAAGCAGTCAAATTATACTTGCTCCAAGTTTCAAGAGATCTTGATGAAGCATTCTAAGTTTATTTACCAGTTACTTTTATTTTTCATATATTGATAAGGAATTTAAGTGAATAATACTCTATTTTGAAATGGAGAACGATTTCCTTACTACTACATTACATCATGATGACGTGGATGATATTCTCAGTAATCTAGGACTAACGGAAATGCATATCAATCTGTTTAGGTGTTTGATGAAAAAAAAGTTTAATTTTTCTTTTCAGTCGGAACGTGGATAGATGACCCTCAAAAATTATTCCTGCATCGAAAGATACTGTATATATTCAGGTTTTGTACACACCTGGACATTACATTTGTTGCTACTACGATACAAAATTTCTTTATATTTATGACTCAATAAATGCTGGTAAACTGACTAAAGAATTGGAATTTTTCTTACGACATCTCTTTCCATACATCGATTTAAAAACTGAATTCCCAAGAGTTCAAAATCAAAATAATTGTAACGATTGTGGAGTTTTTTCTATAGCCTTTGCGGTTTCACTTATATATGGTATTAAGCTCGATAAAGTCAGGTAAAATCAAATGACTTGTAAATCATTACAGATATAATGTGGATTTTCAACCTAAAAATTATTACTACAGTTTATTGTTGTTATTCAAACCCTGGAGAAAGTCAGAAACTTTGAAAGATGGATACAGCACACATGCAGAGTCATTCTAGAATCTACAACATAATTTATCAAAAACAACGGCATACCATGAAAGACGTGGAAATTCAAAAGGCTTTTGAGCATATTGAGGAAATTATTAAAAATAAAATAGAAGAGTACGAAAAAGACTCGGAAATAATCAATGAGTCCTTACAATGTTGCCATATTGAGGCCGAAGAAACAATGCAAGATTACAGAGAAATTGACAACAACTTGAAAGATTTTGAGGTGGACAAATATTCTTGCGCAATTAAATGAAGATCAGAAAGGTATATTTGATGCAGTAACAAAATGCATAGAAAACGGTAATGATCAACTTTTAAGACTTTTCGTTAGTGGTGAAGGAGGGACTGGTAAAAGTTTTCTTATCTACGCAATAAGCTATTGAGTTAAATAACAATTGAATAAAAGTGTTGCTGTAGCTGCTCCAACTGGTTTCGCTGCGCATAACATCAATGGACTAACAATCCACAGACTTTTTCAAATGCATGTAGAACATGATGCTATTCCAAAATATAGACCATTGTCAGCATTGAAATCATTACGAGAAAACTTGAAAAACACGCCTTTAATCATTGTTGATGAAATTTCGAAACGAAGTACAATTGCGACCACGGCGACGTCTGTGCTACTTTACGCGTGTCCAGCATGGATGAGGGCCCTATGCATTGGGAAGTGTAGAGCATTACTTGAGTCTATTCATAGGAGGCTGTTTCTGCGTACGACGTGCGCGTACAGGACAGTCTCTTATGACGTGATCTGCATCATCGCAGGAACTCCGCCGATAGATCTATTGGCGGAGGAGAAGAGCCTTCAGTTCAACGGAATATCGAAAGCGGAGGCTGGGGCACGAATCGTGGACGTCTGGCAGGCGAGATGGCTAGTGAACCAGAAGGGCCGATATACTCGGTTTTTGATTCCCGATGTGAGGGTGTGGGTGGGTCATCGACACGAGGAAATTGACTTCCAACTCACCCAGTTCCTCTCAAGCCAGGTAGATTTCAACAGTTATCTGCAGAGGTTTAAGGTCAGAAGGAAGACGGTCTGCAAGTAATGCGCGAAAGTTGATACGGCTGAGTACACCTGGTTCGGCTGTGACAGGTGGGAAGCTGAGAGGAACAGGCTTACGACGAGCATAACAACGGATTATGTTATTGGCTACATGGTGCAGACCGAGGCGGATTGGTTAGAGGTGACCAACCTGGTTCATAGGATACTGAAACAGAAGGCAGAGGAAGAAAGGTAGAGATAGGAGAGAAATGCCTTGTTTTGCTCCAAGGAATGGCTTGTGTGGCAGGAAGGTCTCGTGAAAGTTTTCAACACGAGGATTAGGATGATACGGTAGCACAAACCTACTTCGCCAGTTTAGCAGCCTGGTTAGTTTTAGTTTATACTATTACAATTTCCTTCGTATTTGTATTTATATTGTGTCATGATTGCTGCTGTGTTTATTAGTTTGGGAATGTGTATGTGTGACAATCCACACCAGGTTTTAAGGGCGGTGGGGTAGCTGTAGAGTTTTTGTTTTTATCCTCATAAATGGGATGGGGATATAAAACTACGTGCCGTTTTTAATATGTCTTCAGTCTTAGTTCTAAGTATTATTATTGTGTTGTATCATGTGTTATAATTTGTACAAGTGCTATCTTATGGTGACGGAGGAATGAAAGGTTTTGTACAATAATATAATGTAATGTAATTATGTATTGTGTATTGTACACTATAGTGAACAATATATTTACTGTATGCGGTTTTATACATATGGTCTTGGTGGTGGGTCACGCACTAGGTGTGTCGTTACGAACGCTAGGGTTGTTGTGTTCTGACGTATTTGTTTATAAAAAAAAGCAGACGGGGAAGACTTCCAAAAATTCAGGAAATCTAGGGTCGAAGCGTGACGACGTGTAGGACCAGGAAGATAGCCTCTATTCCTAGAGTGTTTTTGGCCCATCCACACGCGTGAGAAGAAGGGGAGGATCGGAGCTCCCCGATAATGGTATAGAGGATTCTCAAGGAGTGAGAGGGTCGCGGACAGCAAAGGACGTGTGCAACGCACGTCTGGAGCTTGTAGAGTAGTGCCGGGGAGGGCAGCTCTCCAACGGAGGGCGCATCGGTTGTCCAGAAGAGGAAGACGGCGAGTTCCTATGAGGCTGGAGGGACCTGGTTGGGAAAGCCCCTTGAAGGGGTAAGTCAGGGAGGGCAGAGACTGCTGTCACGACACCCTGAGGTGACTGTGTTGTGCTTAACGACGGGGCTGGTTACCTTCAGGGTGTTTAAAAAAAAAAGACTAGTTGGTCAAGCACAGATAGTTTTTCAACATCTTGTGTTGAAATTAAGTTGGCAATAGATTTTTTGGAACTAGATTCCAATCTCACTGCGATCGACCGCGACTTTTGAACAGTCAGAAAAACTTAGAAAATGTTCTAAGTATTTTTTTTTCTGAACATACAAGAAAACAGCTCTTTCCCTGTATCTCTATTCCAGGGCCCCCGAGCCACAATACCCCAGTGTTCTAAGCCGAACCCCCACCGAGAACCTCCCCGACCCCCATATTTTTGCTCGACGACCTCCCCTCCCGAAAATCCTACTTTTTCCGGGGACGCGAAAAACAGGGTCAAAAGTTTTGACCAAGGAAAGCTTTTTTAGTTTTTCTGACTAAGTGCCAAACATAAAAAACTACGGCAGACCAAGAAAACAACAAAAACGTTACCAGATATCATAAAAACAACAAGACGGAATAAATGACCAGAAGTATCATACCTAGCAGGAGCAGGAACTTCTCTGACATTATGAAGCGCACAATGTCAGAAGAAGAACTACTGGAGGCAGTGGACTATAAATGGCCCACAAATGTAATGGCGCAAGTGTAACTAGTTGAGAACCTCCTGAAAGATAACATGGACACATGCCGCTTTTTAGATCTGGCAGACAGAAGGGTTCTCAGAAACAAACATATAAAATATTCGAAAGCCGTAGCGGGCGATGTTGTGGAGCGAGAAACTACTAGGCAACACGACAAATATAAATACCAAATATCTAACCCTGTTTTATGACTCGACACAAGGTAAAACAAAGACAAAACGAACAATTCTTGTAGCATTGCTAAAAATAAAGGAGGAAGCACTGCTACCAATGTTCGTGCTGCCAGGTAATAAACTGGGTCACCAAACGGAGAGGATGGCTCTGTACACCTTTGGGCAACAAGGTGGACGAATCAAAGTATTTAGGCAAGAGCCACACAAGCTGCGAGACAGGAAAGCTCCACCAGCAGGACGTACTACTCCTGCAGTTAAAGAGAGTGGAACCATAGTGGTCGAGCAGCAGGCAAATCATATGCCTATAGAATCACCTATCTGTAGAGTTCCGAACAAAAACACCGGAGCTGCATCATAAGGAACGCAAACTCGTTTCTAAGAATGGGTGCACCCGCTTCAGCGAGCGTATACCGGCACGTCTGGTAGGCGCACTGACACCCAGGGAGTTCACAGCAATAGTACAAGACGAGTGTGAAACATCAAGAGTATACAACAAATGCCAACCGTCCTGTCACGCATATTGGTGGACCCCTGAAATAGAACAGCTGAGAAAAAGGCATGGACCGCCAGGCGAAATTATCAGACGGCAGCTAGACGAGCCCCACAGCTGCAGCTAACAGCTACACATACTAGATTCAAAGCAGCTAGGAGGGCTTACAAAGCAGCCATAAAGATCGGAAAAAGCGCTTGCTGGAAGGAACTCTGTGAAGAAGTGAACTGAGACCCATGGGGGAAAAGTTACCGCATTATGTCCAGGAAGTTTGGTAGGAGAGCCCCAGCACTAATGATGTAGCAAGTCCAGGAGACAGTTGAGATACTATTTTCACAGCGAAACAACTTCATTAGGGAGGAGATTGTTATGCGGGAAACAGACTTGTTCAGCATGGAAGAACTTAAGGTACCAGGGAGAAATCTGAAACCTAAGACGAGAATGTAAGAAGAAGAAGAATGTTAAACAACAGTTTTTCCTTAAGTTGCACTCCACACTGTCTACGTTAGCATGAAATTAAAGATTTGTTTTGGGAGAGTCCAAAAAAGCATGCTTTTAATCCTTGCTCTACATGTTATCTCCACATTTCTGTATACTGTTTTATTCTATAATTTAAAAGCGAGGATTCTTAATTCTGCATGATTATCCTCATTTTGCAGTCTATCTAACATAGTAACATAGTGCAATCTTTAAAGCATAAAAATTTCAGTTGCACACAATGTGCTTCTTTTCCTCTAAAAAAAAAAAAAAAAAAAAAAAAAAAAAAAAAAAAAAAAAAAAAAAAAAAACTCCTCAGTTAGACAATGATGACCAAGATGGATGACATTACTATCAGCAAGACGGGGCACCACCTCACTACTTTTTTTTTTTTTTCTTCTTTTCCTCTTTTTTATCTAGGCCTCTATTAACAGACCTCCTGTTATCTGTTATTCAGGTGGCAACTTCTGCTTGTGAAACTACATTTTTATTGTCATCATATTTGATGGTAGCAAAGAATTCTGGTTCAAATGATGTGCTATTGCTGAATATTTAGATGGTAAAGCTGCACCTCATGTTACTGTAAATAATATGTCATCAAAATGACAGTATACTTGTGCAAATTAAAGGACAGGAGAAATTTTCCAAACTTTGACAAAACGTCATCAAACTGGCAAATAAATACCATCTTCATATTGGAGACTAGTTTGTATGTTATTTAAGAGTGTGTTGCTACACTCTTAAATAACCCAAAACAATAAAGTTTGCAGAATGGATTTTTGAACTGGTGCTTCCATCATTACAGGAAAGTGATCAACATTCATTACTTAAGAAAGAAAATGAAGCTCTTCTTATTCAACCAATTATTGCCAAGATCTCTAATCAAATTTGGAAGCCATTTGATAATTGCATGAGAAGATGCAGTAAAACCACACCATGGTGATATGTAATCACATCATTCGGCTAATATTGCACAAGTTGATACTCCAAAGCCGTGCAGGAGTTCATTCATTTTCATTTAGATGAAAAAAATTCAATAAAATTTACTGTATTAATAATACTAAGAATAAAAGTATTTATTCTTAGGTTACACTACTATGATTCGGTTGAGGTCTCATTTCATAGAAAAACACATCAAGTTTGTCAACAATATTCACTTTGGTCTGGTATGGCTTCCATTTGTATAACATCCCACCTGAAGTCAATTTCATTCCAGACTGTAGCCAGCAAGTCAGGTATTACCTCTGCAGCTGTTGTGTTAATTCAAAGTCAGCTCTACAAAATCATTAGGCAAAGGTGGTACATAAATCCGATCTTTAATGAAACTCCACATGAATAAATCTGGGGAGCAAGTAGGCCATGCAACTGGACCTTCACCAATCTGGGAATCAAGAAAATCTTGGGCTTCTAGATGGTAGTGAGGTGGTGCCCCGTCTTGCTGATAGTAATGTCATCCATCTTGGTCATCATTGTCTAACTGAGGAGTTAGAAAATTTTGAAGCATGTCCAGATAAAAGGTAGTATTTACAGTTGCCTTCTAGAAGAACAGTCTTTGTTTGCACACAGTCTTTTACAGTCAGTTTTGTTTGTACAGTCTTTGTTTGCATAGGGGACAAAAAAACATTGATCTTAGAGCTATCATGAATTTCATGAATTTATCATGAAAGTTTCATGAAGGGTTTTGCTACCGCATATTCAGCAATGATGTGAAACATTGACTCAAAAAAACATTGACTTAAAAATGTATCATTGTCTGCAATTCTATCCATCATTTTCACACAAAATTGCAGCTGAACAACCTTGTCGTCATCTGTAATTTGTTGAACCGTGGTTAGTTTGTATGCCTTCAAGTGCAATCATTTACATAATATATGTCAAACAGTTGTTTGTGGATTGCCAGTCTTACATGACACACATCGAGTTGGTTTCTTCGAGCGAAATGCAAAGCTTTTTCTGAGTTGTTCCACAGCAGCTTCGGGATGCATGGGCATCCTGATGATTTTATATGTTCTAACAGAACAACCTGTCTCAATGAAGGTTTGGTGCCAAGAGTAAATTGTATGCCTACTAGGAACCCTACTGTACTCTACAAAAATTACGTTGAACTGCAGTTGCTAACTGCAAATTATGAAACCAAAACAAATAGTTAGCATGTTCTGCACCAGTAAATATATCCATGTTTAACAATGCTGGTAGCCAAGTTCGGTACTAATGAACTATGTGAGCAAATTTGATGTGTTTTGCTATGAATGAGATCTCAACCGAATCTGTAAGTTATCTCAATTAACTTGTATATGCTTTTAAAGTGTGAAGTCCTTTTTGAATCACCCAGTAAGGGTCGTCGTTATTTATCGTGTTATTTGGTAGATGACATTCCAATCAAATTACAAATTTACTTCAATATTTTTTGCCGCTCTATTTCATTGGTTGCATGCATTGTAAATTCTTTCAGTTGCAAGTCACCAGGCTCATTGAAAACATGGCCTATACTTTACAATTGTTAATCACTCTTATAACAGTAAAAGCATTCACAGTACAGTAAAAAAATCTGTCACAACTATCGCTCTTCATATTCACTGTAGTCTTTAATATAGTTAAAAACATCTCACTGCCTCTGTAATTATGTTTGCCTTCAAACTTGTTCTATAAGTTGTGAAAATACCTTCTTTACTAAACAAATTAAAAACTAAGATTATTGTACACATTTACTTGAATTTATACAAAATGGTGGGCATTTTTCTTTTGGGCATTCAAGAACGGCCTGTAGATAAAAATTCAGTACATACTCTATATCATTTAATTTAACATAAGTACCTTACTTGTTAACATTTTCACTCTCTCTTTATTAATTTTTTTTTTTAATATTTCCTTTTCAGTTTGTTTCTTGACTTCTATTAAAGATTTTTAATTTTAACATATTTGATACAGGTCTTTAACAGGTTTGTAGAAACATAATAAATAAAAATATTTTTGTATAAAAATTTTGAAATCAGTTTTTCTGGCATATTTCTAAGTATAGGCTGTAATTTTTCTAAATTCAAAACTGATTATAAATAATGCTTACAATTAATTTTGTACTTCTCACAGAATGATTTGATAATCATCAGAAGTATACAGTCAGATTTAGATATTATTAATCTTCAAAACTCTTTGAATGAGATTTATAACTGGTGTTCGAGAAGTGATCTAAATCTCAATACTAAAAAATGTAAAACTAACTTTCTCTAGGTCCAAACAAATAAACATTCACACTTACAATTTGAACAGTGTTATTCATGGGAATGTTGATTCTATAAGATATTGGTGTGATTTTTTATTCTAAAAATAGTTTTAATGATATTACTGATTATATTGTAAATAAAATCAAATCAACAACTTGGATTTATTAGAAGAGTTAATAAAAATGTTAATTCTGCTGTTACTTTAAAAACTATTTACATACTTTTGGTAAGTCCTATACTGTTGTTTGGATAGGTAACTTGGTCACTGTTAACTCAAACCCATATTAAAAGTCTTGAAACTATTCAGCATAATTATTTTAGAATAAATGTCACACAAATGAATTTGCAAGACCTTTTTATTAACCACAACTACCAAATCATTCCTGATCTTGTTATTCCGTCTCTTGAATCAATGGCTAATTCCATTGATCTAAAATTTGATTTTAAATTACGTAATAATGTTATTGATTATAACTGGCTAGAATATTTAAACAGAAGAGAATGTTTGCTATTAATTGTATTGTATTTAATTATACACGAAAAATCCAGTTATAAGAATGCAATATTATTAACAGTTACGAAATTTATTTGTTTTATTTGAAAATGAGTGATATATGTCAGTTATTTATAACTTTATTCTTAAGTACAAATAATTTTGATGTGTAAAATGTTTCTCTATTTTATATCCTAAATTACTATGCAATTCAGCGCTTCTGTATTTCTCTCATGTTTAAATGTATATATAGTAATTTTTTTGTTTAATTGAGCAAATATGTGTGTGTATTTGATATAAATAAATAAAATGTAATTCAATGGTCAGAAAAGATTGAATATAGGACCTGGCATCTTTTTCTCTTATTTCACTGACTGCTTACAGTTACTTAATTCATTGGTCAACAGATACAGTCCTGTTACTTTTCTAACATCACATGCAAAACATTTCTCAGTTATGCCAAAAATTGATGAAAAATAGATTATTGAGAGTTTTTATTGAGATAGTATATAAAGTTCTTTTCTTGCAACTGTTTCTATTAATGTATTCAGTGTCTCTTCATCATATAATAATGAATTTCAGAGGTGCAAGACACAGAAGGAAGTAATACCATTAAACATTGGTGATTCAGTCAGTGAATTAAATGCTCCATTCACATTCAGCTAGTTGTCACATGCACTTAAAAACTCATGTGACACCTTCCCTGGACCTGACAACATTCACCTCTGTATGCCATCCTAATTCAGCACTACAACATCTACTTAACATTTATAATTCTATTCTCCGCACAAGTCTTCCCATCCATCTGGTCAGAAACCATTGCCATACCAGTACTTGGTAAAGATAAAGCAAGCCCCTCAAGCTATCGCCCTATCTCCTTGACAAGCTTTTTATGTAAAGTAATATAGAAAATGATGAATTGCAGACTTACATGGTATTTGGAGCCTTTATTTCCAGAACAGTGTGGTTTCTAACAAGGACGATCTTTCATTGACCATGTAGTGTCATTTGAAACAGCTATTCAAGATGCTTTCCTACTTCACTATCACCTAATCACTATCTTCTGTGATATCAGAAAGGAACACAGCTTGGCAACATGGCATCCTAAACACCCTCAAAGAATGGGGAGTCAATGGCAATATACTTACTTTTATTAGGGGTTTCTTAAATGACTGAACTTTCCGTGTTTGTGTTGGAGATTTTTTATTGGGTAGCATTGTCTTAGAGAATGGAATAATTCAAGGAAGTATATTAAGTGCCACCTTATTTTCTATAATCATCAACAGTATTACTAAATGTGTGCAGCCACCTGTTTAATGTTCGTTATTTGTTGATTTGCTATATATATTATGTTCCATTCAACAGCCACAGCAGTGAGACTACTACAGAACACTATATCTCGCCTTGAAGCCTGGTCCAGGGTTACCGGTTTTACCTTTTCACCTGAGAAAACAAAATGTGTAGTCTTTTCTCGGCTGCAGGACTCTTCCATTCTGCAAGTTTATTTTTTGATAGCCACCTTATTGGGTCAAACGCATCAAAGAATTAAAAACAAAATGTTCCAAACTTTTAGATATATTGCAAGTCCTTAGCAACACTAACTGGGGAGCCAACCGGTCATGTATGATACGTTTTTATTATTCCTTAGTTTCTTCCCATTTAGATTATGGTTGTGTCACCTATTTCAGCACATCATACCGTGCTTAAAATTCTAAATGCTGTACATCATGCTTTCCTTTGGCTTCTCACAGGTGCCTTTAAATTAACTCCTGTTGTAAGCTTTTTTGTTGACTGCAGTGAGCCATCACTTTGGGACAGACAGAACCAGCTTTTAGCATCTTATTTTGCCCATCTTAATGGACAGCCAAATTACCTGGCTTTTTATTCAGGCCTTGAGAATTCTAATTTAGGAGGTATGAGGACCATTCATGTTGTATTGCAACATGAATGTTAAGATGACTGTATCGCTACAGTAGACAACTAACTTAGACAAATCAAATAAAAGACAAATCAAATAAAATAAAATCAATCTAACTTAGACAAAACAGTAGACAAATCAAAGCTACTGTACTGTGTTGCCATGGATTCCTTCCACAGGAAATTCCGTCGACAGGAAATGGTCCTCAGCCGATTGCGGATAGGACATACGAAAGCTACTCACGGTTACCTGATCCCAGCAGAAAATGCAACACTATGCGTAAGATGCGACTGCCGCTTAACTGTGCACCACATCCTTGTGGATTGCGTGTTATGCGGCCTTATGTTGTAGATTTAAATTGCCCAGAAACATTCGTGAAATCCTGGGTAATGACAAGGAGGTTTTAAACCGGGTCTTGTTATTTCTCCGACAGATCAGTTTATTACATAAAATTTAATATTTTTTTATTAGTTTTTTAAGTTTGTTTTTTTATGTTTCTGTTTTCCGAGAAGGGGCTCTTTACACTCCTCTCGGACTTTATCGAATTTTATTTGTTTATTTAAATTTTATATTTTTTTCCGTTTGCTTCTTTTTTTTTGTTTCGTTTTAAATTTATTTATCTTATTATTATTCTCACTGATTTTAGTTGTAAGTTTTTCTGTGATATTATATTTCTTTTATTTGTTGTAAGTTTTTGTTTTTAATCTTTTATTTCATTATTTATATATATATATTTTTTTTTTTTTTTTTTTTGTTATAATATGATATTTTAGCTGTGATATTAGTTGTAAGTTTTTTTTGTTTAATTTTTATAGCTTTTAATGTAGTTTTAGTTATCTGTTTTCCTTTTTTATCTTATTTATTTTGCTTCGGGCAATGATAACGCGCAAGTGTTTTTCGTCCTCAAAAAAAAAAAAAAATGTATTAAAATCATTATCTACAGCTATTGTTTTAGATCTGACTTTACTATGGAAAGTTCTTGAGCAGTTTCTATACCTACGACTGAAATTACGGCACCATCAGCATCAAATGGTTCTATCTGAACAGGATCATAATGTTCTTGTAATTCAACAACAGATTCATATTCCATAGAAATTTCATCAATGAGCATATTTACCACATTACTCACTTCCACATCAACATCAATATTTAAAGAAAGTCTGAATAAATATTATTTGGTGTTCTTTTGCTCTTTTGTATCCATTAAATGATGTGAATTTTAAAACAAAAATCATTAATTTTTAGATTACGATTTGCTTTTACTTTTGCAAAATGTACAAGCATTTTTTCCTTGCGACTCATTCTTCTCCATGATCACCAGAAAGTATTGTCCAGTTGCACACTAAATTAACCCATAATCAGTGTAAGTATACAATCTACTTTGTTTTTGCAAAGATGAATGACCTGATTTCACATTTGATAATAGGGTGTACTGTTAATTATGGTGATGTGTACTGAAATCGCACTAAAGCTTTTAATTAAATCTGGGCATTGAGCTCTGAGATATAATATTAGATGCAAATTGTATTCGAATGCACTAGGTATAGTTTTAGGTTAACCGTTTAAGCCAAAAATTCCCAAGCCTAAATATTTAAAGCTACCTTAATATGTTGTTAATAAAAACATAGATGTGGTATAGAAATTTAATTTATCTCAACTCATATTTTTTCCCTCTATACTCCTGGGCCGGTCATCCAGTTAAGTATAGCACAGCCCAGGAGCGCGTCCTCGCCGCGAAATGGTCTCCCCGCTTACCAGCAGTACGTTCAGCATGGCAGGTCAGCCAGTCAGCCGGATCTTTTGGTTTTTATTCTCTCACCCATGTTTATCAATCCCCTTTTTTTAAATTTATTCCCTTTAAATTTATATAGGCACTCCATCATCCAAAATCTCCCCTGGAGTCCCCAGTCGATCAACGAAACTGGCACACCTAGGCTGTCGGCCCTCACGACTGGGACTGTCCACCCATCCCTAAAACACACACACACACACACACACACACACACACACACACACACACACACACACACATTATATCCCTAATCGTCGCTCCTCTTCATTCTTTTTCTTTATTACTTCGGCAGCAAATCCGTCTACCAACCTCCAGTTAACCTCAGACGTTAACATATAGTCCATCAGGTCCTATGGGAGTTTCAAGTTTAGAGGTAGTGGTGTGGTGTCTGTTGAAACCGAAACAACTCTATTCGTGGGTGTGTACATTTCGCCCAACATTGCGATCGCGGACTTTACTAACTTCATCGACACTCTACAAGGTGTGATTACCAATTCAACCAAGAGGATCGTTATGTTGGGTGATTTTAACAGCAAAATGGTGGCGGCTGGCAGTCGACACACCAACAGGAGGGGACAGATCCTTGCCGATCTCCTGGAAACTGCCGGCTGCATCTGCATTAATGACGACACGCCCACGTAGGTAGCGAGAGGTCATCGGTCGGTGCTTGACCTCACCATCCTGGACTGTAGGTGGAGGAGGAATCAGTACCAGTGGATGGTTCTCTCAGAAGATATAGCAAGCGATCACCGCGCCTCTATCTTGGATCTGAAAGACGTAGATTTCAGGCGTGAAGTGCACTCCCCCCAACGAGATTCTCATCAGTACAAATAGAGCAAATCGTCAACAGGACTGCAAGTAGACTGTCTGATAGACATCAACAATCACCTGAGGCTTTATCTAATATAATAGAGCAGGAAATGGACAGAATGGCAGCTAACAATACAAGGAGGCGCTCCGTATATTGGTGGACTGCTGAAATTGAAGCAATGAGACAAGAGCTCCAGTCCCTTAGGAGAAGGAAACAACGTATTCTTAGAAATAACAGAAAAGGGTACCAGGAAATAGCCAATAGATACCTCGAGGCAAGAAGAACGCTCAATAAGGCTATTAAGAGACGTAAAAAGGATAGCTGGATCAGGCTCTGCGAAAAGCTTGACAGCAATCCCTGGAGCCAGGCATATCGTATTGTGACCAAAAGGTTCGGGAGACGTATGCCTATCCTCAATAAGACCAGTGTTGCAAGGGAGGTAGCCAGGTTGTTCCCGCATACAGTGCCTGATATCGTGAGATCCACACCTTGCGACAATAGAAGATTCACCATGGAAGAACTACAACTTGCGGCGAGGAGTTTGGCAACCAAAAAGAGCCCTGGTCCGGAAAAGATTCCCGCGGCAGTGATCAAGGGGTTGGTTCAGAAGGCTCCCTGGGAGATGCTTGAGATTGCCAGCCACGGCATGGAGAACGGAGACTTCCCCGACTGCTGGAAGGAGGCCAGAGTGGTATTTCTACCTAAAGGCACCTCTTCGGAGGAAGATATAACCTATAGACCCCTGAGCCTCCTTAACATGATGGAGAAGCTAGTAGAAAAGATACTGTCTGGCCGCATCATCAAAGAACTAGAAGAGGGAGCTGGAATCAGTCCTAACCAGTACGGGTTTATGCGGGGGCGATCCACCGTGCAGGCTATCTGCCGAATTTCGGGATGGGCCGACGAGGTGAAGAGAGGCACTTGGCGAACCAGGAGAATTCCACTGATGCTGTCACTAGACAAAAACCGCGTTCGGGGCTATTGGTTGGGGTTACATTAATGACGCAATTGCGGCTAGGGCCTCAGCCCGTACCTGCGTAGGCAAATTGAATGTTACTTGTCCAACAGAGGATGTCTGGTAGAAGCACAGGAAGAAATAGTACATTTTCAAATGCACGGTGGAGTTCCGCAGGGCTCTGTTCTGGGGCCGTTGTTGTGGCTGGTGATTATAGATGAACTCCTTCAGAAGGAGTTTCCTGTCGGCGTCCAGGTCCTGGCTTATGCAGATGACCTTGCAGTCCTCGTAGAGGGAAGGACGGTTTTGGAGGTGCGGGAGAGGGTGTATGCGGCTATCGACACTATACAGGAGTGGTTGAGGTCCAGGGGTCTGCAACTGTCTACGGAAAAATGCCGGTGTATTGCCTTTACGGGTAGAAGAGTGCTAGAACCGTTCAATATTTCCATCAACGGTCATGCTATAGAAGAAGCGAATAACATCAAGTACTTAGGAGTTATCCTCCAGAAAAACGGTAGATACACCGAGCACATAGTCAATGTATGCAACAAGGCAGAAAGGATGATAAAAAGTCTAAACATCATTATGTCATCGCAGAATGCCCCTCGGGCCTCAAAGCGCCGTTTACTGGCGACCACCGTCGTGTCTTCGCTTATGTATGCCGTTCCGGCCTGGTGGCGCTCTGTCGCCATCAGGCGCAACAAGGAGAGACTGGCGAAGACGCACAGGTGTGTGCTCCTACGTGTTGTGTCCGCATACAGGACAGTGTCCTATGCCGCCCTGTGGTGTTATCGGGTACACCTTCTATTGACCTAATCGCAAAAAAGAGGGTGGAGAGGGCACAAGGCAAGCCAGAACAAGAGGTCAGGGATGCTGTTTATAATATCTGGCAGGAAAGATGGTCGCAGGAAGCTGTGGGTCGATGGACGAGAACCCTCATCCCCAACATCAAGCCATGGTTGTCGAGAAGATTTGGTGAGGTTGATCATCACCTATCGCAGTTTTTTACAGGACATGGTTCCTTCAATAACTACCTGCACAAAATAGGCAAGAGAGAAGAGCCAATTTGCAACTACTGCAACGAGATAGATGATGCTGAGCACACCTTTTTTTAGTGCAATAGGTGGGACACACTTAGACATAGTAAGGCACTCACAGGTATAACTCCAGACAACAATAGAATACATGCTAAGAATTGAGTCAAACTGGAATAATTTTGCTAGTTTTGTTAGACAAGTCGTTCTACAGAAATACTCCGATGAGAGAAGACAAGGTGTTGGCTAGAATAGGACTGGGTGGACAGCCTTGCTGGTGAGGTCCAGCATGCTGCGGTGCGTCGGCACTGATGAGCCACCAAGGACTCCATGGGTAACAGTCAGGTAACAGCACACTGAATACTGAAGGGACCCGGCGCCGCGTCGCGGCGAACTGGGTCTGGCGTGGTGTCCAAAAGGGCAATATTAATAAAGAACTCTCAAAAAGAGCTAACCGGTAGGCCGACCTGCCAGGCCGGTAGGGGTGGGGAGGCCTATTTGAGTTTAAAGACACTCCCCTGGGCGGCGTAATACCAACAAGTCGGTCCGGCCCAGGGGAGCTGAGAGAAAAAAAAAGGCCCTGTGGCTGTTAGGTGCCATCAGATTCTATAGGTGCCATCCTAAGAGATGGCACCTATACTGCAGTAGAAAGACCTATCTTGATTAGACCCACGTCTCGCCAGGTGGATAAAATAGTCGATAAAGTGTCACAAAGACTTAGCACTATAATTGAATTGACACCTGATACCCTCACATCAATTATTCAACAAGAGATGGACAGGGAGATAAAGGCCACCAGGAGTAGAAGACAACTATAATGGTGGTCCAATGAGATAGCGTGCTTTTGCAATACTCTACAACAAGCTAGGAGGAAAAAGCAAAGACTAAGGATCAGAGGCGGCTCTGAATATGACACCGCAGTCAAGTGTTATATAGAGGCAAGGCGTCAGCTTAATAGGTTTATCAAGAGAGCCAAAAGGGATCACTGGACCAGACTCTGCTAGGAGTTGGACAATGATCCCTGAGGCCAGGCATACAAAATCGTCACGAAGAAGTTCGACAGGCGTTTACCGATATTGAGCGAGCATCACGTCAGGGTCCAGTTCGACGAGCTATTTCCATGCGAAGAAGAAGCGATTGTCACCTTACCTGATTTTGAGCCCAGGAGATTTACACCTGCCGAACTGAATTGTGCCATTGGCCAGCTTGGCAATAAAAGAAGCCCCGGCGTAGACAGAATTCCAGCCGCTATACTTAAAGGACTTTTTAAACAACGGCCTTGGGAAATGACGGACATTGCCAGCCATGGGCTAGAGAATGACTGCTATCCGCGGTGCTGGAGAGAAGCAAGAGTTGTTTTTCTCCCCAAGGGTGGAATGAAAAAGAACAAGTTCGATACAGGCCGTTAAGTCTTTTAAATAATATGAGCAAGGAGATCGAGAAGATGCGTGCCGCAAGGATTATTGGAGAAATTGAGCAAGGAGTGGGGATTAGCCAAAAGCAATATGGGTTTTGGAAAGGTCGCTCCACAGTGATGGCCGCCAAGAAAGTAGTCTCCTGGATGACAGATGTAAGACGCGGCACCTGGAGGACGAGGGATGTTCCATTGCTTGTCTCATTGGATATCAAGAATGCGTTTAGCTCCATTAAATGGAGCCATATACATAGAGCGCTATTAGCAAAAAATGTTAGTCCATATTTGAGGAGGCAAGTAATGAGATACCTCTCTGATAGAACATGCAATGTGGCAACGCAAGAAGGAAAGATGGAGATAGATATACACGGTGGAGTGCCCCAAAGCTCAGTTTTAGGCCCATTATTATGGGTCTTAACGTTTGATGAGATCTTAAATCTAGACTATCCTGCTGGGGTTGAAGTTATGGCCTATGCCGACGATTTGGTGGTCTTGGCGAATGACAGGCATGAATTGGAGGCACAAGAAAAGGCCAATTTGGCATTGCAGATTATAAATAGTTGGCTATGTGAAAAGAATCCAACAGTAAATACTGGTAAATGTAATTTTATTACATTTACTGGCAGAAGGATCATTGAGGGGCTAATTATCAAGGTCAATGAACAAGTAATAGCAGAAACAGATAGATTAAAGTACTTGGGGGTCACCTTTCAGAGAAATGGTGCATTTACGGAACACATACACGAGGTTTGCAATAGGGCTGATAAGATGACTAAATCTCTTAATATTATTATGACTTCTCAAAGAACACCTAAAGCGTCTAAAAGGTGGGTTGTTGCGTCCTCGGTTATGTCGTCGATATTATATGCTGTCCCGGTATGGTGGCCTTCAGTACGGATAAAGAAGAACTTGGCACACTTAGTTAGGACCCATAGGAGACTGTTGCTTAGTGTGGTTTCCGCGTACAGGACAGTCTCCTATGAGGCGTTATGCATTTTATCAGGAGTGCCTCCGATCGACCTCATTTCAGAGTCGAAAGAGATCAAGGTGTTGAAGTTCATGAAGCGAGGCATAGGCTACTAGTGAGATGGCAGGATAGATGGAGCACAGAAGGCCCTGGAGACAGGACCAGAAGGCTAATCCCTAATCTAAGGAACTGGATACATAGAAAACACGGTGAAATAAACTTTTACACGTCACAGTATTTTACAGGACACGGTAGTTTTAATTACTATCTTCTGCATAGAGTTGGTAGAAGGGAAACTGCAGCCTGTATGTACTGTGACTGTGATGATGATATCGAACATACTTTCACTGTATGGCATAAATGGAGGGAGGAGACAGACGGTATTGACCTGTCATCTGATGGAACTGAGAGACTAATCAATAGCATGTTAAACAGTGAAGAAACTTGGAAAAAAGTTGAGTTGGTCATCAAAAGAATACTTATGCAGAAAAATAACGATGAGAGGAGACTAGGATTTTAAACTTTAGCATAGGGCAGGGTGGACAGCCTCAGTGGTGAGGGCTGACATGCCGAGGTGTCTCGGTTCTGATGATCCACTGGGGACTCCTAAGGGTTTTTCATTAGGATAATATCAAGACCTGAAAAGACCCAATCGCCAAGTCACGACAATACATGGTATTGACGTGGCGATATACGGATGGACAAAAGAACTGACCGGTGGGCCGACCTGTCATGCCGGACTTATAGCCGGTAGGTGGGAAGGCCCATTAGAGTAGAACAGCCACTCCCCTGGGTGGCGCAATACCAACCAGTCGGACCAGCCCAGGGGAGTAGAGTTCAAAAAAAAAAAAGGTCCTATGGCTGTAGCCCATCAATACCAGCAACTTCTCGTAAACTACGCCAAGCCATGTATTTCATTGTATATGAAACACAGTATGCTCAACTGTATCAACGTCATCGCAAAAGAGACATATAGGCGTTTCTCTCCTGGTAAATCGATGTAGGTATGACCCAAAGCACCCATGGTCCGACAGCACCTAGGAGAGATGAAAATTCATCTTCCCGAAAGCCCTATTATTCCACTTCAGCAAACTGGAATTAGTCTTTTGGTCCATACAGCTTTGTTTGTCTGCTGCCATCTGGCTTGCCACAATCGCATGACATTTAACCTCGCATCTGATTTACAGATACCACCATGCCTATATCCCCGCTCCATGATCAACAGTTCTATTGACGGAACGCCTGCCAGCACACAAACGGCCTCGTGCGACATCGTACGGTGTCCTGTAACCACTCCCAACAGAGATCTTCTGTGTATCCTGATGAGCCTGCTCCGTTTAATGCGTTTTACGATTTTCCAAACAGGCGTCGCGTGCAACAATATAGATATCACAGCAGTCATTATAGCCCTTCTTTTGGAAGCTCTTGGTGCCAATTGGGCCGACATAAGTCGTCTCAACATTGCGAGTGTACTCTCTGCACATTTACAAACGTATACCACGTGTTCACTGAATGAGCAACATTTATCAAAAATAACGCCCAAATACGTAACAGTCTCCAGTCCCCGAATCCGGCGGTCGATTACCTCGAATTTTATGGGACGCAGTTTTCTTTTTCCAGTCAGCTTTAAATGTTGACCTTTCCCCGGAGACAAAGATAAACCACCCTGCCCAAGCTACGACTCAATAGTTGCTAAGGCCTCGTTAACCCTTTACTGGACTTCTTCCTCAGAATGTCCACCAACCATCACCGCCAGATCATCGGCGTAAGCAATGGCTGTTGTCTGTTGCGGGAATCGAACACGCATCCCATCAAAAATAATGATCCACTGGAAGGGCTCCAGGACAGAGCCCTGCGGAACCCCTCCAAACAGCTGAAGTTTAAAGTTGCCTTCAATTGTTTCAACTGAGACCCATCTATAATTGCACAAATATGTATATGTGCACGTAAATATTGCACAATCTGGCACATAAGGTACCCGCTAATGTCTTTTTGTCCCAGTGCATCCATAATGCTCACCCATGAGACCGAACCAAAAGCGTTCCGGATCCAACAATATCAGAGCCGAAATACTCCTGGTTCTCCAGGTGCCTCTTCTTACTGTTGTGGCCCACTCTACCACCTTCCCGAATGCCTTGATGGTCGATTGACCCCCTGACAAATCCATATCGATGTTCATGAATACCTTCACCTGTACGCAGCTCATCCCATAAACGAGCCGCCAGCGCCTTTTCGACCACCTTGGCCATATTATTTAAAAGGCGCAAAGGTCTGTGCACTCCTCCAATCTCTTCATGACTTCCCTTGGGAATAAAAACTAAACGGGCTTTTTTCTAACATAACGGAAATAACCCATTCTCCAATACTTTATTAATCAACTCAAGAATATCGCCAGGTGTTTTGCGCATAAGTCGCTTGAAGACACGAGTCGGCGCTCCGTCAGGACCTGGACTTTTCTTATTACTAAGCTCATTAATAGCCCTAACAATCTCTAACATGGTGTTATATTTTCTTTCAAACTTGACAGGTAAATCAATCGTCCGCTCTTCACAAGGAAAGAATCTTCTGAGTTCTCTGGTTTGCGCTTCAGAAAGCATCGGTAGCTGCCTACCAAATCGTCTCATAACGATCTGGTAGGCATATCCCCAAGGATCAATGTCCAATTCTTCACACAGGGCTTTCCATTCTGATTTTTTTGGCATTCTTAATTTCGTAATATAGGGTTTTCCTACATACCTTAACCCTCTGGATGGCATCCTCATATCCACTTCTTTCATTCCTGCGTAACCTTTGTGCTATCCTTCTCCATCGTTGATACTCCTTACGAAGTTGATCGATACCTGGGGACCACCAGTACGCGGATTTAATATTCCTCTTTACTGGAATTATCTTATTGATCTCCTGTAGTGCCTGTAGATTTTTAGCAGTCACTGGAAAACCCTCCTCCAGTTTCAAAATGACTCTGTCAGCAAAAACATCCATCTGTCTATCATTGAGTCCCACTTGGAGTCCACTAGGAGGCCCACTTGTTTCACCAAAAACTATATCCTTGATTTCCAGGAAGGTCACTCGCTGTCTCATCCTCAAAAACTCTCCAGTTATGTACTTTGATGAGTCATGGGATCTATTCAAGGAGTTGGAATCTATTCATCACGTCCTACAGGACGTGACCGGATCACGGCCTCTGATCCCATCTCCCATCAAGTATAGTTAAATCAAGAACTCCTTCATGTCCTCTAGCATGAAATGTCAGCGTCTGATCATTTAGGGAATACATATCTATAGTCTGCAAGAACTAAGTCAGCAATTCGCCCTGTCTGTTAGTGTAAGAACTTCCTAAACTAACCACCTTACAATTCAAATCAGTGACCAGGATGACTGTCTTATGACCCCTATATATTAAAGCCTGCAATCTAGGCACAAAATCTTCATGTTGTTCTAAACTACAATTAGGGGTAATATTTGCACCTATTATTACTGCATCCCCAACCTCTACCGAAACCAAACCCTGGCTTCTATCAAACAATCGCCATCTAAGTCTACCAGTGGTGTCCCATATGGCTACATCCGCATTGGTGTCTTTGCACCACACATTATTTTGCAGCTAGAAGTTTGTTCGACTTCGTTATTACCAAAAACTCCGTCCGATAACTCCTGGTTATCTCATCAACCATGTCGTGTGACAAGGTACTTCTGTTAGAATTGTTTAAAATCAATCTAATCATCATGCGTGGTCTGACATCCTAGGCCTCCGGTGCTGCATCCAGTCCTTCGTGCGTATTCAGGACAATCCACCTTAAAGTGGCCAACTTTGCAACAAATAAAACTGGATCTTCTGTCTGGGCCAATACAATTGATTGCTTTGTGACCTACTGCCCAACATCTGTAACATTTGTCTGATTCAACACCTCAGATCACATGACATGAGACCCAGCCAATCTTGATTCTATCTTTTTACAAAGCGCATCAGCCATCCTGCCTGGCAGAAGCATTGTCGCCATCTTATTACTCCCAAATGAGTCTCGAATAGTCATGCCCCTCAGTTGATCTCTATCCAATTTTGTTAACACCTCGATCACCTCCTCCGTGGTAGATATCATGTCTATGTCCTTTATAAGTACACATTTGTACCTAATTCTCCTGGAACAGACCTTTACACTTTCTACACATTCAGTGACTTTTTTTTTTTTTTATCCTCCATGGAGGACACCTGACACCTCAATTGTTCACTGTTAGCAACAAGCTCTGCTTCAAACCTGGTTGCAACAAACAATAATACAACCTGATTAGAAAAATCATTACATAAGGACATAATAAGTATCAAATAAAATTCTGATGATTATTAGCTGAATTATAGGAAATTGAATTTTATTTTAAAAGTAGTATTTAATTTGTTATACTACGTGTAATCAGACTTAGCAGCATATTATAATATGAACTTAATAAACTACTGCACACTTATTTATAATAATGTATAGGTAAATTAATATTGAATAGATACTTGAATATATGATGAACTAATGCATGTATCTTAGCCAATAGATGCCACTGCAAACCCATGACTGACTTTATTCTCTAATCACATACAACACACAGAAGACCAAGTGAGTTAGCATGTCAAATAAAGAGTATGCAATACAATTGTAATACTAGTAGTACATAGTAGATGCAAACATAAAATATGTATAGAAATTTAAAAAAGAATTGAATTAGATGTAATTAATTGATTACCCAATTGTTTTTATCATAAATACAAATTTTTTTTTGTTTTTTACAAAAAAAAAATAATTTTGTGTTAAGATATGTGTACATTTTACATGATTTGAATGGCTATCTACAAAGCTACCTTAATGTTTCTCTCTAAATGATAATTAAACCTCAAACATTTCTAATGAAATATATGGATTTAAATAATGTTAAGTCCAAAAAAGACTCGGCATTTAAATAACAACATTCTTACTCATTACAATTACAAAAATATAGCAAGAGGCAGTACATTCATAAGATCACTGGTTTGAAAGATTTAATAGGATAAAACTGGATCAAAGAGGTTTTAATTGTCAGTTTTTGTTACAAATTTGCTAAAAAATATTTAAAAGCCCTTTCTTGTTGGTTTTTACTGATCCCTAGTCAAATTCATGCCCAATCAAGTCTTAATATTATGTTTTAATATAGTCGTATGATGCATGCATCTGAGCCAATAGCTGCCACTGCCAATCCATGGCCAACTGTATTCTCTATTCACATACAGCACTCTCTCATTTAACTTCCTCCGCTCATGAAGATGAATCAGGGTTCAAAATTCACTACTGTACAGGCAACTTAGGATTGATATTTGCTTAACAATAACATCCTGCTTAGGCTTGACATCTGCTTAATAATGTCTCCATTATTTTTTAGCATTTGATAGCGCATGTATCTTATTTTAATATATATATATATATATATACTCCATTTAGATATTGTCTAGTGAAAAGGAAAAAGGAAAAAAGAAAATGGTCACAAATCTAGTTAAAACCCAAAAATGCAAAATTTAGTTTATAAACACTATCTATATTACTGTAATTTTAAAATATAATTATTTTACTTTAGTTACAAAGTAAAAAGACATTATAATTGTCTGAAATTTCAATCACTTTTAAAAGGACTTTTAAAAGTTGGTGTGTTTTTATAGATTTACACTTGCAACAAAAGAAAACATACTCATTTTTTTATGAAAATTTGGTTATGCTGTAGTATCTAATTGTATGCAAGTCACAAAGCTACAGCACCATTAATACCAAATAATGCAAGTCTTTTCATACAGTAAAAGACCAAAAAATATAAAAATTCTTTCTAAAGATGTAAAAATTAGATCTTCAAGGAGTCTAAGCTGTTTATTTATTCCTACAATATTATAGGAACAAACAAAAAAAAGTAGAAGAATTTTGGGTCTTATTAGTTAGGCAGTCTCTGATGTACAAGTAATTTTATATTTCTAGTAAGTAATTTTATACAAGGTATACAAAGCCATCAACTTTGTATTACTAGTATAGTTAAGCTAGAGTAATATTCCATTTGTTATTGCCTGTACTGCTATTTATTTACAGTACTTTAAACCTGAGGGTTTTATATTAAATGGCCTGTGTAGTTAATATGTTAATATGGCCTCTAGTTCATGGCTGTTTAGTTGCCTCCTTTAATTAAAGAAGACAACTGATATGTCCATTACTACTTTTTTTTATACACTAATAATTGGAATATAAAATTTGGGATTTGCCTCAAACTGAAAAGGATGCTGTTTATTTCCCCTAAGACCAACAAATTCTTGTATCATAAAATATCTAATGACACTATATTATACTGACTGTGTTTTGTGGCATAATAAAATCATATATGCATGTCAAAGGGCAGTTACAAAATTCATGAATACCATACATATTATTTGTTTCATTTACAATTGAATACATAAATTGTTGTCTTTTTAATGCTGCATTCATAAACTCAAGCTAGCAGCACATGTTGTAAGAGACAGTAACAACTACATACTAGAAATATGTGTTGTAGCTGTTCAAGGTCCTACTGTTAATGGGCAGGTAAATTATAATAGAAGAAAGTGATGAAACTTCAGTTTTAAAGACCATGATTAATAAGCTACTCCCAACAGTTGTGTTTGAAGGTGTTAGTCATGAGACAAAACAATGCCAAAATATTTCACACATCCAGATTTGGGAGTAAACACCCACCATCTGAATATTTACCTCCAAATCAAACCATAACCTGGCGGTTTTGGATTCTGCAACACTGTTTTGTGGAATTCATTTTGTGGTGGCTAATAAAAGACATAAGCCTCTGTTTGATAATATTCCAAAATATTGATCACCTACTATGAGAATAAATTTGCTAAGTAAGAGTGCATACATTTATTGGTTTGTAAGTATAAAAAAACAGTGTGCTGGTCAAATTATGCAATTCATCTTCTTGCCTGAAAGAAGAAAAAAATAATTTTTTTTTTTTCATTTTGGGGATTCCCCATACCCAAGTGGAAACACTGGGATAAAATTAATTTTTAAGAAAATAATCCTTAAGTGGCAATAAATTTAAAAAAATAACTTTTTAAAAATGTTTAGAAAATACAAAGACACAACCATAATTCTAAATAAACAAAGTTGTAATTTTTTAGGAAGAAGATGAACATTTTTGGCTAATTTTTTTTTTCAAGAAATTTCACGCATCTATTAAAAGATTAAGAATTTCATATTTTAAATGCAATAGGTAAATTGTGAGATGGATTTAAATTTAAAATTTTGAGTAGGATAAATATTAAGTAAAATATTTTGGCAATTTATGATCTTGATAAAAAGAATTTCAACTTTTGAAAGAAAGACCTTTTGCTAGAGTACCTAGTAAAGATTTGAAATTTTATTTTGGCTAAAACACCCTCACCCGTTTTCCAATTTTTGCAAAATTGTAGTACATTCCTTCCCCCCAAAGTTAGTACCTGTCTACAAGATTGGAGAAAATTAGTCAACAGGATCCAGAAGTAAAAAACCAAACTCAAATAATTTTTTTTTTTTAAATAAAAAATAAATAACCAATAAAAACACATTGTTTATGAAAAAAAAGGAAACTTATTTCCCTCAGTATCATTATAAGTTGATATATTTATGTTGGTATTTTAATTTTTATATTTTTTAAGGTGTTTATATTTTTCATTATTTTAAGGTTTTTATTTTCTAGTGATTTATGTTGTTTTTTTAGATTTTTTAGCACCTTTTTAGGTGCTTTTGGTGGTTAATTATATGTGCATATGCACAAACATCCATCTGACAAATTTTTTGGGCTTGGAGCATTGGAATAAAAACTTTTCTCAGATTATTTACAATTTATTTTTTTTTTTTATTTCCTTGAGGTATGAAACTTAAAAATGAACAATTTATTTTTACACCAATTATATTCTATACTTTCCCACTATAGCTGGGAAAGTAAAAATTTTAAATATAAATAAATTTTATTAAAAAGTGAAAGTCAGCTGCTTTACCCTGTTAACTTTTTTTTGTGAAGTTTTCGGTGAAATTATCTGGTTTAAAAAAATTGTATTTAATAAAAAATGTATACCAAAGCTTTCTTTTTTTTAATCTTCGGGACCACCATTAGGTATTGCTTCAGAGGATTAGATGAATGACAATTTTTGTAGCGTATGAAAATTCTATGCCTGACCTGGATTCGAGTCTGGGACTACTGGATGAAAGGCAAAGACACCACCACTTGCTCCACGGAGGCCGGCATATGCATGCAGTTAATTAATCTTACCTATACAATTAATCTTATCTATACATTCTTCATTTCTTTTTTTTTTTTTTGTTGTTTGTGGGCGAAAAAACGCCTGGGCGTTATCATCGTCCGGTAGTTATTAGTAAATATGTAAAATAATTCCGAAATAATAAACTATACAAGGCGTAAACGCAATACCAGTCATATAATAAAAATTTACTAAAACAAGCTAAGAAGGCAAAATAAAACTCAAAACTAATACTACAGACAAAGTTGATAAAATATAAAACTTAAAATAATAGATTAAAGAAAGTATATAAAACTTACCTAACTCCGATGGGTTGTGCAGAAATCTCCTCCCCGGACAGTAAAATTAAATACATAGAACCAAAAATCAAATTGAAAATAAAGGTTAAAATTATTAAAAAAACTGTCCTTACAGAAAAATATGAGCTTATTAAATCCTTTGCAGTAACCCGGTGCTATGCAAAAAGAGAACCACCCGTTCCAAAATCCCGCTATCGTCGCACAAGATATCACGGATGTTTCCGGGTATATTAAAATGACGACGCAACGCCGCATAACATATGCATATGCTCAGTCATGCGGCAGTTGCATCGTGTGCACAGGGGTGGGTCTTCTCCTGACATTAGGTATTCGTGTGTGATCCTCGTATGTCCCAACCGTAACCGGCAGAGAACCACTTCCTCACGACGAGAGTTTCTGCAAGAGGAGCCCCATGGCAACACTGAATCCTTAATCCGTCGGAGTTTATTATCGACGGTAGCCGTCCAGTCACTTTGCCACCTTGCTCGCAGTGATTGTTTTATATGATTGATAAAATCAAAGGTACTAACTCGGGTGGTGAAAGGAGGCTGAATACACGCTTCCTTGGCAGCAGAATCTGCTCTTCCGTTACCTAGAATTCCAACGTGGCTAGGGATCCAGCAAAAACCTACCTCCCTGTTGCGGTTATTTAACTCAGCGATTTTATCATAAATGTCAATGACGACAGGAATATATGTTTGGAATAAAGGTTTTCAAACGCCTGGAGAGCACTGTACGAGTCACTGCAAATAAGAATACTCCTATATTTAGGGCCAACGATACTTAGAGCCCTATCCACAGCGAGTAGTTCCGCGGTGAACACACTCGTAACACCGGGTAGGCCAAACATATAGGACTGTTCATTGATAACAAAAGCACAACCAACGTTACCGCCATGCTTAGACCCATCAGTATATATCACCACGCCTGGGTTCGACTTGGCGAGGAGAAACCGAAACATCTGCCGGAAAACAATAGGTGGCGTGGAACGCTTATCGTTCGTTGTAAGACCAAACGTAAAATTTACATGGTTTATTCTCCACGGGGGGTTCGAGCACGGACATGATGGAAAGAACGAGGGAGAGTCAACACTCATACGCTGCAGCAGACGTGGCGTACGGACACCCACAGGCGCAGTACAACGTGGACGGTCCTCATACTCCCTCAAATTAGGATTCTTAAGAACTGGGTCAAAAGCTGGGTGATTCGGCTGTCCGCTGAGACGGGCAAAATAAGACGAGACAGCTGGTCTCGTCTATCCCAAAGTGATGGCTCGCCACTGACTACAAGTAAGCTTGCGATAGGGCTCGATCTAAACGCACCTGTGGCAAGCCGAAGAAAGGCATGATGCACACCGTCCAGCATTTTAAGTACGGTTTGACGAGCTGAAGAATAGGTGACACAACCATAATCCAGACGGGAACGAACAAGGGAGTAGTAAAAACGTAACATACATGACCGATCGGCCCCCCAGTTGGTGTTACTAAGGACCCGCATCATATCTAAAAGTTAGTAACATTTTGTCCTCAATTCCTTTACATGTTTAATCCAGGTGAGACGGCTATCAAAAAGTAAACCCAGAAACCTGACGTAAGTAGAGACAGCAATAAGCTCTCTGTTCAGAAAAACCCGCGGATTAAAAGGATCCGTAGCCGAGAAAAGAGTACACATTTCGTCTTGTCGGGTGAAAATGTGAAACCAGTAGTTCCTGACCAAGCCTCAAGGCGAAATATAGTGTTCTGTGGCAGTCGCTCCGCAGTGGGTGTAGAGTGGCTTGCAACGTAAACAACAAAATCATAAACGAAAAGAGAACAAGAAACAGGAGCCCGCACACAATTGGTAATGCTGTTTATGGCCACAGAAAACAAGGTGGCACTTAATACACTCCTTGAGGTACCCGATTTTCCGAGACGACACTGTCTGAAAGTGAATCTTCTACACGAACACGAAACGTCCGGTGATTCAAGAATCCCCGGATAAAAGCAAGCATATTGCCAGTGATCCCCCACCCCCTAAGGGTGTTAAGAATGCCACGTCGCCAGGCCGTATCGTACGCCTTTTTTATATCGAAGAAGATAGCAACGAGGTGTTGGCGGTTCAGGAAGGCGTTTTGTATGGCTGTCTCCATCGACACCAAATGGTCAATGGAAGATCTCCCCTGTCCAAAACCACACTGTTCCGAAGAAAGAAAGCCATATTTCTCCAAGTACCATGCAAGCCTGCGGTTCACCATCCTCTCCATTATTTTACACAATACGCTTGTTAAAGAAATAGGGCGGTAGCTTAAGGGATCGGTTTTCTCTTTACCAGGCTTTAGTACTGGTATAATAAATGCTTCTGACCAGCCGGGCGGAAAGACTTGTCCGGAGAATAAACCATTGTAAATACTCAAAAGATGTTGTAGTGCTGAGCTAGGAAGGTGCAAAAGCATTCAAAGGCGAACGTTGTCTGGTCCAGGGGAAGTGTCATGTGAGTTCTTAAGTGCGTGCAACAATTCTTTAAGTAAGAATGGAGCGTTCAACTCACCAACCGAAACGCCAATATTTAACGCCAAGATTTCCATCTGTGCTTTGTACTTCTGAAATTCGTTACTATATGATGAAGTGAGAGACACTGAGCGGAAAGATTTCGCTAAAGCATTTGCTACAGCAGAAGATTATGTAATGAGTTCTCCCTCATCGACGAGACCGAGAATAGATTGCCTTGGCGACCTGAAAATTACATGGACTTTTTTCCACACATTAGTCGTGGGAGTAGTACTTGAGATGGTGTTCACATATTTCGTCCATGAATTCCTCTTAGCGGTCAAGAAGACCCGACGGCATACCGCCCTAGCCCTGCGGTACAAATCGAGATTCTCAGTTGTAGGTCTATTATTGAATTTGCGTAGTGCCCGCCGTCGATTCCGAATAGCACATTTGCAATCATCATTCCACCACGGAACGGAAGGACGTTTAGGATTACCCGATGTATGTGGGACATATTCGCTGGCAGTTTCAAGTATTAAAGACGTAAGAGAGGAAAGTTGCTCAAGGACGTTCGCACCGACGTCATACTGCGAGTGGAAGGCCTTACGATATCCATCCCAATTCGCCTTTTCAACAATCCACCTCCGTGGCCTTCTCCGAATCTCATGGTCCACACCGAAACCGATAACAATTGGTTTATGGTCGCTGCCATTCTTAGGATTAAATAAAAAATCTTATTTTATTTTTTGGAAGAGGTGAAAATTAGAAAATATTATTTTAAAAATGATATAGTTTAAACAGTTAGCTACACGTCTATTTTAATAAACTTTCATTCTGATTCATAAAATCAGGTCAAATATTTAAAAGCTTGAGATGGTTCAGATCATTTGTATTTAAAGGAAATACCGTGTCTTTTTTGTTTCAAAAAAATGGAAAATTGCAAGGCGTCAAATTACACGTATGCGGTACCTATTCGCTTGTTCCTTTGGTGACTTAAACGTTCATAAAACGTTTGATCGAGTAATGTCTAATTTCACCCCTATCTTACTCAAAACACAGGGATAGCTTCAAAAGATAGGGTTGTTTAATAACTCAAAGATAAAAATAACAGTTTCTTGTACGAGTTCATAATATTTATTAAAGGGAAATTCCAATATGGCGGAGGGCTATGTTAAGTTAGGGTAGGATATAAGATGGTTTTCGAAGTCGAGAGTTCTAAGGTTCAAATTCTAGTAAAAGCAGTTACGTTTATACGGATTTGAATACTAGATCGTGGATACCGGTGTTCTTTGATGAGCGGTTACGGATGCCCTGTGGCTGCCGCATCGTGGCTTATGGCGCCATGGGTTGCTGCTGGTCGAGGGAAACTCGCGTGCTGAGATAGAACTCGAGCGACTCAGGCATGTAAGGTACTAAGGTGATGAAGTCTTCAGTATAATATGGTTTTCAGTGCGGAGAAAACCACTGTGATGTTTCTTACAGAGCCTTAATTGTATGCATTGATGTTTTTAAAACAACCTCCTACGAGGCTACCACCGTATTGGGAAAGACTCTCCCAATCGATTTAGTGGTGAAAGTTCGGGCAGACATGTGGTCATTGCGAAGAGGCCGGGAGGCCGAAGTATTTGGTATGCGGTTTCGGACTGGGCCAGTACCAGAACGGAACGGTGATCGCAATGCACCGGATCTAAATTTCGTTCAGTTACTCATCTCCCGCCTGTGGTAGAGGCTGCTGAGCCCCGCGATGGAAGCATGGCAGCTGGAATGGGACACCACCACTAAGGGAACATCCCTGTACAAGTTTATACGGAATCTGGGGGGATGGTATGCCTCGAGTTCGATTTTAAGAACAACGGGTCCTCAGGTGCTCACCAACCATGTTAATTTGAACCAATATTTTTTTCGGTTTCGCCTGCCAGCTGAAGAGCTGTGCGTCTGCGGGGAGGTCCAGTCAAATGAACACCCGATGTTTGACTGCCCTGCGCTTGGGGGAGCCAGAGACCGGGCCACCCTGGAACTTAGAGGTCAAGGGGAAAATTGGCGCTCACAAGCGGCGAGTCAATGTGGCGAGAGCTTGTGACCTTGTTGGAGTTTCTTGATGCGGTTGCAAAGTTCAACCGTCATCAGTAGTTTACTTAAGGGAAAGACTCATAACGCACTGCTTTAGGAAGCTAACCTTGAGATACGTAGCTGACCACCAGCCAATTAGTGCTCCAAACGCTTTAATACGGTGGACAGGTACTTGCTGGCATTCAGCGACCTAGGCGTGGAAGTGAATTGCTGTCTTGACAAAGTAAATTTTAATTTACGGATGTTGTATATATTTTTAGTAGTTGGCGTGGTGCGCCTACCCATTTTAGTAAATATATGATAAGCTGTTGGGACACGTAAGCCGGTGGTGTGTGGCACCACGCTTAGGTCGCTTACGTAATTAGGTTAGCTCTAGGAGCTAGTTAGGACACCGGTCGCTAAACTGATTCGAGCCTCAGTAGCCCTTTGTGGTACAGACATTCGATCTTATGCTTTATGGCGACCGAATGGGGCGGTGGCAGGACTAATGCCAAGCTAACCAAGCTGCCCCTCTATCATAAAAAAAAATGTTTGGTACCATTATTTTGGTTGTACATTTTTTAATAGATTTTTTTTTAGTTTCTTTCATTTAACATAGTAAACGTTGAGAAATAAAAAAAGTCTTGGAAGGTGATTTTAGAGGGGAACACAAAAATAAAAGAAACACTGATTTTATGAGTTTTAAAATTTATTTTGGTTTAATTAAACACAAACCAATAAAACTGGATATAATTTTACGATAAAACTTCATCATAAATTACCCCCAGCTCAAAAAATAATTTTATGTAACTTTTTTCATATATAATTATTTTTCCATAATAATTATAAAACCTGGTAAGTGTGCTTCTACTGATAATAAATCTACAGCTTTATTCACCACAGAACCAATAATACCACGTCCTTTTTTCTTCGTCTACGTTTTCTTTTTGTCCATATCTTTATATAACAAAAGTTAATTTCAAATTAAATAAATTGTTGATAACATTTCTATGGTTTATCAAGTACTTTTAATTTAGTCATTTCATTTTCTCGAATCATTGCCCCGACAATGGATTTAATCTGGTTCCCGATGAGATCTTCTGTAATGCGACCGTTTAATTCATCGTCTATATACTTTGCGATTTTTTCTTTAAGAGGTTCGAGGGAATCTTTCATAAATTCAACAGTTGCATCTGCATTTTTTTATGTATTCATCAAGATTTATCAACTCCTGATTTAATCGTTCTAAACTCACAAACTTTTCACAGACTGTTTGTGTATTCGTCAAACATAAGTTTACATCGTTTAAAATTCAACGCATCCTTATCATCAATAGGATCAGATATATTACACAATCTATGATGTTTTATATAAAAATTTCCATCTGGTGTGACTGAAAACCTCGTTCTCCTCGTCGCCGGCCTTTACCTATTTTTATTCGTGACATTTCTCTATATAAAAAAATAAAAAACTAATACTTAAACACCTATACAAATTCAACATCTTTCAATTCTTTAATTATGGATATGATTTCATTTGAAACGGTCTTGTTTCCAGCATCATATTCACCCACAAGTGTATACAATCTATCAATCAACTCGTTTGGATCGTCCCAGTATAAATATCCCGGATTATAATTGAATTGTGCATGTAACAACTTAGAACCACGAAAAGACGTGGATGGTGTTTTATATGGGGAGATTGGGTAAACGAGTTTTTTGAAGGGAACAATTTTCTAATCACTTCATTATATTTAAAAGATTTATTCGATTTCACTACATCTGTATCGTGTCGCTCCATCAAATGAGCACCAGTATATTTAAAAATTTCTTTATAAATCATCATATCTGCAGTATGAACATTTTTCAAGTCTGGATTTTAGGAACCAACAACTGTAAAAGACCTGGTGTAGCCGAATAGATTACACGTCCCAAATGAATTTTATCGTTTTTAAATTCAATTTTAATGTCACCCAAAGTACAAGTATCTGTATTTTTATCATACTTTACACCATATACATGATCTAGAGATACTTTTGGACCATTTTTTAACATTTCCAAGCACGGTTTAATTATTTCAGTTGCAGTTATGTCGGAAGACTGACTGTTTTCTAATATAGGCGTATATTTTGTATATATTCTAGGTTGTTCTTCTTGAGATTGTTCAGAGTATAGTGGTAATGTTGTTTGTTCAGATAATAATATATAAGACGCTACATCTTCTTCATCATCATCTGAAATTTCTAAATCGTGTTCCAATAAACTCTGTTCACATCTATCTTAGTGTCTCTCTAAATGAGCCGACAATCTATCACCCAATTCACGCCCTACTCTATCTACATCAATTTCTCCATCGGCTTTAGGTGAAGTGATTAGTTAAATGTACAAATTACATTGACATAAATTATTCATTTAATAAAGTTATATATATATATATATATATATATATATATATATATATATATATCGAAAATAGCGGTCTTTTTTAAAACTTTAAGTAAATCATTTTCAAGTTTTTTTCTAAATGACTACATCATCGATGTAATAATATCCAAAATAGTGTCACTTATACAAACCATTTGGCGACACTCTATTTTCAAATGTGTTATTTAAAAATTATTATTATTTTCAATAAAAGAATCAATTAATATTGTTAAATTATATTCATCATCATTAAAATAATTTATAATTACATTATATTTAAATCTAGATGAATCAATTAATATTGTTAAATTATATTCATCATCATTAAAATAATTTATAATTACATTATATTTAAATCTAGATGATGAATTTGGTGAAACGATTTTGTTATTACGAAGTTTCATTTTGGTATCTGTATAAAAATTAACTTTTTTTAATTCAAATAGACTAATGATAATAGTGGGTTTTCTGATTTATTTACAAATTCTATAAAATTAACAATTTAAAATATTTAAAATTAATATTATTACAATAATTTAAAATTTTCAATATTTCTTTCTCTATATGTAAATTGAAGTCTTTTTATTCAAACAGACTGTAGATAGTAGTAGGTTTTTGATTTATTTTCAAACTTTATGAAATTAATAATTTAAAATTTTCAATTTAATCATTTTTGTAATTTTATAAATAATTACAACATTTTAACATTTCAATTTAACGAAAATATTAGACATTTTTACAAATTATATTTTAGAATTAATAGAATCATTTGGTAGTGAAGAACTTCACCACCAAAATAATTCATATAAAGTGGATTCAAAGGGAGCAAAATCCATTGGATTTAGTAATTTCAGGTTTGAAGATGAATAATTTAAACTTTCCAGTTTATAGAAAATATTAAACATTTTTGCAGTTTTATAAATAATTAAAAGTATTTAAAATTTTCAACTTATCGAAATAAGTATAAGTTTTTGTAATTTTGTAAATAATTAAAAATATTTAAAAAATAATATTTTATTGTTGATGAAAAAATTTTATTTTCATATAGAAACAAAATGACCAGTTAGTTTATTCTTCTATATATATATATATATATATATATATATATATAAATCAATGTTTGTTTGTATGTTCAAACTTAACTCGAGATCTACCGGACAGATTTGTCTAAAATTATGCACACCTACACTTTGAAGCCCTGCGGTGAACGTAGGCTAATTTTCTTGGACCACCGACATAACAGTTGCGAGTTTTTTAATTGTCTAAAACAAAAATTAATAAATTACATTAATCAAACCAAATGGGTATCATCCAATAAAATATAATAATCGTATAATAATTATAATGTGTTAGAATATATGATGATGCTGAAAAAACTGTACGTTACCACATTGTAATCTATACTGTACATGATTCAACAAGTGCATCAAAAAATGAGTTACATCTTTGCCGTCTTTTAAACTGAAAGGAATACATTAATGTGTTCTGATGCAGCACTGGCTTGGTTGTTGTTTTCACCGTCCCTCAGCAGCAGTTCTGTACATCATTCAGTATATATGCATTATCGTGTTCAACACACCGTTTCCTCTAGAGGTTTCGTCGATTACAGAACTGCGTTCGGTAGTCCGATTTTTGTAAGCAAATAATTACACTTGTTGTGAAATTCCTCAGCAAATTGTTGAGATATACAATGACAATGAATATCATACCCCACGATTCGGAAACGGGAGAACAAATGTGAGTGACGAGCTGGTTGATAGGCGTACATAATTGTTTTTTTTAATGATGGTCTCCTCTCACCCCTCATAACCATTCCCAACCTCCATGAATATTTTTAGCATCCACAAGGAGAGTGTTCTTCGTGTTTTAGGATAACAATATCACCGTGAAGTGCAATGAATAAAGTCTTTGCCCACCCTTTCTTGCTCCTATCTAAGGAGCTTATCCGTCCGGATCCCTCCCGCTACATTGAAACACGCCGACCTCCTTTTCCACATTATCGGCGTGTTAATCTGTTGAAGGGTTAACCTTCCCGGGGATAGCCTATCAGATCCAGTTTTTAACAAAAACATATACGTACATAACTCAAAAACAATCAGCCATAGAATGTTGAAATTTTGGATTTAGGACTTTTGTAACATCTAGTTGTGAACCATCCCTTTTGATTGCAATCGGCTGGACCAAAAGTGTCCAAAAAAGCCCAAAATCCAAAAAATCTGGATTTTGAATTTTTTTCTTAACTGCAATATTAAGTTCTCATTGAGAGCTTTTCAACGATATATCATACCTGGTATTTATTTTTATTGGTTCCAGAGTTATAGTCAAATAATATTTTAATTAATAAAATATTTGAATCTTACAAGGGGAAGGCACATCGGTTCAAATCCGTCTTAATCTTTATTTTTTTTAAATTTAAATATATTGATATATTAATAATTATTAATCTCTGATTGAAAACAAAATTACAATAAATAATAATTCAATAATAACAATAAAAAAAAACATGAAAAAGTATGAGAAATTAATAATGAAATAAAATGTTATATACTTTTCAGTTTAAAAAACGTGTGTATGCAATTTATTATGCTTACAAGGAAGTCACGCAGTGTTCACATCAGATTTTTTATTTGAATAGCAAAACTTTGATAATAAACGCAAAACAAATCGATTTATTAATTGATCTGTAAAGTTTATCGTTACATAATATAACATTTAATTGACACAATCCACCTCGATAAAGTTTTCAAGTCGTTCGGTAGAATGACGCCGGCGAGAGTTTGTCCACACCGAAAGACTTATTTACTCTGACCAACTCCCAAATCGACATTTCAAAATTTTTAAAATTGTTTAAAATATTAAAAAATAATAATTTTGATGAAATAAAGCTACATATAAACGCAGACGTAGATGTTCTAATATATATTAGAACGTAATTAATATATATTATGAATATGAGCCAAAACGGACCATAAATACAATTTTTCGAAATATCACGATCCCAGCGCTACCTAGCGGATCCATTTATTACAAAAATATTTCGCTGCCCTGAGGTAGGTAATCCCCACGTCCGGAACATAACATCTACGTTCCACGTCCAGGGCGGCAACAGCTGTACTTAAGTACATTACATATAGCTGGCTAACGGGGTTCCGAGTGTTGTTTCTCGGATATGCTTTTTTCGGCCGATTTTCATCTATAGGCCGAATTACAGGACTGGACTTTGCGGCCACCTGCAGATATGAAATTCTTAACGATTATGGAAATGGATTAATACCGCCTTTAGAGCTGGCGATGTGGCGGCCACGGTCAAAGTTATTTGCAGGTGTAACGGAGACCTTTCGTCGTCCACATGCCCCCCGCGATGGCAAGCATGTAGTTAAGGTGCCCATGTTCGGAGCATGGGAGCCCTGAAAGCTTCGGTGTGTAGGGGCCTGGAGTCAGTGCAGAAACTGCGCATCCGCTCTCTGCCAGGACATATGCCGGTTCCACCGGAGTACCGGAACGGACCTCCAGGGTTGGTAGCCCTTGAGTGGGGGTGTACCCCGGCGGCTAGCCTTACTACAGCAGGGATGAACTGTTCATGCAAACTGAACAACTAAACGTGGCAGAGGGTTCACGCAAACACCCTCGTTTAGAACCGTCCGTTTCGCCTGAGGCAAAACGGAGAAAGAGCGCGGAATCTCGTAAAATTGAAGTTGAGGCTAGGAAAAGCATGCAAAAAGCTTTCTTCAAAAGCAACGTTCCAAAGCCAAAATACTTAGTTGTTACAAAAGAAGACGGTAATTTCTCGAAGGTGAGTCCATTCCTCATCGCTCGAGAAATAACAAAATGTGCTGGAGGCCCTGTTAAGGAAATTAGAAAAACTTTCACAGGACTTCATGTAGAGACTGTAAATGATATACAGTCACAGAAGATCCTAGGTCTTAAAAAAATTGGAGAACCAGCTGTACGTGTTGATCCCCACGGCACGCTCAACACCTCAAGGGATGTTGTGGTCTGTCGGGATCTTCTTAACTGTACGGAGCAGGAAATTGTAGAAGAATTAGCGCCGCAAGGAGTATTAGAATGTCGGAGGTTGAACATGAGAAGGAATGGTGAAGTCCTACCTTCAGCATCCCATGTTCTTACATTTAACCGGCCTACTTTGCCGGAGAAGATAAGAGCGGGCATACATCGGTTGGATGTGCGGGCATTTGTCCCGCAACCAATGCGATGCTTTAAATGCCAACGCTTTGGACACACCGCTGTTAGGTGTGAGAGGCCGCAAATATGCGTGTGCGGTGATGAAGTTCATGAAGGAGAGCCGTGTAAGGAGCCTCCTACCTGTATAAACTGCAGAGGACAGCATTCCTGTAGATCCAGGAACTGTCCTGTTTACAAAGACGAAGTAGGTATGCAGGAAGTAAAAACCCTGCAAAAAGTCAGCTACTTTGAAGCAAAAAAGATTGTAAACGCCCGCAGACCTAGAGCAACCTATGCTCAGGCTGCGGCTGTTGTTCCTGCTCCTGCTCCAGTTGCTGTTGATGAGAGTGCAATCATCAACAAACTCGCACCTACCTTGGCTGGCTTAATTGAGAGGATAATTGAAAACAAAATGAAGCCTCTTAGCACTAAAGAACCTGTTAAGCCAAGAATAATTGTACAGCCTCCTGAAGACACATCTCCAAAGCAGAAAGTCGCTCCAATACAGAAGAAAACGGACACTAAACCTGAAATTCAAGTCCGTCTTAGTGAGATTTTAGTCGATGAAAAGAAAGTGACGGCTACAGAGTCTGTTATGGAGGCTCCCAAGCCTCCTGTAACTGAAGTGACCTCTAAGCCTCAGAGGCCACAAAAAATTTCACAGGGGGGACGAGTGTCCCCCCCTCCACAGACGGTGACCGGTACGACCTCCGTGTTTGGGGTCGGCCAAGTTGCCGCCCCACAATCGGCGCCTGTAACCGGTGCCGATCCATGCCCGTCGTCGTCGGCGGCTTCGGTGGTCTCCGATACGGAGACCGGAAGCCTTACAGGCGACGACCTTCTCCGCGAACACGATGCTGTTCGTAGGATGGAGAAAAAAAGGAAAAAGGATGGCCGAAAGGAAAACCTAGGTCATAATTTAATTTAAAATTAGCGAGTCGATAGTACAGTGGAACATCAATGGATGTTTTTCAAACATCCATGAGCTCCAACGCTTGGTACATGATGTAGACCCGATCTGTATATGTCTGCAAGAAACGCATATCCGCCGAAATGAAAATTTTAAATTAAAAGGATTCGATATATTTCGGCGAGATCAACCGCCAAATATAAGAGTTAGAGGTGGAGTAGCTATATTAACATCGACTAGAGCTACCACCGAAGCGGTTGTTCTAAACACAAACCTACAAGCGGTCGCCGTTAGAATGAAGCGTCCGCTCCAGGTCACTGTTTGCAGCATATACTTGCCGTATTTTGATTGGAATAAGGATGACATAGCAAGACTAATTTCCGAGCTTCCCCCACCTGTTTTACTGGTGGGTGACTTTAATGCTCATAATTCTCTTTGGGGATCAGATCGAGTAGATCCCCGTGGAAGAGAACTGGAAGGGTTCCTGATGAATTCAGAACTTATTATTTTAAACGACGGATCAGGAACCTTTTTCAATGCCAGAGATGGATCGACGTCCTGTATAGATCTTGCACTTATAAGCGGATCGATAGCACCGAGGTACAGCTTCCATGTCATAGACGATCTGCATGGAAGCGATCATTTCCCGGTGCAAATTGTAACTGATGTTACAAGAACAATATATCCCATCCCTAAAAGATGGTTATTTGAAAAGGCAGACTGGACGAGCTTCGCAGCTAGAACGATACTCCCGGAAACAACTGGAGTTATCGGAGACGATGTCGACGCCATAACAAATGCAATAATTGAGTCGGCATCGAGATATATTCCCAAAACATCTGGGAAACTTACGAAAAAACCCGTTCCATGGTGGAACGATGAAATAAATGAAGCTATAAAAAGAAAGAAAAGGACGTATAACGCCTTTAAGAAGCGTCCTAGCATAGAAAATCTTGTTGCCTTTAAGAAATACAGGGCGTATGCAAAACGTCTTATGATAGACTCGAAAAAACGATCCTGGCAGCAATACGTGCCATCCATCGACAAAACTACTACTGCATCAGATGTTTGGAGGAAAGTGAAGGCGATTTGTGGGCGTAATGATTTTGCTCCCATAACTAGCCTTCAAGATGAAGATGAAATAAAAGACACTCCATATGAAATTGCAGAGCTGTTATCCAATCACTTCAAAAAGGCCAGCAGAACGGCCAACTACGAGGAAGGTTTTCGAACCAAAAAAGAAGAACTCGAAGGTCTACTAAATTTTAGAACTGAGTATAATTACTCATATAATGTACCATTTAAAATGGAAGAATTCGCGAAAGCGTTGGAAAAAGCAGGTAACACAGCTGCTGGTCCGGATGAAATCCATTATAATATGATCAGGCAGCTGAATACCACTGCAAAACGCAGATTATTAGACCTTTATAATAAAACATGGCGGGATGGAACGTACCCGCAGCAGTGGAAAAAAGCTCATGTTGTTCCAGTACCAAAGAAAAATAAAAATTTATCAGACCCCAATAGCTATCGTCCTATTTCGTTGACGTGTGCTATGGGAAAAATACTGGAAAAAATGATTAAGAATCGACTCGTCTGGGTTTTGGAAAAAGAAAACCTGATATCACCGCATCAAGCAGGTTTTCGGCAATACCATTCTACCACTGATCAAATGATCAGCTTAGAGGACATTATATATAACAGCTTTATTAAAAGGAAACATTGTGTCGGAGTCTTCTTTGATCTTCAGAAGGCTTTCGATATGACCTGGCGTCATGGTATAATGCTCCAGATACATGAATGGGGCATTCGTGGCAATCTGCCTATACTGCTCAGCAACTACATGAATGACCGTACCTTCCAAGTACGCGTCAACAAAATGAATATTCATGTGAAAGAATCTTGGAAATTGGCATACCGCAGGGTTCGCCGTTGAGCGGTACCTTGTTTACCATTGCCATTAATAAATTGATACTAGCCATTCCAGTAGAAATCAGCAAAAGCGTCTATGTTGATGATCTGGCAATTGTGTATGCCAGCAACAAGACTGCTATGGTGAGGTACAAATTGCAACGAGCGATCAATGCTCTAAATGAAGTTGCAAGGAATAACGGATTCCAATTCTCACCAGAGAAAACGTGCTGTGTACACTTTTGTAGGAAGAGAATTCCTCATCAAAGTCCTGCGTTGACAATTGACGATAATCCAATACAATATAACGATAGCGTAAGATATTTAGGACTAGTATGTTTATTTAGGACTAGTAATGTTTATCGAACTTAAATTGGGGCTCAGACAAAGAAGCATTATTGAGATTGTATAAAGCATTGGTTCAATCTAAACTAGACTACGGATGTATTGTATATTCATCCGCTAGAAAGTCGCACTTAAGAAAGTTAGACGTAGTTCATAATAGCGGAATAAGATATGCAACAGGCGCTTTCCGCACAAGTCCGGCGGCTAGTCTGATGTCTGAAGCCGGAATAATGCCACTACATTATAGAATAGAGATCCTTTTGTTAAGATATGCAGCAAATGTATGGGCTTTCCCTGCTCATATAAATAATAAATTGTTTACGAATCATCCTATGGCTGCAGTATATGAACATCGTGCTACCTATTCCAGACCAGCCGGAATTAGGTACCACGAATTAAGAAGGAAATACGAAATTGCTATACCAGATACACTAGCAATTTCCAAAAGAGAAATACCGCCATGGCTCTTGCCAGTGGTAAATACTAAGTTGGATCTCTCTCAAGGAGAAATAAAAAAGAAACCAGCAGTTATCATCCAACAGGAATTTTTGGCAACAGTCAGTAGTTACGAAGAACATATTAGAATTTACACTGACGGTTCTAAAACCGAACATGGTGTTGGATGCTCGATATATGTAAATGAAGAAGCCCACTTTTGGAGACTGCCAGATGTGGCCAGTGTCTACACGGCAGAACTCACTGCAATTCAGCAAGCTCTTCGCTACACTGAACACTATTGCGAAGAGAGAGTGCTAATATGTTCCGATTCATTAAGTGCACTCGTCGCAATTCGGAACAAGAACATTAAGGATGTCCTAATTGCAAACATCCTGTCCATTTTATACGTACTAAAACAACGAGGACAGCGATGCGTATTTGTATGGACTCCAGGGCATGCTGGTATTACAGGTAATGAAATCGCAGACGAAGCTGCCAGAAAGGCAACAGTCTGCGATGACTTGGATGCATTTCCTGTATGAGTGGCAGATGTTAAAAACCGTCTAACAAACATAGTAAGAAACAAGTGGAACGCTGAATGGAGGAGTTTAAATACAAAATTAAACTCAGTTAAAACTTCTCCTTACAAATGGAAAAGCGACTTTAAGTTGACTCGCCGTGAACAAGTAGCGGTGACCAGACTTAGAATCGGTCACACGCGATTAACAAATTTATATTTGTTAACCGGCGAAGTGAGACCAATGTGCGATGTTTGTAATAAAACACTGACAATCAACATCTAATAGAAGAGTGTACCATATATGAGGACCTCAGAAAGAGGTTCCGTCTTACAAATAATATTAGTGCTGATCTGGATAATGGAAATGAAGAAAATATAGTTGCATTTTTACACGCCAGTGGACTTCTCAAAAGTCTATAAAATGGAAGTTTAAAGCTGTGGTAAAAGATACTCTAAGCGGTAGTTTTATATATATATATATATATATATATATAAGGGAGTCTCGAAGCGTGGCACGTATAGTGACGGGAGGTAGCCCTCTTACCTAGGCCATTTTGGCTCACCTGCATTCAAGAGCAGTGAGTCGGGGTGTGTCCGATGATGGCATGGGGGACCCTCAAGGGTGGATTGACGGCGCGAGGCTATGGGTGTACGCCGTGCATGCCTATGGCCTGATATAAGAAGGATTCAACTGCCACGGCACCCTGGCACGACTGATATACTGCTCAACGGCGGTTCTGGTCGCCCCGAGGGTGCTTAAACAAACTATAAATGAGACTTCGTAGAAGAAAGAAAGAAAGATATGGTATTGATAAGTTTAATTTTAATTTTAATTTCATGGTCTTTTGAGAACCTACCTCAAATTTTAATATTGGGGCCCTTTACACCCAGTAAGTGTTTGTGATTGTCCTTGTCTTTTATGTTTTAATGTTTATTGTGAAGTTTGTGTTTTTAAATAAAATGTAAGGGCCCTTTACACCCTTACATATGACGATCCTGATGGAGATAATAATTTCTTTTAAAGAATGTGACGAGGGCTAATGACCTTAGCAATCGATGCCCATAAAAATTCAGTTAAAAAAAAAAAAAATAAAATATTTCGTTTAACAACTAATATATATTCTGAACATGAGCCAAAATGGGCCATAAATACATTTTTTCGAAATAACACGATCCCAGCGCCACCTACCGGGTCCATTTTTTACAAAAATATTTCGTTTAACGTAACTAATATATATTCTGAATATGAGCCAAATCGGACCATAAATACAATTTTTCGAAATATCACACGATCCCAGCGCCACCAAGTAGTTAGTTTCAATGGTAGAACAAAATTTTTACCAATTTATTTCAGTTTTATTTATTCCCTTTATAATAATTATATAATAATTTTTATAATTAGTATAATATCTTGTAAACTAATAATTTTATTTTTTTTAATGAATGATGGGACTTAAAAAATTGTTTCATCTTCAATGCTTATCTTCAATACTATTAAAACAAGCTGTAGTATATTTTCTTTTAAATTTTATTATTTAAGTATACATTATCAAGTTTTCATACGCTACCTAATATCATCAATACAGCTATCTAACGGCGCGATTCGTAAACGGGTTAGGAAAAAACTCAGGGTTAGAAGCACAAAAATTTCACTTTCAAATTAAAAAAAGTGAAATTACAAAGATTATCACATATTTATCGAAAAAAACTATATTCATAAAAAACATCTATTTCTGCGATTATATGTAGTTTTAATTTATCAAAATTATTATTTTTTTTATATTTTAAAAATTCTGAAATGTCGATTTGCGAGTTGGTCAGAGTAAATAAGTTTTTCGGTGTGGAAAAACTCTCGTCGGCGTCATTCTACCGAACGACTTGATCGATCACTACTATTATTCTGACTATTATTGTAGTTGTAATTATTATATTAATTTTTGTGTTCATTAATTGTTTTGTCATTGTCACTTATTATTATTATTATTATTAATTTGTCTGGTGTTAATTATGAACATTTTAAACCAATAAACTGTAATTATATAAACATTCTAAATTGTCAACCTCGCAATATCCAGATCGAGCCGAGGAACCACGCGACAATATGAAGACGAAAAAAAATAAAAAATTTATAAACTTTTTTTAAATTCAATGTATAGAAAGATATATAAAAATTTGTCTAGAAAAACATATGAAATTAAAAATACAAAATATTGTGAAAATAAAAGGAGTCGTTGTATTTGGTCATGAAAAAATCAACATAAACGTTAAAAGTAAAATTATGAACATATAAAAATGAATATTTAAAATTTTATTAAGGATAAATAAACAATTAAATTGTAAAGTTGTGTATATAAATGACAATTGAAAAATTATTTCATGATTCTCAAGGACATGGGTTGGTCATCCTTGAAAAGATGATTGAAAATTTGTGTTGCCGGGAAAAAATGAAAAATATCAATCGATAAACAGGATAGATTCTTATAAGCTGCAAACATGATGATGATGGTCAAAGAATCTGAGACTGGAAAAAATAAAGGAAAATTTAAGAAAGATTTTAGGATATAAAAATAAATAAAATATCTTAAGATCTTATGAAGAACTTCAGGGCTTTTATAGAAACAAAAAAAAAAGAATGGAAGACAACCAATTAAAAAAAAAATAATAATAATTAGCTTTCTAAAATTGAAAAGTAAAAATTGCTGGTTTCAAGAAAATAAGAAAGATCTTAAGGAATTAAATATTAAAGAAGAAAAATTTTATACCGATATACTTTTAGAAATAAAAGAAATTCAAGAGTTTCAGGAAAACAAAGAGGAAACTGGGGAGGAAAATTTTCCCACATAGAAAAAGATTTAGTTGTCCAAGAATGAAAGAATAATGGCTGAAAAAGAAAAAAAATTCAGAGTAAATTTTTTTTAATGCGATCCATAGATGTTCCAAACGAAAACAAACAAGGGAGTGCTTACTGAAATGTTAACTTTTTACCAAGAATTTTCTTTTACATGAATTTTATCTTATATTATTTATTAAATAAAGGTCTATCTATCTAATTAAAATTATTTATTTTCCAGTATAATTTCAAATTGCTAATAAAATATAGTAAAAGAAAATCGGACAAAGATGCAATATATTTTTGTAATCGATTTTTTAACAAAATAATTTTTAAGAATGACAGCAATAATAAGTCTGATGCAATAAATAAGAAAATAAAAGTATTAAAAATGGAAAAAAATCATGAGATTAGTTAAGGAGAGTTTATATATTATGGCAAATATGCGATCATGTTCTGTTTCCACTTTTCTAGAAATATAGAGATGATAGAAACTAAACATGAATATAAAATTATATTTCATTAAAATTAAAATCTCTTGAGATATAAATGAAAAATATAGTAGCTCAGAGCATAAATAATGTAATGCGGTGTAACTATTGTATGTTTCTATCTCTTAAATGATTTAAATTTTTTGTTACGAATGAAAAAGGGATAGTTCCATCAGACTTCAAAAAAAGTGTTATAGTCATGATACCAAAGAAAGCAGGGGCAGATAAATGTGAAGAATACAGAACAATTAGTTTAACTAGTCATGCATCAAAAATTTTAACTAGAATTCTATACAGAAGAATTGAGAGAAGAGTGGAAGAAGTGTTAGAAGAAGACCAATTTGGTTTCAGGAAAAGTATAGGAACAAGGGAAGCAATTTTAAGCCTCAGATTAATAGCAGAAGGGAGATTAAAGAAAAACAAACCAACATACTTGTCATTTATAGACCTAGAAAAGGCATTCGATAACGTAGACTGGAATAAAATTTTCAGCATTTTAAAAAAATTAGTGTTCAAATACAGAGATAGAAGTACAATTGCTAATATGTACAGGAACCAAACAGCAACAGTAATAACTGAAGAACAAAAGAAAGAAGCCGTAATAAGAAAGGGAGTCCGACAAAGATGTTCCCTATCCCTGTTACTTTCTAATCTTTACATGGAACTAGCAGTTAATGATGTTAAAGAACAATTTAGATTCGAAGTAACAGTACAAGGTGAAAAGATAAAGATGCTACGATTTGCTGATGATATAGTAATTCTAGCCGAGAGTAAAAAGGATTTAGAAGAAACAATGAACGGCATAGATGAAGTCCTACGCAAGAACTATCGCATGAAAATAAACATGAACAAAACAAAAGTAATGAAATGCATTAGAAATAACAAAGATGGACCACTGAATGTGAAAATAGGAGGAGAAAAGATTATGGAGGTAGAAGAATTTTGTTATTTGGGAAGTAGAATTACTAAAGATGGACGAAGCAGGAACGATATAAAATGCCAAATAGCACAGGCGAAACGAGCCTTCAGTTAGAAATATAATTTGTTTGCATCAAAAATTAATTTAAATGTCAGGAAAAGATTTTTGAAAGTGTATGTTTGGAGCGTTGTTTTATATGGAAGTAAAACTTGGACGATCGGAGTATCTGAGAAGAAAAGATTAGAAGCTTTTGAAATGTAGTGCTATAGGAGAATGTTAAAAATCAGATGGGTGGATAAAGTGACAAATGAAGAGGTGTTGTGGCAAATAGATGAAGAAAGAAGCATTTGGAAAAATATAGCTAAAAGAAGAGACAGACTTATAGGCCACATATTAAGGCATCCTGGAATAGTCGCTCTTTAATATTGGAGGGACAGGTAGAAGGAAATAATTGTCAGGCAGGCGACGTTTGGAATATGTAAAACAAATTGTTAGGGATCAAGAAAAGACTAGCACTAGATAGGGAATTTTGGAGAGCTGCATCAAACCAGTCAAATGGCTGGTTTGATGCAGCTCTCAATTATGTTATATTTAAGTATATAATTTCTATAAGTTTTCGAAAAAGTACAAATAGATTAATGAACGATTTGTTTTTATTTAAAATGAAGAAACGGTTACAACATCTTTTCATTTTTATCTTTGTCTAAAATTACATCTGTCTGTTTAATATAGAATTTTATTAACTCTTACATTATATTTGATAAAATCTTCTATAAATGATGATCTGTTCTGAAATTTACATAGTAATCAGGTTTCCATTAATTAAAAGTTATAGAAATTTTGAAAAAAAATTTAGATATATATATATATATAAACGATAGAAAACTTGTAAATAACATTATTACTGTGTTTATAAAGGTGTTTTTTTTTTTAATTATTAAAAAAGTACTCATGAAATAAAATTAATAATTACTCATATTAAACAGAAGAAATAACAGAAAACAATGGTTTATGTTATACCCAAATAAAAAATACTGAAATAACATTAATCTATTTTGTTTATTTAAGAATGACAAGTGATCATGTAATCTCAAATAAAGAGATTCAAATTATTGCTTTAAAACAGCATAAATTCTAGCAGTCTTTCTCAATAATTGGTAAAATAAGTCTGACATAAGTGGTAATTTCATACTGCTGTTACTAGTTAAACAATTCAACTGTAAATATAACAAAATGAAACATTCAGTTTTATATCAAATAAGATTGTAGAGAAAATTTCAACTGCCTACAATGAATAATCTTGGATTATTTAAGTTAACACCCAATTTCATTCTGTTGCAACAACTTCAACAATTCTACTGTAAATATGATATGAAACATTCTGTTTCGCATCAAATAAAATTACAGGAAAAATTTCAACAGCTTGCAATGAATAATCTTACATTATGTAAGGTAGCAGCTATTTAATTTCATCATCTTTTTTTAAACTTCAATCAGAATATAGAAAAAATGTTATAGAAATAAATAGTAAATATAGGGAAAAAACTGAAAATGTTGATACATAAAAATGTTTAATTACATTACTGTAATAGAAAAAAGAAAGAATGTGTCATCATGAAAGCATGGAACATTCTAGAAAAAACTATTTTTTATCAAATATATCATATTAATTTAAAATATAATACAAAATATATCATCATATAATTCAATCAATGCATATTTATATTAAAAATAGATAAAATATTAAATAAATTATTATACTTCATTGCATTTTATAATTTTGAACAAATGCATGTGCCACATTGTCTACTAAAACGCAGTAAACATTTACGTTTACTGCGTTTAGTTTTACTTTTTTAATATTTTACGTTTAAGTTTTAATTAAATAATTCAATTTAAAATACTTAAAACTATAAAATAACATTATTCCTAGCATTAATATGTTGTATTCAATAAGCTTACCCTAATTTTAATTGCAACTACATTTGTCATTCTTGTTAATAAATAATTTTTTGATCATTATAAAATTACATTTAACAGAAAGTATTTTTAATTGTTTAAAATGTTGTATACAAGATGTCCCATTACTGAATTAATAAATGTTATAAAAATCTTTTCTTTTTTCCATTCATTCTCAGATAATTTAACCCAAAATAATATTATAGAATCAATCAAAATAAATTTGCATAATAACTGTCAAAAGAGTGGCCTAGAACATTCATGAGAAAATTATTAGTCAAGCAAGAAAAATAAGACTTATTCAGCTAGTTGTGTATAAATACAATTAGCTTATAATACATCTTGGATGAAATGTAAAATGTTGATTTAAGGTTTTCTTTTTCCTGAGCCTCCGGTAATTACCTTTCAGATAATACTTCAGAGGATGATATGTATGAGTGTAAATGAATTGTAGTCTTGTACAGTCTCAGTTCGACCACTCCTGAGTTGTGCAGTTAATTGAAACCCAACCACCAAAGAACACCGGTATCCACGATCTAGTATTCAAATCCATGTAAAAATAACTGATTTTAATAGGACTTGAACGCTGGAACTCTCGACTTCCAAATCAATTGTTGTGAGAAGACGCATTCACCACTAGACCAAGCTGGTGGGTTTGATTTAAGGCTAGAATAAAACAGAGAGAAGGGAAGTTTTTAGTTACACGCATGGCCATAAATTGATTCACTATCTCTCCCCTTGATAGCACCCTTGTAAAGAAAATTATGGCAAGAAATTGATGGAAAATGAGTTGATGGCAACTCTTGTGCAGAAATGTGTTTTGTAGTTTGCAAAATGTGAATCTGTAGTTATATTATTTAAAATAACTACAGAATGCACTGTAGTTATTTTAAATAAGTTACAGAATGCACTTCGAAGTCCATTCCATAGAAATTTTAGTTGGGACCCTTCAACTGGTAGCAATGTTCGTCAATATTATAATGATTTTGAATTGACTGTATTATTGATTAAATTTCTGTTCTCTGAACTTTAAAATCACTAATCGAGTATTTTTAAAAAAGAATCCATTTTCAGAAAGGTTGTAAGATAATTTACGTAGGCAAACAAATACATTCCATTGTACTTCGGTGGTGAATAGATATCTCTTTTTTAAATATTGATTTCATTTCTTTTATTTTAAAAAGAAGCTCTTATTTTTAAAACAATGATAAAAACTCATCTTGTCTCAACAAAAAGTCATTCTTTCTTGTTTCCATTCCAAAACAAGATCCACATACCACATATGTTTAGGTCTATTTCTGAGTTAACGTCTCTCTGAACTTGAAATTTCTTCTTTAGGCATTTTCTTCATTTTTTATTTTATCTTTTCCTCTTTCTTCAATCTGTTTAGAAACAAATCAGAAGTAACATATCATGTTGTTTTAATGCATCTAGAAGAGCGCTTTGTGAGTTGTAAATCAGGTTTGAACATCTCTTTTACAACCAACACTAGTGATGATCTTTCAGTTTCATCGGAATATGGTGAACCTGCTTTGGCTCTTCAGTTGAAACATCACTGGCTTTACACGTAGTGATTTCGGAAGTAGAAGCAAAATTAGTTATATTACTATAATCAATCAAGTGATGAGGCTTAATTGCTTCAGGATTGATTGGCCAAACATCATTACCACCTAAAATATCTAAATCCACTTAAAATATTTGCTGGTGTAGCCGGCTTTACCCAAGCTGGTCTTAGAGCTTTACCAAAGTCATATCTATTAAGATATTTCTTTTTACTTCTCTTCATTAGCATGGTACATTACTCTAGGAAGACCTTTTTCAAAGGATCAAACATTTCAACACCTAGGGGCTGATAAAGATGTGTTGTGAGGGGTGGAAACAAAAGTGAACTTTTTCTCTTGCACGAAGGAGAGTCTTTAGAGAGATGAGAAGCATGCCCAAAAAATTCCTCTTTTACAAAGTTGACATAATTGCACGGGCACTGTACAAATTTTCAGGCTAGCAGAGAGTTAATTTGTGCATCAACATTTGTACCATCATTTAAATGGCAATGCATTTTTAAAGTTTTCTTTTTTAGGAATCACTATATTCCCAGCAAACTGTAAAGTTTCTTTTCGACTTTAAGCCATGTCTGATGTTTTGCAGTTCCTTATTTTTCACATTCTGCCCCAAGAAATGGTTTTGGGCCAAGTTTCTTACAATCTGTTTCTCCTTCTCCATTAACTTGTCATTGAAATGTATTAAAAGGAACTCCATAAGTTTTGTCTGCCTCTCTGACAGAAAGATCGTTTACTGCACTTAAGGCTCTCTTAAGCTCTTCTTCTGCATGTTTCTTGGGTCTAAACATCTGTAAAAATTAGGAAAATTATACTGGTTAATTTTATACTGAGCAGCAGTTTATTAAGCTTAGCAGCCAGTAGTGTGCTTTGATAAAAATGTATTTTAATTATAAAGCATGGATATAGCCAAAATCTTTATTTTTCAACAATTTTTTTATGCTGTTTTAAGTATAAATAAGAATTTAAAACTAGGCCCATTTGAAAAAAGTATTACAAACATCTAATAAGTTTTACTCTTTAAGACTTTGGGGACTGTCGTCCCCATGGCCCTAGCCTCTGCAGCTTTTATTCCCACTATGCACAGAGTTGCAGAATGCATTATATTTTACAATATATACATACACTACACAAACTACAACATATACATAAATTCGTACATTTACACTCGATACAGTTGTGACATCTTACGAAACGCAACCGTAACACAAGGTAGAAACTATCGTGCCGACGGGTGAACGACTACGTTGTGAGTCTCGAACGATGCCACCTGGGCTTACCCAATTGTATTTAGCTCTTAACTCCAGTACGCCTGTGCTCTGCTGTAACGGTCCGTTATATTCCCTACATTGGTGGGACCAAAATTTCAAGTGCTCAAATAAATTCTGTGATGGTTGATGGTGCATCTGAAAATAACCCCAAAAACAGTCTAGTGAAAAAGCCCCGCTTGGCGTTGTCTGACAAGAATAACACTCTTGAACAAAGTTTTAATATAAATGGTGACATTTGTAGTTCTTCGAAATAATCAGGAAGGTAACTGGCTCCCTTCATAAGGTTTTGCCTTCCCTGATTAAAAAGTTGTAACGGGTTCAAGTGGTTTCCAAAAGAACACCAAGAAGTTACGAGACGGATCGATTCTGATCGAAAAATATAACGACGACCAGAATCGATCTCTCTTAAGGTCTTACTAAAATGGGAGGTATAAACGCAAGTGCAATGTGCCACAAAACCCTGAATACCACCCGAGAATTAATTTTTTGCAGAGACCTTCTGGAGATGGACGTAACTAAAATAGCTTATGAGCATAGTCTCCAGGAAGTTGTGGAGGTGAAGCGAACAACGAAACGCCAGAGCGATGTGGAAGAACCTACATTTTTTCTCACATTAACATTTAATTTTCCGGAACCACCAGAGTAGATTAAAGTGGGTTACCTGTCGGTTCATGTACGACCTTTCATTCCCAACCCATGACAACATTTCCAATGCCAAGGGTATGAGCAAACTACAACATCTTGTCCAGAAACTGTAATTTGCCCCCGATGTGCCAAAGATGGTCACAACGACACTAACTGTCATCGAAGTTTTTTAAAATTAAAAATTCTAAAAATAAGAATTGTTAATTATATAATTGTTAACAGAATGTAATTCTGTATCTATAATTATTTTTATTTATGAGCATTATCCAATGGAACATTCGAAGTCTTCGATTCCGTATTGAAGATGTTAGAGTATTAACGCGCGCACATGAACCGCTAATAATGCACTTCCAAGAAACGCACCTTCTACAACAAGATGCAGTAACGCTCAGAGGCTATTTCTATAAGAGTTACGACTGTCTTGTAGACAGTAGAGTGATGGAGTTACTATTTTCACGCGGAATGAGGTGTCGGTTGATTTTCAACAAAAGAGATTATGAGTACTCATTGGTTTGCTTGGCATTTCTCCTGCCACCACCCCATTCGGATGCCCTAAAGCATATAACCAAATGTTTGTGCCACAAACGGCTATTGAGCCTCGAACAGTTTAGCGACCAGTATCCTAAATAGTTCCTAGAGCTTACCTAACAGCGTGAGCGGACTAAGCGCGGTGCCATACACCACCCAACAGTGAGCAGTCCCAACTGCTCACTTGTCATATATTTGCTAAAATGGGTAAGCGCACCCCGTCAACAAAAAATAAATAAAAATAAATATATGACATCCATAATTAAAACTTATTTTTTCGAGACAGCAATTCGCTGCCATGCCTAGGTCGCTGAATGCCAGCAAGTGCTTGTCCACCATATTAAAGCACCGCTTGGAGTCTTAATTGGCTGGTGGTCAGCCATATATATCTCTAGTTAGCTTCCCACAGCAGTGCGGTAGGAGTCTTTTCCCTTAGGTAAACTACTGATGTCGGTTGAACAAAGCAACTATATCAAGGAACTTCCACATGGTACGACAATGCGGCTTTCGCCACATTGACTCACCGCTTGTGAGTAGCCAATTTTCCCCTTGACCTCTAAGTTCCAGACTGTCCCGGTCTCTGGCTCTCTAAACATCTTGGTTCCGCAAAATGTTATAATAAGCCGCAACAAGAAGTGGCATAGATTTTTGTAGGCTAGGTACGGGGAAAAGGCCTTAGTGAGCATGCGCATGAGAAACTACTACTCGTTTTAAAATTATTAATCAATTAAACGCAGTGCTAACCGCTTATCAGACTGTCAGTCATTATAAAATCAAATTCAGATGTCGTTTAGTTATCGTATTTCCATTACTAGTGTTGTGTTTTGACCGTCACCTCTCTATTAATGGTTAATTTTAGAAATTAGTACCGGTAATGGTTTTTATATATATTTTTTTTTTGTAATTATGCAGCTGTTTAAGTTAGTTTTAATAATTATGATGGAAAAAGATTCGAATGCTCGAAAACAAGATATAACAATTCTTAGCTCTGAAAGAGATTTAATTAATCACGTCTTTAATTGCTCACGTCTTGTTGCAAAGAAGAGAAAAACTAAACAGGCTGAGGATTCCACTAAAGCGATTGATCGAGCAGCAAAATATTGTAACGTGTCAGAAAAAACTGTGACTGCTGTTAAAAAAGAAGTTCGTGCTAGTAAAGATAAATCACTAACACAACCCCGGGGGAAAAAAGGAAGCGGCCTCATTACCGTAACGCAGAAATCGATTGTTTTGATCAGACGTTATTAGAAATATAATTGAAGATTATGTCCGACAAAAAGTTGTTCCAACAATTTCAAAACTTTTTTCGGTCTTAAAAGAGCGAATCGGATCTAAATGGAAAATTCTAATTTTCCATTTTTTTAATTTTTCTCCTGAAAATTTTAACCGAAATGGGTTTTAAATGGAAGACTTGTGCTTCGAAACGTAAGATGTTAGTGGAAAGACAAGACATAATTAATTCAAGATGTACTTATTTTCAGAAATTGGAGAATTTAGAACAAAGCAAAGTATATTTTTTTAGACAAAACGTAAAACTACCAGTTCGTCCAACAGAATTGTCATCTTTCACATCGATTCTTCTGAGGGGTTTGTTAAAGGTGCAGAATTAATATTTCAAGCCGGTTATGCATCTGGTGATTATCAAGGCCATAAATTTTGGGACGTGGATAAAAGTAATCCCAAATTTAGAACAAGGAAGTGTTATCATTATGGACAACATCCCGTACCATGTAAACCAAGTAAATAAAGTGCCGGTTAAGTCATCTTTAAAAGGAGACATGATCAACTAACTACTTCAGGCAAACTGGGGTTTGTTGTGATGAGGAACTGAGGTAAGTTGACCTATTTCGTACCAGTTCGTACAATAATTGCCACCAAAAGAGAAAAATACAAGGTTGATGAACCACTGGCCCCACATAGTCATTCTGTAATTCGAATTCCCCTTACATGTGCAAATTAGAAAGCTTACGGAGTCAGCTTGGGCAAAAATTAAGACATATCAGATCTAATAAGACAACCAACTGGTGACATGTCAAAAACACTTTGAGTGCCGCCTATACAGGAAGTAAAACGATTTTAATGGCCAATGTTTTTTCTCATATAATTTCATTCAGTATCACAAAAAAAATGAATTGGTAATAACTATCATTCATTTGAGTAAAAAATACGTTTTTAGCGATTGTTTTTTTGTGTGGTGACGCATTGGCTTCACGCGGCCAGTTAACAGTTAAAACATTAACTGTTTTAACTGTTATTATTATGATTGGCCACGTGATACCAATGTGTCACCACAGTACGTAGTCGAATATATTTGCTGTTTTAGTTTATGTTCACCAATTGAGTAAGTAGTTTTTGAGTTGTGTAGTTCAAGTAGTTCTGTGTTCAAGTCTGTGTTATTCTGCATTTACAATTTTTATATTACATATCGGTTCTGTATTCAATCTTTATTATTCTGTATTTCGATTTAGGTGTTTTATTTATTGAAAAATGAACAGAAGTTATGAATCAATGTAAAAAGAATTACAAAAACTGTGGCAGGGTTTGTTGTCTGATGAAGATTTCCGCAACGTTTACCTACCGGACGAATATCAGCCTTCAACTTCTGAGTCTGAAGAAGAGGAAGATGAACCACCATCTAAAAAGAGAAAAACATTCATTCAAAAAACAGGTAGGCCTAGTCCTAGTATTACAACTGACAAAATTGATAATAATAATAATCATCCTCTTTTGCCGATTCCAAGTACATCATTTGCGGAGATGATAAAGGTCAAAGCTCTGTTGCTACTAAAGTATGGCGCTCATGACCGATCTACTGGATAAGGGGCTTACACTCTGCACTGATAACTGGTACACCTCAGTAGCACTAGCCCATGAGCTACTAAAATTAAACACTCACCTGGTTGGTACTTTGAAACGAAACAGAAAGAATAATCCCAAAGTGTAATTAAAAAAAAAAACTTCAAAAAGGGGAAAATTTTGCTGTTGAAAGCAATACAGGTGTAGTTGTGTTAAAATGGCATGACAGAAAAGATGTCCTAATGTTGACAACCAAACACACTGATGATATGATAGAAGTTCAGAGACGAAACAATCCTGTTCAGAAACCGAAGTGTGTCATAGAATACAACAAAGGAATGACATTCATCGATACTTCGGACCAAATCAAGAGTTATTGCTCGTCTCTGAGACGTGGAGAGAAGTGGTACAGAAAACTTGCTGTGGAATTGCTTCTTGGAACCAATGTAGTAAATGCGCTATACTTATACAATCAGCTTACAAATGGAAACATGCAAATCACCGCATTCAAAGAATTAGTCAAAGAATTGACAGGAATCAACGTTAGTGCCGTTGCTCCTCCTCTGACACCAGTAGACCAACCTCACCGCCTTGTCGATGTTGGCAGACAAGGAAGAAGGCGATGTCATAAATGTTATGAAGAAAAGTCAAAGGCCGAAGGCAGGAAGATTGCCATGTGAAAAACTACTCAAACCAAATATGAATGTGTGGTGTGTGAAATACACTTCTGCTTGGACTGTTTTTTTAGTGTACATAAATATTTTGTCTGAAAAGTTATTTTTTTATTTATTTTCAAGTTGAAATTTTATTATCTATATTTTATTTTCAAGCCCATTTTCTAGCAGATTTTTTGCAATTGCTTTTGTATAGTTTTTGTCAATAAAAATAACATCATATTGTAATACTGATATTCTGCATTATTTCATTACATTTATCATAATGTAATAGCCATGTGACACCAGTTTGGGCTCGCTATCAACAGGCCAATAACAGTTTCATGACATACTGGCCATGCTCTTTCACTTGCCATGTGTTTTAATAGGAACTGTGAATCCAGAGCGAAGTTACACGGCCATATACACTTAATAATTAAATATGAAATTAATTCATCATTACCAGATTAGATTATTAATTTTTTTAAGATTTTTTTTTAAACAAAATATTCTAATCTCTTCATTCGGTTTCTTGTCATAATAGATTTTAATTTAATTTTATATCCATTGATGGATAGAATGATCCATTGACGGATAGAATTTCCATGAGTATGGAAAACATTAAATAACTGTTAAACATAGAAAAATTAAATTTAGCAAATTTCGTATAAATACCTTTTTAATCACCATTTTTCAGTAAAAGAAACTACACCCAAGCACATTGGGAAACCCCATGGGGTGCAATTAAAAATATTTAATGCAGCAAGTCATGGCCCAGTGAAGCCATTAAGAACCAATTACTGTATATATTTCACCTACTTCCTAATATTAAAGACGTCGTAATATCAGTCTTTATTTACGATATCTAAATTCTAAAACTTAAATTTAGATTGAATATTCTATAATAAGTTGGCCTTTGTGAGTGTGGAATTTAGTCATGTGTACCAATTATTCGATAAATTTATGATTTGTACCATGAATGAGTACATTAATTTTTTAATTTTAATTTAATTATAAATAAAATATTTCTTGTAAGCCTAAATTCCTTACAAAAATAGAATTTCTTATAAAATTCCAATCATAACCTCCCTTGTAATTATCTTGATCTGGATGTGGCCCATCTTTCTGTTGTTTGATTGTCCCTTTACTCTACCCAACCTTTTCCTTGTAGTTGTTTCCTTCTTTTTTGAGCCAAGTATGTCAAATTCTCAGATTCCATATGTGGTGTTCCAAGCTTGTGCCCTTGGAACTATCAAAATATATCTTATCTGGGGGTTGCACAAAAAATCCCAAAAACCTATTAAGTATATCATGACTACTACTTCTAATGAAATCTAACTGCAAAGTTTAACAGTGTACTATTAAAAATAGGTGACAAAAAATAATAAACCGGTTTTTTTATTGTACTACAGATTTTTATTATACTCCATGAAAAAATTAGAACACTGAAAATAATGAATGCAAAGTGGTAACCGATTAAAAATAATGAAATTTATACATTTCCATAATAACAATATTTTGTCTGTTGTCCTAATATTCTTTGAATAACTTTTCAATAAATAAATATTACTGCTTGCATAAGGAAGTAGAGAGTGAAAAACACAAACACAAAAAGTAAACAAATAATTATGAAAGGTGCAATTACATTAATAACAATTGCAACAATCATTTTTGGTGTCACAGTGTGGGTCTGCCAGTACATAAATTTTTTTAATAAGAAATTTGTAATTTTAGAATTGTATGTTAATGAATATTTCTGTTATTTGGAATTTATCAATAAAAAAGTTAATGCGATGACAAATTTCTGTTAAACAGATAATAAAATCATTCCATTATAATGACTGTTAAAATTATGTTATGAAATCATTTGTTTAATGATTTGTATATTGGCTTGAATTGCAGAGGGCTATTAAAACTTACCTGAAACGGCTTGTTTTTTCAATAAAATGATATGTAAATGACCATAAAGTTTTGGTGATGTTTTCCATATTGAAAAACAGTTATTTATTAATTAGTTTCATTTTACCTGTAACTTAGATTATTGCTTAAGATCGTAGATATTAAATAAAATATCCAATTGCTTAATTAATTTCTACTGTTGTAGACTACCAGATCCACCACCACCACGTCTGTCAGAATGCAACAGAGGTTGCATAATTGTAAACTAATATTTAAATGTTATATTGTTGTCACAAAAAACTAATATAATAAACAATTATAGAGTTTTAATAAATTCAGTTGTAAGTTTGTTTCTCTGAGAATCTGTTCAAAACAGATGCTTCTCGCATAATCAATTGAGTAAAATTCAAAGTTATTTTTTAATCAATACATTATATTTATTTATAATATAATAGGGTTAACCACAGATTAAGATTTTGTACATCAAATATTTGAATCGTGTCTTTGATCATCTCACAAAACAAAGAGTGATTATTTTTTATAAATACACATATACCATTCATTTATCAATCATAATTTCAGCAGTATTTTTCATCAGTTTTTGTGGTGACTGCCTCAGAAGCTTAATCAGTTTTCTGAGTGCTATACTGAGGTGTCAGGTTTGATTCCTGACTAGGGTCTGACTTTTAATGGTAAGATAGAACTATCTTTCCATATTGAAAAACATTTATTAAATTAGTTTATTTTTACCTGTAACTGAAACTACTGCTTAATATTAGATATTAGATCAAATATTCTATTAGCTAATCAATTTCTACTGTTGTATGCAACCACGATTACCACAATCACCCCTGTCACCACAACTGCCAGAACACAATAGAGGTGTGTGAAAATGTGCAGCAGAAGAAATGCTGTGCCACTAAGGATTCATTTAATCAATAATGGAAAGCTAACATTTAAATGTTACATTATTGTCAGAAAAAAAGTAATATAATAAACAATTATAGGATTTTAATAAATTACCTGCCTTATTTGTCAAGAAAAAATGGCACACAACAAAAAATCTAATTTAGAAAGACACTTTACGTCTAAACACGAATCATTTAGTACCAAATATCCGGTTGGTGATGCAAGGAAGAAAGCAGTCTAACAACTCCAGAGCAGACAAGAAATATCAGCTTTTGTTTTTAATCACTGGATGCAATCTTCTGGATGCCATATTAACAATGTTAATATGGCAAGTTTTATAGCTAGTCAGGAGATTGCTGAGAGAGGAAAGCCATACACGGACGGAGACTATATAAAGAATTGTTTTATAAGTGCATCCGAAGAGGTTTTTCGAGATTTTAAGAATAAAGCAGACATTTAAAAAAAAAATGCCAGAGATACCTTTGTCCGCTAAAACAGTGAAAAATAGAACTGTAAAAATATCAATTTTTTACCATCGCCATAGAGAGTAGATATGCAGATCTTCTACACAACGAGAGGAAACGTTTTAGAATTTTTCATTCACTGTTTAATGAAATAAAAGCATTTCTTCTTGAGAAGAGTGTTCACTATGCAGAGCTAACAAACGATCTGTGGATCCAGAAATTTTATTTCACGGTGGATGTTACTTCTCATCTAAATCAGCTTAATCGTACGTTACAAGGAAAAGGAAACAATTTTTTCGATGTTAGAAGAAGTAATTTCATTCGAAAACAGATTGACGCTTTTTACCGAAGATTTTGAAAGAGAAACTCGAGAAATATTTTCGAGAAAATAAGTCTAATATTGCCATTTGCTATTTCAGAACAACACTGTTAAATATGAAGGAAGCTTTTCTCAGCAGGTTCAAAGGCTTTAGAAACAGCAAAGCGTCGTTAGTCTTTGTTAAAAAAACCTCTGAATGCCACGGTAACAGAAATAAATTTTTCGCCCTTTAATATTGATATTGGCAGCTTTGAAATGCAGTTGCCGGATTTAAAGAATAAAGAATTTAATAAATAAAGACGCTCAAAATTCGAGCGTCCTTGTGCCGATTTAGAGCTATTGGAGAAAAATAAATGTGAATTAAGTTTACAGCACAAGTGGTCTGCTTTGAAAGATCTGGAGAGGGAAGATTTGTTGATTTTTAACACCTGGAATAGTATTCCTAACTCGTATAATCAACTGAAGAAACTAGCGTTTGCTATTCTTTCCTTATATGGGTCTACATATTTATGCGAACAACCATTTTCAAGCGTGAACTTTATCAAAAGTAAATTAAGAAATCGGCTTATCGATGAGAACTTGGAATCGTGCCTAAAATTAAAAACAACGTACAAAACTGACTTACCATTACTTTCCAAAGAAATGCAAGGCCATTGTTCACAATAGTGGAGTATTTGCAGTTTATTTTTAAGGATACCTTTTATATTATTTAACTTGTTATATTTTTAAATAAATATTATCTTTATAAAAGTACGATACCAAGTTTTATTTAACGTACCGTTAGTTAAACTAAGACATATTTAGCAAAGCCAAGCCTAATTATTTCCATAAAAATGTTTCTACTAAAGCAAAGCTTAAGTTTAAAAAAAATGGCTCTTTGAATAAACTTCAATTTTGTATTGTTTATATTTGGGTCTTTTGCATGACGAGTTTGCCGACCACTGGCCTAATCAATTTTTACTGTTGTAGGCAACCACGATCATCACCATCGCAACGATCTGTACCACCACGACTGGCAGAACACGATAGAAGTGGGCGAAAATTTTTTTGTGACTTAAAAAGTAATTTAATAAACAATTATACGATTTTAATAAATGCAGTTGTAAGTTTGTTTCTCTGAGAATCCATTCACAACAGATGCTTCTCGCATAATCAATTGAATAAAATGCGCGGGTATATTTTAATAACATATTTATTTTGTAACATAATAGGGTTAATCACATTATTAATTATAAAATTCTGTACCGTTTGGAGGTAAATTGCTGCACTTATATTTTGTACATCAAATATTTGAATTGTGTCTTTGTTCATATCTCAAATCAATGAGTGTATTTTTTATAATTACACATATACCATTCATTTATCAATCATAATTTCAGCAGTATTTTTCATCAGTTTTTGTGGTGACTGCTTCAGAAGCTTAATCAGTTGTTTTCTGAGCGCTATACTGAAGTATGAGGTTTGATTACTGACAAGTCTGACTTTTAAGATAGAACTAACTTTCCAGATCACTGATAACAGCCAAACATTAAAAAATTAATGTATGTCCTCTGCACTACATCTGGATTACTTTTTCTACAAACCCTAGAATTCTTATTTAATGTTCAATTTTTCATATTTAATTACATCATTTATTTCTTCTATACTCTGTCCACCTCTTAATCTTCTGCTACTGTTATTGGTACAGTAACTAACTACAAAAGATCCCCGGTATCCACTATCTAGTATTCAAATCTGTACACCAGTAACTGCCTTTAATAGGACTTGAACACTGGAACTCTCGACTTCCAAATCAGCTGATTTGGGAAAACCTGTTCACCACTAGACCCACCCAGTAGGTCAAAATTTATATATTATTACTGCATTTTTTAAACCTGTGTTAATTATTGCATAACACTCTGACTGAAGATCTTGTTTAATTCTCATATTTATTAGTAATTTCTAATTTATCTAACTCAAACAACAGTTTATGCATTATCAGATGATCTGATGTCACACTGCCTCTCTTTATATCCATTGACTCTTATTTGCAGTTTTCCTCACTTATACCGATCCATCACTCGTATGTGTTTGCTACTACTTGCAGACTAGTATGTGCCTGCAGCTAGGTTCCAGATTTCTAGGGCATGAAATTACTCTGGATATATACTATTTTAAATAAATGTTAAACTCTACTACTTCAACATCACTATTTCTCAAACTCCTTTTGCTTAAGATATTTGTTCCAGATATTCCTTTTGTAACTATATAACTCCTTTATATTCCTATATAACTCCTTTTGTTCCAGATATTCATATATACCCATTCACACTAATACTCACTAAAAACTGAACTTTTGATTTAAACTTTTATAGTTGGCATGAAATATTTTTACATCTTAAGAAATAAAAAACCATTGAGACGCAATGCTGAAACAACAATAGAAAACTTTTTAAAAAGTAGAAAACACTCTATAATAATGATCACGTAATGAATGAATAAGTACTGCATCACATATCTTCAGCGGCTGAGCAGATATACAAGGAAGTCATCTTGTTGTCTGACTACTATATTAAACATTTTATTAAATTAATGCATGAAATTAAAAAAAAAAAATTAGGCTTTATTTTTAGTCTGTAAGTACTGTTTAAATTAACCCAGAAATACTAAACAGATTTTAACTTTTCAAATTTCTAGGTTTAATAATCCTTGTTTAATTTTTTTCTATTTTTCTATTCTACAGCCCTGAAATTTCTGTGAAATGTACAGATATGTGATGCAAAATTAACACACAAGTTTTATTTATTTCACATTAATGTTTATAAATCAATGTAAAGATAGTTAAAATGTAGAAATGTTAGAATCACCAATTCTCCAGACAACTATTAGTGCTGCTGGCACAATCATTCTACATGATATAAAAAAATACTCACTTTTCTGGAGACTTTGGATACTCCTCAATAAATCTGATCTGTTTAAATTAATCTGTTCTATGAATTTTTTTTATTATTCTATTCAAATTATTTTAATTTCAAAATTTAATAATCTTTACATAAGTTTTTTTTTGTGTTCAAGAGCCCTAAAATATTTGAAGTTTAAACAATTTTTGAAAAAGTTTATCAACTGAAAAATAAATCAAAAATTCTTGCTGGAAAAATGAAAATAAAATTCAAAATTTTTAGTGGAAAATGAAATATTTTACGAAGTCAGTTATTCATTTCTTTTTCAGAGTAATATGACTCATAATAAAAATAGAGTAAAAGTTCATGAATGGAGCCAAGATCTCTTACAATTCTTTCCACTTCTGTTTGAACTGGAATCCATTAGACATGGCAGCATGATGGGAGGAAAATTGGTTTCGATGTTATAAATAATCCTGTACTATGAAGTCAAAAATAATATAACATTTTTATACTACAAGTGGTAAGTAAAAAAATATATATCCTGTAGAAATCTGTTTCCCACATTTTTAGTAATGTGAGTGTAAATATTTAATTAAAATGCAATAGAGATATTTATAATATTCACAGTTTGTGGAGTATAAGTAGTCACATCTTAAGTAGTGTATACATTTAGGTGCATCGTGTGAGATTTGCCAGGGTGACATGTTGGTAGCCAACAATAAATTGTCAATGATGTAACTGAAGACAAAAATATTTTTTTTTAAAATTATCTGGAGTGGTGGTTTGGCCTCAGACTTTCAGCTGTTGTACCTGAAAGAGCTGGTTATTAATCCCTACAGTACTGTAACAATTGTTTTTGAAATTGTCTTAAAACTAATTAAGGTTGTAGTTTCTTGTCTTGATCATTAGACAGATTTGGTTAAATCATTGAAGAACTTCAGAATTTTGAATTTTAAAGTTATTTTTTGTTCTCTTGATGACTCATAGTACTTTCTGAATTGTCGTTTTGTACCTTGATAAAAAATTTAGAGAATTTTATTATTTACCTAATAAAAAGTTGAGCATTGATAAGTACAGTGGGCGCTTTAAAGGTAAAATTTTGTTTAAAGTTTACAATACGGACAGGCTAATTAAATGGAGGATAAAAATATTTGTACTTTCCGAAGCAAGCAAGCACAGGGTACATTTGTGCCTTAGAACTGTACTTTGGGAAAGTGACTGCAAATCGTATGGAACGCCAAGACTTAGGTGTCTCAACCCATGTAGTATTGCATGGGTTTATGTGAACAAATCTATGGTGACATAGAGGGACTTCATGTCTTCACTGATAGATGGTACACCAATTTAGATAGTCTTGGTCTTGTGAGACCAACAAGACTCTAATGGAGTTGAAAACCAACAGTGGTCTGTAAATATAACAAATACATGGCAGGAGTCGACATTTCTGACCACATATTTCATCATACACAAATCATTAAAATGGTGGATCTGGTTGCTCGAAACTGGTATTGTGAATGCATTTCTACTTTACAATTTGCCTATTTCCTTCTTTTGCCTTGATAGGCAAAAGAAAAGTTGGACAATAAAAATTTAGGAATTAATAAAGCTTCCACTGGAAGGAGGAAAAGCAAAAGAGCACCTGTGGTGCGTGAAAATGAAGTATATTTTACCTGCCAAAATAATCCAGGGCTTCATAATGTTTTGAAAATATCATTCGGTAAAGAAATTTAAACCTAATTGAAAGTAAAAAAAAGACTTTAAATATTTTTAAGAATTACTTCTGTTATTTAAAAAAAAACATGTTAAAATCTATTTTCTTTACTTTTTTTGTGACAATAAATAAATGTTCGTAAAGTCATTAATTTCTTTATAGTTTTACTTAAAACATCCGATAAAATATTTAAGGTTGTAATGAAAAACAATTCCGAGCTGGGGATGCACGGAATGGCAGCTAAGTTGGAACAGAAACGTAAGTGCCCAACCGAGCTGTGCGTACATTCAATGCGGTCGTATGAAAGAGCAAACTGGTGGTGAGGAATGGGCAGTCCTCATCATTGTTGCCTAAGATATTTTGGACGTTAGCCCTTTGTTTAAGCTTCTAACACAATGCTGCATAAGACACATTCTGCAAGGATGTGGTATACCATTCATTAGCTGACAGTCACAGTGAACACAAACTGGAGCATTGGTCAGAGTCATGAGTGTGCTAGTGTTCCCTGTTCATAAATGGCAAATAATAACCTCCTCTATACAGTGTTCATCAACAATAAACTTTGTTCAGTTAAGATGCCATGTTGATGGTAACATTCCATTCACTTTGCCACTCATCATTCACCATCTTCTTCAGAAAACACACAAGATTATCAGAAACACAATTAGTGAAAGGAGCTGGAAACAAACCTGAAATTCCAATATGGCTGGGGATCCAGCAAAAGCTCACAGTTGTTTACATTAAGTATTACAGTTGTTTTCAGAAATAACACACTGTGTACATCATAGACAACAGGTTGTCTGGAATATGTCACCTACGTTAAGGCAGTCATGTAATCAGAACAGACAAAAGGTTGGGCTAATGTTTGACACAAAGTGTCAATGTTGGGCTAATTATATTTAAGGTCATATTAATAGCATAGCAAGATGCTGGGAAGACAAAATATGTACACAGTCCATCCCACAGGAAAGGTGATTCATTTGAAATAAAATACAAGACGTTTATTTTTAGGTTATATGACTTGTGAGTCAATACTGTAAGCGTTCTGATACTCAGCCTTTGAATTGCCTGCAGTATCATGGTCATAGCCCTCTGAATATCTGAAATCATGTCGAAATACGAAAAACACCATGTTTCATCACCTGTTACAATGCAAGACATGAAGTCTGGATCTCCAGTGGCCGATCTTTTCATGTCTGCAGTGGAACACTGCAGACATGAATTTGATCATCAGTGAGTGAGTGGGGCACAAAGCGACAACAGATCTTCTTTTTGCCCAAATTTTCAGTTAGAATGCGATACCTAAAACACAGATGTTTTAGGTATTCCAGTGATTTCACATAATGTTCTTAAAAACATTTTGACGGCCCAATGCTTCACTACCATAAACAGTTTGTATAATTTTAAAAGTGTCCGTGGCACTTTCACCCAATTTAAAACAAAACTTAATGTTTGCACGTAGCTCCATTGCTACTTTCACAACCGAAGTTCAAAACATACTGTTAAAGTTTTGGTTATTACAAGCAGTGTATGATGTCAGCACTGTTAAATTTAAATGGAATACCACGCTAGTTAATTAATGCATCCGTTCACTTGTTTTCCCACAATTAGATGCCCGCAAATAATACACCTGATTGTATTTGGTAACAGAGAACCATTTCGCTGTTTTTTTTCCTCTGCTGCCTTCACTGGCCCCACCGCCACCAGTATATTCATCGAAGTTTTGGAGTTCAATATTACCGACCAAATCCGACTTATTTATCAAACTGTTGTGCTTTTTATCAAACCCTTGCCACTTTACACACATTTTATCACCTTTCTACGTAAGACTTTCTCTACTAAATACACATTATTGTTAACAACGGCTGATTTAGCTAGCTCTTCACTGTAAAATTTATCGCTCAACACTTCATTTGTCAAATACGGTAAATATCCTTTGGCGAAGTTTATTCTAAATTTGCTTCTACGGACTCTGTCACAGACTTTGAATTTCAGTAAAATACCGTATTCAGTCGTCTTAAAACAGCAGCTTCGTTCTTCATATTTACATCTTTCAACATAGAAACATGGAACAACTTTCTAATTTATGCCTATTATTTTTAGTAGCTTTGATGATGATGATTGCTAGACTTCAAATGGTGTTTTCTGAAGGTCAAAAGGTTTAATATTAGATTGAGCGATAATAAGAATCAATCACATTCATTGTACTTCAAAAGAATGAAAATAATTTATGAACTGTTTACAAACTTAACAAAAAAAGAACGTTTCTAATCTGAAGCTGTATCAACAAATTAGTTTGAAATGTTGGATGGCTTTTAAGGTAAAAAAAAATATCCAGGAAGATCAAAAAATAAAATTACAGGTGAGTCACTTTATTATTTGTGATGTGAATATGCTATGGGATGATTTTGACATAAAAAAAATTGAAAAATTTAAAATAATCTATAGGATGATAAATGGGACTGCACCCATAATGTTAATGTTCAGTAAAGCTTGGGTGATGGGCAAAAACATGATGTAATTAGGGAAAATAAAATTTCTTTGCCCAATGTATTTTAGATAGATTAACAAACTTCAGCTACAATTACAAATACAAATTATAATTACAATTACAAATAAAATTCAGCTACAATTACAAATATTTTGTATTAAATGAGACAATTAGGTTTTTCTGATCAAGTTGACACAACATCTACTAAGAATGTCACTTCCACAAGGAAATATAATCAAGAACTGACAAAGAGATAGCAATAAGCAAAAAAGAAGATAGGAAGCAAAGTAGAACATGGGAAATGATAACTCTTTGAGGCAATGACAATTAACAAATTCATTCATTCACCAATAAGTGAAGGAAGTGTATATTACCTGTGTTATTACTTGGGTTTATCGTGGTAGATATAGAAATCTGCATCAAATAATAATTAGAAAACAAAACTGAAAATAAGTAATATTGAAATGCAACTATTTAAGCAAGGGAATTTAATAGCCTCCCTCATTGAAGCACATGGTTAATGATTAGCCTGAAACACCACTTACAAAAGTTAAATGTGTTTTGCTATTTTATGAATAAATACATACAATTTTTTATGCAAATAAAAATAATAAGTGGTCAAGTATTTGACTACTTATTGGCTGGTTTGCTGCAATTCTACATTCCTTTATGTTCTGTGCTAATCTTTTAATCTTGATTTATTTACTACATCCTCAGTTTTCTGTTTTATATATTCCAATGTTTGTCCAATTCTCTGATTTTTACTTTCTACAAGTCCCTTCATCATCAAATTAACTAAAATCATGCTTTAATAGATGGCCCACCAACCATTTTTATCTTTTTAAAACATTCTGCCACAAATTTCCAACATCTATTTGTTTTAAAAACCTCTTCATTAGATTTTACAGATCATCTAATTTTCAACATTCTTCTCCAATATCGTGTTTCAAAGGCTTTTATTCTTTTCTGGACTGTTTTTTTTTTATTGCTCATGTTTTGTTGTCATAAAGCATTACTATCAACATAAATACTTTCAAAAATTTCCAGATCAACTACAATTGATACTAGCAGATTTCTTTTTCTGCATGAAAACTATTCCTATTTGTACCAGTCCCTATTGACATATCCTTACTTTGTCCATCCACTGTAATTTTTTGACTTAATAAAAAAAAAAATTTAGTTATGTTGTGTTGTGTTCTGCTTCTTAAAATACTAATTCTTCATTATACTACTCTGTTTTTTTTTTTTTTACTTTCAAACTTAATTTCCATTCTAGCAGTAAACCTTTGCTCGTCGGTATTTCTTTTAAATCATTTCTGGTTTCTGACAAAAGAACACTATTGTTAATGAACTTAACATATTTATTTTTTTCTACTCGAATAAGTAATGTACTGTGAATTTTTTTTTTTAATTCTTATGTCACTTCCATGTATAAGTAGAAAGGTAATAGAAAATAAAGTAGACTTTTATGCAAATCAGAGCTCACCTTTCTTCACTTCTACTAAAACTAACTTTTCTTATTTTGGTTTCATCTTTATTAAAAATTTTTAATTCAGTACGATCTTTCTCAAAATTTGAACATTTTATCACATGCTACATCCATTTATGAAAATGAATGATACATATTATCTAATTTATGACACAAAAATGTTACAGATTATGGACTGGGAGGTTCAGTCGTTTGATTGTTTTAATGCAGTTCTTCATCATTTTCTATTCTGTATAAATTCCTTAGCTCAAATACTTTTCTCTTTTTCAACATCATGTTATTATGTTTTTCATACTTTAAAATCTTGTCTTCATTTATCGTTTTATCTTCTATACTTCCTTTTGTAATTAATTCACTGATTCTGAATACCTTAATATGTGTCCCAACAATCATCTTATCCTTTTTACAAAATTTTCTCATAAACTTCTCTCCTCAACACAATCTCTCAAAACCTTTCCATTTCATACTCTATCAAATCATTAAAATTTTCAACATTCTTTTGTAACATCAAATCTCAAAACAAACTCTGTTTTTATGACTTCCATAATCATACTTGATTGTTAAAATTCTTCACTCTGTATATTTTAAAATCTTTCTAATCCATGTTTAGAACCTAAATCAATGTTTAAGTTCTCTTCTTCATTAATTTGTGCAAAATTTGTAAATTACAAAATTCTTCAACTACTGGTATGTTGAGTTGCCGAAACTTAAAGTTTAAAACCGTAATCTCTTACAATATTTTATTCAGTTTAATTCTGAGTTTGAATTTCTATACCTACAATCTGTTTATAATTCATTTATTTGAACTCATTTCCAGTTTTAACTAAAATAGCATCAGGGTATCTTAAACATTTTACTGTTTTTATGCTCCCAGTTTTTCATTTTTTTGGTTTTTTAATTGCTTCTTCCACAATTGATTTAAAAGTAACGGGAGACAGGGCAATTCTTTATGCACTATTCTAAAATTCTTTATTGTAAAAATATTCTCAAAAAAATCATAAATTTTTGTTTTGTTTTATTTTAATCCAACTTTTAAATAAATCTGAATAGTTTTGTTTTTTGTAGTCTACCTAGAAAAATTAGTTAATCAGAATGATAAAATATCTTTTTGTTACCATGTTTTTTTTTCAAAAAGAATTTGTCTCCATCTACTTTACTATTTCTACTTCTTGTTCTATTTTTCTACGTATTCCAGTAATTTGGAAGCAGATTAAATTTTTGTTTTTATATGTTTCAAAAATGTGTTTATTGATGATATGAGTAAGTCAGGCTAATAAATTTTGTATAATAGTGTGTGCAGACTACTTAATCTTACATCTCCAAGGCAGAATAATAATTTAGGTATTAAATCATTATTTCTTACAGATTTACTTTTGTTAAAATTTTTTGTTGAATTCAAATTGCAGAATCTTCTCTGAAACCATCAACTTTTCTTACCCTCCTCTTGTATTTTATCAGATTTTATTGATCTTCTATGCATTCAGCCACCCGTTTGCTCTTACATCATACCTTTATCTAGATCACTGATATTGTTATATTTTGGATTCATTTCCTCCAATTTTTTTCCTTATTTAGTATTATTTCTTATTATTATTGTACAATTATGATATAAAAACTTCCAGATCTGAACATATATTTGGTTCAAATTAGTTTTTAACTTAATGTTTATTAATAATGTTTTTTAGTATGACTGTATTTAATCTCTTTGTTCTCAATTTTTTATCTACTTTCATGATCATTACTAAACTATTATCAGAATTGATATGTACTTCTGAACACATTTTACAACCAAATCTAACCTCACCAATCTATATCATCTTCTTTTATGATTTTTAAATATGGATTTTTTAGATTTTACTAGTTTATTCTTTGTACAAAATTCTATTATTCTAGTTCTCTTTTATTTTTCAGTTCAGCCCATATTTCCTAATTACTTCCCTTTTTTCCTGCTTTGATACTCTAGTCTTCTATATACATAAAAAAAAATCACTTATTTTTTATGTTTTATTTAACCCTCTATTTTTTAATATTCTTATTAAGTAGAGAATATTAGTAGGCCAGTCTGACTTTTTATGCAAAAAGCACACCTGCTGTACAGAGACATTACACCTACATGCATCACACAATCATTTCCTAATTCAAAAACAATAAGTAAACAAAAAAAAGAAACTAAAACCAATACCAAACAAGGTTACTTATCTCAAACAAGATTAAGGTTTTTGGTTACTTATCTCAATTTATGAGATAAGTCGTAACAAAGTAGATGTACTGGAAAGTGTATCTAGAACCGGATTTTGGTTCATATTTATTTACAATAAGTATTTTGATTGTTCAATTCAGTTAGGTCTGATAAGTGTTAGTTAGTCTTCTTTTGTGTTTTTCTTTTTTTTTTGGTGGGTTTCTTTTTTATTTGTAAGCTACATATTTTTTCCATTAATTTGCCAGGGTAGAAAAAGCCCAAAGTTCAGATTTATGTCAAATCACAGCTATAGTAGAAACAGCCTGGCAAATATAGATATAGGCCCACAATTAATTGAGAAAGAGACTGGGGAAAGACCAAAATGGGAGACCAGTAATCGAAGCTCATTGCACAAAAGTTATTGGGCACAATTGAATACTCTGGTAATGAAAGACAGTGTCCTACAGTGGGAATTGAAGACAGTGCATATTTCAACTTGTTCTCCTAAACATTAAAGTGAGGGAGGTAGTGGAAGAGATTCATGATGGAACATCGGGAAATCACTTAGGCATCAATAAAACGTCAGTTAAGGTGTGATAATGCTTTTTTGTACAAAGTCAACAACTGTCACTTCATCCACAGTCAGATGACATAGTAGAACGCTATATCAAACTACAGAGAAGCGCCTACAAAATGTCATCTTGGTTTATCAGTGTGACCAGGGCAAGAAACTAGACTATCCATTTGGGAAACAGCAACCTATAATACCATACACAATGGAATCAGTTAATTAACTAACAGAAATCCATTCATTATGGTTGACTACAGTTAAAGATGGCAGTGACTCCATGAAAGCAAGATACGACCTAAAGACAAATTCAGCTGGATTTCAAGGAGATAAAATGTGAATCTACTGTTTAAGGAAGCAAGTCAGTAGATGCCTGAAATTTCAGACCGTTCAGAAAGGGTCTTACCACTGTATTGAACAGAATCAACAATGTAGTCTACTGAATTCAGCTTAATTCAAGAATGAAGATCATAGTTCATCAGGACCACCTGGTACCTTATCAGGTGATTAAGTAAAGTGCAATGTAGCAGGTAGAGAAGCTTCCAGAAAAAGAGACAGAAAGAATTAAAAAAATCTAGAAGAAACAACAAAGAAATTATTTCTAGAAAGAATTAATAGAAAAGAATAGAAGGTGTAGACAATAAAAATTATTACATTTGAACAAATAAAAGGGCAAGTCAGGTACTGGTACTGCAGTTCAGATCCTGATAGAAATATAAATACTACCAAGAACCAGCGGAGTGTCAGTTTCTGTTCAGTGTGTGCAGTAATAAATGTGAAAAGAGTGCATCACTATTATTCTGTTTTGGGATAGTGTTGTTTTCCAAGATAAGTATGAAAAGCTAGTGCTTTTTGAACAACAAACAAAGAAACATTGTTCATTTATAAAAGTATAAGCCGTTTTCTTTTTATAAACATTAAAGTGAATAATTTTTGCATAAAGTAAATAGTTGATAATATGATTGTTATTTTATTGTTATCTCTTGTTAATTCTGAATTAGTTCTGATTAGTATTATAAACATCAGATTAAAATCAAAGTTGTATTTTAATATCTATTTATTTATTTATGATTGATCTATTTTGTAAGTTATAAGTTATTTAAGAATAAGTAGATTAATAAATAGATAGGTAAATATCAAAATAGATTAATAGATTTGTAAGAGGTTTTACATGCCCTATCTGAATATGCTTGTCAAACTGCAAACACACAACAATATTTAAAAAATATATAAATTACACAGAGATGACACCCGCCTAACAATAAAATTTTCACATTTCTTTGACACAGGATGTTGTTAATGATCTAAACAACCAGTGCTGTAATAAATCTACTTTTATCACTATATACTGAGTATCCTTGGAGATGTTGTCTGGACTTAAGGGACTGATTGGAGACATCAAAATAAACAAAAATGTTCAAATGGACAAATACCCTAACTCGCTTCATTTTCCCTCTGCCATTTTGTTTTTTCCAAAAAAATACATATCTTGAGAATGGATTGAGATATATTCTGATGAAATATGGTGTACATGGTGTACATCCTTCACAAAATAAGTAAGTTTGGAAAACATTTCAAAATAGTAGCTGTTTAATTTTTTTAATCAATAATATAGTTTCAAGCATTAGTTTTATTAAATAATTAACGTTTTATCTATATGTAAATAAAAATATAAATGTTTGTTTGTTCAAGATCTTAAATCTCTGAAAAGTTCTTCACTGACTGCTTTGAAATTTTAACAAAATGTTGCATTCGAATATGCACATGTTTTTATACTCTACTATTTATATATCTAAGATGTCACACCTGTGACAGGTAAAAACATGCTTTTTTTTAAAAACAGCACTATCTGTTGGATGTAAAAGTAATACCCTAAATTAAATATTTTATGATTCCATTTCAATGTTTCCGATGTGTGTGTTCGCTATAGACTAAAAAACTACTGAACCGATTTATGCGCGGGGGGGAAAAAGGGTGAAAGGGAAAAATGGTAAAAGGGAAATAGGGAAAAAATCAAAAAAGGTAAAAGGGAATAAGGGGGAAATGGAAAAAAGAAAAAGGGGGAAGGAAAACAGGATGCGGAAATGGAAAGGGAAATATAAATGGGGAAAGGCATGGAATAAGGGGGAAGGGGGAAATGGGGAAAGAGGTAATGTGGTAAAAAAGAAAAGGGAAAGGTTAAATTTTGTGAAGTTCCGTAATGTTCATTTTGTTAATGTTTTATAAAACTTCAATTGTGTTCATTTAATCTGTATATATATATATATATATATATATATATATATATATATATATATATATATATATACTCAAATCTAGCAACGAAGCATTGCCGGATCTGCACATTGTAAATGAAATGACAATTTGTTTAAATCAGTTGATTCTAGTCATATACTAAACAGTTTTAGCCATACATCTGAACAAATGAGATACAATTTTGTTCTTAATAAAAGGCTTAAAATTTTATTTTATTTATTTATTGTCAATTGAAAATTACATATAAAATTTTATTCAACATCCTTGGTAGCAAAAGAAACCTTGGGTGCTAGCTGCGAGTTCATATCATAGTAACAGGATGATTAATAAAAGAACTAATTAAAAATAGAATATGTAACTTTTTTTTTTGTCTTCAGTCATTTGACTGGTTTGATGCAGCTCTCTAAGATTCCCTATTTAGTGCTAGTCGTTTCATTTCAGTATACCCTCTACATCCTACATCCCCAACAATTTATTTTGCATATTCCAAACGTGGCCTGCCTACACAATTATTCCCTTCTACCTGTCCTTCCAATATTAAAGAGACTATTCCAGGATGCCTTAGTATGTGGCCTATATGTCTGTCTCTTCTTTTAACTATATTTTTCCAAATGCTTCTTTCTTCAACTATTTGCCACAATACCTCTTCATTTGTCACTTTATTCACCCATCTGATTTTTAACATTCTCCTTTAGCACCACATTTCAAAAGCTTCTAATCTTTTTTTCTCAGATACTCCGACTGTCCAAGCTTCACTTCCATATAAAGCGACACTCCAAACATACACTTTCAAAAATCTTTTCCTGACATTTAAATTAATTTTTGATGTAAACAAATTATATTTCTTACTGAAGGCTCGTTTAGCTAAATAAAAATAATTTTTATAACAAAATACATAAAAATAAAAAAAAAAAAACATAAAAAAATTAAGTTAAAATAAAAAACCATACACAGAACCAGACTGTAAAATTATTTAAATTTACATTGAAAAAAAAAATTCAATAAATTCATAAACTAAAAAATGAGAAAAAAATAATTTCATAATGGAGAAATAAAAAAAAATACATTATAAGATAACATATGATAAGACAAGAAATATTCATAAGATAGACAGCTGAATACTATTATGGATTTTACACTACTGAAGGCTCGTTTAGCTTGTGCTATTCGGCATTTTATATCGCTCCTGCTTCGTCCATCTTTAGTAATTCTACTTCCCAAATAACAAAATTCTTCTACCTCCATAATCTTTTCTCCTCCTATTTTCACATTCAGTCGTCCATCTTTGTTATTTCTACTACATTTCATTACTTTTGTTTTGTTCTTGTTTATTTTCATGCGATAGTTCTTGCGTAGGACTTCATCTATGCCGTTCATTGTTTCTTCTAAATCCTTTTTACTCTCGGTTAGAATTACTATATCATCAGCAAATCGTAGCATCTTTATCTTTTCACCTTGTACTGTTATTCCAAATCTAAATTGTTCTTTAACATCATTAACTGCTAGTTCCATGTAAAGATTAAAAAGTAACGGAAATAGGGAACATCCTTGTCGGACTCCCTTTCTTATTACGGCTTCTTTCTTATGTTCTTCAATTGTTACTGTTGCTGTTTGGTTCCTGTACATGTTAGCAATTGTTCTTCTTCTTCTGTATTTGAACCCTAATTTTTTTAAAATGCTGAACATTTTATTCCAGTCTACGTTATCGAATGCCTTTTCTAGGTCTATAAACGCCAAGTATGTTGGTTTGTTTTTCTTTAATCTTCCTTCTACTATTAATCTGAGGCCTAAAATTGCTTTCCTTGTCCCTATACTTTTCCTGAAATCAAATTGGTCTTCTCCTAACACTTCTTCCACTCTCCTCTCAATTCTTCTGTATAGAATTCTAGTTAAGATTTTTGATGCATGACTAGTTAAACTAATTGTTCTGTATTCTTCACATTTATCTGCCCCTGCTTTCTTTGGTATCATGACTATAACACTTTTTTTGAAGTCTGACGGAACTTCCTCTTTTTCATAAATATTACACACCAGTTTGTATAATCTATCAATCGCTTCCTCACCTGCACTTCGCAGTAATTCTACAGGTATTCCGTCTATTCCAGGAGCCTTTCTGCCATTTAAATCTTTTAATGCTCTCTTAAATTCAGATCTTAGTATTGTTTCTCCCATTTCATCCTCCTCAACTTCCTCTATAACACCATTTTCTAATTCATTTCCTCCGTATAACTCTTCAATATATTCCACCCATCTATCGACTTTACCTTTCGTATTATATATTGGTGTACCATCTTTGATTAACACATTATTAGATTTTAATTTATGTACCCCAAAATTTTCCTTAACTTTCCTGTATGCTCCGTCTATTTTACCAATGTTCATTTCTCTTTCCACTTCTGAACACTTTTCTTTAATCCATTCTTCTTTCGCCAGTTTGCACTTCCTGTTTATAGCATTTCTTAATTGCCGATAGTTCCTTTTACTTTCTTCATCCCTAGCATTCTTATATTTTCTACGTTCATCCATCAGCTGCAATATATCGTCTGAAACCCAAAGTTTTCTACCAGTTCTCTTTATTCCGCCTAAGTTTGCTTCTGCTGATTTAAGAATTTCCTTTTTAACATTCTCCCATTCTTCTTCTACATTTTCTACCTTATCTTTTTTACTCTGACCTCTTGCGATGTCCTCCTCAAAAATCTTCTTTACCTCCTCTTCCTCAAGCTTCTCTAAATTCCATCGACTCATCTGACATTTATTTAAATTTCACAATTTATTTAAATGCACATAAAAATTTACTATTTGTATTACTGTGATAAAACTCAATAAAACTGTACTAGTATATAGTGCATAATAAAAAGCCATAAATAAAAATCATTTGTAAACATAAATATTATTTTAATCCCAGCTGAATAATCTCACTAATGTTTTTTTTTAATTATAAAAATAATAAAAATAAAAATTTATTTGAATACACATAAAAATTTACTATTTGTATTACTGAGATTAAAGTCAATAAAACTGTACTAGTATACAGTACATAATAAAAAGTCACAAATAAAAATCATTTGTATGTTGATATTTTGAAGTTGAAAGTAAGGAATTCTATATTTTCTGAGTAATAAAACAATTATTTATTTTGCAATATCTAAGAAAATATATATATATATATATATATATATAACATAGATATTATTTAATAATATTAAGTGCATTAAAAAAATTATTGTAATATTAGAAAAATGATTTTTTGCTGTAAAGTGTTTTATAAATCCCATTAACTAAATTACTCAGATTAAACAAGATTAAGAAGATTATAGGATATAAACAGCTTAATTTTATTTTTAGTTTACTCTTCAGAAAAATGTTTTGAGAGTTAAATAGATTTTACTTGCTAATAGTTTAATTTAAGATTTAGTAACAGACAAAAAAAAACAGCAGATTTAATGTAGAATATTTATAAGTTTAGAATATCAGAAAAACTTTTCTGTCGTATTAAAATTTTTATTAGCACTTTGAATAGCAAAAACTTTAGTCTATTGCACAGATAAGTTTTTTAATTGCAAAATTCATTTTACTTACTATGTATTATTTATAGGTTTAAAGTTATCAAATGGAAATATGCAAAACAAAATTATTATCTATTTTCCATAAAAATTTGTTTTTAAAGAATAATTGTTTCCAAATTACAATTAGGTTCCATAAACTCAATATCATCATCAAAATTCTCATCAATCATGCTGTCATCAACAAAATTTATATATTCCTGAACCAAAAGTATTGTAAGAAAGTTACAAAACAATACAAACAATGTTTACCAGGTAGTTGTTTCTTATTTTAACATGCACAGTCTAGTGATTAAGACAAACTGGTTTAATGTAGTGAAATTTCAAACTAAACATCACAGAAACAAAACTATTGAGTTAGTTCTAAATTAACTGGTCATTTAATTTTAGTCTGTTTGTTAGTTGTGGGATTTTACTTATTAAAATAGATAAGAGATATTAGCTGATCTATACAAATTTAATCTGCCATAAGAAAAGATAACTTCCTGGATAGAGTTCTTCACAAATAAGTAGATAGTATTTGGTGAGCGCATATTACAGTGTTATCTATTCAGACATATCATATGGCATTATATTTTGGAGAACAGCTAGGAAGACATTATCTTAAGCATTATGAACCCAAAGGTCCTGAATATTTTTACGCCCATTAGACCTTCTTGTACCTCTTGACCTCATTCAATGTGTGTATTTTTTTAATAATTTTTAAAAGAATGTTTGTTATTCCTATTTTATATTTGAAAATTTTTTGAAATTATATTCCTCTTGCATTTCCTTAACTTATTCCATACTCCCTATTTTATCTTCTCTTACACTTCAGCTTCCCATTATTTTTATGTTATTTTATTTATCATCTCTTTGTTCATATATGTTCATATTTTACTGATGAGGTTGGCAAATTAATCTGCACAAAAGTTATATGGGCTTGAGAGTTTAATTATTATGACTGCAGAATTCTCTTAATGTTTGCTTGTTATATACTCTTCATATTCAGTGTTACTTCTACTCCACTGTTCATTATTTTTGTATAAATTGTTCATTGTAATTCTAATGCATTTTTACTATTGGATTTTGTTAATTACTGTATAATTTCCTGGTAAAAAATCCAGCTCATATTTCAGTATTACTGTTTTTACTACACCCAATCTCATAGGGAAAAGACACCCACTTTGTGACATTACTGGTCGTCACACTACCTCCTTCGTTCCAAGCCCTGAGGAGCTTTACTGGAGGTCGTCTTTAGACCCTCTAACTGATTACATCTCACAGTCATTAGCCAGGCCTCAGTTGGGATGCCACCAATGTAAATGCCTCGGTAGACATTTGCATCAGTAAATATATATCAAATTTTGGCTTCACATAGGCCTCAAACAAGCATCTATCTTCACATCCAACCTAACATGATTCCCTTAAACTAACTAACCGAAACCGCGGAAGCGCGAACCCCGCGCCTAGAACAGATTTGACAACACAGTTTGTGACTGTGAATGACTCAGAAAACGAACGAGTTTAAAGTTAAATCAGTGCTACACTTAAACCAATCAAAATTGTGTTTTACACAACATAGAAATTCAGACCTACACACAAAGTCGACCAGTTCAGGTCACCTAACAAAGGGAACACAACCTCATTCCGGTCCGCGCAGGAGCCGGGGACGAACCCCGCACCACCACCCACCCAGTGACATCGCGGTGTCTCGCGTGGCATTATCAAGTCACAATCAGGACCGCCAGCGGCGGAGGGAAGCCACACTTCCGGTCACACAGGTGAACATACACCGGCGGCACGGTCACCCCCACCAGCGGAAGTCCCAAAGCGAATCACAAACAATACCAATATAATCGTGGCACGATGCCAATGCGCCTACCTCCACCAACCAATCCAATGCCTAAGCTGGACCCTAGCCACCCGGAATTCTACCACGATGAGTACCTCGATTAAACTCCCTCTACAGACCTACACACCGCTTGTTTTCTTGTTTGAAGAAAACAAGCCACTACAGACCACTCCTTGCAAATCATCCAGTTAATACGTAGATCCAGAAATGAATGTATTCTCTTAAGTTCCCTAACAGCTTGTGAACGTTCGACCTCGTATCGGGGACAGACGTAGAGGACGTAATCCACTGTATTATCTGTCCCACAATCCGAGCATTGACTCTAATCCACCAAACGAAACCTAGCCAAACTCGCCCGAAAGGCACCATGCCCGGAGAGAAACTGTGTGATATACCGATTGGGAGAGACCCATCTAATCGCACATAAATCAGACATTTTAGGAAATATATCATGCGTGTAGGGACCTATGGGGGATTCGTCCCACTTGGCCTGCCAAGACGCAAGGCCTCGGTCTTCAATCTCCTGCTTTTGTTCTGACGTCAGATTGTTTACCTTGGAAATGTAGCGTTCCCTACGCTCAGTAGCCAAGATGTCTATTGGTTTGACTCTAGCTATAACACAAACTGCCGAGACTGTTCTATAATCGTTTGTAACAGCCAGCAAGAGGAGTCGCTGCTGTTACAACAAAATGTCAAACAAACAAAATGTCCGCGTAGTACCTAAAGGCCATGCGGTGAGCCCAGACAGAGGCAACATACAACATAATAGCTTCGCTGACACCTTTGTAAAGGATACGCATGGTACGGAAATTCAACCCCCAATCGAGATGTATGACTATGGATTCCATAAAAGGCATCAGCGGCCTTTTTGCTACATACTGTAGATGTTCCTTGAACCGAAAATTCTCATCAAGGATAACACCCAGGTATTTTTGAGTCGTAACGTACCGAATGGGGAGACCAGCCATCCGGACCAGGATTCGTCGGGTAACAGCCAACAGGCCCTTGAGCAACATCATTGTGGTATTCTCTGGTCTGAAAGTCATCTTATGTTGGAGACTCCACAGTTGGGTCTCACAAGCACGAGCAGCTCGGAACTCTACCTCGTTACGCGTATCCCCTTCAATCAGTAGTAGCGCGTCTTCAACATAAGCGACGACACGACAACCGCATGACAACCTTAAACGCAAAATCGAATCGAATTCTATGATCCAAAGATGGATACTCAGAACACTGCCCTGAGGACATCCTTTAATTAAGGTCTTACGAACCTACGAACCGCCGTCACGCAAGGAACGGTCCGATGGCTGAAATAACTTGAGAGCACTTCTAGTTTATTTCGTGTAAACTTACGCTTCTGCATCTGAAACAGGGCAGAGGGCCACCATAAATTGTTGAATGCCTCGGATATGTCCAGGAAAATCCCTAATACATATTTACATGGACTAGAGGAAGCTATATGCATCATCTTTAGTATGGCATTCTCAGCGCTCTTGCCCGGTCAGTTAGTGGACGATAAGAAGAACTAACAGTAGGATCATTGTCACCACCTTTGAACAACACCAAGTCTCCACGCTTCTAACACGCCAGAAAGTGGCTGGCGAACAGCAACCTATGATATATTCTAGTTAGAGGACCAACGACTATTGGAAGTGCTCGGACGAGGAGCTCCACTGTGATACAATCATATCCAGGGGCCTTCTGTCGTGCCATACTACAGATCACCTGGCGCAATTCCATCTCGGTGATATCAGATGAGTCAGTCTCTAAAATCGTGACTTCCCGCTTGACACGACGGTGATATGAAACCTCACCCACCATAATGTCATTCGGGAGCAAATCATTCAGCAAAATGAAATGTTAAGGACATGGTCCTTATCAATTACCTCACCCTCGCGGGTTGACAAAGCTGACAAGAGGACATCTTTCCTGCGCTTATGTCCAAGGGGTCTATACACAACGCCCCAAGGGTCTCTATTCCCTTGCTCCTGAACGAAGGAGCGCCAGGAATTACGCTTGGAGGACCTAATGCTATAAAAGTACGTAGCCCTCGCTCCGCGGTAATCTGCAGTTAGGGCCGCACACCGATCGGGATCACCCTCTCGTTGCGCAGCCCTTCTGAGTCGGTTCACAGACTGCTTCATTACTGTCAGATTCCGAGACCACCAACCAGATGTACGTTCCCGGCCAGTGCCTCTATGAATGGCGGCTTCAGTCACCGCTACCACCGCAGAGGTGAAATTTTCTGCCAGGGCATCTAATGGCAGGCCGTCAAGGTCTCGAGAAAAAGTCCAGTCTGGACTCCAACAAAGCGGAGAATTTCGGTCAGTCCGCCCTCCTATGCAGGAATCGCCCCTGGTAAACTGGAAAGTGTCCCTCATGGCCATCGCGCAGCTCATCCGTTATTTCAAAAAGTATCAACCGATGATCACTAGAACAGTCGTCGACCACAGACCAGCCAAGGATACTGCCTGGGATGTCCCTACCAATGGTGATGTCGATATTTGTAGCTGAAAAGGGCCTTCGTCCGTTAACCGTACCGACGTAAATGGCCAAATGGTCTGCAACATTAAAGACCTCAAAATTGTGCTGCGCGATGAAACTGTCAATTAGGCCAACGCCATGATCAGTGACTCCACTGTGCTAGAAAAGCGACTTCGCATTAACATCGGCACCAATAAGGACTGGACCACTACCCACAATGTGAAGGATCCTATCCCATCTCGCTAGGTGTTCCTCGTGGGTTACCTGTATTGGAAATATGAGCTAACACTGTAAGGTTCTATCCGCGAATGGCAAGTCTGACCACAACATGATGCCCGTCAGAAACTTGCCGTATAAAGACACTATCAAGCGACTTCCTGCACAGAATAGAAGACACAGGTATGCCCTACACAAAACTTTTTCCAGCTGTGAAAGCCTGGCAGATCACCCCTAATTACATATGGGTGCTGCAGAAGGACAACATTGAGGCTCCGTCTCTCTACAATGTCACCAAACTCAACCTGGACTACAAAAGCACTCTGGGCATTTAGTTAGCCGAACCTAACCATCTAAGGAATTATAGTACAGCGTAAAGGCCCTTATGTAACAGCCACACGCCTTACTAACAACTGGATGCTCATGATTTTTGTGCAACCTTTTACAGTTAGCACAGGCCGGAACTTCGGACCTATACGAACAATCGTCATGCATGTGGCCCTCTTCGCCACAATGGGCACACACCAAAGCAAACATACAAAATTTAGCCCTGTGATCATATCTGCAGCACTTGAAACATCTTTGGATGTCCACGTACTCTTTTACTCGGCAGGACCCTAAATCGATAAATAGTCTGCCCGCAGACGTAAATTTTTGAAAGAGACCAAAACTTACCTCGAAGACTCCGTGATATTTCTAGGTATCACGTCTACCCTTTTTAAAGACCAACCTGCAGTCCCGCCGGAAGGCGGCTTCATCTAAATCGGTGTTCTGCTCCGTAATGAGGGAAAAGACGTCTTTGTCGGTCAGGTTACAGTCAATATCATAGACTATAATACGGGGCTTACGCGTTCTTTTCGGGTCTATTTTCACATTCAATCGCTTAACCGCCGCGGAATCTCTAATTTCCTGAAGGAACATCCGCTACCACAACTAATCCCTCTCCGGTCTCTTTATTGTTCCTAATTTTAAGACCTTTCCGGTCACCCCTAAGGGCAACTTGAAGGTCTTTCTTCAGCCGACTACTGGACACATTCGAGTCCTCCGCCCTATTAACAAACGCATCCTCAGGTTTCTTAAAGGACTGGTTTGTTCCACGTCTGCCCCTGACCACCTCAGCATACCTACGCGGTTGCACCGGGGCCGGGGCCGGTTTCTCAGCTACAGTTACTTCTGGCCGTGAGGCAATATTTTCAAACCCCTCGACGAGAGCTGTGAAAGCCTCTCGGAAGAATTCGAGTTGAGGCAATAATCTTTTCTTGGTATCATCACTACACTTGGGGTTCGCTAAATAGGAAGACTAGCCACCCAGATCTGCCAACACATCACGAGCCAAAAAAGCAGAGCTGTGATGTTTTCTCGCCGAAACGACTCTGAGAGGTCAACATTCTCACCCTTTTGTTTGATAGCTTGAATGAGCGAGTGAATAATTAAGCATGCAAGTCTCATAGACTTGCCCATCCGGTTGGTCTAGTGGTGAACGCGACTTCCCAAATCAGCTGATTTGGAAGTCGAGAGTTCCAGCTTTCAAGTCCTAGTAAAGCCAGTTATTTTTACACGGATTCAAATACTAGATCGTGGATACCGGTGTTCTTTAGTGGTTGGGTTTCAATTAAGCACACATCTCAGGAATGGTCGAACTGAGACTGTACAAGACTGCACTTCATTTACATTCATACATATCATCCTCATTCATCCTCTGAAGTATTATCTGAAAGGTAATTACCGGAGGCTAAACAGGAAAAAGAAAAGGTCTCATAGACCTTGTCCTTGACATACGCATCTTCGGTGATAGCTGGATCAGTTGAGCGAATCAACGTCTCGTGGAGGTCGTCGAATCGAGACCACGTGGATTCCAGCAGATCTAATTTGAATTGGTATTCCAACACTTCCAATGTGTGAAAGGTGACCGATTTGGTTTCATTGACCACGGACTGAATAAATGATGCCCAACTCCGTTGGAGCAAAACCCGACCGGCGAACGACATAGTAGGTACGTTAGCGCTGACGCGAATACACAAGCTGTCAGGTAACTGTATTCTATTTCCAGTTTCACAATCACTGTCCACAAAATTCACAATCAGAAGTAAACATTGTTTTTTATAAATTCAAAAAAGCAATAAATGAGCTCAAAGCAGGTGGTGTAATCATGTAACAGGAGAAACTAAAATATTTATTAAAACCACTTCTCCTATCTTTAGTTATACTGGAGATTTAATTTATGTATTATCTGAAGAAGATAGAGCCATTGAATATCTGAAAAATAAGATAAGGTTGAAAACAATTGAAAAACTTAAACAGTCCAAACCTAAGAATTTTTTCCTAAGTCAATTGCCTTTTCTACTGAATCAAAAGGAAAATGTTTTCATTGTAGTAAAGTTGGTCATCTGAGAAGAGGTTATCATCATCTACATCGAAACAGACAACGAGAAGAGTGGCAGACAAGATCAAGGATGGCACACAGCTGAGAAAATCATCGAGATGGAAACTGTTGAGGTACAATAAACTGGTCAACGAATAATCACAGTTATAAAAAGGCACCTTGTGTAACAGAAATTCTTGCATTTCTAAAGTAAATACATCTGAGATTAATAATAATAGATTAGTTAAGAATCAGATAAACTGTATACTCGATAGTGGTTGCACTGATCATATTGTGAATGATGATACCTTTTTTGATCAATAGTTGGAAAAGCCAGTTGATGTAAATTTAGGAAATGGTCATATGTTAATTGCCACAAAAATATGAAAAATAATGCAGTACTTCAAGTTTATGGAGATAATAGTCAAGTGACTTTGTTTAATGTTTTTTTATGTAAAAGAAATGAAACAAAATCTAATAAGTTAATTTAAAGTAACAATGAAAATTAGGACAGTATCTCCTGGCAATGTTTCTAAAATTTATAAAAAAAGTAGAGAATTGATAGATATTGCTACAAAGGAAAGCAATTTATACTGTACAATATTATGTTACTTATAAACAGAATAAAAGAATAGACATAAGTTTAGTAAACAACAAAAGTAAAAATAAAATGACATTATATGCTCGGACATAAATTTTAATTATTTAAATACTTTATGCAAAAATTAATTAATTGGTGTACCAAAATAAATAGAATCATAATATATGAAATGCATGATATATATTAAAATTAAAATGGACAACTTATCCTTTGAATTTAAGAGAAAACAAGCCAAAGAAATTTCAGAAGATTCATACTGATTTAAATGGACCTCATGCAACAGTAGGTAATTATGATGAAAGATGTTTATCATTCATGGATGATTATAGTAAACTAGCAAAGGTTTATTGTATTAAACCTAAAGTCTGAAATTTGTAATTGTTTCATACATTATTTCAATGTAGTAGAAAATTTGACTAGTGAAAGAATTTAAATCTAATATGAAATAATGGTAAAGAATATTTGAGTGCAAATGTGTATAAGTTTGTTAGAAAGGAGGATACACTAAGAGTCCATCCCCACTTTATACTTCAGAGATAAATGGTGTAGCAGAAGTATACAGTAAATCAATTACGGATAAAACTGTGTTTTTTGGTGAAAGCAAAAGTTAGTAATATTTATTGACCAAAAGTGATTCAAACAGCACCTTACTTGCAAAATAGTAAAATTATTGAACTTAAAACACCTTATGAAATATTTTTTGATGAAAAAATTACTGTCAAGTTTTTAAAATTGTATTTCAGTTGGATTTTTGTGAAAATACTAGATTGTTTAAGAAATTACAAATGGGATAATAAAGCAAAGTTAGGTATATTGTTAGGAAATACAGAAGTACTACTGAATTCTAGTAGATAACAAAAAAATAAATGCAACACATGTTGATATAATAATAAAGGATATGAACATTTATAGGTTTTAAAAACAATACAATTGATGATAAAAATGAATCAAACAAAAAGTAAAGATTCAGATTGAAGTAGTGTCTGAAGAAAACAAAATGAGTGAAGAAAATAAAACTAATAAGAAAGATTCTAGACGATCAGTGACAATAAAAAAGACAAATAGTAATAGGTAAATGATGGTTTTGTAACAAATTTTGTGCATAATTTTTGTGATGTAACTCTACAAAATACAAATTTAAGGAGGCATGTTGAATATAAATAAAATAAAATAGAAATTTAAGGTTGGGGGGTGCTGAATATGCAATAAATTAATCATGTATAATATTTAATAAAATTGTATTTATTTATGTTGGCAATGCTATGTAGCAGATGAAAAAAGATAAATAATTTCAGTGTCAATAGAATAGTAAAAGATGCAGATCTGTAACTAAAATTAACTACTATAATTTGAATACTTATTTTTTGTTATTAATGATTAAATAAACTAAGTTCAAACAGTGTTATTCAGACACTTATTCTAACAGCCTGTTTTGGTTAATGTCTTAAGTGAACTAATAACCAAATAAGATTCTTTTAATATTCAGTTAATTTGTTTAAAAAAAAGTTGCATACAACTTATGTTCTATTTCATGTATGATTTGATTCCTGACAAGGGTTGGACACTATTTTAATGTCATTTATTTATTTTGAAACAATAGTACTAAAATAATATGACTGACAACACAGTTGTAGAACATTCCCACCACTTGGCTTTTTCTGATGCACGGCTTACACATACAAAACTTAATTAAAAATATTTATCAGTTTATTTAAATGTAATATTTTTTGTTTGATTAATTCAATGATTCTAATTAAAACGCGCATGCATACAGTATTTAATTCGTGTGGATGTGGCAGTGCTGTGCTAGCTGCCACTTTAAATATTATTCATTTATTTAATTCTACCACTCACTTGTGATGTTACAACATAGCAGACGACTGACTACAGCAGCTGTACGTTAGTGCAACACTAGTGCTGCTTTGTGGTGAGAGGGGGTACTAATGAGGCAATATACCCACTACCCAAAGCAAGTAGCAATGTTTAGTGGATATTGTGCAGTCAAGGTAGAAAAACTATGGGCAAAAATAGAAATAAAAATCAGTAATCAATTACGTATAAAAAATATACAAATTAAGTTCGACAAAAAAATATAAGTGAATATCATTCCAATTTCCTAAGTAATATTCTAATACTGATGAATCCTGTTCTACAAGAAATGGCATTGTAAATTACTGAAACACTCACACTTGTTAGAATAAAATTCCTATGAGACTGCTACAAGTCATTTTCAACACACTTCTTTTTGGTGATAATCTCATAGGCCATTTTGTCTTACCACAAAGGTTTAATGGAGAATGATACTTGCATTTTTTGCAAACAAATGTGATGAAATTCTTGGAAGATATTCGATTGCAGGTAGAGTGCAAATGTGGTTTTTCAATGATGGTGCACCTGCCAGCCTCTTAGGCGCGAGTGGTAGCATCTCAGCCTCTCATCCGGAGGTCCCAGGTTCAAATCCCGGTCAGGTATGGCATTTTCATACATGCTACAAATCATTCATTTCATCCTAAGCAATACCTAACAGTGGTCCTGGAGGTTAAAACAAAAAAAAGATGGTGCATCACACTGCTATCATGATGTAATGAGTCATACCACATTTAATAAGCAATGGATTGTTGACACAGATCAGTAAAATGGCCACTTCAATCTCTTGCCAGTGGATTTTTTTCCTTTGGGGTTGGATGAAGTCATAAGTATATTCGGCTCATATTGGCACACAAAAACAATTGAGACATTAATAACAGAAGCTGGACCTATTAGGAATAATAATGATACTATTACACATGCCTGGTTAGCAAGGATTTGCCATTGAACGGAATGGTGGCCACATTGGGGAACTGCTATGAAGAAATGTTTGTGGCTTTATCAAGAAATATTTAATAATTTTTAGAAAAAACCAAAAAACTATTTGATTTTTATTTTTTATTCTATTTTTTTTTTGTTATTGATAAGCTTTCTATTTGTTTTCATTCACATTAAATTGTTCAAACATTGATGAAAATTGTTCTGTTTATAATTGTATCCTTTCCCATTCCAGTTTGTGTGTTTTGTTTTTAATTAAAGTTGAACTTCTCAAATTTATGTTTAATTTCAATAGAGGTTATTTACATAAATTTTCAAAGAATTAAATTCTCTACAAGGTTAACAAGATATTTTTGTTTATTTATTGGTAAAGTAACAAAGTTATTTTATTTCAAACCTAAAAAAGTTTATTTTCTGACAAAACATTTTTGTTTTACCTCTTTTTTTCTTAAAACCTAAATGAGACACTTCTATTCAATTTCTTATATAAAAAAAAAATAAGGAGGTAACAAATTTACCATTCGATTTGTACCCCAATAATTTAAGTAAGGTTTAATTTTACAGGAGCAGAAAGCAGAGGCTAAATTTTCGCGAGCCGAAACTTCCTAACGAATCGTTTTCTGATCTATGTTTATAAGAACTTTTATTATCTTTGGATATAAAATCGTATTCCGAGGGACGGCCGTCCAATTTAGCATCACTCTATATATATTTTTTTTTTGTATGCAAAGGCGTACGTAGGTACGGACTCCATAGCTATGCCCCCGGGCGGGCTGCCCAGGCGGACAAACAAATTATTGTATTACGAAACTAACCTTACTTGACACAATAACAAAAGAGAAGTTGAATTCCAAAAACAATAAATCACTAAGGAGGATATACACAATTAAAAATTCTTCTAATTTTTATTATTTACCATTTGATTTGACCCACGTGTTTTGCCTATATGTTAATTTAACAACAATGCCGAAAAAAATTGTATATACGATTCTAAATGAATGATCGATAATATTTTCAGTATCGATTTATTTAATCGAAAATTTTTAAGATCTGCTATAATATTGATTGAATGAATTACGGTAGAAAAATTTATAATTATTATTGTTTATAAACATTTAAGAAAAAAATGTATGATTTTTTTTTTACGGGCAGTGTGTTCAATCATGTAAGCAGGTTCTCACTTATTTTCAGGCACGCTACAAATCATTCATCTCATTTCTGAAGCAATACCTAACGGGGGTCACTGAGATTAAAGAGAAAAAAGAAAGGGGAATAAACACACGCATGCACGGAGACACACATACAAATGCACTTTACTAGGATATGATTATATAAATTATATATAAATGTTTAAGTTATTAGAGGAATCATGCGTATATGATATATATATATTTATGGATTTATATATTAGACTAATATGTAATTGATATGAATATAGGAAATATCTATTCTTTTTTGTTGTGGCATTATTGATTGTTCTGTAGAGTTTGTCAGCGAGTTAGTTGGTTTATTTCCGGGACGCTGTTTCATATTTTTTAAGTTGACCACGCCGTGTTTGTAATCTAATGAAAATGTGGTTGTACTACAAGCTGTATTATGTGGATAAGATAAAAAAAAAATTAATTGAACTGCCATGTTCAACCAATAAACGGGGTAAGATTGTTAAAATTATTTAAGTATGAAAATAATTTGATAACGAATAAATTGTTACTTGTAATTGAACATTTATTTTATAATGCTCATTTTACGGTATGACTATTGTATCCATCTTATGGTTGTTATTTACGGTGTTCTTTATTGAAATGTATTATGTGTAATCTGTTTCGGTTTATGCATGAACATTTCATTTCATTGATTAGGTTCTTAAATTGCAAAGCACATTTCTGGACGCTTCCGTAAACACCCCCTAAGTTTGTAGAATGTTTAATTAAGAGATTTTTGCAGATGCAGTATTAACGTTACCTTTCTTATTTAAATCTAATTAACTTGTTAAAATCATGGCAAGGTGTTGTAGGTTATTAGCATTGAATCCTGACGCAAAGATTTCCCCTTAAGTATTATCCATTATTTTTTAGAATTTAGTAGCTGATTTTTTTGTTGCAATTATGGTTTAGGTTTGGTGTATCAACCAAACTGAAGTATTTACAGTGTATGAGAATCCATTTAGCAGTGGGTGCACACAACCAATTTTTGCAAGTTACTGCACCAACACTTAACTGAATTGTAGTTCAGTGGTATTGTAATTGTGATAAAACTAATATACACGGTATAAAACCAACCGTTATGTGTGTCAATTTTTTTATATAAACATTCAATTTTTTTTTTCCATTAAGTATATGAAGCTAAAATTATTTTCATATCCACAAAAGTCAATTATTGCTCAGGAATAAAATGGTTTATTTATGCAGCTTTAGAAAAAAGCATGCGAAAAATGTCATTTTCTGAAGAATATAATAAGACATGATGAACAATTTATATTGCAATGTATTAAACTGAAAGTAATAGTTATTGTATTTTTTTTTATAAAAAATATTTTTTTGCCGAAAATTAAATTCTTGAAAACATTTTGAATGTAGGTGCACTTTACAATTTATTCCCAAAAAGATTGTATGGTTTTTTACATTGCTTACATATTCGTCTAGCTTTAGAAAATTATTTACTTTTCATTCCCAACAGTGCTTCATTGTACTTTGATTTCTTCACTCTTTATCAGTGATAACACAAGTGAAGACTTAAAATCAATTTGACTGATTTTATTATTATTTGCAAGTTAAATTTCCATGAATTTATAATAGAATGAACAGCATTTATAAACTGACCACCTCTATTTTTTTCCATGCACTCTAATTCTATAATTTCCAATACCATTGTCATGGGAATTAATGCCTCCCATACTTATAGGATATTCTGCTGCCAATAATGGTGTATTTCTTCTTTTTTTTTCAGTTGCATCTTTGATGTTAGATAATGGATGTATGCCATTGTTACTGGCAACTGTCACCATTGCAGTATCATTCTATCTAGCAACTTCAAAATTTGTTTTTTCATAAATGTACTTTTATTTATTTTACATAATTTTAAGAACAGCTTACCAAAATTCCGTTTGACTTCCTCAAGCACTTTCGGCTGTAATGCCATCTTCAAGAGGAATTTATAATTAAAATATATAAAAATGTAAAATTCACATAATAAAATTAAATACATAAAAATTGATTGTCATTTTGTAATGTTAAAGTAATTATGTCCATTTTATAAGAGCATCACAATTGTTATGAAATCTATAGATTGTGGAAGCAGTTTAGCCAACCTAATAATTATTGTTTATTATTTGCTTATATAAAATGCCATCATCAAATTTTAATCTGTTCATTTATTACTTTTGTTATTGTTATTATAAGAGATCTGTAAATAAAGTAATGAAACTAGTTTTTTTTTTTGACAGCCAAAGTGACAACACTAAAGTTAACAGTAAACATTTTATTTTATGAACAGTTGATCTATATTAGGTATTAATATATTTTGTTTATTAATATTTTTTTATTTATTTTGTATTATATTAGGGTTTGATATTTTTTGTTGCCACGTGAGGCGTAAACAAATTGTGAAACAAGTTTTTGTTGTGCATTACAAAAATGAGTGATACTAATTATGACCAACGTTGTACAATCAAGTTCTGTGTTAAACTTTATGAGAATACTACTTGGAACTTTTTCAAAATTGAAAGGGCGTATGGAGAACATGCTCCCAAGTTCATGAGCCCAAGTTTTTAGATGGTGGAAATCAGTAGATCCACACCTTGGAAGACCATTAACACGAAAAGTGACAACAATGTTGAGTGATCAGAGACTTGATATGGTACAACTGGCAGTTAACTGTCAGAATGATTGCAGAACAATTAAATTTGAACCATATTACAATCCATCAAATTTTGACAAACGAATTGAACATGAAAAAAGTTGTGCAAATTTGGTCTCGAAAAACCTCACTGTTGAACAGAAAAACATCGGAGTGGAAGTAAATGCCGCCATCTTCTAGGGTGAATTTTTGGCAAAGAAAAACATTCCTGTAGTTCCTCAACCACCTTATTCACCTGACTTGAGTCCCTGTGACTTTTTCCTGTCTCAACTACAAAAACACCTCAAAGTACACCATTTTGGAACAATAGAAAATATAAAAAAAGATGTAACCAACCATCTCAAGGATATTCCAGTTTCCAAGTTCCTCCAACACTGCTATGAAGAGTGGGAAAACCGTTTTAAGCGTTGCGTGGCTTCCCAAGTGAACTGTTTCAAAGGTGATAAGAGTCCATGTGTAATTGGATTGTAAATAAGTTTTTTTAAACCAGTCTCATCATTACTTTATTTACAGACCATGTATATGTGGTATTTTTCGAGATTAAAGGCATTATAAAAATTATTTTGAGTAATCCTTTACTTCCATGAATTTATTTGGATTATAATTATGTTTAATATCCAAAATGTGTTTTGCAAAATTCGAGTGGTCTTTGTATTTCTTTGTTATACAATGGATATGTTCTTTAGCTCTAATTAAAAAGGTACGATTGGTCATACTAACATCGTAATTTGCAATCTTCACATTTTAGACAGTATATACACCCTGTCTGTTAATATTATATTTATTTCCAGTTCTTAAGATTTTAGTTGGAATTCTATTTATATAATTTATGATCTTATTATTAGTGATGTACACTGCCACTAATCACAATTACGTGATTTTTGTATTTTATTACATTTTCTATAGTTTGTTATATCCTATTTTTGCATATTCATCTTCTGAGTTGCTATGTTTTAAATTTATTTTTTCTCTTCTATATAATTTATTTTTTAATTTGATGTATAATCTATCTATTAATAAATTATCATTATATCCATTAGATGTGGCAATGTATTTAATTTTATAGTATTATGTTTTAGATATTTGATTGCTCTATATATTAAGGAATTAATAGTGGCTATTCTTTTGGTTCTATGGATGAAAGGGATTAAAGTGAATTATGGTATTTTGTTGGATTTCTTTTTCCTACATATGTTTATGTCTAATTTATTATTATTGAAGTTTTTATTAATTGTTTCTAATTGTTTTTATCAGTACTGTTGTTAGTTTCTTGATTCATAGTGAAATTTATGTTTTTATCCAATGAGTTGATTTCATTAGTTATATATATTTTCTTCATTATTAGTCTTTTGATTAAATATGATTTAAATGTCATTCACATATCTTTTGTATAGTATATATAATGTTTCTTAATTATCGCAGGTAAAATTGTGTTTTCAAAAATATTCATAAAAATATCTCTGCGCCACGATTACTGAAAGAGGTGATCGATCCCATGGCAAGACCTTTCTTTTGTTAGTAAAATTTATTATTGAATTTAAAATAATTATATTTAAGGCATAATTTTAATAAGTTAATTATTTCATATATCAGATTAGTTTGTAATTTTAATTCAGATAAAGTATTATTAATTATGTTTATGGTTTTATCTAAATCAATACTTATTTACATATCTTTTATGTTTAGTGTCATAAGTTTACTATGATTATACATATTGATATTATCAAGAATATTTATTAATTCATAACTGTTTTTTAAATTATATTTATTTCCTATTTAAATTAATTCTTTTTAATGTATTTGAAAAAATGTACTTAATTGGTATGCGAGTGAATTAATGTAATTTATAAGAGGATGTATAGAGATTAGTTTTATAAATTTTTGGTAATGCTTTAATATAGGGGCTGCATTGTTAGTGAACTTAACATTTTGTTTAGTGTAATTGTCTTTGAAAATATGTTTACATTTTTTAATCATTAGAGCAGTTTCTTATTTTATTTTATTTGTAGGGTCTTTTATTTCTCTAAAGTTTATTATCTTTTATAAATTTATTCATTTTTTCGATATATATGTTGTTAGTGATAACTGGAGTTTTATCTGATTTAATGATAATGGATTATTTTCTATTAGTTTATTTTTTATGTTTTTATAGATATTAAAATTTACATTTACGATATAAATATCTATTGTTTTTAATGTTGTCGGTTATATTAACAAATTGATTCTTAATTTAACTTTTTATTTATTTTAATGATATTACTTTCTACATCTGTAATATTATTTTTGTTTGAAATTGGTAAGTTAAATTTATAACAATGTTTTATAATATTCATTTCATTATTAAATTCTACATTTGTCATATTAATGATATCAGCTACAAAGGTATAACTCTTGATTATTTATATTGTGTAATGTTGCTTTATCATTCGGTTTTATCTGTTTATGTATTAAATTATAAAGTTTTCTGTTCATATTGTATTTAATTGCTGGGTCAGTCCATTTGAAGTGTCCCAAAAAAAAAGCTGTTTGCTGCTTGATCAATTCAAAAAAATAACTTACCTACTTGTTTTCTACATGTTTCAGGACCTTAAAACTATCTTTTTTATTTTTTTTATTTAAGCAGTTTACCTGTGGCAGCCATTTTTGTTATGGTGCACACACCTATTTTTGTGATTGTAAGGGTTTACAGAAAAAAATCATAACTAAAAAACTAGAATTTGACTCCTATAAAAGCTTCAGAAAATTCAAATTCATTCTGACTAATTGAATTTCATTGGTCCTGGAAGGATAAAACAAAAAGCAATTCATATTTTCTCAGGGTAAAAGATTGGTTTAGTGGTTTACTTACATATCTTCCTTTTATGAGAAAATTACCAATAAAGTTGGTCATGAAAAACTGTGAAATTTTACTTTTGGTAATTTTTTTCAAGAGGTAGGGTGGTATACACAGTTTGAATAATTTTTTTATATGTAGATATATCTTAGTAGTTTTATCATAAATAATATTAATGGTGATATACTTCCCGTAATTTTTATGAATTTTTTAAAGTGATTTTTAAAAAAAAAAATCAAATTTGGCTTCAAATAACTCTTTTTGGGTTGGTGATAAAAATCTCAGATTTACATTACTTACAGTATTTTTGTAGATGTTTATGGCAAATAAAAAAGTTTCTTGTGTATTGTACTAATAGAAAAGTTATAAACCCTCAAAAATTATGAAAAACCTGTTAAAAGTGATACCACTTTGACTCACTAAATAAGTGTTCCAAGGGGGTTTCTTGTCTTCTTTGCACTTCACATTTTTTTATATTTAGCCCCTATGTTGTTGAAGTTGACATTTTCAACATTTTGAAAATTGTTTTTTTTTTTAATTATTAATGATAAATCGAAATTTAATAACTTAACCAATACCAGTAATCTAATACAATTTTGATTCAAAAATGTTTGTAAAATTTACCCAAACTGAGATTTCAATGAGTACCCTACATTTTTTCAAGAATTCATTTTTAGTTTTATATTGGTTTATTTTTGTAAACTATCAAAGAAAAATAAATTGTAGCAAAATTTCAGTTATTCTTCGTTGAAATAGCCTGTTTTTGTAGCAGTGAAAGTTTATTGTTTAGTGTGGTTAACAAACAGCTGTAATATCTCTTCTGGTAGTTCTCTTGAAATTGTGTGAGAACAATCTGTCACTGTAGTTAGTTCAAATGTTGTTCTCAAACTTTCTCAGGACTTTGCAGATCAGTGCCCACACTTTGTCTTGTTGAGACTTTTGAAATGATGTATGTGTTCCAGCAGAGTGGAAAAAATGAACCTGTATATCGTCATTTTTGAGGCTACTATCTACCATTTTTGAAAAAGTACTTCTGAAATAGTTAACACAGAGACTTTTCTGTAACTAAATTTAAATTTGAAAAAATTTGTTTTTTAAGAGCTTGCTCTAATGTTATTTGCCTTAAGTTTTTCTTAACTATTTTTTTATGAGTTCTCAAAGGGTCACAACAGAACTGTCAGTACAGGTGACTGAATTTTGACAAAAATGTTTTTTCATGATATTTACAGTTACTAGTAATATAAGAATTAACATGTAATAAAATAAGTTGTTGATTTTCATCACTAAATTTTCAAATTTTAATGAGTTCTCTTGGCGCTGTACCATTCACTTTTTTATGACACTGTTCATTCACATAAATTCCTATGGAACATTGTTCTTCCATTGTTTTATGTAATATTACTTGAAAATAATGTAAAAATTTAACCGATTTAAAATTTGCAAATATAATTTTATTAAGTAAAACTTTTTTAATAAACACTTCTAAACACAGGATGAAATTTGAGACACTCGGTAAAGATGTGACTGCAAAACTAAATGATGCAACAAGCATAAATGAGGATGTTGCAACTTGAATTTTCCTGACTACTGGAAATGACTTCAAGCACCTGTTATAACATGAAATCTGCAGTTGAATGGTTCAAACAAGTCTCTTTCAACTGAAGTAATAAGTATAAAAATATTAGAGTTCCAAGAAGACAAGAAACCCCCTTGGAACACTTATTAGGGAGTCAAAATGGCATGGCTTTTAACAGGTTTTTCATGATTTTTGGAGGTTATAACTTTTTTTATTAGACAAATACACAAGAAACATTTTTATTTGCTGTAAACATCTACAAAAACACTAAATTGTGCAAATTTGAGATTTTTATCACCAGCCCTATCAGAGTTATTTGAAGCCAAAATTTGAATTTAAAAAAAAAATTAGTTTTCAAAAATTCATAAAAATTTAGGGGTAGGTACATCACCATTAATATTATTTATGGTAAAACTACCAACATATACCTGTATATAAAAAAATAATTGTGTGTTCCATCTCTGCCTCTTGAAAAAGATAACCAAAAGTGAAATTTTACTGTTTTTCATGTTCAACTGTATTTGTAATCTTCTCATAGAAAGAAGAGAAATAGGTAAATAAGCTACTGAACCAGTCTTTTACCTTGAGAAAATATGAATAAATTGCTTATGTTTCATCCTTCCAGGACCAATAGGTTTTTAGTTATGATTTTTTCCATAAACCCTTACAATTACAAAAATAGGTGTTCACACTGTAACAAAAATGGCCACCACAGATGAACTCCTTAAATAAAAAATAAAAAAATAGTTTTAAGGTCCTGAGACATGGAATCAAGTGGGTAAGTTTCAATTTTTTTTTTTAATTGCTCAGGCAACCACCCTTGGGTTATTTCAAATGGATTGACCCTGCTATTAAATTATTAATGTTGAAATCAATTATTTTAAATAATTCATAAGAATTTACATTACCTAGTTCATAAAATAAATTCACCTGTAATATATAATCTGTATTAAAGTATAATTTTTTATTATATAAGATTTTAATTTCATTTTTTATCCATTCCAATTGACATTTATTTTTTGTTATATTATCAGTCTTGCTATTACTTTCTATCTTAATATTAATGTATCTTGGTAATATTCTATATTAGCAATAGTTTTTCATAATTTCAATTTTAAATTAAAGAATTTCACTGCCATTTTTTTATTGTTGCCAGTCACAAGCCATTATCTTTTTATTTAGGTTTGCAGTATAGTGGTTTCTCTCTGTTGCTGGATCTTGGAACATCAGTGTCTTTTTCAGAGTATGAAAATGAATCTCTGATGCTACGTCAGTTGTACCTGTTGAAGGGGTCTTGGTTAGCAAATTTTCATCAACATCTTTGTCAGTAAGTTAAGTTCAACTCCAGGTGGACTATAAGTTGCATAAATGGCAGATTGCTTGTGAAATATTATCTTCGTCTTCTAAAATGCAATGCAATTCTTTAAGTGTTAATGGTTTTATAAAATTCCACATTTTAACAAATTCTTACACTTCACTAAAACAAAATTAATACTTTAAGTATATTGAACGGGTATCACAAAGTAAACACTGCTTTACTAACTTAAGAAATTGACTGAACAAATAGTCATAGAAACTGAACATTTTATTGAATAATGATTTATATAAATATGTAATGACCAAAGAAAATAGATTGTATCAGTGCTATAAAATGAGAGACAAAACAAAAATTTCATGATTCAAACATAAAAATAGTACAATGTGGGATTGCAAAGTATTATTTGTAATGTAATAATATGTTGCATGCCTAGCATGTGATTCATCACTCCGTAAGCCAATGCTGTATCATCGCACATTTTTAACAACCAGTATTCATTATCAGATTTCAAAATAAATAATTAGCATGAATTGATGAATAAAGCCAATCCGTAAATAAGCAAATAAAATAGAAGTATTATTTTATATGTTATGTCGAAGGGGTTACAAGATCTCGTAAAATACAGTAAGTTAATATGCAGATAAACGCTCTATTTAATAAAATCCAATTACAATATCTTTTTTTTTGTGATTACAACACCTAAGAAATTAAAGGAAAATTGCACAGTGTGAAAAATTTTTTAGAAATTAAAAAGAGAGTTTATGAAAAAGTTCATTTATACACCATTGGCTAAGTGGTTAAGGATTTGTTAAGTTTATAATTGCATAAAGTACCAACACCTGGTTTTATTAGAGGAATTTGTGTTAAGAATTGTTTTTTTAATTACCAATTTATATATACACTTTATTAAATTAATTATCTGTTATGCTAGTATCTGAACTAGTAGTGTATAAACTCTTATTTTTCTTTACTTAAAGTATCTTTGCTAAGTTAAAAAAAAATGATTTGTATAAGGGCTTTCAGGATAAATTTTTTTTTCTCTTGGAATCATTGGGTCAATGTACCTAGGGATTCATGCATGTTGAAAGCATTTCTGAATCCTAGACCATCATATATAACCTTGTTATAACCTTCTCGAGGTGATTCTGTTTCTACAAAATATGATGGGTCTAGAGGACTAAACCTCGATAAAAAAATTGTAATACAGATTGTTGCATTATTAGGGTTAATTAGAAATCAATGGTAAATGTTAAATTTTTATTTGAAGTTTCTGTGAGAATTCTATGCTTGTTTGATAACTGTATGTAAAAATAACTACGTTATCAAATTTACATTTTCAGGAGAGCTAAACGAAAGATTTTTAATTTTGTATTTATTTTAGTTAATTATACAACATAAAACTTATTCAGCCACTCCACAAAGTACAGAATTAAAGAACATTCTTATCTTACTTTTTTCACATTAAAGCTCTTTTGGGCATAGCCCATCTTCAGTAAAAAAAATTTTTTTAATTTTACTTTTTACATTTACACATTAAATAACATGATACGTTAAAATTTATAGAAGAAATTTGTTGTCAATAATTTTTTTTTAAATTTAAAACGTTATATATTCAAACTTCCTTAAATATGCTTTCTATATGTTAATACAGTACTGTACTGATTATCTAATTTATTTAAAATTACTCATCAATTTATTACAAACTTAGATAATATTTATAAGAATGTCCCTATCAAATTCTGTCTGCAGATTCATTAGGCTGAATTTACGTAGCTATATAAAATCTTTCTAAGATTTCTAATTTTTTATTTTTACTTTCGTGTTCAATCTTTACTTTTTCACTTATTTCTAAATTATTTTCCATGATATTATGTTTTTTAATTATTAAATGGTCTACTACATTCGAGAAACCTATTTTTTTTATTTTTAATGACTTGAATTGCTCATTAAATCTGCCTTTAAAAGTCGTATTTGTTTTTCCAATATATATTTTTTCACAATTATTGTATTTTATTTTATAAATACCAGAAGAATTGTATTTATTTTTTACTATTTTATTATCATATTTTAAATATTTTTTACATGATTATCAAATTTGTTTGTATTTTTTATCATTATTAGCATTAATTAAGTTTGCTATAATTTTATTTATGTAGGAGTAATTTATATAAATATTTACATTGTTTTTATTTTCATTTATGGGTTTTAATGTAGTAATGTATATTTTATTAAAGCATTTGGAATTATATTTTTTATATACATTATTGATTGATGAGGTATCATATCCATTTTTTGTAGCTATATTCTTTATATTATTTATTTTGTTACACAATTCTTGTGTATCACATTGGTCTATTTATCATGTTTTTAAAAAGATTAATTTTTGAGACAAAGAATGACTGGTATTCCTATTTATAATAATTTCATTTGAGCTAGGTAAACTTATATACTCCAGTTATTTGATTGTTTTCATTTATTTTAATATTTACATCTAAATTTTTTATTTTCCTGTTTTTTTCTATTTCATATGTAAATTTTAATGTTTCATGAAAAGAATTTAATTTATTTAAGATTATTTCATGTTTGTTGTTTATACTTAGTTGATATACTCGTATAACTAAAAGATCATCTACCTATCTGACCCATACTAAAATTTTATATACATGATTTTATACCATACACAGTTTTACTTTCAAATTCTTTTAGATAAATTTCTGACACCACAAATAAGGGAAAACCCGTAGGTAATGTGTTTTCTTGTGTATAACATGTACCATTAAATTCAAAATAATTTTGTCTACAAATATTTAATTATAGTTATAATATTATTTATAAATTTTTGGTCTTCACCTGTATTTATTAATGAATTGTGTAATAAATGGGAACAGTAGGGTACATGTTATGTTGATTTTGAATTTATTAGTTATGTTTTAAAATGTAACAAAAACATATTTAACAGAGTGAAATCTGTCTGACTGTCTAAACTGTTCTAATCTTCTTTCATAATGTTAATTGCTTTTTGTGTAAATATTTTTGTAATGGTATCTATTATTTTCAGTAAATTTGTGAATTTATAAATGATAAACTATATAAATTTTCATAGGTTTTTATTCCCCCATATCATCGCTGTCAAATTTGATGTGTATGATGTGAAGGAAATTAACTGTGTCGCTACTGTTTCATTATAAATCAAATTTGATTTTTTTTTATTCATCATGTATTAACATGGAGTAAATAGCCATAGTCATTCCTTTTCCTTTATTAAGCAAAACTTTTTTATAAATTTGAAGGATATAATAACCCATTGCCTGGAATTTTTTTTGTCTGAGAAATTGTTTTATTTTTTAATAGGTTCTGGCACTGGTATTTTGCCACTGGGGCCACAATTTTTTTTTTAGTACATGTAGTTAAAAATCGCCTAATTACATTTTAATGATTTATGAGAGTCGTTCAATAAGTCCTTAGAAAAAGATAGAAAAACAAATTATTTTGTGTTGATTTTTAAAAATTTTTCAACAATCTTTAATTGTACAGTATCCCAAGCATTTCTTCAACTTTTTTAAGCCGTCCAAAAAATCGGATTTCAAAAGGTCCTCAAAATAATCAGCTGGTAAAGTACAATATCAAAATATTTTTTATTGAAATATTAAGGAGTTGTCTAGTATTTACTGAAAATATGATTTTTGCCTTCGATTACAATTTTTTTGGTCTAAAAATTACAGGTATCTTGTGGCACAGGATCACTTTTGCCATGAAAGAGCATTCTCTTTCTTACTTCAAACAATACCTAAAGTCTAAAATATGCAATAAATTTTCTATAATATAAAAGAATATGCTGATTTACCAGACAAAGTAATAATGCTCTTCATAAATATTAAGTTTGTCTATTATTTTTCAAGTTGTTAGCACTAAGAATGTTCTTTTATTCACTTATTGTTTCAGTTTTTACCAACATGAATATGTTGTTTTAGTTTCACATTCAGTTTACCATTAAGAAGGTTTTTACAATTATTTGTACTATATTATTTCAGCTGACTTATGTTAAATAAAATACAAAAATATATTGAAGAATGTTCACACAAATGTTACACAATTACAAAATAAAGTTTTTATATTACCCTGTCCTGATTAGGTACATGACTGTGTAAAACACGTGCACAAGTTTATTTCACATCTTGTTTTGACGTGCCTGGTCTTGTGCAGTGCTGTAAATTGCCTCATTGATGTTACGTATTTTTTATAACAAATAATTTATCTAGCTGGTTTGTAAGTTTTTATAATAATGTGTTTCATGAATGGGTTATCCGTAAATATTTTCCTCTAAATTCGGTTATGGTCTTATTCTTTCCAGACAGTTTTATTAATGCTTATAGCATTATTATTTCAAATATGAGTTTTCAGTATCACTTTAGTGATCTGCGAAGCGGTGAGCTATATGAACCCATTTGGTCGGCCAAATTGATTAACTATTTCACTTTGTTATAATCCACAACCACGGTTGGTTTCCTTACCTCGTCTAATCATAGAATATGTTTCGTTAGTATGTTTAGTGGAAATCATTAGCACATCTCTGATCTTTCCACTTCAAAACAACTTCATTATCACAATTTTTTTGTGATCATATTGCCTAACTGCAATTTAGTCTTGGTCACAGTTTCAGAATTTAATTTTCTGTATTTTCTAAGAGTGCCAAGTAAATGTGTGGCTCTGTTAAGTAATGTGACTGCCAATTCCACACTCTTGTACCAATATCACAATATAACGTTCTTTTATTTCCAAATATGGTTCTGCTAATTCCATCACAATCTGTAGATATCTGAACTTGAAACCCTGCTCTGTCTATCACTGTAAACGCGAAAAGATAATGCAGTCTTTTCCTCATAATTTGAACACTTATTCCGTATTTATGCCTTTTTCCCCTTTACATACTGGCGAAAAAAATGCGGCCCAAGAATGGGATCATGCTCTCATCTATACAAATATAGATGTATATTACTTTGCACTTTATGCAATCAATGATAGTGGGGCTTTATCATAATTAGGACAGTGAAACAAACTTAAAACGATTTCGACTGATTGGCTACAATAAATTCATTTCGCCAGTAATGAGCTATTTATGGCAATTGGTATAGACCAGGTGTGGCCAAACATTTAGCTTTTAGGGGCTACTTTTTCCATAAAATATAGTCTGCGGTCGACTATGGATATGGGCAAATAATTTTAAAATTTTAGAAGATAATTAAGTCATTATATCGCCGATTTAAATTGCAAACTTCCACTTTTGGTCAAAAATTACATTTTCACACTATTAGAAAGAGAAAAACACCTTACATTGGCTATGAAACACCGCTATTATGCACCTATTTAATTGAAATCACGTGACAAGCAAAAAATTTATGCGTTTTAAGAAAGTTGTGCAAAATATGCTGAATATGAGTTAGCAGGTTTGCAATCTAAGCCTACGATATATTTTTTATTTTATGAATTCAAACAATATTTATTAAAATTTAAAAAAATACAATGTTAAGAAATAAATACGAACAAAACATATTTTTTATTTTATGAATTCCAACAATATTAATTAAAATTTGAAAAAAACAATGTCAAGAAATAAATACGAACAAAACAAATTTTAAGCATACAATTTTTATTTGGATGAAACTTTGCATTGCATAAGAGCAGCAAGTTTCTCAAAATTTGGCTCGTATGAACTTAAAGCAATTCTTAAGCATGACTCTAAATGTAGATCCGTTATTTGCGATCGCTGTTTTGTTTTGATCGCATTCATATAAGAAAATGCGGATTCACATAAATATGTGGAGCCAAAGAAGGCATTGAAACGAGCAACAATTGTCCAAATATTTGGATATTTATCTGCTTATTAGTTTCCAAAAATTGCTATCTGAAACCATTGATTTTAGATTTATATCGCATTTAATATTTAGTATTTCTTCTAATTCTGCTATATTTGTAGTATTAAGAAAATTGTGAAGTTTCTGTGCAAGACTTTCAACGTCGATGTCATTAAATGGGTAAGATAAAAAACAAGCAATATCTTCAAGTTCACTTAGTCTGAGAAATCTATCAAATTCATTTAGAAGCATTCCAATAACATCAGCATATTTGTCGTAAGCAACAGTCTTGTTATTTTTAGATTCATCTGCCAGATTTTGATAGTGTTTTAAATCACGACGCTTTAGTTGCATTGCAAGCATATTTAATTTTTCCTTTAATGACTTCAAAATGCTAATCGTATGTATTATTGTTTTACCTTTACCCTGTAGTTGCTGATTTAATTGGTTTAATTTTTCAGTAACATCACAGAAAAAAGCAAGATCGAGAAGCCATTCTTGATTATTTAATTGCGGATATGAATCACCTTTAGATTGTAAATATGAGGCTATTTGTGGCAGAAGTTCTCTAAATCTTGCTAAAAATGTAGCATGACTTAACCATCTTACATCAGTATGAAGTAACAGTTCATTGTGTTCTTCACCGCATTCATTCAGCAAAGCGCGAAACTGACGACGTGACAAACTTTTAGATCTTATGGAATTTACAATTTTAAACGCAACATCCATAACATGATTGAATTTTAACACTTTTGAACATAATATTTGAGTATGTATGATACAATGATAGTCAATAAAATTTGGAATGTCATCATCACCTTTACACAAAGCAACGAAGCCACCACTTTTGTTGCCAATCATTGCTGGAGCCCCGTCAGTGGTTATTGATACCAACTTGCAGATTGGAAAATTTGTTCGTGCAATATAATTTTTAAATAAATCAAAGATATCTTGACTTCTTGTGCGATCATGCATTGGAATAATAGTTAATAATTCTTCTGTAACCAACACATCATCGAAAACCATTCGAATAAAAACACATAATTGTGCAGTACCGATATAGTCCGTAGATTCGTCAAACTGCAGTGATAATACAACGCATTTATTAATGTTTTCATGTAAAATGTACAAGATTTCGGCTCATTCCTTCTGTTCTACGCATAACTGTATTTCGCGATAACGACATGTTTCTGATTAATGTCATTATTTCAGATTTATTTTTAAAATTCTGAAACAATTCTCCAGCTTTAATGAATGCCTCTTTCCATATTTCCCCATCTTGAAACGGTTTGTTGTGTTTAATAATCAAAGTTTCAGCAACTTTGAATGAAGCAATCGTAGCTGTCTTCGAATTTGTATAGTATTTTAAAAAACTATTTTGTTGTGCAGTTATTTGTTTCTTCAGTTGTTGCACTTTCGTTTTTCTTAATGCAGTGCCACGTGGATAATCTTCTTCGTAATTTTTATGATTTGTAAGATAATGTCTTTTAACGTTTTCTTTCTTAGACAAAGCTACTGTTGCATTGCAAATAAAACAGATACATTTATCTTTCATCATAGTAAAGAAATAATCTTCTTCCCATTCACTGTGATAATGATACGTTTTTTCCTGCTTGTACTTGGATTATTCATTCTAAAATAATAGGGTTAAACATTATTTTAGAATTTACCTACTAAATATATTATTACGGAATATTTAAAACAATAACTAACATACTTACTTCTGTTCGCTATCACTGGCTGTCACTTTACTATCTAACTCTCTAACACACACTGATACTGATATGCGCCCTGTCTATGTTCGCTACAGAGAAAAAGCAAGTTGAGACGCACAGCTACCAACTAGCGCCGACAGAGCGCATTCAGTATTACTACATTGTTTATCTTATCAGGATAAATATAAACAGTATGTGTATGTTTCACAAATAATTTATTATTGTAAGATTAAATTATAGAATTAAGAATTTCAATCATTTATTTAAGTTAGAACAAATTGTTCAACTTTGGCTTCGCGGGCTACTTTTAAAGCCTTTGCGGTCGACTTGTTGGCCATCCCTGGTATAGACCCATAGAAAAAATTATTCCTAGGAATTTTAACGTTTCATCATGGTCTGTGTCCACCCATTTTTTTAATTCTAGCATTAGGAGAAGCATCAGGCTTTAAATGATATCTGTGCTGCATAACTGTTTGTTTCAATGACAAGTCTATCAATAACGTGTCATCACTTGCAAATAAATTCAATTTTGGCACATTCGATCATCAAATCTGGATTTACCGCAAGTGATTCGCCTTTAGAGTTAAAAGGAATTTGATTCAAACTATCTGAATTTCCCACAGGCAACCAGATATAATTGTTAGGGATATTGTTTGTCAAATCAAATTCGTCAGGTACCCATTCAAGATCATTGTCACTGTCTGGTTCAAAACGCATCACTTTCAGACCTTAATTGTGAGGATGGCTCATTTAAGTAATTTCTAATTTGGTCCTCTTCCATTTTTTTTTTAAGTTCCAAGACTGAAAATAACACTCAACAACGCTAAAGTTCAAATGAAAATTTTATAATATAATAAATAAATTGATTATATAAAATCAAATCTTGTGTAATTTTACTTACAGATACAACTGACGATAAATTTAATTAATTACACACGTAAAACGATCACAGCACGTGATAAAAACCAGGTTTATAGGTTATACGTGTGGGATAAATGATTGGAAAGATGTACTGCCAACTGTAGAAATTAAAATTATGATGTTTTTTATGAATGCAAAAATGTAATAAAACTTATGATATTTTTAGCTATGAAAATAAGTTGTATGATTTTTTTTGTTAAAAATGCTAGACATTCAAAATTTTGCAATTTTTCGTATTATATGTTATTTTTTACTAACATTGAGTAATTGAATGCCCTCAATATTTACAAACTTCTGTTGCGAAATACTAATTTATCTCTCAACGACATATGTGGCAACTTTTTGTGACAGATTTAGCTCTCGTTTTCAATATTGGCAAAAACTTTAATTCGGCCCATGGCAGTCAACCTATTAAACATTTTGTTCATAACTGTTACCAAATTTGATATCTAATGCAGCCTATCTCCTGGCTGCATTTGTTGCACAATGAAACATTCTTAAAAGGAGCTCGAATCTGTTCCTTGACATGGTCTTAAGAGCATGAATGACAAATGTATTTTTGCGCCAACAGTGGATTAGGCTAGGAAGTGGTTGTAGACCCATCATAAAAAGTTTCTTCCACTGTACAATCTGTTCATTCTGCCACCCTGTATTGAGGACTATTAACCACTTGCATACATTGTGGATATGTATTTGTTTCTGTTAGTAGAACAAATAAGACTTCCTCATCCAAAAACGACAAAAATCTATAGTAGAACAGCCAGCCGTACATGGTCTCAGTAATATCTAGATTGATTCTTTCATCTTCATTGATTGAAGGGATAAACATTAAAAATTAAATTACCAGTTTCCATTGATAGACGTTATAGGCTGAGCATCGGAAGGAGATGCATTGTCTAATTGATCTGTAGGTTCAAACTGTCAAATACAGCAATTTTGCTCAACGTTTTAAATTTGCATAAAACTTATTATGAGACCTCTGCATCTACCTGAATGTAAAACTGTCATCAAAACATTTTTTCGGCAGCTGTTTGCTCAGATTACTTTTTTCACAATTAACGTGCTTTGCGGAAAACCGTGCAGCTCCCTTATTTATAAAGATATGATCATTTAAAAACCAAAATGTTCAGCTTAAAATTGTCTAAAATGATTGTTTAAACTATTTTCTTACAAGTATTAAAGAAGTTGAAGGATTTCGTCGGTGAAACCAGAAAAGTATCAAAGTCCATTTGAGTAAATTTTACAGGAGAGGCTTAAAATTACATATTTTAAAAACTAAATTTCGTTGAATATTTAATACTAGTGAATGTAAATCAGTGAATATTTATACAACAAAATAATTCTTAATATATTTATTTTTTTACTGGAGTTACAGATCTTTCTATAGAAAATACTACATGATTTATGGAGTTCCACACTTCTTAATATCAGGAAATCACGTGACGGATCGATTCTGGTTGAAACATTCAACGATGAACAGAGTCGATCTATCTTACGTCTCCGTAATATGGGTGGCATAAATATAAGTGCAGATTGCCACAAAACGTTAAATACGAGCCGGGGTGTAATTTTTTGTAGAGACCTTCTAGATATAGATATTTCTGAAAAAGTTGATGAGCTTTGCCACCAAGATGTTGTTGAAGTAAAACGTATAATGAAACGGCAGAACGGAACGGAAGAACCGACACCGTCTCTTATATTAACATTCAATCTCCCTGTTCCACCAGAAAAGATTAAAGTGGGTTACCTCTCGGTTCGGGTACGACCATTCATACCCAACCCACGGCGATGCTTCAGATGCCAAGGTTTTGGTCACACTACAACATCTTGTACAAAAACTGAGATTTGTGCTCGATGTTCTAAAGAAGGTCACAATAACACTAACTGCGAAGAAAGTGAAAAATGCGCAAACTGCAGTGGTCCACATACAGCCCGCTCCCGAGATTGCCCAACTTTTAAAGAAGAAAAGGCAATTCTCAAAATCTGTACGGAGCAAAAACTATCTTTTCCGGCTGCACGTAGAGAATATAAAAAGATAAACAACTCACGGAACCTGGTTAAACCAGACGTATCTTTTGCCACCGCTACAACTAAACAAATTCCTACAAATGCTAATAATCAGCAGTGCGGATCCTGCAATGAGCTTAAAAAACTTGTTCAGATGCTATCTGATCAAGTAGCTTCACTTACAGCCACTATCTCAGAGCTGACAAAAATGAATAAAAAGTCCTCCGTCGCTCGCAGCTAGTGAATCAAACAGTATGATACATACGAAAGTTCCTATTCCCAAAGTCGTACCGCCACGAATAGCGACTATCACAGCTGGCAGTAAGCCACCTAATAAGCTCCCCATAAAGGGAACCCACATAACTATCTCTTCTGGGATGTCAACTACAGCATCCCAGTCAAATAAATCTCCACCACCATCACCTCATATACTGGAGGATATGATTGAAGAACCACCCGACCCTAGGGCATCGGAGTTCTTTAAAATAAAAAATACAAAAAATAAAAACCGAATCACCTACAACTAATTTTTATATAGTTTCCGAAATTTATTTTTTTATTTGTTTTTGTTCAGTGGAATGTTAGAGGTATTCGGTCCCGCATTGAACACACTAATCATGTGTTTCCAAGAAACTCACCTTCTACAACATGACCGAATTACACTTAGAGGATACTTCTGCGAGAGATACGACTGCCTAGTAGACAGTAGGGAGAGTGGTGGAGTAGCGATTTTCATGAAGAATGGGGTGTCAGCTACAAGAATTCAACTAACTACTGTCATTCCTGCTATTGCAGTAAAGGTCTCTATTCCCTTCAAATTGCATATCTGCAATCTGTATCTCTCACCGAACACTGAGTTCAGTGCTTTAGATGTCTCAAATCTCCTCACACAAATACCATCTCCATCGTTAATAGTAGGAGACTTCAATGCCCATCATATTTCCTGGGGCTCAACCTTCTGCTCCACTCGAGGAAATATGATAAACAGATTGAGACAAGATTTTGACCTTTGCCTACTGAATAATGGATCACACACATTTATGTCCTTATCAACTGGTACAGTATCTAACCTTGATCTTTCCATATGCTTACCGAATGTACTCCCTCATTTTAATTGGTCGGTTTGTGATGACTTTCACGGCAGTGATCATAGACCAATTATTATTAGTTTCGGTGTAGACTGCGAGATTAAAAGAAGGCCACTGAGATGGATCGTTGAAAAGGCAGATTGGAACGGATACCATAAAGCATTCCAATCTCAGTATGACGATGGAGCGAACATCCTCGACCAATATTCTTCTTTTACGTCCATGATACTTGAGAATGCCAACAGATATATCCCACAAACATCGGTTAATCCTAGACGTCCTTTCGTTCCATGGTGGAACGATGATTGCAAAAATGCTATTAGGAATCGACGGCAGGCACTACGTAAATTTAATCGTAGGCCTACAACAGAACATCTAAATTTATACCGCAGGGCTAGAGCGGTGTGCCGTCGAGTATTCTTGGACGCTAAGAGGAATTCATGAACAAAATACGTGAGCACTATCTCACGCACTACTTCCACGTCTACTGTATGGAAGAAAATTCGTGCAATCTTCGGATCACCGAAACAATCTATTCTTGGTCTTATTGATGAAGGAGAACTCCTTTCATCAACCTCGGAAGTGGCAAATACTCTAGCAAAATCTTTCCGCTCGATGTCTCTCACCTTATCATATAATAACGATTTTCAACGGTACAAGATACAAATTAGAAGTATTATCGTTAAACATTGGTGATTCGGTTGGTGAATTAAACACGCCATTCGTATTTAAAGAATTGTTACATGCACTTAAAAATTCCCGAGACACTTCCCCTGGACCGGACAACATTCGCCTTTCCATGCTTTCACACCTTCCTAATTCGGCACTACAACAACTTTTGAATATTTTCAACGGTTTATTTTCCGAACAAGTCTTCCCACCCGGCTGGTCAGAAGCAGTTATTATACCAGTACTAAAACCTGGTAAAGACCAGACGAACCCCTCAAGCTATCGCCCTATATCATTAACAAGCGTTTTGTGTAAAATAATGGAGAGAATGGTAAACCGCAGACTTACATGGTACTTGGAGAAACATGGCTTTCTATCTCCAGAACAGTGTGGTTTTCGACAAGGACGATCTTCTATTGACCATTTAGTGTCACTGGAAACAGCCATACAAAACGCTTTCCTAAATCGGCAGCACCTCGTCGCTATCTTCTTGGACATAAAAAAGGCGTATGACACAGCCTGGCGACGTGGTATTCTTAATACTCTCAAAAAATGGGGAATCAAGGGCAATATGCTTGCTTTTATCCGGGGATTCTTAAATCACCGAACGGCTCGTGTTCGTGTGGATGATTCGCTCTCAGATAGTGTCATCTTGGAGAATGGAGTGCCTCAAGTTAGTGTATTAAGTGCCACCTTATTTTCTGTAGCCATAAACGATATTACCAAATGTGTTCAGGCTCCTGTCTCATGCTCTCTATTTGCTGACGACTTTGCTATCTACATTGCAAGCCGTTCGGCACCTACAGCAGAGAGACTACTGCAGAACACTATATCTCACCTTGAAGCTTGGTCCAGGATTACTGGTTTCACATTTTCATCCGAAAAAACAAAATGTGTAGTTTTTTCTCGGCTACGAAACCCTTCTATTCCGCAAATTTTTCTGAACGGAGAGACTATTACTATCTCTACTTACGTCAAGTTTTTAGGTTTATTTTTTGATAGCCGTCTTACTTGGGTCAAACATTTAAAAGAATTGAAAACAAAATGTTCCAAAATTCTAGATATGATGCGAGTCCTTACTAACACCAACTGGGGAGCCGATAGATCATGTATGATACGTTTTTACTATTCCTTTGTTCGCTCCCGTTTAGATTATGGCTGTGTCGCCTACTCTTCAGCTCGTCAAACCGTGCTTAAAATGCTGGATAGTGTACATCATGCTTTCCTTCGGCTTGCCACAGGCGCGTTTAGATCAAGTCCTGTCGCAAGCTTACTTGTAGACTGTGGTGAACCATCACTTTGGGATAGACGAGACCAGCTCTTATTATCTTATTTTGCTCGTCTCAGAGGACAGCCAAATCACCCGGTTCTTGAGTCAGTCTTTAAAAATCCTAATCTAGGAAAGTATGAGGATCATCCACGTCGTACTGCACCTGTAGGTATCCGTACCTGGCGTCTGCTGCAGCATATAAATGTTGACACACCGTCATTCTTTCCTATGTACCCTTGCTCATATCCTCTATGGAGAATAAACCTCATAAATTTTAATTATGACCTGACTACATATAATAAACAATCAACACCATCTATCGTCTTTCAGCAGATGTTTCCGTGTGTTCTCTCCAAGACGAAACCAGACGCGGTTGTATACACTGATGGATCGAAACAAAACGATACAGTTGGGTGTGCTTTTGTTATCAATGAGAGAACTTATATGTTTGGTCTCCCCGGTACTACGAGTGTGTTTACCGCTGAACCATACGCTATAAATAAGGCTCTAAACATCATTAACCCTAAATATAGAAAAATTCTTATTTGCAGTGACTCGTGTAGTGCTCTCCATGCCTTAAAAAACTTTTATTCTAAACATCCTATCGTCATTGAAATTTATAACGCAATCGCTGAGTTGAATAATCGCAACACAGAATTAAGTTTTTGCTGGGTCCCTAGCCACGTAGGGATTCCAGGTAATGAACATGTAGATTCTGCTGCCAAAGAAGCATGTAATCAGCCTCCTTTCACCAACCGAATTGCTACCTCTGATTTTATTAATTGTGTAAAACAATCACTGAGAGCGTGGTGGCAAGGTGACTGGAGGGCTACCGTTGATAATAAACTCAGACAGATTAAAGATTCTGTGTTACCATGGGACACATACAGAAAAACTCGGCGTGAGGAAGTAGTCCTTTGTCGATTGCGGATAGGACACACGAGGATTACACACGATTACCTGATGATAAGAGGACAAGCACCCCTATGCGCACGATGCAAGTGCCCCATGACTGTGCACCATATACTCGTGGATTGCATATGTTATGCGGCGTTGCGTCGTAAATTTAATCTACCCAGAAACATCCGTGGTGTCTTGTGCAATGATAATGAAATTTTAGCCCGGTTGTTTTTATTTCTTCGAAGTGCTGGGTTAATGCAAACAATTTAATATCGTTGCGTATATTTTTTAATGCTAGAAGTGTTTTTAAATAAGTTTATTTTTTTCAGAGTTTTTTATTTATTTTTTTATCCGATTTGGAGCCTTTTACACGCCTTATCGGAATTTGTTAAATTTTATATAGTTTTTTTTATTTATTTATTTTTTTATTTTTTAAAGTTTGTCTGTGATATTAGTTGTAAGATTTTAGTAATGTTAGTTTTATGTTTTATTTCAACTTTTTAATTTTTATTTTTAACCTAGTTTTAATTATATAATTTGTGTTAGTTCTAAGTTTTATTTCATTTTGTTGTTTTAGTTTTAAGTTTTATATTTAATCTTTTATGGTTTTTAGTTTTTTTTTAGTCTTTTGTTATCCAAGAATGGGCCCTTTACACCCATCTTGGACTTTGTAAAATTCTATTTACTTTGATCTTATATTAGTTTTTACCTTCGATATTAGTTGTAATTTTTATTCATCATTTAGAATACTTTTAAAACATTTAATTTTCTATATAAAAAAAGGATCCGGGCGATGATAACGCACAAGCGTTTTTCGCCCTCAAAAACAAAAAAAAAACGATTCATCCCCTGCCTCCAGAATTTTTTGAGGCTTTTTTTTTTTTTTTAATTACAGTGCTCCCCCAGCACTGTATGAGCACTATATGACACACAATATTACAATGAAATAATATTTACAATTACAATTTCAATAATTATACAATTACAATAATATTTATATTTACAATTTCACACATTCCAACGATTCACAATATCATTCACACTAATGTTACGGGGCTGAGCCCCGTATCCAGACGTCACCATACCACTGCTTGGCGCCGTTCTGCTCCATATGGCACTGATGTCTTCAATCATTCATAACATTCACGCAGACAAAATTAATCCAAAAACTTAAAAACTATCATCCTTGCGACGCCGACCATTTCTCCTCAGAGGCGTGCACGCAGCCGAGGGGGCTCCTCCTTGGCCTTCGTATCCATTATGGCGTGAGCCAGGTCCGCCATCTCTTGCCACTCCTGCCGGCTCTTGATCATCCGCCTGACCGCGTCGTCGGGTGAGAACGCCGCCAGCCTTCTCCTTGCGGCGTCCCACCGGACACAGTCGAGCCAGGTGTGCTCGACCGTGTCCACTTCGTCGCAGTACCTGCACGCCGCTGATGTTCTGCGTTTAAACCTGTGCAGGTAACTGCCGAAATCTCCATGACCCGTGAGCAGCTGGGTGAGGCTGTAGTTCACCTCGCCATGTCGTCGCCCCACCCAAGCTCTCACGTCCGGGATCAGGCGTCTGGTCCATTGGCCTACCTGACTCGCCGCCCATCTCTCTTGCCAACGCTCCAAGATCTGTGCCCTCGCCTCTTCCTTGGAGACCCCACCGAACCGCATACACCGTTCTTCTACCAATAAGTCGATCGGTGGGGACCCCGCGACGACACAGATCGCGTCATAGGAGACCGTTCTGTACGCACAGGTCGTGCGCAAGAGCATGAATCGACTCAAGCTTCCTCCGGTACTTAGCCACCTTCATGGCCCTGCTCCACACCGGGGCGGCATAGAGCAGTACCGAGGTCACCGTCGTCGCGATGACCTTCCTCTTCTTCTCCGTCGGCCCTGCCGTATTCGCCATGAGATCGCTGCCAAGAGGCGTTCACCCTTCGCTACCGCTTCTTCCACATGGGGCCCGAATGAACGGTTGCTGTCCACCCAGACCCCAAGGTACTTCGCTCGTCGTATATCCTGGTCATCGATAGTCAGTCTCACCTCCCTCAGAGGCCGCCTCCCAGCGAAGACAACGGCCTCGGACTTCTCCGGAGCTATCGACAGCCCGTGAGTAGACATCCACTGGTGAACTCTTCTCAGCGCCTCGTTTCCGATCCTCTCGACCTCCCTCTCGGTTGTTCCTTGGATCAGCAGGGCCAGGTCATCCGCGAAGCCGACGACCTCCACCCCCTCGAGATACTGTTGCTGCAGCACTCCGTCATAAGCTATGTTCCACAGCAGGGGTCCCAAAACGGATCCTTGCGGAACCCCTGCCCGCATTTGAAACTCCCGCTGTCCAGCATCAGTGTCTGCGTGCACTCTCCGGTCACTCAGGTACTCCCGCAAGATATGCTGGAGCTGACCGGAGATCCCCCTCGCCACCAACGCCTGCCCGATGACCTCCCAAGGAAGGCTGTTGAAGGCGTTGCGGACGTCGAGCAGCACTAGGGCCGGAATCCTCCTCGTTCGCCAAGTCCCGCTCGCAGCATTGTCAATGAAACGCATCACCTCTCGTACTGCGTGGATCGTTGACCTCCCTTTTCTAAACCCGTACTGACGGGGGGAGAGTCCGCCGTCAGCCGGCCCTCGATAACCCTCTCGTAAACCTTGCCCAGCGTGCTAAGCAAGCACACTGGCCTGAATGCTCCTGGGTCGCCGAGAGCTCGGCCCGGCTTCGCCAACAGGACCAGTCGCGCGACCTTCCAACACGCCGGAAAGTCCCCGACGGGGAGTCTTATTCTTTAAGACTTTGGGGGTTGGCGTCCCCACGGGCCTAGCCTCCGCAGCTTTTCTTCCCACTATACAATGAGCTGCGGAATACTTTACATTTTACACATATACTACACCAAGAACACTACATAAATTACAACATACACACATACACAATTACACAACAACAACCTACACTGATATTTCTTACATTTACACTCGGTGGTGTTGCGACATCTTACGAAACGCAACCGTAACCCAAGGTGGGAACAAATCGTGCCGATGGGTGAATGGCTCTACGTAGTGAGTCTCGAACGATGTCCTCTGGGCACCAGGGCGAACCCAGTTGTATTTAGCTCTAGCTCCAGTACGCGTGCGCTCTGCTGGAGTGGTCCATTTTTCGCCGGTACTCGTGGGACCAAAATTTCAGTTCCAATAATAAACACTATGATGGTTGGTGGTCCATCTGAAAAAACCACCATTTTAAGTCTTGCGAAGAGACCTCGATCAGCTTCGTCTGACGAGGATAAAAGTCCTACTGAACAGAATTTCTTAAAATCAAAATATAAAAATATCAGATTCGTTGTTCTCAAAAATAGTCAGGAAGGTGGCTCCCTTCAAAAGGTCTCACCGTTTTTAATAAACAAAACCATAACAGGTGCAAGTGGCTCCCCGAAGAATATCAGGAAATTACGCGACGGATCGATTCTGGTTGAAACATTCAACGATGAGCAGAGTCGATCTATCTTACGTCTCCGTAGTATGGGTGGCATAAATATAAGCGCAGAATGCCACAAAACGCTAAATACGAGCCGGGGGGTAATTTTTTGTAGAGACCTTCTGGATATAGATATCTCTGAAATAGTTGACGAGCTGTGCCACCAAGATGTTGTTGAGGTGAAACGTATAATGAAACGCCAGAACAGAACAGAAGAACCGACACCGTCTCTTATATTAACATTCAGTCTCCCTGTTCCACCAGAAAAGATCAAAGTGGGTTACCTCTCGGTTCGGGTACGACCATTCATACCCAACCCACGGCGATGTTTCAGATGCCAAGGTTTTGGTCATACTACAACATCTTGCACGAAAACTGAGATCTGTGCTCGATGTGGTAAAGAAGGTCACAACGACACTAACTGCGAAGAAAGTGAAAAATGTGCAAACTGCAGTGGTTCACATACAGCCCGCTCCCGAGATTGCCCAACTTTTAAAGAAGAAAAGGCAATTCTCAAAATCTGTACGGAGCAAAAACTATCTTTTCCGGCTGCACGTAGAGAATATAAAAAGATAAACAACTCACGGAACCTGGTTAAACCAGACGTATCTTTTGCCACCGTTACAACTAAACAAATTCCTACAAATGCTAATAATCAGCAGTGCGGATCCTGCAATGAGCTTAAAAAACTTGTTCAGATGCTATCTGATCAAGTAGCTTCACTTACAGCCACTATCTCAGAGCTGACAAAAATGAATAAAAAGTCCTCCATCGCAGCTAGTGAATCAAACAGTATGATACATACGAAAGTTCCTATTCCCAAAATCGTACCGCCACGAATAGCGACTATCACAGCTGGCAGTAAGCCACCTAATAAGCTCCCCATAAAGGGAACCCACGTAACTATCTCTTCTGGGATGTCAACTACAGCATCCCATTCAAATAAATCTCCTCCACCATCTCCTCATATACTGGAGGATATGGTTGAAGAACCACCCGACCCTAGGGCATCGGAGTTCTTTAAAATAAAAAATTCAAAAAAGAAAAACCGAATCACGTACAACTAATTTTTATTTAGTTTCCGAAATTTATTTTTTTATTTGCTTTTTACACTTATGAACATTATTCAGTGGAATGTTAGAGGTATTCGGTCCCGCATTGAAGATATTAGAGTACTGGCGCACACACATGATCCACTAATCATGTGTTTCCAGGAAACGCACCTCCTACAACATGACCGAATTACATTTAGAGGATACTTCTGCGAGAGATACGACTGCCTAGTAGACAGTAGGGAGAGTGGTGGAGTAGCGATTTTCATGAAGAATGGGGTGTCAGCTACAAGAATTCAACTAACCACTGTCATTCCTGCTATTGCAGTAAAGGTCACTATTCCCTTCAAATTGCATATCTGCAATCTGTATCTCTCACCGAACACTGTGTTCAGTGCTTTAGACGTCTCAAATCTCCTTACACAAATACCATCTCCATCGTTAATAGTAGGAGACTTCAATGCCCATCATATTTCCTGGGGCTCAACCTTCTGCTCCACTCGAGGAAATATGATAAACAGATTGAGACAAGATTTTGACCTTTGCCTACTGAATAATGGATCACACACTTTTATGTCCTTATCAACTGGTGCTGTATCTAACCTTGATCTTTCCATATGCTCACCGAATGTACTCCCTCATTTTAATTGGTCGATTTGTGATGACTATCACGGCAGTGATCATAGACCAATTATTATTAGTTTCGGTGTAGACTGCGAGATTAAAAGAATGCCACGGAGATGGATTGTTGAAAAGGCAGATTGGAACGGATACTGTAAAGCATTCCAATCTCAGTATGACGATGGAGCGAACATCCTCGACCAATATTCTTCTTTTACGTCCATGATACTTAAGAATGCCAACAGATATATCCCACAAACATCGGGTAATCCTAGACGTCCTTTCGTTCCATGGTGGAACGATGAATGCAAAATTGCTATTAGGAATCGACGGCAGGCACTACGTAAATTTAATCGTAGGCCCACAACAGAACATCTAAATTTATACCGCAGGGCTAGAGCGGTGTGCCGTCGAGTATTCTTGGACGCTAAGAGGAATTCATGGACGAAATACGTGAGCACTATCTCACGCACTACTTCCACGTCTACTGTATGGAAGAAAATTCGTGCAATCTTCGGATCACCGAAACAACCTATTCTTGGTCTTATTGATGAAGGAGAACTCCTTTCATCATCCTCGGAAGTGGCAAATAGTCTAGCAAAATCTTTCCGCTCGGTGTCTCTCACCTCATCATATAATAACGATTTTCAACGGTACAAGATACAAATGGAGGTGTTGTCGTTAAACATTGGTGATTCGGTTGGTGAATTAAACACTCCATTCGTATTTAAAGAATTGTTACATGCACTTAAAAATTCACGGGACACTTCCCCTGGACCGGACAACATTCGCCTTTCCATGCTTTCACACCTTCCTAATTCGGCACTACATCAACTTTTGAATATTTTCAACGGTTTATTCTCCGAACAAGTCTTCCCACCCGGCTGGTCAGAAGCATTTATTATACCAGTACTAAAACCTGGTAAAGACCAGAAGAACCCCTCAAGCTATCGCCCTATTTCATTAACAAGCGTTTTGTGTAAAATAATGGAGAGAATGGTAAACCGCAGACTTACATGGTACTTGGAGAAACATGGCTTTCTATCTCCAGAACAGTGTGGTTTTCGACAAGGACGATCTTCCATTGACCATTTAGTGTCACTAGAAACAGCCATACAAAACGCTTTCCTCAATCGGCAACACCTCGTCGCTATCTTCTTTGATATAAAAAAGGCGTATGATACAGCCTGGCGACGTGGTATTCTTAACACTCTCCAAAAATGGGGAATCAAGGGCAATATGCTTGCTTTTATCCGGGGATTCATAAATCACCGAACGGCTCGTGTTCGTGTAGATGATTCGCTCTCAGATAGTGTCATCTTAGAGAATGGAGTGCCCCAAGGTAGTGTATTAAGTGCCACCTTATTTTCTGTAGCCATAAATGATATTACCAAATGTGTTCAGGCTCCTGTTTCATGCTCTCTATTCGCTGACGACTTTGCTATCTACATTGCAAGCCGTTCGGCACCCACAGCAGAGAGACTACTGCAGAACACTATATATCACCTTGAAGCTTGGTCCAGGATTACTGGTTTCACATTTTCATCCGAAAAAACAAAATGTGTAGTTTTTTCTCGGCTACGAAACCCTTCTATTCCGCAAATTTTTCTGAACGGTGAGACTATTACTATCTCTAATTACGTTAAGTTTTTAGGTTTAATTTTTGATAGTCGTCTTACTTGGGTCAAACATTTAAAAGAATTGAAAACAAAATGTTCCAAAATTTTAGATATGATGCGAGTACTTACTAACACCAAGTGGGGAGCCGATAGATCATGTATGATACATTTTTACTATTCCTTTGTTCGCTCCCGTTTAGATTACGGTTGTGTGGCCTACTCATCAGCTCGTCAAACCGTGCTTAAAATGCTGGATAGTGTACATCATGCTTTCCTTCGGCTTGCTACAGGCGCGTTTAGATCAAGTCCTGTCGCAAGCTTACTTGTAGACTGTGGTGAACCATCACTTTGGGATAGACGAGACCAGCTCTTATTATCTTATTTTGCTCGTCTCAGAGGACAGCCAAATCACCCGGTTCTTGAGTCAGTCCTTAAAAATCCTAATCTAGGAAAGTATGAGGATCATCCACGACGTACTGCACCTGTAGGTGTCCGTACCTGGCGTCTGCTGCAGCATATAAATGTTGACACACCGTCATTCTTTCCTATGTACCCTTGCTCATATCCTCCATGGAGAATAAGCCTTATAAATTTTAATTTTGACCTGACTACATGTAATAAACAATCAACACCATCTATCGTCTTTCAGCAGATGTTTCAGTGTGTTCTCTCCAAGGCGAAACCAGACGCGGTTGTATACACTGATGGATCGAAACAAAACGATACGGTTGGGTGTGCTTTTGTTGTCAATGAGAGAACTTATATGTTTGGTCTCCCCAGTATTACGAGTGTGTTTACCGCTGAACTATATGCTATAAATAAGGCTCTAAACATCATTAACCCTAAATATAGAAAAATTCTTATTTGCAGTGACTCGTGTAGTGCTCTCCAAGCCTTAAAGAACTTTTATTCCAAACATCCTATCGTCATTGAAATTTACAACGCAATCGCTGAGTTGAATAATCGCAACACAGAATTAAGTTTTTGCTGGGTCCCTAGCCACGTAGGGATTCCAGGTAATGAACATGCAGATTCCGCTGCCAAAGAAGCATGTAACCAGCCTCCTTTCACCACCCGAGTTGCTACTTCTGATTTCATTAACTATGTAAAACAATTATTAAGAACAAGGTGGCAAGGTGATTGGACAGCTACTGTTGATAATAAACTCCGTCAGATTAAAGATTCTGTGTTACCATGGAACTCCTCATACAGAAAACCCCGGCGTGAGGAAGTAGTACTCTGTCGATTGCGGATAGGACACACGAGAGTCACACACGAGTACCTGTTTACAAGAGGACAACCACCAATATGCGCAAGATGCAACTGCCGCGTGACTGTGCGCCACATACTCGTGGACTGCATATGTTATGCGGCATTGCGTCGTAAATTTAAAATTCCTAGTAACATCCGTGGTATCTTGCGTGACGATAAGGAGGTTTTAAACCGCATGTTTATATTTTTACGTAGTATAGGGTTAATGCAAAAAATTTAATAAGTATGTATTCTTTAGTAATTGTATGTATTGTCCTATGTATTGTTTTGTTATCCGAGTAGGGAGCCTTTTACACTCCCTATCGGTTTTTTTTTGTTTTTTTTTGTATGTTTTTTTAAATTCGTCTGTGATATTAGTTATAAGATTTTTGTGATATTAGTTTTAAGTTTTATCTCCTTTTTTAGTTTTAAGTTTTATTTATTTTTAATGATAGTTTTTAACATACTTTTAAGTTTTATTTATTTTTAATGTGATAGGTTTTAACATAGCTTTAAGTTTTATTTATTTTTAATGTGATAGTTTTTAACAGAGTTTTAAGTTACATATTAGTGTTTTTGTTATCCGAGAATGGGCCTTTTACACCCATTCCGGATTTTGTTTCTGTGATAGTAGTTTTAAGTTTTAATTTTATCTAAAAACCTAAAATTATTTTTATTTATTTATTTATGTATTTATTTATCTATTTATTTATTTTCCGGGCGATGATAACGTTCAACCGTTTTTCGCCCTTAAAAAAAAAAAAAAAAAAAAAAAAAAACACGCCGGAAAGACGTGGCGGCCTTCTTACGGGGCGTAAGAAGGCACTGTTCATGCAGTCCAGCACCAACAACGGGAACGCCTCAACCACCATTCGAGCCACTGCTCCCGGCACCTCATCCGGGCCCGGGCTCTTCCTGATGTTAATCCTTGCAGCGGCTCCCTGAAGCTCTGGGAGAGAGATCCGTCTGATGTCTTCCATCGGCGCCACTCGCCACTCCACCTCTGGTAAACCAGGGAAGAGCGAGTCGACGATGCCACCGATCATGTCGCTGGCTATGATCGGCAGCCTCTTGGTGACAAGCTTGTAGGCCTGCCCCCAAGGGTCGTCTTGAAGCTGGTCGAGGAGTCTCCTCCAAGCCTCGCCCTTCTCCTTCCGGATCTCCCTCTTCAGACGATTCCTCTCTAGTCGTAGGTCACGCGCCAACTCGTCGATGTTGTCCCTCTCTCTCGCTCGGCCTCTATTAAGGCGACGCCGCAGACGCTGAACATTCGCCCTAATCTCGCCGATCGCAGCGGTCTCGCCTTCTAGGTGTTCCTTTCACTCTAAACGCCGTCGCGCAGCCTTGCTGAACCGCCTCCGCCAGCTCCTCCGGTTGTCGTGGGTAACGCTCTGCGAAGCGATCCGCAAGCTGCCTCCGGAGCCCTGGTAAATGCGTTTCATTGACAAACAACGTCGCCTGCCGCTCCACTGGTCTCGGGCCACCCAGCTCGATCCATATCCCCCTGTGGTCGCTGCCGAGTTCTGCCTCCATCACCTTGCATTGCAGAACTCGTGTAATCGCCGCTTCTGACACGTAGACGTGGTCAAGGACCGATCCTCTGTCACCCCTCCAGAAGGTGGGGGTGTCGTCGTTCAGACTGACCAATCCGAGCGAGGCGGTCAGACCCGCTAACTCTTCTCCTCGCTCGTTCGTGATGTTCCCACCTACTTCCGCATTCTTTGCACTGAAGTCCCCCACAACCAGAGCGGGAACCCCAGCCCGGCGTAGATCTTCCCCGAGTTCGTCAAGGAACGCCATGTAGTTGTCCCACGTAGAGTTAGGGGAGATATAACAACAGTAGATGTAAATCTCCCCCGCCTTTACCCTGACGAACCCGTCTCCTGGATGGCGTTCGGAGATTGCGTACTTTCCCGTGAGGTCCTTCAATGCTGCGTCCTCTCTTCGATCGGTCAGCCAGTCGTTGTCCCTGACCACTCGTACATTAGGCTCCGCCACCAGGGCGAAGTCAGCACCATCTTGCGACGCGGCTCTCCACAGGAGGTCATGGACCAGGCCGCTCCTGTTGGCGTTTATATAGAGCAGCTTCATTTTGCAGCTGTTGCTCCACTACAAAGTTGGCTGCCGAAGCGGTGGCCAACCTGGCCGCACTTGCCGCAATTCGGCTGCTCTCTACAGTCCCTCCGAAGGTGGCCCGCTCCTCCACAGTTAAAGCAGGACTTGGACCTATCCGGCCCCTTGCATGTAGCCGCCCTGTGCCCATGTTCCCCACATCGGTAGCACCGTGGCTCTGCCTCCCACAGGAACACGCGGCACGACTGCCACCCGATCCGCAACCTGTCCTTGGCGACCAACGCCTCAGCTGCTCTTCTAGCAAGGACCACCGTAGCATTCTGCGCCTGCCCATACGCCGGCCGCAGTGAGGTCACACGAGTTGCCCAGTGATCTTCTGCAGGCAGCGCTTCTTTCACTGCCTGAAGCAACTCCTCCTTCGTCACCTCGCAGTCTAAACCTTTTACATTCACCTGCATGGGCCGGTCTCCGCGTCCTCCCGGGGAAATCCTTACCCCCTGGAGACGCCCCTGGATGCGCTCGGAGAGGGCCTTCGCCTCACCCGCCGTATCGATGATCTTGATCTCAAGACCATCTCCTCTGCCTTTCTTTGCGGAGACAACCGCCCCCGCAAGCTCCTCGCCGGTCCCCGCCTTGACCTCTCTGAGCAGCTGCGCGTATGACAGCCCCTCCTTCTGAACGACCACTGTCCTGGTCGGCGTCACTGGCTTCGCCATCCTCTTTTTTCCAGGCTCCTCCCTGGTCACATATGTGGACCGTTTGGCCCCATCTCTTCTCGCCAGATATTCCTGGAGCCTCCGCACGCTACTGACACTTTCCCTGCCACCGTAGCCACCGGGATCGCTGCTCCTGCAACGCTCTCGATTCGGCTCAGGCCGTCCACTACATGGCGAGCCGTCTCCTTTTCCGGGGCCCCAGAATCCACCGCCAAGACAAACGTCTCACCCGGAGTCTCAGTTGCTCCCCCGAGCAAGAAATCCGCCCCAACGGAGTCCCGCAGCACACTCCCTGCTACGACCTTCCCGTCGTTCAGCATCTTGCAGATCCTGGGGGCCCTGTCGCAAACTTTGCGCGCGAAGACTCCTTTCTTATCTCCGCGAAGGTCCAGGATCATGGCCACCGTCTTGCCATCCTCTTCTTCCGGCAGTCCCTCCGTCATCTAGGTGAACCTGAAGCAGTCCCCGGGCCATTTCTGGGAGATCAGGTCCGGGAGCGACTCTGTATCCACCCCCGATTCCAGCTGTCCTCTGATCAGCTCCCCTACAGACTCCGAAACCTCCATGGTGTTGGTGTTGTTATCGGTGATTGGCTCCGGCTCCGTCTGGACTCCGAAGTCCCTGGTGACCGGGATCTGCAGGCCATCCACTCTGTCCATCACCGAATCGACCTGCTTGTCCAGGATCCAGATAGCCTCCTTTATCTCTCTTTTGGTGTTGGTGTTGTCCCTGACCAACGCCAACAACCTGTTGACCTCATTCCTGAGGTCAAGCAAGTCTGGGTGTGACGCCCGCGCTCCTTCCTCCGCAGAGTCGTCACTACCCGCACTGCTGACACGTTTTCTTGGCATAGTGCCTTCAAAAACAGGAAATAACGTTAAACAATAGGAAGAATGTGTAAGGTAAGGGAAGAAATGCCTCTAGCGGGCGAACCGAAGGAGGGAGAAAAAAAGTGTGGGGAAGTAAAATGTTCTGTATGAGAAGGGAAAACTTTTTGGGGGAGAGGGGCAGAAAAAAATTTTTTGGTCCGGGGGGTGACAAAAATGCTCCCCGCGAAACTTGGTAGGGGGGTCGGGGCGGGGGGGGGATCCGGATAGATCCGAAAGGGTTTGGGGCTAGATGGCCCCTAGCCGAAGATATAAGGAAACCTTTGTTTCCCTATATACACTTTGTTTCCCTATAACACTTAGAGAAATTTTCAAGTTTTTTTCCGAAATTTTTTCTATCACAATGATAGGCAGTTCCTTAGAACGACTCACTCACACACACTTAAAATATAAAAAATCAAAAAATAATCGAAGTCTTAATTCACTATTCAAAAATTGCCCGACGAGCAACGATACGTAAAACTATAGACTACGATGATAGAAAAGTTTTTTTAAAAAATTAACCTAAGAACTGTCTTTCTTTGCCACCAGAGAGCAGCAGCCACTTGTCCGCTAGCAAGAGTTCGCTAACCAATAAAAATCACGTTGGCAGCCCTGCTACCACCGCTTCCTTTTTATCGCCACGTGCTAAAATAGGTTAGAAAACTATACTAAAAATGCTTATAACTAATTTTATACACAAAAAATCACTGTTCTACCTCCTGAAACTAATTACTATATATAGTACAAATAAATATATATAGTTTTTAATCACCTAACCCTAATTTTAAATAAAATACAGCGTACCACAGTTTTGCCGCCACGTGGTCGACCACCAAAACACAAAACAATTAATAGCTCGGCAACTAACGGTCCGATTTTCACAATTTATACATTAAATTAAACATAAACATAACAGCTATACGATGCACACATATTTAAAACAATACACCAAGAAAAAACCACTGAAAACAAACACCTTAGCATATATCGCTCACTCCTTTCAATAACGTCATATCTCAAAATTTGTCATTTTTCAGAAGAGCGATTTTAAAGTTTCAAAATAGAATAAAACTTATTAAAAATAAATTTTGAGCAAACAATTGACCATTTTCATATGCAGCAAAACAGTGTAGTTATGCCCTGATTTTTTCCCCTTTTTGAAGAAGATGTTAAAAAAATTTAAATTTTAAAAAACACCTTTTGATTTATGACGTTCTTCATCTAAATTAAATGAATGGTGCTTGGAGTAAGTCAAAATATGTCGTTATTGTCACTTAAAAAGAACAATTTCGAAGTCTGGCATTGAAGTAACTTGAACGACGTCGTTGTTGCAAGGATAATTATATTTCAGAGAGGCAGTTGGAAATTACTAAGCAAAGAATAGATTATAACTTTGTTGATTATGCTGCTAACGGAGTTCGACATGCAGGATGGGAAAGGATGACCAGATTCTCCGTACAAGTGTTTATTTAACATAAAGCACTTTCAAGGCACTAAGGCCTCATCTTCAGGGCTCAGGGATGAGTGACAGCGGAGTACAGGCCGAGAAGTGAAGGTAAAGGTGACCTCGCTTAGCATTAAATAAACACTTGTACGGAGAATCTGGTCATCTTTTCACATCCTGCGTAGATTATAACTTTTATTATATCTACCTCATGGGATGAAATAGAAAGGATGTGGGAAAGGCACAGGTTTCTATTTATTCTGATAAAACTTTGGTAGAGATAAATCTTTTATTTTCTTAGAACAATACCAGATGCACTCGGGAAAAAATTACAAATCTAGTACATGGACAATACAACAAAGTACAAAAGTATAAACTACATTGTTATAGAAATATAAAACTTATAATATTGAATAATACTGAAATAAACAGGTGTAGGTTCAAGTTCAAAGATTTTCATAGAACCTTTTGTAAACTTTTGGAATTAAATTCTTTTCAATGAGTGCTATTAGGTCTGTTTTTTTGGCATCAGAAATCTTAACTCTTTCAGTGAAGGCAGGTTGTAACGTGACATTGAAAGGCTTATTTTTCCTGATAATAACAGCCTCCATAAAGTCTGACTCCTCAAACGAAATCTTATAAAAAAGTGAATTCGGATAATTGTATTGAACTCGCATAACTTTTATTTCTGTAAATTTAACAGGCTCATTTTTTGTATTTTTGATGATACGCACAGGTCCAATATCAGACGCTAAACGTTTCAAATCAAAAAAGTCTTCATAGGATAGTTCATTAACATAAAATGGTTCCCCAGTTCTTCTTGCTGTTCTGATCAAAGAAATGATACCTTCGGGGGTATAAATTGGGCCACTTTTAAGGGCTTGCTTAATTTTCCTCTCAATCAAAGAGTGGACAGAATCACCTTCATTTTGTGTATGCCCTTTGATAAGAAATTTGTGAGTGATTGAGTTAAGGCCGTATTTATGGAGAGCATAAATATAGGCGGCTAACATGAACTGATTCTTTTGCTGACCGCTACAATTATCCGAATAAAAAATTGCATCCTTATATATTCCAATATTCTTCTCTATATATTTTAGAACACACGAACCTAGTTCATTTGCTCCACGGTGCCCGTTTGATTCATCCCAAACATAACATTCGGTTGTTTTTTTATGAAGATCGCAAATTGTGAAGTTTAGGACATTCAATTTGGAAAAATAATAAAAGGCAGAACAATCGCCTTTTGGCAATGGCATGACAGCTTGTAAATCGTAAACTGATAATAAGGCTTTACCCATTAGTGTCTGCTTGTCATTTTCCTTCTCTTTCCTTGATAGCTCTTTTTCTACCAAGTGCTGATCGTACTTTGCCTTCAAATTAGCTTTCTCGGCCTCTGGCGCATTCTCATAAGCAACACATGTTTCGCATTGATCTTTTTTGGGCTGGAAAAAACTTAAATTGAAGTCGTTAGTGAAAACATGATAGAAGTAATTGAAATTACAGGACACAACGTTATCTTTTTTGCAATCGTTCAGGTAGTCCGAGTAAATGCCAGTTATGGTTCTGCCCCCTTCAATGTAGTGCTTCGTAGTATTTCTGCGTGTGTAGTGACTCTCGATTTTAGGAATTCTGTTTATATGTTCTATGATTCTTGTTCTGATTGCTTCGTCCATCTTGGGCTGATTGCCATGCTTTCCTCGTCTATCGTCAGCCATCACGGCACCGGCCACTTTATTTTTCTTCTCAAATACAGTGCGAATAGGACGGTCATTGATATCTAATGTATTTCTAAAAAACATCTTACAAACGCGAATGCGCCTGTCACCAATATTAAAATAGAACGCTGAATTATTATTCCTTCTGGGCCTTGTGCCCCCTTCACGTACATAACGATATTTAGGTTTAATTTCAGCAGTGCAGCTATTGATGAATTCCCTTTGTTTGGCAATATCCCCTAGGTTCCAATAAGAATCATAGACCGAAGAAAAGCCTTTTTTTTACCTCTACTGGCTTATTTATTCATAATTACAATGACTAGCAGGGTGACCCGTCTTAAGTTACTGTATGAAACGTGGTTGCAAGCGCTCCTATCATGATAGGATCTGCAGATGAAGGAAGTTAAGAGAAACCATAATGCAGTCCACGCAAACCACGTCCGAAGGGACAGACAGAAGGATGATGCAACCTGTCGTAACTTGTAAACATTGGATAGCTTCATTGACAATAATGACATAATCCGAAATGAAACTACACATTTTATTATGTAGGAGTCAAATTTTTGGTACAATAGTGTCATAGAACCAAATAATCCAAACGCCATGTGGTCTAAGGAAAAAATTTTCATCGTCAAAACGTCAAAAGTTGAAATAGTACAATCGACGTATCTCATTTACCATGCAAGAACGTCATAAATAAAAATAAAACATGGTAGGACGCCATTCGTTTTTCTTGCTATACTGACATAAAACAGAATAATATGTTCTTGCTTAAAAACTGAGGATACAAAATGCACTTACCTTGTGTACAATAATGTCGTATCACCAAATAATTCACTCTTGCACTAAATCTCACAGGTGAATACTGGCCAATGGTTCAACAGCAACTGAATTGTGACGGTCTTGAAAAGAACACATGTGAAGACAAATGAAAAGCAAAAACGACACTTTCGCTCTCTAGAGGCTGCATATTGAGTTACACCTATGACGATCTTACAAGAAAATACTTCTCCTTCCAGGCATTCTAGAAACAGTCATAACTAAAAATCGCTCATTTTTGAGATATGACGTTGTTGAAAGGAGTTAGCGATATACCAGCTGCTTCAGCGACACGAGTTCAACTCCAACTTATTCTTTAAGACTGGGTGTTGGCGTCCCCACGGGTCTAGTCTGCATTTTTTTCTCATTACACACTGAGCTGCACAACACTTTACACTATACGCATATACTACATCAAGAACACTTACACAAATTACAATATATACCCTTGCACAACATCCTACACTGATATTTCTTAATTTACAATCGGTGGTGTTGCGACATGTTAACGAAAAACAACTGCAACACAAGGTGGGAACTATTGTGCCGATGGGTGAATGGCTCTACGTAGGGAGTCGAACGATGTCCTCTGGGCACCAGGGAAAATCCAGTTGTATTTTGCTCTATCTCAGTACGCGTGCGCTCTGCTGGAATGGTAGTTTTTTTGCCGGTTCTCGTGGGAACAAAATTTCAGTTCCAATTATACATATTATGATGGTCCATCTGAAAACACCAAACATGGTTATGTGAAGAGGCATCGGTCAGTCTTCTCTGACGAGGGTGAAAGTCCAACTGAAGAAAACTGCGAATCATTAGACTTGAATTCTAAAATTATTACATTCGATGTTCTCCAAAATAGTCAAAAAGGTGGCTCCCTCCAACAGGTTTCACCTTTCTTAATAAACAAAACTACAACAGGTGCAAGTGGTTCCCCGAAGAACATCAGAAAATTACGTGATGGATCGATTCTGATTGAAACATTCAATGATGAGCAGAGTCGATCGTATAAAAATAAGTGCCACAAAACCCTAAATACGAGTCTCAGAGTAATTTTTTGTCGAGATCTTATGGCTGTAGATGTCACTGAAATAACTGATGAGCTGTGTGCTCAAGGTGTTGTAGAAGTGAAGCGTGTAGTGAAAAGGCAGAACGGAATAGAAGAACCAGCACCATCTCTTATACTGACGTTCAACCTTCTAGTCCCACCGGAAAAAAAAATAAAAATTGGTGGTTATCTTTTAGTTCGAGTACGACCATTCATACCCAACCCATAGCGATTTTTCGGATGCCAAGAATATGTTCAAACTACAACATCTTACTCGAAAACGGATCTGTGCTCGATGTACTCAGGAAGGCCACAGATACAAACTGCCATGGTGTAAGATGTGCGAATTGCAATTGTTCACATACAGTCCGTTTCCGAGATTGCCCAACTTAAAGAAGAAAGAGCAATTCTCAGAATCTCTGCAGAGCAGAAGCTATCTTTCCGAGATTCAGAAGATGAATCTTTTGCTGCTCCTACAAATGTAGGTAATCAGCACCTAAAAGATTTGTTCAGATGTTATCTGACTCAAGTTGCTTCACTTACAGCCACTATTTTTGAGCTGACTAAAACAAACAGAAAGTCGGTAGCTGCAATAAGCGGAACCAACAGTGGGGCCCCCTTTAAAAGTTTCAGTTCCTAAAGCTTTACTTATACGGGTAGAAGTAAATACAGTTGGCGGTAAGCCATTTAATAAGCTCCCTGTTAAGGGAGCCCTCACATTCACCTCTTCTGGGATGTCATCTACGACATCCCAAACTTCAATCTCCTCCATCACTTCATTTAATGGAGAATATGAATGAGGAACCGCCCGACGCGAGGTCATCGGAATTCTTTAAAATGTACCATAATGCCGAGTGTTTCAAAACAGATACCGGTGTTTTATAGTTATGTAATATTTATTAAGTTTTACTTACATTGATAACTTATACATGAAAGAGCTACTAAAACGGTTTTTCCTTTGTGTTCAATCTGAGCACCACCATTCTTCACACGGAACACATGCAGCCGATAAGGGAGATTATCCCATTCATTATAGGTAATCAACACTTTTGTTGCTTTAATCGGTTGCCTTAAGTTGGGTAGTTCAGCTGGTAATGGTATCACATGCGCTTAATCCTTTATAAACCACCAAAGAAAATCGCACGGGGTCACATTGTACGAACATGGAGGAGAAGCAAACAAGCCCTATCATCTGGTCCTCTGCGACCAATGCAGCGGTCCGAGAGAATGTCATTCAACCACTCACGTACAGTGAGGAGGCGCACTATCTTGTTCCCAAATAAAGTTCTGTGTTCGTATTGCAGTTGAGGAAAGCCATAGTTGTAGCATATCAATATAGTTCATTCCAGACAGTCGCCGTTGGGACACGGCACAGAAAACATTCAGTTTTGGGGAGTGTGGTTCACTGCAATATTTCACGAGAATTGTTTTATCCCCAGGTACTTACATTATCAGTGTTTACTTTTCCATAGTGATGGACATTAAAAAAAAACATCGATGTTTTTTCGATTGAATGCATCGGATTGTTGCATCGATATATCAAAAAATACATCGATTGTTTTTCTATAAGTTAAATATGTATGTGGTTTAGAAATAAAAAGCAAGCATCTATTAAAATAACTTTATTACCTTTACATTTATTTTTAATATATATCCCAATAATTTTTATCTATACTTTGTAAAAACAAAATTTTACCCTTTAATCTATTCCTTTGTTGAGTCATTACCTGCGCCGCTTGCGAAAACAGTCTCTCTAATGGCACTGATGTGCCCATCATTGTTAGATATTTAAAGGCAATTTTATGCAATATTGGAAACTATTTTGTAGTCTTTCCAAATTTTTAGAGGATTGTCGTTAAGTCTTCCAACAGGACTTGTCAGATAAACTGAAAGTTCATCCGACAAGCTATCTTCAGATTTATTCTTCCAATTGCGATGTACCAGTTTGTTAGGATCACTCCATAATGAAAATGTCTCTTCACTTTTATCAGACTTATCCGAGTCTGACTCGATTTCTTCAATTTGACGCAAATGAATCTTCATTAAATCTTTGATTTTCGATACAGCATTGCTTCAAGCTATTGCGTCGTTAAAGTGAATTTTTTTAAAACGTGGGTCTAAAATGTTTGCTATAGCAAGAGGAGTTACATGTTCAATGGAACCCATTCTTTTCGTAATTTCTTGCAGAACCAGTTTTTGCACTTCTCGTGCCACAGGTTCTCCTGCGACACCTGCTGAAGTAATTTTGGAAAATATGCAGCGGACTAAAGGTATAATTTTGCTGGTTGTGCAATATTTATCTGCAGAAATTTCTTTTGTGGCTACCTCCAAAGGCCGCAATATCAGGAGGACGGATGAGGCAATGGATATTTCTGAACTGCTGAGCATTGGGGGTGCGGTGACGTGTCGAAAAAGAATATCATTTATGACACTCCGCAGTTCTAAAAATCTTTGTACCATGTAGTAAGTACTATTCCAGCGCGTCTGTACGCTTTGTATAAGTTTAGTCTCAGTAGAAGTAGCTTTGCGCAATTCGTCACTAGCAACGCAACTTTGTTTGAACCAGGTCACAATTGCTTTAATTTTAGTAACAATTTTTTGCCACTCAGTATATGCCATTGTGCCCTCAGCCACCAAATTTAACGTATGAGCCAAACATGGAATGTGTTTCTTCTTACCAAACGTCAATTCTACAGCTTTCACCATATTGGCAGCATTATCGGTTACAACAGCCGTCACATTATCTTTTTTAATACCCCATTCTGCACAAGTTTTTAAAAGCATTTCAGAAATAAATTGTGACGTATGTCTTTCATCGAGTTCGTACACGCCAAGAGTAACTGAAATGAGTTCAATTTCTATTCCAAAATGAACAGTTACGCCTATTAAACTTTTCATATTTAATGTATCAGACCAAATATCTGTCGTCAAGGTTAAGTCTTCCATCGAAGACAATTTCTTTTTAAAAGTTTCTGAAACAACCTCATATTTATTATCCAACTATCGTCTTAGACTTGTTCTACTTGGTATTTTATATTGAGGAGCAACTGCTTTCATAAGATTTTTGAAACCTTCATTCTCGACTATTGAGAAAGGCTGGTGATCTTTACAAATCATATATAACAAACAATTGTTAAGTTTTCTTGTTTTCATGCTGGATTCTGAATAAGAGGAGATTTCTTGAAAACTGGTCTTGATAGATTTTTGATGTTTTTTAGGGATTACTTCCGAGTCAGAATCTAAAGCTTTATCCAACGGTTTTGACGTGCTTTGAGAACTACTCATCGAAGGAATAACGGTTTCGGAATCAGATTGAACTGATTTAAGTTCATCAACAATACCAATGCAAGGTCTCTCATTGGAACTTGAAGCAGCTGGTTCTAGAACTGATTGCGTGATACTTTCTTTCTCCGATGTAGTCCTTTGAAACGGAACAATTTCAATGTAAGCAGCTTTGTGGACATTACGAATATGCCCAAATAAGTTTGTTGTATTTCCAGTACACTTGATAACTTTTTGACAACTTACATTTAGATTTATTGTCATCAATTCTGTCGTAAAACTTCCAGACTAAACTTTTCTTTTTAGGCGCCATTATATTCTGAAATAGATAAAAAAGGAATGTATTTTCAATTAAAAAAAAATCGATAACATGGAATCACTAGTGATATGATTCGTTATTAACTTTGGTTTATCTAATAAAAATGTATCGATTACGGTAAGTATCATTTGTTATGATAAATAATTACTCCCTTTAAAGTAAATAATTGGGCATTTACATGATTACTTAGATTAGACAGATTAATATGAAAAATATTTTTATATTTCTAACCTGGAAGACTAAAACGCGATGTAATGTTTTACTTAAATAGGTACGGTATAACTTATTAGCTACGGAATTTTTGTTTAATTTACAATCATGCTTTTACGGAAATCTCGAAAATTGTTACTTATATATTATTTAGATGCACGCACTTCATATAACTACATATAACGTGTTGTTCAGTTTAACACTTCGATTTATAAATATTATTGCTAACACGACACAGCAAATTTTAAAATGAATTCTGAATCAAGCTGAGTAGGTAATTAATTAATATAAAAATTAAAATAATACGATTTTTGAAGTCAGAGACTGCAACTAACTTTAAGTAAGAGAGACGGCGGGTCAATTCAGTCGGCCATTTGCATTTATATTTTTTATGGGTTGGTTGCACTCACCTCTCTATAATATTGGCTGCCTTTTCAACCAGTGATACCACTTTTTGACGAAACACCTTACGAGTGCTAAATAATGTAATTGAAAAAGACAAAAAAATAGTTATTAACCGTAAAGAGAGAGAGATGGGTAGGTTTGATTGTTTGCCTTTTCGATGCATCGAAAAAAAAACATCGATGTATACTCTATGTTTAAAACTAAACAATACATCGGTTTGATTCGATGCATCGTTACTATACATCGAGTATTTTTAAAACATCGATGTATATCGTCCATTCCTACTTTTCCATTAACGTAAAATGTTCATTCGTCACTAAATTCGACGATACAGAAAGTCTTCATCATTTCATTTTCGCGGTGCATCGTTTCATTTACGAAACTAGCACGCAAACCATAATGTGAAAGCTTTAGAACTTGTAACAGCTATAAACGATATGGACGCTAGTGTAAGCGTTTCCTTGCAACCCTCCACATAGACGTCACTGGAATTCCTAATTCGCGGTTAGCCTTTCTCACGGATTTCCTAGAATTGCGCTCAAAAGACTTACAGGTTCAACATTGTGTTCGGACTGTCTCGGTCGTCCTCTACTCTTCCCTTTACAAAGAAAGCTAGTGCTTTCAAATGTATATACATCTACGAATGTTATTGTCACTTGGAGGATCACAACGGAACGTACGGTGATCGGTAATAACAAATTCATACTTTACGCACTGCACACAGAACGCTTTCTGTTGAGGGGGTCGCCATTTTTCCTTCTAGCACTTTCAAGCCGAAGATACAGGAAACAGTTTATGAGCTTGCATACAGCTAAAACTGGGAAATTCTAAAATTATTTCATATCATGTATAACTAACCAATGTCTGTGAAACTAGAGAAATATTACATAGCTAAAAAAAACCCGTATTCATTTAAAACATGTTATTTATTTGAATAACATGTTTTATTAAATGAATAACATTTTCTCGATGAAAATAAGTTCATCGAGAAAATCGTTAAATGTAAACTATCATACGATTCTCGTACTATCTACAATATCGTACATTCGAGGACATTGCTAGTCGTGGAGAGTTTCTCGTATTCAGCCTTCGAGAAAATCGAAATATTCCGACGTCAGTAGTGCCAGAATGAACTTCGTGCGGGAAGGTATACTTGTTGCTGATATTTTGCGGAAAGAGTTATTGAGAAAACGAAGAAAGCGAAGGAGAGTTTGGATGAAAGAATGGGTACAAAGGCGCAACCAGCTTGGTGCTTCAGAAACTTTATGTATTGAACTAAAAACTGAGGATGAAAACATTATAAAAAAATGTTTCGTGTCACGAAGTAACAATTTCAATATTTGTTAGACAGAATCGGGTCAAGAATACAATTATGCGACAGCCAATTCCAGCTCGTACAAAACTAGAAATGACATAAAAATATTTAGCTTCAGGAGATAGTTTTCAAACGTTGTCAGAACTTGTTCTCACTTGTGAGTTCCGACTTGCACTATAAGTACTTTTGTAGTTGATGTTCTTCAAGCTATATACTTCGCTTTAGAAGAATATATTAAGGTAAATATTTATATATGAAATAATTTTTAAACTTTAATATTAAAATAAAAAAAAAAAATTTTTGGGCTGGCAAAATAGCTTCAGTTTTCAATATTAATACTTAAAAATTATGTTATGCTTTAATAACAGGGTGATTCAAAGAAACGGGAAATTTTAAAAATTAAATAACAATGAAAAATTTTTTTTTAGAAAATGAATTTTATTTCATGTAATTGTACAAATGTATCCATTTTAGGATACGTACATTTTAGTTTATTTTTTAAAGATGACATCTTGCAGGTGACCTCCTCTTCTACGTAAACACTCACGAAGTCTCTTCGTTAAATTGTTCATGGTTTGACGTAACATCTCAACTGGAATTTCCGCAATTGCTTCTTGGATCTTTGCTTTCAGTTCTTCCGTTGTAGCAGGTCTACGGTGGAACACTTTGCATTTAAGGTGACCCCACAAAAAGTAATCGCAAGCTGAGAGATCAGGCGATCTGGGAGGCCATATAATGTCACCATTCGTGAAATGACCAGTTGTCCAAACAATCGGCGTACAGCTGCCATCGATATTCGTGCAGTATTTGACGTTGCTCCGTCTTGTTGAAACCATGCGGTGTTAAGAACTGGTGGAAATCTCTTTTGTTGTTCCACAACAAAGGTTTCAAGCACTGCTACGTAACGAGCCGACGTCACTGTAATCGCAAGACCGTTGTCATCCTAAAAAAAAAAATAAGGGCCTATAACACCGTAAGATGACATAGCACACCACACGGTCACTTTCTGGCTGTGCAACGGACGCTGGTGTAGCTGCGTAGGATTTTCTTGTGCCCAGTATCTGAAATTTTGCTTGTTAACAAATCCACTAAGGCGGAAATGCGCTTCGTCTGACATCCTCCACAGTTCGTCAACAATCCCCGACGGGGAGTCTTATTCTTTAAGACTTTGGGGGTTGGCGTCCCCACGGGCCTAGCGTCTGCAGTTATTCTTCCCACTATACAGTGAGCCGCAGAACACTTTACATTATACACATATACTACACCAAGAACACTACATAAATTACAACATACACACTTACACAATTCCACAACAACATCCTACACTGATATTTCTTACATTAACACTCGGTGGTGTTGCGACATCTTACGAAACGCAACCGTAACCCAAGGTGGGAACAAGTCGTGCCGATGGGTGAATGGCTCTACGTAGTGAGTCTTGAACGATGTCCTCTGGGCACCAGGGCGAACCCAGTTGTACTTAGCTCTAGCTCCAGTACGCGTGCGCTCTGCTGGAGTGGTCCATTTTTCGCCGGTACTCGTGGGACCAAAATTTCAGTTCCAACAATAAACACAATGATGGTTGGTGGTCCATCTGAAAAAAAAACACCAAATTAAGTCTTGCGAAGAGACCTCGATCAGCTTTGTCTGACGAGGATAAAAGTCCTATGGAAGAGAACTACAAATCTTTAGACTTGAACACTAAAAATATTCGATTCATTGTTCTCCGAAATAGTCAGGAAGGTGGCTCCCTCCAAAAGGTTTCACCTTTCCTTATAAATAAAACTCTAACAGGTGCAAGTGGCTCCCCGAAGAACATCAGGAAATTACGCGACGGATCGATTCTGGTTGAAACATTCAACGATGAACAGAGTCGATCAATCTTACGTCTCCGTAATATGGGTGGTATAAATATAAGTGCTGAAAGCCACAAAACTTTAAATACGAGCAGGGGTGTAATTTTTTGTCGAGACCTCTTAGATATACATATCAATGAAATAGTTGACGAGCTTTGCCACCAAGATGTTGTTGAAGTGAAACGTATAATGAAACGGCAGAACGGAACAGAAGAACCGACACCGTCTCTTATATTAACATTCACTTTCCCTGTTCCACCAGAAAAGATTAAAGTGGGTTACCTCTCGGTTCGGGTACGACCATTCATACCCAACCCACGGTGATGTTTCAGATGCCAAGGTTTTGGTCACACTACAACATCTTGTACAAAAACTGAGATCTGTGCTCGATGTTCTAAAGAAGGTCACAATGACACTAACTGCGAAGAAAGTGAAAAATGCGCAAACTGCAGTGGTCCACATACAGCCCGCTCCCGAGATTGCCCAACTTTTAAAGAAGAAAAGGCAATTCTCAAAATCTGTACGGAGCAAAAACTATCTTTTCCGGCTGCACGTAGAGAATATAAAAAGATAAACAACTCACGGAACCTGGTTAAACCAGACGTATCTTTTGCCACCGCTACAACTAAACAAATTCCTACAAATGCTAATAATCAGCAGTGCGGATCCTGCAATGAGCTTAAAAAACTTGTTCAGATGCTATCTGATCAAGTAGCTTCACTTACAGCCACTATCTCAGAGCTGACAAAAATGAATAAAAAGTCCTCCGTCGCTGTTTACGACCTTGATACATACGAAAGTGATACATACGAAAGTTCCTGTTCCCAAAGTCGTACCGGCACGAATAGCGACTATCACAGCTGGCAGTAAGCCACCTAATAAGGTTCCCCATAAAGGGAACCCACATAACTATCTCCTCTGGGATGTCAACTACAGCATCCCATTCAAATAAATCTCTCCCACCATCACCTCATATACTGGAGGATATGGTTGAAGAACCACCCGACCCTAGGGCATCGGAGTTCTAGTGGAGTTCACCGGGTTGGTCTAGTGGTGAACGCGTCTTCCCAAATCAGCTGATTTGGAAGTCAAGAGTTCCAGCGTTCAAGTCCTAGTAAAGCCAGTTATTTTTACACGGATTTGAATACTAGATCGTGGATACCGGTGTTCTTTGGTGGTTGGGTTTCATTCAATTAACCATACATCTCAGGAATGGTCGAACTGAGAATGTACAAGACCAGGGCTTCTTAAACTTTTTTATATAGCGACCCCCTTCAAGCTTAGAAAATGTTAAACGACCCCCTCCTCCATATAATGAAATATATATTAACCGTAGATGTAGATGTAATATCGCACTATTTTACAATGTAAATAAAATAAGGATTAAAGAATACGTACCCATTCATTTCACATATATATAATTGGAAACGTTGACGGGATATCGGTCGTAATAAAATACAATAAATAGAATGACATAAAACTATATATATATTTATTCAATAGAAAAAAAATAAACTTTTGTAACAATTTTTTTATAAGAAAACATAAAACTATATCTATATATTCAATAGAAAAAATAAACTTTTGTAACAATTTTTTTAATAAAAACATATTATTAACATCAAACAATATTAATGTGACGGATGTGATTGTTTATTTTTACACAAATAATTAAATCTAGGCTCAATTTGAGTTAGTGCAGATCGTAATAAATTTTCAACGTTTATTAAAGTTGAACGGTATTTTGATTTTATGTAAGTTAATGTGGAAAAGGCTGATTCACATAAATATGTTGTACAAAATGGCAGTAATTTGTTCATTGCCATTTCCGATAGTAGGGGATATTCTGATTTGATTTCTATCCAAAATTCATGCACAGGCACTTGAGAAAATCTAAGTCGCAAGGTAGTATCACTTGTTAATTCGGCAAATTCTTCTTGTGCTTTTAAGTTTAAAAAATTAATTTCTTCCATTTCAATTGAAAATGGATTGCAAATCCATTGTTGTGTATCGATATCATTGGGAAAATACCTATGCATGTAAACTTCCATATCCTTCAAATGATTAACTATAATTTTTGTTATAGGAGTATCTTTTTTTGAAATATTGTTACTAATTATATACTCGTCAGTAAATGGAAACATTTCGAGCGATCCACTTTCCACTCTGTTCTTCCATATAAGAATTTTTTTAACAAAGGCCTCAAGTTTATTTTTTAACATAAACATATTAACGCAGACTCCCTGCATTGATAAATTCATATCATTGATTTTATCAAAAATATCTGCCAAATAGCATAGCTTGAGAAGCCATAAATTATCTTGAAAATAATCGGCCAAATTAGAATTTTGCTCTGTTAGAAATATAAGAACTTCATCTTTTAAAGTTAATAATCGTTTCAAACTTCGACCTTTTGATAGCCACCTAACTTCAGCATGTAACAATAAACTTGTATAATCCGAATCCATATCAATGCACAAATTTTTAAACAATCGACTATTAAGTGCTCGACTTTTAATAAAGTTAATGATTTTGACTGCATCAAAAAACACAGTGTTTAATTCTGGTGCAATTTTTTTAACAACAAGTGCCTCTCGGTGAATCATACAATGTGTAAATGTAATATGATCATTTCCAGCTTTAACAAATGCTGTAAAACCAAGATCTTGTCCGGTCATTGCTGCAGCACCGTCCGTGCACACACCAACACAATTTTTCCAATTTAATCCTTCTTTTTCAAAAAACTCATTTACTTTTTTATATATATCTTTTCCACGAGTATGACCTTCCAGAGGACGACAAAACAGTATATCTTCATGAATGCTTCCCTCATAAATATATCTTACAAAAAGTAACAACTGTGCCATTTTTGAAATGTCTGTCGACTCGTCCAGTTGTATTGCAAACTTTGAGCTGTCTTTAAGCCTCATAAGAAGCTGTTGAAATTGATCACTGCTAATGTCTGAAATTCTTTTGGACACAGTGTCATTTGATAATGGAATTTTACTAATTTCAGCAGCATACTGTTTTCCATGAACAATTTCAGACATTCTTATAGCTGCAGGTAGTAAAAGTTGCTCTCCAATAGTAAAAGGCTTTTTCGTTTTTGCTATCAAATACGAAACTTCATACGATGCCAATAGATATTTATCATTCAAAGTAACATACTTCTCCAAAGTGTTCTTTACTTTATTTGATGTTTGCAAAAGACGCTCAAAATATTCTATTGGCTTTTTTGATAACGTTGCATGTTTAGTATTCAAATGTCGTTGCAGTTTTGACGGTTTCATGCTTTCTGCAGCCAAAACTTCTTTGCAAATTAAGCACACTGGTTGTTCTTCATTGTTGTGAGAAGAGCATGTGAAGCCATACTGCAAATATGATTCGTCATATTTTCTTTTTTTTGTTTTGCTAGAAGTCGGATTTGAAGCACTGCAACTTGGTTGTGACGGCGTGGCAGACTTATTAGTTGGAATTTTAATTAGCCATTTATCCATGATGGTTAAATAATAATAAATAATTAAACAAAATGTAGTTGAACTTTAACGTAATAATTAAAAACACCAACTGAAAATTACACAGTAAATACACACATGTCACTACGAAGACAAAGCTGAGTCCAAACTGAAGTACAAACAGAAAAATAAGTACACTCGAATCTTTACCAGTGCAATGACAACAAATTACGATCAGATCAACCCCGACGCATGGCGTGTTCAAAGTGTGCAGCGCACAAAGGCACCGTATCACAAAGACGCCGAAAAAGAAGCTTTCATTTAATTTTTTTTATTCTTTTATAAAAATAATATGCCGATTCGTCTAGCCTAGCTTGATTATGCTTCCGTATTGTATGTGTAAGCTGTAAGGCGACGCGGCGTCTGGGTACTTATAATCACTAAGTTATCTTGCAAACACTGACGCCGGCGGCCAGACATCAATGTCGAATGTTCAGTTGAAAATCGAGGAGCGCGTTGTATTTATTATTTTAAATGCTACATCCATATTTTCATTTATAGGCCCTACATAACAGTTTTGCATTGCCACTTTTTTCAAAAAATAGTTATAATAAAACTACAATAGTATTTTGTATGATTTTTATTTGTATTTATATTTGTACGTAGTGTGTATACTAATTTTAAAATTTTATTTATAATGATTGAAAAGTATCAGATCTTTGCGACCCCCTTTCAGTAGTCTCGCGACCCCCCTGGGGGTCGCGACCCACAGTTTAAGAAGCCCTGTACAAGACTACACTTCATTTATACTCATACATATCATCCTCTGAAGAATCATCTAAACGGTAGTTACCGGATGCTAAACAGGAAAAAGAAAGAAAAATTATTTACAGACAGCAATTATTATAACGATTACGCAACACATATTAACAGTACATGACTCACCAGTCTGTCTCCGTTATTTATATACATTGTGGCAATATTTTACGTTCGTGTTTCAACACGTCTGAATATTCAATCTATCTTACTTTTACTAGTACAACATAAGATTAATTATTCTATACAATATATTTTAAAATCTCTTGAATCTTAATATTATTTCATTTAATTTACAGTGGTACAAATTGCAAAAATAAAAATTTACATAAAAAGGCGAAATACTTCCGTTAATCGAATTATTATTATTATTATCAATAGTGGTATCTAAAACTTTACAAAATTACAAACTCAGCTTGATAAACAGTTATCTTCTAGCTGGTAATCAACCAAACTGTGGTACATAAAAAAAATGTTTCTACAAAAAACTCGGTCAAAACAAACATAGCTCATCAAATTCGGAAAATACACATTTTTATGGGGTGGGTGCGCTCTCATCAGCCCATCTCAAAACGTGGGCACATAAACACTGCCCCCAAGGATCGTCTTGCAACTGGTCGAGGAGTCTCTTCCAAGCCTCGCTCTTCTCCTTCCGGATCTCCCGTTTCAGCCGGTTCCTCTCGAGTTCCAGGTCGCGCGCTAGTTCCGCGACGTCGTCTCTGTCCCTCGCCGTGCTCCTGTTGAGGCGACGCCTCAGACGCTGAACTCCCGCTCTCATCTCACCAATCGCCGTGGTCCACCAGTACACTCTCCTCCTAGGGCTCCTTCCTGTAGCTAGTTCTTCGGCACAGGCTTGCTGAACCGCTTCCATCAACTCTTCAGGCTCTTGCGGATATGCCTCCGCGAAGCGGTCAGCAAGCCGCTGTCGGAGCCCCGGTAATCGCCCCTCGTCGACACGCCACGCCTCCTGTCTCGCTACTGGTTGCGGGCCGCCTATCTCGATCCATATGCCCCTGTGGTCACTGCCTAACTCTGACGACAGCACCTCACAGACCTCCACTCGTCGAGCCACCGTATCTGACGCGTAGACATGGTCAAGGACTGACCCTCTGATACCCCTCCAAAAGGTGGGGGTATCGTCGTTTAGGCTGATCAACCCGAGCGAGGCGGTTAGCTCTGCCAACTCCTCTCCCCGCTCGTCCGTCACACCTCCTCCGACTTCGGCGTTTTTTGCGTTAAAGTCCCCCACGATAAGGGCGGGACCCCCAGCCCCTCGAATGTCGTCCCCGAGTTCGTTAAGGAACTCCACGTAGGTCCCCCACGTGGAGTTGGGGGAGATGTAGCAACAGTACACATTAATCTCCCCCACCCTTGCCCTAACGAACCCGTCTCCCCGGTGTTTTCGGGAGACTGCAAATCGTCCCGTGAGGTCCTTTAACGCGGCGTCTTCTCGCCGGTCGATCAGCCATCCTCTGTCCCTGACCACCCTCTCGTTCGGCTCCGCCACTAGGGCGAAGTCCGCTCCCTTCTGCGAGGCAGCTTCCCACAGGAGGTCATGGACCAGACCGCTCCTGTTGGCATTTATGTAGAGGAGCTTCATTTCCGTTCAGTCGCTCCCCTACACCGCCGGTCTCCGAAACTATGGCCGAACTGCCCACATTTGCTCCAATTTGACCTCTCCTTACAATCCCGTCTAAAGTGGCCCGCTCCTCCACAGTTGTAGCAGGACTTGGACCTGTCCGGCCCTCTGCAGTCCGCCGCTCTGTGCCCCTGCTCCCAGCAGCGGTAGCACCTAGGATCAACCTCCCATCGGAGCACTCGGCACGACTGCCACCCGACGCGCAGTCTTCCGGCGGCGACCAAAGCTTCAGCTGCCCGCCTAGCGAGGACCACCGTGGCGTTCTGCGATTGCCCGTAAGCCGGCCGCAAAGATGACACCTTCGTTGCCCAGTGATCTTCACCGGGCAACGCAACCTTGACTGCCTGTAGCAGCTCCTCGGATGTCACCTCACAGTCAAGGTCCTTTATCGCGACCGACACGGGCCGCTCTCCTCTGCCTCCCGGGGTAATCTTTACCCCCTGAAGGCACCCTTGGATCCTCTCAGAGAGGGCACTGGCTTCACCTGCGGTGTTAGAAATCCTGATTTCCAAGCCCTCTCCGCGTCCTCTCTTTGCGGAGACCACCGTCCCCGCAAGCTCCTCACCGGTCCCCGCTTTTACCTCACGGAGCAGCTGAGCAAAGGTCAGCCCCCTCCTTCTGTATCACCACCGTTTTTGTCGGTATCGCCGGTTTCTCACTTCTTCTTCTCTTGCCAGGTTCCTCCCTGGTCACATGGATGACCGTTCTGGCTCCATCCCTCCTGGCCAGGTATTCCTGCAGGCGCCGCACGGTGTTTGCTGTGTTCCCTGCAACCACAGCCACAGGGAGCGCTGTCCCCGCGACGCCTTCAATCTTTCTAAGGCCCTCTACAATGTGTCGGGCCGTCTCTTCCTTTGGTGACTCCGTGTCCACCGCGAGGACGAAGGTCTCGTTCAGGGTGTGAGACGATTCTCCAATCAGCACATCCGCTCCCACGGAGTCCCGGAGCACACTGCCTGGCACCACCTGGTTCCCGTTCAGTATGCAGCAAATTCGGGTCGCTCTATCGCAAACTCCTCGCGCGAATTCACCCCTTTTGTCGCCCTTGAGATCCAGCACGTAAGCCATCCTGCGACCAGTCTCGTCGTCCGGCATCCCTTCCTTGATTTCAGTGAGCCTGAAACAGTCTCCAGGCCACTTCTGCAATATAAGGTCCGGCAACTCTTCCGGAGCCACTCCTTCGGTGATCTGGGTTCTTATCTTGCCGCTGGAGCCCTCCAAGACCTCCATTTCTACGGCCACCGGGTCCGTTTGGACCGCGATTTCGCAGGTTGCCGGGACAAGCAGACCGTCCACCCTCTCCATAACAGCATCAAGTTGCTTGTCCAGGATCCACGCTACTTCTTTTATTTCCCTCTTGGTGTTTACGTTGTCTTTTATCAAGGCCAGCAGCTTGTTCACTTGGTTCCTTAAGTCTATTAAGTCCGGGTGTGACGACCGCCCAGTCTCCTCCGTGGAATCGTCACTCCCCGCACTTCTGACCCTTCTCCTTGGCATGGTGTCACCAGGGAAGAGAAGAAACGGATGAAGAAATAAAACGAAAAAAAAGGAAAGAAATGCCTCTAGCGGGCGAACGGAGAGGAGTAGAAAAAAAATAAAAAGTTGAAAACACTAAGGGAGTGAAGCGGAAACTTTTTGGGGGAGAGGGGTCAAAAAAAAAATTTTTGGCCCAGGGGGGTGAGAAAAATGCTCCCCACGAAAGTTGAGGGGGGGTGGGGGGTCGGATAAGGGTCCAACCGGTTTGGGGCTAGGGTGCCCCTAGCCGGAGATATAGGGTTCCGAAGATTTCCCTATATACTACTCGAAAAAACTTAGAAAATGTTTTAAACTTAGAAAAGTTTTTGATAGTATGCTCCTAGTGAACGAGTCACCAATACATATATCATAAAAAATATTCTAAGTCCTAATATTAAAATTTAAAATCGCCCGCTGCTCCACAGAGAATAGAATAATTAATTAAAAATATAAATATTAGTTCTACAATAAACTCACTAGAGCGCTCCGGTGAAACTACGATAATTTGTCTCTCCGCGAAGAAGTGGGTTGGCAAACCTGCTTACCAGCACTTCCCTTCCACGGCCACGTGTTTTCTTAAAACCTAAAAAACCTTATAACTAGCTGTAAAATGGTCCTATCGCCATGAAATTTAAAACAAACACTTATCTTACACTATACTAGAAGATCACAGTATCAGTTATCCTATAAACTACGCCAAATACTTTATAAAAGTATCGCAAGTTACCACGTTCTAGGTTAGCCTAACACAAAAACACAAATAATTTAAAAACTGACGGGCCAATTCGTCCCAAAATTAGTTTTTTATACTCCTTATAACTAATCCTATGAGGTAAAAACACTCCAATACCACTAAACACTGTTTGAAAACACTCCACTGTTTGCCGCCACGCGGCCACCGTATTTAATACTAAAATGCTTATATCTCGGCTATTTATAGACAGATTTTTAAGATTTTTTCACTCACACACTCAGTTTACTCTAAATTTAACTATAACACATACTAAAAAACACAACCATGACAATAACTCGCACTATTAAATAACAACACAGGAGCACACTAATGGCGACCATTCAGCTTCGAGTTCCGTACTCGACTTCTCTTAAAGACTTTGGGGGTTGGTATCCCCACGGGCCTAGCCTCTGCAGCTTTTCTTCCAACTATACAGTGAGCTGTAGAACACTTTACATCATACACATATGCTACACCAAGAACACTACATAAATTATAACATACACATTTACACAACATTCTTTAAGACTTTGGGGGTTGGCATCCCCACGGGCCTAGCCTCCGCAGCTTTTCTTCCCACTATACAATGAGCTGCGGACACTTTACATTTTACACATATACTACACCAAGAACACTACATAAATTACAACATACACACATACACAATTACACAACAACAACCTACACTGATATTTCTTACATTTACACTCGGTGGTGTTGCGACATCTTACGAAACGCAACCGTAACCCAAGGTGGGAACAAATCGTGCCGATGGGTGAATGGCTCTACGTAGTGAGTCCCGAACGATGTCCTCTGGGCACCAGGGCGAACCCAGTTGTATTTAGCTCTAACTCCAGTACGCGTGCGCTCTGCTGGAGTGGTCCATTTTTCGCCGGTACTCGTGGGACCAAAATTTCAGTTCCAACAATTAACACAATGATGGTTGGTGGTCCATCTGAAAAAACCACCAATTCAAGTCTTGCGAAGAGACCTCGATCAGCTTCGTCTGACGAGGATAAAAGTCCTACAAAAGAGAAAGAATCAAAATATAAAAATATTAGATTCGTTGTTCTCAGAAATAGTCAGGAAGGTGGCTCCCTTCAAAAGGTCTCACCGTTTTTAATAAACAAAACCATAACAGGTGCAAGTGGCTCCCCGAAGAATATCAGGAAATTACGCGACGGATCGATTCTGGTTGAAACATTCAACGATGAACAGAGTCGATCTATCTTACGTCTCCGTAATATGGGTGGTATAAATATAAGTGCAGAATGCCACAAAACGTTAAATACGAGCCGGGGTGTAATTTTTCGTAGAGACCTTCTAGATATAGATATCTCGGAAATAGTTGATGAGCTTTGCCACCAAGATGTTGTTGAGGTGAAGCGTATAATGAGACGGCAGAACGGAACAGAAGAACCGACACCGTCTCTTATATTAACATTCAATCTCCCTGTTCCACCAGAGAAGATTAAAGTGGGTTACCTCTCGGTTCGGGTACGACCATTCATACCCAACCCACGGCGATGTTTCAGATGCCAAGGTTTTGGTCATACTACAACATCTTGCACGAAAACTGAGATCTGTGCTCGATGTGGTAAAGAAGGTCACAATGACACTAACTGCAAAGAAAGTGAAAAATGTGCAAACTGCAGTGGTCCACATACAGCCCGCTCCCGAGATTGCCCAACTTTTAAAGAAGAAAAGGCAATTCTCAAAATCTGTACGGAGCAAAAAATATCTTTTCCGGCTGCACGTAGAGAATATAAAAAGATAAACAACTCACGGAACCTGGTTAAACCAGACGTATCTTTTGCCACCGCTACAACTAAAAAAATTCCTACAAATGCTAATAATCAGCAGTGCGGATCCTGCAATGAGCTTAAAAAACTTGTACAGATGCTATCTGATCAAGTAGCTTCACTTACAGCCACTATCTCAGAGCTGACAAAAATGAATAAAAAGTCCTCCGTCGCAGCTAGTGAATCAAACAGTATGATACATACGAAAGTTCCTATGCCCAAAATCGTACCGCCACGAATAGCGACTATCACAGCTGGCAGTAAGCCACCTAATAAGCTCCCCATAAAGGGAACCCACATAACTATCTCTTCTGGGATGTCAACTACAGCATCCCATTCAAATAAATCTCCTCCACCATCACCTCATATACTGGAGGATATGGTTGAAGAACCACCCGACCCTAGGGCATCGGAGTTCTTTAAAATAAAAAATACAAAAAAGAAAAACCGAATCACGTACAACTAATTTTTATATAGTTTCCGAAATTTATTTTTTTATTTGTTTTTTACACTTATGAACATTATTCAGTGGAATGTTAGAGGTATTCGGTCCCGCATTGAAGATATTAGAGTACTGGCGCACACACATGATCCACTAATCATGTGTTTCCAGGAAACTCACCTTCTACAACATGACCGAATTAGTCTTAGAGGATACTTCTGCGAGAGATACGACTGCCTAGTAGACAGTAGGGAGAGTGGTGGAGTAGCGATTTTCATGAAGAATGGGGTGTCAGCTACAAGAATTCAACTAACCACTGTCATTCCTGCTATTGCAGTAATGGTCACTATTCCCTTCAAATTGCATATCTGCAATCTGTATCTCTCACCGAACACTGTGTTCAGTGCTTTAGATGTCTCAAATCTCCTTACACAAATACCATCTCCATCGTTAATGGTAGGAGACTTCAATGCCCATCATATTTCCTGGGGCTCAACCTTCTGCTCTACTCGAGGAAATATGATAAACAGATTGAGACAAAATTTTGACCTTTGCCTACTGAATAATGGATCACACACATTTATGTCCTTATCAACTGGTGCTGCATCTAACCTTGATCTTTCCATATGCTCACCGAATGTACTCCCTCATTTTAATTGGTCGATTTGTGATGACTATCACGGCAGTGATCATAGACCAATTATTATTAGTTTCGGTGTAGACTGCGAGATTAAAAGAATGCCACGGAGATGGATTGTTGAAAAGGCAGATTGGAACGGATACTGTAACGCATTCCAATCTCAGTATGACGATGGAGCGAACATCCTCGACCAATATTCTTCTTTTACGTCCATGATACTTAAGAATGCCAACAGGTATATCCCACAAACATCGGGTAATCCTAGACGTCCGTTCGTTCCATGGTGGAACGATGAATGCAAAATTGCTATTAGGAATCGACGGCAGGCACTACGCAAATTTAATCGTAGGCCCACAACAGAACATCTAAATTTATACCGCAGGGCTAGAGCGGTGTGCCGTCGAGTATTCTTGGACGCTAAGAGGAATTCATGGACGAAATACGTGAGCACTATCTCACGCACTACTTCCACGTCTACTGTATGGAAGAAAATTCGTGCAATCTTCGGATCACCGAAACAATCTATTCTTGGTCTTATTGATGAAGGAGAACTCCTTTCATCATCCTCGGAAGTGGCAACTAGTCTAGCAAAATCTTTCCGCTCGGTGTCTCTCACCTCATCATATAATAACGATTTTCAACGGTACAAGATACAAATGGAGGTGTTGTTAAACATTGGTGATTCGGTTGGTGAATTAAACACTCCATTCGTATTTAAAGAATTGTTACATGCACTTAAAAATTCACGGTACACTTCCCCTAGACCGGACAACATTCGCCTTTCCATGCTTTCACACCTTCCTAATTCGGCACTACAACAACTTTTGAATATTTTCAACGGTATATTCTCCGAACAAGTCTTCCCACCTGGCTGGTCAGAAGTATTTATTATACCAGTACTAAAACCTGGTAAAGACCAGACGAACCCCTCAAGCTATCGCCCTATTTCATTAACAAGCGTTTTGTGTAAGATAACACCTCGTCGCTATCTTCTTTGATATAAAAAAGGCGTATGACACAGCCTGGCGACGTGGTATTCTTAACACTCTCCAAAAATGGGGAATCAAGGGCAATATGCTTGCTTTTATCCGGGGATTCATAAATCACCGAACGGCTCGTGTTCGTGTGGATGATTCGCTCTCAGATAGTGTCATCTTGGAGAATGGAGTGCCCCAAGGTAGTGTATTAAGTGCCACCTTATTTTCTGTAGCCATAAATGATATTACCAAATGTGTTCAGGCTCCTGTCTCATGCTCTCTATTTGCTGACGACTTTGCTATCTACATTGCAAGCCGTTCTGCACCTACAGCAGAGAGACTACTGCAAAACACTATATATCACCTTGAAGCTTGGTCCAGGATTACTGGTTTCACATTCTCATCCGAAAAAACAAAATGTGTAGTTTTTTCTCGGCTACGAAACCCTTCTATTCCGCAAATTTTTCTGAACGGTGAGACCATTACTATCTCTAATTACGTTAAGTTTTTAGGTTTAATTTTTGATAGTCGTCTTACTTGGGTCAAACATTTAAAAGAATTGAAAACAAAATGTTCCAAAATTTTAGATATGATGCGAGTCCTTACTAACACCAACTGGGGAGCCGATAGATCATGTATGATACGTTTTTACTATTCCTTTGTTCGCTCCCGTTTAGATTACGGTTGTGTGGCCTACTCATCAGCTCGTCAAACCGTGCTTAAAATGCTGGATAGTGTACATCATGCTTTCCTTCGGCTTGCCACAGGCGCGTTTAGATCAAGTCCTGTCGCAAGCTTACTTGTAGACTGTGGTGAACCATCACTTTGGGATAGACGAGACCAGCTCTTATTATCTTATTTTGCTCGTCTCAGAGGACAGCCAAATCACCCGGTTCTTGAGTCAGTCTTTAAAAATCCTAATCTAGGAAAGTATGAGGATCATCCATGTCGTACTGCACCTGTAGGTGTCCGTACCTGGCGTCTGCTGCAGCATATAAATGTTGACACACCGTCATTCTTTCCTATGTACCCTTGCTCATATCCTCCATGGAGAATAAACCTCATAAATTTTAATTTTGGCCTGACTACATGTAATAAACAATCAACACCATCTATCGTCTTTCAGCAGATGTTTCAGTGTGTTCTCTCCAAGACGAAACCAGACGCGGTTGTATACACTGATGGATCGAAACAAAACGATACGGTTGGGTGTGCTTTTGTTGTCAATGAGAGAACTTATATGTTTGGTCTCCCCAGTATTACGAGTGTGTTTACCGCTGAACTATATGCTATAAATAAGGCTCTAAACATCATTAACCCTAAATATAGAAAAATTCTTATTTGCAGTGACTCGTGTAGTGCTCTCCAAGACTTAAAGAACTTTTATTCCAAACATCCTATCGTCATTGAAATTTACAACGCAATCGCTGAGTTGAATAATCGCAACACAGAATTAAGTTTTTGCTGGGTCCCTAGCCACGTAGGGATTCCAGGTAATGAACATGCAGATTCCGCTGCCAAAGAAGCATGTAACCAGCCTCCTTTCACCACCCGAGTTGCTACTTCTGATTTCATTAACTATGTAAAACAATTATTAAGAACAAGGTGGCAAGGTGATTGGACAGCTACTGTTGATAATAAACTCCGTCAGATTAAAGATTCTGTGTTACCATGGAACTCCTCGTACAGAAAACCCCGGCGTGAGGAAGTAGTTCTCTGTCGATTGCGGATTGGTCACACGAGAGTCACACACGAGTACCTGTTTACAAGAGGACAACCACCTCTATGCGCAAGATGCAACTGCCGCGTGACTGTGCGCCACATACTCGTGGACTGCATATGTTATGCGGCATTGCGTCGTAAATTTAAAATTCCTAGTAACATCCGTGGTATCTTGCGTGACGATAAGGAGGTTTTAAACCGCATGTTTATATTTTTACGTAGTATAGGGTTAATGCAAAAAATTTAATAAGTATGTATTCTTTCGTAATTGTATGTATTGTCCTATGTATTTTTTTTGTTATCCGAGTAGGGAGCCTTTTACACTCCCTATCGGATTTTTTTTTTTTTTTTTTTTTTTTTTTTGTATGTTTTTTAAATTCGTCTGTGATATTAGTTGTAAGATTTTTGTGATATTAGTTTTAAGTTTTATCTCCTTTTTTAGTTTTAAGTTTTATTTATTTTTAATGTGATAGTTTTTAAGATAGTTTTAAGTTTTATTTATTTTTAATGTGATAGTTTTTAACAGAGTTTTAAGTTACATATTAGTGTTTTTGTTGTCCGAGAATGGGCCTTTTACACCCATTCCGGACTTTGTTTCTGTGATAGTAGTTTTAAGTTTTAATTTTATCTAAAAACCTAACATTATTTTTATTTATTTATTTATTTATCTATTTATTTATTTTCCGGGCGATGATAACGTTCAACCGTTTTTCGCCCTTAAAAAAAAAAAAAAAAAAAAATTACACAACAACATCCTACACTGATATTCCTTACATTAACACTCGGTGGTGTTGCGACATCTTACGAAACGCAACCGTAACCCAAGGTGGGAACAAATCGTGCCGATGGGTGAATGGCTCTACGTAGTGAGTCTTGAACGATGTCCTCTGGGCACCAGGGCGAACCCAGTTGTACTTAGCTCTAGCTCCAGTACGCGTGCGCTCTGCTGGAGTTGTCCATTTTTCGCCGGTACTCGTGGGACCAAAATTTCTGATCCTATATTAAATCCCAAGATGGTTGGTGGTCCATCTGAAAAAAAACCACCAAATTAAGTCTTGCGAAGAGACCTCGATCAGCTTTGTCTGACGAGGATAAAAGTCCTATGGAAGAGAACTACAAATCCTTAGACTTGAACACTAAAAATATTCGATTCGTTGTTCTCCGATATAGTCAGGAAGGTGGCTCCCTCCAAAAGGTTTCACCTTTCCTAATAAATAAAACAGTAACGGGTACAAGTGGCTCCCCGAAGAACATCAGGAAATTACGCGACGGATCGATTCTGGTTGAAACATTCAACGACGAACAGAGTCGATCAATCTGCAGTGGTGCACATACAGCCCGCTCCCGAGATTGCCCAATCTTTAAAGAAGAAAAGGCAATTCTCAAAATCTGAACGGAGCAAAAGCTATCTTTGCCGGCCGCACGAAGAGAATACAAAAAGTTAAATAATTCACGGAACCTGGTTAAACCAGATGTATCTTTTGCCACCGCTACATGTAAACAAAACCATACAAATGTCAATAATCAGCAGTGCGGATCCTGCAATGAGCTTAAAAAACTTGTTCAGATGCTTTCTGATCAAGTAGCTTCACTTACAGCCACTATCTCAGAGCTGACAAAGATGAAGAAAACGTCTTTCGTCGCAGTTAGTGAATCCAACAGTGTCATACACACGAAAGTTCCTGTTCCCAAAGTCGTACCGGCACGAGTAGCGACTATCACAGCTGGCAGTAAGCCACCTAATAAACTCCCCGTAAAGGGGACCCACATAACCACCACCTCTGGGATGTTAATTGCAGCATCCTATTCAAATAAATCTCCTCCACCATCACCTCATTTACTGGCGGATATGGTTGAAGAACCACCCGACCCTAGGGCATCGGAGTTCTTTAAAATAAAAAATACAAAAAAGAAAAACCGAATCACCTACAACTAATTTTTATGTAATTTTCGAAACTTAATATTTTTATTTATTTTTTTACACGTATGAACGTTATTCAGTGGAATGTTAGAGGTATTCGGTCCCGCATTGAAGATATTAGAGTACTAGCGCACGCACATGATCCACTAATCATGTGTTTCCAAGAAACTCACCTTCTACAACATGACCGAATTACACTTAGAGGATACTTCTGCGAGAGATACGACTGCCTAGTAGACAGTAGGGAGAGTGGTGGAGTAGCGATTTTCATGAAGAATGGGGTGTCAGCTACAAGAATTCAACTAACTACTGTCATTCCTGCTATTGCAGTAAAGGTCTCTATTCCCTTCAAATTGCATATCTGCAATCTGTATCTCTCACCGAACACTGAGTTCAGTGCTTTAGATGTCTCAAATCTCCTCACACAAATACCATCTCCATCGTTAATAGTAGGAGACTTCAATGCCCATCATATTTCCTGGGGCTCAACCTTCTGCTCCACTCGAGGAAATATGATAAACAGATTGAGACAAGATTTTGACCTTTGCCTACTGAATAATGGATCACACACATTTATGTCCTTATCAACTGGTACAGTATCTAACCTTGATCTTTCCATATGCTTACCGAATGTACTCCCTCATTTTAATTGGTCGGTTTGTGATGACTTTCACGGCAGTGATCATAGACCAATTATTATTAGTTTCGGTGTAGACTGCGAGATTAAAAGAAGGCCACTGAGATGGATCGTTGAAAAGGCAGATTGGAACGGATACCATAAAGCATTCCAATCTCAGTATGACGATGAAGCGAACATCCTCGACCAATATTCTTCTTTTACGTCCATGATACTTGAGAATACCAACAGTTATATCCCACAAACATCGAATAATCCTAGACGTCTATTCGTTTCATGGTGGAACGATGATTGCAAATATGCTATTAGGAATCGACGACAGGCACTACGAAAATTTAATCGTAGGCCTACAACAGAACTTCTAAATTTATACCGCAAGGCTAGAGCGGTGTGCTGTCGAGTATTCTTGGACGCTAAGAGGAATTCATGGACGAAATACGTGAGCATTATCTCACGCACTACTCCCACGTCTACTGTATGGAAGAAAATTCGTGCAATTTTCGGATCACAGAAACAATTTACTCTAGGTCTTATCGATGAAGAATACTCCTTTCTTCATCCTCGGAAGTGGCAAATAGTCTAGCAAAATCTTTCCGCCCGGTGTCTCTCACCTTATCATATAATAACGATTTTCACCGTTACAAGATACAAATAGAAGTATTATCGTTAAACATTGGTGATTCGGTTGGCGAATTAAACACTCCATTCGTATTTAAAGAATTGTTACATGCACTTAAAAACTCACGGGACACTTCCCCTGGACCGGACAACATTCGCCTTTCCATGCTTTCACACCTTTCTAATTCGGCACTACAACAACTTTTGAATATTTTCAACGGTTTATTCTCCGAACAAGTCTTCCCACCCGGCTGGTCTGAAGCATTTATTATACCACTACTAAAACCTGGTAAAGACCAAACGAACCCCTCAAGCTACCGCCCTATTTCATTAACAAGCGTTTTGTGTAAAATAATGGAGAGAATGGTAAACCGCAGACTTACATGGTACTTGGAGAAACATGGCTTTCTATCTCCAGAACAGTGTGGTTTTCGACAAGGACGATCTTCTATTGACCATTTAGTGTAACTAGAAACAGCCATACAAAACGCTTTCCTATATCGGCAGCATCGTCGCTATCTTCTTCGATATAAAAAAGGCGTATGACACAGCCTGGCGACGTGGTATGCTTCACACTCTCAACGAGTGGGGAATCAAGGGCAATATGCTTGCTTTTATCCGGGGATTCTTAAATTCTCTTGTAAATTTTATTAAGAAAAAAAAATCTATAAATTTATAACGGTCCTTTTCAAGACCACCCTAAACCCCCCCCCCCCCCAACCCGAATCGATACTTGAGAATAAATTAAATCAATTAATGATTTGACTTAATTATCGATACGGCCGGTGCCGAGGCCGGGATATAAGAGTGGTGAGGCGGGTAAAAAAAAAAATAAAGAAATAAAGATCCTTTTTTTCTTCCTATTCCTATCCAAATACACACACACACACACGAAATACGGTCACAGTCCAACAATGAACGTCAAGACGTCAATAGCTAAAGAGCTCCATCGACAGGCGCGTCGAAACTACCCCACAAGACGCGTTGAACTTAAAGGTATTTCAGACCTATATCAAGCTGACCTTGTTGAGATGATACCATATGCTAAATCGAACAAAGGTTATCGTTACATACTGACGATGATAAATTGTTTTTCTAAACTAGCATTCGCCGTACCGATTAAAACCAAAACTGGTACGGAGATCGCTAAAGCCCTCAAACCCATATTGGATAAACACAAGATGCGACATTTTCAAACCGATTTGGGTAAAGAGTTCTACAATCCGTCGGTTAAACGACTATTACAGTCGTACAATATAAATCACTATTCAACACATTCGGATAAAAAAGCGTTTTTCCACACGGTACTTGACAAAGGTCCCACAACACGATCACTCAACGGTTGTGGATATTCCGCTGTGGGTTGGAAATGTAAAAAGAGCTATCGTCTTTAAAGACGCAAACACAAAACTGGTGATACCGTCTATTGATCAGGGTGTGACGCAATATTACCGCGAATTGTGCAATATCAATCACCGTCCGGTGAGAATGAATGTTTCATTAATCGATGTTGTACGTTTCCTACGCAGAGTCAAAAAACATCCAGTGTTCTTTAGATCGGTCGAATTAGGATAGTGATCAACAGTTTTCCGATCATTCGTAACTACGATGTCAAACATGAATGAGGTCGATTCATCGACGACGTCATCTGTAAAGTTGATAATGGAAATCGATAGAATACGAGATTCGATTAAAAGAAAACATCGCGCTATTACGCAAGGAATAATGGAAACTGATCAAGTGCTACAAAAGCACTTTAAACCGATTGTCGAACTATTACGGGAGCTTAAGGAAACATTTAATTAAAAGAAAAATGAAATAAAAGAAGAAGTGGAAATAAAGGAGGAAGAGAAAGAGGATGAGGGTGGAATATCTACACCAACAGTTATGAGAAAACTCTTTAAAACACCAAAACATCGATTCGTTAAACCTACACAACCATCATCACCTGGTGAACGTGCAAAATATTATTTGGATCTGATCGTAACGGATAAAAATAGGCAAATTGACAACGTATATGGTGTAAAAAATATAAACGACCAATGGACGATTGGAAACCACAATGTTGTTTTTAAAGGAAATAATATTGTAATCGGTAAGAAATCGTATAACGGATCCGAAGGCTTATTCCAACTGATATTTTTGAAGGAACCCAGAGGCTATACTATTAGAGACTTGGATAATTATAAAAAAATATTAGAAACTACTGAGGCGCATAAAAGCCAAAATACTGGACGCGTAATATCCAGTAGATAATTCAAGTACAATAATATTATTAAAGAGTTGTTTCCCCACCCGAGACGACTAGGTAGTCAAGAGGAAGAAAGCCCTATAACCGGTTAAGGACTGCTTATAAGGGCGAAGAAAACACAAAGACCAGATTACGTGTGCTGGGACGATCCGAACGATCTTTACGATAGACTTCGTCTATTAGTAGCCTCTAACCGTGCAGGTCATACTGGTCATAATAACGAAATCGTGTCCATTGTAGAAGAATTGCAAGAAAGTGGATACATAAAGGAGGGTAGAGGAAACATTTTATTTTAATCAGTCTAAAGATGAGTATCGACAAGTTCGGACGTTTTTGTGGAGGAGCGATCGGTAACAGACCACCACCTACGCGGGTTATCGAAACGTTTGATAAAACCACCGATGGAAATTACAATATTAGAAAACGGAGGTTGTGCAACGTGGGATGTCTGATAGAGGATGATGATGCTACCACTTTCGGTTTTACGAACAAGATTTACGTAAAGCAAAGCGATTTGGTAAATCGATACATACCTTCAATCAACAACAACGACAACGAAATTTCCTTTTCAAATAAGCGTTTGTGTGATGTTGGTGAACCTATCGAAAAAATCGATGCCGTAAACCTCAAATATTTATATAACAACCTGTTTGGTGAAAAGAATATTATTGATATGAAAGGAAGCGTCCTGATGAATTCTGGTGAGGCGATAAGAGCAAAGGATCTTGTCACAAGGTGGTATGTTGATCAAAAGGAGTTTCGTGTAAAAAAAGATATCGATGATAGGTGTTTGTTTAGGAAAGATGGAATAGTAGATGTCAAAGGAAGTGTTGTTAGCAACGCTAGAATGCCAGTAGAGTCATCAGATCTAACTACAAAAGAATACGTTGAGGAATGTCTGTTCAGATTTTACAGATTAATAATGGAGTATGTAGAGGATGAACTTCCTAATTATCCGAATTATGATAATGTTGATCGAGACGTCTTTATGCAACTTTTAGACAAAGTCAGTGTGCCAAGCAAACAACAGTCTAAACAAGTTAAAGTGACAACAGATAATGTTAAAGTGGAGTTACAAAAAGACCAACCGAACACAGATCTAGAAAGACGCATTGAAGATAACGAGAAGGAGGATCTGACTAAGAATGAGGTTCGTCTACCAATCACAGATACAACAAAGGAGGACGTGAATAAAAATATGATACGCCCTCCGATCACGGATTCAACGAAAAAAGATGTGTACAAAAATATGATACGCCCTCCGATCTCGGATTCAAACAAAGATGCGTCGAAGAAGAAAGAGGATGTTTGATAAGACCACCGATCACGGAACCAATGTAAGATGGTGGAACATTGTAAATGGGTTCATTGTCTATACGACATGGCAAGAGTGAGGAAGTCAAAATGTTCTCCTGTTCGAAAGGGTAAGGTGAGAAGATCTAAACGAATAGTTAGGTTTAAACGAGGCGGAGGACTGTTAACATCCCTAACGACAGGAGCTGCTGGTGCGTTAGGATCTTATATCGGTGATAAGGCATTAAAAGGTGTCAAAGAGGTTGTGGGTAAAGTTTTAAACAAAGGAATCGATTTATTGCCGGTAGAGCTACATATTCCGGGCTATCAGTACTGCGGGCCGGGAACGAATTTAAAAAAACTATTAAAGAGAGGTGACCCTGGTGTAAACAAGTTGGACGCGGCTTGTAAAGAACACGATATCGCATACGCTACGTACAGTGACAACGAAAACAGCGGCTGCGGATCGTAGATTAGCCGATAGCGCTTGGGAAAGAGTTAAAGCTAAGGATTCGAGCATCGCAGAAAAGGCTACCGCATTAGCGGTTACAAACGCGATGAAGTTAAAAGCAAAGTTCGGCGGTGGAAGAGTAAGAAGACGATCAAAAAGAACTAATATAAAACGTCTTGTTGAAATGATGAAAAGAAAAGCAAGCACTGCAGGACAGGGATTATACCTTAAACCCTACCCTTTGACCGGATCGGGGATTGGTGGTAAAAAAAAACGTCGTCGTCGTTGTCATCGTCTCCAATAAAGGGAATACCAGTGCGACCGCTATCGAATATAGAACTGATATCGTACGCCAGAAAACTAAATATAGCCGATTTTCGAGGAGTCTTTATGTTGGACGCATTACCCAAAAAACCAAAGACTAACGAGTCGGCGATAGTTAATCTTGATCGCAGTACTGGTCATGGTACACACTGGGTATGTTATAGAAAACGTAGACGGATGGTGGACTATTTTGATAGTTTCGGTAATCTTCGTCCATCTAACGAATTGATGCGTTATTTTCCATCCGATGCGATTATAAATTTCAATTATAAAAGCAGGCAGACTGTAAACACGGTTATCTGCGGACATTTATGTCTCGAATTTCTCAGTCGTGATTCGTCAGTCTACAGGTAAACATGTTCTGTATAAGTGGAAATACGTCGTTATTAAACGCTACGATCTTTCCACCATTGGATTTGTCTAATGGTGAATGGGAATTAGCCTTGATAAACCTAACCACATATAACTCGATTCCGAATGTCGAAGAGGGAATCAACAACACAATTATTGTCGTTCCAAAGAAACCTATAAAAACAATTAAACTGACGCTTCCGACCGGATCGTATGAGTTGGACAATATCGCTAAACGATTGAGCGATGAACTCAAAGACAAACACCAAATAGATTTACTTATGCGACCGAATAACAATACGTTAAAATGCGAACTTAAATGCAACGCTGTGATCGATCTGACGTCAAAAGATAGTCTGGCACCGTTGTTGGGGTTTGAAAAAACAAATCTAGCGGCGGATATATGGCACGAGTCATCGAAGCCGGTTGCCATTAACAACGTGAACACCGTACGAGTCGAATGCAATCTTATGAGAGGCTCCTACACGAACGGATCAGAAGGACACGTGTTGCACGAATTTACGCTAAGCGTACTGCCTGGTTTCAAAATAATCGATTCGCCAAAGAATATAATATATCTACCGGTGAATACAAAGAACTTAGACTAGATCGCTATAAGGTTTACCGATCAGGACGGAAAACTTATAAATTTCCGCGGTGAAACCGTAACGGTGAGACTGCATTTACAAATGAAAACCAACCGATGGGGTTAATGTACAATAGCGGTGGTAGTAGTAGCGAAACGTCACACACACCGATCAGTCGACGTGCAAACACCAAAGCGTTAACATCGCGTAACGTGTTGTTTCTTCGAAAACTTGGTTTTACAGTTTTGGTGAACCGTAATAGCAGGAGTGAATATGTTAAACGTCGGTGAAAGTGTTTCTTTCGACAACACTATCATTCAGTACGAATATCACACTCATATACCTTACGCTTCGTCGACTTACAATAACAACGATGAAATCCGGATACCGATACACCAATAGGATGTGTACACGTTACCGCATAAATGCTATTTGATGGTCGAAGGGAAGCTAACTACTAAGGCAGGTGATAACAAGGCAACTGAATCGTGGTTAACAAACAACGCGATACCGTTTCTCTTCGAGGAGATACGATACGAGATAAACGGAACGGAGATGTGTCGCGTACAAAAGTTGGGAATAACAACAAAGATAAAAAAACATCTTATCGTTGCGTAAAAGCGAAGAAAATATTTTGGAAAACTTCGGGTGGAAGTTCAAAGCGTCGGATAAATTCGATTTGGAAGAACACACGGGAAGATTTTGCTTCTACGTACCGCTGCGTATGCTGATGGGTTTCGCCGAAGACTACAAACACATAATATTGAACGTCAAACAAGAATTGGTTTCGCTTAGATCTTCCAACGATGTGAACGCATTAATATCTTCCAAAGAAGCACCCGATTCCAAGTTGAAAGTGACAAAGGTAGCGTGGAAAATTCCATATGTTCATGTTGCCGATACGATGCGGTTAGATTTGTTGAAAGTAGTACAACGAGATAGACCGTTAGCGATAGCTTTTCGTACATGGCAAATCCACGAATATCCGGCACTACCGCAAACAAACATACATTCATGGACGGTAAAAACGTGTGCGCAAACGGAGAAACCGAGATACGTGATATTCGGTTTACAGACGGACAGAAAAGATAAAGCTACAAAATCATTGACGCTCTTCGATATGTGCGAATTGGTAAACGTTCGTCTGTATTTGAATTCGCAATACTATCCGTATGACAGTCTACAGGGTGATGTGAATATGATGTATGAAATGTTTGCCAGCTTTCGGTCTGGTTATTACAACAAATCGGAGGACGAGTGTTCCGCTTACAGTTTGGCAGATTTCAAAGCCAGTGTACCGTTAATAGTTATCGACTGTTCCCGTCAGAACGAATCGCTTAAAACAAGAACGGTAGATGTGCTCATCGATTTCGAGACCAAAAACAATATACCCCCCCAGACACCTGCCTACTGTCTCATTATACATGATAGCATCGTCACATACACTCCGCTTACGGGAATAGTGAAAAAGGTTATGTAATGACGGAAACGTTTTCATTTGATGATGAAAAGAGAAAGGTGGGTACGATGTACGATCAGCATCACGATGGTGGTGGTGGTCGTTTAAGTGGTAGTTGGTAACATTGGGAGTATTTAAAACAGGCTTATTGATCGGATTACTTGTGTCAGTATTATTTAACATCTATCCGGTACCATGCCCGATTATGAAACCGATAAGATGTAAAATTTTTTTTTCTTCGTCACAAACGTCGTCGGTACCGTTAATATGGTGTAATTCATCATCTGTGGAAGCGTTGACCATTTTTTACAACACTACCGAATCATCGTCTTCAAAAAACATGTCTTCGGATACTGTTAGCAACATCCCTGCATCACTACCTTGGGTGTTACCAACGGTTCATGTTGCTAGTACGACATTCTCATTACCTAACGTAGTAACGTTACACACAACCAATGTGAATGTTACGTCATCATTACCTTCAGCGAAGACAACAGTGTTACCGAAGGTAAACGCTACCAATATCTCATTACCTAACATAACGTTACATGCACATGATGATGCTGTCTATGATGGTCCTCTAAACGAGGAAGAAAAACAGGTGGAGGGGGTAACCCCCACCACTTCTACTTTAAAAGTATAAAAAGGCTAAATCCGACTGCGCGCATACAAATCAGTAGTTGTTGACCATCCGTCATGGAAGGAAGTGGTGTTTATTCGCCAGACGACGTTCAATCGTTTCTATTCATGAACGATTCTTTGCATAACATCGATCACCATCCTGAAGTTACGAAACCGACTGAGAAGGAGGTTAAATCGAAACCAACGAAGATCCGCAAAAAGAGAAATCCGCGTAAAAAATCTTATGATAAACCTGAACAGACGATCAAAAAGACCAAGACCGATAAGAAGAAGAAGGCTGATACGGGGGAGGAGGAGAACGAAGGGATATTCCCCACCACCATTGTAATTTCATAGACATCATAGGTGGTTACATATGTCCATCCTCATTCACGGTTGAGCGTTCGTCATGGAAGGAGTTATCGAGTATCACGGCTTTCTCGGCAACCGAGGTGAGTTTATAGTTAAGGAACTTGCTGTTGTCGGTAATGGATGCTATATGATTCTTCATTTTCGACCACCGTACCCAAAGTCAGAGATGTCATCTAAATACAAACGGATGGCCGGATGGTTGGAGAGGAATTTTCACAAAATCGATTGGAATTACGGCGAAGTCGTATACAATGACGATATCATGAAGGCGTTATGTTCACAGTTTGCCACAATATACACCAAAGGGCTGGAGAAAGTGGAATTTTTGCGTCGGTTTCATAACGATGTTCGTCAGATACCGGACCACGCACCGAAACCGAAATTAAACTTTATCTTAAATTGTCCGTACCACACCGCGCACAAGGTGAGTGGAAAATGTGCGTTACATTCCGGTTGTTTCTACATGGAGTGGTTAAAGTTGTGTAAAAAGCCGTTGGATCTTGTGAGGGAAGACGATCGATTGCGTTCGTTTGTGAACACAAACGCTGAAAACAAAGAGGAATTGGCAAAAAACGGTTATTACTATTCCTTTAACGAATTGTGTGTAAAATGTTGTTGGTGTAACGAAAGGATGGATGCGCATCGCCACTCAACTCGTTGTCAAGACTGCATCAAGGAAAACGTGCCGCTTTCGTTTGAACATGTTGTTCCACGTTGAGAACCGCTGTAGAGCTCAGTCTGCTGCAAGATGTTGATGAATCAACATCTTTGGTTAGAGATCTCAATTATAGTAATAGCCTTCCTTATGCCAGAAATATTATTTATGCTTGCAAAAATTTGAAAAAAAAGATTAAAAAAAAACAAAAAGATTCGAGTGTTTTACAGAAGGCCTATTGGGGAGAGATTTCACTCATGTAAAAAAAAATCTCAACGCGCCACGGTTACTACCTCGTGGGTGGTGTGGAAACGTAACCAACTATATAGACCTCCCGATGTACAATTCCATCCGCAGTTTACCGATGGATGTTGATATAGCCGCATCGGTGTGGACAATTAGATTTTTTCCGAATCGATGCGTAAGAACGTTGCGTCATCTTATGAAACACACAAATGCTGCGTTTCCACACGCACCAAGTATAACCGCAGACGTACACCGTTTCAATACCGTTAGTGTGGTTTTCAATTACGACGCTACTTACGCTGAACTTTACAACGGATTACAAGAATATTTAGACAGTTTAAAAATCGATACCGTAGACGGAATGTGTAGACATTATATTCGTTATAGTGATTGTGGTGGGGGTAAGGTATAATATAAAACCATAAAATAGTATACAATCATTCAAGCCTTAACGATGTAAGTGTCCACATGGATGATGACTTTCTTACCGACTAGTCCGATAACAAATCTAACGCATTTAAAGGATATATTAACGGATCGATTTCCGATTTCAATAATTACAGAAACTGAGACATTACCAAATACCGTACTTTTAGGAATACCGTTCAAAACACACATTCAAGATATTGAAAATGAACTGACATATGATAGATTGGATTGTGGTGAGTGAGTGTGATGAACATATTTTTGACAAAAAAAAAACTTAACGAAAGAATCGCAAAGACCAATCGTAACTTGAACGATTACAAAGAGATATTGTTTTTCTGTAAAAAATTATCGGATTTGTATTAGTGATTGAAGATTACCGATTCGGTTGACGAATTGAAGTTTATTGCATCGTATATTTGTAAATATTGTTTTATGATGCTTGTCACTCACTCTGTTCACTGTGGTGATAAAACACACGCTGTCGATTGTAAGAAATTCGACTATTGCGGACGTGGACTACCAGAATACTTGTGTTCCTGCGATTTGATTATTGAAAACGTGAAAAGAATATACGCTATGGTACGTGCAAATAAATACGAAGTGTTATGGGAAAATCCGTTTGCCTGTAGAGTTATCGACGGTAACGAACTCTATCGATTATTTTGCAAAATTGCTGAGAGGTGTGGAGGGGACATCTACACGGTACCATCGTTAATCATTTGCCTAGCCTCTGCAGCTATTCTTCCCACTATACAGTGAGCTGCAGAACACTTTACATTATACACATATACTTCACCAAGAACACTACATAAATTACAACATACACACTTACACAATTACACAACAACATCCTACACTGATATTTCATACATTAACACTCAGTGGTGTTGCGACATCTTACGAAACGCAACCGTAACCCAAGGTGGGAACAAATCGTGCCGATGGGTGAATGGCTCTACGTAGTGAGTCTTGAACGATGTCCTCTGGGCACCGGGGCGAACCCAGTTGTACTTAGCTCTAGCTCCAGTACGCGTGCGCTCTGCTGGAGTGGTCGGTTTTCGCCGGTACTCGTGGGACCAAAATTTCAGTTCCAACAATAAACACAATGATGGTTGGTGGTCCATCTGAAAAAACCACCAATTCAAGTCTAGCGAAGAGACCTCGATCAGCTTCGTCTGACGAGGATAAAAGTCCTACTGAAGGGAATTTCTTAAAATCGAACTATAAAAATATGAGATTCATTGTTCTCAGAAATAGTCAGGAAGGTGGCTCCCTTCAAAAGGTTTCACCTTTCTTAATTAACAAAACCATAACAGGTGCAAGTGGCTCCCCTAAGAATATCAGGAAATTACGTGACGGATCGATTCTGGTTGAAACATTCAACGATGAACAGAGTCGATCTATCTTACGTCTCCGTAATATGGGTGGCATAAATATAAGCGCAGAATGCCACAAAACGCTAAATACGAGCCGGGGTGTAATTTTTTGTAGAGACCTTCTAGATATAGATATCTCTGAAATAGTTGACGAGCTTTGCCACCAAGATGTTGTTGAAGTGAAACGTATAATGAAACGGCAGAACGGAACAGAAGAACCGACACCGTCTCTTATACTAACATTCAATCTCCCTGTTCCACCAGAAAAGATTAAAGTGGGTTACCTCTCGGTTCGGGTACGACCATTCATACCCAACCCACGGCGATGTTTCAGATGCCAAGGTTTTGGTCATACTACAACATCTTGCACGAAAACTGAGATGTTTGCTCGATGTGGTAAAGAAGGTCACAACGACACTAACTGCGAAGAAAGTGAAAAATGTGCAAACTGCAGTGGTCCACATACAGCCCGCTCCCGAGATTGCCCAACTTTTAAAGAAGAAAAGGCAATTCTCAAAATCTGTACGGAGCAAAAACTATCTTTTCCGGCTGCACGTAGAGAATATAAAAAGATAAACAACTCACGGAACCTGGTTAAACCAGACGTATCTTTTGCCACCGCTACAACTAAACAAATTCCTACAAATGCTAATAATCAGCAGTGCGGATCCTGCAATGAGCTTAAAAAACTTGTTCAGATGCTATCTGATCAAGTAGCTTCACTTACAGCCACTATCTCAGAGCTGACAAAAATGAATAAAAAGTCCTCCGTCGCAGCTAGTGAATCAAACAGTATGATACATACGAAAGTTCCTATTCCCAAAATCGTACCGCCACGAATAGCGACTATCACAGCTGGCAGTAAGCCACCTAATAAGCTCCCCATAAAGGGAACCCACGTAACTATCTCTTCTGGGATGTCAACTACAGCATCCCATTCAAATAAATCTCCTCCACCATCACCTCATATACTGGAGGATATGGTTGAAGAACCACCCGACCCTAGGGCATCGGAGTTCTTTAAAATAAAAAATTCAAAAAAGAAAAACCGAATCACGTACAACTAATTTTTATATAGTTCCCGAAATTTATTTTTTTATTTTTTTTTTTTACACTTATGAACATTATTCAGTGGAATGTTAGAGGTATTCGGTCCCGCATTGAAGATATTAGAGTACTGGCGCAGACACATGATCCACTAATCATGTGTTTCCAGGAAACTCACCTTCTACAACATGACCGAATTACACTTAGAGGATACTTCTGCGAGAGATACGACTGCCTAGTAGACAGTAGGGAGATTGGTGGAGTAGCGATTTTCATGAAGAATGGGGTGTCAGCTACAAGAATTCAACTAACCACTGTCATTCCTGCTATTGCAGTAAAGGTCACTATTCCCTTCAAATTGCATATCTGCAATCTGTATCTCTCACCGAACACTGTGTTCAGTGCTTTAGATGTCTCAAATCTCCTTACACAAATACCATCTCCATCGTTAATAGTAGGAGACTTCAATGCCCATCATATTTCCTGGGGCTCAACCTTCTGCTCCACTCGAGGAAATATGATAAACAGATTGAGACAAGATTTTGACCTTTGCCTACTGAATAATGGATCACACACATTTATGTCCTTATCAACTGGTGCTGTATCTAACCTTGATCTTTCCATATGCTCACCGAATGTACTCCCTCATATTAATTGGTCGATTTGTGATGACTATCACGGCAGTGATCATAGACCAATTATTATTAGTTTCGGTGTAGACTGCGAGATTAAAAGAATGCCACGGAGATGGATTGTTGAAAAGGCAGATTGGAACGGATACCGTAAAGCATTCCAATCTCAGTATGACAATGGAGCGAACATCCTCGACCAATATTCTTCTTTTACGTCCATGATACTTAAGAATGCCAACAGATATATCCCACAAACATCGGGTAATCGTAGACGTCCTTTCGTTCCATGGTGGAACGATGAATGCAAAATTGCTATTAGGATTCGACGGCAGGCACTACGTAAATTTAATCGTAGGCCCACAACAGAACATCTAAATTTATACCGCAGGGCTAGAGCGGTGTGCCGTCGAGTATTCTTGGACGCTAAGAGGAATTCATGGACAAAATACGTGAGCACTATCTCACGCACTACTTCCACGTCTACTGTATGGAAGAAAATTCGTGCAATCTTCGGATCACCGAAACAATCTATTCTTGGTCTTATTGATGAAGGAGAACTCCTTTCATCATCCTCGGAAGTGGCAAATAGTCTAGCAAAATCTTTCCGCTCGGTGTCTCTCACCTCATCATATAATAACGATTTTCAACGGTACAAGATACAAATGGAGGAGTTATCGTTAAACATTGGTGATTCGGTTGGTGAATTAAACACTCCATTCGTATTTAAAGAATTGTTACATGCACTTAAAAATTCACGGGACACTTCCCCTGGACCGGACAACATTCGCCTTTCCATGCTTTCACACCTTCCTAATTCGGCATTACAACAACTTTTGAATATTTTCAACGGTTTATTCTCCGAACAAGTCTTCCCACCCGGCTGGTCAGAAGCATTTATTATACCAGTACTAAAACCTGGTAAAGACCAGACGAACCCCTCAAGCTACCGCCCTATTTCATTAACAAGCGTTTTGTGTAAAATAATGGAGAGAATGATAAACCGCAGACTTACATGGTACTTGGAGAAACATGGCTTTCTATCTCCAGAACAGTGTGGTTTTCGACAAGGACGATCTTCCATTGACCATTTAGTGTCACTAGAAACAGCCATACAAAACGCTTTCCTCAATCGGCAACACCTCGTCGCTATCTTCTTTGATATAAAAAAGGCGTATGACACAGCCTGGCGTCGTGGTATTCTTAACACTCTCCAAAAATGGGGAATCAAGGGCAATATGCTTGCTTTTATCCGGGGATTCTTAAATCACCGAACGGCTCGTGTTCGTGTGGATGATTCGCTCTCAGGTAGTGTCATCTTAGAGAATGGAGTGCCCCAAGGTAGTGTATTAAGTGCCACTTTATTTTCTGTAGCCATAAATTATATTACTAAATGTGTTCAGGCTCCTGTCTCATGCTCTCTATTTGCTGACGACTTTTCTATCTACATTGCAAGCCGTTCGGCACCTACAGCAGAGAGACTACTGCAGAACACTATATATCACCTTGAAGCTTGGTCCAGGATTACTGGTTTCACATTTTCATCCGAAAAAACAAAATGTGTAGTTTTTTCTCGGCTACGAAACCCTTCTATTCCGCAAATTTTTGTGAACGGTGAGACTATTACTATCTCTAATTACGTTAAGTTTTTAGGTTTAATTTTTGATAGCCGTCTTACTTGGGTCAAACATTTAAAAGAATTGAAAACAAAATGTTCCAAAATTCTAGATATGATGCGAGTCCTTACTAACACCAACTGGGGAGCCGATAGATCATGTATGATACGTTTTTACTATTCCTTTGTTCGCTCCCGTTTAGATTACGGTTGTGTGGCCTACTCATCAGCTCGTCAAACCGTGCTTAAAATGCTGGATAGTGTACATCATGCTTTCCTTCGGCTTGCCACAGGCGCGTTTAGATCTAGTCCTGTCGCAAGCTTACTGGTAGACTGTGGTGAACTATCACTTTGGGATAGACGAGACCAGCTTTTATTATCGTATTTTGCTCGTCTCAGAGGACAACCGAATCACCCGGCTCTTGAGTCGGTCTTTGGAAATCCTAATCTAAGAAAGTATGAGGAGCATCCACGTCGTACTGCACCGGTAGGTATCCGTACCTGGCGTCTGCTGCAGCATATAAATGTTAAAAAACCGTCATTCTTTCTTATATATCCTTGCTCATATCCTCCGTGGAGAATAAGCCTTATAAATTTTAATTTTGACCTGACCACATACAATAAACAATCAACACCATCTATTGTCTTTCAGCAAATGTTTCAGTGTGTTCTCTCCAAGATGAAACCAGACGCGCTTGTATACACTGATGGATCGAAACAAAATGTTACAATTGGATGTGCATTTGTTGTTAATGAGAGAACTTATATGTTTGGTCTACCCGGTATTACGAGTGTGTTTACCGCTGAACTATACGCTATAAATAAGGCTCTAAACATCATCAACCCTAAATATAGAAAAATTCTTATTTGCAGTGACTCGTGTAGTGCTCTCCAAGCCTTAAAAAACTTTTATTCCAAACATCCTATCGTCATTGAAATTTACAACGCAATCGCTGAGTTGAATAATCGCAACACAGAATTAAGTTTTTGCTGGGTCCCTAGCCACGTAGGGATTCCAGGTAATGAACATGCAGATTCCGCTGCCAAAGAAGCATGTAACCAGCCTCCTTTCACCACCCGAGTTGCTACTTCTGATTTCATTAACTATGTAAAACAATTATTAAGAACAAGGTGGCAAGGTGATTGGACAGCTACCGTTGATAATAAACTCCGTCACATTAAAGATTCTGTGTTACCATGGAACTCCTCATACAGAAAACCCCGGCGTGAGGAAGTAGTTCTCTGTCGATTGCCGATAGGACACACGAGAGTCACACACGAGTACCCGTTTACAAGAGGACAACCACCTCTATGCGCACGATGCAACTGCCGCGTGACTGTGCGCCACATACTCGTGGACTGCATATGTTATGCGGCATTGCGTCGTAAATTTAAACTACCCAGAAACATCCGTGGTATCTTGTGTAACGATAAAGAGGTTTTAAACCGGATGTTTCTGTTTTTGCGTAGTATAGGGTTAATGCAAAAAATGTAATAAGTATGTATTCTTTCGTAATTGTATGTATTGTCCTATGTATTGTTTTTGTTATCCGAGTAGGGAGCCTTTTACGCTCCCTATCGGATTTTTTTGTTTTTTTGTATGTTTTTTAAATTCGTCTGTGATATTAGTTATAAGATTTTTGTGATATTAGTTTTAAGTTTTATCTCCTTTTTTAGTTTTAAGTTTTATTTATTTTTAATGTGATAGTTTTTAACATAGTTTTAAGTTTTATTTATTTTTAATGTGATAGTTTTTAACAGAGTTTTAAGTTACATATTAGTGTTTTTGTTATCCGAGAATGGGCCTTTTACACCCATTCCGGATTTTGTTTCTGTGATAGTAGTTTTAAGTTTTAATTTTATCTAAAAACCTAAAATTATTTTTATTTATTTATTTATTTATCTATTTATTTATTTTCCAGGCGATGATAACGTTCAACCGTTTTTTCGCCCTTAAAAAAAAAAAAAAAAAAAAAAAAAAAAAATCGTTAATCATTTGAGTGTCAGCCCTGCGGGTGTGATGATGGATGCCATATCATTTGTTAACACTTTCAACGATGAAGATTGTTTTCTCAAGAAAATACCGTAAAAAAAGTTGTCTGATCTTCATGTTGGAGTAGACTATGTATTGTTGGATATGAGAAAGGTGTTTACACCTTTATATGAGTATCGTATTTGCGCCATATTGTACGACGCCGAAGCGGATGAACTTGGTTGCTTTCGAATCTATTTACCACTGAATTATACAAATAGATTTACCGAAGACGAAATGACCGTTGTAAGACATCATTCGATGAAATTAACTTATTTCGGAATAAAAGAAGACGGCTTCACTGAAGATTTAAAAGTAAGTTTGTAAAACCATACGTCGAGTGTTTATAGGCCTCACGGGGAGAGATATCACTCGTTAAAAAAAATCTCAACGCGCTATGTTACATACCTCATAAGTGGTGTGGAAATTATAACTTTCATTCACTTGTCAGACCTTACAGTGTTCAATACTAGCGTTTATTATGTCTATCAAGGAAAGAAAAGTACGGGAATATGTCACTGGTGTTCAGTCATTACAAGCATTAAGCTGGCAAACAACTCTTAATACTATTCTAAAGCATACTAGAATAATTTACTATTATTCGGATGAAAGCACCATAAAGAAAGATCAAACGTATCAATTTTTAAAACGATATAGTGCGTTGGTACCGCGAAAGTTTTATGTCGTTTGTGTTTGGTCTTATCCGAATATTGAAGAAGACGATGTATTTGAATTGTCGACGGCATTAGATAACTATATATTTGGTGGATTGGCAGATTACGTGATCGTAGTGGACATGTAATATGTAAATGAGAGTGTTTAAGGTGGTCCTGAAAAGGACCGATTTTTTTGGATAAAAGGATTGTTATATTCGTAAAGATTTATATATTTTATCGTATTCAATAACTTTTTTTTATTTTTTTTTCTTAAAAGATCTTCTTTGGAACATTTATGTATTACGTACTAATTCGAAATAATCATATACTTCATCAATATTAGGAGAAAGGTTTTCAAGTGTATCGCTCTCAATTACGTATAGTACAAATTCTTCATCTGCTAACAGATCCATTTCTGTAGTGGAAGTGTACTAGTTAAACTTCACTATTTATAAAAATTGGAAGGGTGTGGTGGGATGATTGTATTTTCCTGTTTTAAAGGAAAAAATAAGAATTTATTTCTGTTTTCCTGTTTATAAGGAAAAAATTGAGCGGATGTGTGGACAATAGATAAGTTAACCTGAGCGGATGTGATTGGTGATAGACGTTTCCTCCTGTTTTAAAGGAAAAAATAACAATTTATTTCTGTTTTCCTGTTTATAAGGAAAAAATTGAGCAGATGTGTGGACAATAGATAAGCACGTGTTTTCCTGTTTTATAAAACTTGAACGAATGTGGGTAGTAGATATGAAATTAAAATTAATATTATTCGTCGATTCTTGGAAAACCGAATGCGGATGTTGATAAGCAGATTTGTGGGTATAAAAAGCCATTCGTAACCGTCCTAGTCTCATTCTAGAGCTAACGTTTGAAGAAATAACAACACTATAATGACTGACGGTAGAAACAATTTTATTCACCAATTGAATAAGCGTCTTGTTGCAACCAACCTAGAGACGAAGAGCGTTGGTGATCTTACAATTGAGAAAAATTGCAACGCGGTATGGAAAAAGTATCGTGTGTCGTTTACGCGATGGTGAGGAAACGATGTTCAATGTTTACTTGCCGAGAAGGTTTGCGGAAACACTGAAAGAGGACGAATTTGACACAATAATTGAAATGAAACTTAAACTCGTCTTCAAAGGACACATCGGAAAAGCCGTCGATGTGGTATTCGAATAATACCAGGTAGCTATTCAAACTGTCCTTTCAGGACAACAACAACACATTTAACAAACAACACAAAATTACACATACATACACAAAACAAAAAACACTTTAAACCCCCATCAATAAATTTGTAACTAATTATTGTTTTTTTAAACAAAAAAAAACGATATTTTTTTGCATTTATTGAATGTAGTGGTTCCAAGGCCCGCGACATGATGTGGTAATAGATTTATCTACTATCAGATTATGTTGCAAATGGTGAGGAGAGTGTGTTTAATACATTGTTCTATTTTTTTTAATGTTGTCCGGATATCAGATGATTTTTTCCCGCGTCGTGGGGTGGGGCGACTGTGACATTCTGATTGGAAGAGAGAGTAGGATGTGGTAAGTGTGGTGGGGAGTAGCATATAAATACAGTGTAACCGCGTAAAGTAGTTTATTCTTTGGGAGACACTCGAGGTGTAAACATCATGATTCCTGTTAGAGAAGAAGATGTGCGCGTACGTGTTGGTGATCAACGTCTGACGCCTACGTGTTTTAAATTAAAACACAGTTACGCATATGTTATCGATTTATCCGAACATGATTTCGATAAAAACGGTGATAACCTATTGGTGAGGATAATTTTCAATGATGGTGATTTCGGATGTGGACGAAAATATTATTGCGAATTTGAATGTGGTGATAAAGCTATTGCACTTATTGATAGCAAAGAAGTACTGTTTTCTGGATTCTACGGTGACGACGGTAACGTAAAGGCGTTCAAATTAAATCGTTCGTCAAATATGAATTTGAATGCGTCCGTGTTACACGATCTCAATACGTCGCATCGAAAAAACAACGTACTCGCTGTAAACGTGTATGTTGCAAATGAAAGAAGAAGAGTAACTTGTAATGTAGCCACGGACGGAGGACTTTTCTTCAGAGGTCGTGATGAGGTAGATTGTTCTGTCGATGGTTGTAACGATGATACGCAACCGCTGTTGGTGGCGTACGACACAAATGAAAATTCAGAATTCGATTACGTTAAAACCAATCGATATATGAAAGGACGTCACATCGCTTCTCTTTATTTTTTTTTATACAAGAATACGAAATGCAAAGAAGAGGATAAAGAAAACCGTCAACGAATTTTCTAATTTCTACGATGTTTAAATAAGTCCTTTTAAGGACTACAACACATTACACAATCAACACAAAATTACACACATACACAAAACAAAAACACTTTAAACCCTCATACAATAAATCGTAACTATTGTTTTAAAACGATATTTATTTACGTTTACTTTATGCAATGGTTCCAAGGGCCGTGACATGATATGATATTGGATTTATCCACTATCAATAGTGTTACAAATGGTGAGGAGAGTGTTTAACAATTTTTTTAAGTATTTTCAAAATAGAAGAAAGTGGTGCGATAGACATATGCTTGCAATATTACGTTTTTGTATGCGAATCATTATTTCTTTCGCCGCCTCCCGGTGCACGATCTACGACGAGAACCTTGTCATCGTCGCCACGACGACCAGGATCATCCTCGAGGAACGTCCTTGGAAAGACTGCGGGCTACGACGTCACAATCCAAGATGGCCGACCTTAAAAATAACAGGTTGGAAAGACTGCGCCGACTCCCGGTGCACGATCTACGACGACCAGGATCATCCTCGAGTAACGTCCTAAAAAACAGGTTGGAAAGACTGCGGGCTACGACGTCACAATCCAAGATGGCCGATCTAAAAAATCACATCGGAAAGACTGCGGGGTACGACGTCACGTCATCCAACATGGCCGACCTGGACGCCATCTTGTCCGCCATTTTCCAAGATGGCGGACAGCCGCCTTCTTGGATGACGTCACTTCCTGACGCCGTACCACCATTTCCGTACTACTTGCATCCACTGTGTGATGATTGATGGCATACTGGTTGTTGCTGTCGAATAAGAAGTTTCAGTAGTTATCTATTTTAATAGTTTGTTAGGAGTGTTTAATACTTTGTATCATAAACATTTACTTCCTCATACAAATAATTTAAATGTAAGCCTCAAAAATTTCTATTTATAACTTAAATTTGTAATAGTACTATTTACTTCAGTGAACAGCATGACAAAAAATTACAAAAAACTAAAGTTATTAATTGACTTTAAAATTAATGGAATTTTTCTTCCAAATGTCTTTTGTAGCAAATTATTGGCTCCTTCCTGGAGTAAATAGGAATGAGACAATAATGAATGCATAAGGCATTCTTGAGGAAAGAATTTTATTAATCTGAAACAGAATCATAACTTTAAACCAAATATATACTCATTATATAAAATTAAGTGTAAAAAACATCTTATTTAGAGATTTTAAGCTAGAATCCACATTTTTAAAGGAAGAAAAAATGAAAGAGTTAAGGAATCGGTGTTTTCTCCAACGAAAGTAATTTTGTTTATTAATTGCTTTTAAACAATTTTTAATTTTTCCCTTTTACATAACAATTCAAAATTTATTTTTATTTGTGATTATAAATTCAAGTTTTGTCACTTGAACATTCTCCAAAATATTGCATATATTTTGATCTCAATTTGTTCTATATGTACTACATATTAATTAATTGTTTATATATTCTCTTAGTTTTTGCAGAAGAAAATTCTTTCCATTACTAAATTATAACTAACTCTGCAGTGGGAGGGAGGCTAGAGTAAGATGATACCCTATCACAACCCCTTCCGGTTTGATGATTCCACAACATCTTGCAGAGTAAGATCCTGGAAATTGAAGATTACAAAGTAAAGTAAATGTTTTCGTAGTCAAAAATTGTCAATATTAAAATTTTGTTTCTTTGTAAATGTTGTGTGTTATGTTTGAATAGTTATTGTTACACGTACTCTAGCGAGAATAAATCCGTGCCACATTTTTTATAAAGGTTTTTACCAATAACAAATTTCCATTAACATATAGAAAAAATTAAAAATTTGAGTTATAAATAGAATTTTTGAGGCTTTCATTTAAATCATTTGTGCGAGGAAGTAAATGTTTATGATACAAAGTATTAAACATTTTAAACAAACTTTTAAAATAGATAACTAGGATGAGTAAATCATTACTGAAACTTATTCGGCAGCAATAACCAGTATGCCATTAATAATATTAAAAATTATTATTACAATGGAAATTAGAACTTACAACAACCATAAAAAAACGTAACTTTGTTCATGAGTATAAAATATAATATTAAAACAGTAAAAATGTTTCAGATAAAAAGTACACCAGAAAGTTAGATCTAAATTAACTATAAACATACGTCTTAAAAGTTACTTTTATTTTTATATTATCTAGATAACACAATTAGTATGAGAAACAATTCTTTAAATAATTAGTGTAAAACGGTTTCAAAAAATTGTATTAATATTCTGTACCGGGCGGCGCACGAAATGATCCAACATTTAGTTGGATCATTTTAATTTTTTAAATTAATGCTTTATATTGGCAGAAGTGATAGCAGTTCATGAGTATTAGTTTCTTCAGTGGTGTCTTCTCTTCCCGAATGCGCTGTTCGTGTATCTTTCCAACATGGCCGACAAAGGAAGACTGACTGTTGAAAGCGCGAAAAGACTGAGGTATTTTTTAATAAAACGAAAAATGTAATGCTTATGCAAAGACCGTTTCGTGCACATTTTCAAACTCGCTAGTCGCCCTCATTTAAAACAACACGTAGACTACGAAAACTTTAATAAAGATGGTTCAGTATTTAAGAGTAAGCGCTAACGGCCTGCCGATGAAGTTGTTCATGCAGGAGCCAGACCGCACACAACTAATGTTGTTTTAGACTTTCTGCAAGAAACTTTTAACGCAAATGTCATTTCAAACCGATTTCCTAATCGTTTTGCGTGTGGACAAAACTGGCCCCCGAACAGTCCTGATTTGAATTTATGTGATTATTGTCTTTGGGGATTTCTAAAGGAAAAGATTTTTCCTTAACATCCTAGTACAGTAATGTAATTGCGTGTGCTGATCACTGAGGCGTGCAACGAGACAACCGACGATATGTGTCGTCAGTAGTGTATAAATAGGAGTGCGGCGTCACAAGTACCTAGCCCATCCGCGGGGAGCATTAGTGTCGCGTCCGGCATGTTGGTTTTTCCATTTTCTACCTGTGGGAATGTCTCATTTCCCTGAGCGGGAAGTTTGAAATTCCACAGGGTAGCCAACTTAGGTAATATTATTTCAGTTTGAATATTATTTATTTATTTAATTCAAAGGTTGGTACCGCTGTTGTTCAGCTGTTCTGTAGCGGTATGTTTGAATTAAATAAATAAATAATATTTAAAGTGAAAAAAAAACAGGTCGGCTAGGGATTGAACCTAGACACGGCGGGACGCGACTGACTGACTGACGCCTTAGACCATTCGGCTGCAGCGGCTCCCCTAGTCGGAGAGCGAAATAAGTTGTATAGAATTCGCGGTCGACGACGACAGCCGCGGGCGGTGGTTCAGCCGCCATCTTGTGACGTCAAACCTGGCGCGCAATACGGTAAGTGTGTGTGTATTTGTAAAATAAACGTGTTTTAAAATACTCACCATATTGCCATAGAGTGCGATGACTGCGCGTGCGTGCGTCCGCGGAGACAGACATCTTTACCGTGCACGATCCAACGCTCAACTGAATAAATGACGAAATGATTTTAGTTTAGGTGGAGTATTTTTTTCTTTTCACCTGCCGCGCTGTCCACCAATCACAATGTCTGCAACCCAGTACCCACATCCTCGACCTGTGATGTATACAACTGCATCAACCCTGACGGGGAGTCTTATTCTTTAAGACTTTAGGCGTTGGCGTCCCCACGGGCCTAGCCTCCGCAGCTTTCCTTCCCACTATACAATGAGCTGCGGAACACTTTACATTATACACATATACTACACCAAGAACACTGCATAAATTACAACATACACACATTCACAATTACACAACCACAACTTACACTGAAATTTCTTACATTTACACTCGGTGGTGTTGCGACATCTTACGAAACGCAACCGTAACCCAAGGTGGGAACAAATCGTGCCAATGGGTGAATGGCTCTACGTAGTGAGTCTCGAACGATGTCCTCTGGGCACCAGGGCGAACCCAGTTGTATTAACCTCTAGCTCCAGTACGCGTGCGCTCTGCTGGAGTGGTCCATTTTTCGCCGGTACTTGTGGGACCAAAATTTCAGTTTCAACAATAAACACAATGATGGTTGGTGATCCATCTGAAAAAACCACCAAATACAGTCTTGTGAATAGACCTCGGTCAGCTTTGTCTGACGAGGATAAAAGTCCTACTGAAGAGAATTTCTTAAAATCAAAATATAAAAATATTAGATTCATTGTTCTCAGAAAAAGTCAGGAAGGTGGCTCCCTACAAAAGGTTTCACCTTTCTTAATTAACAAAACCATAACAGGTGAAAGTGGCTCCCCGAAGAACATCAGGAAATTACGCGACGGTTCGATTCTGGTTGAAACATTCAACGATGAACAGAGTCGATCTATCTTACGTGTCCGTAATATGGGTGGTATAAATATAAGTGCTGAAAGCCACAAAACTTTAAATACGAGCAGGGGTGTAATTTTTTGTCGAGACCTCTTAGATATACATATCAATGAAATAGTTGACGAGCTTTACCACCAAGATGTTGTAGAAGTGAAACGTATAATGAGACGGCAATCTCCCTGTTCCACCAGAGAAGATTAAAGTGGGTTACCTCTCGGTTCGGGTACGACCATTCATACCCAACCCACGGCGATGTTTCAGATGCCAAGGTTTTGGTCACACTACAACATCTTGTACAAAAACCGAGATCTGTGCTCGATGTGCTAAAGAAGGTCACAATGACACTAACTGCGAAGAAAGTGAAAAATGCGCAAACTGCAGTGGTCCACATACAGCTCGCTCCCGACATTGCCCAACTTTTAAAGAAGAAAAGGCAATTCTCAAAATCTGTACGGAGCAAAAACTATCTTTTCCGGCTGCACGTAGAGAATATAAAAAGATAAACAAGTCACGGAACCTGGTTAAACCAGACGTATCTTTTGCCACCGCTACATCTAAACAAATTCCTACAAATGCTAATAATCAGCAGTGCGGATCCTGCAATGAACTTAAAAAACTTGTTCAGATGCTATCTGATCAAGTAGCTTCACTTACAGCCACTATCTCAGAGCTGACAAAAATGAATAAAAAGTCCTCCGTCGTAGCTAGTGAATCAAACAGTATGATACATACGAAAGTTCCTATTTCCAAAGTCGTACCGCCACGAATAGCGACTATCACAGCTGGCAGTAAGCCTAGGTGGCTTACTGCCAGCTGGCTAAAAATTTAATACTGTTGCTTATATTTTTTAATACTTTTAGTTTTTTAATAAGTTTTTTTTTTTATTATATATATATTTTTTTTTTCTCTGTATGTTTGATATTTTTATCCGATTAGGAGCCTTTTACACTCCTTATCGGAATTTCTTAAATTTTATAAGTTATTTTTTAATATTTTAAAGACTGACTGTGATATTAGTTGTAAGATTTTTGTGATATTAGTTGTAAGTTTGATCTCCTTTTTTTATATTTAAGTTTTATTTAGTATTAATATGATAGTTTTTAACATAGTAGTTAACTAACTACTATGTTACTACTATGTTTAAGTTACATGTTAGTATTTTTGTTATCCGAGAATGGGCCTTTTACACCCATTCCGGATTTGATTTCCTGTGATAGTAGTTTTAAGTTTTAATTACTTTTATTTATTTATCGATTCTCCGGGTGATGATAACGACCATTCGTTTTTCGCCAAAAAAAAAAAAAAAAAAATCTCGACCCAATCACCCCTTGCAGTTCCCCTGAGTTTCCTGTAGAGAGCACCCGCTCCACCGCCTTAGAAGGAGCTCCACGGTTCTGCGTGCTCTGGTCCACGCCCGTCGTACCCTCCGACTTCGTACTTCCTGACGACACCAACTGCATCGCCCTGTCGCGTATAACGAAGGCCAGCCCCTTGACCAAATTAGCCGACAGACCACCAGAGTCGCAGAGCGAAACAAGGTCCTCGACTGCCTCAAGCAGGAAGCCACCGTAGCCTGCAGATGGTTCTGGGCCCTCCCCAGCCTGTTCCACCGGCCCTCTACGTTTCTTCACCGGCCCTCTACGTTTCTTCACCGGGGGCCGTTTACCGGGTTGGGGTTCTCCCTCACCTTCAGGGACCTCATCACCTCGCGACCGGTCCAGCTCCTGCTCCGGAGACGACACATTGGGTCGCTTGTTCGAGGACTCCCTGGACTCCATCGCTTGTTCTCCCCGTTCTACCACGAGAGCCCCGTTCTCTTCGGAATCCTAGCTTGTCCACTTGCACCTCCCAGGAGCCCTGCCGCATGTCATTTAGCATTCTGAGAACCTCCGACTTCCGCCGTACCTTCCTGGGCATCACGTTTTCTCGCCTCTCGCGGATCCCTTCCTTCCGTGTCCACAGGGTCTCCTCCGCTCACTTGTGCTCCAGTTGAGGCCGTCACATGCCCAGCCATGTCTGCCTTGGTTTTCCGCAAAAAAGGGGGGAAAGAATGGCAGGAAAGTGTTTCAGGGGGGACAGAAACTTTTGTATGGAGAGGGGTAAACCAAAAAAAAATTTCTGTGAGGGGGTGGAAGTTGCTCCTCGCGAAACTTGGCGGGGGGAAGTAAGTGGTTAGGGTGGTAGGGGGGTTAGTTTGCCTAGGCCAAGAGGGTTCGGGGCTAGATGGCCCCTCACAGAAAATATAGGGAACGGAAAGCCCCCTATATAAGACTATCAAAATACTTAGAAAAATTTTCAGTCAGTAAGAGTTTTTTTTTTATCTTATTAAACACCCCAAGGCAACCAGCCTCCGCCCGTTAGGACATAACATGGTCACCTTGCAGTGGCGTAGCAGCAGTCTCTGCCCCCCCTAACTGCCTCCTGCCGGAGGATCTCCCGCCGGGGTCCCCAAAGCCTCGTCGGAGCGGGCCAACCACCTCTGCTGGGCGGCTAACCCACTCCTCCGCAATGGAGCTACCCTCCCCGTCCCTATCCGACTTGCAGCCGGCACGCCTTCCGCGCACCGCTTCCCCCTCGCGTTCCTCTCACACCTGAGGGTCCTTAATGCCATCATCGGGGAGCCCCGACTCCATAATATGGGCCAGAACACCCTAGGCAATAAGGCTACCTCCCTGGGCCCTAATCGTCGCCACGATTCAACCCCAGCCTCCAGAATTTTTTGAGACTTTTTTTTTTTCCTCCAGTGACTGCACGTCACCCATCCAGCGTGCTCCCCGAGCACTGTTCGGTACACAGTATATACAATTTCATTCCGAACGAAACACACAATATCAACACTATCATAACCCAAATATATCATACAGTCGCAGCATACCCCTCACGCCGACCTGTGGTCCACAAGGGCGCGGGTGGGGAGTAAAACCTATATACCCCAATCACACTAAACCCAAAGAAACATACAGCAATAATAAAGAATAATCTAACAAACAAACAAAACAAACATATTATGAAATATTGACGCCGACCAATCTTCCTCAGAGACGCGCTCGCAGCCGAGGGGGTTCCTCGTTGGCCTTTGAGTCCAAGATGGCGTGAGCCAGGCCTACCATCTCCTGCCAATGCTCCCTGGACCTGACCATCCACCCGATGACATCGTCGGGTGAGAACGCCGTCACACGCCTCCGTTCGGCGTCCCACCGGACACAGTCGAACCAGGTATGCTCGACCGTGTCCACCTCGTCACAGTACCTGCACATCGCCGATCTTCTGCGTTTGAACCTGTGCAGGTAACTGCCGAAATCGCCGTGGCCCGTGAGCAGCTGGGTGAGGAAGTAGTTCACTTCGCCATGTCGCCGCCCCACACATCGATGGCAGGAGAGATGGTCGGTGAGCCAGGTGGGCCAATGGACCAGACGCCTGATACCGGACGTGAGAGCATGAGATACGGATAGAAACAGTGTATGGATTAAGCTCACAATTGCGATCCAGGATCTGCGCCCTCGCCTCTTCCTTGGAGACCCTACTGAATCTCAAACATCGCTCCTCCACCAATAAGTCGTTCGGTGGGGACCCCGCGACGACACAGATCGCGTCGTAGGAGACTGTTCGATACGCACAAGATGTGCGCAGGAGCAGCCTCCTATTGATCGACTCCAGCTTCCGACGATATTTCCCCACGCCGACTGCCCTGCTCCATGAAGGGGCCGCGTAGAGCAATACAGAGGTCACCGTCGTCGCGATGACCTTCCTCCTCTTCTCTGTTGGCCCTGCTGTGTTTGCCATGAGGCGATAGATCGCCGCTAAGAGGCGTTCACCCTTCAGCACTGCCTCTTCGACGTGGGGCCCGAATGAACGGTTCTTGTCCACCCAGACCCCAAGGTACTTCGCTCTCTGCACCCGCCGTATCTCCTCACCGTCGATAGCCAGATGTATTTCCCTCAGAGGCCGCCTTCCTGCGAACACGACCGCCTCTGATTTCTCTGGGGCTATCGCCAGCCCGTGCTCGGTCATCCAGGTATGAACGCCTCTCAGCGCCTCGTTACCTTTCTAGTTGACCTCCCGCTCCGTCACTCCTTGAATCAGCAGGGCCAGGTCATCCGCGAATCCGATGACCTCCACCCCCTCGGGATACTGCTGCCGCAGCACTCCGTCGTACGTTATGTTCCACAGCAGCGGCCCTAGAACTGATCCTTGTGGGACTCCCGCTTGCATGTGGAACACCCGCTGTCCGGCATCAGTATCAGCGTGAACTCTCCGGTCGCTCAGGTACTCCTTTATTACGTGTTGGAGCTGACCGGAGATCCCTCGCTCCACTAAAGCCTGCCCTATGATCTCCCGGGGCAGGCTATTGAACGCGTTGCGCACATCGAGTAGCACCAGGGCCGGAATCCTTCTGGTTCTCCAGGTCCCACCGGCGGCATCATCCACGAATCGCATCACCTCCCGTACTGCGTGGACCGTAGATCTTCCTCCGGAATCCGTATTGGCGAGGGGATACACCCCCCCCTCGCTTTTACTTCCTCCGTCAACCTACCCTCGACGATCCTTTCGTAAATCTTACCCAGTGTGCTAAGCAGGCACACCGGTCTGAATGCTCTAGGCCCAGGGCTCGGCCCGGCTTCGGCAACAAAACCAGACGCGCGACCCTCCAGCACGCCGGGAAGACGCCCCGCACGAAGGCACTGTTCAAACAGTCCAGCACCAACCACGGGAACGCCTCCACAACCATCCGAGCCACTGCCCCCGGCACCCCGTCTGGTCCCGGGCTCTTCTTGATGTTCACCCTCGCAGCGGCTCCCTGGAGTTCTGAAAGGGAGATCCTTCTTACGTCGTCCATCGGCGCCACTGTCCACTCCACTTCAGGTAAACTGGGGAAGAGCGAGTCGACTATCCCGTCGATCATGTCCCCGGCGATGATCGGCAGTCGTCTTCCCAACCGCTTGGTGACAAGTTTGTAGGCTTGCCCCCAAGGGTCCTGCTGTAGCTGGTCAACAAGCCTCTTCCACGACTCGCCCTTCTCCTTCCGGATCTCCCTTTTCAGTCGGTTCCTTTCTGCCTTCAGGTCCCGCGCCAGCTCCTCGACGTCATCCCTCTCCCTCGCTCTACTCCTGTTAAGGCGACGCCGAAGACGCTGCACGTTCGCCCGTATCTCTCCTATCGTCGCGGTCCACCAGTACACCCTTCTCCGCGGGCTCCTTCTAGCTGCCAGTTCGTCGTTGCAGGCCTGCTGGACCGCCTCCGCAAGCCCTTCTGGCTCCCTCGGATAGTCTTCTAAGAAGCGATCCGCAAGCCGCCTCCGGAGCCCCGGTATAAGACGCTCGTCGAAAAACCATGCCGCCGGCCTCTCCGTCAGTCGCGGGCCACCAAGCTGGATCCGTATCCCCCTGTGGTCACTGCCAAGTTCGTCCCCCAGAACCTCGCACCTCTCAACTCTTCTGGCCACTGCGTCCGTAGCGTACACGTGATCAAGGACCGAACCTCTGACACCCCTCCAGAAGGTGGGGGTGTCATCATTAAGGCTGACTAACCCGAGCGAGGCGGTTAGCTCCGTTAACTCCTCTCCCCGCTCGTCGGTGACTCCTCCTCCTACTTCAGCGATCTTCGCATTGAAGTCCCCCACGACGAGGGCGGGAACCCCAACCCTCCTCAGATCTTCTCCTAGGTTGCTAAGGAACTCCACGTAGGTCGCCCACGTGGAGATGGGGGAGATATAACAGCAATACACGTAGATCTCCCCCACCCTAGCCCTAACAAACCCGTCTCCCCGATGTTGGTGGGAGACCGCATATTTCCCCTTGAGGTCCTTCAATGCTGCATCTTCACTACGATCGATCAGCCAGCCTTTGTCCCTGATCACGCGGCCGTTCGGCTCCGCCACAAGGGCGAAGTCCGCTCCGTCCTTGGAGGCAGCTTCCCAAAGGAGGTCGTGAACGAGACCGCTTTTATTAGCGTTGATGTAGAGGAGCTTCATCGCGTGGTGTTTGCCCCTCTACACCTCCGATCACCGAAGCCGTGTCCTGACTGCCCGCACTTGATGCAATTCGGCTTCTCCCTGCAGTCCCGTCTAAGATGGCCCGCTCCTCCGCAATTGAAACAGGCCTTCGACCTGTCCGGCCCCTTGCATTCAGCCGCCCGATGTCCGTGCTCCCAGCAGCGATAGCATCTGGGATCAGCTTCCCACCGGAACACACGGCACGACTGCCACCCGATGCGCACTTTCTCCTTGGCCACTAGAGCCTCAGCCGCCCGCCTGGCGAGGACCACCACCGCATTCTGAGACTGCCCGTACGCTGGTCTCAACGACGTTACCTTAGTTGCCCAGTGGTCTTCTCCGGGCAACGCGTCCTTGACTGCCTGCAACAACTCCTTTTTCACCTCGCAGTCCTTTCACCTCAAGGCCCTTGATCGTCACTGGTACGGGCCACTCTCCTCTGCCTCCTGGGGTAACCGTCACCCCCTGGAGGCGACCTTGGATCCTCTCGGAAAGGGCCTTGGCTTCTCCGGCCGCGTCGGAAATCTTTATCTCCAGGCCCTCCCCGCGTCCTTTTTTTGCGATGACCACTGCCCCCGCAAGCTCGTCGCCAGTCCCCGCCTTTACCTCGCGGAGTAGCTGGGCAAACGTCAGGCCCTCCTTCCGTACAACGACCGTCTTGGTCGGTGTAGTTGGCTTGGCCTCCTGCCGCCTTCTGTGACTCTCCTCTCTAGTCGCAAAGATGGTCCTCCGGGAACCGTCTCTCCTGGCCAGGTACTCCTGCAGGCGCCGTACGATGTTCATGGTGCTCCCCGCCAATGTCCATACGGGGATCACTGCGCCTGCGACACCTTCAATCTTCTGGAGGCCCTCCACGATCTATCTGCCGGGCCAGCTCTTCTTTTGGGGACTCCGAGTCCACCGCGAGAACGAACGTCTCACTCACTGTTGCTTGGGGAGGCTTCAGCCTCCCCAAGCAACACGTCCGCCCCGACGGAGTCACGGAGCACACTCCCTGACGCCACCTTTTTTTCGTTTAGCATCCGACAGATCCGGGGCGCCCTATCGCACACCTTGCGCGCGAAGTCGCCCCTCTTGTTCCCCTTCAGGTCCAAGATGACCGCCATCCTGCCACCAGTATCTTCATCTGGCTCACCGTCCTTTACCTCCGTGAACTGGAAGCAGCTCCCCGGCCATTTCCGGGAGATAAGGCCCGGCAACTGCTCCGGCGTGACTCCGTCCTCAAGCTGTTTACGCACCTCCTCGGTGTTGGCCTCAGCTACCTCCATCGCTGCAGGTTCCACCTCCGTCTGGACACCAAACTCCCGGGTGTCCGGGGCAAGCAGGCCGTCGACCCTGTCCATGACTGCATCTACCTGCTTGTCCAGGATCTACGCCACCTCCTTAATTTCCCTTTTTGTGTTAGGGTTATCCCAAACCAGGGCCAGAAACTTGTTGACCTCATTCCTGAGGTCCAACATGTCCGGGTGGGACGCCCGTGCTCCTTCCTCCGCGGAGTCGTCGCTGCTCCCACTCCGTATCTGTTTTCTCGGCATTCCGACCCCAAGGAATCAAGAATAAGGAAGAGAAAATAGAAAAAAACAGGAAAGAACAGACAGAAATGACTCTAGTAGACGAACGGGGGGAGATACAAAAAAAGTGTGGGGAGGTAAAATGTTCTTCAGGTGAAGAGGAAACTTTTTGGGGGAGAGGGGTCAACAAAAATTTTTGGTCCGGGGGGGGGGGGTACAAAACTGCTCCCCGCGAAACTTGAGAGGGTGGTGGGGGTGTTTGGGTGGTTCGGGGGGGTCCGGCTCAGACCCAAAAGGGTTTGGGGCTAGGTGGTCCCTAGCCGAAGATATACGGAAATGAAGTTTCCCCTATATAAATCTACTATGAAAAACTTAAAAAAATTTCTAAGTTTTTGATTGCCGAGTCTAAAAGAACGACTCCTTATTACTAATAAAATTAAAATTCAAAAATTCAAAAAAATATTTTAAGTCCTTAAAAACTATTCAAATTTTGCCCGCCCTAGTCTGGACGAGCAACGACAATAAACACTATGGACTACAACTAACGAAAATGTTTTCAGAAAATTACCACTATGTTTCCACTTTCAGCCACCAAGCCGCGCTAGCGTCGATAACTCCGACCGCTGGCAACAGTATATTATCCAATAAAAGTCACGTTGGCAGACCTGCAACCAACGCTTCCTCTTTCACGCCACGTGCTAAACTAGGTTAAGAAATTTCACTAAAACTACTAATAACTAATTCTACACGCACAAATCACTGTTTTTTCTTTAAAAACTAAAAACTACTGGTAACAACTAACAAGTATATATGATTTTCACACGCCTAACCCTAATTTAAAAATAATTAAAGCGTACCTTAGTTTTGTCGCCACGTGGTCGACCACCAAAAACACTCAAAATTCAATTCCTCAAAAACTAACGGGCCGATTTTAAAACTTCATACACCAAAACACTCAGGAGAACAAACACTACAATATACATACATTTTAAACACAATACAATCACAAAAAACCACGTAAAAAGACACCTTAGCAGGAGCACATGTACAGGATGCATGTGCATTGTGAGTTCAACTCCAACTCTAGTCAGTAAGAGTTGAAAATTTTTTCTATCACCTTAAAAACTATTTCAAAAAACCCCGCCAGCAACTCACAGAGTACAAAGAGTACAAAATACTACCTACTATACAGAAATATTCCAAAGGCCACGGACTAGTGTATATTCTAGTGCATTACGGAATACACCAGATTTTAGCATTAATGGCGTCCGTAGCAACACTGTCTATACACACTATGCTAGCAAACAAAAAACACTTATAATTAACTAACTATAGTATATTTCCCCCAAAAAATACTAACAATCAATACATACAATGGTCCTGGATACTACAACACTATAGAATTCAATCCAGGTCCTCAAAATACACTAATAACTAAGATAATTGAAATCTAGTTCAACGCCTTTGTCTTTTTTTTTTTTTTTTTCAATCCTTTTTTAACCACACTAGGGCAACCGGTAACCGCCTGAAAGACGTTGCTTCGGTTGGCCTAATGTGACGCGGCAATGACTAACCATCCCCCTTCAACAGTGTCCTACCCACTGGACAATCACCCACCGGGGTCTCCACTGGTTCACCGAGACGGTGCGACCTCCGCTTCTGGATGCCGCAACGCCGCTCCCCAGTAGAGCTACCCTTCCCGTCCCTACCTCTAGTCGGGGTCCAAGTATGCCGGAACGCATACCACCCCCGATCCTCGCGCGCCCACCCCTCATACCTCGAGGGTCTGACATGCATCATCAGCGTACTCCGACCTGTCCACTCTTGCGTGTCTCCAGGCCAGAGTAACCTCTGCAAGATAGCTGCCTCCCTGGCCCTACACGGTTCCGCGCTTCGACCCCTCTGGCTACACCATTTTTTTAGCCAGCTTCCCCTTTTTTTTTTTCCAACCGATACACACATAGTGTATCACAGATTACATCAATATCATGTACATTACATCTCGAAGCCAAAACACAACCCCATATCGCTATGAGGTGCATCCGACAGATGAAAGACACATTTTTATATCGCGTCCACTTCACAAGGAAACTGTACGCAACATTGCACAAACAAAGAAATAATACAACGGCAAACAACTACCACGATAGGATATGTCCCATAGTTGCACAGGTGCGTAACAACAAGACAAACATAATACAAAGGCTGTCTCAATGACAATTCAACAAGTCATTACAATACAAAACGATTAAACAATAAAAAACAAAATCAAAAATACAAAAATACAAAATACAAGTGCAAGTGAACACAATAAATCATCAATGATGAAAGACACATTTTTATGTCGCGTCTACATCGCAAAGAAACAGCACGCAACATTACACGAACAAAAGAAACAACACAACGGTAATCAACTACTACGACGGGATATGTCCCACAGTGCACAGGTACATAACAACATAACCCACATAATACAAAGGCTGTCGCAATGACGATTCAGCAAGCCATTACGATTCAAAACAATTAAACAATAGAAAACAAAACCAAAAATACAAAAACACGAAATACAGATACAAATGAACACATGACAAACAGCAAATAAACATTAAAAAAAAAAAAAAAAGAAATACGTTCCATCCTGGTTGACCCGGCAGCTGTGTCATTCCCCCCAGTCGCGAGCCTCCCTTTCCTTAGTTTGGAGGATTCTCCTCACGCAGGCGCTAACCCTGTCCCACTGGCTACGCCCCCGTAGCATGTAACTCACCAAAGTCGCCGGGGTCAGATGACCAACCCCTGCCAACTGTCTGATCCCTGTCCACCGATGGCATTCGAAAAAGGTGTGCTCTGGTGAGTCCTCCTCTGCACAGTAGAGACAGGTCGGCGAATCGCGAATTCGAAACCGAGCGAGATACGCCCCGAACTCTCCGTGACCGGAGAGGAGTTGAGTAAGATAGTAATCTACCTCCCCAAAACCTCTCCGGACCCATGTGTTTAAGTCGGGTATAAGGACCCTCGTCCAGCTGCCTGTCGGTGACGCATCCCACTCGGCCTGCCATCTCTGTAGCGTGGCCCTTTTCGCCTCCGCCTTAGGTGTTCCGTCATACACCTGCGTGAGCTCCTCCGCTCGCAGGTGAATTGGGGGGACACCTGCTATCACCTCTGCCGCCTTCTCTGACACGGTCCGGTAGGCAGATGTTATCTTCAGATTCGCACGGCGCTGAAGGGAAGCAAGACGCCGAACGTTTCTGTTGACCTGCAGCGCCTCGCGCCATACCGGTACCGCGTAAAGCATTATCGACTGGGCGACTGAGAGGAGTACCCTCCTCTTGCTCGCCCGCGGCCCCTCTCGCCGCGAAAGAATTTTGTCTAGGTCAACCAGCACCTGTCCTGCCTTTTCCGTCACCTTCTGGACGTGCAGAGTGAAGCGCCCAGATCTATCCAGCCACACCCCCAGGTATTTGACGCTTCGGGAATCTTCCACGTCGTGGCCCTCGACCTGGTCCTTCAACCTCCGAATCCGTCTCCTCCCGACTAGGGCCACCATGTCCGTCTTCTGCGGGGCAAGCCGAAGCCTTCTGTGTGCTAGCCATGCGCTGATCCTCCCGACAGCCTCATTGGCCGTCTCTTCCACTTGACGTTCAGTGTCCCCGGCAACCAGCAGGGCAGCATCATCGGCGTACGCGACCACCTGTGAGTCCCCTGGCAAGGCCAGTCTCAGGAGGCCGTCGTACGCCACGTTCCACAGGAGGGGACCGAGCACCGATCCTTGAGGTACCCCCCCCGCACATCTCGAAATGCTCCCTGCCTTCCTCGGTGTCGACATAAACCTTGCGGTCATGGAGGTAGTTGTTAATGATTGCCAGCAGACCGTCGCTAATCCCCTTCCTCCGCAGCTCCCCCATGATAACACTCCAGGGGAGGCTGTTGAAGGCGTTCTGAACGTCAAGAAGGACAACCAACGGGATCCTCCTTGTTCTCCACGTTCCTGCTGCCCTACTGTTTCGCCACTCCAAAACGTGTTTTATGGCGTCTAGAGTGGACCTTCCTTTCCTAAAGCCGTACTGGTTGGGAGAGAGTCCCCCCGCCACCTCCAGTTCTTCTTGGAGCCGCTCAGCAATCAGCCGCTCATACAGTTTGCCCAAGACATTCAGCAAACAGATGGGGCGATATGTAATAACCTCTCCAGGCTGCGCCTTAGGTTTCGGCAAGAGCACCAGCCTGGCGTCCTTCCAACAGCAGGGGAAATCCCCCCTCTCCAACAGGGTGTTCATCAACTCCAGCACGGCTCCTGGGTGTCTGTCAACCAGGCATTTCACCAGGGCAGCAGGAATCTCATCCGGGCCCAGGCTCTTCTTGATGTTAATTCTGCCCGCGGCCCACCGGATCTCGTCCAGCGAGAATCTCCGCGCATGGCCTCCAGGCATGTCCTCCCAATCCTCCTCCCAGACCGTAAAAACTGCCGCGACTGCCCGTAGAGTCTGAGCCCTCGACAGCCTGGGGAGGCGCCTTCCAAATCTCTTCATGACAATCTGATACGCCCTCCCCCAGGGGTCCGCGTCCAGTTGATTCAACAATTTCCTCCATTCCTGTCGTTTGGCCAACCTGATCGCTTCCCTGAGGCACCGTTTGGCCGATCGATAGTCTGACTCGAAGAGCTCTAGCTGCTCCGGGCCGATCGTCGCCCTTCTCCTGGCCCTTGTCAGACTCCGCCTCTTTCTCATGGCCTCCCTTCTAAGGGAAGCGATGTCAGCCGACCACCAGTAGGAGGACGCGGTGGCTCTCCTAGGCAGTCGCGAGGCCTTCTCGCACTCCCTTGTCAGTGCTGATGTCACCACTTCAGGGGTAAGAGGATTGGTCACACCTTCTCCCATCATGGCGTCATCGACTGCCCGCAGAAGTTGACCATCCGTGAGCTTCCACCTTCTGAAAGGGGGCTGGTGGCGTGGCCTATCATCAGTGACCACAAAAATGATCGCCCTGTGATCACTGCCAAACTCTTCTTCACTAACGGCCCAACTCTCCACCCTGTCGGCAGCATCAGCTGTCACCAGCGTGATATCTACCACAGACCCCCCTCCCCGACCCACGAAGGTCCGGACCGCCGGTTCGTTCAGGACCGCCAAATCCAGCGACGCTAGGAGCGCAGCCATAGCATACCCCCTGGCCGTCGATCTTGTTCCTCCCAGCTCAGCGCACTCGGCGTTGAAATCTCCCGCAACCAATACGGGTTTCCTGGAATTCCGTATTAGCCGCTCCAGCTCTCCGAGCACGTCATGGAACCTGTCCATGCCGCTGTTCGGAGAGATGTAGGCCGAGATGAGGAGCCAGTCTGTAAGGTCCACTGCCACCCATCCCGAGCCCACCAAGACGTTTCCTATCGCATATCGTCCCGACACAACGCCGATTGCCGCGTCACCATCCCCGTCCACCAGCCATTTCTCCGACGCTGTTGATCTTGCATGCGGTTCCGCGACAAAGGCGAAGTCTATGCCCTGAGCCAGTGAGGTTTGCCAGACGAGGTCCTGCACCGTCGCACTCCTGTTGGCGTTAAGTTGGATGCACCGCATCACTTTGTGCAAACATCACTCCCCGTCCTGTGTCCAGCCCTCCCACAGTCGAGGCACTTCGCCGGCGCCGTGCACTCAAACTTCTTGTGCCCTACGGCGCCACAGTTGAAACACATCTGAGTACGATCTGCTCCCTTACAGTTGGCGGACACATGACCACTCGCCCAACATCGGTAGCAGTGAGCGTCCTGCCTACGCAGTTCAACCCGGCAGGACTGCCAGCCTACCAGTAGCCGTCCTGCAGCAACTACCTTCTTAGCCTCGACGTGCGGCAGGATCACAGTCGCGATGCGGGAGTTCCCATACGCCGTCCTGACCGACGAGACCCTAGCCGTCGAATCCGTCCCTAGCACCTGCTGGATCGCATACAGGATCTCTTCTCCACACACAGTGGCGTCCAGGTCTCTTACAGTAATCGCCACCGGCCTGGTGGCCGCGTTCCTCTCCACCACCTTCACAAGAGGTGCCGCCGCTGCTACCTTTTGGGTCAGCACGGGCACAACCTTATCTGCCTCCTTAACCCGTACCTGGACCTCTTGACCTCGGCCTTGCCTGACAGAGAGGATGCTCGGGGCGAACTCCCTCCCCACCGACGACTTCACCGTTCGCAGGAGATCTGCATACGTGGCCCCTTCCTGCCGCATGACCACTGTAACCGCCTTCGGGCCCTGCGGGGGGCCTTCCTTCCTCGCTGCTTCCGCCACGAACAGGTGAAGCGACGTTTTGGCGCCTCTCCTGACGGACCAAAACTCCGCCACCTTTTTGACCAAGGTCCCCATGCGGTCGCCGGTCGACACCAAGATCACTGGCCTGCTTTCCGCCTTCTTCAGCCTGTCCATCCCCTCTATCAGGCCGTCCACCGCCATCCGTCCTTCGCCAGAGGTCAAGAGCACGTAGGTGGGTGCATTACCTTGCACCTCCTCGTCTTCCCCAACGACGTCCACCGACGACACCTCTTTCAGTAAGAGACCATCCCTCAGCTTCCCCTTTCGAAGCCTAGCGAAGGCTCCTGGAGCCTGGGAGCCGACGTGCTGGGCATATCGCCCCTGCATATCACCGTCCACATTAACAACGTAAACCCTCGGCGTTGCCTCTTCTTCTGCCGGAGGGCCTTTCTTGCTTTCCACCATCGTGAACAGTTCATTCTCCCACCTCCTGTCCACCACATTTTTCAAGTCGTCGACGGAACCCTCACGGAGGACCACCCTGACGTCAAGCTCACTTTCCTCTACCGTTTGGGTCCCGATTGTCGCCGTAGTTTTTGGGTGCGAGGCCTCATAGAGTGCCCGCACGGTTGTAGCCAAATCCTCCGCCATGTCTTTCACCCTGGCTACACTGTCCTTAACTTCTTTTCCGGCGTACCCTTTACGTCTCACCAGTGCTGCTAAGGCATGAACCTCACTTAGCAGGCTGTCGAGATCTGTACCTTCACTTGTATCGTCCTCGCTGCCGCTAGAAGCCTCCAATCTTCGTTTAGCCGGGCGTGCTCCCGTCTCTTCGTGCTCCATAGAGGAGATTCCTCGGGCGCCCACCGGAGATCTAGCCGTCTTCCTGCTCCGTGCTGCCGGGAAATCCTCGTCCATATTGCTCTCTAGAGGTGTGTCCGGACACGACATCGCGAGTCCGGTCACGTTTCTTTAGTAAAAGCACAATTGCTTACTTCAACCGCCTATAACTCCGAAACGGTTAAAGCTAGAAGAAAAGTTTATTTGGTTTTTCTCCTTCTTTGACACAAAGGAACACTTTTGGGGGAGAGGGGCAGAAAAAAAAATTTTGGTCCGGGGGGGGGTACAAAAATGCTCCCCGCGAAACTTGAGGGGGGAGGGGGGGGTCAGGGGGGGGTCCGGCCTAGACCCAAAAGGGTTTGGGGCTAGGTGTCCCCTAGCCTGAGATATAGGGTAGGAAAGTTTACCCTATATAACTTCACTTGAAAAAACTTAGAAAAAATTTCTAAGTTTTTGATGGGTCGCTCTTATGAACGACTCACCAACACATATATTGTAAAAATATTCTAAGTCCTAAAACTAAAATTTGAAAACACCCGCTGCTCCACAGAGAATAAAAATAAGTCAAAAAATAAAAATTAGTACTGCAAAAAACTCACTAGAGCGCTCCTCTAAAACTACGATAGTTCGTCTCTCCGCGAAAAAGTGGGTTGGCAAGCCTGCTTACCAGCACTTCCCTTCCGCGGCCACGTGTTTTCTTAAAAACTAAAAAACCCTATAACTAACTTTAAAATGGTCCAATCGCCATGAAATTTGAAACACACACTTATCTAATACTGTTCTAAAAGATGACGGTCTCAGATATTCTAAAAACTACGCTAAAAACTATATATAAATACACACTGTTTTGGCGCCACGCGGCCACCGTATTTCAGACTAAAATGTTAATAACTCCACTATTTCTTATCCGATTTGAAAAATTTAAACACACATACACTCAGCTTACTCCCAAGTTTAATATTTAACACACAAAAAAAACAGAAACACCCAGATTTCGCACAGAATTTAACATCAACACTAGAGCACATAAATGGCGTCTACACTGCTTCGAGATCCGTACTCGACTCAACGCCTTTGTCTGGCCTACGTGTTCGTCACTTCAAAAGTTTGATTATTAATATCTTTTGACTAAACGCACCAAAAACAATACCCGATACCTCTAAACGTTCACATCGTCGTGTAGAATCATACTGTCACCAACTAAACACTAAAAACCACCACGAAACCACCATTTAAGTCACACTTAGCAGGAGCTCAAAATGGCGACGTCAGTAGTGCATCAATACCGCTCTGAGCCTGTGCTAGTAGATACTATTCTTACTGTTTTCACCGCTTTAGTTCACTAAATCCACGTGTCGCTGTACAAAATCTACAGAAAAATCTGATCGTGTGCAAGCGACACGGTGCACAACGGGTAAGGCTTCCCAAACCGTACAACCAAAAGGAATGCATAATGAAGTTTAGGGACTATTCGTCCACACTTCACGTTCCGTTCACGACGACGACCGTGTTCGTCATCACTCACATATCACAGGACGGTTTCTCGGTGCATGTCATAACGAGTGCAATTTAAATTGTAAACGCACCCAGCATATTCCGGTATTTTTCCATAACCTCCGCGGATACGATAGTCACCATATAGTTCAAGCTTTGGGGAAATACAAAGACCAACACAAAATAAACTGTATCGCCAACACGTCTGAGCGATTACAGTCACTGTCCATCGGACCATTGAGATTCTTGGACTCTTTACAATTCCTTTCGTAATCCCTCGAAAAACTTGTAGAAAATTTAGTAAAAGATTGTCAGAATAAAGTTGTTTTTAAAACACTCACCGCCTGCTTCCCGCTACCGGCAAAAAGGGATTTCTTAATCCGAAAAGGTGTCTACCCATACGAATACATCTTTCATGTAAACAAGTTTTCCGAAACCCAACTTCCACCGGAGACGGCGTTCTACAGCACGCTAAGAAGAGAAAACATAACAGACGACGATTACACCCATGCCAAAAACGTGTGGGAAACGTTTGACTGCAATACGTTAGGCGATTACCACGATCTGTACCTTCTTAGCGACGTACTATTGTTGGCAGATGTGTTTGAAAACTTTCGGAATACGTCTATGCAATATTACGGTTTGGACCCGTGCCACTTTTACTCCACCCCCCCACTTTACGTGGAACGCCATGTTAAAATTTACCCGACAAAAATTGGAACTGTTGACCGACATAGATATGCATCTGTTTGTTGAAAAAGGTACACGAGGTGGTGTAGCAATGATTTCAAACAGGTACGCCAAGGCGAACAATCCAAACATTCCAGATCAATATGACCCATCCGAACCCACCTCCTGGGTTCAATACTATGATTGCAACAACCTTTACGGTACAGCCATGGTTGAACCCCTACCATATGCAAATTTTAGGTGGTTGAGTAGTGAAGAGATTAACATTCTCAACATCAACAATGTTGACGATCGTGGAGAAAAGGGCTATATATTGGAAGTGGATCTCGAGTATCCACAACACCTACACGATCGTCATAAGGATTACCCCCTTGCGCCCGAACAACTAGTACCAGTTGACGAAATGTTGTCACCTTATTTGAATGATGTACAAAGATGTCCCGTAAAAAAACTAATGACAACATTGTTAGACAAAGAACATTATGTCTTACACTACAGAAATCTAAAACTATACACCCGCCTCGGTTTAATCGTGAAACACATTCATAGAGTTCTGGAATTCTCCCAATCGCCTTGGTTGAAACCGTACATCGATTTCAATACCGAAAAGCGTGCACAAGCGCGAAACAGTTTTGAAAAAGACTTTTTTAAGTTAATGAATAACGCGGTGTATGGTAAGTCATTGGAAAACGTTCGTAACCGAATAGACTTCCAACTCATCACTAACGAGCGTAAACTGGATAAAGCAATAGCGAAACCGAGAGTTAAAGCTTGGTACATCTATAACAAAGATGTTGTGGGAATAAGATTGAAAAAAACGGAAATATTCCTCAATCGTCCAATATACATCGGATTTACCGTATTGGACATTAGTAAAGCGATCATGTACGAATTCCACTATGGTTACATGGTGGAAAAGTACGGTGATAACATAAAGCTTCTAATGACTGATACTGATAGTCTGATGTACCATATAGTGACGGATAACGTTTACGACGATATCCTTCACGATATAGATCGATTCGATACTTCAGACTACCCCCGAGATCACATGTGTTATAGTAATACCAATAAGAAACGTCTTGGTAAGTTTAAGGACGAGATGAATGGAAGGGCTATTCGTGAGTTTGTCGGTCTTCGTGCTAAGATGTATAGCATTCTCGAATTCGACAAGAAGGAGAAGAATGTTGCAAAGGGTATTCCTAGAGTATCCATTGCAAACAATCTTAGACACGATCTGTACAAACAAAGTCTTTTTAAAGATCAAGTTACATACACAAGTGCGTATGGAATCAGAAGCACTTTGCACAATATCCATTCCATTAATCAGTCTAAGAAGTCGCTATCACCGTTCGACGACAAACGATTCATTTTACAAACCAGAATAAACACAGTTCCATATGGTCACTACAGTGTAAATAAAACAAAACGTAGACCGTCCGAAACTGTCGATAACCCAAACCACCAAAAGAGACCAAGAATCGATCACGATGTCCTCATATCCCACGGTCACGACTATTTATATTAATTATTGCCTCCACTATTTATAAAAAAAAAACAAACTAAAAATATTTAATAAAAAAAGTGTATCTGTTTTTTTTACTTGTAATATATATTGTATAAACAACTATTTAAATCATTTAATATATACTTTATAAAAAACTGTATCTGTTTTTTTAGTTGTAAAATATAAACTTTATAAAAAACTGTATTTTTTTAATTGTAAAATATATGTACAAACAAATATTTAAATCATTTAATATATACTTTATAAAAAACTGTATCTGTTTTTTCTAGTTGTAAAATATAAACTTTATAAAAAACTGTATTTTTTTAATTGTATTTATTTTAATTGTAAAATATATGTAAATCATTTAATAGATATTGTAGTAAAAAATATATGCTAATGTATTTATTAAAGAAAAAAATTAAAAAAAAACAAATTTCTCTTAATTGATGTGTATTTCTTATTATAATAAAAAGAACTCATCAACTTACTCACTGTCACTACCCCACGAAGGTCTCTTCCATAGATTCATTATGTTTACTGAATCGCGGAAACAAGAACGTTTATCACCACTGGATGGTGTGTACCATTCAGTTGTTAAACGTATTCGGTTATCACGACCAAATCGGTCCCATGGTGGACGTACATTATAATATGGTATATCTATACGTTCACCTTCGGGACGCGATTTAGTGATCATAACCATCGTTCTTACACCGTCTCTTAATTCATTAAACAAAAACGAATCTATTATGTCACGGATTGGTAGTGAGGTAGAATATAAGCACCAATCGTAGCAGATGGTGTAACCGCTGTATTCCGGACACTCCCGTACGATCCACAACTCCGGCCCCGCATCGTCCCTTATGAAGGACGATCGAAAGATATGCCGTAGCATATCCTTCATCTCGTCCTCATCCCGCTTCTTCTCGGGTGGCGATCGTAAATAATTAGTTATGATCGCCACCCATGAAAGGTACGCTAACGACGGAGCCGGCATGGTGATGTGATAACAAGTGAATGATGTACCTCCTTTTGGGTGTACTATATATATGCAATACGTGACTGAATACCCCCCACCATATCACTTTGTCAGCTCACACCTCCTAACTTCTAATCACTAGCTACAAACTAATACCATATATAAAACATGAATTAAAAATAATACAAAACAATAAATTATAAATACAAAAAAAAATAATCTACTTACTCGCTAGACCCCATTCGTTTCGGTCTCTTCCACCGATTTTTTATGAATGTCGATGAGTGCATACGACGGCGTTTAGTAGTACCGGATAGTTCCCACCGTCCAGTACTAAAACGTATTTGATCCTGACGACCAAAAAGCTCCCATGGTGGACGTACTTTGTAATACGGTACACGTATACGAAGACCGTCTGGAGGCGATTTGGTCAACAGAACCAACGTATCACCTGCTCTTCTGACATTCAAAAAAGACCGGATTATGTACGATATGGATTCTAGCGTTGAATACAAGCCCCAGAACCCGTGGTCATACCACACCTGCTCCGTCGCCCACAACTCTGGTCCCGCATCGTCATTCACAAAAGATGTTCGAAATATATGTCTAAGCATATCTTTCATTTCATCTTCCTCCCACGTTGTCCTAGGTGGCGATTTTAAATAATTTGTTATAATCGCCACCCATGAAAGATATGCTAACGACGGAGCTGGCATTACGATGTAGTAACAAGTGAATAATGTCTTACTTTTGTGTGTACTATATATATATGTAACTGAATAACCCCCACCCACAACGTAACATAACACTTTGTCACCCATGTAATCGTACTTTGTAATTGATAGCTACAAAAAAATACAAAACATTAATATAAAAAAAATATAAAAAAGTATATATTTACATACCTGGTATTCATCGGGCGGTATGATATTATCACTCCCCGACAGAGTGCACACCGACCATAGTCGGAAAGCACTCTTATTGCACACACCTCACAGAAATGATGACCGCAAGGTGTCAATGAAACATCCACCCTATTTGATAAACAAATAGGGCAGGTGGCCTCCTCACCTACACGATCACTGTCCCTGTGAAGGGAGAGTCGGCGAGCGACCAACCGTTGACGGTCGTGGTACTCCCGTGGAGGTGCAACACCTCTACCACGTGCCGTCAACAACGCCCTCAACCGCGACGTCATATCTTCTCTACGTTGACTTGAAGATGGTGGCGGAGACGCCGGTGTGTAGAAAATTGGTGACGTAGGCGCCTCCGCTGCGGCGACTGGTGATGGTGGAGGAGGTGGTGTTGCTGCAGCCTGCGGTTGTGGTGGTGGTGGAGGCGTAGCTGCTCGAGGTGGTAGAGGCGCTGGAGGCGACGTGGCTACTGCCTCTGCTCGTTGTTGGGCCTCCACCAAGCCCTCATTGGTGCGAATGTAGCTTATACACCGCCTTTTCAGACGGTGCATACAATTCACTAGATCTACAATGCTGTAGAACGCCTCCACCTGCTGGTTGCGGTTGCGTTGCAACCGTCCACCACACCGACGGATGTCAACCAACCCATCCATTATTTCTCTAATATCATCCGACATATTGAATTTTAAAAAAAGTTATTAAAAAAATAAAAATTAGTAAAATAATAAAATAATAGTTTATGAAAATAAAAATGATTGTAGTTTAAAAAAGTTATTAAAAATATAAAAATTAGTAAAATAATAAAATAAAGTAATATAATGCAACTAACAACTACAGACTGTAACGCAAGACTAATGTAAAACAATGTTGCACTCAGCTAATATATAAGTAAATGGCTAGAAGAAGATAGAAAATATTTTGTGTATGTGTGTAATAAAATATTATACACACACACATAGTACATTAGTTATATATAATTTTAATTAAGTAAAAAAAGGAAGTCAAGTTTATTCGCAAAAGAAAAAAGAGACAGTAAATAAATAGTCTATATTTTACTATTTCATACAACTAATAAGTATATTTTTAAAATGCATCAAAGAGAGAGAAACATAATACTGTTAATAAATATAATTTTTAATGTATCAAAGAGAGATAAATAATATTTCTTTGTTAAAAGCAACTAAAAAGAGAGAGAAATATTACTGTACAGTTGGTTTAATTGGAATGCGGTTTTCAAGAGCGATAAGTAGTACTTCTTTGTTAGCTGCAAGTAGAAAGAGACAGAGATATGACTATGCAGTTGATTTAATTGTATGCGGTTCTCATGAAGGAAAAGAATGGGGAGATATACGCACTACATATAACCGCATTTTTAATAAAAAATATCTTATGTTATAACGTAATTGCAACATGTGGTTTTTGTTAATAATATCTAACAGTTAAAATATTATTTCTTTTAATAATTGCATCCGCAATAGAAAATAACAAAGGGGAGATAAAAGTCGTATGTTATACTGTAATTGCAACATGTGGTTCTTTTTTTAATACTATCTACCAGTTAAAATATTATTTCTTTTAATAATTGCATCCGCAATAGAAAATAAAAAAAAGGGGAGATAAAAGTACAACTTAGTTTTGTATTAATAATTGCATTTTATTTAACGCACGTTTATGTACTATTCTATGAAGTATAATAAATTATTTAAAATAACAAGCAAGAAGTATATATTACTAACATCTGTTAAAATTCCATTAAATGCGTTTTCTTTGTGTTAGTATATGTAATAAATTACTTATTTAACACACGTTTTTGTACTATTCTATGAAGTATAATAAATTATTTAAAATAACAAGCAAGAAGTATATATTACTAACATCTGTTAAAATTGCATTAAATGCATTTTCATTGTGTTAGTATATGTAATAAATTATTTAAAAAATACGTAGAGCTAAAAGTATATATATTACAGACAATTTACTGTATTCGTTTTATTTCTTTGTATTGTATAAGGATATATTACAGACAGTTGTTTTATATTCAGTTGAGAATAATAACAACATACACCCGCATATGGTAATAAATTATTTCTGTTATTTGCAACTGGTTATCAAAACGTTATATATACTACACACTATAATAATTTATTCCTTTAGTTACTCTACACATAATAATAAACTGAATTTTATACATCTCAAAATTGTTCGTTTAATAATAAATTAAATTTAAATTTTATACATCTCAAAATTGATCGTTATTCCTTATACATCTTACCAGTGGAAGTTGGAAAACAAATTAATATTTTTCTTAAGAAATAATTATTAAATAAATTAAATTAATATTTTTTTAACAATTAATTATTAAATAAATTAAAGTTTTATACGTCTAAAAAATCGACCGTCTTTCCTTATACAACTTATCAGCGGAAGTTGCAGAATATTATTTTTGTAACAGACAAAGAAACTTTATTCGAGACTTTCTTCATTCTTGCGCTAGTACTCAACCATAATGGAACGTTCATTTTATGATAGAGTACATACATTTTACAGGGTTACTAGAGACGGTAATAATAAGATTTATACACCGTTATGGCCGCATATGAAAAACCCGTTACTTTCTCCACTGATCCTAGCTATCCATGGGTTCAGGTACGAGGGTATCGAGGATGTAGTCAGACGTGACTATTGTTCTATACGCTTGTGGATGTGGGAAGAAACGGACCATCCATATGTGGAACATAAACGGTGTATGCCATCTTGTCCGTTTTTTGGGTAACCCTCTAAAGTGTACAACGGTCCTTTTCAGGACCACCCTAAACCCCCCGAATCGATAATTTATATTAAATCATAATACGCTTTACGATATCGTAAATCGGATATTGATTTTCATATACATAAGTATTATCGATACGGCCGGTGCCAAGGCCGGGATATAAGAGTGGTGAGGCGGGTAAAAAAAACAATAAAGAAATAAAGATCCTTTTTGATATTCCCTTCCATACAAATGAAATATATTTAGTATCACAATGAGCACCATTGTGACAACAGCTAACGAGTACTGCTCCATGAAATGGAGTTTACTTCTGTGTATTACAATAACTTCATTACTAATTGTGGAATCTCGAAATCTAACATTCACTGAGACATATCGTGAATCTATAGGTTTCTTATGCAAAATCCCACAAAAAAGGTCAATACCAACCATTAACATTTCGAAACAGTTAAAGTCTCAAAGGTTTACATTCAGACCGGTGTATGTTGTTTTACACCGATGTGATAAAGGCTCGGGATCTTGTCAACAATGTCAGGAAGTTAAATGTCAACCAGAAAAAGACAGCGTTGAAAAGGTAACTTTAGAAATTCACATTACAGAAATGTTAATGAACAACAGCTTCATAACGTATTATAAAACCATTGTAGCCACCAATCATACTCGTTGTTCCTGTCAATCAATCGAGATTCCTATCCGATGAAATGTAAATAAGGTGCTTCTTACGATTATTTTATCACTATAGCGATGAACACCAAAGCGACAATAGCTAAAGAGCTCCACCGACAGGCTCGACGAAACTATCCTACAAGACGTGTCGAACTGAAGAATATTTCTGATCTTTTCCAAGCTGACCTTGTAGAAATGGGACCGTACGCAAGATCAAACAAAGGTTATCGATACATATTGACGATGATAAATTGTTTTTCTAAACTAGCATTCGCCGTACCGGTTAAAACTAAAACCGGTACGGAGATCGCTAAAGCCCTAAAACCTATTTTGGATAAACACAAGATGCGACATTTTCAAACCGATTTGGGTAAAGAGTTCTACAATCCGACGGTTAAACGACTATTACAGTCGTACAATATAAATCACTATTCCACACATTCGGATAAAAAAGCGTCGATAGTCGAACGGTTTAATCGAACACTGAAAACGATGATGTGGAGAAAGTTTACCGAACAAGGAACCTACAAGTGGTTAGAATTACTACCGAAACTTATTGCAAAATACAACAACACTAGTCATCGTACTATCGGAATGAAACCGAAAGATGTAAATACGCGAAACCAAGCCGCTGTTTTACAACGGTTAAATACGGTACTCTACCGAAAGCCTACCTTACCGAAATACAATGTTGGCGATCGAGTGCGTATAAGCAAATTTAAAAAGACTTTCGACAAATGATATTTACCGAATTGGACAAACGAAATATTTATCGTACATAAGGTACACAATAATACGCGTCCGTGTACTTACACGTTGATCGATGTTCACGGTGAGGTGGTGAGCGGTAAATTTTACACTGAAGAGCTCACTAAAACTAACGTTACAAGTAATGTGTATTTAGTCGAGAAGGTCTTACGAAGAAAAGGTGATAGGCTATTTGTAAAGTGGCAAGGGTTCGATGGAAAACACAACAGTTGGATACATAAGGTGGATTTGGTCAGGTGAATCGATCAGTCATAAACATGAAGTTGGAACAACAGGTTGGTAATATTACGCTAGAAAACTTTGACGAATATGCAGGAGCTGGGTTTGGAGAGGGAAAAAAGACTCGTCATGGACCTCTTCTGCCGAATACAATCAGATGTATTATCTGCGGACCGTCTAATTGTGGAAAAACAAATGTCCTATTCAACTTGCTGTTCTCACCGGACGGTCTACGATTCAGAAATATTTACGTGTTTTCTAAATCGCTGTACCAACCAAAATATAAGTTTCTAGAACAAGTTATGACCGGTGTTCCGGAGATCGGTTATTTTTCATTTACCGAAAACGATCATGTGATGGCGCCCGACGAAGCGGAACCGAACTCGCTAATGATTTTCGACGATGTAGCTTGCGAAAAGCAAAATAATATTCGCAAATACTTTGCGATGGGTCGTCACAACAACATCGACAGCTTTTATTTGACACAGACATATTCCAGTGCTGGAAAGCACCTTGTGCGAGACAATGCAAATCTCCTTCTTATATTCAAACAAGACGATCTCAACTTACGTCACATATATCAAGATCATGTAAATACCGATATGAAATTCGATCAGTTTAAAATTCTGTGCGGAGTGGCATGGATAAAGCGTCACGGATTTTTAGTTGTGGATAAGGAGAGCGATATCGACGGAGGACGATATAGAGTAGGCTTCGATGTTTTTGTAAAAGAGATCAGTCGATAACCGGCAACAATGGCAAGCATACACACCTACGAGGACGTAACACCGTACGCTAACGCCATACGTTTTAGACAAAAACCGCAAAACAACTTGTGTTCTAAATATTTTAGCGACCGTCAGAAGTTTTGCGGTAACTACGTCTGTCGTAAAGTGAACTACTGTGAAAATAAAGACCGACGATGTTGGCGACATGCAAAAAGAATGAATCGTGACTATCCGTTGGTCGTTCTGTTGATGATTACTAGCGAAGGTAAGATTTTCAATAAGCGTATATGGTTAAAATTTTTAGAAGAATGTGACAAATACGAGATGCCAATCGAACTGGTGATCTACGATAAAAATATGTTCAACACCACAGTTCGACACGGATGGAACTTTATTTCAAGATTTAGACCCTCCGCTCATGTACAAAAAGCCTTTATCGGAACTTCGGAACCGTCATGCATCTATGGACTACACAAACGTTTACATGCACATGTTGGAATACGGTAGTCGTCTTGAAGGAGTGAGATGTTGTATAGTGATCACGGAACGAACTATTCCGATCAGGTCACCCAAAACGTTGTACCGCTTAGCGTTATCATACGGTAGAAAATGTTTTGTGGACACGGCTTACGGAGTACAATTTACCGACGAAGTACCGGAGACATTACCGGTAAGACGAGGAGGATTACCGTTCGACATCGTGAACAACAGAGCGCAGGCGCTCTTTTCCGGTGAATTTCTAAACGAAGCGATACCTACTTTGCGACTATACGCCAATGTGTTCGGATTGAGGTACAACGAACGACGCGAACTGTTTGAAGTCCAAAACGAAGATCTGTTGCGAAAATGGTGCGAATATGCAGGAGCGAAACCAGACGAATTTTGGCTGTTCAATAGCTATCTGTTGCATTTACATTCGGAAGGTGATCGTCATCCGATCAGACGACTTTCCACACGGTACCTGACAAAGGTCCCACAACGCGATCACTCAACAGTTGTGGATATCCCAATGTGGGTTGGAAATGTAAAGAGAGCTGTTGTCTTTAAAGACACAAGCACGAAACTCATGATACCGTCTATCGATCAGGGTGTAACGCAATATTACCGCGAATTGTGCAATACCATTCGTCGTCCGACAAGAATGAATGTTTCGTTAATTGATATTATACTCTTTTTACGCAGAACCAAAAAACATGCAGTGTTCTTTAGATCGGTGGAACTAGGATGGTGATGTGACGACTGGTTTCCGATCATTCGTAACCACGATGTCGAACAAGAACGAGGTCGATATGTCATCGTCGTCGACGTCTGCGAAGTTGGTAATGGAAATCGATAGAATACGAGATTCCATTAAACGAAAACATCGCGCTATTACGCAAGGAATAACGGAATCGGAACAGGCTATGGAAAAGCAATTTAAGCCTATTGTAGAACCGCTCCGAGAACTTAATCAATCGTTTAAACAAAAGTACGATGTTAAAAAAGAACAAGAAGAGAATGCAAAGGGAGTGGGTGAAAAGGAGGAGGTGGAAGAGACACCGACGGTTATGAGAAGACTCTTTAAAACACCGACGTCGGAAAAACAATTCGTGAAACCTGTAGACCCGTCGACACCGAAAACGATGGGTTTTCGTGCAAAACATTTCTTGAACCTTACCGTAACAGATAAAGGTAAAAAAATAGACAACGTCTACGGAGTTAAAAACATTGACGATCAATGGATGATCGGAACAAAACCACTCCAGTTCAAAGGAAATAAAATAGTTATCGACAACAAGACGTATAGCGGTTTCAAAGGTTTATATGAATTGATTTTTTTGAATGACCCTGTAGATTATACAACCAAAGATTTAAATAACTATAAGAAAATATTAGAAACTACTGAGGCGCATAAAAGTCAAAATACCGGTCGCATAATTTCCAGTCGGTCGTTAAAGTACAAGAATATTATCAAAAGACTGTTTCCTCGTACACATCTTTCGTCGGAAAGCGGTCATGACGACGAAAGTCCAATAACCGGATCGGGTCTGTTGATGAGAGCGAAGAAAACGGTTAGACCGGATTACGTTTACTGGGACGATCCGAACGAACTGTGCGATAGACTGCGACTTTTATTGGCTTCAAAACGTGCGGGTCATACCGGTCATAATAACGAAATAGTTTCGATCGTAGAAGAACTACAAGAAGGCGGATACATAAAGGAGGGTAGTACAGGGAACTTTTTATTTTAAACAGTCTGAATATGAGTATCGACAAGTTCGGTCGTTCTCGGGTTGGAAGCGCAACCACCCAACCACCACCAACTCGGATTGTCGAAACGTTTGACAAAACCGCCGATGGAGATTTCGATATCAAGAAAAGACGTTTGTGCAACGTTGGACCGCCTGTTGAAGATGATGATGGTGCAACAATCGGTCACGTTAAGAAAATGTTCGTAAAGCAAAGCGAGTTGAATAATAAATACTTACCCACGGTTTCACCGATGGACAACAACGCACTCTCCTTTTCAAAGAGGCGATTGTGCGATATCGCCGATCCAATTGTAAAAACAGACGCCGTAACTGTCGACTATTTACGGAAAAACCTTTTCGGTAAAAATGAGACAATTAACGCGAGAGGTTGCGTTATCGCAAATGCTGGTGCACCAATTAATAGCACGGATCTCACTACAAAGTCATACGTAGACAAAGTGACAAATGGGATTTTTACGAGTAAAGATGGCGTTGTGGATATCCAAAAAAGTGTTATAACAAACGCCAAGGCACCTGTTGAGTTGACTGACCTCGCGACTAAAGGATATGTCGATCTAATGAAGGGTCAATTGAAGAGAAAGATGGTTGAAGAGTTCGTAATGCATAGCGACCTAAATCATGTATTCTTAGCGAAGTGTTTTAAAGATGATGACAACGCAATTAATTATCAACATAAGCGATTATGTAGAGTCGGTGATCCTGTCGAAAATACAGACGTCGCAACAAAGTCCTACGTAGACGATATGGAATTACATATACAAAAATTGCTTACTGCGACTAAGGGATATATCGATGACACACTATTTAGGTTCTACAAATTTCTATTAAAAATTAACGACAACGCTAACAGAAACTTAAATCAACAAACGCTTATGAGTGTACTATCCGCTGACAATCATCACCAAAGCGATTCTGCAAACACAATTCTAAGTCCCCGACGGGGAGTCTTATTCTTTAAGACTTTGGGGGTTGGCGTCCCCACGGGCCTAGCCTCCGCAGCTTTTCTTCCCACTATACAATGAGCTGCGGAACACTTTACATTATACACATATACTACACCAAGAACACTACATAAATTACAACATACACACTTACACAATTACACAACAACATCCTACACTGATATTTCTTACATTAACACTCGGTGGTGTTGCGACATCTTACGAAACGCAACCGTAACCCAAGGTGGGAACAAATCGTGCCGATGGGTGAATGGCTCTACGTAGTGAGTCCCGAACGATGTCCTCTGGGCACCAGGGCGAACCCAGTTGTATTTAGCTCTAACTCCAGTACGCGTGCGCTCTGCTGGAGTGGTCCATTTTTCGCCGGTACTCGTGGGACCAAAATTTCAGTTCCAACAATTAACACAATGATGGTTGGTGGTCCATCTGAAAAAACCACCAATTCAAGTCTTGCGAAGAGACCTCGATCAGCTTCGTCTGACGAGGATAAAAGTCCTACAAAAGAGAAAGAATCAAAATATAAAAATATTAGATTCGTTGTTCTCAGAAATAGTCAGGAAGGTGGCTCCCTTCAAAAGGTCTCACCGTTTTTAATAAACAAAACCATAACAGGTGCAAGTGGCTCCCCGAAGAATATCAGGAAATTACGCGACGGATCGATTCTGGTTGAAACATTCAACGATGAGCAGAGTCGATCTATCTTACGTCTCCGTAATATGGGTGGTATAAATATAAGTACAGAATGCCACAAAACGTTAAATACGAGCCGGGGTGTAATTTTTTGTAGAGACCTTCTAGATATAGATATCTCGGAAATAGTTGATGAGCTTTGCCACCAAGATGTTGTTGAGGTGAAGCGTATAATGAGACGGCAGAACGGAACAGAAGAACCGACACCGTCTCTTATATTAACATTCAATCTCCCTGTTCCACCAGAGAAGATTAAAGTGGGTTACCTCTCGGTTCGGGTACGACCATTCATACCCAACCCACGGCGATGTTTCAGATGCCAAGGTTTTGGTCATACTACAACATCTTGCACGAAAACTGAGATCTGTGCTCGATGTGGTAAAGAAGGTCACAACGACACTAACTGCAAAGAAAGTGAAAAATGTGCAAACTGCAGTGGTCCACATACAGCCCGCTCCCGAGATTGCCCAACTTTTAAAGAAGAAAAGGCAATTCTCAAAATCTGTACGGAGCAAAAAATATCTTTTCCGGCTGCACGTAGAGAATATAAAAAGATAAACAACTCACGGAACCTGGTTAAACCAGACGTATCTTTTGCCACCGCTACAACTAAACAAATTCCTACAAATGCTAATAATCAGCAGTGCGGATCCTGCAATGAGCTTAAAAAACTTGTTCAGATGCTATCTGATCAAGTAGCTTCACTTACAGCCACTATCTCAGAGCTGACAAAAATGAATAAAAGGTCCTCCGTCGCAGCTAGTGAATCAAACAGTATGATACATACGAAAGTTCCTATTCCCAAAATCGTACCGCCACGAATAGCGACTATCACAGCTGGCAGTAAGCCACCTAATAAGCTCCCCATAAAGGGAACCCACATAACTATCTCTTCTGGGATGTCAACTACCGCATCCCATTCAAATAAATCTCCTCCACCATCACCTCATATACTGGAGGATATGGTTGAAGAACCACCCGACCCTAGGGCATCGGAGTTCTTTAAAATAAAAAATACCAAAAAGAAAAACCGAATCACGTACAACTAATTTTTATATAGTTTCCGAAATTTATTTTTTTATTTGTTTTTTACACTTATGAACATTATTCAGTGGAATGTTAGAGGTATTCGATCCCGCATTGAAGATATTAGAGTACTGGCGCACACACATGATCCACTAATCATGTGTTTCCAGGAAACTCACCTTCTACAACATGACCGAATTACTCTTAGAGGATACTTCTGCGAGAGATACGACTGCCTAGTAGACAGTAGGGAGAGTGGTGGAGTAGCGATTTTCATGAAGAATGGGGTGTCAGCTACAAGAATTCAACTAACCACTGTCATTCCTGCTATTGCAGTAAAGGTCACTATTCCCTTCAAATTGCATATCTGCAATCTGTATCTCTCACCGAACACTGTGTTCAGTGCTTTAGATGTCTCAAATCTCCTTACACAAATACCATCTCCATCGTTAATAGTAGGAGACTTCAATGCCCATCATATTTCCTGGGGCTCAACCTTCTGCTCCACTCGAGGAAATATGATAAACAGATTGAGACAAGATTTTGACCTTTGCCTACTGAATAATGGATCACACACATTTATGTCCTTATCAACTGGTGCTGCATCTAACCTTGATCTTTCCATATGCTCACCGAATGTACTCCCTCATTTTAATTGGTCGATTTGTGATGACTATCACGGCAGTGATCATAGACCAATTATTATTAGTTTCGGTGTAGACTGCGAGATTAAAAGAATGCCACGGAGATGGATTGTTGAAAAGGCAGATTGGAACGGATACTGTAAAGCATTCCAATCTCAGTATGACGATGGAGCGAACATCCTCGACCAATATTCTTCTTTTACGTCCATGATACTTAAGAATGCCAACAGGTATATCCCACAAACATCGGGTAATCCTAGACGTCCTTTCGTTCCATGGTGGAACGATGAATGCAAAATTGCTATTAGGAATCGACGGCAGGCACTACGTAAATTTATTTAATCGTAGGCCCACAACAGAACATCTAAATTTATACCGCAGGGCTAGAGCGGTGTGCCGTCGATTATTCTTGGACGCTAAGAGGAATTCATGGACGAAATACGTGAGCACTATCTCGCGCACTTCTTCCACGTCTACTGTATGGAAGAAAATTCGTGCAATCTTCGGATCACCGAAACAATCTATTCTTGGTCTTATTGATGAAGGAGAACTCCTTTCATCATCCTCGGAAGTGGCAAATAGTCTAGCAAAATCTTTCCGCTCGGTGTCTCTCACCTCATCATATAATTACGTATCATATAATTATACAAATGGAGGTGTTGTCGTTAAACATTGGTGATTCGGTTGGTGAATTAAACACTTCATTCGTATTTAAAGAATTGTTACATGCACTTAAAAATTCACGGGACACTTCCCCTGGACCGGACAACATTCGCCTTTCCATGCTTTCACACCTTCCTAATTCGGCACTACAACAACTTTTGAATATTTTCAATGGTTTATTCTCCGAACAAGTCTTCCCACCCGGCTGGTCAGAAGCATTTATTATACCAGTACCAAAACCTGGTAAAGACCAGACGAACCCCTCAAGCTATCGCCCTATTTCATTAACAAGCGTTTTGTGTAAAATAATGGAGAGAATGGTAAACCGCAGACTTACATGGTACTTGGAGAAACATGGCTTTCTATCTCCAGAACAGTGTGGTTTTCGACAAGGACGATCTTCTATTGACCATTTAGTGTCACTGGAAACAGCCATACAAAACGCTTTCCTCAATCGGCAACACCTCGTCGCTATCTTCTTTGATATAAAAAATCCGTATGACACAGCCTGGCGACGTGGTATTCTTAACACTCTCCAAAAATGGGGAATCAAGGGCAATATGCTTGCTTTTATCCGGGGATTCTTAAATCACCGAACGGCTCGTGTTCGTGTAGATGATTCGCTCTCAGATAGTGTCATCTTGGAGAATGGAGTGCCCCAAGGTAGTGTATTAAGTGCCACCTTATTTTCTGTAGCCATAAATGATATTACCAAATGTGTTCAGGCTCCTGTCTCATGCTCTCTATTTGCTGACGACTTTGCTATCTACATTGCAAGCCGTTCGGCACCTACAGCAGAGAGACTACTGCAGAACACTATATATCACCTTGAAGCTTGGTCCAGGATTACTGGTTTCACATTTTCATCCGAAAAAACAAAATGTGTAGTTTTTTCTCGGCTACGAAACCCTTCTATTCCGCAAATTTTTCTGAACGGTGAGACTATTACTATCTCTAATTACGTTAAGTTTTTAGGTTTAATTTTTGATAGTCGTCTTACTTGGGTTAAACATTTAAAAGAATTGAAAACAAAATGTTCCAAAATTTTAGATATGATGCGAGTCCTTACTAACACCAAGTGGGGAGCCGATAGATCATGTATGATACATTTTTACTATTCCTTAGTTCGCTCCCGTTTAGATTACGGTTGTGTGGCCTACTCATCAGCTCGTCAAACCGTGCTTAAAATGCTGGATAGTGTACATCATGCTTTCCTTCGGCTTGCCACAGGCGCGTTTAGATCAAGTCCTGTCGCAAGCTTACTTGTAGACTGTGGCGAACCATCACTTTGGGATAGACGAGACCAGCTTTTATTATCGTATTTTGCTCGTCTCAGAGGACAGCCAAATCACCCGGCTCTTGAGTCAGTCTTTAAAAATCCTAATCTAGGAAAGTATGAGGATCATCCACGTCGTACTGCACCTGTAGGTGTCCGTACCTGGCGTCTGCTGCAGCATATAAATGTTGACACACCGTCATTCTTTCCTATGTACCCTTGCTCATATCCTCCATGGAGAATAAGCCTTATAAATTTTAATTTTGACCTGACTACATGTAATAAACAATCAACACCATCTATCGTCTTTCAGCAGATGTTTCAGTGTGTTCTCTCCAAGACGAAACCAGACGCGGTTGTATACACTGATGGATCGAAACAAAACGATACGGTTGGGTGTGCTTTTGTTGTCAATGAGAGAACTTATATGTTTGGTCTCCCCAGTATTACGAGTGTGTTTACCGCTGAACTATATGCTATAAATAAGGCTCTAAACATCATTAACCCTAAATATAGAAAAATTCTTATTTGCAGTGACTCGTGTAGTGCTCTCCAAGCCTTAAAGAACTTTTATTCCAAACATCCTATCGTCATTGAAATTTACAACGCAATCGCTGAGTTTAATAATCGCAACACAGAATTAAGTTTTTGCTGGGTCCCTAGCCACGTAGGGATTCCAGGTAATGAACATGCAGATTCCGCTGCCAAAGAAGCATGTAACCAGCCTCCTTTCACCACCCGAGTTGCTACTTCTGATTTCATTAACTATGTAAAACAATTATTAAGAACAAGGTGGCAAGGTGATTGGACAGCTACTGTCGATAATAAACTCCGTCAGATTAAAGATTCTGTGTTACCATGGAACTCCTCATACAGAAAACCCCGGCGTGAGGAAGTAGTTCTCTGTCGATTGCGGATAGGACACACGAGAGTCACACACGAGTACCTGTTTACAAGAGGACAACCACCTCTATGCGCAAGATGCAACTGCCGCATGACTGTGCGCCACATTCTTGTGGACTGCATATGTTATGCGGCATTGCGTCGTAAATTTAAATTACCTGGTAACATCCGTGGTATCTTGCGTGACGATAAGGAGGTTTTAAACCGGATGTTTATATTTTTACATAGTATAGGGTTAATGCAAAAAATTTAATAAGTATGTGTTCTTTCATAATTGTATGTATTGTCCTATGTATTGTTTTTGTTATCCTAGTAGGGAGCCTTTTACACTCCCTATCGGATTTTTTTGTTTTTTTGTATGTTTTTTAAATTCGTCTGTGATATTAGTTATAAGATTTTTGTGATATTAGTTTTAAGTTTTATCTCCTTTTTTAGTTTTAAGTTTTATTTATTTTTAATGTGATAGTTTTTAACATAGTTTTAAGTTTTATTTATTTTTAATGTGATAGTTTTTAACAGAGTTTTAAGTTACATATTAGTGTTTTTGTTATCCGAGAATGGGCCTTTTACACCCATTCCGGATTTTGTTTCTGTGATAGTAGTTTTAAGTTTTAATTTTATCTAAAAACCTAAAATTATTTTTATTTATTTATTTTTTTATCTATTTATTTATTTTCCGGGCGATGATAACGTTCAACCGTTTTTCGCCCTTAAAAAAAAAAAAAAAAAAAAAAAAAAAAAAAAAAAAATATACGAACGGATCAGAGGGACACATATTGCACGAATTCACGCTTAGCGTACCGCCTGGTTTCAAAATAATCGAATCACCGAAGAATATAATCTATCTACCGGTGAATACGAAGAGCTTAGACGAGATCGTTATAAAGTTTACCGATCAAGACGGAAAACCGATAAATTTCCGCGGTGAAATAATTACGGTGAGATTGCATCTACAAAGGAAAATCATTAAATGGGGTTAATAGCGGTGGTACTAGTATCGAAACGACACGCAAATCGATCAGTCGACGAGCAAACACCAAAGCGTTAACATCACGTAACGTGTTGTTTCTTCGAAAACTTGGTTTCACAGTTTTGGTGAATCGTAATGGCAGGAGCGAATATGTTGGACGTCGGTGAATGTGTTTCGTTCGACAACACGATCACACAGTATGAATATCATACCCACCTTTCGTACGCTTCTTCAACCTACAACAACAACGATGAAATCCGGATTCCGATACACCAACAAGATGTGTACACGTTACCGCATAAAAGCTATTTGATGGTCGAAGGTGCGTTAACTACTAAAGCAGGCGATAAAAAGGCAACGGAATCGACTTTAACAAACAACGCGATACCGTTTCTCTTCGAGGAGATACGATACGAGATAAACGGCGCGGAAATGTGTCGCGTACAAAAGTTAGGAATAACGACAACGATAAAGAATATTCTTTCCTTGCGTAAAAGCGAAGAAAATATTTTGGAAAATTTCGGGTGGAAGTTCAAAGCTACGGATAAGTTCGATTTAGATGAAACCACTGGAAGATTTTGTTTCTACGTACCGCTGCGTATGCTGATGGGTTTCGCCGAAGACTACAAACACATAATATTGAACGTCAAACAAGAATTGGTCTTGCTTAGATTTTCCAGCGATGTGAACGCATTAGTGTCTTCCAAAGAGGCACCTGATTCCAAGTTGAAGGTGACTAAGATAGCGTGGAAAATTCCGTATGTTCACGTTGCCGATACGATGCGATTGCAATTGTTGAAGGTCGTAGAACGAGATAGACCGTTAGCGATTGCTTTTCGTACATGGCAGATCCACGAATATCCGGCTCTACCACAAACAAACATACATTCATGGACTGTAAAAACATGTGCGCAAACGGAGAAACCGAGATACGTGATATTCGGTTTACAGACGGACAGAAAGGATAAAGCTACAAAATCATTGACGCTCTTCGATATGTGCGAGTTGGTAAACGTTCGTCTGTATTTGAATTCACAGTACTATCCGTACGACAATCTACAGGGAGATGTGAATATGATGTATGAAATGTTCGCCAGCTTTCGGTCCGCCTATTATAACAAACCGGAGGACGAATGTCCCGCTTACAGTTTGGCAGATTTCAAGGCCAGTGTACCGTTAATTGTTATCGACTGTTCCCGTCAGAACGAATCGCTTAAAACGGGAACAGTAGATGTACGTATCGATTTCGATACCAAAAACAATATACCAGCCAATACGACTGCCTACTGTCTCATTATACATGATAGCATCGTCACATACACTCCGCTCACTGGAATAGTGAAAAAGCTTATGTAATGCGGGAGGTATTTAAAATCGATCAATTAGACGGAGGGGATGGTCTGGGAAAGGAAGGTAAAAAGCAAATATTAGCTACGTGGCGACGGTTTACGAAATGGTTGATAACATTTAGTATATTTAAAACAGGTATAGCAGTTGGTATAATTGTAACACTATTATTGGGTGACTCTTCACATGAATCTTGTACAACGATCAAACCGATACGGTGTAGAGTTACTTTTTCTTCACAATCACCAGTTAACATACCGTTAGTATGGTGTAATTCATCGTCTGTGGAGGTGTTGCCCATTTTTTACAACGCTACCGTATCACCACCATCATCTTCAAAAAACCTGTCTGCTGACGTAGTTAGCAACATCACTACATCGTTACCTTCAGCGAAGACAACAGTATTACCAAAAGTAAATACCAACAAAACCACATCGAAGAAAAAGACCATAGTGAATGTAACGACATCAGTATTACCAAAGGTAAAGATCAACAAAACCACACTGAAGAAGAAACCCATAGTGAATGTAACGACATCATTACCTTCAGCGAGGACAACAGTGTTACCGAAGGTAATCGCTACCAACATCTCATTACCTAATATAACGTTGCATGAACATGATGATGACTATGATGGTCCTCTAAAAGAGGATGAAGAAGACGAGGTGGTGGGGATAACCCCCTCCACTTCCACACTGACATAGAAAAAAAGACGGTTACGATAGACGACGCAGAACGTCAGTTGAGTGTCAGTCATGGAGGGAGGAGGAGTGTCGAGTTCATCAGACGATCAGCAGTTGTTACCGATCGCTGAAGAGACATTACATAACGATATTGAAGATCAGTCTTCATTAGTTAATAAGAAAAAAAAGAAAACATCTACGAAGCCGTCAAAAAAGAACAGCGGTGAACAGAAGAAAAAGAAACCGCGTAATAAGCCGTACGAACGACCGTCGACGAGTGAAAACACTAAAAGGTCAAAAAAAATACCTAGCAGTAAGAAGACGATACTGTCAAAGAGGAGTGACGAAAAACAAGAAGACAAGAGGTCGTGCGTACCACCATTGCTCTTAAATAAGGACGAATTAGCCAAACACGGTATTTACTGTTCCTTTGATGACGTATACGAATCTTTATACGATCGCACACAGTAAATATTTGGTGTGTTTATGGTGGGGAGGGGTTCATCCCCACCACAATTGTAAGTACACCTTAATAAACGTCTAAAGAACATACGTCGATCCTCATACGCAAGTGAGTTGTCGTCATGGACGGAGTTATCGAGTATCACGGCTTTCTTGGTAAACGCGGAGAGTTTATAATCAAAGAACTCGCTGTTGTCGGAGAAGAATGCTATATGCTTCTTCACTTTCGATCACCGTATCCAAAGTCTGAGTTACCATCTAAATACAAACGGATGGCTGGATGGTTGGAGAGAAATTTTCACAAAATCAATTGGGATTACGGTGAGGCAGTATACAGTGATGATATCATGAAGGCGTTTTGTTCACAATTCGGTACGATATACACTAAAGGACTGGAGAAAGCAGATTTCTTACGTCGATTTCACTCCGACGTACGTGAGATACCGGAGAACGCACCAAAACCTAAACATAGTTACATAGTAAATTGTCCATACCACAACCTCCATGCTGGTGGAAAATGTGCGTTGCATACGGGTTGTTTCTACATGCAGTGGTTGAAGTACTCGAATAAGTCGTTGGATCTCAGATAGTGTCATCTTGGAGAATGGAGTGCCCCAAGGTAGTGTATTAAGTGCCACCCTATTTTCTGTAGCCATAAACGATATTACCAAATGTGTGCAGGCTCCTTTCTCATGTTCTCTATTTGCTGATGACTTTGCTATCTATATTGCAAGCCGTTCAACACCTACAGCAGAGAGACTACTGCAGAACACTATATCACACCTTGAAGCTTGGTCCAGGATTGCTGGTTTCACATTTTCATCCGAAAAAACAAAATGTGTAGTTTTTTCTCGGCTACGAAACCCTTCTATTCCGCAAATATTTTTGAACGGTGAGACTATTACTATCTCTACTTACGGTAAGTTTTTAGGTTTATTTTTTGATAGCCGTCTTACTTGGGTCAAACATTTAAAAGAATTGAAAACAAAATGTTCCAAAATTCTAGATATGATGCGAGTCCTTACTAACACCAACTGGGGAGATCATGTATGATACGTTTTTACTATTCCTTTTTTCGCTCCCGTTTAGATTATGGTTGTGTCGCCTACTCTTCAGCTCGTCAAACCGTGCTTAAAATGCTGGATAGTGTACATCATGCTTTCCTTCGGCTTGCCACAGGCGCGTTTAGATCACGTTCTGTCGCAAGCTTACTTGTAGACTGTGGTGAACCATCACTTTGGGATAGATGAGACCAGCTCTTATTAGCTTATTTTGCTCGTGTCAGAGGACAGCCAAATCACCCGGTTCTTGACTCGGTCTTTAGAAATCCTAATCTAGGAAAGTATGAGGACCATCCACGTCGTACTGCACCGGTAGGTATCCGTACCCGGCGTCTGCTGCAGCATATAAATGTTGACACATCGTCATTCTTTCCTATGTATCCTTGCTCATATCCTCCGTGGAGAATAAACCTTATAAATTTTAATTTTGACCTGACTACATACAATAAACAATTAACACTATCTATTGTCTTTCAGCAAATGTTTCAATGTGTTCTCTCCAAGATGAAACCAGACGCGGATGTATACACTGATGGATCGAAACAAAACGATACAGTTGGGTGTGCATTTGTTGTCAATGAGAGAACTTATACGTTTTGTCTACCCGGTATTACGAGTGTGTTTACCGCTGAACTATACGTTATAAATAAGGCTCTAAACATCGTTAGCCCTAAATATAGAAAAATTCTTATTTGTAGTGACTCGTGTAGTGCTCTCCAAGCCTTAAAAAACTTTAATTCCAAACATCCTATCGTCATTGAAATTTACAACGCAATCGCCGAGTTGAATAATCGCAACACAGAATTAAGTTTTTGCTGGGTCCCTAGCCACGTAGGGATTCCAGGTAATGAACATGCAGATTCCGGTGTCAAAGAAGCATGTAACCAGCCTCCGTTCACCACCCGAGTTTCTACTTCTGATTTCATTAACTATGTAAAACAATTATTAAGAACAAGGTGGCAAGGTGATTGGACGGCTACCGTTGATAATAAACTCCGTCAGATTAAAGATTCTGTGTTACCATGGGACTCCTCATACAGAAATCCCCGGCGTGAGGAAGTAGTTCTCTGTCGATTGCGGATAGGACACACGAGTACCTGTTTACAAGAGGACAACCACCTCTATGCGCACGACGCAACTGCCGCGTGACTGTGCGCCACATACTCGTGAACTGCATGTGTTATGCGGCATTGTGTCGTAAATTTAAACTACCCAGAAACATCCGTGGTATCTTGTGTAATGACAAAGAGGTTTTAAACCGGATGTTTCTGTTTTTGCGTAGTATAGGGTTAATACAAAAAATTTAATTACTCTAGTCCTATGTATTGTTTTTGTTATCCGAGTAGCGAGCCTTTTACACTCCCTATCGGAATTTTGTTTTATATATATATATATATATTCATATTTTGTTTTTTTTTTGTTTTGTTTTTTTTATGTTTTTTAAATTCGTCTGTGATATTAGTTGTAAGATTTCTGTGATATTAGTTTTAAGTTTTATCTCTTTTTTTAGTGTTAAGTTTTATTTAGTTTTAATATGATAGTTTTTAACGTAGTTTTAAGTTACATGTTAGTGTTTTTGTTATCCGAGAATGGGCTTTTTACACCCATTCCGGTTTTTGCATCCTGTGATAGTAGTTATAAAGTTTTAATTACTTTTACTTTTATTTATTTATTTATTTATTTATTCCGGGCGATGATAACGATCAATCGTTTTTCGCTTTAAAAAAAAAAAAAAAAAAAAAAATCGACATGGTTGGCGGAATTCAAAGATAAAAACGAAATGTTATGTCGCTCTATTTATTTGTCTTTCTACAAAGGCGATACATTTGGAATTAGTCAGCGATTTATCAACTGATGCGTTCTTAGCAGCACTGAGAAGATTTACTTCAAAAAAATGTTCAAACATTTATAGCGATAATGGAACGAACTTCCTGGGCGAAAATAATTTGCTTCGCTCGATGTACTCATTTTTAAATACTGACCACGTGAGACAAAAAATTGTAAACTCTGCATCTGAAAATGGCATCCAGTGGCACTTTATACCTCACAATTCCCCTCACTTTGGAGGCCTTTGGGAGGCAGCTGTAAATTCAGTAAAATTTCACCTCCGACGTGTGGTAGGAAATGTAGCCTTTACGTTTGAAGAGCTCAATACTGTTCTGACTCAGATTGAAGCTTGTCTTAATTCTCGACCTTTATGTGCTTTACCTTGCAACCCATCCGACCCAAAACCTTTGACACCTGGACATTTTCTTGAAGGCGGTCCGCTTACTTCCTTGTCAGATTATAACCTAACTGACATCTCTATAAACAGGCTTAACAGGTGGTAGCTTGTTCAGCGATGTGTTCAGCATGTTTGGCATCGATGGTCCGCTGATTACTTATCTCAGCTCCAGCAACGCTCTAAATGGAAATCCGAATCACCATCTCTGAAACCTGGAAATTTGATGCTAATAAGGGAAGACAACATTCCTCCTCTTCAATGGAAGCTGGGAATAGTTGAGAACGTTCATCCCGGTCCAGACAATCTAGTTCGTGTGGTAACAGTTCGAAACTCCTTAGGAGTGTTTAAAAGGCCAGTGACAAAATTATGCCCATTACCCACCAGTAACTAATATTATGTTAATTAAACAGTATAACCGTATTACCTATGTGAAAATAATCATCTTGTTCTACATTAATATTGTTTATTTCTTATACATTTTGTTCTTATTCATTAATAATTTTCTCATTATCATTCTTTTTAAGATTACATAAGTTTATTCCCCGACGGGGAGTCTTATTCTTTAAGACTTTGGGGGTTGGCGTCCCCACGGGCCTAGCCTCCGCAGCTTTTCTTCCCACTATACAATGAGCTGCGGAACACTTTACATTTTACACATATACTACACCAAGAACACTACATAAATTACAACATACACACATACACAATTACACAACAACAACCTACACTGATATTTCTTACATTTACACTCGGTGGTGTTGCGACATCTTACGAAACGCAACCGTAACCCAAGGTGGGAACAAATCGTGCCGATGGGTGAATGGCTCTACGTAGTGAGTCTCGAACGATGTCCTCTGGGCACCAGGGCGAACCCAGTTGTATTTAGCTCTAGCTCCAGTACGCGTGCGCTCTGCTGGAGTGGTCCATTTTTCGCCGGTACTCGTGGGACCAAAATTTCAGTTCCAATAATAAACACTATGATGGTTGGTGGTCCATCTGAAAAAACCACCATTTCAAGTCTTGCGAAGAGACCTCGATCAGCTTCGTCTGACGAGGATAAAAGTCCTACTGAACAGAATTTCTTAAAATCAAAATATAAAAATATCAGATTCGTTGTTCTCAAAAATAGTCAGGAAGGTGGCTCCCTTCAAAAGGTCTCACCGTTTTTAATAAACAAAACCATAACAGGTGCAAGTGGCTCCCCGAAGAATATCAGGAAATTACGCGACGGATCGATTCTGGTTGAAACATTCAACGATGAGCAGAGTCGATCTATCTTACGTCTCCGTAGTATGGGTGGCATAAATATAAGCGCAGAATGCCACAAAACGCTAAATACGAGCCGGGGTGTAATTTTTTGTAGAGACCTTCTGGATATAGATATCTCTGAAATAGTTGACGAGCTGTGCCACCAAGATGTTGTTGAGGTGAAACGTATAATGAAACGGCAGAACGGAACAGAAGAACCGACACCGTCTCTTATATTAACATTCAGTCTCCCTGTTCCACCAGAAAAGATCAAAGTGGGTTACCTCTCGGTTCGGGTACGACCATTCATACCCAACCCACGGCGATGTTTCAGATGCCAAGGTTTTGGTCATACTACAACATCTTGCACGAAAACTGAGATCTGTGCTCGATGTGGTAAAGAAGGTCACAACGACACTAACTGCGAAGAAAGTGAAAAATGTGCAAACTGCAGTGGTCCACATACAGCCCGCTCCCGAGATTGCCCAACTTTTAAAGAAGAAAAGGCAATTCTCAAAATCTGTACGGAGCAAAAACTATCTTTTCCGGCTGCACGTAGAGAATATAAAAAGATAAACAACTCACGGAACCTGGTTAAACCAGACGTATCTTTTGCCACCGCTACAACTAAACAAATTCCTACAAATGCTAATAATCAGCAGTGCGGATCCTGCAATGAGCTTAAAAAACTTGTTCAGATGCTATCTGATCAAGTAGCTTCACTTACAGCCACTATCTCAGAGCTGACAAAAATGAATAAAAAGTCCTCCATCGCAGCTAGTGAATCAAACAGTATGATACATACGAAAGTTCCTATTCCCAAAATCGTACCGCCACGAATAGCGACTATCACAGCTGGCAGTAAGCCACCTAATAAGCTCCCCATAAAGGGAACCCACGTAACTATCTCTTCTGGGATGTCAACTACAGCATCCCATTCAAATAAATCTCCTCCACCATCTCCTCATATACTGGAGGATATGGTTGAAGAACCACCCGACCCTAGGGCATCGGAGTTCTTTAAAATAAAAAATTCAAAAAAGAAAAACCGAATCACGTACAACTAATTTTTATTTAGTTTCCGAAATTTATTTTTTTATTTGCTTTTTACACTTATGAACATTATTCAGTGGAATGTTAGAGGTATTCGGTCCCGCATTGAAGATATTAGAGTACTGGCGCACACACATGATCCACTAATCATGTGTTTCCAGGAAACTCACCTCCTACAACATGACCGAATTACATTTAGAGGATACTTCTGCGAGAGATACGACTGCCTAGTAGACAGTAGGGAAAGTGGTGGAGTAGCGATTTTCATGAAGAATGGGGTGTCAGCTACAAAAATTCAACTAACCACTGTCATTCCTGCTATTGCAGTAAAGGTCACTATTCCCTTCAAATTGCATATCTGCAATCTGTATCTCTCACCGAACACTGTGTTCAGTGCTTTAGACGTCTCAAATCTCCTTACACAAATACCATCTCCATCGTTAATAGTAGGAGACTTCAATGCCCATCATATTTCCTGGGGCTCAACCTTCTGCTCCACTCGAGGAAATATGATAAACAGATTGAGACAAGATTTTGACCTTTGCCTACTGAATAATGGATCACACACATTTATGTCCTTATCAACTGGTGCTGTATCTAACCTTGATCTTTCCATATGCTCACCGAATGTACTCCCTCATTTTAATTGGTCGATTTGTGATGACTATCACGGCAGTGATCATAGACCAATTATTATTAGTTTCGGTGTAGACTGCGAGATTAAAAGAATGCCACGGAGATGGATTGTTGAAAAGGCAGATTGGAACGGATACTGTAAAGCATTCCAATCTCAGTATGACGATGGAGCGAACATCCTCGACCAATATTCTTCTTTTACGTCCATGATACTTAAGAATGCCAACAGATATATCCCACAAACATCGGGTAATCCTAGACGTCCTTTCGTTCCATGGTGGAACGATGAATGCAAAATTGCTATTAGGAATCGACGGCAGGCACTACGTAAATTTAATCGTAGGCCCACAACAGAACATCTAAATTTATACCGCAGGGCTAGAGCGGTGTGCCGTCGAGTATTCTTGGACGCTAAGAGGAATTCATGGACGAAATACGTGAGCACTATCTCACGCACTACTTCCACGTCTACTGTATGGAAGAAAATTCGTGCAATCTTCGGATCACCGAAACAATCTATTCTTGGTCTTATTGATGAAGGAGAACTCCTTTCATCATCCTCGGAAGTGGCAAATAGTCTAGCAAAATCTTTCCGCTCGGTGTCTCTCTCCTCATCATATAATAACGATTTTCAACGGTACAAGATACAAATGGAGGTGTTGTCGTTAAACATTGGTGATTCGGTTGGTGAATTAAACACTCCATTCGTATTTAAAGAATTGTTACATGCACTTAAAAATTCACGGGACACTTCCCCTGGACCGGACAACATTCGCCTTTCCATGCTTTCACACCTTCCTAATTCGGCACTACAACAACTTTTGAATATTTTCAACGGTTTATTCTCCGAACAAGTCTTCCCACCCGGCTGGTCAGAAGCATTTATTATACCAGTACTAAAACCTGGTAAAGACCAGAAGAACCCCTCAAGCTATCGCCCTATTTCATTAACAAGCGTTTTGTGTAAAATAATGGAGAGAATGGTAAACCGCAGACTTACATGGTACTTGGAGAAACATGGCTTTCTATCTCCAGAACAGTGTGGTTTTCGACAAGGACGATCTTCCATTGACCATTTAGTGTCACTAGAAACAGCCATACAAAACGCTTTCCTCAATCGGCAACACCTCGTCGCTATCTTCTTTGATATAAAAAAGGCGTATGATACAGCCTGGCGACGTGGTATTCTTAACACTCTCCAAAAATGGGGAATCAAAGGCAATATGCTTGCTTTTATCCGGGGATTCATAAATCACCGAACGGCTCGTGTTCGTGTAGATGATTCGCTCTCAGATAGTGTCATCTTAGAGAATGGAGTGCCCCAAGGTAGTGTATTAAGTGCCACCTTATTTTCTGTAGCCATAAATGATATTACCAAATGTGTTCAGGCTCCTGTCTCATGCTCTCTATTCGCTGACGACTTTGCTATCTACATTGCAAGCCGTTCGGCACCCACAGCAGAGAGACTACTGCAGAACACTATATATCACCTTGAAGCTTGGTCCAGGATTACTGGTTTCACATTTTCATCCGAAAAAACAAAATGTGTAGTTTTTTCTCGGCTACGAAACCCTTCTATTCCGCAAATTTTTCTGAACGGTGAGACTATTACTATCTCTAATTACGTTAAGTTTTTAGGTTTAATTTTTGATAATCGTCTTACTTGGGTCAAACATTTAAAAGAATTGAAAACAAAATGTTCCAAAATTTTAGATATGATGCGAGTCCTTACTAACACCAAGTGGGGAGCCGATAGATCATGTATGATACATTTTTACTATTCCTTTGTTCGCTCCCGTTTAGATTACGGTTGTGTGGCCTACTCATCAGCTCGTCAAACCGTGCTTAAAATGCTGGATAGTGTACATCATGCTTTCCTTCGGCTTGCTACAGGCGCGTTTAGATCAAGTCCTGTCGCAAGCTTACTTGTAGACTGTGGTGAACCATCACTTTGGGATAGACGAGACCAGCTCTTATTATCTTATTTTGCTCGTCTCAGAGGACAGCCATATCACCCGGTTCTTGAGTCAGTCCTTAAAAATCCTAATCTAGGAAAGTATGAGGATCATCCACGACGTACTGCACCTGTAGGTATCCGTACCTGGCGTCTGCTGCAGCATATAAATGTTGACACACCGTCACTCTTTCCTATGTACCCTTGCTCATATCCTCCATGGGGAATAAACCTCATAAATTTTAATTTTGACCTGACTACATGTAATAAACAATCAACACCATCTATCGTCTTTCAGCAGATGTTTCAGTGTGTTCTCTCCAAGGCGAAACCAGACGCGGTTGTATACACTGATGGATCGAAACAAAACGATACGGTTGGGTGTGCTTTTGTTGTCAATGAGAGAACTTATATGTTTGGTCTCCCCAGTATTACGAGTGTGTTTACCGCTGAACTATATGCTATAAATAAGGCTCTAAACATCATTAACCCTAAATATAGAAAAATTCTTATTTGCAGTGACTCGTGTAGTGCTCTCCAAGCCTTAAAGAACTTTTATTCCAAACATCCTATCGTCATTGAAATTTACAACGCAATCGCTGAGTTGAATAATCGCAACACAGAATTAAGTTTTTGCTGGGTCCCTAGCCACGTAGGGATTCCAGGTAATGAACATGCAGATTCCGCTGCCAAAGAAGCATGTAACCAGCCTCCTTTCACCACCCGAGTTGCTACTTCTGATTTCATTAACTATGTAAAACAATTATTAAGAACAAGGTGGCAAGGTGATTGGACAGCTACTGTTGATAATAAACTCCGTCAGATTAAAGATTCTGTGTTACCATGGAAATCCTCATACAGAAAACCCCGGCGTGAGGAAGTAGTACTCTGTCGATTGCGGATAGGACACACGAGAGTCACACACGAGTACCTGTTTACAAGAGGACAACCACCTCTATGCGCAAGATGCAACTGCCGCGTGACTGTGCGCCACATACTCGTGGACTGCATATGTTATGCGGCATTGCGTCGTAAATTTAAAATTCCTAGTAACATCCGTGGTATCTTGCGTGACGATAAGGAGGTTTTAAACCGCATGTTTATATTTTTACGTAGTATAGGGTTAATGCAAAAAATTTAATAAGTATGTATTCTTTAGTAATTGTATGTATTGTCCTATGTATTGTTTTGTTATCCGAGTAGGGAGCCTTTTACACTCCCCATCGGATTTTTTTTGTTTTTTTGTTTGTTTTTTAAATTCGTCTGTGATATTAGTTATAAGATTTTTGTGATATTAGTTTTAAGTTTTATCTCCTTTTTTAGTTTTAAGTTTTATTTATTTTTAATGATAGTTTTTAACATAGTTTTAAGTTTTATTTATTTTTAATGTAATAGGTTTTAACATAGCTTTAAGTTTTATTTATTTTTAATGTGATAGTTTTTAACAGAGTTTTAAGTTACATATTAGTGTTTTTGTTATCCGAGAATGGTCCTTTTACACCCATTCCGGATTTTGTTTCTGTGATAGTAGTTTTAAGTTTTAATTTTATCTAAAAACCTAAAATTATTTTTATTTATTTATTTATTTATTTTCCGGGCGATGATAACGCTCAACCGTTTTTCGCCCTTAAAAAAAAAAAAAAAAAAAAAAAAAAAAAAAAACATAAGTTTATTATTATGTTACTTATGTTTATTACCATTTAATGTTTTAATCATCTAATGCTCTTTTAAGTCTTTATACTATTTTTGTTAAGTGAATTAATTATCGAACATTTTATTTAGTTGAGAAATCATATAGATTTCTGGTGGGCGGTATGTTGCGTCGCTTCCTTGCGGCAGAAGAGTGAACTATTCTTGTATCATGTAGTATTAGGTTAGTGTGCTACGAGCAACCATACAATACGGCCGAGTCGCCAGCTATGTGTAAATATTCTATTATTAGTAATGTTATTTAGTATCATAGTCTGTTCAATTCAAGTGTTTTTATTCTACAGTCCACTTTATACTAACTTCAACTATCAACACAAAACACCATACGTATTTCCCGCCAAGCTGATTCTTTAATATGTTTGTCTTTAGAGGATTCTAAAAAATTTTTCCATATTGCAGGTCGTTCTCGTACAAGATCAATCAACATTTCGGTATTTATATTATTAATATCTTCCATACTATAAAATGGATACTTTCACACAAAACTATTGAAGCAGGAATGATCGAATTGCATCAACACAATGTAAAACGCCGACTAGTCCGTCCTTGCCGAACAGTACAGAAACTGTGGTGTGAACAGCGCTTCTGAGATACAGGCGCCACTATCGCTTTCATCGTTATTTCACCGAATCGGTGAATACGGTTTCTGTTGGCAAAACCGAATGTTAATTCCACCGTATACGATGATTTTTACCGTATACAGTTAACAACCGAATTGTGTGAACGTGCTCATGCTTAATACATACGCCACTACTATAGACCGTGAAAAAGCCTATACGGGAAAACTACCGAAACCGTATCGTGTGAACTAAGCCTAAATTCGCTTCTGCTGATTTAAGAATTTCCTTTTTAACATTCTTCCATTCTTCTTCTGCATTTCCTACCTTATCTTTTTTACTCAGACCTCTTGCGATGTCCTCCTCAAAAATCTTCTTTACCTCTTCTTCCTCAAGCTTCTCTAAATTCCACCGATTCATCTGACACCTTTTCTTCAGGTTTTTAAACCCCAATCTACATTTCATTATCACCAAATTATGGTCGCTATCAATGTCTGCTCCAGGGTAAGTTTTGCAGTCAACGAGTTGATTTCTAAATCTTTGCTTAACCATGATATAATCTATCTGATACCTTACCGTATCGCCTGGCTTTTTCCAAGTGTATTCTTCTATTATTATTTTTAAATTCGGTGTTGGCAATTACTAAATTATACTTTGTGCAAAACTCTATAAGTCTGTCCCCTCTTTCATTCCTTTTGCCCAGCCCGTATTCACCCACTATATTTCCTTCCTTGCCTTTTCCAATGCTTGCATTCCAATCTCCAACTATTATTAAATTTTCGTCTCCTTTTACATGTTTAATTGCTTCATCAATCTCTTCATATACACACTCTACCTCATCATCATCATGGGCGCTTGTAGGCATATAGACGTTAACAATCGTCGGTTTAGGTTTTGATTTTATCCTTATTTCAATGATTCTATTGCTATGCGTTTTGAAATACTTTACTCTCTTCCCTATCTTCTTGTTCATTATGAAACCTACTCCTGTCTGCCCATTATTTGAAGCTGAGTTAATTATTCTAAAATCACCTGACCAAAAGTCACCTTCCTCTTCCCACCGAACCTCACTAATTCCTACTACATCCACATTTATCCTATCCATTTCCCTTTTTAAATTTTCTAGCCTACCAACCTTTTTTAAACTTCTTACATTCCACGCTCCAACTCGTAGAATGTTATTTTTTAATTTTCTGGTGACCCCTTCCCTAGTTGTCTCCACCCGGAGATCCGAATGGGGGACAATTTACCTCCGGAATATTTTACCAAGGAAGGCGCCTCCATCATTGCTATATGAAAATGCAGAGCCACATCTTCTTGGAAAAAAGCAGCTGTAGTTTTCCATTACTTACAGCTGCGCAGTACTCAGAGGACTGAGTGATGTTGATATGGCCGTTTAAGTCGTCCTGACTCATGCCCCTAATAACTACTGAAAGAGCTGCTGCTCTCTTTCAGGAATCATTCCTTAGTCTGGCTCTCAACGATACCTCTCCGACATGGTTGCACCTTCAATCCAGCTACTCAGTATCACTGAGCACTGAAGCCCCCTCACCAACGGCAAGGTCTCATGATTCATAGAGGAGGATTTATGAATTACCTTTTTTATTACTTGATGAATTCTTCATATCCAGTACTTCTGACTGAGAGAACAAATTAACAACTGTTGATTTCATGTAAAAGTTTCAAATGCTCATGTAAGACAATCATTTCAGTTAAATGATTTCTACTGGGCAATATAAATGAAAATTTGCTGTTGAAAGGCAATGAAGAATTATGTAAGCGACCTCCAACACGTAATAATTCATCATTATCTAGAAAGGATGCTAAAGATCTAAGTTCACTCTTCGTAGAAATTGTTCATGTTTCTTTAAGCTATGAATTTCATGACTAAAACTGGCAAGTTGTACATGTTTAATGAAAACTTGGAGAGCTTCCCTTAGCTTGTAAGCTTTCTTCACTTGTAAGTGGCTCCGCCCCTTTGGTTTTTTTGTGACATTCAAGAATCGTATACAGTAATCAATAACACGTTGCAATTTAGACAAACTAGAATATTTAGTTAGAATTTCCCACTGTACAGACTTACTAACAAATGACTTCATGATTTGTCCTTGCTGCTCTGGAATATCTTTAAATTCTGGAAGAGGAGATTGATTTGGCAAGTCTTCAAAGTTGTGTAACCAGGATGGACCACTCCACCAAAGGTTTTCACCCTTAAGCTGTTTAGGAGATATTCCTCTAGATATCATGTCAGCTCGATTTTCATTTGACTGGACATGGCTCCATTGAGCACAGTTTGTTTTATTCTGAATTTCAGCCACCCAATTTGCAACAAATGCTTTCCACTTAGATGGGGGCGCAGAAAGCCAGGCTAACACTAATGTACAGTCAGTCCACAACTGACATTTAGAAATATTAACATTAATAACAGGTAAGACCTTACTGATAAGACATGCCAAGAGTAAAGACCACATAATTCAAGTCTTGGCAGAGACAATTTTTTAAGTGGAGCAACCTTTGATTTAGAACATACAAGTTTAACTACAATGTCTCCAAACTGATTTTTTGATTTTTTATAAATGCACGCTCCGTACGCCCTTTCTGATGCATCACTGAATCCACGGATTTGGATTTCATTGGGTGTTCCATTGGCAAGAACAAGACGCTCTATTTAAATTTCACTGATTTTTACTAATTGCTCATATATAGGTGTCCAAATCTGCAACAACTCATCTGGAAGATCCTCGTCCCATTGAAGTCTTGCTTCCCACAATTTCTGAAGTAGAATTTTGCATGATATAACAACTGGATTTAAAAATCCTAGTGGATCAAAAATTGAGAAGATGATAGACAAAACGATTCTCTTTGTGAAATTTCCCTGAACGTTCCAAACATGGTGAGAAATCTGAAACTTATCACTCCCGGGGTGCTATAAAAGACCCAATGTCTTAACGTTTGATTCATCACTGAATTCCAAGGGTAGTTGAGTTTCCCTGTCACTTTCAGGCACTGCTTCTAAAATTTCAGGATGACTCAAACACCACTAGACAATTATTTTGAGTGCTAACATATGACTTAACACCCGATTTGTTTTCTAACTTTTGTATAGTCATATTAGCTTTAGATTCATTACTTTGAATTGTTTCCAATGCTTGACACCGTTCTTCTAAAAATGTCAATAACTGAGATAGCTTAGGAGGTTCATTTCCTCATACCTTAAGCTCCCATGCCTTTTTTGTTGTGGAATCTAAGCTTTTTAATAAGCTGACTGATTATCAGCTCATGTAAAGGAATTTTGATTTCTTTCAACGCTTCAATAGCATTCATATTGCCTTTGACAACATTCGTTAACAATCTGAGATCACTTGCTGATTCTCGAGTGATATTAGGCAAATTTAGCAAATTCTTAATATGACTATTTACAATTATCCTAGGGTTATGATAACGCTTAACAACTATCTCCAATGCCACAGAAAAATTATTTTCACGTAATGGAACATTGTTCTTAGCTTCATTTACCAATGATGAATTTAAATAATGGAGTCATTGAATGTCTGATAAAGCCTCATTATCAATAATTAAACTTTTAAACATGTCACGAAAATGTACCGACTGACTTAAATTGCTACTAAAGGTTGGCAAATTAATAATTGGTAATCGAACTGCTTGAGTATTAGAACATGAAGCCCGAGAACGGTTTGCATTTTCCTCATTTTTATTAGTATCATTTAACAGCTTTTGTAAATTACCCTTAATCCTACAATATTTTTCTTCTACTTCTAACATATCATTAGCATGGCTTGTTTTATCATCATTAACTTCTAATACCAACTGAACCTCTACATATTTATTCCATGCTTCATCTAACAATGTTAACCTGGTCCCCGACGGGGAGTCTTATTCTTTAAGACTTTGGGGGTTGGCATCCCCACGGGCCTAGCCTCCGCAGCTTTTCTTCCCACTATACAATGAGCTGCGGAACACTTTACATTTTACACATATACTACACCAAGAACACTACATAAATTACAACATACACACATACACAATTACACAACAACAACCTACACTGATATTTCTTACATTTACACTCGGTGGTGTTGCGACATCTTACGAAACGCAACCGTAACCCAAGGTGGGAACAAATCGTGCCGATGGGTGAATGGCTCTACGTAGTGAGTCCCGATCGATGTCCTCTGGGCACCAGGGCGAACCCAGTTGTATTTAGCTCTAACTCCAGTACGCGTGCGCTCTGCTGGAGTGGTCCATTTTTCGCCGGTACTCGTGGGACCAAAATTTCAGTTCCAACAATTAACACAATGATGGTTGGTGGCCCATCTGAAAAAACCACCAATTCAAGTCTTGCGAAGAGACCTCGATCAGCTTCGTCTGACGAGGATAAAAGTCCTACAAAAGAGAAAGAATCAAAATATAAAAATATTAGATTCGTTGTTCTCAAAAATAGTCAGGAAGGTGGCTCCCTTCAAAAGGTCTCACCGTTTTTAATAAACAAAACCATAACAGGTGCAAGTGGCTCCCCGAAGAATATCAGGAAATTACGCGACGGATCGATTCTGGTTGAAACATTCAACGATGAGCAGAGTCGATCTATCTTACGTCTCCGTAATATGGGTGGCATAAATATAAGCGCAGAATGCCACAAAACGCTAAATACGAGCCGGGGTGTAATTTTTTGTAGAGACCTTCTGGATATAGATATCTCTGAAATAGTTGACGAGCTGTGCCACCAAGATGTTGTTGAGGTGAAACGTATAATGAAACGGCAGAACGGAACAGAAGAACCGACACCGTCTCTTATATTAACATTCAGTCTCCCTGTTCCACCAGAAAAGATCAAAGTGGGTTACCTCTCGGTTCCGGTACGACCATTCATACCCAACCCACGGCGATGTTTCAGATGCCAAGGTTTTGGTCATACTACAACATCTTGCACGAAAACTGAGATCTGTGCTCGATGTGGTAAAGAAAGTCACAACGACACTAACTGCGCAGAAAGTGAAAAATGTGCAAACTGCAGTGGTCCACATACAGCCCGCTCCCGAGATTGCCCAACTTTTAAAGAAGAAAAGGCAATTCTCAAAATCTGTACGGAGCAAAAACTATCTTTTCCGGCTGCACGTAGAGAATATAAAAAGATAAACAACTCACGGAACCTGGTTAAACCAGACGTATCTTTTGCCACCGCTACAACTAAACAAATTCCTACAAATGCTAATAATCAGCAGTGCGGATCCTGCAATGAGCTTAAAAAACTTGTTCAGATGCTATCTGATCAAGTAGCTTCACTTACAGCCACTATCTCAGAGCTGACAAAAATGAATAAAAAGTCCTCCATCGCAGCTAGTGAATCAAACAGTATGATACATACGAAAGTTCCTATTCCCAAAATCGTACCGCCACGAATAGCGACTATCACAGCTGGCAGTAAGCCACCTAATAAGCTCCCCATAAAGGGAACCCACGTAACTATCTCTTCTGGGATGTCAACTACAGCATCCCATTCAAATAAATCTCCTCCACCATCTCCTCATATACTGGAGGATATGGTTGAAGAACTACCCGACCCTAGGGCATCGGAGTTCTTTAAAATAAAAAATACAAAAAAGAAAAACCGAATCACGTACAACTAATTTTTATATAGTTTCCGAAATTTATTTTTTTATTTGCTTTTTACACTTATGAACATTATTCAGTGGAATGTTAGAGGTATTCGGTCCCGCATTGAAGATATTAGAGTACTGGCGCACACACATGATCCACTAATCATGTGTTTCCAGGAAACTCACCTCCTACAACATGACCGAATTACATTTAGAGGATACTTCTGCGAGAGATACGACTGCCTAGTAGACAGTAGGGAGAGTGGTGGAGTAGCGATTTTCATGAAGAATGGGGTGTCAGCTACAAGAATTCAACTAACCACTGTCATTCCTGCTATTGCAGTAAAGGTCACTATTCCCTTCAAATTGCATATCTGCAATCTGTATCTCTCACCGAACACTGTGTTCAGTGCTTTAGATGTCTCAAATCTCCTTACACAAATACCATCTCCATCGTTAATAGTAGGAGACTTCAATGCCCATCATATTTCCTGGGGCTCAACCTTCTGCTCCACTCGAGGAAATATGATAAACAGATTGAGACAAGATTTTGACCTTTGCCTACTGAATAATGGATCACACACATTTATGTCCTTATCAACTGGTGCTGTATCTAACCTTGATCTTTCCATATGCTCACCGAATGTACTCCCTCATTTTAATTGGTCGATTTGTGATGACTATCACGGCAGTGATCATAGACCAATTATTATTAGTTTCGGTGTAGACTGCGAGATTAAAAGAATGCCACGGAGATGGATTGTTGAAAAGGCAGATTGGAACGGATACTGTAAAGCATTCCAATCTCAGTATGACGATGGAGCGAACATCCTCGACCAATATTCTTCTTTTACGTCCATGATACTTAAGAATGCCAACAGATATATCCCACAAACATCGGGTAATCCTAGACGTCCTTTCGTTCCATGGTGGAACGATGAATGCAAAATTGCTATTAGGAATCGACGGCAGGCACTACGTAAATTTAATCGTAGGCCCACAACAGAACATCTAAATTTATACCGCAGGGCTAGAGCGGTGTGCCGTCGAGTATTCTTGGACGCTAAGAGGAATTCATGGACGAAATACGTGAGCACTATCTCACGCACTACTTCCACGTCTACTGTATGGAAGAAAATTCGTGCAATCTTCGGATCACCGAAACAATCTATTCTTGGTCTTATTGATGAAGGAGAACTCCTTTCATCATCCTCGGAAGTGGCAAATAGTCTAGCAAAATCTTTCCGCTCGGTGTCTCTCACCTCATCATATAATAATGATTTTCAACGGTACAAGATACAAATGGAGGTGTTGTCGTTAAACATTGGTGATTCAGTTGGTAAATTAAACACTCCATTCGTATTTAAAGAATTGTTACATGCACTTAAAAATTCACGGGACACTTCCCCTGGACCGGACAACATTCGCCTTTCCATGCTTTCACACCTTCCTAATTCGGCACTACAACAACTTTTGAATATTTTCAACGGTATATTCTCCGAACAAGTCTTCCCACCTGGCTGGTCAGAAGCATTTATTATACCAGTACTAAAACCTGGTAAAGACCAAACGAACCCCTCAAGCTATCGCCCTATTTCATTAACAAGCGTGTTGTGTAAAATAATGGAGAGAATGGTAAACCGCAGACTTACATGGTACTTGGAGAAACATGGCTTTCTATCTCCAGAACAGTGTGGTTTTCGACAAGGACGATCTTCCATTGACCATTTAGTGTCACTAGAAACAGCCATACAAAACGCTTTCCTCAATCGGCAACACCTCGTCGCTATCTTCTTTGATATAAAAAAGGCGTATGATACAGCCTGGCGACGTGGTATTCTTAAGACTCTCCAAAAATGGGGAATCAAGGGCAATATGCTTGCTTTTATCCGGGGATTCATAAATCACCGAACGGCTCGTGTTCGTGTAGATGATTCGCTCTCAGATAGTGTCATCTTGGAGAATGGAGTGCCCCAAGGTAGTGTATTAAGTGCCACCTTATTTTCTGTAGCCATAAATGATATTACCAAATGTGTTCAGGCTCCTGTCTCATGCTCTCTATTCGCTGACGACTTTGCTATCTACATTGCAAGCCGTTCGGCACCTACAGCAGAGAGACTACTGCAGAACACTATATATCACCTTGAAGCTTGGTCCAGGATTACTGGTTTCACATTTTCATCCGAAAAAACAAAATGTGTAGTTTTTTCTCGGCTACGAAACCCTTCTATTCCGCAAATTTTTCTGAACGGTGAGACTATTACTATCTCTAATTACGTTACGTTTTTAGGTTTAATTTTTGATAGTCGTCTTACTTGGGTCAAACATTTAAAAGAATTGAAAACAAAATGTTCCAAAATTTTAGATATGATGCGAGTCCTTACTAACACCAAGTGGGGAGCCGATAGATCATGTATGATACATTTTTACTATTCCTTTGTTCGCTCCCGTTTAGATTACGGTTGTGTGGCCTACTCATCAGCTCGTCAAACCGTGCTTAAAATGCTGGATAGTGTACATCATGCTTTCCTTCGGCTTGCTACAGGCGCGTTTAGATCAAGTCCTGTCGCAAGCTTACTTGTAGACTGTGGTGAACCATCACTTTGGGATAGACGAGACCAGCTCTTATTATCTTATTTTGCTCGTCTCAGAGGACAGCCAAATCACCCGGTTCTTGAGTCAGTCCTTAAAAATCCTAATCTAGGAAAGTATGAGAATCATCCACGTCGTACTGCACCTGTAGGTATCCGTACCTGGCGTCTGCTGCAGCATATAAATGTTGACACACCGTCATTCTTTCCTATGTACCCTTGCTCATATCCTCCATGGGGAATAAACCTCATAAATTTTAATTTTGACCTGACTACATGTAATAAACAATCAACACCATCTATCGTCTTTCAGCAGATGTTTCAGTGTGTTCTCTCCAAGGCGAAACCAGACGCGGTTGTATACACTGATGGATCGAAACAAAACGATACGGTTGGGTGTGCTTTTGTTGTCAATGAGAGAACTTATATGTTTGGTCTCCCCAGTATTACGAGTGTGTTTACCGCTGAACTATATGCTATAAATAAGGCTCTAAACATCATTAACCCTAAATATAGAAAAATTCTTATTTGCAGTGACTCGTGTAGTGCTCTCCAAGCCTTAAAGAACTTTTATTCCAAACATCCTATCGTCATTGAAATTTACAACGCAATCGCCGAGTTGAATAATCGCAACACAGAATTAAGTTTTTGCTGGGTCCCTAGCCACGTAGGGATTCCAGGTAATGAACATGCAGATTCCGCTGCCAAAGAAGCATGTAACCAGCCTCCTTTCACCACCCGAGTTGCTACTTCTGATTTCATTAACTATGTAAAACAATTATTAAGAACAAGGTGGCAAGGTGATTGGACAGCTACTGTTGATAATAAACTCCGTCAGATTAAAGATTCTGTGTTACCATGGAACTCCTCATACAGAAAACCCCGGCGTGAGGAAGTAGTACTCTGTCGATTGCGGATAGGACACACGAGAGTCACACACGAGTACCTGTTTACAAGAGGACAACCACCTCTATGCGCAAGATGCAACTGCCGCGTGACTGTGCGCCACATACTCGTGGACTGCATATGTTATGCGGCATTGCGTCGTAAATTTAAAATTCCTAGTAACATCCGTGGTATCTTGCGTGACGATAAGGAGGTTTTAAACCGCATGTTTATATTTTTACGTAGTATAGGGTTAATGCAAAAAATTTAATAAGTATGTATTCTTTAGTAATTGTATGTATTGTCCTATGTATTGTTTTGTTATCCGAGTAGGGAGCCTTTTACACTCCCTATCGGATTTTTTTGTTTTTTTTTGTATGTTTTTTAAATTCGTCTGTGATAGTAGTTATAAGATTTTTGTGATATTAGTTTTAAGTTTTATCTCCTTTTTTAGTTTTAAGTTTTATTTATTTTTAATGATAGTTTTTAACATAGTTTTAAGTTTTATTTATTTTTAATGTGATAGTTTTTAACATAGCTTTAAGTTTTATTTATTTTTAATGTGATAGTTTTTAACAGAGTTTTAAGTTACATATTAGTGTTTTTGTTATCCGAGAATGGGCCTTTTACACCCATTCCGGATTTTGTTTCTGTGATAGTAGTTTTAAGTTTTAATTTTATCTAAAAACCTAAAATTATTTTTATTTATTTATTTATGTATTTATTTATCTATTTATTTATTTTCCGGGCGATGATAACGTTCAACCGTTTTTCGCCCTTAAAAAAAAAAAAAAAAAAAAAAAAAAAAATGTTAACCTGGATTTTATTTCACTAACATTTTCACCGTCAGGATTCAAGTTTTTGAGAAAGGTTGTTCAATACGAGTAATCGCTGCTTTATGGAACCCACGACTTTTTACTAACTTGGCTATCTCTTTGCCGTCCATTTTTGTAGCAAAATAATAGGGATAATATTAATAGGTATTATGAGAAGGTATTAATAGAATTAACAATATTTAAACTTAGGAATTAGATAACAATGGATTGGCTATACAAGAAAACAAAGGATAATTCAATAACATATTATTTAATACTAGGAATGACTCTGACCTAACATGTACCTGATAACATGAAGGCTTGATGTGACAGCAGGAATTGGAGAGTGATGACATCAGGTGCCAGAATCTGTCTTCTACATCTACTTGCAATTTCTCGGTGACTTCAAAAACTCATGAACTACGTCGAGCGAAATCAATGATGTAAATATTTCACACACATATATGTTACACGTGAACTCGAATATTAAGTCACGTAACAACTGAGTTCACTTAATAAGCGGTACACTTTTTGTTTGTATTTACACTTTCGTTTGTATTTACCACACGCAAGTTTTAATATGCACCGTCGCCGACGAATAACTTATTATCACAAATTACACTATTTATTTGTCCATAGGAGGCCAAAATGTTAGGGTAAGAATGTTTAAAAATACAAATTAAATGAATTAAGTGGATTGTAAATCGTTAGTTAATCCCTACCGAATCTACGGGGTAAGATATTGGTACACAATGAAAAGAGAATGTGAAATTCACAATGTTTAATTATACAAAAAAGAAAACACCTTAACTTTGAACAATGAAAAAACTCCCTTATGGAGTGCATACAACTGATCTCTGTGAAACATTAACTCGCACTCGCGAATTGTAATTAGAGAGTTGCTTATCAGCAGCTGTATTGCCAAAGCCACAGCACAGTGACTCACACGCAAAAAATGCGTAGGCCAGACAACCCAGCCGCCGACAACAAGCTTAACGCATTACATAATCTAATTGCTAAACAAGTACCATCACTTTGTTTGCTATAGCCATCAACAGTATTACTGATTGTGTGCACCCACCTGTTTCATGGTCACCCCGACGGGGAGTCTTATTCTTTAAGACTTTGGGGGTTGGCATCCCCACGGGCCTAGCCTCCGCAGCTTTTCTTCCCACTATACAATGAGCTGCGGAACACTTTACATTTTACACATATACTACACCAAGAACACTACATAAATTACAACATACACACATACACAATTACACAACAACAACCTACACTGATATTTCTTACATTTACACTCGGTGGTGTTGCGACATCTTACGAAACGCAACCGTAACCCAAGGTGGAAACAAATCGTGCCGATGGGTGAATGGCTCTACGTAGTGAGTCCCGAACGATGTCCTCTGGGCACCAGGGCGAACCCAGTTGTATTTAGCTCTAACTCCAGTACGCGTGCGCTCTGCTTGATTGGTCCATTTTTCGCCGGTACTCGTGGGACCAAAATTTCAGTTCCAACAATTAACACAATGATGGTTGGTGGTCCATCTGAAAAAACCACCAATTCAAGTCTTGCGAAGAGACCTCGATCAGCTTCGTCTGACGAGGATAAAAGTCCTACAAAAGAGAAAGAATCAAAATATAAAAATATTAGATTCGTTGTTCTCAGAAATAGTCAGGAAGGTGGCTCCCTTCAAAAGGTCTCACCGTTTTTAATAAACAAAACCATAACAGGTGCAAGTGGCTCCCCGAAGAATATCAGGAAATTACGCGACGGATCGATTCTGGTTGAAACATTCAACGATGAACAGAGTCGATCTATCTTACGTCTCCGTAATATGGGTGGTATAAATATAAGTACAGAATGCCACAAAACGTTAAATACGAGCCGGGGTGTAATTTTTTGTAGAGACCTTCTAGATATAGATATCTCGGAAATAGTTGATGAGCTTTGCCACCAAGATGTTGTTGAGGTGAAGCGTATAATGAGACGGCAGAACGGAACAGAAGAACCGACACCGTCTCTTATATTAACATTCAATCTCCCTGTTCCACCAGAGAAGATTAAAGTGGGTTACCTCTCGGTTCGGGTACGACCATTCATACCCAACCCACGGCGATGTTTCAGATGCCAAGGTTTTGGTCATACTACAACATCTTGCACGAAAACTGAGATCTGTGCTCGATGTGGTAAAGAAGGTCACAACGACACTAACTGCAAAGAAAGTGAAAAATGTGCAAACTGCAGTGGTCCACATACAGCCCGCTCCCGAGATTGCCCAACTTTTAAAGAAGAAAAGGCAATTCTCAAAATCTGTACGGAGCAAAAAATATCTTTTCCGGCTGCACGTAGAGAATATAAAAAGATAAACAACTCACGGAACCTGGTTAAACCAGACGTATCTTATGCCACCGCTACAACTAAACAAATTCCTACAAATGCTAATAATCAGCAGTGCGGATCCTGCAATGAGCTTAAAAAACTTGTTCAGATGCTATCTGATCAAGTAGCTTCACTTACAGCCACTATCTCAGAGCTGACAAAAATGAATAAAAAGTCCTCCGTCGCAGCTAGTGAATCAAACAGTATGATACATACGAAAGTTCCTATTCCCAAAATCGTACCGCCACGAATAGCGACTATCACAGCTGGCAGTAAGCCACCTAATAAGCTCCCCATAAAGGGAACCCACATAACTATCTCTTCTGGGATGTCAACTACAGCATCCCATTCAAATAAATCTCCTCCACCATCACCTCATATACTGGAGGATATGGTTGAAGAACCACCCGACCCTAGGGCATCGGAGTTCTTTAAAATAAAAAATACCAAAAAGAAAAACCGAATCACGTACAACTAATTTTTATATAGTTTCCGAAATTTATTTTTTTATTTGTTTTTTACACTTATGAACATTATTCAGTGGAATGTTAGAGGTATTCGATCCCGCATTGAAGATATTAGAGTACTGGCGCACACACATGATCCACTAATCATGTGTTTCCAGGAAACTCACCTTCTACAACATGACCGAATTACTCTTAGAGGATACTTCTGCGAGAGATACGACTGCCTAGTAGACAGTAGGGAGAGTGGTGGAGTAGCGATTTTCATGAAGAATGGGGTGTCAGCTACAAGAATTCAACTAACCACTGTCATTCCTGCTATTGCAGTAAAGGTCACTATTCCCTTCAAATTGCATATCTGCAATCTGTATCTCTCACCGAACACTGTGTTCAGTGCTTTAGATGTCTCAAATCTCCTTACACAAATACCATCTCCATCGTTAATAGTAGGAGACTTCAATGCCCATCATATTTCCTGGGGCTCAACCTTCTGCTCCACTCGAGGAAATATGATAAACAGATTGAGACAAGATTTTGACCTTTGCCTACTGAATAATGGATCACACACATTTATGTCCTTATCAACTGGTGCTGTATCTAACCTTGATCTTTCCATATGCTCACCGAATGTACTCCCTCATTTTAATTGGTCGATTTGTGATGACTATCACGGCAGTGATCATAGACCAATTATTATTAGTTTCGGTGTAGACTGCGAGATTAAAAGAATGCCACGGAGATGGATTGTTGAAAAGGCAGATTGGAACGGATACTGTAAAGCATTCCAATCTCAGTATGACGATGGAGCGAACATCCTCGACCAATATTCTTCTTTTACGTCCATGATACTTAAGAATGCCAACAGGTATATCCCACAAACATCGGGTAATCCTAGACGTCCTTTCGTTCCATGGTGGAACGATGAATGCAAAATTGCTATTAGGAATCGACGGCAGGCACTACGTAAATTTAATCGTAGGCCCACAACAGAACATCTAAATTTATACCGCAGGGCTAGAGCGGTGTGCCGTCGAGTATTCTTGGACGCTAAGAGGAATTCATGGACGAAATACGTGATCACTATCTCACGCACTACTTCCACGTCTACTGTATGGAAGAAAATTCGTGCAATCTTCGGATCACCGAAACAATCTATTCTTGGTCTTATTGATGAAGGAGAACTCCTTTCATCATCCTCGGAAGTGGCAAATAGTCTAGCAAATTCTTTCCGCTCGGTGTCTCTCACCTCATCATATAATTACGATTTTCAACGGTACAAGATACAAATGGAGGTGTTGTCGTTAAAAATTGGTGATTCGGTTGGTGAATTAAACACTCCATTCGTATTTAAAGAATTGTTACATGCACTTAAAAATTCACGGGACACTTCCCCTGGACCGGACAACATTCGCCTTTCCATGCTTTCACACCTTCCTAATTCGGCACTACAACAACTTTTGAATATTTTCAACGGTTTATTCTCCGAACAAGTCTTCCCACCCGGCTGGTCAGAAGCATTTATTATACCAGTACCAAAACCTGGTAAAGACCAGACGAACCCCTCAAGCTATCCCCCTATTTCATTAACAAGCGTTTTGTGTAAAATAATGGAGAGAATGGTAAACCGCAGACTTACATGGTACTTGGAGAAACATGGCTTTCTATCTCCAGAACAGTGTGGTTTTCGACAAGGACGATCTTCCATTGACCATTTAGTGTCACTAGAAACAGCCATACAAAACGCTTTCCTCTATCGGCAACACCTCGTCGCAATCTTCTTTGATATAAAAAAGGCGTATGACACAGCCTGGCGACGTGGTATTCTTAACACTCTCCAAAAATGGGGAATCAAGGGCAATATGCTTGCTTTTATCCGGGGATTCTTAAATCACCGAACGGCTCGTGTTCGTGTAGATGATTCACTCTCAGATAGTGTCATCTTGGAGAATGGAGTGCCCCAAGGTAGTGTATTAAGTGCCACCTTATTTTCTGTAGCCATAAATGATATTACCAAATGTGTTCAGGCTCCTGTCTCATGCTCTCTATTTGCTGACGACTTTGCTATCTACATTGCAAGCCGTTCGGCACCTACAGCAGAGAGACTACTGCAGAACACTATATCTCACCTTGAAGCTTGGTCCAGGATTACTGGTTTCACATTTTCATCCGAAAAAACAAAATGTGTAGTTTTTTCTCGGCTACGAAACCCTTCTATTCCGCAAATTTTTCTGAACGGTGAGACTATTACTATCTCTAATTACGTTAAGTTTTTAGGTTTAATTTTTGATAGTCGTCTTACTTGGGTCAAACATTTAAAGAATTGAAAACAAAATGTTCCAAAATTTTAGATATGATGCGAGTCCTTACTAACACCAACTGGGGAGATCATGTATGATACGTTTTTACTATTCCTTTTTTCGCTCCCGTTTAGATTACGGTTCTGTGGCCTACTCATCAGCTCGTCAAACCGTGCTTAAAATGCTGGATAGTGTACATCATGCTTTCCTTCGGCTTGCCACAGGCGCGTTTAGATCAAGTCCTGTCGCAAGCTTACTTGTAGACTGTGGTGAACCATCACTTTGGGATAGACGAGACCAGCTTTTATTATCGTATTTTGCTCGTCTCAGAGGACAGCCAAATCACCCGGCTCTTGAGTCAGTCTTTAAAAATCCTAATCTAGGAAAGTATGAGGATCATCCACGTCGTACTGCACCTGTAGGTGTCCGTACCTGGCGTCTGCTGCAGCATATAAATGTTGACACACCGTCATTCTTTCCTATGTACCCTTGCTCATATCCTCCATGGAGAATAAATCTCATAAATTTTAATTTTGACCTGACTACATGTAATAAACAATCAACACCATCTATCGTCTTTCAGCAGATGTTTCAGTGTGTTCTCTCCAAGACGAAACCAGACGCGGTTGTATACACTGATGGATCGAAACAAAACGATACGGTTGGGTGTGCTTTTGTTGTCAATGAGAGAACTTATATGTTTGGTCTCCCCAGTATTACGAGTGTGTTTACCGCTGAACTATATGCTATAAATAAGGCTCTAAACATCATTAACCCTAAATATAGAAAAATTCTTATTTGCAGTGACTCGTGTAGTGCTCTCCAAGCCTTAAAGAACTTTTATTCCAAACATCCTATCGTCATTGAAATTTACAATGTAATCGCTGAGTTGAATAATCGCAACACAGAATTAAGTTTTTGCTGGGTCCCTAGCCACGTAGGGATTCCAGGTAATGAACATGCAGATTCCGCTGCCAAAGAAGCATGTAACCAGCCTCCTTTCACCACCCGAGTTGCTACTTCTGATTTCATTAACTATGTAAAACAATTATTAAGAACAAGGTGGCAAGGTGATTGGACAGCTACTGTTGATAATAAACTCCGTCAGATTAAAGATTCTGTGTTACCATGGAACTCCTCATACAGAAAACCCCGGCGTGAGGAAGTAGTTCTCTGTCGATTGCGGATTGGTCACACGAGAGTCACACACGAGTACCTGTTTACAAGAGGACAACCACCTCTATGCGCAAGATGCAACTGCCGCGTGACTGTGCGCCACATACTCGTGGACTGCATATGTTATGCGGCATTGCGTCGTAAATTTAAAATTCCTAGTAACATCCGTGGTATCTTGCGTGACGATAAGGAGGTTTTAAACCGCATGTTTATATTTTTACGTAGTATAGGGTTAATGCAAAAAATTTAATAAGTATGTATTCTTTCGTAATTGTATGTATTGTCCTATGTATTGTTTTTGTTATCCGAGTAGGGAGCCTTTTACACTCCCTATCGGATTTTTTTTGTTTTTTTTGTTTGTTTTTTAAATTCGTCTGTGATATTAGTTATAAGATTTTTGTGATATTAGTTTTAAGTTTTATCTCCTTTTTTAGTTTTAAGTTTTATTTATTTTTAATGTGATAGTTTTTAACATAGTTTTAAGTTTAATTTATTTTTAATGTGATAGTTTTTAACAGAGTTTTAAGTTTTATTTATTTTTAATGTGATAGTTTTTAACAGAGTTTTAAGTTACATATTAGTGTTTTTGTTATCCGAGAATGGGCCTTTTACACCCATTCCGGATTTTGTTTCTGTGATAGTAGTTTTAAGTTTTAATTTTATCTAAAAACCTTAAATTATTTTTATTTATTTATTTATTCTTTATTTATTTATTTATTTATTTTCCGGGCGATGATAACGTTCAACCGTTTTTCGCCTTTAAAAAAAAAAAAAAAAAAAAAAAAAAATGTTTCATAGTCGTTGTTTGCTGATGATTTTGCCGTATATATTACGTCCCGTTCAACTGCCACAGCACAAAAACTATTACAGAACACAATATCTCGCCTTGAAACTTGATCTAAGGTGACCGGCTTCACATTTTCACCTAAGAAAACAAAATGTGTAGTCTTTTCTCGCTTGCGGGACCCATCTACTCCACAAGTTTTTCTCAACGGGGAGCAAATTTTTATCATTTCTGATATCAAGTTTTTAGGTTCGATTTTTGACAACCGTCTAACGTGGGTAAAACAGATCAAAGAACTAAAAATAAAATGTTCAAAAATTTTAGATATGCTGCAGGTTCTTAGCAACACCAACTGGGGAGCCGATAGATCATGTATGTTGCGATTTTATTATTCCTTAGTTCGTTCCCGCTTAGATTACGGTTGTATCGCCTACTATTCAGCGCATAATACCGCGCTGAAGATATTAGATGCTGTACATCATGCTACAGGTGCTTTTAGATCAAGCCCTGTAACTAGCATACTTGTTGAGTGCGGTGAACCATCACTCGCATTTATTCTTAATACGAGGGTAATTTTTTTTTTTCATCCGATCGGTCGCGAAATAAATAACCGCGCAAAAATCGGATGAACCTTTGCGCATATGTGTTGCGAAGCGTCTCTAGTATAGCCTTCAATCACGCCGCGTCACTTCGTTTAGTTCTGAACACGCAGCTAGCACGTAAACATGTCTACAACAATAGCATCTCCCGCCAAGTGTGAAATGCGTGCAGTAATTCGATTTCTTCAGGCTGAGGGGTGTAATGCAGCTGAAATTCATCGACGAATAGGTAATGTGGACACAGAAACAAAAGAACAATCCAAACAGTGGATGCATTCTCATTCTCCCAGTAAACCAAAGAAGTTCAAGCGAACCTTCTCCAACAGAAAATGTATGGCTACTGTGTTCTGGGACCGGAATGGAGTTCTCTTGGAAGAATTCATGGAACGTGGCACGACCATCACTGCAGCCTCATACTGCGTGACTCTTCAACGTCTACGAAGGGCAATTCAGAATAAGCGGAGAGGAATGTTGTCATCAGGCATTGTCTTTCTCCATGTCAATGCTCGGCCGCACACTGCAGCTGTAACAAAGAAGCTCCTGCAGCGTTTTCGTCGGGAAGTGTTTGATCACCCACCATACAACCCGTACTTGGCTCCATCCGATTTTCACCTCTTTGCTCACATGAAACACTGGCTGGGAGGACAACATTTTGGCACAGACATCTAGCTGCAGACCAGCGTAGAAACATGGCTGAAAACACAGGCGGCTCCGTTCTATGACGAGGGTATTGGAAAGTTGGTACCACGCTACAACAAATGTCTAAATCGGAGTGGCGATTATGTAGAGAAATAGCGTAACTATGTAAGTACTTGTTACAAATAATTTTTTTTTTATTTTCACTGTGGATTTAATTTCGTGACCGATCGGACCTTGAAAAAAATAACCCTCGTAGCAGAATTTACATGTTTGTTCTGGCTAATATTACAGGTATACTCGTATTTACTGCTGAATTGTACGCTATTAATAAGGCATTGAATATTGTTAACCCAAAATAACGTCATATCCTTATTTGTAGCGACTCGTGCAGTGCACTCCAAGCTTTACAAGATTTTTGCTCTAGACATCGATTGGTCACTGAGATCTATAATGCAATCGCTGAATTGAATCATCGCAACACATAAGTGACTTTCTGTTGGATTCCTAGCCACGTGAGAATTCCAGGTAACGAAAGTGCGGATTCCGCTGCTAAAGAGGCTTGTAATCAACCTCCCTTCACCACTCGTGTTGCTACTTCGGACTTTCTTAATTACGTAAAACAGTCTCTTCGAGCAAAGTGGCAAGGTGATTGGACGGCCACCGTTGATAACAAACTCCGGCACATTAAAGATTTTGTGTTGCCTTGGGACTCGTGCAGAAAAATTCGTCGTGGGAAGTGGTCCTCTTTCGATTGCGATTAGGACATACGAGAGTCACACGCGATTACCTGATGTCAGCAGGACACGCACCACTATGCGCATGATGCAATTGCCGCATGACCGTGCACCACAATCTTCGGGATTGCGTACGTTATGCGGCTTTGCGTCGTAAATTTAAATTGCCCAGAAATATCCGTCAATTTTTGGGCAATGATAACGAAGTTTTAGACCGGATGTTTCTGTTTTTGCATTATGCTGGTTTTATATTTAAAATTTTATATTGTATATAGTTTTTGTTTTTGGTAAAGTTTTTAGTGTCTGTTTTATTTTTTTATTTTCTGTTTTTGTGTTTGTTTTTTATTCTATTATCTGAGAAGGGGCCCTTCACACCACTCTCGGGTATTATAAAATTCTATATTTATGTCAGTTTTATACTGTTTTTTGTTTTTATTTTTCATTTACATAGTTTTTATTGTATTTTAAAATTCCGAATATGATATTAGTTAAAAGCCCTTAGTGATATTATTTTTAAGTTTTATTTTATATTTAATATTTTAGTTTTTATATTATGCATATTTTTTTATGTTATAGTTTTTTGTTTAGTTATAGTTTTTTAGTTTCGTTATAGTTTTTATTTTAGTTCTTAGTCTTTCTGTTACCCGGAAAGGTGCTTTTTACACCCTCTTTCAAAGATTGTGAAGTTTTATTTTTTGTTGATTTTTATAAATTTTTTATTTTATTTTATTATATTACGCTTATTTTTAATTCTTTATGAAAGTTTTATTCCGGGCGATGACAACACAAAAGGTTTTTCGCAAAAAAAAAAAAAATTTCTACAGATTAGATCGGTATCTGTTATTCTTTTTACTGATTGTTTCTCAGTAAACATTTAGCAATGTTAATTTACTATTTTTTTTTTTTTTTTTTTTTGAGGTTGTTTAGGGGCATCGACTACTTTGGTCATTAGCCCCATCCCACTTCAAAAAAAAAGGTTCAGTAATTCATTTTCATGAATCGAAAATGATCAAAATTAGCATTCTTCTATAACTTCGAATCCTGAAAATTACTTCCTAGGCTTTCCTTTCGGCCATCCTTTCTTGCACCGTTTCTCCATTCTTCTAACGGCCTCAACCTCTGATGACAGCGTATCTGAGGCTTGAGACATGGCATCGTCTTCCTCTCTTTCCGATGCCAGTGACGTTCTGCGGCTGACGTCAAGAGACAAAAACATCGTTGGTGCAGTTAGCATCGTTGCTATTGAATCTAAACTAGCAAGCGATGCACTTTCTGGCTGATGAACTGGATTCTACCTCTACTGCAGTGCTGGGTCCAGCTGAAATAGATGCTCTCGCTGAAGCTGTTCTTTGAGCTTTTGGAGGCTCCATTGTTGCAGTTTTTATTTCATCTGCGTCTGGTGCTTTTTCTATCATAACTTGCACCTCCATTTCAGTAGAGTCAGATTTTCTTGTCACAATTTCTTTTGGTTTGTGACTACATGACGGAGTGATCTGTTTCTCTCCGTCAGATAAATCAAGATTTTTAATTTTTACGCAAGTTGGTGACTTTACAATCACAGATTTAGTTGGTTTTTTAAACGGCGCTGGTGCGTCTCTCATGTCAACGCCGTCAGTCCGGGGATGAGCCTTCTCATCTTTACTTTGTTTTCTCTGATGAGTCGACCCAATCTTTGAATCAATGATTCTTTCAATCATTGTCGCAAGACTTGGTGCCATTGTGTTAAGCAACTGCTCCACATTAATTTTAGATGTGGAAGGGGCAGCCGCTGCTTCTGCGTAAGAAGTCGATGGTCGTGGTGTACGCTGATTTACAATTTTCTTCACTTCAGGATAACTGACCTTCTGAAACGTTTTAACTTCCTGAATGGCTGTTTCTAATTTATATGTAGGGCAGTTTCTTGATCGACAATTGTGATGCCCTTTACAGTTAACGCAGGTTGGAGGGTCTTTACATGGGTCCCCCTCGTGTGTTTTCTCTCCACATATACATATTTCCTGCGCTTCACATCTTGCTGCTGTGTGTCCGAATCGTTGACACTTAAAACATCTCATCGGCTGCGGAATGAAAGCTCGTACATCAAGCCGATGGATGCCAGCTCGTACCTTTTCAGGAAGATTCGGCCTATTAAATGTCAAAACATGCGAGGCTTAAGGAAGTATCTCACCATTTCTTCTCATGGTAAGTCTGCGACATTGAGTCACTCCCTGACTCGACATTTCTTGTACAATTTCTTCTTCTGTACAATTAAGAAGATTGCGACAAACAACAATTCCTCTGGATGAGTTAAGTGTGATATGCGGTTGGACAGAAACCGCAAATTCACCGATCTTCTTCAACGCCTGAACTTTCTGGCTTTGCATGTCGTTGATGGTTTCGACATGCAATCCATTAAAAGTTTTACGAATTTTTTTGACAGGACCACCAGCACAATTAGTAATTTCTCTTGCGATTAAGAATGGACTAAATTTTTGAAAGTTTCCATTCTCCTTTGTAATAATTAAAAATCTTGGCTTAGGTACGCTATAGCCAAATAAACTTTTCTTTAAGTCTTTACTGATTCTATCAGAATCTTTCTTTATCTTATCAGATTCCTTACTTTTTCTTCTTCGCTTGTGGCGAATCGGAGGTTTCTAAACGAGGGTGTTTACGTGCACCCTTTGCCACGTTGGTTTGTTCAAGAATATTCATGAACATTTATCCCTTCTGTAGCAAGGCTAGCCTCCGGGGTACACCCCCAATCCAGGGCTACTAACCTTGGAGGTCCGATCCGGTACTCCAGTGAAACCGGCATATGTCCTGGTAGAGAGCGGATGCGCAGTCTCTGCACTGACTCCAAGCTCCTACTCACCGAAGCTTTCAGAGCTCCCATGCACCGACATACATGGGCACCATTGCTACATGCTTGCCATCGCAGTTTGGGCATGTGGACAACGGAAGGGTCTCCGTTACACCTGTAATAAATAACATTGACCCTGGCCGCCACATCACCAGCTCTAAGTTTGGTATGTGTCCGCTTCCTAATCATTAAATTGTTCACATCCTGCAGGTAACCGAAAAATCCAATCCATGTGAGGACCTGAAGGTGGAAACAGGTCAAAAAGAGTACTAAATCCGAGGAATTTACTCGGAGCCCCGTTAGCCAGCTATATGTATTGTACATAAGTACGGCTGTTACCGCCCTGGACGTGGAACGTGGATGTTGTGTTCCGGACATGAGGATTACCTACCTCAGGGTTTTACTATTTTTATTTACCTATGTGTTATATATATGTTAGTAAGTCATTCTCTGATTTCTGGATATATATTTATAATAAGTAGAGTAAAATACTTATTTAGTAATATTAAGTTAACGTTACTGCAATATAAATATGCACTAAATCACCAGACAGTATGCTCTAGCCCCAATCAACTTCTAATAAAGTATCTATTGTCTTTTAAGCTCTTAATTGCTCTTAAGTTACCTGTGATACTGTCTAGAGACTCTGTTTCTTTTCCAGAAGTTTGTGAACAAAACCAATCTAGTCTCTGTTTGATAAACCTGAACCTTCTTTTAAAATCTAAAATTTAAACTGTTCTAATTCAACTGCTTAAGTACGAAATACTGTAAGTTCTGATTTATGAACTTATCTTATTTTAATATTTAATAATGCTACTCCCTTTTTTACTTTACAAATAACAGTATATCTCGCACAGCAATTAAAACAGTATCATTTTCAGTATTTTTTTTTTTCATTGTGCCTGCGCGTAATCATAATACATCACAATTCTTCATTTTTATAATAAGTATATTAATTTTGAAACCATCAAGAATAATTTTCTCATCTTAGGTTGGTTGGAAATTTTAGAAGCATGATCAACTTTCAAAGCTCCATATTTTGCCCTCTTTTTACAATGCAAGAACCATTTTTTGTGACCTTTATCCCTTAATTGCAATGAAAAGTTTTTTAAATTCATCTAGTCTCATAGAACCATGTGTAAGCTGACAGTTACAATTTATTCTTCTGATGTTTCTTTTTCATCTCTTCCCAATATTTTCTCATTCTAATTGCATTTGCTTTCTTTCTTCAAATATTTTAAATTTGAATATGGTTTCCTCTTCAGTTTGAGGTCCCTTTATTCTTTTTATCATATCGTTATAAAAAAGATATAAGAGGTACTCTAATCCTTTTTATTCTACTAAATATTTGTATCCTTTTTTCAACATTACTACAAGTCAGATTTTCTTCTTAATTTTTAACTTCTGTTCTTTACTTAAAACAAAAGAGAATTACATAATAATAATAATAATAATAATAATACTTTAAGATAAAAGAGAATAATGAAAATACAAGACACATTGTAATTACATCAGTGACGTTAGAAATTGATTTAAACAGAATCTTGATTTACTGTTTACACAAATATATATGTTATCTTGTTTCTTGAAATTGCCTTAAAATATCTTAATTTAATTCTATTAATTCAGTAATTATAAACACGCTTCAGAAGCAATATGGAATTTCCTTTTAGACATTACTTTTTTGTTAAATCTTTTTTCTAATTTCTTAATTAGGAAGTTGTTATGATTATAGTAGACATCTTTTGTGTCATACTATTTTGAACTTGTTAAATTATTTTAAAAAATTGTATATTTTATTAAACTGTTATTAAATATTACAAGTATAACTAATGGGTGTACTATGCCCTTTTTTCTTCATGTTTAACGCATAATCCTTTATCTAAGTTCATGAATTAGGTATATAATTATGCATCTCCTCGTTTTAAATTCTGGCTTCATTCCCCTTCTGTTACTTTCATCGCTTCTTCGCCTCTCTTGCTTACATCTGTCCTCCTTACCATAGCTGTCACTTTTTGGGTCTTTCTTTTGGTCTTATTCCTGCCGACTTTATTACTATAATCTTGTCATTCTTTTCATCCGATTCAAATTATCACGAATTCTCTTCCCAGTTTTTCCACACTAGTAATTTATCAGCTTGTTTTTCCCATTGCGTTCCATCCTATTAAATATTTATGTAATAAAACTTCCTTTCTCTTATTTACTCTTATTTATATTAAAATTGAATCTGTAACTGAAAACATCATTTATTATTTCTTCCAAAATGTTTTAATCGACTTTAGGAAAAAAGAAGGTTTCAATTCATCTTGCAATTTTTTATGTATGTTTAAATCTTATCAAATGGATGATTTGACTAATTCTTTCGTTTTCTTGTAGAGAAGATTTGTCTTGGTACCCTGTTGCAAATATTTTTTATAACTAAATGAAAAATTATGTTTATATATTTTTTTTTTATATAATAATTTTTAATATTGAATATTATAGTGTAATGATTTATAGCCTAATTTAATAATGGCATTTAAAGAATTTCTGTATAAAAACTTAGGAAACTTCATTGGGAAAACCTAACGTAAAAATAATACACATTCCTAGATTATAGAAACCCATAATTCTTGCTCACACAGTAGATTTATTACGTTCATAAAATTCCTTACCTTATTTTTATTAAGTTTCAGGTTTTTCACCTGCTTGTTTCATTAAAACATTTTTATTTAATTATTGCAGAATTTTTCTAAGCCCTTAAAATTAAAAAAAAAGTTAAATAAAATTTCATTTTTAAAAACTAGTAAATAAAGTGACTTGAAAAGACGTCTCAAAAAATATATTTTCAGTTCTTTAAATTTTTTATTTCTGATGCTTGTCCCAAATTAATGGTTACCTGATTTTAATATGGTGTAAATTAAAAAAGTTTTCTTCAATTGAAAAAGGTTAAGGAAAACTGAAATAATTATTTTTTTTCTTTTTATGTGGTTTTTTTGAAGTCAACCGTTAAAAAAGTAAATTTACCATCCCTAGTTTATTATTCTTCTTTTAATTATTTTTTAGGATCCTTAAATACTTCATCTGTACAAATAGTTTAAAAGCACCACTTACAGACAGCTGCACTTTTTTATTTTGGAGTTTGTCTTTCTTTATTTTCTTCACATATCAAAGCTGCCTGATTCTTTAACAAATTATAAACAACACTTTCCTCTTAAAAAAAAAAAATCTAGATTTTTTTCGTAATAAATATTTTATTTCATTCTATGTTACCAGATGGCTGTATTTCATTCTAAAGAGAATTGAATGAAGGTAAACATTTTCATTTCTGATTGTAAACTATCACCCTCCCCTATTTTTAACACCATTTTCCTAAAAATTATTACTATAAATACAACTTTATATCATTAAATACTGTCTAAAGATTTGTTGCTTTAAACAATGCAACGAAAAAAATTTTATCCTTGTTTCTTGGCATCACAGAGAAGGTTTTTGGATATATTTCTTCTTGAAAAATGTCTAACATGTACTCATATATATTTAAAATGTGGTAGTGGAGATTTGCCGGTTGAAGCACAAACTTTAATGAATTGAATTCATGAATTGTAAACTGTGACTGTCTATCACTATGTGAGCTGGGTTTTAACTAATTGATTACGAACATCGAAAAATCAATTTCTAGATTTTTGGAATTTCATTGCAAGTTTCAAGGATTAAAATTGATTTTTCAATTTTTTTTGAAACCCTATTATTTTTTTAATCTCTTTATAACAAATGAAGAAATCAATTTCATTTTTGGAGAGTGTAATCTTCATGTCAACCAATTTCTAGATTTTTTAAATTCGACCTTGAAAGGGAATGAAGAAAGGTAAAAAATCTGTGAACAATGATTGTAAATTTTCCCAATCCCGACTGTAGTAAACGAGACTTTCAGTAGATTTGAGCTTACAAATACTCTTCAGATAAATATTTAAAAACCATTTTCGGGTTTTTTTCTAATTCCGATTTTTTTAAGGGATGCGAAGGTATTCGGCGCTGTGGCTCAGCCACCATAGCCAGTGCCACCTTTACAGTATGTGTGATTGACAGCATTTGCCTAATGGCTTATACACATGAGGCGACTGTCGCCACGTTAACCGCGCAACTGCAAAATAAGACGTGCATATACATTCAAGCGTAAATCGCGCGATGGCGCAATACTACTGTAGCTGTTCACAGCTGGGAATTTCACGTCATTTTTAAAAATAAAAATGGAAGTCGAAGAGGTTGTGAGTTTGTGGCTCTGTTACCAGCGACACCGTCGTCGCAGTCAAAGACAGAGGAAATAGTGGGTGCATCCAGTTTTAAGAAATAAACTGGAACGATGAAATAAGTGAAGCTATAAAAAGAAAGAAAAGGGCGTATAACGCTTTTAAGAAGCGTCCTAGTATAGAAAATCTTGTTGCCTTTAAGAAATACAGGGCGTATGCAAAACGTCTTATGATAGACTCGAAAAAACGATCCTGGCAGCAATACGTGTCATCCATTGACAAAACTACTACTGCGTCAGATGTTTGGAGGAAAGTGAAGGCGATTTGTGGGCGTAATGATTTTGCTCCCACAACTAGCCTTCAAGATGAAGATGAAATAAAAGACACTCCATATGAAATTGCAGAGCTGTTATCCAATCACTTCGAAAAGGCCAGCAGAACGGCCAACTATGAAGAAGATTTTCGTACTAAAAAAGAACAACTTGAAGGTCTACTAAACTTCAGAACAGTATAATTACTCATATAATGTACCTTTTAAAATGGAAGAATTGGCGAAAGCTTTGGAAAAATCAGGTAACACAGCTGCTGATCCGGATGAAATCCATTATAATATGATCAGGCAGCTGAATACCACTGCAAAACGTAGATTATTAGAACTTTATAATAAAATATGGCGGGATGGAACGTACCCGCAGCAGTGGAAAAAAGCTCATTTTGTTCCAGTACCAAAGAAAAAGAAAAATTTAACAGACCCCAATAGCTATCGTCCTATTTCTTTGACGTGTGCTATGGGAAAAATACTGGAAAAAATGATTAATAATCGACTCGTCTGGGTTTTGGAAAAAGAAAACCTGATACCACCGTATCAAGTAGGTTTTCGGCAATACCATTCCACCACTGATCAAATGATCAGCTTAGAGGACGTTATATATAACAGTTCATTAAAAGGAAACATTGTGTCGGAGTCTTCTTTGATCTTCAGAAGGCTTTCGATATGACCTGGCGTCATGGTATAATGCTCCAGATACATGAATGGGGCATTCGTGGCAACCTGCTAGTTTTACTGAGCAACTATATGAATGACCGTACTTTCCAAGTACGAGTTAGTAGCGAATATTCATCTGTAAGAAATTTGGAAAATGGCATACCACAAGGTTCGCCGTTGAGCGGTACCTTGTTTACCATTGCCATTAATAAATTGATATTAGCCATTCCAGCAGAAATCAGCAAAAGCGTCTATGTTGATGATCTGGCAATTGTGTATGCCAGCAACAAGACTGCTATGGTGAGGTACAAATTGCAACGAGCGATCAATGCTCTAAATGAAGTTGCAAGGAATAACGGATTCCAATTCTCACCAAAGAAAACGTGCTGTGTACACTTTTGTAGGAAGAGAATTCCTCATCAAAGTCCTGCGTTGACAATTGATGATAATCCAATACAATATAAAGATAGCGTAAGATATTTAGGACTAGTATTGGATAAATCCCTTACATGGGGATTAAATATACAGGACTTGAGTGATAGATGCAAAAGAGCCCTAAACATTATAAAATGTTTATCGAACTTAAATTGGGACTCAGACAAAGAGACATTATTGAGATTGTATAAATCATTGGTTCAGTCTAAACAAGACTACGGATGTATCGTATATTCATCCGCTAGAAAGTCGCATTTAAAAAAGTTAGACGTAGTTCATAATAGCGGAATAAGATACGCAACAGGCGCTTTCCGCACAAGTCCGGCGGTTAGTCTGATGTCTGAAGCCGGAATAATGCCACTACATTATAGAAGAGAGATCCTCTTGTTAAGATATGCAGCAAATATATGGGCTTATCCTGCCCATATAAATAATAAACTTTTTAACAACCAACCTATGGCTGCATTATACGAACGTCGTGCTACCTATTCCAGACCAGCCGGAATCAGGTACCACAAATTAAGAAGTAAATATGAAATTGCCATTCCAGATACATTGGCAATTTCTACTAGAGAAATACCGCCATGGCTCTTGCCAGCGGTAAATACAAATTTGGATCTCTCTCAAGGAGAAATAAAAAAGAAACCAGCAGTGATCATCCAACAGGAATTTTTGGCAACCGTCAGTAGTTACGAAGAACATATTAGAATTTATACTGACGGTTCTAAAACCGAACATGGTGTTGGATGCTCAATATATGTAAATGAAGAAGCCCACTTTTGGAAACTGCCAGATGTGGCCAGTGTCTACACGGCAGAACTCACTGCAATTCAGCAAGCTCTTCGCTACACTGAACACTATTGCGAAGAGAGAGTGCTAATATGTTCCGATTCATTAAGTGCACTTGTCGCAATTCGGAACAAGAACATTAAGGATGTCCTAATTGCACACATCCTGTCCATTTTATACGTTCTAAAACAACGAGGACAACGATGCGTATTTGTATGGACTCCAGGGCATGCTGGTATTACAGGTAATGACATCGCAGACGAAGCTGCCAGAAAAGTCTGCGATGATTTGGATGCATTTCCTGTAAGAGTGGCAGATGTTAAAAACCGTCTAACAAACATAGTAAGAAATAAATGGAACGGTGAATGGAGGAGTTTAAATACAAAATTAAACTCAGTAAAAACTTCTCCTTATAAATGGAAAAGCGACTTTAAGTTGACTCGCCGTGAACAAGTAGCGGTGACCAGACTTAGAATCGGTCACACGCGATTAACAAATTTATATATGTTAACCGGCGAAGTGAGACCAATGTGCGGTGTTTGTAATAAAACACTGACAATCAAGCATCTAATAGAAGAGTGTACCATATATGAGGACCTCAGAAAGAGGTTCCGTCTTACAAATAATATTAGAGCTGATCTGGATAATGGAAATGAAGAAAATATAGTTGCATTTTTACACGCCAGTGGACTTCTTAAAAGTCTATAAAATGAATGTTTAAAGCTGAGACAAAAGAATCTCTAAGCGGTAGTTTTATATATACATATAAGGGAGTCTCGAAGCGTGGCACGTATAGTGACGGGAGGTAGCCCTCTTGCCTAGGCCATTTTGGCTCACCTGCATTCAAGAGCAGTGAGTCGGGGTGTGTCCGATGATGGCATGGGGGACCCTCAAGGGTGGATTGAGGGCGCGAGGCTGTGGGTGTACGCCATGCATGCCTATAGCCTGTTTATATGAAGGATTCAACTGCCACGGCACCCTGGCGCGATTGATATACTGTTCAACGGCGGTTCTGGTCGCCCCGAGGGTGCTTAAACAAACTATAAATGAGACTCGTAGAAGAAAGAAAGAAAGATATGGTATTGATAAGCTGAAATTTTAATTTTATGGTCTTTTGAGAACCTATCTCAAATTTTAATATTGGGGCCCTTTACACCCCATAAGTGTTTGTGATTGTCCTTGTCTTTTATGTCTTAATGTTTATTGTGAAGTTTGTGTTTTTAAATAAAATGTAAGGGCCCTTTACAGCCTTACATATGACGATCCTGATGGAGATAATAATTTCTTTTAAAGAATGTGACGAGGGCTCACAATCGACCTTAGCAGTCGATGCCCGTAAAAATTCAGTTAAAAAAAAAAAAAAAAAAAGAAATAAACTGACGCATAATTTATTTGTAACACTGTATCCAAAATTACGGGAATACAAACCGAAATTCTTCGATAAATTCTGAATGTCCACAAAAACATTTGATGGTTTATTAAAGTTGATAGAAGACAATATTTCACCGAGTATGAATTATGTGAGACATGCAAGTGGAGCAACTGGATTAGTGCTTGTTGTAACGTCGGTAATTATTTGACTACATTGTGTAGGTGTGTACTGTATAGATGAGTTGGAAAGATTGGATGGAAATTGTATACCCTTGACTGTACGGATGATTAGAATTGTTTGAGTAGGATGGGTTACTGATTGGGGGGCGGATTATAGAAATCCTGCGCTCGTTGTAAGACTTCCATTAGCTGTATTTTCGTTCTCATTCGGGCATGATCAGGAATCTTTTTAAGTTCTTTAAACAAAGACATACAAAATAGCTTATCATCATCCAGATTATTCAGTTGTTCTTCCCGTTTTTCCCTTACTGCGACACTCCTCGCCAAAATATCTGCGAAGTGCTTGTCCACAGAATTCATTTTGATTTTCTTATTTTTTGGAACAGGAAAAACGTCTGAGTTACAACCTTCAATTATATGACGTTCAGTGTCGGTCGGAAGAGTTTCAGCTGAGTACTAATTGTTTCCTTCGTTAACAGAGTTTTCAAGAAAACGTAAACGAGTAAAATAAACGTAAAGATTTCCATTACTAGCTGCGGACCCTGTCTTGGTTTTTTTTTGTTTTTTCAACTCCCTGGCAAAACAGTATCTAATATCTTTCCATTTTTTTTTGTAAATGAGAACGTGAAAATAATAAATGCATATAGAAAAATAACTTTACTAATATTCAGTAATCAGAAAGACATCTGTTTAAGGAACAAATTTGAACGTCCTGAAACAATTGAAGTCTGAAAACAATGAAAACCTTTTTTATAGCCTACACAACAGAATTTCTTTTCCAAACAAAAAATTTATATGTAAATTTTTATTAATGTAAATATATTTTGCAATAATTTCGACCAATTCTAATCTCAATTGTTTGTCTGTTTTTTCTAGTTACTTGGCTACCGGATGCTCATTCGGTCATCTGCAATATTATTACCGTATTGGCAAGTCTACAGTAGCAAAATTGGTACGGCAAGTATGTTCAGCAATTTGGAAAAGATTAAAATACATTTACATACCTGAACCTAAAAAAGAGAAGTGGGAAGAAGTTTCAGAGGGTTTCTGCAAATACGCTAATTTCCCAAATTGCATCGGGGCTGTCGATGGTAAGCATATAAGAATTGTACAACCTACAGATACTGGCTCCCTGTACTATAACCACAAAAAGTATTTCTCAGTTTTGTTATTGGCAGTATGCGATGCTAATTACAGTTACCTCTTCGTAGACACGGGGCATATGGGAAAAGTAGCGACTCGTCAGTGTTTCAAGAATCATTACTGTACCAAAAATTAATTAACGGTTCGTTAAATATTCCTGATCCAAAACTGATATGTAGAAGTGACGTAGCAGGTTTACCCCACGTATTCGTAGGAGATGACGCCTTCGGGATCACTGACAACATCATGCGACCCTACGTTGGCAAATTACTGACAAACAAAATATTTTTAATTACAGGTTAACAAGAACTAGACGATTTATTGAATGCACTTTTGGCAATATGACGAACAAATAGCACATATTCCACAGACCGTTAAATGTTAACATACATTTCGCGGAAGAATAATTCAGGCTTGTTGTGTTTTACACAATTATGTCAGAAAGAGGGACGGTTACAAATTTGAAGATACACTTTACGGGTCTCCAGTAACTGGCGTGGAAAAATTAATGTTCCACGAGGAAGTTTATCTGCTCACCAAGTTAGACATAAGTACGCAGAGTATTTTGTTAAAGATGGAAAATTACCATGGCAGGACGAGAAAATATAAGTATCAGTGATCACATGTAGGCCAAGTTCTATCATGTAAATAAAAAAAATGTAATCCATGATAATAAAAGTGTGTTTATAATAACAGCATGAAGTTATTCAATTTATTCCTAACATTGCATAATTTCACATAAATAGGAATATTCATAGGAATAATTAGTTCCTTTTAAATAAAAATTTATTACATAATTATACATAAAGATTTCATAGAAGTTATTCACTTACCCAGAATTTTCTTGTGTTCTATAGAATCGCCATCTTCACTGAAAAGTTCCGCCAATTCTTCCCAAAATTTACTTTTTTTTTCTCTATTATATATTCCGCACTTTGTACGTCCCAGAGAGTTGGCCTTTTCTCCATTTCGTCTATGAAACGTTCTGTATCAAATCGCTCAGCAACAATGTATTGCAACAGTGAAATAAAAAAATATAAATGGATGACAAAAAGTAAAAACTACTACCATACCTTCAAAACGCGCGATCACATGTACAAAGCAAATATACCACAGTGTACTTGAGAACGCGCGGTAGTCGAGCGGCCACAGCCAGAACTTCGAGTCGCGCGACAGAACGGGCGATCGGCAAAAACGTGCGTGTGAAATGTGTACGCCTCATGCAATTCCGTGTACCTCAATACCGCGCTACTGCAATCGCTTTCATGTGTACGTAGCCTATACTTGACTAATAAACATAAAATATAAAGATTGACCGCCATGGAAGTAAACTTATAGCACGAGCGAAGCAGCGATGTGGAGCTAATATATATATAAAGTAGCGGATAAATTAAAGCATAAATAAATAGTCTCAATAGAGTTTTTTCATGATTGTCTTTGCATGTTTCTTTATACAGGGTGATTCAAAGAAACGGGAATTTTGAAAGTTGGGTTGGTAGCCGTGGGCGATTGATACCAAGTGGCGCCAGCCTCTCTAACCTAACTTGCCATTTAGTTGTCATGGATCCTTGGAGTGGTGCGCAACGTGTATTTGCTATCAAAGCGTTTTACAAAAACAATGACAGTGTGGAGGGAGCGCGTACAGAATTTCGCCGTCATTTTAATCTGGGACGGCACGACCGCGTTCCATCAGCACGTGCAATTAAAACATGGATATCTAATTTTGAGGAAACTGGTTCGGCAATGAAAAAGAAACCTCCAGGCCGTGAGCTAACCGTCTGTACACCACAGAATGTTCAAGCTTTACAAGATGCTGTCACACGAAGTCCACATCGGTCAAACTGTCGTCTTTCAGCATCTTTACAATCGCATAGTTCAAGTGTTCGAAGAATGTTAGTGAAGGACTTGCAATTCCATCCATACAAGTTGCAGATCGTCCAGGAACTGAAACCGAACAATGCAGTTGTGCGAGCACAATTCTGTAATGTAATGCTTCAGAAGATAAATGATAACGAAGAGTTTGTTCACGAACTGTGGCTGTCAGACGAAGCGCATTTCCACCTCAGTGGATTTGTTAACAAGAAAAATTTCAGATACTGGGCACAAGAAAATCCTACGCAGCTACACCAGCATCCGTTGCACAGCCAGAAAGTGGCCGTGTGGTGTGCTATGTCATCTTACGGTGTTGTAGCCCTTATTTTTTTTAGGATGACAACGGTCTTGCGATTACAGTGACGTCGGCTCGTTACGTAGCCGTGCTTGAAACCTTTGTTGTGGGAGAACAAAAGAGATTTCCACCAGTTCTTAACACAGCCTGGTTTCAACAAGACGGAGCAACGTCACATACTGCACGATTATCGATGGCAGCTGTACGCCGATTGTTTGGACAACTGGTTTCACGAAATGGTGACATTATATAGCCTCCCAGATCGCCTGATCTCTCAGCTTGCGATTACTTTTTGTGGGTCACCTTAAAAGCAAAGTGTTCCACAGTAGACCTGCTACAACGGAAGAACTGAAGGCAAAGATCCGAGAAGCAATTGCGGAAATTCCAGTTGAGATGTTACGTCAAACCATGAACAATTTAACGAAGAGACTTCGTGAGTGTTTACGTAGAAGAGGAGGTAACCTGCAAGATGTCATCTTTAAAAAATAAACTAAAATGTATGTATCCTAAAATGGCAACATTTGGACAATTCCCCGACGGGGAGTCTTATTCTTTAAGACTTTAGGGGTTGGCGTCCCCACAGGCCTAGCCTCTGCAGCTATTCTTCCCACTATACAGTGAGCTGCAGAACACTTTACATTATACACATATACTACACCAAGAACACTACATAAATTACAACATACACACTTACACAATTACACAACATCATACACTGATATTTCTTACATTAACACTCGGTGGTGTTGCGACATCTTACGAAACGCAACCGTAACCCAAGGTGGGAACAAATCGTGCCGATGGGTGAATGGCTCTACGTAGTGAGTCTTGAACGATGTCCTCTGGGCACCAGAGCGAACCCAGTTGTACTTAGCTCTAGCTCCAGTACGCGTGCGCTCTGCTGGAGTGGTCCATTTTTCGCCGGTACTCGTGGGACCAAAATATCTGTTCCTATAATTAATTCCAAGATGGTTGGTGGTCCATCTGAAAAAACCACCAAATTAAGTCTTGCGAAGAGACATCGATCAGCTTTGTCTGACGAGGATAAAAGTCCTATGGAAGAGAACTAAAAATCTTTAGACTTGAACCTTAAAAATATTCGATTCATTGTTCTCCGAAATAGTCAGGAAGGTCTTTAAATACCAGCAGGGGTGTAATTTTTTGTCGAGACCACTTAGATATACATATCAATGAAATAGTTGACGAGCTTTGCCACCAAGATGTTGTTGAAGTGAAACGTATTATGAAACGGCAGAACGGAACAGAAGAACCGACACCGTCTCTTATATTATCATTTAATCTCCCTGTTCCACCAGAAAAGATTAAAGTGGGTTACCTCTCCGTTCGGGTACGACCATTCATACCCAACCCACGGCGATGTTTCAGATGCCAAGGTTTTGGTCACACTACAACATCTTGTACAAAAACTGAGATCTGTGCTCGATGTGCTAAAGAAGGTCACAATGACACTAACTGCGAAGAAAGTGAAAAATGCGCAAACTGCAGTGGTCCACATACAGCCCGCTCCCGAGATTGCCCAATCTTTAAAGAAGAAAAGGCAATTCTCAAAATCTGTACGGAGCAAAAGTTATCTTTCCCGGCCGCACGAAGAGAATACAAAAAGTTAAATAATTCACGGAACCTGGTTAAACCAGATGTATCTTTTGCCATCGCTACATCTAAACAAATTCCTACAAATGTTAATAATCAGCAGTGCGGATCTTGCAATGAGCTTAAAAAACTTGTTCAGATGCTTTCTGATCAAGTAGCTTCACTTACAGCCACTATCTCAGAGCTGACAAAGATGAAGAAAACGTCTTTCGTCGCAGTTAGTGAATCCAACAGTGTGATACATACGAAAGTTCCTGCTCCCAAAGTCGTACCGGCACGAGTAGCGACTATCACAACTGGCAGTAAGCCACCTAATAAGCTCCCCGTAAAGGGAACCCACATAACCACCACCTCTGGGATAGTAACTGCAGCATCCCATTCAAATAAATCTCCTCCACCATCACCTCATTTACTGGAGGATATGGTTGAAGAACCACCCGACCCTAGGGCATCGGAGTTCTTTAAAATAAAAAATTAAAAAAGAAAAACCGAATCACCTACAACTAATTTTTATATAATTACCGAAACTTAATTTTTTATTTATTTTTTTACACTAATGAACATTATTCAGTGGAATGTTAGAGGTATTCGGTCCCGCGTTAAAGATATTAGAGTACTAGCGCACGCACATGATCCACTAATCATGTGTTTCCAAGAAACTCACCTTCTACAACATGACCCAATTACACTCAGAGGATACTTCTGTGAGAGATACGACTGCCTAGTAGACAGTAGGGAGAGTGGTGGAGTAGCGATTTTCATGAAGAATGGGGTGTCTGCTACAAGAATTCAACTAACCACTGTCATTCCTGCTATTGCAGTAAAGGTATCTATTCCCTTCAAATTGCATATCTGCAATCTGTATCTCTCACCGAACACTGAGTTCAGTGCTTTAGATGTCTCAAATCTCTTCACGCAAATACCATCTCCATCGTTAATAGTAGGAGACTTCAATGCCCATCATATTTCCTGGGGCTCAACCTTCTGCTCCACTCGAGGAAATATGATAAACAGATTGAGACAAGACTTTGACCTTTGCCTACTGAATAATGGATCACCCACATTCATGTCCTTATCAACTGGTACTGTATCTAACCTTGATCTCTCCATATGCTCACCGAATGTGCTCCCTCATTTTAATGGTCTAGAGCGGTGTGCCGTCGAGTATTCTTGGACGCTAAGAGGAATTCATGGACGAAATACGTGAGCCCTATCTCACGCACTACTCCCACGTCTACAGTATCGATGAAAATTCGTGCAATTTTCGGATCACCGAAACAATCTATTCTCGGTCTTATTGATGAAGGAGAACTCCTTTCATCATCCTCGGAAGTGGCAAATAGTCTAGCAAAATCTTTCCGCTTGGTGTCTCTCACCTCATCATATAATAACGATTTTCAACGGTACAAGATACAAATAGAAGTATTATCGTTAAACATTGGTGATTCGGTTGGTGAATTAAACACTCCATTCGTATTTAAAGAATTGTTACATGCACTTAAAAATTCCCGAGACACTACCCCTGGACCGGACAACATTCGCCTTTCCATGCTTTAACACCTTCCTAATTCGGCACTACAACAACTTTTGAATATTTTCAACGGTTTATTCTCCGAACAAGTCTTCCCACCCGGCTGGTCAGAAGCATTTATTATACCAGTACTAAAACCTGGCAAAGACCAAACGAACCCCTCAAGCTACCGCCCTATTTCATTAACAAGCGTTTTGTGTAAAATAATGGAGAGAATGGTAAACCGCAGACTTACATGGTACTTGGAGAAACATGGCTTTCTATCTCCAGATCAGTGTGGTTTTCGACAAGGACGATCTTCCATTGACCATTTAGTGTCACTAGAAACAGCCATACAAAACGCTTTCCTCAATCGGCAACACCTCGTCGCAATCTTCTTTGATATAAAAAAGGCGTATGACACAGCCTGGCGACGTGGTATTCTTAACACTCTCAAAGAATGGGGAATCAAGGGCAATATGCTTGCTTTTATCCGGGGATTCTTAAATCACCGAACGGCTCGTGTTCGTGTGGATGATTCGCTCTCAGAAAGTGTCATCTTGGAGAATGGAGTGTCCCAAGGTAGTGTATTAAGTGCCACCTTATTTTCTGTAGCCATAAACGATATTACCAAATGTGTGCAGGCTCCTGTCTCATGCTCTCTATATGCTGACGACTTTGCTATCTACATTGCAAGCCGTTCAGCACCTACAGCAGAGAGGCTACTGCAGAACACTATATCTCACCTTGAAGCTTGGTCCAGGATTACTGGTTTCACATTTTCATCCGAAAAAACAAAATGTGTAGTTGTTTCTCGGCTACGAAACCCTTCTATTCCGCAAATATTTCTGAACGGAGAGACTATTACTATCTCTACTTACGTCAAGTTTTCAGGTTTATTTTTCGATAACCGTCTTACTTGGGTCAAACATTTAAAAGAATTGAAAACAAAATGTTCCAAACTTCTAGATATGATGCGAGTCCTTACTAACACCAACTGGGGAGTCGATAGATCATGTATGATACGTTTTTACTATTCCTTTGTTCGCTCCCGTTTACATTATGGTTGTGTCGCCTACTCTTCAGCTCGTCAAACCGTGCTTAAAATGCTGGATAGTGTACATCATGCTTTCCTTCGGCTTGCCACAGGCGCGTTTAGATCAAGTCCTGTTGCAAGCTTACTTGTAGACTGTGGTGAACCATCACTTTGGGATAGACGAGACCAGCTCTTATTATCTTATTTTGCTCGTCTCAGAGGACAGCCAAATCACCCGGTTTTAAAAATCGTAATCTAGGAAAGTATGAGGACCATCCACGTCGTACTGCACCTGTAGGTGTCCGTACGTGGCGTCTGCTGCAGCATATAAATGTTGACACACCGTCATTCTTTCCTATGTATCCTTGCTCATATCCTCAATGGAGAATAAACCTCATAAATTTTAATTTTGACCTGACTACATACAATAAACAATCAACACTATCTATTGTCTTTCAGCAAGTGTTTCAGTGTGTCCAAGATGAAACCAGACGCGGTTGTATACACTGATGGATCGAAACCAAACGATACAGTTGGGTGTGCATTTGTTGTCAATGAGAGAACTTATATGTTCGGTCTACTCGGTACTTCGAGTGTGTTTACTGCTGAACTATACGCTATAAATAAGGCTCTAAACATCATTATCCCTAAATATAGAAAAATTCTTATTTGCAGTGACTCGTGTAGTGCTCTCCAAGCCTTAAAGAACTTTTATTCTAAACACCCTATCGTCATTTAAATTTACAACGCAATCGCTGAGTTCAATAATCGCAACACAGAATTAAGTTTTTGCTGGGTCCCTAGCCACGTAGGGATTCTAGGTAATGAACATGCAGATTCCGCTGCCAAAGAAGCATGTAACCAGCCTCCTTTCACCACCCGAGTTGCTACTTCTGATTTCATTAATTGTGTAAAACAATTATTAAGAGCAAGGTGGCAAGGTGATTGGACGGCTACCATTGATAATAAACTCCGTCAGATTAGAGATTCTGTGTTACCATGGGACTCCTCATACAGAAAACCCCGGCGTGAGGAAGTAGTTCTCTGTCGATTGCCGATAGGACACACGAGAGTCACACACGAGTACCTGTTTACAAGAGGACAACCACCTCTATGCGCACGATGCAACTGCCGCGTGACTGTGCGCTACATACTCGTGGACTGCATATGTTATGCGGCATTGCGTCGTAAATTTAAACTACCCAGAAACATCCGTGGTATCTTGTGTAACGATAAAGAGGTTTTAAACCGGATGTTTCTGTTTTTGCGTAGTATAGGGTTAATACAAAAAATTTAATTACTCTAGTCCTATGTATTGTTTTTGTTATCCGAGTAGCGAGCCTTTTACACTCCCTATCGGAATTTTGTTTTATATATATATATATATATTCATATTTTGTTTTTTTTTTTATGTTTTTTAAATTCGTCTGTGATATTAGTTGTAAGATTTTTGTGATATTAGTTGTAAGTTTTATCTCTTTTTTTAGTTTTAAGTTTTATTTAGTTTTAATATGATAATTTTTAACGTAGTTTTCAGTTACATGTTAGTGTTTTTGTTATCCGAGAATGGGCCTTTTACACCCATTCCGGATTTTGCTTCCCATTCCGAATTTTAGCTTGGAAGCAAAATAGTAGTTTTAAGTTTTAATTACTTTTACTTATTTATTTTCCGGGCGATGATAACGACCAATCGTTTTTCGCCCTAAAAAAAAAAAATCACGTTATGATTGATGAAATTGTTCCATAAGGGAGTATTAATAATGTAAGACCATAAAGCACCTTGGGTTTTGCAAAGTCTATGATAGGTGGATTCCAAGACTCTTGACCCAAAATTAGAAACAAACAAGCCCAATAGGAAGTTTGTTAAAGGCTCCTAAATCAATTCTGAAGAAGGAAATAATTTTTTGCATTGGATAATCACATGATGAGACTTGAGTCCACCATTACATTTTCATGTCAAAACTGGTGAGTATGGAACGAAGATCTTTGCCCCGTAAAGGCAAAAACCTGTCCATTAACTGGAAAAGTCCTCACAACTATTTTTTGGAACTGACATCTATAGATGAAAGACACCTGCCTTGTGACGTTCCCAGTCACCATGCCATCCCCTCTGTTCCTAGCCCTAATGGGGTTTACCAGAGGTTATCTTTTAGACCCTCTAAACTTGATAACAAAACACATTCATCAGTTTGCCTCTGACAGGATGCCACCAATGCAAATACCTCATGACCACCTTTCATAACTTACAACCCTCAATTATCAAATTAACCAATTCAAGGAAGCACAATTCCCACACCTTCATCTAACACTGAAGGTTTCACACAATAACTCTTGTTATATCTAACTTCAATTAGACTATCACTCAGATCATTACTTGATTCAGTCTTTTAAATACCAAAAATACTATCTTCATACCAACAAAACAAATGTTTATCGCAAAAACAATTTTGTCATACAAATCAGTTTACTCAGTCCTCTTGATTTATTAAAAATCAAGAAACAGATTCATAAATTTAATAAGCTTCTAATCAAAAAAAATATACCCTATCTTTTTGCTCAGGTCCACTTCTGGAGCAAGGGTAATGCCTACACACTCCCACACCACAGCTCCATCACTGAGTCCTCCACACATCCATCTCTTCCTATTTAAGCTAACCAGGGCTCAATGCCAAAATGCCTATCATGGTGAAGTAAGCACCCAGATGGGTCCCTAGCCACCCTGGTTGCTATTTTATCTATACATCTATAACAGCATCAGATCCCTCCAGCATCTCTGCAGGGCTAAGAATCTAAGGAAGCCAACAACTATGTTCAGTTTTTCAATTAGAAACAATCTATGTTTCAGTTTGAATTATGTTCAGTTCAAAACCACAATTGATCCTTGTAAGCTCCATGTTGGTACATTCAGCTTTATACCTTGGTTAAACATAAAAGACATGGGGAACATCATCAATGGCCCTACACTCTGGATACAAGCATTTAATCAAACCAAATCTGGCCAACCTATCTTGAAAAGCACTATGTTCAGAAAGAAACTGTGTAATATGCCAACTGGGGGGAAATCCACCTAATTACCTGCATGCTTCTTAGATCAGGAAAAATTCCATGTGTGCAATGGCCATTGGGCACTTCGGTCTACCTGACCTGCCATAAATAGAAACCCTGGTTGTCTATTTCTTTTGCGCATCCAAAGGTAAGTTGGCCTACCTTTTTAGCATCATAACATAATTGGTGCACATTCACAAGGATATCAATGGGCTTAATACCAGAAATAACAAGGACCATTTCTCAAGAGATAGTCCTATAGGTTCCAATCACAAATGACAATAGGAGACTCTGAACTTTTAACAAAATATTCTTATAATATTTGTACCTCATTTGATGAGCTCAGACAGGTGCAACAAACAGCATTTCAGCTTCGCATACACCCGTACATAGAACACACATGGTTCTGAAATTACGCCCCTAATGGAGGTCAACTGCTCTTTGAACACCAAACAAAGTAGAACAAGCCTTTTTGACAATATATTGAAAGTGTTCCTTGAACCAAAGATTCACATCAAGGATAACACCTAGGCATTGTGCCATACCTAATTCGATGACCTAACATTGATACAGTGTCGCCAAATGGCTTCAACAGCATGTGGCACCTTAAAACCTTATGGTGGCCCCGGAAAGGGCCGTTTTTGTGTTAGCTCTGACAAGAGCTGTTGGGTCCAGAAAGTGGTCTTCGGCGAAGTCGGGAGTTGCGGTTCGTCCATTGAAATCAGACTGGGCTTCCCCTCAGCGGCAGTTGGGTCCTCACTACAACGTGGCAGTGGTTGCCCCTTAGTGTCGGTCGTCTTTCGCCGGCGCGGTTCACCCCCGAGCGATCCCACGCTGGGCCGGCTCCTGCTGCTGAGTCCGTCGGCCTGGGCGATTGAAGCGTCTGCGCCCAGTGGCTCCCTCGGCCGGCCTGCTCTGATCCGGCGGGGATTTTGGCATCTGCCGAGAGTCCCAGGTTGAGTCAGCCAGGAAACTTCTGTCTTCATCCATCTTCTTCTTAGTACTCTCCAGTAGATGGTCGATGATGAATTCCCCCTGGTATATGCTCTTTTACTGGAGCCTGTGAGTGATGGAGCCGCAGCACTGCTATGGTGGAAGATCTGCGCTATCAGCTACGTGGTGGGAGTGATGCTGTGCAAGCATGTATCTATACTCTACTCCCGCTGATATCCTAGCTACTAGTCGTTGCGTCCGCTGATATTAAGCTAGCCATATATGTGGTAACATATATGCCATTAATACACAAGGTTGTCGTGCAACAGCAAGGCTGCCCTTGAGCAATTCATTGTTTTTTCCTCTGGGCTAAATACCATCTTATGTTGCAAACTCCACAACTTCAAGTTACAACATATTTTTTGGGACTGTAAAGGCATAAAGGCTCATGATTTTCTCCTCGAACATCGCATGGTAAATGCTGCGTACTACTGCCAGCTGTTGGACAGAGTGAAAACTGCCTACAGGAACAAAAGTTCCTGTCACCTAATCAGAGATGTAATCTTCCTTCATGACACCAGGCTTCAGTTACTAGGACTCTGCAAAATTTAGTGGGAAACATTATATCTCCAGCACAGTCTACATTTACCCCCTCCAATTTCCTTTTGTTTGGGTCACGTCGATTTAAGAGTACAACAAATTAAGAGTAGTGCATAACTGTCTTATGAAACGACCTCAGACTTGCTATAAACTCCCTACATGTTGGGAAAAATGTGTAGAACTTCCGAGAAACTACATAGAAGAGCATATGTTTTGTATTTTTGTTCTGTACTAATAAATGTTGAAAGCAAAAGTCTGATTTATATTTATCTGACATAGTACAATTTTCCTTTGATGGCTAAGATTCTTAATTTCGTCTGGATTCAAAATTCTTAGACAATCTTTTCCATACCGTTCTAAAATCTTATTTACTGATTAATCTACATCTTAACCACTATAGAAGATAGCATAATGGGCACCACCAACATTCTAAAAAAAACATAGTACGTCTCTCTTTCCTAGTTTCATTTTTTAGAGGTCATCTTGTTTTTGTCATGACTTGTAAAATGAAATTTTCATTATGAACATTTCAGTTAAAAATGGTTTCTTAAATCATATCCAGTAAATATACAGATACATTGCATATATTGGGATATTGCATATTGGGCACCTGTGCTAAATTATTACACCAACCAGATTTCTTTTCTAATCAGTTTTTCTTTTAAATTTTCATTTTTTTAGTTCAAATTGTTTTTTGGATGGTTATAAAAGTTTAAACAGAGCTCTCTACAGATTTTCTTCCATTTTTTGATGGAACAATTTGTCATCTGCAAATATCAAACACTTAACATAAACAGGAAGTTTACTTTTAGAAATAATTTTACTTCTTCCTTCAGAAATCTAGTTAATATAAATTTTAAAAAAATATTAAGCAAGACACTTGTGATATACCTCAACTGCTTTTGTTATACAGAAATATCACACATTGTTTGGAGTTGGTAATCTCTTTAAAATGAAAAAAAAATTTAATTAATGACATAGTTCAGTCTACAAACTACATTTTCCTTCTTGCTCTTTTTGGCTATGAAAAAAACAAATAGCTCAATATAGTGTGTTTCCCATTTAATCATTTATAGGTATTTTTACACACTGCATCCTTAATAGAAGAATACAACATGGGAATTCCATACTTAATAACATATCAAAAGTTTAAATTAATTATATTCATCTAAACCTTAGGTACTAATGATTAAAAAAAAAAAAAAAACAACTAACAGCTGATGGGAGTTCCTCCATCAGAATCCTATTATAGCTACTTTACAACCAACAACAGCTCTTCAGTAATATTTTTGTACACCTTCCAGAAGTGAAGAGTGCCTCATTAAAAATTCAGGATCCACCTTGCTTTAGGTGGGAGCAATCAGTAAGAATCCCTAAACATATGAAAATAGTTCATAATGGTTTTGACACCAGAAGTACTCTTAACAATAGAAAGGGAAGAGCTTAATGTAGTGATCTTGGAATATGCAACAAACCACCTCTACTCACAATAGCAGCAGTAGATGCTTTAAAGATATTACATTACAATACACAGAATTCCAATTTTATCCCTATGGGAATAAAAAAAACATTAGTAGCACTGCACTGTTACAGATGATGGATTTGAATACTAACACTTAACTAGGAAAATTCAATGTTGACAAAGCTTTACCCAGATAAGTGATAACTACCATTCTGCCCGACAGAAATAGTCTTATTCATTGAATCTAAATGATTAGGTTATGTCTTAATCAGTATTATACATTACAGAATATCATTCCAGCAACAAATAAAATCATGTCATAAAAAACATTTATTTAATATTCTGAAATTTTATTTTCTATTTTGTTGGATTCATGAAAGTTTGCATGAAATCATTCAAATTTAAAAAAAAATTATAATAATAAGAGTATATACCAAACAGAACTATTTTAAAATAAATATAATAATAAAGTTCTTATGTTAAAAACATAATAAATATTATTGAAAGATATCCTGAATAGAAAATTCAATATCATCCTATTTGCCATAAGATACTGCACTAGTGACATCAGATTCAAGGTTGAGTGCTAAATGGAAGGATCTGATAGCATTACTATTGAGATACAACAATGATATGATGACGATAACATTTAGAAGTTGAATGGAAGTTTTTCATTAAAGCATATTAATCACTGTCTACTGGCATGATACAACACACAAAAGACAAACAATTATTATATATCTGTTGTAACAGTGCTGCATGTTCCAGTTTTTGTTGCTTGTTTCTAATGTGCTGTTTGTACAATTTCTAAATAGGCAGTAGATTAATTTCAGTCAAAAAATGGCCGCTAGAGAAAACATTTGACAAACCAACTTAGATTTTTTAAACAATATTCTTCTAGGCACAAAAGAGATAAATGACAATTCAGAATTGTCAATTTTAAACAAAGCCAGATAGATTTTAAGCAAACAACACTCTCACTACTATCGAAAATCCTTATTCTTATGTGAATATCTTCACTGAAATGAATGTGGGAAATATTTTTACAGTATAATTATGATAAATGAATAATATGTTACTTATTATTTTTTATTATTATTGCTTTCAATTTATTTAAACTGCATTAAAGTAACAATTCAAAATAGAATAGTGTCATTCATATTCATTCTATCATGTTCATTAAATATTGTTTCTATATTTATTATAAAATTACAAGAAAACAATCTTTTTAAAATATTTATTTATTTCTATAGCAAAGTTACAAGACCTAAATGTAATTAATAATCTCACTTACCTTAATGTGTTGTTTTGAAGTTAGTATCTTTTTAAAATTGTTGGTACATCTTTTGGCACATTCAGTAAAAATCCAGAGATCTTTTAGGACACAAATTAAGTTCTTTAAAAACACAGAATCCACCCTTCTAACTTATTACTCCCAAATGCAGATGGACCCAACATCTCTATTACATAAAAAGAAAATTGGATCACCGACATGTTGCTATCAAGTCTTGTGTAGCTTTGATAGGTACTGTCACATACAATACACACATTTAGTTTTGTCGCAAATATTATTATTCAGCTACAAAACAAAATAAAAATATCAGTCATGGTTGAGGAAGATTAAGTTAGTAACAACAATTTTCTATGTTAGCATCTCTATGAATAGAGCACATAAAAAAATATTCACTGGCTGGATTGTAACCATCTACCTTTAAACATGGATAAAAAAATTGCATTGTACTTCTCAAGTAGATGTAACATTGGATGAGCAAACTAATTTTGTTTGTAACACAACCAAGCAATGGCGGCTCACGTACAGGCACTGTGGAACTGCAGCAATCCCTATTTCCACTAGATACTATTGATAACATTTATATAATGAGTCCTTTTACCTTTAATTCTTTCTTTATACTTGTACAATATATAAGCTTAATGTCAGTAGCCATCCCCCAGTTTGTGAAAAAGATACAAAAATATTTGCATGAAATTGTGTGCTTCACAGTTCCAGTGATGTTGTATTTGGCTGTTGTGCGCACATGTGCATATAGAAAGCTGCACATGAGGCTCCACGGAAGAGATAGCACTGTCGCTTCTGCAGTGCCGAGCCTGGCGTGCTGGTAGAAGGTAGTTTTTTTTTACTCTGCGTGTGTATGGAACGTTCCCTTTCTAGTTTAGTCGGTGGAAGAAATATGAAAGCATTTGTTTTTTCAGTAGTGATCAGAAGATGGGGAAAAGCAAGGGCTCTTTGATTGCCAAATCTGTCCAAAAACACGCTGGAAGGGCGTAAGAGAAGGTAATTAGTAAATACTAGTTATGTATTTGATTCTGTGTACATGGAAATTTAAATTAAGTACCATTAGACTATAGTGTTTTTAAGCAGACATTTTATTATTTATTCAGTTAAACCAAATACAGGTTTTAAGCACATGTACTTAAAAACCATGTACCATATTCTTTTATGTGATAAAGTGTAGAATTAGATTATTATCCTACTTCCGGCTATTCTATTTGATTCAATTTTTTTTCGATTCTTTTATTTTACAGAAAACTTTAACCATGGCAGCACCCCCACTAATTTTAGCTACAAGCCGCCACTGCAATCAAGCTGAATTGTTCTAGTGCCTTAATAAAACGCTAAGCTTGTCATCATTACTAAATATTTATTATGGCCATATATGTTCTTGTATAAAGTATAGTGTCATTTCTTGGGGGCTCCCTCAAAAAATCAGAATGAGTTTTTTGGATACCCATAAGTGTGAATTGTGTGGCCCTATATTTAGAAAATTAAATACGTTAACTTATCCTTATATTTACATTTATGAATGTGCGATCTTGCTATAAAAAGAATAGTTATTTATTCTTAAAAAATAACATCCACCTTTACTAAAAAACAAGTAACTGAACCATTTATATATATCTCAACACATATCTTGGCTTACGAGAAAGGGCCTTATGTTTCCATTGCTATTTTTAATTAATTGCCAAACCATTTCCAAAATCTTCCCAAGCATTTGTTTAAAATACAATTAAAATTTTCTTTAATTGAAACAGTATTACTCTATTGATGAATTTTCTAACAGTAGTAATTAAAAACAAAAAACATGATTTATCTGTATTCTGTTCAATGTGTGCATAAATATGTGCTCAAATATTTAATGTATTCAATATTTAACATATATTTTTTTAAATTTGTTTTTATATTTCTAATTTATCTTACATTTATGTGATCTACAAAATGTACTTTTATGTTCTGATCAGAATAGAGATTTATTTTTATCTATTTACTAACCTAAAATATTAATCTTAAATAAAATTTTAAACACAATAATTCATTAAACACTTACTTTGAAAATAAAAAGAAAAATTTTGTTTATCCTTTATTGATTATTATCATTAATAAACATAATTCCAATTGACATAACAATAATTCACTCACTTCTTAACTGACATACATTATAATACAACATTTATAGCTTGTTTATCTCAACATCATACACTGCTACTATGTAAAATTGGATTGGAATGTATTCCCATTGATTTCCCTCAAACAATATATACATTTTTTTTTCAAATTCATGATTAATTAATAAACTACTGTATTTTACTTACAATAACAATAGAAAAAAACCATCATTTTTATATTTATTTATAAATCCATTTAATTAATTGCCAATATTGCAGTTAAGATTATTATAACATTTGTATATACAAACATATAACATTTGTATTATAACAAATGTATATACAGATTACAAAACAACCACATGCATACAGTTTTAATTATATATACTAAAAACTCATTAATTCTTATGATAAAAATAAAACTTAACTTCTAGATACACACAAAAATACACTGAATGGTTACACTATAAATGTTCCAATCATTTTCCCGGCTTTAAATAAGGTACACATACACAAGTAAACATGTGTGTATGTATATGATGTGTTTTTTTTAATATATTTAAGTTATGCAATAATGTAAATTATACTTATGCAGTACAGTTCTGTTAGTTTCAATTAACTGGAAATAGTTGCGTCTTTGAAATCTTTAATTCAATAGAAATATACAGAAAAGTCATAATTAAATAGAAATATACAGAAAGTGATGATGAGATTTTTATGTGCAAAATTCAAACAATTCTACTCCTTACTTGTGAGTGTTACTATACAAGTAGTAATGCTTTTGTTTTAACAATTTCAATTGTTCAGGTAACTTTTTTATGCGAGTATTGATGGCATCAATGCTTTTTTCTAAGATCAACTGCTAAGGTTGTATATATATATATATATATATACATACAACCTTAGAATTGTGTACATTGTATTTTTAATATTCAAAAATGTTATGCCCCAAGATTTCAAGTTGATTTCAACTTCATGATGAGAAATTAACTATTTTGCCTTGGACATTTAAATCACGATACAATATTATTTAAAGAATTATTTATAGTTTTCTAGTTGTTTAATTCACATTTAATTTAACATAATATTACACCATCTGAAACAAAATATATTTGTGTTCTTTTTTTGTCAGCAATCAAAATTTTGAAACTAACATGAATGTACTGCATTGAAATTAATTAATGTTATAAAACTAAAAAATCTATAAACTAGTAATATTAATTAATTATGGATCACTATTATAAATACTTCAACATAACTCAACTTATTTCATCAAAATCTTATTTAATTATTTTTTTTTACATTTGTTTATACAGTAAAAAAAGTCTTCTTCATAAATTTGATTAATTTATACTAATAAATGTTTTTTTTCAAAATGCATAAATTACAGGTTAGATGAGATGCACATACACTGATTGGAGATGATACATCAATTTAAACAACTGTAAATATTCCTTTTTTTTAACATTTAAAAAATACATGTTTTACTAACAATTAGTAAATGAATCAATCATTTTTAGGGACTAGATGGTTAATCTATATTAAATTTCTCTGTTATATAAAAATAAATTCATAGACATCACCATAACATATCCATGGCTAAGAAGTAACATATTTTAAGTGAAACTTTAGTCAAATTAAGGTTTTTAGTTCTATGCAGGCAGGTATTAATTTTTTTAATTTCATGGGACCTCGTATCTGTAACAACATCACTTTCACTGACATTTCAACTGCAGTGGTATCTTGTATTGTAATGACTAACTATCCATCTGATGTTGTATGTTGTTGCTAGAGTGTAGTAGTAGTTGTTAAATAGATAAACTGAATTGGATCAGACGATACCTCATAACTGTGTTCATTTCCATCACACCAGAATGGGTGCATGCATATATGAATAAGATTAGTTTTATATTGAACATCTTTTATAAATTTTACTGACATATCATTATATTTTTGAATGTTTTTATTCAATAAAAATTACACTATTATTTGTTACTAATAATAATAATAATTTGGCATTGAACAAAATTATTAGTAGTGTTAAAATAAAACATGCAGTTTCAAGATATCACAGTTAAATCTGTCAGCTAGTTTAGATTTCTGTGTTGTAAATACAGGGTAACACTATGCAAAATTAACAAGATATTCCCTACACAAAAACAACGTTTTTCTACAGTACAAAAAATTAATTTTTTTATTCACACAGATATAAGGCAGTAATTACATAAAAAATAAATGGCAAAATGGTTTTATTATGTTTGTATAGAGAAACACTGTAGATTTTATAAAGGTACAAGTTATCACATATGAATACAAGGAAAACATTTTATTAAGCAAGTATCTGATGTCCCATACTGACAATGTTGATGAGGAATTACTTAAATCTCTGTTAACAAGAATTCAGGGTACTAGAATTTATAAGTAATGAGTGTTTAAAATAATAAAGATTCTGTGTTTACCAACTGAACAAAGTATTATTTTCAATTACATTTAAAATTTTATATTTTCACAACTAGACCACTTATTTTTTAAAAGTAATAATCCTGAATCAAATAAATCAGACAAAAGACAGATTACATCTTACTATTCCTCTTTTGCAAATTAAAACTAATTATTCTAATAAGTCAAATATTAATCATTTCAGAAAAAGGTGATGAAAAGAATACAAAAGAGTTTTCATTAACTCGCCAGCTAACTGGAGTTGAATCAAGTCAAGATAATCATAATAATGATGAAGAAAAATTTACTGATATGGACTATAATATTTCTACCTCATCTACATTTTCAGTTACTGGAAATCTGTCAGTAAGGGACTCATATTATGAGGACTAATATTATCTTTGATCTTGCTGTCATTGAAATACAATCAAAAGAAGATTAAATAAATAAACCAACAAGAATGGCAGGAAAATATAATAATGGAAATGTGTAAAAGTTGAATCTATTGAATGGAATAAGTCTTCATTTACTGCAGAAGAGTTGCATACAACTAGAGAACATTTAGATAATATAAATTACACAGATTTTAGAATAGGGAGGGGATAGCCTGGGCAAAGAGGTGGTGGGTGCTCTCAAGAGGTAGTTCAGCTGCTGTTGTGCATTGAGGTGGCTAGGACTCCCTGAGCTAGTCAGTGGCAAGTGTGCAATATGTCTCTGAGTAATGTGGAAAAGAGAGTAAAAAAAAAAAAAACAACAGAGATTTAGGTATTACATAAATCCAGCTAATTTTGCTGAAGACAGTATCGGTGACAATGCTCCAGGAAATGTTAACAATCCTGACTGGATACCACCACTGAAGAGGGACCAGAAATGAATAAGCAATAGTAATTAAGAACTCTACTGAAAGAAGTATAATTAATAGTGAACCAGGAAAAGTTGATGGGGCACCACTATTGGAGAGCAACTGTACTGATGGAATTGTTACATTGTCAAAAACATCAGCACAAAATAAAAATGTCATTTAAAAGAGAAATAGTAGGAAAGGAATACCTATCAGAAGAAAGGCATAATCTAAAAAAATTAATAGTTGAGAGAATAAGGGCTGTGTATTACATTAGCTAAAGTAAGAAGAAAAGTGAAAGAGAAAACATGGAAATGAAAGATCCGAGTGAAAAATGGGCCCTTTCCATACTTCTCAGTATAAAAATAATAAAACTATTAAATTAAACTATAAAATTGTAAAAAACAAAAAAAAAACATATATTTAACATAAGTTATAATTTATAAAACAGTAATCGCACATTAATTGTAATTAATGAAACTCTATTTATCATCTTTTTTCTCTCTTGAAAAGTATACTTTCAGAAATAGAGTTTCACTCCTTAACTACCAAATGTAAAGTAAGTTTGATGTAAAAAATAATATTTTCAAGAATAATAAATCCAAAACAAAGTATAATCAAATATAAATAACATAATAATGGATGTAAACAATAAATAAAATAAATATTTGTTAAGGTCAGTTGTCATCTATTTTGATAAATTTGTTCAAATAAATAAGATATATATAAAGATTAGGTAACATATTTTTAATTAGTTGAATATTTCTGTTTTATAACATAAATTTAAAATCAAATTAGATTATCAATCAAATGTAGTTTAAAGTGGCTATAACACTTATCAATGATGAAAGGCTGCTTTTGTATTTAAAAATGTGGTTAATTATTAGTTTAGTTTTTATTAACAATTAATAAAAAAGAATAAAAAATCTATTATAATATCTATAAAAATCTATTATAATTTATTAAACATCTGTTCTTTCGCACTGTCCAAAGAAAAAAAATTGCAATTACTAAACCCATGATGTAGGCTACTGAAAGAAGCTCTCTCATTTGTGTTGATAAGTATTTTTGCCGTTAAAGATTCACTGACTCATTTATTTGGATAGAGCTGTCTGAATAAAAATATGCAATATCCATACGGACTAAGCACACCCTAGTAAAAAAATAGATATTTAGTAGAGTTATAACTAAACAGAATTTGTTAATAAAAATTTGTTAACAAAAATTTTTTTTGATAGTAATACATTTTTTACAAACCAAATGAATTAAACATTCACCAAAAATCAATTGTTTTATTATTTACGTCTTATAACAATAAAACATTAATGATTATGTATTAAGAAAGTAAGATCAGTAAAAAAAGAATATGCTTCAGAAATTGATAACAGAAAAAAATAATAATGCTAGAGAATATGAAACAAATGTAAGGTAATAATGATTGGCCAGATTTATCATGAAAGCGGGCCTACAATTTTAATTTCATTGATGAATGGACATTAGTAAAAATAGAAATTAAGTGAGTTCAGTGAAAAAGAATTAGTTTAATTTAAGACAAATTTTTTACACAGGGATTCTTGAGGTTAATAAGAAACATAAACACAATATGCCTGTAAAATATAGCGAGATTTTCAGACAGTTGCAGTGAAGGAATACACAAAGGCAGACATGAAGTATATATTAAAATGAAGAGCTGTCCAAGTTTTCATTTCATAAACAAATTCTAGTACTACCATATGCAGATCATGTTACAAGGCCAATAACCATATGAACCTCAATAATCACCATAATTACCATGCAGAGGATGGTTGAATCTGTTTTATGACTTGCTAACCTTGAATCAGTAACACTTGTTGGCCTTGAATACCATCATATGATCAATGAAAAACCACCACATGAAAATAAAATTCACTGATGAAACTAACAACTCAGAAAAATGGGTGGTTTATTGAAGTCGTTCTGTTGAGGACAATCATCAAAGTTTGATGATTTGACACATAGAAGCTGTGTGAAGTTAGTTGTGTAGCCTGAAAAAATTACTGCAAAAGTCTTCTGTAGCATTAGGTGTTCCAAAAACAACTACCTCAATGTTAAAAAAAAAAGAAAAACAATAAAGAAAGTGTAATTGTTTTCCTTAGAATTAATTTTTTTTAAAAAGTCTATTCATTTATAGAAAGTAAATCCTTAGGACAAAATTAAATGATATTATGAGTAATTTGATTAAAAATTCTGGATAGGTTAGACAACGATGGAGAGTTTTTACACAAATTTATTTTCAATGATGAAGCTATATTTTATTTTTTGATATGTAGTGCTCCAAATACAGAAAATTCCATTACATTTTGCCACATTTGTGTGGGATTACCCAAGCAAAATATTTCCTCAGTGATGGGTTGGCTAGGACTTCCATGGTCCCCAAATATTACTCATATGAATATATTTATGAGGTTCTGTTCAAACAACAAAATTTTGACTACTTAAAAGAAAAGATCGCTGAAGCTGTTTCATTTTCACACCACATGTTGCTCTCTGTCATGTATAAGAAGAAGTTGTATATTAACTTAATACATTCAGGGCAACTAAAGGAGCGCATATCAAAATCTATTAAACAGGTAAGGTTCTTGAAGAGTTACTCTTCATTTTGATGTGTACTTCATGCTTATCATGCCTAATTTAAAAACAACTATTTGAAATCCCATCATTATTTTATGGATGTATATAAAAGTTTATAAACTATAAAGTTTATAAGTTTACTGAGAATAACACAAATTATTCATAAAATTAAAGTAAAAATAATTTTCTTTTTATATTAAACAGATATTTTGTAGATGATTGTTTCCACATACCAGAAAGTTAGATATCATTCATAATTCATATGTAAACATTGTAAATTGGTCCTATTTATAAAATCATGAGTCAATGTGATGGTAGCACAGCTCTCTTTCTCTCTCTCTCTCTCTCTATATATATATAAATTTATTTAAATGTCAACATATTCTAAACATACTGTTAATTATATAAAAAGAACACAAACAAAAATTTTAACACAGTAATGTAGAATATATTTTTAAATAGTCTAATATTATTACATTGATGTTACTATTAAAACTTATATTACAGCATAATAATAAAAATAGAGCATAAAAACTTTTTTCAAATTTTTTTATAAATTTATAACATAAAATGTTAAAAACATACATTTAGAATAAAAATATTCAATTTTAAATACAAAATGCATATGAGTATATATAAATATATACATAAGCAATTATTAACAAAAGGCAATCTAGGTAATTTGTAATAGTTATCACAAAGAAGTTGACTAAAGAGAACATGGCAACAATTTTCTACATATGTACATAAAAATTAATATGTCGTTAATGCAAGTTAATAAGCCAGAATCATTACATATAGTAGTTACATAAACTTTTCTATGTTAATGGAATGGACTAAAATTCATTAATATGCAGCACCTTTTTATAGTATTTCTTTTTCTGTTTAGCCTCTGCAACCACCATAAGGTATTACTTCAGAGGATGAATGTAAATGAAGTGGTCTTGTACAGTCTCAGGTTGAATATTCCTGAAATGTGTGGTCAGTTGAAACCCAACCATCAAAGAACACTGGTACACACTCTAGTATTCAAATCTGTATAAAAGTAACTGCCTTTACTAGGATTTGAACCTTAGAACTCTTGACTTTAAAATCAGCTGATTTCTAATGACAAGTTCACCACTAGACCAACACGGTGGGCAATAGGAGACAACTTAGTAACAGATTTCGATGCTGATATTAAAAAATTTTTACGAATACCATAAAAATTATGAGTAAAATTATTTCTTGAGTGGTGTCACAAACAATATATTTTATACTTTTATTTAATCTATATGATTCATAAATGTAAATCTCTATGTATGTGCATAAATAAATTAATTCTAAAATACAGATAATACTATAATTAATGGAGATATATATAGTTTCACAATTTTAAAAAGATCACTTTATAATTATAAAGTAATTTTTTAAAATCTTATATTGCAAGACAGACTTCCATCCGGACATGAGCCAACTTACAATGTACAACAAAATAGCTTTAATTAAAGCATAAAGAGGCATACTAAGTAAAGAAAAAATTACAGATTTGCAAATACAAATATAACCAGGAGTTACACATGCATAATTAGCTTTCTGAAAGGACTATATAATCATGAAGCACTATGTAGTAAAACTTCATTTAACAATATCAATTCATTAAAAAAGTTTTTAAAAATTAAACCATATTGAAACAAAAATTTCTTTTAATCACACTTAATAATTTACAATTTAAAATTACATAAATATCTAAGTATACTGTGAGAGACAATGAGTCTCTACTATTTATCAGCAATGAAGAAACAAGTTTAAAAAAAATTCATTTTCTAAATGAACTGGTTTGATTAATGTAACACACTAATTATTTTTTTTCTTTATATGCAAGCAATATCCCCTAAAATTGAAAAAAATAAAATGATTTTGTTTTACTTTTTTAAATATACTTAAAATATAACCCCTTGTAATCTTAATTTCAGTTTTAATATTATTACTAACTAAAATTAAAAGAATTTTCTAATATAGTTAATCAATAACCTTACCAATTAATTTATTAATTTTACCAAGCTAAGCTATAAAATTTTTGAAAAATTAACTTCTCACTAACGTTAAACAATGAGAAATTTATATACCTCAAGTTTAAAGTTAATTTAACTGATAACTCAACAAGACAAGAATGGTTAGTAATTTATATGAGTTTGCAATACAAATAAGCAAGAAAATGACATCTTTCTTATTATTAAATTTTGATATTTTATTAAAAAAACATAAACAGTACCTAGTTAGATCAGTAAATAGTATTAAGATCTCTTACAACTCATTATTTTTCAAAATTTGTATAAATTTAACAATTTTCATACATTTTAATATTTTATACAACAGTCAAACTGAAAAGAATATGAAGCAGATATAGAATGGAAACTATGATAATTTAACAAACTATTTTTACACCAATACAATTGTAAAATTTCCTGAGCCCTAATGTTTATTTTCTTAGCCAATTATTTAGCTGTCTTTTCAGTTGTTTACACAAATATATACACATTCATACAAAATTAGTGGAGAGTACTATTATTTCATTGTTAAAACCACAAACTTTAATCAAATTTACTTAAATCAACCCACTACTAAGCAAGTAATTAAAATAAAAAACTCTGACCATGTTTTAATTAAGTGGCACAATCTGAATTAAGATGTAATTTTAGTTATGAAATATAAAACAATTATAAAGATTCAGTTAAAAAATAAATAGGCTGTTGATATTTATTTTTATAAAAAAAAAGAGGTTTAAACATTTTTCCTTTCTATTGTGCAATAACTAGTTCTTTATTGTCATTAAAAACATGCTATATTTATAACTTCTAATTCTACATGCTACAGTTTGACTGTTAAAAAAAAGACTGTAAAAAAAAATTAAATATATTTATTTCCTTGGTAAATGTCTCCAAATTGATGCACCTGTTAATAACGGCAGAGATTATAATTATTAAAACAGTTTATTAACTGTTTTAATAATAATAATATACATAATAATTTCAACATTATTATGTTGAAGTGTTTTTATCAAATCAAAATTAATTGTAAAATTTTAAATTATTCATTAATGAACCATCAATTCTTTGCAGTAAATAAAAATGCACTAATTATACATTAAATGACTTAATTTTTCTTATACTTGTGCACTTTGTATACTTCAAATCATGTGCACATGATATAGAACAAAAAGTTCATTACATTATTCTGCACACAGTTTCTGGTGCCTGTATACAGACCAAGGATTTTTTTACATAGAAAATAGTAGGAATTATTATTGCTGATGGTTTGATATGTATATATCAGTCTTACTAATAGTAATAAGCGAGTTTTTGGCATGTTGACTACTACACTAGTTTCAAATAATCAATTAACTTTTTTTAAGTATAAAAGAGGCGGCCTAACTCCATGCTGTATATATATGATATCAATTATAAGTGATCTGGCACATCACCAATCACTCCCAAATATAGTGTACACCAATATTCCCAAGTCAGCCTAACTTAATAAAGTGAGATATAGAATGGTTTCCTGTTTTCTTCTTCACATACTAATTCAATGATAATATTTATGTTTTAATCTTTTGGCTCTTCTTTAGGAAATTTACTACCATAATGCGAAGTACAATAGCGCCTATGAATTTCGGAGAGGCAGTTTCAAATGCATTAAAACTCAATACAGCAGTTATTTTAATAAAATGCTATGATGAAGAAAAAACTTACAAATTGTTTTGACACATTTAAGTAAATTATCAGTCATTAAAAAAAAAAACCAGGAATTTATATATACGTGATTATTCTTATATAACACAACTTAATTAGAATTTATAGTACTTAAACAAACACATCACATATCTAAAAAAAGAGAATTGTTAGTTAATCACAAACAGTTCTGAGCAGCAGTCTCATTACAGTTTAATTATTAATTATTAATTATTACACTTATCTAAATGGAATAACCACAAAAAGTATCAAAATTTTACTTCAAGAATATATCATCATGGCTACTTTGATAGATATCTGTTAATCAATAACATATCGATGGTCTAGACACCATAGATTTAAGTAGGTGTACATCTTTACCTTATTCCAGTATGGAACATCAATAAGCTTTAATAATTTGACAGCTATAAGAATAACTATACATTTTACTTATAGCTTTGTTATTAAACTGATAAAAATTATTTGCCTTACTAATATTATGGGCCACATTATTTATAGTTTGTAATTTATCATTAAATATGAAGTAGTGGATGGAGTAAGAAAATCCTAATGTTAGGAAAGCTGGTTGACAGAAAGGGCATAATGAATAAAAAAAACTACAAGGTGTAAACTCATTCTTATAGCACAGATAAGCATAACTGTAAAGTAACAGCTGTATGCTTTCTGAGGAGACAAATATGAAGAGAATATTTTTATAAAAATCAACAATGACAGGCAGGATTATTTTTCTGTCACAGATTTGACATGCATAAACATATTAACATGTTCCCACCTTTCTACAACTTATCAGAGAACATTCAGCAGCAGGTGTTGAGTCAGCCCAAATAGCATCAAGGTTATTAAACCTATATTTACTATTATTTTCCATATACTGTTTTCTTTTCTTCAAATACTATATTTTTAATGAAAGGAGCTTCAAATTTGCAATATATGATGATGACATTGGAAAAGGTTTGATTAAAACTCAACAAAATAAAAAATTTATAAATTTTGCATTTATAAACAAGAAAAAATTGATAATATTAAAAAAAAATAATTTTATGTCTGGGTTGGAGTTACGTCTTAGAAATTAATTATGACTGTAACCATAATTGTATTATTTGTTGTAATCATTGCAATACATAATACAAGTTTACTGAAACCTCTTCACTCCATGAGCTGCTCCTTACCTGCAATCTTGATTTGAACATTAAACTGAACACTTAGTACTTGGAAAAATGCACAAAAAATTAAAATCTTTAATACCAAAAAAAAAATAAAAACATTAAAAATGTTGGATCTACAGGAGGCAAAGGAATAAACATGACTGGAGCAAAATGTTTGTTTTTTAAAAAGCCAATGGCAGAAGGTATTGATTTATAGATATGCAAATAGGCAACTTGTATGACTTTTGAACTACCAATCTATCTATGTCAATATTATAAATAGCTAGACATCCCAGAAAAAAAGAGGATGTGACTGTTTGACGAGTACAAAACTTTCTAATAACACATATCATTTCCTTAAACGGTGACTATTATAGATTAGCTATTATAGCTAAAAATGACAATCTTGATTTGTAGGTGAGGTTTAAAATTTACAAGTATCATAAAATGCATTCTAATTATCCTACCTGCTTTATCAATATTATTACACTTCATAAAGTTCCAGGAGAAAAAGAACTGTTAAGGTTTTATAGTAAGAAATTCAATACTCTTCAAGACATTGTATTCTAATGATATAGGGCAAAAGGAAACAAAACCAAGAAAAAAACACCCTTTTGAACCTATTATAAATTTTCCTACACTCCATAAAATAACAGATTTTATTATTTTTAATTCTTGGTACTCTACTTAAAAAGATGTAACGTCAAGACAATTTACACGAAAATACATGGATGTGAATTACAAGGTTACTTACTATCTTACTAGCATTATATCATAAAACCATCTCAGATATTAAAATAGTAAATGAAATTAGAATTCAATATTATTTGTTAAATCCATTAATTAGTAAAAAAAAATATCTCTTTTCAACACTTCAAAATTAATGTACTTATTGCTGTTATGAACCGAACATATAAGAATGGTATTATAATAGTTAAAAAATATTCAATTATTTCAAGAAACTATGTAGATGGACAAAACTGGCATCTAGTTTATATTTAATGAGAAATGTTTCTTCTAAGCTGGATAATAAAAAGTAAAATCATTTGCTATATTAAAGATCTTATGGTCCAGAACTGATTTTGGAAACACCTTTTTTGCCAAACCACTTTAAGGGGATTTACAAATTCACACCTCCATGCTGGTCTAGATGAATAGTCAGGTAAATTTGGTGATTTTTCTGATAAACTAAATCGAAACCTTTCCTGTTAATAACAGAAACTGTAACTTGGGAAATAAAATTTCCATAAATTGAGCTGCAACTCTGACAATCAAATATTAAAAGTTTTCTACAGACAATTCTACCATCTGTTCCAAACAACACACAAAGAGTTCAGAAAGTTGCCGCTCGAATTTGGTAGGGCAACACTTTGAAAACAAAGTACCTGACGGATCAGAGAGTCTAGAACCCCACATAAACATATACATCTTTCAAAATTAAATGAAACAAAATTTCTTTTTTCACCACACATAATGTAAACAATCCGGTAAACTAAAATTCTTACTGATATCTACGATAAAAGAAAAAAATCTTGATCATGGGTTTACAAGATGGATCAGAACCTGATGGAAAGTCAAGGATATTGATTATACGAAGAGCCCCGAAAAATAACTGCCCGTAATTTGGTACTGGATTTTTGGTTAATCTCAAAATTATAATTCTATTTTAGAATTTAAATCTTAATCTTAATTTCCACATTAACCTTTAAATCAACCAATAAAATTTCTACACTAATCGATGCACATGCACCAACCAATGAGAAAAATGCTTCAGAAAGAGGTAAAAGAATTCTGAGAAATTTTTGATAAAACAATTGCTAAATCTCACAAACCATTTTAAAATTTTACTTGGAGACTTCTATGCACAATTAGACTAAGAAAGAAAATACAGAGATGTTATCGCAAGATAGCCAGCACAAAAAAGAACCAACAAAAATGGCATAAGAACTACTGAATTATGCAGGAATTATAATTTTATATCCAAATCAAATTATTTTAAATGTCTTCCACATAAATTAAAAATATGGAAACATCCAAATAACAAGAAAGGTGAAATATCAGTTAGAACATGTTTTCATGGATAAGAATTTGCACAAAGAAATTCACAATATAAAAGTCTTAAAAGAGTGGACTCGGATTCAGATCAATACATTGCAAAAATTAAATTAATGCTCTTCAAAAAAAAGACCAACAAGAAAAAACATGAGAGATTTTGATCCAACAAATTTAATTAATAATGAAGAATTTAAAAGAAGAACCAAAGAAGAGATTAACAACACTAAAAACCTAGAAGAATTGATCTCAAAACTAAAATCCATTGCAAAAGAACTCTCGCCATTTAAACCAAAGAAAAAAACATGCTTGGTAGAATACAAACTGTGATTAGCAGTAGAGTAAATATATCAAGCATGTATAAAACATCAAACTAGAAAATCCAATAAAAAAAAAAAAAAATTAATCAAGCAAAGAAAATCACCAGCAAACTTATTTATAATGCAAAAAGATTTTATCACAGATATATGCTGGACCAAATCCAAGAAAGATTTAACAAAACATAAAACATTAATGTTAAAAGACGAGCAAGGAAAACTGGCTCATAATAACTTAGAAAACACAAAAATTCTGGCCAAATCTTTCAATAAACTTTTAAACTGTGAAGAATCTACAGAATTGTTAGAAGTAGAAACCAACACAAAAATCGTGTAAAAACTTATTGATACTGATCCACCTACATTCAGGAAATGACACAAGCTACAAAAGAAAAAAATTATAAAGCTTGTGGCAAGGATCAAGCATTCCCAGAACTGTGGAAGAACACAAGCCATAATTCCCTCATAGAATTACACAGTCACTTAAATAAAATTTGGATTAATGAGAAATTCCCAGAACACTGGGGAATTGTTAATTCACCTATTATTCAAGAAAGGTGACAAGACAGATTCAGATAACTGCAGAGGAATTACTCTGCTGGATTGTATGTATAAAATTTTGTCATGAGTAATCCTAAACAAAATTAAAAGCACACTGGAATCACAACTAGGTGATTACCAAGAAGGTTTCAGGCCTTAAGAAGTTACTCAGACCAAATTTTAACATTGAAATTAATCATGGAATATTTCAATCAAACTAAGATCCAAACAACTTTTCATAAATTCAATGACTTTAAAAAAGCCTATGAATATGTACATAGAGAAACATTACAAAAAATTTTAAGGAATTTAATTTACATCCAAAACTAGTAAACATAATCAAGTTAATGCTAAGAAACACAAAATCTAAAGTAAAATTCCGAGGAGAAATCTCCGAACCATTTACCATAAAAACTTGATTAAAGACGATGATCTTTTTCCTTTATTATTTAATATCACTCTGCATTTTATCATGAAAAAACAGTTTAATGAAAATCCACAAAATGATCGTGAAACACAAAAAAAAATAAAGCAAATCGTCTAGGATTTGCCGATGATTTTTAGCTCTTTTAATGAATAATATGGAAGTCAAAAATAAAGTTTAGAAAAAATTGGGTTAAAAATTTCATACAACAAAATAAGAATTAAAAATAAAGAAATTACATTAGTATAAAATACCTGGGCAAAATAATAGATAATAAATTAAGAGAAAATTCCTCTTGGAATAACAGAGCACCAAAAATGAGAAATGCCCAAGCTCTAATCAAATCAACCTATGAGGTGTGGCTATTAAATAACAGGAATAATGCTGCTACAAAAGAACTGCGCATATGCCAAATCTATACGACCGACAGCTGTGTAGCATGAAGCCTTCTCTTTCAATTGTTGTCACTCCACTTCCTGTAAATATTAGTCTGGTTGTGGCCTTCATTCGGATAAAATTTGTTTTTTTTGCTTTGCTGAAATAGTTGTTTTTTTTATTAGAGCAAAGAATTGTGAAATTTCTTATGAAACTTGGAAAAACCGCTACTGAAAATTATCTTTTATTAAAAAAAAAGGTATATGGCAATGAATGTTTATCATGTGCGTGGGTTTTTGAGTGATTTAAGCGTTTCCCAGATGATGATCAAAATTCAAAGCGATAATGATCATTTTTTTCAATAATCATGGGAATGTGTACCTTCACTGGGTTTCTGAAGGTCAAACTATTAACAAACATTACTATCTTGAGGTTCTTGCTCAACTCCCGTGAAAAAACAAGAATAAAACAACATGAATTGTGAAAGAACAAGTCATGGGTTCACCAGGACAATGCACCAGCTTACGCTGCATTGTCTGTCAAAACATTTCTAACAAAGTATAACATGCCAATGATAGACCGTCCGCACCATGTGACTTCTATCTGTTCCCCAAGGTCAAATCTGCATTAAAACGAACATGATTTCAGACCATTGAAGCAGTGAAAGAAAAAGTGACACGTGTCATGAAAGAGCTCACAGAAGACTTCCAGCACTGCTTCGAACAATGGAAAATTCACATGGAGCATTTTAGGGATAGAGGAGGGGTATATATTGAATTAGATAATAACTAAATATGTATAAATTTAAAATAAAATATTTTACAGCTTTAGTCTTGTTATTTATATTTAAATCATGCCTCACACAATAAAAAAATGTCTTTCTACCAACGCAAAAATGAGACATTACAGAAAGGTCATTTTACCAGAAGCAATTTACGCTTGTAAAGCATTAATTAGAATTAAAAATGAGGGTAAAAGTGACCAAAAAATTAAATCAGAACATAGGATTATAAGAACCTACATAAACAAAAATTATAAAAAAGATGGTGAGGCGAGTTGCTACTAATGAAACTATTTATAAAAGTATTACAGAACCAATTATCAGTTTGATGATAAAACATAAAATTTCCCCTTCTTTCACACTGAGAATGCCAGAAAGTTGGTAATCAAAAAAACTTGTAACCAAAGTGCTTAGTATTAAATCTGGTGGAAGATATATGGAAATTAAAGAAGACCTAGAAGAGATTTTACTGGAAAATCAGATGCAACAAATAAACCGAAAATTAGAGAAATTTTCAACACCAAATAAGAAAGACATCCAAGAACATGAAGAATTATTGGCAGAAAGAGCCAACAAAGTCCAAATAAAACGAACTAAAAATTGACTCAAGTGATCCTATATGGTCATAAAAAAAAACTAAATGATAATCCTACAAAGACACTAGGATGATATCTTATTTTGTTAAATGTTCTAGAGGTGAAATGACTTCACAATTTGATCACTAAGAAAGCAATAGGAGACTTACCAAAAGGAAACACAAAAAAATATTACAGGCAGGGACATGGAATGTGAAAACCTTATTACAGACAGTTTGGAGAACCTGAAAAGGGAGATAAAGTTAAATAACTGATATAATGGGTCTGAGTGAGATTAGATGGGAAGGGAAATTTGAAATGAGGAGTGGAGAAGTAACAATATATTATTCTGGCATTAAGAAAGAAAAATGGAGTGGGGAATACAGTGAGGAAAGAAAAAGCAGGGTACAGAAGACTGTTTATGTAGATGATAGAATTATAGCATAGAATAGCAATGTTAACAAAATATCTCATCATAGTTCAAGTACACATGAAAACATCAATATGAAGAAATAGAAAGGATGTATGAAAATGTTGAAACATTAACTGAAAAAAAAAACAGGATTGTTGCAAGAGTGGTTATAGGAAAGAAGTTGGTAAATATGGTCCAGGGATGCTTAACGAACAAGAAAACAGAGTGGTGGAGTTTTGTTGGGAAGGGAAATTTTTTGTAACCAATACATAGTTAAGTCATAAGAGGAGAAGGTACACATGGGTTATGCCAGGTAATAAGAGCCTGTTATCAGATTAACTACATATCAGTGGAAAGTAATTATAGAAATTCAGTCGAGTTAGTAGATTAGCTGGTGCAGATATAGGAAGTGATCATGTGTTAGTTAAATGAATATAACCCTCAAGAAGGTTAAGATGGCCAAAAAAAAAATAATTCGAAAATGGATTGTAGATAAATTGCGGGAGTGGATAGAAAAAAAAATAAAACAAGGCTGTTAGTGAAGGGGAGAAAGAAAATGAGGGGGCAGAAGGTTCATGGAAAAGTTATGTAGGTGAAAGGGCAAAAAACCTGGGTAATAACTGATATGATGAAGAAAATGGAGGAAAGATGAAAATACAAAAACAAAAATAAAGTAATAGATAAATGTACAGGAAATTACATAATAAATTAAACAGAATACAGAAGGCAAAATAAAGTTGGTCGAGGATATTGAAGATCTAAAAGAAAATGTGATAAGATGAATAGGAAAGTAAAAATTAGTATGAAGAACAAATGGATTGGCAGAGGTAAAATGATAGAAATTGAAGGAAGAATAGATGAGAAAAATATATAAAGGACATACACATGACAGATGAGAAACCAAAGGATTTGACAATAAAATTAGAGGATGATTAAAGTTTGTCCTATATTAAGGTTAGAAGTAAGGCAAGCAATAAAGAAACTGAAAAACAGAAATGTCACTGGGGATTGATTATAATTTTTAAATATCTGAAAAGGAAGGTTTAGATGAAATAACTATCATGTGTAATAAAATATAAGATAAAGGAGTGTGGCTGGAGGGCTTTATGAAGTCAGTTACAATTCCCTTACCAAAAAAAGTGAAGAACACAGAATGATAAGTCTAATTTCACATGCTGCGAAAATATTTCTAAAGATACTGAACTGAAGAATCTTAAAAATAATGGAAGATTGGTTTCAGAAGAGGGAAAGGAACTAGGGATGCTAGGCCTGGGACAAAAAGATCAGGAGAAATCAGTAACCTACAAATGGGCAGAATACCTCATGATGATAAGTTTACCATATTACATCTGATACCAACTTAAGAATAGTTAGAGAAGACTTGTTTTGTTACTTTGTTGTAGTTTTGGCACCTTGGATGATCAATGAGTTCTGAAGTAAGAGAGTAATATATTTGAACAAGATGATTATGTTTTTGGGTAAAGGTATTATTACATTGTTGTTAACCAAATATATTTATAATTGTAATTGCTGACACTGTCCTTTTATAACTTTTGTACTTTGGGCATGGCTTAATGTAAAAAAAACAAACAAAAACTTTCACTGCAAAGTTGGGTTTTAGCTTCTAAATAGTTCTAGGTAGCAGTGTCGAGTAGTATCAACAGCATTCATTTACAATTGTAAAGTGTACATCACAAGACATTTTTTCCATTAAAAATAATTTGTAGTGCAATACACCACTTCACCTAATCTCTTTACTATTGTTAATAAACAATATTAGTGAAATTTAACTCTCACTGGACTTCATTCATGTTATACTACTGAATTCTACAGTAAAGTTAATATTTTCTTTGTTAAAAAGACTTAACTTCTGATTATTATGCAGATAAATAGTTAGCATAAGATCTGAAATTTAAAAGTTATCATCTGACAAGCAACTCTAAAAATCAAAGCAATGTGACTTAAGGCATATTAACAGATAATTTTAAATTGTTCTTTCATGTATAAAATAATAAACTTAGAAGTTCATTATCTTCATATACCAATAATGACATATATATATATATATATATATAATCTGTCTATCCTGAATACTGTAAAATTTATATATATTATGACAATTTTATCTTATATAATTATATTAGTCACACATATTAGCTTACGAATGATTACAATTTAAAATTTCACTTACTGGTTTAGTAGACAAAGAAGGCAACAGAATTCTTCATTACCTTTTTGAGTAGATATTTTCTATATTTCTTTCTACATCTTAAGTGATATAAATATCAGTTAAGTGGTCTCTGGGTTTATCATTAATATTATGCAAGCACTTTCTAGTACCAGTTGGGCAGCTACTTCTACATTTTGGCTCAGTGGGATAGTGAATGGGAGATTATTCTTGTTTAGAGGAATTTGAAAAATAACTAACAGCCGTCAAATAAAGACGAACTTTCTACTTCAACTAAAATCTTAATCTAAATATAGGAATGAAATAGGAAAGACTTTTGTATGATCAAAAATTAAATACGAAAGAAATAATGGAAAACTTGTGTTAATGTAATATGAACACTATCTGCTTGTTAATAAAATTTTAAACAAATCTTAATGTAGTCCTGTCAGTGCAGGGCACTGTTGGAATTTTATTCTTAGGTAAGTGTTTCTTTATTACATTAATATCCACAACATTTTAAAAAATGAGCACACTTAAATCTGTTTAACCATTTTATTAAAAAAGAAAAAACCCACAATCCAAAGTTAAATATAAATGGCAAATATACCTTTCACGACACCATGTTTTTATTACATAGAATACTACAGACATGAGTGTCCTTGAATAGTTTTTATTTATTTTATAAATATTAAGATCAAGCCAAGCCTCAGTAATAATTTAGGCTTATGCGTATTCACTCATTAATAAAAATACATAAATATCACATAAAGCTACCTTTTATTTTTGTATTTTGACTTGTCACCTTACCATGTCCAGATGATAAAACTAATGTAGGATATTATTTTAACTAAATTTTGATACAAACAAGACTACAAGGAGTTTTCTGTGATCAACATGACTGGAGTTACGAAGTAATCATTATTTTCTCAGATATTTGCTTTTTAACTAATAAGAGATGATCTTTGATTCCAATTTTACACTCTACATTAGTCAATATTTTTAATTTTATTGATTATAGTGAGATGAGTTTTATGTATAATCATATTTTTCATCACATAGTACAGCTTAAATAATATCAAATAAAATTCAGCGATTTTTTTTTCTGATTTATTGACTATATCTCATCCTTGTTTTGTTGTGCTTTTGATTTTCCTATTACTATTGTTGTTGTATTGTACCTTTTATCAACTGGTATACGCCATTGATAAAAATATAAATAAATAGATTTTCCAAACTATGATAAAAAATAGTTTTAGTCTTATTCTTCTTTATTTATTATCTCTACAGCAAAATACAAATTAATGGCCATTCTGATGCTTTCCATAGTTTTGAAGATACAATATAAAAAAAGACAAATGCGTATTTAATTTTCATTATTACGATCTGCTCTAAATTCGTTCCTGCAATGTGAAATCCTTGGAATTTACAACATATGTTAAATTTGGCTGCTTCTTAGAACTCATTTTAAATAATTTTTTTTGGGTCATGGAATGGACTGTACAGAATATTTCTTGCTAACATACTTATAAATACTCCCATTTACAAACTTTTAATAATACTGGTCTTTGCTGGAAATTATATAATTTATATTATGTAGAAATTTGATTAAATTTTGGTTTGTATATTTTACACTTTTACAAAAGAACTGAACAATTATCATTAATAATAAAAACCTTCTGAAATTAAGGGTAACATATTATTTACAGTACATTATTATTTAGTAATATTACAGTAATTCACTGAAAAATAGTTATTTTATGATTTTTTTTGTCAATCTACAAAACAACTTTAAAGGATCTTTGTTAAAAATGAACTTTGTAAGCGTCAGTACTTTTTTGACCACGACGACCGAAGAATGCAAACACTTAGGTACTGAATAAATTTACTATGAAACTAAGTCACCTGTGTGATATGTAATCAGTCTGCCGAAGTGAATACTTTTGATTTTGTTGCTACATAAAACAGGCTTAATATACATTTGTTTATATTTTATATTAATTAAAGAATCTGATAAAAATTAATAGATTTATAGATAGGAATAGAGTATAACAGTCACAAGAAAAAGCGAGACATTACTCTGCACATTAATTAAGTTAACCTAAAATAAAAGAAACACATGCAACTGTAGTGCACGATGAGGGAAAAGCACACAATTCATAAGGTTAAAAAAAGACCCTTTAAACACAATTCAAAAGGTTACAATTTTCTCATGAAATCCACACAAGAATATATGTTATATAAATTTTTATGTAAGTAAGGATATGTCAAAACAGAATATTTTTGATACAGAAGTTCATTATCAACCAAAAGAACCACATAGATCTGGTGGCTTTTCTCATTTTTATAGTCTGAAACCCACAATTAGGAATCTAATGCAAATATAATCCACTAGCCAAACATTTAACTATTTCAGAAAATGGATAAACGACCATGAATCTTAAGCGTTTTATAAGAAATAATTATGTTTCCATGACTTTTCTTATGATTTCCATTTCTTCTCAGCCTTATTTTAACACATTTAACTGCTACGCATGCATTTATCTAATACACAAACACATCCTATGCATATTAGATGGAACACTAATGTTTGTTCTAATTAATTCTAAAATGTTATAAAATTAATTATCACATTTTTTTTGTAAGTTTTTATTTTTAATCTATTAATAGTAATATTGATAGAGCTTACAAATTGATGTTGGACTTAGTCAACCTAACAAGTAACATAGAAAACCTCAAATCTTTTAATTTTTAATATGGAAATTAGGCTTAATCTATGATGCCATCATCTAAATCTCTTACATGGTTATTATGATAATGATCAAGATAAAAATGACAAAACCTTCAAGCAAGGCATCTCTACAATAAGGTAGAATCCAGGGAATTGAAGGATGTTAATAAAATGGCAATGGCCAAATATTCATTGAAATGGTTCTCATAGATTATCTGGTTGGGAATAGTTTACTGCAAGTTGTTGGTATTTTTATGGTGGCTAATACCTATAAAAATTGATGTTACTTCATAATAAAAAATCAGTATATCTATGGCTGTTCATAATGTGATGTGGTTTACCAAAGAAGATAACCTAAATAATTTTATTTTAATACATGTGTAAAAAACAATAAACTGAATCTGATTCAGCTTTTCCTTAAATTGATATAATTAAATACTGTATAGGAAACTAAAAAGATAGGAAAAATCTACATGTTATTGTTTTATTAAGCCATAATGTTAAACAAACAAGAATAAAAGAATACAAATAGAATAAATCAAAGCAGTTTCTTGGTTTTATAATTTGGATGAAGTCTAAGAAAAAAACATTTACAATAACCAATTCAAGAATCTTTTAACGATAATTCAATGTTAAGCAAACAAGAATAAAAGAATACAAATAGAATAAATCAAAGCAGTTTCTTGGTTTTATAAGAAAAAAACATTTACAATAACCAATTCAAGAATCTTTTAACGATAATTCAGTCGTATTCATTATCCGCTGCATATTAATCACTATTTCCACGCTAATTCCCTAAAGTAAATCTGAATCATTAAGTTTGTTACACTTTCACGGCAATAAAAAAAGATAAATTTTTAATGAATGAACTAAACTAGTAATTATAAATAATAGTATTCAAAGGTTTTTACCTCAGAGGTGGGTGATATGAAAACATGATTCCTTTGATTGAAGATTAATTTTCTGTCAGTATGTGCTTGGTAGAAGACACAAATGTGTAAAATTATAAACTTTAAAAAATTAAACTAAGTGTTATACACTTGAAGTATAACAACATAAATGGCAGACTAGAGTATGTCAAATTACAATTATTAAACTGAACAAAATTGTTGTTCTTGATGCTTATAAATCGAGAAATTAGCATAAACTGATGGATAAAACTCATCTAATTGGGACTATAACTTTAAACTTAAGAAGATAAAATGCAATACATACACTAAGGCCTTAATCTGTGAAAATATGACAAGAATATTTTATGAAATGATTGAGGTTATTGGAAATGAGGTATCTTATTGACCATTAAAAAAAAAGAGAAAAAAAAACCAGCACTAACTGCAGTCCAAACTTCAAGAGATCCAGATAAAAAAGGAAAATAAATGGTACTGGAGAGCTGTATGACAGAATACAGCAATGGTCATTGCTTTATCACAACAAATTAGAAAGAAAATGGGTATAACAGTTATAGAGTATCTGAAACAAGCTGTTTAACATTATTTAGGACATGTAACTGCTGTACATGAAACGTGTTGATCAAAATATTAGTGATAAGAGAAAAATAAATTATTTTAGATTATATAACTTAATAAGGATATGGCAAACAACATGTCACAAAGCAGCATGTAAGTAGGTTTCAGATGAGAAAAAAGATTGTGATAATTGTAGAAAAAAGAATTATTTTAAAAAATTAGAAAACTGACCAATAATTACTTTTTAAAAAAAGATCATTGTTTATTTACTGCAACTAATCAAGTGATATTTCTGTAAATAAAAAAAACATAAATTGAATTAATGTATGTTTTTCACTATGACCTGATGAAAGAAAGGGCTAATGAATGTGAAAGAAGAAAGGGCTTGTACATCATACAGATTTATGACTGTAAAAAAATTCTATTGAAAATTGTCAAAGACTAATTTTAAAAGATATCTGTTAAAATATTAAAAAAAAAAATCTTGACAAGAATCAAGTTTTCATAAGGTATGCCTAGCATATAGACGGTTAAACACAAACAACAATTAATAAATCTAGACAGAAAAAATTGAACAGATAATACAAATAAAATGTTTCAATTATTTACATTTAATTCATTTCTTTCTTTTTGTTTCAATTATAAAATTACAATTAATCTTCAAATTTAAATAAAAAAAGAAAATTAACCCATTATAACGAATAAAACTGATAAGTAATTGATTTTTATGCTCCATACACATATTTACATCAAGACAGTGATAACATGAATACAATATTAAATTATAAAACAAAAGAACACACTCTTATTTACAATAAAATCCATGAGAGCTAATAGTAAACTAATTTAAAAAAAACTTCAATCGATCATCCACAATATAAATTTTTACTTATCTTTATGTACTAATTAATGAATGTGTTAATAAATTTTATAGCAGTCAACAATAAAAAAAAATATTAATCTAAAAACAATACAATACAACAAAAATTACTGATAAAACAATTTGATAATTTCATTATCTTCAATTAACATCTCACAATGGTCCAATGAAAATATGATGACAACTACATAGTTAATACACATTCTTTTTTCTCATTTCATAAAATGCAATCTCTTTATAAACTAAAGTTCCAATTGATAAACTGATTTCTGCAGAATAGTAATATATAACTAATAAAATACTATAACAATAATACAATAAATAATGTGCACTATTATTAATTGCAACCGAAAAATTTAACTGATAACTAGACTAGAGTACTACTATAATACAAAAAAATAAAATTGTTACACAACAGATACTTAAAATATCAATTACATTTTTTTTTTTTAATAAACAGATGTCTAGTTTCTGAAAAATTCTAACTCATCAAGCTTATTTATTGTGATATACAAGTTTTTTTTTTTTTATGAAAGTGTTTAATTTAATTATCTGAAAAATTAATCCACACCTTAAAAATTGGAAATATTATGAAACATAAATAAAAAATAATTAACAACTAGACTAGGCCAGTTAAAAATTACAATTAATTTAAGCGATGAGAATCTCTTAAAAACTAATATTCTATAAGTAGGATATTATCAAGTGAATAAAAAAAAACCTTATCAATAGATTGTGATATTATATTAGCCTACAATACTGTAAAAATACTAGACAATAATTTTATTTTAAAAATATTTGTAGATATATATTCTTTTTTTTGTTGCAGAGGGGGAAAATGTGTTTACTTGTTAACACAGCTGCCTCATCTGGATTAGTTTATAGCTAACAAAACACAATTTTTAGGTATTAACAGAATTTGCAATTGCATAAGTAACTTACAAATCAAAATATATAGGAGGTTAAAACATAAAAAATGACAACATAAGCTGCCTATCAATTTGTAAATGACAATGGCAGTTATATAATTATAACAATTATGCAGTGATTATAAATCATTTGTTCATTTGTAATCAATAAGACTATATTCATTAGAAACTGAAAATTACTAAGTGTATTGTGGATGTTTATAGTCATCACAAACTAAGTACTTCTAGTAAATACAAAATCTTGAATTTCAGTTTTCAAAACATCATGAAATTATTTATATAATTTCATAACTTTGAAAAGAAATACTGTTTTATGTGATGCAAGATGTATACATAAAGAAATTACCAATAAATAAGTATTTGTATCAGAAAAGTTACACATCAACAATCACAAATAAAAGAATAAGCTTCTAATAGAAAAATTAATGTATTTTCCGATACAAAATTGGTTAATTAAAAATGTCAGCAGATAAAAATTATAACTTGTTTTATTTTACAGCCAACTTCAACTCCTAAATGATTTGTGACGATATTACATTTAATGCTTTTTGATCAATATAATATTATTCTGTTCTAATTTATAATACTTATGCTGTATTATTCTGAGTCCAACACAAAAGATAGCTCATGGGCCTGGATAAGAAAAAGTTGAAGTCTCTTTCAAATATGATTAGGAACTGAAAATGTAATCACACAAATTTCTATGTCCCTAGGCATATTATTCCTGATGAAAGATGGGCAGCGCATTTTAGCCAATCATCAGTGTAATGTCTAAAGACAGGCACTGCTCATCCTCAACTGTAACCTACTTTCTTCACATTTCTATCAACAGAATGCACTCACTGTGACTCATTACAACCTTTTTGAAACTTTTTATAATTGTATTATCGATTTTCACATCAATAATCACCTACTATCAGCATGATTTTGATGGCTATTTCTGAACTCGTTTGTGTTGTTTGTTTACATTACGACATCTTGACACGAAGTTTTTGTTAGATCCAAGGAGTCTGGTGATTTTGTAGAAAACATTCTAAATGAAAATGGGAGTGAAATGTTGATGATCAAATTGATGATTATAACCTTTCAACTTGGAAGTGGGTAACTACCTCTATGTGGTAAAAAAACACTGCATTTTCAAGTAATTTTGGCATTAATCCGATAATTTCCCAACAATTAACTGAAAATTAAACAATTTTGGATTCAAATTTGCAATGAGATAATAAATAAGCAAAGAAAAAACTTGATGCAACAGGAAATGGCAGAGTGAAGTGGGTATATGTAACAGTAACTGAACTGAAGGCAAATTTTGCTTTAGTGATTATTATGGCACAGAATCCTAAAGATAGTATCAATAAATACTGGTCTACAAGAAAAGTTTTATACTCTTCTATATTTAGAGAAACAATGGCCCGTGATCATTTCAAAATGATTTCGTTTCCTTCATTTTTCATTATCCTTAGATGAAATTGACAAAGTGAGGAAAATAAACACTGTTAACTGATTTACTTATTCAATCTCTTAAAAAAAATTTCACACCAGGGTAACATTTTCCATTGATGAGAGTTTGATGGAGACTTTCCTATATATACAGTTCAATTCTAAAAAGAGGGCAAGTTTTAGAATTAAGATTTACAAGGTGTGCAATTCTGTCACGGGCTACTGTTATAATTTTAATATTTATACTGGTAAGGCCATAGGATCTGAACATATAGAAAATTTAGTTAGTGAAGATGTTTTAGAGTTGTGTGATGAGCTGCTTCACTAAGGCACATGGGAAACGTACAGTTCACTGAAATTATTCAGAATGGTTCTCAATCAAGGTACTTATCCTGCGTGAACCTTACTAGAAGAAAAAACACCCCTAAAGATCTGAAGAAAATAAAATTGAAGAAAGTGAACTGTAGTTTTCTTCCGGTAAACATTTGTTGAATGTGAAGTGGCATGACCAGAAGATGGTAACAATATTGCCCACACTTCATGCCCTTGTAGAGTACAAGGAGATTATTCCTCAAAGAGAAAAAAAGAAGCCTAATCCTAAAATAGGATTAAGACTTAATCCTATTATAAAAATAGTATTATATATAAAAATAGGATTATAGTATTGACTATAATAAAAATTGTGTGGTGTTAACAAGCAGGACCAAAAGTTATTATCATATTTTCCTGTTATGTGAAGATGCGTGAAAGAATATAAAAAAATATTTTTATTTTTTTGACTTTGTGTTATACACCAATCAAATACATAATACAGTTGCAAAAAGAACAACTAAACATAAGCAATGTATGAATTCAGGACAAATGTAGCTGAACAGATTTTGTAATGTGTTCAGTACCAGAATGCAATTTTGGGAGACAGTCATCAGCACCCAGTGATAATCCACTTCGTCTTGAGGCAAAAAATTTGGATTACTTTATTTAAAAAAATATCTTCTACACGCAAGGCAAGATCATCAAAAAGGTGTAAAGTGTGTAGTGCTCAAGGAAGGAATGAAAAAGTGTACCAGTGGAAAAAGTGTCAAGTTCCTTTGCACCTGGAAACTTCTTTTGAAGAGTACCATACAATAGTAAATTACTAAATCTGTAAATAAAGTTGTTTGGAAACAAGATTAAGTGCTACAAATTATTGGTAAGTCACACTTTCTATAGTCATGTTGATCTGTAATGTTGTACTGTGTAGTTACTAGAAAGCAAAAAAAAACCAGTCCTGTGGGCAGGAAAGTTTTAGTTAAACTTAGACGGGAATGGATTAATATATTATATTTCATTTCGAATGAAGAAAGGAGTACAGGAAAAGTAACAGATTTTACTTTATTATATTATATTGAAGTTATCGATACTTGTAATATGTGGAAGCTCCACCTGAAGAAGTATTGATCCATGTACCCTTTATATAGTCCATTAAATTCAGGTTTGATTAGTCTGATAATGAACCTAATAATATTCCTAATTTGGAGGATTTCAAAATTGCCATTATTGAAGTTGTTTGTGACATTCCATTAATATTGTCTCTTAAAATTACTTCAGATCATATTGTACAGTCTCAAGTTAGTTGCTGTGGCTGTAGCCCAGATATTTTGAATATGAATATTACCAATAATATATAAAATAATATGATGTACTCTTCAATTAGGTTATTAGGTCCTGGAGAGTCCAATTAATTATGATATAAAGTATAACAATATGTTTTTCCTTTACATTCAGATGACAGTAGTATTATACATAAGGTTATAAAAAGTCCTGTATCAGATGGGAGGAAGCACAAAAAAAATTATGCATAGCTAGATTAAGAAAATTAATTAGCAATGATCCTATAATATCATTACCTGTATTAAAACATCCAACTTCATGTGTTTGTGCAGATTTATATTACCTAAATAAGCAGTTAATGCTGAGAACAGATAGAATAAAAGTTAGTATGAGTGTACATAAAAAAAATGCATGGATCCAGAGAGTGCCATATCAGATTTAGCTATAATGTTAACTGCTCCAATTATGCATTTAAGTCTGCGACTACCACTAACAAATGTAAGCACTAAAGAGCAGCGTCTTTAGTAGTGAATGTAATGTGTTATATATATCCCAGCCCCTAATCTATATGGCATTAATCTGCTACTAAAGTATCTAATCTAGGTTCACCTAGATTAGTATACTCATATAGCTCAGTAACTATTTATAGCATCTAATGTTAGTTTTGAGAATACATTTTTCTGCAATAACTATATAGCTCTTTCATATGCAGCTACAGTCCACTAATTGTAGTTAGTTTACTCAATGTGAAAAATGTTGGTTTACACGTTGAGGTCGCTGCATCTATTAACATCTAAGCATTAGAAGCATTTATTTATTAATGCTTTTTTTTTTACGTATGGATGAAATATTGCGTGAATTATCAAAGTTGAATCCTGAAGATAATATTGATAGGATATTAATTAAAGCGTGTTTAGAACGAGTTAGTGTACATCTCACTTCTGAAGAGTGTGTTAGATTGTATGAAAAGTATTATAGTGTGAAATACTATTATGAATAAGAACTGTAATAATTCTCTATCAAAAGTTCTTTTTTAATTCTGACACACACCACTGGTAAAAAAATATTATGACAATAATATTACGATATTAACTGGAAATCTGGATATTTAATGTTAAAGTAAACTGACTTATGTCACACTTGTTGAAAAACTACAGGCAATTTGGGAATAAATACACATAATTTTTTATTTATTTTATGATTAATAATAGTTAGAAGCAAAGAAAATAGAAAATGAATCAATTTAACGTCAGGAGCTAACTTCTCCTCAATTATCATGCTTATTATTATAATATACCTAACAATACTGTAGAACACTATCCAGTATATAAATTTCATGATTAGAGTTTTAAGATAAAATTAGTGTAACAATGTCTAATTTATTGTCTACAACATTATTTTAAACTTGTGTTGTCATAAAATACTTTAAGTGAAATATTAATTCTACAAACCATTTTATTCCTGCAACATTTTTTTAAGAACTTGTTTAAAGAAGTAAAGTTCATAAGAATTACAAGTAAATTAATTTTTTTTAAAAAAGTAAGTTTTTAATTGGGTACATATAACTGAATTCTTTCAACAAAATTATAGGCCTACAATGTTAAATTTTTAATGTTATGTTATTGTGACGTTACAATAACTAACAATCAAGGTAATTGATAGAATTACTTAACACACCAAATTGATATTTTCTGACTTACAGCTAAGATAGTAATAGGTCTAAAGATAGATAATTTTAGAGTCTAAGTTCATTTATTCAATCGGACTGATTGTCACAAACCAAAGTAATTTTTGAAAATTTGCTTGATCAAGAAAATAAACATGTTGAGTTAGTCTCACCTTAACACTTAACATGTAATTAAATTAATATATAACATACAAATAAGTTTGACAAAAATATAATCTGATAACAACTACCACTTTGATACCATAACATGAATATGGTTATAGTATAATTCTGGATAGCTATTTCCTAGATAACAAACTGAATCACAATTACTGTAAGAAAGTAACAATAGCAACAAAAATTATGTTCTACTTTCTTCTTGAAAAAACACCACAGAAACATAACAATGGCAATGTAACAACAATATTTCGAGTTAATTGTTATTATAAACTAGAACCAGGGAAAACTCAATACCTAAAATTATATGGTTGTCATCTGACATTAATGATTTTCAACGCATTCAAAAATGATATTTTTTTAAATTATGCAAACTTAGTATTCTTAAAATTATAATTAATTTCTTACAAGATGAACTAAAATTTTGCATTATGTGATAAATAAAAATAGTTTTCACCTGTAAGTCATTCAGATCAGATCTTGCTTCCTAGGTTACAAGTTCAATGAATATTGTTATTTTTCAAAACTAGTAGGGACGGAATTACAAAACAAATGATCGCATCAAAGAGATTTTAATTCTACAACTTCAGTAAAAATGTCTAATTAATGAAAAGTGTTCATTTATCATCAATATAAAATTTTGTATTACATAGGAAATATGCATCATAATGGATTTTATGATTACTATGTATCTTCGCTTCCTACATTCGCAAAATAATTACTTTCCAATAAAAAAAAAATATTCCTTAACTATTAGGAATGCAACCAATTAATTATCCTTTTAAATATAAGGACATCAACATTATAAAATTAATCTAAATGTACTAAATAAAATATTTCCACAAGTTATAAAAATAATTTTTTTTTTTTTTGTTATTTAAAGGTGGATTTCATTTGGCCAATGATCAATTATTTTATTAATTAAGAATATAACACATTAAAAAATACCTACATCAATATTTTAATTACTTTTTGTCAGTTAAGCATTTTCTGTTTAGTTTGGGTACAGGAATGTGGATTAAAGGTTTGACTAGTAATATTTATAAATTACTACAGTGATAAATCTCAAGAAATTGTTCTGACTCTGCTAAGGTATTTGATGCTGTTTTTTATCAGATATTAACTCAAAGGATCACAGAACTGTAATATTGGAAGTAAAGCATATGGTTGGCTTATTTGTAACTAAAAAAATATGATTTATTAAACCCTATTAAAAAAATTACCAAAAGTTATGGTATATTCAGTATAAAGTTCTATTAATAATTTAAATACTTAGGGGAAAATAACACCTGCAGATGATACAATTATTGGCTTGCTTATTGGAAAAAAATAGCTAAATGGGATTTATAATTAAATCATGGAAGGACTGTAATAAATTAACACTCTCATTTGGATAGGATTAATTATAATAATTTTTTTTTTTGTGTAAAAAAGCATTTTCAAAAAACTGTCTTAATTTTAGTACAACATTGAATAATGAACAGTATCCTGGTCTGAGCTATGGTAGTACTGAAATAAGAAAGAATATAAAATACAATGAAAATTTGTTAAACAGAATCTTAGATGGGAGTGCTACATATCGGTTGTATTATTAAACTAGTTCAACAGTTGGAATACTACTTAAGAATTATGTAAAAAAATAATAGGCTGAGCCTTGTAAATATCCTTATGGACTTTTTCTTCAGCTTTAAAACTTAATTAAAATTAAAAACATAATTTTTATATATCACATATTTCTTAAAACCCCTGTATCTATCAGCTTAATGTTGCACTATTAGTAATAAAACTGTTCTTGTTCATTATAAATATAAAATAAGTAATTATACTTAAGGTCATGAACATGATAAAATATTTGTAGTATATCAAAAATTATTATTGTTTTCTGACATCAAGCTCAGCATTTTTAGTAATTTATTTGAATATTTGGAATAAATAATTAATTATCTTTATATAGTGAGAATTTTTTTTTTGAATACAGTATGGTTACATTATATTTATCAAAATGATTTAAGTACTAAGACCAAATAAATTGGTGTCTTGTTTATATAAAAAAAATACTAGTAAATCTAACAATGGAAATATTTTAACAGTACAATATAAACTATTTATATATTGTATATAACACTGTATAATAATTGATGGTATAAATGGACACTACAGGGCTACCACAAGTATAACTTAAATTACCACAAATAGTAAAGAAATATATTGGATGACTGAGTTCTTGCAATTCTTGAAGCTATCTTGAAATTTTTAGATAGTACATTAATTACAAACAATAAGTGACTTAGATATTTTTTTTGATTTCTTCAGCAAAAGAAACTACTGCTTTAGTAATCAAAATTAACATTTCATAACTATGTTTATAATAAAGGGCTGAACAAATTACAATGGATATAATTTTAAAATTAGTTTTACAAAAACTAGTTATTAACAATTTTACGATTCCTAACTACAAACATACAGGTTACCAGGACAAAATATAAATTTAAGAAAATAATCATACTTAATTCTAAAAGAAAAACATACAGAGTAATAAATCCTATTAATAGTTCGGTAATATACCAACATGCTTAATGTTATATAGGATTCTAATTATTTATAAACAGATTTTTTACGCTTATATTAGAAAATTATTATATTTAAAATTAAAGCTTGCTTGGAAAAAGTTTCCTTTCGAAGAGTCACTGCCTGTTTTCAACCGGTTGGTTTTATTTTATTCACTTTTCATGAAAAACTAACAATACTATAAAACCACTCAATTCAACAATAATGTTACTGCTGCACAGAAGGAATTTTTTAAGCACTTCTACAAAAAAAAAATTCAGCAGATGCAAACTGCTTTGTAATAAAATTACAATAAATAAAATACAACCTATGTAAAAAGTAAACCATTGAAGAAATAAGCTTATAAATAATAAAAAAAAAATAAACTTAATGATACAATATTTAAATAAATAATACAAATGCTAAAGTAATAGACAGTAATGTAAATAATGATTGTTTGTCATTAAAGTGAATGTGATTATTCACTTTACATGGCAGTAAATTAATAACAAATTACATAAATTAATAATAATAAGCCTATCACTAACCTGACTGAACCACACAACAAATATTGTTAAACAAAAACATTTCTTAAATATGTATTATATCTTTTTCTGAGGGTGAAAAACAACCGCTGATTTAACAAATAGAATACAAATCAGATTAAAAACATAATACAATAATTAAACAATTTAATTTCAATTAGTAATCTGGAAGAACTAAAAAGGACAAATATTTTAGTTAAATGAATTTTAACATAAATATATAAAACAGATCATCAAATTCATACTTCTGAAATAATCAGTTTGAAATCAACAAATTTTCTTCCTCACTAATACCACAAACAATTAATCAGATTATACTTAAACTTCTATAAAAAAAAAAAACTGAAAATGCTGATTAATATAAGACCTGAATACTTTTAATGCAAGATGTAATTCTATTAAAAATCTAAAGTTAACTTTTTAACAGGCAATTTGAATCTCAATCTTCAGTTCATAAATTAGTATGAACCACTGACAAATTCCTAGTGAATGCTAGAAAGGTAAACATTTTAGAAACTGCTATCTAATATTGAACGTGCATCATAATAATAAAAATTAAGATGTAAAGTTATAGCTGATAAAGCTTACTCTCTCTACATTAAAGCACACCAGAAAACATGAATTAATTGAAGAACTTAAAAGATTGATATATGAAAAAACAACTAACAGGAACATAACTATAGTTCAAACCCATCAGGACTGGTTGGATAAAAGGCAATACATGGTTGATACTGATCCAATACAATAATTAAACTTTCCCTTTCTCTTTTAGTGTTATGTAACTAACCAATTTCATTGTCTGATTACAAAGTCCACTTAATTTCAGCCACTCTATGGTTTTAAAATTATTTTTATTTTAACATTAAGATGAAGCCTTTTTTCTTAAGCATCAAGTTAAAATTTTCTATATCAATTAGAAACCAAATTTTATTAACCAAAATGCATGCATAAATAAAGCAGTATGATTTTAAATCATTCAATTCAAATATTTATACAAAAAAATAATTATATATACATCTTATCCTGGATGAATTATATATAATTATTTATTCTTCCTTGGACAAGTAGTGTGGGAGCAAGTCAAATTCCTGGATCCATTTGTGTGTCAGGTTACAATCTTGGTAGCTGGCAGGGCGTGGGGTAGTAACATTTATGTGCCTGTGAAGCTGTCCAAAAAATCTTCTTTTTTTTCTATCCAAGGGTTAACAAAAAACCAAACTAATGACGGAGGTGCCTACTGGTTGAAGCCAGAGCTGCTGTTCCTAATCTAATTAAGAACTTACTGTCAAGCACATTGGAAGATGGGTCTCCAGAAAACATTTCTTGCTTTGTAAATTGTAAAATTTTTAAAAGTTTATACACAGCATCCACTTGATAAAATAAAATTGAACATCAAATAAATAATGATTCAGTCTTCAACTTATTTCATTTGAATAGAAAATATTTTTCAAATTTTTGAAAAAGATTACATTTTGGATATCAGATCAAACTTGATCCCTCTATATACCAAGGCTTTGTTGGCACTAAATGCTTTACTGCTACAGGAAATTACCATATCAAAACTGTATATAAAGTAATACAACTTTTTACTTATTTTAACTTTGTTTTCATTAAAAATGCAAGTAATTTAAAATAAATTCGACTTTAGTCGTGTCATTAAAAAAAGAAGAAACCCACAAAATTATACACTAACATTTTTTGAGGTAACCTAAGTAAAAATTTTATTTATTTATTGGATAAAATTGCAGTGATTGTTTTTATGAAAAATTCCAGTAACTACAATAAAATAATGTAATTTTTAATTAAACCTTTTGTCAGTTTTGTCATATTAGACTTGCAGTACGAAAATAAAACTCAACATTTTACAGCTCTTACTGCGTTTTGACATGTCATCGTATATTATCCTCTTGAATAAAATGACCATATAACAAATAGTATTATACTGACAATATTTTTACATGTTAACTATTCCCTATTAAATAAATAGAAGTACTTTTTTAAAATAAATTTTGTTTAAAGCTGCTAGTGGTCTGAATTTAAATAAATCAATTTTTTCTTGGGTTATTTGTGTTTATGTCAGTCGTATTTTCTTCCATTTTTCAGGATGTTTATTTTGTGAAATTACATGATTTACATTCTTAAATAATTTTTGTTCAATGTACTTCTAATTTTTGTAAAATGTACTTTTAAAAAGAATTAGTTTTTTATATGTTCTTGAATTCTATGATCTTGTAGTGGTTTTGTCCTGAACAGTTTACTGAACTTTAAGGTAAATTTGTAAAAAAATCAATGTAAACATGAGAAGGAAGAAAGCTTAAAATAAAAAATGCAGTAAAAAATTAAATATATTAAAATGATCTCATTTATACTATTTTAAACCATGTTCACCTTCCCTTCAAAATACTAAAATAATTTTCATTTCTTAACATTATCCAAACATTCTCAATAAAATTCTTTAAGTTCAATGAGAATTAAGTTACAAATTATAAACTTCTAAGAGAAGTAACAGAGTTTTAATGATTGCGTTTCTTCCAAATTACCTTTGAACAATTTTATTATTTCTATAACAATAGAAAATGAAATAATGTGTAACAGAAGACTAAACATGGCTCATATTGATCATGCAAAAGCAAACACACACCAGGATTCATGCACTACATGCAGATATTACATGATTTCAATTCCAACTGTTTAAGTCATATTTAAATACACTAATATAATACATTACAGTAATTGCTACCAGAAATTGTACCTATTTATTCCAATAATCTAATTGATTTTTCTTATAACATTTAAAGTGATAAAATTATACATACGAAAAAACAAACAAAAATAATAATACAATGATGTTGCTGCGATTCCTAAGGCAAAGATTTTTTTTAATGTAATGTTAAATATAAAATTATGGTCTTTATTATAATTATGTACATTTCTTTTTAACTACCTAAAATTGCATTGAGAGCAAGAATTAAGTCTTTTTCTTCTTTTAATAGTAAGATCTTTCATTTTATTTTAGATTATACCAATTACTGGCATCACTTCTTACCCATAAAAGCAGTTTCTTTTTACACAACAAAAAATAACTGGAGATGGCATTCTTTGGCTTCTCTTTCTTTTCTGTTTATTTATTTATTTTTAAATATTATTCAATTTATTCTAGATACAAATAACATCTAACTATAATAATCATAATGTACGTTATACTATATGTAATGGATGCATACAATTGCATACTCTGTTATATGTTAAAATTATGTTTTAAAACAAACATATTAATAATAAAATAGCTTAACATAACTACTATACATACTTTATAATGAATGTATTAAACGACTAATACAAGTTAATAGCTTTGTTTGACTGGTGGTTGTGGCCCCTTCGTGTTATTAAACAGTAAAACAGTAACTGTTGTTAGTTTTAAGCAAAGTACATGACCTTCTTGGTATCAGCATGCACGGTGATGGCTCGAGCCATTGCGCCTGGTGTACGATCTTCGCTGCAACCGCTCTGGTGTGAGCCCTCGCCACTGAAACAATCACCATGACTACTCTTCTCAGACTGTGTTGTTCAGAAACGATTATAATAATAAATATAAGAATATTAACTAAGACAAAACTTAGTACAATTTATCTTTAAAATTTTAACAGATGTGCTATATTTTGGGGAGGAAAGTTAAATAAAACAAATTAAAGTCTAGTTGTTCTCTTGTTTTTGTTAAAAAAATTAGTTTGTAATGGCCAATAGAAACTGTAATTAATAGTTTGTTAATGTAATCCATTAGAGCAATTTATGCAGATATGTATTATACTGACCAAGACAAACTATCTAATCAATTGTATTTTAAACGTAGTCTTAGTGCACAGTTAGGCAATATTACTTGATTCTGATATTTTATAATGAAATACAGATATCAGTTTCTTAAAGAGAGGAAGATGTTGATGTTATAAATAATGAGAGGACTTTCATGAATTTGGTTTTGATCCATCTGACCTAAATTTCAAAAATTAAAACCTATGGAGGTAGGAACAGATGCAGCCAGTTTACTGCTTTTTAATTATTCAAAAGTGATATACGAGGTCTGTAAGGTAATGAGCCTAGGTGTTTGAGTTTGAATTGAGAGTGCATTATCATGATAATGCACTCTCAATTAATGAGTTTTTTGGCAAAGGAAAACATTCCTGTAGTTCCTCAAACACCTTATTAACCTGACTTGAGTCCCTGCAACCTTTTCCTGTTCCTGACTTTAAAAAAACACCTCCTCAGAGGACACCATTTTGAAACAGTAGAAAACAAAAAAGGGAACTGATTATCTGAAGGATATTCCGGTTTCTTTGCTATGAAGAGTGGGGAAACCACTTGAAGCACTGCATAGCTTCCCAAATCCATGTATAATTGGATAGTAAATAAAAAGTTTTTCTGAACCAGTCTCATTACTTTACTTATAGAACTCGTAGTCAGTAGTTACAGTAGTGTGCAAATTAATCAGAACATAGATATTGTTTAATAAAAATAACTTATTTAGAAAAAAAAATCATACCTGTACAATTTATGAATATCAATTAATATGTCCTCCTTCCTTTATTCTTAATCACTTCACATACATGATTTGGCATTGATTCAATAAGTGTACTACAAATTTTTTTTAATTTATTCATTATGAAACCATATTGACATTATTGCTTTAATGAGTTAAATTTTTATGGTACAATTCATTTTTGAGCTGTTTTTTTATTTTTTATACTATTGTTTAAAAATTTTTAATTGGGTGTATGTATGGCAAGGTGCCTGGCCACAGGAGCACTTTAATTTTTGTTCTTTGAAAACTTTTTCCACTTTTTTGGCAGTATGGGACAGCACCAAATCTTGTTGGAACACTGTTGCCTTGTGGGAATTTGTTTTGAAGTTGTGGCACAATCCTTTCCTTCAGAATCTTGGTATATCCATCACTTTTCAACATACCATCTACTGGAAGTAATGAACAAGGGGGCTTTCAGATGTGAAACAATCTGAAAAGATTTTTTTCTAGGAATGTTTAACTAATTGTTGGATATGAGCTGGTGATCTATTTTCATCTGATGCTTTTCTTAAGTATGTAATCCTTTACTCTGGGCATAAAAATGTGACTTGTCAGAAAACATAAAATTTTTCCAGTCTTCTTTAGTTCAGTTAGCATATGCTTTGGCCCACAAGAGGGTTTTTTGTACATTTCTGGTGTTAAAAGCTGGCCAATAAGCTTTCTGTCTAACTGCAAGTTGGAGTCTAACAGTTGTCATTTGTAAATTTGTTCCACCGGCTGCTAATTCTTGATTTGCAGCAGATAATTTTGGATCAAGTTTACTTTTTGTAACCGATAGCCAATTTTGTGTTGAAATAATTTTTCTTTTACAGCCATAATTGTCTTTCCTTTTGAGGTGAAAAAGAACCAGTTTCTTTAAATTGTTTTAAAATAATATTCATGTCCCTGGTTCAAAAGCACACTCAGAAGCTATTTATTGTGTCATACTGATATCTTCAGACAACTTAAAGAATGGTTGTGGTCAAGTAGTGGAACCACAACAATGAAATAAACACAAAATTTTCTCCGTTAAGATTAATTTTCACGCTATTTATCCTTGTAAGGATAAAATAGTAGTTATTCTGAGTCATGGAGAAAAATAATAAACTACTCTAATGATGGATTATCTTTTTCATTGCTTCCTCCTTTTCCCGTAACTGTTTTAACTCTCAAAACTCCTTTCCCAATATTAGTTCTGTGGATCCTGCTGCATTTTCTATACTGAGGTCTGAAAAACCAATGAATTTCTTGGAATCTGTTAGGGAGTTGCTTATTAACTGACTTCTTTTCCTTTTGATGGCTGCACTATATAAGCCTAATGGGTAAATTGAATAAATTAAAAGATCAAGACAGTTATTTCCTTTCATTACTTCTATAATCAATAAACCTTACTGGTCACATATTCTATAAAAAAAATTTTCTGCAATTGTGAGATCATCACGTCATGAGATTAAATTACCAAATGAATATGTAGATATTGGAAAGATTAACAAGGGAAAAAATTATGACAATAGTTTAAATTATTTATACAAATAATCATTATTTTTATTTCTGCTAGATTATTAAATAACTTAAAACTAAACGGATCATTCAGTAATTAGAGACAAACGACTGTAGAAAATTCATTTATTTAATGTTAACCACTTTTCACTATAATTCCTGGCTACATTTAGGTACTTCATTTGAGCTTTCTTGTACTGCATTCTTGATCTGCTCATTATTGCCATGTAAACTCTTAGAGGGCAAAAAAAAATCTGATGATGCAAGATCAGGATTGTTAAGTGGATGTGGTAGCACCTCCCAACCCAATTTTTTAATATCTTCCCACGTGTTTTGTGCGATATGGGAATGGATGTTATCATTTAGAAGGTGTAAAGGTTTTTGAGAGAACCAGGATGTTTCCTTCTTATTGTGGGTTTTATTTTATTTTTGAATATGTCACAACACTATTCACTCGTTACTGACTGTACATTGTTTTTCCAAATAATCACAATAAATCTGGTTTTATAGTCCCAAAACACTAATAGGATCACTTTACAGGCTAATGTATAGCTTTTGAATTTTTTCCAGGTGGGTGAATTTGGATGTATTCAATCCGTACTCTGATATTTTTATGCATCTGTCCTTGTGAATATGGGATTTTGAAAACTGTCAGTCAAAATTTCTAGACTTCTGTTATGATAAATCAATTATAATAATCAGTAAAAATTGTTCTGCCCAATTAATTTTTCAATTTTTAAAAATTTGTACATCTAATACATTTTTTAACAAACTGTTTTAATGTCCACAAGTGAGCAAATTTGAGCCAGCTTTACATCTTCAGAAAATAAAAATAACATAGCTTGATGTTCTTCTATGGTACAAATTTTAAACAGAGCAGACATTTTGAAATAAACATAATAACAATATTAATTTATATGCACAGGCTCTGCAGATTTTCTAGGTGTAATGGAGTTATTGATTCTTAACCATTTCAGATCATGTAGCCTTGGAACTGACTATATACGGCATCAGTTTTAAAACGCTATTACAAAATCATTTTATATGGCATCTAAGTCGGTTATTTTGTTTTATATTCACAAAGGAATCAGTTTTATTACACAATTTGAATGACGTTTATACAATGTAAAATGTTTTATTTAGACTAGAAAGAATATGACCATTTTTTCCTCAGAATTGTGCTTGTGTGCGCGCGCGCACGCGCGCGTGTGTGTGTGTGTGTGTGTGTGACTTGTGTATTACAATTGCTATGAGGATTACGAATTTACTTATTGTTTACAAAAATAGCTTATCTTACTAGCAACATACTGATGTATTGAAACACATAATAAATTATGATATACGGCACACAAAAAAAAGAAGGAATTTTTGGTCATAAATACATCACTTTTACTTGAGGTCTATAAATATCGTTTCTGACAAATGATATCGGTAAACATGTAACACATATAGATTCGTAATGAATAAGAGTATACAGTAAAAATGGTTTTTTATCAATCTGAATAGCCTTTTGAGGGGTGGGAATTTTTTATAAAACGTAGTTTTCTGAATCTACTTTCACTTATACTAACATATGTTACTAATATGTGATTTATGACACGGGTTTTTCATCATATTCTGCCCAATTTTCAACCGATTTGCTTGAAAGTATTGTTTTTAAAATCAGCAAACTATGTTTCATAAACACAAAGCAAAAAAAAATTTTGCTAATAAAAAACAAGGTAGAAATGCGCAAAAAACATTCTGCAATTAAATTATCATAATTTTTGTACTGTTTCAATTTTTTTGTTGTTACAAGCATAAAAAATATCCAATCGTAGCGGTTTTTTGGTCAAAATCTGTTAAATCTCTTTAATATACTGTAATTTTTTTAAATTTTTTCACAAGAGGGTAGCATAAAACTATGAAGGGAGGCAATCAGATAACAACATATTTTCGCGGAGCGCTAATCAACCACGGATCATTGTGATGGGAAAAGGTTAATAAAATAATCTATAATTCCTTGTTTATACAACAATCTTTTAACGATTATTATTTCAGCTACTCAGCTTTTGAATAACACAGAATTTAAAATGTGTGTTACAGAAGGAAGGAGCTGTATAAGTAAAGACACAATAACCTGCAACCCATAAAAAAGAACAAAAAAGTAATTTATAAAAAAGGAAATACTGTAAACAAAATATCAGTTGAAATGCTGTGAATTTAATCCTCCCAGTAGAGAATTACTTTCTTTTGAAATTTAATTTATTTATTACAAGGTGATAATATAGAATAATGAACAAGATGAGCATGTTAAGAGGTAGTAAAATTTACTACTTATGTTAAGAGGTTTAAGTTTATTACCAAGAAACAGGAAAATTCTCTCTTATGATGCATTTCTCACTGGTCAATTATCAGAGTTCTACAATAGACTGTACAGAGTTATTTATGTTAACACTTAATTAGTTTGTTTTATTTTAAAGAATACAGCATCATAGGGGAAAATAGGCTATTGTTAAATCGACATCACCTGAGGAAAACTTCATATTAGATTTAGATTAGCTTTAGAATAAACTGGATTAAAATTAGGCAATAAGCTTGTAAATGATGTATTTTCTGTTTATTTTACGTTGAGGCCTGAAGTAAATAATCTGCATTGTGTGATGTGTATAAAAACACAACACAAAAACGACACATCAATTTCAGGAAACATATCACTCAGTACAGAAATTGTGAACCGACAATTTTCTCAAATTGCCTCATCCACTTGCTCAACGAGATCATTAGTTGACACTCGCTTCCTTCCCTGACCGCCTGCATCATGAACATCTGTACGTCCTGCTTTAAAGTTCCTGCACCATTGTCGCACTTTGCTGTCCCCCATTAAAGTTTCACCATACACATTACTTATTTGTCTATGAATTTCGGCTGCATTACATCCCTCAGCCTGAAGAAATCAAATTACCGCACATACTTCACACTTGGCGGGAGATGCTATTGTTGTAGACATGTTTACATGGTAGCTGTTTGTTCAGAACTAAACGAAGTGACGTGGCGTAAATGAAGGTCATACTAGAGACGCTGCGCAACACATATGCGCAAAGGTTCATCCGATTTTGCACGGGTTTTTATTTCGCGACCGATCGAACCTTGAAAAAAAAACCCTCGTATCTGAAAGTCCTGAGTTCAATTCTTGGTGTTATTTCAACAATCAATACAAATCTCATTACCTATGCTTAAGTGAAAGTTCACGTAGGAATCTTCCAACAAAAATAATAGGAAAACAACGTAGTACAAAAGAATCCACCACTATCAATCAGCTACCATAAATGACTGTTGATGAACTAACCTACAACTTTCTGGTGGGTTAACAGATGTACAATAACCTTTTTTAACTAAACCTGTTTTGCATAAAGTTCTCTAAAATGTTGAAAGAAGTTACAAATCAACAATTATGAAATCCAAACAAATTCAAATTTTTCAAAGAGAAAATTGACATATTTTACTGGTGGGGAGGGAGTAAATTAATATCACAGAAAAAGAAAAGATAAGTACCTGTCATGTTCTTTTTCGACCAGATGATAACGAGCTCTAAATGCAACAAGATGTGCATAATAGGCAGGAGCAGGAATTGAAACTGATCGTGTACACCGAACATAGGTGTGGCACAACTGATAAGTCAGGCACTGTAATTCATCTGAATCGAAGTGGTTGTCATCCCATAATACATGATAATGACTAGGTCGACTAGTTCCCTGAAAAAGAAATCCAATGTTAATTAATTTATGTAAAAATAATATCTAGCAAAACAAAATATTGAGCCAGTGATTAAATCAAGACGTCGATAAATAACTATAGTAACAATATTCTAGGTAATGTATCAATCAAGCTATATAATTTTTTTAAGATGCAAAATAAATTCCAGAATAAATAAAAATAAATAAACCTGAGAAAGATACTGTATGCCAGAAAATGAAACAGAAACTGTTAAAGGATCTGTAAAAAAATAATGACCACTCATCCAATTTTATTATCTGCTGATGGATATCGGTGATTCCTAACAAAGGCATTCAGACATTAAAAACCAGATTACAAAAAAATGAGAGAAAGAAATCCATTTTTAGAAAAATAAAATAATATGTATTCTAAAAGGTATGGAAGGTCTTTTTATTCACATTATATACTTATAAGTCTATAAGGCATAAAGAAATAAAAGTTAAGTTTATTTGTTTCAAATTAATTACACCTAAGGCAAAACATCACACAAATAAATTGGGAGTGCTTCTCTAAATGTGAGAGTTTCTGAAACTACATTGACATTCTGTGGCAGACTTTGTGTGAGTTGATTATCACTTCTCTTCAACCACACTTTTATACTACTCATTCAATCATAGAGTATGCCATTACAACAGATCCTGTCATGGCTGCTGCTCTCTACCTTGTTCTATCCTTTGGTAACTTTTTTGTTTCAATATACTTTCCCTTTTCTATAAACACATCTATCATTTGAAATCTCTTCCTTCCTCTTTCATTCACCAAGCATTCAATTGCATTCACTAATAAACATCTTCTTCTTCTTATGCAATGCCCTAGCCAGTTCCTTTTGCTATATTCAATCACATTTAGCATTTTGCTGTTCTCTTAATACTTCTTTACGTGTTACATGGTCTTGCCATCTGACATTTATCATCCTGCGCCACACTTGTATCTCAAAAGTCTCAATTCGTTTTGTCTTTTTTTTAAAATGATCCTCACACTCTGACTTTTGCAAGCTTCATTTTAGTCATCGTACATTTCATTTAGTTTACTCTGACTCTTCACCAGTACTGCCACATAATCAGCAAAACATGCATTCTTTCCTCCCCCCAATCTTTATTCCTCTTTTCCCACTCGGATAGCATTTCAGTATTTCTTCCAGATATATACAACTAAACAGTGTTGGTGACATGCAACAATATTTCTCTCTGCCTCACTCCCCTTCCAATCCCTATTTTTCATGTCATTTCGTCTCTTACCCTCATTTTTATTCTCTGGTTGTAGTAGAGCTCTTTTATTAGTTGATTCTCTTTCCAGTCAACTCCCTTCTTTCCAAAATTAGCAGTGATTTATCCCATCTAACTGTCAAATGCTTTTTCTAGGTCAACAAATGCAACATCCACTTTCTGACTCCTTTCCATGTATCCATGTATCTCTTCTCACCTATTACTCTCAGCAGCCCTGTAGTGTCCCTTGTTCCAACACCTCTTATAAACCCATTCTATTCTTTCTCAATACTACCATCCAATTTATTACACATCTTCTTACTTAGTACAGTAACTTAGCTGCAAGTGATATTAAGTTAATAGTTCTACATTCTTCACACCTCTTTGTATTTCTTTTCTATCGGTACCATTATTATATCCTGGAAGTCCTCTGGCCACTTTCCTTCTCTTCAAGTATCCTACTTATGATCCCTTTTTCCTAAAGTAAGAATCATTGGACTAAGTCAGCTATTGTTAATCCGTCTTCCCAAATCATCTGATTTGGAAGTCGAGAGTTCCAGCGTTCAAGTCCTATTAAAGTCAGTTATTTTTACATGAATTTGAATACTAGATCGTGGATACCGGTGTTCTTTGATGGTTGGGTCTAAGTTAACCAAACAACTCAGGAATGGTTGGACTGAAACTGTACAAGACTACACTTCATTTACACTCATGAAATATCATCCTCATTCGTCCTCTGAAGTATTATCTAAATGGTAATTACTGGAGGCTAAATAGGAAAAAGAAAGAAGTTATTGTTAAACACTGGTAGCCCAGACACTGCCAATATCTAGTAGCTATAAGAGAGCTGCTTCCTTATTGAGGCATAGAAGGATCTTGGTTCCTATGCGAGGAGAGAGACAAACTAATGAGAATTACCTATATCTATTAGTTAAAATTTGGTTGTTTCTAACACCAGAATCTAATGTAAGGCAAAACTTAAATAATTAAAATAAAACTTAGCTGATTACTGTTAGCAATTTATTTAATGCTAAAGTTCTATGTCTCTTTATTAATGACACTATACCTACCTTTTCTTCTCTCAAATCTCTATAAACATATCTAAATATTTTACTAATTTGAAAAATAGGTTATGCAGCAACATTCATTCAACTGTCACACAAAGAAGAGATATTCTCACACTAGTTCTTGCATTTAAATACAATTCAAGATTAATTATAATAATTTAAAGCATAATCCCTTAAAATACCAAACACAATATGATTTAACTATGAAAATTACAGCAGATCCTAAAATTTGTTACTTTTTTTTAAAGTACAATTTCCTAAATCCTACAATTTCAGCGTTAACAAAATGAACTGTCAAATATATTTTACCCTCATTCTAGTAAATAATAAACAGAGATTGTCTGACAAATTTTACTGTCACTCGCTACGATGTGCATTCATATCATAAATACAAATTCACGATAACCAAAACAATTACTTTAATTAACCAAGAAAACATAAAACAAGCAAAAAATACAACTGTAATTAAACAAGAAAATATACCAGAATCTAAACCCACCTGGATACCTTGATGACTACAGAGATAGAAATCAAACTCAGTAGGATGTGTGATTCCAACATCAACAGTAGTTCCAGCTGGTATATTACCAGATTTTCCAGATTGTTCTTTCTTATCAGCACAGAATAATCTAAAAATAAAAACATTACATGAATAATAATTTAAATGTTATCTTACAGAAATTTTATTAATAACCTGATTTAGTAAATATTATTAATGCACAATTTATGGGAAACTGTAAAATGCAGTAGCTTATATTTTTCTTTTTAGCATTTTGATCATCATGTGGTATACAATCGCAATCCAGCTAATAGAAAGACATTAAAAACACTTCTTTTGAATCTATTTGCACAATGCACTCACTTGAACACTCTGTCACACGAAGGATGCTGTCATCTAAATTTTTTATATATATGATTACTTTCCAATGCAACATGTTCAATGTTTGTGCGTAATACACAGACAAGTTATGCTATTAAAATTTCAGCAATAGATAATGCATGCATAGTCATGTGATGAATTAAATTTACATGCATTGAATTTTTACCATTTTAAACCATATATGTTCAGCTGCAAAGTTTTTATTATAGTATGTTTTGAAACATTAGTGGTGAGGAATACTAGTTAGTATTTTTGTTTTATTTTTAAGCTTACAGGGTATTTTTAATAATGTTTATCAGTGAAAAGGAAAGAGGAAGTAATTTGCATGTGGGACATACAAAAAGGACAGTAATATGGAACAAACAAAAGAAGCAGAGTTTTGTTATTTATGAATACTTTAGAAGAAAAAAAATTAACAATAAAGATTTCAAGGTCAGCACTGATAACACGTATGAGTATCATCAATTTATAAACTTTATGTTTGTTTTTAATATATTAAAACATTACTGAAATGTAAGAAATATGGCAATGAGGTGAATTTTTAAAAAAAATCAGAACAAGGCCTTGGATTCAAGATCAATGTTACTTCCGATTATGATACCTGTGAACTTTAAAATGTTTTTCTCTGAATGAATTTTTCTTAACTGGTAGAATTCCTCGGTACCTACAAAATTATCAGATTGGCATGATTCTTGAGTTAAAAAGTTCAGAGATATCATCTGCATATTACAGACTAGAATAAAAAAAATTTTAAAAGCTTTTTTTTTATAAATAAAAAAGAAAGAATATTTTTTGTTTAAATAGCTGTAACTCCCTCAAAAATTAATTTATTTCATTCCAGATTATATCATGTAATGATGTTTACAAATTATAAAAATACTTAATTTTTTTTATTTCAGATAATTCCTTCAATAATTATCACCAACACCCACATGTTCAGTGATAACCTAACTTTTTTTTTTAACCTCTGGGTCCATCATTATGTATTGCTTCAGAGGATGAGATGAATGATTTGTAGCGTGTGTGAAAATGCCTTGCCTGACCAGGATTCAAACCCGGGATCTCCGGATGAAAGCCCAAGACACTAACACTCACGCCACAGAGGCGTGCGTTAACTGACCTAATTTTGGCCAGCTCTATCCTTACCTTTGCATTTTTGTCAATTTTTTTAACCTAGCATATATGTATAATTTACATACACAAAATTTCATTTCATCTTTTTTTTATAATTTTTTGAAAAATCACCTGCTTTTAGGCCTACAAGATAAATACACCCCTTCATTGTTGCATCATACTACTTACCATGTTAACATATACTCTTTAACTTCCTAAAAGTTAAGTTAAACTACCAATTGAAAACATGAATATCCAGTCATCATTACTAACTAAATTAACTGCTTTGATGGTTACCACCTGATGAGTGATATAAACCTTTTCTAATAAATTTTCACAATAACTTCAATCAACTGAACTATCAAAAGGAACTAAATTTGTTTAATAATGTTCTGGGTGCCTGTGAATTATCTGAACAATATTGATGTCTTATAAAAAAATAAATAAATCCTATTAATGAATGGTTGGGCTCTCTTTAACAGGTAACTCATAAAGTTTCCCTTGGCAAATACTAGATAGTACTGTGACTGCATATGTAACAACATACATCAGTCGCCATGAATCCAAAGATGAAAGCACAAAGTGTAGAATGGTTTATCGAAAAAAAATCAGACATACAATTTTAGAACTCTGTATAACTTAGAGCCACCATTTAGAACAAGTACTCATTCATGGTATGATAAATTTGAACTAACTGACAGTGATGAACATAAGAAGGTGCAGGCAGACCTAGAAAGACCTAGGAAAAAACTCATGTGAACACCACATGACTTCCTTGCATGCCAATTAAATTACTTTTATAATATATATATATATATATATTATTATTATGCTTTTACGGCCAACATGGGACCACTTAAGTCAATTTTAGTTGGATCTTTTCTGAGAAAAGCGTGTTATTTTACTCTTCCGAGCTGCCCAGTATTTCTTCATCCGTAAACACCCTCTTCGTTGTATTTTGTCGTTTGCCTGTCTTTTGTTTAAATCTAATGCTTTTATCTTTTAGCTTTGTAATTTTTCCAGTTTTATTCTGTAGGTCAGTCAGGGAAATTCCCAATTCTTTCATATCTTCTCTAATTTCTTTGATCCATCCTACTTCTAGCTTTTGGAACCAGAGCTTTTCAATGATATTTCTTGACAGTCTTGTTTCCGGTGTCCTTATGAGATGACCAAAGAAAGAGATTCTTTTTTTCCGCATAGTATCAGTAACAGGCTCTATTTCTCGATACACCACCTCATTTGGCACAATCCACCATTGGCCTTCTTTTTGGTGTTTTTTATTGATACACGTTCTGACAATTCTCCTCTCTATTTTCAGAATTTTTTCAATTCGGTTTTTCTGAGTGATTTTGAAAAGGGTCCCACTTCCGTAGGTGACTTCTGGCTGTACTACAGTTTTATAGTGTTTAAGTTTTGTTTTAGCAGAAAGGCATTTTTTGTTATATGTTGACCAAGTTAATTTTTGGGATTTAATCATTTTATTTGTCCTGTTTTGCCATGTCACTTTTTCATTTAAATTATAAGTTATTATTTCCCCTAGATATTTAAATTGTTTTACTATTTTAATTTTCTGATTGTTTACCGTAATGTGCTCTATTACCAGAGGATCTATGGCCATTAGTTCAGTTTTTTCGAAAGAGATATGAAGCCCTATCTTTTGTGCTAGGTTTTGAAGGCTCATGATTTGTGTTTTGGCTTCTTGAATATTATTTGCTAAAAGAGCGAGGTCATCTGCAAATCCTAGGCAATTTAGTGTGATGGAGTTTTTCTTAGTACCCATTTTTTATATTTTTGGGATTTATTTCATACCATTTTCTCATGACAAATTCGAGGGCGCAGTTAAAAAGGAGTGGTGAGAGGCCGTCTCCTTGCCTCAATCCAGTTTTTTATGTAGAAGGGTTGAGAGAGTTCAGCTCTGAATTTCACTCTGGACTGGGTATTGGTTAAAGTTAATTTTATCATGTTTACGAGTTTAGGGTGAAGGCCCAGGTTTCTCAGAATATTCAGCATGGATGGTCGGTGTATACAATCATAGGCCCTTTTAAAGTCGACAAAGGTGATTATTAGTTGTTTTTTCCATCTTTTATATAAGTCCATCATAAGTTTTAGGGATATTATTTGCTCCGGGAAACCTCTCCATGGCCTAAATCCCCCTTGGTATTCCCCAAGTTCCAGTTCAAGTTGGTCTTTGCATCGGTTGTAGATGATTCTCGACAGGATTTTGTATGTGCAATCTAGGAGAGATATGCCTCTGTAGTTTTCCGGATTAGTTTTATCCCCTTTTTTATGTAATGGATGAATGAGGGCTGTGGTCCAGTGTTCTGGAAGTTTTTCTTCGTTCCATATTTTCACGAGGCATAGATGTAGGGAAGTTTTGACTGAATAAACTGATGAGTGTTTCCAGAGTTCTGCGAAAAGCTGGTTTTCTCCGCTTGCTTTGTAGTTTTTTATTTCATTTAAGGCTGCGAGAACTTCTTGAATTGTTGGCGGGTTGATATTTACTGGTGAAGTTTTAACTGGAGTTTCAGTGTCAATCTCAAAAAGCTCTGGGGGGTCGTCACAGTTGAGGAGTCTATTGAAGGTTTCTGCCAAAATTTCAGCATTTTCTTTATTGGTGTGGGCCATATTTCCTTTTTTTCCTCTCAGCATAAGGGTGGGTGGTTCATATCTTTGAAGAGCCTGACCAAAAATTTTATAATAGTCTCGGAAGTTAGTTTTCTTGGAACTTTCTTCTATTTGCTGAAGCAAGTTTTTTTGGGCTTGTCGTTTGGTTCCTCTTATAATTTTCTGAGTTATTTTCCTTTGTTTGGTGAATTCATGGTTAGATGCTTCAGTTTTCTGGGTTTGGTGGTTGATCCAAGCCCGGTGTTGGTCTTTGACTGCTTTGTCACATTCTTCATTCCACCATTTGTGTTTTTTTCTTGGGTTTATAGGGGCTAGTTCTTCAGCTATTTCTTTCAGTTGGGATGTCAGTTCTTTTAAATTATTAGTTAATTTGATTTTTTTTGTTGTTTCTTCAAAGATGGCATTGTTTATTAATTTATGTGGATCATAAGCTCTTTTGTTTTTAGGTTGGGATTTTTTATTTTTATGCGGGGTGAATTTTATTTTAACTTTAATTAAGTAATGGTCCGATCCAGTATCTGTTCCTCTCAAGACTTTTACATTATAAATCTCCTTGTGATAATTCCGGTCCATGCAAACATGATCGAGTTGCCATTCCCCTTTCTTCCAATCTGGGTGTTTCCAAGTCTTCAATTTGTTTGGTTTTCTCATAAAATAGGTGGATTTTGAGATCATATTATGGTTTCTGCAAAATTCTACAAGTCTTTGGCCGTTCTTGTTAGTTTTCTTTCGGGCAGGCCATTTTCCGATAATATCACGATATCTTCGTTCTTTACCAAGTTGGGCATTAAAGTCCCGTATTAAAATCTTGGTGTGGGTCTTATTTATGTTGTTTGCAGTTTGGTCAAGAAGTTCCCAGAATTTGTCCATCTCTTCTCTATCTTTTTTAAGATTGTTTTTGTCATTGGTGGGAGCATGGACATTTATTATGGTGTAGAATTTATTGGCTGATTTTAGGGTTAAGGTTGAAATCCTGGGGGAGTAAGACTTAAATTCTACGACCGAGTCAATTATTTTAAGATTGATTGCAAATCCTGTTCCGAACTGTGGGCAATTCTTCATCACACGTTTCCCGGGGATTCCTTTGTAAATTCTGTAACCCTGAGATTCAAACGGCTCTCGATCGGTGTTTCTCATTTCTTGAAGTCCTGCGATTAGGATATTTTGTTTGTCCATTATGTCTGTTAGAGTTTTAGTTTGCCGGGTTGAGTTAGAGAATTAATGTTGTGAGTGGCAATGTAGTTTATTTGCTTGTGTATATATATATATATATATATATATATTTAAAGGTAAATAAAATTTTATTTCACTAATAACTTCTGATTTTATTTTTATACCTTTTTATTTATTATTTAATTATTATTTATTATAATATTTTTACAATAATAGGCCTCCTCTCTGAATCATGAGACCTTGGCGTTGGTGAGGGGGCTTGAGTGCTCAGGGATACAACCAAAGGGAAGGTGCAACCATATCAGAGAGTTATCTGTTGAGAGCCAGACTAAGGAATGATTCCTGAAAGAGGACAGCAGCTCTTTCAGTTGTTAGGAACGTGAGTCAGAATAACTTAAACGGCCATATCAACATCACTCAGTCCTCTTGAGTACTGTGCAGCTGAAAGCAATGGAAAACTACAGCAGCTTTTTTTCCAAGAAAATGTGGCTCTCTGCATTTTCATATAGCAATGATGGAGGCACCTTCCTTGGTAAAATATTCCGGACGTAAACTAGTCCCCCATTCAGATCTCCAAGTGGGGACTACTAAGGAAGGGGTCACCAGAAAATTACTGCGCAGTGCAGGTGAGGAAGCGATTGATAGATTATTCAAACTGGTGTGTAATATTTATGAAATAGGGGAATTTCCATCAGACTTCAAAAAAACTGTTATAGTCATGATACCAAAGAAAGCAGGGGCAGATAAATGTGAAGAATACAGAACAATTAGTTTAACTAGTCATGCATCAAAAATCTTAACTAGAATTCTATACAGACGAACTGAGAGGAGAGTGGAAGAAGTGTTAGGAGAAGACCAATTTGGTTTCAGGAAAGTATAGGGACAAGGGAAGCAATTTTAGGCCTAAGATTAATAGCAGAAGGAAGATTAAAGAAAAACAAACCAACATACTTGGCGTTTATAGACCTAGAAAAGACATTCGATAACATAGAAAGGAATAAAATGTACAGCATTTAAAAAAAATTAGGGTTCAAATACAGAGATAGAAGAACAATTGCTAACATGTACAGGAACCAAACAGCAACAGTAACAATTGAAGAACATAAGAAAGAAGCCGTAATAAGAAAGGGAGTCCGACAAGGATGTTCCCTATCGCCGTTACTTTTTTATCTTTACATGGAACTAGCAGTTAATGATGTTAAAGAACAATTTAGATTCGGAGTAACAGTACAAGGTGAAAAGATAAAGATGCTACGATTTGCTGATGATATAGTAATTTTAGCCGAGAGTAAAAAGGATTTAGAAGAAACAATGAATGGCATAGATGAAGTCCTACGCAAGAACTATCGCATGAAAATAAACAAGAAGAAAACAAAAGTAATGAAATGTAGTAGAAATAGCAAAGATGGACCACTGAATGTGAAAATAGGAGGAGAAAAGATTATGGAGGTAGAAGAATTTTGTTATTTGGGAAGTAGAATTACTAAAGATGGACGAAGCAGGAGCGATAGAAAATGCCGAATAGCACAAGCGAAACGAGCCTTCAGTAAGAAATATAATTTGTTTACATCAAAAATTAATTTAAATGTCAGGAAAAGATTTTTGAAAGTGTATGTTTGGAGTGTCGCTTTATATGAAAGTGAAACTTGGACAATCGGAGTATCTGAGAAGAAAAGATTAGAAGCTTTTGAAATGTGGTGCTATAGGAGAATGTTAAAAATCAGATGGGTGGATAAAGTGACAAATGAAGAGGTATTGCGGCAAATAGATGAAGAAAGAAGCATTTGGAAAAATATAGTTAAAAGAAAAGACAGACTTATAGGCCACATACTATAAGGCATCCTGGAATAGTCGCTTTAATATAGGAAGGACAGGTAGAAGGAAAAAATTGTGTAGGCAGGACACGTTTGGAATATGTAAAACAAATTGTTAGGGATGTAGGATGTAGAGGGTATACTGAAATGAAACGACTAGCACTAGATAGGGATATTGGAAAAAGTGTGTGGAACAGGAAGGTATTCTCTCCTCTTCTTTGTCACAATGATCAAGATAAATTATATGCTTCAAATATACTGTAATTTTATTTTAGAAAAAGTTTGTAATTTTTATTAACATCTCATAAAATATAATCCAATGGGAAAATATCTCTTTCATATATTGTGATTTATAACTAGTTAACTGTTTTGATCACAATTCCTAAAGGTAAAGCACTGATGATAATTATAAAAATTAAAAGAAAACATTTTCTAAGAACACAACTGCAAATAATCTATAAATTATACTATTTCACCAGCTATGAAACGATATACAAGAATTAGAATATTAATTTACGTGAAATCAGCCAAATTTATAGGTACCAATTTATAGTGAACCAAAAATTTCCTTTTTACGAGAAATTTTAGGCCCAAAAAACACAAAACCATATATTTCTTTAAATAGGGTATAAAAGGGATTCATGAAAAATTTATTAGAACTAGAATAAATTTATAAAAAGAAATCACTGAAAAACTGTTAAAAAAAAATTATAACATCTTAGTCATTGTCTTCATTTATATTAAAATAAAAATCTAATGGCTACAACCTGTGAAATAAAACATGCCAGCAGATTTGGATTAAGAAAATATTGAATACAATAATTTTATAGTTGTTAATAACATAAAAAAGTAATTTATTAATTACAGACTAAACAGAAAAAGCCAATATTTAAGTAGTACCTTGTATGATGTCTTTTTTGTACAACAATGAATGTTATTCCTGGTTTGTAATCACCTTCTAGTTTAATGCACGCTTCTCTTATTGCAGTTAATTCATGTTGTAAAACCTTAATGAAAAATGAATAAAAAATTATGATTTTCACATGTAATATGCATTCAAGAACCAGATCATGAAAAACTGTGCACATGACATATATTTACACACATTATACCATTCTGATTTAAAAAATTAACATATTAAATAAATTAGCTATAACTACAGTAGGCTAACAGTTGTCCTTTGGAAATTACAAGGATTATTATTCTTTAAAAATTCCATAAAATGAAAACCACAAAGAGCAATAGTTAAACAATGGTGAAAACAATTAAATATATGAGGATGAATCAAATATAAATGGTAATTTTTTAAAATAAATTTATTGATTAATAATATAAACAATTCATATCTTCATTTCTCTATAATCTCCTGCTCTTTTGCCAATGATTTGGAAGCTTGAATATTCCTTGTATATAAAAAGTTTGAGGATGAGTCATCAACCTATTGTACACATGCTCCTCAATATCACTGTTTCCCTCCGCGCAATTCTTTCAATGAAGCAAACAAAAAACAGTCACAGGGGGACAAATCTGGACTGTAGGGAGGGTAGTTGAGGGTTTCCCAGTGTATTTTTTCAATTTATCTCTTGTTAAGATCGTGGTGTGTGATCTGACATTGTCATTGAGAAGGATGACATCTCTGATGGGCATGCCCTGTCTTTTGTTTCATTAGGCGGCTTTTGTTGACTACAGTAACTGGAAATGGTAAGAAGCCGCATTCACCATTCATTGATTGTGGAGAAAATCAATGAGTAAAACTCCTCTTGAATAATAAAAAAAAAATCTTTGCAAGAACTTTTCTGGCTGACAGATGGGTTTTGGCCTTCACTGGGCAGCCCTCATCCTTCCTTCACCACTCCTTACTCGCCATTTTTGACTCCGGAGTGTAATGATGGACCCATTCCTCATCACATGTAAAGATGCACCTCAAAAATTCATCCCCTTCATGCTGAAATCAATTCAAAAGTCTCTCACAGATCTCCAACCTGACCTGTTTTTTAATTTTGGTCAACAAACTCAGAACCCATAGAGCACTGATTTTCTAAAGCCAACAACATGATCAATGATAATGGATTGAGCACTCCTATAGTCGATACCCACTTCTTACGCAAATTCTTCCAACAGTGAATCTGTGATCACCTTTGATTAGCTCTTGACGGCACAGATGTCAGTTGTGAGACTTGACCTTGGGTGTCAATCATGACTTTCGTTTTCTACACTTTCTCGCCTGCCCTTAAATTGTCTGGCTCATGTATACACAGTTCTGGATAGTGCAGCATCCCCAAATTGTACCTTTAAAAGAGTTAAAATTTCCACGGTTTAATTGCCTTCACTAATTAAAAACTTTATATGTTGTGCAACAGATGACAGAGCCTTGCTCACTCATTGCTGTACTGAAGACAGAACAGAGCAGAGCAGAGGAGTTAACCAAGCCTGTTCCTCCTCTTTAACACATCTAACATTAACCATCCACTCCGCTATCCAGCTCAGAATTGCTTGCTGTGTAGAATAGCAAAATTACTGTTTAAATCTGATTCATCCTCATAAACAATGGTATTATCTAAGTGTAGATTTTAGTTAAAATTTGCAGCTGGTTTCTAATATTTTGATTTTTAACTCAACACTTTTGTTCACATTATCAAAATAGTACGAGCATGTAACTGTCAGATTTTAAATTATGTGTGCTTGAGTGATCTCATTAACAGATTTTTATAAAGTATAGATAAAAGTTTAGTGTTTTACATTTCAAGTTTGTTTATTGTGGCTTTCAAAGTTTTTAAACATACCTTACTCAAGAAGTTTTTTTTTTTTTAAGAAACATTCATAAAGATGAACAAGTCCTGCTCAATGACTAATGGACCAATTCATCATATTTCTTAGTCTATTTTCACTTCCAACAAACTACATTTTCATTAGATTATAAAAGTCAATTTTTCAAAATGTTTAATTCATGTTTCATTCGTGGGAGAGCTTACTAACTTATGTAATAAAAATTCCAGTTCCACAATAATATGCTATCAGTAAACAGCTTTATAACCTATTTAACCTTCTCTTGTGGTTTGTCATTTGTTTTGTTAATGTCCATTTGTTAACGGTATTTAGTTTTATTTACTAACACAATGAACATAAAAAAGTGAAGATGATTATTACTGCTTATGTTTACAATAATTTTTCCACGTTACAATGAGTGTGCCACATCTACTGAAGGAATACTTAAAATGCTAAACAATCTAAATTGTCATCTGGATAGCTCAGATGAGGAAGTTATATTTTGACAGTGTAACAAACTAGTGTGCCATTAGAGGTAGAAGATGAATGAAGTAAGGAATTACTAATTATGATAAAACCAGATCATGGGAAAAATATATAATGGACGCATACTCTTTTGCAAAATTACATACTTTACCAAATTTCAAACTATGGCAAACTTCAAAATATGAATTCACAACAAATATAAACATATAAATGAAGTACTTACTTAACAGTAATTAAATTACAATTAACTTTTTTACAAATGTAAATTTTAACCTTTTCTGATCATGTAGCCATTAAACTGCCTATGTATGGCGTCGGTTTTAAAACACTGTTACAAAATCATTTTATATGGTATCTAAGTCTGTTATTTTGTTTTATATTCACAAAGGAATCAGTTCTATTACACAATTTGAACGATGTTTATACGATGTAAAATGTTTTATTTAGACTAGAAAGAATATGACCATTTTTTTCTCAGAAATGTGCTAATGTGTGTGTGTGTGTGTGTGTGTGTGTGTGTGTGTGTGTGTGTGTGTGTGTGTGTGTGTGTGTGTGTGTGTGACTTGTGTATTATAATTGCTATGAGGGTTACGGATTTATTTATTATTTACAAAAATAGCTTATCTTACTAGCAACATACCAATGTATTGAAAAACATAATAAATTATGATATACTGCACAAAAAAAAAAAGGAATTCGTGGTCATAAATACAGCACTTTTACTTGAGGTCTATAAATATCTTTTCCGACAAATGATATCGGTAAACATGTAACACATAACGATTCGTAATGGATAAGAGTATACAGTAAAAATGGTTTTTTGTCAATCTGAATAGCCTTTTGAGGGGTGGGAATTTTTTATAAAACGTAGTTTTCTGAATCTACTTTCACTTATACTAACATATGTTACTAATATGTGATTTATGACATGAGTTTTTCATCATATTTTGCCCAATTTTCAACCAATTTGCTTGAAAGTATTATTTTTAAAATCAGCAAACTATGTTTCATAAACACAAAGCAAAAAAAAAAATTTTGCTAATAAAAAACGCGGTAGAAATGCGCAAAAAAAAATTATGTAATTAAATTATCGTAATTTGTGTACTGTTTCAATTTTTTTTTGTTACAGGCATAAAAAATATCCAATTGTAACAGTTTTTGTTTTGTCAAAATCTGTTAAATCTCTTTAATATACTGTAATTTTTTGACATTTTTTTCAAAAGAGGGTGGTAGCGTAAGAGTATGAAGGGAGGCAATCAGATACAAACATATTTTCGCAGAGCGCTAATCAACCATGGATCATTGTGATAGGAAAAGGTTAAATTGTCATGATAAGAGTTGAATTTTTCAATATTATAAGATTTTCATCATTTATAACTGGTTCAAAGGTAACCAAAATGTCATCAACATATCAAACCCACAATAGAATTTTATGTATATATTACCATAAGCTCTCTTATTTTACATTCCTGCAAATAAATTTCAGATGTAACTCAAATTTACCACACTGGTAAATATATATATAAATTGTAATTATACAATTTTAATTTTCTATAATGTTGCATAAAAGAATAGGCGTACAAAGCAAAGCCTTATCAAATAGGTAAGTAGAAAAGTTAAGTTGATAATCAAGATCTGTGGGGTACATTCCTTTCTGTATTCACTAATGTATTAAAGGTAAATTTGAGAAAAAAATGTGCTGTCTAGAGTTCTAATTTCAAACTCCTTCTTTAAGTTTTTCATTACCATCTTTAATCATATCATTTAAACAGATCAGTTAAATTTCAAATTACAACTATTAAAAAACTTTTCTATTTTTTAATGTTTTTTATGAAGATCTATGTAGAGATTTCACAAAAAATAACCTCTGATATGAAATGTCAAAAAAATTTTAACAGTGATCAATAAATTGTAAAACTCTACAGGCAAAATTTTAATGTTTACTTATATGATATAAATATATATCCTTATAAATATGTGCATAATTTAAAATAAAATAGTAAATACTTTTCCGCACACACACAGAAAAAAATTTATTAAATCTATCATTAAATTTTATTTTTATTTAGCCTTTGTTTAACATGTTGAGAAAATCAAAAAATATAAAGACGTGACTAATCTTTGCTGATGCTTTAAATATTTTTTAAATCGTTTTTTTTATTTTTTTAAGTTCTACCTAAATCCTTATACTGTACCAGTATAATCTCCATTTTCTGTTCAAACCTGATACTTTACTCCATAAATAATATTCACAAACTTGATTCACTAACAGTCTCCTACCTAAACTAAAAATTCCATTTAATGCTTTATAATGAACTCTTATGATTTCTAATTTAACTGCACTGTCTTGTTCAAAATACACTAAGATTCATCTGTTAATGTTATTAATTCTTCTAGATTGTGTTCTGTTCATGCATCTATTGTACAGGATTTATACCAGAAGTGGAGTTCTTGGCATACACATTTACTTTGCGTTTAAAGTTGGAGGACATAACAAAATTGTGGTCATATTTTCTTCTAGTTTACAAACTTATAAAAATATGAGACAATGTGTTTTTAGAGCAGTAAAGATTTGATCTAGAGATAGTGTAACAGAAGGAAAAAATCATATTTGGACTATAAAAGTTCAAAATTTTTTGTTTTATACAACTGTGAACAACTTGGGATTACTGCATATTTATGTAGAAAAACAACTGACCTTACTTGACTCAAAACAGAAATATTAACAATAACATATATAGGAACTAAATAAGAGAAAGAAAGTTAAACCAGATAAAATATTCTTGTGATAATTTACAACAGTCTATATATGAATTATTTAAAATGATTTTATACTTACATGCAAGAACTGTCCTTCAGAAACGCCATCTCTGTACAATATTATACGATGAGGCTTATAACCACCAGTACTCTTGTAAAACATTATTAACAATTCCCTATAAAAAAAAACAATGTTCAAGATTAAAAAATAAATCAATATTTTTTTTGTAGTTTCTTTGATATGCAGGGACACATAGCTATGCTGGAGTATGAATTTTTGAGATTTTTATTCCATACACATAATCTAGAAAACACTGCCAACAAAAATCTGAAGCAATTTGGTGGTATCACAAAATGAATTGTAGACAAAAAAAAATTACTTATTAAGATCAATCTTCAGATATGTGAATCATCAAATATGAGTAATTACTGAACATTTTTAGCCATGTTATGGATTCCTGTTATCCAAGTCATCTTATCTGTAAATATGTTTGCACTAGTTTTCCATGAATTTCACAAGGTTTTCTTTTTTACCCATACAAAAGATGTATCTCTTCTTGGATGTAAATTAACAGAAGTGCACTCAGTTTAATGCGTGGTCACTTATACTCCCACGTGGAAGGAAAGATATGGCCTTTTCATGGTTGCAAAATTGAAACAAAAATTACTTTACAAACATTCCTTTTAAATAGTTTAGAAAAGGTAACGTGGTAAATAATTTAACCATCATCAACCTTATAGGAATGCTGGTTTTACGACAAAAGAATCATAATGTGCATAAAATTATTTAAAAATACTTTATCATATACTTTATGTTACCAATAACTTAAATAATTTTTGGATGAATAAGACAATGATTTTTTTCTCCAAACATTGTTCATTATGTCGATAGCTATTATTATTAAAATAGATTATTGCTAGCAAAAAATATAATATTTTATGATAGAAAGGTCTTCTTGAATTTATAAATTTGACATTAACTGTAAGAATCTCCTTTTTTTTATTAAACTCGGGCAGTAATATTACTTACTATTAATGTTATATATGAATTCATCTTGATATGACAAAGTATATTTTTATATAAAATAATGGTAGTGTTTTATATAAAATAATGGTAGTGCAACTTTTAATATAAAAGAATAAAACTGAAGATTGAATCATTAACTCTGAAAAAGCCCAATGGTCTATGGTAGAAAATTATACTTTTTGTTTTATACACACAATTGTTTTAACAATCTAAATACAGTATCCAGTGGATTCCTATTATCAATGTAAATATTAATGAATTAACTAATTAAATATGAGAAGCCAACAATTAACAAACATGGATATACATTAAAAATATATTTCATAATAAAACCCTGTTTTCATGATTTTATATATATATATATATATATATATGCTGTTAGTGCAGTTATGTAATTAAAAAAAAAAAAAACATTTTGTAACTGATCACTCCTCTACATGCTGATAGTATTAGATTTTTATGAAACCAGATCAGAAAGTGTGAAATCTGTTAAGTCAATATAACATTTCCCCTTCTGTGCTACAGTAGTGCATATAATTCATGTTTCATAACATAAATCAGACTAATGATTTTTTGTTTTAGATTATCTGTCCCAATCTTTCCTGGGTTTAAAAATAACATAAAGCAGTTGGATTTGAAGTCATACAATTTAAAAGAAGGTTCAAATACCATTGGGTAACAAATTAATGTTTTAACCAATTTAAGATGATTTAACTTTGGTTTACAAAGGCAGGAATGTTGGTATGATAATAGCATTGCTAAGATATAATTTTGAAAGGTGAAATTTGTTGATGGAAAACAAATAGTACATAGTCCTACTTTTTCTATAAATCTTGCACATCAGCAAATATAAGTAACACATATGGTCTCCTTTTACACCTCAAACTAAATAACCAGAAAACCTTCCTTATAATTACATAATATATATTTATTACTTGCATTTGCTTTTACTACATTCAGCTTATTCACTTGTTAATAATGCTCTTCCTGCTAGTACTGATTTTACTGGTATATTTTCAGGTAGTTATTAAATTAAAATTTTTTTACACCCAAATGAAATATAAGTCTATAGAATACTAGACTGTTTAACAGCATTAAATGTACAAACAAAACGACCACAAAATAATCTCTACTCACCTGACCATTGAACTCAATTCCTGAATAATTTCTTGGCGATGTTGTTGTACCCGGACTGTAGCAGCATAGCGACTTGGATGTGCATCCATTGACCCAACCACCGCAGCAATAGAAGGCTTTTTATTATCACCAGCAGGAGGATGCGTTACATCAGCTCCAAGGAATATTACTGGCTCATTGAACACCTGAAAATTTTAACATAAGCTAGTTAACGGTGTTGAATATAGCATAATTCTAACTACATTTGATTTTTTTTATTTTCATTAAATTTCATTATCATTAATTTTTAAGATTAAATGACAAGCGAGTAAAAAAAGTATTCCAAGTACTAATACCCCTGTCAAACCAAAGTTGTGGATTTATTGACTTAAAAAAACCTTTAATGTGATTTAATCTATTGTATAACAGAGAAAGAAAAATTTTAACTTCAAAAAAAAAACCAGAGTTCCCAGAGAAATATCTTTTATAAATAAAAGAGCCAACATCCTTCTTAGGCCTACAGTAAGTTTAATGATACTTAACTTATTCTTTCCCATCCTGAGACTAAGAAAAAACACATCTGGTGCTCAATTATTTATAAGGTTAAGTAGGGACTCCAAATCCTTCCTAATACAATAAAAAAGTTGACTTTTACTTTGATTTGATGTTATACAAAAAATCCAAGTCTCCCAATGAAAATATGCCGAAATATAAATCTTGTTCATTAGATGATACTGAAGAATACTTTATCCAAAGTCAGGTGTTTTTTAAACATGCTTAATTAACATTTTCCTAAACTGTGAGAAACAGTTTGGTATAGATGACATATGATATTGAAACTTTTAACAATTAAGAGAATGGGGAACAAAACTTTCTGTAATTTTTGTTTCCTAATTCAGTATGAAGTCCTAACCATACATATATTTGTGTGTGTGTATATATTTAAATATGTATACACACAAAGTGTATTTAAAAAAACTGTTTCAAGAATTCAGGGGATGATCTCCAAAATCAAAATAAGGAAAAAACTTCATCAACATACTTATGGAAATACTAATTAACCAGCTACCCACCATTTTATATACTAAACAAAATATCTATTTCTTAGCAATAGTTATCGAATATAGTTGAAATTTCATATTCTGTTAGGGTACCTAGACATTTACTTACATGAAAATAAAAACCCTGATATCTCAATGCATTTCAAAATGATGGCGATATAAACCTGTTAATATCTGTGGAGCTGCTGGTTTATTTAAATATTATGTTAACACAAAAAAATGTTAAATATTTTATGACAAAGGAAATGACTTCTTTATTTATTCAAAGACATTTAGAAATACCTAAGTTTTGGCAAAAATTCTTTAAGCGAGCCACTCTAGATTAAAAAACTAGTTTTCATTTCCTCCTGAATAAAATTAAATAACATTGAAAATATTATTGAAATCATGAAAATATTATGATAAATAATATTAATATTAAAAAATAATTTGCATTAAACGTTTTTCACAATTATTAGTTTTTCTTCAATTAACATTTATTTAACAATATCTGTATCAGATAATAAAACAATAAAAGAAACTACAGTAACTGTTTAAATTGGCAGCCCTCATTAAAAATATGTGCATCCAGTGTTTTATTATTTGACTACTGAACTATTCAAAAGATACCAAGTGTTTGACAAATCCTCTCAATCCCATTTATAATTCTTGTGTGCAATTCTTTTACAGTATCCACGAAGGTGTCATATACAAGTGTCTTTAAATGTCTCCTTAAGAAAAAGTCAACAGTGAGATTGGGAGACCTTGCAGGCCATGCTGCTACTGGGCCTCCTCAACTAATCCATCTGTTTGGATATGCTTCATTTAGGTGATCTTGAACTTATAATCTGTAGCTGGAGTCCCATCCAGTATGGAAACACATTTTGTTGTGTGTGTTTAGTGGCAAATAGTCGAGTAAAGTGGCAGATCAATCATCAAGAAAAGTAAATATCGGTTCACCATTGAGCATTTCAGGTAGTAAGCAGATAAATAAGTGGTCATCCAGAATACCAGCCTGTATTTACAGAATACTGATATTGGTGACGGTTCTCTGAAATAGTCACTTGTAAATTTGGCTATCAGTACAGAAAATATCATTCAAAAAATTCAATTAGTACATTTTTGGATAAGCCACTGGCATAGCTGAACATAGTGTAACATAATCTTCAGATAAAATATAGTTTGTACTTGTTGCTAATGCAAAATTTTCCAAATTGTTGCATTACCAACATTCAACTCCAAAGGGCAGTTCTTTAGTACTTTTTTTGGAATAGTTAGATATTTTATCTAACATACTCTCCTAGAATTCAGGTATACATTTTGAACATGGCCATCCTCATTTACCATTTTTTCAGGTTTTAAACTTCCTGTATTCCTGAAAAACCTGTGCATAATGAAAACAAAGTGTGCAAAGGTAACAACTACACTGGGAGAATGTTCCTGATACAGTCATCTTACCTCAAGGGTACTGCAATGTGCGACATACATTAAATGGATATTTGCAATTTTTAAGTTAGTGTAGATATGATTCACACATTAACTGCCATGGTGAATAAATTAATGGTTAAAAAAATATTCTACTAACTCACACAGCACCGATCAATGTTTCACTTTGTCAATAATAAAAGACAAACAATTAATTGCACTATCTGTTTTAATGCAAACTATTTTTTAATATTAATATTATTTATTACTATATTTTCAGATTTTAATATTTTACTATACTTTCACATTATTAAATTATTATAATTAATTACATGATAACATTGATAAAATTATTCCAGTTGAGATAGTGTCAAGTTATTTAATTATATTCAGGAGGAAGTGAAAAATGGTTTTTTAATCTTAAGTGACTTAATCTTAAGTAACTTCAAGAATTTTTACCATAATTTTATTACTTATGAATGAACTGAATAAATAAGGGGTTATTTCCTTTGACATTAAATGCAAAACATATTTTGTAATAACATAATATGAGAGGTTATCTCTAAAGTAAAGACAGTTTCATTGTAAAAAAAATTATTCTGAAAACCTTATAAATATTTTTTATTTCTCTTAAACTACATACCTAATACTACTTCTCTATATAATCACAAGAATAATTATATTTATCGTAGTGATACATCAGCTTCAACATACCCACATCATATTCTTCTGCCACCAGTCCATTTAGCCACTGATTAACAACATTTTTAAGTTCATACTCGCCCGCAAATTGCTTACAAAGTCAAAAGTTGTTTCAATTTCCCAAATAAATGGTAGTCAGAAGGAGCTAAGTCTGGACTATATGGTGGGCGATTGTAAATTTTCCATCCAAATGTTCTCAGTAAATCATGAGTCAGACCTGCAACATGTGGACGTGCATTATCGTGCAGCAGGACGATGCTGTCAAGTCAGCTGCCCATGTCGCCAATTTTGAATGGAATGCCGTAACTTACACAGTTTCACAGTAGGCTTCTGCATTTATAGTCATTCCATATGGCATGAAATCAAACAGCAGTATGCCAAACCGATCCTAAAAGACAGTGGCCATCAGTTTGCATCCAAATGGCTATAGCTTGATCTTTGTTGGTCTGGTTGGTGATTGAGGATGACACAGTTTTTAGATGTTTCTTTCATTAATTAATTAAATGATCACCATACCCAGCAACGAACTGGCTATGAATTTCAGCCGGCTTAATGTTTTGGTGGTTTAAAAACGTATGACTCCACACATTTCACAGTCGGCAGCAACATCAAATTTCCTATTCATTTTATAACATAGTAACTCACACATATCAAAGATAATACAACGCAACAACTACCAGACAACCAGCATGGCCATGAATGACACAGGTTCACCAACCTTAAGGAGAGAAATTTCCCAGCAGTCTTTACTTTAGAGATATTCCTCGTATTTAAATAAACCAATGGTTACAAAGATATCAATTAAAAAGTTTAAATGGCCATCTCACTTTGAAATGGATTGAGAGATCAGGTTCATTATTTATATACAAGTAAACCTCTAGGTACCTTAGTAGTATTCCTAGTATTATTTATCCTAAGAAATAACTTTTTTGTTTAAAATACAATATGGCATATAAAGTAAGCGGTTCTGGATGTTTGTTGATATAAAGTTTTTTCTTTATTTTTATGTGGGGGACCATCCCCTGAATTCTTGGAACAATTTTTATAAACACATGTATATACACATACAGAATACTATATACAACATATATATATAGTTCCAGTACTAGACAGAAAAATTTACATAAACGTTCATAATACAATTCAAAATTTCAAACCAGAAAACAGTTTAGAACAAAATGACAGGTAATGAAAGAATATGTTTTAATGTAGTTATAGAATTCAATACCATCTGAGAATGCAATATACCACGAAAAGTGACCATTTGAAATTAATATGAAAGTTTAACTCATTTAATTACTATGTCTGGTGTTTAAATTTTATATATGATATTCTATTCTAACATGTGGTGCTACCCAAAAGTTCGGGGAATTTGAATTTCGCATGCAAACCATTGCTGGTACGACCTGCTGCCGCTAGATGTGGCTAACAGTACTCTTTGGAAATCAGTGTTCCAACAGCTGTGACGATGAGAGGCTGCATTGCTGACTTTCATGTGGTTATGTAACGTTGTGTTTTATTGCTTCGGCGAAGTTCTAAATGACAGATTTTAAAGAGCAAAGAACCTGAATCAAATTTTGCTTCATGCTTAAAAAAACTGGTGCAGAAACCCACTGCATGCTTGTGGAAGCATTTGGTGACAATGCTATGAGTAAAAGTAAAACTTTTTTGTGGTACAAACGATTCAAAGATGGACGAACGACAGTCGAAGACGATGAGAGTTCAGGAAGACCATCAACAAATGCAACACTGGAAAACATTGCGAAAGTGTGAGAGGCTATTGTTGCAGATCGTAGACAAACAATTTATGATGTTTGTGCAATCATACAAATGTCATATGGGTCCGTGCAACGCATCTTGTCGGATAATTTGAACATGAGACGCATTGCTGAAAAATTCATATAGAGACTGTTGAACAGCGACCAGAAACAAAATCGCGTAGTTGTCTGTAGTGAATTGAAAAATTCAGCAAGAGATGACCCTAACTTCATCTCCAACATCATAACCGGTGAGATATGGGTGTACAGGTATGACCCTGAAACTAAGCAGCAGTCGTCGCAGTGGAAGTCGCCAAGTTCACCGTGGCCAACAAAAGCATGCAAAGTTCGCAACAACGTGAAGTCCATGATGATTGTTTTTTTGGCATCAAAGGCATTATCCATAAGGAATTTGTTCCTCTTGGTCAAACTGTCAATGGGATGTTCTATTGTGAAGTTTTGAAGCGGGTACGTGAAAGCATTGGGCGTAAACGTTCAGATCTGTGGGGTAACAACAGCTGGGTTCTGCACCATGACAATGCGCCCGCACACACATCGCTAACCGTTTGGAATTTCTTGGCTTCCAAAAAGACGGTAGTGATTCCCCAACCACCCTATTCGCCTGACCTTGCCCCATGCGACTTTTTTATCTTTCCAAAAATAAAATTTCAATTGAAAGGCCGTAGTTTTAACACAATGAGGAGATTCAGGAAGAAATGCAGAACGTGCTTCTAACACTTACACCTGCAGACTTCCAGGGATGCATGGAATCATGGGAAAAACACTGGGATCACTGTATCAATGCCCAAGGGGATTACTTTGAAGGAGACAGTGGAAATTATAAGTTATGGTAAGCTATTTTATTTTTATGGTAAAATTTCCCCCGAACTTTTGGGTAGCACCTCATATAGTTCAAACTCTTCTTCCTGCAGCCAATAATTAATTGTTAATCCTTCTTAAGAGATTCTAATGACATATGGAATTCGCATGGAACTGGATCTAGAATTAATGTTTATTCTATTTATACTGTTTCTTTTTATCTTAAGCAGTTTCTATTAGATATTAAATTGTTTTAATTCTTTAATCTACTAAAGGCTGATTAAATTTAAATCAATGATAATTTATTGAATTAAAATGGAATATCCCTAGTCAGAGATTTTGCAGAACTATACATAACGTATTTGAAGCATTAGTTTTTTTTTATAAATCACACATTCTCATAAATATATAAATAATGAAACAACATTAAAGTAGTTAATTTATTAACAGATTCAATTTTTTTTCTCACGTCTTCTGCTACGTTTCATGTTGTTCCTATCAATTTAAATTACATCAATTAATGAAACAAAATATAGCCACTGTATGCAACACCCTACTCTATAAAAAAAAATTATTTAAATCAAATAATACTCTATCATAGTATTAATTTACCTGATACTAACGTTCAGTTAGAAAATGATAATGGCAAAACAGTTGGTTATTATGTAGACCGAGGGGAAATGAATAAAGCTGCCAGAAAGGTTGAGTAACCAGTTAGATTATTGAAAGCTTCAAAGACAGAAAAGTTTGTGCCACAGGACAAAAAATGTTCAGTCGGCTTTTTTACTGATTTTTAGTAACGGGTAATAGGGAAAACCATAAAAATTACAGTGGTGTAGAGATTGTTTTTCAAGCAGCAGAAGTACTGGAGTTTAAGAAGGTAAACTCAGAAAGGTGGTGGAAGAACTGTACAATTTTGAAGAATTCTTTTTCGTTTTTTGGGGTGCACAACGAAGCTTCGTTATTAGCACGCAGAAGCAATGTTTCTAGATTAAACAAACTAGTTTAATAACAACAAATGCTAAATTTCATGGATATATAAACTAAGTAATAGTAATGAAAAATAAAATTAAAAATTAAAAAGCACAATATCACAAGCAAATAGTAGAAATATAAAACACATTACAATAATTATTAAATATTTGAACAAACGCACAGCCTTAAGAAATACTAAGACATTCTACATTCACATTGTTTCCTAGAATATTTTGAATATTATCCCCTAATTTAATCTTCTGATGCAATGCTGTGTAACAGACAAGTCAACATGGATGTGATGTACAGTTACTTGGCGGTTGCAGCAAACACAATCAAGTGTATTCATGAGGTAGCTATGAGTATGGTATGCCCTATTTGCAAACAGCAAATAATTACCTTTTCTCGACAGTTAATTCCTGCATGAAGAGCTACAAGGTGACACAGTGTTCTTAATTGGACTACGTTTATTGCTGATGGTAGCATTCCATTCCCTTTGCCACTCAACATGAACCACCATCTTAAAAAATCAGACAAGATTGTCTGAAACAATGCATTAGTGAAATCAGACTCCAAACAAGCTTCTTTTGTAGCTCTCAGTAGACTCATTGCCTGAAACTTCAATATAGCTGGGGATCCAGCAGAAGCTCAGTAATTTGAGAAATAACACAATGAATCTAACAGACAGTAGGGTGTATGGAATATGCCTGTAAGGAACTCATGGAATCTGAACAGACAAGTACATATTGAAATCTATTATATTTAAGGCCCCTTCAATAGCATACAGCTGTGCGAAAAAAACAATGGCAATGCACGGAAGGCCTAACATGCATGTTTCACCACCAACCAACAGAATCATCATATTTATACCCATCAGTATAACAGTAAAAAGATTCATGCCGTAAAAATCTAAAATCTTTCTTGTAGGATAATCGGACTCTCATGTACTTTTTGATACCGACAAAGACTAAAGCAGTAATTCATAAGAGAAGGCCGGCAAGGGGAAGGGGGCAACAAGACTGAACAACCGTAAGAACCAGAGGTAAATGTATGATTTTGAAGAGATATATCTGCAAGCGACTCAACTGTTGCAATAAGAACGCAGATGACAAGAGATAAGAATTTTATATTTTAGGATTCGGTGATAGTGTTCTTGGATTCACAAAATTCATGATAGTTTGCCTACAAAATTAGCATGGAGGATTTGTCAAATAAAAGATACAGTTTAGAATGACCAAGAAAATGTATCAAAAATCTAGATGCTAACCAAAAATGAAACTGCGATTGTAGTTTTGTTTGATGTTATAACTACCTTAGATAAGGGAGCATGTACTTTTCCACTTTTGTTATTATTGATGGATAAGTTTACAAAGAAATGAAGGTGAGACTAGAGAAACACAAGGGAAGGAAAAAGCACTGTTGTTTGTTGATAATATTGTCTAATAGGATGAATAGTGAAAATGAAGTTCAGAAAATGTTTGAAGTTTAGACTGAAAGAATTGCAGCAGATTTGTAATAGTAGAAAAAATGCATTCTGGTGATTAGTGATAACCAGAAAAGAAAAAACAATGAAATCTAACATTCTTGAAGAGGTAAAAAGACTACATGGTGCAAGAAAGTTTTAATGGAATAAAAGGACAACTATAGAGTAACAGGATGTCAAAGAAATAAAAAGAAGTCTCAAACAAGATTGTTCGATATAAAAATTAGCAAAACTATCATTTCTGATTTATAGTGCATAACCTTGACTTACAAAAGGATAATATTAAAGTAAATTACAAGCTACTGAAATTAAATTTTTTAGTGACATGATAAATAAAGAGGTATTATTATGAGGAATGTAGAAAGAAGGGCTTACACTGCACAATTACAGTGTGTTGGTTGAGGTAGACTAATATAAAGGCAAGAAAGAGAAATATGGTAATGAGAACAGGAGGTAAAATGATGTTCTGCTTCATTAGATAAAGTTAAGGAGGATATTTATAATAAGAAGGGGTTTAGAGATAGAAGGAATTATGAAGAATGGTGGAAGGATTGAACAAGATAGTAGTTAGTGATCCATTACTCAATCCAGTATGCTTTATAGGGAAAAGATATTAGCATTCAAAATATTTCTCAACATCAGACATTTACACAAAGAAACCGAGATAGGCTAAGGCAAAAGACAGATAGATGTTCTACATCAAAGTTCTGATTTCAAGAAGTGAACAGTGAAATTATCAAAAGAATAAAGTACATGGATGAAACTCACTAAATTCTACTACAATTTTTGTCTACTTTAACACACTTCAACAATGAAATAAATCTCTTTATTATATATATATATATATATATATATATATTATTTTGTTACCTTTTATTATTATCGCACTATATATTACTCTGACAATTTCCATGGCAGTGTGGTAGCAGTTAGAAGGTCTGTGGTATGAATCATACTTTGCATGGGATTTTTCATGCACTACAAAGTTTCCATTCCATATTCCCATACACACACACACACACACAAAAGCTGTGAAAAAAGCTATGAGGTGAATTTAAAGAAATTACCTTAGGTCTAATACTTGGAACTAGTATGCTGTTGATACCACCAAGTTTCACATTTATTTTGAGGCACAGATTTGATAATGTCTGAGGAGATGTCTTATTGACATTTTTCGCCTGAACACACTGAGTTGCCATTCCTAATACTGTATCACCTACTCTTTTTACTTCAGCTGTAACAAAGAAAAAGAAAAAAAAGTAGTAAACCATACATGAAGAAAAACATATGAAAGGGTGACTTTAATGTGCTGTACGTTTTGCTAACCAGAATAACTGCTAATATGTTTCATTAATAAAAAACATTTAACGTCCTATTCTTTCTTTTTCCAAAGCCGAAGTTGTAAAGAAAAAAGGGATTAAAAAATAACACCCTACTAAATTTAAATGCATCTCAAAGCCAATCTCATCATGAATTATAGAGATTACTGAAGGGTATTTCATTTTATTAAACTTAAACTGTTTGGATATAAAAGAAAAGTGAACATTTCATTTCATAAAAGTTTGAATCAGTTGATGAAAAAGAATACTTTTTCTTCTTTAAAAAAAAAAATTTTTTAATATATCCTTAATCATAACAAGCAATACTGTCGGTTTAATATGTACTGAAAATTGCAAGTATTTTTTTTATCATAATATGCATATAAGTAATTTTTTGTTAAAGCATTTAAAACACAAGTCCTTCTTACACAGAATTACTTGATTTTAAAAAGCTGATGTTTGTAGATAACAAAGTTATCAGAGTCTACTGATGACTAAATATACAACTGTAAGTACTTTTTATCACATTGGTGTTACTTATCAAGGTTTAGAAAAATCAGTTGACAGCATAAAGTAGAAATAGACTGCTGGACTGGTGATTGGTTTCTTGCAATCTATGACAACCAGTTGTGATATATCATCCCTTTCCACTGTAATATTAGCTGATCCAACACTACTTCAGACATGACAAGTAGAACTTCTGTACATGTGTGCATTTACACTTTCTAAACTCTGATGAACATCGCAAACATATTTATTTAGTATATTAAGTGCAAACATATTTATTTAGTATATTAAGTCAGGGATCACAAATATTTAGTGTAAAATCTAAATCAAGAACTTACCTCTATTCTATTGAGCATTCAAAATACAGCTCTTTGACATTGATTACATTTTTTAAATGATCAATATTGCTAAAATTAACCTCAAGTTAATTTGTATTCGCTAACTTTTAGTGAAATTAGATTTTTAGGAAGCCTAATGAGTTGCAGCGTCAGGAAAAATCACTTTCTTTATTTTAAAATATGCCACATCATATGATTCAACAAATAATGCCAACAACAGAGAGTAAAAATGCTATTTGATATTAAGTAAAGCCTCCTGTTGCAAGAGTGTTAAACGTGTTAATTTTATTAGTGATTAGTGATTAGTTATATAATTACCGTAAACGGGTGTCTTTCCTGGAAGAACAACAACAACAAGTTGTAAGGCCTGGAAAGATGATTTTAAATATCTAAACATAGGCTCAACTTGATCTGGTCCTGTAGCATATTTACCTGTAAAAACATCATTCAAGAAAAGCTTATTTAAGATGATAATTAACAATGATAGTTATTAGTTTAATCTATTAATATCTCTAACTGCTTGAACAAAATTAATTTAATAAAATTCCATTCTTCTACTCATAAATTCTGGGATTACCAACATAAAAGAAGTACACAAGGTCTAACTGTTTTTTCAAATATTCAAAAATTCACAAAGGGTCATCAAATATAAAATGGAATTTTGTTGTGTGGACAGAAGAGCAGTGCATATGGCGGGATGCTGTAGGTAGTTAGTTGGATACGTGTGAAGGGGAGCAACTGGCCAGCAACACTGTAGATCACATTCCCACATCAGTAGCAGAATGTTCAAGCTGGAGGTACAATCATCTGTTGCACAAAAAATAATAATCACATTTCTCATCAAAAAAGGTTTCAAATTCTCTGAAATTTTGACTCTAACTCTGGGCACAGTTTGGAGATGCTACCCTGTCAAAAATTTCACAATGGGCATGATGCAGTGAGACAATGAAAGCCACAAAGTTGTTCGCAGACCTGCATAAATGATGACAACATTCAGGCTACTCTTGACTTTGTGAAGTTGAATACCATATAACCATCACTGAAATTGCATCAGAGGTGGGCATAAGTGTTGGAAGTGTACATATAATGTTGTCAGACTCTCTTGGATAAAGCAAAATATGAGTGAGGCGAGTTCCACATCTTCTCACTGAAGCAAAGAGAAATGTCTGGAAAGACATCTGATAGCGGCTTCTGAATAGCTTTGAGGAAGGAGAAACATTTTTGAATCTTGTTGTGACCTGTGATGAATGTGGATCCATTAAAACCTGGAAAGCAAGGGAACAAGTATGAAATTATGGAAAAGTGGGGAGGCAGCCCAAGAAACACTTGTCAGCTGGAAAAGTTTTGGCAACTGCGTTTTGGGACTCAAAGATGTGCTGTTGCCTGATTTCCTGCAGCAATTAAGGACTGTAAATGTGGCATACTTCACCCAGTTTTGGCTGACATAAGGCTGGTTATTGCAATAAACGATGCTGACAACCAATGATTATGCATGGCTGCTTACAGTAACTCAGACTCACATTAACCTTTCTAAAATTCATTGAATATCCGCTCATGAACTCCCACTCTACAGTCTAGAACTATCAAGTGTGATTTCCACATGTTATACATGTGGAAAGAAGTTTGCAGTGAAAGAAGTTTTAGGAGAGGAAATATTCAAAGACGTTGCCATGGTTGAACATTATGTGCACAATTGGTTTTTGGAGCAGTCATCTTGTTTTTCTGATGAGCGGATCAAAAGACTACCTAACTGATGGATAAAATGTATTTCTGTTAAAAGGAAACTATGTAGAAAAATAAGATAATTTATTTGTAATATTATCTAATATCAATAAAGCAGCTATGTAAACAAATTCCAGTTCATATTTGAATGATCCTCATAAGTACACAAGCTTAACTAGCTAAGAAAGTAATGTACAAGAATAACAATAAAGATATAATCAAATTATAAACAAAAATTTATAAAATACCAATATAGGAAAATCATAAAATTTTAATTTTTTTTATATAAAAAATATTTCTGACTTCAGTAGGTCACATTATTAATTAGGCATATTTGAATATTAATTTTGATAAAATTATACTGAACTCTCAGATTATTTAATAGAGAAGTATTAATAACATGGATCAACAATGATTTTGTTACACTATCAATATTTGCTCAAGCCTATGTATTTTTAGGCAATTACAAATATGAAGTCAGAATTTCCCTATCAGCCTTAGATTTTTTGTAAATGGCCTTCCTACCTTTCAACAAGTACATGTGAATGAACAGTACAAGTACAATATATTTCTAATTTATTTTATTTATTACAGCAGTTAAGTTGTTAAATAAACTATAATTTATTTGAGTTGATAATAACTATAATTACTTTCACAGTAATTAAAACAATTGCAATGATACATACATATGATTCATGTCATAATTTTTTCTAAATGAATTGTCATCCAATAGTAACATGCAACATAAATGAATTCTGTTTTAGTGACAGTGCTGTAAAGAGTAAATAATGTATCATGCTGCCCAAGATATTTTTTCAACTATACCAGTGAAATGCAAGCTCGGTGTGTGTGTGTGTGTGTGTGTGTGTGTGTGTGTAACATTTAGTGGTGCAGCTACGTCTCCAACGAATTTGTGATTTTATTTTTATGTAATATATTAATGTGTGTATAAAGTTTTGAAAAAAGTGTGTAAACTTTTTAGTAAAACTGCCACACAGTTACATTTACCATTTAGACTGTTGCTATTCATTTGTGGTAAAATACAGTTCTTCTCTAAGAAGAAATGTAACTCCGGTGATAACTTTCTCAGAGGAGAAATATAACTCCACTGAAAACAAAATCATATGAACTATATACTGGATGTAATGCAGGTTAGATCCTGGACTCCTAATATTTGCTGTAATTCATGTTGACTGGTTGGTTGAATGGATCTAGTCACATGACATTTGCAATTTCAATGGTTTGGAAAGAAGGATCACTACACCACACCATAGACTGCTATTTTTGTATAACAAAAATATCAGTGATAAGTATGAATAAACATACTGTTAAATATCTTGATATTTTCTCTGTCATAAAACCAGAGTCAAACAGTCCAATTTCTATTCCAGTACCATCAAAAACATGGGAATTGGATAAACTGAAGCTGTTGATGCTGAAGGTTGTGCAGATTTATCAGATAATGAACAAAGGAGAGACCCAGACCTTTTAGAAAATACAAATAGTGAACCACACTTAATTAATCAGAATTAAATGATCTCATTTGTGATCTAAATTTATCCAAGAATAAAGCAGAAATCCTTGCATCGTGACTGGAAGAATGGCATATTTTACAACACAATATTAAAATAATTGCTTTCCATGATAGGCAGGCCAGTGTGAATTTGAAAGTTTCTTCTTCCAGCATTAGGGCTTAGTTTTCAGTAATGATACGGAAACTACTGGAAGTTATTAAGAAAAAAATGAATATACTTATTTCCACTAAATGAATATGTACATTAAATGAAAAATATAAATAAAATAATTATGATAAACAATAAAACAGAAACCATACTTTCCAGAATCACTGAATAGAAACTGCTATCAGTTATGAAATGAATTTTATTTTTAAAAACTTGCAAATTAAATGTTCCCATTAGTTTCAGGATTGAGAAGAAAAGTTAAGAAGTTTATTCATGAATATCAATTTCAAAATTTTCAAATTAATCTTCACATATTAATCTCTTTCTTTTTAATCTGATAAAAACATAATGCTGAACACTGCATTGCAAACATATACTGATGGGTGTAGTTGGAAGTTCTATGATGTGGGAAAAATAAATTTATTTGGTATTTAAGCAAATTTGGAATGATGTGCATCACAGTAAACAATTGACAGATTTTAATCAACCTTTCACAGATCAGTTCTATATATTTCTGGAAAGTATTAATATACAATTAACTCTAACAAATTTGTTGTAGGCATGCCATTTCTCCTTTATAAACCCATTTAAACATAAGACATTAACCTTTGGTTAGAAGGAGATGTAGTGTTGTTTTTAACATTTACAATTTAAAAAAAAATATAGTTTTTTATTCCTGAAAAACCAATGACTAAGAAAATAAATAAAATTGGATTCAACTAAAAAAAAATACATGTAAAAGTATAGAAATAAAAATTTAACAGGGTATTGGCGGAGAACCACTTTTCTTAAACAGATATTAAACAGTACACACAATTCTTTCATAACATTCCCAGCAAAGTTATTATGGACAGCCTACCTATGGGTTATCTAGACATAAGTAGGACTATATTTGACCTCAACAGATTATTACTTAAGAGGAAAATTAAATGGGCAATTAAGAACAAAAGAAAAGAAAATCTTTATTTTTTTTAAGAAAAATATTAAGGTATGGGACCCAGATTAGTTGTATCTTAGCTAAATAAGGGTGATTAAATAATGTGAAAAAAATTACCAATCCTTTGAATTAAATTTTCCGATACAAAAAGAAGAGATCCTATCTCCCTAGTCCCTTGGCCAACTGTGACCAAAATTAAATGGTATCAATGCCCCATAAATCATGCTTAATTCATCCAAATCAACCACCCAGTCTGGAAATATCAAACAAAAAGAGGGCAATATACACCCTTGTGTATTTGGCCTATATCTTTGATAAATTTTACAATTTTTCTTTTTAAGACTCATCTGTATTGCTAAGTTTAAAACACTTTTGCTACTGGTTAAAAAAATGGTTTATATAGAAAATCTTTTATCTTTCATTGTTAAATAAGTGAATTTTTAATACTAAAACACGAAGTTAAATCCAATTAGTTACAAAATTTAATTTGACTTAAAGAAAAAGTAAGTAAAAATAAATTTATGGAGTTAAAAGATTACAAAAATTCACTAACATGCTGCAGACAGAATAGATGAATACTGTCATCCAAGGTCAATAGTTTCACTAGATCCAACCTCAATACACAGATATGTGAAGTACAACACTGGCCTATACTACCACAAACTTTGACTAGAATCAGTGCATGACCACCCTTTTGCAATCTGGCATTTTCCAATCACCTTTGGAGAAATGATCAATTTATCCTCCAAACTAATTATCTCGATGTATAACACAATGCTAGTGTAACAAAGGGCAGGCAGATAATTTTTTAATTTTGTTCATCTTTCCTTATAGCAGAATAATATCAACATTAAGAAAACTGTGATGCTAGTAATATAAGCACAGCTATCCCTAGCTCTGTAATTTATACAACAAATCCATAGAAATCATGGATATTCCATAATCATTGTTATGCATTGCATTCTCTCAGTAATTATATTAGTTAAAAACTGAGATAAGCTTATACAAATGCATCAATAAATGTAACTAAATAGCCATGCACATCACATAATAATAACTTACAAAAACAAGGTTGTCCGATAATTGGCATTCCAGCATCATTGCTTATCTTCTGCAGCTGCTGTGTAAAATTCCTACATAAGCATAAGCAAAAGAAAAAATATGTTATCCAAAATTATGTTAACAAACTTTAACCACAATATTTGATTACATATGTCCTGTAAAGAGAAAAAAAAATTAATGATATTAAATCATCCATAGTCCATGATTCATTTTTCTATTTCAGCAACTGATTTCTAAGCAATCTATGATTAACATATTCTGTATGGCATGACACCATTGGCATCAAATTGAGCATTACCAAATACCTAAGTGCTTGCCGCTATTTCTCTTATTTACTTTTATATATCTCTGTTAGTAGTCTAACAGACTAGAAATGTTTGGCAAGGTATATTTAATAAACAGTACATACATATTTTTTTTAATATTTTTTTTTTATTAAGTAGATTCATCTGATTACTAAAAATAAGAACATTTTATTATTGCAATTTATAAAAAAAAAATATTGAATTTGTACTAACTGTACAGCTAAACAACACTTTCACTACATGAGGTAGTAAGCAGTGAGGTACTTGTATACCAATTTCTTATATAAGAATAATACATGTTTAGGTCTTTAAAATATGAAATTTTTAAATTAATACAAAATTAGCTTTTGTTCTTTTATTTATTATTTGTTCAGTACATACAATGCTAATGTATTATTATATAGCATCTACAAATATAAAAAAAGCTATAATTTTTTTTGATTTTTAAGACTGACAACATAATAAAAAGAATAGTCACTAAATTTAATGATCTGAAAATCACAAACATAATAGAATAAGAAATTTATTGTTTTAAGACTTAAAAAATATTAATGCTATTTCTTTACCTATGTAATAAATATCAATTTCAAAGCCATAGAGGAAATACAATGTCCCCATCCAGCAATTTCTCTATGGTACGCTTAAAATTAGTAGACATTTTTTATTTTTTTTTACTATCCATAATATGTACAGAACCTTTTCATATAATAAAATTTCTTTGCATGTCTACAATATGTTCATGACATTTGGCATAGTCTCTCCTGTTAACCAGATATTTGTACAATCCATTTCTTTTTTTTAAATCCTTTTCAAATTTCTCTTTTGAAGTAACATTAGTCTTCTTCTGCTTCTTGATCGGTATTGTCATTTGATTTGCTCTACCTCTTCAACAGAATTTAATGTGATCTTGTCGGACCATCATGTGTCATCATAGCCACGTTGCTTTCCATTTTTTTTGCTCCTTATGTTCATGTTATCCACCAGCTGTAACATCTGACTGATAACTTTATTATTGAATTTTCCACCTACAAATTATTAAAATTCGTCTGTTGCTTTAATAATTATTATTTTTTCTCATTTATAGCATTTGATGTGATATGGGCACAGTCTCATTGCAATGTGAGTAATATTTCACTGTTTTTCAATTTTAAAATGTTAATGCATCTTATATGTTTTAACAATTTAAATGGGAACACGGGTGATTTTCTTGAATGAATGCACTATATGGTTTTTAGTAAAGGAATTTTAGAATTATCTTTTACAAAGACCACTTCAAAATCAAATAGTATTTCTCCATTCTTCTAGAATTTTTTTTCATTATGTCTATTCATGAGGTATTTATATTCATAAACATGGGTATATCATATCCTTTAAGCCATCAATTCTTTTTGCCATTTTCATTCTGTATAAGTACCCAATATTTGAATTTAATGCAGTCAGGAAATGAAGAATAAAGATTTATTTCCTAGGATGGATGATGCTAATAGTGTTATGTAACTTCTTATAAAGATAGCATTTAGACATTGATAAATCAAAAAAAATATGACCATGGAGCTGAATGTGTTAAAACATCAATATACATTATTTTTCTGGAATGTGGAAACATTTGACAATTTATATATAAAAATTTAATATCTACAAAAATAATTTTTATGAAAAGTAGCATACAATAACTGCTTTGATGTTTATTTTTTGGCCACTTAAGATTTGTTAAATTTGGATATCTTTTGTCAAAAACATACAAATATTAAATACTTTTATACTAGTCTAACATAAGTAATAACAAATTATTCACTGAGGTGTCTATTTTAAGGGAATAGCCAAATATGAATTTACTTATTGAAAAGGTGTTTCATTTATTTTATATAGTAATTTTCTTAATTTGAATAAGCAATTATTTTTCTGAGAGAAATGAAACAACTACACACTGTGAAATATTAAGAGACTGCCTTGCAATTAACTCATGTTGCAGTTAGTAAATAACTCATGTTGAAAATAACATTAGAAGGAAAGGTGAATGGCAGTAAAAAAAATCATGACAAGGTATTACAGGAAAAGATATCAACTCAATGAAACAATCAGTAATGCTTTGAGGTACACTTTACCACTAAACTTCAACCGACAAGAAAAAAATATACCAAAGGTGTATAGTTGATAATTCAATAATAGAACAGTTAAGATGAATTAAGCTTGCCTGGTAGTCATTAAAAGAATGTCAAAAAAGCCAATTAATACAATTCTGCTTAGAGATACAACTCCTGAATATTGCCAGGTTTGATGAAAAATTATTGCCAAAATGTGTGAAAGGAGTAGTACGGAATGCTAACGAGAATCATAACAGCTCTACCTGAAGACGTGAAAAAATAGTAAAAAAAAAATTTTTTAAAGTTAGCTGAATCTTAAGTGTATTAACCTGTTAGTAAATTTAATCTAAGAATATGAAACACCTTTCGGGAATGAAAAAGGCATTACCAAGTAAGAAGACACTAAATTCAGTTAGGCAAAGAGATTACAGAAAGAAACAAAGGCATAACCTAGATTTCTAAAAATTTAATAAAAAAAAGGAAAGTGAACTTATGGTCCAATTCTAAAACCCATCAATATGGAACAGAATAAAAGTTTACTTTCTTTTCCACTTCTCTATATTAGTTAAAAAAAAAAAATGTTTTTAATTCTTATTATTTGTTTTTTTAAAGATCTGCTTAAGTTTTTTAAACAAAACCTGTTCAACATTTCTTGCTCTAATGCCGATAGGATGGATATTTTGAAAATGTTTATAGGGAAAAAAAGGATTTGTTTTCCCTAATTTCGGCAAAAACTTTTATACAGAATTTAATACAAGTAGTTGCAATCCATATTACCCCTACTTTATATTACAATTCTATTTTTAAATTACCTGAAATAAAAAAGAAATTTATTTTAAAACACTTGAAAAGTTATAAGAATTTTTTTTTAAACACTGCATTTTCACCTATACTGATAATTGTTCTTAAAAATAATTTACAATTAGCTACAGAATCATACAGATTAAGTTCTTAATTTCAGTTGACAGCAAAACTGTTTATTTCTTGTTTTTCCTTTAAAATTAAATCAATCCAATTTACAAATGTAACAGTATAAAATATTAAAAAAAAATAAAATAGAATAGTCATCCGCTGTTCATGAAAAACTATAGAAAGAAAAAAAATAGCAGCTTTGAAATTTTTATATACATTATCAAAACCTTCTTAACTAGAAAAATTCAAAAGAAATTTAATAAAATCTGGTAGTTAAATTAGTTTTCAACTGGAAGAGGGAAAAAACACAATACACAGATACAGGATTTCTGAAAAAACAGCAGATGTGAAAGGTTTAATTTATTATTAATTGAGGCTTACAAGAAATGGCACAAAATTATTACTATTATTAAGGAAAGATGTATTACAGTAACATGAATGTTTGAAGTAACAAAAAGAACCCACAAAATTTCTAAAAATATGACCTAGAAATAAAATTTAAATTGAATATTTATTTTTAACAAAAAAAAAAACCACAAGTATACTCTGAATGAATTTATTGCCCAAAAATTATATTAATATATTTTATAAACATCATTTATACCTTAGTGCATCTTCCCGAACGGTTCTCTGTGGTGCAAAACAAGCAATCGCCCAGACTCTAATTTCAACACCAGTGAAGAACTGTTTCCCTCTCATGTCCCATACTCCCTGGTTCGGCATCGCCTGCTGCTTCGTCTGTAGCACATTGCATCCCTGAAACTCCTGCTTTATCAGCAAGGCATTCAGAACAAACTTATTAACTACGTGCGGCCCCTTCTATCCTCTCGATGAACTGCTAAATGAAAACTATGAAACAAGTCACCTGCATCCATTTAAAAAACACACTAAACATCCAACAATTCTTTGAACACTTAAACTACTGACTGACATGTCGAAAGTTTCATTTAAAATATATAAATGAGAAATATTTAGCTTAGACGCTGGAATTCATTTAGTATTCACCTCCTAAATAAAAATAATAGTCATTACTAATGTTAAAAAGTCAAACAAGCTGGAATATAAAGAATAAATGAAAAAATTAATTGAAAACACTGATAACATTACAATATTATAATTGAAAAGACATATATATATATATATATATATATATCACGAGCAAAATGCGCTTTTAAGTTATAAAGGAAATAATATCAATAATAATGTAAACTTTTTGTATAGCTTTGAGATTACTTAAACTTAAGCGACATACTTTATAAAGTGAAATTCTTCTTCTTGATATTTATTAATACTAAGTCAAGAATTAATTCAGGTGACTTGTTTCTACAACATATTCAAGAACATTTATGTTCAAGAAATACATAACAAAAATGAAAATGAAACCTTGCAGGTAAAAAAGTGTATATAAAAGTGTGTATATGTACATATATATATAAACGTATACACACATATATACAACAAAAAATAAATCAAATCATTACATTATAAAAAGAAATTAGTTCATGAAATTAACAAAAAACACATGCAATCAGTATTTCCCAATAACAGACAGTAAAATAATGACAAAAACAATAACATGCAATAAAATAAGATTACACTGTAAAAAAAAAAAACTTCAACACAGTTAAAAATCTTGTATGGGAAAAAGCTTCGAAGAAACCATGCAGCTTAAGAATGTGAAAGCTGTTAATTCAAATAAAGATAAAGATGCTGTATAACAAATAAAGATAAAATAAAAGTCTTTTCTCTTTGGTTTTAACTTTATTTTTAAATGACTGAAGAAAAATAAATGGTCAGTTTAAGAACATTGGTAATTTGACATTGGTAAATTTGTAATTTGACTGTTCTGAGATAGCATACTTTTGAAACCGAAAATATAGGTAATATAATAAAACTTATCAGAAAAACAAATTAATTAGATAAATGCAGTAATAAAGAACATGGACTAGATATCCAGAAGAAAAGGAAATCTAAATCAACCTATTTGAAAAATAATCATCATAGCATTCACAGTAGTAACATACCATTAGTGATGGAATAATTAACAACCAAAACCTAAAGAGAATTTATTCATAACTGCATGCATACAGCTGATAATTATGATTAAAATAAAATATCGATCTAGTTAATTAAAATATCTACAGGCAAGAAAAAATACAGAATAAGAGCAACTCAAGAAATTAAATTTAAAAAAACGTACAGCAGCAAAACCACTAACAAAATAATTAAAAGAATAGCTTAGCAACTACAGCAGCATACTTACATTTACTGTGTAATAACCAACAATTTAACTAAAAGTAATCCTCTTTCATTAACAATGAATGCAAATTGAAACATTAGCATAAAAACCTAAAATAAACTTTTGCCAAGAAAGAAAAAGAAAATTATTCTCATTTTATTATAAGTCCTCAGGTAAATGCACTAAACAAGTGCAGACTGTCAAATGTTTCTGAACAAGAAAAAAATACAAAACTAAAGAGAAGAAATATTCAATGTGATGCCTATAAAAAAAAATTCTCTTAACCTATCAGTTTTAACATCCCATACCATGATACAATTTCAGAAAACAATTATAGTTTTAACAAATACACGCACATTTTTCTATACTTTTGTAATAGATAATTGGCAAGATTACAGCTGCTCTTACTAGATACTTTGTTACACATAACCCTCTCACATAGTTAGTGCACATGTGAGTTTACAGTTTCACATATTGTAGCTGTGTTTTATCAAATATACCATATTATAGTGCAATAGCAATTTTTATTTAAGCTTTGTTGTTGATTTACCAAATAAGATGGACACAACTTGAAAACATTCCAAAATTATTACTCTATCTTAGCATAGAAGCATGGTCACAGAGGATGATTGCTGAAGAATATAAAGGTAGGTTTAGCTACAGTTAACAAAATTTTAAAGCAGTTTAAAAGAACTGTTTCTTTTTCTCCAAAAAAAGAAGAAAAATGTGGTTGTAAAAGGAAACCACTCCTCAGAAAGATCATTTATTGATTTAAAAAAAAGCAAAATGAATCCTTGATTATCTGCTGCAGATTTAAACAAAGAAATTAAAAAAATGGTATACATATTCATGCAAGAACTGTTAAACGATAACTCTGGGAAGTCTGCAGAAGAGCATACAGACCAATGGAAAAGCAACTGATTACTGCAATAATGCATAAGAAATGTCTACAATGGACTGAAACCTATAAAGAATGAAACAGAAAAATCAAAAAGAGTTTTCTTTTCTGATCAATCACATTTTGAAGTCCAGGGATATAAAGTAAACTTTATACACAAAAGTACAAATGTGGTTACACCATCTTCTCATAACCTGCAAACACCAAAAAATCTTCCAAAGGAAATGTTTTAGGCTGTATGAGCTTTCATGGACCAAGACCTTTGGTTCCTGTAGAAGGAATGATAAATTCTGATAAATACATATATTTACTCCAGAGAAGAGGGCTTCCACGCTTACAAATATTGTTTCCAACTGGTTACACAATTTTCCAACAAGATCTTGCACCTGGTCGAACATATAAAAAATTCAAACTCTTCTACACTGAAAGCAGTATAAATGTTCTTCCATGGCCTGCCAACTCACCAGACTTAAACCCAACTGAGAATCTGAGGTGGATTTAAAAGCAAAAACTTGCCAGTATATAACAAAAATGGCTCTAACTTCAATAATCAAGATGTGGTTTCATGAATATGAACTGAAAAACATGAAAAATTTACATGGATCAATACCTAAACATTGTCAGGAGATAATAAAGAACAAGGGAAGCAGATCAACTATAAACTAATGCCTGTCTGAATTCTTTATTGTTAATACATTGTATCTTAAGAGAAATTTCTTGTTTTTCATCGAGTGCTCCTATAAATTTGAGCACTACTGAATGTTACACATTTTAACAAACATTACATAAAATATTAAAATCGAACAAAAAAATTTTAAATTATAATACTGACATTAATGATAAAAAGTGTGCGGAAAAAAATTAACATACAATGTCACAATTGAAAAGTAAATAGAAAGAAAATACCTATAAAGGATTATTCATGAACTGGAATATTAGCCGAAATGAACAATTAATATGACATAAAAAAAAAAATGAAATGAGGAAACCTTTCTCATTGAAAATTACAAGAAAAACTTTTCTACTAGAAAAGCTATTACAATTATAATTAAGAATCCCTATTTAGAACTTTTTCTTGCGCAGGTTAGCATAATAGTGACACAAGGTTGACTGTAGCCAGTTCGTTAATTTGACTTCTCTTGTCCTGTTTGCACAAATATTTTTATAATTAATAATTCTTTAAAAGTATAAGGCAGTTGCCTTATACTTCGCATTACTCAGCATTGTCAGCTGACAATGCTGATAAATGCAAACAAATACATATCTTTCAAATATTTTAAGGATATTATTTTTTAAAACCGGTATGCAAATGGTTGCTGTATAATTATTGAATTTTTAAGGAAAAATATTTCTTCAACAAGAAAATAACCTAATCCTAACAATAAAAAAAGGTACATCAGAATAATGACAAAACAGACAATTAAATATGAAAATGAATACAAAAAAAGAGAGTTACAAATGATATTACAACTTTGTAATGGTATACTATTTTTCAATGTCCAGTTCAAAGAAAACCCAACTTAACCTTTTAACAGATATAAATGAGATAACTACCTTTCAGTACGTTTTTCCTCTAGAAATTTCCTACAATACTAACATATACAATAGTTTTCTGTCTCTTCTGTAATTTCCAAACTATTTTTAGATATAATTAAATAGCTATTATCGTGTATACTTTATAATATAGGCTAAATCACCAATCCTTTATTACAGTGGATCCATGAATCATTTTTTTTTACGATGATTTCTTTACTATTTAATGCATTATGTTTTATTATTGTATAGTGATGCTGTTCATTAAAAGGTGTTCAACAGTTTTCAAAAAATTATAATTCAAATGTAACCAGTAAATCAAGAAATCCATGTTGTTTCTCAGTTTCATGTTTTGTTGAACAAGTTCAAGATTATAGATTAGATGTCAGCTTTAAAAATACTTTTATCCTATAAATATTGGTAGTTATAAAAAAGACTATGTTGGCAGCACAAAGTAATATTTTGTCCAAATGTGCATCTGTGAATCATACACATCAATAATTAAAAAAGAATCCTTGATATCTTATTTAGTGTTTTACTATTAAAACACTAAATGCAGAAATCATTTATTTACCATATAACATAAAAGGTTAATTAATATATTAACATCTCCACTGCAAAAATTGACTTTTTTTGTTGGAAGAGAGCTTATAATACAATATATATAAGTTGGGCTGGGAAGTTGTATGCAGAGGTTTCCATTTAATTAAATCAGTTATTTGAATAAGTGTGGATTAAAAATTACTAAAATTTGTGCAGTAAAACTTCAGTTTTACAAGTATCAGATGCAGCAAAACTCTTCAGACAGTACTGAATTAAAAGTTGATAGCCTTTATATAAACAAGAATTCAACATATATGAGTTCCAGTTAATTTTCATCAGACAACAGGAAAAAAATCTTGATAGAAATAAATATATTTAAAAAAAATAAATTGATCAAATTAAATTGTTTACAGCATAAGTACTGGTAACTTGATCAATGCTGGATTACAAACATTTGGTAAAATGTAAGTTGTAATGACTGATATCCAAAATTATTATTCTGTATCTAAGCCAACTGAACCATGCATAAAAGACCTTACTTACAATGGAAAGCAAATTACACATTTAATGGCATTTATTAAAAATCCAAAAATCTTTTCAACCACAGTTTTTGTGTTTAGAATATTAGATGATATTAATAAACTTAAAATATTTTTGAAATTATTTCCGAATCATATAAACACTGAATTGCAATTTCAATATCTTTTTTCTATTCAGTTCAAAAAAAAATTGGTAATTATTCAATAAGTGAGATTTTTTTTGAAAAAGTTATATTTAGATCTAAAGGTTGCCAAAAATAGTATAAAAAAAAAATCAATTTTTAAATTCCATAATTAAGTAAGATTCTAAAAAAGACATATATTGACCATTGTATGATGCAACGTAATTTACATTTAAAAATATTCCCACTAAATGAACCTGAATATTAAATAACTCTGACAAGAAAATATAAATAGAACAAAGCTATTTCCCCTTATCAACTTTTTCCAGAACTTGAGCTAAGTAAATTTAAGTTACGGTAATTCTTGATTTCTGCCATGATAAGAAGGAAGTAAAAAAAAAAAACAACTTGTAACAAAGCTCTCTACGTAACAATCAGTTAAGAAAATTATATGCACAACTGCAACATTTTCACATTAAAAAACTTGTCATTTTTTATATATCACTAAGTGACATTACACAAATATACTACAAACATTTTTTATGCAATAACATCTTGGTCAAATTATACCTTGACTTTAAATGAAGGATTTGAATACATAAGGCAAACAAAACACACAATAATTAAACTCACAAACATATGAATAAACTTAACTATATACTCCTAGAATTCAATTCATGCATTACCATCTTTGTCTTAATGTACATCATAAATGGAATCATAAAAAGTTTAGTCGGTAGACTGACAAGCTCAGAGGTGTGGCTGATGCACTAACTCCTGAGCTCAATTCCCATGACCCACACTTTTCATGCGTCATCTATTATCTGAATATGCAAATCTGGGATCAGTTATATGCACATGGAAGCAAGGATGCACACAAATGCACATAAAACACATAATATTTTTAAACATAATTTATAATATACATAAAAACAATTTACTTTAACTACGTAATAAAATTTCATGTTCTATAAAAATGATCTAATTATCTGGGTCAAGAGATGCCAAATATTTTAATAATATTAGTGTGCTACTAATTCAAATTATAATCATTATAAAATTAGAGGCTTTCTAAAAATACCAGTACATATTATTATTACCAATAACAATTATTATTATAAATTAACAACAAATGATAATAAATAGTAGCAGAATCCATATAATCAGCTGCTCTTGTGAATCACACCAAACCACACCATTAACGCAATTCTATAATCCTGCAAATCAAACATTATTTAAGAAAAAAGTGTATCTTTACCTATGAGTACATTAATCCCCTCAATCATTCCAGCACATAGATGTAGAAGACTGGCTTGTACTCCCCTGTACTTCTACCACACCTGTGCATTATCTTGAATTGATTTCTAGCGTCTTCTTCAGAGACATGTTTTGTAATATTTAGATGTTTATTTTTATATAAGATCTTCAATTACTTTACAAATATATTTACTTCATCTAGCAATATAATAGGTTTTATTACTTAGGCATAAATAGGAATTTTATTCCTTTTGAAATATGGAAAGTAAAGTCAAAAATTTCTATTTTCATATTAAAAAAAAAAACAAAAAAAAACAGTGAATAATACAAACCCCTGAAAAAACACTACAGTTGTGAAGGTATCTCTCAAAAAACAATTTTTCTCCCAATCTGAAAAAAGTTTGTATTTTTAAAGTTTCAAAGGCTCACTCGTCATGGGGCTGGCTATTTCAATTATAAAATAATAAATAGCAAAATAATTTTATTTTAAATAGACGTAGCTCTTAACAACTGCTTGTTTTTTTTCTAAACCAGCTGTTTGTTATATTTTGAAACTTTATTATTTTTTTTACTGATTATTCATTAATTCTAATTTAATATTAATTATATTAAATGAAGTATATACATACATATATATATATATATTAAATTCTACAAACATAAACCACCTAGTACAGAGTATCGAGATAAGGTACCTTACCTAAATTTTCATGAAAGTACTTTCATAGGATCCCACATTCTCAGTCACGATTGAATTCAATTTACTAAATTGCATTTTAATAAGAATATAAATATTTATATAATATATATTTAAATACAATAAATATTTTATTAATAAAAATAAAAGAATTAAATTTAGCAATATACTTTGTCATTAAAATTAAACCATGCACATGGTGTTATTTTAATGTGCAATTTAATAAAATTAATACAATCATGACTGAGGATGTGGGATACCAGGAAAGTACTGTCATGATAAAATCAAGGAGGAATCTTTACAAATAAAGAAATTTGATTTGTATTTTACTGATGGAAATGTCTACTGAGGCATTTACATTGGTGGCATCCCGACCAAGGCCTGGCTGATAACTGTGAGATGTAATCAGTTAGAGGGTCTAAAGATGACCTCTGGTACAGCCCCTCAGGGCTTGGAACGGAGGGTGTGGTGTGGCGATCGGTAACGTCATAAAGTGGGTGTCTTCCTCCTACGGGTTTGGGATGATGGTTTTTGACCTCACAAATTGAATACAACAGGTACCAGAACTATATCTCTAGTATTTTCATAAAATATACTAGATATATATCTAATATTTTCTAGAACAGAAAAATTTGTGGTCTAATAATACATTTTTTATTTTAATACAAAATATTTGTTAAATTACTGACAAATATATAAAATTTATTGCAAAATCTTGTAGAGAATTAAATTCTGAGAAAATTGATGTAAAATAGTCCAATAAGAAACAAACAAAAGTTCACGAAATTTGATTTTTTTACTACGAAATCTTACCATACAAAAATTTTTAAATGTTAATTACAGAAAATGAAGTTAACATACAATTAATGCAATATTAAAAAAATAAAAATGTATTCATATATTTAATAAGGTTTACAGTACATTTTCATAATCTGTCTACTTCAATACATTTGGCTGCAAGCTTTTGGATTGCCAGTGTTGCTTTCCACAATTCTACATGATTTTACATAATTGGTGTGGTGGCATCTGTAAAATGAGACACCAAATTTTCATGTGTATGAACTTTTTCTCTTATAAACAATACTTATCATCCGACCCCACATGCAAAAATTTAACAGTGTTAGATCAGGCGATTTTGGTGGCCAGGAGTATGACCCATTACTGTAGCCAATCCATCACTCTGGAAATTACTCATTTAAGTATTTTGATACAGCACGTGAGAAGTAAGGAGGCACACCATCATGGGAAAGTACATGTTATCTTGATGGTAGTGGAACATCTAATAACAGCGACAATTGTTTCTTAAAAGATTCCAAGTAAATGTTGGAATTTAGATGTCCTGGAAGAATGAATGATCCAATTAGCTGATCATAAACTATACACTTACACTAAATTGGTGTTAGAAATTATGGTTACTGTTGTGTGTGGATTGACTTCTGCCTATGTGTGTTCATTGCGAAGGTTGTTGATGCAGTCGCAAGTAAACTAAGCCACATCAGCAAATAAAATGAACTAGTGCAATCGGCCGTTCATATTTAACCAGTTGCAATATTGTAAACAAAATGGAGAATCTCTTAGTTGAAGATTTTGTATTTGTTGATTAGGGGGTCAATCCATTTGAAGAGCCCCAAAAAACATAAGCTGGTTGCTTGACCAATTAAAAAAAAAAAAACTGAAATGTTTCCTACATGTTTCCGGACTTTAACCTTTTCCCATCACAATGATCTGCAGTTGATTAGCGTTCTGCGAAAATATGTTGGTCTGATTGCCTCCCTTCATAGTCTTATGCTACCCTCTTGTGAAAAAAATTTCAGTATATTAAAGAGATTTAACAGATTTTGACAAAAAAAAAACCGTTACGATTGGATATTTTTTATGCCTGTAACAACAAAAAATTGAAACAGTACAAAAATTACAATAATTTAATTGCGGAATTTTTTTTGCGCATTTCTACCACGTTTTTTATCAGCGAAATTTTTTTTTTGCTTTGTGTTTATGAAACATAGTTTGCTGATTTTAAAAACAATACTTTCAAGCAAATCGGTTGAAAATTGGGCAAAATATGAGGAAAACCCCGTGTCATAAATCACAGATAAGTAACATATGTTAGTATAAGTGAAAGTAGATTCAGAAAACTACATTTTATAAAAATTCCCACAACTCAAAAGTATTGACAGATACTATTCAGATTGACAAAAACCATTTTTACTGTATACTCTTATTCATTACAAATCGATATGTGTTACATGTTTACCGATATCATTTGTCAGAAAAGATATTTATAGACCTCAAGTAAAAGTGACAAATTTATGACCACAAATTCCTTTTTTTTTGTGTGCCGTATATCATAATTTATTATGTGTTTCAATACATCGATATGTTTGTTTAATAAGATTTTTTGTTTAAAATCTAAAAAAAAATTTCCTGAGATATGTTGGAAACAAGTGGGTAAGTTTCAATTTTTTTAATTGGTCAAGCAACCACCCTTGGGTCACTTCAAATGGATTGACCCTATGCTAAGGATACAACTTGTTATGAAGTGTCCTTCGCTTCACAGACTGGGAATCTATAAACTGTGTTTTTGTAAACTGGGAAAGGTGTCATGTACTAATACTCTCACACTGTTGATTAGCCTCAATAATGGTTTCATCAATATCAGTATCATGTTGGGCAGAATGGTAGTTCTGCCCAAATATACTGGTTTCTCGTAGTGTATAGAATCTTCCACTAATTGTTTTAGGATTTGGAACTCTGAGGTTAGGAAAACGTCTTTGATATTCCATAGCAGTAGTTGCATTTCCTCAACATTCCCAAGATAAATAACATGTTGGTAATTCCTCTAACATAAATAACAAAGGTATTGTTGCAGTATGACACCAACTAAAATAAAATAATCATTCACTTAATTAAACTATACTGTACAAGCAACAATTCACAGCAGTAACACAGAAAAAGCAATACACTAATGATATAAAATAAAATTCAATGTTGGCCAGCTGATTTCTGTTACCAACTTACAAAATCATCATTTCCCAAATTTTCAATTCGACAGTGAATTCAAGAAAGATATATAACTTTTAGTCTGAATTGCAAATAATAATTAACAAGTAATCCCTTCCTTTCCATGGTATGTGTTAGTAATAAACCAAGTTTTTGAACTTGAATTTTTTTATCGAGCTATTTTACACAAATTTTCTCAGAATTAAATTCTGTGCAATTTTTTATGATATACTCATTATATTTTAGTCATGTAATAAAATCTTTGTATTACAAAAGTAAAAAATAGTTTTTAGACAATAAATTTCTCTGTTCTACATCAGATATCATGAAAACTAATAAAGATATGGTTCTACAACCAGTTTTACTCAATTTTTCAGGTCGAAAACCATAAGAAATCAAGTTACCCTTTAATTTGGGTTCCTAGGTATAAGTATGGTTTTATTTTATTCTTTGCCCAGGAATCACGGCAAAATTTTTCACTAACAATAACTTGCTAATGGATTGTTTCCAGACCCACGTTTATAAGAATTTTTTTAATTATTTTTGCTAGTCGAATGAGCAAAGAAAGTGCCGGTTACAATACATAATCACCCTGTATATATATAATTTTAAATTAATTTTATTAAATTATTTTTTAATTTATATTCTATTTTATATATATATAACATCTATTAAAATGTTTTTTCATAATAACTTTTTGATATATTTTAGTATTTCCTAAACCCTGATAGCCTGTACCATCTGATGGAATATATATGCAAAAATGGAGGTTTCAATTTTTCTTGACGAGAAAAAAGTAAAACAAAATAAAATTTATTTTTTATAACGACAAGAGTAAGTTGACTTGCTATAAAAAAAAGTCTATTAATGAATCTTTAATAGTGAAAATAGCTTCTATATAAAGAAAATGCATAATAGTGGTATACCACTTATATAACTCATGTTAGTGTATGTTTTTTAAAGTTGCAACCTTCATAAGAAGCATACCATTACTGTGAATAACACCTGTTTGTCGTTTCCTTGTTTTTTGGTGGAAATTCATTCAATTCCTTAATGGAAACTGAAAATAAACATTTCTAACCACGATAAAAAACCCAGTCTTGCAGTTTTAGAATTTAGACAAAAAATGTTTTCTTAAAAAAAAAAAATCTGTTTTGAATTGCTTCAAATAGATTAAAACCATGTAAAAAAGAAAAAAAACTTAAGTTGTTATTTATGAAACTTAAATTATTTTGATGAACTTTAAAACCCATTTTACGCATTTATGGAAGTTTATCTGTAAGTTGATAATTCTAATTAAGTTGTCGATGATGTTGATTTAATAATTTGAAGAAATAAAAAATCAGGGAAATGTTCTTTGAAACACCCATATCATAGCCTGCAAGACTTATATATTATCATAGCCTGGAAGTCGATTTCTTATTCGCATAAAGTTTAATAATAATTAAAAAAAAAAAAAAAAAAAGCTGACAACACACAATTGCAGGACTTTCCAGTCATGTGGCTTTTTTCTAATGTATGGCTTACATACACAATTTAATTAAAAATATTTATAATTTCATTTAAATATATCTTTTGTTTACTTAATTCAATGATGCTAACTAACACGCGCACATACCGCCTGAATTTCATTTGCACAGGTTTGGCGGTAGTCGCAGCCACTTTAAATATTAATCATTTATTTAATTCTACCACTCACCTGTGACATTACAAAATAGCAGATGACTACAGCAGCTATTGCACTGTATATCAGTGCTATACTACCGCTCCTTATGGTGAAAGGAGATACTAATGACACACTATACCCATTTAACCACTAGTTTATTTAGATCATTTTTTGGGGTGGGGGATGCGATTTTGCAAAATTTTTTTGTTTGAAATATTATTTTTTAATTGTTAATAAATATACCAATGTAAAATTAGACCTTAATTAGGCGAAAACTCAAGATACTGGGCCTCACCCTCTTGACCTTTTAAACTGAAAATTTAATAACATCAATGCCCCATATATAAGGAAATAATCTAACAAAGTTTGGTCACAGTCGGTCGAGTAGTTCTGGAGATATAAAGTGATTTAGAATGCAAGACCTAATACCGAACATACACATACACACACACACGAACATCTGGAAAATTTCCATCTGGTTTGTTGGGTTTCTTAGGTGTCGCAACGTAAAGATCCAGTGAAAACCCCATATACCCAAACTGGACCGATCACCATACTTTCCCTTCTATAAATACAGCGATAGGCAGAAAAGTGTTTACAGTGGTGCTTCAACATTTTTAGGTTCAACTTTTGAACCTAAAAATTTTGATTGGTTCAACTTCAACGTTTCATTTCTGGGTTTGTTTTTAGTTACAATTTTTATTAATTCATCATTATGAGATTCAGAAAGCAAATTGTGGAAAAATACATTTCTGTATATATTTATATACTCATAAATATACCAATATTTTACATAATCAGAAAACAGTTTTGTAAGAAAATATAAAAACAGTAATGTGTGATGATTAGTGATAGATTGGAAAACCTTATAAGTAAGTAATAAAGTGTAATTTTCAGTTAAGAACTAATTGAATAGTATAAGCAATTTGATACATATGGAAAAGGAAATTTTCTTTATCAGAAACTAAAAATCAAATCAAATAAAATAAGGAGACAAATGTTTACTGGAAGACATGAAACTGAATACTTAAAAATTAATTTAAATAATGTTTAATTAGATTAAATATTAAAATAATTTAACTACAACAGAAAAATATTCCACCCAAATCATAATAAATTATGATTATTATTGGGTGGAATGATTAATATATGATTATGAATTATATATGTAATATAATCTGTATAATCTATATAATACTTTTAAGTTATAATAAAAAAAGATACACATCCATACATAGGTAAAGATACACATCTAATAAATAATTAGTAAAATTATAAAATACAAATTGATATTAGTATATAAAAATTCCTCTATCAATAGTCAATAAATAAACCAGCACCATGATATGGAAAAAGTATATAAAACAAACAAACAAATAAAATTAGCTATCTACATGAAAACATAAATGCAAAAACATAACTTTTGTAAATTATCACTTAAATAAATACCTGTCCTGTTAGAGTACTAACTCTACCACCATACTGTAATTTGGGGGGTGGCAGAACCCGACCCCTCACTTCCATCATGTTGTTGGATATAGTCAAACCAAACTCTTGCACGTAAGCATCATTGTTAAAATCAGCCCGACGAACAAGATTATTTATTTCACGTTCTCTATCTGGAGCCGATCTAGCAGTAGCTTTTATCATAGTAGATGTTTGCATATCGGTCAGTTTCTTAATGCAACGCTGTCCTGCTACAATGTTGCAAACCTGAAATATTTCATAAATAAAACCCATATTGAAATACCAGATATCAGAAAATCATCTGAACAACTTGGATGTCTTATTAGAAAAAAAAAAATAATAATAGTCTTGTGGGGGTATTCAGTTTTAATTCAACAAATGATCAGTGCATCACTATTTTTGATTTTGATTATATTTGGTATGTGATAACTACCCACCTTGCAGAGGCCAAAAAACATTTTTTTATATTTTTAAAAAATCTTCTTTTTTTTATAAACTTATTTTCTAGCTTGCCAACAAGTAAAAACAGCCATTTTCATCACTTTTTCCATGAGTTGTCACATTCTTATTTTACATCATAAGAGGTCAAAAAGGACTTCTTGGAAAGAGTAAAGATGCAACTTCATCTTAGTGTACTCAAATTCATTTTGTTACATAACCAACTATTGTAACGTTTACTGAAATTACATTTACAAATTGTTTTTTTTTTCAAATTTTGGATCAAAAATAAATAATGAGGGGCTTAAGGTAACAGACCTGTTTTTCACCTTTTAACTCTTAGGTACTAGTAGTACTTATAAAAAAAATTGCACTTTTACAGTGTCCTTCATTAAAAAAAATTGCTGCCATATCATAATATTTTGGAAATGTCTCATTTTTGGGACCCAAAAACAGCATGTGGGACAGGTGGCAAAAATCTGAAATGTTTACAGCAGTAACTACTTTTTATGTAATTTAAAACCATATAAAATTTATTTTACTCAAAGGGGTTGTTGAGTAATGAAGCTAACAAAACCGTTAAAAATATTGTTCCTCCTAATTGTAAACAACATATCTAAAAATATTGATGTTAGATATTTTTCAGATTATAAAAATTACAATTAAACTCACTAGAATGAATAAATTGATGATTATTAAATAGTAAATTACAGAATAATAATTCCAAAATTATCATTTTGTAATTATTATTTATCATTCAAATACATTAACAAGGTGTTCAAATCAAACTTTTACCTTATTTTACTCCTGCTAATGGAAGTTAACATAACCTAGAGCTTCTGCCATTTTTTTATTGACTTGAACTGATAAGTCCTCATTCATCTTTGGTGTATTGTTGTGTCCTCTTCCAGTAGTTGATAGAGAAAGTACTGAAGGCATGAGAATCGTTAAAATACTTTCCAGTTGAACCCATGTTTGATTATCCCTCAATGATTTCTTGAATGACGTACCAGGACCCTACATATGGAAAAAGTGTATTCGATATTCCTCTTCATTTTCATGTAGTTTGATTTTAATGACTCGCCTAACCACCCCTTGCCATCGTATATGCAGCAGACATAATTTTTACATTTTGGCTTTGGTAAACCTATAAAGCAATCAGAAACACTAACGTCCTTCTGTACAGGTACTAACCTAAATGTTTCGGATTCAGAGGTCACCCCGGACTTTCAAAATACATTTCTGACATGTTGGAACATAACTGTGAAAGGTTCTTGTTTCTGGGACTGTTGTGATTACCTGATAACAAGAACTGAGGTATTCTTTATTCTCGTGAACATCTTTAGTAGACCAGAAAATAAATGTTATATTTTTAATATTGTTTTTGCAATAACTGTACATTTCAGAGGGTATAACAATTTGATTGTTGACTGTCCTTTGTAGGCTTGCTATAGTCACTGTCCTTTTTACAGTTTCACCAATACCATCACATGGTCCTTTTCCATGGGATGAGGAAAAAAAATGCCATTCAGCTGCAATTTCAAAATCTTCTTGATGGTAGCACAAATTTATGAATTTTTTTTTGTTTTTATACTGGACTGAGGAGCCATTAGAAAAATAAAAAAATTGTTTAAATTGTGGTAACAATGTTTTTACTTTATTTATAACTTGCTTTTGGAAGCAGAGTAATGATGTAGTATTGTGTTTCAAGTTCACAATAATCAGACAGTAGCCTTGGCTTTGTAACTTTCCTTCTTTTTTAAAACATATGAGAAATGGATGTACTGTGGCATAAGTTTTTTACCAGTGATGTGACTGGACTTCATCCTGTATCACAAAAGGAAAATTTTGAGAGAAGTCTCCCATTAGAATACAATCACCCTCCAACAAGTTTTTTCTAATGTTGAAGAAATTATCTTGTTTCTCTGCAATAAAATGATACCTTTTTAGATTATTTAAATTTACAGTAAGTTTATCTAAGTACTCTCGAAATGGAAGAATTTGAGTAGTTAGTTCACAACGGTCAACAAAAACCCATTGTTTGAAGATAATTTCAGAATCAAAATCATCCCAGTTCTCTAGCAGTAATCTGGGCACTTCATTAGTACAACATTTTTCACACTGTGACAGCACGCACGTTTCATCTTCTATATCACATACCACAATTGAAAGGAGAATTTTATAATCAAATTTCATTTTTAGAGCAGATAACATGAGTTTAACATTTTGGTGGGTGACACACACACACACACACACAGAGAAAGAGAGAGAGAGAGAATATATATATATATATATGTATGTGTGTGTGTGTGTGTGTGTGTGTGTATGTATGTGTGTGTGTGTATACCTGACCCACCAGCCAGAACACAAGATTTAAGTATTAAATCAGCAAATTTTGAATAACTAATTTTTAAATTATGTTTTTCTTTGAAGACTGTGTACAATTCATTTAAGTACATAAGATAGGCCTTTACTGAATATTAGTTTTCTTCCTGTCAGCTTGTCTTACATAGATATAATCCTTCTTGCCTGGCATCATTCAGCTATGCTCATCATTCTGGTAAAACTCTTGGACACATTTAGGAACATTTTCATCAATTACGTGACTGGGATTCTTTTTGCCAATTTGGGGCAAAATTCCACTTGTTTAAACTAATTGTTTGGATTGACGGGCTAAATACTGACTAACACTAAACTCATTTTAAAATTTTTGAATGCTCCAGCAGCTTGGTAATAAACTTAAAATTAAATTTTCCTGGGTTAATGTTACTATTTTCATTTTATCCTTTATTTTAATGATTAATCCTTCATATTCGCTACCTAAATCAGCATAATTTTGTTGTACTGAACAGGTTTCTTCTGTAGAAATATTTAAATCAAAGGAATAGTTTAATTTACTGGTAACTGACTCGGCTATTTTTATAACTTTATTTTTTTTAAATTGGTTCCTTTGCACTGCTTGATAATTTTTTAACCTTAACGGGGGGAAATGCCATGTACTGAATAAGCTTTGCATAGACTCGACTGTAACACATTAAGGCTCAAATATATCTTGATATTCCAGTTCGCTTTCTTATCATCTTCTGGTTTTTGTATTCTGTTTAAGCATTTTATACAAAGTGCTCTGTCTGGAATTAATTTTATATTTGGATTGCTTGTTAAAAGTGCCAAAGATATTTCTCTAAGAGATTTCTTAACCAGTTTAGTGTGACAGCTAAATGGGTCAGAGAAACTTTTACCCTATTAAAATGAAAATATTTATTTCAATATTTGGTTTTATGAAAAGTACAGATATTTTTTATTTCAGTACATCCACTTCTTAAAGATATCAATGTTATTTGGTGTTCAGTAAACTCTAAAATATAGTGCAACACTGAAGATCTATTGTAAGTCAATTTGTGATATACTGTTTCAGTGTGAATGCCAATGGAACACTTCGTAATCCATTGTAAAAACAAAGGTTCTTACAATACAGAACAGTTAGTATAAATGATAAAACTACCAATTGCACCTCACTTTGTCTTATCCAAGTTTCTCTAAGCTAAAAAAAAAAAAAATAAAGGATATCGTATAAAGAGAATTTCAGTGATAATAAAATTACTTTATAAACGTACATTACCTAATCACGGTATTAATACTAGCAACAATACAACATATCACATTGAAATCAAAACAGTAACTGAGCCTTCTACAATGTTTACACTCAGGATTACACAAACATGAGTTTGTGTATATGAGTCATACTTTAAGTAACAAATTTTCTAGAATATAAGCTATATCATTATAGACATATCAAAGTATTTTGTTTAGTAGGCCTACACTATTATCTGAAAAAATACATGCTGTGAATTTTTTGGATACATTGTTCACAGTTAGAAGGCACAGTACAATTTTTTCAGTGATTTTGATGGCTGCATTACTTGTCAACCCCTTTGAGAAACAAAATAAATTTTATATGGCTTTAAAGTACACAAAAAGTACTTACTGCTGTAAAAATTTCAAATTTTTGCCACCTGTCCTACCCATGTGGTTTTAGGTACCAAAAATGAGACATTTTCAAAATATTACCATTTGGCGGCCTTTTTTAATGAAGGACACTCAGTAACAGTCCAATTTTTACTTCCTTGTACAAAGTAAAGTAAATTGTGATCGCAAAAAATTCCGGTCTTCAGATTTCATCTCCTTTTTTTCTTTTTGAAGAAAACATCACGAAACATTTCGGTTTTCATATTTCAACTAGTTTTAACATGATGTATGTATTTGCGTGTGTCAATTAACCGTAGGATGTTGAAATTTTTGATTTAGTACTGTTATAACATCTAGTTCTGTACCTCCCTTTTTGATTGCAATCAAAATTAAAATTTTAATTAATGAAATATTTGTGTCTTAAAGGGAGAGATATATCGGTTTGAATCAGACCATCTCCTTTTGTTTTTTTTTAAATTTAAATATATTGATTTAATAATTATAAACCCATGATCATAAAAAAATTTTACAATAAATAATAATTCAATGATAAAAAAATGAAAACATTATTAGTGAAATAAAATTTTATGTACTTTTAAGAATATTTAAATATAATTTAATAGACATTAGTGTATATGTAATAGATTTGGTGAAACTTCTGATTATTTAATATTAATTGAAAATTATAACTTAGAATCGTATTATTTTTGGATTTTCTTAGCAAATTCTTATAAAAATTATATATTTATTTTTTTAAAAAAACACGTTTTATTTAATTATCTGACAGAAAAATAGAATACATTTTTGAATTGTATTCAATTTAAAGTGATTACTGAAAATTTATTTTCACTTGTGCGTAGTATGCACAAAATTTCTGGGGTGTCGTATAAAAAAAGGTTAATAATAATTAAATTATTCCGTTCAGCGTACCCCTGTATACTGATTACAAATATTAATTTTGACCTTATGCTGTAGAATAATCAGTTTTTATTATTGGATTATTTTGTAAACAATTTATCTAAAGCGTAATCAAGGGACTTTTAGTCTAGATTGTTGAATTAATAATTGTATAAATATTTGATGTTAATAAAAACTAATATTTTAACAATTGTGCAACTATCCACTTTTATTAAAGAATTAGAGGATCGTATCTCACTTTCAAATGAAATAAGTTTAAATGAAGTGCAGCAAAAATGTGTATAGTAATTTAACAGACATACAAGGAAGTAGAGTAGAATCCACATCAATTTTTTTTGTAAGTACTACTAGTACCTAAGAATTGAAGGGTAAAAAATGAACCTGTTACCCTAAGCCCTTCACTCTTTATTTTGGGCCTAATATTTTAATAAACAACAATTTGTATATATAACTTCAGTAAACATTACAAGATTTGGTTATATAACAAAATGAATTTTGAGTACACTAACATGAAGTTACATCTTTAATCTTTTCAAAAACCCCTTTTTGACCTGTGTATTACATAAAAATAAGAATGCAACAGCTCATGGAAAAAGTGATGAAAATGGCTGTTTTTACCTGTTGGCAAATTAGAAAATATTCTATTATTTAAGAAAAAGGTTTTTTTAAAAATATAAAAAAATATTTTTTAGCAACTAGAAGATGGGTAGTTGTCATATACCAAACGTCATCATAATAAAAAAAACTGATGCAATAAAATTTTTGAAAATTGGTTGAATTAAAATGGAATACCTCCTATTAATGAATGGTTGGGCTCTCTTTAACAGGTAACTAATAAAATGTTTCCTCTGGCAAGTACTAGGTAGTGTTATGATTGATATGTAACCGCATTTTTCAGTGGCCATAAATCCACAGGTGAATGCACAACAATGCGTGTACAGCGGTTAGTGAAACAATTTATTGACGAAATTTAAAACTCTCTATAATTTAGAGTCACCCTCTATAACAATTATTCATGTTTATTGGTTCATGATCTGATAAATTAAAAAAAACTGGCAGTGTTGAACATAAGAAGGGTGCAGGCAGACTTAAATATATGATGATAAAAATGGAGATAATTTGTCAATCTTTTGTTCACAGCCCTGAGAAGTCAACTCAAGAGTGCAACGCGTGAATTAAGTTTTCTGTGATCTACCATTCACAATGTTTTGAAGAAACGATTAAAACTGAATCCTCATAAATTACAAATATTGCAGCACATTACACAGATTACACTGCTAGAAAGGAATTTGCTGTGAAAATAATGGATATCTTAAAACATTATGTTCTCAGATGAGTCAACATTTCACTTTCTGGAAAAGTGAACACTCAGAATGATTGAATATGGGGTTCAGAGAACCCACATGTTTGCTACACTTACTTTTTGATCATATTAGATAGACCAAAAATTAATGCTTGGTGTAGACTGCTTCACAATTGTGTGACTGAACCTTTTTTCATTATGGAAGGGGCAGTAAATGCAAATATCTATCTGGATTTGTTAGAAGCATTTGCTTACCTACAGATTGAAGAGTTACAACCTGAAATCATATTCCAACAAGACAGACTGCAGCCACATTGGGGTTTATTAGTGTGAGAATCCCTCATCATATTTCCAAATCTTTGGATTGGACATAATGGATTGATCACATTGCCATCTTTATCACTTGATATAACTCCAAATGATTTTTCTTCTGTGGCATTTCATCAAGGATAATGTACACAAAACTCTTATACAAAAACTTGTAATAAATATTGATGACCAAAAAGAGAGGATTGTTAAGGCATTATAGATGAAAATATGTTACAATGAACATGGCATGAAACTGATTACCAATTAGCTATTTTGTGAATTACTGATGATGCACTCATTGAATATCTTTGATTACAGGTAAAAAAAAACTTTCAGTTTTAATGTTTCAAAATTCATACAAACTGTTATTATACCTTAATAAATAAATAATTTACTCTGTATCAAAGTTATTCTGTTCAAATAATTCTCGGACAACCGGTATGGTAGTGCTTATCATATGTACACTGTATTTTTACTGCTCATAACTTCTGCTTTACTTCAAAGTAATGAACTAATTAATACAACCTTCAAATTTTACAATTTTAAATTAAAATAATTGGAGGAATTCATTAGTTTATAATTTGCTGGGGTGAAGAATTAACTGTACAAAATTACTAAAAAACTACACAAATCGTTTAAAAATTATACAAACCTTGAACTAATTCTTTATCATAGAAAATATAAACAGGTTTCTGTATTTAAATTCTATCTGGACATGCCATTTTAATTCACTGTAAAATTTACTTCACAAAAAAGCTTATCACTAACTATTATCAGTTTCATACAAGAAAATTAATATATATTACATCACAAATGAAAATTTACATATATATATATATATATAAGTTTTTTCACTATCAATGGAGAATAATTGTAAACACTACATATTCATTAACTATCATAAATATTTCCTTTACACACCTGTATAGGTAATAAACTAATAGTTCTTATATCCACAACTGCTCCATGAAAATAAGGGGATCAACGCTTAGAATGAGGATGTGTAATGTACTCAAGGGTAAATTTTCTTATTTACTTGTCAGAAGGAAACACTATACTAAAATTAGGTGAACATTGCCGAGAATAACCATATCATGCATTAATACTATTTCATTCTTATACAGCATTGTCATTAACCAAGAATGACCATGCATTTTTTTATAGATTCCTTTATATATAAATCTCTTATATGAAAAATAAATTTCACATGAAACTTTTCCAATCTGCGATTCCTACTAAAGATGCAGCCACTAGGTTCTTTCCCTTTGTCAACATTTGAAAATGATATACAATTCTCATATACTTGGTAACTAAAAATTAATATTTAATGTGTAACGAACAAACTTTACAGCATTTTATAATATTGTTTCATTATAAATAATGAAAACAGCTAGGATCTAAGTTAGAGGAAATTATTTTCAACTAATGTGAAAATTATGACTGCATACTTTAAACAATTGAAGGAAGAAAACAATTGTTTGGATTTACATTTTTTAAAACAAATGCAATTACAAAACATATCAGGATTTAACATACATTAACCCAGGGGCCCAAGGTTTCCAGGATTCATAAATAATATCAAACTCTCTCTTGTAAGGTTGTGGTTGTATATCTTCCAAGTGAATGATTAAATTACCAAATTTGTTACTTTATGATCTTCAAATTTTTCTTCTAGAGAAAAAAGGATAAGACAATGATTTAATTATACCTTCCGATGCAATAAATAAGGCTTTATGTATGAACTTTACTTTTATTTCTTCAGAACACTATAAATTCCAACTAAGATTTTTATATTTTTTTTAAATTTTCACACTTAAATATCAAAAATAATTTGACTGATTTTCAACGTTCAAATTTCATTTTCTTTACAGATTTTTGACAATTAATTCAGTTTTATGAAAACTGAACTATAATTTTTGATAAAGAAAAATGTTTTAATCAGTTAATTATTATCCGTATATTTTTATTTTCATATTAATGTTTAGATCATTACTAGAGGTGTCATAACTTAAGCAATCGTCTGAATTTCTGAAACGTTGATAGTTAAAGAAAGTATTATTAAATTTTATATTTTGCAATTATTAGTAATATTATTCATTATAATTGTCACCATTCTGCATATTACACTATCCAAAATGTTCAGCAAATTTTTATTTTTTTATTTTGCTATTTAAGCAATATAAATTTTTATTTTAAATATAATAGTTTTATATTTATTACTTATACATCGTCCAGTTTCCTGAACCCTTGTCTAGTTAATCCAACCCTAGCAATAACATCATATAGCACAGATACCAACTCCAGCCACAATGTAACAACTAAGTGAAGTTGAATGCCTCTCCATCAAGAAAACGAGTCAACACTTGTGTAATCTAGTTGGGCTTCACTTTTATTAGTCTAGTTTAAATGTCGGAATAAATAATACTATTTTATAAAAAGATTGGATCAGGAAACATCCCGATAAGTTGATTTTTAAATACTTATTTCATACAATTTCAGAATTGTAAGTTATTATTTATATTAAGGAAATACTTATTTTATAAATTAATAAAAATAGTTTAAAAATTAAAAAACAATTAATTAATATTCAATTTTTTTTAATTTTATATATTTTTTTTTTGTCTTCAGTCATTTGACTGGTTTGATACAGCTCTCCAAGATTCCCTATCTAGTGCTAGTCGTTTCATTTCAGTATACCCTCTACATCCTACATCCCTAACAATTTGTTTTACATGTTCCAAACGTGGCCTGCCTACACAATTTTTTCCTTCTACCTGTCCTTCCAATATCAAAGCAACTATTCCAGGATGCCTTAGTATGTGGCCTATAAGTCTGTCTCTTCTTTTAACTATATTTTTCCAAATGCTTCTTTCTTCATCTATTTGCCGCAATACCTCTTCATTTGTCACTTTATCCACCCATCTGATTTTTAACATTCTCCTATAGCACCACATTTCAAAAGCTTCTAATCTTTTCTTCTCAGATACTCCGATTGTCCAAGTTTCACTTCCATATAAAGCGACACTCCAAACATATACTTTCAAAAATCTTTTCCTGACATTTAAATTAATTTTTGAAGTAAACAAATTATATTTCTTACTGAAGGCTCGTTTCGCTTGTGCTATTCGGCATTTTACATCGCTCCTGCTTCGTCCATCTTTAGTAATTCTACTTCCCAAATAACAAAATTCTTCTACCTCCATAATCTTTTCTCCTCCTATTTTCACATTCAGTGGTCCATCTTTGTTATTTCTACTACATTTCATTACTTTTGTTTTCTTCTTGTTTATTTTCATGCGATAGTTCTTGCGTAGGACTTCATCTGTGCAGTTCATTGTTTCTTCTAATTTTATATAATACACTATAAAAATTATTACATACTTCTCTTGGTATCAAAAGAGAAAATACCATTTGCTTCAAAAGTAAATAAATAATATACATATACCTACATTATTTATTTTTGAAACGGAGGGGGCATTCCCATAATGAAATTCATATACATATATTTAATGAATCTATGTTCAAGAACAATGTTATATACAAAATGACGTAAAAAGTTTATCTTTACCTCAAGAGGAAGGTAAGTGTGCTTATGTTCCTGGCCAACTTGAAGACATGGTAAATGTGGATATCTTAACTTCATTTTATATTTGTCCAGGAAATATTTGGCAACTGTACATTCAACAGTTTGACCATTCTCTAACTGTAATGGAAATCTGAAACAGATAAATCAAAGATTTGATTTTCATAAAATTATTAGCTATTTTAACATATATCATAAGATGAGGTTTGAGTTCAGAGGCTTTCTTATACATAGGTTAGAAATGCAAATATTTGAATTTCACATTAAAGGTTGAAAAAATAAACAATTTTTTTCAAATATTTCTGTGGAAATAATTCTTAAAACTGAACTTTTATTAATACATTTTTTTAACAGATCATCATAACAACAATTTCTAATCTAAATTATCAGAATCTCTCACTCAGTTAAGCATTTGATTGAGTATGCTACAAGGAAATTTATCTGTAAAATATTTAGTAAAGTATTCTGGAGAAACCTAATCAGTTTCCATTAATATTGGTTTTTATTATTTGCATTATTTATTTGGTTATATTAAAAGAAATCACCAATACAATTTATTTTTGAGCAGCTGTAAAAATCAGGCTGCTCAAATGCCTGTAAAGCCTACTCTTATAAGTAGTCAAATCAAACTTCGCTAGTAGAATACAACCACTGTCTTAGCAAGACCAGCATAAATTCAGCAAAATCATTTGCAAAGCTTTAATGAATCTATAATGAATGTGAATCTCTATCAAATGCATTTAACATAAAATAACATGATTTACAAAAAATCATGTAATCAATGTCGCCTAGTTACATCAAGCACTGTAAGTAAATGTAATGCACGTTCCAACTATGATTGAAATTGCAGTTTATATAAAACTATATCTTTAACAGAACATCAGAGAATCCGTGAAACATGATATGGAAAACATTAACTCAAGCCCAGAGTAATGATGGTTGTGTTTCGCCATGAACAGGCTAAAAGTTAGCAGTTTTGAGTAGACATCAGTATTATGTTCCACCTAAATTAGGTTATGGTGAAACACACAGTTTTTACAAGTGTATCTTCTTAATTCTACACATTACATGGATATTAATACTGAATTAAATTTTATTAAATGCTAAATGTGCTAAATAATTATTAAAATTGTATCAGAAAATTATTACGATTATGTGGCTTTCTTGGAGTTATGTCCATTATTGTATATTCAAGACACACAGAGCAAAAAAACATAAAGACATTGAAATAAATAAAAAATTCCCTGTGTTCGGATTAATTTGCATACTAGTGTATATACTTATAGTACGAATTATACTATATATAATATTTAATTATATTTTCATGTATATAATATTTATTATATTTATAGTCAGAAGTGAGAGAGGTTATTGCAATTTCTAAAGCAAGCTATTTACGCAAATATAAATCAAAATAAATAACCTGCTGCTCAGTTTAATAGTCCTAAATTTTATCTCTTATTCTTTGTCTGAATGGGAATACTAAGAATTATTTAATTTGGTGCTGTAAGATATAGAACAAAAAGGAAACAGCAATGTAGTAGTTTGAAGAGTTCAAACTAAAAAAAAGAGGATTATGCCCTAAGTCATTATTACTACTACAAGAAACTGTAGCTGCTAAGCAAATTTTTCAACATATGCTAAGTAAGGTTGATCATCATGCAATCACAGACATACTGTAAATATCTTTGCGATATTTGTATAACTGCATATTTGTATAACCAAAAAGAGTGAATCAAAGTACGAAGAGAAAAAATTAAAAAGAAAACAAATCTAATTTAAGATCAGCATCATTACAAATTACAATAAAACACAATGATTATCTTACGACTGCATCTGGGCAGGGCGTCTTGTAACATTACAAACACGGTACTTTCTTCTCATTGAACCACAATGGGTTATTTCTATTTTCAGTCCTTTGATTTCTTTTGTAAATTTTACCCTTTGAGAATCAGTCAGTGGCTTTCTTTGTTCATTAATATCTCTTATGTCTAATACTTCACACATAAATTCAATTACTGGCTGAGCTTTATAAAATGCAGTAGCAGACACTGAAAAGAAAAAAGAAGTAATAAAATTATCCAAAATGAAACTATGCACATAAACAAGGCTTCTTAGAGAGAAAAAAAAAAAAATATATATATATAAAACATCCAAAAATTCATCTAACAATATTCTAGGCTAACTTTCAAGTATGAAAAAGTTATTAATTTATTAGGTTTAATTTAATTCAAATGTCCTACAACTTCAACAGTATCTCACTGTGTCACACACACACACACACACACACACACACACAGAGAGAGAGAGAGAGAGAGAGAGAGAGAGAGAGAGAGAGAGAGAGAGAAGTAAAATTTTGTTTAAAAAAATTAAATATCTTGGCATTGCAATTATTCTTGCTTAAATGAAACAGAAATCACTTATCACATCTTCTCGTCACTAATTGAAAATTCTTTGGGATTTATCTGCATAATAACTATAATTTTTCAAGTATTCTGAAACAAATATATGCTAAAGTCCTGGAGTAAATCTTAACATTCCAAAAAGCACTGTTTTATATCAAAAGAAGTCATTTTAACATACAGGCTAAAGGTATCCAAAAGTAATGGCCTGTATTTAGAAAACCAGTCATCGTAATCTCTTAAATACAGGCTCAATTGACAGGAAACTTCTCCAAGATTTGTCCTGTACACTCTTAAGGTTGGCGGAATACACATGCACAGGCAAATCCACACACAATGCAATTGTAGTCAGCAGCAGCAGTCATCCAAGACATGGACCCCACAACAGAAAGTTCAGTGTGTGCATTGGTTAGCAGAGCTTCAATCAGTCAATGTGTTTAGCGATGAATATGAACTGAGTGGAATATCGATCCTACTCTAGCCAAGTTTATTCATCAGTGGGATACAACCTTAAGAGAGAACTGAAGCTTGATTTCAGTAACTGGAAATCATTCAAAAGTTTCAGTTAGTGATGAGACTATGGATTCTGTATGTGATGCATTCACTGCCAGTCCCGGAAAGTTAATTACGTGTTAAGTAACAAACTGCAAATTCCTTGTTACATGTCACAACATTGTTTATAAATGGTTCCATTTGCAAGTGTACAAGTTAAAACTCTTTAATCACAAACCAAATGATAATCACCTATGATAACAGTTAGCTGAAGATGTAATGACCATGTCAAAAACAATCCTAGTTATCTTGATATGTTGTTATTTATTGATGAGGCAACCTTTTATACATGTGGAAAAGACACAATTGCCAAATTAGGGATACTGAAAACCCCCATGCAGTAATCAAAAATGAAAAGGACATACCTAACATTGTCTGCTTAGAACTACACAAAATTTTTATTTTTTTTCATGGTACCCACTATAACAAACATACATTCCCCAATATGCTTGAGACTTTGCTTTTCCTCAGATTCCAAAAAGACGGTGCTGCAGGACACTTTCATCAAGATGTTGGTATGTTTATCAACAATACTTTCCCCGGATGTTGATCAGACAAGGAGGTCCAACCGCTTGGCCATCTAGATATCACTCCTTTGTACTTTTTTGCTTGGGGATTTATTAAAAGTTGTTTACTAAAGAAAGTTCAAGATTTGCATGATTTAACACAGAGAATTATTATAGACATTATTAAACAGATTATTATACTTATAAACAGAGAATTATTATAGTTGTTGGTCTAATAATGCTGCATATGCTACTAAACACCAGCAGAGTTAGACTACCGTCTAGATGTTTGCTGAGCAACAAAAGGTGCACACATTGAACTTGAATAACCTAAATTAAAACTTTGTGATTTGCTGGATTTATTAAAAAAAAATTAAATTATATCAACTGGTTCTCTTAGTATAAGATGTTATTCGAATACCCTTAGCCTGGACACCCTGTATCTTAAGGGTGACCTTTTTTTTTAATACAATCCATAAAATGATCATGATTTACTTTTTATGGAGTTTTGTTGTCTGAAGCATTTTTATTACTGAAAATCCTGTACAGTATGATCTCTCTTACAAACAAGAGAAAAAATGTTTAGCGCTCCTGACAAGTTAACCTTCTACTTTAAATAAATATTAAAGTAGATACTTTAAACAAACACCTGCTGATATTAACACAGGATTTCTTAACACAGTTATAACAATTGCAATTTTATCTAATACAGATTCAGTTACATAAGATTAACAGAATTCCAAGAAAATTGTCATCTATTTAGCATGCAAAAGACAAATTTAAAAGCATTACCATCAATATTCAGCATCATTTTCCACTGAGATGGACGGACAGACTGATGGAAACCAAACCATACCTCTCTACCTCCTCCCAGAGGATGGTAATAACCATCAGGTGATGAAAAAAATGATCTACCCACAGGTGTATATGTCATCGATGGCAGGTGCCTCATAACTACATCCAGAGCCTGGTAAAGAATTAAAATACAGATACTATTATACACACCTGTTACATATATAATTTTGTGTCAAGAAATTATCTTTCATTATATTTTTTCATCTTGTTTGCCTTTTTTCTTTTAAATGTAAATGTACTAATTAATCTTTTCATTTCAGTGTTCACAAAAATTACAAAACACAGACAAGACATGACAGTCATTAACCATTATTGTGTTATAAATGTTCTTTTTTGAAACATGTTTTTCTCATGTTTAGCATGTTAAAACATGTGGATAAATGTTGGCTAATAACAATTTTATAACTACATATTATCAGATGCATGTTTATTTCCATTCAGTCACCATGAATTTTGTTGTCTCATGAAAAAATTTGAAAATGAAAACCATACTGTTGTTACAGTAGCACAGTATTGTACAAAACCCTTGCATATGTCAATACAGTCACAAAATGATTTTGCAAACAGGTGCATGTAATTGGTGGATGTGCTCTCAGGAAGGTTGTATGGAATACAGTTGTGTCAGCAAATTTTCCTTACCGGGTCTATATTGCCATTCCACAAAATTATATTTTTCATTTACTGTTTGACAAAAAGGCTAACAACTGTTAGTTTTGCAAGGAGGATCTGGTGATTACTATAACACAAAAGTTGATTGGTGCAGCTAGCTATATACAAGAGGTTTGTGAATACAATATTATAAACAATCCCTTAGTAAATTGAGGGGGAGAGGGCAGAATAACAGTTAAAATTGATAAGAGGTTGTTCTTATGTCAGAAACATGTTGGTCGTGATCAGTAATTATATTTCAGATGAATGGCATGTGTAGCATGTGGCATTAAAAAACCTAATAAACCAGGTAATAAAATATTTAAAAAACAAAAATATAAAACAAAAATATACAACAATATAAAAATATAAACAATCAGTGTAGAATTTATAAAATATAACATAATGATTATGATGGTATTTATATAGGAAAGACATATAGATCCTTTAAAATCTTGTCATTATAAAAATTACAAAAATAATAAATTAGATTAATCTAATATGACAGACCATCTAATAAACAAAATATTGTTTTATTTATGAAAACTATACTATTATATAAAGAGGAAGAGGGGTTTTTGTTAATTCAGGATAAACAAAAAAACTATCAATAGCAACCAAATTTTTACCAATGTTTCTTGGCATAATTGAAACAGTTTTTTGAAACATTTCATCTTGAAAAAATATATATGTATATATGTAGTAGTGGAGATTTGCCAGTTGAAACACAAATTTTAATGAGTCGAATTAATGAACTGTGAGTATTAGTGTGTGAGATGAACGAATGATTTGAATCAACTGAATGATTAACTAATACAAAAATAATAAAATTAAATTTATGTAAAGTAAATAAAATAATATTAAATAAACTAAAAAATGTCTGTTTAAAAATAATGGGCTTCCATGGGGACTGTGTGCGAGACTAGAGTGGCGGTTGTGCAATGTTAGCTAAAAAAGAAAACTTATTTATTAAAACATGTAAATAATAAATAATCCGTTACGGTGCTGCACTTCTCAATCGAGCAGCTGGGTGGCGAGCTGCTTTTTCATGCTCCTTTCTTACAGTGAGCCGTTCCCAAGATACTTTTCAGTAGAAATATTTTCAATAGAGGTGTTACTGAAATTGAAGACATTTCGTGAGCGATTCAAAATCAATGCCAACCAAAAACTATTAAAGATAACTTCATGAAATTTTGTATAATGTTCTTTTCTTATGGTGTAACTGCACACTAAGAAAGGATTTTTTGAAGTTCTAAGTTTAAAAGAGTAAAGTAATATGAAATTTACTATTTAAAAAAAAATTTAATTTCTCAATAACAAATGAAGATATCAACTTGACTTTTTTTTGTGTATAATCTTCATATGAATATCTAAAAACAAATTTCTAGATTTTTTGAAATTTCAAGCTTCAAGGGTTGAAATGAATTTTTGAATTTTTTTTTAAACCCATCTATTTTTTTAATTTCTCATTAACAAATAAAAAAACCATCTGATTTTTGGTTGGATCTTCACGTCAATAAACCGATTCTAAATCTTTGAAATTCAATCTTGAAAGGGGGTGAAAAAAGGTAAAAGTTTTGAAAAATGAATATAAATTTTCCTAATCCTGAGTATACTAAATAAGATATTCAGTAGATTTTGGCTTGCAAATATCTTCAGATAGAATATTTAAAAACAATTTTTGGGTTTTTTGAATGCCAATTTTTTAAGGGATGCAAAGGTATATGGCGCTGTGGCTCAACCAACAAAGCCACAATTACTATATGTGTGACAAGCTGCACCAGCCTCCAGTTACTTGACTAAAAAATATAACACAAAAAGATTGGCCAATATCAGAAATGCAAGTAACAATACAGCACAGGAGAAGCTGCAACGGGAAGCTAATTAATTATAAACGCATAATGGTCAATTAATTGAAGAATTTTATTGATCCGCCAATAGGAGCAGGTATAAAGATATAAAGTAGGTGGAGGCCAGCCAATCAGTGGAATAAAATTGGCTGTGGCACCAATAACACTACTTGAGTTTGTTGCCGAATGGTTTGAATGACACTTTGCACTTTAAAATCTTACGATAATCCCGAAAAGGGCTGTTGTCACCGAATGGCTTCGATGACATATTGTAATCTAAAACCTTGTGGTAGCCCTGAAAAGGGCTGCTTGAGGTTTCTGGAGTGGTGGTCATGAAAAGGGCCATTTTTGCATTAACTCTGAAAAGAGCTGCTGGGTCCGGAAGCTGATCTCCGGCAAAGTCAACTAGGCTGTAGTCAGGGAACTGCGGCTCATCCACTGGAATCAGACCAGACTTCCTCTCAGCAAGAGTTGGGTCCTCACTAGTGTGGTAGTGGTGGCCCCCAGAGCCCCGCAGTGTCAGGTCTGGGTCTGAGTGAACAGTTAAATTTAAACCCTTTCACCGTACATAAAAATTTTGACAAATGATTTGGACATGCGAAAGGTTAGTGCGAAATATATGCCGAAAAACCTCACAACGGTAGAGGACAATCAAAGAAACATGTATGTTGATCTTCTAGAGAGGATTGACAATGACCAAGAATTCTTCAATCGTGTGATCACAGGTGATGAATCCTGGATATTTGAGAACGATCCTGAAACAAAGCGGCAACGCGAAGAGTGGCACACTCAGTCATCTCCTCAACCGAAAAAATGTTGAATGAGCAAATCAAAGATCAAAACCAGGCTGATTTGCTTTTCTGACAGTAGGGGTAATTTGAATAAAGAATTTGTTTCTCCCAGACAAACTGTCAACCAAATGTTTTACAAAGGTGTCCTTGAAAGGCTCAGGAAATGAGTGATTCACGTGAGACGAGACACTGCAGACAAGTGGATGCTTCATCATGACAATGCCCCGTGTCACATGGCCATTTCCATCACAGAATTTTCTACCTCAAAACGCATTCCTACGGTTCCTCAACCCCCTATTCAGCTGATTTGAGTCCTTGTGACCTTTTCCTTTTTCCAAAATTGAAAATGTCTTAATAGGACGTAATTTTGGAACTCTGGAGAACATTCAAAAGACTGTGTCCGACCAGTTAAAAGCCCTACCAGTTGAAGCCTTCCAGGAAAACGACTTGAGTGGGAAAACGACTCCACTGACGTATAGCTGCCCAAGGGAACTACTTTGAAGGGGATAATATTGTTGTTCAAAAAAAATAAAAATGTTGATAAGTAAAAAGTTAATCCCATTACTTTTCTAACACCTCGTATATATAAAATAAAAAATAGGATGACTTTTAAACTTGTTTAAAACTAATTTACATTTTAAACTGTTTTTTGTCTTTAATTTTTTTTTCGTGAAAGATTATTTCTTGTACAATTGCGTTTGTGTTTTACAATGGTTTTTACATAAATTAATTAGGTTTTAAATTATGTTTTTATTATTAACTCCTTACCAGTCTTTGACAAAATATTCTGACACAGCGGATGTGCACAATTAGGGCCTTTGTTGGAATAGTCCAATGTCAACTTTTTCGTCAGTTTTAATTCATTCTCTGTCATAATATTTTGTCATTTTATCTAGTTTTTAATTTTTTTTTAGTAGTAGTATTCTGCAATAATAAATAATGTTAGTTGATAGTTTTACTACAATGTAAAGTGAGGGATTTTCATGTGCATTTGATCATAATCAGCTGACACAGCTGTACTGGTGAGTTGTTTATTTACTGTGTTCTATGTAGTCAGACAGCGAGCACTATATTTCTTATTATATCATGAAATTCTATAAATATGGCAGTATATAATTATGTAAATATTTTGTGTTAGGTGAAATTATAAAACAAATTGCATGAAACACACATGTGACTGGAATTCTGCAAATATTGTGTGTGTGTGTGTGTGTGCGCGCACGCATGTGTATGTAATAAAATTGCATCAAGATTGTTTTTAAATTATATATTAGGTAATTATTTGTCAAAATATGTTCATTAAATGAAAAAGAAAACAAGATAACAATCATTTCTGTAAAAAAGAAAAGAAAGAAACAGATGGTAAGGGGTTAAGTTAGTCACTCTTACATCAAAAATGTTTTTTTGCATTAGTTATACATAAGATCTTGCAAAAATAATTTAATGAAGGATAATACTATCAGAGAGGAGAACACTTGGGGATATCAATGTAAAATTTATTTTAATAAAGTATGCAAAAATTAACTGTGATAAAACAAGTCTTTTGTTTCACAAGACATTTTTGTGTTTTGATTCAATAAAAAGGGTAATATAATTATAATGAAAAGGGTATTTATTACCAACTGTTGAATATATAAATAAGCACAAAAATCATACTACAGTTTCAAAAATATTCCTTTGAAAAACCATGGTTGGATTTTCATTATTTGTAATTTTTGTAACCTGTGACAATCCATTCTCATAATCACAAATAAGAGGGGTCCAATTGCAGCAGTAAACAGCAACTAATATTGTTAAGTAGTTTTGACAAATAAGTAACTTTTTGTAAAGACCAAATGAACAGAAAAGCTTGTGTAAAATTTAACAGACAACTAGAAATAACAGAATACAATGATAAAATTGTATAAATTACTATCTATAAACAATGATAATACTAAAGGCAATCTGATATTGAATTATGGAGTAAAAGCAAAATATAACAAGAAAATACAACAGACTAAAGAAAACCGTAACTGCCATCCTGTCATAGAAAGAGTAGTTATTTCTAGGTATAGACAGAATATAGGTTGAATGAGCAAATCAAAGATCAAAACCAGGCTGATTTGCTTTTCTGACAGTAGGGGTAATTTGAATAAAGAATTTGTTTCTCCCAGACAAACTGTCAACCAAATGTTTTACAAAGGTGTCCTTGAAAGGCTCAGGAAATGAGTGATTCACGTGAGACGAGACACTGCAGACAAGTGGATGCTTCATCATGACAATGCCCCGTGTCACATGGCCATTTCCATCACAGAATTTTCTACCTCAAAACGCATTCCTACGGTTCCTCAACCCCCTATTCAGCTGATTTGAGTCCTTGTGACCTTTTCCTTTTTCCAAAATTGAAAATGTCTTAATAGGACGTAATTTTGGAACTCTGGAGAACATTCAAAAGACTGTGTCCGACCAGTTAAAAGCCCTACCAGTTGAAGCCTTCCAGGAAAACGACTTGAGTGGGAAAACGACTCCACTGACGTATAGCTGCCCAAGGGAACTACTTTGAAGGGGATAATATTGTTGTTCAAAAAAAATAAAAATGTTGATAAGTAAAAAGTTAATCCCATTACTTTTCTAACACCTCGTATATATAAAATAAAAAATAGGATGACTTTTAAACTTGTTTAAAACTAATTTACATTTTAAACTGTTTTTTGTCTTTAATTTTTTTTTCGTGAAAGATTATTTCTTGTACAATTGCGTTTGTGTTTTACAATGGTTTTTACATAAATTAATTAGGTTTTAAATTATGTTTTTATTATTAACTCCTTACCAGTCTTTGACAAAATATTCTGACACAGCGGATGTGCACAATTAGGGCCTTTGTTGGAATAGTCCAATGTCAACTTTTTCGTCAGTTTTAATTCATTCTCTGTCATAATATTTTGTCATTTTATCTAGTTTTTAATTTTTTTTTAGTAGTAGTATTCTGCAATAATAAATAATGTTAGTTGATAGTTTTACTACAATGTAAAGTGAGGGATTTTCATGTGCATTTGATCATAATCAGCTGACACAGCTGTACTGGTGAGTTGTTTATTTACTGTGTTCTATGTAGTCAGACAGCGAGCACTATATTTCTTATTATATCATGAAATTCTATAAATATGGCAGTATATAATTATGTAAATATTTTGTGTTAGGTGAAATTATAAAACAAATTGCATGAAACACACATGTGACTGGAATTCTGCAAATATTGTGTGTGTGTGTGTGTGTGCGCGCACGCATGTGTATGTAATAAAATTGCATCAAGATTGTTTTTAAATTATATATTAGGTAATTATTTGTCAAAATATGTTCATTAAATGAAAAAGAAAACAAGATAACAATCATTTCTGTAAAAAAGAAAAGAAAGAAACAGATGGTAAGGGGTTAAGTTAGTCACTCTTACATCAAAAATGTTTTTTTGCATTAGTTATACATAAGATCTTGCAAAAATAATTTAATGAAGGATAATACTATCAGAGAGGAGAACACTTGGGGATATCAATGTAAAATTTATTTTAATAAAGTATGCAAAAATTAACTGTGATAAAACAAGTCTTTTGTTTCACAAGACATTTTTGTGTTTTGATTCAATAAAAAGGGTAATATAATTATAATGAAAAGGGTATTTATTACCAACTGTTGAATATATAAATAAGCACAAAAATCATACTACAGTTTCAAAAATATTCCTTTGAAAAACCATGGTTGGATTTTCATTATTTGTAATTTTTGTAACCTGTGACAATCCATTCTCATAATCACAAATAAGAGGGGTCCAATTGCAGCAGTAAACAGCAACTAATATTGTTAAGTAGTTTTGACAAATAAGTAACTTTTTGTAAAGACCAAATGAACAGAAAAGCTTGTGTAAAATTTAACAGACAACTAGAAATAACAGAATACAATGATAAAATTGTATAAATTACTATCTATAAACAATGATAATACTAAAGGCAATCTGATATTGAATTATGGAGTAAAAGCAAAATATAACAAGAAAATACAACAGACTAAAGAAAACCGTAACTGCCATCCTGTCATAGAAAGAGTAGTTATTTCTAGGTATAGACAGGTTTCTATCCAATCTTGATTTTCTCGAGTATAAGTCTTAATTTAAGGGTAAGGGATGAGACAGTTTAATGAAATCTGGATGAAATTTTATGGCACAGAACCAAGTATTTACTTTTTGAAAGTGAAAATTAATTTTTTCTATTCTTCGTTATTTTTTTAACATTCTTTTCTTGAAAATGGAAATCAATCGATCATAAATATAGCATGTCACAGGGAAAAAATTGTTTTTTGCTGAAATTACCATGAATTCTTTTATAGTCATATGTAGATGTGAACATGAAAAGAAAGCTATATATAGCCCCTTACATCAAGAGATTAATTTAGATTATCACATGCAGTTCTGGAAGAAATTGCAAAATAAGACCTAAGTGTGATATAGCACTATGTTGGGGAGGTCTACATGGGATTTCACTAAAACCAATTTATTGAAAAAAAAGGAAAAATTAAAATTTTCACTTAGTGAATTGTTTATATTATACTTATTCATCATTGAACTATAGTCTCTATTTCAATGCAATAACTCCTCCATTCCAACCCCGTAGGGGAAGACACCCACCTTACGGCGATTCCGGTTGCCACACCAACCCCATCTGTTCCGATCTGTTACTCGGCTTCAACAATCAATGCTTTTGAATTAACAGAAGCTCAAAGCCAAAACAACTACCCCGGCCAACCAAATGTCTTGGCCAAAACCCTAGCCACTCGGGATCCTACTTTGTGTAAATACCATCAGCTGACCTTGTAATACAAGGAAACAGAGGAAACCAATCACTATTGACCAATCCGCATGGACCTTCCAATTAACTCTGAGATCCAGAAAGGAGTCCATTCTCTCAAGTTCTCTAAATACTCCGGTATATTCAGCCTCGTACCGGGGACAGACATGAACATGGTCCATTGTGTCATCAACCCCACAATCCAGGCATAGACCTGAATCTACTAAACAAAACCTAGCCAATCTCTCTTGTAAAGCACCATGCCAAGAAAGGAATTGTGTAATATACCGATTGGGGGAAATCCAACTAACCGCGCACAAATCAAGACACAATTGGAAATATAGCATGCATGTAATGACCAACAAGGGATAATCCCACCTCGCCTGCCTAGATGTAAAATTGTGGTCTTCAATTTCCTGCATATGTTCCAAAGAAGAAGACCATTCCCTGTTTGGAAATATAATGTTCCTTACGTTCTATTAAGACCGAAGAAGTAAGAATATCTATCAGCTTAATGCTAGCAATAACACAGACTGCCTCCTGTGACAAAGTCTTGTAACCACCAACAGAAGGGGATGCTAGGCTCTCAAAAGAATTTCCTAAAGATAACTTAAGATTTTATCACCTAATGTCCTAATCACCTAATGTAATCCATCAAGGATTACACCCAAGTATTTCTGGGCAGAAACATACCTAATGGGAAGGCCAGCCATTGAAACCTATGATTGGTGTGAATTGGCACCAACCCTTAACAACATCATGGTTTTATCTGGACTAAAAATCATGTAATGCTGGAGACTCCATAACACCTGAGAATCTCACATGCACGGGCAGTTTGGAGTTCTATCTCATTCTGCAAGTCCCCCTCAACCAGCAATAGCCCATCATCCACATAAGTAATAATGTGGTAATCTCAACCGTAACATAGAATCGAACTCAATTATCCAAAGAACAGGACTCAACACATTGTCCCTGTACCCAATAACTGCACCCTTTGGATAGGGTCTTCCCTACTTCCAAGCTGCCATCACGTAGGGTGACAGTTTGATGGCTTAAATAACTTCAGAGAATCTTTATTTCATTCCATGTACAACCATGTTTCCGCACTTGAAACAAGGCAGAGGGCAACCATAAGTTATTAAAAGCCCCGGATATATCCAGAAAAACACCTAACACATACCTAGATAGATTGGAGTAAGCAATCTTCATTGCCTTCAATATGGCGTCCTCCATGCTCTTGACAGGCCAGAAGTCATATTGGCTGTCCATTTATAAGTGTTCAGTATAGTTAAAAAAATAATAATATGAAGATACAAAACTTTCTCAAAAACCTTTCCAATTACAGGCAAAGGCTGATAAGAAAAAATAATAATAGGGTCCTTGTCGCCACCTTTAAAAGGCAATATCAATTCTCCATGCTTCCAACATGCTAGGAAATATCCAGCAGAACCATCCTATTAAAAACCCTAGTCAGGGGACTGAGAATCACAGGCAACAAGAGAACAAGGAGTTCCACTGTGATACAATCATATCTAGAGGCTTTAGTAATGCCATACCACAGACCATCTGACGAACCTCCACCTTTGTAGTCTCAGGAGACTGTGCTTCAGTATGGAACTCAGCAATTTCTCACCGGACACATTGGTGATACAAAGTCTCACCAGCCTCAGTGTCATCAGAAAGCAAATCATTTAAGAAAATCTGGAGGACACAATCTTTATCCATCACAACACCATCCTGAGTTGAAAGGGCTGATAAAAGAACTTCCTTCCTACGCTTATGTCCAAGGACTCTGTACACAACATCTCAATAGTTCTTTTCCTTGCTCCTGAACAAATGAGCACCAGGAATTATGCTTGAAGGACCTAGTATAATGATAGTACCTGGCCCTCTCCCTGTGATAATTTGCAAGTAGAACCGTATGCCAATCAGGATCATCTTCACATTGTGCAACTCTCCTGAGTCAACACACAGATGCTTCATCACAGTCAAACCCTGAGTTCACAAGCCAGCTGCACACTCCCGACCAGAGTCCTGGGGAATGGAACTACCAGCAGTTGTCACCACCACAGAAGTAAAATTCCCTGCCAGGTCATCCAATGGGAGCTTGTCCAAGCTCCAAGAAAAGACTTCAAGCCTGGACTTAATAATATTAGAAAATCTAGGCCAATCCACCCTCCTGTGCAGGAAGTGCTCTTGCAGAACAGGAAAATTCCTTCCATGAACATCACGCAGTCCATCCATCAGTTCAAAAAGTATTAGACGATGATCACTAGAGCAATCAACAACCACAGATCAGTCCAGGATCCTACCAGGGGTATTTATACCAATGGTAATATAAATATTGGTGCCATGAAAGGCCCTCCGTCCATCAACCGTGCCGATGTAGGTGGTCAACTTGGTTTGCTACATTAAAAACCTCAAAAATCATGATGCGCAATGAAACCTTCAACCCATTCACCACTAAAATCGTTATCCCACTGTGCCAAAAAAAGCGACTTGGCCTTAACATCGGCACCTGCCCATAAGGCTTGGACAATTGCCTATCAATCTAAGAATCCTATCCCATCTCACTAGATGTTCCTCTGAGGGATCCCTATATTGAAAGTATGAGCTGACAACAATAAAGTCCTGACCATTAATGACAACCCTGACCAATACATGATGTGTGTCAGAGGCCCGTGACACAAAGACACTATCAAGCGACCTCCTACACAAGATAGCAGACATGCTATTATGCTCTACATAAAACTTTTTTCAGCCTTAAAAAACTGGCAGATCACCCTTAATCACATACAGGTGCTGCAGGAAAATAACATCGAGGCTCCATCGCTCAACAATTTCACCTAACTCAACTTGGACTACATAAGCACCCTGGGAATTCAGTTGACCAAACTTAACCACCAAGAGATTTAAAGTATAGCTCAACTGCCCGCATTCTCTACTAGCAACCGAGTGCTTACGATTCTTGTGCAACCTTTTGCAGTTCACACAGGTTGATGCCTCTGATTTCTATGGGCAAAAAAAAATTTGGCTATGTTGCCATACATACAACATTTAAAACATCTTTGAACATCAAGGTATTCTTTGACCTGACAGGATCCAAAGTCAAAAAATAATCTACTCTTAATTGTAAATCTCTGAAAGAGACTAACATTTGAGAGTAGATTATTTTTGATGCCCAAAAATATTATGATATTTTTGGGCATCACGCCTACCAGTTTTAAAGACCAACCTACATTCCCACCTAAAAGCAGCTTTAAGCTTTATCCAAATCAGTGTTCTGTTCCCTTCTTAGGGACAGAACATCCCCATCAGAAAGGCCAATATTATAAACAATGATGCGGGACCTACGCATCCTTTTAGAATTAACTTTTACATTCAACTGTTTGATACTCAAAGGCTTGGTGATCACCTGGACTATCTCCGTGTCATCTGCAACTACAACTAATATACAATAACCCCAGCTACATTGATTACAATTAAATTGTATTACACAAACAATGCTGTACATGAGCATGAGCATAACATAATACTCATCAGCAAACCAGAATTATGCCAAAAAATTCTCACTAAAACAAAAAAATCCCTTTCAGCAAGCCAGAAGGCGGAGGTAGATTTCACCGATGCTAAATAGGGAATAAAAAATATTTCCACCTCAAAGTTAAAAAAAACTTCAAAATTAACACAATACAACAATGGTTACTTGTGAAAAGTTGTTTCACATGTTTAGCATACGACAAGCCCCATCTTCTTACAATTCCAGCAACATATTTGTTAACCCTTGCCACAAGAGTTGGTCATACCAAAAATTATTTCAGACAAAAGTTTTGAGTAATGTTTAGAAGACAAACGAGCACTTTAAACCGATTCGATACTGTGCTTATTAAGAGAGGTAGATGTTTTGTCTTCAAAACCCAATTTTTTCCACCCCGTGGCCAATGGTTGGTGATATCAAAAAAATGTACTTTTATGCCCTAAGTTTTACGCCCTTATCCAAAGAATAGTAGAAACTTTAAATGAATTCGATATTTTACTTGATAAGAGTTATAGCAATATTTTGTTTTTTAAAAGAGGTGGAAATGGGAGCATTTCCACCCCCCATGGTCCGATTTTGCCCATTAATGTACTCGATCATGATTCTGAGTTGTTACATTTTATGTATCAATTTGGCCTCATGCCGTATTAAACGAACCACCGTGAAGAGGCGGTACGAGAGTCAAAAAATGACAAACCAGGCTTAGGAGCCTCTATATTGCGTAACCTAATGGACATAACCTATGATGGACAGCGAAGGGGAATCATGCTGGGATTACTAGGCTGAAAAGCTTAGTCTATCACGGTCAGAACCAGTAAATAAATTACACCATGGTCCATACGGATAGGAACACAAATTACCAAATCCATCCATAAATAAAAGTTAAAATTTATAACCACCACTAATAATTTGGGACGATGAAATCCGCCCGATAATAGAAAGATACAGCAGCAAGAGACATTGTCCAGGCTCTGTGATCTGTAGAGAGAAATATTGAAACTCCCATCATTTTTGCGTTCCGTTCCATTCCGTATCAATTTGAAAATGATTGAGGGAAAATTACAGCAATTATAGTGCTGAAATTGAAACAAGAAACACAAGAAACTGAAATATATATAAACTTTTGAACTAACGGTGATTTTGGGATCTGGGGGATGTGAAACATTAAGATATGTCAAAATTTTCTGGAAGTCGAATCATGGTACCCATTACAATTGGTAGCTTTGTTATGAAATCCACCTAAAATATGTAAAAAAAAAAATCTTGAGAAAATACGTTTCCACTTGTGAATTTATCATTAACACCAATGTCAGACATATTTTATAACAGTTTAACTTTCTTATTACGGTTACCTCCCATTTTATTTAGAATCCCTGAAAAATTCATTTATATACAAACATAAAGCAGGTTATAACCTTTTTTTACTTACTAAAATAGCATCATATGGAATTTGTCTAGTTCGTCCTTCTAGCGCTTCTTCTAATGCGAATAAAGACACCTGTGCTAGCCATTTTATTGCAACTCTAAACACTCTATCTTTTCCTTCACCAGGTAGTGTAACCTATGAAACAAAATGTTAATAAAGTCACTATTTCAAGATAAATGCTTTCATATAAGTTGTAAAAACATTCATTTATCATAACATTATATTTATAGCTGTACTTTTAGATCTTAAAAAAACTTTTTTGGGTGTAATTAATTTTGATAAAATAATTATCATTTTGTAAAGAAATTATTTTGTTAAAAAAGCATGATTTAGTAAGCTTTGATAAGTTATCTTCTACTTTGATTACCCATGTAAACTCTTTTTTAGATTTAATAAATAAAAGTTGTGCTTGCTTGCAGATATCAAAATGTAATCTGATTCACATATTACTATTACCCCATGTAAAAAAAAATTAATCTTTCCAGTGAAATTATTACCTTCTGGAAGGAAACAAGTATTTTATTTTTATAAAAAAACTTTAAAATGGATAAATTTAAATAGCAAAAATCTCTTTATTTTTTTAAGTTTTAAATTTTAAGGTACAACAATTTTTGCAAATTATTGTAAATTATAGATGATAGTTTTTCAAAAATAAATTAAAATGTATCTAAGGAGGTGGAATTTCATACAAAAGCACAAAATCAAATTCTTTGTTGGTGCAACCATTTTCAACAACATAATTAAATGTTAAAAGAAGTCTTTTTTTCATGTTATAATAAAAATATTGTTAATAAAACAAAAATGTACCACGTTCAAAATACATTTATATTTGTGATTTTTGTAACCTATAACAATCCACAGGTTATTAAAATACCTGTGGATAAAGTAAACTAGAAAGTAAAACAGAATATAGTTAACTAGATTGTTTACTTTATTCTGAGTGAATATATATTTATGAATAAGTAAACTGAAAATTATTACTGCTTGAATACATAAAACAAAATCAAAAGAATACAGCGGTATCAATCAGAACAGCAAAACCTTAGCGTATTTTAAAGTCTGCATTTTCTGACTTCTTACAAAATTAGTTCTAAGATGAAACATTGAACAAAATGGGAGGAAATAAAATACCAAATGAGGAAACACCATAGCTGTTTGAATGACATTTTCTAGGTGTTAATATTTCTGATTATTTACCTCAGTATAAAGTAGATAATTATTTAACATTTATAAACATTCACACTTAATACAATAAACAGTGTAATGTGGGATATGATATTACACCTTTATAAAATGCACAGAAGAGTTTGAAGTGGAATTCCTCAGCATCATTAACAGTATGTGAATGAAATAAACACATCTGTAACAATTACCAATTTGTTTATAAACTCTTAGTGTATAGTAATTTTATGTTTTTTAAATGTGTTTATGTTTTTTTTTTTTTTTTTTTGAGGGCGATAAACGCTTGTGCGTTATCATCGCCCGGATCCTTTTTTTATATAGAAAATTGAATGTTTTAAAACTATTCATAAAAAAAAATGAATAAAACTTACAACTAATCAAAGGTAAAAACTAATATAAGATCAAAGTAAATAGAATTTTACAAAGTCCAAGATGGGTGTAAAGGGCCCATTCTTGGATAACAAAAGACTAAAAAAAAACTAATACCATAAAAGATCTAATATAAAACTTAAAACTAAAATAACAAAATTAAATAAAACTTAGAACTAACACAAATTATATAATTAAAACTAGGTTAAAAATAAAAATTAAAAAGTTGAAATAAAACTTAAAACTAACATTACTAAAATCTTACAACTAATATCACAGACAGTCTTTAAAATATTAAGAAAAAAAAATAACTATATAAAATTAAAAATTAAATTCCGATAAGGAGTGTAAAAGGCTATTAATCGGATAAAAAAATCAAAAACTCAGAAAAAAAAACTTATTTAAAAACTAAAAGCATTAAAAAATACAAGCAACAATATTAAATTTTTTGCATTAACCCAGCACTACGCAGAAATAGAAACATCCGGGTTAAAATTTCATTATCATTGCACAAGACACCATGAATGTTTCTAGGTAGATTAAATTTACGACGCAATGCCGCATAACATATGCAATCCACGAGTATATGGTGAACAGTCATAGGGCAGTTGCATCGTGCGCATAGGGGTGCTTGTCCTCTAGTCATCAGGTAATCGTGTGTGACCCTCGTGTATCATACATGACCTATCGGCTCCCTAGTTGGTGTTAGTAAGGACTCGCATCATATCAAGAAGTTTGGAACATTTTGTTTTTAATTCTTTTATATGTTTGACCCAAGTAAGTCGGCTATCAAAATGTAAACCTAAAAACAAGACAAAAGTAGAAATAGTAATAGTCTCTCCGTTCAGAAAAACTTACGGAATAGAAGGGTTTCGTAGCCGAGAAAAAACTACACATTTTGTTTTTTCAGCTGAAAATGTGAAACCAGTAATCCTGGATCATGCTTCAAGGTGAGATATAGTGTTCGTCAGTAGTCTCTCTGCTGTAGGTGTTGAACGGCTTGCAATGTAAATAGCAGTCGTCAGGAAATAGAGAACATGAGACAGGAGCCTGCACACATTTGGTAATATCGTTTATGGCTACAGAAAATAAGGTGGCACTTACACTTAATACATTACCTTGGGGCACTCCATTCTACAAGATGACACCATATGAGAACGAATCATCCACACGAACACGAGCCGTTCGGTAATTTAAGAATCCCCGGATAAAAGCAAGCATATTGCCCTTGATTCCCCATTCTTTGAGAGTGTTAAGAATACCACGTCGCCAGGCTGTCATACGCCTTTTTTATATCGAAGAAGATAGCGACGAGGTGCTGGCGATTTAGGAAAGCGTTTTGTATGGCTGTTTCTACTGACATTAAATGGTCAATAGAAGATCGTCCTTGTCGAAAACCACACTGTTCTGGAGATAGAAAGCCATGTTTCTCCAAGTACCATGTAAGTCTGCGGTTTACCATTCTCTCCATTATTTTACACAAAACGCTTGTTAATGAAATAGGGCGGTAGCTTGAGGGGTTGGTTTGGTCTTTACCAGGTTTTAGTACTGGTATAATAAATGTTTCTGACCAGCCGGGTGGGAAGACTTGTTCGGAGAATAAACCGTTGAAAATATTCAAAAAGTTGTTGTAGTGCCGAATTAGGAAGGTGTGAAAGCATGGAAAGGCGAATGTTGTCCGGCCCAGGGGAAGTGTCCCGTGAATTTTTAAGTGCATGTAACAATTCTTTAAATACGAATGGAGTGTTTAATTCACCAACCGAATCACCAATGTTTAACGATAATACTTCTATTTGTATCTTGTACCTTTGAAAATCGTTGTTATATGATGAGGTGAGAGACACCGAGCGGAAAAATTTTGCTAGACTATTTGCCACTTCCGAGGGTGATGAAAGGAGTTTCTCCTTCATCAATAAGACCGAGAATAGATTGTTTCTGTGATCCGAAAATTGCACGAATTTTCTTCCATACAGTAGACGTGGGAGTAGTGCGTGAGATAGTGCTCACATATTTTGTCCATGAATTCCTCTTAGGTCCAAGAATACCCGACGGCACACTGCTCTAGCCCTGCGGTATAAATTTAGATGTTCTGTTGTAGGCCTACGATTAAATTTGCATAGTGCCTGCCGTCGATTCCTAATAGCATATTTGCAATCATCGTTCCATCATGGAATGAAAGGACGTCTAGGATTAGCCGATGTTTGTGGGATATATCTGTTGGCATTCTCAAGTATCATGGACGTAAAAGAAGAATATTGGTCGAGGATGTTTGCTCCATCATCATACTGCGATTGGAATGCTTTATGGTATCCGTTCCAATCTGCCTTTTTAACAATCCATCTCCGTGGCCTTCTTTTAATCTCGCAGTCTACACCAAAACCTATGATCACTGCCGTAAAAGTCATCACAAACAGACCAATTAAAATGAAGGAGCACATTCGGTGAGCTTATGGAAAGATCAAGGTTAGATACAGTACCAGTTGATAAGGACATGAATGTGTGTGATCCATTATTCAGTAGGCAAAGGTCAAAGTCTTGTCTCAATCTGTTTATCATATTTCCTCGAGTGGAGCAGAAAGTTGAGCCCCAGGAAATATGATGGGCATTGAAGTCTCCTACTATTAACGATGGAGATGGTATTTGCGTGAGGAGATTTGAGACATCTAAAGCACTGAACTCAGTGTTCGGTGAGAGATACAGATTGCAGATATGCAATTTGAAGGGAATAGATACCTTTACTGCAATAGCAGGAATGACAGTGGTTAGTTGAATTCTTGTAGCTGACACCCCATTCTTCATGAAAATCGCTACTCCACCACTCTCCCTACTGTCTACTAGGCAGTCGTATCTCTCACAGAAGTATCCTCTGAGTGTAATTGGGTCATGTTGTAGAAGGTGAGTTTCTTGGAAACACATGATTAGTGGATCATGTGCGTGCGCTAGTACTCTAATATCTTTGATGCAGGACCGAATACCTCTAACATTCCACTGAATAATGTTCATAAGTGTAAAAAAAAAATAAATAAAAAAATTAAATAATTAAATTTCGGAAATTATATAAAAATTAACTGTACGTGATTCGGTTTTTATTTTTTTTATTTTTAATTTTAAAGAACTCCAATGCCCTAGGGTCGGGTGGTTCTTCAACCATATCCTCCAGTATATGAGGTGATGGTGGAGATTTATTTGAATGGGATGTTGCAGTTAACATCCCAGAGGGGGTGGTTATGTGGGTTCCCTTTACGGGGAGCTTATTAGGTGGCTTACTGCCAACTGTGATAGTCGCTACTCGTGCCGGTACGACTTTGGGAACAGGAACTTTCGTATGTATCACACTGTTGGATTCACTAACTGCAACGAAAGACGTTTTATTCATCTTTGTCAGCTCTGAGATAGTGGCTGTAAGTGAAGCTACTTGATCAGAAAACATCTGAACAAGTTTTTTATGTTCATTGCAGGATCCGCACTGCTGATTGTTAATGTTTGTAAGAGTTTGTTTCTATGTAGCGGTGGCAAAAGATACATCTGGTTTAATCAGGTTCAGTGAATAACTTAACTTTTTGTATTCTCTTTGTGCGGCCGGGAAAGATAGCTTTTGCTCCGTACAGATTTTGAGAATTGCCTTTTCTTTTTTAAAGATTGGGCAATCTCGGGAGCAGGCTGTATGTGGACCACTGCAGTTTACGCATTTTTCACTTTCTTCGTAGTTAGTGTCATTGTGACCTTCTTTAGCACATCAAGCACAGATCTCAGTTTTCGTGCAAGATCTTGTAGTGTAACCAAAACCTTGCCATCTGAAACATCGCCGTGGGTTGGGTATGAATGGTTGTACCCGAACCGAGAGGTAACCCACTTTAATCTTTTCTGGTGGAACAGGGAGATTGAATGTTAGTATAAGAGACGGTGTCGGTTCTTCTGTTCCGTTCTGCCGTTTCATTATACGTTTCACTTCAACAACATCTTGGTGGCAAAGCTCATCAACTATTTCAGTGATATCTATATCTAAAAGGTCTCGACAAAAAATTACACCCCGGCTGGTATTTAAAGTTTTGTGGCTTTCTGCACTTATATTTATACCACCCATATTACAGAGACGTAAGATAGATCGACTCTCTTCGTCGTTGAATGTTTTGATCAGAATCGATTCGTCGCGTAATTTCCTGATGTTCTTCGGGGAGCCACTTGCACCTGTTACAGTTTTGTTTATTAGGAAAGGTGAAACCTTTTGGAGGGAGCCACCTTCCTGACTATTTCTGAGAACAACGAATCGAATATTTTTAGAGTTCAAGTCTAAAGATTTGCAGTTCTCTTCGGTAGGACTTTTATCCTCGTCAGACAAAGCTGATCGAGGTCTCTTCACAAAACTTAATTTGGTGGTTTTTTCAGATGGACCACCAACCATCTTGGAATTTAATATTGGAACTGAAATTTTGGTCCCACGAGTACCGGCGAAAAATGGACCACTCCAGCAGAGCGCACGCGTACTGGAGCTAGAGCTAAGTACAACTGGGTTTGCCCTGGTGCCCAGAGGACATCGTTCGAGACTCACTACGTAGAGCCATTCACCCATCGGCATGATTTTTCCCACCTTGGGTTACGGTTGCGTTTCGTAAGATGTTCCAACACCACCGAGTGTTAATGTAAGAAATATCAGTGTAGAATGTTGTTGTGTAATTGTGTAAGTGTGTATGTTGTAATTTATGTAGTGTTCTTGGTGTAGTATATGTGTATGATGTAAAGTGTTCTGCAGCTCACTGTATAGTGGGAAGAATAGCTGCAGAGGCTAGGCCCGTGGGGACGCCAACCCCCAAAGTCTTAAAGAATAAGACTCCCCATCGGGGAGTGTTTATGTTATCATCATCATAATGTAAATATTAGGTATTTTATTTTCTAAAACATTCCACATAATGCAAATAAGTATACAATTACATTGTCTTAACCATTATTATGCAACCACATCCAACTAGCAAAATTATTACAGTTAGTATAATATTAATTTTCCCTGAGTTAATAAATTTTATGGCATACATTACACTATTTTTAATTAAGTTGAATTGAAGACTGTAAAGAACAAAACATTCATTTCATAACAAGAATACTACTTAATTGCAACAGAACAGTTTTAAAACAATAAAGAATAAAATAATGCAAATTTATAAACAGTGAAATAATAAGACTTATAAAATTAATAATAACAATCAAAATTCAAAATAAAACTTAAAGACATCACATGTACAACAAAATTCTGCCTAATTTCATAAGATTCAACACATATACAAGTTTAGTAATTAATAATTGACTGTCAATAGTACTATAGTGGGATCTAATTGGAAAAAATTTAATAAAATCATTGTTATTAATATAATAACAATTTTTGTTCAAATAAATTTATAATGTGGTTAAAATTGTTAATCCTTAGTTCAATATTCTTATATTACCAGATGGTATCAGTTTATGCTGAAAATTACGCTTCTATACAGAAAAAGAACAGCATCAAAGCAACCGAAATAGAACAGTTTAATTACCTTATTATTCTATAATTTAGCATGTCTTTCAGCTGAAGAGAATGTCTGAAAAATATTCTAAAATACACAATCTTGCTATCATTGTATAAAATTAAAATAGTAACAAAAGTAACCTTTCACTAACAAGAAATGCTTAGTTCATGATCTATTCCATTAAATGTCAAATCTGTTCAAATCAGATCACTGTTCCTTATTTTATAATCTGTCATTTGTAAATATTCCACAAGATTTTCATGAATGTAGTATATCATAGTCAATTAAACAATATGTTCACACACTGTACACAAATTCCATTATTTTTCTTCTTCTACTAACTAACTAACTGCACTGGTAGCTTCATGTTTGACATGAATATGCTTTAGTTATGTTCACAATGTGGTTGAATAGTATGTTTATGGATTGTGTCAATGAATTGCTTTACATATAAAATGTAATCGTAATTATTAAGATAAATATATATATATATTATAAACTAAAATATATATCACGAGGTTCTGCTTTCATAACCTACTTTACTAGTAAAAATAATGGAAAAGTTTTAAACACATATGTTCTAAACTGCTTCATTTACACGTTACAGCTGGTGAAAGCTTTCACTCAGATTTCAGCTAACCTGGTGAAATAAGATCGTACTGAAATTTTAAGACATTAATTAAGGGGCAGAATTAATGATTTCTTATGGTTTTTATACCAGAAAAATCAAATTAAATAGGTCCCAGAACCAGATCTGCAGTAGTTGAGAAATCTGGGGTGAAAACCAACAAATTAGGTAAAAAGCTGTACAAAATCTTTGACTTAACAATAACTTTATTAAATGTGTAATAAACACATAAAAGATTTAAACAGAGAAACTAACTCTACAGAAAATCATGTAAGCTAAGTTTAATAAAAACAGAAATGTTGAATCAAATTTTATTTAGAAAAAAATACTTACTGTATTTGTCAAAGAGTACTTATTTAATGTAAACCAAAAACAAATTCTCTTTTTGGTGATGTGAAAAATTTATAAAAACAAAATTTTCGGTTAAAAAATTTAAAAAACCGAAAATTATCCAACAATTCCAAAATAAATATTAGTTTATTTATTTATTAATGACAAATACAATAAATTATTTGAAAACTTATTATTTCAAAGTTGCCAGCAAAATACCAACAGCTGATCAACAATGTGCAATACTGTATTAGTGTTTTAAATTATTCTGCAAGGTAAATTATCTATATCGGGAACTGTGCTGTTGTCAGCAAACATTTTCTGGTGAATTTCTGTTTAAATGTGATCAGTTTGCCACTGAAATAATCTCGTATTTATTTACAGCAGAAGAATATGCTGAAATGGTATTCATTCTGGGTGTGTGTATGTTAGTGCTCAGTAGAATGTGAAATATGTTTTACAGATCACAGAATTCCAGATCCCAAAACAATTAGCGCAACTTTTTGCATTTTTCGGGAAACAGGTTCACTACATAGTATTCGTACTAGCTAAGAACGTTATCAATAACGACGGTGTTATTGATGAATTTATTGTCAATGCTGTTCAGTGCAGTCCAGGCATCAGTCACATCTTCCTAAGCGATCAGTTTCGCATTCAATACTTTGGAGGACCCTTAAACAAAATAAGTTTCATCCTTATCATAAACAGTTAATTCTCAACATCTATACCCCAGGAGATGGTCCACTTTACTTGGAGTTCTGCAACTGGTGGAATACAAACCAACAACTCTACAAGTATGTTTTGTTTACTGACCAGGCAAATTTCACTGAAGATGACATCAACAAATTATGCAATGAGCATGTATGGGCAGAAGTAAATCCTAAGGAAACTGTAGAAGGCAATTTACAACACCAATTTAATGTCAACGTGTGGTGCAATCTTCTTTACAATCAGATATTTGGACCATTCATATTACCTGGCCGCTTAAATCCTGAGGTCTACTTGGACTTTCTTCAAAAAGAATTATTGCAGCCGTTTGAAGATGTTCCTCTAGCGTTGAGGTGCAAGTATACTTCCAGGACAATGGTGCACCTCACTACTTCTCTTGTGCCGTTTCCATTAACTTAAATCATTTCCCTGAAAAATGGATCAATTGTAGAGGTACAGGTGCCTAGCCACCAACATTGTCTGATCTAATGCATTTAGATTTTTGTATCTAGGGATGGATAAAAAATATTGTACATATAACAAAAATACATTCTCATGAGGAATGTCTGTATTATGGATGTGACTGAGTAACTTAAGGAGGACTAAAAACAGCAAGAAAAGCAGTATAGAAGCATGCGAAGAAATGAGTTGAAAATAGAAAGCTCATTTTCGAACATTATAAACTGGTAAATATAATGCACTTTAGTGTACCGTTTCAAAATAAAATTCAAAATTTTCTAACTTTTTTTTGTTTTATTCAACTTATCTTATGCAGTTTTGTTCAGAATTAAATTCTCTTTGTAAACGTTTTGTGTTTATAGCCCCTTTAACAAAGTCATTCATTGTATGTCAAATATAAAAAACTGGTTTTTTTATCCCAATTTATTGGTTTTCACCACATATTTCTGAAATATCACTCTAAATATGGTTCTGAAACCTAATTTATTCAATTTTTCAGGTCAAAAACCATAAGAAATCACTAATTCTGCTCCTTAATCAATATTCTAAAAATTTCAGTACGACTTCATTTCACCAGGATAGCTGAATTCTGAGCCAAATCTTTCACTTCCCGTAACTTGCAAACAAAGCATTTTAGAACATATATTTATATGAACCTTTTCTGTTATTTTCACTACTAGAATAGGTTATGAGTCTCCTGAGAACTTTGATACACAGTGTGTGTGTGTGTGTGTGTGTGTGTGTGTGTGTGGTGTGTGTGTATATATAGAATGCAGTATGTGATATATAAACATTAATAATGAATGTAATACAAAACTATAAAAAATTTAATAAAATTCTCTATCTATCATAAATTCATGGATAGAGAGATGTTTTGTTGAGACTGCTTTGCCTATAATTTTCAGCAGTTTAAAGTTGTTACACTGACTTCAGATAATTATAAACTTATACACGGAGATAAGATCTATAAAAATCTGGCGCTTATCTGGTGATGTATTTCAATTATAGGCTATTTTTCTATTTGAAAAATTTGAAATTTATTTTCATTTTGTTCTGAGGAAATAAGATGTAAATATTGTTTTTGGTCCTGATTATTATTTATCATTATCTAATAAGAAAAAAAAGCTGATTTCATCTGTTTATAAATATTTAAGATTTTATCTAATGAAATTTTCAATTTAATAATTCATTATAAATCTTGTTAAACATTTTATAAATTTAATATCACTAAAGATAGTAGTTTAATTTATAGGCTTATGCTTTGACTTCCAACACAAATTAGGATAAATTTAAATATGTGACAGTTATTTACTGCAATTTTTTTTATTTTCATTTCCTCTCCATTGCCTCCTCTCCTGCTTTGTTTTTTTTTTTATAAGGGGCTTCCAATTTTCCCATGCCGTTATGGTTCTCTTGGCATTCTTGTTGATTCCTGCATACCTTCCTGTTTCCTATATATAATAGTAATTATGATAATTAATAATTTGCAAAATTATAATAACTGTATAGAGGAACAATACTTTTAATGAAAATGATCAAAACTGGAGTCAAAATAGTAAGACTTTTTTTGCATGCTTCAATCATGAATCTATTCTTTGGAAGATTGCATACTTGGCGTAACTAGCAAGGCAAATAAATATGCATGTTGTTGACGATTATAAAATAATTATTTCTTTAATTACTAAAACTTTAAATTTGTTTAATGCTAGTATTTTAAACTGGAATGAGAAAAGTTTAGGTAGGGAAAATATTTCAGGTGAATTAGATGTGCTTTCTCATAAATTAACAGTGGAGAAACGTTTCAGATTAGAGGATGAGGGAGAAGCATTTAAAATTAGAAGATCAAATATTTTTGAGCTAAACAAGAGGATGGTAAAAAACTTAACAGCTGAAATCGAAATATTAAAAAGAAAAATAATTAGCTTGAAGCAAGGGTGTTTGGAATATTTGTTGAAAATTAGAAGACCATGAAAAATTTGATGTAGAAAGAAATTGTTGGTGTGAATTTCGGATGTTAGCAATTTGAATGATCATAATGATTCTGACAAGGACTGTTTTTCTGATTCTTTTTGAAATGAACTTTCTCTCTGCTGAACTTTCCCAGAATAAAATTCAGGATCCAGAAGGGGCTGTTAACAGTGATTTTTTTATGTAATACTTTATATGAAAGTGGTACCTAGTGGCTGACAGGATTTGATGCATAATTCTAAGATAAATAAATTAATCAAGACTACTAATATTGAAAAATGTAATTTAAGTCAATTATTTGATTTCAAATTATTAAATTTTTCAGTTATTTCAATAATTGAATGCTAGTTTCAGACAAGACATGGAATGTATTTAAATTTGTTAGGGAAAAGAATGATAGCCAGAGAGATTAGATAATTTATGTTGTCTAGTCATAAAATTACTATGATAATGGACTGATGCTAGAAATGTCTAATGGTAATACACGTATAGCAAATGAAATTTACAGTGAAGGTGACAATTGCTCTCTGGATAATACTATTTATACTACTGAAGAAATAGGCTATGATACATCCATCCCTGGTGCAGATGGGTCAGTTTTGATTTAACCGAGTGTGATTCACCTTTTAGATGTATTAAAATTAGACTGCAATATGTAGCATGTGATTGTTTTTTGGGACCAGGGTCTAAAGAGGGTGAGGTTGAAGTGATCCAAAGAGTTTTTATTGACTATGATGAACTGACTAATAATTATGTCAAGATTGGTTTGCATACTCAAGACATGCCTAACAATTTTAAAAGTAATTGTCATTTGGTACATAGTAAAATAACTAATAACTTTCTGACTGTTTAATTCTCAAGGTTTTAAGGGCAAGTTTAGGGATATTGAGGAGTTTAAAGTGAAGTGATGTGTTTAAATGAGCACTTTCTTAGCGAGACCAAAAAAAAAGAGTTGTACTTTCCACAACTATACATACTTCTTAGCTCCTACTGTTGGAAGGGATATGTAAAGAGTGGCTGTTCTATTCTGGTTAAGGATCAACTGTGGTTTGATGTTATTAACTTGGGTGATTTATGCATAAAAAAGATTTTTTTTAAATCTGTGAAATTTATCTTTTATGTGAAAACATCATTCTATCTCAACTTATAGTTTTCCTACTGGAGCTCTTAATGTTTTTAATTTTCAGCTAGATCTGTGTTTGGCTGATCTTATAAAAAATAGATTAAATGCTGTTAATTGTATTATGTACAGATCTTAATACCGATTAAAAAGAATCTAGAAGGGATATTAGACTTATGTACAACTTGCTCAGATTCTAACTTAGCACTGCTCCCACTAGAGGTAAATCTTGCCTTCATTACATTATTACTACTTTCCCTACATCTAGTTGTTACAGTGTACATCAGTCCTCTTTTTCTGATCATGAACCCATATTTTTGCATATATCATAAATAGCAGATAAGGAATGTTTTAAGCTGTCTAAAACCGGACATATGTCTGGTGGTTCAGCATTTTATTATTTATATTCAGAGAGTAAGTGTCACTCTTGCTCACTAAAGTGAGATAAATTGGACTTCTTTTCTGCCACTGGATGCTGAAATGGCTTGCTTATATTTTCTCAGTTTTTCTGGAGCAGAGGCTCTTTTTTTCAGAAAAATATGTTTCAGCTAATAAAAGGAAGACTGTTAAATCGTATAATGACAAGTTAAGGATAATCAAGGATAAAATGATATTGCATTTCAATTTCTATAAAAATATATACAATCTGATTGTTTAAAAATAATTATTTACAATTGAAAAACCCGCAAAGCAGAAAATAATGGCCAAGAGAATGCTATATAAAACTTTCATCTCTAGTACTGCTGACAAATGTAAAGATGCATGGCAGATGATAAAGAATGAATGTAACTCAGCTAAAGTTAATGAAACTGACATTAGTGCTGATGAGTTTAATTGCTTTTTTTGGTCATACTAACACAACTGCTTCCACGTATAAAGGTTATGGTTAATGATAATGGTGCATTGGCTATTCAATGGTTCAGGTTGGATAGAGGGGTAATTCATGAGTTTGAGTGACAGCCTGTGAGGATGATGTACACCAATTGGTTAGGAGGTTTACACACTCTTATGCCTTCCGATTATATTATAACTTGAATAATCATTTCATTAAGACAAAGATTTTTTCTATTACTTCTGACTATTGTAATTAACTTATGTTTTACTTCAGGTGTTTTTCCAAGTCTATTAAAATTAAGTAAAGTTATACCAGTATATAAAGAAAGAATTAGGACTGTATCAGGCAGCTGTAGCCCTAATAGTCTTATTCCTGTCTTTTCTAAGGTCACTAAGAGCTTGATATTTTACTTTTGTCACTTAGAGCTTATTTAGGAACTTTAATGAATATGAACTTTTATTGCCTAATCAGTTTGGTTTCTATCTTTAACAAGTTTACAACTCGCTCTGAAATATATCCCTGAATTATTAATAAACAACTTCGGAAATAAAAATATTGTATTCACTACACTTTGTGATCTATCAAAAGTCTTTGGCATGATTTTAATAATAATGAACAAAAAGAAAGCAAGTCATATAATTAATGGGACCTTTATCTGAAACTGTACAGGTCATGGCATGGTGTCCCGCATGCACAATTTTGGGACCTTCCTGTTTTTGATCATGTTTAATGACCTGCCTCTGTATCTCAATCCCTCTCCAGTTATGTATACTGGTGATTCTAATACTCTCAATGTTGTTCATTATTAAGTGAACTTGGGAGAATGCAAGCACAGATGCAATTATGGGCTAAGAAATAAATGGTTTTCCTCCAACGGGTTTGTATTAAATGAAAACAAAACCCATATGATGATGTTTGGTCTGAGGGAAATTGAGAATGTTATTGATAGTGTACAACTTCTGGACTTTCATCATTTCAACCCCATTCTTACTTGGAAATAACATGTTCATTTGTAAGCAATAAACTCTCTGGAGAGTTTTGTTTGATCTAAGGAAGATGAGATCTTATATTTCAAGACACTATTTCCATATGGCGTATTTTAGCCTTTTCAAAGCCACCTGTTATATGGTTTGCTTGTCTGGGGTCAGTCAAGTCATGTTTCTGATATCTTAATATATCAGAAGGCGTTGAGAATTATTGTGAATAAACCACCTAATGGAAACTGTAAGCCACTGTTTATACAACAAAAAATTTTAACTGTTTACAATCTTTATATTTGTATAGTTTGTTGGAGGTTAAATGTAATTTGAGCATTTTGATCAGAAATTAAATGTGCAAGGTATAACACGACCTAATATATGCCAACATACATATACATCAGTCTGACAAAAATAAATTTTTGGACAGGAGGATTGGAATAAAACGTTTTTTGCAGATAATTTACTATTTATTTAAATCTAGTTTCTGTTAAAATAAAACCTTTTTTAAATGTCTCCTTAAGGCCAAACTTGAAAATGAAAATAGGAATAAGACTAAACACTACCCCTTACCTGCCTAAGGAAATGCCACTTCAATGCAAATTACACAATTCAAACAATTTAATGCAAATTGTTCAAAAAATTTACCTATTCTTTTTAATTAGCTGCCTAAGGAAATGCCACTTCAATGCAAATTACACAATTCAAACAATTTAATGCAAATTGTTCAAAAAATTTACCTATTCTTTTTAATAAAGGATCTCCAATAAATAAATAAAGGTCTCCATCTCCCTACTCCCTTGGCCAAAACTGAATGATAACAATGCCTTATACACAGAAATCATTGTGTCAATTTTATCCAAATCAGTCCATCCAGTCTGGAGATATCAAACAAAAGCAGGCCATACATACATCCTTATGAAATTTTTTAATTTCGGCCAATTATAGCCAATTATGGTTAATTTTCTTCATTTTTTTTTTGTTTTTTCTGGGTGAAATTTGGTTATATGCGCAAGTAAGTGGATTTGATATGTCTAGATTCTGACGTGGAAAAATAGATCTGATTAGCATAATTTACCTTACAGAGGGGTAGTTATTTATTGTTTAACAAAATACACTTCGAGCATTAAAAATTGTAAAATTTTTTTTTTTTCATTTTGGGAAATGAACTCAAGGGGAAGCATTCAGGTAAAATTAATTTTGAAGAAAATAATATAAGTAGAGATAATAAATTAAAAAAGTAACTTTTTAAAAGTTTTTAAAAATACAAAGATAGAGCCATAATAATAAATAAACAAAGTTGTGATTTTCAATAATTTAAGGGTATACTGTATAATTACATATCTGGAATGTAAAAAGAAGCTACCTAGACATCTTATATCTTCTTAAGGCTTAAAAATTATTTCAATTGGTGAACAAATGTTTATCGAATTTCTAGAATTCAAAGTTTTAAAAAATACAAAGTTAGTCTCTTAATTTTGGAGTAATTGTATAAGGATTAATGCAAAGTAAGGGCTAAAGCAGTATTAACTCCAACTTCTGTTTGGCAGTCACAAGGTTAATGATAACGGGTTGACAATAACTCGATTAATAGACCAAAAATAAGATTTACCTCAAGTTCTAGCCTATCATTTCCAATAGGTAAAGGATCTCTGGTATATAAATTGTTTCTACCATCAAAAACTGGTTTTAGTTTCCCAAATATTTTGCCATAAGCTGTAACCATTGTCTCTATTATTTCTCTGTTCACTTTTCTTGGGCACTTATCAGGCTGAATATTTATTTCATAATGGTGTACAAAACCTCTTGGCATTGTTATTTGAAAATGATTTGCACGTAACACAATTGGACGTCCTTCTCTTCCTAGGTTTGGTCTGCGGGGACAATTGAACACTGAAACAAATAAATGATGTAAACAGAAAGTAATATACTATAACATATAATTAATAAAGACAAATGATTAAAATAAAATGTTTACTACCTACATATACAAAGATCTGTGTTATTGAAAAATCATATAGATTAATAATTCTTCTCTATTAAATTGCAAGACAAAGACTCAGTATTTTAGATTTATATGCAATTAAAATAATGATTATTAACTATATAGAAAAACAAAAAGTAATTATTTTCAGTAGAAAAACCTAAGTGACACCTATATCTGGGAAAAACCCCTAAATGTGCAGGTCTGTATTTAAACAGCACAAAGGTGGATAATATTTATTTTAAATCAGAGATTTAAATGTAATATGTTGTGTCAAAATCTTTGAATAATAAAATTATATATGGAGTTAAATTTAACTAAGAAAATAAGGAACAAAATAACAACCAAGGACAATTTTTAAAAAACCATCAAATACTTAAATATTTAAACCACTTCTGTATAAAAGCTCACATCTTTTAATAAAGAATTAAATAAATAAGAAATTATATATTTAAGTAAACAAAATAGAAATAAATAAATTATCATGAGAAACATGAAATAACAATGGTTAGTGCAACATTTTTTTTAACATGTACAATGAACCACTAACAAAGTGCAAAAATTTAAAACATACTAAATCTTATTTACTTAAACTACAGTAAACAAGATAGCCAAATGAACAATGACTCAAAATAAATAATTAAGATTTATTTTTACTTATCCTATATTAAGATAAAAAGGTTTAAAAAAAGATTACAGAAAAACAATATGGATTCAGGAAAAGAAGAGGCACATGAGCTGTGAATGTACTAATAAAATCTATTGTTGAAAGGTACAAAGCAAGGGGTAATGGAATAATTATATAGTTTACATACAGAAAATATATCTGACTTTCTAAAATGGGTTTAAATAATAATGGAAATAATATGTGTCAAGAAAGATAATTAAAGAACTGTATAAGGAACTATATAAATATATATATATATAAAATCAACTGTAAAAATAAAGGAGTACTAGAAAAGGAGATAAATTTTATTAAGGTTTACAGATGACATGTTTGTTTTCAGAATGTGACAAAATTAATGTAAGAACAAAAGCATAGGAAATATAAAGGAAAGGGGGAAAAGAAAGACGGAAATAAAATTGACCATACCAATGGCTAAGGAAACAATTAACAGATGCAAAAATTCAGCCAAAAAAACTTGTAAAATGTAGCAATAATTTAAATAATCATAAATGTAGAAATTGTAAAAATTCAGCTTGACTTGTTCATTCTTAAATTATTATTGTCATAATATCCTAAAGGCATGTTGCACTTCATAATATGCTAAAGGCAAGTCGCACCATTTCAAAAACATACATATATATGTGTAAAGTTTTATATATATATATGGGTTTTTTCTTCCATTTTATGGAAGAGACCGTGAGACTCAAATATGTCACATTTTCCTCAAAATGGTGGGTTTACGAATCATGCTGCTAGGTAGCAGTACTTAATGGCGCCTTTGAATTTACAAATGATCTCAAACAAAAACTTGATAATGTACCTGAAATAATAAAATTTTAAAGAAAATATACTACAGCTTGTTTTAATAATAAATGTTCTTATGTAAATGAAAGTACTGAAGATGAAACAATTTTTTTAATTCCCAACACTTCATTAAAAAAAATAAAAGCATTAGTTTACAATAGATTATATCTACTAATAAAACACAAACATTAGGAAAGTGTTGCAAATGTCGCAACAAAGACTTGTTACATAAAACGGAAATAAATTCGATTGGTAAAATTTTTATTCTATAATTAGAACTATCTGAACTAATTGATGGAGAAATAGAAAAAAGTTCATTTAATAATAATATAAAAAGTGTATCCACAGATATGATAAAAGCAGAGGGTTACACTTACAAAGTAATAAGTGCAATATTATATATCGTGGATCTTCTAATTATGAAGGTCATTAAACTAGTTTTATTAAGAAAGTAAAAATATTATGATATGAAGTGAATGATACTACTAACAAAAAAAAATTGGCCAAGAAATTCAAAAAATGTATATTTGTTTGTTCAAAATGGCAATAAACTTTAATAATAAATCCATAAAATAACTATCAGTAATTCATAAAAAAATAAAACTAAAGGAATAATCTAACAAAACTCAATGATATCCAAAAAAATAAAATGAAATTGTAAACCGAATGGTAAGTCTCACAGATACCATTTCTTCTGCTCAAAAAACCAAAATTTTGTAATATACAAGGGTCATTCAATAAGTCCTTAGAACAAGATAGAAAAACATGTTATTTAGTGTCATTTTTTTATTTTTCAACATAATCTCTTTTTAAGTCTAAACACTTTTCTAAGCATTTCTCCAATTTTTTAAGCCGTCCTTAAAGTAGGATACCAGAAGGTCCTCAAAATGAGCATCTGTTTGGGCGATGAACCCTCATTCGATGTGAACTGTTGCCTGCCGAGCCATTTTTTCAAGTTTGGAAATGAAAAAAAAATTACTGGGGGCCAAAACCAGTGAAAAAATGGTGGATGTTTTAAATTTCAAACTTTAATTCCATAATTTTGGCCATCAAAACTGCACAGGTGTGCACCTGTGCAAAACAATTTTATTTATATTACAGAAATTCTTGCTTTTTGAGCAGAAGCAGTAATATCTGCAAGACTCTTACGGTACGGTTTACAATTTTATTGTAATTTTTTTGGTTTTTTTTCAAATTTTAAAAATGGTACATTTCTTAAAATTATTTTTGTTCGGTGTAGGAAGATGTATAGTGTAATACATAATTAGAAAGAACATGTTTCAAGCTTTTATTTTGTACAACACACTTGTATGTAAGGATAGGATAATATAGGAATTTAAAAAAAAAAACAGTAAAAACGTCAGACTGACTATAAAACCATGTTAAATAATCATGTTTACATAAAACAAACTAAATATTAAAATAAAAGATGTAACAATGAAGAACTTAAATTAAAAACAATATTGTTAGCTAATTTCATACTTGGAAGATCGGCAGGTTGAGGAGGCTGGTGTGGCTGTTGTGGTGGCAGTAACCCAATCCCACCTGGGGGCACTGCCACCGCTCCCGGGGGGGCCACAGGCCCGGGAGGTGCCCCCAATGGTCCTGGAGGAGGAGCTGAAAAAAAAAAATACAGTTATCAGGATCACATGATAACATTATTATACAATAACATTTAATAAATATTACGATAAATAAGTACTAAGAAAATAATGCTAATAATTTGTGCACAAAATCTGAATCCAACAGTAACAATTCACAAAAAGTTAATATTAAAAAAAATAATAATTAAAAAGAAGATACTTTTAATTCAATATAATAAAGCAAAATCTTAGAATCCCAAAAAAATTAATTTTTTTTTAAGAATGAAGAAAGTTCTGAACAATTATTCAGTAATAACTTGGGCCGCAATATAAAGGCTCCATATATGAATTACTGCAATAAATTTCCATCCACAAACAAATTTAATATAGATTCTTTTTTATACAAAATTTGGGAATACTCCACTATAAATAAAAAAAATGGCAGATTTTCTATAGTAACACAATGTGTTAAAGCATCCCTCTCAAATAATTTCACCTTCAAAAAATCTTTAACTTAAATTACGGGGCATATATGCAGTTCTTTTTATAATACCTGAGGTTTCTAATGTGATGAATAAATAACATTCACTTAAAAAAAAATTATTTGAATTCTTGCAAATGTAAGGTTACGTTTATTTGTTAATAAACTAAAAACATAATTTTTGTTTCCTAACATGCGATACATGATTTTAATACGTTTTTGATGCTGAAAATTAATACGAACTCAGAATCTTTCTATCACCCACCATTTTTGAAAAATTTTGAAATTTTAATTAAAGGATTTTTCATTTTTCAATGTATAGATAATTTTAAGCTTCTGTGTTGTATTTTGTTACCTCATTTTTTAACTTTGTTAATATAATTTATAAGCTATAAATAAACAATACTACATAACATAGTCACACATTATGACATCATTTCTAATAATGAAGAATGAGCCATCATGGACAAGATTGATCATGTCTATGCAGGTCAAAACATGTAGCTAAAAACACAGCTGTGTTGTTTGTATTAAGCACTGGATTTTGGAATGAATTAATTTTGTTGTCTTATTGCTGTCTGAAGTTTGTTAACAGTACAGTACATAATGCCTCGAAATTATGTAAATGATGTGGATGCCTTTTGTTATATATGTGGTTAGTTTATCGTAAAATCAAACAGAAAAAACATTATACCTTTAATAAAAAAAGCATATCATTTGTACTTTAAGTTGATGATCAGGATAAGACATGGGCTCCTCATATAGCATGCACTAAATGTTCTATATATTTAAGAGGATGGCTGAAAGGTACACAGAAGGCTTTGCTATTTGGTGTACCCATGGTTTGGCATAAACCAAAGGATCATTTAACAATTGTTACTATTGTTTAACAAGTGTGTCTGGAATTTCTAAAAAAATCTAAACATGCTGTAAAATATCCTTCACTGCAATCTGCAATCAGGCCTGTACCTCTCAGTGAAATTATTCCAGTTCCTGAGCCATTTGTGAATGCATGTTTTGAAAGCAGCAATGAAGAATCAGGCAGTACTGAACAAGACAACAATGATTTTGAATTATCTTCCAATAAGCCACATCTTATATCACAAGGTAAATTAAATAACTTGGTTAGGGATTTAAATTTATCAAAAAATCACGCTTAACTGTTAGGATCAAGACTGCAAGGTTGGAATTTACTTTTAAAAAAAATACAAAAATTTTGGGCTTTTGAAGGCAACAAAAAGAACTTTCTCAGTACTTTATTGATGAAAATAAATTGGTTTATTGGACAAATACTGATGAGCTTATGTTGCATTTAGGACAAGTTCATAAACCTGTTGACAGGGGCCTTTTCATAGATTCGTCCAAGTATGGTTTAAAAGTGGTTCTAATACACAATGGTAACATATATTCTTCGATACCAATCGCTTATGGTATTAATTTGAAAGACACATACGATGTGATGAAAGAAGTTTTTGAAAAAATAAATTAAAAAAACGTTAGCTGGAACATATGTGGTGATTTGAAAGTTATAGCAATTTTGTTGGGCATGCAGTTAGGCTATAATAAGTACGTTTTCTTTGTGAATGGGACAGCCGAGCTATAACATAAATAACATTATGTTATCAAAGAGTGGAAGAAACGAGACAACTTAATTCCAAATGGGAAAAATATTATCCATGAGCCCTTGGTCTTAGTTGAACCCAAAAAAAAATATTTTACCTCCTCCCCAACATAAAGCTAGGTCTAATTAATGAAAAATTGTATAAAACCAATGAGAGAAAGGATAGTCCCAAATTTTTGTACATAAGGCAGAAATTTCCGAATGTAAGTGAAGGAAAAATTAAAGAAAGAATATTTGCTGGTCCTCAAATAAGAGAGTTGGTCAAAGATGATGTATTTAACTCTATGTTAAATAATGTATCAAATGCAGCTTGGGATTCATTTAAAGACGTTAGCAAAAATTTTTTAGGCAAATAAAAATCCGACAATTACACCAATATTGTTAATCAACTTCTTACTTCATACAGAGCTATGGGATGTAACATGTCTTTGAAAATACATTTCCTCCACTCACATCTGGATTTTTTCCCAGACAACCTCAGAGACTTAATGACAAACATGATGAATATTTCCACCAAGACATTTCGATGATGAAAAGCTGCTATAAAGGGAAATGGATTACTAACATGCTAGCTGATTACTGTTTGACATTAACTTGGGATGTGTCTGAAGTTATTTATAAAAGAAAAGCATCAGTGAAATCATTCTAACATAGATATAGCCATGCAGAAATATACATTTTAACTATATTCTCCTTTAATTTTTTTGAAGCAGAATTTATTTAAAACTGATATAAAAATTGTATTTATAGATCTGTAATGTATGAAAAAAAGAAATTCAAGAAATGGTATCACACTTTGAGAAACATTAAAATTTTTTTTTGTCTATCAGTGTAATTTATTACTTATGAAACATAGAAGAAATTGTTGAAGATATATGTACTGATAGACTATGCTTGGTTTATAATGTATTCTGTAATTAAATAGATATAAAATTAACTAATATTTGAAATGAAAATAATGATATAATCACCATGCCACAATTAAATAATACAAAATAAGTAGTTGGTTTATCAAACTGACTGCAGAAAACAGATTACATTGTTCACAGTTAAATAACTGTTTGTGTGTTAATTAAATGGTTTTAATAAGAGTAGCTTAGTTACTAATTTGTTTGCATACTGTATTTGAAATCCACAATATTGAATAAAAAAAAAATCATGAAGAATTAACAAAACGTATAGACTGCATCATTAATTTATAACTTAGAATCAGTTTACAGATGTTACATCAACCAAGATTTGTGTATAGTTTCTGTTGCATTCATAATTATATTATGCATAATTATAAGAAATGTTAAGTTTATTTTTGCACATGAAGATTTTTTTTGAGTTGCATAATCTACTATCTTTTAAGAAGTGATTTTTCACACAACCAAACAAAATTTAAACCAGGGTGAAGGAATGACAAACAACATACGATAAGATCAAATTTTTATAAGTATTCTTTTCATTTTTTCATTATTATTACTGCTAGAGCAACAACTATTAAATTTATCTCAATTTTTCCCAAGATCAATAAACACAAGTTGAAAAACTATTACATATAAATAATCTCTATTTCCATCTTATTTATTGTTTATATGAAAGCAATAGCAACAACTAATAATATACTGGTTTTGATGGTTTAATAACTAATAATATACTGGTTTTGATGGTTTAATAAAGAGGACGAGTGGTTACATGTTCAAAATAACATATTAAAATACATTAAAGTAAGTCATGATGATATAAAGAGCATGGTTATTCAATGTTGATGAACATTAACAGTTTTTAATAACCTTGCCACAGAAAATTTTACAAATTAGAACAATGGTAAAAAGAGAGGAAAAACAGAAAAAGTACTGTAAATTTAGAGAGCAGTAACATTTATACTGTATTAAATAAATAAAAATAGAACCAAATCTTACTGAAAAGTAGATTATCATACTTTTTAAAACTTGTGTTGGCAACTCTGAACAAGTATCAACACTGAATAATCGTAGAAGCCAGCTCCTGAGATCTTTTCATTTAGTTATGGATACTTGGAGTAATGTGCAATGTATGTTTGCCATCAAAGGTTTTTATAAAACGAAGAGAAAGTGTGGAGGCTGTATGTAGAGAATTTATAAACAGCTTAATTTAGGACACCATGATTGTATATCGTCAACACATACAATTATACATGGATACATAATTTTGAGAAAACAAGTTCTGTGATAAAAAAGAAACCTCCAGATGGTGGACAGTTTGTACACTGCAAATGTTCAAGCTGCTGTCATAAGAAGCCCACACCATTCAATTTGTCATCATGCACTATTTTTAGAGTTATATATTTCAAGTATTTAATTAATAATGTTGGAGAACTTATTTTACCACCTGCAAAAATTGCAATAATCCAGAAAATGAAACCAAACAATCACATGATGCACCATCAATTCTGCCAACAGATGATTTTAAAGATACATGAGGACAATGAATGATATACAAGGGACATTCAATAATTAAAGACAAATAGATGTAGAAATGAAACAGTTTGTAGGAGTTTTGTACTTTCATGATTTTAGGTTGGCATCACTGGGATGAGCTGAGAATGGCTGATGGATAAAAATTGTTTTGTTTATAAAGACAATATTGCATTTAACTATGGTAACTAAGTTTACACATTAGTTGAACAACGTTCAGTGATCTGTTTTTTTTTTCTTTCAGCGGGTAAAAACCAGCTAAAATCTTTTCTCGAATGATTTTACAGTATGGTGAAAGTTGTACAAACTGCAGAAATTTTTATAAGTAGGCATAACAGTTCAAAAACTGTTCAACCTCAGTGACAGACAAGCAACATCCTGGCCGGCCAGTTGAAGTGTCAACTGTTTCACTTGAAACCCACATTAATGACATTATTCATGAAGACCGACAAATTGTAGTTGAACATATAGCAAAAGCAGTTGCAGCAAGTGTTGGCACAGTTCATAACAAGCTCAAGTACAGCAAGCAAGGTGGGTCCTGAAAGAGTCAATGCAACAACATAAAGAAACAAGACTCAACATGTGTACAGACTTGAAAGAACACTATAAAATGGAAGGTGACCCTTTTCTAAACAAGATTTTAACGTGTCATGAAACTCTGGTTCACCATTTTGAACTAGAGTCAAAACCACAAAGCATGGAATGGAAGCACACCACCAGCTCACCTACCTGATAGAAATTCAGAACACAAGCATCAGTGGGAAGTCATGTAGATCGTCTTTTGGAATGCCCAAGGGGTCGTCTTTTGTGAGTATTTGGAAAATCAGCGTATAATAAACAGTGTCTAATACTCAGACATATTGACAAAAAAAATTAAAGCCATCAATGAGAGAAAAACATCACAGATCTCAAAGAAAAGGCGTGGATATTGCTAAACGATAATGCTCGCTCTTACACCACCTGGCTGACCCAAGAAACCATTGGAAAAATGGGTTGGCAGATACTACCACATCCTCCCTACAGTTGAGATTGGCTCCCTGGGTTTTTATTTGTTTGGTCCACTCAAGGAGGCATTACGTAGAAAAAAGATTCAGCAACAACAAGGAGGTCAAGCAATTTGTGGGAAAGTGGTTCAAACAACAAGACAAAGACTTCTTTGCATCAGGTATAAAAAACCTAGTTCATTGCTGGGACAAGTGTATTAATATTAGTGGGGATTATGTTGAGAAGTAGTAAAAGTCTGATTTTGTAAAAATGCACAGTTTTTTCTACATCTGTCTCTAATTATTGAATATCCCTCACTCATAGTTATCAAACTGTGGAAGTTGGGCAAAGTCCATTTCTACCTAACAGATTTATTAATAAACAAAATTTTCTTTTTTTGGGCACAAGAGAATCCTACACACTATAAATCCATGCCCATTACACAGCAACAAAGTTACCATGTGATGGTGTGATGTATCACCTATGGCATAATAACCCCTTACTTTTTAGAATACACGGATGGCTTCAAAACTATAATCAAATCAGATTGATGTCATTATGCTGAAAAACATTTTTGCACAAAAACTACAGCTATTTCCATAAATAATTAATAAAACTTTGTTTTAACAAGATGGATCGTCACCCACACACCAGGAATATTGATGACTGCTATATGCAATTGTTTAGCAATCATATAATTGTGAGAAATTGTGACATTCCATGGTCCCCCGAGTCTTTTGATTTGTCAGTGTGCGATTTTTACTTGTGGTGTCTTCTTAAAAGCAAAGTAATAGCCAGTCGACCAGCTAAGAACTAAAAACAAATATTCTAACAGCAATTGCTGAAATTCCTGTTGAAATGATGTATCAAACCATGCAGTTTCAGTATGATATTCCACAAATATCTAGTCACAGAGCTCACCTATAAGATATGATCTTCAAAAAATAAATTTTGTGTATGTATTCCTAAGTTGCATGTTTATATCTATTCATGTAAATAAATAAACAGTTAAATATATTTAATTAATATAATTTTTTTCATAGGATGATTTAATATTCAAAATTTCCAGTTTCCATGAATCAGCCTTTACTAAACCATATTATATTAGATTTAGTAGTCATAACTAAAATCTTACTAGGATTAATAATGGGAATAGAGTAAGTTCACAAATGAAAAGATTGTATCACTGACAATCTTAAGTTCTCAAGACAACATACTTCCTGTTTTAAAATATGCTTATGTAAACTTTGTATAGCCTTCCTTAATCAAAAATAAAGTACGATACTTTCGACTATTTATAAAATATCTACTTTTTACACGTAAAGGCAGTAACTAATATAGTCCTACAGGCAATGTTTAGTATAACTGCTGCTGCAGGTATCAATATTTATTACTGAGTTGCACAATATAGCTGATAAATCTGGCAAGATGGCCATTAAATCTGAGAAGGCTTTTTCTGTGCTCAAATTAGCCACCAAAACACATTCTCTCACCATTGTGCAATGACATTTTACAATACAGTACAGCAAATGACTACCAACAAGACAATACATCTATTCTGAAGATAAAGCAATTGGAAACAAAAGGTCTGTGGTAAAAAGAAACGTTCTGGAAGACCTTCTATGTTAGAACAAGTTATGTTTATGCCATGCACTAAAGTACATTTTTCATGTTCTACATTTCCGTATGGACAAGCCAGAACATGAAGATTATTTCTTTAATCGCCTAATTTTTTGTGTTGAGCGTAAATTTAACATTAGGGAAAAGATCAATAAACAACAAAAATAAAAAAAAATGGTGAACAGAAAACCCTAAAGAAATTGTACAATATATAATTTGTCTTAAGCGGAACATGTTTTGTGCTAACTCCAGCTAAACAGTTTCTTTCTCTTACAACTACACATTGGATAAATCTATACTGATATGTTAGGTGAATGGCTAATGCCTCACTTTGAGGAAGACATCGAGAACTTTATTCTCATACAAGACGGAGTTCTGCCTCACAGGCATATCAAGGTTTAAAATCTTACCAAAGTGCAAAAAAATACCTTCAAAGACAGACAAAAAAAGAAAAGGATGAAAAAATCATTGACAGGTTGGTCACAAAGTCCAGATTTAATGCTTTGTGTCTACTTTTTGTGAAATTTTTCTAAAGCTTTTGTACCTCCCCTTTCTGATGAATTAATCTATATCATGTGATTCAAAGTACACACATATATGGTACAAACTTTAAGAAATTTCTAGTAAAGACGAAATTATCTCCATATTTGAAAAACAGATTTTTTACAAACCACTGAAAATATCCATTTAAATTGTTGCAATCATTCTGTATTTTGCCTTCTCTATAGATTTCTATAGAGTGAAATGATATATTGAAAAATATTATTACTTTGAATATATACACAACATACATCAGTATTTTAGATAAATAAATAACAAACATATCTTTCTTGGATATCAGACAAAAAAATTTGTTATAATATGGAATTTTTTTGTTTAATACAAAAATATTTCAGTTTCAGTCAGGTTTTGTTGTTACATGAAAAGTAAACAATTTTTTTGGTGAAATCCATTAAGACCAGGAAATATCCCATTTTAGACAAAATTCCGTTAAAACCAAAAACTGTAGTCAGCAGTTTTTACTGTTAACATAACACATGATTTCAAAATAACATGGATGTAATTTTATAATTTGTTAAGCATGCACAAATAATAATTAAATATGCTTAAAATTAAACATTAACTGTGTCTCCTCTTTATACAGACTAACGTAATTTACTATATCTGATTTATGGACGTTAAAAAATTCATTAGGAAAATAATATTTCATGTTAATACATCACTCTATTATTTGCAGTTACATTTCAAGTTCAGACAATGACCTTTCTTTCTTTTCTTTCTTTTTCCTGTTTAGCCTCCAGTAACTACCGTTTAGATAATTCTTCAGAGGATGATATGTATGAGTGTAAATGAAGTGTAGTCTTGTACATTCTCAGTTCGACCATTCCTGAGATGTGTGGTTAATTGAAACCCAACCACCAAAGAACACCAGTATCCACGATCTAGTATTCAAATCCATGTAAAAATAACTGACTTTACTAGGGCTTGAACGCTGTAACTCTCGACTTCCAAATCAGCTGATTTGGGAAGACGCGTTAACCACTAGACCAACCCGGTGGGTTCAGACAATGACCGACATTTAGTTCACATCTATACAAGTATTTAAACTAATAAATTTTTAATAATTAAATAATTCTTGTCAAATAATACACTGTAACAGTAACACCCAGAAGCATAAGGAAAAAAACAGACACTAACTATGATCAATAAAAAAGAAGTAGAATTATCCTTAATGATGGTGTTGTAAAGGAAATAATGCAGAAAAAGTGATAAAAAAAGTAATATAGAAGTACTGCAGTAAATATGAAAAAAAAAAATGAAAAATAATTTATGTAAGTTAATAAATTATATTCACAACTTCAGTTTTCTAACAAAAAACATTTATATAAAGGAGATAAATCTGATTATCATAAAAAAATTAAGCTGCAAGTATTGTGTCCAGAGGCGCATGTAAAAAAGCTTTATTTTATTGGTCAGTTTTAATAAAATCAAGATCCTCACTAAGAAAGCAATAAAATAAGTGAATATAGATGTATAATAAAATATATTTTTGCAACTAACAGCACTACAAATTATAAATAGAAAAACTGACCCCTGCCATTACTGATAAATTTTTTTGTTGTTTTATAAATTGACCCAATTAATAAGTTTAAATAAAATATTCCTTTTCTTTTTTATAAAAATTGTTTTTCATTATTACCATTTAATTTTATCTACTTATCTAATTATATAAACATGTCATAATTTATATTTTATGCTACATTACATAACTTATAATATTTACACTTACTGTCAAGCATAGTACACACAGCTAAAAATGTTTTTCCAATCACAAACATTCAAAACTTCAATACAACCATCAAAACACCAAAAAGCCATATTTAAAACACTAAATATATATATACAAACAAGCATAATTAAAAGAAAAGCCTTTCTAAGCATACTGCTTTTAAATAAATGCACATATCAAAAGCTGAACAGTTCTCTTACACATGCACATAAAGCATTTGATACAAATAAGTGCGTGGGAGGGGGGGGGGGACTGAAGAATCTCAGCAAGACAACAGTACTGATAAGAAAGATACTTGTTACCTTAACTGGACATTTTATCTGCAATCAATGAGGGATGTTCATTCATTAAAGAGACATAAGACAACAGTGGATTAACTATTAATAGAAAAAAATAAAACTATCTGAAGTTCAAGTTAGCCCACCTGACATAGAAAATATCAACTGTTAAAAAGAATTTCCATTATTGTAAACTTATATTTCAAAATGCTGGCTCCACTTGAAAATTGAACCGTGAAAGAACAGTATGTTGTGAACTTTTTTCAGAAGGTGTAAAACCAAACAAAATTTACTCACCAATGTTAAAACATTATGATAAAAAATAAACAGATTAAGAATTTACCTGGCATCCCCCAAAAACTTTTATAGGGTGTTATTGTCCCTCTTTAACAGTTAATTGTAAACATTTTTACAAGTGGATTGGCCTTTAAATTTTGGAAAATTGTTGAAATTTACAGTTTGGTATTGGCAATGGCCATTCCATTATCATTCTGTGCATCAACCTGTAAAATGATGCTGACAGTGATAATGGACTATAAAGGTTTAATTTATTGCAATTATTTAGAAATACAATGTACAATTGAGCACTACTGTGACATGCTAGAAAATAAAATGAAACCCACAATAAGAAGGAAACACCATGGTTCTTCCTCAAAAGGCATTTCTTCTGCATTTTTACAGTTCCGATCTTATATAAACAATTTTTTTTCTGATTTGGTCCTCTCAAAGAGTTTTTACCACACACCAAGTTTGGCAACAATGAGCAATTCAAGAATGGCTAAGACACCAATGTGAACGCTTCTTTACTACGTAATAAAAAAACCCACAAAGATGGGACAAGTGCTTAATTTTAGCCAGCGAATATGCTAAGAGTAGTATTAGTTTCATTGTCACTAAATAGTAATTTTTCTATAGTCATTTGTCTCTAATTATTTAATGACCCTTGTATTTAAAAATCCTTTGCCAAAGTATAAAAATTGTCTACATGGAAAGAAACACTATATATCCTTAACCTTTACAGGAATTAAAGTAATGTAAGATATAAGCTTCAGTAATCAGTACTCAAGCTTATATCTTGAGTAATCAGTTGCTGTTTAAAATTTGAATATAAAAATTATTTAATTAAATTTATGGTGTATATTAAAAAGTAGAATTTCATCAATGATAGCTTTTTCCTTCTACATCAGAAAATAAAATTGACACATAATCTTCATAGGTTGACCGTTTTTCAAAAACACTGCATAAAAACATCCCAAAATAAGTACGACAAGAAACATTTTTCTTCTTATTACAAATCACAAATATTGTATTACAGACAGCTACATTGCACAGCTGGAACATTAACATAGCTTACCTTGTTATATATGGGTAGAACATTAACCAAAGTGAAAATTTAACTTTTTGTAATATAACAATTATCAGCATTAAATCTTAATAGTATAACTAATTTAACATAAAACCAAATGTTAATTAATGGTTTACATGATATAACAATGTAGTAAATATGCAGAAACAACAAAACATTAAATACAAGGAGACTGTGCCCCCTGACCACTTTGTGGTCAGCATTTCAGGATTTTTCTTACCATACTATAATACAGAGAAAACAAAAGTTTACTCATATTTCAACTATAAGCTGAGGAAAAATTTTGGGTGAGGCCTAATTAGTTGTGACTTAATTAATGTTTTAAGCCCGTCCCAGTAAATCAATTAACTCTTGACTTATAGCAACTTTCATGTTTTCAGCATTTTTCTTACTATTTTATATTATAGGGAGGATTTAATTAAATATCTAACATGACTGTATCTAATAACAAATAACTTCAAAAACATATGAATAATATGCATAATTATTAACTCACTTTACATCAATCACACATGAAGGCAACACAATACACTAATACAAATACAGAAAAACAAAAGATTAATTACTTTAAAAATTAAAATAATCTGAAAACCCCCATAAAAAATAAGTTAATTAAAATATAAATAAAATTATACTCATATTATAACAAATTATTTAAGTACAGTGGACAAAAAACAAATATATTTTAATTTCGCATTTTATAACAAAACATAAAGCAAAAACAAAAGAAAACTAACAAACGAAAAAACGTATGATACTATACCAGTTTCAGGGGTAGATGGCCTATGATTAAGTGGTGCTGGACTGCTACTAGTAGACTGACTGTTAACTGACCAAGCGCTTTCTGCCACCACCAAGCGCACCAAACACAGAATCAACCAATAAAGCACAACAAGCATAACATAACACAATGTACACATACAAAAAAAAACAATATAAAAAAAAACATAAATAAAAAGCAAAGCAAAGCATGTGATAAAAATACATGGGAAACGTTCAGTACAATCCTGCTGTTGAAAATCTACAATTATAGCCTCATCAATAAAAAAAGAAACCTGAGTTTGAGCTATTATAATTGTAGCAATTATAAAAAAAAGTTATACACCAAATTAAAGGCTGTTCTGTTTTTAAATTGTAATAAAGTTCACTTTAACAGCAAGAAATATATAATTTACCTTTTAAGAAAAACATACCAAATACAATTCTTACAACCTAATTACTTTGATATATGTATTCTTTAGTCTACAATTTTCACAAATCTAGGCTTAAAAATAAGCAATTTTTGCGTGATAAAATATAGTTATATCTGTATCCTTAAATTTCAACAACATGAAGAAAAAATTATGTCCTCATTACCAGTTAAAAAATATTTTTTCTTCAGAATTAAACTGATTATTTGTAACAGAATCTAAAAAGTATCACCATTTAATAGGTAGCAGAGAATTAAATGAAATAATTAAAATCAAATTTATTTAAAAATCTTCACTAAACTGCTCCGTTCACTGAATCTGAATAATGTTACTATGCAGAAGTTATATAGTCACAGTATCAAGTATTAGAAGCTGCTTGTATATGTCCACTAACCACAATTTATCACAATAAAACATAACATTATTTTCAATTTTTATTGTAAATTGTTTCTATTAATACAACTTTTAGGGGAATACACATAGCAAAGGTTAACACTCAATTCTACATACACTTCTATTTTGCTGTATTTTGAACAGAAGCTTAACATTTAGTTTAAGCTTACATGAAAATTTATTCGCTATTTGCAAATAAATTTAAATTTATATTTTAAATATTAATTGGTCTATACAGTTAAAAAGAAAATACTGCAAGCTCTACATAAATTTATTAAAATTAATTTTTCCCACTAACCTCTTTGGTTTTATCAATGTTTTAGATTTTTACAGATATCTTTACTTCATAAGAACATTTTTATATGTACAATTTTAAATAATAATTTAAAGTATTAAAACTCTAATTATTTTATCATCTCATACAGATATAAATTTATAAAAATAAAATATCACAGTATTAAATGGGAAAAAAGCAGTAAGTGGAAAAGATTATTTTAATATACGAAGCATGTTTTTAAAGCAAATACAATTTTGAAATTAAAAAAAACTTATACACTATTCTTAACAATTTTAATTTTACGTGAAAGCCTTTAATCTACTTTTCTACATAATTGCCACCAATATTAAGGCACTTGTATCATGTAACCAGCTTTTGAACACAGTCATCATAGAAGTCTGCCACCTAAGTTAATAACCACTGCAACACGGTCACAATTTTTGTTAATTTAAGCATTTGGTCACAATTTCATAGACAACATTTCTTGAAACTTGAGGAAACTCTTCAGATAGCAAAGAAACTATAAAGCATCTGTTCTCTTTCACTTTTTTGTTAACTTTCTGCACCAAATCTTCAGTAATGACAGGTCATCCCATCCCATTCCTAATCATGAACGTTCTGGAGGCTATCTTTAAAAGCTATAACACATTTTCGTAACATTCCATCGCTCACAATGTTTTCTCCATACACTTCACTGATCTGACAATGAATTTCAGACACTTTGACACCATCAACACTAAGAAAACGAATCACCACGTATTTCACAGTTGGTGAAATTCTCAATCAGCGGAGGCATTTTAAGTACTCACAAATGTAAACACAGTCCAATATTTTCATAATGGCGTCTGTGGCTTGCCAACAGATGCAGGTACACAGTTCACATATGTAGAATACTAACCACACCATAGCAGCAGCAGAATTTCAAAACGGTACTTACTTTAAAAACATCCCTCATATAATTATATTATGCTGCTTGATACAATCAATTTGCTGAACAATTTATTAGCCCTACAAATGTTCATAAAATACACAGCTTACAATAATTAGTGATCACTATAATTTCAAACACATCATAATTGTAATATTTGCATAAATTTATTCAAGTAAACAATCCTACAATGTGTAAAACATAACTAGTGGTTTTTATCTTTATTATGTATCTTATTATTATCATCTTTAATTTAGTTAAGATATTATTTTTGATAAAATATTTACCTTTGGTCAATATTAAAAATATACTTGTAGCTCACTTAAATATTCATTTTCGTTTTTTCATTATAGTGAACATAAACAGTGTAACATTAAGTTTCCAGACTGACACTATCACAACCATATTACTAACACTGTCTGCCGCAAATCAACAGTACTGGTTAGAATGGTTTTTTGATAGTTTATGCAAGCCTTTGGTTGATAAAAAAGAAAATTACAACAATTGTGAAGAGGTTCATTTTTTATAAAATTGGGAAAAACCATCTACACAAACATTTTAAATTTGAAAATTGTATACAGTAAAAAGTGTCAATCTAGTACAACTACATGTTAAGAACCAAAATTGATTCAAAAAGGCTAAGAACTTTATGATGAAAAATGGATAGGTCATCCAAAATCATTAACACAAATCAAAACAGGTTCAATATTTTTTGGCCAAAGGCCAAAAAATATTTAATGTTAGAAGAAATGTTTTGACTTTTAATGTTAGAAGAAATAATAGGAATTAATACAAATGTACATAAGATTTTAGTCACAAAGGTGTGATAATGAAAAATGTGCTGAAGTTCTATTCCACATTTGTAAAAGACAACACAAAGTATTGTCAGCTGAAATCAATAAAATCTTTCATGAAAATAGGAATTTTTTAAACAGGATTGTAACAGATGAAAGTTGGTGTTTCACGTATTCTCTAACAACAAAACATTGAATTTTGGTAACATCGAACTTGGCAGTTCCAAAGAAATCAAAAATCTAGAAAGGGAGACAGAAAAAGTATTAGAAAAAAAAAATACTGATTGTACTTTTTGGCTTGATATCATTCATAATAAATTTGTACCAGAAAATCAAACTGAAAAAAAAAAATTTAGAGTGTGTATGCAACTTACTTCATCTACCCCCTAGTTCCCACATTTAATATAGATTATTTTTTTATTCCGTTTTCTAAATAAAAATGGTGATAAAAATGAAAAAAAAATCAGGTGTATGTTATATTTTGGCAGTTGGTTACAAAATTACAACAGCTTAAACTCAAGTATATTCTATTAGCAGGCTATAAATATATCTAATATAACTGTAACTAGTTACACTGAATTAATAGATGATTTATCTACCGACAATTACGACTTCAATTAATAGTAAATCTGAATACAAAATCAGATCTAGAAACATAGAAATACTTGATTTTGTTACAGTAAGTACCGATTACAGTACAGTAAATAAATACACAATGATCAAATAATATTCCATTATTCTCACCACAATGAGGTTTTATGTTTCATTATTACCTAGAAAAGTTGCATAGAAAACCAGGGTAAAACTTCTTATTGTTACTTAAAAGTGAACACAACAAACACTGCAACACCATATGAAAATCATATCATATGATTTATCTTTGGTTTAAAAATTTGTTTATCAATGTACATCAAGCTAGCTTTCATTGAACAGCACGGAATTTTAGCCAGGTGATTAAAATGTTTCTTTCCAGGCAATAATGAGGCAAGTACTCAATGCTTCAGATATGGTGCAAATGTATTAATTACAATTGTTATTTTTACATTACTGTAATGAGAAATTCATTAATTAAACTCATTTTTACAGAAATCTTAATATCATTCTTTTAATTGACAACAAAATTTAATGATAGATAAAAATAAGTTTTAATACAGGGCATGTACTGAACATAAAAAAAAGTGAACATATGATACAAAAGAATACAAGCAGGTTAGAAAAATTAATAAGCAGGCATCTGGAAGCAATGACAACACAAATAAGCATGAAAATATATACACTACATATACACAAATCTGTTATATCTTTTGGAAACATAAAAACATATTCCATAAATTTAAAATATGAATTTCTTCTTAAAAAAACAAAAATGATGCACACAAGTTTTAATGAGCTTGCACATATAAGGACAGATGTGCAGTACACATTAAGACACAAAGGACGGAGGTACAGAGAAAAAAAAACTAAATTATTTTTTTTTTGGAATATGACCCAAAAATGTAAAATACTCAATTACAGTTAAATCTGTTGAGTCTTCTGGAATGGGATCAATCAGATATAAATGATGTGGATACAAATAATAAATGATCTAAGAATAAAATAAGATTATGTAACACACAAACATTACGGACCATACAATCTGTTAGCATCTTATTAATATTACTACTCATACAACCAAGAAATATATTATTTAGGCCAGAAACCAATTAGATTTAATATAGTTGATTCAACATAGTAAGTAAAACCTTAAAACTGATAATTGGAATCCTATGCAAGCACCAGCTAATGCTATATAAACAAAAATATTATTAAAACAGCAATTCATAATTCTAATTTTTTTTTTTAAATGCCTTAAGCCGGCAGGCAATAAGAATGTTTATATAAATTCCTCATGTCTTTCAACATTGGTCAATTAATAGTCCTCTTCATTCTATATAATAGGTTTGCCAGATAAAAAAACATCTGTTAAAGTTTATGTGGTTATGTGTTAATGAATATAGAGTGCTTGCATATGTATCTATGTTATATTTGTGCATGTGCAACTTCTTTCGTAGAGTCAACTTTTTCGCAAACAACTCAATGAAAGCCTCACATGCACAAACATGAAAGTTTCATACATACAGTATTAAAACAGGGCAGATTTAACTTAGCAATTTAAATTGCTCACATTCTTTAAACACAATAAAAACTTTCAAATCCTAATCTAAAAATTACATTATTAAAATGATTTTTTACAATCTTTAAAAACTGGCAGTAGGACAAATGGGTTGAACGCTATTAAAAAATTTAAATGCAAATATTTCTATTTGCTATTAACATATAAAGTGTTTTAATTGCAAATACTATTCACCATCTTTTTTTTTTACTGAAGCAGTCTTTTATTAACACACTGGATTTCATATGATTGATATAGGAAGAGTTAATAAATCTGTTGAAAGTCTCCTGGTATGGGATCAGCCAAAGACAGATGATGCGGGATAGAAATAATAGATGATCTAACAACTACATAAGATGAAGATATAGAAATGTATAAGGTAAATGTCACTGGCATACAAATGATTCCAAGCTAAATATTATCTTGTTCTACTATTTGTTGGTATTTAATAATGTAATTTGTCTAAAATCAGGAGATATTTATCAAAAATGACATAACATACTGTACATTTATTTAACAGAAAAATTAGCATTAAAAACTTAGGAACAAAAAAAAATTTGATATAGGGAAAAATCAGCAGTATGAATTGAGCATATAAAAAAGTGAAATGAATCTGAACAAATTAATCGAACTAGTCAATTTTATTCACTCAAATATAAATATGTTATGAAATAATATACATACTTCTTAAATTTACAATCAATGCACAACTAAACAATTTTAATTCAATACGATTTCATACTAAATAAGTCTGAAATTTGTAACTTTCTGATCAGTGAATGCTGTCATGAAAGAACGAACACTTTCCAAGTGTTGCTTGGAAAGTACTTAGTAAAACATAGTACTTAATCAATACATACATCTATTTTAAATGGATAATGCAAGCACAATTTTATTTAAAAAGAGATGTTGCATAGTCTATGAGTCATATATTTGTTTAAAACTGTGAACAACTTCTGGTTAACTATCCAATATAACTTATTCAAATTTGCATAGGTTGTCAGTCACTAACATTACTGGCTTGCCTTTACAATGTTATGGTTGGTTAACAAAGGGTAAAATACCAATGATTAAAACCAAATTAAATAATTAATAAAATTGTTCTTGGAGCCTCTACAGTAAACAAAATGCAGTGCAGTTTCTTTTCATATTGTTGATATTTATAAGGTGGTAATACTAGCTGTTACACGATGACTGCGTGTAACAATGGCAGGTTATCAAATTAGATATGTTCTGCTGCATATGTATCGAGGTATTATCTTTGATTCAAGGAGCACTTTCAATATGCTTTAAAAAAGCTTGTTCTGCTTTCTTCAGTGTTCAGAGAGCATTTCACCCCGATTGGGGGCTTAATTTCAGAACCATATGAGTTCAATATAAATGCGTATGCTGCACTTGTCCGGGCTCATCAAATGAGGTACAAATGTTCTTATGTTAAATGAGGAACAAAAAACCAGTTCTTATGGGTAAAAATAATTTAAAATAAATTCGAAATATATGGGAAGTATTATCAGATCTATTCAGAACTACAATGTTTAAAAAACCTGTTAGTATAACACCAAATCTGATCTGCATGCTTGTTCAATAAATATATGGTTTTTATGAATCATGGTTTAAGTTTCATATCATGTAAGTGTACTCTAACTCTTAAGTTCACACTTTTTATATGCTGCATATAAAATTTGTATGAGATAACTCAAGGAAGTAGGAAGGTAGTTGGTTTCTGAATACTGCCGCTGCACAGTTACAATCACAATTTATGCACTCATGACATAGGGATACATTTCCCATGCTTTCTACAAAAATAAATGCCTCTATGATAAACAATGATATGGACTATGGAGAGAAAAATGAGTAAAATTTATGCTTCAAAAAGAAATAAAACTTTTATGCAAGTATGTTCTTGATCTTTTTTGATAGCGCTTCAGAACTTTCTTACCTATCATACATCATGATTATCTTTCTGCATATATGTGTGTATGTGCAATATACAATACATAGTTTCATTCCAATGTGCATTTTAATTGTATAGGTGGGTAAATATCTATGTGGTCTAACCAAAGCAATATTAATCATACATCTAAAGTTTAATTTAATAATATTTTTCCACTGTGTTTATTAATGTGTTTTGTTATTAGTTTATCATAAGATTTTGAATACATTATTTTAAAAGCAATAACACAGATTCCTTTCTTCAGCATGCAATATCTCTTTTGGTGCAACATTGTGTGAATATATTTTCTATCATCAAGCGCTTATTGATTCTGTTCTGTATTCTACACAAAAAGTCAAAAAATTTTAACATGTACTAATAATAAATCATTGTGATTATCAAGTTGTTTTATTAGACACAATTAATTTGTGTGAAAAAGCTGTGTTTGTGTTGTGTAGGGAGCTATTAATAAATACATAATACTGTATGTAATATATAATGCTATATATAAATATCAGTTGTGCAAAGGTGTGTTGTGACAGTAACAATATATATATATATACATACACACACACACACGTGTATGTGTTGAAAGTGCTTGTTGTCTACATCCAATTCAAGAATGTAAAGAAGATAAGTGATTTGTTGAATAAGCAATAATCTGTAAATTACAAATTGGGATACAACTAGTTTAAGAGCGAGAGGAAATATATATGATCTTGGTTACTTCAACATAGAAGTTTATAATCAACACAACAATATCAGTATAATATTTTATAAATGAGTTTTGTGGTTTATATATATGAATTGCAACACGAATATATGTACAATATAAGTAACTTTGTACAGAAGCTACAATGTCTTAGCAGGCATAGTTTCAATGTTGATCTTAACTGTGCTATTAGTGTGATGATTCCACTGATTGAGCCTTTGGTAAAGTCAATTTAATAACAAATTCCAATACATAAGTTAAGCAAAAGCAGTTTAATTTGCTTGTTCTTGATCATTATATCCATAGTAACTGATATCAGTGCATATTTATTTTTACAGAGTTAGGTAAATCATTCATGAAAACTAAAATCAGTATGCAAACAATATTTATTGAATTGATTTGCAGCACAAAACTTTTTTGCTTTACTTTTAGAACAATAAAGATGCACAAAACCTTTTTTCTTTGCTTTTAGAACAATAAAGATTTCAAACTATTTCTCTTAAAGATGTCTAGTAATTCAATTTAATACGTCAAAAGAGGGCCAGCCATCTTTATTAAAGGACCTTCTCCAGTATGGGCTACTTTTAATGAATTTCAAAACTTCGACAAAAACATTTAATAACAGTATAACACAATATTTAGAAATATTTTTTTTTAGATTCATAAAAAATATAGTGCATTAGCTGGATATATTTTGTTATATAAGAATGGAAACACATTTTTTGTTTTGACAGAATGAAAAATAATGATCCTTTTTTCAAATTTTGTCTAAAATATCTTCATTATAATCTACATGAATTTAACATCCCTTATTTTTTCATCTTAATGTAATTTGTCCAAAATCACATTATAACTTAACAGCATCAATTGCTGTAACTGTTAGAAAGTAAACAACAAATTGATACTCTTCTTAGCTGTTGAATAAAATATCTTTAAGTAGGCTGTGGAATGAACTACCCACCAGCAGTTATGTCTGTTACAAGTATTGAATGGTAACCTAACAGAATGTGAAACAATCATAAAAAGTAAGATGTTATGACTCTGGTATGTGAAGTATTATGTTTACTTTAACCAGTCCTAAAACTTGTGACTGAAAAACATAAACGAGTGCACATATACATGTAGATTTAAAAATATACCTTCATTTTAAATGTTGCTTTAAGTTTTGATGATAAACATTTTGCCAAGAAATAAAATGTACATAATCCCTAATATTTTTGCAACTACTGAGATGAATTCTGCTTGTTGAAATGCTTTACTCTCTGAAGAAAAATGCACAATTTCAACTACATTGCATTTATTGATAGGAAGATATCATAAATCATTCTGTGCATAATTGATAAAATGCCTAATTAAAAACCCTACAGAATTAAACAATGTTATTTGTAAATAAATTACTCAACCAATTTTTCAGACATCTGAAATACATTTTAATAAGAAACAATCCGTAACAGCAACTTTACAGGATGAGAATCTTATGAAGCTTAGACAATCTTCACAAATTCTCTAAATTACAAGTACACCAATCAGTCACAGTAACAGATGGCGAGAGTGAATGAGAAACAAATGTTATAATTATAATAAAATGACTAGCTTGTGTGAAGATAACTTTTAAGCCACCCTGAAATCAATGGTGTAGAAAGAAACTACATGTGAATGAAGTGGAACAAGATGTGTAAACAAAAGTAGAAAAAGGCAAGAAAAATTCAATAATTCCAGTGGATATTTTTAACATATTAAAGAAGAAATAAACATTCCATTCAAAAGCCAACTATAAAATAACTTATTAAGATTTCACATGAAATCATCCTTAAGATGACAAGATGAGAAATTGCTTTGTAATTTTGTTTCACATTCTGTAAAGTAGGAAACATTAAACAAAATCATCATGTGAAGGTTTGGAATGTAACATAATATTCATTCATCCAATTCAGTCAGAATTTGGAACTGGTTAGATAATAAAATTGCAAATTAATTGGCAGGTATATAATTTTTTTTGAACTCAAAATTAGATTAAATAAATTATACCAAAAACACCATAAATTATGGCTAAAGAAATCACATTCTAAGAATAAAAATATTGCAAAATAAAAATAAAATATAATTCTAAATAAAATACATCTGTTACTTATAATTATTATAATGATAAATGAAATAACATCAAAACACAAATGAAACTTGAAAGCTTTCAGTTATATATCAGAAATGATAAGTCAAAAACTTTCTAGTATTACTAAATAAATTTAAAAAAACAAAACTTTTCTTTGTAATACCTACACATGAATGATGGATGCAATGTCAACAAATTTCCAATATTAAATTTAAACTGGTTTCCATTGTACAAAAAAAAAAGGACTGCCAAATAGTAATGCTACTTGTACCTAAAAAAAGTGTCTTTTTCATTATTTGCCATCTGAACAAATACGGGTGTTCAACTTAAAAGGGGCCCCATCACTCAATGTTTACAGTAAATACATATTTTTGTTAAAACACATGTTGGTGCGAGATGGGTAAAATAATATCAATTTTGGGTAATAATATGGGTTAAGATGGTTCAACTAGACCTGGAGAACTGTTTATCGCCTATACATTTGAGTACTGCCAGTCTGTATCAAGCATTGGCTTTTGAATAAGACTACATAATTGTGTGTTGCTGTTTGTTAAAATGCAGTTAACTGTTGAAGAACATGTATTCATAATGGTAACTTATTCAGAGAAGAAATGTCATGTTGTATATAGACAAAAATTCAGGGAAAAATTTTAAAAGGAAACATCGGTGAAGTATTATTCAAAAGTTTGTTAAAAAATTTTGTGACACAGGGATGGTGTTAAACCAGAAACATGTCGTACACAAGTCAGTTTTAACGACGCAAGTCACACAGGAGAATAAAATGGCAGTTACAAAATCTCTAAATCTTAGCAGAGATTAAACTGGGAAAAAACATTTAACTAGGTTCAGCCCACACTGGAGTGAGGAGAATGCAGAAATGTTATCCATATTGACTGCAGGTTTTCCTTGAGCAAACTAATGCTGATTATGCAAAAAAGGTTCACTACGGTCAATGGTTCAAGAACTTAATTAAAGGTAACACTGGTATTTTATTTCAAGTGTTTTTCAACAGAGGAAGGAAGTACGGTTTCACCTTGATGAATATGTTAAGTCAGTACTAGACTTGAGTACTTAAAACTGGTACATGTTCTTTGAATCTCTCCTATACCCACATAAAATTGGCATATAGTGTGCAGTTTCAAGTCAACAAATACAGAACCCTTGTTTTTTGAAAAAAAAAATGGCTACTGCCTTCTACCAAGAAATTATACAACAGTTCACAGCCTTACAACAAGAGGATGAGCATGACTTCTGGTTGTAATACGACAGTGCACATGCCGTACAGCTCACTCTACTACGGAGATGCTACAGGATTTTTTTGGTTGAAGAATCATTTTTAAAAGATTGTGGTCACCAAGATCCCCTGATCTAACTAGTCTAGACTTCTTTCTGGAGGGTTACTTAAAAGAAATTGTTTAAAGGAGCAATCCATACACCCTACAAGAATTGAAGGCAAACATTACAAATACCGTCTAGGTAATAGACAGGGTACAGGTAGTCAAGAACATTGTCAAATGTGCAGACAAATGCATAAAGTGGATAGACATCATTTTTAACACCTTCTGTAAATTATTATGGAACAGTTTGCCAATAAACTATTGTTTATGGACCAAACTAAATATTCTTTAGTTGACTAAACTAACCCTCTTTTAAGTTGAACACTGTATATTGGTAATTCTCTATTATTACTGTATCAACCTAAATCTTCTTACTGCCAAAATATGTCATCTCTTTACAGCTCAGAAGCAGCAGATTACATGAACTGAAAATCACTAACTGTTCTATGTCAACTGTTATGTCTTTTAAAGATCAAGATACTAATTTTGTAATGTGGTTTCTCATAATTAGAAAATCATTATTTTCTAATGAAATGTTGTCCTTTTCAGATCAAAATATATTTCTATATGATATTTATAAGAATACAGTAATAAGTTTTATAGAATTAACCAGTGATATTACTAAATTGTTGAATTTTTTTGTATGATCACAAAGTTATTGAAGGTAGTTAGGTGTTTGGTGAGTACGGGTGAGACAAAAAATTGTTTTCTTATGCCAGTTGTAACCTGTGAACAAGAAATATATTACTACCTATCATTCATAAGCATATATGACCTAAAATTACTATTATTTCACATTGCAGGAACACATACAACTGCCTTTTGAAGGATACCAACACCAGACTGTCAACCATACCTACTATTTTATCAATAAAAATCTCGAATCAGGTGCATACACTCAATTTATTGAAAGATTGTAATAAAAGTGAGAGAAAATTTATCAAAATACAGAAACACCAAGCATCACTTGGTGGGAGTTTATATTTGAAAGGAAATATTTATAATGGTAACCCACTGGGGAACAACATTAGGTTATCACTTGTCAGTGATAACACTGATAGCTCCTATTAATGAAAGTTTTTTCTTAAATGCCGTTTTCTTTCCGTCACTTCATTTATATATTTTTATGTTGGTAATCATATAATAGATGTCATACTTCATTAACAAGAAGATTGAGACTGATACAATGACAGTAGATAATTACCAATACATATCTATAAAATTACTATATTGATTATTCGACAGGTAATCAAATTCCAATGAAGAGAAACCATAATGAATTATAGTGGCCTTGCTTCTCATTTTGATGTAATTTGAAATATACATTATTTTTAGTCAAAGATTGAATAATAAAAAAGAAACTAAATTATCACTTATGAATAAAACTAAAGAAAATTGCCATTTGGAAGTTCCACAATAGAAATAATGTTATAACTACAGATTATTAAAAATCAAAACAGAATAATTAAATTTATAATTACAGTTACAAAGCACTATGCCTAAGAAATGCTCTACCAAAGATCTATAATAACAGTAGCTGTTCTTGCAAGGTATGTTTAAATATGGTATGCTCCCAGTTCCTCCCTTTGGGAGAAAGGGGATAATTTTTGCAATTGACTGCTGATTTATAACATGTCAACAGTCCGACAGACACTATTTGCATATAAAATACTTTACTTTGAAGTTTGTATGATAACATTCATAATTAAATTATTAGGCTCTGTCCATTCTGACAAGCACATGATTATTTTTCCCAATAATATAATAGCAATGGATGGGCAGACAGCTTGTAATAACTCCACATATAGACATGAAAATATGCTCAGGTGTCTGAATAAAACAAGGAGTGACTATTTTTAAAGGGCATATCCCAAGAATTATGCTTTTGCAAATATCAATTTCAACAATTATAATTCTATTTTGACTAAAAAATAAAAGTTTACTTCAAGTTTCATCAAAATCAGGGGTGAAGCCATTATAAACCAAATTATCCTAAAACAAAACAGCCAACAGTATAACCTCAGAATTGTTATCATGCACTATTCACATATGCTCTAATAATTTAGTTTATTTTAGAATTTATCATGCATTTAGAATTTTCTTCCAAACTAATTTTTTTTGTCGGCCATTCTTGCAGTAACAATACAAAGTATAAGATGTCCATTCATAGGTACTTAAGAGACCTGTATTAGTTTATTTAGAGGTTAAAATAACTTTGAATAAATTCATTTATTCAATGCCAATATTCAATGAATGAATTTTAACTGCCACTTCATAAGTGAAAAACGTTAACATTCAATCCCAATTTTGAAAACCTGTCTGAACATTTAATTGTAGCTTTTAAAATTGTTTAAGGATTACCAAACTAAAATACATAGCACTTGTGATAAAAGTAAAAACAGAATTAAGTCACAATTTTAGAGACCTTTAGTTCATATTTTTATAGGTAGGTATGAAAAAAAGGGGTGGTAAATTCACTAAATGTGCAAATATGATCTACGGAGTATTAACTCAGCTACTACTCGTCCAATAATAGAAGAGATAAGTACAGCAAATAACAAATAAACAGTGAACATTTACATAGATAACGTCAAGAACATATTTTTGGGGTGAAATCTTATCAACTAACCTGTAACAGCATGAACTAACAAATTAATGTTTAACAACTTTCATCATATATATATAAAAACTAAAATTCTAATCTATTCGTAAGTGTACAGTAAATTAAAAAAATATAAACTGGGAAAATCCATATTAAATTTTTAAACCTGTTAAAAACAAAAAAAAATCTATTTTCTACAGACATCAGTTGATACAATCGCTTGATACAATTAAAGTACTGGATTTATTTTATACCTACATTAACAATAAATTAACAAAAGTATCAAATTAACAATAAAGCTTAATCATAATCCAATAGAATTTCATAACATTTACGGGAAGATGATATCGCAGATAATTCGAATGTACACTACCTAACCTAGTTACTCAATAGCAACGCAAAATAGGATGGTTTATATAACCCAAACACTAGGATGACTCGCACAATAACCGGAATGATGGTTCATAAACTGTTTACCCGAATGATTAATTCTTGCATAAACAAAGAGTCGTTTACGAAACTGGTTAACTTAAACATGGCCCAATTATGTCAAGCAAAATTAGCAATTCAATTAACCAAATAACCCGCTGAAACGATACAATATACTTCGCATTTATTCATAAAATAAAAATTTCAAGTTAATTGTTTTAAAAAAAATAATATTTTCTACTTTAACCTGCATGAAAACAACGAACCCTCCACTGTAAATGCAAAGCATGATAAAAAGGTCATTCAACTCGCAGTACCAAGCTTAGCCTATTTGTGCGATTTGGACAAAGCAACTGCCCGCCAAATAACATTTTTCGGCCAATCGACAATTTAAAAAACTATATGATAAATCAGTCACTAGATCAGTACAACTTATAATTGCAAAACGCAAAAATAAACATACTTGACCTTCTAAAAAGTTTCTGCGAAATTTTTTATAAAATTTGAAAATTAAATTCTAGCTACCAGTTTAACAAAAGGTACCACTTGGTGAGCGGTTTGTTTTAAAAAATTAAGAATAATTACTCACGTTGTCCAACTGGGTACATTACAACCAAAAAATAACACCTTAAAACTAAATTAAAACGCGATCTGAAACTGTCGCTCACAGAGCGACCTCGACGTCGCCTGAGAAGAGGTTGATCAACATGGCGGTTGTTTAATGACGTAAATTTTACACAGATGTGCAAGTGTTCCAATGCAGCCAACACCATCATACAGTTTTCACTCAAACGAAATTAAAAAAAAACAATTGCTTATAACAAATAATAATTTTGGCAAACTAACTGCAGTCTAAATAAGTAATACAAAGAATTTTTTCAGTATACGCTATAATTTGACCGGAAAACAAAAATCATACACAAAAAAGTAATTCCCACATTCAAAAGCAAGTATTATAACATATGCTACACTATAAATATGTATATTCCTTAATGTTTAAAGGAGGACATTTTTTCAAATTGTTTCAAGGGCTACCTTTCAACGCAAAATTATTCATATTCGGAAATATTATCAAGGTCACCGTGGACGACGACAGCTAGTTTTGCGTTCATCTAATGCAGTTATTCTTGTAAACCTCGTATGTTTTACATGTGATGCGATTTTAATAAAACTGAGCCAGCATAAATAATGTTTTTGGCACTTAATTTTATTTCATTTTATAATTAAAATATGTCTATTCCGTTTACGGGTATACTACGAGGATCATCAGGAGGGTTATCCAGTGGTATTGCCAAGCAAATTAATTCTTTAAATCTAAAGCCTGTTAAAAGAATACTGCTTAAATTTGATCCATTTACACCTGAATCCGTGGAAACAAGGTAATAATATTATTTTTTCATTTTTTAAAGAACTGATGGTCTGTTAGATCAAACTATCTTCTGATAATTTCTTCTTAGATTTTTGTTGCACGAGTAGCCACAATCTGATTAACAATACATTGGAAAAAATTAATAAAAATTACAGTTACAGAATAAAACTGTTAACTAACAAAAATTACGTACTAAGTATAGTTATGCAACTAAATATTAATGCAGTGATTCATTAAAATGTTCGTTAAGTATTTTATAAAGTATAAATATTAATAAAAGCGGAGATATTGTTAGTTTTTCTGATATTTCGGCTTAAAACTACAATTATGAAAAACAACCAATTTTTCCCTTCCTAATAAATAGAAAGCGAGATTATTTTTAATGAACGAGTAGATTCACTTATTTTATGTTTTTTTTCAGTAAGTTATATAATTTTGTACATAATTAATGTACAAAATCGTATAATCGTAATTAATTATTACGATAGAATTTGCCTTTTTATTAATGGTAATAAGCATGGTATGTCATGGCAAGTAATTGATTAAAAATATGAAGCAAAGTGTTGCATGTACTTAAGAATGTTCTTCCTTATGAATGGAAAAAGCATGTTAATCTTGTGTATGTATTTGTGGTTACATATATTTAATTTTGTGAATGTTACTTGTAAAGTTTAATTAATTAAAATGGACTTTACTTTAAATTTTGTTCATTTCATTTGTACTTAAATAATTGAATTTTTTTAAATACTCAATATTAACTTTTTTTTTAATTTTAAGTATAACTGGCAGTTTTACACTATAACTAAATTGTATTAAACAATAACCAAAACCCAAATATTTTTGGATTTTGGACTTTTTCTTAACTGCAGTAATAACCTTATTGGGAGCTTTTCAACAATATATTGTAAGTGGTACTTATTTCCATTTGTTCCAGAATTATAGACAAATAAAATTTTAATTAGTGAAATATTTGGATCTTGCAAGGAGAAGGCACATCAGTTCGAATCAGACATTTCCTTTTTTTAACTTTTTTTTTTAATTTAAATATATTGATTTATTAATAACAATAAAAAAAATATCAGAAGTTATTAATGAAATAAAATTATATGTACTTTTAATTTTTTTTAAATTTGTATATGTAATTTAATAGGTGTACAAGGAAATAATGTGGTGTTCGTATCATATTTTTTTTTATTATCAAAAACAGTTATTGATTGATGATGGATATCACTGGTCACTTCACAAATGTTTAAATTATGTGATAATTACATTCAGTTTTTATTAATCAATCATTAAATATTACGTATTAACAAATAGAGTTAGAGTTTTTCTTTAGCATTCTAGGAGAATAGTTTTAGTTATATTACAGCAGTCAACCTGTTGTTATATTTGGTATATTTGATGTAATCATAGTTTTTCATCTTAAAAAGTTTTATATATTTTAATTGAAATTATAAGACATTTATTATTAATAAAAAATCCAAAATGTGTTAATTCTAAAAGATAGTTTTCTGGGAAGGTACATGTAAGTGTGGTGACTGAAGTGGTTGTAACATTTATGTTAATAATAAGCAGAATTAGTTCACAGAAAGCTACGGAGGCAACACAAAAATATTTCCAAACAAAAGAATTTTCCAAAAATAAACAAAATGTAACTCAAGTAAGAAATTAATTCAAAAATATAAAATATTGATGATATATAAGCTGTGCACATGTGCTCCTTTTAAAACTTGTCCAAAAGTTTTCTTTTGAATGAAATTAAAGAAAATAGCTCAAATGTGAAATTTGCTAATTATTAGAAAACCTTATTTGATGTATTATGAAATCTAATAATCATTTTTTAAATTTACCATTTCAATAATGGTTTGAATTTTTTATGACTAATTTTACCTGTACATTGCCCGCAGCCATATGTTTTTCCGAGCATAGAAACAGTCTGTGGTTCTCTTCGTAAAAGGTGTACATCTGAACATGGTACAGCCATTTCTGGAAAAATGAAAAGCAGTTATTGTTAGACCTTTCAGTAATATTGTTTGTCAGCAGGAAAATCAATCTGAAACTCATAAAGCAAATAAGTTTAATAATTATTAAAACAATTCTTTAGTTTTTAGGGATATTCTTTTACTTACCGTAAGCTGTTGTTAGTTGTAAAGACTTTGTAATACTACATTTTTATAACTGCATGTTATTACTGGGATGAGTTTTCCTACACCTTAAGAATGTAAAAACAACCATTCCAATACTGTCACTACACAAATAAATGTTACTATCCGCTGTAAACAGAAATAAGGTCCAGTAAATCTCTGATTATTTCAAAATCATCCTTGTAAAATGACTAGCAAATTGGGTTTAAATTAATTTACATTTAAGTTTCAGTTTCAGTAGATCACAAATAGATTCATAAAGATTAAATATCAGGAAATTCCGGTAAAATATAATTGTACTAAAACATTTTTGGTTTGCTAAACATGTAACATACTGTTGTATAAAAAAAATAAAAATTTTTGATTGTTTTTTAGCAGTTAACATGACATAAAAGTTTCGTGATTCTGTTAATATACAGTTTTTTATTTAAATTTGTTATACTTTTAAACCTAATCAGATAATATAAACTGAGGATAGGCTGTATATGTAAATTATTTATTTATTTAAAGGCTTAACTACTGATTTTATGAGTCCCAAAATACTAACAATTTGTATTTACTGTTAAAAAAGATGTATTTGTTATTATTTAAGTTTGGTGATGCATGGGTACCAGTCCATTAGTTATTGCATTGACTGCACACATTTCATTTTATACGAATTCATGCCATTTTATTTTCAATCTGTTATTCCTTAAAACATTCTAAAACTATTGAGTTGTAAAGAGTATAAATTATAAAATCTAAAATTCTCATAACTACCTTTTTTTAAAATATATTTTATATTATTGATATACTTTTACTATATTAACTGAAAAGGCAAAGGCATATGTTTATTAAGCTAATTTTTTATCACCCAATTAAAATCACTTCGATTTCAAAATTGCAAGTTCTTTAATATCCATAATCATGTAATATTAACTGTACATCCTATAATTATATACAATCTAAACCAAATAATTTTATCATAAATTATTTCTATAAGAATGAGCTTACCACTCTCGACCTACCACCACTACTTCATAAAGTATGCAATATGAATTTCTACAAAAAAAAAATCTAAACAATATTTATACGTAAACCGGAATTCAAACCAACTAATTATATTAGTTATTTTAATAATTATTTTTACCTAATTATTGGTTGGAATTTTAAGAGGATCTAAATGTAACTTAGATTTAATATATCCAGATAATTTTATCATTAAAAGAACAGTAAAGCATACACAAAGAGTATGTTGTATTATACAGTGTAATTTTTTGAGCAGCAAATATATTTAGCCAAGATTTATTAAAAAAATTAATTTCTATTTTAGTCTTTCTTCATTAAACTGCAATCTGACTACTATTCAGAATATATTTGCTATAAAAATACATAATTTTTCCACAATTTTCATTGGTAGACAAGTAACAAGATTTCATAGTTAGAGCTACCTATATGGTGTGTTTATAATTATGATTTATCTGTAAATAAATTAAGTTGTGTTCTATTGTCATAGTTTTACCTGCAATCTATAAAAAAATTAAAGCTAGGGCATTTTACTTAATTAGAATTTTATGTTTTACAGTACATGCCTGAGTTTTGATTCTTAAAAAAAATATTTTTATGTAATTTGCCATTTACGTTAGCTATACAATCACATTTCTTGATAAGTTTCGTAATTTAAAAATAAAAAGTAAAAGTATTTTTTTTTAAATTCTGGTTCTAAAACTCATGTCTTATAAATTTTTAAGCATTTCACAATTAGATGAGGTAATACATAAGAAAGAGAAACATTTTAGTCTATTATGAAAGTTAACCGTAACACAATTTTTTTTTGCAATTCCAAGTTTTGAGTAGTTGAAATAGATATGACTATCAACATAGCAGTAAAAATTGCATTGAAGATTTTTTCTGATATGCTCTCGCTGAATCCAAGCTCTAAATTATTGCACAATAAAGGGGCAAGTCATGTGCATATACAATGTATTTCCAGTACTTAGTAGTACTATACTTTTAATGAGAAATGTATTTAAATCTGTAGCCGTATGTATTTATTCTTACCAGTAACGCCCACCACAAAAAAAAATTAGTAAGGCACGATTTTACACTTTGTTTATTATGTAAATGCTATTTAAGCACTGATAGTGATTTTAATTTCCCCTTGAATTACAGGCAACTGTAGAGACTCTTCCTTCATTAATATCCTGTCAAATTTGGAACCAATTAACTGCGAAAAATAAAGCACCACAATATTTTTAATAATTTATTTGTTAATCAAAAGTAGTTGATGTTCAGTCAAATTAAAATATTTTTATTGATCATTTATTACCATTATTCACTACTGTCTAGAATAATTTACATAAATTACATACATTAAATGTAAGTAAATATTTATATCACAATAATTAAAAGTGAAGTACTACTAAGTACCAGAAATACAATATATATCCACATAACTTGCCCCTTTGTGTTGCAATAATATAGAGCTTGGATTCAGTGAGAGCATGTATCAGTAAAGATCTTCAATGCAATTTTTACTGCTATGTTAATAGTCAGATCTATTCCATGTTGATGTTGAGTCAAATATAACATGTTTTTGTCGATAATTTATTACCATTGTTTGCTATTGTCTAAAGACTGTTGTGAATAATGAAAATTAAATTATAATTTAATGTAATATAAAGAGGAAGCTGGTGTTGGATCTACTAATTACTTTGAAGGAGATTATCAGTCAAAATTTATATTTGTAATAAAATAGTTTCAAATTCTATTTTATTTAATTCTTGTCAATATTTTTCTGAAATTCATTCAATATGTAAATCACAAAACCCTTTCCTAGAAGGTGAAGAAAGTACCCAGTTTTGAAATTTTAAAAGTTTCTATAAAACATATGCAATGCCATTTAGTTTAATTAATTAACATCCCTTTAAATTCTTTGCTAAAAAGCATTGTAGGCATGTAAATTAAAAGAGTTTTATCAAGAATGAAGTTAATCCTTTGTTATATTATTGTTCAGAACTGTAATTACATATTTTTTATAAATAAAAATTTACAAAAAATTTATCAAAAACAGCAAGCATTGTTAAGATTTAAATCTTCTAAATCGTTGTGTCAAGTTTCACGTTTCTTTATGATGGGTTAAGTTGTTCATGCGTATAGATATCGGGCGTAAACTGAGTCAAAGCCCCTTTGATTTTGCTTTGTACGGAACGCAAATACAAAAATAAAAATAACTAATCTTAGCAATTTATTCACGAACGTAATCCTAATCATATATACACTTAAGTTAAGTCTCTTAACGAAGTTTCTTTTTTTTATAAAAACAAACCTTTATTTTATTTACATATAAAATAATTATTACCCGTATAAATATTCATTGTATAATATTATTTTGGATGTACCTTCCAAACACAAGATTTATGAACAATGTTATGCGTGCATGCTAACAAAGTGAGTACGAGACTTAACGTTAGATGTTCATTCTAACGATGAGAGTACAAGAGTGAATAAAATAATATAAAGAACAAAGGCTTCAAAATAATAAAATTTCCTACAATTACTGCATTTCCAGGAATACATTCCAGTAATAGTAATTACTTTTGCTAAATACTGTATTTTAATATACATAGATAGACCCTCGCTATGAAAAATGTCACGTCTACCCTCAAAAATCAAGTATAATTATTAAATTTTCTCATAAATAGAGTGATATAAGAGAAAATAATTCTCCATTTTTTATAAATGAAATACAAAAAATATATTAACAAATACATTTTTTCAAAATTTACTTGCAAGTGTGTGGCACAGCAGATTATTTCAATTCTTATAATACTTGAATTAAATTATATGAAAAACTTACACTACTGAATAATCTTTACTGCTAATCTAAAAATGGAAACTAATTTCAATTTAAAAATGAAACTGGATTTCATTTAGATCGGCCCAGCGGTTCTTGATTTTTAAGCAAATTTCATCATTGTATCAAATTTGGGTACTTACGTATTAACGCCACCGCAGCTACAGCTTTATTTAAAAACAAAGTAGTTAATCGGATTTCGGTGGAATATGGGCCGATATAGAGTTTAACATAGATTCAAAACAGTCTCTCTCTTTATTAATTTTAATAAATGGTCATATATTTATTTATTTTATAAATGCAATTTAACCAAACTTAACCTACGCTCGCTAACCTTGACTAATTAATTAATAGGGGTGTTTTGATTATTTAAATAATAATAATAAATTGCAAAATTAGTGAATTTATTAAATAAATACTCAAAAAATTACGGTGTTAATAATTAGTCAAGGTTAGCGAGCGTAGGTTAAGTTTGGCCAAATTATATTTATAAAATAAATAAATATAAATAACCATTTATTAAAATTAATAAAGAGACTTTTCATTTTCCACCGAAATCCGATTGACTGCTTTGATTTTAAAATAAAGTTGTAGCTGCGGTAGCGTTAATACGTAAGTACAAAAATTTGTTACACTCTGAATTTCCTTTAACGACTGAGACAAGACGAAGTTTGCTCATCAATTAGAGTTTCTGATTTTAGATTTAAATTTACCATAAAAAATGCTATATATAAGTGAGTTCTGCACAGAAACAGTCATTTACACTGAAATTCTAGTTGTAGACCGGGTAATATACTCGTAAGTTTTCTGTTGCTATGCGAAAGAAAATTGTTTTTGTATTGTCTGTACCACTCGTTCTTTAAACTGAACAAGCTGTTGGGAATATTGTATCGCAATATTTTTATTAAGACCTGTCAATCATGCAGATTAGGTTAGTACTATAAATATTCGAAACCAATTTTTAATTTGTTTTTCTTTAAAAATATTTTGTCAGTCGTATTTTAATTATTCCTAATCGATAAAAAATCTTTAAACTAAATAAGTTTTTACGAATTTCCACTATGCAAAATTAATTTATTAAAAGGAAGTAAGATAACAGTTGGATGAGAGGATAGTTGTAATCGTGAGTAAGCATGTAGTTACAGGAAAGGCTAAATTAATAATTCACGTGTAATTCCCAGAATTGAAATGTCAGTAAAACTATAACCAGTAACTCTCGTTTATCCATTGCATATGTTATTCAATAATACGATGCCGCAAGATTTGAAGTTTTTTTGCGTGTGCAAAAACAACTTGTCAACATTTTTGAAATATGAAAATTAAAACGGACATTAATTTTTTATTGTGACTAACCTTTCGTCGATATATCAGTAAAATAGCATAATTATGTTATAATAATTTTACTCATTTAATAGAATTTGAAATTAAGTTAATACACCGAAAAAAGGCAGAATTGCTGTGTGATCTGGAGAAATCCCGTAAGTAGCGACAACTTCTTTAAAAAAAATAATACCTTAACATTTTATTATATCATATGTATAACAACAAAATGTAGTAATGTTTTGCCAGATATAAATTTTAAATAATGTGCACATTAACTTACCGAATAGCTGGATATTGGTTAATTTAATACAGGAACACTGATTTTTATTATTAGTTTTTTAATTGGCGTAATAATCTACTTCTAACACGAAAGGTAAATAAGGTAACTTATAAATAGGATAAACAATTCACAAAAGGAAAATGTGTATTATAATTCACATAATAATTTTAAATAATTTAATTATGCGACTTATCTAACTTCTACAGTTGTATAAAAATAATTGGAAAACTATTCACCATGTGATTAATTATTTTAACTCCTAACAAACAACCAAATCTATTACTGACGTTATAGATTCACAAGTTCAACAAAATCACTCATGTATCGATGTATCAGATAAGTTTTTGGTTTCCAAAAAATTTGTAGAAATCGATACTGCGCCCGGTCAATTTTCTAAAGGGGTGTCGGGTGGAGAGGAAAACTTCTTTACATTTTGGAGTCTCTTGAACACGATTCTGCAATTTATATATATATATATATATGTATGATTTTCACGTCCGCTCGTTCGAACGCAAATCTTAACAATTTTGACAAAGCTTGATGGAGTAATGTAAGCCTATTGAAAATAGAGCACTACTGATATTCGAAATCGGTTCACAGAACCGAAGTAATAGGCAAAAAACTCGATTTTTGGGTACGTTTTCAAGGTTTTCATGTTCTAACTGCAAAGCCAAAATTAGATTTTTGCGAACACCATCAGATGCGAGCTGTTTTCCCAGTGATCCCAAAAGATCAAATTTGTATCCAAAATCAGAATTTTGCGAGTACTGCTAAGTGCGAGGTAGTTTCGCTAGTGTACTTCAATTTCGCTATAATCCAAAATGCGATCTGGTATGAAGGAAAGTGTTAGGTGCCAAAAAAATCAGTTTTGAATTTTAATTGTTTAGATCGGTTTGAACCTTGTCTTTTTTGTGAGCACAGCTCCAAAATCACACGACTTGCGGATAACAGTATTAAAGTGGTTTTTGGCAATTAGCAGTGTTAAGCAATTGATACAGTTGAAACTCAACAACTGTGTGAAAAGAAGGAAGAAAAAACACAAATATACAACAATAATGTATTTATTGAAACAATACAACACAATAACTCCCGGTATTATAAAAGAACACATGTTAACATAACATGAAATACAAAAAATAAACCGAAAGCAATATTATTTTCAGAAGTCATTATAGCAATGCAACACCCTTTCTTTCTTAACTAAAACCGTAAATCCGCCCTTCTGACGCATTTACTGCAACAGATTTTTTTAATATTTCAAATAATATTGATCAAAATTGTTTTAAAAAAATAAATGCTGACATGTAGTGGAAACTTTAATGTGGAAAGTAGAAAAATTCCTTTGCGAGTAATCAAAATTCCAGACCGACTGATCTAGAAGCTAACATACATATACACCGATCAAACGATGTAATAAATTTATGAAAAATGTATTAATATATTAAATAAAAAGGATTGCACTCCGATACGATAACGGTATTACACGTAAAAGCTTTTCAAATTAATTAAAAATATCGGTCAAACCAAAAATATTTTAAATAACATATTTTTAATAGTATGTATGCTAAGTTTTTTTATTGTAATGATAAGTTTTAATTAATATTTATTTACTTTTTAATTTTATTTGTAATAAGTAGTCTGATTTATAATTATTGTAATTATAAACTTTTTCAGAAGGCGAAATATAGCCTATGTTATTTAAAAAAAGTATATTGTAATTATTTTCAAAGAACGAGTATTTGGTAGACTACTTAACGGTCAGAGTGAGAGATGTTTTCTGTACGGTGCGTAGTGGAAGTGAATGAGGTAGACCGACTGACTGTATTTCTCCTTTCAACGGCCGCGGCTATTAACTCAGAAGCGAGCCGTACCTACAGTTTTATATGACTATACTTTTCAAAGAAAAGATTAGTCGATAAGCATCTGTAAAAAATATAAACATAATTCGAATTTGATTGCTAATTTCAATGTTCTGTTATATAAAAGTATGACATAGTTCCGTGCAGTTCGTTTATAGTTGTGTTCGGTAAATTCCATATATAAGAAAAGTATTAAAAATAAAAACTTACTGTGAGTCCATGTAAAAATTTGTTGTTGAAAAGGTAAGATAGTAAAATGACAAATTATAAATATAATAACAATGATGAAAAATAGCGAAGATTCCATTCTTCTGATCAGTGTGATAGAATTATGCCCTTTTCCTTGCTATGTAAAGGCGATGTATATGATGCACTATTTAAAAGGGGGAATGGTTATATAAGGAACAAGACGCTCTAATCGACCTTGTTTTCTCTGTCTGTAATAATGTTCGCCGTACATTAGTCTCCGAGGTAAATAGAATGAAATCGCCTAAAGAAAGCTGACTATTACTTCCATTTTGGTGGATTGCAAGAGCATATATTTAGCTCGGTGAAGAAAGCAACGGAAAACAATTTTACTTATTACTTTAATTTTTCCTGTACCGATTGAAAATATCTTCCGATCGTCGTGAGATGATAAATGCGTAGTGATTAATTTACCCGAAACATCTTGCATCGGTATTTCATAGCAACTTACGTTATAAATTACAATAAGGTAAAGAATCTCTGAAAACGATAGATCGTTTGGTGAAAAGTGAAGGTTATCCATTATAAAAGCATCGGAGAGCGTATCGAATTGAGAACCTCCACCTTTTTTAAGTAGGTTATAAATTTAGTTAAACCAGTGACATTTGGTTTAGAGAATATTTAGAAATTTTGTTATTAAAAAAACATTGTGGTTAAAAAAAAATAATGGTTTAAGAGAATTCTGATCTCACAAAAAATTACATACTCCATGAATAGTATGTAAAACTGTAAACTTAACCATTAACAGTCAAGCGCTGAGTATATCCGGTTGTATTAGGAAAAAAAATTGAGAATGTTCAAAATACATGTATAATAATCGTGCTATCACAGTATCTGTAGAGTATCTCACCATCATAAATCCATGTTTTGTCTTTCTTATACTCGTATAAGAAAATACATTTGATTCGTTCTTCCTATAGGCATGCTAAACTAATTATAATGGCAACCAGATCTATATAATTTTAATTTGATAATGGTGCTAGTATTTTGGTATAAGCCAGTGTGCAGTCGGTATGTTCAACAGTGTTGTATTTATTTGCTCGTTTAATTAGTCTAATTTATATAAATCTAAATTATCGATCAAAAATGTAATATTTATATTATTCCTAATGTGTACGTTGCTATCTGTTTTAACTAGTGAATAAGCAACCCCCCCCCCCTCACGACCCGATTAGATGTGGATAGAGGATATGTAAATAAGGAGTAGTCTTGTACAGACGCGGGGCGACCATTCCTGACATGTGTGTGTGGTTAATTGAACCCCAACCACTAAAGTATAACGGTAACCACCATTGTCTAGTATTCATATCCGTATAAAAACAACTAAATTTTACTAAGATTTGAACCTTCGACTTCGAAAATCAGCTGTAACTGATTTGCGATGAGTTTACTAGTCCAGTAATGAATAATATGATTTTGATTATCTTCCAAATAATGGCTTTCCAAACCATTTTCATTGTCAAGGTAAATGCTATCTGCTTCACCACTAAGGAAGAAACAGCATCATTTATAAAATCTGGAAATATAGCTCTATATCTTTAGAAATTACTATTTTTTAAATTTATTTCTTATAAAAATTTAATATCAAACTTTTGATTTTTTTTTAAGGGTTTACAATCTGAACTTGTAAACAGATACTTTTTCAGGTGAAGTAAAAATTAATTTTAACCTGAGTAGAATAACATTTTATTTAAAATCTAAAGGTAAAATCATTGTTAATGTTGATTACGGATAAACACATTAGTATTAATCCCTAGGACTAGCAAAACGTGTAGTTAGACGGAATATGTCATTTACATAACTGCTATTGTACTGTAAATAGAATTCCTGGAAGACGTATTTTTCTTATCTTTAACACAATTTTACCTGGAATTCTAATGGTATTTTGTAATACTGACCTGACTATATGAAACGGGTTTTAATAATCTGTTACCAGCATAAGACAACATGATATGAAGAGGGGCAAATTGTGTACCCGATGTTTGTTCATTTTTAAAGCGTAATTTGTTTTACCAAACAATTGTTAAATTTCTCATAAAATCCTAGTTAGTTTATGTATATTTTTCAATGTACATCGTAGATAAACTATATCTACGATGGAATTTTATATGTTCATTATATAAAATTGGTACCTGCTTAGGTAATATAAATCAATTCTTAGCCTCTCACAGCCATATTCTGGCAGATAGATTCAATAAAAAAAAATAAAAAAACCGTAAGAAAAGCTATTTCATTGAACTGAGATTGTGTTAAATTATAATATTTTAATTGAAAAAGTAAAATTCTTTTTATTCTCTATTGCTTACTTACAGAATGTTTTTTTTATTTATTTTATTATATACTTTTGTGATTTAATTAATTTCCATTAGAGGCCTGAATTTCTCGCAACTTTAGTATTTTGTCGTGTAATCATACTCTTCTAAATCGATTAATCCACCTGTAACTGATACAGAATTTATCAGTTTTCCTCTATAAGTTTAACATCTGAAATATTGGCAGTGTCTTAGTTGACGGAAATATTTGTACGATAAAGATGTAGAAATTGATCAGGTTTGGTAGGTTATTTCTCTTTTACTACTGGTAGTTCAACCAAATTACACTGAAAGAAAAAAAATTGTTAACTGAACTTTATAAGTGGGAATGGTAAAGGGCTTATAATAAACGTAAAAAAAATGTGTGAGCGGAGATGGTGGAGGGGTGATTTCGGGAGTTGAAAAAAAATTTTCAAATACAAAAGTTGTAGATCATGCAAAAATCTACAAGTTTTGTAGAAGTCACTTTTTAACATACTTCAAAATTTATGAGAAAAATCTTCTTTTTCCATTTTTTTATTTTTCATTTCCGCAAAAATAATTTAATTTTGACGAAACTTTGTGAAAGTATACCTTTCTGTGTCTTTAATAACCACAAATTTTTTTGACGTCAACTTTCACCGGAAATCGCCTTAATTCTATTTTTCACCCCTTTTCAACCTTATTTTTCAAGGTAAATATTGCAGAAGTTTCATTTTGCTATTATAAAGTAGTACACTTACAAAACCATCTTTAAAATGGTACCACTATCATAGTCCAATGTAAATTATTTTATTAAGTCGTCTAATACTTTTTTAATTTTCATTTTTTAAAAGTTGTGATATGAACTCATTTAAATGGTTCAATACAAGCCCTTCTCTTCAGTAGCTATCATTTAAATCATAAAACTTAAGGTTCTCTGTGATGTTTATATTGACACACCTTTCATTTGACTTAGTGTTAGTGCTATTAAATTATTGGTATGATTAGAAGAAAGACTTCAAACCACGTCTTATGTTGAAATACTACTGAATATTTTTTATGATTAATTCACCATATATGCTTAAAGCTTGTGCATGGGAATATGAAATAGAATTTTTGTAGTATATGAAATAGCCATTCCTGACGGAGATTTAAACCCGGTTTTGTGAACTAAACAGTTTAGTTACAAATTTATATAGAAATATTAATTATAGTAAGAAAATTTTTATATGGCATTAATAAGAAAATATTAAGATTTCAGTGTAAAATTGAATATTTATTATATTGTCATGTAATAATTTAAAAAACAAAACAAAAAAGTATTGCTTTTTTATGTAGAATTTTTATTCCTATTTTCCAGTTTATTTTGTTTTAATTTCAATTTTTTGTTTTATTGCAGGTCTTTTTTGTACTCTATTACAAGCAAAAAGGCAAGGGATAGTAACCCTGCTTGTCCAATAAAAACTGAAGTATTGTGCGACAGAAGTGAACCATCAGTACATTTCCAATTAAGTACGTTTCTACATTTACATAAATATTCATACATGTATTTTTCAGCAAATTTACACAACAAAGTGAGGTTATTACACATTTTGAGGTTTAGTGATAGAATATTTAAAGAATTTATATTCTTCCTGTTATTAGGAACAATGAGAACATATATATAAAGATCATGTTTAGAGTAATTGCATTTTGTTAAATGTAACTTAAGCACATTCAGTCATTTGGTCTGTATACATCATTACCTGATTCTTTAGGACAAAATTTTTGAAAAATTCCTTATGATTCATCAGACTTACCGAAAAATAATTTTAGGTTTAAATAGATAATGGTAAACTTTTTTCTGTTAAAAATCATTTCATTGCTTATTTGTTAGAAAAATTAAAAGTATACAGATAAGTTTTTAGTATAAATCATAAGTGATGGTGTTCTGTCTTTAATTAAGTAGGTTTTAAATTCTATCTGATTGGGCTATTAATAATACCCTTCTGATGAAGGATACCCTCTTTTGAGAGTGTAACCATCATCAGCTTCCAGTTATCAAATGAATGTGTAAATAATCTGTAACTGGTTTTTTGATTGTGCCAGAGGTTATTTGTAATTTTTTCACTGGCCACATTGAGATCTTTTATCCTCAAATTTGACTTTTATTCTATCCTTTTACATTAATAGTATAAATGTCAGGATTTTCTAAAAAATGACAAATGGTGTAGCAGGAGGGATAACAACAAACTCTTCATAAGGGGAAGGGAAAAGATGATCCACAAAGTTAAGAAAAATCAGGGTAGTTTACTTTTTGTCTTGAAAAGTCTTTCAAGTTTAACTATAAATTTTCAGAAAATTGGATTAGATAATATCTAAAGAAAGGGTTTTAAAGTTCTGCCCATGTGTGTTCTTTGATAATTTCTGAATGGGCCTTTTTAAAGTACATTCCTTCAATTGTATGAGGAATTAAGTTGGTGTGGTTAAGCAGCATTATATCTTGCCTGAAAAAATCTTTTTCAATTTCTAAGTTTTTTTTGTATAGAAACTAATTTGCATCATGCTTTATATGTTACTTAATGATTTCTTGTTTTTTTCTAATATAGCCAGTTTAGCATGTTGCAGCACTTAAATGTGATGATATATAGCCTTTATATTGTGATACAGAGGATTAACACTAAGTTGATAGTAAATTTGAATTAATTTCTAATGCACCCATTTTGAAAAATAGTTGAAGTTCGTGTTTTTATAATTTCCTGGTAACAAATGTCCAGTCTAGTTTTAATGTAAAATCCATACTCTATCAGCATGGAAAATAATTGTCAAGCTATTTTTAAACAACCTTTGGTATTTTTATTTTCTGCAAATCCTTTGTTTCTTGAGTGTGTCGTATAAATGTAAATCTCATCTTTGTTCACCATACTAAATGAATTTTTTCTTCCCAACTTAGATAAGTATTTTGGAAAATTTATCACAAAGATTATAAAAAAACGTATCACTTACTCATCTTTTATGAGTATAAAAGATACTTATATATTATTATATATATATATATATTGAGATGAAATGATTAAAACTGAAATATTTATGACAATACAATTGCAGGTAATTTTATTTTTTCTCTTTATAAACATACATTACATTAATAGTTTGTTCAGAAAGTCAGTAACTCTCTATACTAACAGAATAAATCATAATTAAACTTCAAGTTTAATTATGATTGTTAAACTTGTAAACAAATTTCACTCACCACCATACTAAACAAATTTAAATCAATTCTGGGCATTTACTGCAGACATGTATGAAGGCTTCTAAGAACTGGTGATTCATTATTAAAACAATGGAACCTCGCTTATTGAGCACCTCTCATAATGAGTATTTTGCATAACGAGCAAAATAGATTGTAAAAAAATGATCCCTTAACGAGCAACATATCGCATAACAAGTGACGCAGGAATGAAGTTCCTTCTTCTTCATGTCACTTGCTTGTGAATGTGCACTTCCAACCTTTCATCCCCCAGTATGAGGCTGAACATACCAGAGTTGTTAGGGAGCTCAAGAGAGTGATTTCCTTTCTTGATCTGCGAGTCATCTTGACTTGCAGAGAATGGACTATTGTGGCTGGCTTCCTCCATTTCCTTGTTCTGAGCAGAATAACTGAAGAGGTATAGTAGACACCAGGTGGCTAAGGACCGCCTGAGCAGTGTATTGGCCAGAGGCAGGTGTGTTGACATTGAGCCATGGTTAGTTAGATATTGTGGTGATTATTACTAATTTTAGCTGTCAGCAATGACAACTGCACTGCCGAGGTATGAGTAACCATGCAGCCGTGAGGTGTAGCATCGTTTTGATGAGGGCAGTTTTGAAATGAGTAAACACCACTGTTGGTGGGATGGCGACTGCACTGCCGAGGGCATGCAGTCATGAAGCAGCATCTCAACGATGGTAGTAGTGAAAGTAAATGTCACACGGGACTCTGTGATGGAGCTGAGTGGGAATAGGAGATCTGTCCACCTCTCCCTGGTAGACCAGACCGGAGTCGATAGATGAAATCAAGTCAGAGTATGAACTGAAAGTCAGTTCACTAAGGGAACTAGGAATAAATTTTGTTGTTATGAACAACATTTTTTGTGGTATGTTATTTATTCTATTGCCTTGAATATTATGAGACATTTATGAAATTGACTCTGTTAAATGTAAAACTAGGCATGGGGTTCATGCTTCCGCCAACTCTGTAAGCTAGTTCAGAGGGCAACAGTGTAAGACAATCAAGATGTCCGGAAGAGGCCTGCAGCAAAGGCAAAAGCTGATTTTAAAAATCACTGATGTAAATGTCTTAAAGGCATTTACATCGGTGGCATCCCAACAAGGCCTGGCTTATTATTGAAATGTAAAAAGTTAGAGGGTGAAAGACGTCTCCCATTAAAGCCCATCAAGGCTAGGAACAGGCAGTGGTGGGTGTAGTGACTGGAAGCATCTCAAGGCAGGTAGGTTGTCTTCCCCTACAGGGTTGGGATGTGGAACTTTCATTGCCATTGCTACATCAGTCTATGTTTAGGATTTGTTAACACTAGCTTGTTATTGCCATTTGTGAATACATATTTTCCAAACTTGTGTTTAGACATTGTTTGTGTAAAGTTAAATAATCCTTGCAAAAATGTCCCTGACGAATAAACCACAAGAAGGCAATCATAAGAGAAAAAAATAACTGTAGAAGTGAAACTTTAAATCGGTGAAAAGTGAGAATGAGGTGTGAATGTGGCTGATCTAGCATGCACACTATTTGTCTACATCAATGATTTGTACTACTCTCAAGAACAAGGACAAGATTAAGGAACTATGTATTCTTGATGATGATGTTGAAAGGTTGCTTCTCATATGGATAAATAAAAAGCAATTACAAGGCAATACTATTAATGAAAGCATAATTTGTCAGAAAGCAAAAGTTATTTTCCCAGACTTTGTTAAGAACAAGCGAGGATCATCAATGGCCAAATAAGTATTTAAGGGTAGTCATGAATGGTTTAAGAGAAGAACTGGCATCCACAGCATTGTGAGGCATGATGAAGCAGCAAGCTCTGACACAAAGGTATCTGAAATCTTCATTGGCGACTTCAAGAAGCTTGTACATTCTAAAGGTTATCTGCTGCAACAGGTTTTTAATTGTGACGAGAAGGTCTCTTCTGGAAAAAGATGCTGAAGCGAACATATATAACAGCAGAGGAGAATGCATTGCCCGGCCACAATCCAATGAAAGATCGGCTCATGTTGCTATTTTGTACCAATGCAATTGGCGATTTAAATAATAAACCACTGTTTAAAGAAGAGCAGGGTAAATGTGATGTGGAGATCTAACAACAAGGTTTGGATGACATGTGACTTTTTACTGATTGGATCAAGAAAGTATTTGGTCCTTCTGTAAAAAAATATTTGCTGGAGATGAATCTGCCACTCCATGTCTTGCTTGTTATGAAAAACGCATCTGCCCATCCCCCAGACCTACAAGATGACCTCCTTGAAGAATTTAATTTCATCAAGATCCAGTTTCTGCCTCCCAACACTACTCAGTTACTTTGGCCCCCATGGACTAGCAGATTATTTCACATTTTAAGAAACTACATTAAAATACTCTGAGCATTGTTTTGAGGCGACTGAAGGGACCAATCACTTTCGGAGAGTTTTGGAAGGATCACTTTCACATTTGCCTGCCTCAAGAATAAAAGAATTGATAAGGCGGGGGAAGGGGTCACCAAGAAGAGAATCCTCATTTCTGCTTGGAAGAAGCTTTGTCCAGAGAATGTTGTTGAATGTGACTTTGAGAGAGATGGTACCTGTGGAGCCCATAATCAGCAAGATTGTCTTTAGCCAATACTATGGGACTGGAAGTGGTTAACAATGATATTGATGTGCTTGTGGAAGAGCACAACCAAGAGCTGACCACCGAACAGCTTATACAATTACAGTGTCTTTCACAGCAAGAAGTTGTAGAGGATAGTTTGTTAGTGGAAAAGGACAAAGAAAGAGCAAAGCAACAATTTTCTGGTGCAATAAAAGAAATGCTGAAAGCATGGGGAACTGTTGTGTCACTTGTTGAAAAGCGTCGCCCTAATAAGATGGTGGCTATGCATGCTATAAATTTATTCAATGATAATGCGGTATCACATTTTCACCAAATTTTGAAGCGCCGAAAAAAAACAAATGTCACTAGATAGCTTTCTAGTAAAAAAAAAAATAGGTATGTGTCTTAAATTCATAAATAATAAGCTATATATGGATGATTTTGCTTCTTAATTTATGGATAAGTAATTTTCTGTAAATAAACATTACATATAAAATATTTTGAATATTTTTTGGCATGGAATGCATTATCATATTTTACATTAATTTATATGGGAAAAATTGTTTTACTGAATGACAGTTTCATATTACAAGTAAGATTCTAGAACGAATTATGCTCGTTGTGCAACGTTCCACTGTATTAGAAAATGCAAGAATATATAGTAATTATACTCTTATTGAATTATTAAATTCATATAAAAATGCTGTATGGTCATACTAATAATAATTAAATAAATTAATTATGATAATGCATATATATAAATTAGATTGCATTTTATATATTGGATGTCATTTAATATTAGTCATAATATAAAATGTTATATCATAATATAAAATTATAAAGATATGTATAATCTTCATAACCAGAAGACCTCCTATGATAGCTATGAGAGACCTGTAGATAAAAGTAGATTTAAACAAAGCAGTTTTGATTATTCTTTTTTTATCAACATTTTTACTGAACCGTTAACAGTATTATTAATTGTCAACCCAGTACATTTAAGTCATGATTACATTCATCATGGAGAACATAATTGTATGAACTGTAAGAAGAAAGGATACAGAAAGTAAAGTTACATGTCGCCCATCGCATAATTTATATACTATTCTAAATAAAATCAAAGAATTCTTTATAGACCAGTAATTACATATTTAAAGCGCTGCCAATCAAAAGCTCAGATGTTTTCAATAATGTAGTGTTAATTCTCTTATTTTCCATAACAGAGAATGAAAGGTCTTTATCAGTGTTCTTGTATATGCTGAGTAACATACAGCATTACAATCCATAGCTTCTACCCCATATTGAATGCTTTTCATCATAATGCAGCATTGTCACTTTTCTAAACATACACAGGATAGTTACCAAATTCTTATGAATTACTGTTTTTTTTTTCTAAACTGGCTGCATTATACTGTGAAAATGACTAGACAATTATTGAAATTGGTCAGTTACATTGTTTGTGTGGACTTTTACTGAAATAGATTATTTTAATTAAAATTGTCATATAATTGCTTTTTTTCAGCAAATGGTGAATCTGTAATATTTAAGAGCAAAAATTTAACTGCTCTTGAGATGTTAAAATTAGTGAACCAACATATAACTGTTCTTGCACCTAAAGAAGAACCTGCTGCTCCAATAGTAACTAAAACTCAAAAACGCAAGTAATAAACTGATGGTAATAAATTAGTTGATTTGTCGATCTACTATTCAACTAGACCCTGAATTAAAGTTTAGACATTAATAAACATTGTTACCAAAAATGAAGAAATATAAGGATGCGTATAGCTTAAGATTAATAGAAGAAATGTATAAACATATACCAGCATTTAATGATATATTTGATGAAGAAACATGGTATATGTTTGTAGTATGTTTTGTTTCTGGAACTCTTGTATTAGTATTCATATTATCTCGCTTTATCACTTTAAAGCCAATTGACTGGTAATTTATTTCTTATTGGTCTAGAGATGTGACAACACATCGTAACACACAAATCTAAGTCCCTTATTTTCATACTTAGTATAATAAATATTGCAACAAGCTTTTAATGTTTAATTGTATAATAATTTATAAATCCCAAATAATTTAATGTGAATAATATTAAAAAAAAAAAAAATTAATTTTTAAATTAAGTTTTTGACAAAACTAATAAATGAAATAACATAAATTAGTTTTTGACAAAAACCTAATTTTTGTTTTTAACGAAAAAAAAGGAATCTTTTAATATAAAAAAGATTATATTCAAAATGTTTTAATTTACTTCATTTACTAATTATTAAATAATTCTTAGATTAAAATGCCACCTTATATTAGCTATTGCATAAAGACCCATTAAATGAATCTTTAACCCTTTCAGACCTGAATTTTTTTCCTGCAATAAAAAAATTATTTGTGCCCATATCCCAAGTAAATGAATTTTTTAATGATTTTTAATTAAGTTTTTAATCACTCATTTTTTGGGGATTTTTAAAAAAAAATTGTATTTAATTGTACATATCAGGTCTCAAAGTCTTGTAAAGTTTTTTGGAAATTTTTGATTTTAATTACAATAAAACACTAATATTTTGAATGAAAACTACTTAAATGAAATTTTTCTTCAGAAAATTATAAAAACAATGTCAAAATTAAAAATAAATTTTTGTAGAGTAATTTATTGTTATAAACCAGTAACAAAATATAAACTAAAATAGAATAAAAAACAAAAGATTTCACTTACTAACACAATTTTTATGGACTAAATTAAATTATTATAACATTTTTAATGAAATATAAATTGTAAAAATATGTTAACACAACTTTGAAATCACATTTTAATCCTGTCCAACTGAATACACTAGTAATTAAATTTTATTTTGTATGAAATGCAAGGAAACAGTTTTTTGCTTATGATAAATATAAGTAGCCTTACATTTCCTGCACTTTATTCTAGATTTACCAAAGCATTTAGGAAATTTGCATCGGCTCAGTATTTTACAATCATGGAGAGGCATGTGGTCAGTTCCATCGAACTGAATTCTGGTGCTGTACTTATTTCCCCATGATATTTTTTGACTATATGACTGTCAGTTGGAGAGTTACTTGGTCTTCCTCTTTTCTTTTTCATGATAGGATTCCCACAATGAATTAGACCATCAGCAACTCTCATTTTGAAGTGCATTAGATCCACAAGTTGGTGTTTAGGTACATGTTGAGCCAATGCATCACATTTATATTCTAACCAGCTTTGGACAACAGCGAAATCAATAGCATGGAATATAACACGTAGAGTCCATTTTTTAAATCTTCTTATAAAAATAATTCTGTAATAACTCATCATTTGGTTGAATGAATTCTACTCCCCCCATAGCATAATTTTACCTTTTAACACACCAGGTCGATCAATCATAATGAACTCTTTCTGCTTTTTGTCCCAGTGTTGAACCATATCAACATTACCACTTCCAATAAAATTGGATACCAGACTAACAGGTTTGTTGTCAATCCATTTAACCATTGCTACATTATCTTTAATAGTAATTTCAAAGGTTGAGCCGCATTCCAATGTCATGGCATCTTTATTGGTAAGTAAAGGTGGTTTATAGAATCTATTTACTGGCCAGCATCAGTAGCCACCACTGTCGATGAGCCCATACGGGGCCCCAGCAGCGAAGATAACAAGTGCCCCGCATTGAAGATTCAGACTCATGGCCACCAGCCGACGACCACCAGGTACCGTCACTTCTCAAGAGTCCCCCACCACCCACAGGGGCCAGACGGCAGTCCTCATCAGTTTCTGAACCATCCAAATCGACATCATAAAATTACAGGAGAGAAAATTTTCTAAGTCAAAAATGTAAACAACATAAATCAGCTGATGTAAACAAACTTTTGAGCATGCAGTTTTTGGAAGTAAATGGAATCCAAACCACCAGAATATGTGAAATGCAACCCTAAACAAGTGTAGTAATAAAACCACAACACAAACTGCAATCGCACAAAACTAATAAAAAACAAGTCCAGAACAACTGATCGAAGAAGATCTAAATTATTTTGGAATGTAACTCTTCATTATCTCCAAAATTTGTATCTGGTAGTAACTCAACAAGTTCATCAAAGAGTGTTGTCATTGAATTCATCTTCATAAATCAAATTGTTTGGCCCAGTCTTATCTGCACCAACTCTCACTAGCTTTTAAAATTTTTATATCACAAAAGTTTCTCATCTTGAAGATCATCATCACTTAATCATTAACTTCAGTCACATAAAATGATAAGAATTTCAAACTCATTATGGTCAAAATGATATTTTTCTCTCGTATTTCAATGTACCAAAATACACAAAAGATAAAAAAACTTGGAATTGTTCTTAAACTGCTGATTTGATGATAAAAATGTATATAAAATAATGAAAAACAAAAGTTTTATAGGTCATTCAAGACCTGTTATGTAAAATTGCACACAAACACTTATTACTACAAAAATTATAATAAAAATTTATACAATTAACAAAGAAAATACAATAATATACTTTACAATTTGTCATTAAAAAGCAGATATTTTTTAATAATCAATAATACAGCTATAAAAAAACTGAGAGCAATTACTATTTCCACAGAATCATACCTTTTAAAACAAGGGACAAGCAATATGATTAAGGAATGTATTTACCCAGATCATCAACAGAGCTCACTGAAATTATTCTTATTGAATAAGGAACTTCTGTTTATTTATACACAATTGGTCTAGAACGCAAATTTAGTTTTATATTTAAAATATAACTACTAAAATCTTTTGTGTACAATTGTACACATCAGGTCTGAATGGGTTACTTAGTGTTTTAATGTACATGAAATGTATTTTAACTGTGTAATGCTTTATTATATAATTAATTATAAATGGACTGCAATAATAACCACTTAATATTCAGTATTCCAAATGCTTGAAAGCAAAATACTAACTTTATATTATACAAACTAAGAATTAATTTATTTTGATTGTGCTTTTACTGTAATCACCATATGGCGGATCAGTTGCTATTTATTTGTTATGAATAGTGAATGACAATGGTATTACATGAAGGAGAGAAAAAAAAAAGTAATAGTGAAAAGTGCAAAAATTATTTAGTTTTCTTAAATTATTTGTGAAACTGTAACACCATGCAGTTTGTTTTCATGTTTTGGATTGAAACAAGTCTTATGACTTATTATTTATATAATTAAGCTAATTTATTCAGTTATTTATTCCTGCAATTATATTATTACAAGAGTTGTACTTTATCTTGATTAAATGTATTACTTATACTTTTTTAGCGATTATTAATCTCAGTTTAATTGGTGTATTACTTTAAAAAAAAGAAGTTATTTATGTAGAACAGATGTTGTGGTATGTTTGTTCTTCCTTTACTGAATTTTACTATTCTTTAAATGAAATGTAAAATAGTTCCTTAGAATAAAACTAGCAGATTATAATAAAGTGTGCTTTTATTTGAATTTCCTCTTCTGATATTTATAATTTTTATTTCCTTCTTGTAAGAGAAGAAAGTAATTCTTTCTTCTATGCTTTTACTGTCCTAAGCAGAATTGGGAATTATCTCAAACAAAATCAGATAAATATGTACCACTGTCTTCTCATAACGAATAATTTTAATGGACACATTAAAATATGTAATATTTATTTATTATTTAGTTGAAAGTTTATTTTGGAATGTCACATACTACAAAGGTAGAAAAGTCAGATGTAAAAAATCTATATGCAGGTGATTAAAAGAAAGAGGAAAAATTTTGTAACTGATGCTAGAGCATGAAAGAAGAAAAAAGGTTCATAGAAACATCAAGTTGTGGCTAGTGAAAATTTTCACCCGGTTTTCAGTTCCCCTGGTGAAATGATGTCATACTGAATTTTTTAAGGCATATAAGGAGTAAACTTAATGGTTTCTTATGTTTTTTGACTTTACATTTCTTGGACCTGCTTTATTTGATTTTTACTTGATATCCAATGTAAAATAGAAAAATTGGGTTAAAAAAAACACAAATTTTTAGATTTGAAGTATAAATTTGTTAAATGATTAATTAATGAGTACATTTTTATTATAAAAACGTGTAGACAATTTAATTCTCAAAAAATTGATGTTTATAAAAAACAAAAAAATCAACTTATTAAAAGCAAAACTTAACAAAACAAATATTATGTAAAAATTAAAAACAGCTCTTTTTATTAGTACAATAAATTTAGACCTTTGAAAAATTAAAATACATTTAATTTATTTATAACAAAAACATAATTTACAATAAATGTTCAAAATTTCCACCTTGACATGTTGCACATTTCAGCTTGTTTCCTTACATTTTCTGTCTCTTAACTATTGATATCTTTGCATTCCTTGGGGCAGCAGCATTAAGAATGCAAGCAACCAGTTTATAACATGTTTGCTTTTTGCTTATATACCTTGCATTTCATCCATCAAGTCCAGTGATATACGTGGCCAGTGGTAAACTGGCCACGTAGATCACATGGCCAGTTTCTTCATTCATAATATGTGTTGTGCTGCACATGTTGGTTGTGCTGCATCATGTTGGCCAGTTACTTCATTCATGATATGTGTTGTGCTGCATCATGTTGGTAGTATATTTCAGTTTCGCCAATGACAAATTTTCAAGCACTGTAAGAGATTATTTAAAAATTCCAGTTAATTTCTCTCTGTGACGTGTTGTTTTAGTATGAAAAGGCCTATTTGTTGTCGATCATGTCACACCAAATGTTCAATGAAAATCATTGCTGAAAATTTGATTCAGCTACTGCATGTGGGTTTTCTTCAGACCATGATATGAATTCTGTGTGTTGTTTATGCTGTTATGGTTAAAAGCAATATTTGTCTGAAAACAGTATAAATGAAATTAAGTGGTGATTATTGTTAACCCATTGACTAACTGCAGCCTTCTGGCATGGACACAAAACTGATCTTGAACTTTCTGAACATAATAAGGACACAGGTTGTGAGCATATTTTACTTTGTGGAATGTTGAACTGTGTAGAGATTTTTCATGCTTGTCATAGGACTAAGCTGTATCAGTGAAAAAAAATTCTCTTTCATCACCATCTAACCATTAACGTTTGGATGAAACATGAGTGCTGGGAAGTGTAGTATTGTCACAAAGACTATTAAAAATTCTACAAAATGCTTTACAGTTTTGAAAAATACTCATCCAGGATACCTATGTCAATATTTTTCCATTGCAGCTGGAGCAGTTTTCATTACAAAAGCTGTAACATAGCATATTCTGCATGAATTTCACCATTTTCAAAAACGGAATTTCACTTTTAAATTCAGATTCAGTTGAAAAAATGTAGGTACAGTTTTAGAGTACAACAAACACAAAAACATTATAGAACTAGATTCTCAAAAATAATTAAAACATAATCAAAATAATGTCAACAACTAAACCACCTAACTTATTATTAACATATAATCACAATCTACAATGACAGTGAGTACCATTTAAATTTATAATGAAGCATACAGTTAGTGCTGCCAACCTAATTTTTCAAAGATCTGAATTAATTGTATTGAAACAACTGTTTTTAATTATTTTTTACAAATTCATAAGATTTTTTTGTTAAGTTAAAAGTTTTTTTTTTGTTTTTCATAGATTCATTTTCTCGAAATAAAATGTTCTATGGGTTTTGATAATAAAATTTACATATTTATTAGTCATGTAAAAAAATTATTTTACTTCAAACCTTAACGTCTGGAAAGATGCCAGATATGTGGAGACTAGTAACATGACACCATTTTATAAGAACAAGGGGAATATTGTTGAATGTGAGAACTATAATCATTAAATTAACCTCACATACCCTGAGGATAGGAAAGGGTCATTATGAATAAAATAAATAAACTCTCCTCCATAACCACCCACCAGTGTGGTTTTATTACCAGAGTGGGCACCACAGATGCCATACACTGAGTAAGAATACTGACTGACAAATATAAAGTCCTGAAAATATCTCCACCTTATCATACATTGACTTGGAGAAGGCTTTCAACCAAATAGTTTAATATAAATTTCAGTACGGTATTAATGCAAACGCTCATAATTAAAGTGAGAGGGAATGTGAATGATATTGCAAGAGCCTTAATAGATATGGGTTTGCAAGATTTGTACAATAGTAAAAGATTTATAAACAGAATTGAATATGAACTTGTATGTCAAAAACAAATGCTCTATTTGGAGGAGTCTAAATGGAACCAAAAGAACATCTATGTTATGGAATTATAATCAGTAATTTAGATGATAGTAATTTAAGCAATTTTAAAGCGTTAAATTCAGATATTATTTACCAAGTTTTACCTAAAGCCTCAGAAGGAATTTGGTCAGAAAACTTAAGAGAAAACTGGTATTAAACTGACTGATGAAAATGAAAGTCCTAGTTGTTGGGAGGATATGAAATTAGTTTTGGAAGGAATCTGTTATTTAGGAAGGAAGTTAAACACCATTATGCCCAGTTTTTTACGCATCTGCAAAGGAAAAACAGCAATTTTCGTTAAACGAATGTTTATAAAAAGGCATAAATGTAACTGAACTCATACCCAATATAATTTTAAGGTTCAGATTAGAGAAGATATAGATATATCAGTTGATATAGACATTTTTGGAAATATCAGTCCAGAACAAGGAGAGTGATTTTCTGTGATTCTTGTGGATTGGAAATTGAGATAAATTAAGAATTTTTATACATAGGCGGGTAGAGTTTGGAGTTACCTGCAGCCAATTTCAACTTATGGCAGTGGTAAATTATCATATGGACAGAGCCTAAAAAGGTCTTTCAGCAGGTTCACAGTTTTATTCATTGGACACTGTTAAAAAAATTATGCACCAGTTTTTATGTTGAAACTGTGTTACTAGTTTATCTAGCTTACCAGTTTCAAAGAGAAGCTACAGCAATCTTTGAAACTGGTAAATTATGAATTAAGAAAATGGGATTACACAGTTAGTGTGTTTTGAGCCATTATGGCCTCATTATTGGGAATACTCTGGAATAAACAAACGGATATTTAAAAATCAATCCGGTCTTAAGCTATAATGAAGAGTTCCAGTCTTTGAAAACAATAACAATCTGAAAAAGAATCGAATTCTGAACTGCCAGGAAAAATCTAAAATTCATTTCAAGTACAGTTAAAAGGAATCTCTATTTTACATGAAATAAAATTACACATTGGGTTCATGAAGAAGGGAGAACCAACTAGTCAGTGCTTATATTTTGCAATGCCTGTCACCACACTTATTTATTACTATATGTGATGCGAGTGTTCCCAGGGCATGCAAATTCACTTTATTCAAGCAAGTGCCAACAACTTACTAAGTCTTAGTTGTCTTGGGCACTTGCCTAAGACAACTATAACCAAATTGGCGTTGTTAGCCGCCACAATTAGATATCTAAGTTGTCTTCAGATATTTTAGAAGAATTAATGGTTGAAAAATATTACTAGATCAATTCCTATATGGTAGTTGCCTGGATAAAACATTAAGGATCTTGGAAAGTACTTTTTTTAAAACAGAGTATAATAAATTAGAAGGTTATTAACTGATACGTCAAATTGGAATCATTTACTCAGACATTTAAACCCAGTGGATCTTCCGAGTCGATGTTGCTTTCCACAACAATTTCTACTTTTCAGATGGTGGGAGGGTCCTCAATGGATGAGACATCCTATTAGTTCGTGGTCCAAGTCTCCAGTCTCCTATAATGAAAAAGAAATCAATACAGAGAAAAGGAAAACGCCAGTAACTGTGATGCTGGATGCCCTTAATGATACTGATTGGTATTATAAAAACTTCTTATACAAAAATAGTGAGAATGACAGTATGGATTCATAGATTTCTGAATAATGCTTGTCTTCCACATCACCATTTGGGTAATTAACAACTGAAGAAGTAGAATCTGGAATGTTGGAACTGGTACAAAAGGAGTTAATTAAGGAATTAATTGAAATGGCAATTAATTCAACATTATCATGGTTCGGCAAGAGTTACAACACAGATAGTAAATAGAGATGGTACAGATAATTTTAGATTTCTATTTTGCTGCCATCCAATTATCCTAAACTTTTGAGATTTATTGAAGTTTCACAGAGAAAAAAGTCACACCAGAGGACAGACTCTAGTTTGTTTGTTACTAGAATATTATTGGATACTGAAGTGTAGAAAAACAGTAAGATCAGTCATAAGTGTGTAGTGTGTCATCATTAGAAATCCAAAGGTTTAGATTCTGTGCCTGCTGCAATATCACATGATCATATCAGAGATGCCGCTGCTTTTGAAGTAGTAGGCATCTACTTTGCAGGCCCGTAAATTTTAAAATAAGGTGAAAAGTTCTGGATATGCTTTTATACATGCGCTATACATCTAAAGCTTGTAACATTAGTGTCATTGGAATTTTTTCTTCAAGCTTTGAGAAGATTCATTGCTTAACAAGGAAGACTATCTATAATTTATATAGACAATGGACTTAATTTTAGAGGGGCAAGTAACACACTTGATAAAACTGAATTGGATCAACATAGAAAAATATAGTACATCAAACAGAGCAAATGGATTTTTTATCTGCCAACAGCTGGATGGTGGGAGTAAATGGTTGGATTCCTTAAACTTTCACTGCGCAAAATCCCTGCTTCATATCCCTATGATGCCAGGCAAGAGCTTGATGCTGTATTATGTGCCTGCGATGCATTGGTGAATAGCTAACCATTAACATATGAGTCACGTTGACCAGAAGACTTGGAGCCATTAATGCCTGCTATGTTCATTCAAATTATACACCATAGTGGAATTCCCAATTGTGACAAAATAGATTCTAAAAGATTGACTTTTCACCAAAGAGTAGGAGAAGATCTGAGAAAACGATAGAGTAGAGTACCTTGGTTTCCTCAATGGTGATGGTCGCACAAAAGGCCAACAATCATTTGGGAGTAGATGTGCTGAAGGAGAAGGCAAGAGGTTAGATTGACCATTAGTGAAAATTATAGAACTAGTCCTGGTAAAGATGGCAAAATACATTTGGTTTGGTTTGATTGAAGACGGCCAGGATAACTACTGAGCCCAGTTCAAAGATTTACCTACTTGAAGTAACCTCAGTTCCTGAAGATGTTTCAGAAGATACTAATGAACAGAGTCCTGATAAATCAGAGGATGTTCAAAATAAATTTAGTTTTTTGAAGTCAACTATTGAAGAGTGGATGACAAGTTAGTTAGTTAGTTATTTGATTGAATATTCTTCAGTTAATTTGAAGTTTTAATTAATTTTAGTTATTTTGATTTAGTAAAATAATAATTTTGTCTTTGGCAATTGTAAAAATAAATTTTAAATGAAGATGAGAACTTCATTAAATGGGATTGTTTCACAATCCAAGATGGAAGTGTGTCAGACCACTATCAATTATACATTATTGTTATAATGTAACCTGGAAGTAGATTCTTTTATTGGTATATTTATAACTCTCTCAATGTGCTTAATGTATTATTTGTGTAGCGATCTTTATTTTTATTAAGTTTTAATTATAAAGTAAATGTTAAATCTTGTTAATCATACATCCTCAATATTCCACAGTTGACAATACTTTAACATTAAGAAAAAAATTATAATATTTTCAGAACTTAACATCTGTTATTCTTGCTGGCATTGTTCTGTCTTGATTACAAGTAATCTTTTATTACAGAAACTGTTGCAAATATGTATTAAATATTATTATTTATATTAATATCTGATCTTGAGATATAAATTGCTGTTTAGAAAATACAAAATGGCAGATATAAAGAAAACAACAGGGTTCTCACTCTGACACAATCTGAATGTTTTAGCCAACTTTTCTTTTAATAAAGGCAGACTTAATTAAAATGTAATGAAAAAGTGTATTGTATGTGAATTGTGTTTAATCATCTAGTGTATTACTGTTATGTGTTCAAATAAATTTTTTATTCTTATTGATATGTAGCAATACATTATATTGATTGCATCAAGGGGAACCATAGTAAAACCTTGATCAAATCAGCATCATCATAAAATACACAATTATTTATAAAATAAAAAGTAGATATGATTTAATCATTTAAAACATGAACGTATGAAGTAATATAATAAATACATGAAGACAACAAATATAAAAATAAATCACAGATCACAAGGTATTAGTGAAAAATTGAGAACAAATTTATATATACATTGAACAGAGGTACAGAAAATAAAGTTATTAAAAAACAATTGTTAAGTAAAAGAAAATCTTAGTACTAAATTTTAGAAGTTGGAGTAAAATTTTAAATGCAACTAAATTATTTTCTTTTATAGAAACAATATTGTCTGGCAATACAAGTAATTATATTTTGTTGTATATTACTAATTTAAAAATATTTAATGAGTATTTAAACTTAACATTTAGAATCTACATAAGTAGCACAGGTTTAAGAGAACCTATTTACCAAAAATGAAAAAAGAATTAAATTTTCCTTAAAGCTTAATGTACCCTAAAGGTTTGGCAGATATTAAAGAAACAGTTATAGCAATTATTCAGTACAACTGTACATCTGTGTTACTTCTACATTTGTGCTAAATACAATTTATTATAAATTTTTATAAATAGTAGATATGAAATCCAGCTAAAAATTGTCAAATTTTATAAAATAACTTGTTTGTTTGTCAACTGATTTTCAAAATTAAGGAGACAATGAAAGACTTTACACTTATGCTAAAAAAAATATATTTTGATGAAACTAATAATGTTTACATAAATAAAAGAAATTGATTTGGGCACCATTAAGAAGTTTGAGAACAGTTGTACAGTAATTTTTTATTTATTAAAGAAAGTTAGTGTAAAAATACATACCACATATTATAATAATTGCTAAAATCAGATTTTGAGATACATATTTTTTTTTTAAATTGCAAACTGGTGTACAGGGAATAATGAAGGGGAAATCCCAATTTTTTTCATATACTTTTTTTTTAACCTCCAGGACCACCATTAGGTACTCCTTGAGAGGATGTGATAAATGATAAGTAGCATGTGAAAATGCCATGCCTGACTGGGATTTGAACCCAGGACCTCCAGATGAAAGACAGAGATGCTACCACTTGTGCCACAGAGGTTGGCTCATACCATATTAAGTTAATTTTGATTTTTGTTTCACCCTGTACTTTATTTGTATGAATAAGTATTTATTTTTAAAAACAGTTATTTTATATGGATGAATGCATAGGATTTGAATGAAATTCCACATGAATGCAAAAACAAGTCACAAAAAATAAACCTTCACTTTCAATAATTTAGAAAATAAACTAATAAAATAATTTGAAACTTTTTATAAATGTATAAAAAAAGAAGATAACAGAATAAGGATGACATACTGAAGTGCATTCATAGTTGTACAGTGGCAGCAATGGTTCATAAACAATATTAAGTATGCTTGAAAAAAACCTTGAGGTGTCTGCTTTCATCAGTGATTATATGTTAATCACACTGATGTTCACGTGAAATGTCAGCTTAACTATAAATATATACTGGGTGTTTATAAAAACTGATTCAAGAAGGAAAAAATCAAAATAAAATAAAAAAAATTTTATCACCATAGAGAAAAATTTAACCATGATTAAAAACCCAATTACCTTTCTAATGAAAAGAAATAAAACAGATCTTAATGTACGTATCAAACGTAATTACACTATCTACTGACCAGTAGATAGTGTAATTGTTTTAGTAGTTTGGGGGATAATCCCCCACATCAAAATATGTCTGAAAATGCTTAATTATGCACGATATAACCCACTATCTGTCATTTTGTATTTGTAACATAAAAATTTATTTCTCAGGTATGGTTAATTATATCAAGTAAAATTTTTTTTACTGATACCTAGATGTTAACTTGTATGAAAATAATGAACCTGATATCTCAATCCATTTCAAAATTACGGCCATGTAAACATCTTAACTTTTAATATATTTGCAACTCATGGTTTATTTAAATGTTATGTTATTACAAAAAATTTTAAGTGTCTTATGACAAAGAAAATAACACCTTATTTATTTAAATTTGTTCATAAATAACAAAGTATTTCTGGACATATGTTTATTAAAGTTTTTTCTTTATTTCAATGTGGGGAATTACTCCCTGAATTCTTAAACAATTATTATAAATACTCTGTATATATAAATTAGATAATACATAGATAAGTATAGTTAAAATACATAGCAAATAAAATCATTAACCTTTGTACAGGACAGTGTAAACAAGTGAATTACTCTTTCCACACTGTCTACTGGCCACAGTGTTTGATATGTACACAAGATCTGTTTTACTTCTTTACATGAGAAAGGTAATAGAATTGGGTTTTGAATCATGATTAAAATATTCTCTAATATTCCACACTGTTTGTAATTGATAAGGTATGTAAGGGGGGGAGGTCTTGTTTCCGCTGTAAATCAAAATTTTATAGTTTTGCCTTAAACATGAATCTATGTGCCTTGTAAATAAAATTAAAATCTTAAAACCTTTTCCTGGAGGAAAAATTTGTTTTCTCTCTTGAAGAAATATTTTTTTATTATCTCAAGATTAAATACAAATAGCATTTAAACATGTTCCTTCTACAAAGATATTATAGCCTTCAGTTACACCAAAAAAAATTTCCACAGAAAAAATATTTTTAAGTTTTGTATCAACCATTTAACAAACTTTGGTAAAACCAAAAGAAGAACATCAAGATACCAGTAAAAGAGATCATATTCCTGGGTAAAGGCTTCCCACAAGTAAAAAAAAAATTGAGCTTTTAGTCTAACTGAATCTCCATAATATGTTCCCCAAGAACAGTTAAAATCAAGAAAGCTGCTAAAAATTACAAACATATATATTGGTGGGTCTTTACTGTATTAGGGATTGTATTGTAAATATGTAGAGATTTTTCTGGACATATTCGGGGCATTTTACAACTTATGGTGCCCTCTGCCCTGTTTAAGATGCAGAAGCGTAAGTGTACACTAAATTAACTAGGGGTGCTCTCAAGTTATTTCAGCCATCAGACCATTTCCCTGGGTGACGGCGGCTTAGAGGCTCGTAAAACCTTAACTGAAGGATGCCCTCAGGGCAGTGTTTTGAGTCCCCTTCTTTGGATCATAGAATTCGATTCGATGCTACATTTAAGGTGGTTGTCGTGTCGTTGCTTATGCTGATTGAAGGGGATTCACATAAGTTCTGAGTTGCTCATGCTTGTGAGAAACTCAAACTGTGGAGTCTCCAACATAAGATGATTTTCAGCTCAGAGAAAACCACAATGATGTTGCTCAAGGGCCAATTGGCTAGTACACAACGAATGTGGGTCCGGATGGCTGGTCTCCGCATTCAGTATGTTATGACTCAAAAATACCTGGGAGTTATTTTTGATGAGAATTTTTGGTTCAAGGAAAATCTACAATATGTAGCAAAAAAGGCCGCTGATGCTTTTATAGAATCCGTAGTCATTCATCTCGATTGGAGGTTGAATTACCGTGGAAAAAAATAAGATATTTTGTTCCAACATCTTTAGGGGGGTTTGAATAAGAACAAATACCATCAGAAAGAATTTCAGCTGCCTTACAGGAAATTATCATACTTATCCTTGTACATATACTGTATAGCTATACACTTACTTGTGCAACTGAGAAAGTAACAAAAACACAAAGTGAATATGTAGAATGTTTATAACGGTGTTAATTATTTACAAATCCATGACTAGAGCAGCTGTAGTCATGTATGGTGCAGCTGTCAAATCAAGTGATGTGAATATTTTTTAACAGTACAATCATAAAATAATAATTTAATACTCATCTGGCAACTCAAAAATGTTCATTAAAATAAAATGTAACTTGTAAGTCATATTTTACAATAATTATTATTATCATAACTGTTGACCACTTACATAACCCTAACAATCAATAGAGTTATTTTAATTTCTTTACTATTACAGTTTTCATAATTTTTTAGTGACTGTGTGATGTAAGAAATACTTTTGAAAATGAGAGGCCATTTATCAGTATTGAATCTTTAATTATTAAAGATTAAAAAGAAATATTAATGATTACTGAAAAAACAAAATTTACAACATTTTTTTTTATAAGAGAAGAATTCAATTCTTATAAGTTTTTAAAAACATGATTGAAAACAAAAACCAAGAAAGAATTTGATGGATTTAATCATTTATTTTGTATTGCTTTTGTTAAATGTCTCTCTTCAGTGAGAAAATTTAGGAAAACTAGGATTCGCTACGACTACATCTGAATCCCTGTTTAAAATATTACTTACAAATTTTTAACATAACTGTTAAAAATTTAGTAAGAGTGGTGAGTTATTTTATAATTAAATCCTTTATCCCAAATAAGGAGTTGCTGAAAAACCAACATTTTCAGAAATGTCCAGCAGTTAGACAAACTGTCAAGAACAATAAGTGTTCCATGACAGGTAAACAGAGAAAGTGCTAACTGAAGAGGTTTACATGTATCAGCATGAGAAGTCCATTGAAATCCACCTATTTCATTCAGAAATAAATAAAATGTACAGAATGTAGATATATCTACATTCTGTTCATTGCAGAGGCTGGCTGTAGAATGAACAAAATTTGCAGAGAAAGTAATGCTTCTTATTTTTCACAATTATAAGAAGGGCTAGAACAGCATTATAAAACAACAAATACAGAAATAATTTTGTCGTGAAAAAATGCAACATACACTCCCTCAATTCAGTAGGGAAAAGTTCAGGAAAACTATCAAAACTGAAGAGTGAGACTTTGTTTTGACAAAAATTATATAAAAACTGGATTTAAGCTTCAGAATTAAGTTATATGCACAATGGTTAATTGTATATATAACCGTATACAATATAATATTTATACAAAAAATGATTATAAACTATTATTAGAGCTTTTACCATATTTGTATAAATTGATAACAAGAGAAGGGCAACTATACAGTTTTATTATTTACTTGTTTATTGTTAACTGACAGAATTATGAAATAAAAATAAACATTAAATTTATCTATATGACAAAATCAGAATCTTATCAGTCAACAGATATTTATAAAACTCATAACCTCATATAATAAATCATAACCACATAGACAACTGACCTGATAAAAGTAAATATTGTCAATATTATGTTAAACATTTTTATAATTTACCACAATAATAAAAAAATTAAGATTCATGAAAAAGTAACATTTAACAATACTCATTTAAAATATAAATCTGTTCATAAAATGCATCTACTTAAAGTAATATTTAAAACAGGAATCATTATTAGATTGACAAGATAATTTTATAAAAGCTATGTTTCAGTTCACTCATTATTTATAATTCTATTTAATTTATATATTGAAGACATCAACAGTGAGTGGTACTAAAGATGGAGGAACATGTTTTTATTCCTCTACACCTATGAAGATGTTATGACAATTTTCATTTTTATTTTTTTTTTTTTTTAGAGGTCAGAGGATGACTTCTTTGTATACTTTCAGTTTACTTGGTAAATTTCACTCCACATTTCATCAGAAAAAAACAAACATAGTGGGGTTTTACAGAGTTGACCTTCTTATAGGAGTAAACTGTTCATAAACAATAGGATGATAGAACTGGTTCACTCATTTAAATATCTTGATTGTGATATCTTATATTTCATCAACACATTTTGATATTATATTATAAAAATTTTGGATATATTAAGGAAAATACTTGATAAAATAAAAAAGAGTGGGATTTTAAAAGTTTATGACACCTTGGATGACTGGCTCTTTGATGGTTAAATTGTTAGACTTTCATGCCTCAGTAAAAACTGAAATTGGAGCTGCTGAGATAAACTTATAAAAAACCTTTAGCAAACTATTGAAACATAAAAGAAATCAGGACATCCAACTAGAGCTCAGCATGTCAGGTGAGAAGAATATCATTCAACATTATGTACAGAAATGATATAGTACAGATATTAAATATTTGTGAGCATTTAATCTGTACTTCAATGAATTTTTAATTATGGACTGGCAGGGAAGTGCAGTGTTGGGCGACTTTAGATAAAATAGATTTCAGAAATTATTTGATTATGGTTTTTGATATTTCAATTAAAAACATTTTTATATTTTGTTTTGAAATTAGAGAAAGGTTTGAAGCTTAATTTTTGCTGTTTAAAATGATAAAATATTAATAAAAATCATATTCAAATGTGAAAAATTTTAAACACTCAGAAAGCATAAATTGAAAACAATTTGAATTTTATAACAACCAGATTTTCTTAGTTTCAGACATTTTTTGTACCTGAATATTAAAATTGAACAGATCTGTAGTCAAAATACAATTAATAATAATCAAATAGGTAACAACAATCTTTAACATTTCAAAGAGATATTATAAAAACCCCCATTTAATTTTTTTTCCGCAGTACATATTAGTGGAAAAAATAAAAATTAGTAATAAATGCAATTTAAAAAATAACAAATCTGAACATTAAAAAATATTTTTTATATCTTTAAATTTCAACTAATTCTGTTATTTGCACTAAATTAAACTAAACTGCCAACAACTTACTGACAATTAACGTGCCAACTTCCAGTTCTTTAAATTCAAAGAACTGATAAACTACTACTACTTGTTGGATTTTAAAAAGTCTTTTACTGAATTTTTTTACTTTTATTTTAATAAAGTATAAAAAATCTAAAAGTTGCTAACTGCAGGGAAACAAGCTTCATTATACTTCTGCAAGAAACCTGCATATCTGGAAAAAATAAGAAAAGAAATCCGAAGAAATGACATAAAGAAACATAACCAAGTGTTAGCATATGGATGTTTGGAATCTGGTAATATGTTTTTACCTTAAATTTTAATAATTCTTGAATTTTTTCACAAAAATATTTTGAATATCAGAAGAGACATCAGTGGACAACTTTCTTCAGAAAGCTGTAAGTTATCTGGGAAAACAGCATGTCTTAATATTTAAAATAAGTATAATAACTTGATATTGAAGCGATTCTTGTTTCATTTTGCAATTATAATACTGTATTTAATAAAACCAAAATTTTTAATCTCTTCATGTAGAGTTGACGTAATGTAGCTTTTCTTAAAATTCAATTCTCTACTATTTTCTTGCAGTTTTATTTGTTTACTGACACAAAGTAGTAAATAAAACCTACAAAATTATGTGTATCTATAAAAATGTTTTACAAAAAGTTTCTCAAAAAATATTAGTAATAGTTCTGAGATCTGTTTTATTCAGTTTTTCAGGTTACAGACCATTTTAAATATTAAGATCATGTATCACATGTCCATCTTCTTATTTAAAAAATGAAGTTTGATTCTTTGTGGCAGATCTAAGATGGCGGCAAAAAATTTCAAACATACTATAAAGCAGTAATTTAGTAACTACGTAGATCTGCACTTGTTTCTATCTCCTAGTATTTTTCAATTTGGAATATGAAGTCGTTTCCATATTTTAACATTATTCTGTATAATAGGAGAGGTGACTTCATCTGCATTACACCATAAAAGAAGGTCCAAGTCTAGATCTACAGCAAGAAGATGATGTTTCTTTCAGGCATCATGCAATCATGCAGTGCCTTTCTTCTGGGGGGGGGGGGACAATGTAAGAAGTGAACAATCAAAAAGAGTTATAGCAAAAGATTATCTGCTGCAAGGAGAAAATAAAAAGGAAATAAAAAAAAGTCTAAAGAAAATTACTAAAAACAGACACTATTAATACTTTAAAGTGAAAGAAAAATCAGAGGAGTTGGTAAATTATGTAGTAAAGAAGGAAAGAAGCCTACGGTGAGATGTGATTGGAAGAGATGAAAGCGAAGAGCAAGAGTTTAACTGATTTCATTTTGTACTCTTTTTGGAGTACAGGTGAAAAGACAAGTAATGGTGATGACAGCAGTAAAACTAAAGAGACAAATATAGGAAATACAGCTGTAAAAGATGCAAAAGTAGAATTTTGTCAAGATAAGAATACAAAACAAACATTCAGTGTTTGGACATGATCATCATTCATACAATTATATCCTTTTAAACTACACAACAGTGTCTGAATTCATAAAATTACAAAACTCTGATAAACTGAATTAATTTTGAGACATTCAGAAAATCACAAGCAAAATACAGGTGCACTTAGAAAGAATGTTTTTGCAAGAAAAGCACAATACACTGCATTCCACAATAAGCACATGTAGCCGCCATCTGATGAACCAACTACTAACAAATCGATAGAGCTAATGCTGCTTACAAGAAAGTTTAATGAAATAATATAATTTCTAAGCAATTTATATTTTTTTCATAAATCTTATACTCTTAACTACTCTTGTTATATATAAGTATATTCTATACTTGACTTGATATATTAACTACACTTGATACACTGAATACTGTGAAAGTGGTTGAAATAGCTGGTTTATGTCAGAAAAAACAATCTGTTGAGATCACAAACTTTTCTGTTAAAATTTTGAAATTATGAAGGCCAAAAATAGCAACGATAGATATGACCAAACAGATAATATATTCATTCATCTGTTTTTTTTATTATTATTGAACTTGTATTTTAGGTGTGTTTATGTGAATATTATACCAAATTAACTTGAGACTGATTGGTGAAAAAAGGGAGAAAAATTATTTAATATTTAAGTTACCTATGTTATTCTTCAAACAGTTATCATCCTTATTCAGACACTTAATTGAGGCATGAACATGCTTTTGCAGATCCTCATCAAAGGACCTTTGGCGAAAGTATGCAGTCAGACATTTATCATCTCGCTGAAGAAATATTGTTCTCTCAGCACCAGGTCTGGGCTTTAGGCCAATAATTGGAAATCTCACATTTAAACTCTATACAACTTATGGATTGGAGCCATATATTATGTAAAACAACGCCCTTTGAGACTATCCCAAACTACTTGTATGGTACTGACTTCAAAAGCTTCTTCAATACCTCAAAATAAATGGTTTTATCATTGTAGTCAAAAGAACTATGAATCTGTCAGCAAATCATTTGTCATAATTTTATAGTTTGAAAATTCCTGTTTGAAGTTTTTGACTTATCCTCTCTAATGCTCAAATGTAATTTCTTGCAATGCTGTCATTCATAAAATAATTTTTATAAAAGCATGACATAATTATCAACCAAGCTTGAATAAAACTAAAACATTTTAAACAACTAAAAAGTTTTCATTGAAAAATGACAATTTACATTCACTGTCATTACATTCCTGTTTCATTACAAACTGCATCGGTCACCAGATGAACGTATAATGAAATTGAGTGTAGTCAGCTACTATCCATGTATCATGCTTTTTTTTGAACTGATTTTTTTTCAACAGTCTAGTCAGTAATTAAATTTATAAATCAACAAGGTGAAGTTCAAATTCACTGTTTGAAACAAACAGTACAGTCTGGGCTTAGTCCTATTCGTCAATCTGTTCTAAATATGAAATGTTTATTTAAAATAAGTTACTGTATTTTTTGGAACCTGTAATTTCTTTCTAATTATGGGGTAATAATGCAATTAAAAATATTACTGTATTCATAAGTTAAATAAATTTAACCTTCAACTCATTACAATAATTTAATTAAGTAATCATTTTCACTAAAACAGTATCATAGTTGACAGCATTATATTCAAAGCTGATAGTAATAATTTGGACATATGGAAGGCCTATGGCGTTATAATAGGCCTATGGAATCGTAACAACTGGTTGAATATAGCTGCGAAATAAAAAATAGAATAATATTTTTATATTAATTTACTGAATATTTAAACGATCAATACTACCTTAATATAGTCCTTAACCAGTTTCGTCTTTAGTTTCCATAGAACTATATTCTGTGATAGGCCAACAATCCTTAATTTTTGAGCTTGACTCAGTTTTATTTTCACCAGAATTAATTTCTAATTAATCTTCACTACCTGATGTCTCACCATCGTCATCCCTATATTTATAATTATGCTATCAGTGGCATCTTCCGTTAGTTAACACACTGTTTTCCAATAAGTATCATTATCTCCTGAACTTTTGACATTTATTGTTTCCATTCTTCAACAGTAATTGATGAAACTGCATCTAATGTAACTGCTCTCAGTTATGTAAATGACATGTGAGACATATTGCGGTCTCAAATTTTTTTAACTAGATTCTAAATAAATTCAATTGGGTTACAATCTGGGTGGCAATGTGACTACTAGTCTATAATCCCTTTGTTGTTCAGTATTTCGTCTAATTCATATTGTGGTTCTGGGCGGTGCAGTTTGATAATTCTGAAGGTTTTTTTGTTTGTTAGTGCTAGGTCGTAGTTAATTTTATTTTTTTTTGGAACCATTTGTGAATTTCTTTGTTCAATGAATCGGAAGACAGAGATTTATTTTTTTTTTATCGATAAGGTGTGTTTTCTTTGACTAAAATACAATTTATATCAGTAGTCCTGGGATAACTTGCTTTTCAATAACTTCAACAAAATTTTCATTGTTCATCTCTTTATCATAATCTTCTATTTTACTCTTGGAATCGTACATTAAAAACGCATCATCTATGAATCCCATCTCCCACTTGCATGAGCCACAATTAAACTGTTACCAACTACTATTAACAAGAACACCTTGTATATCATCACTTTGCCAGCACCTTTTTACCATATAATGTGTGTGCACCTAAGTTTCATCTAAGAAACTCTCTTTTCTTAAGAAGTTACATTATCTTAGATAATTAAAAAAATACAAGTTTTGCAATTACACCATCTCGTTCACACAAAATCAGTATATTGTTTCTACACTTACTGAATTGGAAACCCAGATTTTATCATTTTCCTTAGTTTTGCCTACTAGCGGCAAAAAAATGTGTAATTTTCGTATAGTGGGTATTTCGTTATACAATTAGAATTATTTAAGAAATTATTATCTAATAACACACCTGTCGAAATTATCTATCTCATATTTATTATAAGGAGTATATTTCTTTTTTTGTTTCTTAGGCGTTTGAATTTGAGAACCACTAACCTTTGTAACGTATCCGATTTTCCTGTTGTCAATTACAGTAGACCAACTAAAGTTTAGCATTCTACAAGCACGTTCCGTCGCTTTCACAAGGGCCACCAATAATCTAAATTTTTCTTTGTTTATGAATTTAATAACGATAAATGTGAGACGACGCGCTTGACTGTGAACAGGTTTTCAGCGTCACTTGACATCTTAACACAATACTTTTATGTACCAAATATTGAAATTTCCAATGCAAAGAATATTTGTTTTTTATTAGTAATAACACACCTACAAATTATATAGACGTGTTATTTATTACACGTCTACATAACGCATAAGAATGCTTATAACTACACGCCTATTTTAAACTTTTAACACATAATTCTATGTCTCAACGCGTCTCTGTTCGTCATAAATAACATTGCTTATAAAATAAATGATGTAAGCAATTTATACTTTATTTACTTGTATATATTTTTTTTAGTACGATATATTTTCGTCATGCTTGTGTTTTAAAGTATATCAACTACGAAAACAATTCCCCTTATACAAAATAACAGGGTAACAGATAAAATTCATTATTTGTACAAAAATAGCCGTAATTAAGCAGAAGAAAAGCTGATGTTTTATTATTAAACACTGAGATTAAATAGACACATCAATTAATTTATTAATATGAAATTAACATAAATAATATAATGTTATGTGTCTGCGTCCATACATACACACAAAAACAGCAATCTAATCTCACGGCAGAAGTCGCAATTTACTAGTACCGCTGGAAACGTGACTGTTGACTGTACGCAGCGGTAGTTCCTAAACTCTCCGAATATGCAACTCGCCTTGTCGACTAGTAGATAGGCTTACTTGTAATAAAACTTTTCAATTTTTTAAAAATACACTTTTTGTTATAAAACTTATTAATTTAATTAATAATTAGTTTAGCACATTTAGGTTAGGTTTTACAAAAAGCCTAAGGCTTACAATTTGCACATGGGATTATAGTAATTAAAATTGTAGCAAATAAAAAGTATCAGCCTGTGTAAAAAGCATCAACCCTAAAGCAATCTGGATGAATGACTTTGCTGCCACTACCTATCATGAAACTATCAATGTGCCACGGATTAATTATTTTATAAGATTACAAAGAAATCGAAAGAATAAATTGCAAATGAAAAGAGATATTCACAAAAAACAAATACTGGATACAATTTATTTGCAACAAAAAGTTATATTTACTTTTAGACATAGTTACCATTTACAGCAACACATTTCTCTCTACGGTGAAAGAGTAGTCTCGTTCCTGAAGGAACGCAGTGAGCTTGTGGATGTGGTCTTCATTGACCACATCCACAAGCTCACTGCGTCCTTCAGTTCGACCATGAAAATGAATACCTTTAATATCCTTCTTTAACTGCGGAAATAAGTGAAAATCCCAGTATTCCAAATCTGGTGAGTGTGTTAGATGTGAAGTAGGTTCAAACTTCAATGTCACAAAAGCTTCGGCGGTTGCACGCGTTATATGTGACCGAGCATTGTTGTGTTGCAGAATTAGCTTCATGGATTGCTGTACACTATACCCACGTGTCCCAGGGCATTTTAACGTCTCTACGTATCGCACAGAACTGAGTCGGCCCAGCTTCCATGTAGTCAGTCGTGTGTACACTTGTTTGGAATCCAAGGTCACTGTCAAGAAATTTTTTTGCAAAGGGTTGTGTTTTGAATTTTTTTGATTGTAGCAAACCATAGTTCTGGTATTCCATGCTCTGCTGTTTTTCTTCTGGGTCGAACGATGCAGTCGAGTTTTACCTCCCGTTCACATTCCTTTTGTCGCTGTTTGTTCTTTTCTGTGAGTTTGCATGGCACCCACCGCGAACAGATTTTACATTAGCCAAGTTATATAATAATATGGATTACTCGTTCTTTCCTTTCATATTCCTGTTAGGATAGTAATTGTTATTACGTGATGTGACGTTATGTGCTGTCATTTTTACCAAAAAATTCATCCCCTTCCCTTTGGTAGTTCTCCCAGTCGCACAAACCGGTCAATAATTTTATTACCAATCTACTCATAGTACTTCGATCAACAATTTCATCACCATAAACAACTTTTAGAGAATGATGAATGCCACTAACGTTCACTTTTTCCACTGTTAAAGATTAAAAAAATGAGAGGGCATGGGTCAACGAGTTGGAAATGTTTGTAGTAGGGGAATAAAATTACAAGATAGCAGCACCTCTTCCTTTGTGCGACACTTTGTAATCTTGCTACATTAAATTTCAATCCACCCCTCGTGGTTTAATCCTGATGTTAGACATCAACGTTTTCTTATATTAATAAATTTCAATAAAAAAAACGCTGGGTAGTGGTTAGTATAGTCAAACTGGAAAAATGTTTTTAATTTTTGGTGTAACAAAGAAAACTACCTTTTGTGAATATTATTCTGCAGCTGAACCAGATGTATAATTTAAACAGCAAAGGGATACCATTTATTCATCAAGAGATTGATATTAGAACAATTAATACGTACAATGTTCCTTAACTCCCTAAACTGTATACTAGGGAAAACTACAGATTTCATATACAGTACATAAGAATTATAAATCTAGAATGATAACTCTATACACGTGGACAGCTGTTTATAGATAAACAGCACAGAGTAACTGTGTTGTAAGTTTGAATATTCTTAGAAACATGGAAAGAATGATCCATAATTATTTGGCCGTTGTAAAAATGAATATATAAAAGTACCGGTGAAGATATTTTTGTTAATGATTAGTCCAGTAAAAATAACCTCGATTTTTTAACAAAGGATAAAATATAACGAAGAGATAAAAATTATCATAATTTCATTTTTACTCGCACTTTCAGGAATCGATGACACGAATAGTTTTAGGGGAGGAGGAAAATTTAGTTTTTTGTTGTAAATATATATAAATATAAGGATTTAATTAAGAAATGTCAAATATAGCTTTTTTATTGTTTATTACATTTTATTTATATTTGGTTTTTGATTGGTCACTGCATAAGTTACTGGCAGAAATATTGTTCTAAAAAGAAAAAAAACAGAAATATTTTCTTTTTCTGAGATGACGGTACTGACTGCTGTGGTCATTTTGTCCCATGAGAAATGGAAATGTGTAGCATATGAAAAATGCCGTGCCTCACCGGGATTAAAACCCAGGACCTCCGGATGAAAGGCTGAGATGCTACCACTCCGCCATGGAGTCTATGTTATTTAAGGTTTTTAAATCCCTTTTGAAAAACCAAATAAATCTTCAATCACGCCCCTTCACTTGAAAACAAATATAAAAATTATCAAAAAGATCAAATTCGTGGAAAAACTACGAAGTAAAATTACTTTAGAATGCATTTGGACAAAAAAAACTGACAACACAGTTGTAGGACTTTCCCGTCACACGGTTTTTTTCTGATGCACGGTTTACATACACAACTTAATTGAACTATTTATCATTTTATTTAAATATAATATACTTGTTTATTTAAATCAATGATTTTTACAAAATCGCGTGTGCATACCGTATTTCATTCGCGCGGATGTGGCGGTACTAACGGCCACTTTAAATATTATTCTTTATTTAATTCTACCGTTCAACTATAACGTCACAACATAGAGAAGACTATAACAGCTGTACGTCAGTGCTACACAAGCGGTCCTTGTGGTGAGAGGGGGTACTAATGACTTGGAAATACAAGTTAATTTTAGCAGAATTTTCTTCACTTAAGTAAAGATCAGCCAAGTTTAATTTATTTCAACAATCAATCGACATTAAGCTGGTTTAGTCCACCGAACAAGAAGCCATACATTAATTACACAAACGTGAAAGGGAGGGAGGGTGGGAGGTAGGGAGAGAACTGGAATATATATTTTTATCTAAAATCACTGGTCAACAATTGTAGATTATTTGCCTTCATTGGTAAAAACTGAGGTAGATTTAATACAAAATAGAAAAAAATGATTTTTAAAAATTGCAAAATAAATTTGTAATTTAAAAAAAAACTGAAGGTAAAATTAGCTAAAACATAGTAAATACATATTTTTTTTAAATTTTTTTCTGTGTTTTGTTTTTTTTTCTAAAAAAAATGAATAAGTATTAATAATGCCTCTACCAGAGATGTACAAGGTGCATCAATTAAATAACATAACTCTATTTCTACCTCTTACAAAAAGCAGTGAACTAATTGTGAGTTCTTTGGCAGAAACTTTGGATGTGTCTGAACCGGTATGACAGTCAACAATCTGTCATTCAGTTGATTACGAGTGAATGTTTAGCGTAGTTCTGTTTTTGTTGTGTGCTGAAATAATGCTAAGTTTAAAATATCTTAGAACAAAATATCAACAGAATGTTTCAAATGTTTACCGAGTCTTATGGGGAAGACTGCATACTCGTGCATGTGTTTGAGTGGCACAAAAGATTCATGAAGGACATGAGAATGTGGAAGATGATAAATCTCCTGGATAACTTTCCACTTCAAGAATGTAAGAAAAAGTAGAAAAAAATTAGTCTAATAAGTCTACAAAGTAGTCAGATGGTCCTAGAAGACTGCCGACTCAGTCGATAGCTGAACCCAGATCTCTAACACCAGAGCAAAAAGAACGTCACAACAAAATTTGTGCTGGCATGCTGCAGCAAATTGATTCTAAGCACAACCTTTTTAAAGACATCAATACTTGTGATGAAAGCTAGATTTTCCAGTAAAAAAAAGAATCCTGAGATAAAATGACAATGCGCTGTCATTTGGACACCGAGAATGAAAAAAGCTTGTTACAGAAAGTTCAAATTCATTCTTACTGAGCAAGTGTGAATTGGTTTATACTGAAAAATTATAAATAAAGGTGATTTATTGTATCAGTCTCATTATTTAGCTGACACACCTCATATAACCTGTGTTACCTCATATAATCACGTTACGTTAACTATTACATCCATATACCCTTGTGTTAACCCTTATATAATCATTCATTTATTCCACACTGATAACAACAGGGTAATGCCAAATTACAGCTACCTTTCTTTAGCATGTGAAAAATGCCAAGCCTGGCCAGGATTTGAATTCAAAACCTTATGGATGAAAGGAACAAGAACTACCACTCCACAATGTTAACAACCTTAAATAAACAAACTGGAGGTATTTCTTCTACAGAATTTCTGATATTTAACTATCTCTTATTTTAGAAATTTAAAACAAACTACTAATTCATATATTGACAACATATTGGCATAAAGGATGTAGGTGTCCTGGACGAGTAGTTTTCCATACTGTAAAATATTTTGAAGAATTTTTAATAATTTTCATGGGAAGAGTACACTTCCCCACACTCATGCTTCATCTGAACATTAACAGTTACATGGTGATGAAACAGAAAACATTCTTCCAGTGGTACAGCTTAGTCCTACAATGAGCAGGCAAAGAATTTCTACAAAAATTTAACATTCCATAAAGTAAAGTATACTATACTACATGCTCACAGCTGCGTCCTTATCATGTTCAGAAAGTTCAACACCAGCTTTGTGACCATGCTAAACGGCTGCAGTTTGTCAATAGGTTAACAATAATCACCAGTTAATTTCATTTATACTATTTTCAGACAAAGATACTTTTAACCATAATGGCATAAACAACAAACAGAATTCATATCGGTAGTCTGAAGAAAACCCACATGCAGAAATTTAATCAAATTTTCAGTGATGACTTTCACTAAACATTTGGTGTGACATGATCGACAACCAATAGGCCATTTCATACTAAAACAACATGTCACGAAGAGAAATTAACTGGAATTTTTAAACAATGAATCTGTTATGGTGCTTAAAAATTTCTCATTGGCAAAACAAATTGAAATATACTATCAATTTGATGGAGCACCAACACATATCATGAATGACGTTAAGGCAGTTCTTAAATGAAAAATTTACTAGTAAATGGTTTGGATGTTGAGAACTGGTAAACTGGCAACTAGATTAGACCTTATTCCCTTAGGTTTCTGTTTATGAGGATGGATGAAATGCAAGGTATAAAAGCAAAAGTACACAAGTTAAGAACTGATCGCTCACATTCTCAATGCAGCTTTCTTCATCAAGGAACACAAAAATATCAATAGGTTAGAGACAGAAAATTTAAGGAAATGAGTTGAAAAGTGCTTCGATGTCAATGGTGTAATTTTTGAATATTTATTATAAATTATTACAGTATAAATCACAGTGAGTATTATTTTAAAAGTATATTAAGAATATTTTAATTTTTAAAATATCTAAATTTATTGTACTAAAAATAATAGTTTTTTAATTTTTATAAATTCACAACATTTTTCTGTTAAAGTTTTGTTTTTAATAATTAAAGCTAATTGTTTGTTTTTGTTTTTCATAAGCTTTAATACATTAGTTTCTCAGGATTACATTCTCTAAAACTTTTGATAATAAAATTTACGCATTTAATAATCATTTAACAACATTACTGTACTTCAAACTTAAAAAAATCTGTTTTTCGTTGCCAAATGTAAACTATGGGAAATATAGTTCTGGGACCTGTTTTATTCAATTTTTCAGGATAAAAAATATAAGACCATCAAGGTGTCCCTTATATAATGCCTTAAAATTTTCAGTATGATCTCATATCACCAAGGGAACTGAAATCCAGGCGAATTTTTTTGCTGGCCTTAACTCAATAACAACGCGTTTTTGAATAAATGTTTGTATGAATTTTTTTCCTTACTTCAAGCACTAAAGTCAGTTCCCAAATTATTTCTCTTTCCTCCTGAATCACCCTTAAATACCATTTCAACCTTAAAAATAGAAAAATGAAATTTAACAAATGCTTCTACCTCAAAACAATTTTTTTTTTGTATGAGACCATCATAACAAAGTATCTAGGAACGGGGAACTTAAAAATTTTAATGTAAAGGATACGAAAAATGGCATAGCCATTTTCAAGAACAAGAATCACTGATCCAAATATACGCTGTACATTAGCATTTCAAAACCAACAAAACTCCAGATAATATTCAACACTACAAGTGAGAATTTCATTCTGTTCTTCATAGGAATTTTCTATAGAGTAAACATTATTATTTACAGAGACAGCAGTTCAGTCTAATACCTCTTGTATCTCACGTTTTTGATTTGCTTCATAGCCAAAAAAAAAGACTTGAGTAAATAGCTCAAGCAATAAATGTACATGTCATGAAACAAAATATATACACTGCTATTTTTAACATGGGTGGGAAATCGCACTGCACCATTACTTCTTAAATTAGAAGAAAAAAAAATTTTATAGAAGATTTTGATACATTTAAATTGTCCATAAAAGTTTATAGAGCTAATCAATTGACGCACAGGATATGAATGTATAGGTGGGCTTCTTGTGATTTTTTTTTTGGTGCCTGACCGGGATTCAAACCTCCAGATGAAAGCCTGAGATGCTTCAACTAGTTGGCAGCTTCTTGCTATCTACAACACCCTTTCGTGTACAATTTCTCATCCACTGAACTATTATCAGTGCCAACACTTTGTCAGACAATCCAGGTAGAACTAAAAATCTTTTGCTTTCTTAACTTTTGACAATAATAACACTGATCAACAATGATTTTGTTAAATGAGAGTGATAACTATTTCTTATAATATCTTTCATGCTGATTTCAAATATGAAATCAGAATTCTTCTATCAGGCTTGGTTTTTTGTAATTCCCATTCTTATTTTCAGGTATTATCATGCATGAACTCCATAAGCACAGCATTTTGTGACCATATTTTATTATATTATTTGTCTACTAAATAGCATTTGTTTTTAATAGCCTTAATTGTTGTCACATTGATTTGTTAGATATTAGTCATCATGTTTATTATTTACATACTAATTAAAATGAACAAGAATGTGACTCAATCTTCCTATTTTCATCTTACTATTAATGTATCATCCATTCATTAGTTATTTCTGACGTTATTATATTTACTTATAAACTGTTGTGCAGACAACAGAGAAATATTTTTAATTTTAATTCAAATATGAGTTTTCGTGTAACATTCAGTTACATGAGTTCTTGTGTAACATTCAGTTTTGTAGCTGGCTTTCGTATTTACGGGTATATGTTGTTCAGTAAAGTGAGTGTTTGTTTATTAAATTAGTGTTTTTATAAAGTGTTTCTTTTTAAACAATATTGGTTATTGTAATGTATTAATAATGCTCTGCAGTTCCATTAATCACCCAAACAATTTCTGCTACATCTGTGGTGAGGTAACATTGAAGTCTCAGAAAAGAAATATAACTCCTCTGATAAAAAAGTTATATGATCTGTATTTTGAATGTACAAAGAATACCTCTAAAGTAAAGATCGCTGGGAAATTTCTCTTCTTAAGGTTAGCAAAGCTGTGTCGTTCATTGCCATGCTATTAATGTACACACTGAATTCTTGTCTGTAAATTGTCGCATTGTAGTATTTTTGATTACATGCGAGTTATTTTACATTATAAAATGAATAGGAAAATCGATGCTGCCGCCGACTGAAATATGTGGGGTCATACATTGAAATTCATAGGCAGTTGGTTGCTGTGTATGGTGATAATGTAATGAATGAAAGAAATGTCTGAAAATGGTGTGAAAGGTTTAGAAGTAACAGAATGAATATCCATGATAAACATTCAGGGAGGCCCTCAATACACAGAATACTTGTTGAAATGCATCAATGATGAAATCAGAAAACCTGTTATTGGTCACATTGTTCATGACCATTTAGGCTTCAGAAAGGTTTGTGGACGTTGGGTGTCGCATGTCGTAATGGAACGTCACAAAAAAATTTGAATGGGATCTGCTTTGGAATTTTTGACGCGCTACACATAAAATGGTGATGAGTTCCTTAATTCAATTGTATCGACAATGAAAATTGGACGTATTACCCACCAGAGAGAAAACGCCAGAATCAAGTGAATGGGGTCATCTTCAATCACCAACCAGACCAACAACGGTCAAGCCACAGCCATTTGGATACAAACTGATGGCCACAGTCTTTTGGGATCAGTTTGGCAAACTGCTGATTGATTTCATGCCTTGTAGAACGACTCTACGTAAACTAATGCAAAACTCTACGTAAATTACGGTGTACCATTCAAAATCGGCGATGTGGGCAGCTGACCCCGACAGCATTGTCCTGCTGCATGATAATGCACGTCCACAAGTTGCAGGCCCGACATGTGATTTACTGAGAACATTTAGATGGGAAATTTACAATCACCCACCATATAGTCCGGACTTAGCTCCTTCTAATTACCATCAGTTTGAAAAATTGAAAGAAATTTTGAGTGATAAGCAATTTGCGGGTGACAATGAACTTAAAAATGCTGTTAATCAGTGGCTAAATGGACTGGCAGCAGAAGAATACAAGGAGTATACATTCAAGCTGGGGCATCGTTAAGTTATACGTCTTAATTCATGTGGCAATTATATAAAGAAGTAGTGTAAGGTACATACTTTAAGAGAAATAAAAAATATTTATAAAGTTTTAAAAATAAATATTTTTACAACAAAACAGTCTTTACTTTAGAGATAACCTCTCGTAAATTAGGCGATCAGGACAAATCTTGTGCTCCTCATATTTGCTGGCTTCTTGTGTAACATTGTTGACTGGTTGGCTAAATGGATCTCATCACATGCCAATGATTTGGAGAGAACCGAAGGATCACACCAAACACTGTTTTTTTTTGTGTAATAAAGATATCTGCGATAACAGCTAAAACTAGACGTACTGTTAAATACCCTGATATTCCCTCTGCCATGTGGATAGTGCCATATAGCCAACAACTTCCAATCCCAGTATCACCAGAAACATGGAACTTAGAAGAAAATGAAAATGGTAAATCCTGTGCTGACTTATTAGGTGAAGAAGAGATCCAAACTTTTTAGAAAATAGATATACTGAACTCCATTTAATTAATCAGTCGGAATTAAATTATCTAGTTTGTGGTTTAAATTTATCAAAGAATCAAGTAGAAATACTGGCATCAAGATTGAAAGAATGGAATCTTTTATAACCAAACACTAAAATAAGTGCTTTCCATGACAGAAAGTCAGAATTTGAACATGTCTTCTCTAAGTACGAAAACTTACTATACTGTAATGATGTGGACTCTACTGGAAGCTTTGGGACACATGCACCACACTGATGAATGGAGACATTTTATTGACCTTCAGAGCTTTGTTTGAAAGCTTTTGTTGACCAGTGTAATATGTATATTATAATAAACAATTACCAGGTAAAAATCATTAAAATAACTCAAACTATTTGCAAAATGAAAACAAAGTTCATGAGTCTTACTTTTTATTGTTGAACTATATTAAAATTAGGTGTACTTTAACATTTGATGAAACATCAAACAGGGGAGGAAGCCTAAAATCCATAATTGTAATGTATGGATCGCATCAGTGACTGGGACAATGTAATCCATCCAATGCGAAACATGTGCATAAATCTACGCTATTAGCAACAATAAGTAAATAATGTATATTTCTTTGAAAGGACATTGCTTAACTATCTTAATATAATTTCATTAAAAAATATTTTTAACTCAATAATGTTTCTGATGATATGCAGTACTATACGAGTAGCTGACAGTGGGGGCTGAGCGGCATGTTGCATCAGTGGTGTCAACATGCAAATTTATTCAATACTACAGGTTGAATAGCATTATCTGCTTTGTGTTCAGTTGTCGATTGTAAATGTAGTTTATATTGTAATTAATGAAATTATTAATAACATTATTTTTTAAACAGCAAGTTCTCTGACTTACCATTAAATTTAGAAGAGAATAATTTAAATACAGTTGTGATGTGGTTTTGACAATTACTTCAATTTCAGGTTCATACGTAAGAAGAATAATTCCTTGAAAAATCTCAATCAATATGTCGCCATTAGTGAAATCTCATTCACAATCATTAACATTTACGACAATAATATCGAGGCAACAGTGTCTTATATAGGTATTTCTATTGTAATAAGGTTTTAAAAATTCATGATATCAAACTAATCTTGCTGAAATTTTTCTAACACATACAAGATCCGTAAATAAAGTAATGAAATTGGTTCAGAAAAACTTCTTATATACAACCCAGTTATACATGGACTCTATTACCTTTGAAATAATTCCCTTGGGAAGCTATGCAACACTTCAATTTTCCCGTTCTTTATAGCAGTATTGGAACTTAGAAACTGGAATATCCTTCAAATGGTCGGTTACATTTTTTTTCCTACTGTTCCAAAATGGTGGTGTCCTTTGAGGTGTTTTTTTTTTAAGTTGGGAACAAGAAAAAGTGGCAGGGACTCAAGTCAGGTGAATAAGGTGGTTGAGGAACTACAGGAATGTTTTCCTTTCCCAAAAACTCATTAACTGAGAGTGCAGTATGACAAGATGCATTGCATGATGCAGCGTCCAGTTGTCTTTGATGGCTGGTCTCATGCAGGCAACTCTTTCTCACAGTCTTTCAAGAATTTCCTGGTAAATATATTGGTTTAGAGTCTGCCCTGTAGGCAAAACCTCCTTATGGACAATGCCATTATTATCGAAAAAACAAATTAGCAATGTTTAATATTTTATTTGCTAATTTTTGCTTTTTTGGGATGTGGTGAGTTTGAAGTGTGCCACTCCTTGCGCTCTGGCGTTTTGTTTCTGGGTCATATTCAAATATCCAAGATTCATCACCAGTAATAACATTTTTTAGAAAATCAGGGTCAGTTTCAATTCACCCTAAAAGATCGCAGTAAACTTCCACCCTGTTGTTATTCTGTTCAACCGTAAATTTTTTGGGACCAATTTTGCACAAACTTTTTTCATGTCCAATTCCCTTTGTCAAAATTTGATGAACTATGGTATGGTTCAAATTCAATTGTTCTGCGATCATTCTGACAATCAAGTCAGACATATCAAGTCTTTGATTCGCTCAACATTGTTGTCACTTCTTGACATTAACGATCTTCCAGAGCACAGATCTTCTGCAACTGATTTCCAGCCAAAGGAACATGTATTAAACCACCTAAAAACTTGGGCTCGTGACAGAGCATCATCTCCATATGCCCTTTTCAATTTTGAAAACGTTTCAATAGCATTCTCCCAGAGTTTAACACAAAACTTGATTGCACAACTTTGCTCATAATTAGTATCACTCATTTTTGTAGAGCGCACAATGAAAACCCATTTCACAAAAAGCTTGTTTACATCTCATGTGGCAACAATAGACTAAAAATATTAATACTTAATATAAATCAGCTGTCCATATAACCATATGTTTACAAGTAACTTTACAGTGTTGCCACTTTGGCTGCCAAAAAAAACTAGTCTCATTACTTTTTACAAACCTCATGTATATATATATATATATATATATATATATATATATATATATATATATATAAACACATATATACACACACACACACACACACACAGAGAGAGAGAGAGAGTGAGAGAGAGCACAAGTGCATCCTCAATATGGATGACCTACCATTTATATACTAGTATGCTCCCTGAGTCCCAAGGTGTTATGGGAGCATTCCTAGATAGAAAGATATCTAATCCTGATAATATCGTAAGCGTGTACTGACAGGAAAGAAATATTACTATGAAGAAAAAATGTAGATTGTTATATTTTTTACATTAAGTAACTAATTCCTGGCAGTACTTGAAAATATTATGTAAATTATATACTAGTTTTAATAAATGCTGAATATAAACAATTAAGGTAGTTGAACAGCAAATATAGAACCAAAAATATTTTATTGAGTTTTCTCAAATAAAAAACAGTTCAAAAGACTTAATTAAATTCTACTGTGTCAGACTGCTAGTCATTAGTTGTCTAGATTTGTTGGCAGATTAAAACTCTTAAATTTTAAATTGTGACCATATTGTTAATTCACAATGAGTGTATCCATTTAAACAGTAAGAAAACGTGAATGTTTTTAAAAAGTCTAAAAAAATATTTATGAAATGTTTATATACTGTTTACTTTTAAAAGTTAAATTTAACGGTGAAGAGCTATAAATTACCAAGACACTCTGCTTCTTTTTCTTAGCATTGTTACTACCTATGGGCAGGGTCTGTTGATATGTAATGTGACCACCATTTTTTTAGGTCTGCTGCGTGTTCTCCTGATAATTCTAGACATTGATGGCACACATGACCTCATTTATGCTATCTAGTCAGTGCTTTTTAGGTCATCCGTATGACTGTATCCCTCTGGGTTTAATGGAATGCACTTTTGGCCAATGATTGGTTGTTTCTGCAAAAAACATGGCTAAACAATCATAATCGTGCTTCTCTCATATTTTCAGGTATTGGCACGAACCCAGTTGCCTTTCACATATCCATGTTTGTGATGTGGTCAAATCGATTTAAGCTGAGTGACCTTTGCAGCATGTGCATTTCCATGGTGTAAAAAACTTGTTCATGATTTTTTTGTGGTAGGCCAGCACTCAGCTCCATACAGGGCTACCAGTCTTACAACTGTCTTGTAAATTTTTGATTTCAAGTAACTGGAATTCTACAGTCACAAAGAACACCGGTAACCTGCTGCCACTTCATCATTGCTGTATTTACTCTCATCCACACATCCTGCAATGTGTCACCATCTGTCAATTGTAAACCCCAGGTACTTGAATTTGGTGATATAAATTATCAAGACACTAATAAATATTCCTTAATATTCATTGTGTTTTTGTTATTTTACACAAAATAATTAAAAAACAACTAAAAATTTTATATTTCTACTGAGATTTACCAGATGTTGGTTAACACATTGTATTTATTTTGAGGTATTCAAGATATCCTTCTAATACCAAACAATACTTTGGGATATCTTTTCGATAATCTGCACATACACTGGTACATATCAGAATAGTTTTTGTGCCCCAGAAATATATTACTTGTTGTATGAATATATATCATTATTATGCCATAATTATATAATTATTTTTACAGCAGAAAGGATTTAAATAAATAGATCTTTATACTGATTGGCGCATAAAAATACATTAGATAAATATAAAATATAAAAACAAATTAAAAAACAAAAAAATACATTTGTTTAATGTCCATATTAATTATTTAAATGACTAACTCATGAAATAATGTTATGGCAAATACATTAAATATAAAAAAAATTACTAAAATATAGTTCACAATTATTGATGCCACTATTGAAAATATTTTGAACACATTTATGTACACATTGAACAGTATGCAGATAAATTGTGTTTTTGTTTTTAATTAATATTATTTTAAAATTCATCAACGTAAAAGAGAATCTTTTAATTGATTGTATTTTAAATAAATTGGTAGGAAATTTTTTTTTCAATTGGTTTGGCAATTTATTAAAAATGGTACAGGTAACACATAATATAGCCCTTTCACATAATGCGAAGTATTTTGTTGAAACACAATACATCAGGTACAAACTACTACTACTATAGGTACATTAATATGTTTCTTTGAACTATAATTTCCTGCCTTCTTTAAGCATGTTTTAAATATAAAAACAATAATTATTTTCTGAGTTCTAGAAACAATGAGTTCTAGACCAAGTTTAAATGGCATCAATCTCCATATAAAGAAATCATCATGCTAAATTTCCATCTGATCAGCCATCAAGTCTGTAGATATCAAGAAAAAAACATGCCAATACACATCCATACTTATATTCATCCATAATATTTCAATATTAAAATTGTGTATTTTGGTTAGAGGAAGTCATGATCAATAAAAACCCCATCATTCAACATTTGCACTGATTAGCATATTTTCTCTTCCATGGCATATAGTATAAGGTATATAATATTATTACACAGCCACAGGTTACAGTATAATTACAAGTGTCTGTGTAATTATTTTAACATAGTAAACTGTAAGTTAACATGAGTCAGAAGAGTTCTTGTTTTTTCAATTCCAAAAAGGTAGATGCAGGGTTTATATATATGTGGGAGGGGGGGACTGACCTAAAATGATATGTTTCTTAATTAGTGTTCAAAAATATAGCCTACTTACTGGTTAATTTTTAATAAACTTTTTACTTTTAATTTTATAGCAAATCCTTTTAAAAAAAAGTGCATTAATAAGACCATAAATAATTAATTTAAGTATACTTCAAGTGATAATTTAACCTCTAACAGCCCCGAATTTCCAGAAAAAAATTCCCATTCAAAGCTAAGAATTTAATGTAAAGCTTAGTGAAAAGGTTTTTAACTAATCCTACTTATGAACAACTAGCCAGTCACGCAGTTAAACTGTTCATCTAAATAATTATTTATTTATTTAAGTAACTCTTCTATATCTCTGTACAAAACAGAATAATTACTTCTACCACAATTGCTATTAAAGATAAGAACTCACCTTTAAAATTTTAAAATGTTTAAATTACATTAAGTTTTACTAGTCATGACCATTAAACAAGAATATTGGTAACTTTTAAATCTGTTGTTAAACATTAATTATTTTCTGCAATTTTCACTGCATTAAAACAAAAAATTATATAGTTAAATAATACTATAATAATTGCTGAGTGTACTATTTTGACTACAAGATTTCCTCATGCTTCTCCCTCAAACTGCATTGCCCCTAATGCCGCAGAAAGAACTCTTATCAGTAGGATGTGCAAATGCACAATGTACTTGTGGTATTCATAAAAAAATACTACTGAAGTCATCAGTATTATGTTATCAAAACCAATCTTTAACATAAAAATGGCTAAAAAAATGTAAATTAAAAACTACATAAGAGTAAATAAGACATACACATATTGTTTAATTCACTACGGTTTAAAATATATCTTATTAAAAATAATAAACGAATATGTCAAGAATTAAGAAAATGTGTTACCTTTTATTGTGTTGTTTTGACAGACACACATTTTAAATTTTAAATAAAGAAAACTAGTTTTTGATATCAGGTTTTAAAATTTGATTATTTTTGATAAAAATTGTAACCAAATAAAGAAATTATATATATATATATGTTTGTTAATACAATTTAAGGCAAAACAATTTTAAAGTCTGTTTTAAAAAGTGTGACATGATTTACACTCGTATAATCATAGCAATGTAGTATTTTAGATGTAGCATTTTTCATATGCTATAAAACACTTCCCAAAAACACACCTAACAATTATGTGGTGAAATAATCGTTTAATAAAAAAACCTTAAAAAATCCACTCTTGTTTTTTGACACTATTTAAGACCTCTTTTTATTTTATGAATGACAATTTGAAATGTAAAAATAAAATAAAAATTATAATATTTAACAAATACGGCAATTCACTTAATTTAAAATTATTATCGACTGTTATGAATAATTAATAATGATATCATACAATTAATATTTATATTAATACAATTACAAAATGATATTAACAATATGATATAATTAATATCGAGTAAATGAAAGATTTTTTTTTTGTAAGTGATGACAGATTATGTACAATAAAATTCTATATATTTATAACTAATAAAAAAAAACTGGCACGCATCACCATCAGAGCTAAACCGAAAAAAATAATACGTTCAGGTATACACATTTCATACAGTTTGAAACATTACTTTCTCTTTGTTAAAAGATTACACTTTATTTATTTATTCTGACTAAATTATAATATTCAGACGCTATTGTTTTGTGTTAGTAGAGCTAAATTTTGACTACATATATATCATTTGCTTTATTTTGTTACACCAATGTTTATTTGCTCTATTTGTTTTTATTGTCACCAGCAAAGATCCTTCAATCCACAAGGTCCGCCGCTAATAAAACGGGGAAAAAGGCGAAAGGCAGATACTATAATTATTATAAAAATAATTACTCAAAACGCTACAGTCTAAAAATAATTATAAGTTCACATTTTTTTACAGTAAAATATTAGCCACAAACGGGAAATGCGATAAAATGTCAAGTGATCCCTTCCACTACTACTTCCCTCCAAGCACAGCAGACGACATTATCTGCGCGTGGTGATAGATCTATGAGTGGGGATCCCCCATTCTCTTATGAATCTAGCGCACGTACAGAGCGAGTGTTTTTTCATGTAGTATAACTTTACCGCTGCATTTTGTTCACGGTCAAAACAAAAATTCTATCAATTTAACGTAAAACTGTAGTGTTTTCGTACACCGCTACTATCTGGTGGTTTAGCTGAATTACGAATTTTTGTACTAGTTCTTTTGAGAATTTATCAACAGCATTTTTATCCACTACTAATTTATAAATTATAGACTTGTCATTATTTGTTTGCATTAAAAAAAAAAACAAATACAGTATAGAAAAACCAAGCTTAAAATTAAAATTTCTGTGTAACAAACATTAACTGTAATTGAAAAGGGATATTATTTAGGGAATAAACAGTAGTAAAGAATAAGTAGAATAAGCAGTAGTAAACACAACACGTCTTCCTTGAAATAACTACATACACGCTACGTGCGGGCAAAGCACTCAAGCATTAAATACTGGTATACTAACTTGAGATGCCAACAGAATTTCAAGCACGAGGAGGGTACAGTTTACAGTTAAATGTATTCATTTTTTTAGATCAAAAAATGAACCCTCTCCCCTGGAAGAAGGATTTTTATTCTGGGTTCTTCAGATTTCAAATATTTATTTAGACATTGAATGTAGTTTTACCAGTGAGTAAACGATTGTAATTTCATACTATTAACTGCTCAAGACTTAAAACGTTTCTAAGACTATAAAAATAGTAGGGCCAAAAACGAGGGAATTTATTTCATATCGTACAAGTAATGTCATCACTCTTTCCCACAGATTGATTTACAGCGAATGTCAAAAATGAGTAAAAGCAATGCATTTTCATTCTCAAACTGGGAAGATAACAACAGCTTTTTATGTCAAAACTAATATTATGTTAAATTTGGATTTAAAGATACCTGGGTGGTGGTATACATGAATAACAGTTAACTGACTATGTGCACTTAATTGATTCTCAGAATCATCAGAAATGATGGCTAGATAATAGATCAACAAACACTGTTATGTCAGCATAAGTTGTAGTTACAGAATATGACATAATAACTAGTCTTCTAAGCATAGCCATTACTGAAACATTGACTGGCAGAGACTAAGCTACTGTTTACAATTCAGTATATAAATTTTAAACAGCTCAACTCATCCCAAATAAAGTTACAATTTTATTAAAATTTTTTTTTAAGTATATAAAAATGCTTAATTTTTTTAATTTTCTTATGGCATTTCCTTACAGATTTTTTTTTAAATTTTAGAATTACTTATGTTATTAATAATAATTCTGTTTAATTTTTACAATAAAAAATTCCTTATATGTTTTGAAATTAATTGGAAACATTTACTGATTTAAAAAATCTATCTTAAAATTAAATCGAATTCAATTTACAGAAAATGAATAATGATGGAATTCAATTATTTATTCACCACAAGAACTGACATATTTAAAAGTATTATAAATGTTGATGGGTTACCTTATGGAATTGTTCAATTCTAGAGAAGCATTTACATTTACAGATCTTATGATACATATATAGCTTTCCTTAAACTGGAATTGTCATTTTTCAAAGATACATAAACATTTCTACAACAAGTTTTCATTTATCGTTTTTTGCAAGTTTTCTTTTCTTGATTCATAACTGATTCAGTCATAATACAAAACCAAAAAAAAAATAATTTATATCCCATAAAAAGAAAAAAATATTAACACTAAAAAAATAACTGATGCATCATAAAAACGTTTTTCATAAATCAGATTAGCTTCCATTTCATATGAAATGAATACAAATATTCTGTTTTTTGCATGTACATATTAAAATATCAATATGAAAAAAATGGGCTATGAGAAGACAACAGTGAGACTGTTATAAACTGATGAGGCCTTAGAGACACTTTGTCACAGTTCTATGTTCATCACACTTTATAAGTGTGAACTTATAAAGTGTGATTTATTTACTTTATAAACGAAATCACTTTATAAACTGATTTCAACTATACACTGCTACTTTTCTATGATAAATCAGTTTAAATTACTAATAGCTTTTGTCAAAAAAGTAATTATCCAAGTTACTGTCATAGTTTGAATACAGGTAATTAGGATTAGTTGTTTTGTATAAGACTGTACAACACCAACCACTCTTAAGCAATCCTACTTCTTTAGAGTGAATGTATTCATTAGTCCTTTACTTCCAGCAGTTCTGAAAAATTTTTTATTTAATTTTATTAAATCTCACATACTTTTGTCATATTTCTAAATCACAGTCTGATGTTAACTGTTCATTGGAATCCTTATTCCTCCGTATGTGTCACATCCAGTAAACCAACAACATTTATGTATCGTGTGTGTCTGTATATGTATATATGTGTGTACCTAAAATGGTCACGTGGCTACACATTTTCGGATTCTATGTATCAAAATGAACAAGATGTTCCATGAAAAAAACGATGATTTCTCCTTTGTTTTCCTATTATCTGCCATTTTGTTTATTATGAAAACTTATATCTCAAGATCGGATTGAGAAATCATAATAATATTTGTTACAGATATTTACACCAATATTGTTTAATAAATAAAACATTACAATGTAAACAGGTTCAGTAATTTCAAAAGGGCGGCCATGTCAATTTTTCAGTCCTTTATATCTCTGTACTCCTTAATGCTATCATATTACATATTGACATAATTTTCTGCCAGATTTCATCTCAGTCGCTATTAAATCAGGTTCTTGATTTTTATACTATTAATTGATTTATTATTAATGTTTTGATAATTATTTTGATTTATTGTTAAAATTGTTAATACTACTTCTTTAATTAGTTTATTATACATGATTTACATATCAACAATCTTGAAAAACTTGAACTATTTTTTTTAATATCATACAAACAGAATATAAGACTGAGATTTTTAAAATCTCAGTCTACCTATTTATATTGAAGATAACCTTTGTCACCTCCAACTTGAAAAAAAGTTCTTCTCCATTTTCGATCTGTAAATATCTTATTAAAATTTTACTCATCACATGGATTACAAGAAATGCATATCTTACAGTCCTTTAAACTAACTTTAATTTTTTTCACATGTACCTAAATCTGGATTCTTATCAAACTAAGACAATTTTAGTTATTTTCATGGTTTTAATCCCTTAATATAGTGATTAGTCCGAAGAAGTCAAAATTATTGAATATTTCAACAACAAGCATCTGGTCCTCTTGGATAAGGATTAACAAAATCCCTTAGTAGTAGTTAAAAGGGAATCCCAATTTTTTTTGGATATTGTTAATCATCTTTAAAGGATGATTAACAGAAAACCTGATATGTATTTCATAACATGTTGGATCATCTGCAGTGAATTTCAAATTTACCGCATCAGGTAAATACACGGAGTAACAATTGCAAATTTAATTCCATTTAACCATCTTAGGTCTGGCTTTAAAAGAAATTCCTTAACTTACACTTTACTTAAACCATTAGTAGAATAAATATTCTGAATAAATTTTAGAGTACAACCGTAATTGTAGCAAGATAATGAATAATGAATTAGTATCATTAAGCTTCTACATAGACTGGTATGCACCCCTTTCAGATTTTCAGTTTTCAAATTTCCAGTTCTACTAGTCCTGTGTTCCTTTTCAGTCCCTATTTAATTTAACCCGATGAGGTTAGGGTTGATAGTCAAAATAATTTTTGCTTCAATATTGTAAATATCCTTATTGATTAATTATTTGAAATTTCAGCTTTTTAAAAATTGTAAGATAAGATATTAGCGACGAGTGAGTCAGTGAAGCCTTACCAACTTATTAATTTGCAAAAACTGTGTTCTCCAATAAGAGTGACTAAAAAAATCATTCTGTTCCAAATAATCCCTTTATAGTGATTACAAACTACGTTAAAATATCTGTCTGGTTTCAAGTATTTAGCCCTTTAGTTCCATTTCAAACCATATTTTATCTAAATCTTTATAGTTGTTAATTAAAATAATCTTTGCTTACTTAATTTACAATCTAAAGACCCCTTGCAAATAAAATCTCAATTTTTAGCAACAGGAAATAAGAAAATTAGAATTAGCAGGCCGTAAGTCTTTCACACTCATACCCACATGCATATCTATTATGTAAACTAATTATTTTTTCACATTTGAGAAAGTGTACCAATCTGTACACTTTGATATTGATAAGAAATAAAATAGTGAGATTACTGTGCTGCAGTTATTTAAAATCAAATATATAAACACTGATAAAAAATAAAACGTTTGGTCTGTGTTAGTATATTTACATTGGTAAAACAAATCCACCTTTAAATAACAATTTTATTAAATCATACAAAAATACTTAATTTGGTAATGGATGGATAAAGATGAAATCTGTGAAGAAAGATAAAGATTGATATATGTATTTAAAATTTCAGGCCAAAACAAAAATTTTGCACTAACACCAGCAATTCATTAGTACACATACGAGACATGTTTTTAATGTAAGACCTATTTGAATTTGCATCTTTATATGCAATCTAAACTGATGGCGTTTTTGTAGCTCAGTTATTTAATCCAGTAATCTTCTGTTAGCAACAAGTTTAGTAATTTTGTTGTTGATTGTATTCATCCATTTGCAATGAGTGCTACAATTCATGATTCTGCCGATTGTGAAGTACAAAAAGTACTTCAGAAATACGAGCACTAAAATTATGAGTAACGCTAAAGTAAGATGGTGGTGCTGCTCATTTCGAATAAGGCAAACATTCATGATGAAGAAAGTAGCAAGCCACCTGCCGTAGGTGATGTAATTGAGAAAGTTGACGAAAAAATTCAAAAAACCGACGCTTCATTGTGCCAAAATTGTCTTTGACGTCTCATGATCTTTGATTTATTTAAGTTATGACTGAAAAATTGGGCTGTAAAGTATTGTGTGCAGGATAGGTGCCGAAAATCTTAACAGACACATCACAAGAAAAATGTGTGCTAGAGTGGATGAATTTTTGCGACATAAAATGAAGGTGATGAATTTGTTTGATAGACTGCATTGTTACCGTAAATGAAAGCTGGAATTCTTATTCAACGTTGAGACAAAGCAGCAGTCAATACATGGAGCACACCGAGCTGATCTATTGGTTAACTCATCCGTGTTATCGAGAACAAGTTGTCTAACAGCTTATTTTTGAAATCGAAAGTTCTGATATTTAAATCCTAGTAAAAGTTAGTTCCTATTACACAGATTTGAACACTGGAGTGGGCACCGATGTACTTCTGTGGTTGGAGTTCAATTAACCACATCCTTAGGAGTGGTTGGCCTGAGTCTGTACAAGACTACACCTCATTTACATGTCATACATATCCTAATCTCCATTGGGGGAGGGGCTTGCTTATTGATCACTAGTTGAACAGATTAACAGATTGCAACGTACACATTAGGAAAATAAAAGAAAATGCGATGGTGATAAGTAACATTAAGTAAAGAAGCTTATGTGGGTACTGGTTTTTTGGAACAAAAAGGATGTTACTGTTGAATTTAGTGCATATAGTGTAGTTTTAAGGCATAAGTAATTGAGTTTGTTCATATTTATTCAGTTTTGTTTATTTCAAAAGGGATCTTACTTTCAAAACATACCTCGTACATCAACGAGAAAAACATAGTAAAATAAAATCCAAACTTAACAAAAAACAAATTGATTTTGTACACAAGTTCTTCAATAAATTTCCTAGATGAAATCAAATAAATTATACATAAAAATATTTGTTTTTTATTTGACAAGATTTATTTTCTTTATAAAGTTATCATTGCCATGAAGCTAAGGTAAGCACACTTGTTTCAAGTGAAAATTATTCATACGTATTTCATCATAATTTTAAAATTAAGATTTAAAATGCTGTCTTCAGACACTTTAAAAAATGGTTTTGCTAAAAATGATAAATCTTCCTTGAAATATCTGACCAGATTATATTTAAAACAAGTCTAATGCGACAGTCAAAATGATGATTTTGATTAGTTACTACCCGCAGCAAACATTACCTGTTCCAAATGTTTCAACAGAAACTATATTTTACTTTCATCAAATCTTGGGTTTATCGCCTTAAAATTACATTTGTAACAATAACTTCGTAATAATATGTATACTGTCAGAAAAACTAGTGTATTGTCTAGAGCCTCCACTCAAAATGGCACTAATCTATTAAAATTATTATCATTTCCTCATTACATTACAAATTAAAGTTAGAATTCTTCTCAGATTCATGTTTTAGACAACAACAACAAAAATTACGATTTTTTTTTTGTCTTCAGTCATTTGACTGGTTTGATGCAGCTCTCCAAGATTCCCTATGTAGTGCCAGTCGTTTCATTTCAGTATACCCCCTACATCCTACATCCCTAGCAATTTGTTTAACATATTCGAAATGTTGCCTGCTTGCACAATTTTTTCCTTCTACCTATCCCTTCAATATTAAAGCAACTATTCAAGGATGCCTTAAAATGTGGTCTATAAGTCTGTCTCTTCTTTTAACTATATTTTTCCAAATGCTTCTTTCTTCATCAATTTGCCACAATACCTCTTCATTTGTCACTTTATCCACCCATCTGATTTTTAACATTTTCCTATAGCACCACATTTCAAAAGCTTCTAATCTTTTCTTTTCAGGTACTCCGATCGTCCAAGTTTCACTTCCATATAAAGCTATGCTCCAAACAAAAATTCTTCTACCTCCATAATCTTTTCTCTTCCTATTTTTACATTCAGTGTCCATCTTCATTATTTCTACCATATTTCATTACTTTTATTTTGTTCTTGTTTATTTTCATGCGGTAGTTCTTGCATACGACTTCATCCATGCCGTTCACTGTTCCTTCTAAATCCGTTTTACTCTCAGCTAGAATTACTATATCATCAGCAAATCATAGCATCTTTATCTTTTTACCTTGTACTGTTAGTCCAGATCTAAATTGTTCTTTAACATCATCAACTGCTAGTTCTATGTAAAGATTAAAAAGTAACAGGGATAGAGAACATCCTTGTTGGACTCCCTTTCTTATTACGGCTTCTTTTTTATATTCTTCAATTATTACTGTTGTCTGTTTGGATCCTGTACATGTTAGCAATTGTTCTTCTATCTCTGAATTTGAACCCTAATTTTTTTTAAATGCTGAACATTTTATTCCAGTCTACGTTATCGAATGCCTTTTCTAGGTCTATAAACGCCAAGTATGTTGGTTTGTTTTTCTTTAATCTACCTTCTACTAGTAATCTGAGGCCTAAAATTGCTTCCCTTGTCCCTATACTTTTCCTGAAACCACTTCTTCCACTCTCCTTTCAATTCTTCTGTATAGAATTCTACTGAAGATTTTTTATGCATGACTAGTTAAACTAATTGTTCTGTATTCTTCACATTTATCTGCTCCTGCTTTCTTTGGTATCATGACTATAACACACTTTTTGAAGTCAGACGAAACTTCCCCTTTTTCATAAATATTATACACCAGTTTGTATAATCTATCAATCGCTTACTCACCTGCACTGTACATTAATTCTACAGGTATTCCGTCTATTCCAGGAGCCTTTCTGCCAATCAATTCTTTTAATGCTCTCTTAAATTCAGATCTCAGTATTGTTTCTCCCCTTTCATCCTCTTCTTCCTCTATAACACCATTTTCTAATTCATTTCCTCCATATAACTCTTCCATATATTCCACCCACCTATCAATTCACCTTTTGTATTATAAATCAGTGTACCACCTTTATTTAACACATTATTAAATTTCAATTTTAGTACCCCAAAATGTTCCTTAATTTTCCTGTATTTGAACGTTCATTTCTCTTTCCACTTCTGAACACTTTTCTTTAATCCACTCTTCTTTCACTAGTTTGCACTTCCTGTTTATAGTATTTCTTAAATGTTAGTAGTTCCTTTTACTTTCTTCATCACTAGCATTCTTATATTATCTACATTCATCCATAAGCTGCAATATATTGTATGAAATCCAAGGTTTTCTACAAGTTCTCTTTGTTCCACCTAAGTTCCCTTCTGCTAACCCACCGGGTTGGTCTAGTGGTGAACGCGTCTTCCCAAATCAGCTGATTTGGAAGTCGAGAGTTCCAGCATTCAAGTCCTAATAAAGCCAGCTATTTTTACACGGACTTGAATACTAGATCGTGAATACCGGTGTTCTTTGGTGGTTGGGTTTTAATTAACCACACATCTCAGGTATGGTCGAACAGAGAATGTACAAGACTACACTTCATACATATCATCCTCATTCATCCTCTGAAGTATTATCTAAACGGTAGTTACCGGAGGCTAAACACGAAAAAGAAAGAAAGTTCCCTTCTGCTGATTTAAGAATTTGCTTTTTAACATTCTCCCATTCTTCTTCTACACTTTCTACCTTATCTTTTTCCCTCAGTCCTCTTGCGATGTCCTCCTCAAAAATCTTCTTTACCTCCTATTCCTCAAGCTTCTGTAAATTCCACCGATTCATCTGACACCTTTACTTCAAGTTTTTAAACACCAATCTACATTTCATTATCACTAAATTATGGTCGCTATCAATGTCTGCTGCCAGGTAAGCTTTGTAGTCGACGAGTTGATTTCTAAATCTTTGCTTAACCACGATATAATCGATCTGATATCTTGCAGTATCATCTGGCTTTTTCCATGTGTATATTCTTCTATTATGATTTTTAAACTGGGTATTGGCAATTACTAAATTATACTTCATGCAAACCTCTATAAGTCGGTTCCCTCTTTCATTCCTTTTGCCCAGCCTGTATTCTCAATGATATATCTCAAATTCAATACTTAACGTTTTTCTAGATTGTATAAATATTGTAGAAAAAAGTAAAATAAATATCTAATGTAAAAATTATATTTTTTAGCTTTTCTCAGACCAATTTCTACTATCCTTTTTAAAGAATCTACAGCAATTTAATTTATAATTCCTACAACATATGTTAACATTACTCTATAACTTTATTAAACGCTATTTTCAAATATATTTTAATTTATTTAATAATTAGTTAAAAATTATTTTAACTAAGTAGTATAAATTTTATTAATATCTAAATGGCAAGCATAATTCTGATGTCTATTTCTTGTTATTCTGTTTTTTTATCTCACCATATATCTGTGACACTGAGAAACTATCAGAAGAAAAACATGGACTCTAACTACTTTTTTTTCTATTGATTTTTTTTTAATAAATTTAAAGAAATACAAAATAACTGTAGTTTGTGATGTAATTATAACTTGTGTTAAAAATATTTACTCACATAATAAAAAATCCTAATACATGTTTAGGATAACAACAATCTCCAAAATAGATTACCCAGCATTGATACTAACTAAAATTACATACTTAATTATATATTTAATAAGTATAATTATAGTATTACTATCTTCAACATATTTTAAAAAATGTAGGTTAATTCCTATAGATAATTTTTGTTTTGCTCCAACACAGTTTAACAATATACAAATTAATAACTAACCTATATTTACTCACCATATTTTAATATGATTTTAAATATCACCTATATTTGCTAGTTCTATACTTTTTTCTATCTTACCGTAGTTAAACGAGTTTTGTTCCTATTTGTAACTATCTACAATAAAATAAAACTAGAGTCCCCGTTACGGCTTCATCCGCGCTATACGGTTACTGCGATTCCCCGCGCGGTCAGGGCTCGCTTCGCTCGCCCTTCTCGTCTAACCAAGGCCTCTGCCTCCTGGAACCCCTGCGTTCATTAAATTCATGCTTACGAGAATAATGATGAAAAAAATTTAAAGCCTGTTCAATTTATAAAAACCATCAGTGTATTGCAATTTCTTGGGTGCAACAGTTTGGTCAACACAGGACCTACTAATTGATTTTTAGATTTCCCGTCACGGCTTCGCGAGCGAAACACGATCAGAATTACAAACATAAATTACCATCACAATGTTTCCATATGTCATAAAGTTTAATGCAATGCCAGGCGCATAAAACGGCAAATATGTAAAAAAACAGTTTATGTTTTTTACCCCTTAAAATATTAAAACCCCTAAAAACCGAAAATAGTTTTTATATATTTAACTGAAGAATATTTGCAAGCCCAAATCGAGTGAATATCTCGTTTATTATAGTCGGAAAAAATCTATAAATTGGTTTTTAAATATTCACATGAAAATTACATAACTAAAAATCAAGTTAATATCTTATTTGCTGCCGAAAAATTAAAAAAAAAAAAAATAGTAAATATTGTTACTCCATTTTAACCCTTTAAACTAGGATTTTAAAAAAAAATCCTTTCTCGGTGTGCACTAACACCGAAAGAACGTGTATACAAATTTTCATCAATTATCTTCAATAGCTGGACCATTGACTATCAATCACTCATGACATGTTCTTTTGAAATGACATGTTCATGTAATTTATTGTCATCACCTGCTGTGGAAATGCAAAAATGAATAAAAAAATCTCAGCTCTAGTAAAGAAAATGAGTAAATAATAAACTTAATATGCATGTTTTGCATTGTAGATATCTTTTGTATGTTGCAGATTTGTTTTGCTTTAAAGCATTTAAAAAAAATAAAAATACAATACTTTTAATAATTTATTATGCTTATACAGTAGAGGCCATTCGTGTATTAAGTATAATATAGTCTCTTTTAAACTCCATCAAAAAGTCATAATGAGTTTTCAAGTTACAAAAATAGGTTGTCGGATCATTGTTTAGCACCCATAAATATAATCATGTACACTGATATTTAATAAATTAAATATGTTAATTTGTACACCTTATATATTTATGAATGTGCAACTTTGCTAAAAATCAAGTATCTTATTCTTACAAAAAAGCATATTCATTCCTATCAAACTACACAATAAAATTGTTTTCATGTAACTCAACACACATTTCACCTAAGAAAGAGCTGTTTTATAATTCCATTGCAATTTTTAATAAATCACCAAACCAAACAAAAGCAATCTATTTAAAATAACCACTATAATTTTTTTTTTAATAAAAAAAGATTTTCCTTTAGCGAAAGACATTACTAAGTTTTTAAATAACATTAATTTAAAATAAAAATTAAATTTTAATCAGCTCATTTAACTGTGTACACAAATACTCTCTTCAAATATTTTTTATTAATTGTAATTTAATTTTTAACCATTTTATATATTTTGCATCTTTATTTTAACATTATTTCATGTATTTCCTTAAAATTATAAAGAACTATAAATTAGTACTGAACAAATAAACACAGAAGTACTTAGGTACCATGTTAAAAACGTAATAAAAATAAAAATTGCAATCGTTAAGGACGCATTCAATACAAATAATTGTGCAGTAGATTTGAAGAAATCTTGAAAAGTTTTGTTTGATGTGTAATAGAAAGAAAAAAAAAGACTTGAGACATTTGAAATGTGGACATGAATGAAATTGGAGATAGTCAGAATGAACTATTAAGAAATAATGAAGACGATAAACAAAAATAGAAATTCCATCACAACAATTTTGAATAAATAATTAATTAATTTTTAAATGATAATTAATTACCTGGGACGTATCATGTGGGGAGAAAGACTGATTAAAACATGCTCCAATGATCTGGTGAAAATGCAAAAAAGAGATGCTGGGAAAGGGAAAACTCTCTGTCGCACTAAGTGCGTCAGAAGAACGGATTTCCCGGTTTTAGTTAACCTTGAAAATGTAGCCAAAAACCCATTATTTTGCCTCTAACTCCAGTTCCTATGAACCGATTCGCTTGAAAATCAATAGGTTCTATTTCTATTAGGTTTACATCATCCTACCAAGTTAATCAAAATTGGGGAAAAAATTACGCCCAATAGAACGAAAAAAGCTAAAAATGTACAAAAAAAAAGTTTTTGGCTCTAACTCCAGTTCCTGTTATCCGATCCGCTTGAAAATCAATACGGCTCTATTCCAATAGGTTTACAGCATCCTGCCAAGTTCGTCAAAATCAGTTACGATTTGCGTCCGGTTATGGCGGACGAAAAAATCGTATACATACATATGTATATAAACACAACCGGGCGCAGAGCGATTTCCAAATTCTTTGGAAATCCGCTAAAATGTATACATAAAAGGTATATCGTAGAAATAACGGGAAATATATTGAATTCTGGGTGTAGAATAGGGGAAAATGGAGTAGGACCCCAGGACATAAAATCATATAGTATTCATTTTGGATCCGAAAAACTAAAAAAAAATAATTCATACAAAATAGCAAAATCTTTAAAATCTTACTTTTTTCATCTGTTTTGGTTAGTCCAAACTGTTCTAATGGACTATTGAAATCCATTTAATCAAAATAAGGCCTGCCAAAAACGTAAAAATTTGATGATAATAATAAAACTAATTTTTTTTTCAAAACAGTAAGTTAAAAAACAAATCATTACTTTAAATTTTTTGATTTGTTTTTTTAAACAAGTCAACATTTAATTTTTTTAATTTTATTTTTCCAGCTTAAGCTGGAATATCTAATATTAAATAGTTTTATTTGTTTTTATAAGTAAAATAAACTTAATTAAAATTTTGAACAATCCCGATTTTTTTTGTTCCAAATTAGAAATTTTCAAGACATTTTTCTTTCCGTACACTTAGATCAACAATACGTCCGCTTAATTTCACATTTTCACGTTATCCGGAAGGAAATTTTCTGGCGATGACGCTGAACGGAGTAACTTAAAATTATACAGCAAAATAATTTCCGCAGTTTTAGTTCATGACTGTGTTTTCGTTCGTTGGATAAGTTGCAAACAATGATCAGTGAACATAAATACTTATTTTTTTATGACAGATACTGCTGGCAAAAAAAAAATGTAATGATTCTTTGACTAGCAATTAGTACATGAATGTACAAAGTACAGTACATGAATGTGAAGCGATATTATTTTTACAGAATAAAAGGTTTAATGATGCATAACCCACTTAAACTGTGATAACAGTACACTATTAAAAGGATAATAGTGTACACATAATATAAACGCTATATAACCTACAAATTAGCACTAAGGAACCTTATAGCTTACCAGTAATAAAGAAAAAATCGTAATAAGGAAAAACAGCGGTAATCACTGATATGAAGTATGCACTTCCAAAGTATGTATACCTTCAAGCAATATGTATATTCCGATAATTAATATATGACGCTACAATAGGTAAACAAAAATATTCCGTTCCATGGAAAAATCTTGTGATTGTGAACCAATCATTATAAACTAACTTTCCATTACTTTTATGAAATTAAATCCAAAATAGAGAAACTTATTAAAAATTATATGACGTTATGAACAAAATATTATTGCATTTCCTTTTTATTGTTATTAAAACATGAGAAATGTTTTGCTTGTATTCTAAACGACTGTGCTGCGTAAAAACAATTTTCTAAAAGTCAATCAAATCTTGTACTACATAAAAAAGAATGTTTGTATAAAAGGTATACAATATTATTTATATTCAGGTAAAACCGTAATGGATGCATCTCTGACATTTTGTAGTTATTTATATACACTATCATTTAAAAAGCGTAAAAGAAATATTTGACTTGTAAACATAAAACTATCCTTAAAGAAAACTTTTAAACTTCACAATGCTGTAAACACTTAGAAATAAGTAATTAGATTCATTATTTTATAAACAATGCTGAATTACGTTAAGAAAATATATTTTCTTTATTATGAAAACACTGTTTTGTCACCTATGGTGACCTACGTCACTGAATGTATTCAAGGTCAAGGCTAAAGCCGTGCACTTGTGCGATGTGTTGCATTAGATAACAGGTTAAGTAATAAGTTTCCACTTACTGTTAAAAGATCCAAGGCGGGTCTCTGTAGAAAACTTGTAAGTAGCCGCACCAACAAGAAGAAATCAGAAGATATACAGCAGTGACATTGTTTTGAACGCACGTTTGAGTACTCGTATTCTCCCCTGACGTAGGTTATGAGCTTCTTCACGATGGATGGGGGAAGAAATCGATAATCGTAACATACCACCCCATCCCTTAACAGTACTTATTCTTATCAACAGATGTGTAAATAAACACGTCAATGACACTAGACACAAATAGCTTAATCACAATCCAATAATAAGCAAAATACACCTCTACTGAGAAGTATTGCGCACTAAACACTTCGTCGCCTGAAACTAACAGCCGGTGCGTGAAGTCATTGTTTGTAAACATCCGATGCACTTGACACTGACCCGCTAACACACACTGATACAGTTTCATTACCACTTTCTGACAACCGCACCACAACTCATTTCACATAACCTGGACAACTAATCAACGTAACAGGATAATTAAAATATATTTACGTTTGTTGTTTTAGGTGAGAAAATGTTACAACTATTTTTGCCAGCTTAGGTGGCCATCTTTCCAATCGGATTGGACAGGAGGCGGAGCTAAAGCACAACCACGTGTTATAATGACGTCATTCTACATCCATTCTTCACTTTCTTCTTTCAATTATTATTTTCCTGATGAATTATATGGCAGGTCGTCACAGATTGCAGTTATTACAACGTGGGATATCAGAAAAAATACTTGTCATATTCAGTTCTACGGCATTCAGAAATTCTTTTCTCTCTCCACAAGATGTATTGATAAAAAAGTTATCACACCTATATAACTCGATTTTTTTTTTCAGTATTAGTTCGAAGCAAACCTTAGTTCTTTAGAGCGAGGGATGTGTGGAATTTTAACCATGTTAATAGTGAAGAAATAAAACTACTACAGCCTCGTACAAGCAAATGAATACGTAACACGTGTGTTTGGTGCACATCGCAACTGTGCAATAGAATCGTCCAGACACGATCTAGACAGTAACATTAGGGTTATTCAGTTAAATCCTAATTCTGAATTCTCTTTATTACAACAAAGTTCTGTTAAAAAATGTTGGCAATATCCGTAACAAAATACATAATTCGAATTTTAAGGAAAATAAAATTTATCAATTTACATTAACGCTTATGAGTAGGAATATGGTTGAATTTTTTTTCATTCCTTGTACACCCTCTTCATTGTCATAATTTTTACCCAAATAAAAAAGTGCTTTGTATCCCTCACTGAAGAATGTAAAATCATGCATTATTTGAAGAAAAAATAATTTAATTATTTATAAGATTTTTTTATAAAAACTGATTTTCTTTACAATCTGCATATACAAAAAATACCCAAGAATGATTTTCTATAAGAATCCTCTTTTTCTTCACAAAAGTTATAACATTGCACAATACAGCATACAACAAGAAAAGGGTGGAGGAAACGCAGAAAAATATTTAATTTCACACTATGAAAATATGTAAGAATAAACATTACAACTAACTTTATTATAATTTATGGTATTTTTTGTTTTCTAATTTCACTGATACATTAAAAAAAATTACTTTACTAATTTTGGACAGAGTTTCTGGAATCCCAATCATATCATCCATTATGTATAATGAACAGAAACATTTTAATACATATAAAAAAAAAATGTCTAAAACACTGCTGAACTTTTCTGGCATTTGCATAGATTAAATTTAACCCTTCCTACAGCAATACAGATGAAATTATAATTACTTACCTGTGTTTACTTATTTCCTTATTTATTTATTTACCCATATTTTTAATGAAAGAAATAAATTCGAAAATTATCTGTTAAATATTAGCAAATTTTCTTCTAAGAGTACTCTGAAGGTACTGTTTTTAAAATACTGTGTTAAAATATTTTAATTATTTAAATAAAATCCTGTTCATCTATGAAAAATTAAGTTCATCTTTCATTCACAAAAAATAAATTATTTTTAAAAATTCATATTTATTATAATTTTGAGAGTTTTTACCCCTAAACCTTTGAACAATGTTTAAAAATTATTACATTCTGATAATGCTTCATTAGAAAAAAAAAAAATAAAGAAAATTTCTAACTGATAAATAGTAAAAGTGTAGTTAAAAAATTTATTTTTTACTAAAACCAAATTTTTTAAACAGTGGAGAATATTATCATTTTTTAAAATATGTTCATTTTTATTATTTCAATGTGTTCTTGATGACATTATTTTTTTATTATTCTAAAAACCCATGCAACATCACAATTTCCTCTAAAATAAAACTCCTTCAAGATGTAGTATCCCCTTAATATCATCTACCTCTCAACCTTTTCTAGAAATAAAATAAATTGATAATCATAATAAACAAGTTACTATAAAAAATTTCATGATTGCAGTCTGAAAATCTCTTAATATGAAATAAACATGAATAAGATAGGACACCAAAATACACCGGTTTTCAAAGGTGGGGTGATAAGTTTCCGGCCTGATAAAGAAAATATTTTTTTTTGGTTTTATTTCAATAAAATCTCGACAAAGACTAATTGTCATTTTTCATACCGGTGCTCTAATTTAGTTATAACATTTTTATGTGATTTGTCGAGCTCCTCAAAATACCCATTTACAGCATCAATAACTTCCTTATTGCTCTTATATTGTTGTCCACCAAGCCATTTTTTGAGGTTAGTAAATTAGTAAATAGATGGTAGCTGCTGGGTGCTAAATCTGGTGAATGAGCAAGCAATTTGAACTTTAGTTTGTTGATTTTAGCCACTGTGATGATTGACGAATGTGCTGGTGAAACAAAAAAACTTTTTTTCATTAGATGAGGTTTTTTTAACTCCGCCATTTAGACACTGTAATAATAAGTTGTAACATTGTAATAAGTGTGTAGTACTTACCATTAAAAACCTTTTTTAAGGTAATCAATAAACAATCCTTTTTGTATCCCAAAAAACAGTCACCATAACCTTGTTGGCTGACAAAGTTGTCTTTGCCTTCTTTAGAATTGTTTCACCTGTCGCTGTCCACTGTACAGACTGTGTTGTTTACTTTCAGGATTGTAGTGGTGGACCGAAGTCTCATCCACAGTAATGAATTGATGTAAAGATTCATGGGGTTCTGCTTATGGAGCACCAAATTCTCAGTTGAAACAGTTTTCCATTGCAACTTTTACTCGGGTGTTAGCAAATGCAGCACCACCCCATGCAGAGCTTCTCAATGCTCAAAAACAACAACTTAACTTATAACAACAACAACAACTTAACTTATAACAACAACAACAACTTATATGTTCTTTTTATATTTTAACAGTCTCAGCTATCTTATGCATCTTTAATTTGCAGTCTTCCAGCATGATTTTATGGATCTTTTCTATAATTTCGGGAGTCACAACTCAGCAGAGCATGGTTCGTCCTCAGTGCTCTTACGACCTTTTTTAAATTCATAAACCCACTGTTTTATTACTGAACCTGATGGAAAAGAGTCTTTCATTGTTGAGTCCATTTCTTATTTGATTTGAAACAGAGTTAAACCTTTCAAATGGAAATATAACTGCATGTTTTTCCATTTTTGTGAGTATAACAAAGGCATCTTCCTCCTAGCACTGTCAAACATATACTAACCAAGCTATTGATCTGAAATTATATATATAAGCTAGTGAAGGACGGTACTATAGAATGCCAGTAAGATATCAGACCCGTTGGTGCCATCACTATGTCAGGCTGGAGATTTATCAGCTCACCCTTGTACATTCAACATTTTTTACAAAAGTTTTAGTTTTTTTTAGATTCAGGAGATATCAAAACATCAAGAAATATAAAAATCCTGGGGGATGAATTTTAGAATGTCAGTAGTTCTCTGTTTGCCGTAATCTCAAAAGTGTAATTAGAGAAAACCTTCAGAGTTTACGAGTTCTTTTTTTCAGATTTTATTTTGTCTTTCTAGTGCTCAAAATTCTTTGATGACACAATTATTTTGAAACAGCATAGAATAACAGTTTCTAAAGTAAGGAATATAGTTTCCATTCAAAAGTTAAAACTTTTGCACATTTAAAATTGGTATATTGCTATTTTCCTCGAAAGATAATTCTAAAGTGCATCTTATTGGAAATCATTAGTAAAAATTTGTTTTTATCAATCTAGGATTAAAGCTATAAGATAAAATTTTAAGGCAAGATATTATTCACTAATGTTTACTCCACCTATGAATACAATTCCTAGGAGTAAGGTACAGCTCAAGTAACTGGAAATTTTATTCAAATTACCAAACTGAACTTCATTTTTCAATACAATACCTAAACCAATCAAAATATTTATTCAAATGCAACATCAAACTAAAAATTCCTGCACTGTAGAAACTTGTATTGTAGTTCAATTCATTTTTCAAATTTCCACTTCTTCATTCTAGGAAATATTGACATCACAGAATATGAGAAAATAAAAGGGTACAAAATCAGAGCATTACAGGTGCTCAAGGATTTCCTGCACATCTTCTCAATTTCCTGACATGGATGAAAACCATCCAACAAATTTATATGCAAAGGATACTTCAGACTAGTTGTTAGATTGGAAAATCTTTGTTTTGTTGGATTTACATTGCTTGTAAATCCATAAATGGAGATTTTCTGACCCTCAAAAATGGACATTATGTATGTTAGCTTTTCCACTAAGATGAAATGTTGACACATCACTAAACACAATACAATCAAGAAATACACATTCTCGATAATGCCATACTCTTTCCTTTACACAGACATTTGGTCATTTCAAACTGATTATGTCATCAACAAATGTTACTGTCTCTCAGAGGCACCATTAAATTTTCTATGGAACATAGTTCCATATAGTTCTGTTGAACTATAACTAACTATAAATTCACATTTAGCAAATTACAAAACACAGAAGGTTTTCTGTTTGGAAGTTGCCATCTTTGCTAGTGGGATGCTGTCAACCAGAAAGATAAGAGATAAGGAATCAATCCCTAAATTTGAACAAACCTCACAATTCTGTAAAGAGTGTGGTACTTAAAATTTGAGGAAAATTTTTATTAAGTTCAGTAATTGTTTAGTGGCATTTATCATGAAAGGCATGTTTAAGTTTTGCAACACGTTTTTCACTCACAATGGAATATCAGCCTCTTCCTTCCTGTTCAAGGACATTAGTTCACCCTTCCCTGAATTAACTGCACCATTCTCTCATACAGCCATTATTAATTACATTGTAACCATAAACTATGTACAGCTGATAGTAAATATTGGCCACAGAAGTTCCTTCTGCTTGCAAAAAACGAATGATGTTTTATATTTCAACTAGCACAGCAACAGTTACCAACATATTTCACCATATGCTGCTCGAGCGGTACAGAATGACATGGCTACTGGTTGTATAATTAATGATATATAAGCTCAGATGAAGTCCATTGTGCATGCACTACATTGCTATGGAAACTGGATTGTTTGTAATGTATAACAGGAAGTTAATTTATAAATAGCCTGTATGTGTGTGTGTGTTTATATATATATATATATTTAAAAACAGTTATAATATTATAATCACCAGATACAAACAGAATAAAAAGGTAGTAACTCTTTCGTAACTGTAGTACCTTTGGAGTATCACTCCATCTTTATCAGTCAAAAATATAATTTATACAGTAATTAAAATAAATTTCATCAGTATGTATATTGTTACCACATATATGCCTAACTTAATATTGGCGGACAAACACGGTAGCAAGTTAGATGTGAGCTAGCGCACAGTATACATACACGCTGGTATAAACATCACTCTCGCCGCCCAGTTCTCCCACCATAGTGGCGCTGCGGCCCCACCACTCTCAGGCTCCAATAAAAGAGCATGCACAAGAGTGAATTTTCAATTCATTGTCAATCACCACCTGGAGAAGACCAAGAAGAAGAAGAAGATGGAAGAAGACAGAAGAAGTTCCCTGGCCGCCTCAACGTGGGACCTCCTGGCGGATGCCAATATCCTCGCCGAAGCAGCAGGTTGACCGGTCCGCCGAGGGAGCCACTGGACATGGACGCTACCTTCCCGCTCCAGCTCACCGGGTTTCAACCGCCCTGGTTGGCGGACTCAGCAGCAAGAGCTGGCTCAGCGTGGGATCGCTCAGGGAGAACCGCCTCAGCCGCGCCGGCGAAGGACGACCGACGCCGACCCGACACTGTGGGTGGGCCACTACCGCCACAGAAGGTTGCGTTGTATAAAGTCTTTACAGTGCTATTTTTGAGCTGGTGGTCGAGTGTGTACCTTGCCCAGTTTCACAATCTTGCTGTCTGAAAACTGTTACAACGGTTTTGCCCCCTTACTGTTTAAACGATTCATACCCTTTTCGCGGGGGTGCAGAGGATTTGGCGCACGACTTTTTTGAGCACCCGCCTCATCGCGGCGAAAAGAGTGGCAACGACTCCTGGTCGCAAGTCCCTATTACGAGCAAAGGGGCCTTTACCCTTAGTCCTGCTCGGGCTCTTTTAGAACGGGGGCCGTAATCTGTAACTGTGTGTTGATCTTTGATTTCACACATTTGATCCAGTAGCGGCGAAGAGGTGCAAAGAGTGACAGGAGAATATAGAAGGTCTCCAGCTGCCCGTGGCTCGCTGCGGGTAGTCGTCACGCTTGTGGGCTTGCGCCCAATATCTGTGATAGAAGGAATATAGCGAGCATTTTGCTCGTATACTGTTAGGTAGTGCATCTCCGACCATGACAGATGTTATTGAGGTAGGTAAGAAGCCTAGCCGGAGGAGGAGGCCGGAGCTTTTTCCTTCGACTTCCTCGAACACTGATTTTGACAACAGTAGTTCAGAAGTAGATTAGGGATGACCACCCGGGAGAGCATGAACCCACTTATTGAAGAGTTTTTGCAAACCGGGGGCAGGCCTGGCAGTTCTGCTCCATTGGCCCATGATGTTTTGGCAGAACTGGGTGGCTTGTCTTCGTATTTAGCTAACCCCAAATGTACTAGTGCAGCTACCAAGAAGAGATTATTGCCTCGGCTCGAATTCTTCCGAGCGGCCTTCACAGCTCTCTTCGAGGGTTTCGAAAATCTTGCCTCGAAGCCTAAAGAAATAACCGTAGCTCAGAAATCGGCCCCGGCCCCGATGCAACCGCGTAGGAATGCTGAGGTGGTCAAGGGCAGACATGAAATCAGCCAGTCCTCTAAGAAACCTGAGGTTGCATTAGTTAATAGGGCAGAGCGCACGACTGTGTCCAGCAGTGAGCTGAAAAAAGACCAACATATTGCCCTTCGGGGAGACCGGAAAGGCCTTAAAATCAGGAACATTAAAGGGGCTGGCGGGGGATTAGTTGTGGTAGCGGATGACACAGAAACCATTCAGGCAATTAGAGATTCCACGACGGTTAAGCAATTGAATGTGAAAATTAGACCCAAAAAGAAGGCGTAAGCCCCGTATTATAGTCTATGATATTGACCGTGACCTGACTGACGAAGATGTCTTGTCCCTCATTAGGGAGCAGAACACTGATTTGGATGAAGCCGCCTTCCGGCGGGACTGCAGGTTGGTCTTTAAAACGTGTAGGCGTGAACCCATAAATATCACGAGGTAAGTTCTGGTCTCTTTCAAAAATTTACGTTTGCAGGCAGATTATTTATCGATTTAGGGTCCTTTCGAGTAAAAGAGTACGTGGACGTCCAAAGATGTTTTAAGTGCTGCGAATATGGTCACAGGGCTAAATTTTGTATGTTTGCTTTGGTGTGTGCCCATTGTGGCGAAGAGGAACACAAGCGTGACTATTGTTCGGCCTGTGCTAACTGTAAGAGGTTGCACAAAAATCATGAGCACCCAGTTGTTAGTAAGGAGTGTGGCTTTTACGTAAGGGCCGTTACGATGTAGTATAATTTCTTAGATGGTTAGGTTCGGTCAACTAAGTGCCCAGGGTGCTTATGTAGTTCAAGTTGAGTTAGGTGAAATTGTAGAGAGACGGAAACTCGATGTTGTCCTTCTGCAGCACCCGTATGTAATTAGGGGTGATCTTCCAGGCTTTCACAGCTGGAAAAAGGAGATTTTTTTCTCGAGATCTTGACGACCTGCCATTACATATCCTGACAGAAAATTTCACTTCGCGGTGGTGGCAGCGGCTGAAGCCACCATTCCTAGAGGCACTGGCCGGGAATGTATATCTGGTTGGTGGTCTAGGAATCTGACAGCAATGAAGCAGTCTGTAAACCTACTAAGAAGGTCTGCGCAACGAGAGGATGATCCCCATCGACGTGCGGCCCTAACTGCAAATTACCGTAGAGTGAGGGCTAGGTACTCTCATAGCATTAGGTCTTCCAAGCGTAATTCCTGGCGCTCCTTCGTTCAGGAACAAGAGAATAGAGACCCTTGGGGCGTTGTGTACAGAGCTCTTGGTCATAATCGCAGGAAAGATGTCCTCCTGTCAGCTTTGTCAACCCACGAGGGTGTGGTAATTGCTAAGGATCGTGTCCTTAATACTTTGCTGACTGATTTTCTCCCAGATGACACTATGGTGAGTGAGGTTTCATACCACCGGCGTGTCAGGCAGGAAGTCGCGATTTTCGAGAACGACATACAATCATCTGAGATCACTGAGGCGTAAGTGCGCCAGGTAATCTATAGCATGGCACGACACAAGGCCCCCGGATATGATTGTATCACAGTGGAGCTCCTCGTCCGAGCGCTTCCAGTGGTCCTTAGCCCTCTTAACTGTAATATATAATAGGTTGCTCGTCGCCGACCACTTTCCGGCGTGTTGGAAGCGTGGAGACTTGGTGTTGTTTAAAGGTGGCGACAAAGATCCTATTGTTAGTTCTTCTTACCGTCCACTAACGCTCTTGCCCGTGATTGGCAAGGTTTCGGAGAAGATCCTATATTTGCGTATTAATATTAGATTGGCCACTGATCATTTGCTAATGGACAACAAGTATGGTTTCCGACGTGCAAGAGCACTGAGGATGCCATACTAAAGGTGGTTGATATAGCTTCCTCCAGTCATGTAAATATATATTAGGGATTTTTCTGGACATATCCGGGGCATTTAACAACTTATGGTGGCTCTCTGCCCTGTTTCGATGCAGAAGCGTAATTTTTTTTTGTCTTCAGTCATTTGACTGGTTTGATGCAGCTCTCCAAGATTCTCTATCTAGTGCTAGTCGTTTCATTTCAGTATACCCCCTACATCCTACATCCCTAACAATTTGTTTTACATATTCGATGTAAAGCCCTAATGTAAAGCCACCCTAGACCTGACAACATTCATCTCAGTATGATCTCGCATCTTCCAAATTCAATGCCACAACACCTGTTATGTATTTATAATGGTTTATTCTCACAAGTTTCCCCTTCAGTCTGGTCAGAAGCCATTGTCATACCAGTGCTTAAGCCAGCAAAGAAAGCCCTTCAAGCTACCGCCCTATCTCCTTGACAAGCATCTTTAGCAAAATAATGGAGAGAATGGTGAACCGCAGGCTTACATGGTACTTTAAGAGAAATGGCCTTTTATCTCCAGAGCAGTGTGGTGTCTGACAAGGACAATCATCCATTGACCATCTAGTGTCATTGGAAACAGCTATTCAAAACGCTTTACTGCTACACCATCATCTCGTCACTATCTTATTTGATATCAGGAGGGCTTTCGACATAGCCTGGCAACGTGGTATCCTAAATACCCTCAAAGAAGGGGAGTAAAGGGCAACATGCTAGCTTTTATTAGAGGTTTGTTAAATGATACAAATTTTTGTGTTTGTGTGTTTTTTTGTGGAGGGCGAAAAACGTCTGTACGTTATCATCGCCCGGGTATTTTTTTTTATGAAAAAAAAAAAAAAAGTAATTAAAACTAGTACGTAAAACTAAAATTTAAAATAAAAATAAAAAATAAAAGCAAAACAATTAAACAAAGTCCGAGATGGGTGTAAAAGGCCCATTCTCGGATAACAAGAGCACAAAAATGATACAAAAAAGTTTGAAAAAATAAGCAACAAACATAAAACATAGAACTAGGTTAAAACTAAAATAAAGAAATTAAATGAAACTTAAAACTAAGTTAAAAAAATAAAACTTAAAACTAATATCACTAGAATCTTAAAAAAACTATTATCACAGAGTGAGTCATTAAAACATAAAAGCTAAAATAATAAATAAAAAAAACTATATAAAAAAAAAATTTAACAGATTCGGATAGGGAGTGTAAAAGGCTCCCTCCTCGGTTAACAAAATCAAATCTATTAAAAACTTTTCTAGAATAAGTTATATACCCGACAATGTTAACTTTTTTGGGTTAACCCTACACTACGCAGAAAAAGGAACATCCGGTTTAAAACTTCAATGTCGTTGCACAACACACCACGGATGTTTCTGGGTAATTTAAACTTACGACGCAACGCCACATAACATATGCAGTCCACGAGTATGTGGTGCACAGTCATGCGGCAGTTGCATCGTGTGCATAGGGGTGCTTATTCTCTTGTCATCAGGTGCCCGTGTGTGACCCTGGTGTGTCCTATCCGCAACCGACAGAGGGCTACTTCCTCACGCCGAGATTTTCTACAGGAGGAGTCGCATGGCAACACAGAATTTTTAATCTGCCGGAGTTTATTTAATGCCGGATCTACTGCCGGATTTAATAAAATCAGAAGTAGCTACTCGGGTGGTGAAAGGAGGCTGGTTACAGGCTTCTTTGGCAGCGGAATCTGCATGTTCATTACCTAAAATCCCTACGTGGCTTGGGACCCAGCAAAAACTTACTTTTGTGTTGCGATTATTCAACTCAGCGATTGCGTTGTAAATTTCAATGACGATAGGATGTGTGGAATAAAAGTTTTTTAAGGCTTGGAGAGCACTACACGAGTCACTGCAAATAAGAATTTTTCTATATTTAGGGTTAATGATGTTTAGAGCCTTATTTATAGCGTATAGTTAGTATAGCGATAAACACACTCGTAATACCGGGTAGACCAAACATATAAGTTCTTTCATTGACAACAAATGCACAGCCAACGGTATCGTTTTGTTTCGATCCATCAGTGTATACAACCGCGTCTGGTTTCATCTTGGAGAGAACACACTGAAACATTTGCTGGAAGACAATAGGTAGTGTTGATTGTTTATTGTATGTCGTAAGGTCAAAAGTAAAATTTATAAGGTTTATTCTCCATGGAGGATATGAGCAAGGATAGGTAGGAAAGAATGACGGTGTGTCAACATTTATATGCTGCAGCAGACGCCGGGTACGGATACCTATAGGTGCAGTACGACGTGGATGGTCCTCATACTTTCCTAGATTAGGATTTCTAAAGACTGACTCAAGAACCGGGTGATTTGGCTGTCCTCTGAGACGAGCAAAATAAGATAATAAAAGCTGGTCTCGTCTATCCCAAAGTGATGGTTCACCACAGTCTACAAGTAAGCTTGCGACAGGACTTGATCTAAACGCGCCTGTGGCAGGCCGAAGGAAAGCATGATGTACACTATCCAGCATTTTAAGCACGATTTGACGAGCAGAAGAGTAGGCGATACAGCCATAATCTAAACTGGAGTGAACAAAGGAATAGTAAAAACGTATCATACATGACATATCGGCTCCCCAGTTGGTGTTAGTTTGGTGTTAGTTGGTGTTAGGTTGGTGTTAGTTGGTGTTGGTGACTCGCATCATATCTAGAAGTTTGGAACATTTTGTTTTTAATTCTTTTATATGTTTGACCCAAGTAAGTCGGCTATCAAAAAATAAACTTAAAAACTTGACGTAGGTAGAAATAGTAATATCTCTCCGTTCAGAAAAACTTGCGGAATAGAAGGGTTTCGTAGCCGAGAAAAAACTACACATTTTGTTTTTTCGGATGAAAATGTGAAACCAGTAATCCTGGACCAAGCTTCAAGGTGAGATATAGTGTTCTGCAGTAGTCTCTCTGCTGTAGGTGTTGAACGGCTTGCAATGTAAATAGCAAAATCGTCAGCAAATAGAGAACATGAGACAGAAGCCTGCACACTTTTGGTAATACCGTTTATGGCTACAGAAAATAAGGTGGCACTTAATACACTACCTTGAGGCACTCCATTCTACAAGATGACACTATCTGAGAGCGAATCGTCCACCCGTACACGAGCTGTTCGGTGATTTAAGAATCCCCGGATAAAAGCAAGCATATTGCCCTTGATTCCCCATTCTTTGAGAGTGTTAAGAATACCACGTCGCCAGGCTGTGTCATACGCCGTTTTTATATCGAAGAAGATAGCGACGAGGTGCTGGCGATTTAGGAAAGCGTTTTGTATGGCTGTTTCTAGTGACACTAAATGGTCAATGGAAGATCATCCTTGTGGATAACCACACTGTTCTGGAGATAGAAAGCCATGTTTCTCCAAGTACCACGTAAGTCTGCGGTTTACCATTCTCTCCATTATTTTACACAAAACGCTTGTTAATGAAATAGGGCGGTAGCTTGAGGGGTTGGTTTGGTCTTTACCAGGTTTTAGTACTGGTATAATAAATGTTTCTGACCAGCCGGGTGGGAAGACTTGTTCGGAGAATAAACCGTTGAAAATATTCAAAAGTTGTTGTAGTGCCGAATTAGGAAGGTGTGAAAGCATGGAAAGGCGAATGTTGTCCGGTCCAGGGGAAGTGTCCCGTGAATTTTTAAGTGCATGTAACAATTCCTTAAATACGAATGGAGTGTTTAATTCACCAACCGAATCACCAATGTTTAACGATAATACTTCTATTTGTATCTTGTACCTTTGAAAATCGTTGTTATATGATGAGGTGAGAGACACCGAGCGGAAAAATTTTGCTAGACTATTTGCCACTTCCGAGGGTGATGAAAGGAGTTCTCCTTCATCAGTAAGACCGAGAATAGATTGTTTCGGTGATCCGAAAATTGCACGAATTTTCTTCCATACAGTAGACATGGGAGTAGTGCGTGAAATAGTGCTCACGTATTTCGTCCATTCCTCTTAGCGTCCAATAATACTCGACGGTACACCGCTCTAGCCCTGCGGTATAAATTTAGGTGTTCAGCTGTAGGCCTACGATTAAATTTGCGTAGTGCCTGCCGTCGATTCCTAATAGCATATTTGCAATCATCGTTCCACCATGGAACGAAAGGACGTCTAGGATTACCCGATGTTTGTGGGATATATCTGTTGGCATTCTCAAGTATCATGGACGTAAAAGAAGAATACTGGTCGAGGATGTTCGCTCAATCGTCATACTGCGATTGGAATGCTTTATGGTATCCGTTCCAATCTGCCTTATCAACAATCCATCTCCGTGGCCTTCTTTTAATCTCGCAGTCTACACCAAAACCAATAATAATTGGTCTGTGATCACTGCAGTGAAAGTCATCACAAACAGACCAATTAAAATGAGGGAGCACATTCGGTGAGCATATGGAGAGATCAAGGTTAGATACAGTACCAGATGATAAGGACATGAATGTGTGTGATCCATTATTCAGTAGGCAAAGGTCAAAGTCTTGCCTCAATCTGTTTATCATATTTCCTAGAGCGCAGCAGAAGGTTGAGCCCCAGGAAATATGATGGACATTGAAGTCTCCTACTATTAACGATGGAGATGGTATTTGCGTGAGGAGATTTGAGACATCTAAAGCACTGAACTCAGTGTTCGGTGAGAGATACAGACTGCAGATATGAAAAATTTGAAGGGAATAGATACCTTTACTGCAATAGCAGGAATGACAGTGGTTAGTTGAATTCTTGTAGCTGACACCCCATTCTTCATGAAAATAACCACTCCACCACTCCCCCTACTGTCTACTAGGCAGTCGTATCTCTCACAGAAGTATCCTCTGAGTGTAATTGGGTCATGTTGTAGAAGGTGAGTTTCTTGGAAACACATGATTAGTGGATCATGTGCGTGCGCTAGTACTCTAATATTTTCAATGCGGGACCGAATACCTCTAACATTCCACTGAATAATGTTCATAAGTGTAAAAAATAAATAAAAAAATTAAATAATTAAATTTCGGAAATTATTTCAAAATTAGCTGTACGTGTTTCGGTTTTTATTTTTTGTATTTTTTATTTTAAAGAACTCCGATGCCCTAGGGTCGGGTGGTTCTTCAACCATATCCTCCAGTATATGAGGTGATGGTGGAGAAGATTTATTTGAATGGGATGCTGCAGTTAACATCCCAGAGGGGGTGGTTATGTGGGTTCCCTTTACGGGGAGCTTATTAGGTGGCTTATTGCCAGCTGTGATAGTCGCTACTCGTGCCGGTACGACTTTGGGAACAGGAACTTTCGTATGTATCACATTGTTTGGATTCACTAACTGCGACGAAAGACTTTTTATTCATCTTTGTTAGCTCTGAGATAGTGGCTGTAAGTGAAGATACTTGATCAGAAAGCATCTGAACAAGTTTTTTAAGTTCATTGCAGGATCCGCACTGCTGATTATTAACGTTTGTAAGAGTTTGTTTCGATGTAGCGGTGGCAAAAGATATATCTGGTTTAACCAGGTTCCGTGAATTATTTAGCTTTTTGTATTCTCTTCGTGCGGGCGGGAAAGATAGCTTTTGCTCTGTACAGATTTTGAGAATTGCCTTTTCTTCTTTAAAGATTGGATAATCTCGGGAGTGGGCTGTATGTGGACCACTGCAGTTTGCACATTTTTCACTTTCTTCGCAGTTAGTGTCGTTGTGACCTTCTTTACCACATCGAGCACAGATCTCAATTTCTCTGGTGGAACAGCGAGATTGAATGTTAGTATAAGAGACGGTGTCAGTTCTTCTGTTCCGTTCTGCCGTTTTAAATGATTTTAGATAAAGCAGAATAAATTCTGCTTTATCTAAATGGTCTCGACAAAAAATTACACCCCGGCTCGTATTTAAAGTTTTGTAGCTTTCTGCACTTATATTTATACTACCCATATTACGGAGACGTAAGATAGATCGACTCTGTTCGTCGTTGAATGTTTAAATCAGAATCGATCCGTCACGTAATTTCCTGATGTTCTTCGGGGAGCCACTTGCACCTGTTACAGTTTATTAAGAAAGGTGAAACCTTTTGGAGGGAGCCACATTCATGACTATTCCGGAGAACAACGAATCTAATGTTTTTACAGGTCAAGTCTAAAAATTTGCAGTTCTCTTCGGTAGGACTTTTATCCTCGTCAGACAAAGCTGATCGAGGTCTCTTCACAAGACTTAATTTGGTGGTTTTTTCAGATGGACCACCAACCATCTTGGAATTTAATATTGGAACAGAAATTTTGGTCCCACGAGTACCGGCGAAAAATGGACCACTCCAGCAGAGCGCACGCGTACTGGAGCTAGAGCTAAGTACAACTCGGTTCGCCCTGGTGCCCAGAGGACATCGTTCGAGACTAACTACGTAGAGCCATTCACCCATCGGCACGATTTGTTCCCACCTTGGGTTACGGTTGCGTTTCGTAAGATGTCGCAACACCACCGAGTGTTAATGTAAGAAATATCAGTGTAGAATGTTGTTGTGTAATTGTGTAAGTGTGTATGTTGTAATTTATGTAGTGTTCTTGGTGTAGTATATGTGTATGATGTAAAGTGTTCTGCAGCTCACTGTATAGTGGGAAGAATAGCTGCAGAGGCTAGGCCCGTGGGGACGCCAACCCCCAAAGTCTTAAAGAATAAGACTCCCCGTCGGGGTTGTGTTTGTGTTGGAGATTCTCTGTCGGGTAGCGTCACTTTGGAGAATGGAGTCCCTCAATGGTGTATTGATGCCACCTTGTTCGCTATAGCCATCAACGGTATTACTGATTTTATATACCCACCTGTTTCATGTTTGTGTTTTGCTGATGATTTTGCCCTATATATTACGTCCCATTCAACAGCCACAGCAAAGAGACTACTACAGAACACAATATCTCGCCTTGAAGCTTGGTCCAAGGTGACCGGGTTCAGATTTCCACCTGAGAAAACATAATTTATAGTCTTTCCTCACTTGTGGGACCCATCTACTTCGCAAATTTTTCTCAACAGAGAAAAAATTATTATCAGTCCTGATATCAGTTTTTAGGTTTTATTTTTGATAACCGCCTTAGCGGGTCAAATATATCAAAGAACTAAAAACAAAATGTTCCAAATTGCTAGATATACTACGAGTTCTTAGCAACACCATTTGGGGAGCCAATAGGTCATGTATGTAAAAATTATGATGTCATGTATAAATTATTCCTTAGTTCGTTTCCATTCAGATTACAGTTATATTACCTCTTCAGTGCGTAATACCACGCTGAAGTTGTTAGATGCTGTATTTCACGCTTCTGTCCGTCTTTCTACAGGGGCTTTTAGATCAAGCCCTGTCACTATCACACGTGTTGAGTACAGTGAACCATCACTTTGGGATAGACGTGACCAACTTTCAGCATCTTACTTTGCCTGTCTTAAAGGGCAACCGAATCAGCCGGCTTTTACCGCAGTTCTTCCAAATCCTAATTTACAAAGATATGAGGACTATCCACGATCCATTGCACCTATGGGTGTACATATCTAGTGTTTATTACAGCTTTTAAACGTAGACATACCATCTATTTTTCCAATGTATCTCTGTTCGTATCCTCCATGGTGAATCAACCTTATAAATTTTATTTTTGATCTCACCATATACAAGAAACAATCAACACCACCTGTTGTCTTTCAGCAAAATTTTCACCATATCCTTTGAAGAATAAACCCAGACGCAATACTATACACAGATGGATCATTTTTTTTTTTTTTGTCCTCAGTCATTTGACTGGTTTGATGCAGCTCTCCAAGATTTCCTATCTAGTGCTAGTCGTTTCATTTCAGTATACCCCCTACAACCTACATCCCTAACAATTTTTTTTACATATTCCAAACGTGGCCTGCCTACACAATTTTTTCCTTCTATCTGTCCTTCCAATATTAAAGCTACTATTCCAGGATGCCTTAAAATGTGGTCTATAAGTCTGTCTCTTCTTTTAACTATATTTTTCCAAATGGTTCTTTCTTCATCTATTTGCCGCAATACCTCTTCATTTGTCACTTTATCCACCCATCTGATTTTTAACATTCTCCTATAGCACCACATTTCAAAAGCTTCTAATCTTTTCTTCTCAGATACTCCGATTGTCCAAGTTTCACTTCCATATAAAGCGACACTCCAAACATATACTTTCAAAAATCTTTTCCTAACATTTAAATTAATTTTTGATGTAAACAAATTATATTTCTTACTGAAGGCTCGTTTCGCTTGTGCTATTCAGCATTTTATATCGCTCCTGCTTCGTCCATCTTTAGTAATTCTACCTCCCAAATAACAAAATTCTTCTACCTCCATAATTTTTTCTCCTCCTATTTTCACATTCAGTGGTCCATCTTTGTTATTTCTACTACATTTCATTACTTTTGTTTTCTTCTTGTTTATTTTCATGCGATAGTTCTTGCGTAGGACTTCATCTATGCCGTTCATTGTTTCTTCTAAATCCTTTTTACTCTCGGCTAGAATTACTACATCATCAGCAAATCCGTAGCATCTTTAACTTTTCACCTTGAACTGTTACTCCGAATCTAAATTGTTCTTTAACATCATTAACTGCTAGTTCCATGTAAAGATTAAAAAGTAACGGAGATAGGAAACATGCTTGTCAGACTCCTTTTCTTATTACTGCTTCTTTCTTATGTTCTTCAATTATTACTGTTGCTGTTTGGATCCTGTACATGTTAGTAATTGTTCTTCTATCTCTGTATTTTAACCCTAATTTTTTAAAATGCTGAACATTTATTCCAGTCTACGTTATCGAATGCCTTTTCTAGGTCTATAAACTCCAAGTATGTTGGTTTGTTTTTCTTTAATCTTCCTTCTACTAGTAATCTGAGGCCTAAAATTGCTTCCCTTGTCCCTATACTTTTCCTGAAACCACTTCTTCCATTCTCCTCTCAATTCTTCTGTATAGAATTCTAGTTAAGATTTTTGATGCATGACTAGTTAAACTAATTGTTCTGTATTCTTCACATTTATCTGCCCCTGCTTTCTTTGGTATCATTACTATAACACTTTTTTTGAAGTCTGACGGAAATTCCCCTTTTTCATAAATATTACACAACAGTTTGTATAATCTATCAATCGCTTCCTCACCTGCACTGCGCAGCAATTCTACAGGTATTCCGTCTATTCCAGGAGCCTTTCTGCCATTTAAATCTTTTAATGCTCTCTTAAATTCAGATCTCAGTATTGTTTCTCCCATTTCATCCTCCTCAACTTCCTCTTCTTCCTCTATAACACCATTTTCTAATTCGTTTCCTGAGTATAACTGTTCAATATATTCCACCCATCTATCGACTTTACCTTTCGTATTATATATCGGTGTACCATCTTTGTTTAACACATTATTAGATTTTAATTTATGTACCCCAAAATTTTTCTTAACTTTCCTGTATGCTCTGTCTATTTTACCAATGTTCATTTCTCTTTCCACTTCTGAACACTTTTCTTTAATCCACTCTTCTTTCGCCAGTTTGCACTTCCTGTTTATAGCATTTCTTAATTGCCGATAGTTCCTTTCACTTTCTTCACCTTTTTTTCCAAGAAAATGTGGCTCTCTGCATTTTCATGTAGCAATGGTGGAGGCGCCTTCCTTGATAAAATATTCCGGAGGTAAACTAGTCCCCCGTTCGGATCTCCGGGTGGGGACTACTAAGGAAGGGGTCACCAGAAAATTAAAAAATAACATTTTACGAGTCGGAGCGTGGAATGTTAGTCTAAAAAAGGTTGGTAGGCTAGAAAATTTAAAAAGGGAAATGGATAGGATAAATGTGGATGTAGTAGGAATTAGTGAGGTTCGGTGGGAAGAGGAAGGCGACTTTTGGTCAGGTGATTTTAGAATAATTAACTCAGCTTCAAATAATGGGCAGGCAGGAGTAGGTTTCATAATGAACAAGAAGATAGGGAAGAGAGTAGAGTATTTCAAAACGCATAGCGATAGAATCATCGTAGTAAGGATAAAATCAAAACCTAAACCGTCAACGATTGTTAATGTCTATATGTTTACAAGCGCCCATGATGATGATGATGAGGTAGAGTGTGTATACAAAGAGATTGATGAAGCAATTAAACACGTAAAAGGAGATGAAAATTTAATAATAGTTGGAGATTGGAATGCAAGCATTGGAAAAGGCAAGGAAGGAAATATAGTGGGTGAATACGGGCTGGGCAAAAGGAATGAAAGAGGGGACCGACTTATGTAGTTTTGCACCAAGTATAATTTACTAATTGCCAACACCCAATTTAAAAATCATAATAGAAGAATATGCACTTGGAAAAAGCCAGGCGATACTGCAAGGTATCAGATAGATTATATCATGGTTAAGCAAAGATTTAGAAATCAACTCGTTGACTGCTAAACTTACCCTGGAGCAGACATTGATAGCGACCATAATTTGGTGATAATGAAATGTAGATTGGAGTTTAAAAACCTGAAGAAAAGGTGTCAGATGAATCAGTGGAATTTAGAGAAGCTTGAGGAAGAGGGGGTAAAGAAGATTTTTGAGGAGGACATCGCAAGAGGTCTGAGTAAAAAAGATAAGGTAGAAAATGTAGAAGTAGAATGGGAGAATGTTAAAAAGGAAATTCTTAAATCAGCAGAAGCGAACTTAAGCGGAATAAAAAGAACTGGTGGAAACCTTCGGTTTCAGACGATATATTGCAGCTGATGGATGAACGTAGAAAATATAAGAATGCTAGTGATGCAGAAGCGTAAGTGTACACGAAATTAACTAGAAGTACTCTCAAGTTATTTCAGCCATCGGACCGTTTCCCTGCGCGATGGCGGCTTGGAGGTTCGTAAGACCTTAACTAAAGGATACCCTCAGGGCAATGTTTTGAGTCCCCTTCTTTGGATGATAGAATTCGATTCGATAATGCGCTTAAGGTTGCCATATGGTGTTCATGTCGTTTATTCTGACGACGCGCTGCTACTGATTGAACGGGATTCGCGTAACGAGGTAGAGTTCCGAGCTGCTCGTACTTGTGAGACACTCTGACTGTGAAGTCTCCAACATAAGATGATTTTCAGCCCAGAGAAAACCACAATGATGTTGCTTAAGGGCCGATTGGTTGCTTCCCGACAAATCCGGGTTCGGATGGCTGGTTTCCCCATTCAGTACGTTACGACTCAAAAATACCTGGGTGTTATCCTTGAAGAGAATTTTCGGTTCAAGGAACATCTACAGTATGTAGCAAAAAAGGCCGCTGATGTTTTTTTGTGGAATCCGTAGTCATTCATCGCGATCGGGGGTTGAATTATCGTACCATGCGTATCCTTTACAAAGGTGTCGGCGAAGCTATTATGCTGTATGCTGCGCCCGTCTGGGCTCACCGCATGGCTTGTAGATATGGCGCGGACACTTTCTTGCGAGCCCAGCGACTCCTCTTGCTGGCTGTTATAGGCGGTTACAGAACAGTCTCGCGGGAGGCAGTCTGTGTTATAGCTGGAGTCAAACCAATACATATCTTGGCTAATGAGCGTAAGGAACGCTACATTTTCAAGGTAAATAACCTATTGACGTCAAAACGGAAGCATGGGATTGAAGACGGGGGCCTTGCGTCTTGGCATGTCACGTGGTATGAATCCCCCACAGGTCGCTATACGCATGGCACATTTCCTATAGTGTCTAATTTAGGTGTCTAATTTGGATGGGTCTCCCCCAATCGGTATATCACACAGTTTCTCTTCGGACATGTTGCCTTTCGGGCGAGTTTGGCGAGGTTTCGTTTGGTGGATTCGAGTGAATGCCTGGATTGCGGGACTGACGATACAGTGAACCACGTCCTCTACGACATCCCCGTTACGAACGTTCACGGGCTGTTAGGGAACTTGAGAGAATACATTTCTTTCTGGATCTCCGTATTAACTGGATGATCCACGAGGAGTAGACCACTCCTCGTGGATGGTGGCAAGAAAACCTGCCACTATAGACCATAGTGGTAGGTTTTCTTCGCGCTCTTGCGGTATGTAGTTCTGCAAAGGGAGTTTATTATCGAGGGTACGCGATTGTGGTAGGATCCCGGGTGGCTAGGGTACCGGCTCAGGCATTGGATTGGTTGGAGATAAGCGCATTGGCATCGTGCCACGGTTATATTGGTATTGTTTATGATTCGATTTGGGGCTCCCGCTGTTTTGCGGGGGGGGGTTGCGCTGCCGGGGTATGGTAGCTCGTGTGACCGGGGTCGTGGCCTCCCTCCGTCGGTGGCGGTCCTGATCGTGACTTGGTAATGCTACGCGAGACATCCTGATGGGACCGGGTGGTGGTGCGGGGTTTGTCTCCGGCTCCTGCGCGGATCGGAATGAGGATATGTTCTTGTTAGGTGACCTAAACTGGTCGACTTATTTGGGTGTAGGTCTGAATTTCTATGTTGCGTAAAACACAATTTTGATTGGTATGAATGTAGCATTGATTTAATTTTAAACTCGGTCGTTTTCTGAGGCATCACAGTCACGAACGGCTGTCAAATCTGAACTCGGCGCGGGGTCCGCGGTTTCGGTTAGTTAGTTTGAGGGAATCTTGTTACGTTGGATGTGAAGATATCCGTTTGAAGCTTACGTGAAGGCGAAATGTAATATGTATTTACTTATGCAAATGTCTACCGAGGTCTTTACATCGGTGGCATCCCGACCGAAGCCTGGCTGATGACTGTGAGATGTAATCAGTTAGAGGGTATAAAGACGACCTCCGGTAAAGTCCCTCAGGGCTTGGAACGCAGGGGGTAGTGTGGCGACCAGTAACGTCACAAGATGGGTGTCTTCCCCCTACGGGGTTGGGATGCCACACTGTAGTGGTGACCCAACTGCCATTGAGGAGAAGCTCGGTCTGACTTCAATGGAGGAGCCTCAACTCCCTGACTTCGACTAGCTTCCGGACCCAACAGCTCTTCTTAGAGCTAACGCAAAAAACAGCCCTTTTCAGGGCCACCACAAGATTATGAATTATGAGCCATCGAAGCCATTCGACGACAACAGCTCTTCTCAGGGCTACGATAAGGTTATTAATTATAACGAGCTGTTGAAGCCAATCGACGATAAAAACGGCCCTTTTCGAGGCTACTATAAGGTTATTAAGTGCCATGTACCATCGAAACCATTCAACAACAATATATTACATCAAAAAATTAAAACCTTTGTTATGTACCACGGCATTATAATAATTCTTGGTGGTTATAATATAATAGTTTAAATTATTTTATTTGATACAGTCATAAATATGTTTGAAAAAAGATATATAAAGAAATAAGACAAGATTTTGTTTTTCTATACTTGCTTTCTAAAACACTTTATACAAATTGTGGTTCAGAAGCAATGGCCGCCAAACATAACTAATTGAGAACAGTTGAAAAAATGAAAAATTTATTAATAATTTCATTATTTACTTAAAGTAGAGGAATATTACTCAAATATTTACTTTATTTACATAATCACAATTTCGTTTGAAACATTTTTGATATGGAATAAGCTGCTCTAAATCCACTGCATAAAATTCCAATTCCTGGGATTGTAGACACTTTTGTACTGAAATTTTCAACTCTTCAGATTCCTCAAATTGTTGAGATACAAGCCAGTTTTTGATGTGTAGGAAGAGATGATAGTCACTGGGTGTGAGATCAGGACTGTAAGGGGACGATCAAAAATCTACCATCTGGATTCTGAATTGTTTCTGCTGTGCAAGCAGACATGTGTGAATATGGATTATTGTGAAGAATTCTGGATCTCAGTATTTTCCACGACGGAGTTTAGAAAGTGGTTCCAATAGACTTGTGATGTGATGGATGTTCCAGGTTACCTGAAATCAGTCAAAAGCACATGCTTTCGGCCCCAGAATACAATTGCCATGATTTTCCTTTTGAGACTGAACTTGTTTAAAGTTTTTCAGTTCAAAGTGAACTGGAATGACACCACTGCATGGATTGTTATTTTGACTCAGCACTGATGTACAAAATCTATGTTTTGTCACCAGGTGACAATAAAGGAAAAACATTTGTCTTCCTTGTGGTTAAAGAGGTCGAGAAGAGCATGTGCAGATGCAACTATTATTGTATAGGTACTTGTCAAATTTTTCAGTACTCATCGTGCACACAGTTTATGACAGCCTAGTATGTTAGTCATGATTCTCATTAATATTGTCTTTCAAACTTCTGCATATTCTAGAGAAAGATTGCTAATCAAAAACGGATGATTTTCTTTCACTTTTGCATTCACACAATCAATGAGATTATTAGTCTGGACAACAGCCTGTCACTTCTCTGTTCATCCTTCCTTAAACTCATGACACCATTACCTCACTTTTCCTTCATTCACTGCGATAGGCTCATATGTTTCATACAATTGATGGTGAATTTCAGCAGCATTATGTCCTCTTGCATTTAGAAATTTAACCACTGATCTAACTTTAAAACGGTGGGATTTGTTATTACTGCACTCATTTTAACACACTCTCATAAAAATAAAGAACAATGAACTAAGGGAAATTTTGCGGTTACATGCCCAACAAACTACTGAACATGCATGAATGAATCAGTTGTTAATTGTTATTTATAATTCATTAGTCCTTACTTTTAAACTGCACCTCTCACTTTCAGTCATCACTTTCTTAAATGCTTTTTCTAAATCCATGAATTAGAATATTAACAAAAACTTACAGTAATTCAATGTCTTATCCAATGTTGCAATGGTAGGATATTATCCAGCATTGAATAATTCTTTCTAAACCCTGTCTGGTTACTGTGACATCCACCTGTATTGTTTCTCTTGTTCTCTTTGTTATACATAATCATTACTAGATTGTATATCACTGAGAAAAAACATATAGGTCACAATTTTTCAATTTCGACCCATAATTTTATTTTTTTAAATAAAATTAATTTAGATACAGTCTCAAGTGTGGACTTTTCTTACCCAAGACAATTATCAAATAAATCTTGCAAGTATGAGCATAGTATAGAATTGCTACTTTTGCTGTCTTTATTTCTTTACCCATAATGCTATCTACACGCCTTTTTACCAGGTTTCAGTCTGATTACAGCAATAAGAATTTCTCTCTTAATGTTATCAACTCACCAACACTTCATACTTATGCCGTTCTCTATTGTGCTCTTTAATTTCATGTTCGCCTCTATACAGATTATTATAAAATTTTACATATCGAATATTTGTTTTTTTATCAATTATCATTCCTTTTTCATCTTCAGTGCTAGGATTATACCTGCACCTATTAGTTTTTGCTTCAAACAATTTTTATTACTCTTCCTAGTCATTACTAATTCATCCATTTTCCCTTTTTTTTATAATTTGACCAGTGCTTCTTTTTCTTCCTAATAGCCTTTGATATTCCCTGAATTCAGGCTTCTTTGTTCTCAAGTATTTTAATATTTTTTACACCCAGACCTGCAGAACTCTTCACATTATACATATACACTACACCAAGAACACTACACAAATTACAACATATACCCCCCCTAACACAACTACACAACAACATCCTACACTGTTTTCTTATATTTACATTTGGTGGTGTTGAGACATCTTATGAAATGCAACTGTAACCCAAGGTGGGAACTATCATGCTGATGGGTGAATGACTCCCTCATTTAAAGACATGAATGTGTGTGATCCATTATTCACTAGACAAAGGTCAAAGTCTTGTCCAACTCTGTCTATCATATTTCCTTGAGAGAGCAGAAAGATGTGCCCCAGGAAATATGGTGGGCATTGAATTCTCCTACTATTAACAATGGCAATGGTTGCATGAGGAGATTTGAGATTTCTAGAGCGCTGAACTCAGAGTTCGATGAGAGATACAGATTGCAGATATGCTATTTGATGGGGATTAAGACCTTTACTGCAACATCAGGAGTGGGGGTGGTTAGTGGAATCCTTATAGCCAACACCTCATTCTTCATGAAAATAGCAATTCCACAACTCTTTCTACTGTCTACTAGACAGTTGTATCTCTCGCAGAAATACACCGTCTTAAGTGTTACTGGATCCTGTTTTAGAAGATGTGTTTCCTGGAAGCACATGATTAGTGGATCATGTGCACACTCCAATATTCTAATATCTTCAATGCAGGACCGAAGACCTCTAACATTCCACTGAATAATGTTCATAAAGGTAGTAAGATACAGAAATACAGATAAATATATGAAAAATTAGTTGTACATGATCTGGATTTTCTTTTTTGTATTTTTAATTTGAAAAAACTTCAATGCCCTCGGGTCGGGTGGTTCCTCAATCATATCCTCTAGTATACGAGGTGATAGAGGAGGAGATTTGGGAGAATGGAAAGTCGAAGATGACATCCCAGAAGAGGTGGTTGTGTGGGCTCCCTTAACAGGGAGCTTATTTGGTGGCTTACCACCAGCTGTATTTACTCCTGTCCGTAAACATAAAACTTTAGAGACCGGAACTTTCATGGGGATCGAACTGTTTGTTTCACTGGCTGCAACTATCGACTTTTTATTCATTTTAGTAAGATCTGATACTGTAGTTGTAATTGAAGAAACTTGATCAGAAAACATCGCACAAGCTTCTTCAACTCACTGCAGGATCCACATTGTTGGTTAGCTGCATTTAAAGAAACTTCCCTGGATGTTGCGGCGGTGAAAGAGATATCGGCTTTAGCCAAGTTACAAGAGTTGATTCATTTTCTATATTCCCTTCATGCTGCTGGAAAGGATAGTTTCTGCTCCATACAGATTCTGAGAATTGCCTTCTCTTCTTTAAAAGTTGGACAATCTTGGGAGTGAGCTGTATGTGATTAACTGCAATTCGCACATTTCTCGTTATCTTGGCAGTTAGTGTCACTGTGGCCTTCCTTAGTACATCGAGCACAGATATCTGTTTTTGAGCAAGAAGTTTTAGTGTCCATACCCTTGGCATTTGAAGCATCACCGAGGATTAGGTATGAATGGTTGTACTTGAACTGACAGATAACCTACTTTTAGTTTCTTTGGTGGTAAAGGAAGGTTAAATGTCAAAATAAGGGAAGGTGTAGATTATCTAACATCGACCATTCCATACGCTCACCGAGTTTACTCCCTCATCTTAAGTGGTCTGTTTGTGATGGCTTTCACGGCAGTGATCACAGGCCAATTATTATTGGTTTTGGTGTTGAACATGAGGTGAAAAGAAGGCCACAGAGATGGATTGTTGAAAAGGCGGATTGGAACGGGTACGTAAAGCCTTCCAATCACAATATGACGATGGTGCACACATCCTTGAGCAATGTTCCTCTTTTACATCCATGATACTTGAGAATGCTAACAGATATAGCCCACAAACAACAGGTATAGGAATACCTGTTGATGTCCTTCCGTAGATGTCCTTCCATTCTATGGTGGAATGATGATCGCCAAAACGCTATTAGGAATCGGCAACAGGCACTACATAAATTTAATCGCAGGCCTATAACTGAACATCTAAATTTATACTGCAAGGCTAGAATGGTATGCCATTGAGTATTCATGGATGCTAAGAGGAAATCATGGACGAAATATGTGAACACTATTTCATGCACTACTCCCATGCCTACCGTGTGGAAAATGATCTGTGCAATTTTTGAATCACCGAAACAATCTATTCTTGGTCTTATTGATGAAGAACTCCTTTCATCATCTTGCACAGTGGCAAATACCTTAGCAAAATCTTTCTGCTTGGTATCTCCCCCTTCATCATGTAATAACGATTTTCAGAAGTACAAGATACAGATAGAAGTATTATCATTAAACATTGGTAATTCAGTTGGCAAATTAAACACCCCATTCATATTCAAAAATGTCACTCACTTAAAAACTCACGTGACACTTCCCCTGGACCAGAGAACATTCGTCTAAGTATGTTTTCACACCTTCCTAATTTGGCACTGCAACATCTACTGAACATTTACAATGGTTTATTTTCTGAACAAGTCTTCCCACCCAGCTGGTCAGAAGCCTTTATCATACTAGTAATTAGATCTGGTAAAGACAAAGCCAACCCCACAAGCTGTCCCCCTCTCCATAACAAGCATTTTATGCAAAGTAATGGAGAGGATTGTAAACCGCAGGCTTACATAGTACTTGGAGAGACATGGTCTTTTATCTCCAGAACAGTGTGGTTTCTGACAAGGACGATCTTCCATTAATCATTTAGTGTCAATGGAAACATCCATACAAAACGCTTTCCTACACTGCCAGCACCTTGTCACTATCTTCTTTGATATAAAAAAGGCATACGACACGTCCTGGCGATGTGGTATTCTTAACACTCTCAAGGAATGGGGAATCAAGGGCAATATGCTTGCTTTTACTCAGGGTTTCTTAAATCACCGAACATTTTGTGTTCATGTGGACGATTCTCTTTCAGGTAGCAATATCTTGGAGAATGGAGTGCCTCAAGGTAGTGTATTAAGTGCCACCTTATTTGCTGTAGCCATCAAAAGTACTACCAAATGTGTGCAGCCAGCTGTTTCATGTTCTCTATTTGTTGACGATTTTGCTATTTACATTGCAACCCAATGAAAACAGCAGAGAGATTACTACAGAACACTATAATTCATCTTGAGGTTTGGTCAAGGGTTACTGGCTTCACATTTTCACATGAAAAAACAAAATGTGTATCTTTTCTCAGCTGCGAAATCCTTCCTTTCCACAAGTTTTTCTGAACGGGGAGCTTATCGCTATATTTCCTCATGTCAAGTTTTTAGGTTTATTTTTTGATAGCCATCTTAAACATATCTCAAACATATCAAAGAATAAAAAACAAAATGTTCCAAACTTTTAGATAAGATGCAAGTCCTTAGTAACACCAATTGGGGAGCTGATTGGTCATGTATAAGTTTTTATTATTCCTTAGTTCATTCCTGTTTAGATTATGGTTGTGTCACCCACTTTTTAGCTTGTCATATCATGGTTAAAATGCTGGATACTGTACATCATGCTTTCCTTTGGCTTGACACAGGTGCCTTTAGATCAAGCCCTGTCGCAAGCTTTTTTGTTGACTGTGGTGAGCCATCACTTTGGGATAGACAGGACCAGCTTTTAGCATCTTATTTTGCCATGTCTCAAAGGACAGCCAAATCACCTGGCTTTTGACTCAGTCCTTAGGAATCCTAATTTAGGAAGGTAACAGGACCATCCACGTTGTACTGCTTCTATAAGTGTTCGTACCCGACATCTACTGCACCCCCTGATGGGGAGTCTTATTTTTAAGACTTTGGGGGTTGGCGTCCCCACGGACCTAGCCTCTGTAGCTTTTCTTCCCACTATACAATGAGCTGCAGAACACTTTACATTATACACATAATAACAATTACACAACAACAACCTACACTGAAATTTCTTACATTTACACTCGGTGGTGTTGCGACATCTTACAAAACGCAACCGTAACCCAAGGTGGGAACAAATCGTGCCGATGGGTGAATGGCTCTACGTAGTGAGTATCGAACGATGTCCTCTGGGCACCAGGGCAAACCCAGTTGTATTTAGCTCTAGCTCCAGTACGCGTGCGCTCTGCTGGAGTGGTCCATTTTTCGCCGGTACTCGTGGGATCAAAATTTCAGTTCTAATAATAAACACAATGATGGTTGGTGGTCCATCTGAAAAAACCACCAAATCCAGTCTGTGAAGAGACCTCGGTCAGCTTTGTCTAACGAGGATAAAAGTCCTACTGAAGAGAACCACAACTTATTAGAATCGAATTCTAAAAATATTAGATTCGTTGTTCTCAGAAATAGTCAGGAAGGTGGCTCCCTTCAAAAGGTTTCACCTTTCTTAATAAACAAAACCATAACAGGTGCGAGTGGCTCCCCGAAGAATATCAGGAAATTACGTGACGGATCGATTCTGATCGAAACATTCAACGATGAACAGAGTCGATCTATCTTACGTCCCCATAATATGGGTGGTATAAATGTAAGTGCAGAAAGCCACAAAACGTTAAATACGAGGCAGGGTGTAATTTTTTGTCGACATCTCTTAGATATAGATATCTCTGAAATAGTTGATGAGCTTTGCCACCAAGATGTTGTTGAAGTGAAACGTATAATGAAACAGCAGAACGGAACAGAAGAACCGACACCGTCTCTTATACTAACATTCAATCTCCCTGTTCCACCAGAGAAGATTAAAGTGGGTTACTTCTCGGTTCGGGTACGACCATTCATACCCAACCCACGACGACGTTTCAGATGCCAAGGTTTTGGTCACACTACAACATCTTGCACGAAAACTGAGATCTGTGCTCGATGTGGTAAAGAAGGTCACAACGACACTAACTACGAAAAAAGTGAAAAATGTGCAAACTGCAGTGGTCCACATACAGCCCGCTCACGAGATTGCCCAACTTTTAAAGTAGAAAAGGCAATTCTCAAAATCTGTACGGAGCAAAAACTATCTTTCCCGGCTGCACGTAGAGAATGTAAAAAGATAAACAATTCACGGAACCTGGTTAAACCAGATGTATCTTTTGCCACCGCTACATCTAAGCAAATTCCTACAAATGTTAATAATCAGCAGTGCGGATCCTGAATTGAACTTAAAAAACTTGTTCAGATGCTTTCTGATCAAGTATCTTCACTTACAGCCACTATCTCAGAGCTAACAAAGATGAATAAAAAGTCTTTCGTCGCAGTTAGTGAATCCAAACAATGTGATACATACGAAAGTTCCTGTTCCCAAAGTCGTACCGGCACGAGTAGCGACTATCACAGCTGGCAGTAAGCCACCTAATAAGCTCCCGATAAAGGGAACCCACATAACTATCTCCTCTGGGATGTCAACTGCAGCATCCCATTCAAATAAATCTCCTCCACCATCACCTAATATACTAGAGGATATGGTTGAAGAACCACCCGACCCTAGGGTATCAGAGTTAATTTTTATATAATTTCTGAAATTTAATTATTTATTTTTTTACACTTATGAACATTATTCAGTGGAATGTTCGAGGTATTCGGTCCCGCATTGAAGATATTAGAGTACTGGCGCACGCACATGATCCACTAATCATGTGTTTCTAAGAAACTCACCTTCCACAAAAGGACCCAATTACACTCAGAGGATACTTCTGTGAGGGATACGACTGCCTAGTAGGCAGTAGGGAGAGTGGTGGAGTGGTTATTTTCATGAAGAATGGGGTGTCAGCTACAAGAATTCAACTAACCACTGTCATTCCTGCTATTGCAGTAAAGGTATCTATTCCCTTCAAATTGCATATCTGCAATCTGTATCTCTCACCGAACACTGAGTTCAGTGCTTTAGATGTCTCAAATCTCCTCACGCAAATACCATCTCCATCGTTAATAGTAGGAGACTTCAATGTCCATCATATTTCCTGGGGCTCAACCTTCTGCTCCACTCGAGGAAATATGATAAACAGATTGAGACAAGACTTTGACGTTTGCCTACTGAATAATGGATCACACACATTCATGTCCTTATCAACTGGTACTGTATCTAACCTTGATCTTTCCATAAGCTCACCGAATGTGCTCCTTCATTTTAATTTGTCTATTTGTGATGACTTTTACGGCAGTGATCATAGACCAATTATTATTGGTTTTGGTGTAGACTGCGGGATTAAAAGAAGGCAACAGAGATGGATTGTTGAAAAGGCGGATTGGAATGGATACCATAAAACTTTCCAATCGCAGTATGACGATGATGCGAACATCCTTGACCAGTATTCCTCTTTTACGTCCGTGATACTTGAGAATGCCAACAGATATATCCCACAAACATCGGGTAATCCTAGACGTCCTTTCGTTCCATGGTGGAACGATGATTGCAAATATGCTATTAGGAATCGACGGCAGGCACTACGCAAATTTAATCGTAGGCCTACAGCTGAACACCTAAATTTATACCGCAGGGCTAGAGCGGTGTGCCGACGGGTATTCTTGAACGCTAAGAGGCATTCAAGGACGAAATACGTGAGCACTATCTCACACACTACTCTCACGTCTACTGTGTGGGAAAAAATTCGTGCATTTTTCGGATCACCGAAACAATCTATTCTCGGTCTTATTGATGAAGGAGAACTCCTTTCATCACCTTCGCCAGTGGCAAATAGTCTAGCAAAATCTTTCCGCTCGGTGTCTCTCACCTCATCATATAATAACGATTTTCAAAGGTACAAAATACAGATAGAAGTATTATCGTTAAACATTGGTGATTCGGTTGGTGAATTAAACACTCCATTCGTATATAAGGAATTGTTACATGCACTTAAAAACTCACAGGACACTTCCCCTGGACCGGACAACATTCACCTTTCCTTGCTTTCACACCTTCCTAATTCGGCACTACAACAACTTTTGAATATTTTCAACGGTTTATTCTCTGAACAAGTCTTCCCACCCGGCTGGTCAGAAGCATTTATTATACCAGTACTAAAACCTGGTAAAGACCAAACCAACCTCTCAAGCTACCGCCCTATTTCATTAACAAGCGTTTTGTGTAAAATAATGGAGGGAATGGTAAACCACAGGCTTACATGGTACTTGGAGCGACATGGCTTTCTATCTCCAGAGCAGTGTGGTTTTCGACAAGGACGATCTTCCATTGACCATTTAGTGTCACTAGAAACAGCCATAAAAAAAGGCTTTCCTAAATCGCCAACACCTCGTCGCTATCTTTTTTGATATAAAAAAGCCGTATAACACAGCCTGGCGACGTGGTATTCTTAACACCCTCAAAGAATGGGGAATCAAGGGCAATATGCTTGCTTTTATCCGGGGATTCTTAAATCACATAACAGCTCGTGTTCGGGTGGACGATTCGCTCTCAGATAGTGTCATCTTGGAGAATGGAGTGCCTCAAGGTAGTGTATTAAGTGCCACCTTATTTTCTGTAGCCATAAACAGTGTTACCAAACGTGTGCAGACTCCTTTTTCATGTTCTCTATTTGCAGGCGATTTTGCTATTTACATTGCAAGCCGTTCAACTTCCACAGTAGAGAGACTACTGCAGAACACTATATCTCGCCTTGAAGCTTGGTCCAGGATTACTGGTTTCACATTTTCATCCGGAAAAACAAAATGTGTAGTTTTTCTCGGCTACGAAACTCTTCTATTCCACAGGATTTTCTGAACGGAGAGACTATTACTATATCTACCTACGTCAAGTTTTTAGGTTTATTTTTTGATAGCGACTTACTTGGGTCAAACATATAAAATAATTAAAAACAAAATGTTCCAAACTTCTAGATATAATGCGAGTCCTTACTAACACCAACTGGGGAGCCGATAGGTCATGTATGATACGTTTTTACTATTCCTTTGTTCGCTCCCGTTTAGATTATGGTTGTGTCGCCTACTCTTCAGTTCGTCAAACCGTGCTTAAAATGCTGGATAGTGTACATCATGCTTTCCTTCAGCTTGCCACAGGCGCGTTTAGATCAAGTCCTGTCGCAAGCTTACTTGTAGACTGTGGTGAACCATCACTTTGGGATAGACGAGACCAGCTTTATTTTATCTTATTTTGCTCGTCTCAGAGGACAGCCAAATCACCCGGTTCTTGAGTCAGTCTTTAGAAATCCTAATCTAGGAAAGTATGAGGACCATCCACGTCGTACTGCACCTGTAGGTATCCGTACCCGGCGTCTGCTGCAGCATATAAATGTTGACACACCGTCATTCTTTCCTACGTATCTTTGCTCATATCCTCCGTGGAGAATAAACCTTATAAATTTTAATTTTGACCTTACGACATTCACTAAACAATCAACACTACCTATTGTCTTCCAGCTAATGTTTCAGTGTGTTCTCTCTAAGATGAAACCAGACGCGGTTGTATACACTAATGGATCGAAACAAAACGATACCGTTGGTTGTGCATTTGTTGTCAATGAAAGAACTTATATGTTTGGTCTACCCGGTATTACGAGTGTGTTTACCGCTGAACTATACGCTATAAATAAGGCTTTAAACATCATTAACCCTAAATATAGAAAAATTCTTATTTGCAGTGACTCGTGTAGTGCTCTCCAAGCCTTAAAAAACTTTTATTCCACACATCCTATAGTCATTGAAATTTACAACGCAATCGCTGAGTTGAATAATCGCAACACAGAAGTAACTTTTTGCTGGGTCCCTAGCGACGTAGGGATTGAAGGTAATGAACATGCAGGTTCTGCTGCCAAAGAAGCATGTAATCAGCCTCCTTTCACCAACCGAATTGCTACCTCTGATTTTATTAATTGTGTAAAACAATCACTGAGAGCGTGGTGGCAAGGTGACTGGACGGCTACCGTTGATAATAAACTCCGACATATTAAAGATTCTGTGTTACCAAGGGACTCCTCATACAGAAAAACTCGGCGTGAGGAAGTAGTCCTTTGTCGATTGTGGATAGGACACACGAGGATCACTTGATGACAAGAGGACAAGCACCCCTATGCGCACGATGCAACTGCCCCATGACTGTGCACAATATACTCGTGGATTGCATATGTTATCCGGCGTTGCGTCGTAAATTTAATCTACCCAGAAACATCCGTGGTGTCTTGTGCAATGATAATGAAATTTTAACCCGGTTGTTTCTATTTCTGCGTAGTGCTGGGTTAATGCAAAAAAATTAATATCGTTGCGTATATTTTTTAATGCTGGAAGAGTTTTTAATAATTTTTTTTTCTGAGTTTTTGATTTTTTTATCAGATTAGGAGCTTTTTACACTCCTTATCGGAATTTCTTAAATGTGATATAGTTTTTTTTTTTTTAATATTTTAAAGACTGTCTGTGATATTAGTTGTAAGATTTCAGTAATGTTAGTTTTAAGTTTTATTTCACCTTTTTAATTTTTATTTTTAACCTAGTTTTAATTATATAATTTGTGTTAGTTTTAAGTTTTATTTAATTTTGTTATTTTAGTTTTTAACCTAGTTTTAAGTTTTATATTAAGCCCTTTATGGTTTTTAGTTATCCAATAATGGGCCCTTTACACCCATCTTGGACTTTGTAAAATTCTATTTACTCTTGATTTTATATTAGTTTTTACCTGTGATATTAGTTGTAAGTTTTATTCATCTTTTAGAATAGTTTTAAATCCTTTAATTTTTTATATAAAAAAAAAAGATTCCGGGCGATAATAACGCGCAAGCGTTTTTCGCCCTCAAAAAAAAAAAAAAGTCTATTGCACCATATAAATTTTGACACACTTTCATTCATTCTAACATATTCATGCTCATGTCCCTTGTGGGGAATAAACCTTTTAAATTTTATGTTTGACCTTATGATATACAATAAACAATCAACACCACCTGCTGTCTTCCAGCAAATGTTTCGGTGTGTTCTCTCCAAGATGGACCCAGATGCGGTGTTATACACTGCTGGATCAAAACAGAACAATACCGTTGGTTGCACGTTTACTGTCAATGATAGAATTTATATGTTTGGTCTACCTGGTATTATGAGTGTGTTTACTGCTGAACTGTATGCTATAAATAAGGCTCTAAATATCATTAACCCTAAGTACCGAAATATCCTTACTTGCAGTGCTCTCCAAGCCTTAAAAAACTTTTACTCCAGACATCCTAATGTCATTGAAATTTACAACGCAATCGCTGAGTTGAGTAATCGCAACATACAAGTAAGTTTCTGCTGGGTTCCTAGCTATGTAGGGATTCGGTAACGAACATGCAGATTCTGCTGCCAAAGACGCATGTAATCAACCTCCTTTCACCACTCGTGTTGCTACTTCTGACTTTATTAATTATATAAAACAATTCACTGTGAGAAAAATGGCAAGGTGACTGGACGGCTACTGTTGATAATAAACTCCAGCACATTAAAGATTCTGTATTACCATGGGATTGCTCACGCAGAAATACTCATTGTGAGGTGTGAGGAGGTGGTCCTTTGTCGATTGCAGATAGGACATACGAGAGTCACTCACGAGTATCTAATGTCAACGGAAAATGCACCACTATGCATAAGATGTGACTGCCGCTTAACTGTGCGCCACATCCTTGAGGACTGCATACATTATGCGGCCTTACGTCGCAAATTTAAGCTACCCAATAACATTTGCTGGATATGGGAATGACATTTCCTGGGTAATGACAACAAAGTGTTTGATCAAGTACTGTTATTCCTACAGAGTATAAATATGATTCAGGAAATATAACCTGTGTAGTTCTAGTATTTGTAATCTTTATTCATGAGCAAATGTTTTATTTATTATTATATTATTTTACTTATAAACATAAATACTTCGTTATTCATGAAGGGACCCTTTACACCCCTTACGGATTTTGTTAAATTTAATTTTTTTCTTCTGATTATTGTACTTATTTTTAAATAAATTTATTTAATTGTTAAGATTTTAACTGTGATATTAATTGTAAGAAGCTTATTGTGATTTTAGTTTTAAGTTTTTAGTGATATCTGTGATATGATATTAGCTTTCAGATTTAATTGTTTTATTTTCCTCTTTTAATATTAATTTAGTTTTTTATTTATTTTTTTTTTGTTGTATGTGATATTTGTCGTACGTTTTTAATGATATTAGTTTTTTAGTCATATTTTATATAATTTACTTTCATTTCAGTTGTTTTTTCTTTTATAGATTAATTTTAATATAGTTTTAGTTTGATCCAGACAATGATAACATGATAGCATTTTTGCCTCCCAAAAAAAAATTCATCTACTACTATACTATTATTTCTCCTAGTATATTGCTTCATATATTTAGCTAATTCTCTGACCTTAACAAAGTTCCTTTTTACTAAACAAAGTCAATTTAATTTTTTATTTCTCTGATGTGGCTTATACATGCCCATTTATTTTTTAACTTTTTTGCAAAAAAAAATTCATCATATACATGGTATGACCTTCAGTAAATTCCACCAATAAGCTTCCCCTTTTTTTCTACTGCTTGTGACCCTTTTGTCTTCATTTTTGCCTAGTTCAGTGTTACTGTCATCCATTACAATTATGAATCTGGACTTATCTTTTTCAATGAAAATTTGTGTATTTTGAAAAAATTCTAGGTATTTTCTCATCAACACTTTATTTCTGATCCTTCCTCATTTCACATATTTTCTTTCTAATTCTAAATGAATGATTTATAATTTAAAACAAGTTCCTTTAGATTACTATAAATAAAAAATTCTATATAAGTAACTTCACTAAACCATTGTAATAAAATAAAATAAAATTCCACTTCCCCGCTTTCTACATCTTTTACAGTCTCATCTTACATCAGCTAATCCTGTTTCAATTAAGTTTACATTTTTTCAAGAAGTTCTGATTACTTACATATTCCAAGAAAGTTTCTCAAGTTGCTATATATTATCGTAATTGTCCCAACCACAAATCAGCCCCTTACCTGCCTGCAAAGATTGTACGTCACCAAAACTTTTGTTCATAAAGTTATAAAGTTGAGTGAATCTGTTTCTTCTTGTAAATTGGCCTAAACTTCTAAGTGTTTGTTTTTGAATTTTTTTTGCAGATTATTTCTTGAATCATCATAACTTAAACATGATGGAAATACTTCAGCTCTTCTCATTTGGCTATAAATCTTATCAGAGCTCATCTCATTTTGAGTGTGAACTATAGAAATTTATCTTTATTTTTAGCTACTTTAACCCCTTATCAGTCTTTGACAAAAAATTCCGACATACTCAATGTGCATTAGGGCCTTTGTTGGAATATTTCAATGTCAACATTTTGTCCAGTTTTAATTTGTTCTCTGTAATAACAAACTGTTGATTTACATAGTTTTTTTAATAGTAGTATTCTGCAATGATAATAAAAAGAATGAGAACACTAGTTGAATATTTTGTTTTCAGGAAAAATTATAAAACTAATTCCATAAATATTTCACATATATACTGAAATTCTGTGAATTTTGCATGTTTGTATGTGTATGTGTGTAATAAATAGATTTTGCATGTAAAAAAATTGTTTTTAAATTACATATTAGGTCATTATTAGTCAAAATACATACGAGGTGTGATCAAAAAATACGGTGAATGAATTTTTATAGTGGCAACTGCCAACGCTACATCCATATGCTGTAATTTGTCCAATAGCATGATCAACTGAGACAGGCAGGGACAAGTTGTAACACGTTCGAGCTTGCCAGTCAGCTGCCAGAGCCGCTAAAGTGAGGTTGTGTTTATCGTGTCTGTCGCGCAACATGGATTTTGAACAACGCATTAATATTAAGTTTTGTTTTAAGTTGCAAAAGAGTGCCAAAGAAGCTCACAAAATGTTAGAATCCGTGTATGGCAATAATGTGGTAACTTTGAAGACTGTGTACAAATGGTATGACCGATTTAAAAACAGAACTGAGTGTGTTGAAGACGAGCAGCGTGCGGGACGTCCAGTAACCTCAAAAGTTGAAAATGTGCAAAAAGTGGAAACAATGGTTCGTTCAAACAGGCGAATGACTATTCGAGAGCTATCGGAAGACCTTAACATCTCGTATGGATCCGTTCAAAGCATTTTAACTAATGAATTGCAAATGAGACGAGTGAGTGCAAAATTTGTTCCCAGACTTTTGAGTGATGAACAGAAGGAAAATCGTGTGTCAATTTTCATGGAGATGAAATTTGGGTCTATGGCTATGACCCTAAGACCAAAATGCAGAGTTCCCAATGGAAAACCAGTTCATCTCCTCGCCCTAAAAAGGCATGTCAGTCAAAATCCAACATCAAGGTCATGTTTGTTGTTTTTTTCGATAGTGAGGGCATAGTGCGATCAGAGTTCGTTCCAAGGGTAACAACTGTAAACTCTAATTTTATAAGGGAGTACTGCAACGTTTGCGATACGACGTACAAAGAAAGCGACCAGAAAAATGGACCAATGGCTTCCTTCTTCACCACGACAACGCGCCGTGTGACACCTCGCTTCTCATTCACGAGTTTTTGGCCGAAAAAAGAGTGTTCCTGTCTGTCCACATCTGCCATACTCACCGGATTTAGCACCATGGGACTTTTGGCTCTTCCCAAAAATTAAAACTGTGCTTAAAGGAAAACGTTTTGACACCATTGCTGACACTGAGAGGGCCACGACCGAGCAGCTGAAAGCCATTCCGAAAGACGCCTTCCAGAAATGCCTCCAGTCATGGAGTCAACGTTGGGATAAGTGCATTGCTAGCCAAGGACAGTACTTTGAAGGAGATTAAATCGAATTCTATGTAACCTTATTACTTTTTCTAATAAAAAAATTATTCACCATATTTTTTGATCACACCTCGTATCCTCGTATATTGAACAAAAAAAAAATAAAGCAAGATAACATTCATTTCTGTAAAACAAGAAACCATAAGGAGTTAAATATTCATAATCTACACTCAACTAATATATCTTTATAAAAATGTAATAACCCTCAAGTTTAAATTTTTCATTTTGAGTACAAGAAGCATAATTTTCCTATTAGATTTCTAGGGTAATATGCTATATTATTTTTGACAGTTTAAAACTACAGAATTTTTAGGAATTCCATACGTCTTTCACTAGGTAGTTAATTTTAATATCACCAGTTCATCCTTTTCACTGGGTTTTTCTATTCTTAAAAAGTTATCAACTTTTATCATCTTTATATAAAACTTCATTGTATCATTCAGTAGCAACTGCACATTCATTTTAAGATCTTCACGTTTTCCATTTCTTCATTCTTGTATTCTTTGTATTATCAAATTTTTCCTCTTTCATTCCCTATTAAAATAACTCAATCTTCTTCACGTTTTGGAGGCTACAATCCATCTGTTTTATATCATACTGTTGATCATTTCAAACTAGGCATTTATATAATTTCTACTAGAAAATCTGAAATATTCCCCTATATCTCTTTCAATAAGGCCTTGCTTATTCTTGTTACGTTTAACTTGTGTATTAATCACCTAATTCAGTTTTATGTATAAATTCAAAATTATATTTTACTACAATACTATTAGTGGTAAAATAATAGCAATGAGTTTGTAGATTAATTATTTCAATACCCCATTAGTTATTTTTAAAAAACAAGCAGAGAGTTTACTTACTATACAAGGGTGTTCAGAAAGTTCTTGTCCTGACAGAAAGATAGCACAAGATGACCAAATGATGGCAATATTTGTTCTTTAGATGGTTTGCCGCAAAAATTCAGATGCATGTGTTTAGTGCTTGTTTATGGTAATCGAGTAAACCTCTTTTTTTATGTCCATTGGGGTTACAATTTAAAACCAAGTACTTTATAGCAGCTTTAACTTCAATTTTATCCATTTTTCAGAAAATGTCAAAAATTGTTTGCTTTAAAGGTACTACTTCAGAGGATAATATGTATGAATGTAAATGAAGTGTACTGTAAAAAGACTACAATTCATTTATATTCATAAATATCATTCTCATTCATAATTAAGGTAATCAAGTAAAGCAAACAAGTTTTGACATTTTCTGAAAAATGGATAAAATTGAAGTTCATGCAGCTATAAAGTTCCTTGCTTTAAAATGTTTAAACCCAACAGACATAAAATAAGAGGTAGATTCCACTTTAAAGGAGCCTTCATCTTCGTTTTCAATGGTAAAAAAAATGTTGCTGCTGAATTCAAATAATGTCACAATCTTTTCAAGATGATGATGAACGCTTGGGATGCCCAAAAATAACTACAATATGAAATCATCACAAAAGTTCACCATGATGTAGTAAATGATTGCCAACTGAAGGTATGTAATCTTGCTGGCATAGCAGACATCTTGACAGCGTGTGTTCACTACATTTTATATAATATTTTGAGTATGAAAAAACTTTCTGCTCAATGGGTGCCACATTTATTAATCGTTGATCAAAAACACATTTGACTAAACACTTCAGGTGGGTATTTACATTTTAAACACGATGCTCTTCAACAAATTTCTGCAATGCTTTCTAACAGCAGAAGAAATATGGATTCACCAGTAAATGCCAAGACCAAATAGTGGATGGGAGGAGGTGAAAGCGCACTAAAGAAAACGAAAATGGTCTAATTTGCAGGAAAAATCATGGCTACAGTCTTTTGGGATTCAGGATTCCTATAGTGTGGTGCTTGTAAACTACATGGAAAAAGGCAGGAACATCACAGGAGAGTATTATGCTTCAATATCAAACTGAGTGAAGGTTCCTATTTAGGCTGAACATCCACATCTAACCAAAATGAAAGTGCTCTTTCATTTTACTGTACTCTTTTCCATTTTACAGTATTCTTTCCACACCTGAAGAAATAGATTTCTGGACAAAGACTCATGTCAAACAATGAGGTCAAAGCTGAGAGAACTCTTATTTTGCAGTTTGACAAAACACATTATACTGAGGCTATTAAAAACTCTGAAGTTGTTCAGTTCAACTAAATGTATTGAATTGTAAGATGTCAAAATAGAAAAATAAATAAAAAATTTCTGAAATATTTTATGGTTTTTTTTCCGGCTGAGAAGTTTCTGAATGAACCTTGTAGTATTTCAAGTAAGTTTCAATCAATATGTAATCAGTTTCCTTAGAAGGAACAAAAAAACAAAAAAAAATTCTAGACTCCACATATTTATAAACCTTAACATATTATGAAATATTCTGCATTAATATTATTCCATTACTATTCTTATTAGTTATTTGTCACAGTTAAAAATTAATCATCAATGTAATCCAATTCAGCTATAATGCAAATAACATCAATAATGATAACAATCAAAACAGAAATTTTCTTATAACTCAGCATAATTTATATTCACTACGAAAATTAGACTTTTACCTTGAATTATATTTATTTGTTACGTCTAATATTACTTCTTTTACGACAAAGTTATTTTTTTACTCAGAAACATATTTATTTAATTCTGCTAATATAATGTAATGCTTACCTGTTTTAACAGAGTTACTGAATGCGACATCAAATTATCTTTAATCTGATATATATTCTGTATAAGTAACACAGAAATAACTACATTCAACATTAAAAAAATATAGGAGAACAAACTAAACATGTTTATTATACTATAATCTCATGTTTTCCAACCAATGATAAGATACATTCTGTAAAGAAATGTTCACTAGGCAGGTATGATATTTTAAAATCTTAAATCTATAACAATGCATACATCTTAAAAAATTGTGTTTTATATTGGACATGAAAACCAAACAGAAAAAAATACACCAACTAGTTGTGTTCCTTACAGGCTACATATTCGATAGCCTGAGTTATCTGTTTTATGTTTTCTAATTTTTGTCTTCCTCCACACTTTTTACCTTTTGCAGATTCCTGTTTTTTACCAAATCTATTAAACCTACATATACATCATATTACGTAACATATGGCCAACCAGCCTTCTTTATCTCTCTACATGATTCTCCCACAAAGTTTTCTTCTATCCTGTTTATCTTACGACCTATGGATTCAAATTTCATCGACCCACCTAATTATAAACATCCTTCTGTTAATTCCACAATTCAGCAACCTCTATTCTTTTTTTATACTGTTCACATAAAAGTACTGCACACTATACAAATATTTTCAAGAATTTCTTTCCAATTCTTAGATATATATGTTTAATACCAGCAGATTTCTTTTTTCATGAAAGCTCTCGTTGCTTGTTAAAGGGCATAAAAGTAAAAAGACATTCTTAACAGATATGAAACTTAGTAATCAGAAGAAATCTGTTTAGGCTGAGCTTCCTACCCTGTTGTTACATTACTCTGTTAGCTGTTATATTTACGATATAACATTAAAAAAGCAGAAATTCTAATAAAAATTTCAGTCACCAAAACTTAATTTTAGCATTTAATTTATAACACTGAATTCATAACAGTATGAATACAGGATCCTCTAATATCTCTGCAAACTGCAATTGTGGAGATATCATATTTTTAAAAAAATATTGAAAATTTGACAGTCCATTCTAAAATAATTACCTCAAAAATATATACAATATTTAATCAGATAAACATCAAATGTTTATGTACCATTACCCACCTACTTATTAATAAAATTCAGTAAAATGTTCATGTGTATCAGTAAATAAAAAAATTATTATATTTTATTTCTAGAAAAATATGTTTCTATTTTAATCCATTTAATTATCCCCTTAAGAATCATGCATTCTTATATTACCTATCCTTCAATAGCTGCCCTTTTTCTCCTATAACATTTATTGTTCAACAACTTCCATATCTTGTCCTGTATATTTTGATCACAATAAGATTGTTCAAATAAATTTATTTCCCTAGATACTTTTAATTAATTTACAAATATTAAAATAATAATGCTAGTTTTTTTAAAGCAACTAAATATTTTTAAGTTTAAAAGGAGTTATGCAGAAAATGACGCTGGGAAATTTTCCCTGGAGTTAAATACACAGTTAATGAAAAATAATGGTTTAAAATAAAACATATATAAACAAATAAAAAAATTAATTTATTAAGCTATGTATTATTTACACCCACTTTCAGTTTAATATTAACAGAAGCTAGTTGTGCTGTAAGGTACTTAAATACATGAGGAATTGACATGGTCTCAATTTGACCACCATCCCGACATATACGGCATTTTATGCTTAATCTACTCTTCTTTTTATCTTTTTTCTTAGCATCAGTATCATCATCATTTTCTTCATTTAGTTGAGATATGGCAATTATAGGACTCAAAATACTTCCACAGGAGTGACACACCATAGTCTACAACAAATACCATTAATTCAGCTAGTTTATATTCATTTGATTAACATTCACTAAAAACCATAACTAAATTAAGACAGTAATACAAATTGTACATAAAAGGAAAAAAAAACTTAATGCATATGTCAAACAAAAAACTGGGGCTGTGTTGGGGTGCACAGCTGTTGGTTTAACGTGAAACATTACACAACTTGGATGAAGTTCCTTCGAGCTAACGACTGACTACTTATCTGTAGAGTTAAATGGGAGAGCCACCATCATATTTTTTGAACAAAACTGAAAGTCTCCAACATATTGAATTTTTATACTTTTTTACACGCTTACTTTAATTTTTTACACATAAATATTGTCTAAAATACACTTATGATTACTTAAATCGATTTATCTTGACAAACTCTAAACACAAACAAATGAACCACAGTGCTATCACGTCTAAGTTGTGAGCTACACTGAATGGAAATGAGTGAGAGCGCCAGTTTTGGCCAATCTGGACTGTGCCCCCTCTCCGCCAACCTGCTCACCAGTGATGCAGTCGTACCAACGAGCTGACCATGTGAGTTATAAAATGACACTGCATTTATGTCTCTGAAACTAATAGTTAGGAAGTTATTACAGCAGGACGATATAGACCTTTTCATTACGCAACAAATTTCTGTTCTGGTACCTATATGTTTCGGTATGTTTTAAAGACTTTTCATGTCAATAAACAAACAATCTTATAATTAAAAATTATTTAACTGAAAAATATATATTATGATAAGCATGGACATCTGTAGGGAAGGGCGAGATTGTTCCTCCTTTAGGAATCCCATGTCTGTTCTAAAGTCTCTTTCATTTCTAAAGGAAAGAAATTTCTGCAGCAGCCTATGTTTAAACTGGTCAGTGTACAGTGTAAAATAGTTGATCAGAAAAGCACAACTTTTCTATTTCATTAAAAATGACCAAATCTCTCAGGAAATTATGAACTCGATGCATATCAATTGTCTGAAGAAGTACTTAAGATTATCTTTGGGTAGGGTGATTTCTCACCCTAAACTTCCTTTGAATGTATATAAATATAAACGGTGGTGTTTTACCACCTACTCCTTTGATCTTTCACTTTTCATGGGTATAGGTTTGTTCCTGTAAATTCGGGCTAAGGAATCTAGAATTTATACATCCAGGATATCCTTGATGTAAATGGTTGTGAGGGGGCTGCCTGTAAAATAATTTGGGGACTTCTATCTAATAGCTGCATAATAACGATTATGAGCATTTTAATTTCCTTGAAAATAAAAATCAGCATAAAACAAAGTAAGGAGCTAAAATATGATCTACAGTCATATTATGAAATAAACATTAATGAATTAACAAGAACTTTTGAAAAAATTTTAAGAAAAAAAAATGTTTCAAAATGTTGGATCCAGTTTACTGAAACTGATTTATAGGCTGAGGAGAGGAAGACCTTAATTACATGCATATCATAGATGTACAAATTGTAGAATTGGGAAGACATCAAATGACAAATGGTTATGAGACTGTAATGAAAGCAAACTTTCATCATGGGCTGGCTGCAGTGCAAGCAGAACAAATGAAAATTGTAAACATGCCAAAAAAATGATAACCTTATATAATTCAATCAGTTGAAATAAAGAACCCTAGGACCATTCAACCAACCAATATATATATTTGACAGAGAGTGAAGATAGGTATATATATTTAATAAAAGACCCACTATCACTGAAATAATGATCAAAACTGTCAAAAATTTGATGAGGGAAATGATACTATTATGAGTCTATTAACAGACTCATTTTGTTGAAGAGCATAAACAAAAAAGGGCATAAAACTACTTTCACACGGTTTTTTTGTTAATACAAATATTTCTTTTCAGATAACATGTAAAAAAACAGATGAGGTGACCTAAATTCTTTCATTAGTTAAACTATAATTAAATTATATTTTTAATTTTATTATAAATAAACCACTAGTATTCATTTTATTAATTGTACATTAAATAAGATATTACAAATATTAAAAAATAACAACGGTTGACTATTTTATTAATTTTTTAATATCTTTATTTAATGTGCAATTAATAAAATGAATTCAATCATGAATGAAGATGCAAGATTCCACAAAAGTACTATCATGATAAATTAAGATGTCTTACCTAAGTATTCTGAACTCTGTGGTTTATATTAACAGAATTAAAAATATAATTTTAACATAACATAATTTTAACTTATCTTAAAAAAATTTATTTCAAAAATAATTATGTTTAATACATACATGGTATACCTGTATTATTTTATTATTTATAAGCATTCGTCAGCTTGTATAAAATTTCAGATAAATTAAAAGTTATTTTGATGTTTTATTTGAAAAATTAAATATTTAAAAACTAATACAATAAGATTTTATGATTACAACATGGGTAAAAAGGTTAATGGTGTCAATACTAACAAGTTTAACCAAAAATGAACGGACCAAAGGAGCAAGTTTCTATCAATTATTAAATATTTTATTATAAAGGAAGACAAAACACTTAAAAATATGTGGATTGTGGCAGTATGATAGATCATTGTTGAATTTCAAACAACCTTCATAAAGCACAGCATTCTGGTGATGAGAAACTAAGGCAGCTAGAGTCAAATGTACAAAATACACACATCAATAATGCAGTTTTCACATTTTTAATGGCGTTGGTAATTTTCATTAATATGAGATTACTGTCTTTTCTTAGAGTATAGAATTATTCCTTTCAATGTTATATAAAATCTCTATTAATTTAAATTAGTTTTGATGTTACATGGTTAGTGTATTGTAGCAGTTCTTAATGTGGATGCTCAATACGAATTCACAAAAATATTAATAAATATTATTAGGGTAGTTTTACAAGTTGACAAATGTGAATAAAAATCTAGCCACTACTGCAGTGTTCTGATACTGCTACAAAAATATTTTAACTGCAAAAACGCTAACCAAAGATATAATATATAAGATTATTATATATTATATAATTATTTTCTATTACCGTTGATTTATCAGAACAATTAAAAAGTCTGTCGTGTAGTAAAAATGAAGCACCATGAGCAAGTAGCGAGTCTCGTTCCATTTCACCAAATCTAACACCACCACCTCTTCTTCTTCCTTTAACTGGTTGTCTTGTAACTGCATCTACTGGGCCAGTACTACGCACCTGCAGCAGGGTAAAAGATAGCTTAATTTAAGGAATTGCACAATACTACATAATACATACTTGTGCAGTACTCTAAAACCTCTCTAATTAATTTATAAATCTTCCATAATTCACCACTCATCTATGTATATATATATATATATATATATATATATATACTAGCCAGTCAGGACTTGCTCTTCCTGTCTAGCCAGGGGCTCTGCCCCCTGGAACCCCCGTTGTATTTATTAACCTCATAGTTATGAGAATAATACTGATAAATAACAATTAAGGCCTGAAAATCTTTCTTTCCTCCTATCAATTCCCTTGTTCTTGACATAGAAGCTCTGATACACTACTGCTGTAGACGATCAAATCCCTTTTGGTTTCCTTTTTCATTACCTTAGAATACCTTATATCTCAGAAAAGTAAAGAGCTCAGAGTCAAGGTAAAGAGCTGAAAATCATATGTTGTAAAATGCATAGAATATAAATTTTATGTTGAAAAACAAAATCAAAAATAGTACTCAGGTGTTGTGCAAGAGGGAAAATCTGCAACTTCCCTGCCAAGGGGGCTAGGGCCTAATTCTAAGGCTTAAAATATTCCATGGGATAACAAGAATATATCCTCAAAATCTGAAAGCAATCGGTTGATTGGTTCTTGCATGATGCTGTTGCAAATGGGCAAAACTGTGCCATAAACTTTTGCATTAATTAGTTATATATATTTTTTAAATTCAACTAACATAGCCACCTAGCACAGAATATTGAGATAAGACTTACCTTAATTGTATCATGATTGAAATAATTTTGTTACTGCATAATAAAAATTTTAAATTAAAAGTACTAAAATAATGAAAATTGCACACTAATTTATACAAATTCTTCTATTTGTTGCAGTTTTTATAAGATCATCTCCCTCAAAAGGGACTCTTATAAAATCTGCAACAGATAGTAGCATTTATGTAAATCAATATGCAGTTTTCATTATTTTAGTATTTTTATTTTAAATTCTTATTAGGCAATAATGTAATTATTTCAATCATGAATGGGGATGTGGGATCCTGCGAAAGTACTTTCATGAAAAATTACAGTAAGATATATATATGTCTTATTTCAATATTCTGTACTAGGTGGTTTAATAGAATTTAAAAATAATATAACAGTACAGAGGAGTAATATGAATCTTAAAACGATTAATTTCTGTAAAAGAAAATTATATATACATATATGAGAGTGAGAGAGAGAGAGATTCATGCATACATGTGACTGCGTGCATGTTTTAAAACAATTTAATAACAATATTATAAAAAAGTAAAACAGTTTACCTCTTTTGGCCTTGAATTTTACTACTTAGATTAGTATTAATTTGTTAGTTTAAACTAATAGAACATTTAATAGTGATATCATCTATTCTTAAAGGTATGCTTACATAAAAAAAAAATATTTCATGTTAGACTGAAAGAAAAATACATCAGCATATAAAAGTATCAAATGAACAGGGGTGTAGTGAAATGCTTACAAAATGCATTGGATGGTACAAGAATTGGTGAATAACCTGATCTCTTCTCTGAGTGAAAGAAAAAAATACAGATACAATACAAAAAAGTACATTATAGAAATAAAAAATTAAGAGCAAAACAATCTTAAATTCAATAGTAAGTTTTCCTTTTTGATATTGCATAAGTCTAGTTTCACAAGTTATGTAAATATTTTTAGTTTCACATATTCTATTTAGAAAGTTTACTACATACATAATTCTTTCAAATATCCTATTACAGCTTCTATATTTTAAAAATGGTCATATTTTTAAATATATAGTGCAAAAAATAGTTATGTGGAAATTTGATGTTTTCTGCAAACTAAAATTATACTATATTACTGACATTTAAGGCTTTTTACCAAATTATTACAGATTTCATGAATTCTATGATTTATCATATTTTCCATTTTTTCATCCCTACAATCCTAACCATGACAAATTATGAAAGTTCTACTTTAATCCATATTTTACTCCATCTGATAAGTTCATAGTTATTGCTGCCTCATAAGATATGAATTAATAAAATAACTTATATTTTAAATTTAAACATGATAATATTTATCTCTGTTGATTGATTAAAAGAGAATAATTTTACATTATTAGAATGACAGTAAATTTCTATTTTATGGCATTATTTATTGGTCCCTTCACATTTCTGTATTAAGCAATGTGTTTTATTGCTTCTAATGGTGCAGATAAAATATCACTAATCTTCTGAAAGTGGCAATTATTTCCTGGACATTAGGTAATTATTTTTTTTAGTAATATTATTATTGTTCACAGGACAAACATTAGATTATTTTATAAATTGCTTCCAGATGAAAATTTATAAGCAAATAATTTCAAAAGAATGGATCACCATTTTAGTCTATGCCAATAAGTCAGAAATAGAAAAATACCAATTATTAGTAATCTGTAAGTGAAAGAACCTGAAATGTTTCAAAACCATTAAAAATTTATCATCAGAGAATTAAGTAACAAATAACTATGGATGATTTCTGAGATTTTTAAAAAATAAATTCATTTATGGGTAGTTGAATTAAGAAAGGTTGAATAGAAAAATTTGTTGCTGACAGATTGCATGGCTCACATTGATATCATTGGATTAAAAAAAAATTAAAATTGTCTTCTTCCTGGCCAATAATACAAGTATTCTTTAGCTGATGAACGTGAGTGTCATAAAATGTGTAACAGATTACTATCAAAAGAAAATGTTGTTAATGAAAATTCACCTGAGAAAAAAATTATTTTATGTGATACAGAGTGGTTCTGCAAGTAAAATGGAAATGTGTGATGATATCAAATATTTCACGTTTTCTTAGGGGCTGCCCATTTTTTTTTCCTCCTCTATGAATCATGAGACCTTGCCGTTGGTGAGGGGGCTTGAGTGCTCAGGGATACAGAGTAGCTGGACCGAAGGTGCAACCATATCGGAGAGGTATCTGTTGAGAGCCAGACTAAGGAATGATTCCTGAAAGAGGGCAGCAGCTCTTTCAGTAGTTGTTAGGGGCGTGAGTCAGGACGACTTAAACGGCCGTATCAACAGCACTCAGTCATCTGAGTACTGCGCAGCTGAAAGCAATGGAAAACTACAGCTGCTTTTTTTCCAAGAAAATGTGGCTCTGCATTTTCACATATACAATAATGGAGGCGCTTTCCTTGGTAAAATATTCCGGAGGTAAAATAGTCCCCCGTTCGGATCTCCGGGTGGGGACTACTAAGGAAGGGGTCACCAGAAAATTAAAAAATAACATTCTACGAGTCGGAGCGTGGAATGTTAGAAGCTTAAAAAAGGTTGGTAGGCTAGAGAATTTAAAAAGGGAAATGGATAGGGTAAACGTGGATATAGTAGGAATTAGTGAGGTTCGGTGGGAAGAGGAAGGCGACTTTTGGTCGGGTGACTTTAGAGTAATTAACTCAGCGTCAAATAATGGGCAGGCAGGAGTAGGTTTCGTGATGAACAAGAAAATAGGGAGGAGAGTGGAGTATTTCAAGACGCATAGCGATAGAGTCATTGTAATAAGGATAAATTCAAAACCTAAACCGACAACGATTGTTAACGTCTATATGCCTACAAGCGCCCATGATGATGATGAGGTAGAATGTGTATACGAAGAGATTGATGAAGCAATTAAACACGTAAAAGGAGATGAAAATTTAATAATAGTTGGAGATTGGAATGCAAGCATTGGAAAAGGCAAGGAAGGAAATATAGTGCGTGAATACGGGCTGGGCAAAAGGAATGAAAGAGGGGACCGACTTATAGAGTTTTGCACGAAGTATAATTTAGTAATTGCCAACACCCAATTTAAAAATCATAATAGAAGAATATACACTTGGAAAAAGCCAGGCGATACTGGAAGGTATCAGATAGATTATATCATGGTTAAGCAAAGATTTAGAAATCAACTCGTTGACTGCAAAACTTACCCTGGAGCAGACATTGATAGCGACCATAATTTGGTGATAATGAAATGTAGATTGGGGTTTAAAAACCTGAAGAAAAGGTGTCAGATGAATCGGTGGAATTTAGAGAAGCTTGAGGAAGAGGAGGTAAAGAAGATTTTTGAGGAGGACATCGCTAGAGGTCTGAGTAAAAAAGATAAGATAGAAAATGTAGAAGAAGAATGGGAGAATGTTAAAAAGGAAATTCTTAAATCAGCAGAAGCGAACTTAGGCGGAATAAAGAGAACTGGTAGAAAACCTTGGGTTTCAGACGATATATTGCAGCTGATGGATGAACGTAGAAAATATAAGAATGCTAGTGATGAAGAAAGTAAAAGGAACTATCGGCAATTAAGAAATGCTATAAACAGGAAGTGCAAACTGGCGAAAGAAGAGTGGATTAAAGAAAAGTGTTCAGAAGTGGAAAGAGAAATGAACATTGGTAAAATAGACGGAGCATACAGGAAAGTTAAGGAAAATTTTGGGGTACATAAATTAAAATCTAATAATGTGTTAAACAAAGATGGTACACCTATATATAATACGAAAGGTAAAGTCGATAGATGGGTGGAATATATTGAAGAGTTATACGGAGGAAATGAATTAGAAAATGGTTTTATAGAGGAAGAAGAGGAAGTTGAGGAGGATGAAATGGGAGAAACAATACTGAGATCTGAATTTAAGAGAGCATTAAAAGATTTAAATGGCAGGAAGGCTCCTGGAATAGACGGAATACCTGTAGAATTACTGCGCAGTGCAGGGGAGGAGGCGATTGATAGATTATACAAACTGGTGTGTAATATTTATGAAAAAGGGGAATTTCCGTCAGACTTCAAAAAAAGTGTTATAGTAATGATACCAAAGAAATCAGGGGCAGATAAATGTGAAGAATACAGAACAATTAGTTTAACTAGTCATGCATCAAAAATCTTAACTAGAATTCTATACAGAAGAATTGAGAGGAGAGTGGAGGAAGTGTTAGGAGAAGACCAATTTGGTTTCAGGAAAAGTATAGGGACACGGGAAGCAATTTTAGGCCTCAGATTAATAGTAGAAGGAAGATTAAAGAAAAACAAACCAACATACTTGGCGTTTATAGACCTAGAAAAGGCATTCGATAACGTAGACTGGAATAAAATGTTCAGCATTTTAAAAAAATTAGGGTTCAAATACAGAGATAGAAGAACAATTGCTAACATGTACAGGAACCAAACAGCAACAGTAGCAATTGAAGAACATAAGAAAGAAGCCATAATAAGAAAGGGAGTCCGACAAGGATGTTCTCTATCTCCGTTACTTTTTAATCTTTACATGGAACTAGCAGTTAATGATGTTAAAGAACAATTTAGATTCGGAGTAACAGTACAAGGTGAAAAGATAAAGATGCTACGATTTGCTGATGATATAGTAATTCTAGCCGAGAATAAAAAGGATTTAGAAGAAACAATGAACGGCATAGATGAAGTCCTACGCAAGAACTATCGCATGAAAATAAACAAGAACAAAACAAAAGTAATGAAATGTAGTAGAAATAACAAAGATGGACCACTGAATGTGAAAATAGGAGGAGAAAAGATTATGGAGGTAGAAGAATTTTGTTATTTGGGAAGTAGAATTACTAAAGATGGACGAAGCAGGAGCGATATAAAATGCCGAATAGCACAAGCTAAACGAGCCTTCAGTAGGAAATATAAGTTGTTTACATCAAAAATTAATTTAAATGTCAGGAAAAGATTTTTGAAAGTGTATGTTTGGAGTGTCGCTTTATATGGAAGTGAAACTTGGACAATCGGAGTATCTGAGAAGAAAAGGTTAGAAGCTTTTGAAATGTGGTGCTATAGGAGAATGTTAAAAATCAGATGGGTGGATAAAGTGACAAATGAGGAGGTATTGCGGCAAATAGATGAAGAAAGAAGCATTTGGAAAAATATAGTTAAAAGAAGAGACAGACTTATAGGCCACATACTAAGGCATCCTGGAATAGTCGCTTTAATTTTGGAAGGACAGGTAGAAGGGAAAAATTGTGTAGGCAGGCCACGTTTGGAATATGTAAAACAAATTGTTAGGGATGTAGGATGTAGAGGGTATACTGAAATGAAACGATTAGCACTAGATAGGGAATCTTGGAGAGCTGCATCAAACCAGTCAAGTGACTGAAGACAAAAAAAAAAAAGCCCATTTTTATTCAAATATTTGAGTTTTCTTTAGCATGTTTTATACCGTTATATATTTCTACCGTTTGGAGCATGACATATGGTAAATTTATTGCTTTAATTAGGATTATTAATGTAATATCTCATTATGGTTTTATTTCATTTTTAGCAAACATCATAGGTGTTTTTAATGTATGCTGTGTTCTTTTGTTACAGAGTTTAAGTTATTCATTTAATATTTATTTATATTATAAATATTGTGTCTGGGCACTGATAACGACACTTTGTTGTGCACCCAGGAAAACACACATCATCAGTGATCTTATCAAATTCTGATAGTTATCCTAATGGTGACTGCTTCAGTAGGCTGCCCATTTTTCTGAGTTGTTTGTTCCATCAGCAGATGTTATTTTCATGTGATGGCTCATTAAATACACGACAGTATTCACACAATGGCCTAACAATTGTAACTGACTAAAGTTTGGCAAGCCATAAAACATATTGGATCTTAAAAGACATAAAAATATTGGTCTTGAAACATAAGGTGCATGTGCTGATATTAGAACTTCTTTACGTATCAAAAAATAGGACAGCTTCTCTTCATTTTGAGATATACTTCATTTCTCTGTTGTGCTTTGTCTCAAAATTGTCACTGTTTGAAACCTCACAGTTATCTTATGATCAGACTACATTATTTATTCCAATATGTAAACAAGGCTGTTTTAAACAGGTTTGGAAAAAATGAATGCTTGAATAAAATAATTAGAAATTTTTAAGAGCTTGTGTTTTGATTTGTACTGTACATATCTTCAAATTTATTTATAATATTTTTGACTTGAAGTAGTAAATCTTCATCTATATTGTAGCATCAGAAAAAACATTGTCCCCAAAAGTTACAAATACTAAAGTAGTTAGACCACTATTAGACCCGACATGAAGATCTAAATCCTTTTCCTCAAGAGATTACTGAATATTGAATTATTTGATCCATTCACTTTCTGGAAAGTTGAGACTTCTTCATTATAATTATTATTAGTTTTTGGGTTTAGAACATTACCAATGTGTCAAAATGAATGTTTCACTGTTATAATTATACATTTCCATATTACTTTCAGTAGCACTCTGTATCACATAAAATAATCTTTTTTCTCAGAAGAATTTTCAGTAACATTTTTTTTTGATAGTAAGTAATCTGTTACACATTTTATGACACTCAGGTCGATCAGCTAAAGAATTTTCCTTTATTTATTTTCTTTATTACCTTTCTTTATTTTCCAAATGTAGTGGAATGATAGTTAAAAGAAATAATAGTATAGAAGAAATTTTTATAAATTTTATTATAATTTTTTAATTATAACTACAATGAAATCTTTTTTTTTTCTTAAATCCCCATCTAGGGAAACTGAAGATTTCTTAATTTAGATATTGTACATTTTTTACACCTTTCATTATACAAATATATTGAGAATTAAAAGAATCATCAATCATTTCAATGGTAAAAATTTATTCAATACTTCACAGGAAACATACTAACAATAGGCAACAATAAATTTATTCAAATTTTTAGAGAAATTCATTTTAAAAAATTAGAAATTTAAGAAATTAAAAAAAAATAATTATTTTAAAATAATTTTGTGGAAATTGTCTGCAGTGCTACAAACATCACCAGAAATATAGTTTCATGCACAGTATTTAAATTTTTAAAGATTTTATAGAAATACAATTCTGAAATTTTATAACAGCTGTGTTTTACATGCAGAGCTAATACCTTCTTTGAATTACGCTTAGTTCAAACATATAAAAATGCATGCAAATAAATTTTTAAATACCTATTTTTTAATTAAACTCAGTAAATTAAAGCTATATATGCACAGATCAACCATTAAAAAATTATAACTTAAACCATTCACCAAAAGCAGTTTATCGCTCATTTCTTGGTTTTATTACTTAAAATTTATTTAAAAAATACTGCAAATAAATATTTGGTGTTATTAATACTCACGAACCTGCCACTTATCAGAAACCATATGTCGCAATCTTTGATAATGAACAACACCAAAGAATATATCAGCAGTCATTTCACGACCATCTAAGCCACTGTACATTATTTCAGTACCATAATAATTATATCCCCCTGAAACAGCAGAGAAAAGTATTTAAAAATATACTAAATATTGAAAATATGAAATACACTTGTACATACATGTAAAGATAATTTTCCCCTCAAAATTATGTAAAATGTTAAGAATTAATCTATTTATTATAAATAGTAATATAATATCAATTTTGATCTAATTACAGAAAATTAAGTAATGCGGGCCAGCCTAACCAACCTGCATTCATTTATGTGCAAACATACAAAAGGTAATAAAAATACTTGACAATATAATGTAGCATAAAAATTTTTATTTTTAATAAATTTCACAAACAGACAATTTCAACTAATAGGAAAAAATTATTGGATAATTAGAAAACTAAAATTAAAGCTTTTTTATCCTTATAATGAATATTTATTTAAAAAAAAAAACAACTTTTGATTACCACAAAGGTTGAAGAAACAACATAATCATAACTTCCCAGCCAAGTTCTCATAATTTTCGATTGATGTGTGGGGTTTGGAGATTTGAAAGCTGATGCCTTTCTTATTGATCAATTCTGGTTGCTTTATCTCTCTTGCTTTTATATTGCTTGGCAAAATGATTCCAGTTGTTGACAATAGAGGTTAGATCAATCGTTTCACAGGGGGACAGCAGCTCATAAAGAGCAATTTCTTTTCCAAACACATACAAACAGAAAACAGACAGCATCACTTTCTACGACAACCCCGACCTTGCCACCATGGTGGATCTTCAGTTACTTCGATCTCAATCTTTTCTGTAAATGACTGTTGTAAATTACCAATTTTTCATTAACTGTAATGAGCCATTTCAAAAATGGTTTGATTTCACTCCGTTTTAGCAAGGCTTTACAAATGGAAATTCGACCCATTAAATTTTACATTGTTAAATCATGTGGCACCCAACCATCAAGTTTTTTTTTTTAATCCAGGCTTCTTCAAATGATGTAAAATTGTTTTATGGTTGATTTTTTATTTGTTAATGATAATTAACTGTTAATTTGTTACAGATAATGTGCCAGTCATATTCTATTTTTTTCAAGACTTTGTTGACTTTTTCAGTCATTGGTTTACCAGAGAGAAGTGCATCATTAACATTAAAATTTCCAGATTGAAAATACTTGAACTAGCTTTGTGCCAGACATACTAATAATGCATAATATCTATAAACATCACACAATTTTTTACGGCCTGAGTATTCTTCCTTTTTTATAATAAAATTTCAAAATGAATCAATTTCTTCTTTATTTTCAAGATGCAATAAATTTTAAATAAATAAATAAATTAATATAATAAAACTATTTTTAATCAATATTTGACACATCAAGTGTTGCCAAATTTGATTAATATGATTAAAGATATGTGATCCTGAAATCATCCACCAGGAGAATATGAAGAAGCTTCTTCTCCATTTCCAATAATATTCTATATTATAGAGAAATGTTTTTTATTAAAACAATGAATAAAAAATTATTTTAAAAAATGTAAAAAGTTGAAACATATATTATACTGAATAAGTTTTGTGCAGTTCTGGTTAAAAATATATTAACAATACTACTTTTGTTAGGGTTTGAAGTTTTATTACTTATTGGTTCTAATTAATTGTTAAATATACTTATATGTTTACAACTGTATTTGACTGATGAGTATGATATAATATTGGCTATAATAAAATCCAAAATCTTTTCTCAATCATCTATCATTAGATTGTTTTAACATCATTCTTAAACAGAAGAGAAAACCGATAATTAACAAATGAGAATATGTCATCCAGCAGCTGGTTGTTGGCAGGGTTTCACAGGTGTCCTCATGATTTATTAATTTTATTTTGAATCATCAGTGAGATGATTGGTTTGATGCTTTTTTCTTTTCTCTCTATTCTCCACTATCTTCTAATTTCAACAACATATTTATTACCTTCTATGTCCTAGGTTATTTGCTTTATATATTCTAATCTTTATCTTACTCAACAGTTTTTACCTTTCATATATCTCTCTATTTCTAAATTAACTAGTTCAAGATGTCAATGTTTTAGTGCTTTCATTTATAATTTATTATTAATTCCTATTATTTATTTTATTTTATAATTTAATCGTTGTACTTTTTTATTTTATGTACATTATATTTCTTACATCTGTTTTCCTTCTTTAAAGATAACATCAGTTAAGAAATTATTCAATCTATTAAAGAGCAAATTAATAGTTATTTCTTTTTTAAATGCAATTAAGTGAATTAAAATTACTTTGTATTTTATGGGTTTTTTCTTCTAGTTTTCTTTATTTCTGTCTATATAACAATTTTAATCATTGATATTATGTTAATTGATCTATGAATGTAACTATGAATAACACTAAGATAAGACCCACAACAACATCAATCAGACAGTTAGTCTGCACATCTTACAGGTAACATATTATAAATTGTTCATAACTGAGCATTTTTATATACAAAGCACAGATCTTTCTATAACATTTTTGAAAAGTTAATATACTTACTGAGCAGTACACATCATGCTTACCACATCACATAAAAAAGTTTATATTAAATATTTTAAAATTCAAAATAATCATATTCAATGAAATTCACAGACTAAGGGATCAAAAACATTAATTTCTTACAAAGAATAAAACTATAATACTAAAAAGGACTGAGAATTTATTCCTAGAAAGTTGGTCAATTTTAATTGATTTAAAGACCACTAAAACACTTTGATTGTTGGTTTGCAATAAAGTAAATTGAGCCTGAAAGTGCTTAATTGTTGTGTGGTTAGCCTTACAAAAATCTATTCATTAAATCTGATTTGGTTTTTTAAACAGTAAAGTAGTGAAATAATATGAATAAATCTTACCAGCCTGAAGCATCTTCCCAAAATAATCAATTGCTGTATCACTTTCGGTGAATTTAAATGGTGAAGCATCATGAACAAGTCCATGTATTGCAGCTGATTTTCCAGCCATACATTCTATCATCATAGCTGTATACAAAAAAAGAAATTATAGTTCTAAATTATGAAATAAATCTACTATTTTTAAAATCTGAAATAATTGTAAAAAGTAAATGAATTAAATTTTATTAATCATGCAATAACTTTAATTAAAATAATAAATAAAAATCTAATTATAATTATCTAATAATTACAATTAAATTACTATGATTAAAAAAAGTGGTATATATTATATTACCACTTTGTGGTAACTGTTACCAATTGACTGATGTCAATTTTTAACAGATATTTTTGGTGTAAGTTATTTATGATGAATTAAAATTATCAAAACATTATTATAGAAACCAAAACAATGAATTATACAGCAATTATAATATTTGCTTGTAACCAGTTGTGATTTTTTGAGGTAAAACTCCTGTAAATCATTTTCTAAATATTTTTAATAGTTTTATAAATATATGGTTTTCTTGGTCCTAGCAAGAATAGTAGTAATGACAATTAATAATAAATATTTATAATTTGAAAATATTGAAATTGAACATTTTTTTACTTAACAACTTACTTTTAGCTTACTCTTCTACATTAATTACAAGAATCAAACATTTGTAACAGAGCTTAGTCATTTACAGTTGTCTAGACTAGCCTTTGCTATGCAAAGAGTTACTAAAAGTATCCATCCTAATCTTTCTAGAGAATGACGAGTCACAATAGTGCTGCAGAGTGGATGAGGATGCAGATTACTATGTAATTCTCAGCAGCTCCATGGCCTGGTTAGCTTGGAACAACTTCTGGAGATTTTTACAGCAGGCTTGTGGGGTAATTACTATTCTATGTGGAATGAAGTTGATCAAGAAACACAAAACTGATCCCAAAGATCATCCATATAAACTTGCAAAGATAGATTTTGCTTACACATACATTATTTTTTTGATGACCGAGGACAATGCGACTCAAGTGATAAAATTTGTCTTCAGAGCGCTATATGAGACTCAAGTATCATCACCTATAATATTGAAATTGAAAATTTATTACTTTTATGTAGAGCATGTCAAAAGTAATACTTTGGTTTCATTACTGTTATTTGTCTGTGATCTTCTTATCACATACTCATTACCCAATACACATAAATATCTTGTAACCTAAATGTTAAGGAAAATATTTCACTAAGAATGGTTCAAGAGGCACAAGCACAAGCACCGGAAAGTCAATTCAAAATCCAAGATGAAGATGAAATAGTTCTGATTTCATCAATGCGCTTCTTTCAATCATTCAAGTCATCCAGAATGCTCTTTATGTTTCTCTTTAATGAAGAATGTAACAACATTTCATACTATTAACATACATTCTTTCTTTCATTTCATTAACACCATTCACAGCAACTATTTAACTATCAATTTTAGCCACAGCCATGGACGATAGTCCCAAATTTCTACTACTGGCAAGATTTCATAGACAGCAAAATCCATTTTATTTCAAAACTTTACAATTTACATGTAAATGACTATAATGAGTCACAGAAAGTTGTAGGCTGCATAAAAAAAATCAACAAGCAGTCAACCTTTACTGTTAAGGTGAAATTATTAAATGGTCATTATTTCCAAGATAGTTCTCCTACAAAAGCCATTTTTGCTATTTTATCTTACATATATTGCAATAAATAAAAGTGAAGAATATGTAAATTGAAATTAACATAGTTTTCCAAGTTTTCCTTGTAACATTATTGTAGGGGATAATTAAAATTTTGAATTTTTATAGAATTATTACAAACAAAATTTCTAGCTAGTAGGAAATCATAGAATGGTCTGTACAATCTAAAATATTTTTTATATAATGACCTCTTGCGACAAAGTTTTAACAAACTACAATTGTTTAGAACAGTCCAATGTGAATCTTTGGGTTCAGAATCTTGATTAAACAGAGCAAAGCATTTTGAAGTATATATTTTTTTTTGTGGCTGAATCTTCTAACTTTCGTCATACTTTCATCATTTGCATAAAAACCTACTAAATTTATCTTTATATTAAATATATTTTGTGTTTTATATAATAAATCACTTTCTTTATTTAAAAATTTGGTTTTTTAAATATTTTAATTTTTTTTTAATTTTATGGCAATCAAATAGTCAATGTATAATTTTTTAATTTCAATGTAAGATTTTATCTCATTATCAAACCCTTCTTTGTATAAAATAAATATAGTAACTGCAGTTTTAGATATTTTCTTTATTAATAAAGTGAAACCTGTTTGTCTATTAATCTACTATAGAAACAAGTTTTATTTGTATAAGGAGGGTGGCTCGTTGACATTGACAACTGTGTGTAACATAATATATTTGTTTCAATACAAATAAAAGTATGAATAAAAAAACGTACTGCTAAGTAACTTTTAAAATAAATAATTTAGAAAATTATAATTGTTCAATTTTAGATTTATTACCTGAATTAAATCAGCTGAATTTGTGTTACAAACAGGATACACATATTGCAGAAAATAATGTGAGGCAAACCCCCTTTTTATGAATTTTTTTATCAGAATAATTAATAAAATTACTTAAAATATTGCATATATTTTCATAAATTTGTTCAACTTCTTTCTTTTTAATTATTTTATTCTTTTATAACTACTCTACCATATTAATATTCTAATTATTGAAATCCATGTTTGTAATAATTATTGTTGTATGTTGTAACTTCTATTATTATTATTGTTTGAAGCTTTCTTAAAATTTTCTTTATGGTATTTTAATTCATTAATAAATTTTTTCAAAACATACAGAATTTATTATCTTCACATTACTATTTTTTTCTGACAATTCTAAAGTATAAAAAATGTATTTTCATTTAAAAATGAAAACATAACTAAGTGTATAGGGAAATTATATCTACGAAACTGACTGAAAAACTGAATGTCCTTTAACATTTCCTTTAAAATTTAATCACAATAAATGTACACAAAACAATGAATAAGCTGTTTTGAATGAGCTGTTTTTAAAATAAAAATAAAATAAAAACTTCCATAGAAGTGAAAGTTTCACAAACTTTCAGTTTGTTTTGAAAGAGTTAACTGTTTTAGATAATATTTTTAAGACATTATAAATTTAGTACACTTTAAAAAGAGTATTTACTACCTATGGTCATTCGTGATGGAAAACCATGAGGATTAAATACAATATCTGGTACTAGTCCGGTTTCTGTAAAAGGTAAATCCTCAGCACTCCATTTAAAACTGCAAATTCCTTTTTGTCCAGCACGGCTTGCAAACTTGTCACCCACTAATGGATTTCTCTAAAAATTAGTACAAAAAAAGAAATTTTACACCATCACACACATAATTATGTATAAATTTATAAAGCAGTAAGAAGTCAATATGTTGATTTCAAACTGTTTTATAAATTTTTGTGAAGAAACATATGATTTTCTCTTTAACAAATTACACTGATTAATAATGATTTTGTTAGATGAGATTCAATAACTGATTCTTAAAATATTTTTCATGCTAATTTCAAATATGAAATCAGAATTCATCTATCAGGCTTAGCTTTTTGTAACTACCATTCTTATTTTCAGCTAGTATCATGCATGAACTCCATAAGCATAGTATTTTGTGAAAGTATTTTATTATTCTATTTATCAATTAAATAGCGTTTGTTTATTTATTACAGTCCCTTAATTGTTGTCACATCGATTTGTTAGACATTAGTCATCATGTTTATTATTTACACACTAATTAAAATGAACAACAATGTGACCTCATTATTCCTACTTTCATCTTACTATAAACATATCGTCGTTATTATATTTACTTATAAACTGTCATGCAGACTAGAGAAATATTTTTAATTCTCAAGTGTGAGTTCTTGTTGTGTAACAGTTTTGTAGCTGGATTTCATATTTGCAGGTATGTTATTCAGTAAGAGTGTCTGTTTATTAAATTAGTGTTTATAAAATGTTCCTTTTTAAACAAGATTAGTTATTGTAGTGTATTAAAAATGCCTTGCAGTTGCATTAATCATCCAAACAATTTCTGCAACATCTGTGGTGAGGTAACGTTGAAGTCTCAGAAAAGAAACATAACCCAACTGATAAAAAGTCATTATGAACTGTATCTTGGATGTATATTAGGTGATCAGGACAAATGATCAAATTTATCTGAAATTTAGTTTTTCCCTGACAATTTTTTTTTATTGGCTCCTAATATTTTCTGTGCTTCTTGTCTAACATTGTTGACTGGTTGGCTAAATGAATCTTATTACATACAACTTGAAATTCCAATTGTTTGGAGAAAACTGAAGGATCACACCACAGACTGTTATTTTTGTACAATAAAGATATCTGGGAAAACAGCTAAAACTAGACGTACTGTTAAATACCCTGATATTCCCTGCCATGCAGCCAGTGCCACATAGCCAAGAGCTTCCAATTCCAGTATCAACAGAAACATGGAACTTAAATGAAGATGACAATGTCAAATCCTGCGCTGACTTATCAGGCGATGAAGAAAGAGATCCAAACTTTTTAGAAAATAGATATACTGATCTCCATTTAAATAATCAGTCAGAATTAAATGATCTGGTTCGTGAAATAAATTTATCAAAGAATCAAGCAGAAATACTGACATCAAGACTGAAAGGATAGCATCTTTTACAACCAAACACTAAAATAAGTGTTTTCCATGACAGACAGTCAGAATTGAACATTTCTTCTCTCAGTATGAAAACTTAGTATACTGTAATGATATGGACTCTACTGGAAGCTTTGGGACATATGCACCATCCTGATGAGTGGCAATTTTTTATTGATTTGTCAAAGCTCAGTTTGAAAGCTATTCTACTTCACATTGGAACTAAATACCCCCAATACCATTAGCATATGCTATTCACATGAAGCAGTCTTATAAAAATATAAAACTTGTATTGAACAGGAATCAGTAAGAGAAATATTTATGGTATACTTGTGGAGAACTGAAAGTAATAGTGCTTTTACTTGGACTGAAACTTAGAAACACTAAGTTCTGTTGATTTTTGTGCGAGTGGGACAGCAGTGATAGGAAAAACTATTACATAAAAGAGCAGTGACCAAAGAGAGAGGTACTGACTGCAGGAGAGAAGAATGTTGTTAGTCAGGCATTAGTAAAACCAGAAAAAGTCTATCTTGCACCACTACATATTAAGCTAGATTTACTCAAAAATTTTGTTAAAGCAATGGATTGTAATGGTGCAGGGTTTCAGTTTCTAAAAAACAAATTCCCTAATATAAGCAATGCTAAAATAAAGGAAGGTATATTTGTTGAACCACAAATAAGAAAACTAATGAGTGATCCAGCATTTGAATGATTTGGATTTGGAGGTTGTGGCATGGAAATCATTTCAAAATGTAGTAAACAACTTCCCTGGAAACCATAAGGCCAGTAACTACAGAGAAATTGTAAGTGAACTTCTTCAAAACTACAAAGAACTTGGGTGTAACATGTCACTCAAAATCCATTTCTTACATTCACATTTGAATTTTTTCCTTAAAAATTTCTCTGCTATCAGTGATGAACCTGGAAAATTCTTTCACCAGTTGACATTTACATTGGAAACACGATACCAGAGAAAATGGAACCCAAAAACGTTAGCTGACTGCTGTTGGAATCTAAAGAAGGATCTATCTACAGCAAATTACAGCAGAAAATCCAAAAGAAATAGATTTTAAGGGAGTACGAAATGCATGTAATGTATTGTCATATTACGTTCACCATACACTACATTTTTTTGTTTCAAAAGAAATTTCAGTTACAAAAAAACAGCCTGATAGAAAAAATCTATTAACATATATGAAATCAGCATAAAAAATAATATAAGAGTCAGCCTTCACTCTCATTTAACAAACAAAAAATTAAAGTTTGTTGACAATTGTTATCAGCCTGGGATAACTGATACTATGTAGTGATGTTTTATTTTAGAAAACAAACAGAATAATATTTTATAAATTATCAAATAATTAAATTTATATGTGAAACTATTCTTGAGTATAAAGTTACAATATTTTTTTATGAACTTCATTTTATGAAGTTCTTATAAAAGCATTTTCCAAATTTATTAATTGCAAAGCTATAGTTTTAAGAACTGCTGTACTTTCACCTGTTTTAGCCATAATCCAGCAGATTAATTATAAGTTAAATAGATGCATTGAACATAACTAGAGTATTTGTTTTATTTAGCCTTAACACTTATAACCTCACACTGTTTAATGTGCTTTTAGATGAATCATGCAGCAATTTCTTTTTTTAATATTCAATTTAATAGAAAAAAAATTATATATATATATGTATTGTATATTTTATAATCAAAATCCAACTTGAACAACCCAAGTACAGAATTACAAAGTAAGTGAAATGAACACTTACCTTATTTTTCTTTTCTTTATTCCAATACCACTTTCATGGGATCCCGCATCATCAGTTGTATATAAATTATATAAAATTACATATCAAAACACAACAATTTTTTTCTTTGGAAAAAAATTAAAAGATTAAAATAAAAATTACTATCTATCATATATAGAAAACATGAAATCAATAAAATAAAATAATTACATATATCTAAATATGATGATCTAAATTGATTAATTTCAATTTCATTGAAATTTAGATATGCTGTAGGTGTGCACCCGAAGTTATGCATATTAAAATTTGATGAAGATTGGTTAAGTTATTCTTAAGTCATGCTCAATATAAGGCTGAAAAAAAATTTGAGCAGGGTATGTTAGAAGCATATTTTGTTCTGATGCTACAAGTTGTTGCTATACAAGTTGAAACATTGATGTTTCTTTATCTGCGATATCTCTGTTAGCAATATTAAAGTAAATTAAAAAAAAATACATTAAAGTCAAATTATATTAAAAAAATAGGCCTTCTTGCTCAGAACTGCACAAGATTTTTTTTTTTAAATTTACACAAACAGAAAAAAGATTATAAATATAAACTGAAATACAAACTCATGAATTGTAAAATACAGAATATAGGGACTATAATTATTATTTAATTAATATTTTAATATTAATAGTCAGTGCAACTACTTAATATTTAATGTTACAAATAGTTTACAAAATCAGCCAAATTAAAATAAGGATAAAGTCTGTAAAGTTAAGAATGTTAAGCAATCGGCTAATTTTAATGTAAAAGTTTGTTTGCAAATTGTCTGAGAATGTAATAAAAAATTAAAAAGTTCTTTAAATTATGATTATGCCTAATCACATAAATGCAACTTGATTCAATTGTTGTTAAAAATCTAGGAAATATCTTCTGAATTTTCCATAAGTTATATCCACCAACATTGAAACACAAGAAACATAATAAATCATTTCCTCATATTTATACGAACCAGCATTTTATAAATGAAATATGGTGAAAGCATGTACAATTTAATAAAAAATCAGACAATGAAAAAACTCTGGCAATCTACTACATCCATAGAATACCTTCATGGAAGATGAGCCAAATTATGTGGCAAGAAGTCAGCAATTCATAATCATAGTGTAAGTTGTATGAAAATAATTGTTACAAAATATAACCATGGACTGCATAGATACTGAAATTTAAAAATGAATTTATTATCATTACAACAAAGGTAAATAAATAAAAATATTCTTTCAATTTTTATAATCTTTTCAGATGTTAATAGTATTACTATTTTATCTTATGTTTTTATCACATTTGGTTTAAAATATATATCTATAATGAAATGTTGATATTTAATAATTACCGGAACTCTGTAGGTAATGCAGGCCTTGATATATGTACGATCACTTCTCTGTAATTTTGGAAGTGTACCACATAATCGAACATTGTCTATTATTACCTCGGCTGTTCCCATATATTTTTCAACAACAAATTTATTATCAGCACCATCAAAATAACTGAGAAAAGCATACAAAAATAAGAAATACTTTTTATTTGTACTCAGCAAACTTATATTAAATTACAACATATGTGTGTGGCTATTATTGTATTAATTGTATTTATAAAAATAAACAGCAAATAGAGTTACCTATTATTCTTAAAACAATCCTAATAGCCTTTAATTAAAATTAAAAAATATAGTAAATAAATAAAAAACAAATTGGAAAGAAAGATACTGAAAAAATGTATGGTTTGATTCTAGAGGAAGAAATCTATAAACTTAGAAAAGATCTTTAAAAAAACTGGGAGAAAACTGATCATCTTTTGAGGAAAAGAAAATTAAAATTTTATGGCAACTGTAGAGAATGGAAAACAATAAATAAATTAACAAAAGAAATATTTAACTTTTTTGAAAACAGGGAAACTAAAATTAAAGTTTCAAGAAGTCGTTAAGGATCTTAAACTGCTTAAGATATCAAAAGAACATATAAAGGACAGATTCTTTTCAAACTGTTGATATCAAAAGTTGAGTTTTCAGAGAAAAACAGCATCTCAAAAAGCCTAGCATGGACAGTAGAAAGAAGAGAGAATCACCAAGAAAGAATGATTAAATACTGGAAGAACAGGAAATTGAATGCTATTCATTGTGAACCTTAGGTGGTTCAAATGGAAAAAAAATATATATAATTCTGGGTAAAAAAAAGTTACAAGTCCCACTAAAAATTTTGCAAAATTTAAACAAAGTTTTCATTTCCTTCCAATATTTTTATTCATCTTGTTACAAGGTTAGACATGCTTGTCATTTAACTGATTGAACAAAAATGAAAAAATGTTGCTAGTTTGAGTAGAATTATAAAAGAATGGACACTGCTTACTGTGGCAAATAGAGGTAAACATCTCTTGCTTGTTATCCAAATCAAAAGGTATTATTATCATTATTATTCACAGCTCTTCGTATCCTTACCCATATAGAATACTCTTTCAAGCTAAATACAAAGTTAAAATAGTTTATAGTTTATTTACTGAAGCAAAGAAAGGGCTAAACAGATTCACTAAATATTAAAAATGTTATAACAAAAAAAAAAAAATTACAAACAATAAATAGCAGCTCCCCATATAATATACACAATCAAATACTGCTTATCTTACTTATAAATCACAAAAAACATAAATTCAAATAATGTACAACCAAGAACTTTTATCAGTAAAAATTTACTCACAATATTTAATATTTTAACGTTGCAAAGGTTTCTATAATAATTTGTAATCTAAATTTATGCTGTAGGTAAATTAGACAGATTCATAGAATCATATTTCTACAAATTAATAACAAAGAGAATAGCTAAGCAAAAATGAAGATATAAAAATGAATGTACAACTGCAAACACACTTTCTGCCTGGCTTTTTCAAATTCTTCTGAGATCAACAAAACTATACAGTACTTTTATTTTTCAATACATAACCTATCTTCTTAAGGGTAAATCAAAAAGTAAAGGGAAATTTTTTATTTCCTTCCTGATTACATGTTTTGCAACACTGACTGTTCTATTTACCACAACTTCATATAATTTGTTCATTGGAAGTATTTTGTTTCACTGTTAGCTGTTGGAGTTATATTTAAAAGGGAATTTAATGAATGTTCCTTCCACCATGACAGAAATAAGAGCAGTGATATATTTTTGTTAATTTAGAAGGGTTGAAACCAACAGAAATTTTAAGTAGCACACATCAGCAATACAAAGTGAGTTGTTTGAATGAAAGCAAAATCTAGGAATGGATTTATTCCTTTAAAAATGTTAGGATTTCTGTCTGTAATAAACATCAGAAAAGCAGACCTGCCTATAAAACAAAATACTATTTATTTATGGATTAAACAAATGATTCAAATGGGGAATAGTGAAGAATAAATGGCAGTAAGCTACTGGAATCACTGAAGGCAAAGATCAGGTTCACAAGGGATGGTAAACTTTTAAAAGGTATGATTTTGCTTAAAGATCTCAATTTTGATCTGCTGCCATCCACTATTCAGTCCTAACTTGGCTCCAGGTGATATTCATCTTTTTGATCAGTGACAGAAAAGCTGTGAGGGAATCATCTTTTTTTGATGAAGAGGTTCTGGAAGTGGTGAAAAAGTGGCTATGTACCTAAGAGCAAAGTTTCCTCCAGAAGTAAATTGAAAACCTCTTAAAAGATGGACTAAGTGCAAAAAGTAGGAAAGAATTATGTTACAAAAAATAAGCATTTCTATTTATATATATATATACGCACGAAAAGGAGTTAACGGCTGTTTTTAATGATCTGAGAGAGCTGAATGGAGATGTCGCCACCATTGGAGGTCATCACGCAGGCCACTAAGACTGAGCCTTTCAAAGAACCAGAGATGACTGACATACTAAGGACAGATCTGACAGATGAGGAAGTGATAGATCTGCCGCCACGGTGTTGGCCATCTGAGTCAGTGGCCGAGTAAATTAACTGAAGAGCCTACCAGCCGAACCCGTCGATATCTGTAGTTTTACCAGTTTGGGGCGTGCACAGAACATGAAAGAAGAGAAAAACAGGACAACTGTACTGCAGCCTGGTGACATAGTATGTAATGTCACATCAATTATGGGCAAAGATTCTGCTTCCACAGACAGACATAAGTTTAAGATACATTATAGTTCTACTGCCGATGATCAAGCTACAGCAATGGTAATTCTGAAGGTATTGTGGCAAGTGCCACAGAAATCAGAGGCTCCGGTATTTATCATGCCCACATGATACTTAGGTAATCATATAAGGAAGCTATTGGAATTTTTATGTAGAGATCGGCCAGAACCGATGAAGAGCCAGGTGCAGGCTGGAGCAGGTGGTCTGAAGAGAACAACTCCACCTGTCAAAGATAACAGAACAGAGGTTATCCGGGCGAAGGGCAAGTCACATGCAAACCTGCTCTGCACAATGAAGAGAAGTGTATCCATGGAAGATGCTGGAGAGGTGTTATCCATTTTTTGTGGTTGAAACGATGAACTGTTTGTTAGGATCAAGGGATCAACAATGACAGAGTGTTTACCTCTATGTTGTAAGACAAGGCAGCGGATCTACAGGTTGATCTGATATTTGCGTGGTGATAGAAGAGCAGTGGTCTATACTAAGGACATTGATGCTGACACCTCGGGCCAAGAAATCAGGGCTGCAATTTTGAAGATTTTGCCTTCGGTGAAGGCAATGAGTTCAAGGTCACTTTGGTGAGACCAGCTTTTGGAGATACCAAAAATGTGATATGATCACTACTTTACAAGTGGCACAAACTGATCGAGGCCAGGATTAGAATTGGTTGGGTTCATTGCCATGCACACATCAGGGACAACTTTGAGAGGTGTTTTAGATGCTGGGGTTCTGGCCATCAAAGTGCTGAATGCAGTGGACCTAATCACATGGAGTTATGCTTTAATTGTGGAGGCAAAGGTCATAAAAGCTAATAAATGCAGGGAAAATATCAAATGCTTGGATTGTGGCAGCCAACATCGCACAGAGGCTAGATGTGCAACCAATGGAAGAATGATTAAGTTGCTCTAGGTGAATTCCAATCAAAGCACTGATTTAGTCCCATGATGTAATCAGGGAGGTTGCTAGAAGACATGGTGCAGATTTCTTGATAAGTGTCCAAACCAAATAAGCATGAGGTTGCCAGGAATGTTTGGTGTGCTGATACAGAGGAAGACGTGGCTATTCAAGATATTAGTTGCCATATAGGTTGGCAACTACTGTGTCATTTGCCGGTCATAGTGGCACTAGAGTAGGCTGATGCAGTAGTGGCTGGCACATACATTACGCTGAACTGTGACCTAATAGCATATGACTAACCAGTCCTTGAAGAAGACAATAATAAAGGGAGATTTTAATAGCAAATCGATAATGACGGGCAGCTCTTATACTAATCGCAGAGGTGAGTTGTCAGATTTTATCGTCAGAAGGTTATATTGCATAAATGACGGCTCTCCTATGTTCGTGGCCAGGGACATTCCTCTGTACTTGATCTTACTATATTAGACTGTAGATGAAACCATGACCTCTGCTCGTCGAGGGTACTGGACAAGAAGTCAGTGAGTGATCATCTTGCTGCTATGCTTGCAATTGACGAGCCGGCATTCACCACAGCCAGGTGAACTTCACCTTTGAGACTAACACAGAGGCAGATAGATATTATTATGGATAACGTATTAAGGAGGATTGCTGATGAGCATCAGCCATCGCCCAAGATGTTGCAGACATTAATTGGTGATGAAATGTTGAAAATACCACTGCATGATAGAAACTTCAAGCCTCCGAACTGGTAGTCTGACAGGCATGTACTGATAGACTGCGTACTGGTGGTGCTGAGCGCAGGCAAGAGTTTCAGAGGAACAAACGTAGGAAGCACAGGCTATGCCCAAATGGCAGGGCAGTGTATTCAATTGGCCGAGCAAGAGTATCTGGCCAGTAGAAGACTTCTGTACTGAGATCAAATACGCAAAACGAGAAAAATGGTGAGAACTGTGCAATGACTTAAATGAAGATCTGTGGGGACAAGCTTTTCAAATAACCATGAAGCGCTTTGGCTGACACTTGCCCGTCCTCACAGAGGAACAAGCAGCATGTCAGATCAATAGGCTTTTTCCCTGTCAAGAACAAGAAATTACTAAGAGAATTGACTGTGATGTAACAAGATACTCTCTCGAGGAGGTTACAGCGGCAATAACAAAGCTAAAGAATAAGAAGAGTTCAGGGCTGGACAGAGTTCCAGCTGCCGTCCTTAAGGACCTGCTGGTTAAAGTGCCATGGCAGATAGCAGATATAGCAAATTACAGCATGCATAGAAAAATCTTCCCAGCTTGCTGGAAGGAGGCCAGGGTGGTCTTCTTTATGAAGAACAAGAGTGTAGAACTAGCAACCTGAATATAGGCCACTGTGTTTGTTGAACAACATGGGAAAAGCAATCGAATGCTGGCTTCATGAATTATGGGAAAACTCAAACAGGGCGTCAATATCCACTAAAGGCAGTTTGGTTTTAAACATTATACTGATATTGTGTACTGCACTCAGATCTTAACAGCATTGGCGGTAACATCAGCCATACTTTACGCAGCCTGGTTTGGTGTATGGTGGTCAGGGTAAAAAGAAACATCTTTGAGACTGCAACAAATACATAGACGATTATTAATAGGAGAATATCAGCATTCTGCATGGCATCGTATGACTCAATGTGTATATTAGCCTCAACGCTGTCTATAGACTTATTGGCGCAAGAATGGGTGAGTAGGTAAAACGGTCTGAGTAAGCAAGAGGCTAAGGCTAAACAAGTTACTCGAGCGAACTGAAATGCTAGATGGTCAGGTGAAGTGTGAGAATAGACCAGGAAACTGATCCCAGACTTAGAACCCTGGTGTGACAGAAGACATGGTGATGTGAACGTTTGGCTTTTGCAAATTTTTACTGGTCATGGAAATTTTGAATCTTTTCTTTAGAGAATTGGAAGACATTAGACTCCGTCATGTATGTTCTGCCTGTCGGAGGATACAGCTGAACATAAGCTTTTACACTGCCCATTCTGGGCATCTGAGAGAAGTCAAGCTGCTATTGAGGGCCTCAGGCCTAAGGATGTAATCGCATATATGTTGAAATTGGAGTTCAACTGAAGAAGTGTGGATAAGTTTGTATTCACAGTTCTTGATGGGAAGGACATTGAGGGTAGAATAAGAGATTATTAGATTAGGGTGTGGTGGACAGCCTCACCTGTGAGGGCTGGCATGCCAGGTGTGACAGTTTTGATGACTGAGTGGGGACTCTGGGATAAAGTACGAGGGAATTGAATAAACTGAGACCTGGCTGAGGTGGGAGTTTGGGAACAATGTAGTTGGACCTGGATCCCTTCCCTGGTGATTAGAGCCTGGCAATGCAATAGACCAAGACCTGGTAACTGAAGGGGGCTTGGGAACGATGTAATCAGACCTGGTTACCCCCTTCTGAGGATTTGAGGGAGGCACAAAGATCCAATCGGGGGAGGGGCTGAACTGCCATGCCGGATTTACAACCGATGAGTGGGGAGGCTCCCTTTATGTTTAAGGTCACCCACCTGAGTGAAGTTTTACTTGATTGTATGTCCGGCCCAGGGGAGTAGGGAAAAAATGAAGAACACATGCATATTTTTTAAATATTCAAATAATTTAGTAAGATTTTAACTTTGCTAATAAAATTTAATATTATATGAATTATAAGCCACCAAAACACAGTAACTCGATAAGTATAAAAAACTTAGAAAAAATCCAAGACCAGTGTAAAAAGTGCCTACTCGGATAAGGGGAAGACTAGAAAGTAAGATAAAAAACTAATCCTAGTTAAAAACCAAAATATTAAAAAGCTAAAACTTAACAACTAATAACATAAAATACCACTAAAAAACTTAAAAATAATATCACTAAAAAATACATAAAACTACTATCACAGATAAAAAACTTAAAAATAAATAAAAACAACTATGTATATGTATAAAAATATAAATGAAATAAATATAACAAACTTCAAGAGGAGAGTAAAAGGCTCCTTCTTGGATAACAAAAGAAAATATACATTTAAAATCAAACACATAAAGTAAAAAAAAAAACAAAAAAACACCACTATTACAAGGTATGTAAAATATTAATACATCTAAGATATAAAAAGACCCAGGCCAAAACTTCCTTATCACTGCCCAGGATTTGATGAATGTTCCTGGGCAATTTAAATTTAGAAAGTAAAAGGAACTATCGCAATTAAGAAATGCTATAAACAGGAAGTGCAAACTGGCAAAAGAAGAGTGGATTAAAGAAAAGTGTTCAGAAGTGGAAAGAGAAATGAACATTGGTAAAATAGACGGAGCATACAGGAAAGTTAAGGAAAATTTTGGGGTTCATAAATTAAAATCTAATAATGTGTTAAACAAAGATGGTACACCGATATATAATACGAAAGGTAAAGTCGATAGATGGGTGGAATATATTGAAGAGTTATACTCAGGAAACGAATTAGAAATGGTGTTATAGAGGAAGAAGAGGAAGTTGAGGAGCATGAAATGGGAGAAACAATACTGAGATCTGAATTTAAGAGAGCATTAAAAGATTTAAATGGCAGAAAGGCTCCTGGAATAGACGGAATACCTGTAGAATTACTGCGCAGTGCAGGTGAGGAAGCGACTGATAGATTATACAAACTGGTGTGTAATATATATGAAAAAGGGGAATTTCCATCAGACTTCAAAAAAAGTGTTATAGTCATGATACCAAAGAAAGCAGGGGCAGATAAATTGAAGAATACAGAACAATTAGTTTAACTAGTCATGCATCAAAAATCTTAACTAGAATTCTATACAGAAGAATTGAGAGGAGAGTGGAAGAAGTGGTTTCAGGAAAAGTATAGGGACAAGGGAAGCAATTTTAGGCCTCAGATTACTAGTAGAAGGAAGATTAAAGAAAAACAAACCAACATACTTGGAGTTTATAGACCTAGAAAAGGCACCCAATAACGTAGACTGGAATAAAATGTTCAGCATTTTAAAAAAATTAGGGTTCAAATACAGAGATTGAAGAACAATTGTTAACATGTACAGGATCCAAACAGCAACAGTAATAATTTAAGAACATAAGAAAGAAGCAGTAATAAGAAAGGGAGTCTGACAAGGATGTTTCCTATCTCCGTTACTTTTTAATCTTTACATGGAACTAGCAGTTAATGATGTTAAAGAACAATTTAGATTCGGAGTAACAGTTCAAGGTGAAAAGTTAAAGATGCTACGGATTTGCTGATGATGTAGTAATTCTGGCCGAGAGTAAAAAGGATTTAGAAGAAACAATGAATGGCATAGATGAAGTCCTACGCAAGAACTATCGCATGAAAATAAACAAGAACAAAACAAAAGTAATGAAATGTAGTAGAAATAACAAAGATGGACCACTGAATGTGAAAATAGGAGGAGAAAAGATTATGGAGGTAGAAGAATTTTGATTCTCCATGGAGGATACGAACAGAGATACATTGGAAAAACAGGAGGTATGTCTACGTTTAAAAGCTGTAATAAACACTAGATATGTACACCCATAGGTGCAATGGATCGTGGATGGTCCTCATATCTTTGTAAATTAGGATTTGGAAGAACTGCTAAAAGCCAGGTGATTCGGTTGCCCTTTAAGACAGGCAAAGTAAGATGCTGAAAGTTGGTCATGTCTATCCCAAAGTGATGATTCACTGTACTCAACACGTGTGCTAGTGACAGGGCTTGATCTAAAAGCCCCTGTAGAAAGACGGACAGAAGCGTGAAATACAGCATCTAACAACTTCAGCGTGGTATTACGCACTAAAGAGGTGATATAACCGTAATCTGAATGGAAACGAACTAAGGAATAATTTATACATGACATTATAATTTTTACATACATGACCTATTGGCTCCCCAATTGGTGTTGCTAAGAACTCGTAGTATATCTAGCAATTTGGAACATATTGTTTTTAGTTCTTTGATGTGTTTGACCCGCTAAGGCGGTTATCAAAAATCAAACCTAAAAACTGATATCAGGACTGATAATAATTTGTTCTCTGTTGAGAAAAATTTGTGGAGTAGATGGGTCCTACAAGTGAAGAAAGACCACAAATTATGGTTTCTCAGGTGGAAATCTGAACCCGGTCACCTTGGACCAAGCTTCAAGGCGAGATATTGTGTTCTGTAGTAGTCTCTTTGCTGTGGCTGTTGAATGGGACGTAATATATAGGGCAAAATCATCAGCAAAACACAAACATGAAACAGGTGGGTATATACAATCAGTAATACCATTGATGGCTATAGCGAACAAGGTGGTACTCAATACACCATTGAGGGACTCCATTCTCCAAAGTGACGCTACCCGACAGAGAATCTCCAACACAAACACAAAGATTTTTTATCATTTAACAAACCTCTAATAAAAGCTAGCATGTTGCTCTTTACTCCCCTTCTTTGAGGATATTTAGGATACCACGTTGCCAGGCTATCGAAAGCCCTCCTGATATCAAAGAAGATAGCGACAAGATGATGGTGTAGCAGAAAGCGTTTTGAATAGCTGTTTCCAATGACACTAGATGGTCAATGGATGATTGTCCTTGTCAGACACCACACTGCTCTGGAGATAAAAGGCCATTTCTCTTAAAGTACCATGTAAGCCTGCGGTTCACCATGCTCTCCATTATTTTGCTTAAGATGCTTGTCAAGGAGATAGGGCGGTAGCTTGAAGGGCTTTCTTTGTCTTTACCTGGCTTAAGCACTGGTATGACAATGGCTTCTGACCAGACTGAAGGGAAAACTTGTGAGAATAAACCATTATAAATACATAACAGGTGTTGTAGCACTAAATTTGGAAGATGCGAGATCATACTGAGATGAATGTTGTCAGGTCTAGGGTGGGTGTCATGTGAGTTTTTAGTGTGTGTGACAACTTATTGAATTAAAATGGAGCGTTAAATTCACTGACCGAATCACTAATGTTGAACGGTAGTACTTCAGTCTGTATTTTGTACCTCTGAAATTCTATATTGTGTGATGAGGTGAGAGACACCGAATGGAAAGAATCTGCCAAGTTACTCGCCATTGCAGAAGGTGATGTAAGGGGTTCTCCTTCATGAATAAGTTCAAGAATGGATTGTTTTGGTGATCGTTCTGGTACTAGTATTCCAAAAAAAAATAAACCGTGAAACAATGGTTTTTATTATCAAAATCCTTCAAATTGTGATGATATATAACCAGCATATATATTACACAATGTATTATCCAAAATAAAGTTTTAACTAACAAAATAACTAACACGAAAAAAGATGTTAATTTGAATAAAATTATTTAAAACTGTGAACTTTTGAAATGATAAACTGAGTATATAACTTTATAAATGCTTTTTATTTCCTTCAGTAAAATTTTAAAGTCAAGTTATTAAAAAACTGTATTTTTAAATACAGTTGGCTACCTTCTGTACCCAAACTTACCTGTGATTTGAGACAGGAAGAAAATATCTTGACAGTTGTTGGGTCTTTTCCAATAACAGACTAAATTTCTAAAACTACACCAATAATGAAAACATGCCTAGTTAAAAACAGTCTTCAATGTGAGGTGTCTTTCACTCCTTCATTGTTGTAAATCAATTTTAATCCTGCTCTTCTGTAACAGTTTTTTTTTAATAAAACTGTGTATAGTGTGGTGCAGTAAGCAACACACTAACAAAACATTGATTCCCTTTTATTGAATCTGTGTGGTAATATAATAACACTAATCTTTTTTGCAAATAAAGTTATTCATATATATGCAAATAATAGCATTCATCGATTCTTGAAGTGCATGCGTATTGGAATGTGCAATTAATTATATATATCTTTTTTTCTGATAAACAACCTACACACACGCAAAAAAATATTTTTTTTGCATATATTGTTATTTTTTAATTGTTAACAAATATGCCTAAGAAAAATAAGACCTTAATTACACAAAATCTATACTGAGGATGACCTTGTTCTACAACCTCACCCCCTTGGCCATTTAAGTTGAAAATTCATTGGCATCAATATATATAAAAGTAATCTGACCAAGTTTGGTCAAAATCAGTCCAGTAGTTCTGGAGCTATAAGGTGATTTAGAGGGCGACAACAAACACACACATATAAACATTTGGAAAATTTCCATCCAGTTTTTGGATTTATTTGTTTCTTAGGTGTCAAAATGTGAAGATCTGGTGAAAACCGCATATGCCCAATTTGGACTGATTACAATACCTTCCCTTTTAAAGTTATAGCTCTGCTGTAGTGCTAGAAGGGAAAGTAAAAAATAATGTTAATGAAATAAAGGAGATAAATGGAATTAAATACAACATTAAAAAATATAAATAAATGATTAAATAAAGCTGCTGATTGTACAGTTAAAAACTTTCATGAAAAATTTTCAGGATTCCCACTAAAAAATCACTTACATTTCAAATAATAATAGATATTGTTGGAATTGCTGGAAAAGATAGAAAATTTTAATGGATTTGAAAGACTGATGTAAATTCTTAAAGAATTTTCCAGCCATCATAGTATTTGTATTTGGAACTGAAATTTTGGTCCCACAAGTACCAGTGATTAAACTGACCACTCCTGTAGAGCGCATGCATACTGAGTTAGAGCTAAATACAAATAAGTTTGCTCTGGTGCCCAGAGGACATCGTTCCAGACTCACTACGTAGAGCCATTCACCCATCGGCATGATAGTTCCCACCTTGTGTTTCGATTGCGTTTCGTAAGATGTCGCAACACCACCGAGTGTAAATGTAAGAGAAAATAGTGTAGGATGTTGTTGTGCAGTTGTGTAAGGGTATATGTTGTAATTTGTGTAATGTTCTTGGTGTAGTATATGTGTATAGTTTTAAGTGTTCTGCAGCTCAGTGTGTAATGGGAAGAAGAGCTGTAGAGGTTAGGCCCGTGGAGACGCCAATCCCCAAATTTTTAAAGAATAAGACTCCCTTTAGGTGGCTGGTGTAGCTGTGAGGCTTAGCGTATCAGGTACCGAGTCAACCAGGCAATCGAGTTTGAGACCCAGCCAGACTGAGTTACTTTTTTACACTTTAAATATTATTCATTTATTTAATTCTATCGCTCACTTGACGTCACAACATAGCAGACAACTACAACAGTTGTTTGTCAGTGTTACCAACCTTCAAAATATTAACTAAATTAAATACTAGATAATATTTAAAGTGTTAAAAATAATTTGGTTGGCAACCTTGTGGAATTTCAAATTTTCCAGTCCAAGAGGATGAGGGAAAGGGGGATTTCCACAAGGAAAAAGGGAAATTCCAAGATGGCAGACTGCAACACTAGCATCCCTTGTGGTGGCAGGGGGTACTATTCATGCAGTTTGTCAACTTAGCCACTAGTTTAGAGCATTTTTTGGGGTGAGGTGCGATTTTGCAAAAATCTTTTTTTTTGCATATATTTTTATTTTTTAATTGTTAACAAATATGCCTAAAATAAGTGACCTTAATTAGGTGAAATTTCGATGTACTGTGGGTGACCTTGCTCTATAGCTTGACCTTTTATGTTGAAAATTTTAAGTTACGGTGACCCACTTGACCTTTTAAGTTGAAAATTTAATGGCATCAGTGCCTCATATATAGAAATAAACTGACTTGGTACGCTCAAAATCGGTCCAGTAGTTCTGGAGATAAGGTGATTTAGAGGCCAACACTGAACACACACAAACATACTTACGTACATTAACAACCGTAAAATTTCCATCTGGTTTTTGGGTTCTTTAGGTATAAAAATATCAAGATCTGATGAAAACTGCATATGCTCAAATTGGACCGATTATGATACTTTCCTTTGTAGAGCTAAAGCGCTATCTGGACGGGGAAGTAATAATAATAATAATAATAATAAAAATACACAACATAAACTATTAGTCACTAATAAAATGTTTGAGTAATGAGGTTCACCAGTCAGTAATTTAAAAAAAATATTTTCCATTGCTAATAAATAACTACAACGTATACAATACATAACGGATTAATAATCCAAAAATATAAGCTAATATACCAATAGTAAGGCATTTTCTCAGTTAATTTAGCTCCAGGAAATGGTAAACCATCAGATCCAAGATGTTCTTTTAATTCTGGTTTTTCTGGATCCAAACAAAAATATGATGTGGGCTGTAAAAAAAAAAAAAAAAAAAAAAAAATTGATAACAAAATAAAAAATATTTAATATAATACTTATAATTATATTGATAATTAATACAGATGAATATTATCTACATAAAATAATTATCTAAAATTTGTCATAAAAAACTGGTAGCTCTAACATAAGCCATTCCTCAGGATTAAATTAATAATAATTAATAAATTAAATTTTTTTTTGAGGTGGGAGGTGGAAATGCATTTACGCACGGAGTGTCAGGCTCCCACTGATGGTATTATCCAATCACTATCAGCAGACTACCGACTAAAACCACTCCTCTTTCTATCAGGACTCGACCCGGAACCGTTTAACACATTACTTCCGGTCGAGTCCTCCTATACTAGCCTGATTAGGTGCTACCTAATTTTCAGGACTATCCAGGTCAACCTTTTTGGCCCTGAGAATGTTGTCGACGAATCGGGCTACACTTTCCCAGCTGCTCAGGTCACGGAGCATCATTGCAACCACGTTGTGGGTACTCAGTGCTCCGTGATCCGCCTCTAGTGTCCCTCGATCTGCCGCCCACCGAGCACATTTGAAAAAGGTGTGCTCAGCGTCGTCCCGTACACCGGGGTACGGCGCTTTCACTATGACATGGAGGTAAGCGCGGAAGTACCCGTGACCCGTTAAAAATTGGGTCATGTAGTACTCCACTTCTCCATGCCGTCGCTCCGTCCACGGTCTGACCAGAGGGATAAGCCTTACGGTCCATCGTCCTCTGGTCTCGTGGTCCCAGGTCTCTTGCCATGCGAGGAACGTGCGAGTGCGTTCCTTGTTGGCAATGGTTACCCGGTCTTCCCCTGCCCGTCGCCTCCTGTAGATCACCTGGCACTGCCTTGCTAAAGTAGCAATGGGTATGACGTCGGCGACCACAAGTACTGCAGGCTCGGAGACCGTCCAATACGCGGAAGCGACTCGCAAGGCTGCGGTGCATTGCACCTGCGCGAGCCGTTTCCGGTTTCTCGCAACTCTTAATGCCTGGGCCCACACTTCTGACCCGTATAACAGGATGGAATGCACCGTAGACATCAGCAATCGCAGTCTGCTGGCCTTCGGTCCGTCGACATTCACCATAAGCCGGCTGAGAGCAGTTACGGCTCTCGCAGCTTTGTCGATGGCTGTACGAAGCTGCTCAGAAAAGCTGAGTTTCCGGTCAATCATCATACCGAGGTACTTTGCGGCCGGCTTGGTTTCGACAACCTCTACCCCGACCCGCAGGGAGAGAAGGGTGTCGATACGCATCTTCGTGATAACTACGATCTCCGTTTTGCTGAGGGCTAGAGACAATCCATAATCATCCAGCCAGGCACCGACTCTGTGCATGGCTCGACTGAGCCTCAGTTGGGCGCGCTCCACGTCGCGGTCTGCGATAAGTAGCACAACGTCGTCAGCGTACCCAACCAAGACAGATTCTTCTGGCGTCTCCAGCCTCAGCAAGCCATTGTAGACGGCGTTCCAAAGGTCGGGGCCGAGAATCGACCCCTGCGCCGCCCCTGATGTGATCGTAGTCCTACGCCAGCCTGCTGCGGTCTCGTAAATGAGACCGCGGTTCCTCAGGTATGCGTCTACCATTCTGAGAAGGTATTGAGGCACATGGAACGAATGCTCCAGGGCCCGAATCATATCGCTCCACCGCGCGGAGTTGAACGCGTTTTTTACGTCCAACGTAACGAGAAGGACCACACGTCACGAAAAATGATTGTGGTCCTCTGCTCGCCGCACTGCCTCAACAACTTCCTGAATTGCGTCTAGGGTCGACCGACCCTGCCGGAAACCGTACTGGTTAGGTGACAGGCCACCTGCCTGATTCATCGCCGTAACCAGTCTTTTCTATAACAGCTTTTCCAATACCTTCCCAGCTGTGTCGAGCATACACAATGGGCGGTAAATACCATCGGGACCAGGGACTTTTTTGCCTTTCAGCGACCGTAGAACTCCTTCCAGTTCCTCCATCGAGAAGAGCGGGAAGTCACCCATGTCGCTGAAGTCCCGCTCGGCACGGACCGAGTGGGCCGGGAACAACATCTTAACGACGTGTTCCGCTTTAGCCTCGTCTAGTGGAGCTGGTGACCGCGAGACGCCCAATCGCCGAGTTATTATCTTGTAACCTAGCCCCCAAGGGTCTGCATCCACGGTCTCCGTCAGTTCTTTCTAGCAGCGTGCCTTGCTCACGTTGATGGCTCGACGGAGCCGCTTCTTTGCCGTCTTATACTCGGCTGACCTGGCGCGTCTATGCGATTCCTCGCACGTTAAGCCACCCGTCTTAGTCAAAGACACTCTCGGCGCAACCCCGCAATCTCCGGTGTAATAATAATAATGCCCTGAGGTAGGTAATCCCCACGTCCGGAACACAACATCTACGTTCACGTCCAGGGCGGTAACTGCTGTACTCATGTACAATACATGCAGCTGGCTAACGGGGTTCCGAGTGTTGTTCTCGGATATGCTATTGTTCGGCTGAATTACAGCTACAGGCCGAGTTTAAGGACTGGATTTCGCGGCCACCTGCAGGTACGACTTTAAAGATTAAGGACATGGATTGATACCACCATTAGAGCTGGCGATGTGGCGGTCACGGTCGAAGTTATTTGCAAGTGTAACGGAGGCCTTTCGCCGTTCACATGCCCTCCGCGATGGCAAGCATGTAGTTAAGGTGCCCATGTTTTTCGGGACATGGGAGCCCTGAAAACCTCGGTGTGTAAGGGCCTGGAGTCAGTGCAGTGACTGCGCATCCGCTCTCTGCCAAGATATATGCCGGTTCCACCGGAGTACCAGAACGGACCTCCAGAGTTGGTAGCCCTGGAGTGAGGGTGTACCCCGGCGGCTAGCCTTACTACAGAAGGGATCAAAGATCATGCAAACTGATAAAAGACCAAACGTGGCAGAGGATTCACGTAAACACCCTCGTTTAGAACCGGCTGTTTCGCCTGAGGCAAAACGGAGAAAGAGCGCGGAGTTCTCGTCTCAACTTCAAGAAAATTGAAGTTGAGACTAGAAAAAGTTTACAAAAAGCTTTATTCAAGAATAGTAATGCTCCAAAACCTAAATACTTGGTCATTACAAAGGAGCAATTTCTCGAGAGTGAGTCCTTTTCTCATTGCTCGGGAAATAACTAAATGTGCTGGAGGCACTGTGAAGGAAATAAGAAATATCTTTACTGGACTTCATGTGGAGACTGTGAATGATGCACAGTCTCAGAAGATCCTAGGGCTCCAAAAGATAGAGATTTTGTTGTACGCGTCGATCCCCACGACACGCTCAACACTTCAAGGAGTGTTGTGGTCTGTTGGGATCTTCTTAACTGCACGGAGCAGGAAATTTTCGAAGAATTAGCACCGCAAGGAGTTCTAGAGTGTCGGAGGTTGAACATGCGTTGAACATGAGAAGGAATGGCGTAGTCCTATCTTCGGCAACTCATGTTCTTACTTTTAACCGGCCAACTTTGCCGGAGAAGATAAGAGCGGGCATACATCGATTAGACGTGCGAGCATTTGTCCCGCAGCCAATGCGATGCTTTAAGTGCCAACGCTTTGGCCATACCGCTGTTAGGTGTGAGAGACCGCAAATATGCGTGTGCGGTGATGAAGTACATGAAGGAGAGCCATGTAAGGAGCCTCCTACTTGTATTAATTGCAAAGGACAGCATTCTTGTAGATCTAGGAACTGTCCTGTCTACAAAGACGAGGTAGCTGTGCAGGAAGTAAAAACCCTGCAAAAGGTCAGCTACTTCGAAGCAAAGAAGATTGTAAATGCCCACAGACCTAGAGCAACAACAACTTATGCTCAGGCTGCGGCTGCTGTTCGTTCCTGCTCCGGTTGCTGTTGATGAGAATGTGATCATTAACAAACTTGCGCCCACTTTGGCTGGCTTAATTGAAAGGATCATTGAAAATAAAATGAAGCCTTTCAGAAGAAAAGAAGCAGTTAAGCCAAAGATAACTGTACAACCTCCTGAAGATAAATCTTTGAAACAGAAAGTTGCTCCCATTCAGAAGAAAACGGACGTTAAACCAGAAGTTCAAGTCCGTCTTAGAGAGATTTTAGTTCATGAGAAGAAAGTGACTGGTTTCAAGTGGCAAGTGTCCCCCCTTCCACAGGCGGTGACTGGTGCGATCCCCGTGTCCGGGGCCGGCCAGGTTGCCGCCTCTCAATCGGTGCCGATCCATGTCCGTCGTCGTCGGCGGCTTCGGTGGTCTCCGATTCGGAGACGGAAAGCTATAAGGGCGACGACGTTCTCCGCGAACACGAGGCTGTTCGCAGCATGTTGAAGAAAAGAAAAACGACTGGCCGAAAGGAAAACCAACGTCATAATTTAATTAAAAATCAGCGAGTCGATAGTACAATGGAACATCAATGGATGTTATTCAAACATCCATGAGCTCCAACGCTTGGTACTTGATGTAGACCCGATTTGTATATGTCTACAAGAAACACATTTCAGCCGAAATGAAAATTTTAAATTAAAAGGATACGATATATTTCGGCGAGATCAACCGCCAAATGTACGAGTTAGAGGTGGAGTAGCCATATTAACAACGACCAGAGCTACCGCCGAAGTTGTTGATCTAAATACAAACCTGCAAGCGGTCGCCATTAGAATGAAGCGTCCGCTTCAGGTCACTGTTTGCAGCATATACTTGCTGAATTTTGATTGGAAGGAGGATGACATAGCACGATTAATTTCTGAGCTTTCCCCACTTATTTTACTGGTGGGTGACTTTAATGCTCTTAATTCTCTTTGGGGTTCGGATCGAGTAGATCCCCACAGAAGAGAATTGGAAATGTTCCTGATGAATTCTGAACATATTCTTTTAAATGATGGGTCAGGAACCTTTTTTAATGCCAGAGATGGATCGACATCCTGTATAGATCTAGCACTCATAAGCGGATCGATAGCACCGAGTTACACCTTCCATGTTTTAGATGATTTGCATGGAAGCGATCATTTCCCGGTGCAAATTGTAACTGATGTTACAAGAAAAATATACCCCATCTCTAAAAGATGGTTATTTGATAAGGCAGATTGGACGAGCTTCACGGCTAAGACGATACTCCCAGAAACAACTGGAGTTATCGAAGCCGATGTCGACGCTATAACTAATGCGATACTTGAGTCGGCATCGACATTCATTCCCAAAACATCTGGGAAACTTACGAAGAAACCCGTTCCATCGTGGAACGATGAAATAAGTGAAGTTATAAAAAGAAAGAAAAGGGCATATAACGCTTTTAAGAAACGTCCAACCACAGAGAATCTTATTGCCTTTAAGAAATACAGGGCATATGCAAAACGTCTCATGATAGATTCGAAAAAACGATCCTGGCAGCAATACGTGTCATCCATCGACAGAACCACTAATGCATCAAACGTTTGGAGGAAAGTGAAGGCGATTTGTGGCCGTAAAAACTTTGCTCCCATAACTAACCTTCAAGATGAAGACGAAATTAAAGATACTCCAAATGAAATCGCAGAGTTATTATCCAATCAGTTATTATCCAATTCGAGAAGGCCAGCAAAACGGCTAACTACGAGGAAGATTTTCGGACGAAAAAAGAACTTGAAGGTCTACTAAATTTCCGAACTGAGTATAATTATTAATATAATGCACCATTTAAAATGGAGGAATTCGTGAAAACGTTGGAGAAAGCAGGCAAGACAGCTACTGATCTGGATGAAATCCATTATAATATGATCAGGCAGCTGAATACCACTGCAAAACGCAGATTATTAGAATTGTATAATCAAATATGGCGGGATGGAATGTACCCGCAGCAGTGGAAAAAAGCACATGTTGTTCCAGTACCGAAGAAAAATAAAAATCTAACAGATCCCAATAGCTATCATCCTATTTCTTTGACGTGCGCTATGGGAAAAATACTCGAAAAAATGATTAATAATCGACTCGTTAGGGTTTTAGAAAAAGAAAACCTGATATCACCATATCAAGCAGGTTTTCGGCAATACCATTCTACCACAGATCAAATGATCAACTTAGAGAATATTATATACAACAGCTTTATCACAAAGAAGCATTGTGTTGGAGTCTTCTTTGATCTGCAGAAGGCTTTTGATATGACCTGGCGACATGGAGTAATGCTCCAGATACATGAGTGGGGCATTCGTGGCAATCTGCCAGTTTACTCAGCAACTATATGAATGACTATACTTTCCGAGTACGCGTCAACAATGAATATTCATCTGTAAGAATATTGGAAAATGGCATACCACAAGGTTCGCTGTTGAGCGGTACCTTGTTTATGATCACCATTAATAAATTGATATTACCCATTCCAGTAGAAATCAGCAGAAGGGTCTATGTTGATGATTTGACAATTGTGTATGCCAGCAACAAGACTGCTATGGTGAAATACAAATTGCAATGGGCGATTAACGCTCTAAATGAAGTTGCAAGGAATAATGGATTCCAATTTTCACCAGAAAAAACGTGCTGTGTACACTTCTGTAGGAAGAGAATTCCTCACCAAAGTCTTACGTTGACAATTGGCAATAATCCAATACAATATAAGGATAATGTAAGATTTTTAGGACTGTATTGGATAAATCCCTTACGTGGGGATTACATATACAGGACTTGAGTGATAGATGCAAAAAAGTCCTAAACATTATCAAATGTTTATCGAACATTAATTGGGGCTCAGATAAAGAGATATTATTGAGATTGTATAAAGCATTGGTTCAATCTAAACTAGACTACGGATGTATCGTATATTCATCCACTAGGAAGTCGCATTTAAAAATGTTAGACGTAGTTCATAATAGCTGAATAAAATATGCAACAGGCGCTTTCCGCACAAGTCCGGCGACTAGCCTAATGTCCGAAGCCGAAATAATGCCACTACATTATAGAAGAGAGATCCTTTTGTTAAGATATGCAGCAAACGTATGGGCTTTTCCTGCTCATATAAATAACAAACTCTTTACGAATCATCCTATGAACATCGTGGTACCTATTCCAGACCAGCCGGAATTAGGTACCACGAATTAAGAAGAAAATACGAAATTGCTATTCCTGAAACACTAGCAATTTCCACAAGAAAAATACCACCATGACTCTTGCCAGCGATAAATACAAGGTTGGATCTCTCTCAGGGAGAAATAAAAAAGAAGCCAGCAGTGTTCATCCAACAGGAATTTTTAGAACCGTCAGTGACTATGAAGAGCATATCAGAATTCATACTGACGGCTCTAAAACTGAACATGGTGTTGGATGCTTCGTATACGTAAATGGAGAAGCCCACTTTTGGAAACTGCCAGATATGGCCAGTGTCTACATGGCAGAACTTACTGCCATTCAGCAAGCTCTTCGCTACACTGAACACTATTGCGAAGAGAGAGTGCTAATATGTTCTGATTCTTTAAGTGCACTTGTTGCAATTCGGAACAAGAACATTAAGGATGTCCTAATTGCAAACATCCTGTCCATTTTATACGTTCTAATTCAATGAGGACAGCGATGCATATTTGTATGGACTCCAGGGCATGCTGGTATTACAGGTAATGAAAGCGCAGATGAAGCTACCAGAAAGGCAACAGTCTGCGATGATTTGGATGCATTTCCTGTAAGAGTGGCAGATGTTAAAAACTGTCTAACTAACATGGTAAGAAACAAGTGGAGTACTGTTTGGAGGAATTTAAATACAAAATTAAACTCAGTAAAAACTTCTCCATATAAATGGAAAAGCGACGTGAAGTTGACTCGCCGTGAACTAGTAGCTGTGACCAGACTTAGAATCGGTCACACGCGATTAACAAATTCATATTTGTTAACCAGCGAAGAGAGACCAATGTGCAGTGTTTGTAATAAAACACTTACAATTAAGCATCTAATAGAAGAGTGTACCGTATATGAGGACCTCAGAAAAAGGTTCCTGCTGAGAAATGATATTACTGCTGATTTAGCTAATGGAAATGAAAGAAAAATAGTTGCATATTTACACGCCAGTGGACTCCTTAAAAGTCTATAAAAATGAAAATTTAAAGCTGTGATAAAGAATCTCTAATAGGAATTTTTTTTTATATGTATGGGAGTCTCGAAGCGTGGCACGTATAGTGACGGGAGGTAGCGCTCTTGCCTAGGCCACCCTGGCTCATCTGCATTCAAGAGCAGTGAGTCGGGGTGTGTCCAATGATGGCATGGGGGGACCCTCAAGGATGGACTGAGGGTGCAAGGATATGGGTAAGCGCAATGGATGCCTGTAGCCTGTTTATAGGGGGAGTCAACTGCCACAGCATCCTGGCGCGACTGATATACTGCTCAAGGACGGTTCTGGTCGCCCCGAGGGTGCTAAACTAATAAATAATCGAGACAGGTAGAAGAAGAAGATAATGGTATTGATAACTTGTATTTTTTTATTTTCATGTTCATGTTCTTTGAGAACTTTATCTCAAATTTTAAGATCGGGGCCCTTTACACCTCGTAAGTGTTGTGTTTGTCTTCTGTTGTAGTTTGTGCTTTTAAATAAAATGTAAGGGCCTTTACACCCTTACATATGACGACCCTGACGGTGATAGTAATTTCTTTTAAAGATTGTGACGAGGGCTAATGACCTTAGCAGTCGATGCCAGCAAAAAAAAAAAATGTAGCTACAGAGAGCTATAGTGTGAGCAACTTAAAACCAAACTGCTACAGACTGAACACAATTGTGATATGTAAAATTTTATGAATGAAATCAAAACATACATTAAATTCTGTATTTACATTAGCAAAATTTTATATAATAATATATTTTTATAAAAGATGTTCAAAGCGAGCATCCTGCACAACGATGTACTTTCATATCAAGTGATAATATAGAGAGTCACCTGATGCAAAACACTGTTGCCAATGCCATATATATCTTCTTGAATGTTTGCCTTCAGTTCATCAAAAGTGTGGGGATTTCATCATAAATTTTGTCCTTCAAATATCCACAAAGGAAATGGATTGCAAAATGTGAGGAATGTGGAGACCACTGCCCTGTGCTGACAGTTCATTCTTCTATTACAGCCGTACGAATGTGTGCTAGTGTACTGTTTGATTTGTGAATGTTGGAAGAACACGACCTATTAACTGATTATAGTATTCTCTAAAAACTGTATGGTACACTTTTCTATCGAGTCAAAAACCACTGGTCCCACTATACAATTAACAGAAACAGCACACCATAAACCGATTTTCTCATTGTGAAGTGAGTGCTTAAACATCTGTGAAAATGTTCAAACATCCAATACATGATGTGACACAAATTAACATTCCCAGATAAATGAAACCATGCCTTGTCTGACATGAAGTACAGCATCCGTTTATCCATTCATCAAGAATGTTTTTGAGAAGCCAGTCACAGTAATTAAGATGTTTCAGTCTGTCTGTTCTCTTAAACCATTGCACCATATGATTACAAATTTAAATCGTAAAGAAACTTATTGCAAGATGTGTATTTTACACTGCTTTGTTGTGATAACTTATGAATAGATTTATAGGAATGTCAGAAATTCATGGCCTCTGGAATCCTGACAAAAGGTTAATTATTTTGTCCTGCATTTAAAACAGACCCCATTGCATACCAATTTTTAACTAAATGTTTTATGTCACTCTTTCCTGGAATATTGGCATTTGGAAATTTTATATGAATATTTAACGCGTTTCTTGAAAGGATCCAGTGTATAAACTTTCATTATAGCAGACCCCCTGCCCTTGTGACTGAATATTTTAGAAACAAAACTATGAAGAATGATACACAGGATTGAAAAATTAACAGTTTAAGATTGACACAACAGATGAGAGTAGTAATAAAAAAATTAATAGCAGGGTTAATAAAAGCAGTAACAGTAGCAGTGTTAAGGTGACACTTGAATAACTGCACTTCAAGCTGCCTTGGTTCGGTTTTAGATGCTCAGCAGGTATTTTCAAATTGCTACGTAAAGAAAACTTCTACACTAATAAAATTTGCTGTATAGACATTATAATGCTAGTTTTATATATATATATACACTTGTATAACAATAAAAAGAAAAAAATATACTAATAGTAAATAAAACTAGAAAGAAATATAATAGACAGACTTCTAATAAAATTTTCTATTCAGTATTTACAGGCATGATTGAAATAATAAGTTTAGTATAGAGTTGTAGACCTACACACACATTTTTTTATGAGATAGTGTGTAGGATGGAGGGAGAAAGGGAGTGAGAGAGAATATCTATCTATCGTGGCATGAGTATATTTTAAATATACCTCTGAACTTCTAAAGTCGGTGTTGAGATTATATAATAAAATACAGCAAAAGGAGAATATGTTAGTACAGTTTACAAAATCAATTATTTTTCCATTCAAAAAGATGATGTAACCTCAGTAAACAGTTGCACAGGCGTAATGTTCAAGGTTGCAATCGCTAAACTCTTTACAGGGATATCATTAGGTAGATTGGAAATTGGGTGCTTAGTTTGGAGTATTAGATAATAATTATCAAGCAGACTCTAGAAAGGGCTTTTTTCACAACAGATAATATTTCTAATTTGTTCAGTGTAATTAATTTGAGTTTAAATGTTAAAGATGAAATACTAAAAACATTTCATGGACTTTAAATCAGTATTTGACCATACAGATCAGCATATACTTCCAGTCTTCTAATAAAATTTTCTATTCAGTATTTACAGGCATGATTGAAATAATAAGTTTAGTATAGAGTTGTAGACCTACACACACATTTTTTTATGAGATAGTGTGTAGGATGGAGGGAGAAAGGGAGTGAGAGAGAATATCTATCTATCGTGGCATGAGTATATTTTAAATATACCTCTGAACTTCTAAAGTCGGTGTTGAGATTATATAATAAAATACAGCAAAAGGAGAATATGTTAGTACAGTTTACAAAATCAATTATTTTTCCATTCAAAAAGATGATGTAACCTCAGTAAACAGTTGCACAGGCGTAATGTTCAAGGTTGCAATCGCTAAACTCTTTACAGGGATATCATTAGGTAGATTGGAAATTGAGTGCTTAGTTTGGAGTATTAGATAATAATTATCAAGCAGACTCTAGAAAGGGCTTTTTTCACAACAGATAATATTTCTAATTTGTTCAGTGTAATTAATTTGAGTTTAAATGTTAAAGATGAAATACTAAAAACATTTCATGGACTTTAAATCAGTATTTGACCATACAGATCAGCATATACTTTCATATAAATTATATTCACTGGGCTTAAGCAGTAAAAGTGAAAGTTCTGAAAGGTTTTTGTAATAGCACTAAGTCTTTTGTCTGGTGTAATAAGGGGTAGAGAGGGGTCTGAAACACTTAATAGCCTCAAACAAGAGTGCCTATTCTTAAGATAGCTATTCCATTATTCATCCAACCTGATAGATCCCCTCAGGCTATATCATGAATTAAATATTTTCTTTCATTTTTATTATTTTTGTTGGATTATTAAATATTATTAATATTATATATATATATATATATATAAATATTATTTTAGTTTATTCATTTAGTACCTCTAAGTCAAATTTTTTAATTTATAACAATTGTTTATTTTTTCAATAAATTCATTATTACTCTTTGTTTTGTTGACGCTAGACTTAAAAATAAGCAGGGTTCAAAGATTATTTTTGTATAAAAATGACATTCTTACCGATAAAAAATTTAATACTAGACTATTTTAATTAATTTCTTGCCAATACAGAGTTCCCCAAAGTTTTGAATATGATCTTCCCTGACTATTTTCAAATTTTTCCTGACTAAAATAACCATGATATAGATGGAAATCTAACAATATTTTACCAATGTTCAAAATAGCGCATAATTCATTATGATTTTTCAACATGGAAATTCAAAAACTGGTGATATTTTCCAATATCAGCTATTCAGAATTAATCTTAATATAATTTTTTTTTTTTTTTTTTGTCTTCAGTCATTTGACTGGTTTGATGCAGCTCTCCAAGATTCCCTATCTAGTGCTAGTCGTTTCATTTCAGTATACCCTCTACATCCTACATCCCCAACAATTTGTTTTACATACTCCAAACGTGGCCTGCCTACACAATTTTTCCCTTCTACCTGTCCTTCCAATATTAAAGCGACTATTCCAGGATGCCTTAGTATGTGGCCTATAAGTCTGTCTCTTCTTTTAACTATATTTTTCCAAATGCTACTTTCTTCATCTATTTGCCGCAATACCTCTTCATTTGTCACTTTATCCACCCATCTGATTTTTAACATTCTCCTATAGCACCACATTTCAAAAGCTTCTAATCTTTTCTTCTCAGATACTCCGATTGTCCAAGTTTCACTTCTATATAAAGCGACACTCCAAACATACACTTTCAAAAATCTTTTCCTGACATTTAAATTCATTTTTGATGTAAACAAATTATATTTCTTACTGAAGGCTCGTTTAGCTTGTGCTATTCGGCATTTTATATCGCTCCTGCTTCGTCCATCTTTAGTAATTTTACTTCCCAAATAACAAAATTCTTCTACCTCCATAATCGTTTCTCCTCCTATTTTCACATTCAGTGGTCCATCTTTGTTATTTCTACTACATTTCATTACTTTTGTTTTGTTCTTGTTTATTTTCATGCGATAGTTTTTGCGTAGGACTTCATCTATGCCGTTCATTGTTTCTTCTAAATCCTTTTTACTCTCGGCTAGAATTACTATATCATCAACAAATCGTAGCATCTTTATCTTTTCACCTTGTACTGTTACTCCGAATCTAAATTGTTCTTTAACATCATTAACTGCTAGTTCCATGTAAAGATTAAAAAGTAACGGCGATAGGGAACATCCTTGTCGGACTCCCTTTCTTATTAGGGCTTCTTTCTTATGTTCTTCAATTGTTATTGTTGCTGTTTGGTTCCTGTACATGTTAGCAATTGTTCTTCTATCTCTGTATTTGAACCCTAATTTTTTTAAAATGCTGAACATTTTATTCCAGTCTACGTTATCGAAAGCCTTTTCTAGGTCTATAAACGCCAAGTATGTTGGTTTGTTTTTCTTTAATCTTCCTTCTACTATTAATCTGAGGCCTAAAATTGCTTCCCTTGTCCCTATACTTTTCCTGAAACCAAATTGGTCTTCTCCTAACACTTCTTCCACTCTCCTCTCAATTCTTCTGTATAAAATTCTAGTTAAGATTTTTGATGCATGACTAGTTAAACTAATTGTTCTGTATTCTTCACATTTATCTGCCCCTGTTTTCTTTGGTATCATAACTATAACACTTTTTTTGAAGTCTGATGGAAATTCCCCTTTTTCATAAATATTACACACCAGTTTGTATAATCTATCAATCGCTTCCTCACCTGCACTGCGCAGTAATTCTACAGGTATTCCGTCTATTCCAGGAGCCTTTCTGCCATTTAAATCTTTTAATGCTCTCTTAAATTCAGATCTCAGTATTGTTTCTCCCATTTCATCCTCCTCAACCTTAATGTAATATGAAAATATATTTCACAACAGAAGTATTTTAAACCATATTCATGAAAATAATTGGAGATGGAGAATACAAGAGTCTTAAAATATTTCTCAGTAAAACTGTTTTTAAATACTCATAACTAGTCTGTTCTAAAATACTCAATTTGACTCAAAAATTATTCAAAAACTTTGACTACTCACATATCCGTAACATACGTATACGTTACCAGCATGAATACTTACTTATTCATTGTATAAATTGTTAGATACACATTTGAAATTTGCAGCACTGCTTAAAACAATTCATTGAATCCAACTGACTTCATTTCAATGGGATCTGACAAGATCTTTATCTAATTTGAATAAGATTTGATTGGATTTAATTGGTTGCCCAGTGAAGAAATTTGTTGAATGCAGTAGAATGTTAATGAAAAATCACTGAATATGATTTGACTACAACACTGTCCAATCAGATTTCAATAAAATTTGACTGGATTCAATGGTTTTTTATCCAGGGAGTGGAACTCTTAATTTGTAGCTGTCAAGCTAGCAATATATATATATATATATATATATATATATATATACAATTATTAATTGAAAAATTGGTTTTTGATGTTCAATAATGACTGAAAAATTCAAATTCGTGCACAAAGCTCAATCTCAAGTATACACTTTACTACTGAACATTTCAAACTTCAATCGGATGTATAATTTAAGAAAAGAGTTTCTACAAAACTTCCTTTATTTTTTTTCTATTGATTGAAGCATCTTTAGTAAGGAAAATACATAAGTAGTCATTATGTTTTAGTAATTTTTCTGCTCAAATAAAATTTTTCAAATTTTCCCTGATATTTTACAAACTTCAATAGATTTCTCTCACTTAGAGTGATTTTTCAAAACCTTCCCTGACTAAATCAAAATTTTCTGACTTTCAAGGCCTGGGGGAAAATTACAATAGCAAAATTATTGTTTTAATTTTCCAACTGAAAGATGTTTTGTACTGCTGCCTATTGATCTCAGCGAATAGAGTTATGTTCACAATGTCCCAATAGAAATAAAAGATCCTAATCTTGTGATTAATTCTATCTATAAAAAGATTTTATCTCATGGCTGTTTAATAAGGAAGAATGAGAAAAGTAGACTACACCCAGGAAAGTTCAATGAAAAAACCTCTTAGTTACTTACTTAATTGGTAGGATAAATCTTGGGTTAAATAGTTTTTCTTTTGTTTTTTTTTTGGGTGGGAGTAGATTGTCTGCAAGTCCTTTATATGCCAATTCCATCACCAGGAAATATATACCAAACTCCTGCTCTCACAGCATTAAAAACTATAGACCTGTGTTTTTATGTAATGATAACTTTCAAAAACTGAATATTTTACTGCTGTAATTATTATTTTCTGACTCTAGGCCTAATGTAATTGACCAGTAGTTCATGTTTTCAAGATCATCCCAACAAAATTTTATATCATGTTATCAAATTAATTAAAATGGGAACTATTAATGACTGCATTATAATACTTTGAACAGAAATGGAAATATAAACAAAATTAATTTAACAAACCTCTTTCAATTCAATAAATTCAGATTTAAGTATAGACCCATGAGCAAATCCTCTCTCTAATGATGCTTTATTGATAATCATTGCATCTTCCATATCATAACCCTGAAAAATAAATTTCTGATATTAACAATTAGTTCTTAATATATAATACCAATAAATTTATCAACAATTATCCTGTAAGGAAATATTTGCATACTATTCATGTAAATGTTATTTATGAAATGTGTATCTATATAAAATAATAAATACATGTTTAAAGTAAAATAATAATAATACATGCTCCATAGTACAACTTTTATAGAAAGAATCAGAAATAGTTTGTAGTGTAATTTCATCATATGTTAAAAGCGATTCTCAATCTACAAGGCACCAACACCAAGATGTAAGGTTATGTAAGAGCAGCCTGTTTGAACATTTATTTTTTACACCTAATGTCTGCGTAAGCAAATAATTAACATCACTCTCATTCTATAAATTCAAAGGACAAAATATTTTTAGAACCAAAATATCCTACCACCATTGATTTAGATTTTACTGTAAACAATTTAATGGCAGTAAAAAACTGCTTTTACACCATCTGGATGATATTATCTTGGTTTTAGAGTCAATATATTAATATTAAATATCATCAGTAGCAACTTTGCCCAAAAAACTTAAGATGTGGAATATATAGTTTAATCATTCATATGACATTACATCTGGTCGGCCTCCATGGTGCGAATGGTAGTGTCTCGGCCTTTCATCTGGAGGTTCTGGGTTTGAATCCCAGACAGGTATGACATTTTCATACACTTCGAAATTACAATTTCATCATATCATTACTACTCAATTGTGAAAAATGGATGATACAAACTTCTCCGAAGTCATGTGCTACAAATATTTTAATGAATTTCCACCATTACTAGCTACGTATTTCATAAATCAAAAGTACCAGCTATTTCAATACTCATAAGCATTTAGAGAGATCTAAAAGACTTATATACAGAGTGATCGTAAAATAATGCAAATTAAAATTTTCTCCTTTGTAGGAATGACAGTTAAATTTGTAAAAGATATTTTAATTAGGGTAATTTTTTGTGTGACAGAGTAGCGTATGGTAGCACTGCTAGATCACACCTCCAAGCAACAGTGAGCATGGCACCAAGCAGTTTGTTTAGTCTGAGCAGCAATATCTTTTCGCAAGATCAATGCATCTTTATTGTTGAGTTACTGCAAATTAAAATCGTATGTTAAGTGTCAAGATTTTTTAAATACTTTTCCAGATGCTAATGTACCAAACAAATCAATTATATGTTGTTTATTTAATTGTTTTTAGGATACAGATAGTGTGCATGACCGTAAGCATACTGGCCGTCCAAGCGTTTTAACTGACGACAATCTGCAGATGATAAATGAAACACTTCTTCGTTCACCAAAAAAGTCGCTTCGAAAACTTTCTAACCAGAAGGCTATTAAAGTTCTAAAATTACATTCGTACTGGATTAATGCAAGTCATCAGCTCCAAGAACTTGATAAGGAGAAAGGAGTGCAGTATTGGTGGTTTAGAAGTTTCATTCGAAAAGACATATCTGTTTCTATAAAAGATTTTTTTCAGCGATGAAGTTTGGTTTCATCTTAGTGGATATGTTATTAACAGTCAAAATTACAGAATATGGTCTTCAGAGAACTGAAATATGAACAGCTATTACATTTGCAAAAAATTGGGGTGTTGTGTGGTGTATCTCGTCGAATTGTTGGCCTACCTTTTTTTGGAGACCATCATAGCTGAACAGTATCAAGAAATAATCATGCAGTTTGTAGCTTTACTATATGCAGATGAATGTGATTGCTGGCTATAACAAGACACAGCAACTGCATGTATGGCAAGCAATGCAAATAATTTTTCATGGTCTATGGCCTCCATGTTCACTGGACAAATACTTACAATTTTTATTTGTGGGGCTTTTTGAAAGATAATGTGTACTCAAACAACCCGCACACACTTGATAAATTTAAACAAAATGCTGAGGACTGTATATCAAATATCACTACTGCTATACTGAAAAAGGTTGCATACAATGTAAGAATGCATTGGAATGTAAGGATGCATGCATTGGAAATCATGGTGGACATTTCCAGGACTTATTTTAAATTTGTAAATAATACTTTTGTAAATGTTATTATTATTTTGTAAATTAATAAAAGGGCTTTCTAAAAAAATTTGTTGTCATGTTGTCGTTTGGGTTGTGTGACTTTATGATCACCCTTATAACCTTTTATTGCAGCACCAATTAATGTCTTGCAGTAATTAAATTGTACTTAATGAATAAAAATAATATCTTGTAAGTACAAAACACTAACTTAAATTACATTAAAAAATGATAAGGTAATGAAGTAGAAAATTAATTTCCTCAAATAAGGTTATTTAAGTTCTCGTTGTTGTGAAGTTTTGCTGATCTGGAATAATCAATGGGAATCTCATCAAGTCTGGATTATTACATTTTATTCTAATGGAAAAAATGATGGGTGTATCTAATGTTATTTGTAGAAAAATAATTTCATTGTTATGATCTGTCATGACAACTATCAATTTTAAACCAAAATGGGTAATGCATTAGCTGAAATATTTTAATAACTGATGCTGAATCCATGAAGTTGGCAATAGCTTTTTATATAACTTGGTAATATTAAGCTTATTATTTTATTGTTCATAACCAATTTGTATTAATAATTATGAGGGTAAATCAAATATAACAGGATTTTATTTATTTATTGAAAAATAAAAGACAAATATAATTTATTTTTCTACATAGTTTCCTGCTTTAGAAACACATTTTTCCCAGTGAGAAAGAAGGTTTTTTATTGCAGCATTGTAGAATGGTTGCATCAAGAGCGAATTGCGCACGAATTCCTCCATGCCCTGATCATTTTCAAATCACTGCCTCGCTAGAACTTCTTTAAGCAGCCCAAACAAATGAAAATAGCAGGGCTATAGGTCTGGGCTGTAGAGAGGATGATCAAGTTGAGTCCATTGCATTTCTTCTAGTTTTTGAGACCATTAGAGCTGCAGTATGGGGGCCTGGCACTGTCTTGGAGGATGGCCTCTTGAATTGGTTGGTCTGGTCTTTTGTGGTGATAGCAGTCCTCAGCTCATTCAACAGCTCACAGTAGTAAGCAGCATTGATTATGCGTCGCTCACACAAAAAATCAATGAGGAAAATGCCTTGCCAGCTGACAGTTGGCTTTCACTGGGGCTGCCTCCCCTTTCCTTTGCCACTCCATACTAACTTGTTTCAACTGGGGAGTGTAGAGGTGAACCCACGATTATCGCAGGTGATGATCCGACTCAAAAATGCATCACTTTCTTTTGAAAATCTTGCTGTAAGCCTCTGACAAATCTCCAAACCTCACAACTTGTGATCTGCGGTCAAAGGCAAGGGGCCCATCTGACACACAATTTATGGAACAAAAATAACACAATTTAGGAACGATTCAATAATAAGTCACTTACAGTATATGATACAACAGCAACAATGGCATTGACACCCATAGCATAATTATCCATTTCTAGTTTATCGTAATGGACTGGCCTGAAAAGTGGTGATGCTGGTGTCTGTAATCTGTATAGTTTAGTTTCAGCTTGTACATGCCATGTGTGACAAGGTGTACCCATAGACTGCTTACCCATCTGAAAAAAAAAATAGAAAACTTATTCTATCTAGCAAATGCTTCTTTTTGTTTACAAGAATCTTTTGTTTGGTGTTGAAATCCTGATATGCTTTTACATGGGAATTTAAAAAGATAAGGTAATTGAAATAATAGACCAAAAACCAGATCCTTGCCAAGAATTGAACAGTAGCAGTGAATGTAATTAACAATATATTTGTGAGGAACATTTTAGGACGTTACTCCCAAGTCAGTCAAAATACCAAGTGATAATGTATATATGTACAAGTGTTCAATGAAAAACTTTGATTTTATTAATCATGTTAGCACTATTTTGCAGAGGCTGATAAACATGCTTACATCAAATTGTCAAATTTTGTAAATCAGCTTCACAGATTTTTCTTAAAAAAGCTTTTTTAGGCTTTTAAACAACAATGAGTTGAACACAAGGTTTTGGGTAACAACATGTTTTAAGGTCAGCAGAGTATCAGTAAAAAATTATGTGCAGCCAACTTGTACTTTGTACCAAAAAATGGGAAAAACTCATCCATGCCAAACAATCTATAATAAGCTGAGTGACATAGCGGATTGGTTATGAAAGTTATCAAAAACTTGTAACAGAAAACTTGAACATGTATCACAATGATGTAAAATTTGCTCCTTGATCAAGATCAGCAGTATAGGCTTTAAAAGATGGCAAAAAATAATCCAAATTTGATCACCATGTTTATGATGATTAATGAAACTTGGTTTTATAAACTAAATAAAACCTGGTTTATGATTATAACCTGTAGAATAAACAATAATCAACAAGATCAAAGAGGGCATAGTAGTGCAATATGTGCGCTAGTAGTGTATCAACATCCACTTTTTTTTAAAGAGGTGGAGGAACCCTATTCACAGGCACCTGGGCAATGTCGGGCTCGCTAACAGGTTCTGCAAGATGTTACTAAATACATAGGTGTTCCTGTGCACTACTGACTAAACCTCCACCTCTGGATACCCACACTTCCTGGTACAGCTGGTGTGCATTACTTCAGGAAGGGGAAGTAATCCTCACACACATTCAGTCACCACAGGCCCAATCATCACTCAGAAAACATACCAAATACACACACACCATATCAAGATCAGTCACATCCAATCATATAAACAAACACCTCACATACAATTGAACACTACAGTATATTTAACCCACAGGTCACCATTGGATGTGGGAGTGGAATGCCCATGACCTCATCACATCCAGGCGATCCCCACACATACGGGAAACCCCCTAGGCTCTCAGCCGTGCACCTGTCCGCCCCCACACCCTCTGATGACCCCTTCTTCTGACCTGTGAGACTCCTCCCAGGCATGCAGCTCCTACATGATCTTCCTAGCAAACCTTGCTACAGCCGTCCAGTTTTCTGCACTTTCCAACAAGATCGGCTGCAGTTCCTCTGGAAGGAACATTTCCCTTTTATCTATGGTGTCCAATATTTCCCTTCTCGTATCCTCAAATCGGAGGCAGTGAAAGAAGATGTGATGTGCTGTCTCTTCCTTCTCTAGACACACTGGAAAATTAGCGGAGAGATCTAGCTTAAATCTAAAAAGGTATTCTCTGAACCCTCCATGGCTCACTAGAAACTGTGTGAAACAGTAATCCAGCAAGCCAAGGGTCTTCTCGCACCAACTTCTAACATCCCCAATTATGCGGTGTGTCCATCAGCCTCTATCACTAGTGTTCCAATGCATCTGCCATTCTCTTCTAATTTCTTCCATGATGGAGCTAGCTGCTCTTCTTTTTTCCATAGGTGTTGATGCTCATTGCTCTTTAATCTTATTTCTGTGGGTGATCTCCAGATCGTCAGGTAATATTCCTGCCGACACTTTGACTGCTTCTCGAGAAACCATGCGATATGCAGCTGTAATATGGAGGCTGCTCCTTCTGTGTACTGATTTGAAAGCACCTCTGTATATGCCGTATGTAATGACTCCTCCCCATATCTTGGCAAAGTAAAGTAACATAGAGTATATCACTCCAGACAGCAGCCTCGGTCCCCCACAGTTCAGCAGTAATCTGGTAACCAGATGCATGACCTTTTCAACCTTCGAGAAGGCCTCCAAGATGTGGGTGCTGAAACACATCCTGGCATCCACCCATATTCCAAGATATTATATTGCAGTCCTTGAAACTATCCTTTGGTCCTCAAGCACCATCTTCAATCTCCCAACATTTCTGAGCGATGTTTCTGTCCACCAATATACTGGGGAACGATTCTTCTAATAATACCTGCGACTGACTTTTCTTTCAAATTATCATAAAGTCCTGCCACAGATAGGACACAGAAAAATAATCTGACACATTAATTATAAAAATCTGCCGTTATTTTGGAGTTAAAAGGACAAATATACATGAATATAACATTTTGTAACAAATTACCTTCCTTATAACAATCAATAAAAATAGCAGTGAACATACCTGACACTGATACATGTTCCGTGGACTCTGGTTGTAATCAGGCATTGGTATAAGAGAGGCCAAGTTACTGAGAAAACTGTCTTTTGATAACTCCTGATGTGTAGTAATCTAAAAATTAAACAACATACAAAATTAAATATTAAAAATGGATAAGAAAAAAGTAAAACAATGTAAATAGCATATTTCCATTAAGTGGAAGCCATACTGAATAACTGTCAATAATGGTCTCATATAACCCAATATCAAAATATTCAACTTATAGAAGAGTAATATTGCATATCCTAATGCGCATTTCTGAAAATACAATGGATATTTTTTATGAATATTTCTTAAAATTATAAGTACAGATACTTTAGAATTTAACATAATCTTTTCCTCTCTCAGCAGTATTCTATTTGACAGGAATAAAACACAGATATGATTACTAAGGAATTTTCTTTCAAATATTAGATTTATAACAGTCTGTGACCTCAAGAAAGTTAAAGAAATATCACTTCTGCCATTTAATTACAATACATTCAAATCAATGAAAAACAGACACTATGAATATACAAACATTAAAAACAAGCTGTAAAAATAAATCTTACTGAAATACTTTAACTGAATTCCAAATGACTTCTGGAAATTAAGAACAGATGTTTCTTCTATTTAAAAATCAGGTCACACAACCAGGAAAAGAGTACATAAATCTTTTAAAATTATTAGTAAGGAAATTAGTATAACTAAGGGCGATTTTAAAAACATAATTAAGAGTAAATTACCTTTTATTTGGTTTTAACAAGTATGAATACAATATAGATATGAAAGCATTTACTAGATTTGATTTTACATCACCAAAAAGACATATTTATGTTAATGACATCTTGCAGATGACTGCCATTCTGCCACATACATTCAATAAGTCTCTTGCTCAAATCATCCATTACTCTTTGCAGCATCTGTAACGGAATTCTAAAGATTTTGGAATCCCAGTATAAGAAATATTGCTTGCTAACAAATCCTGACAAAGGAAAATCAGCCTCGTCACTCATCTGTAAATTGTTAATAAGGACTTGTCTTTCATTAACTGCAGTAAAGTTTGGCAGAAATTTACCCTTTTTTCATTTTCATGTTTATGTAGGAGTTATTTGAATCTTATATGGATGAAGTCTGAGATGCTTAGGTAAAATTTACCATATATTGGGGTCAGACAATCCACATAACATAGAATGGGGATGTTGTAACTGGTGTGGACCTCTGTCATAGTTGCAATATTCTCGTATGTATTGTTTATACACTGTGTATGTACTGTTTTTACACTGCCACCTTTCATCTTTAGTGTAGAACTAGTGGCCTCAAAGTTTTGAACCAATCTTGATGGCATGAGCTGATGGAATAGCAAGATTTAATTCAAGTACTCAAAAGTAACATGATACACCTCTATAAATAGAATGAATCAGTTCTGCTGATTGTTATGCTCTGTGTGCAGACCTTGATATAAAAATTACAGATTTACAAAACATACAAGAAAATTACATAAAACATATACATAAAATAAAAAGATCTATTTTGTAATCTCCAATTACAGAGTACTTTTTTTGATTATTTACTTAAAATACATCAATCTTAATTTATTGCATTAAAATCCAATTATTTATTTTTATTCTTCAATAATGTGGATTTGACTAATAATGATTTTGTACACATTGCGCAGTCTATAGAAATGTAGAGGTTAACATATACATAAATCTTTTTACCAATGTCCAATTTAATATTTGGTAAATTCAGAGATTTGTTTCTACTAGTCCTACTTGATGTCTGAAATTTATTTTTTAGTGTTTCATAGTGAAAGCTTAATGCACATACAATACAGGTTTGTTTTATTGATGGAGAGGTTCTGTTATACTAATAATTCTTCCATTACTGTTTATCTGTTATTTTTTTTAAATTCTGTTTTTAATTTTAGATACTGAATTTAATGCATTATCATATGCTGATCCCCAAACTATTACACAACAGCTTTCTATACTATTAAATAGTCCATAGTAAAAGGAAAGCAGCATCTTTTGCGTTCAAAAGCCTTGAGAGTTTTGCAAAAATGAACAGCTGGTATTTTGTCTTCTAGGTTAAGTTTTCCACAAATTCATTCCATTTTAAATGTGAATCTATAGATATTCAGAGACATTTGGTATACTGAAATCCTTTCACTTCACAATCTTGAATTTTTACAGAAAAGTTTGTTTTATTTGTAGTAGAATAGTTTGAGTTAGTTATAAAGATGGTCTTTTCAATATTTATTGTTAAAATGTTTTCAGTTAGCCACTCATTTACAAGAGCAACATACGTATTCACTTTCCCAAAAGTACCTTGCCAGGTCTTTTCTGAGCTTAATACTACTATATCATCAGTGTAAGCAAAAATGCATCCTTCAGGTAGAATTTTGAAGATGTCATTCACATATATTAGAAACAGAAGTGGTCCTAGTATTGTTCCTTAAGGAACACCTATGTTCACATTTCTGATATAACATTTTGTTTTATTTAATTTATTGTTTGTACTATCACTTAAATAACTCTGAATAATTTGTGTGCAATACCTCATATTCCGTATTTCTATAGCTTCTTTGATTGACTTTCTTTGACTATTATAAATCTTTACTGTTAAATTTGCCAAAGCTTTGTTAGTACCTACACCTTTTTAGAAATCATACTGTCTTAAAGTTATTACACTATGTTTTATAAAAAAATTCAACTCATCTGGTAAAAAGTACTTTTTAAAAACTTTAGTTATATTTGAAACCAGTGCAATAGAACAATAATTGGAAACATCACTCTTATTTCCCAATCTGAAGATGGGAATTACTTCTGCCATTTTGAATTGCAGAGTGGTAGTAGCATTGACAATGCAAAAATTTATTACATGTGATATTGGTAGACATACAAATTTATTCATTTTTTAATATATCTATATATATTCCATCGACACCATAGTTTTTATTTTTCTATGATATACATTTCATTTCCATCCATTAAAATGAAAAAGACTGAGTCTGAGGCTATTTTAATATTATCAGTATATCACTGGGTGTATCTGATTTTGGTAGCTTTTCTGATTTAACTAACTTTAGTCTGATTTCATTAGAGAATTTATTAAACTGATTTGCAGTTTCCTGCTCAATGACTGTGATCAATTACATACTGTTTTCAAAATTCATGCTGAGTGATTACATAACTATCTTCGTTTTGGTAAAATACTTCTACAGCAAAAGTACATTGTTCTCCACTCCACTGATCCATTGCAACTAAACATGTTTTAGTAAGCTACAAAATGGCAGTAGTGGTTTCATCCCTATTAAAATCTATCTGTACAGCATTGCAAAATCACCCATACAATGCTGCATGCAATGCAGCATTGTATGGGTGATTTTATTAATATTATACAATATTAATAAAAGGAAACTAACTGACTGTAATGTTAGCAGGAAGTCACCTGTGCAACTGTTATACTTTCTGGATAGCCATCGTAAAAATTACTTATATTAATTACGTAAACACGGATTTACCCCATCATAGGCTTCTTCAGGAGTAACAGATATGTCAAGATACACTTGCTCCAGTGTTCCAATTAATTCTATTTGTTGTACTTTTAAATTGTATACTGGTCGCATTAGACGTGCAGGACCAGTAAAAAGGAATAGTCCAGGAAACTGGCAGACTGTCTGTTTTATAGGAAGTAGCACAATCTCCATAGTGTTAGGAACCTGTTAAGTGAATTAGAAAAAAAAAATATCAACATGAAGAGTATCAAAGATAATTAGGTGTAATTAGACATATCGGATATCTCAGATAATTAAGCTTTCTTTATAGGCTTTCCCCCAAAAGAATTTCCATTATTTATAATTCCAAAAACTTAAATTAAAGAATTTTAAAACTTTCATAATGAACACTATAGATGTATTTTAAACTGACATGAACAACACTATTTGTAACATGAATAAAAAACTTCAGATTACCAGTCATTACAACAAAAAAAATTTTTTTTTAACAAACACATCAGGCGGGCAGGCGGCGGCCACTTTTAGGCAGCTATCTATGACAATAGCAAAATATTTTCTCGCTGCATATGCCACACAGTATCACTGAAATCTGTTTCAAGAAACTATGAAACTTTATATATATATATACGTGAGTGCATGCATATGCACACACAAACACACGAGGCATATTCAAAAAGTAAGGGCTGTCGGTTTATATTTAAATATTAGTGAGTCTGAACACAGTTTCACGCATGCAGGGCCATCTATCGGCTATTTACAAAGCCATTACAGTTGTTTTGATTCAGTAGTTATTTACCTGCTGGTGAGTGCAGATCGCAATGTTCGTGACAATTGTTTCTCCCACCAGTTGTGAAGTGCACACTGCAATTCGATTTTTGTGGTCTGCAAAAGGATCTTTAGTTGCTGAATTGATCAGTTGTGCCTAGTATAAGGACCTACAGTAATGAGTGAAGGGAAGGTTACACAATGGTGTCGAGACTTTAAAAATGGCTGCTGCACAAATGTGCATGATGAAGAACGGAGTGGCAGACCCAGTATTCAGACCAATGAAATTGTTGAACAAGTGAACCGAAAACTACAATGTGATCAGTGACTGACGATTACTGCTCTGGCTGATAAATTTCCACATGTTGGACGCATCTCTATCTACATGACTGTCACAGAAAAGCTCTGATATCACAAGTTGTGTACAAGGTAGGTACCAAAAATGCTCACCAACCAACACAAAGAGCAAAGAATTTACAGTGGACAAGCATTTTTTAAAGATTTTCGTTGGTAACTTTTTGACCACCCTCCATTTAGTCCCAACCTTGTACCTAGCGACTACTTCCTCTACTTGCATTTGAAAAAGTGGCTTGGTGGATAATGGTTTGAAAACGATGAGGAACTTAAGACTGCCATTGCCAACTGGTTCAATTCCCAGGCCGTGAACTTCTAAGTAGAAGGGTTAAAGAAACTGGTGCAACATTATGAAAAGTGCTTAGAACTTAATGGTGATTAAGTGGAAAAGTGAAGTAGATATGTAGTACACTAAAACTATAAGTAAAAAACTTTTCTCATGAGTTAATTTTTTTTAATGACCAAATTACCTTTATTTTATGAGTATACCTCATATATATATATATATATATATATATAGAAAGAGAGAGAGTATCATAAAGTTCTCCCAGGACTTTCATAACCTACTCTGCTCATGAAAATAATGGAAAAAGTTCATATAAACATACGTCCTAAAATGATCCATTTACGAGTTAAGGCTAGTGAAAGATTTTGCTCAGATTTCAGCTACTGAAATAAATGTACTGAAATTTAGGATGTTAATTAAGGGGCAGAATTGGTGATTTCTTATCGTTTTTGACAAGAAAAATTGAATACAATGGATCCCAGAACTGGATCTGCAGTAGTTTTTAAGAAATCTGGGGTAAAAACCAATAAATTGGGATAAAAATAAAACACTGTTTTTTTTATGCCTGATGTACAATAACCTTATTAAATTGGTAATAAACAAGTAAAACTTTTAAATAAAATTAGTAGAGGATTTAATTCTGAACAACATGTTGTAAGATAAGTTGAATAAACGGAAAAAGGTTAGAAAAAGTTTAATTTTTGTACGCCTCTAGACCCCCCTGTGTTCATTAAACTTATGCTTGTGAGAATAATAATGACAAATAAATATTAAAGTCTGTTCAATTTATAAAAAACAATCTGTGTATTCTAATCTCTTCAGAGCAACAATTTGATCAGTTTAGGACCCACTAATTGGTTTTTAGATTTCCTGTCGCAGCTTTGCTCGTGAAATACATAATCAGAATTACAGAAATAAATTACAATCACAATGTTACTACATCTCATAAAGACTGATTCAATAGTGGTAGCATAAAATGACAAAAAAACAAAACAAGTATGTTTTTTACCCCTTAAAATATTAAAATGAAAAAAATCCAAAAATTTATCTGAGGAGTATTTGTAAGCCAAAATTAAGTGAATATCTTATATAGTATAGTCAGAAACGGGAAAAATGTTTAATCGTTGTCCAACATTTTTTCCTCACTTCACTTCTTTCAAGGTCAAATTAAAAAAATCTAGAAATTGGTTTTTAGATATTCACATGCCAAAAATCAAGATATCATCATTTGTTACTGAGAAATTAAAAAATTTAAATCCATTTTAACCCTTTTAATTCAAAATTTCAAAAAATCCTTCCTTAGTGTGCACTTACAACGTAAGAAGAACATGTATACAAAGAACAAGTAGGCTGTTCCATATCTCCACTTGATTATCATTCACAAAAATTTGTTGAAATGGTTTCATATTAAAGTCTTTTTTAAAATTGATTATGCATTCTTGCCTGAAGTATATTAAGTCTAGTAGTCATTTTTTACAAATAGATTTAACTGGATACTGCTTAATTTAATCTAACAGTGATATTTGTTTCCATTTGCATCTCTTTTTGCCTACTATACTTTCTGTATTTAACATCACTGAAAGCAAATGGATGTTTCTCCTAATCAAGCATTATTGCTTTAAGGTTCTTGTAAAAAATTCACAAAATGCATTCATCATTTGTGGCATTGTTTTCTTTGTGATCCATCATTCGTATACCCTAACACATTCACCAACCACTCTTCAACACTGTAACTGCATCTACTTACATCAGTCATGGCTTTACAACTGAAACACTGTCTTGCATCAACTTGAGAGCAGGAATACAACCTTCAGAAAGAGAGTGTTTCTTAGAAATTGAATATTGTGCGAGTTTCCCAAAACAGTTGCAACATGTTAAATATGGAGATTTCTTGAACCTACTGCACATACAATTTTTTGAAAGGAAAATGAGATGAATGATAGTGAAAATATCCCAAACCCTTACTGGAAATCATACTGAAATCAGCTGATCTACAAGCTACCACTATACAGATAGCCCAGTTTAATTAATAATGGAAGTAATTATTGAAGATGAAGGAAGGCTGTAGGGAGAGCCAAAAATTTAAATGTTCAAAGCAAATAATTAAAGATGTAGAATGTAACAAATGTGCTGAAATTAAAGATTAGTAGATAACAGAAAGGGATGGAGAAATGAATAGGCCAGCCAAGCAACTGATGGAAGAATATTTGATAATATCAGATTTCTTAATTGCATTGCAACTCTCAATGCGTTTGATATCTGGAATTAATCAGTAATTTTATTACCTAAAATAAAATTTCCCCAACTTCTGGTATATTGCCCTCCCTTATTTAATTTAATTCCTCATGTCCTTCTTTCTTTCACATTTCATTGGGTTTTATTAACTCTAATTTTCAAACTGAGGTTCTATCTTAGCAATAAATCCACACCATTTAATATTTCTTCTAAGTCATGTTTGATTTCTGCCAAAAAAAAAAAACAAAGGCATCACAAATTTAAACAATCTTTTTCTCCTTGCTAGTCTACTCAACATTTTTTCTTCAATTCCTGTATTAATTCTAAAAGCAAAACATCAAACTTTATTCTTGTCTCATCATCATCATCATCATCTACTATTCTAACAGCTATATGATTCTTGGAGATTATAAATAAATCTTCATTACATTTAAATCTAAATTTTCTTGAACATTTTATGCCATTCTACATTATCAAATAATTACCCCAGATGTATATAGATGCTATATGTAGGTGGCTTTATTTTCTTTAAGTACATTTTTAAGATTTCTTTGCCCATAATGGTATCTTTTATGTCCATCTGATTATAAAAAAAATTTTTTTTTCATACAATACACCTTTTACTACACAATCTATTTTCCTGTAAAGAATTTAAGTTAAACAATTTCAGTTCGGATTGCTCATGAAAATTTCTATTATATGTTTTGCTTCCAATTTTATTTTATTAATAAATTAAGCTAAAATTGTTTTACTACTTCTTACATTTGTTTTTATTTATCTATTATATGTATTTGGTTTTGTATAAATTTCTTTATAATTCCAAAATAACTACTGATGACTATTTTAAAAGGGGAATGTGACTATCTAGCCACGGGGCTTGCCTTCTGGAGCCTTAACTTATTCATATCTTCATGTTTGTTAGAATATCAAGTATTTTACAGAAATATTTTAAGAAAAGGAATATTAGTGTATAGAGAATATTTTTCTGAACATTTTGGTGTTTTTATATTTAAAATAGGCTTAAGGAATGAGTAGATATAGAATTTAATAGTTTTAATAGATATATAACGTTTAACGCTAGCCATATTGATAACAGGAAGTTGACTTCTTCATTTACTCTTGTTTGTGTTTGTGTGAGGTTGTTGTTAGTTGCCAGTCTAGTGCTGCTATTGGCACAGAGTGGAGCATGTGTCGTTGGCGCACATCCAGCCAGATGTACACCAACTCTTTCCTGCTAAATAAAAATTATTTTTTTTTTTACTGCTAAATATTAATTAATAATATGTTTCTTTTATTGATAAAATTAGATAAATAAAGATAATCTGCGGTTAGAAATAAATAAAAATAAATTATCTGTAAATTAACTGACAATGGACTGCTTCTAGCGGGAGAGTTGGCTGAGGGAGAGCTGCCATGTACAGCTGTCCGGCGCACCACCATTGGTCCATTCTGTGCCAATAGCAGCTAATATAAAAATGTGAGCACATAAGAAAACTAACAAACCCATGCACCGTCCTTTTTTGTGGGAAAGATAAGCTCAAGAGCAGCATGTCAATCAGCATGTACACAAATACATGGATACAGTTTTGTACAACTTTCCTCTTTTTCTAATTAAGTACAAAGCAGTAATTTATATTGGCTGACATCTCCAAGAGAAGTGTGGGATCCTCCATGAAGATTTGGAACCAAAACTGTCTTGATGCTAATGCTATGAAAACAACAAGGCCATTCCATTCCTCAAGTTGTCCAAACAAGTCAAACTAGTAACAACAGCTCTTTGAAATCTGTAGATTATCTACAATTAAAACATTATAAAACTACAATATTAAAATGATGCTTATAGCCCAGTTTTACCTTCTCACCCATGATTTTAAGTACACGTAGTTTATTAACTAGTCTTTGGGCTGAATCATGAGGTATGTAACCAATTAAACACCCATCTAAAACAACTGAGTAACAATTCTTAATTGGAATTCCTGCTAAAAATCTGGCTGAAGTTTTTGGCTGCATTCCTAGAGAGACTAAAACTTCTGGTAAACTGTTTATTAACTTCTCATCAGGGACAGTGGTAACCTGTTAACACACAGCATATGTATATTAATGAACACTTTATATTAAAACATAACAAGTAATAGAAAAATGCAAAATTTATTATTTTTTAAATTATAACACACTTTACTGGTTCTTTTTATTTTTTGTATATGCTTATGAATGCTTCACGGCAATTCTTACTTCATTAGATCAACTAAATGTATATTAAAAATTCATTAATTTTAGTATATAGAAAAGAGACATCTACCTTTCTTCCAGTGACTAACCTTAATGTTTTCTTAATTTAATATAATCAGTTTTACGAAATGTCTGGAAGAAAACAAATTTCTTTTTCCTATATTTTAAAGTTTATGAGTAGTTTTTAAGATCAGTTTAACTCATTTGATGAAGTAACAATTGGTAAAAAAAGCATTCATGAGCAAAAAACAGAACGTCAAGTCATTAAAATATATATATATATATATTTGAATCAATAATGCATTTAAATTCAACTTAATTGAAAACAATAAAATTAACATTATTAAGAATATGGTTGTAGATTCTGAAATAAATTCCAACAGAATAAATTCTACAGATAAAGGACAATTACATAATATTATCAGCTACAATAACAAAAAAATTAAAAATACAAAATTGCAAATAAACCATTTATCAACAAACAAATAATTTACCAATTAAGAGTTAAATTAAATACAAACAGTCTTTTAATAGTAAAATCAGAGAAAACAAACACACTGGTTATCTTGAACACCGAAGAATATAAAAACTTAATGAAAGAATGCATTTCAATTTATTGTAGGCTTGTCAGTAGTCATCTGTTCTAAATTTGTATCTAGTGCCATCTCCATGCAACAGTTGGAGTTACACCTACCTATAATAACATAAAAATTGTCCTTTTTGTTATTTCTATTCGTATTACTGCAGCTATAGCGAATTTTCTTTCATTTCTTTTTATATTTATGATCATTAAAATTGTTAGTTTTAGTGAATAGAGTATATAGGGAATAATTAATGGTATACAGTATATAATGTTAATTAATAATTACTACTACTGTTCTGTATACTACCATGTGACATTTATAATGGGAAGAAATCACTTTCAATTGCTTTTATGATTTATACATTTTGCAGACAATACAAGTACAAATGATAAATTGTACAAAGTGAAAGACTTAGTGAATAAGCTGCAACAAAGATTTGACAAGGAGTACACTTGGGAGAGGGGGGCTGATTGCGGTTGATGAATCCATGATCCTGTTTCAAGGAATACTGTTTTTCAGACAATGGTTTTCAAAAAAATTCACAAATACAAATAAAAATGTTCAAACTATGCAACCTGATAGGATATACTCAGCAAGTGTTAATTTATGCAGGAAAGTCAACCGAAGATACAAATGAAGATCTGGCAGAAAGAGTTGTTCTTGAACTTGCCAAAAAAATATTTGAATGAAGGTAGGGTGATAGTTACAGACAATTTTTATACTTCTGTGCCCCTAACAAAGTCATTATTAGAAAAAAACACATCTGCTGGGTACATTACACAAAAATAGGAAACACTTCCCAAAGATGTAATGGTGCACAATAAAAAAAGAGAAATAATTGTAAAAAAAATTGAATGGAATAGTTGTAGGTAAATGGAAAGATAAGCGTGAGGTTTACTTTCTTAGTATAAAGCAAACTTTACAGAAAGTTGAAACAGGAAAAGTACATAAGAAAGGTGAAAATGTGAGTAAACTACTGCAATAATGCTATATAATCATGGTAAACAAGGCACTGATATTTCAGACCAAATGACAAGTTACTTGTCACCACTGTGTCATACCATAAGATGGTACCATAAAGCGGCATTTGAACTGTTGATCAATTTTACATTTGCCTCCTGTAATATTAAATCCGAAATAATAGATAAAATTCTTAGGAATAAAATGAATTTACCTAATACATTTAACTTAAAAAATGGTTATGAATTAATAAACAAATTAAATAGCTTAAATGTAAATAAAGCCACTAGAATGGTTAGTTATGATAAGGTCTGTAAATCAAGTAATGAGAATGGTTTTATGACAGTCAAAGTGGCAACACTATAAAGTTACTCGTAAACATATGGTTATATGAACAACTGATTTATATTAGGATTAATATTTTTAGTCTATTGTTGCCATGTGAGATGTAAACTTTTTGTGAAATGAGTTTTTGTTGTGCGTTATAAAAATGAGTGATACTAATTATGAGCAACATTGTGTAATCAATTTTTGTGTTAAACTCTGTGAGAATGCTACTGAAATTTTTTCAAAATTGAAAATGGAGATGATGCTCTGTCACGAGCCCAAATTTTTAGGTGGTTTAAAACATTTTCCTTTGGTCGTAAATCAGTTGCAGATCATCCACACTCTAGAAGACTGTTAACATAAAAAAATGACAACAATGCTGAGCGAATCAGAGACCTGATGATATGGTATGACCGGCGATTAACTGTCAGAATGACTGCAGAACAATTGAATTTGAACCATACCACAGTCCATCAAATTTTGACAAACAAATTGGACATGAAAAAAGTTTGTACAAAATTGATCCCAAAAAACCTGACTATTGAACAGAAAAACAACAGGGTGGAAGTGTGCAGTGATCTTCTAAGGTGAATTGAAACTGATCCTGATTTTCTAAAAAATGTTATTACTGGTGATGAATCTTGGATATTTGAGTACGACCCAGAAACAAAACACCAGAGCAAGCAGTGGCATACTTCACTCAGTACATCCCAAAAAAGCAAAAATGAACATATCAAAAATGAAAACCATGCTAATCTGTATCTTCGACAGTAATGAAATTGTCCATAAGGAAGTTGAAGTCCACAGATTGTAAATCAATATGTTTACTGAGAAATTCTAGAAAGACTGCAGAAAAGAGATGCACATCAAACCAGCCATCAAAGACTGTGCTGCATCATACATAAAAATGCACCTTGTCACACTGCACTCTCAATTAATGAGCTATTGGCAAAGGAAAACATTCCTGTAGTTCCTCAACCACCTTATTCACCTGACTTGTGTCCCTGTGACGTTTTCCTGTTCCCGACTTTAAAAAAAAACCCTCAAAGAACACAATTTTGGAACAGTAAAACATTTTAAAAAATGTAACAACCATCTGAAGGATATTCTGGTTTCTGAGTTCCAACACAGCTATGAAGAGTAGGAAAACCATTTGAAGTGTTGCGTGGCTTCTCAAGGGAACTATTATGCTGATAGAGCTCATGTACAACTGGATTGTAAATAAAACATTTCTCTGTACCAGTCTCATTACTTTATTTACAGACCTCGTATCTATAGACTATGCCATAAAAATAATAAAAAATAAATTAAAAAGTAACCATGAAGATCCAAGATTTATTAAAGGTATCATCACTATTATAAGAAATATGTCAACAAAACTGTTTTGAACCTAATAACAAATATTATACACAAATACCTTAACTACGGGATTTCCACTATCAGCTATAATGTCAGAAATATATTTACAGGATTTTGAGAGTAAATTAGTACATGACATCACTAATACATATAAACTTTTAATATATGTTGATGATATTTTCATTATATAATTCAGTAATAAACAATAAACAAGTAGATAATAATAGAATGTTAAATTATTTAGATGTGAATATCAAAATAAACAAGAACAACCAAACTGAAATATCAGTATACAGAAAACCACGAACTAATAATAAAACAATTCATAAAAAAAATCAAATCACCCTTAGTCTCATAAAATTAACACTTGTACAAATATGATTAATCAAAGAGAAATCTATGAAGAGAAATCCAATACACACATAATAACAAAGAAAAAATAAATGATGAAAATTAACATCCTAAAACATATATTGATTCAAAATGAATATGATACTGCTTTGATTAATAATATTTATTAAAAAATAACTACCTTACAACCAATACATAATAAGACACAAAAGAACGAAAAAAAATCCCTTTTGGCATGTCGGAAGGCACAGGCAGATTTCACTGGTGTTAAGAAGGAGATAAAAAAAGAATTCCACCTTAAAGTTAAGAAAAACTATAAAATTTACTCAATACGACAATGGTTGCATGTGTAAAAAGTGTCACATGTTTTGCATATGACAAGCCCCATCTTACAATTCCAGCAACATTTTGGTTATATCAAAAATTGTTTCAGACAAAAGTTTAGGCAATGAGGACTAACGACCACACTAAACCGATTCAGTACTGTGCTGATTAAGGGAGGTATGATTCTCTTTTGTCTCCAAACCCCATTTTTTCAACCCCCTGGGTCATTAGTTGGCGATATAAAAAAAAATTATTTAAATAAGTTTTAGGCCCTTATCCAAAGAATAGAAGGAACTTTAAATGAATTTGATATTTTACTTAATAAGAAAGTTATAGTGATATTTTGTTTTTTGAAAAAGCCCCCATTTCCACCCCTATGGTCCAATTTGGCCATTAATGAACACAACCGAGATTTTGGGACGAGTTATTTTTAGGGAACAATTTGAAAGTGACTGATGTAAAATTACGGTAGTTATCGTTTCCACAAGAAATTGAAATATATATATATATATAAACTTTTGAGCTGAAAGTGGTTTTGGGGACTGGGGGATGTGAAACACAAAGATATGTTGAAATTTTCTGCAAGTCGAATCATGGTACCATTACAATAAGATAGCTTTCTTATGAAATCTTCCTAATATATATAAAATACTTATAGATTAATAATATCATTGAAAAACATTACTAAAACTTACAATAAAGAATTATTTTAACCAGCATACAAACCTAATAACCACAAAATAAAATATTTTATAAACAAAAACAATAATAATAAAATAAACAATTTATGTGGAATGTATAGAATTAAATGTAATGATTGTGATGCTATTTATATAGCATAAATAAATAGATCCTTTAAAACTAGAATTCTTGAACATTAAAGAAATAATAAATGAGGTTTATCTAATACAGCAGACATTTAATAAACAAAAAACATTCTACTATGATATTAACACAAATTTAAAAATGAATAACATTGACATAAAATAGGTAAATATATTAGAAAAATATTTCATGTATAAACACAAACAAAATTTATATTTGATAAACCATCAGACAGTGTTTCACAGAGATGTTCCTATAAAAACTGTACTGATAGCAGTACTAGTGTAAATTAATATGCAATTATTATTATTATTTTTATATTTATATTTTTACAATGCTATACAGAATTATTTCAATCGTGACTGTGGAGGATGTGGGATCCCATGAAAGTACTTTCATGAAAAATTAAGGTAAGATATATGTCTTACCTCAATATTGTACTAGGTGGTTTATGTAGAAGAATTTAAATATAATTTAATGACACAGAGGATTAATATGAACCTTAAAAAGATTAACTTCAGTTATATATGTATGTTTAAAATACCTTTTTAAATTAATTAGATCAGTATTGGTTAATTACAAAGAATGAGTAAATAAGAAAATGAGTAAGGATATTATGTCAGTAGACTGCATTTAAATAATGTTGATGACCTGAAATAGAATATGATTTTTAACAAATTAATATGTTGATGTAAAATGTAGATATTCCTAACATTCTTAAATCATCATTATGAGCATAAACAAAAGTCTACATTTGCAATAATGGGGATGATTAATAACAATAACTGAAAATATATTACTATTTTTTTTTTTTTAATTAGTTAAAAAATTGTTATAAAACTGCTTCTTTTTTGTGATGTCCACTGAGTACTATTGGAGATATTGTGTACTTCTTCAAAATGTTTTTTTTTTTTTTTTTTTTTATAATAAATTGATTATTATTAAAAAAAATAATTAAAATTTTGAAATTGTGGAGGTTTTGCTATAGGGGGTATATGGTTCACAAATCAAGAAACTGCTTAAGGACTCAACTTTTGACGATAAACTTAGTAAATGTGAACTAGCTACATGGAAGTCCTTCAAAGACATTGGTGGTGGTTTTTTTAGGCAGAAAAGATTAAAACTGTGTTTTTTTGGTTAATAAGCTGTTAGAAAACTGAAAATATTTAGGATGTAGGATATCATTAAAAATTCATTTCCTATACTCCCTCCTAAACTTTTTTCTTGAAAATTTGGGCTGTGTCAGCGATGAGCAGGGAGAGCATTCCATCAGGATATTTTGATCATGTAGCATCGATACCGAGGAAGACAGATCCTGGAATGATGGATGACTATTGTTGGTTTTTGTTTAGAGAAACTGATCAAACATCGTACAAGCGAAAATGTTTGTCAACATATTTTAAAAATTGTTTTTAAACACATTTCCAGTGATTAAGATTTTTAGAAACTGTTATTTTAAAATTGTATTATTGCATCATAATTTACCTGTGTTTTAATAAATAAAAATTTAGTTGATTTAAACAAATTTTAAATGAATATGTTGAATACCTTTTTTGTCGAATAAATAATAATCTTTTTAAATATTGATTTTACAGTGATTATGCATTTATTGATAAATAAATTGTATGTCTAAATTATATGTATCTAAAAACCGTGACATATTACAAAAATTGTGATAACAGTTTGAATTTAGCACCCCAAAATTAGTTAAAATCACCATCTATGATTCCAGATACATGAAAAATCTTTTTTTTGTTGACTAATGTAATTGTAGATACAATCCAGCACATTATTTATTTTAGAATCGGGTTTAGATCACAACTGTGTACATTTTTTTTTTCATACACTCAATCGTAGTCAAATATGATATCCAATTTACTGTTGATATATATGACACAGTGTTCACTATCAGCTGATGGAATATTACATTATTTAAATATTGAAATATTATATAATATTATAATATTGTAATATTATAATATAATAATATAATATAATAATATAATAATATTATATAATAATAATATAATAATATAATAATAATATAATAATAATATAAATAAAATAATAAATAAATAAATAAAATAATAAATAATATAATATAATATAATAATATAATAATAATATAATAATATAATATAATAATATAATAATATAATGTAATATTATAATATTAAATATTATAATATTATAATATTGAAATATTATATAAATATTATAGCTGATGAAATATTACATTATTTAACAAATCGCATAAACCTAATAAAGCTACACTGTAAACACAATGCTTTTTCTTTAACATTCCTTTTCATTGTAACTTACACAGGGGTAGAAATCTAAGAAAAAGAAACATACATTTAAGTGCATGTTTATTTTTCTTCCACAATTCTGATTCATATTTGATTATTTCATTATCAAATTAAGAGTCAAAGTAAGTTAAAATTGCAAACTGGGAATGTTGCAATTTTTTTAAGATATATTTGCCACTTTGAACAATGTAAAATTTTAACTATAAGTAGTGAATGTTTACAGTTGAGCAAAAATTTGAGTGTGTAAGTGTAAAAATTACACCAAATAATAAAAGTAAAATAGTTTTTTCAGCTGTACATGAAGTACTGATGATTATAAAGTAAACTGTTTTTTTGGACATTTTTTTTTTGCAAAAAATTCAGAATTTTGCTGATCGAAAGAGATTTTAACTTGAATATTCTTTTTCAAAGAAAAGTGTGAAAAACTTCAATAATATCTTACAGAGTTTTGATGTGGTTACTATAATAAAATCTCCAACCTGTATTACTGAATCAACATCGACATGCATTGATAATTTTTTGACCAATATTGAGAATGTAAAGACACAAATTATCTAGTCATTCAAGATTCTCATCATGGGACTGTAAGAAATAATAAATACCAACCAAGAAGCCATGGAATTTCAGGATATAGGCTCTAAAAAGTATACCTGAGAAGAGTTAAGAAAAGTGTCCCATAGTTTGGAACAAACTTTTTGGTCATCCTCAAAATAATAAACTCCTTACAAGAATTCAAGTCACAATACCCAAGAATTCCAACATTCACTCTAAAAGCATCTAATAAAATCTACACCACAATGAACGCCCACAACCCCACTAATAATAATAATAATAATAAAAAATCTTCAAAAGACCAAAAAGAAACAGAAAGGTTCTGGAACCTACTCATCCAAACCATAAATATCCCCAAAAATCAGGTTAAACAAGTAATAGGAGACTTCAACACTCAACTAGGCAGAGAAAGAAGATATCGCGACATCATCAGAAAATGGCCAGTCCAAAAGAGAATAAATGAAAAGAGACAGACTCATCTACCTCTGCAGAAACCACAACCTTATCTTAAAATCCGTATATTTTAAGAGCGAACTTCAAAAACTAAAAACCTGGAAATACCCCAACTACACAAAAGGAGAATGGCAACTTGATCATTTCTTCATGATCAAACACCAACAAAAAGTGATCTACAAAGTAAAGTTCTCTAAGTAGTAGACACAGGTTCAGATCATTATGGAGTCAAAATTAAAAATAAATTCACTCCCCAAAGAAAGCAACAAAACCAAGGCCCCTAAAACTAAAAGAAAAATAAACCCTACCAGCTAATTAATAATTAAGAATGAAAATTACCAAAATGCAACTGAAAAAATACAAATCACAGATAAACTTGAAGAACTAGTCAACAACCTAAACAAATCACAGAAGAATTGGCCCCAATAAAACCAATAAGTGAATGCAGGCAAAACAGCGGAGAAGATACATTAAACATGGCTGTTATACCAATCCCAAAAATCAGTAACATCCTTCCAAAATCTAGTAAAACAAAGAACAGAAACCACCCAAACTGTAAGGAAAATAAAAAGATACATTGAAATCAATTTACCGAAGAAGAATTCAACAACACACAGTCAACAGACTACCACAAAACCTTAAAAAAAAACTCCAAAAATATGAACCCCGAACCCTAGTAATATAGGATGAAAACCATAATTTGGGTCATTACAATAATGACAATGTGGAAATCCTAGCTAAATATTTCAACAAACTCCTAAATTAGAAAGAACCGACAGAACGCCTAACTCTGATACCAGCACCCAAATAACAACACCACTGCAAATCATCAAATCTCCAATAATAAAAGAAATCTACCAAGCATTAGGTGAGATTAAGAATTACAAAGCGGCAAGAGAAGATCAGACCTTTGTAAGGAAACATGCAGGAAGACAGCAAAAATCACCCTTTATCAATTAGATCAAAGAATTACCAGAATACTGGACAACAGCTCTCATCTATCTGCTACCAAAAAAAAGGACAAAAGAAACCGTAATGACTACAGGAGAATCTCACTCCTAAACAACACATATAAAATTCTTTTAAGAATCATTCTCAGCAGGATCAGTTTACAACTCCAGAAAGAACTAGAACACCAGGGAGGTTTCAGAGCCTGGAGTTGTCCAGACCAGATCATGAATCTCAAGCTAACAATGGATTACAACAGAAAAAGGAGCAGAATATGGTGATAACGTTTGTAGATGTCAAGAAAGTATACGACTGCATCCATCAAGAATCCCTACTAAAAATTCTAAGACACCTCAGACTACATTTCAAATTAATAAACATGATAAAACTGACCCTCACAAACACTAATTCAAAAGTGATATTCAGAAGTGAACTCTTGAAACTACGAGTCAAAGTAAGACTGTACTAAGACAATGGATTCTCACCATTACTGTTCAACTGCAGTCTGGAATTGGTAATGAAGATAGGCCAAAAATCAAAACAAACTGCCTTGGTTTTGCCAATGATTTGGGACTGCTAGCAAACAACACTGGTGAAGCTAGACACAAATATTAGAACTTCAGAACACTGCAAATAAAATTGACCTCAAAATATCATTCGAAAAGAGAGAAATTATGTTCCAAAAACCAAGACAATTAAAAATAATAAACATAAACAGTTATAAAGTCAAAATTGCAACCCAATTTAAATATCTCAGAGAAATAATAACGAACAACCTAAATGAAAAAACCTCAATCCAAACAAACTAGCTAAAGCACAAAAATTAAACTGGTATACCTTCAGTAAAAAATGTCTATCATAAACACAAAAATAAGTCACTACAATACATTTATAAAACTAGTAGCCACAAATCCAGCAGAAACACTCTTCAACCTGAACAAACCGTCAAAGACTGGCAGTCTCCAGAAAATCAAAAGAAGTATTGGAAGAACCTGCATCAACAAAAAAGTATCAGAAAGACAGGGAATGGTGGATTGTGTCCAACAAAGTTGTGTACAAAACATTACAACCCATCATTGATACCATGTGTAAGACGAGACTAGGATTCTTTGGACACATCATGAGGATGCAAGATTCGAAACTTCTGAAAAAGCTGGTACAGTAGAATCTCAACTTGAACAATACCAAACTTCAAACATAACACATGTTCAACTGTTTCTGTTTGGGGGGGGGGGTGTCACAATCTTTGCTACTAGTACTTTCAAACAGAAGGTAGAGGAAACAGTTTATGAGCTTATGCACAGCTAAAACTGTTTGAGTTGCTCTTTCATTTAATGTATAATTAATCAATGTACGTGGAACTTGAGAAATATTACATAGCTTTAAAACCCCAATATTCATTTTGAAACACATGGTATATTGATAATACCAGTTCGAACTGACTGACAGAATAATATAGTCTCCAATTTTTAATTTTTTAATGTTTATTCTATTTATTTCTATAAAAACATCAGAATAATCCATGGCCATGGAGAATGCTATTGTGTAAGTTTACAAGTTAGAAGAATTATAGCAGTACTTTAAAGGTAAAAATTAAAACAAAAAATTTTATACATTAATTATAATATTACATTGCTGCTAGGGTACGTATATACAATACAACACATTTAGTAAACAATTAACAAACTTTAAAACAATTAATAAAGAGATAAAGAAATCTATAGTTAAACTTATAGTAAAATTAATGTGTCTTATAAATAGTAATAATAAAATAAGTTTTAAGTAAAATTAATAGTATCAAAATATCATCTTTAGTATAAATGTAAATCACACTTCTCTGTTATGACATTATTATTATTATTATTCTGCCTTTTTAATGGAGTATAGTAATTCTATATCCTCTTTTCATACAAACTTTTATTACCTTTATATTACTTACAGATAATGTGTACAATATTTTTTTTATATATTTCTATAGATAAAAAAATAATTTTAAGTTTATTCTGTAAGCACTGAAATTATTGTTAATAACTTTTTTCCAATTATAGTACAACTGGAGGCTTAAACCCTGTAGTGTTGTTTTGAAATAAAATAAATTACTGCTTAACATATTTATCTACAGTTTAAGACATTATATGCATATTATAAACACACATTCAATTCTTAGTCTATTGTTATCATGTTATCATTAGATTTTGTTTTGATAATTTGATAAACAAGTTTTAGAAAAACATTTTTTAATCAATTATCTGTTTTCTGTTTTGGCAGTTTTCTTTTGTACTTAAGACATGATCTATAAAATTTATGTCAAAGCTTGTTCTCAACCTGTTACTTTTGTTTACTCTAAGGAAGTATTTGTCTTTATTACTATGAATGTTGCTGACCAAAGAGTCTAGGAACTTACAGATATTTGAACAGCTCTTCACATAAACAATTTGCAAGCAGAACAAAAGAAATATACAATCTGGAAAAGTCATCCTGTAATGTTATTATTTTTAACTGTGAAAATCTGGAATTATATTGTTTTTAAAAGATAAGAAAGATGCTACGCATTCCAGTCATCCTAATAAAACAAACAGGTTTTTACTGCAGAATATAATTAGGTAATAATTGACAAAGATAGCACTAGACAGTCACTAAGGTCAATGACAATTTTACAACCTATCAATTTATGCATAATATAATCATGACACACACACACACACACACTTAACCTTACCTGACATAATTTTGTTAGATGATTAAGAAGGCCACATGGTGAACCATCAGGTGTATGAACTGGACAAATGAAACCCCATGCATCCGGTAGTAATTGACGAACTTCTGTTGTCTGCATCTCTTGAAAATAACTACCCCTATGAACTGCTCGGAAATGAGACATGTACCTCATTCTGTTAATATTCTCTGCTATTATCACAAGTCCTAAGGAGATCATTACAAAATTAAAATAAAGAGACTAACACTATAATAAACAAATAGTGATAAAAACTATTAAATACAATAATTTATTTGTCAAGAAATTACTGATTTTATGTACTTCTCCATTTCTTTAAATATAACGCACTAATATTTTCATTCTAACACACTTAAACATACTTCTTCCTCAAATAAACATTACTACTTTTTGCAGTGTAGCAGAAATCTTTACGATAAAAATAAAAATATATAAAACAATACCTAATGTAAAATATGTAATATTAAGCAAGAATAAGAAACAGATACATTAATTATGTTATAAAACATTTACACCTAATCAATATAATTACTTTAAAGAACATTTTTGAAACTAAAGATGCTAGTCTCAAAAATATTCTTTTTCAAATATTTTCTAATTTTGAAATAATAAAATATTTTAAAATGTGATTTAAATAAAACATTTTAATAAACCCAAGGCTACTACAACATATACAAAAAAATGCAGATACAAATTGAACAATGTACCAGATTTTATAAATGTATGTATATGAATATATATATACCAGAACTATATATATTCTGAAAGTTTTCTGTTTGTTTGCAACATCATGCAACCAACTGATATCTTTCAAATTTGCATAATACAATTATTGTGTTATTCCAGGAAGAGTTTTAAGTGACAGACTGAGTTACAAGCCTCAGTAAACCTTAGCAACTCATCAAATTTTTAACATTCTTTTGTAATAATATTTCAAAATTTCTTTTCTGTCTTTGCCACAGTTCACTGCCATTACCACGATCCTTATACTACACTATATATTTCAAAGTCTTAATTAAATTCCTTATCTTTATTTCATGCAGACTATTTTACTATAGATGCACATGTAAATAGTGCTGCTAGTATTGTTTGCTTCCTTTATTTTACTTTATTTCTTTACCCAACATGGGTTTTTGAGCAGCCACCAAGGTTCTATAGCCTGACCCTCCAGCCTAATCAGATTTTGCATCAGATAATTCTGCACCCTCTATAAATCTAGCGAAAATCGGGTCAGAACCTTTATAAACAGTAGTATATAAAAGTTTCTAGATTACCTTGAACTTTGGACTCTTAAGATCAATTCAAAAAATGAAACGAGTGCATTACCATGGATGCACAAATCCCTGTTAATTCTAAGCATGTATACATGTTTAGAATTAACAGGGATTTGTGCATTAGAATTTTGGGGATCTGTCAAAACTCACAGAATACCATGTATATGAATGGATTAAAATTAAAAAAAAGAGGATAGGATAATGAGAAAGAAATCTATGCAAAGAAGGATAATAAAAATCACAAACAAACCCCCAAAATTTTATAAGATCCCTTCAGGTAGTAAGCAGCCATTCCGTACTCAATTACTCATGAGATAAGATGAGAGCAATTTATTACTGATCAAAAAGATTTTGTATCGACCAGCTCAAATATACACACTAATAGAATACTTTTTCTCTAGGAACTAAACAGCCATCCGAGAATAAAGGAAAATCTTTGTCAACCCAGATATGTATGAAAACTATCCAATTGAACCATAAAACATTCATGCAGAATTCCACTAAAGGATAGTTCCCATCATTAACTCACAACATATTTTGCTAATTTTGATAAGTAGCCCTAAAATACAATTTACCATGTTTTGCTGAACTAGGTTTGCACTTTGATATGTTATCAGTTATCACATACTGCTCTCTTGTGGACATAATTTAAAATATCACATTCTAAAATAAAAGTAGAATTATATAATAAAAATATTTGTATATATTTACTATTTCATAAAAATAAATTAGGAAGGATTATTTATAGACAATGTTTAAAATATAACTTATTGGTCCACATTTCAATGATCAGGTGGTACTTAGGTATGTTACTGGTATGTAACTGTATGTTGCTGGTATATTTCAACAACTCTTCTCTAAATTTTCCTAAGAATTCCTTAATTTTTTATATGTATTATTTGAAGGAACAGAAATTTGTGGGGACCCCTTCTATTTTTTTTTTTTAAATTAAAAATAAAAAAAGTTTATAGAAATGTTGCTGAGGAAATTATTATTATTAAATATTTTCACAGATTACGACATCATTTCATGACAGATTTATATGAAAATAAAAAATAGTTTGGGGGAAATTGAATCATTGGCCAAGAACCTGAATCAATGATAACAAACTTTATCATATTGAAATACAAAATTCACACAAAATGTGAAGTAAAATTTTATTAAGAATATATATGGAAAAAATCAAATCACCATTACGGTATCAATTTTTCTTTTTTTTAACAATATCTAAGAGCTAGGTTTACTACAAATTCATCCATTCAATCAAAAACATGAATGAAAAATATATTTTCATTTATAGTAAACTTAACTGTCAATAAAAATTAAACATAACAATAATTCGCTTACCTTTATCTTGCTGTACACCTATTTCACCTGAAGCGTTAGATATGTTTCCAGTACTTAAAAATGACTCAACAGCAGATTCAACACTACCACATTTCCTCATAGCATTTTCCATCACTCCTGGAAAAGTAAGCGTAACAAACATCAAACTTAGACTTAAAAAAGAAACCAATAACTCAAAATATTTAAAAATAATGTAATTTCATATAAAATCTACATGAATAAAAAATTTGGCTAACTAAATTGTCCTCCATTTCATTCACTTCACAGATGAACAGCAAAAATATTGCATAGATACTTCAGTGTTATATTATAATTTATCACAAACTGCATGTTTGAAGAGTCCCATTCTTTAAAAGAAGCACAAAAAAACATAATTCCATTTGAAGTCTCATTCTAGCTGTTTAGTGTATGGTTACTTTTATAACTTCTCTGTTTTGTTCATTAATTAGGATAGTTTATGGTTGGTTTTCATAATGAAAGTTTTTTTTAATATAATTGTCATTTTCATTGACAATACTTTAAAATTTGGCGTACTTTTTATTACAATTACTTGAGGAATTAATGAGTATCTTTTTTACATGTTTTATTAAAATTTAATGTACTCATATGGAACAGTAAAGGTGTGGGGATATTGATAGGTCTGTTCTGATTTTTTTTGTTGGCCTTGAGTTAACTTTGGGATTTTAACTTGGGAACTTGGGAACTTTGGGAAGTTAATTTGTTTCTGTCTGTTATCCTTCTGACTATGTACAGATATTTTTAATATAAAGATAAAATGGATCTGTTAATAATATAATCAAGATAATAACTGTTTAGTTATAATTTGAAAAAAAAAACAATAGTTCTTTCTCAATGGATGATAAGAAAGATAGAGTAATTTTGATAATCTTAATCAGATCTCTAATATATGATATGAACAATTTAAATTAGTATCCATTCACAAAGATATAATCTGCATAATAAAAAATAACAAAAAAGAAGTTCAAGAAGTAAAAGAGTGAAAATAAGTTACTAGCTACAATAATTTAAAAAAAAATTAAAATTAACAACATAAAATTGGATGCATTTCTGATGTTCAACAAAGGGAAAATAAAAATCTTACAAACATTTTTTGTTGGTTAATACCTACTTGGAAATTGATTTGTGGCAAAGTGTTTGATAATTACTACAATATTAAAAAAAAATTATTGTTAAAAATACTCACAAGTCTTTAAGAATGATATATAAAATTTTTTTTGTCATCAATTAAAATCAAGAACAATCTGAAAACGAACTCACCTTTTTAAATCTGGAGACAGAGAAGTTAAAGTTTACAAAAAGTAATATATGTCTACCTTGTACCATAAACTTTTCAAGAAAACTGAACATTATAAAAAAAACTAATTAATTAAATATGCAATAAATGCGCAATTCAACTATCATAAACTTCAATTGGGTTTGAATGAGATTTATGAATTTCATGAAATCTAAATTTGTACAGCAGAGTTTTTCTGAATTTGACTTCAAGAAACTAAATTAAACAAGTAAGGCATGTAAAAAGGCCTTTCTTCTCAACTAGTATTCAATATTATTTTTTATATCACTGGGGATGGGCTTAAACTGTAAGAATTTGTCTGATTACCTCCCAATTAAACATGATCAATATTGTAGGTATAAGTGACTTAAAATATAACAAACGAAATATTAATGGATTTGAGAATTTGTTTTATATTCCTTCTAGATTAATAGAATATGATGTTATATTTCAATGAAATATAGTTAACTAACAAATTTAGAACTGGACGAATATATGTTATTCTGGTGATATTAAAGAAAAACCAAAAGATAGCACTTCTGAAGGATTGATTATTTTGATTAAGAAGGTACTTGGTGATTTTACAGTTTTATATTTGTCAGATAGCTGGACATTTATAAAAAATCAACATTGGGGAAATGTCACTAATCATTAGTGTGGTCTATTTTCAGACCTTCTGTTGACATTGAGAGTATACTTAATTTGCTTAGTTTACTGCCAAGTCAGTTTAGACTGAAGCATATTAATGAAATGTATGTAATAGGCAGAAATTTAAATTGTCAAGTGGATAATCTAAATCAACAATACATACTGACTTGCATTTAAATAAATTAAATTTCTAAATTAATAAATATTTTTTGCTTAAATTTGGATGAAAACAGAATGCGTTAGGATGTGCTAGATTATACCAAAGGATGCTTCAGTTGATATGGAAAATTTACACTTTCCAATAAAAGTACAAGGGCTGTTTTTTCCAACCTCCGATATTGCATCTAAGTAAACAAGAGATAGGTGGGAGCCAGATCAATGCGCCGAGAAATTGCGCTGCCCTCCCACCACAACCTCTGCAAGTGCCAGCTCCATTGCATCAGTCTGAGCCGATCTATAGGCAATGAACATGGCCGCTATGACTGCTCTCACCAAGTGTGGTATGTTTGTGTGGCAAACAGAAGGATGTAGCGGTGCTGAAATTCATCACAGAATGAGCCTAGAGTATGATGAAAACTTTATGAGTGACGGGAGTGGTGTAGAATATTTAAAGAAGGGCGAACGGATGTCCATGATGAAGGTGGATAAGGATGCAAGTCTGTCGCTACTGTATGCCTTGTTGAGCGTGCTGATGATTTTGTCACAACAAACAGAAGTTTACCAAAGTGAATTTTCTGTAGAAATCCCAGAAATTTCAAGGTCTTCTCTGTATACAATTGTAACTAAAGACCTAGGATACGAGAAACTGTGTGCACATTAGGTTCCGAAAATGTTGGGTGACAATCACAAAATACAGTGTATGGCGTCAGCCTTAATGATTCTCACGCGTTATAATAATGAGGGGGAAGTTCTTAAAGTCTATTATTACTGGCGATGAAACTTGGATCCATTATAACAATCCAGAAACCAAAGAACAGTCTAAGCAGTGGATGCACACTTTTCCAAACAACCTGAAAAAGCTCAGACACTGAGCAACAGGAAAACAATACCAACAATTTTTTTGGGACCATAAAGGTGTCTTGTTGATGAACTTTATGGAGCAGAGGATAACAATTACAAAGGAAGTTTATTGTGAATCTTTATGTTGCCTCCGCCGAGCGATCCAGAACAATCGAAGAGGATGCTTTTGTCCGGCGTGGTTTTGATCCACAATAATGCATGACTGCACTGTGCCAATGTGACAAAGACCTTCTCAAACAATTAAAGTGAGAAGTTTTCGACCATCCACTGTATATTCCAGACCTACAATATTCACCTCTTTTGAGAATTGAAAGCATGGTTGGGTGGACAACAATTCGCCCCCAATAAACAACTTCAGGAGGTTGTAAAAACATATGTTACCTCACTGGTGCCAAACTTCTTTGAAGAGGTCATTGGAAAGCTGGTGTCATGATGCGACAAATGCCTCCATTGTTTTGGCAATTATGTAGTAAAATAAGTTAGATACTACTCAACTTTTAGTAATAAAATCATTTTATGTTAATGTGTCTTTTTTTTATAGCTCATTGGAGGCTAAAAAAACAGCCCTCGTATTATTAAATATAAATACTCAAGTGAACTCCACAAATAACACTTACTCTACTTACGATGTATGTAAATACCATCCTCAGTTTGGTAACTTTCATAATAACATTAATATATACAAGAATTGAGATTTTGTTGATTCATTAAATATAGCTGTAAGAAAATCAAATATGAATGAAGTTTTCACTCTTGTTCTAATAAAAAAAAATGTTTAAAATATCTTGGTATGAAGTAAATGTATCTGTATAAAAAAGACTTCTAAAACAGGTCCTAAAAAAAGTGAAGAAGTATAATTATTGATATTGCAATATCACATTCCAATACAGTATTAAAAAACATTTATAAGGCAAATTTGCTTTAAGGTAATTTCTGCTTTGGAAAGAAGTTTTATACGACTGAAATTTTATGTCAACTACACTTCCAAATTGTAAAAATCATCATTATAGCACCATTTTAGTAAAAAAAATTAAAAAGTTTTAACTAACTTTTTGGAGAATTCAGGTTTAGCATAAATTTTAATGTAACAGGATCCTATAAGCTATGTCCCAGAATATGCTATACTGATACAAGACATCCTTTCTTGATAACCAAGTAAGAAATTATCTCTTCATTAAATAGATTTAAATTAAAAAAATCTAATGAAAGAAGTGATAATATAAATTATGATTTTTATACTAATACACCTGACAAACACATTTACATAGCTATTACTGATAAAACTGGAAAGATGATTCATGGAGCATGCTATTTTACCAGAAAGTCAGACTGGTTTTAGAAAAAATAGTGGGTGCATCTCAATTCTTTAGTTCAAACAGAGAAGCTGGAATTAAAAAAAAAGTTGATTTACAATGTGCATTTGATTCGCTAAATCATGATTTCCCTTGGAGAAATTATATAAATTTAAATTAGGTGTTTATAAAAATTATTTAAGTTTATTAAAAAATTATATAAAACAGAAGAATAATGGTTAAGTGTTGCCCGTCTTTAACCTCTTAATAGTTTTTGTTTAAGGGATTGTATAAGATGTAATTATTAGTCGTTAGGAATTCAATCCTTAAATAAGTGATAATGAAATTTATTTCTAGAAACACGTGCAGGATGGTATTAGGGTTGGTAGTATGAGTTTACTGCTTTTTTGTTTATGCAGATAATTCAATATTTGGTGACTGTTCACAGACTCCAAATAAATTACAAATTTTTGATGCATATTGTACTAAAACTTAAATTATAAAAAAGAATAAAAAAATAGTACAAGGAAGGCAAGGTAACATTCATAGGTCTCTTCTATATTGAGGTGAGCCTATTGAAATTATATGGAATTTCACCTACTTGGGAATAATTTTCTCCAAATCACCTTTCCTTTGAGAAAATGTTAGATCATCTATTAGTAAATTAATTACTGTATTAGACAATGTTTTTATAGAGGTAACTACCAATTTTGGTCTCCCAAAATTTATTTGTTCTAATCAATAGTGAAAAACAGTCTGCTACATGCTTCTGCAGTTTGGACATTTAGATACCTTGATGAAATCAATAGTATTTAATTAAAATTTAAAAAAAAATACTATTTTATACCTTCCAAGAATCAGAGACAAAATAAATGTTAAAACTGACAAAATAGTACTAATAGAAGAGTATAATTACCTGAAATTTGTTTAAGAAAAAACTTGCAAATAAGATAGCAGTGATAATAGTTTTATTGGGTTACACAGGTAAAACGTCTTCTGAATAAAATAAGGATTTCTGAGAATGTTGGTATCAGAACTATAACTTATCTTTATTCCTGGGTGGTCAACAAAGTATCGTCATAAGCACATGAACACAGTATTTATATAGGAAATAAATATTAAAACTGAACAATTAAAACCTAAAAACCAGTAATGTAAAATGACAGCATAAATGGAAAACGCCATGACGTATGCTAAAAGCAAAATAAAATGACAGTGGAATATTATATTGATTATCTAAATTAAAACAATAAAATTACCATCTGTCATACACCAAATGACATAAATAGCTGAAACATACTACAGAAAACTGAAATATTTGAATATAAACAGATGGTCCTAAGAAATTGTAAAACATTTGATAACATTATTTCATTGTTTCCCAAGATATTTTGGAAGTTAGCCCTTAGTTGAAACTTCTAACACAATGCCACACAATCCACAAGTTAGTTGGCAGTTTCAGCGAATATAAACAGGTGCATTGTTCTGAATCATGAGATATCTGCGAGTGAGACTAGTGTGTCCTATATGCAAATGGCAAATACTACTAACCTCCTCTCAATGGTTATTCCTGCATAAAGAGCTACATACTGTACAGTATTCTTAAAAGGAAGTGGTTTATTGTTAATGGTAGCATTCCATTCATTGTACCACTCATCACAGATCACTTGCTTTAAAAAACAGACAATATCATAAGAAACAACACGATTAGTGAAAGGAGGCTGAAAAAAAGCCTCTTTTGCTGCACTGTCAGCATGTTCATTGCCTGAAATTCCAATATGACTGGGGATTCAGCAGAAGCTCACAGTTGTGTTACGCTGAGTCATTTCAGAGATAACAGATTGTATGTCATAGACAACAGGGTGTCTGAAGTACAAGTCTCCTAATTACCTGTAAGGCACTCATGGAATCTGAACTGACAAATATGTGTCAAAATGTAGGACTAATTATATTTAAATCCTTATTAATAGCATACATCTTTGCAGCGAAAACACTGATAATGCTGGGAAGGCTGAACTTGTATGTTCTACTGCCAACCACAAAAACACAACTAACAGAATTAATGTTTTTAGAACCGTCCATATAAACTATAGCATCAGGATTCAGGTACTTATAATATTTTAAACTTCTTCACATAATATAATCAGATTTGTGTTCTTCTTATGATACTGACAAAGACTAAACCAATAATTAACAAGGAAAGGCGACCATGGGGGTTAATAACATGGAAGAACTGTAAGAACTGAAGGTTACTGTATATTCAGAGTAAAGAAAAGGTGCCAAGCTCTGATGCCTAGCAAAGCAGTAGATCTCGGCTGTTCCTGGTATCAGTTAAGATGCAGGTTAGAGAACACTGCATCAAAGGCTGGATGATTTCATTGTGCTTTAATACAAGCTACATAAGAGCAGATCAACTGGTTTTGTCTATTCCAACAATTTGAGCAAAATGCACTTGTACCAAGACGGATGGATGAATGTATAATGGACTGCATCAAGCATTCTAAGAGTGGTGGACCAAGCCAACCACAACAAGAATCACAACCATAGTTTAAGCGGGAACAGACCAGAGCTCGGTAGAAGTACAATATGCTTATTCGTTCAACTATTCAACAAGTATTAGATAAATTTTTTAGCATTTCTAGCATTTAAAAAAATTTAAATCATCTTAACATTCATTAATTCTGGTTAATTTGGATAAAGAGGTCTAGTTGTTTGAGCAAATACTTTAGTTCAGAATATAGAAGAATTTTTGATAACTCAATGATATACATGGAATTGAGAATCCTATTTATATATATATATATATAAAGTCATTCTCAGACTTTTCAGTAGAATTATTTAAATTTATTATTAACAACATAACAATATATATACACACACACACACACACACACGAGTGTATTAAAAAAAATATTGAATTTTTACATAGCACACCAATGAACGCAAAGAGCGGGTTTCAATAAATAGCACATGCTAGTAGCAGCATTTGGGAACACAATACCATTTGATGCACAACATTACCATTGCTGGTTTTCAAGCTACAATATTTAGAGCAAATATGTGTACTGGCCTTTCATCGGATTTTTAACAAAGTAAAAATTAAAAATTTTGAAGAAAATGCTAATGTTAAATTTTGCTTCAAACCCGGTAAAACTTCACAGACATTTAAAAAATCTTTCAGCAAGCATTTGAGGAAGACTGTATGAGCAGATCACAGTGCTATAATTGATTCAATTGTTTTAAAGTAGGCAGAAACATTGACTGATGAAGATTTCAGACCTAGATTACATTCCACATCAAAACACAGAGATAAAAAGCATTTATGCAATTTTGTGCTACGGTTCATAAAGATCACCACTTAACCATCCAATAGATTGCTAAGTGAGCATCAGCGTAGGATCAAGGCTGTTAATTTTAATGCAAAAAATCACATTTGAACAAATTGTGTCATGTTTGTTGACCGATGATCTTCTTGACTGAGTCAATGTCACTGAAAATCTTTTTAAAAACATTAAACCAGACATGAGACTTTAATGTTTTTAAAAAGCTACAATGCAGAAACCAAGAGGCAACTGTCACAGTGTATGGTTTAAAGATCATCCCAACTAAAAAAAAACAACTTGAGTTTTGTCAAACATGAAGGTGATAGTGGTGGGCTTTAGACAGGAAAGGCTTGGTTCATTATGAATCTATTCCTTGTGGTCGAAAAATAAACAAGAAGTTCTACATGAAAGTTTTATGTTGTCTACGAGATGCTGTACAAAGAAAGAGGCCTGAGCTATGGGAAAACCAGTTGGATGTTGAACCATAATAACAAGCCAAATCATGTGTAATTTCTTATTTGCCATTATCTAACAAAACATGAAACAACCCTTTTGCCTCACCCACCCTACTCTTCAATTTGGCCCCAGCACTTGTCTCCCAAATTGAAGGTAACCTTGAAAGGAAAATGATTTCAAATCATCGAGGAAAATATGATCAGCTGCTTGCCATCTCAAAAAACCATTCTACAAAACATTCCAAAAAGTGGAAGAAATATTGGGAGTAATGTATTGCTAATAATGGAGATTACTTTAAGGGGACAAGCCTAAATAAATTGTAAATATATAAATGAAGTTTTTATTACACAAGTTCAGTCTTTTTTGAATACATCTAATAGATCCATAAAAAACAAATTGGCTGTTAGAAATAATAAAGAACTGAACTTATGTCTTATTATTATTGACTGTATTATGAATTATCACATCAGTTATTTTAAACAAATATTTTAATGAATCTATAATATTCTTAATATTATATTCTTAATCTATAATATTGTTAATATTTTAACAAATAATTACAACTAAATACTAATTTAAACAAAGTTCATCTACTCAACATCAAAGATTTTTTCAACAGTAAATGAATAATAATAAGACGTAGTATACAAAATTTTGCTTTCTATCTTCTAATTATTCAGTATCAATCATTTTCTTTCATTTTATTTAGTTTTAGAATTTTTCTTAATTAATTAAAGAGTTTCTTCTTTTTTTCATTTAAAATATGATACTTCTTTATAAAAAGAAAGTGCTTAACAAATAAATTCATAAATGAATAAAAAATACTAATAATAATCCACCTACCAGCTGTTATATCAAATGTAGGGCCTTTTTCAGCAGTAATTTTAATAAGTGTTGCTCTTAAAACTCCTAACCAACCCTTCAACCTTTCTTTAATTACCTGAAAAACAGAACGTATGAATACTACATAAAAATAATTATTTTCATGCAGAATAATAATTACATACAAACCACAGTGAATTAGAACAAAACAACAGGTATCATTTAAAGCAGCTGAATATCATAATAACTTTTGGCAATCAAAGTTATGCAACCAACAACTCAATCTAGTAGGGTTTTATTAAACTCTCACTTTTTTAACTGAAATTTAAAACAATTGATTACAAGAGAGCCAAAATTAATAACCAAAATTATTTTATTAATGTTTTAACAATTTTTGTTCAAACTACTTCAACATACGAGGGTAAGTCTATTATTATCCGCAACATAGTTATAAATTTTATTGCAATACAAATAGGAAACTTACATCATTTTTCAACATAGTCCCCTTGCATTTCAACACACTTGGTCCATCATTGCACAAATAGGAAACTTACATGTACATCATTTTTCAACATAGTCCCCTTGCATTTCAACACACTTGGTCCATCATTGCACAAGCTTCCTGATGCCCTCATAACAGAAGGTTTTCGGTTGAGCTGTGAGCCAGGAATGCACCACTTCTTTCACTGTTTCATCTGTGTTAAATCGACAGCCCCTTAATGCCTCTTTGAGTGGACCAAACAAGTGGTAGTCAGAAGGGGCAAGATCAGGACTATACGGAGGATGAACCAGTACTTCAAAGTTGAGTTTCTAGAGCGTTTCAGCAGTGTGGGCAGCAGTATGTGGACGGGCATTGTCGTGCAACAACACAACACCTTTCGACAGCAGTCCTTGGCGTTTGGTTCGAATTGCAGGCTTCAGCTTGGCAGTAAGCACCTCACTGTAATGCACACTGTTTATTGTCGTGCCCCTTTACTCATAATGTTCCAGTACTGGGCCTTGTGAGTCCCAAAAAACTGTAAGCATCAGTTTTCCTGCAGACGGTTGGATCTTGAACTTTTTTTTGCAGGGCAAATTTGAACGTTTCCATTCCATATTCTGCCGTTTACTCTCTGGCTCGTAATGATGGATCCATGTTTCGTCACCAGTGATGATTCTGTCTAAGAAGATATCCTGTTCATTACCTTAGCGATCCAAATGTTTTTGGCAGATGTCCAAGCGTGTTTGTTTGTGCAATTGTGTGAGTTGTTTTGGTACCCACCTTGCACAGACTTTATGAAACCTGTGGATGATTTCATAGGCAGAACCATGACTAATTCGCAGACGATGTGCCACTTCATCAATAGTTACTTGTCTGTCCAAGAAAACCATGTCACGTGCATGCTCAATGTTTTCCTCATTTGTGGCAGTAAATAGTCGTCCGGCTCCTTCGTCATACGTAACATTTGTGCGACCATTTTTTAATTTCTCAATCCATTCGTAGACACTCTGTTGCAGCAACACACTGTACCCGTACTGTACCGAAAGTCTTCGATAAATTTCATCCCCTGACACACCTTTCGACCACAAAAAACAAATCATTGAATATTGCTCTTCTTTGGTGCAAACAGAAAGCAGAGCAGCCATGGTTAACGGCAGGGTAGCGATAATGGAACTAACCTAGCAGCGTCAAATCTGCATAGACATAACAACAATTAAATCGTGCATGCGTAATCTACGCAACACAACAGTACTACCAACATAAACAAAAATATAACTAAATTGCGGATAGTAATTGACTTACCCTCGTACTTTCCTTTTCAGTGGATAGACGTGTACCAGTATGTTCCACACTGCTGGAAAATTTTCAATGTTGGTGAATTTCAATGCTTCCAGTAATTTATTTTTCATTTTAGTGATATTTAGCAATGTGTTTCCTTTTCATCTGGAATTTCATATGAAGAATAAAAAAAAGGTCAAGTGTAATATGTGCTTCCTTTTGCAGTTAAGGTCAGGTAAATAAGGAGAATGAGGGGGGAACTATTTTTTAATTTTTAGCCTAAAACCGCAGCACACTCAAGACCATTTGGGGAGATCACTGCTAGTCACATGTCATGTGACTAGCACATGAACATGTCACATGTTCATTTTCACTGGACACTGCAGTATATTTTTTCAACCAAAAATAAAATTGTCGACTTAAAGATTGTTCAAGAGGAACAAATCCATTTGTGAAAAATTTCACTTATATAAAAATGTAAATCAACATGTTCTTAACATTTATATCATATATTTGTATTATATCTTAACTTTATATCATACATTTTGATTTGTAGCATTCATTAAAAATTTAACAACTCCCAATAATTTTTCAAAGTTTCATAAATAAGCATTAAGAAAAGATTTCAGTGAATTTTATTTATTAGAAAAAAAAATTCTGATGAATATTAGCTGATCTACAGAAAATGGATAATAAATATTGAATGGTTGAATTTTTATAACAAAAAAGAATTCTTAAAATTGTGTGTACATTGAAAATTACATCTTATCAGAATTTTTAGAAAACAGAGATAAAAGAATTGAGACAAATTTATAAAACTGATAACTAAATAGGTTTCATTACAAAGACATGTAAAAAAAAGCAATTAATTCATTTAAAATTTTGTTTGAGTTTTGATTAATCATAGAAAGATAAACCAATTTAGAGCAATATGAATTTTAAATTTATGGATGTAAATTGTTTCTCTTCTAACAGAAATTCATGATAATAAGAATATATTTATAATTTATAAAAGATAAATAAAAAATATTGCTACAGGAAATAGTTCTAGTTTACTGCAAGTAAAACATATATTGATTCGAATGTAATTTTCTGCCCTTTCTAGCATTGTCACTCTAACATTTGTAGCTGATGGATTTCGGAGTACCTCCATTCTCAGAACTACTTTTAGCATCGAGTCTTTCTGAATTGGGATTGTCGATTAAATAGCGATGTTAAGCTCTTCACTAAACACCCCAACTCTGGAATGGCCTAATTTACTTTGTTCTGATCTAACAGTTCTACAATTTTTTGAAACTAATCCTTGCGATTCTTTATTTTAGCAATTAGATTTTTAACCATTACATTGAACTGAGTGATTTAACAAGCCTGCAAAATTTGGGTTTTGGAATGTTTTTTAACTTTTGATAATTGATTTCTATGTACTTTTTACTGCTGAATCCATAAATTACCTTCATTTTTCCATCACATCAGGAGTTTTTGCAAATCGCAATTTGAAATTTGTAATAAATTGAAAAATTACAAAAATGTGATACTATAAAATAGATATAAAACTTTTTTTTTAATCAATAAAAACATATTCACTTTTTTGGATTATACTATGCATTCTTATAGCTAAACAGCTGAGTGGTCTGAAAAAGATGGCAGGGGTGGTTTGGGTTAAGGATGACAAGATGGTGGGAGAGCTTGGCCGACAGGTTGTGACAAGACTTAACAAGATGTAACATGTTTATTAGCAGCTATCCATGCCACTCATGCACCGTGCAACCACTATCAGTACTGTTCCAACCATCAGCATTTGTAAATCAAGTTTTGTTCTGTCCTCCGTTATCAAATGCATTTTGTCAGAGGAAAATATATTTTCAGACTATAAAGCAAACTTTCTGTTTTGAAAATGGCTTCAAGAGGCTGCGAAAATTCTGCAGATTCTTTTCGTTATATTTTTGGTGAGTTAATGTTGGAAAGGCAAAAAAAGGAAAAAACACGTTTCATTCGAAAAGTGTACCTCACGTATTTTAGAGAGAAAATAGGAATTCAAGGAAAAACCTGGGCACCCCACTACATTTGCTACAAATGTGTTGAAGACCTTAGATGGTGATGAAAGGGTAAAAAGAAGTGTTCAGATTTTGAGTTCCAATGCTGTGGTGAGAGCATATCATTTATGATCTTCAAAAACTACATATATTTAATCAAGGTAAAATGTCCAAAAGACAGTCTAATGAAAAAAATAATTAGGTGCCAGTAGTTACATACAAATAGTTACACAATACAAAAACACTCTTATTAAAGTATCTTATGGAGCATGATGATGTCAGGTTGGGAAAATTAAATTGTTATCTGCACATATACAGAGCACTAGGAAAGTTTTGCAGTACAACTTAGTTTTTATAATTTTTCAAAATAATTTCCACCATACATTATACCATCGACACCAATTTTCAACGAAATCTTGCCAGATTTCATTGAAAACTGGGACATACTCATCATCCCAAACCTTTAGGAGGTCATCATCACTCGTAAAAGGTCTCATTTTCAGTATGCTTTACCTGAAGGAACAGCATGAAGTTACATGGAGTGAGGTCAAGACTAGGGAGGATGCTCTAACAGTTTTATTTCAGTGCTCGCCAAATACTCTGAACAAATGTTGGAATGTTACTGAGAAGAAACTATGTGTCCATCCTTAAGCTTAAGCGCAGCTTCTTGAGTGCTTCAACAACTTTAGTCAGGCATTCCTCGGTATACCACTTCTCTGAAATTGTCTTTTGATTTTCCAACACAACTTGCTCTAAAAGTGTCCTCATATTAAAATATATGTTCACCATTTTCATCTGCATTGATCTGGATTTTCCAACAGTTACGGAAGTCTCCTCATCTTCAAATAACCACACGTTGTTCTGACCTCTGGTTAGGATGTCATAACCCACAGCACAGTCAAGGTTTGTCATCTAATACAATACTGTTCATAGAGGGAGATTTCCCAATTTTAAACTTTTTAAGTATTTCATGGTACCATGAAACACGATGTGCCATCTGATTTTTGGTAAAGTTATGTGGCCAAAGAGTACCAAACACAGTACCAAGCAAGTTATGTAACCAAACAGTACAAAGTTTTCTAACTTGAGGTGATCTTGCAGAATAGCATCAACTGCTGGTGCATTAATACCCAAGGGCACCTCTGTTTGGTGGTAGGACACATGCCTGTCTGTCTCAAGCATTTTTCGTACTGCAGCAATGTTTCCCTCAGTTACAGACGAAAATGGTTGTTGACCTGACCTTATAATTTTGGCCCTCAAGGCCAAAATTTCCTTTCAAACTCCTGGTACCACCTAAATATTGTTGTATGATGAGGATAACCAAAGGAGATTTCCTCTAAACATTGATCAATACTTAACTCATGTACAAAACTGTAGCGCAAACTCACCCAGTATTTAAGTTTTTTACCATAACAATATTATTACCTCTTTTCTCTAATGCTAACTTTAACCGCCTGTGATGATCTGTTCGGTTATATAGCAAAACCTTTATAATATATATAACCTTTGTAATTATAAATAAAAATGAAACTTCTATATTTTCTAAGAGTAAAAGTTCTTATTTTGTAATCAAGAATCATATTTAAGATAATAAACCTGAAGGTAAAGGTGACCTCCAAGAAGTAATTCTTGAGACATAAGTGAATCAGCACCTTCTGCTAAACATTTACTTTGAACAAAACAGTATAACTTCTGAATCATCAGGACAAGGCAGTTGAATTTATCACGTTTATCATCAACATGTATGCACACACAGTTCCTAAAAGCCAACAAATAAAGTTAAATGACATGTTTTCTTACAAAGATATATCAAATATTAATATATAAAAATATGTTAACAAGAATTTATTAAAAAAAAAAAAAAATTGTAGTCTTTTCTCTACTTACACCATCTAGAAGCTCAGAAACAATAACAAATGAGGTGTGATGAAAAAAATTCATGTTTTTGATTCTGTTGCTATATCTTTTGACTTTGTTTTTCCTCATGAAGGAAGCTCTGTATATAATGTATATCAATTTTTTCAACCACATTATATGCGAAGTTCAAATTTGGCAGCCAAATAATTAGATGTATTTTGTTTAAAACAAGGTGAAGCATAAGTTTTATATTTAAACAGGAATAATGTAGAGTTACGTGGTGAAGATGTTAGAGAAAGCTTTTGGTAAGAATGTTGTCAACACAAAAGGTTTACTAGTGGTACAAACAGTCTCAAGAAAATGACAAAAGGATTGGGTATCGTAACACATTAACCAACGATGAAAATATTGACATTACACTGTTATCAACAATTTTCAAATTACTATCAGAGAAGTTGTCAAACAGAATTTATTATTACTTGTGTGAATTAATTTTGATTGATATTCTGGTTGTGAAATGAGTAGCAGCAAAATTTATTTCAAACTGTTAAATTTTCCAACAAAAGCATCCTTGCAGAACAGTTACTAGCTTATGAAATGTGTCATAACAGGTGACTAAACATGGATGTAAAGTTGTCATATTAAAACAGAGATTCTGTCCAAATGGAAGCTTCCTGAAGAATCAAGACCGAAAAAACCAGGCCAAATTTGGGTGAATGGTAAGGTTCTCCTTACAGATTTTTCAAATACAATGGTATCATCCATTATGAATTCTTACAAAGTTTTATAGTCAACAAACAGTATTACTTAGCAGTTTTTCAGAGCTTACATGAAATAATTTGAAGAAAACAATCACATATATGGGCAAAAAAGTTTTAGATTTTGTACCACGATAATCCTCAATCATTATTAGTGAAGTGAAGCACTATTAATTTATAATTATTTAGTAAAAAAAAAAACACAAATAATCTGATACTGATGCCACAACCTCCATACTCTCCAGACATGGCAGTCTGAGACTTTTATTTGTTCTGATTAAGAGAACGTTAAAAGGACAACAATTTGTGATGACAGATGAAGAAAAAGAAAACTATGAACAAAAAACTATTAGAAGGGAGCAATATCAATATACAAGAATAAATTATTTTTGATACAAAAAGAATTTACTAAAAATTAAGAATTACAAAGAATTATATTAATTAAATTTCACATATAAAAAAATTATTGTTATTTTTTTATCACACCTTCTATGTAAACTTCTTGAATAAAAAACAAAAGGCACCTTCAAACATTCCTTTATCGATTTAAATAGAATCATCACCTTCTATTTTAAATAGATCATCTATCATGCAAGAATAATTATTGTTTTATAAATCAACCAAGTCCATGGTGTCACAATTAGGCTTATAATGCATTCTTGTTTCTTTTCCAACAATAGTTGTGTGTCATGTAACGTGCGTGTGACATCATTATAATTCAAGATGACTGTTACTGTTCAGCATACTAACATCAAATTTCACATTTTGTTTCATAAATCACCATCAAAGACATCAATATTGTATGAAAAGCATATGGTGAAACAGGAACGAAAATAACCAATGTTTATGACTGGCACAAGTGTTCTGTGAGGTTAATATAAATGTTGATGTTCATAGTGATAGCTCATCTATGCACCAAATAATGAACATTGAGCATATGTTGGCGGTATACCATCAAGAAGTCTGTCACATAATGCAATGCAATGTCTAAGGAACATTCACCATATTGTCCTGCCTTGAGACCAACTGATTTTTACTTACTTTCTCACTTAAGTCAACTCTGAAAGGAAGGTGATACACAGATGCCAATGATGTAACTACAATGTGACAAATTAACTGAAATCAATGAAAGGATTCTAAGAATCTTTCCAAAAACATTTTAAACTTTGGCAAAATGTTTACCTGTAAAAACTTCTTTGAAGGAAATATAATATGGCATTTTTAATGTACACAATTTTTGCAAATAAATGTATTTTGAGAATGTTTTGAAGCAATCTTGAACATGTATTAAATATACCTATTTGAATTGTGAAAGTTATGCAAGATCTAAGAAAAGGTCTAAACACATAATTTTATTAAACCTTAATCTGCATTTAAGAAATCTAAACATATATAAGCATATATTAATTTACTGAAATTAATCTTTTTAAGATTCATATTATTCCAACTTACTGTTAGATTATGTTTAAATGTTATTAAAATAAACCACTTAGTACAGAATATTGAGATCAGACATATCTTATCTTACTTTTACTGAAAGTAATTTTGTGGTATCCGCATCCTCAGTCATGACTGAAATAATTCTGTTACTGCATAATAAAAATCCTAAAATAATGAAAACTGCATATTAATTTATATGAGTCCATTTCCCTCAAACACTGTCAGATGGTTTATCAAATTGATATTTTGTTTGTATTTATATATGTAATATTTTTCTAATATATTTAATTTTATGTCATCTTTATTAATTTCTAATATTTCTAAATTTGTATAATTACAAAAAATAGAATGTTTCTTAATTATTAGACCATCTCTGCCACATTAGGTAAAATTTATTATTTTTGTAATTTCTATAATGTTTGAGAAATCTAGTTTTACAGGATCTACAGCCGTATATATTAACCATGTGAGTGCTTATATGTTAGACATTTTACAGGGTTGAGTGGTATTCAGGTAGCATGGGTGTGTTGAATAGTCTATGGATCATATTTGCAAAAGGAGATGGTTTAGTTGAGTGGGATATGGTTTGAGTTTTTGTAGATGACAACGTCGTTACTAGTTTTTTCTGAGGTAGTGAGGGCAAGAAAATGTATTTGTATTACTGCGTTTGAATTCAGCAGTAAAACTTAACTTAAATATCAAAATAGTCTTAGTATATTATTTTGTGAGCATGTCTGTTGTTTATGAGTGACTTGTACATGTTGCAGAAAAATTTCTGATAGAATGTTAGATACAGGAGAGTCCAAAGGAAAGGTTGGTGAAAAAATTTGTTATATAGCACAAAGTAATTCTGTCTTGTTATAATTTATTATTTCTGAAATAAGTTTTTGTATTTTATTTTTCATCTTTAAACATGTTTTACACCAATTTTCATTAAACAAATTAACTTTGCAATTATTTATTAACATTTAATAAAAAAAAAAATTATCTTATTATGTTTTCAAAATGACCTACGGAAAGTGATTTGAAGAAAAACAAAGAATACAGGTAAATTATACTGATTGTAGACCTAATTTTATTAATTACATTACCAAAAATAAAGGAAATTAAACATAAGACAGTCCTTACATTTTACAATATACAAGTAACCAGTAAACCTACATAGCCATCAGTGAAATTTAAAATTCAACTAGTGCCCCTTGAAAAGAAAATGTTGCCCACATTTGCTCTACACAGATCTCGTTGCATTTAAGTAACATCCAGTGTATATCATTGGAAAATAAGGGTTCAAGATAAGGGAACGGGTGGACTATAAGGAAGGAACTATTTATCCACTGAGTCTGGTTAAATGAGACAAACTACTCCACCAAAGAAGTACTTCAAGGGCTTTCTTCAAGTAACAGGATTATTCTGTTAATAATCCCTAGGGAGATCAGGATATCTTTACTCATGAAAGACTAGGATATCTTTACTCAGCTCAATACTAATCAATGATTTTTTCATTAAGCAATTTATATGTACAGTACAACAAATTGTTATTCCTCCAGATGCTAATGACCCAGCTAAAAACAGAATAAAGTTTCATTAATATAAAAAACTTGCTTATGCTCATAACTGTGCAGGGTGTTAAAGCATCCAACTCAACATTCAATAAGGTCCCACTGGAAGGTGGAATATAATGTATTTTATTCAACTGTTCTTGCTCATGAGCATAACCTTCAAAATATTTGCAGTAGGAACAAGTTTGGTATATTCTCTCAATTCTTATTGAACTAGAATTTCAACCTTCTAGAATACAGAATAGGCTCAATTTAAAAAAAAATTAAAATTGAAACTCTCATTTTCTGACCAACCAGTAAAAAAATACTGTTTTGATGTTATTTCTTTTTGATTTCATTTGTAATGACAGTCTTTACAAATCTATTCAACCTCAATCATTTTTACAATATTTTAAACAAAAAAAAAAATTTCATAGCAAAATTTATTTTTGAGTATTTTATTAAATCTACTCTCTAGCAGATGTGGTACCAATGAATGAGATTTATATTCAGTATAATTTAAAAAATTTTTAAGCTAGAAATCAGAAACATTTAAATGAAAAAAAAAATTAATGAATTTGAGACATATTCCTTATTTTGTCATGTGCTGCTGAGTCACCACAGAAAATCAAGGAGAGAAAGCTCCCTAATATGTATATTTACGGTTACAGAAGGTAATAAAAATCAATAACGATAATATGAATAAGGTAATCAATATGGTAATAATAAGATAATAAGGTAAATTAAATCAATAAGGTAATAAAATACGAATATACTAACAATTATACAATTACAAATATACTAACTCCAATAAAAAATCACAAGCATCTGAATCATTTGCATCAGGTGGAAGGTCACGAAAAATTGATCTAAACATTCGTCCAGCATAACTACGTGCATCATCACTAGTTAACACATTCGTTACTTGTAATTCACGTAGCATATTCATTATACATCTATAAACAAATAAAAAATCCATAAATCATTAGAATTAGCTTTTAGAAATAATAATTTACACTAATGAGTAATTTACTTAGCTGAGTAAACTCATTATGCTAAAAATAAATATGTCATTTTATTTTGTGTTAATGAGTTTACTCAGCTAAGAGTTTTTTTTCCTCTGAGACCGCTGTTAGGTATTGCTTCAGAGGATGAGATGAATGTTTTGTAGTGTGTGAAAATCCCACACCAGACCAAGAATTGAATCCGAGACATCCGGATGAAAGTCTGAGATGCTACCACTCACACCACAGAGGCCGGCAGCTAAGAGAGTTTAAATCATAATAAAATAAATACATGATTTTTAACGATGTAAAAAAATATCAAATAAGATACTTGAAAAGCAATTTCAACTTTACTAGCAAAGTCTTAATTATCACCACTGGTTCATCTGCATATGATTTAACAAAACACACAGAATTGACATTTTATATCTTTTTATAAAACAATTAATTATATCAAATAAGATACTTGAAAAGCAATTTCAACTTTACTAGCAAAGTCTTAATTATCACCACTGGTTCATCTGCATATGATTTAACAAAACACACAGAATTGACATTTTATATCTTTTTATAAAACAATTAATTGTTAATTGTGTTTTTTTTTTAAACTGATTGTATGAGTGGCTGACATCAGTCTTAAGTCCTTATTTTGTGTTGCTTTATTTATGCATTGATTTTCAATTAATTGTCTAAGAAGTACAAATTGTTCAATTCACCGAATTCTATGCTTTATACTAATATGCATACATTATTATAATAGTTCCTTAAACGATGTTTACTGATTAATCTAAAACATAAATTTATAGTTCAACTATTAGTACATGTAATTTTTTATATTTAGTAGTAGGTTAAACTGTATTTAACAGTTTTTATTAAACATTTTGTCCAATGTATTGCATTAAACAACAGAGTCATTCCTTGGAGCTCTTAAAAGATCTATGTCAAGACAGGGAAAGGTGTCTCAGTTGTTTTTGAACAATGCCACCAATTTCATTGGTGCCAATAAGAAACTTGAGGGTCTTAGAACTTTAATTAACAGCAATGATCACAAGGAGCAATTAGAAAGAAGGGCTATCTCAAGACAACATTACATGGAACTTTATACCTCTACGAGCACCCCATTTCGGTGGATTATGGGAAGCTGTTATGAAGTCCCTAAAATTCCACCTGAGAAGAATCGTAGGCAATGCTACCCTCACATATGAAGAAATGTACACTATACTAACAATGATAGAAATGTCTAAACTCCCGTCCTATTTCTCCTTTATCCAGTGATCCAAATGATTCACTTCCATTAACTCCTGGTCACTTCTTAATTGGTGATGTAATAACTTCTCCCGTAGAACCAGATCTACAATCAACATCAATGAACCGACTCACCAGATGGCAGGTGGTGCAGCAGAATCTTCAACACTTTTGGTCCAGATGGTCAAAAGAATATATCACTGGTCTTCAGCAGAGAGTAAAGTGGCAATCTCCGTCTGAAAAATTGTTAGTTGGCGACCTGGTCATAATTAAGGAGGGTAACTTACCCCCACTTAGATGGAACATGGCACGCATACTCCAACTTCATCCAGCGAAGGACGGATGTGTCAGGGTTGCAACAGTTAGAACTACAACTGGTGTTCTTAAAAGAGCTATCACTAGACTCTGTCAATTACCACTTTAAGAATAGACTACCATACAAATTTACATAAATATTTTTCATAATTTTTTTTGTGTTCATGTGCCTTTACTTGTGTGATTTATTCAGTTTCTCTGTTTTTTATTTCATTTATTAATTGTGTGGGCATTTAATATAATTGAATGACTATTGTGTAACAGTTTAAGTAAATGAATAATTGTGTAATTTGTTTTTCATGTGTATTTGGGTATATTATTTTTACAGATTTAGGATCATTATAGACTGGTTTTATTGTATTTATTGCAGACAATAATTTAATATCATGTTTAGAGTACAGAATTTTTGAATTGTACCATATTTTAATTGACTTGTTATTGATGAATTTACAACATTTGTATGCATTTTTTAGTTTAATTCTTTTGTATTCTTGGTTTAGTTTGGTTAATACGTATTTTGTTATCATTTAAGTAGGAATTTGTAACTTGCATGCATGTTCATTACATTTTTTTTGATCATTTGAAGGTGGCCCTTCAAGGTAGGGAGTATGAATGGTATTGTTGGTGTATGTGTGTGTGTGTGAATGCATGTCAAATTGTGGATATATTATTGCTGTGCGCTGATATATGTTGATGAGCAAGTGTGAGGTAGTGGGGATTCCTTTATGCGTAGTGAGTGCATGGCAAGATATTCTGAAAGACAGACGTGAGTGCCGTCTTAAGTGTATAATTTGCAGTAATAAGTAATTCATTACAATAAAATGTTATATAGTCCACTATTGTGTGTGTGTTGATCATTTATCAGACAATCATTGTTCATTTAGTGAAAAAACAAAATAGTCTCAATGAACGTATTTGACAAATTTTAAATGAATATCTGAAACTCATATCTGCTCCCAAATTCCGATATCAGTGAGAATGATCTGTCCAATCTGTTTTCATATATTCCTTTGCACTGCCTAATAACTGGTAATTTCAACATGCATCACTATTTGTGGGGCTCATCATCATGTTCTTGAGGTACTACAGCTGATGAACTAAGTGCCTCGGCTGATCTCTGCTTATTGAACGATGGGTTAATGCACATTTATGTCATCTTTATCAGACACATTTTTGCACGTCAATCTGTCCTTGTGTTCAGCATATCTACCTCCATGTCTTACCTGGCACATGTCCAAAATCCTCTTTGGAAGTGATCATAGACCAGTTGTTATCTCTGTTAAACTACAGTGATATGTCTCACAGATGGATGGTCGGGAAAGTGGATTGGATCGAATACAAAGATTCCTTTGGCCCATATGACAGGAGTGGTAGTGTGATTCACCAACATGTCACGTTTACAAACCTGATACTCAATAGTGCAAGTGAATTTATCCCTCTAATATCTGGAAAGCCAAGGTGACCTGTTATTCCTTGGTGGGATGAAAACTGTAGGAGTGCACAAAGGGACTGTCACAGGTTTTTATGTAATTCCAATGAAGGACTACGACAGAACTGCTCTGTGCCTTCTGGAACGCAAGAGCTATATGCAGAATGTTTCGGTATGCTAAGAGAAATCATGGTTTAATTATGTGAATACCATTTCTCAGACAATTCCATCATTGGTTGAGTGGAGAAACGTTCAGGCCATAAGTGGATCAGGACAATCACTGCTGCTAACTGAGCTGGGCAACCACGGCATTCTCATCACCATGCCAATTGTTGTGGTGAAGACATTTTGAAATTAGTTTTTCAGTTTTCCTTACATCATCATCCTGTCCTGAGTTTATGGGGTATAAGCTGCAGATAGAAATTGTCCTCTTTATTACTGGAGACTTGTGAAATGAATTAAACATTCCTTTTTCTTTTGATGAGCTAAAGTATGCCTTGAATAATTCCTGTGACACTTCCGCTAGAAATGATATCAGACTCAGTACGTTATCTCACCTTCCAGATATTGTATTGACATCTTTTGTCTACCTATAATAAAATATTTTCTGATCAGGTTTTTCCAATTTCTTGATCTTAAGCATTGGAGATTGCCATACTAAAACCTTGTAAACATAAACTGTGCCCTTCAAGTTATTATCCTATCTACTTGACCATTACCCTATGGAAGTTGATGGAATGAATTGTAAACTGTCATCTAGTGTGGTACTTTGAGAGAAACGACCTAATTGTCCTTCAACAATGAGGTTTCCATCAAGACAGATCGTCTATCGATCACAAAGTTGGCCTAGAATTTATTATTCAAAATATCTTCCTACTTCGCCAACGCCTCACTGCTGTATTTTTCGATATGTGAAAGGCATATGATACAGTTTGGAGGAGGGGAAGCCTAAATACATTGCATAAATGGTGGTATACAAGGGAATCTTTTTGCATTTATCATTAGTTTTCTCAGTAGTTCATCCTTTTTGAGTTCTAGTTGGAACAACAGTATCTGAAAATTTCACACTAGAAAAAAGAATATGAAAGGGAAGTGTCCTAAGTATTACCTTGTTTGGCGTAACCATAAATATTATAAAAAGCTGATATCAGGAATGGCTAAGATCTATTGTCCCACTAAGCATCAAAGCTCATTGCCGTTTCTTATCTTTACATATAGAATTACCTCCAGTTCTTACTGTTACTCAAATTATTATCACTTGGCAACCTTCTCTCGAAAATTATTTACAATAAAAAATTTATAATATTGTAAATAGCATAAATTGTTTATACAGACAGCTCTAAACATTATATTTCTGTTGGTTGTCCTTTTGTGGTGGGCAATGGAACATACATGTTTGGCCTTGCCATTACATCAATGTTTTCATCATGCAGCTGTATGCTATTAACAAGGCCCTAAATAACATTTTGACATATACTTATCTTTTCAGATTCCACTAATACTCTGCAAGCAATCAGCGACATGTACTTACAACACCTTGTTGTCTATGACATGTACTGACGATCTCGTTCATTTTCTGAAAAGGATGGTTCATGGTGAGTGGCAATATGAATGGAATGCTACCATCAACAGTGTACTTTGTCTAGTTAAGAACAGTGTGTCATCGTGAAGCTCTTCATACAGAAATAACCACTGAGAGGAGGTTTTTCTATTTCCAAATAGGGCACACTAGACTCACTCATGGACATCTCATGACCCTGACTGATGTTCCTGTTTGTGTTCGCTGCAACTGCCAACTACCGATATACCACATTCTTGTGGACTGTGTCTGTATAAGACATTGCATCAGAAATTTTAATTAGGAACTTGCTAATTTAAATTTAAATTAGGGGAAATTTAAATAAGATATTTTTGGAAACAATATGACAATGTTATTGAATGTCTTACTATTTCTTGGGCCATATATCGATATTGAAATATTTGATTATTATAATGTTTTTTGTCTATCTACATAATTTGGTGTATATCAGATGGTAATTTTGTTATTTTAAGTTAGAATTTTAATATTGTATTTCACTGTGGTTTTATTTTGCCTTTAGCAAGCAGCACAGGCACTTTACTTATGTACTGTATGAAGAATATTTTTTGTTAAGAAATTGCATGTTTTAATTGTTCATTTTATTTGTTTTATAATACTGTTATTTAAATTTTAGGTCTGGTGTAGTTAATTTAAATTGATTATTATTAGTAACATTGTATACGGGTGCTGATAATAACACTTTGTTATGCAGCAGGAAAAAATTTACTATTTCTTCTACACGACCAGAAGATTGAGGTATGGATTGCAGTATTCAAGAGAAGAACAGTTGACACTATATTCTTTGCAGAAACAATAAATTCAGCTCATTATTGTGAAATCATTCACCCATTCATGACAAAGTTAACCAAGGACTAAATTAATAATGCTCGGATTCAACAAGATTGCATGGCTGTGGATATAACCAGGCAGTCCATGAAGTTGCTGTGAGGGACTTTCACAATTGCGGATTGTATAAGTTCTTTTTACTTCTGTGGTTTGGCAAAAAGTAATGTTCTTTGAGAAAATCGTCAAGAGTCTTCAGGGACTTCAACTGCTATTCATGATTTCACCAAGAACATTCCACATAACAACTTGCTGAGAGAGTCTGCAAGAACAAGAAGAAACACGTGTAGATATGTCTAGATTTCATGTTGACCATTTCTAACAACTACCATAAGGTGAATCAATGTTATGTATCGCTGTGCTAGTGCATGACAAGTGTGTAGTTACTTTTTGAATGCACTGATTTTATTATGTGAAAAGTTTATGAATTACTCACATATTTATTCAAGACATTCAGTGTATAAACAATAGTAATGCCATACATAAAGGTTTGGGAAATTTGGTGGCACATACAGAATTGATTAAATAAATTGTAAATTTTTGTAAATAAAAAATTATATTTTTATCCAACTACCCTTTTATATGACCAATAAAGACAATCAAACGTGCTCAGACTTATTAAATTTAATAAATAAGATAATGAAAGTGGTATAGTTTGGGTTCCCATTATAAATCAATATAATTTTTAAAATAATATTTCTACTGGTCACCGTAACTGTTGATAGTAAGCCTATAATTAAAAAAAAAAAATAAAACATCTTTTTTACAATTTAATATATTAATAACATTATCCACTTACCCTCTCATATAAAAATCATTTTCAAATCCGGCAGTCACAGATCCTAGAATGTATTCATCAGAATCATTAATAAGACATTTCAAAACGAGAATCACAGGTATAAAATACAAAGCTCTTCTATAGCTGACCATCAGTTTAACAGAACCATCAGTGACAAAATGTAACACATTATTCTGAAATTTAAAAAATTTGTTAAATACTTTGATAATACTAAAAATATATATATAAAATCAAATTATATTAAGCACAACCACTTTTAACATAAATTATTCAATTAACCAATCTCAAAAGTTTAATATTAAATGTTATACTTCAGTATTACGACCTTAGATGTAGTACATGTATTTTAACAAAGAAAATTAGATTGATGAAATGACATGATTCTTCCAGGAATCAAATCCAAGATCAGCTGATCTGAAACCAGAATACTAACTGTTATATACACACCTACTGTTCAGCCAATTGGTGAAAACTGGCTAACCAGTAGGTGTGCATATAATGGTTAACCCTAAACCCTCGGTCTGGTATAAACTCTAGTATAACACTCCCAGTCTGAGGATATTATCTTCAAGAGCTAACCATTTTTTGTACCATTTAAATTAGGTAATATAAGTACATATATTTTTGGAACAGACAGCCACTTTTTAAAATTTTTGCTTCCAAATCAGCGGGTATTTGGAAGTATCTGCAGAGAAATTATAAATATAATCTAACCAAACTTAACCTATGCTCAGTTTGTTTGCTAACATATTTTTTGTTTTATTTCTACTCGTCAATTTTACTCAAACATATGTCTTCCAAATGCACCTGAGAGAGGTCCAATATAAGCATTATGCTTATAATTATAATCTAACCAAACTTACCCTACGCTTGCTTTGCACGATAACATTGATTAGCGAGTGTAGGTTAAATTTGGATGGATTATATTTATAATTTCTCTGCAAATAATTCCAAATACCCACTAATTTGGAAGAGAAAATTGAAAAAGTGGCTGTCGGATTCCGAAAAAGTACCGTATTTTAAAATTTGACAGCAGTAGCGAAATAGTATTTATACCCAAAGAAAAATTATTCCTAAGTTGTTAAAATTACAAAATTTGTCCTTTCACAATTTAATGTGTAATATATAATTACTATTAGTCAGTTTTCATGACTGATTAATTGATTCACATAATAGCTAAGGTATCTCCAGATATTTAAGCCAGCTTTCTTGGTTCAAGGGTTATAGGAGCTGCATCTCTTCTTTGGGTATTGAGTATATCTGTAACATATTACATCTGTGGACTGTCAGATCAGTATGTATTATATGTTAGAACATAAAAACAGAATGGTGGCTTGGATGCAGTATCAAGGAGCTGTTAAGAGTTAAAATTTAATTAGTTTACTTGTCATGACTATTAACATTCCGTACAGGAATGCTACATCTGTGCTACTCTGATAGTTTAAAACAGGAATGATATGAAGTTTTTCATACCATGATAAGTTCATGAAATGATATAAAGTTTTTCAAATTCGATACTAGTAAATAATCACTTTCATTATTCCAATATAACTTTCGTTCTAATTAAATTTATCAGGGTAATTTTTTATTTCTATAAATATTTCACATTAAATATCACAACTAAAGTACAAAATAATATATGTTGTGTAAAAATAATACATAAAAGGAAATATAACACAATTGTAAACATTTCTACAAACAACATGTCAGTACACATAAACATATTATTACAATCATGAATGTAATTTCACAACTCTTTTTTCCTGTTTAGCCTCCAGGAATTACTGTTCAGGTATTATCTCAAAGGATGAATGAGGATGAAATGTATGAGTGTAAATAAAGTGTAGTCTTGTACAGTCTCAGTTCAACCATTCCTGAGATACCCTACATTTTTGTAATATTATTTTTATTCAGCCTTTCATTTTATAAAATTAATTTTTTCATAATTTCCTTTTTTATCTGTATATCTGATTAAACAGAGATTCTGCATTCTCAGAACATACCTTTTAAAAATAATTACAGACATAAATATTTACTATCTGTTATCAAATAACATTTTGATATCAGTTATTAAAAGAAGTATGTACTTTAATCAAGTTTTTAATTATTTATTTCTAAAAAAAAATATGTCTAAAGAGTATAAATCTCTCTTATCTAACAATATAACAAAAAAGTAAAGCAGAAATAAGTGAAAAAATTAACTTCAATAAAATAATTGCATTCTGATGCTAGGTTGCAATTTTTTAAGTTATTTATTAATTTATATAACAACAGGCTGATGTCCAAGTAATGGTTTTTATGGGTTTTTTCTGTTTTACCTTTTACGATAAGTGAGAAATGACTTTGGTAAAAATTTGAAATAAGTGAAGATTCACAGTGATTTTAAATGCTGATGAAATGAAAACCCAAAAGCTGTGATGTACCACTTCATCAAATAAGTTGGCAATATACAAGTAGATTTATTGTACAGTTATAAAATATGAAATAACATGCGAGTCTACCTAGCAGATACAGATAGAATTTAAAGTCTTGTATGGCACCAAAAGCAGGGAATGGACCTACACAACACAAAATCAAGCATGCACAACAAATTTGACAAATGAGGTGATTATATTACAGCTGAGTAGCACTAGATAGGGCAAGTTGTCCTTTTTGCTAGTTCAATAAGCCAAGTGGTTTCAAGCTGAGTGGATCTGTGCTTTGTTTTTTGTGACTTGGTAACAGAATGCTTTGTCATTTTGAGATTCTACAGTGAAGTTAAAATGAATGACAATATAGAGCAACTAATTAGCATAAAATTCTTCAAAACTGGTAAGACGGTTAAGGAAATTCATCAGATATTTAGGCATCAGTTAGTGACCATGCTTTGAACCCAACGAAAACATAACACTGGTACAACATATTTTAAAAATGTATAAATATTTTTAATGATGATGAAGATGATGAGTATTCTTGTCATTTTTCAACTGTAAACAAACTTAAAATGTAGTTATTAACTTAAATGTAGTTAACAAAGTATATGAAGCTATCCAAACCATGACAAAGACTAGAGGAGAACAATCCATGACATTATTGAGATTGTAGGACTCTTGTATTGTATCTGACAGTGAATTCTGTTGAAAAAGCTCAATTTATAGTACAGTTCTGTGAAATTTTTTCAAAGACTGTTGAGGACTGAACAAAAACAGCACTATGTTCAAGTCCGTCATGAGTTAAAAGACAACTCAACTCTACAAAACTAACTCAACTTTATCTCCAACACTTTTACTGGTGGTGAATCATGGGTAAATGAAAAAAACTCAAGAAATAAATCAGCAGTCATGGCAGTGGAACAGTTGAATGTCGCTACAAGCAAAGAGTGAAAGGCAGATTCAAAGCAACATCAAATTAATTAGTATTTTTGATTCTGATAATACTATGCATAAATAGTTTCTTCAACCAAGCCAAACTGTGAAAAAACAACTTTTCTGTGATGTTCTAAGGTGGATCAGAGATGTCATCATGGCAAGTGGTACAAAACATCTTGATTTCTGTACCATGACAATGCACCCATCCACATAATGCTCACTGTGTAAAAAATGTTGTTATGTGAAACACACCCATGTTGTCATCCTACACCTTCTCCTACCTCACTCCTGCAACTTCTTTTTGTTTCTGAAGATAAAATTTAAGGGATAGTGTTTAAGAGCACTGAAGAGACCACTGAAGAACACACTAAATTACAGGATGTAAGGTACAACCCAACGATAAATGACTTTCAGTAGTATTTCCACCCATGAAGCAATGGTGGAATTATGCTAGCCATACAAGAGACTACTAAAGAGAAACTGGAGGTAATTTTTAAGGTAATTTATTTTTTATAGAGTAACTTCAGGAACTTTTGGCAGGAGCTTGTATTTTACCATTGAACTACAAATTGTCTATTACCAAATATTGTAATATACAATATATCACTTTCATACCCATGGAATTATTTCATTACGGTCGTAGGCTGTATAAAAGAAAATATACAATTACAGAAGAGATCTGTAGTTCTGTTGAAAATATCACTATCTGGTACTAACTTCAGGATATCAGAACATTCATAGTTTTGTCATGAAATACCAACATCTGGACATGAGGACTTGCGTCAAAGGATGTCCTGTTATCAGGACGTTTCAAATTTTTTTTTGTAATTCTTGTTATTCAACAAAATTTTACGTGTATAGTAGCAAATTAATCGCAAGGAATTGTAGATTCAATATACATATAAATTTACACAATTTTTATACATTAAGAAGACTTTAGAGGTCAAGAGTTTAGTTAGTTGAAGACTTTGACAACTGCGTAGTTGTTTCATTTTGTCAGTCAGTTGTGTGTATGATTGTTTTCAGTGTCATTTGTTTCACGTGTTGGTAAATTGAGTGTAGAATTGGTTTGTTTACTGAATTTAATTATTGAGAATGAATAGATCATGGTCAATAGTAAGTGAAAACACTTTGCGTGATTTGTTGAACGATGAAAATCTAAGTGACGAACTGTTGTCAGAAGAAAGTTGTAGATGATATACAGTGATCCTGATTATGATCTGGTTTTTAAAAATCAACCATCAATTTCAGGTATACTAAATCTAACTTTTAGTGACAGTAACAGAAAAAGGCCAAGGTTATTTAGTTTCTCGAGTGATAGTAGTGATGAAGAAAACATAATCTCAACAACTGAACAAACTCTCAAAGACAACTTCAGTAGTATCAATGTAGGCCTTTCAGATTCAAGGAAACTGATAATATTAAGTGGAATGAGGTAAATCATGAAAATGACCCAGGGGTGGAACATAATTGGTTACCTCGAATCACTGGGATTCAAACATTGTTGACCTAGAAATTCTCAACCTATTGCTTATTTTAGGTTACTTTTTACTGTCAATTTGATTTTGGACTTTTCTAAATATACAAAAAAAGTTGCCTGCAGACATGCAGGACAGCAGGATGGGCCAGGTAGATGCCGGGTATACTGGTAGTATCCAGCAATTGCAGAAATAAGAGCATCAGTACTCGCATTGAGAAGAAGAATGCAGGCAGGACACGAGTAGAACTGGTTGAATGGATGAGGTAAAGAGAGAAGAATACTGTCATGCAAGAAAGGCATTAACTGATGCTATCAGAGAAGCTAAGATAAATGTATGGGAGAAGTTCATTGCTGAGCTTGATGCTGATCTTTGGGGGGGTCGATCACAGCCTACAAGGCTGTGATCGACCAATTTGGTAGACATATCCCCCTCTTTCTGGTGAAGTGGCAATTGAGAAGGTGAAACAATTATTTCCAGTCGTAGAGACCGAATGGAGGGAGATTCCGGTAGTGCATAACAATAGGTTCACTATTAATAAGCTTAAATATGCGGTAACCACCTTACATCCCAACAAATGTCCGGGGCCTGACTCAGTTTCAAGCAAAATTGTTAAGGAAATAGTGTAAAGACACCCTTGGACAGTATTGGACGCATCCAACGTGGCACTAGAAAAGACATGCTTCCCAGACTGTTGGAAAGATACAAGATTAGTCTTGATTCCTAAATCAAGCAGACCAAAATCCAGCAGAAACTATATACAGACTGATATGTCTGTTAAATACCTCTGAGAAATTATTCGAACGAATGACTGTCACCAGACTCGGGGCTGAACTGGAAATGAGAGGTGGATTGTTCCACAAACAATTCGGTTAAAGGAAGATCCATGGTTGACGCTCTGCAGTACGTGATTAACTGGGCCAGAGAAAGAGTGGGTGGTTCTCGGCATTGACAGAGGATACCATTGGTTGTTCTCCTAGACGTCAAAAATGCTTTTGGAAGCCTCCCCTGGCCAGTTATCAATCAGGCCTTGATCGAAAAAAACTTTAGTCCATACTTCAGAAGTATTATAAATTCTTAGCTTCATCGCAGAACGATGCACGTCAGTACTGAAGAGGGAGACGTCCCAGTTGAAGTATTTAGAGGAGTTCCGCAGAGGTCGGTCCTTGGACCACTCCTGTGGAACTTAGCTTTCAATGGGGTGTTATGTATCGAGTTTAATAGAGACATGGAACCTAAAGACATAGTGGCCTATGCCACTCTGAGATATAGTGGTCTATGCAGATGACATAGCTTTACTGGTTTCAGGGTATTCTGAACAAGAAGTGGAGGAGTATGCAAATGCTGTGATCATCAAAATACCTGCATGGCTGTCAGACAAAGGGTTGTTGTTAGTGCCCATTAAGACCGCAGCAACAGCATTAACTGGCCATCGTAGGCTCCAAAACATAATTGTCTGAGTAGGTGATACGGACATATGCGCAACCGACATGGTCAAATACTTAGGCGTATGGTTCCACAAAGACCACTTGTTACACAAAAAAGACTGATGAGTAATCACTGGGGACCAAGCCCCTCTAAGAGAAAACTGATATTGTTCGTAGCCATGTCAATAACATACTATGCTGTTCTGGCTTGGGCGGAGGCTTTTGATAAAAAACTAAACCTTCAATGGGTCTCATCTTTACAGCATAGGAAGAATATAAGTATAATATCAGCTTACAAAACTGTTTCATAGAATGCACTTGAGGTGATTGCGGGAGTTCCTCCTGTACATCTTCACGTCCTGATGTTGAAAAGGATATGACATGGTGTGCCACACAAAGAAGCCCGAAATCAGATGTTGGAAGAATGGGAGGCATACTGGCAAGCCTCAAATACTGGTTGTTGGACAAGAAGGATGATTCCACAAATTGACTTGTGGGTCTCCAGAAATCATGGGGAGGTCGGCTTCCATCTCTCTCAGTTGTTGACTGGGCATGGAGGGTTTGGGGCTTACCTCCACCGCTTTGGCAGAAGGCCAGAACCGGTTTGCCAGTACTGTGAAGAAATAGATACCGTGGAACACATGATATACTTGTGTCACCGGTGGGACGAACTAAGGCACACATGGGTCATTCAAGGACTGAACCGGATAATACTGTACAATACATGTTAAAGGGACATCATGAATGGAACGCTGTAGCAACCTTAGTCACAAATATTATAAAGACTAAGGAATGAGACGCTGTTGAGTGAAATAGGGTAACCTGGAGTTAGGGTCTTACAGGGGCAGCTCTGCTCATGAGAGGATGGTTTACTGAGGTTGACCACTGACCACTCTTGATCACTGACCGAGGACCCCTGAGTTTGTGGGTAATAAAAAAAAAGACCAAGACCCGGTTGGATCCCTCCCTAGGGAGGGAGTATGGTTAGAGGCAGGCATATAAAAGACCCAGTCCGGGCTTACTGAGTGAACGACCTCTGCGGTCTCCGTAGGTTAGAGGCAAAGGCAACCTCTGAGGGTGTGCAATGCATTAGCTGGTTCACCCTCCTAGGTATGGGAGAAAAAATATATATATAAACAAGTATGTATGAGAATTGTGGAAGAAAATAATGATAGTAAACATAATAGTAAACAGACTATTGCGGAACTGGAAGAAAATTACTGCATATGAAATGTTTGCATTTACTTCAGTGCTACTGAACATGGGTATAAGTAGAAAACCTAGACTATCCCATTACTGGAATACAATGTCTACTAGAGCAGGCTGTGGTTTAGACAAATGTTTAGCCGAAGTCATTTTCGGTCTATTCATTTTTTCATATTACAAACACCAAAGACATCTCAAAACCTGGTGAATCAGAATACGATCCTTGCGCAAGATTTCAACCATTAGTTGATCACTGCAATAGTTCTACTGAATTAAACTAAAGTTTTAGGAGTTTAAATTAAGTAAATTTTTGCATAGGTTTATAAGTGAAATAATTTAGGCTAAGAATTGTTTTATGTATTCAATTTTTTGTTATCTTATAACTTTGAAGTAAGTATTTTCCCAGTAATGCTATACACGTAAATGTAGCCTGTAATGCTAAAACAGATAAAACACATTTGAAAAACTGAAAACTCAAAAACCTAGGTTTTTAACATAATATGACTTTTTTATTTTTAAACAGATTTCTTTCAAATTCTGTGATAAAATACAGTTTTAGTTATAGTTTTTAGTGAAATGTTTTGTGGCCAGAATTTTTTTAAGTGTGTTACATCAAGCCAAAGACAAAATTATTTTTGAAAACATATTTGGTGAGTAATTTTTTATGTTTTTTTATTTGCTTTTATGATTTTCTTTTCTTTTATGTTAATATATTAATTATTGAAATAGAATATTTATCTTTGCACAATTTAAAAAAAAAATCGGCTAGTTTCGTCAAATAGAACAGATTTTACAAAAAAAAAAAAAAGAAATGTAAAATAGTGAGAAACAGCAAAAAATTGGCCTGGTATTTCTCAGTAGTCCAATCACAAAAATCTATGGTATTTTTGGAATAATTCTGTTTTTGCTCTGAGACCAAAAGAGTTAATATACTAAGATGTTAAAATATCAATAAAAAGTACTTGCAAAGTTAAATTACATAATATTCAATATTATTTTTTTATATGAAGAAAAAACTTCATGGAACCTGTACTTTTAAAATTACATTTTCTAAATGTAATTTTAAAATAATTTTGTTTTACTATTTATAGTCCAAGTTACACTCATACTCCACATAAAAGTAATCACAAATCCTTTTTCGAAATTCAATAAAGATCTTGATACAAGAACTAATCAGAATCAATCAGCAGTTCCAGAAATTTAAGTTACTGTGTACATACTACAGTTGAAACAATGTGTAGGTCAAATATGCTGTTCACGAATGGCTCAGACACCAAGGTGAACAATTTTTTATTACTGGAATAAGGAAAATAATAATAGAAATGTAACCAGGGATTGTGTTGCAAAGTAGCGCATTTCATTCATTGAATAAATAACACACCAACAAAAGAAGAAAATCATTTTAATATGTATTACCATTGTAATATGTTATGACTTAGCTCAAACTGGGAGAATTTTCTTGAATGGTTCATGGAACGTAAATCTAAATTTAAAATTACAAAAAAAAGAATCACAGACAATACAAAATCAGACTTTGCTTGAGATTTAATTTTTAATAATTATATTTTATTATTTTCAGGACTTATTTTAAAACTTTGCATGTATGTAACAAAGGCATGAATTGTAAGGAAAAATTGAAGCTTAGCAGGCTAATATGGACAAAAGATAAAATGAACAGTTAGATTTCAAGTCAAACCTAATCTACAATACAACCTTAAATCAATAAAACCAAAACAATTACAGTCCTCTTTAACATTTCTGAAGTGTGCACCAACAATATTGACTGTAATGTTAAACTGCACAGTGGATATTATATATTTATTCATTTTAATGTGTTTTAGTGATAATGTATGACAACCTACTAAAAAAATAATCCTGATACGTATGATGGAACAAATTCCAAAATGCGTCACTGTAATATACAAGTCACAAGATGGATAAATTTATTTATTTTTTTTTTTGTGGGCGAAAAACGCCTGGGCGTTATCATCGCCCGGAATTTTATTAATAAAAGGTTAAAATAACTCCAAAATAATAAAGTTTATAAGGTGTAAAAGTTATATCAACCATATAATAAAAATTTATTAAAACAAGTCAAGAAGGCAAAATAAATACCAAAACTAATACCACAGACGAAGTCCATTTTCCGAGACGACACTGTCTGAAAGTGAATTGTCTAACCGAACACGAAACGTTCGGTGATTTAAGAATCCCCGGACAAAAGCAAGCATATTGCCATTGATTCCCCATCTCCTAAGGGTGTGAAGAATGCCACGTCGCCAGGCTGTGTCGTACGCCTTTTTTATATAGAAGAAAATAGCAACGAGGTGTTGGCGGTTCAGGAAGTCGTTTTGTATGGCTGTCTCCATTGACACTAAATGGTCAATGAAAGATCTTCCTTGCCGAAAACCACACTGTTTCGAAGAAAGAAAGCCATGTTTCTCCAAGTATCATGCAAGCCTGCGGTTTACCATTCTCTCCATTATTTTAAACAACACGCTTGTTAAAGAAATAGGGTGGTAGCTTGAGGGATCGGTTTTGTTTTTACCAGGCTTTAATACTGGTATAACAAATGCTCGGAGAATAAACCGTTATTAATATTCAAAAGATGTTGTAGTGCTGAGTTAGGAAGGTGTGAAAGCATACAAAGGCGAACGTTGTCTGGCCCAAGGGAAGTGTCACGTGAGTTCTTAAGTGCATGCAACAATTCTTTAAATAAGAATGGAGTGTTCAATTCACCAACCGAAACACCAACATTTAACGCCAATATTTCCATCTGTGCTTTGTACCTCTGAAAGTCGTTACTGCTCAAGCCCTGCGGTACAGATTTAGACGTTCAGTTGTAGGTCTATTATTGAATTTGCGTAGTGCCTGCCGTCGATTCTTAATAGCACATTTGCAATCATCATTCCACCATGAACGGAAGGATGTTCAGGATTACCCGATGTTTGTGGGATATATCTGCTGGCAATTTGAAGTATCATGGACGTAAAAGAGGAACATTGCTCAAGGATGTTCGCACCGACATCATACTGCGATTGGAAGGCTTTAATGATATCCATCTCAATCTGCCCTTTCAACAATCCACCTTCGTGGCCATTTCCTAATCTCGTGATCCACACCGAAACCAATAATAATTGGTTTGTGGTCACTGCCGTGAAAATCATCACAAACAGACCAATCAAAATGAGGGAGTAAATTCGGTGAGCATATGGAGAGATCGATGTTAGACATAGTACCAGATGATAAAGACATGAATGTATGAGATCCATTATTCAGCAAATAAAGGTCTAATCTTGTCTCACATTGTGTACTATATTTCCTCGAGTGGAGCAGAAAGTCGAGCTCCAAGAAACATGGTGGGCATTGAAGTCTCCTACTATTAATGATGGAGATGGTATTTGTGTGAGGAGGTTTGAGATATCCAGAGCACTGAACTCAGTGTTCGGTGAGAGATACAGATTGCAGATATGTAACTTAAAGGGGACACAGATCTTCATTGCAACAGCAAGAACGAGAGTGGTCAGTTGAATCCTTGTAGCCGATACCTTATCCTTCATGAAAATAGCCACACTCCACCACTCTCTCTACCGTCTACTACACAGTCATATTTCTCACAGAAGTATCCTCTGAGTGCTATTGGGTCATGTCGTAGAAGATGAGTTTCCTGGAAACACATGATAATCGGATCATGTACGTGCGCCAGTACTCCAATATCTTCAATGCGAGACCGTACACCTCTAACATTCCACTGAATAATGTTCATAAAAAAAAAAAAAATAAATAAAAAATAATAATAATAATAAATATACTTAGGAAACCATATAAAATTTATTTGTATGTGATTCTGTTTTTCTTTTTCGTGTTCTTTAACTTAGATAACTCTGACGCCTTTGGGTCAGGAGGTTCTTCAAACATATCCTCCAGTATATGGGGTGATGGTGGAGGAGACTTAAGAGAATGGGATGTCGCTATTGACATCCCAAAGGGGGTGGTTATGTGGGTTCCCTTTGTGGGGATCTTGTTAGTTGGCTTACTGCCAGCTGTGGTAGCCTCTGCCTGTACCGGTAGTACTTTGGGAACACGAACTTTTGTATGGACCACACTGTTGGATTCAGTTATTGCGACGCAGGACTTTTTACTCATCTTTTTCAGCCCTGAAATAGTGGCTGTAAGCGAAGTAACTTGATCAGAAAGCATCTGAACGAGTTTCTTAAGTTCAGTGCAGGATGCGCACTGCAGATTATGAAGAGTTGAAGGAGTTTGTTTTGACGCAGTGGTGGCGAAAGACACATTTGGTTGTACGAGGTTCCGTGAGTTAACTATCTTTCTATATTCCCTGCATGCAGCCGGGAAAGTTTCTGCTCAGTACAGATCTTGAGAACTGCCTTTTCTTCCTTAAAGGTTGGGCAATCTCGGAAGCAGGCTGTATGTGAACCACTGCAGTTCGCACATTTTTCACTTTCCTCACAGTTAGTGTCATTGTGACCTTCGGTAGTACATCGAGCACAGATCTCTGTCCTCGAGCAAGATGTTGTAGTGTGACTGTACCTTTGACACCTGAGGCGTATCTGAACGGAGAGGTAACCCACGTTAATCTTCTCCGGAGGAACAGGAAGACTGAACGTCAGTATAATGGACGGTGTCAGTTCCTCTGTTCCGTTCTGCCATTGCCGCAACACCACCGAGTGTAAATGAAAGAGAAAATTGTGGTGAATGTTGTTGTGTAGTCGAGTAAATGTACATGTTGTAATTCGTGTAGTGTACTAGATGGATAAAAAGGCACGTAAAAAGATTGTTTATTATAATTAATTATACATGGTAAACTACTGATCGTTAAAGAGTGAAATAATATTTTACGTTCCAGCTACAATCAAATATCACTTTAAAGAAAATTATTAAAAAAAAATCCAGTCCACAATTTTATGAAAATTTATGAAATTTCATTATATTAATTTTCATTACTTTTACGTAACATGTAATTTTTAAAATACATAATATATTCAATTTAAATCACTTACCACTGATGACTGGTCATCTTTGACACAACGCATTATAACTCCCATATCTGAAAAACGAGTACCGCGTTGTTTCCATGTAGTTCTCTTGACAGCGATAGGAAAATTACGTCTCATCATTAAAAGCATACGTATAAGTTTCTCAGAACCCTTTACTACAAAATAACCTCCCCATTCCTCAGCATGTTCATTATTTTCAATCAGCTCTTTTGGAGATAAACCATTTAGGTGACAAAGATCAGACTACAATGAAACATAATGTTAATGAAAATATAATAAATAAAGCAATAAAATAGGGCAAAATGTTAACAATTACTAACACTAAACATGCAACAATATAAACATTAAAAATAAAAAAAATTTCAGTATTTCTTTTCAATGAACTAAAAATCAGCAATATTTGCATACAGTGTACTTTCTCAATATACTCTGGCGATTAGTGGTGTATGAGCTGCGTGAATTCTTAGATGTCTTGATCCAGTAACACAGAAAGTTTCAGTCTACAGAGAGGAATACAGAGCAACCTTAGTTTACAATTGTAGTTAAGAACTTGACTCCATAATTTCACCAAAGTTCAATATGTCCCTAATATATTTCACTTCAAATGCTAATCATAAATCTACTTCAGTAAAACAAAGCTTTTCTTTGATCTTGTGTTAACTATACATAGTTTTAATTCTATATATGATCATAAGCTATATGATCATGGATGGTGACAGTTTATTATTATTTTTATTTCTAAGAATCATTACCACATGTCCAACATACAAAATTAACAACACTATACCCAAATCAAACTTATTAAACAAAACATACACTATAAGTTATCTCATAAATCTTATTTCATTTGATGTCAATATAATCGTCAGAAAAATAATAAAAAACAAAATCATTATACAATATTATGATTATGATGCTAATAGTAATGTAAAATGTTAACTTATTAAAAAGCAACGACTTACAAATTCCAAAATTAATCACATTATAATAATACACCATTTCCAAACTGATTCCATAAATCATTTTTGCTAGATTTATTAAATTAAATGTTACCTAATATACACAACATATTTAATTTCTTTCCAAGTTAAACGATTTCTTCAACTCCACTTAGTACGTCCACCTCTTCATCATCACTGTCCATGGAACTCTAGGAACTTAAATCAGTTTCATATAATTTTAACAAAACGCTCAGAAATTTTGTCTAACATCGGTTCAAGTTTTAAATAATTTGTCTCACAATTTTGCACAGTTTTGCAAACTACTTTCCAGAAGTTTACATTTATTTCTCTAAATTTGTCTTTCATCAGTTCTATTGTGTCTTCTACACTGAATGTTACATTCTTTTGGGCAATGTAATTTTTAAGCCCAGACATTCTCTATAGCATTTATATTGGGATGATATGGTGGTATCTGACAACAGTATATACTTTTTCTACAAACAAAGAATCTATTAAATTGCGGTTTATGTATTTTTATCAGCATATACAATCAGGTTTGAAAATTTCATGTGAAAATGATATCTTGTTTTTAGTGAGCCAGTTGATCATGTCTTGTTTTTTACTTCCTTGTACGAAGTAAAGGAAGTATTGTGATGGTGTAAAATTTTGGTTTCCAGATTTTAATGGAAATATCCATTTTGACCATCCCTGAATCCATTTTGACTAGTTTTGGCATGACGTCTGTACATACGTATGTTTGTATCTCACATAACTCAGAAACTATTAGCCATAGGATGTTGAAATTTTTTTTTGGATGTTGTATCATCTAGTTGTGCACCTCCTCTTTGATTGCAATTGACTGAACCAAAAGTGTCCAAAAAAAATCCCAAAATCCAAATTTTTTTTGGATTTTGGACTTTTTCTTAACTGCAGTAATAAGCCCTCACTGAGAGCATTTCAAGGATATATCTCATAAATGGTACTTATTTTGATTGGTTCCAGAGTTATAACCAAATAAATTTTAATTAATGAAATATTTGGATCTTAGGGAAAAGCACATCGGTTCGAATCAGACTTCAACAAATTTTCTTTTTTTAAAAATTTAAATATATTGATTTATTAATAATTATTAACCTCTCAATGTAAAAAAACATTTTACGATGAATAATAATTCAATAAAAAAAAATTAAAAAGTATCAGAAGTTTTTAATGAAATAAAATTTTATGTACTTTTCATTTTAAAAAGATGTGTAAATGTAATTTAATAGACATACAACAAAGTCAAGTGTTGTCCACATAGATATTTTGAATTTTAATTAGGGCTGGATTTATTTAAACACTGTGGTACAGTGCATTGTCCATGATTATTACAGATCTCAGTAACAAATTCAATATCAATTGAGACACAACCCATTTTTGAAAATTATTAAAATTCATATCATAATGTTAATCACTTGTTTAATAAAACTTAAATATTAGGAGAGCATTTTTGATAAAACTGTCTGCTCCTCCTGCATTAAATATTATTGCTTGACTCCCTTTAGAATCGGGAACTTTCAGCACTTCTGAAAAACCAACAGTACATGCTTGACCCTTCATGGCAGAAGAATGTATGTGCATTTCATCTACGTATATAATTCAATAATTTTCTTCTCTGTACCATGTTATGGAGTGCAGATAATGCAACCTTTTATTCTTGTATATGATCATTTTCAAATTTTTCTGTTTTCAGTTATTTTCCACTGTAAGCTAAATTTTTCATGACTACACGAAGAGTCCGAATGCCCCCTTCAAACATTAGATGTTCTTTTACTAATGGCAAAAGTTTTTTCAGAGAAGAGCATTCTCTGTACTGTAAATGAAACTCATTCATTGTCCTCCAAATAACACCTTCGTTGAAATCATCCAAGTCAGTTTCAACTTCTTTCCAGGCCGTTTTTTACAAGGAGTACTGAATTCACTTCCACTAGTTTCATGTTCTTGTAGCTTTAAAATGCACTGAAGTGACCTAATGGATACACTATTGCTTTAGAAACACTAGTCTGAATTTGATTTAAATTGCTTGTCCTTCTTCGGTTTCTTTCTTCAAAAAATTATCAATACTGAGAAAAACTGCTCAAGTCTGACTTTTGATTATCCTCTTTTCTCCCAATTTTACCGGTTTTTGCAGAAATTATGGGTTTGTGTTTGCACTACAATGAATTAAATTTACAAACAATTCAAATAAAGTTATTAACAAATAACAGCGTTCAACAAAGATTAATAATGTAAATATTAAATCCAGTTATTGGTTACAAAAAACATACAATGTTTTCAGAAAAGTATATAAACACAATGTTTTTGGGCTCAGAGTTCTGATCTCATCTGACAAGTAGTCTATTCCGACCACAAACTATTGTTGTGATGCTGTGGCGCATCCAATTTCTATGCGCCATCACTGAACAAACAACTATTGATTTATATATCTAATTGTGTTAATAATTAATTATACTTTTCTTAATGACACCCCCTGGTGACTCAGTATAAAGAATGAGTAATATGATCTAATTCTACACCCATAACTACATAAACTATTTATCAGGAAGGAAAGATACTCTTAAAGGGTGTATAAATACATTTTTCAGTTAAAAATTGTTTAGGTTTCTTATTAAAAAAAAAAATAAATAAATAAATTTCATATTATCACATGTACTAATGTTATGATATTTCTTCATGAACTCTTACCCTTTAAAGTAATTTATTTTCTATGAATTCTATGTTTAATGCTTTTATGGACCTCACAAATCTACTTATTTCATAATTATATACTTCTAAATCTATTTTATACTACGTCTGCCTGTAACTGATTATTTCATAAATAACTGAAGGAAATGCCATTAATAATAAACATCTCCAGAAGATTTCTATATCTTGTTCAAGCTGAATTGGCACAGATCTGATGAACAGCATACCTGTTTGCTGACTAATGAGCACGGGTTTATAATACTAATCGATTAAAACCAGTATGTACATGGTATGACTATTGTTTATTCCAATCAATAAACAAATTCATGTCTTATATTTATTAGTTACTTATTTAATCCTGAGTTTATATGTTATTAAATTAATAATTTATTTCTTTATTAGATACTGAAACAATATGATATGAAATATTATGCAGGCTAATTGCCTGTTACCGATTAGTGTTTAGGTCAAAGTATATTTATTTATAGATTTATAACTGTATATAATATCCAAGCCAACAAGCACAAGACGGATGTCTACTATTTATGCTATGCTTTTCGCCCTTTGTTCTGAGAGTGGCGAACACTGTACGCTAGCCTAGGCAATGAGTCATACATAAGAAAAATTTCTTTATTTTGTGTAAATAACAACTGAACAATGTGTCATTTTAAACATTCAAATGAAACATTAAATCTCTATTTATACAAACCATTCCTGATTCATTCAGACTAACTTGTTTTTGTAAATGATTTCGTTCTAATTTATACTGTATTTACAGTTGCATAAGATATATATTTTTTTTATATTATAAATTATTACAAACAATAACATGAATCATAAGATTTTTGGCGAGCAGTTATGTTAACTCAGGTTTCTCTTTAAAATTTAAATCTCTTTAAATAAATTCTCACTCGTTTTGTTACTCTATAAATTCTAACTATTTTTGCTACTCGTTATGAATTCTCACTTTTTTTGTTACTCTTATTTAATGAATTTTTCTAATGTGATTGGTTAGTCTAGTTCCAGCCACAGAAACTCAATGTGTATTAAAACTTGTCCAGTTAACTGTGTGTGTCTGAAGAGTAAGGTTATTGTCTGATTATAGCATTCTTTTAGTTTCAATTCTTGAAAGTAGTTGAACTCTTAAGTGAAATTTTAAAAGTAATTTATTCACGTTAGATTAGTAAATTTTTGTTGGCTCTATTCTTATGGTAGTGAATTGATTTTACTATTTTGCATATTATGTCTAATTTTTATGGAAAAGACATTCACCGCCAAGGGAAAGAAATTATACACATTTTTAATTACATGACAGGAGATTCTGCAGTTGGAATGTTTGTTAGTGACCCAAAAAAAGTTGTACAACATGTTTTGTGTGCCACAGGAGTCTCAAAAAGAACAGTTTATCAAATTACTGGTGAAATAGCTTTGGAAAAAAATTCAGTTCTACTCGCAAAGGGATAAAGTGCAAAAAGGAAGTGACAAACCTGGGCAGTTTTAATCAGAATGCTATACAACATAAAGTGTAAAAATTTTACTTAAACAAGAGCTGCTTGCTTTCTCTAAGGAAACTTATCGCAAAACTAAAAAGTGGTAGTGTATTTAATAGGAAAAATAGTAACTTATGGACACTTTTGTTAAGCATGGACTTCAAATGGAAGAGAATCAGAAATATTAGGGCAATTCTTATTGAAAAACATGATACTCAGTACAAACAGTTTGTGTATTTGAATAAAATTGAAGAATATCGAGTTGAAGGAAGACCAATTATTTGCGTAGATGAGACTTATATTTTAAGTTTTCATTGCCAACAGAAATGTAGGCAACCTTCAAATGCATCTGAGTGTTTTGCTGTGTCAATTTCAAAAGGAGAAAGGACAATAATTATCTACACCGGTGGTGAAATGGGATTTATTTCCAACTGCTTGACAGTAGGGAAAGCCAAATCTTCCTCAGGTGATTATCATTCTCAGATGAACTGCAACGTGTTTTTAAAGTGGATAAGAGAAAAATTAATGCCTTAACTTCCAGTAAACAGTGTCATAATTTTAGATAATGCTTCTTATTACAGCACTGAAGAAAACCGAGCACCAAATTCAGCATCAACAAAAAAAAAAATCAATGATTGACTGGCTGCGGACTAACAGCTTACCATTCCATGAAAATTTGACTTAAATTGAGTTGTATGAGACAATTAAAAAAAAATAAAGATCATCTGAAAACATATAAGATAGATAAGATTGGAGGAAGGCAGTATCCTGTTTTACGTCTATCCCCCATATCATCCCAATTTGAATTCCATCACGCACGATATGGACACGGGTGAAGAACTGAATCGCAGTCGAAAATGTACAATTTACAACAGCTGGAACAATGGAAATTTGTCATAAAAAGTTTGCAGAACTCTCAATCAGGATTGGATAAAATTTTGCGAACATGTTAAAAAAAATTACGATGAGTATCACAAGCTGCAAGGACCTCAAGAACAAGTTGAACGTGTCATCATCAATTTGGGAAGCAAGAGTTCATCAGAATCATCAAAAGAAGACGAAAAGTTGCAGTAGAGAGTGAAGTGCTATATATTCAGACACTTTGTAATGTTTTTACTTTAGTTATTTGTATTATGCTAGTGCTTGCTACAAAATTCATAACGATATACAATATAATGTAAAATGTAAAAGTTCTACTGAGAAAAGGATTGTAGAGCTAGTAAAAACAATTATAAAAACAAGAAATACCAACACATTTCAAGATAATAATTACATTTGATCTTTTTTTTACTTTAAATATTTAAAAATAAGTTAGCTAAATATTTATGTATTGTTTTATTCGATTATGAATTTATTTATTTTTTTATATAAAAATAAGACTGAAAACAATTTAAAAATTTATGATGTGAATTTGTTTATTAATTGGAATAAATATTAGTAAAAATAACACTAAAAAGAAAAAATATACCATAAATTAGTATAAAAAAAAATTAGGTTAAAAAATTACTATAAAATAAAATAAAAATTATACTGTATATAAACCATAAAATTGATCACACTGTATAAATACTGTCTTCCACAAGTAGTATATTATAACCCGACGCTAGCTAGGCAACCATCACCTACATCAGATCTGTGCCAATTCAGCTTGGACAAGCTACAATGTGGTTTATTTTTCCCATAAAGATTTGAAAATTTTTTAGTAGATGAATAATATCATGCATAACTGGGATTTGGATCTTGAATTTTTTAGATGAAAAGTAATTTTTTTTTGAATATACTGGGTGAAAAACACTTCGGCGTTATCATTGCCCAGACACAACATATTTGTTTTAAAAAACAAACAGATATTACATTTTATGTCTCAATTACAATTGGTATACGGCAATTGGATGAATAGCTGATACACATTACATCAATTTAAATATTTGAATAAAAATGGACACCCCTAAAAAACTGTAAAACATAAGATAAAAACAGTTCATTATCACCTAGAATAGTTTGCATGTTGGTCCCTAGTTTAAACTTGTGATGCAATGCCATGTAACAAATACAATCCACAAGGATGTGGTGCACTGTCAGTTGGCAGTCACAGCGAGAACAAACTGGTGCATCTGTTTGAGTCATCAGATATCTATGAGTGTGCCCTATTTGTAAATGGCAGATAACCTCCTCCTGGTGTTCATTTCTGCATGAGGAGCTCCACAGTGAGACAGTGTTCTTAAATTGGTGAAGTTTATTGTTCATGAAAGGTAGAGATGCTACTTTATTCATCATGGAGGTTTACACTTAATCTTAACATGTAATTAATGACTTTCTTCTACAACCTAAAAATTCTTTTTAAATTCTATTTTGATGATTTAAAAAAAATAAACTGAATAAAAGCATTTAAAATATTTTAAAGAAAGATGAAAGACAAATATACACCTTAATTTTCTGGTTACAACTTGAGGTTATACTTGTTTCTCAAAATTCTTAATAATGCACGTAAAATAATTTGTGTACCTAAACTGTTGTTGAGATGACCTAAACTGGATTTGAGGAAGTGTTGGTGTCATATAATAAGCTGATTCAGCATTAAGTCTATTATTAATACTTAAGGAAACCTTGTTTATTTGTTTAATAGAATTATAGAATATTGAATTCATTAAATTTTAGCACTTTAATCAACTGTGATTTATAAATTAAGGATATGTGTTAAGGATATGAGTCACCCTATAATGTTGCTATTAAAATGTTCTTTATTTTTTTAGGCTCTATAAAGTTTCATAAAGAAAATTTTTCTTTGTATAATCTGTAATTATGATAATCATATCTGAGATTATTGATGAACAAATGAATGTAATGATAATCTTAGAATGGAAAGTAATATTTGGGAACCTGAGTATGTGAGAGCAGAGGGTTACCTTCCATGATGAAGAAAATGAAGAGGTTCACTGTTATTTTAGGTTTATAAGGCTTTACAACAATCGCTCAACTTCCACTCTCTTAATAATGTTCTGTTTTAAATTATACTTAATTTCCTTGAGAATGCTCTCTAGACCTTTGTTACCAATTTCTTGTGCCCTATAGTATCCCTTCGGTTACTGCACAATTGGTTTTTAAAACTTGCTGTCTACTTTTAATTAACCATGAATTAACTAGTACTTTATTAATAATAACTGATTTGTTTATTTATGAGTTATTCCATGTAGCTCCTGTACTGAAATGTAGGTAAGCATCTACTATACAGGGCAATATGAATGGTTTTGTTTTTTATGTTTCATTCAAACCCTGTGTACTAGTGGGACACTTGTGAGCCATCTCTTTGGTACAGATGAAACCAAATGATCTGCTTCTACATAGCCTGCATTAAAGCACAATCAATCATCCAACCTTTAACACAGTGTTCTCCAAAAAACATCTTAAATGATATCAGGAATGGACAAGATATACTGCCCCGTTTAGCATCAGAGCTCACTGTCTCTTCTTACCTCTAAATCTACAATTACCTCTGGTTTCTCCTGTTACTCAACATTATTACCCACCTAGGCGGTCTTCATTCATAAATTGCTTTAGTTTTTATCGCTATGATAAAATATATGCAAAACTGGTAATCGTACAAGAAAATTTCTATAATATTGTAAATAGCCTGAATTCAGATGCTATTGTTTATACAGATGGCTCTAAACATATTAACTCTATTGGTTGTTATTGTGTGCTTGGCAATAGAACATATACATGTTTGGCCTTCTCAGCATCGCCAGTGTTTTTGTTGCTAAGCTGTTTGCTATTAATAGTCTTAAATTTACTTAAATCAACAATCTGACACGTACTTGTCTGTGCTCAGATTCCATGAAAGCCTTACAGGCGATTAGTGAATGTACTACAGATACCCTGTTATCATTGAGATATAGTTTATTATTTCTGAACAGTTGACTCAGCATAACACAAGTGTGACTTTCTGTTGGATTCCCAGCCATACTGGAATTTCCGGCAATGAGCAGACCGATTGTGTGGCAAAAAAGGCTGTTTGCAGCTTCCTTTCACTAATTGCATTGTTTCTGAAGAGGGCGATTCGTGATGAGTGTCAGATTGAATGGCATGCTAGCATCAATAATAAACTTTGTCCAATTGACAGTGTGTCACCATGAAGCTCTTCAACCAGGAGTAAGCGATGAGAGGAAGTTATTATTTGCCATTTGCGAATAGGGCACACTAGAATGTACATGTACATGCACATCTCATGACTCAGGTTGATGCACTTGTTTGTGTTCACTGTGACTACCAACTAATGATACACCATATACATTTAAACTTTGTCTGTTATGTGGGATTTCAACAGAAAGTTTAAAATTGGGGTTAACATCAGAAATATTAAAAAAAAAACGATATAGCTATGTAATCCAAAGTCAGGCCATGCATCTCTATTCAAATATGTAATGATTATTATTATTATGTCTTTCATCCAGTTTTGTTGTTTTAAGTAAGATTTTCAATATTGTTCTTTACTGTGATTTTATTTCGCATACAGAATAAGTGTTTTACAGCACTCTAAGTTTTAAGTTATTTTCTAATTGCTTACAATAGTAGTATTGGGTCCGGACACTGATAATGACACTTCGTTGTGTGCCCAGAAAAAAAATCAAACCAACAGAAACAAGAACAAATTTTATGGCCTTATGTTAAGAGACCGTGCACAAATCATTTATATTCATAAGATGTATAACCACCAAAACGTATACACCACAATAACTTTTCTGTCATTAACGTTTTAATAAACTATTTTTAATTATGTACAGATATTGGGGGCAATGCAATCTAACATTTAAGTTAAGATACATTTATATTTGATGATAGCAACTTGTTTCTGCAACATGCCATCAGACAAAAAGAAGGAACGAAGATGTAGACTTCAGTGTTGGTAAAAACATACATAATCTAATTCCTATTTATATTTGAACCTACCTTGTAAGAACTTAGTGAAACAAAAAACTCACCTTGATCATAATGGGTACTCTACCCATATCCCGCAAAATAGGTGGTTGAGGAGAATCATTTTTCTTCCACGCTATAACGGCTGTAAGAGTACCGCTGTAAGTACCACCTTGTTGTCTGGACTCACTTGGCCAAATTTCCTGTTTCTTGATGCCAAATGTTCCAGGTGAAATACGTGGTGGAAGAATAGATGCACTCTGTAAAGTAAAAATATAATTAAATCATTTAGTTTAGTTGTGCATTCCATTGCTTATCATGAAATCTTTTTATACATTTGATTAACACTTCTTTGCAATACATCTCTAACTCATTCTTTTTTTAAATAAATAAATAAATAATAAAGATCAAGATTTGAACCAAACTTGTAATAACTCAGTGAAACAAAAAACTGACCCAGATCATAATGGGTATCTGTACTCATACACTCTGAAGAAGAAATTTATGAATAAAAGTGTACACAATGTACATTATTTATTTTTTATCCCTCCGTCAGGTGCACTGTATCTGACAGATAACGTTGCACCATTTTGCTTTGGAAGCTAACAGCCTCTCCCAATGCCTTCCTAATCTCCCTTCCTTTACATGTTTAGTCCAGTCTTAGACCTTGAGTTGAGTGGAAGTATCTTTCAAAGAAGGTTTTGTATCTACCATATACAGTGCACACATTCATGTTAGTTTTTATATTTTAAATGTCGTGTTTTTTAAATATATAGTAAATAAAATATTTTTTAATGTTGTAAATTGTACAAATATATTTTATAAGTAGGCATTTTAATTTTTCTGTTATCTAAAACATGGTTTTTGTTTAATGTGCGTTAAAAAGCTGATTAATTTTTTAGTGTTACTTTTTTATATCCATAATGATTTTAGACAATTTGAATGCTAATAATGCCCACCATGCAAAGATTATTCAGCATTTACTGCAGGAAGATGAAATCGCTGATAAAAGTTTGGATGAATCTTTGGATAGTGAAAATGAAGATGTTATTTAAGAGTGGAAAAGTGATTTAGACACATGTTCGGATGATACTGATAAAGAAATTGAAAATAATAATGATCTTTATTATCTGGGAAAAATAAAATTATTAAATGGAAAAAATGGGATCTTCTCAGAACATGTGAACCAGAGCACAAAATCTACTGGCGTCGTCGTAGAAGCTAAAAATGCAAACTCACCTTTGAGTCTTGGAATTTCCTAATAACTAATGAAATATTAGAAGAGATTTTACAATGTACAAATCAGTATATTAATGTTATAGGTTCAAACTTCGCGTGTGAATGAGATGCAAAAAATGTTACTTTAGTTGAACTAAAAGCATTAATTGAACTTCTTTATCAGACAGGGACACTAATGAGTAATTGATAAAGTCTAGAAGAATTATGCGGTAGTGATGAAGATGATGTTAAAATATTTCATGTGAAATAAGAGTTCAGTGCAATCAGTTAGCATTAGTTACAAAAATATTCAACCATTTGTCCCAATTGTCAGAAATTCTACTCGTTTGGTGAAGATGTGACTGTAGATGAAAAACTTGAGAGCTTTTGGGGAAAATTTGCTGGTAAACAATACATTCCATCAAAACCCGCTAAATGTGGAGTTAAAATATATGCCTTAATAGATGTAAAACTCTACTACACATATAACATGGAAGTATATCCAGGGAAGCAGCCAGATGCATCTTATTGTCAGTAATAAACAAACTGATGTAAGGTTAGTAAAACCAATACATAAAAGCGGATGAAATATAACAGCAAATAATTGGTTTTTGGACATAAAACTTGTGGAAGAACTCAAGAAAGAAAAAACTTCTTTTGCTAGAACTTAAAAAAAAAAAAAACAAATTCCAAGTTGAATTCAAAATTGTTAAAATTAGACCACTAAACTCAAGCATGTTTGGTTTTCATAAGGATTCAACTATTGTGTCTTACGTTCCTAAAAAAGGAAAAAAATGTGTTAAACTGTTTCAAGCCTACACTTTGGCGTTTCTGTTGATGAAAACACTGGCGAGCAGTATTTGGCGAGCCTCACATGGTCAATTCAAAATGATACTAAATCGGATGTGTAGATGTAGTTGACAAGATGTTCCACATATAATGTTGCAAGAAACACTCAGAGTTGGCCAATAGTAGTTTTTTATTCCATACTGAATGTAGCTGATATAAATCCTCAAATAATAAGTGGAAATCAAATAGAGGTGATTTCATGAAGAATATTTGTTGAAAAAACTTTCACAAGAACTGATTTCTGAACAATTGAAAATCAGAAGTTCTAAGACAATGGGAATCCCTAAACTGCTTCAGTAAAGTTTGCAGAAGATTCATCAGCCCACAACAGCTATAGATCATGAAGAACTGGTTGGACCATCTACAAGAAGCAAAAGGAAACGCTGTACACCATGTGCAGTTCACTACAAAAAGATACATCTGACTAAATATACCTGCATGAACTGTAACGACAATTTTTGTTTAAAACATGTAGTAATGATATGTGAAAAGTTCAACTTAAAACCAAAAATGTCTCAATCAATTAGTGATTCAGAGGATGATTGAAACAATTGTTCTTGGTTTTAAGAAGCTGTACAATTTAAACTTAGTACTTCTAAAATGTATTATTTTGTATTCTGTACCCATAAAATATAAAGTACTTTTGAGAATAAAGACCAACAAAAAAATTATATATATTTTAATATTATATACGGCGGTGGCGGCGGCGACGGCGACGATGACGATGACAACAACAACAACAATAATGCCCTTTTTTTTTCTTTTTTGATACTCTACTCCCCTGGGCCGGTCCGACTGCTTGGTATTACGCCTCCCAGGGGAGTGTCTGCTATACTCTAACGAGCCTTTCCGCCTACCGGCTGTATGTCCGGCATGGCAGATCGGCTTGCCGGTCAGATCTTTTGAGTACTTATTTTTGCCCACTTTTCTGACACCACGCCATACCATGATTTGTCTTGACGTGGTGTCGGATCTTTTCTCTTTTATATAATTTAATTTTGCAATTATTCCCCTAACCTAACTTCCAATGGAGTTCCCAGTGGATCCTTGAAGCCGGGACACCTCAGCATGCCGACCCTCACCACTGGGGCTGTCCGCCCTTCCCTATCACTATCCCTAAAAACCTAGTGTCCTCTCATCCGCATCCTTCTATGATATAACCCCCCTCGCGAAGTCCGCCACCTTCCTCCAATTATTCTCGTTGACCATCATATATCTAAATACTTCTATGGGGCTTTTCCCATCAATTCCTGAGGTGGCCCTGAGTGTTCTCCATTTACCACACTCAAAAAAGGTGTGTTCGGCACTGTCTTCTATCCCACAATACATGCTGCCCGGTTCCGGCCTTCTTCCAATTCTACATAGGTACTCATTAAAATTTCTGTGACCTGTAAAGAACTGAGTAAGATAGAAGTCGACCTCTCCGAATCTTCTACCCAACCAACTAAATAAATCTGGGATTAGATCCTTTGTTCGTTTGGCGGTCCCCTGCACTCTCCATCTATTTTGCCACCTCGTCCTTAATCTATTTTTTGTTTCTTGTACCTCTATCCCCTGCATCCTCACTACCCTACTCAATGCCATTAAGTCTATAGGGGGGGACCCCAGACAGAACAGATAGCGCCTCACATGAGACTGTTCTGTACGCTGAGATCACCCCCAGCAACAGTCTCCTATGCACCCCAGTAAGTCTGCGAAGATTTCTTTTTATTTCCACCAAAGGCCACCAAACTGGCACCACGTACAATATTGATGATACCACTGTAGATGCGATAACTCTCCTCTTTGATGGCCTAGGAGCTCTCTTATTAGACATAATGACATTAAGGCTCTTTGTCATTATCTCTGCTTTATTGCATACATTTATGATATGTTGTGTAAAACGACAACTTTTATCTAGGGTAATGCCCAAATATTTAACTGAATGAGCTTCTGCTATTGCCTGTCCATTTAAAGTAATGAGCGGAGATATTAATTGTATTTTCCCTGTAAACATTAAGAATCTGCTTTTATCCATAGCTACCTCTGAACCACGTTCTGCTACCCAACTGCTGATTATCCCTAATGTTATATTCACTTTCTCCTGAACCTCATTGATAGTTTTACCCTCTACAGTAATCGCCAAATCATCGGCGTTAAGCCAATACCTGGACTCCACATGGATACCTCATTTGTAATATCCCATCAAAGGCCAGGACCCAATATTAAGCCCTGTGGCACCCTGCCATACAAATCAAATCTTAATATCTCTTCCTGTGCTTCCACCTGACACCTTCTGTCTGAGAGGTACTCCCTAATTTGTCTTCGTAGATATGGACTTATATTCTTCTGAGCCATAGCTTCAATAATTGATGACCATCTAATGGTCCCAAATGCATTTTTAATATCTAATGTGATGAACAAGGGAATACGCCTCGTCCTCCAAGTTCCTCTCTCTCCTTGTCTCTAGAGCCCAATCCATTACTTTTTGTATTGTATGTATTGTGGATCGCCCCTTCCAGAAACCGAACTGATTATTGCTAATACCTACACCCTCCTCCACTTCTCTGATGATGCGGCTGGCCAACATTTTTTCCACTACCTTACCCAAGGTATTAAGGAGGCTAAGTGGTCTGTAAGATATATCTCCATTTTCCTTTGGACCCTTCTGAAGGAACACAATTCTGGCTTCTTTCCAGCACGCCGGGAAATTTCTATTCTCCAGGCCCTGAGTGGTAATCTCCAGCATTTCCCACGGGACTCTCCTAACTAGACTCTTTCGGAGCGCAGCAGGAATCCCGTCAAATCCGGAGCTTTATTTATTCCCAAGATGCCCGACCGCTGCGTTTAATTCTCCAAGAGTGAACCTCCTGCTGTCACAATTAATGATTCCCTCAATCACCTCTTCTGTACAAGGAAATAACTCGCTAATTTCCTGTTCCGCTTGCGATTTACTTAAAATAGGCAGGCACCTGCCAAATCTCTTTGTAATTATTTTATACGCCTGTCCCCAGGGGTCATTATCGAACTCCTCACACAATACCCGCCAGCAATTTCTCTTTGCTGTCCTAATAGCCCTATTTAATGATTCGTCTATCTTCAATATATACAAGGGCCGCTGCCTCATATTCTTGTCCACCTGTGATCCTGAGTCGTTGTTTCTTTCTCCTGAATTTTTGTAACTTATCTCTTAGGGTCTCTATTTGCTTTGACCACCAATATGCTGAGCTTCTCTTTCTGCTCCTACTCTCCTCCCTTTCCATCTCTTGTTTGACTACATTGGTCAGCACCAGCAGTGTTAATTCAGTCATATTTATGAGCCTCGTGGATGTCCTACTAACTATTCTTTCTATCTCTTCTGCCGTAAACTTCCGGGGTAACGGTCTTTCTGTAGTAGCAAACATCGGATCATCAATACAAATTCTGGTCGCTAAATGATCACTGGCGATTTCATGAGGTAATACTCGCCAGTCCCATTGCTCCCCTCTCCACCTGTTGTTCAGGATTGTAAGGTCCAGAATCGACGAGTGCCCTCTTGCCAGATAGGTGGGGGTACTGTCATCGACACAATGACCGCCAATAGAGCTCATAGTGTCCGACAATATTTCACCTTTTCTATTTGTGTAAGCACACCCTGTAGCCACTGATTTACAGTTAAAATCTCCCAGGAGTATGAATTTCTTCCTATTTCTAGTAGTTATTCTTTGTATGGTATCCATGCATCTCGCAAATTCACTCAACTCACAATTTGGCGAAATATATACTGCAATTACGAGTACAGAGTCGGATTCGATTGCTACTATCCCTTTCGATCTCGCCGTATTCCTCCAGGCTATTCTCCCACTGATATCTCTCACCACTACATCCCCATCTGTATCGGCTATCCAGCCCGCTCTTGCTGCTACATAAATGTTGGGTTCTGTAACCACCAACAAATCTGTCCTCTGTGACACTGCCAGTTCACTGACCAAATCACATGACATAGAACTCCGATTAGTATTAACTAGGAGAGCCCTAAGCATTTTGATTTTTTAAACATGCCCAAACCCCTGTTTGGTGATCCTTGCTCCCGCAGTTAAGACAGTTACTGTGCTCTTTACAATCCGCAATTTTGTGACCTTTGCCCCCACAATTGAAGCAAAGGTTCAATCTATCTGGGCCGTTACACTCACTCCTGCGATGTCCCCTGCTCCAACATCTAAAACACCTTTCTTGATCTTCTCGTATGTACGCCCTACAATTGACCCATCCTATCTTTATTCTTTGGTCAACCAATCTGCATGCTGCTCTGTAGGACGTGACTACCATAGCATTCTGTGTTTCACCATACCCTGGTCTTATGGATGTAATTTTAACCTCTTCACCATCCCCTGTCCTATTCATTATTGCTGCCAGTATCTCATGTTCCGGAGTATCCATTTAAATGTCCCTTATGTGCACTATTGTTCTTCTACCTGCTCTAGTTTTTAAGTCCACTTGCAGGTCCGCGGCTTTATCCCTGAGCTAGTAAAATAGTACTAGTAAAATCTGCTGCTCTTCGAGCCCCCTGGATGCGGACATGTAACTCCTCATTCCTACCTTTTCTGAGGGATATGACATCATTGGCCTCGTCGCTATTTACCGCAGATTACATTGTTTTGAATAGCTCAGCATACGACTTACCCACTGCTTTTACTATCACTGTGCGGCTCTGGACCGGCTCCATCTGGTCTTTTGTTATATATGACAATGCCTTTTTGGTATAACTACCAATGCTTCCGGCCGGCAGTAAAAATGCAGTCCCCGGTGATTGTTGTAAAACCTTCCTAATTGCCTTCAGAATGATGTTCATACTTATTTTCTTCGCTGCTCTTGAATCATAGTATATTTTTAAAGATTAAAGACATGGATTGATACCACCTTTAGAGCTGGCGATGAGGCGGCCACGGTCGATGTTATTTGCAGGTGTAACGGAGGCATTTCGTTGTCCACATGCCCCCCGCGATGGCAAGAATGTAGTTAAGGTGCGCATGGGACCCCTGAAAACCTCGGTGTGTAAGGGCCTGGAGTCAGTGCAGAGACTGCGCATCCGCTCTCTGCCAAGACATATGCCGGTTCCACCGGAGTACCGGAACGGATCTCCAGGGTTGGTAGCCCTGGAGTGGGGGTGTACCCCGGCGGCTAGCCTTACTACAGAAGGGATCACAGGTCATGCAAACTGATCATCAACAAAACGTGGCAGATGGTTTACGTAAACACCCTCGTTTAGAACCGGCCGTTTCGCCCGAGGCAAAACGGAGAAAGAGCGCGGAATCAAGGAAAATTGAAGTTGAGGCTAGGAAAAGCTTGCAATAAGCTTATTTCAAGAATAGTAATGTTTCAAAACCTAAATACTTGGTCATTACAAAGGAGGATGGTAATTTCTCGAGCGTGAGTCCTTTTCTCATTGCTCGAGAAATTACGAAATGCGCTGGAGGCCCTGTATAAGAAATAAGGAAGACTTTCACTGGACTTCATGTTGAGACTGTAAATGATGCTCAGTCTGAGAAGATCCTAGAGCTTAAAAAGATCGGAGAATTGGTTGTACGCGTCGATCCCCACGGCACGCTCAAAGCCTCAAGGGGTGTGGTGGTTGTCGGGATCTTCTAAATTGCTCGGAGCAAGAAATTGTTGAGGAGTTGTCATCACAAGGAATAATAGAGTGTCGTCGATTGAACAGTAGAAGGAACGGTAAGGTCCTACCCTCAGCCTCTCATGTACTCACTTTCAACCGGCCTACTTTGCCAGAGAAGGTAAGAGCGGGGATTCATCGACTGGATGTGCGGGCATTTGTCCCGCAGCCAATGATATGCTTTAAGTGCCAACGCTTTGGCCACACCGCTGTTAGGTGTGAAAGACCGCAAATATGCGTGTGCGGTGATGAGGTACATGAAGGAGAGCCGTGTAAGGAGCCTCCTACTTGTATTAATTGCAAAGGACAGCATTCTTGTAGATCCAGGAACTGTCCTGTCTACAAAGACGAGGTGGCTGTGCAGGAAGTAAAAACCCTACAAAAAGTCAGTTATTTCGAAGCAAAAAAGATTGTAAACGCCCGTAAACCTTGAGCAACAACAACCTAAGCTCAGGCTGCAGCTGTTGTTCCTGATCTTGTTCCAGTTGCTGTTGATGAGACTCTAATCATTAACAAACATGCGCCCACTTTGGCGGGCTTAACTGAAAGGATCATTGAAAACAAAATGAAGTCTTTCAGCAGTAAAGAAGCTGTTAAGCCAAAGATAGTAGTACAGCCTCCTGAAGATAAATCTCCAAAACAGAAAGCTGCTCCTGTAGAGAAGAAAAACAGACGCCAAACCAGAATGCCAAGTCCGTCTTAGCGAGATTCTTGATAATAAGAAAAAAGTGATTGAAGAGTCTGTTATAGAGGCTCCCAAGCCTCCTGCAACTGAGGTGGCCTCTAAACCACAGAGACCACAAAAAACCACACAGAGGGGCAAGTGTCCCCTCTTCCAGGGGCGGTGACTGGTGCGATTCCTGTGTCAGGGGTCGGCCAGATTTCCGCCTCTCAATCGGCGCCGATCCATGTCCGTCGTCGTCGGCGGCTTCGGTGGTCTCCGATTCGGAGACCGGAAGCAATATGGGCGACGAAGTTCTCCGCAAACACGAAGCTGTTCGCAATATGGAGAAAAAAAGAAAAAAAGGCTGGCCGAAAGGTAAACCTAGGCCATAATTTAATTTCAAATTAGCGAGTCGATTGTACAATGGAACATTAATGGATGTTTTTCAAACATCCATGAGCTTCTACGCTTGGTACATGATGTAGACCCGATTTGTATATGTCTGCAAGAAACACATTTCTGCCGAAATGAAAATTTTAAATTAAGAGGATATGATATTTTTCGGCGAGATCAACCGCCAAATGTAAGAGTTAGAGGTGGAGTAGCCATATTAACATCGACTAGAGCTACCGCCGAAGCGGTTGATCTAAACACAAACCTACAAGCGGTCGCCATTAGAATGAAGCGTCCGCTTCAGATCACTGTCTGCAGCATTTACTTGCCGAAATTTGATTGGAAGGAGGATGACATAGCGCGATTAATTTATGAGCTTCCACACCTGTTTTACTGGTAGGTGATTTTAATGCTCATAATTCTCTTTGGGGATCGGATCGAGTAGATCCCCGCGGAAGAGAATTGGAAATGTTCCTGGTGAATTCCGAACTTATTCTTTTAAACGATGGGTCAGGAACCTTTTTCAATGCCAGAGATGGATCGACCTCCTGTATAGATCTTGCACTTATTAGCGGATCAATAGCACCGAGGTACACCTTCCATGTTTTAGACGATTTGCATGGAAGCGATTATTTCCCGGTGCAAATTGTAACTGATGTTACAAGAAAAATATACCCCATATCTAAAAGATGGTTGTTTGATAAGGCAGATTGGACGAGCTTCACAGCTAAGACGATACTCCCCGAAACAACTGGAGTTATCGGAGACCATGTCGACGCTATAACAAATGCGATACTTGACTCGGCATCGAGATATATTCTCAAAACATCAAGGAAACTTTCTACGCGACCCGTTCCGTGGTGGAACGAAGAAATAAGTGAAGCTATAAAAAGAAAGAAAAGAGTGTATAACGCCTTTAAAAATCTTCCTACAATAGATAATCTTATTGCCTTAAAAAAATACAGGGCGTATGCAAAACAACTCATGATAGATTCAAAGAAACGATCCTGGCAACAATACGTGTCATCCATTGACAGAACTACTTCTGCATCAAACGTTTGGAGGAAAGTGAAGGCGATTTATGGGCGTAAAAACTTTGCTCCCATAACTAGCCTTCAAGATGAAGATGAAATCAAGGACACTCCAAACGAAATCGCAGAGTTATTATCCAATCACTTCGAGAAGGCCAGCAAAACGGCTAACTACGAGGAAGATTTTCGGACGAAAAAGCAGAACTTAAAGGTCTACTAAATTTCAGAACTGAGTATAATTACTCATATAATGTACCCTTTAAAATGGAAGAATTCGTGAAAGCGTTGGAAATAGCAGGCAAGACAGCTGCTGGTCTGGATGAATCCATTATATGATCAGGCAGCTGAATACCAACGCAAAACGAATGTTACTAGAACTATATAATCAAATATGGCGGGATGGACTGTACCCGCAGCAGTGGAAAAAAGCACATGTTGTTCCAGTACCGAAGAAAAATAAAAATTTAACAGATCCCAATAGCTACCGTCCTATTTCTTTGACGTGCGCTATGGGAAAAATACTTGAAAAAATGATTAATAATCGACTCGTTTGGCTTTTAGAAAAAGAAAACCTGATATCACCATATCAAGTAGGATTTCGGCAATACCATTCTACCACAGATCAAATGATCAACTTAGAGAATATTATATACAACAGCTTTATCAGAAGCATTGTGTCGGAGTCTTCTTCGATCTGCAGAACGCTTTTGATATGACATGGAGTATATGTATATGTTTTGATATGTATGTATATGGAGTAATGCTCCAGATACATGAATGGGGCATTTGTGGCAATCTGCCAGTCTTACTCAGCAACTACATGAATGACCATACTTTCCAAGTACGCGTCAACAATGAATTTCATCTGAAAGAATCTTGGAAAATGGTATACCACAAGATTCACCGCTGCGCGGTACCTTGTTTACCATCGCCATTAATAAATTAATATTAGTCATTCCAGTAGAAATCAGCAAAAGCGTCTATGTTGATTTGGCAATTGTGTATGCCAGCAACAAGACAGCTATGTTGAAATACAAATTACAATGGGCGATTGACGCTCTAAATGAAGTTGTGAGGAATAATGGATTCCACTTATCACCAGAAAAAACGTGCTGTGTACACTTCTGTAGGAAGAGAATTCCTCACCAAAGTCCTATTTTGACAATCGACAAAAATCCAATACAATATTAGGACAATGTGAAATTTTTAGGGCTGGTATTGGATAAATCCCTTACGTGGGGATTGTAAGTCATTGGTTCAATCGAAACTAGACTACGGATGTATTGTATATTCATCCGCTAGGAAGTCGCATTTAAGAAAGTTAGAGGTAATTCATAATAGCGGAATAAGATATGCGACAGGCGCTTTCCGCACAAGTCCGGCGACTAGTCTAAAGTCCGAAGCCGGAATAATGCCACTACATTATAGAAGAGAGATCCTTTTGTTAAGATATACAGCATACGTATGGGCTTTTCCAGCTCATATAAATAACAAACTTTTTAAGAATCATCTATTGGCTGCATTATATGAACATCGTGCTATCTATTCCAGACCAGCCGGAATTAGGTACCACAAATTAAGAAGTAAATACGAAATTGCTATTCCAGAGACACTACGAGAGAATTTAATTTCCACGAGAGAAATACCGCCATGGCTCTTGCCAGCGGTAAATACAAGTTTCGTCTCTCTCGGGGAGAAATAAAAAAGAAGCCAGCAGTTATCATCCAACAGGAATTTTTAGCAACCGTCAGTACCTATGAAGAACATATCAGAATTTATACTGACGGGTCTAAAACCGAACATGGTGTTGGATGCTCCATTTATGTAAATGAGGAAGCCCACTTTTGGAAACTGCCAGATATGACCAGTGGGTTCACGGCAGACCTTACTGCCATAGAGCAAGCTCTTCGGTACACAGAACATTATTGCGAAGAGAGAGTGCTAATATGTTCCGATTCTATAAGTGCACTTGTTGCAATTCGGAACAAGAACATTAAGGATGTCCTAATTTCAAACATCCTGTCCATTTTATACGTTCTAAATCAACGAGGACAGCGATGCGTATTTGTATGGACTTCAGGGCATGCTGGTATTCAGGTAATGAAAGCGCAGACGAAGCTGCCAGAAAGTCAACAGTCTGCGATGTTTTGGTTGCCTTTCCTGTAAGAGAGGCAGATGTTAAAAACTGTCTAACATAATAAGAAACAAGTGGAATACTGATTGCAGGAGTTTAAGTACAAAATTAAACTCAATAAAAACTTCTCCATATAAATGGAAAAACGACGTGAAGATGACTCGCCGAGATGAAGATGACTCGCCGAGGGTAGCCTTCCCGCCGAGGGGGTTTTTGGCCGTCCTGAACAGGTGGTTAGATTGCTCTTATGACGCTGGGAGGACCCCGATGGGTTAGGTCCGACGGGAATGTTTATAGGGGGGAGTCAACTGCCACGGCATCCTGGAGCGAATGATATACTGCTTAACGGCGGTTCTGGTCGCCCCGGGTGTTCTAAAATTAATAAATAAACGACACAGGTAGAAGAAGATTAATGATTTTGTATTGACTTATATTTTTACTTTTATGTTCTTTGAGAATTTTATCTTAAATTTTAAGACCGGGCTCTTTACACCCCATAAGTGTTGTTTTTTGTTGTTGTGTCTTAATGTTTCTGTGTAGTTTGTGCTTTTAAATAAAATGTAAGGGCCCTTTACACCCTTACATATGACGACCCTGATGGTGATACTAACCTCTTTTAAAGAATGTGACGAGGACTAATGACCTTAGCAGTCGATGCCCATAAAAAAAAAAAAAAAAAAATTATATGTATATTATTATTATATTATTCCGATCAACCCAATATATATATATTATATATATATATAATATATATATATATATATAATATATATATATATATATATTTAATATATATCATATTTAGACCATATAGGAATTAAGTATATCTCAGATACAATGCCCCCGTTCACGTTAGTTTATGTATTGCTCCTGATGGAGGGTTAAATAAATATTAAATAGATGTTACCTTTTATTGTCAAACAAAATGCATCCGTATTAACTCTCCTCCTTATATATTGGTCAGGGTCAGTTATATCAGAGGTATCAATATTAACAACGGATAAGTTCAAAATTGATACAAGTAAAAATGTATAATGAATTACACAATAATAAGAATGCAATCACTTTCTAACAATTAAAATAACATATAATTAAACTGTATCTTTTACTGGGCTGTGTAACTGAATCCTGGCATTGTGAATCTTTTCAGGCCACTCGACCTTGATGGTAGTAAATTTTTCATTAACATCAAATGTAACTTCATGTCCCTTTCTGTACATATACTCATATGCAAATAGAATTATCTTCTTTTCCTCAACATGAGTACACATTAATGCATTATTATAGCCAGGATATAAAAATAAATTTGCCACAAAATCTTAGCCTCATTTATTTAACTTGATTTAGGAAAATTGTATTACTTGTTTTATACTTCAATGATATGACCCATTATATAACTTACACTCTTACAAAGAGTAGAGGAGCAATAAACTGCAATGTCTTGAGGTTAAGCTGGAAAGAGGTTAGCTGGAATCCGGGATCACTGATAAAATGCTGGAACAAATTCATTCATTCATCAAATTCTTTGATGACTAAGCCCCTAATTTTGCTCATTTTGGACAAAAACACCCCACTACAAGATCAATAACTTTCACTTCCAAAACGTAAAAATTCTTTGCACTTTTCTTTGTAGTTCTGTTTTTTAAACACTTTCTGTTTATAAATTTGAATACATACTGTTTACGCCAATGCGTAAAGTAGCTTTAATTCAACTTATAAGAGAGTGTCTCATTATACCTTTTTTGTCTTTTTTAATGAATTAGTGAGCTGTTTTCTCACCAACTTGAAATGAAACAGTATTAAATTGTAGATGAAAATTTTAATTATAATTAAGAAGTTTTTCAAACACTGAAATTTATGCATTCCATTCAACATATATAAATATATGCTCAGCTGATTTTCATTTATGCCTTCTGTAATGTGATTTATTTTTTTATTATTTTTTAAGATTTAGTACTTCCATGTAAATTTATATTATTTCATGTGTTTACATCTTACATAATTAACAAACACATTTAATTTAAAAAAAAAAAACATCTGATTCAAAATTTTTACAAGTTGTTGTTAAGTAGCCATTGTATAAACATCGGTTAGTTATGTGAACATTTCATTTTGTTTAGAGTGTTATATAAATATGCTTCTCTTTGTGTTAATATAAAATAATTATTCTGCGAGAACAGTAATTAAAGAACTTAAGTGATGTACTTATTTAAAGATGAACCTTTTCTTTTATGAAATGTACATTACAGTTGTCACCATTGTACATAATTGGAAAAAATCTTCTATAATTCTATTTCTTACAGCATTATTTTCGGCTGTAAAAATATTATAGTTGTAAAATATTACAGCTATAAAAATATTATAGCTGTCATATTTAAGCTGTAAAAATATTTAAGATAATAGATTTATAATTTTTTATTTAGAAAACTGAACATCTGAATGGATTTATGTGTATGTTTTTAAATTAACTCTGCAAATATTTTTTGTTGTGTTTAATACGTATGAATGTTTGTTGTATGGCAAAATATCTTTTTGATGATTTTTCCATATTCATGATTTTTCTTCTTTATAAGTTAGAATGTTTCATTAAAATCAAAGGAATTTAGACATATATAAAATTCACGATTGTGAGATACATTTTGTGTAAGTGAATAAGATATTAATGTTTTTCATTGTACAGTAATCGTCTGTTAAATAATAAGGTAACTTAATATATACTTTGTGTATGTAAAAGAAATACTAAAAATAACAAATTTACCTATACTTTAAATTAAGGGTTGTTGTATATAAATATTGTACATGGAGATTTTGTGCAGTCTTAACAAAGTATTAAAATGTGATAATGTATTTATGCAGTTTTTATGAATATGGTTATATAATTTTGATTTTATTCTATCAAATTCTTTTGGCAAAAACGAGCTGTGTCATTTTATTTTGTAATTTTTCCCAACACATACAGACATGGTTGTAACTAAATATAACATGAATGAGCATGCTACAAGGATGAATCAAACATAAATGGTAATTTTTTAATAAATTTATTGATTAATAATATACACAATTCACACCTTCACCATTTCTCTATATAGTCTCTCCTGCACGATCTACACACTTTTGCCAATGATCTGCAGGCTTGAATATTCCTTGTTAATAAAAAATTTGAGGACAAGTTGTCAACCACTTATGCATGTGCTCCTCAATGTCAATGTTTTCGAATCGTTCATTCCAAGTGATTCTTTCATGGGCGCAAAGAAAAAATAGTCACGGGGGATAAATCTGAACTGTTGGGAGGGTGGTTGAGGGTTTACCAGTGCATTTTTTCCAATTTATCCCTTGTTAAAATCGCGGTGTAGCCTGGCATTGTCATGGAGACGGAGTCATCTCTGATGGGCACACCCTGCCCTTTGTTTCAGTAGGCAGCTTTTGTTGACTGTGGCAGCTGGCAATAGTAAGCCGCATTCACCATTCATTGACTATAGAGAAAATCAATGTGTAAAACTCCCCTTGAGTCAAAACAAATCATTGCAAGAACATTTCCAGCTGAAAGACATGTTTTGGACTTTCATGTTTTGACTGGGCAGCCCTCAACCTTCCTTTGCCATTCCTCCTCATCCTATTTGATGTGATGATGGGCCTCAAAAAATCATCCCCTTCTTGCCAAAATCAATTCAGAAGTCTCTCACAGATCTCCAACCAGACCTATTTTTGAGTTTTGATCAACCTCAAAACCCATCAAGCACTGATTTTTCTAAAGCCAAGATGAGCATCCCAACCCCGTAGGGGAAGACACCTGCCTTGTGACACTTCTGATCGTCCCCCCCCCTGTTCCTAGTCCAGATGGGCTTTAACTGGAGTCATCTTTTGCCCCTTTAATTTTTTACATTTCATAGCAACAGGCTAGGCCTTGTTGGGATGCCACCGCTGTAAATGCCTTGGTAGAGATTTACATCAGTAATTTACAAACTCAGCTTTTGCTTTCGCTGCAGGCCTCATTTGAACATCTTGAATGTCCTACATTTTTTCCCTCTGAACTAGCTAACCGAGATCGCGGAAGCACAAACCCCCATGCCTATTTCTACACTTTACAAAGCCAATTTGTGCGTAAATGTGCGTAACATACCACCAAGAAATGCTGTTCGCAATAACAAAATTTATTCCTAGTTCCCTTAGTGAACACAAACTTTCAGTTCATACCCCTGCCTTGGTTTCATTTATGGACTCCAGTCTGGTCTATCAGGGAGAGGCAGACAGACCTCCTACTCCCACTCAGCTACATCACAGAGTCCTGTGTGACATTTACTTTCACTTACTACCATCGTCAAGATGTCCCTACCCCTCACGGCTGCATGGGAATCTGTGCCCTCTGCAGCGCAGTCGCCATCCCGCCAACAGTGATGTTTGCTCATTGAAAACTACCCTCGTCAAAATGGCGCTACACCTCACGGCTGCATGATTATTCATACCCTTGGCAGTGCAGTTGTCGTTCCACTAACAGCCAATATCATAGTAATAATAATAATAATATAATGACTCGATCCCAACACACCTAACTACAGCCAATCAACTGTCCAGGCGTCCCTAGCCACCCAGGGTGCTGCTTTACTTATACCCCTTCAGTCGTTCTGCTCAAGGTGAGGAAATGGAGGAAGCCAGCCACGATTGTCTATTCTCTGCGAGTCTTCCCCAGTTGACGTGCAGATCAGGAAAGAATTTAAAAACCTCTGGTACATTCAGCCTCGTACCAGGGACAAACTTAAAGGATATGGTCTGCAGTGTCATCGACCATGCAGTCCGGGCACAAGCCTGAATCAGTCAAACTAAACCTTGCCAAACTATTCCTGAAAGCACCATGTCCTGAAAGGAATTGAGTTGTGCACTGATTGAGGGGAAACCACCCAATTGCTTGCAGCTCCCTAACATTTGGAAATATACTATGTGTGTATCGACCAGTACAAGAATCATTCCACCTAACTTGCCAAGAGTCAACACCTTGGTCTTCAATTTCTCGCATATGCCCAGAAGTAAGAAGGCCTCCCTTCTTAGAAACATACTGCTTGCTATGTTCCATAGCTAAAATGTCAATGGATTTTATACCAGCAATCACAGAGACTGCCTCCCTCAAGACAGTTCTGTAGTCTCCAACAACAGCTAACAATAGAAGATGCTAAGCTTGCAATAAAATGTTCCTATAACATTGGAATTGTAAACGATGAGCCCAGATGGGTGCAGCGTACAACATTATGGCCTCGCAGGCACCTTTGCAAAGAATACGCATGGTACGGCAATTCAACTCCCAATAGGGATGGATGACTATGAACAAAGAAGGCATCTATTGCATTCCTTGTAACAAACTGAAGATGATCCCTGAATTGAATTAGACAAGGTATTTTCTACTGCCGAGCCATTGTAATGGAGGATGACAGTTCTATTGCTGAATTAGCTTGAGAGTCATAATCTAATTTTGTGTGCAGCCATGCTGTTGCAACTGAAACAAGGCACAGAGGGCCACCACAAGTTACTGAAGGCCCCGGATATGTCCAAAAAGATGCCGAGTACATACTTGCAGTTGTTGGTTAAAGCCAAATCCATTACTCTAAGAATAGCAGCCTCTGTGCCCTTGCTAAGGCAAAAACCATACTGGTCGTCCATTAGCATATGGTTAGAAGTCTACCTACTATTAATGCAGAGGTACAGGACCCTCTCAAAAACCTTACCTACTACAGGCAAGAGCATCAGAGGCCGGTACGAACTTACAGTGGGGTCTTTTTCGCCACCTTTGAAAAGTAAGTTTCAACTCACCATGTTTCCAACAAGCTGGGAAATGTCCAGTAAAAAGCATTCTATTAAAAACCCTAGTCAAGGGACCAAGAATCACTGGCAACATGCGGGGCTCCACTGTGATACAATCATATCCGGGGGGCCTTATCTTAGCCAGGCTACAAATTATTTGGCGGACCTCCACTTTAGTAATCTCAGAGCAAAAACCTACAACTTCCCTTCGAACATGTCGATGAAAAGAGGTTTTACCAACTTCAGTATCATCTGGAAGCAGATCGTTCATCAGAAGAGTGAGGACATGATCTTTGTCTATTACAATTTCATCCTGGGTCGAGAGAGCTGACAGAAGAATGTCTTTTTTCTTCTTATGACCAAGAACTCCATAGACAATACCTCATAGGTCTTTATTTCCTTGCTCTTGTACTAAAGAGCGCCACGAGTCATGCTTAGAAGACCTAACCTTATGAAAATACTCACTACTTTTCTGATGATAGTCCACAAGCAAGGCTGAATGCTTATCAGGATCACCCTCACAAGGTGTGGCTCTCCTGAGCCAACCCACAGTCCACTTCATCGTGGTCAAGCCCTCAGTCCACCATCCAGCTACTTTCTCTCAACCGGTACCTCTGGGAATTAACAGCAGCTTCAACTGCCGCAGAAGAAAAATTCTCTGCTAAGTCATCTAATGGGAGTTCGTCCAGTCTTCGAGCAAAAACTCAAAGCCTGGCTGCAAGAATATTAGAAAAAATGGGCCAATCCGCCTACCTATCCAGAAAGCGCCCCTGCTGAACAGGGAAATATTCCCTATAGATATCGCACAGCCCGCCTACCAGATCAAAAACTACTAGTAGATCACTCATGCAATCATAAACTAGATACCAGTTCTGAATCCTACCAGGGACATCGTTACCAATGGTAACATCAATGTTGGTACCACGGTAGGCCCTCCGCCCTTTGACTGCACCGGTGAAAGTAGGCAATTCGCCAGCTACATTAAAAACATCAAATTGATGCTGCATGAATTCGATCAATTCGCTTCCATCATCTGCGATCCCAGTGTGCCAAAGAGGTGATTTGGCATTCACATGAGTCCCTATAAGAACTGGACAACCTGCTACCAGCCTAACAATTCTATCACATTTTTCAAAGTGCTTTTCAGTGGGATTCCTGTACTGAAAATACTAACAACTACGTGCAGACCATCCACGGCAAGCTTGACAACAACGTGATGCATGTCAGAGGGTTGCCATATGAAGATGTATCTAAAGACTTCCTACACAGAACAGCGAATTAGCTGTCACCAATGAAAAACTTCTTCCAACCTGGAAAACCTGGCAGATCATCTTTGACCACATAAGGGTGTTGTAGAACAACATCGAGGCTCTGTTTTTCAACAACTTCACTTAACTCAACTTGTACTACCTAGGGTATTTAGTTGACTGAACCTAATCATCAAGAGGGTTGAAATGAATCTCAACAGCTCTTAAGTAGCAACCGCACTCCTTACTATTAACCGAGTGCCTATGACTTTTGCGCAACTTTTACAGTTCATGCAAGACAGAGCCTCCTTCTTTTGTGGACAGTGGTATACTTGCATACTTCTGTATACTTGCAGAATTTGGTCCTGTGCCGAAACAACAACACTTCGAATCAGGAGTACCTTGAAGGTACTCCTTGCCATGACAGGAATCCATGAAGATTCTTCCATCAAACACAATTTCAGTGGAGACCAGCACCTAACTCAAAGACTCCGTGATATCTTGGGGCATCATGCTTGCCAGTTTTGAAGACTAGCCTAAATTGCTCCTTGAACGAGGCCTAGTCTAAGTCAATGTTCTGTTCTCGAATGAGAGACAGAGTGTCCTCGTCAGAGAGGCTCTGATCTAAGTCATAAACTATGATTCGGGGCCTATGCATTTGCTTAGGATCAACCTTAACCTCAAGCTTTTTGATGGCAGGAGACTCTGTGATGACCCAGACCGTCTCCTTGTTCTCAGCAACGATTACCAGCCCTTTGCTCGTCTCCTTGATATCCCTAATTTTTAGCTGTTTCTAGTTGTTGTGAAGGGCAACCTGGAAGTCTTGCTTAAACTCTTGGCTCGTGGTCTTTGAGAGCTCTGCGTTATTAATGAATATCACCTCCAGCTTCTTAGCCATCTTGCTGGCTTCCCGCTTTGATTTAACAACATCAACATAGCACCTGGGCTGTGCTGGAGCCTGAAACAAAACTTTTGAAAGAACTTTGCCCTCCTTGGCCTTGGAGACCAAAGTCTCATACATACCCTTCTGCCACAGCAGAAAAAGAACCTCGTGAATATTTTCCAACCTGGGAAGGATGGATTTCTTTGCGCCTGAGCCAACACTTTTGGGTAAGCTTAGAAACTTAACCGGGTAGTCTAGATCATCCTGGGCTGCCTTGAGCAGCAGGACAGAACTGCCAGGTCTGCCCATCGTTTTTAAAAACGCCTCTACCTTGGGGTTGACTACCCAGGTGGATGTCCCTACATCCATCTTGGAGATGTCACCATCTGAGGAGGTGGATGGTAAAGGCTCCGGACTCCTCTTTCTGCCTGGACTTCCTACCTCTTGGAACCCGGTTTCTTCCATGGCCAGAGAAACTCTACACTGCTTATCTAGTGAAAGATCTTATCTTGCTGTGTTGCTCCTACCATCCGGTTGGGTGAATCCATGGTGTAGTGACTGCCTGCAGCGAATAAGGCAGCTGGGGACCTTCCATATTCCCCTGTCACTCTGTACCTCTTAGCCCCTACTGGGTCGGTTATAAGACAATCATGAATTACAGCCCTTGTTCTGAAAAGAATGCAAGCAGTACTAGGGAGTATTCCCTTACTTGTTGCAGAGTCTTACGACCACGAGTCATTGCCATCTTTTAGCCGCAATGAGGCAGGTACACGTTGAATAAAAATATGCCTTATAATTCCGCAAAAGCTGTATATGACAAGTCTGTAATCAAAATGTGCTAACATAGCCGCAGTCTAAAAACCAGGAATTTTCGATACTGCTGGAAGGTACACACTCGACCAACAGCCCAAAAATCACTGATAGTAGACTCGATGCCACAGCACTCTGGACGCATGTCGGGAGACCAAAGTATTAGCTAAGATGATCAGTGATAATGGACTGAGCACTCCCACAGCTGATACCCACTTCTGATGCAATTTCTTCAATAGTGAACTGGCAATCACCTACAATAAGCTCTCAAACGGCGTGGATGTTATCAGCTGTTAGACTTGACTTGGGTGTTAATCATGACTTTCATTTTCTACACTTTCCCACTCGCCCTTAAATTGTTTGGCTCACATATGCATTCAGTTCTGGGACAGTGTAACATCCTCAAACTGTACCTTTGAACAATTTAACATTTCTGCAGGTTTAACATCTCGATTAGTTAAAAATTTTATTATACAATGTGTAACAGACAATGGAACCTCTTGCTCACTCTTCCATCCAACACAGAACTGCTTGCTGTGTAGAATAGCAAAATTACTGTTTAAATTTGATTCACCCTCGTACTTTACAAATTTAAAAAAAAATGAAATACTTATTTAACTTTTAATACTATTTGTCTTTCTTTACACACAAACTAAATAGTTACTTATAATTCCAAACAATCTGACTAAATACTAGGCACAGAAAGTACTTTATTCATTCAAAACTTAGTATTTAATTGTAAAAAGTACAGTAGAGGTAAACACTTTATTTTATTCAATTCACCATGTATTTTTATTTACAAATAATACCCAAGAACTTTAAATTTTATTTAGAATATTATACATACATTTGAAATTGAGGAAATTCCTATCTCTACTTTAAGCCACAGATGTTATCATTTCTCCTCCTAAATTTAAATAAGTATTTCATGAATAGAGTATTTCTCAGTAGCCTGGATAAAATAACCTGCAGTATTTTTCTTCTATAATGAGGGTTTTGCATTTCATTTACAAAATTGTTCGTGAATTATGCTATTTCCTACGTTTTCTTTAGTATTTTAATAAATTAGGCAAAATAGCTAACAAAATCTCTTAACAATACATACTGACAAATCTTCAGAATAGTTTTGGAAAAGTATTGTCTGCAAACATCTGTATTTTCCAGAGTTTAGAAATTATTTTAAATAAGAATTCTTTCAAAGATATGTAAAGAAAAATATGTAATTTGTCTGTAGTCCTTATTACTTGTTATGTCACAAATGTTAGTAACCAGCTTTTAAGGCAAATAAATAAACAATCTTACAACTGAGCTATACCCTATGTAACTTAAAATTTCATAACTAAACATGTAGTTAAGTTTTAAGTTATAATGCAATTTAAATTTACACCAAGTCTTTACACTACTTTTCAATAACTGAAAGGATAATAACTATATAGTTGAACAAAACATATGAGGGATGGCTGAATGTAGTGCACAGTCATTCATAACTAGCAAATGAAAATTATCGAATGAAAAAATATGGTATAAAAGTACATTTTATTTGCCACAAAAACTTATATTTATTTTTCCCTAAAATTGTTACATACAATTTTAGATTTTTTTCAACAGTAAACCAGTTTTCTCTTTCAAGCAATGAAAAATGCTAGTGGTGTTTTCTTCATCCCCAAGCTCAGTGTCCTTCAGTTCATCATCCATGGTGAAATGAAAACCTTTAATACCTCTCTTTAATTGTGGAAAGAAGTGAAAATTGCAGGGTGTCAAGTCAAATCTAGTGTGTATAAGGAGGGTATGGAATAGGTTCAAATTTTAACTTCACAAGAAGCTTGGCAGTTGCATGTGATGTGTGTGGCCAAGCAATATTGTGTTGCAGAATCATCAGCTTCATGTCTCATTGAATGCAACATACATGCGTAGTAAAATGTTTTAATTCTCCTTGTGTCGCACAGAATTTTTAATGGACCCAGCTTCAAAGTAGTAACTTAGATAAATGTGTTTGGAATTCCAGAACCATTCTCAGTAAAACTTATTTTTAGAGCTGTATTTGAATTTTTTTATTGTGGTAAACCATACGTCGTTGTACATATGTTACATAGGTACTCTTTGTTTTGCTGTTTTTCTTCTGATTTGTAACAATGCACCCAAGTTTCATTTCCTGTTACAGCAATTGAAAAAGAAGTAATTTCTCTTGTCAAGATAACATTTCAGAAGCTGTCGCAACATTTCTTTCATTGTTCTTTGTTCTTTTCTGTGAGTTTGTGAGGCACCCTCTGCAAACGAATTTATAGTAGGCCAGTTCTCTAACAATGTGTCTTACTTGTTCTTTCAATATGACTATCTGGATGGTGATGCATTATTATACCTCCGAATTTTTTAATCGAATCATACCTCCTTTTAATACTCCTCTTAATCACAAAAACTGACTGACCACTGTGAGGATCATCCTCAATATTTGCTTTACCAACTTCTGATTCACAAAATTTTATTGCCCACCTACTCACAGTTTTTCAATCAACAGTTTCATTACCATAATAGTTTTTAGGCAAAATTGAATGTCACTAGCTTCACTTTTTTCACTGTGAAAAAATTCAATTACTGCATATTGTTTTAGATGCGTTAACATAGGAGGCATACTCGACTCTATAACAATGGTGACTGGCAAAAAAATTAGATGTGTGGGTCAATGAGTTTTAGAATGCTAGTAGTAGCAGCGGAATGAAACTTCAAGATGAAAGCAACTATAGTTTTGTATGATATTTTGTTATTTACATTTCAGCCATCCCTTGAACTTTAGGACATAGAAAGCAAGAAGCGGAATTTTCATAAAAATATCAATTAGCAGCATAGTAACTGAATAACCTAGCAGTACAGTAACTAAATAACTTTTAAAAACAAGTCAAATTTTAAGAAGAAACAAAACACAAGCAACTAAAGAATTCAATGAGATTAAATAGAAATAAAGTTAATTAAATAAAATATATTTACAAAATTAATTCAAGAAACCTTGTAAGAATAGATAGAATTAATGTTTAATATTTTGCTTTATTCCCCCAAAGTTTTCTGTTATTTTTCTAAAAGCTTCAACCACCTCTTTCGTGACTATACTTCTTCATTATATCTCTTTCAAATATGTTTAAATTTTGCTACTTTGCACTTATTAATTTTATCTCTTCTAGATAAATACAATTTTCTACCATCATCTTTTGTATTTTTATACTTTCTGCATTCATTCAACAGTTTTAGTATAATTCTTGTTATAAGTGGCTTTTTATCTACAGTTACATTTTCTAAGCGACATCTTCACTCCTACTTCTATAATCTACTTTTTTAAATTTATCATACTATTTTTAACCAAATCTTCTGTTAAAGTAACTTCCAGCCTGTGCCCATGATTTATTCAAATTTGAATGATATATCATTTTCTTTTACCCTGCCTGTCAGTAAAATCATGATTAATCTCCCAACATAGAAAACTAAGTAATCTTCTGTCACAGTTACCAAATATTTGCAAAACAATCCAAGTGTAAAGGCACAACCAAGCACTACCTAGAGATTCTAACACACAGAACTTTAAAATTTAGAGCTCATCTATAATAACACAGAATTAATAACAAAAAGTAAATGGATCAAATTAGGTACTTTTATATTATGCTACAGAGTTATAGGTATTGTTTCAAACACAAAGATAGCCATGGGATTAATAATGCTTTAAATAGATGTCTTATCATGATGATATGAATAGCATATGAGTATCCCACTATTTTTATTGACCTCTCAGAAGGTAATCTTTATTATGAGTCAAAGATAATAAAAATCTGGTTAATCAGAACATGTGTTCTGAAATGTGACAACTCTTCTGCTCCTACGAAGAAGCACAACATATATTAGGCTCAAATTAGAGAAAATCTTATGTAAATCAAATAAGAAGTAACTGTTAGATTTTCACTATAATAATGATAGGAACAGGAACAATGTAATGAGTGCTCTTATTTTAGTACAAAGATGAAACAGCATAGACGTTAGAAAAAAAACTTACCTCAATATTTATTGACAGTTTAGTATCTCCAGCAGTAAAACTTATTTCTTTAATATTATTAACTGCCTGAGTGAGCCCATCGTGAATTACATAATTGAATGAATCCAAATGTGGTTTGCCAAGTGATAACAGAAACTGTAAAATGAAAAACCCATGTTATTAAAATGTATTAATAGTGGATATTTTTTTAGTAAAAGGGATATGAAGAAATACATAAACACAGAGAAGGTATCACATAAAAATATAATACTGATAGATTATTTTAACAAAAATTAATATTATAATACAGAATATTAAAGATGATAATTTAACATACTGTTGATTGATCTACCAATCACATTTTGAGAAATTTATTTACATTATGAAACACTTAAGACTCCTTTCACCCACAGTGCTGTGTATTTACAAAGAAACAAGGTAAATCTTAGAACTCTCAAACAAGACTTCTTTTGTAACGTTATTTTATTTTTTATTTTTTTAAACTCCTCCAAGACGACCAGCCCACGCTAAAAAGCTTAACACAGTCGCCTCAGGATTTCATGGCAGCGCAGTCTGCCCTCCCTAGCTCATCCGAACTCGGACATCCCATAGGGGTTTCTCGTGCCTCCTCGAAAACATACTAATCACCTCTTCTGGTGATCAGAATTTTTCTCCGCAGGAGAGCACCCTTCCAGTCCCTATTGTACCTGATCAAGACACACATTTCATTTGCCCTTCACAGTTACGCGTCCCCCCATGCGCACCTCAAGGGTCCCCCATGCCATCATCGGGGAGCTCCGACCCACCCACTCTTGCACGTGAGTAGGCCCGAACACCCTAGGCATAGAGGCTGCCTCCCTGGCCCCTACACGCATCAAGATGGACTTGTACCTGTCCTCGATCCCCCACGCATTCCCATGACCCCTCATTACTTGTTGCGCCATGCCTCCCTCGCCGTCAGCGGTAGAGCACCGCACACAATATCCCCCCACTCCAAGTCCATCGGTATATCCGGCAGTATAATCCAACAACAACATGAGCAAAGACACATAATACAGTCATAAATTCCTAACCTAGCAAAGAACATTAACAACTACAAAAAACAAACACATTTCGATGCCTCTTTTGACATCGAGGGCCGTGTGCACGTCAAGGGGGTTCCTCCTGCCTCTTCGCTGTTACCTCCCTCCATTCATTCTCACTCTGGAGCATGTGTCTGACGACGTTATCTGATATTAAGGCCACCGGAATCTGACGTCTCTCGTTCTCCCACCTGACACAGTCGAACCAGGTGTGTTCGGCTGTGTCAGCTGTCGCACAGTACCTGCAACCCGCCGTTCTCCTCCTCTTGAAGCGATGCAGATAGCTATCAAAGTTCCCATGGCCCAAAAGTTGTTGAGTGAGGCAGTATCCAACTTCACCATGCTTACGTCCCACCCAAGCACTCACGTCCAGAATCAGACGCATAGTCCACCGTCCTACCTGGCTCGCCTCCCACTGTTGCTGCCAGATGGCCATGATCTGCGCCCTTGCATTCTCTTTTATGCCTTCAAACCGCAAGCATCGTTCCTCAACCAATAGGTCTATTGGCGGCGTTCCCGCAATGACGCAGATCGTGTCATAGGAGACCGTCCTGTAGGCACATGTCACCCACAGAAGCAGCCTCCTACGAGTGGCCTCCAGCTTCCTCCTGTACTTCTGAACCGCCACTGCCCTTTTCCATGCAGGGGGCACATACAATAGGACTGATGTCACGGTTGCAGCTATTACTTGTCGACTTTTCTCTCGTGGCCCTACTGTGTTCGCCATCAGCCTCGAGATAGCCCTCAGCTGTTGTTCTGCCTTCTTTATTGCTTCCTCTACATGAGGTCCGAATGAACGGCGCTTGTCCATCCAGACCCCGAGGTATTTGGCCCTCGAGACGTGGCTTATCTCTGCACCATCAATGGTGAAGTGCATCTCCCTTAGCTGGTGTCGACCTGCAAGCACCAGCGCCTCCGACTTTTCTGGTGCTATTTGCAGACCGTGAGTCACCAACCAATGGTGCACCATTGCCAAGGCAATGTTTCCATTGGCCTCCACCTGCCTCTCATCTCTTCCTTTGATCAGTAAGGCCAGGTCGTCTGCAAATCCGAAGACTTCAACCCTGTCACTTACGTAGTTACTAATGATTGCTTGAAGTTGTCCGGAGACTCCTTTCACCCTCAACGCCTGCCCGATGACCTCCCATGGCAGGCTGTTGAAGGCGTTCACATCCAACAGTATCAAGTCCGGAATCGCTCTTGTCCGCCGCGTACCAGTTGCTGCTGCGTCGACAGAGTACATCACCTCACGAATTGCGTGGACCGCTGACATGCCCTTCCGGAATCCAAATTGACGAGGGGAGAGCCCCCTTGCTCCTGTACCACTGCCAAGAGCCGCCTTTCCACGACACGTTCATACATCTTGCCCAATGTACTGAGTAAGCACACTGGACAGAAAGATCCTGGCTGGTCTGGATTCCTCCCCGGCTTGGGTAGAAGTACCAAGCGTGCCTTCTTCTAGCATGATGGGAAAGCACCCCGCGTGAAGGCCTGGTTAAAACAGTCCAGCAAGAACTTTTAGTCTCAAACAAGACTTAAAGTTCATTAAGTGCCACATCATCCATCTGACGAAACAATCCTGTTTCCATTTCACATGGTATTAACTGATATGTTCATTAACCAAAACAGATACCATATGCATTAAGTAAAACCACAACAATGCAACAGACGTTTTTTGACGAAAACGGTTTTTTTTTTTAATGTAACTTTAGGCACTGACATTTACCACTGATTCATATTATCAATTTTCAAGATGCTACTCTCCTGAGACTTTTCAGATATTTTGAAACCAAGCACATCAGAGGATGCATTTTGGAAAGCTAGTGTTTCAAACAATATGATTCCAAAACTAATATTATGATATAATATTCATATATTACTTCACATAAATATATCCTCTCTAAAAGTACTAGAGAATCTAAGAAATGCCAAGTAGGTCTTAGATTTCATGAAGGGAAGATCCTGAGATGCATCTCAAGATGGTGAATCCTAGGGAGCAGAAGGAACAGGATGGTAGTAGAGAGGGGGGCAACAATTGTATATATTAAATTTGGTTGGTGTAGACAAGTGGCTAATGACTGAGAAGACCAAATAGCTTCCGGAATAAGGATCTGCGCCTCCTACAAGTGCCAACAGCCTTTTAGGAAGGCAGATGAGCAATAGGTAACTCACCAGATTGGTCTAGTGGTGAACACCTCTTCCCAAATCAGCTGATTTGGAGTCGAGAGTTCTAGCATTGAAGTCCTAGTAAAGTCAGTTATTTTTATATGGATTTGAATACTACAACACTGGATACCAGTGTTCTTTGGTTGTTGGGTTTCAATTAACCACACATCTCGGGAATGGTCAAACTGAGACTGTATAAGACTACACTTCATTTATACTCATACATATCATTCTCATTCATCCTCTGAAGTATTACCTGAATGGTAATTACCAGAGGCTAAACAGGAAAAAGGAAGAAAGATGATCAATAGGGGTTTGGGGGCACTCTTATTGCCCCAAACCATTTGTGAGGGTGAGAAATCGCCCACAAAGGCAGAAGAAATTTCTATAGGAAGTCAACAACATTTAGATATAGAAGGAAACAGAATACACTGTATTACCTTTTCCTAGTCAGGCACCATGGTGATGTCTTCTTTTGTTAAATATTTCAGAGGTAAAATAACTTTCCATTCAGATCACCAGGAGAAGCAGCATAAGTAGTGTCATAAAAAGATAAAGCTGTGAGAATAGTTATGTAGAATATGAGAACATTATTGCCATCAGTTAAGTTGAAAAACTTGAGGAGAGATAAAATGGATATAATAGGGATAAGTGAGCTTAGATGAGAGAGGAGGAGAGCTGAAAAGTGGTGAAGTTACCTTATATTACTCAGGAATTGAAAGAAGAAAATATGGAGTAAGAATAGCTGTAAAAAATAGAGTAGCAGGAAAAGTTATTTATCTGGATGATAAATTACTGGCATTAAGGATTGGAATGCTGCCAAAAGATCTATTAATAGTTCAGATGTACATGCTAACATTGGAATATAAAAGGATGAAGATGTTGAAAAGATGTACAATAACATTGAGGAGTTATTAGAAAATGAACCAGGATTGCAGTAAGATAGTCGAGTTGTGGACTGCACGGTGTGTAGACGTGTCTTTCTAGAGCTCCGCTTTTTTTGTTGTTTTCGATTGGTTTTTTGGTTTTTACATTGTTTTGGTGGACTGGAACTTTAAGTGGATTGGACAAGGAATACAGACTATCATTTTTGAGTTATTTGGTTACAGGTTTATCAAATTTTTTATAGTTTTTTGTTCTCATTAGTGAGATCAATATTTTAGTGCTTTTTACTCGGTAAATCTTAGATATTATAGTGTGTTAAAGTGTTGGTGACTTTTATTAATAACGAAAAGACTACCAGTGTGTATAAAAAGTGAGTAAACTTATTGTACAATAACTTTTTAACAGTTTTTTGAGGTTATAATAGCAAATCATTCTAAGTTATTCGACAGGCTAATACCAGTCTGAAATTAACAGTAAACAAGGACTTAGGAAATTTTTTCGTATATTAGTAGTTATATGAGTGAAATTTTTCTAAGTCCTTAGACTAGTTTTTATTAGGGAATTCTTTGTTCCTTAATAATTTCTGAACCACTCGTCCTACATTCCTGATCCCAAGTTATAAATCCATCCCAAAAAGTTTCCAACCCCCTGACCTCCCCCTCTTCACAAAAATTTTGGACCCTATTTTTAGGGTTGAACCCCCCAAATTTCTTTTGGGGCTCCTATCCCCGAGTGGGTACTCGTTGGACTCGGGATCGTCCCCGTAGTCCAACAGCGCTAATATGAGATGAAGGGGATCACTCCCCTTAGAGGGATCATCGCAGGGAACTTCTAGCTCACAAAAGGTTACGATTACTAAGAAAACAGAGGGTAAATGTAAAACGAGACCCCGACAGGGGTCCTCAGAAGAAGAAGGACCGCTGGAGAGCCTTAGCAATCTGGTTTACCAATTGGGATTAACTATGGTGGCATTGAGACAGCATATGGGACCGGGTCTCTCAAAATACATAAGTACACATGAGCAGGAGCTCAAAGGCATATATGATAGGCTTAATGCCTTGACGCAAGTCTCGTCCCCTTTATCAGTTGTTACGCTGGCTACTCAGACGTACCCTATAGTTGTGGAAGATGAGATGGAGCAAATTCTTACTAAGGAGCTGACAGATGAGCAAATAATAGATCTACTGCCCAAAAGGTGGCCAAATAGTTTGCGGAACTAAATTAGTTTCTTTAATGAGTTGCCTTCTGAGGTGGTGGACTCTTGTACTGTTAGTGATTTAAGTAAATCAAGGCAAGGGGATGAAAAAGAAGGTATTAGTACCAAATACAAAGTAGGTGATATTCGTAAAGATGTACAATCAATTCTTGGAGACTGTGACGACATTAAGAAAAGTAAATACAAAATCTACTATGATGGTAATGCTACTGAGAAGAGCACAATGGGAGCTATATTGAGGGCTTTAAGGAAGCTTATTCCTCAGGCTGGTAATTTTTTTTTGTCGTCCCCAATAATAATATTGGAAACTATATGAAGAAATTAATATCTTATTTGCGGAGAGACGAGGAAGTAGCGGTTAAAGTGCTTACGATCCCAGTTGAAGGTAAAGTTATACAAGGCAAGCCTGGACAAGCCCATATTAAAAAGTCTACAACACCGGCAGTTGACAGTCGTACTGTGGTTATCAAAGGAGCTGGAAAATCCTATTTTGATTTACTTAAAACAATGAAGTCTGCAGTAAGTAGCGAAGATGCAAAAGAGGTCATCTCCTTACGTAAGGGCAGGAATGAAGAACTCCACGTGAGAATTCAGGGAGCGCAGAAAGCTGCAGAGTTTACAAGTAACCACAAGATAAGGCAGCAGATCTGCATGTTGACCTGCGTACAAGAGCGGGAAGGCGCACAATAATTCACATCAGGGATGTAGAATATGACACCACTGAGACAGAAATTCTTGCTGCAATTACTGCAAGAGTAGGTACTGATGAGGACATCAAGATATCATCAATTAGAAAAGGTTACGCCGAGACGCAGAACATTACAGTAATCACAACGTATAGGGCCGTCTGTAAACTCGTAGAGGATAGAATACGAATAGGATGGGTCAACTGCCGGGGTTTTATCCGAGACGATGAGGATAGGTGTTTTAGATGTTGGGGCACCGGACATCGGCGGCAGGAATGCAAGGGGCCAGATAGGAGGGACCTCTGCTTTAACTGTGGAGGGCAAGGTCATATGATTGACGAATACAAAGAACCAAAGAGTTGTCTCGACTGCGGTAGCGGTGAGCACAGGACTGGTGCTTGGGGTGCTCTGACAAGCATGATTAAGCTTCTCCTACCAAACATGAACAGAAGCATGCTATTGAATGATTTGCTGTATAGACTTGCTATTGAGTGATGTAGACTTGTTGGCAATCACTGAACCCAACATACATGAGTCGGCGAAGTCCGGATGGATGGCGGATACTGTGGGTGATATCATTATCAGGAACGTCAGTAACAGGGTGGCTCTGAGTTTCAAGGAGAGAGCAGAGGGAGTCATAGTGACTGAACTGGAGTCTACAATAATTGTAACAGCGTATGTCTCGCCCAACATCACAATTGCGGATTATGACAGGTTTTTAGACAGTATATATCGACTTCTGTCCAGACAGAGCAAGAAATTTGTGTTGTTGGGTGATTTCAACTGTAAGACGACTTTTGCTGGTTGCTCCCGCAGTAATAGGAGAGAAGAGCTAACTGAAGAACTGATGGAATCCCTCTGAGGTCACTGTTTAAATGATGGTACTCCAACTTACGAGGCTCGGGGCCACTACTCTGATCTGGTCATTGCTGATAATAGATGGTCAATGGATCAGCTAGAGCTAACAGTGATGGATAACGATATTTCCAGTGATCACCTTCCGCTACATCTGATCATAAAGGAAGGCAATGACTTTGTAGTTACACAAAGACCTTTTGTTACAAGACCTACAGCCCGTCAGGTTGACAAAATAGTTGTTAAAGTAGCTCAAAGGCTACGTAATATGATTGAGTTGACGCCAGATACTCTTACCTCGGTAATACAGCAAGAAATGGATAAGGAATTAAGGGCCACTGGGGGCAGACGATAAGTCTACTGGTGGTCAAATGAGATAGCACGCTTACGCGATAATTTACAGCAGGCTAGGAGAAGGAAACAAAGACTGAGGATCAGAGGTGGTGCTGAGTTTGATACTGCAGCCAAACTATATATAGAGGCTAGACGCCACTTGAACAAGCCATTAAGAGATCAAAAAGGGATCATTGGTTCAAACTCTGCGAGGAATTGGACAATGATCCCTGGGGCCAAGCCTACAAGATAGTTACTAAGAGGTTTGGCAGGCGTCTGCCTGTGTTGAGTGAACGGCAGGCTATGGCACAGTTTGACGAATTATTTCCATGTCCAGCAGAGACAACTGACATCTTGCCTGAATATGAGCTGAGGAGGTTTACCCCTGCTGAGCTAAGTAACACTATCGAACAACTCGGTAATAAAAAGAGCCCCGGCACTGATAGAATCCCTGCTGCAATACTCAACGGCCTTGTAAAACAGCTTCCCTGGGAAATGACTGATATAGCTAATTATGGCTTGGAGAATGATTCATTCCCGCGATGTTGGAGGGAGGCCAGGGTGGTCTTCCTCCCTAAAGGCAGTGATGATCAAGGTCTGTCTCGATTTAGACCGCTGAGTCTCTTAAATAACTTGGGCAAAGCGGTAGAGAAGATGCTCGCCAACAGAATTGTATGCGAAATTGAAGAAGGCGTGGGTATAAGCGTCAATCAATTCGGGTTCTGGAAGGGACGTTCCACCGTGTTGGCAGCGAAGAAAGTAACTACTTGGATAGCAGATGTCAGAAGAGGTACTTGGAGAACAAGAGGGATTCCGTTACTTGTCTCCCTAGACGTTAAGAATGCTTTTGGCTCCATCAAATGGAGCCATATTCACAGTGCATTATTGGCTAAGAACGTATCTTAGGAGACAGGTGAGGAGATACCTCTCTGACAGATCGTGCAGAATTGCAACGCACAGTGGAGATTTGAAAGTCAACATACACGGTGGAGTTCCCCAGGGCTCTGTTTTGGGCCCGTTATTATGGGTTTTAACTTTTGACAGAATCCTGAATTTGGATTATCCTGTAGGAGTCGAAGTCATTGCCTAAGCAGATGACCTGGTGATCCTTGCGAGTGATAGACATGCACTGGAAGTACAAAATAAGGCCAATTTGGCATTACAGATGATAGAAAACTGGCTATGTAATAAAAATTTAGTGCTGAACATCGATAAATGCAAATTTATCACTTTCACTGGAAGAAGGATCATTGATCGGCTGGATATCAGGATCAATGGTGAACCAATAGCAGAAACTGATAAGCTGAAGTACCTAGGCGTTACCTTTCAGAGGAACGGTTCCTTCACTGAACATATAAACGAAGTTTGTAACAGGGCTGACAGAATGATAAAATCTTTAAATATCATTATGACGAACCAAAGTGCGCCTAAGGCGCCAAAGAGAAGGGTCATAGCGTCTTCGGTAATATCGTCCATGCTTTATGCGGTACCGGTTTGGTGGATTTCAGTGCAAGTAAAGAAAAACCTGGCACGTATGATCAGGACCCATAGGAGACTGTTGCTTGGAGTGATTTCTGCATATAGGATGGTCTCCTATGAGGCTTTGTGTGTGCTCGCTGGAGTCCCACCGATTGATTTATTGGCACTTTTAAGAGTTGAAAGAGACCAGGGAGTTGGAATTCACGAATCAAGGCAGCGGCTAATGGCAAAGTGGCAGGACAGGAGGAATGAGAATGGCCCTGGAGGTAGAACAAAGAGACTCATCCCCGATATTAAAAGCTGAATATAGGAAGCATGGGGAAGTGAATTTTCACCTGTCACAATACTTTACAGGGCATGGCAACTTTAATTTTTACTTGCACAGAATCGGTAGAAGAGCATCGATGGAATGTATGCATTGCGATCGCGAAGATGATGTTGAGCACACATTTACTGACTGCCATAAATGGAGAGAAGAATTAGTAGACATCGATCTATCATCTGATGGTAACGGCAGATTAATTAATCACATGTTGCAGAGTGAAGATGCCTGGAAGAGGGTTGATTCAGCTATTAAGAAAATATTAACGCAGAAAAATGAGGACGAGAGGAGATTGGGGTTCTGATCTTAGTATAGGGAAGGGCGGATAGCCCCAGTGGTGAGGACTGGCATGCTGAGGTGTGCCAGTTTCGATGAGCCACTGGGGACTCCAAGGGTTTTCTTGATAAGAAAGATCAAAGAAAGGACCCAATCGTCACGTCAAGACAATCATGGTATGGCGTGGCGATATATATAGATGGGCATATCAATAGACTCAAAAGAACTGACCGGTGGGCCGACCTGCCATGCCGGACATACAGCCAGTAGGTGGGAAGGCCCATGTGGCGCAATACCAACCAGTCGGACCGGCCCAGCGGAGAAGAGTAAAAAAAAGGAGGATTGTAGTAAGATAATTATGGAAGACTGGAATACAATGGTGGAAGAAGCCGAAGGACAGTGGGCAAGTTCAGATCGAGAATACAAAATGAAAGAGGATACAGGCTGGTTAAATTTTTCCAAGAGAAGGATATTCTCATTACGAATATGTTTTTTTAAGAATTTTAACAAAGAAGATATATTGGACAACACCAAAGAGATGGATCTCACTTTTGGGTAGATCATTTTTTGGTTGAAAATAGATAAAGGAATGCTGTTAAGAAAGCAAATGGGCTTCCAGGAGCCATCACAGGAAGTGATCATATTCTGTTTTTGATGGAAATGAAAATAAAATCAAAGCATTTAAATTACAATGAAAGTGAAGAAATGGAATATAAAGGGTTTAGAGGGCATAGGGAGAAGAAAAGTGGGTGAAATGACAAAAGCAATTACTCAAGTTAAAAAGGAGGATGAACCACAGCAATCGAAATGTGGTCGAGGATAAAATAATTTATGAGGGAAGCTGCAGAGAAACACATCGGTTTCTGTGAAGGCATCGGGCAAAGAAACCTTGGGCAAAATAATAAATGATACAAAATATGGAAGAAAGAAGAAAATATAAAAAAAGAAGGAAAATACAACAGAACAATCTATTGAAGATTGAATACCAAATAAGAAACACAAAGTTAGGGAAAGATGTGTAGAAGACGAACGTAAAGATATACAAGATTTAGAAAAGAAAAGGTCGTATGACATGTTGTATAAAGTAAAAAATGCCTCATGGGATAAAAGAAATCTTATAAAATGGGAGAAATTGAGAACAAAAATGGTAAAAGCTTTTATAAGGAAGATGAGACAAAGAGATGATAGGAAGAGTATATAGAGGACCTATAAACAGGGAAGGAAATGTGAAACACGAGAAGCTGAGGTGGGAGAAGAAACTATGGAAGTGGAAAAAGGCCCACCAATTTTACAATCTAAAATTACACAAGCTATTAAAATCATGAAGAACAGGAAAGCAACAGGAGTAGATAAACTTCCAGTAGAACTTTTTAAATGTTTAGAAGATGAAGGAGTAGATGAAATTTTTTCAATCTGCAATACAATATATGATACTGAAGTATGGGCAGAGAATTTGTTAAAACAATAATGATACTGATACCTAAAAAGTTTGGAATCAAAAATGCAAAGAATGTAGAATTATCAGCTTAATAACACATGCTGCAAAAATAATGCTGAAAGTTATGAACAGAAGGTTGATTACAAAAATGGAGGAGAATGCTGGGGAAGAACAGTCTGGATTCAGAGAAGGAAAAGGAACAAGAGAAGCTATAGGATTGATCAGAATGATTGGAGAATGATGTTTTGAAAAAGGAAGAAGACTGGGCTTGTGTTTTATAGATATGGAAAAGGCATTCAACAGAATACAGTGGGAAAGGTTATTTGAGAATCTAAAATAGAAGAGTTTATTTTGAAAAATATAACATTTTATTTTTTAAATTCAGTTAACAAATGGCTGAATTATGGCAGACATAATGATGTAATAATTTTGTGTCTGTTTTCATGTCATCCATTTACATTCAATTTGATTAAATATTGTTTTTATTTATTGTTAATTCTAATATTGTAAATCAGTATCAAATTAAATGATTTTCTAATAATAATAATATATCTAATAATTAAAACCTCCTCTATGAATCATGAGACCTTGCCGTTGGTGAGGAGGCTTGGGTGCTCAGTGATACAGATTAGCTGGACCGAAGGTGCAACCATATCAGAGAGGTATCTGTTGAGAGCCAGACTAAGGAATGATTCCAGAAAGAGGGCAGCAGCTCTTTCAGTAGTTGTTAGGCGGAATAAAGAGAACTGGTAGAAAACCTTCGGTTTCAGACGATATATTGCAGCTGATGGATGAACGTAGAAAATATAAGAATACTAGCGATGAAGAAAGTAAAAGGAACTATCAGCAATTAAGAAATGCTATAAACAGGAAGTGCAAACTGGCGAAAGAAGAGTGGATTAAAGAAAAGTGTTCAGAAGTGGAAAGAGAAATGAACATTGGTAAAATAGACGGAGCACACAGGAAAGTTAAGGAAAATTTTGAGGTACATAAATTAAAATCTAATAATGTGTTAAACAAAGATGGTACACCAATATATAATACGAAAGGTAAAATCGATAGATGGGTGGAATATATTGAAGAGTTATACGGAGGAAATGAATTAGAAAATGGTGTTATAGAGGAAGAAGAGGAAGTTGAGGAGGATGAAATGGGAGAAACAATACTGAGATCTGAATTTAAGAGAGCATTAAAAGATTTAAATGGCAGAAAGGCTCCTGGAATAGACGGAATACCTGTAGAATTACTGCGCAGTGCAGGTGAGGAAGCGATTGATATATTATACAAACTGGTGTGTAATATTTATGAAAAAGGGGAATTTCCATCAGACTTCAAAAAAAGTGTTATAGTCATGATACCAAAGAAAGCAGGGGCAGATAAATGTGAAGAATACAGAACAATTAGTTTAACTAGTCACGCATCAAAAATCTTAACTAGAATTCTATACAGAAGAATTGAGAGGAGAGTTGAAGAAGTGTTAGGAGAAGACCGATTTGGTTTCAGGAAAAGTATAGGGACAAGGGAAGCAATTTCAGGCCTCAGATTAATAGTAGAAGGAAGATTAAAGAAAAACAAACCGACATACTTGGCGTTTATAGACCTAGAAAAGGCATTCGATAACGTAGACTGGAATAAAATGTTCAGCATTTAAAAAAAATTAGGGTTCAAATACAGAGATAGAAGAACAATTGCTAACATGTACAGGAACCAAACAGTAACAATTGAAGAACATAAGAAAGAAGCCGTAATAAGAAAGGGAGTCCGACAAGGATGTTCCCTATCTCCGTTACTTTTTAATCTTTACATGGAACTAGCAGAATGATGTTAAAGAACAATTTAGATTTGGAGTAACAGTACAAGGTGAAAAGATAAAGATGCTACGATTTGCTGATGATATAGTAATTCTAGCCGAGAGTAAAAAGGATTTAGAAGAAACAATGAACTGCATAGATGAAGTCCTACGCAAGAACTATCGCATGAAAATAAACAAGAACAAAACAAAAGTAATGAAATGTAGTAGAAATAACAAAGATGGACCACTGAATGTGAAAATAGGAGGAGAAAAGATTATGGAGGTAGAAGAATTTTGTTATTTGGGAAGTAGAATTACTAAAGATGGACGAAGCAGGAGCGATATAAAACGCCGAATAGCACAAGCTAAACGAGCCTTCAGTAAGAAATATAATTTGTTTACATCAAAAATTAATTTAAATGTCAGGAAAAGATTTTTGAAAGTGTATGTTTGGAGTGTCAGTTTACATGGAAGTGAAACTTGGACGATCGGAGTATCTGAGAAGAAAAGATTAGAAGCTTTTGAAATGCGGTGCTATAGGAGAATGTTAAAAATCAGATGGGTGGATAAAGTGACAAATGAAGAGGAATTGCGGCAAATAGATGAAGAAAGAAGCATTTGGAAAAATATAGTTAAAAGAAGAGATAGACTTGTAGGCCACATACTAAGGCATCCTGGAATAGTCTCTTTAATATTGGAAGGACAGGTAGAAGGAAAAAATTGTGTAGGCAGGCCACGTTTGGAATATGTAAAACAAATTGTTAGGGATGTAGGATGTAGATGGTATACTGAAATGAAACGACTAGCACTAGATAGAGAATCTTGGAGAGCTGCATCAAACCAGTCAAATGACTGAAGACAAAAAAATAATTAAAAAATAAAAGAACTACCTGTGATTATGTTACGTTAATTATTGTATGTTATTGTATTTTTTTTTTAAATTAACTGAAAACAATTGTTAAAAGTTATTAGAAATGTTCAAAGCACCCACCATTTGAAATTACACAAGTCTCCAGTCTTTTTCAGAGAATCGTCTTAATCGTTCAAAAATTTCAGGAGTATTTCTTGAAATCCATTTTGGATCCTTTATTGAAGATACTCAACATTAAGTACTGAAGTTGAATAAACAATATGTTTCAAATGGCCTCACAGATAGAAATCAAGAGGGTTTAAGTCAGGTGATCGGGCAGGTCAGGGCACTGGTCCTCCATGGCTTATCAATTTCATGGAAAGTTTCATGCAGGAAATCTAATACCAACTGACTGAAATGTGCAGGAGTTCCATTGTGGTGAAACCACATATTTCCTTGTAATTGTAGAGGTAGAGCTTCCAACAAATGTGGAAGATCTTCGGTCATATAGCAAGATAATTTTCTCCACTTAAACGATTTGGTAGAATGACAGAACCCAAAAGGTAGTCATTAAAAATACCTGCCCAATGTTCAGGGAAAATCTTTGTTGATGGCTACTTTGGAAAGTACCATAAGGATTCTTGTTGCTCCAGATTGACATAGTTTTCAACACCATTCCTCTTGAAAGAAGCTTCATCTGTGAACAGAATCCTTGCCAAAAAAAAAGGATCTTCAATTAATGTTCTTCAAAACCGATTACAGAAAGCCAATCTAAATGGAAAATCATCGGCAATGTCAGTCACTGTATGTGCTATTAAGTGATAAGGGTAAATACAGTTACCATTTAAAACCTGCCACACAGTCATGTGGCCCACACCTTGTATTGCCAGATAATGGTACTTTTATCAGGGGGAATCTTCCACACTTTCTTCTAATTCAATAGTCCTAATACTCCTTGGTCTACCACAGTCATGATTCCCTGGTGTAAATGAGCCTGTTTCCCTAAGCTGTCTGTAAAGTTTTACAAAAGTTTTTTCACTTGACACATGTCTATTAGGAAACCTATTTTCATAACCTTTTTGCTTCTCCCGTGTTGCAGTTTGCTAACCATGCATTAAATGCACACATTTCTGCAAAAGAATATTCAAACTCTGCGATGACAAAAAACAAAACTTAAAAAAATAAACCAATGACACTGAATGTTAACCCTTTGAATGTCAGGGTTACCCATAATTTGCACTAGAATTGTCAGGGTACCGATCTATCGGTATGATGGCTGTTTCTATCTATCGGTTTTAGATGGCTGTTTCAACAAATTATCAGTATAATCATATCATAATAATCTGACTAATTTTCTGGATAAATGGTATTTTTTTCATATATATAAATTGAAAACAGCGTGATATACAATGATTTCAATAACATCTCTGCATGCCTGGATAAAAACGCTTGACAGTTTTAGCACAACTCACTCCAAAATGGCTGATGGCCAAAGGAATACACTAAAACTCACAAGTAAACAATGAGTTACTTTAAAATCATATGGTTTTATATTTAAATAATGTGCATTGCATTTTAAATTGTTAACATTATCAGCAGTAATAGTCAGTGTGTAAAATTTTTAAAAAGTGAAAAGATAATATCAGCTGGTTTTATTATTATGTAATATTAAATTTTACTGTTAGAAAATTATTACTTAATTTACAATACTAAAATTAAAAATAAATACAAACAATATTTAATTGAATGGAATGTAAAGTGGAGAACATGAAAACAGACACAAAATTACATCAATTTTTTACCATAACTCAGTTATGGTAAAAATATGTTAACATATTTAAAAAAATCAAAATGTCATTTTGTTCAAAATAAAAGGCTTAATATTTTAGCAAATATTTTAACATATATTTTGATAAAACTAATATTTATGGAGATATAACGGATTGAAAAATAATCATGGCCGCCATTTTGTAATTTGCGAAGATATTAAGGTTCTGATTTTTTGGTAATTTAAAAATTTTATAACAAAGACGCTTACCAAATATTAATGTAATTCCTCTATCTGAACTTGAGATAAAAATTTTATATAAAAATAACAAAATTGTGGACAGGAGGAGAATAAAGGAGAAATTGCCATTATTCATACGGAAATTTTTAGTTTAGTTTATTTAGTTTTACAAATAGAATCTGAAAAAAAAAAAAAAAATATATATATATATATACATTGCTTTAATTTTAATATTACATTTATAAAAATATGTATAATATTTTATATAGTTGTACACAAATGCCAAAGCCCTCACTGAGATCACTAGTTCTAAAACTTCCTGAAGTACTAGAAAGCTGAAATGTGGCATGGTTATTTCAAAGGATATATCTTCAGGAAAAAAATTATTTTGATCAACAAATCCTATGGGAGTAAAAAATAAATCAGTAGTTAGGCACGCCAAGACTGTAATAACAAGAAACTTGACAAATATGCTTATCTTAGACATTATGCTACTATTATGAATATTTTTTTTTTTAACTTAGTTCTATGGGAGTGAAATGGAGAACAAATTTCTACAGGAAGAACAAAACTAATTATTTCACCTATAATTCTTCCTCTAAATAATTAAAATGCTAAAATCTAGCATAGTTAGTCTTCAGTTTCTCCTGGTAGGGGCAGATGCGACTGGTTTAGTAATAAGGGATGGTAAGATTTAGGTAGTAAATTAGTACAAATATTTAGGAGTTAATTTGCATGTTTAGGGTTTACTTTTTATATCCATTACAGAACCCACTGTGTTCTTTATAGAACAGAAACTGGACCACAAAAATAAAAATAATCCAGAGGTTGAATGTATTGGAGATGAATTATAAGAAACAATGCTGCACTGCACGCTGATGCACAGGAATAGAATGGGAAATAAAAATATTTGAGAAAATAGGAGGTAAAGAAGACATCGATTGAAAGTATGGAAGACAGACAGCTGGGAAGTAATGGACATCTGAAAAGGGTGGCTGAAAATAAAATTTCAAAAAAGACTTTTGAGTGGTGCCTAATAAAAGAATAAAAAGGAGCTGAGCTAGGACGCATTGGATGGCTGGCAGCAATATGGAGATTAAAGTTAAGGAGAAAAGGGAAGCCCTTAAGCAGATACTTTTGTCAACTATAAAAGGTGGAAATGTTCTCACGAAGACCAGGATGGCCTTTCTCTGGGTATGGAACTTGTAGAACGATATACAGCCACGTGAGATTTTACAGGGGTTGCCTGCGGCCTCCGGTCAGGAGTTAACAGCTGACACAAGAGTGACAATTAGACTGGGTTTTGAAGAAACCAGAGTGGCAATATGTCGCCTCCCAGTACCGACTGTTACACCCATTGTACAAAAGGGAAGAGTGAAGATCAGGCTTGTGAGCTGTAGAATAGATGTTGTTGATCTCCCTCTGCGATGCTACCGATGTTTAGAAACAGAACATCTGGCAAGGAACTGCAGAGGCGAAGACTGGAAGGTTGTATGTTACAATTGCGGGGGCGATGGACATTACGCTGTAGAATGTAGCAAAACACTGAAGTGTCTTACGTGCAATGTGGAGGGGCACCGCACTAGCAGTGCCACATGCCCCAAAGGGGCCAAAAGTGAAAATAACAAGGAGAACCGGGGAAGGGCCAGGCGTACCTCAACCTGTTGATGGAAATGAAAATTGTTCAGTTGAATATGAGCCATGCGACACTAGCGCTTGACCTGCGACAAGGTATGTCTCAGAGATGGGCATTGATATTGTGTTTATCTCTGAGCTCTACGTTCCTAGCTCGCGGCTGGAGTGGGTTTTCTCTGGAGATCGGGGTGCGATTATTTGGCCGATTGCGCACCTACCTGTGCGGTGCGGGACGTTATGAGACAGCGTGGTTTTGTCAGGGCGTGGATTGGAGGCATTTATTATTACAGCTGTTATCTTTCGCCTAACATGTCTGTGGAACGATACAGGGAAGTTTTAGCATCGCTTAGTAGAGACCTCGAAGCTCATCGGCCGGCCTGGGGTTTTAAATGCCTGGTTGGTTACCTGGGGGTCACCAAAGACCGACGTGAGGGGCAGATTACTGACTGAGGCCGTCGCATTACTGGATCTAGAATGTCTCAACTCTGGAGACGCACTAACGTTCTGGAGGGGAACCACTGGGCCCATTATTGATCTTACTTTTGCTACGCCTGCTGTAGCGGCACGGATTCGGGACTGGCGGGTGAGTGAAGACTACCTAGCGAGTGATCACGAGGCCATCCTCAAGAGTGTTACAGATGGAGGATCTGCGGGCGCTGGGAAGCCGGTTGATCGTGGCTGGAGTACGAGGGGTATGAACTCGAAAGAATTTGCGGAGACACTTGATCTCAGTGCGGTACGAGAGGTTACTGTACCAGAGGACAGGGCCGCATGTCTGGTCGACTGCTTGGAAACAGCATGTGCTGCTATTCTCCCTCGCAGGTATTGTTGGAAAAATCGTTCCCCAGTATATTGGTGGACAGAAGACATCGCTCGGAAACGCAGCGAGTGCCTTGGGGCCAGGAGGCTCACGCAGCGTACGCATCGACAGTTATACATGGTCCGATAAAGGAGGTGCAGGAGCGAGCTCAATAAGCTTGTTAGAGACTCTAAAAGGGCATCTTGGAAGCAATTCATCTTAGAAATTGATACAGACCCTGGGGCAATCCATTTAAAATTGTCCTTAAGTTAACCGGAGAGGTTCAAAACACAATTGAGGAACTGTTTCCTCATAGGAATGGAATCGTTGCGAAAGTTGAGGACGATGTGAATTCCTCTCTACTTTCCATCAGAGAGGAGCTAACAGCAGCAGTGAAACGGATGCCTCTGGATAAGGCGCCAGATCTTTTGCCAAATTTGGCAGTTAAGGTGGCTGTTGGAGCGGACCCTGATGCCTTTTTGAAGGTATAAATTAGATGGGAAGTGCTTCCTCAGAGGTGGAGACGGCAGCGTCTGGTCTTGGTTCCCAAGCCGGGGAGGGACGTCCTCTTATAGACCACTGGCGATGACCGTAACCATGTCAAAGATACTCATGCGCATGCTGTTGCAGAGGCTGACCAGAATTATTGAAGACGGAGGGGGACTTTCGGATAAACAATTCGATTTTCGCAGAGGAAGATCTGCTTTGGACGCGGTATCGGAAGCGGTTAGTATGGCAAGGAGAATCATTGAAGGGAGGAAGATCGCGTGGTCGTGGTCGTGGGAGGAAGTTCGCAACGCAATTAACTGTGTGACCCATGAAGCCATTAGGACTGCGCTGGAGAATATAAGAGTCCCCCCCCCCACATCTGAGAAGGATAATTCTCTCCTACCTCAGTGAGCACAAATTGATCTGCGAAGTGAAGGACGGAGCAGTCGAACGGTGAATTGATAGAGGAATTCCACAAGGGTCGATACTTGGGCCGGCCCTCTGGAATATAGTGTATGATGGCATACTTCGCACTCCTCTACTGTCCGGTCACTCTCGTAGGTTACGCAGACGACTTGGCCCTCGTGGTGAGTCGAGTACTCTTGAGAGTCCATCGCTTACATACAAAGTTAAAAATATACAACAATCAAAACCTGGATGGCCGGAGTCGGGTTATAAGATGGAGAACAATTACAACAACCAAGCGAAGACAACATTGAAGATTGAGCTTGAGGGCCAAAGGATAGTTTCAAGGAATGCGATAAAATATCTTGGAATGTGGGTGGACGCCAGAATGCGTTTCGGTATTCACGTCTTGGAGGCCTGCTCGAAGGCTGAAAAAGTCATGCGTCTGGTTGCCAGAACTGCCGAACTGTGGGCGACCGAGGCAGCAGAGGAGGAGGCTGCTGTCTGGAGTGGTATATTCCACGTTACTTTAGGTGCCGAGATATGGGGAGGGGTCATTAGATATGGCATATACAGGAGTGCTCTCGAATCAATACACAGAAGGAGCTGCCTCCATATTACAGCTGCATATCGTACGGTTTCTCGAGAGGCAGTCGAAGTGTTGGCGGGAATATTACCTGTCGATCTGGTGATCACCCACAGAAAGAAGATTAAAGTTCAACGGGCGTCAACACCTGCGGAAAAATGGAGAGTGGCTAGCTCCATTACGAAAGAAATGAGGAGAGAATGGTAGATGCGGTGGGACACTAGTGATAGAGGCCGATGGACACACCGCATAATTAGGGACCTGAGAAGTTGGTGCGAGCGGCCCCATGGCTTGCTGGATTACTCTCACACAGTTTCTAGCAGGCCATGGGGGGTTCAGAGAATACCTTTTTAGATTTAAGCTTGATCACTCCGCTAATTGTCTGGTGTGTGTAGACGAGGAAGCGAGAGCATGTCACGTCTTCTTTCGCTGCCCCCGACTTGAGGATGCAAGGAGGGAAATATTGGACACCTAGATAAAAGGGAAATGTTCCTCTCAGAGGAACTGCAGCAGATCATGTTAGAATGCGCGGAAAATTGGACGGCTGTAGCAAGGTTTGCTAGGAAGATCATGGAGGAACTGTACGTCTGGCAGGAGTCTCGCAGAGGTAGAAGAAGCGGTCGACGGAGGGTGCGGGGAAGGACAGGCACACGGCTAAGAGCCTAGGAAGTTCCCAGTATGCGTAGGGATCGCCTGCGTGAGATGAGGTCGTGGGCATTCCGCTCCCTCGTCCGATGGTGACTCGTAAGGTACATATACTATAGTGTTCAATTGTCTGTGAGGTGTTTGTTTATATGATTGGATGTGGCTGGCATTGATGTGATGTGTGGAGTGTGTGACGTGAGGTATGTTTTCTGAGTGATGATTGGATGTTGCAGAGTGTGTAGTGAGATTTAGTCTGTTTGGTATCTTGTGGTGTGAGGTACGTATCTGTTGACTGTGGCGTCTGAATGTATATGAGAGTGTATTCCCCTTCCAGAAGTAATGCACACCAGCTGTACCAGAAAGGGGGGGGTAGCCAGAGATAGAGGTTTAGTCGGTAGTGCGCATGAACTCATACGCATTTAATTACATCTTGCAGAACAACACTGCTCAGGCGCCTGTATATGGGGTGGGGTTCCTCCACCTCTTAAAAAAAAACTCATGTATAGAAAGTGTTAAGTGTTAAATGTAAGGCTTAGTGCAAGAAATAACCGTTCTGATTGTTAGACCTCACTTATAAATTGTCCTAATAGGATATCTAGGAAAGATAAAGAAAAAATAAACTTGCAAATGGGAACTGATTTGAAAATTAGTTTAAAAACCAGTTCTAGTTTGTAAATGTTAAACTTATATTTAAATTTCTAAAGCGCATATCAAATAATGTTTTAAATTTGAGGGGGTGTTTTCTTTTATTTGAAAGTTTTTTACTTTCTTAAGTAAATTAAAGGGATAGCAGCCTGAACCAGAGAAATTAAACTGTTAATTAGCAGAACACATTAAAAACATATCCTTCTAAGTCATCATCATATACAAAGCACTCAGAAAGTTTCTGTGCAGTGAAATTATGTTAGTGTAATGACAAAACTTTCTTTTTGATTATTACTTTGTATTTTTATTTCATTAATTCACAGTAACCGATATTACAATAACTGGAATAGTTTATAAAAGATGTTGAAAATGACCTCTTCCAACATAAATACAACACTGCACAAATTTCAATTTTTTTCAAACACTAACCAGCTGGAATGCTGGAACTCTTGACTTCCATATCAGCTGATTTGGGAAGAAATTGTATGTACAATCTGTACATACAATTTCTTACTGGAATGTCTTATGTACAAGCATTCCGGTACACTTTATGTACTGGAATGTCTTGTACATAAGCTGTTATTATGGTTTTTAGTTCATCAATTGTGCATGGTCTGTTGCGATACATTCCTTGTTTCACTGCCCTCACCACAGAAAGTAATCTGGGAGAGTCAGAATGGGCGATCGTGCAAACCCCCTGAAATGATTTGTTCACCAAACATTTTGTAAAAAAAGTCATTAACCTGTTGGCTGTGTATGCTCTGGTCCCATCTTGCTGAAACTAACCACGATTGATTTTTACTTCTTTTAACTGTCTAATGAAGTTTGTTAAAACAGCACAACATTATTAACTGTATTTTCAAAAAAAAGTTAGACGCACAATACACATTCTACTCACACCAACGCAGACTCCAATTTTCGCTTCGAGTAAAGATTGTTCGTATAATTCATGGGGGTTAGTTGTCGACCACAGTTATGTACTTTGTGAATTAATATACTCTCCCAAATGGAAACATGCTGAATCTATAAAAAATTAATGTTAAGGATACCTACGGAATTAGTCTTTTGGCATGATCTGTAGGTTTCAGTACTTAAACACACATTACATTATAGGGGAAAATTTTCAGTTCCTTTCTTACAGCTTTACATGTGGCGACCCACCGAGTTGGTCTAGTGGTGAAACATGTCTTCCCAAATCAGCTGATTTGGAAGTCAAGAGTTCCAGTATTCAAGTTCTAGTAAAGGCAGTTACTTTTATATGGATTTGAATACTAGATCGTGGATACCAGTGTTCTTTGGTGGTTGGGTTTTTAAATTAAACCACACATTTCCAGAATGGTCAAACTGAGACTGTACAAGACTACACTTCACTTACACTCATACATATCATCCTCTGAAGTAATACCTGAACGGTAAACAGGAAAAAGAAAGAAAACGCTTTATATGTGGCACCAAGTTCGATATCTTGCTGCTGTGCTAACTTACACATTGACTTAATGGACTATCAGCCATAGCATCTAAAAATCAAATACACTTGATCGCAGCACATTGTTTTAGCCCAATAACAGACCAGGAATTATTGAAACTTCAATAAAAAACAACAGATCCAAATTATGATTTAATTCATTAAAAGTGTAATTTTAATATAGTTCAGTAGTTTTGCGTTAAGATCAAGCACACTCCATCTTTATCGTTCGTAACTGAAAACCTCAAACAAATAATTAATCAAATAAAACCAACGAAACTTTACAAAATAAATGAGCTCTTTAATCATGGAGTAAGACAGTATACAGTGAGGTACAAATTAGCGAATATGGGAATTCTTCAGATTCAGTGGATACAATATTAACAGTGGTCCGTTATAATAAATTTTAACTCAAATATAACCTATTTAAATATAGTCAAAAACGTTAATTTTGTGAGTGCGACCCCAAAGTTGTAAATAAATTACCTCGTTTTGTTTGTCTTTCGGTCGGTTGAATTTCGCCGATGCTAAGTTCTCCAAAGACGGATGTTCCAACATTGTTAACGTTCAATCGCACAAAACTTAACCTCAAATACAGCACATTGACCAACTCGTTATGGGTGACTTCGGTAGTATTCATTCGAATATTTCGATTGTATAATTGTACCGATAGTTATCTATCTAGGATGTTTGTCATTGAAATGAATTCTCACACTACTATTCAAAAGAAATTAATAGATGGGCAATGTTGTGCAAAATAAAATTATTCGAAAAAAATATTAATTTCCTTCATACAATGTTAAAACAATCCGGATCTTCTCCGTTATCTGTCACCACTGAATTAAATCATTCGCTTAAACTAATGCTTTTATGAAAAGTGCAGCTCCGTTTCAGTGAACATCAAATATTAAGCTATTTTAAAATGTATTGTGAAATAAACATTATTTTTAAAGTTATAACAGCAATTATACTGACAAAAAACGTAAAATAATTAGATTAATATTTAGAATTAAAAAAAAACTAGAAAAAAATTAAGGTTTGATAAAATGTACTTTCGATAAAACAATGTGCTTTGACAAGCGTATTTGATTTATACTTAAATGGAGCGTAGTTTTCTTGAAAAAATTAGTTTAAGTGAATGATTTAATTCATTGGTGGGCGACAGATAACGAAGATCTCTTTTCGACCTTAAATTGAGCGTAACTCAAGAACAACTCAACCAATCTTCATCAAATTTTCACATGCACAACTTCAGATACACTACTACACCATATCTAAATTTCAACGAAATTTATCTAGCAGTCTTGGAGATTTTTGAGCTGCAAAATTTTATACATAGGCCTATTTTATATACATATATATATATATATATATATATATATATATATATATATATACAGAGTGTTTTTTTAGTCCTGTTACCCAATTTTAAATGTAATTTAAGAAAGGGAAATTTAGGTGGAATAAAAAAATGTATTTGTTACTTACAAAAGAGATTTAATAAAAGGCTATTACTTACATAATAGTTAAAGAATATGCTCAAAATGCCCACCCCTTGCGGTTACACACGCACGGACTCTTTTCAGCATATTAGCAGAAATCTTTTTAAGAGTTGTATTGGAAATATTCGTGATTAAGTCTGTAATATTGACTTTAAGTCAATAGTGTGAGGATTGTTTTTGAAGGCCTCACACTTAATATAGCCGCACAAAAAGTAGTCAGGAGATGTGAGATCTGGGGACCTTGGAGTCCATAAGCCCTTGCATATTATTCGATCATCAAAGAACTTTTGCAGAAAATCCATGGTTTCTCGAGACGTGTGGCATGTAGCGCCAGCAATACCGTTCTTGAGGTTCCAGGAGGGACACAAATTGGCGCACAATATTCCTGTATACTTCACCATTTACTGTCTGTTCGAAGAATATGGGCCCAACTATACGACGACGAGATATCGCACACCACACACCAATTTTTTTCAGGATGCAAAGATTTGTCTTGTAAAGCGCTAGGATTTTCAACCACCCAAATTCGACAGTTTTGACTTCACATAACCATCGAGATGGATTCAAGCTTCATCACTAAAGAACACTGTCTTTAAAAATTCGATTCCGTTATCGTTTACGAGAGATCTAAACCAACTGCAATATTGCAATCAATTGTTTAAATCTGGAGACTGAAGCTCTTGAACTAATCGTACGCGATACGGACACAATTTCAATTTTTTAGCAGCTTTCTGAACACTAGAATATGACAAACCGACTTGCGTGGAAAGTTTTCGTAAACTTTTCCGTGGAGAATTGAGCAATCTTGTTTTCACATTCTCTAAAACGTCATCTGTCAAGCAAGTTGGTCGACCACTATGTTTTCTGTCGCAAACACTACCTGTCTCTCGAAATCGAGCCTAGAAATGCTTTGCTAGCCTAGAAATTGACATTTTTTCTGACGGAGGAACACCAACAAATTTAATTTGAAATGATTCCTTTACACTCACGTGCGATTTCGTAGAAAATATTGTTTATGAATGAAAACTCGTTGTTCTATGGTAAAAGATATTCTGTTCGTAACATTACCGGAAACGGCACAAAAGTTTACACAGCTCAAGAAGAATCAACTCACACTGCCGTATCTATACCGGTTGAGTAGCGCTACCAACTTCATGTCACAAAACAAAATTTTCCTTTCTTAGAAAAAATTACCAGACATTAACAATTGGATAAGAGGACTAAAAAATCATTCTGTATATAAGAAACACCCCAATTTAGTAAATGGGATTTTTATACTTCTCATACCTCAGTACGTAAATAAAGTTCATTTCCCCTTTCCAACTCCTATGATACACCAAAAAGTAATACCATACATTGTTTGCTTTGGAAAAAAATCTAGTTTTGCTTTAATACTTTACTTGCGCAATAATACAAAATGAGATCTAGAATGAAAGAAAGGGGCTGGTTTTCAAAATAATCAGTTTTGAAGTTTTAATAATTTTGAACAGATGATAATAAACATAACATGAAATATAATAAAACACAAATAGCTAGCAAAAACATGAAAAGCAATATTATTTTCAAAAATTATCACAACAGTGCAACTTTCTTTCTTTCTTAACTAAAACCAGAAATCCATCTTCTCATGCACTTACTGCGGCAGAGTTTTTTTTAACTCTGTGCTAGGTAAAATTTATTCTTATACAAAGTAAACTTCTGTGGTGGGTTTTGGGCATAAAAACAGGTAGTTTTATGATTTTAGTACACTATAGCAGCACATGCCTTTGGATTGTTTCTATTCTGAGTACTGTTAATCATAAAATGACATTATTACAAGATTAGAATAATTTAGTTTATCTATAATCCTTCCTCTTGTTAGGAGACTGCAAAATTCTTTAATGAATAAAAACCCAATTCATCTATAAAGAACAGTGCAGGAATTCATGACAGAAGTGGTCAGACAGCATTTAGGAGGATTAGATTCTGATTAAAGTGAAAGAACTTGAAACTGGTAAAATGGTAGCAAAAGTTGTGTTACTTTATCTCCAGCTCAAGAAAAATGGATCTGAAAATGAGGATAATAGCAAGATCGGAAAACAATAGTAGATTTACGATTTAGCCCAGTTGAGTAATGAATACAATGATTCAGAATCAATTGGTTTAGATACTGTTCATAAAATCTATGAGTGAATGAAATAAAAATTAGACAACAAAATATCCATCTCTTTTCAAAGTGTACTCTTGCAGTAACAATTATTTGTATCTGGAGATGTCATAGAATGTTTACAAAAAATGTAAATTTTTAATGAAATACTGCGAAAATATTCATTACATAAACTTTCAGTTAGGTATTTACAAACACTAGCAATATCAGTTCCTTCAGAATTGATTTTTTTAGATACAAGTCAATTTACAAGTGCAATCATTAGAAAAAAGAGATTTTAAGAAATAACAACAAACATACAACAGCATACTGATTATTAATTTACTTTGAAAATTATATATACCGAATATAATATTAATTTAATATAAAGGCTATGTATTTACATTAATTAATAGAATTATAATAAAATATGTTAATTTAATGAAATATTTTTAATGAAGCATATATTGAATTGTGTTTTATAGATTTAATACATTATTTTCAAATAAAATTAAATACCTTCAATACATGAGATATTAAATACATCGTCCATTAGAATTTAATCTTTTTTTTAATTTTCATAAAATTAAAGTATTTTACCACTTTCTTCTTAATAAGATTTATTTATTTACTTTTTGTATTTGTTTATTATTTTGACATAAGAAAAATTTTGAACTGTATTTATAATGAAAATGAAATAAAATTTTAAACTTTTTTATTTATCAGTAAATATGAAATATATTTATTTTATTTTGCTAATGTATATCTTGCAATTTATTCAACTAGTGACCCTCTCCGTACAGTCCAATACGATGAAAATTATATGTATGTCACGTAAGTGAGGTGTGAGTCTTGTACAGACTCCGGCTGACCATTCCTGAGACATATGGTTAATTGAACCCCAACCACCAAGTACACCAGTTATCCACTGTATAGTATTCAAATCTGTATAAAAACAACTAACTTTTACTAGGATTTGAACCTCAGAAACTTTGACTTCGAAAATCAGTTAAACAACTGCAACTGATTTGTGATAAGTTAACCACTAGACCAACCTGACAGACAATATAAAATATCATTAAACTAATTAATACTACATAAAAAATAATTTTAATTTGAAATTAAGAAGTTTAGTTGATTTATATATTTTCAAACAATTTTTTTTTTTTTTTTTAGTTACTGTACATTGTGTATCTATATTATACATCAGGTATTATGATCTGTACCTTTGTAGATGTAAAGATATCTGTAATATTTATACCAGTTGAAATTACATTCTCAGGACTAAATCTTTAATAACAAATGGAATTTATTGTAATCATTCTAATAAGACTATTGTAATTAATTCCATGTGCTAAATTAATTAATATGTTTAATTAAAGCATTGGGAAAATGTTTCTTCTTATTGAAAGGCAAAAGTAAAACAACATTTTTTATATCTCAAATGTAGTTTATTAAACCAAATACTTGCCATTTTGATTGACTATCTTTTGCCATTTCTTAGGTAAAATCATAATCCTGTCGCAGTGCAACTGTGTTTTCTGGACGAAAAATTGTATTAAGTGATATTTACGGTTCTCTTTTGAAGTCAATTGTATACTGTTAAGAGAGTTCTGTAAAGACCGAAAGAAATTTTAGTCAGTGCATGGTCAGTGTGTTACACATACACAATATATATACATCATTTTCCTTGGTGTTAATCCTGGTTTTATCATTGTTTGTGGAGTTTCACCTTTCTTTGACCATGATGTTTTTTGTAATAAATGTCATATGTGATCCATTTTTCGTCACCTGTAATAAGCCACTTCAAAAATGGTTCAATTTCCTTCCATTTTTGCCAAGATTCACAAACTGAAATTTGATCAATTAAATTTTTCATAGTTAAATCATGTGGCACCCAATTTTAGTTTTTTTATCCAGCCTTCTTCAAATGGTCAAAAATTGTTTTGTGCTTTATGATTAGTTTCTTACTGATATCACAACTGCTTTTGTGCCAGTTTTTTCATAATTTCATAGAAATTTTCAGTCTTTGGCTGACCAGACTGAGGTGTATCATTAATATCAAAATTTCAGATTGATAATCTTGAACCAGCTCTGTGCCATATATATTGACACTCTTACCATGTTCATAAGCATTATAATGTTTTTTGCAACCTTCCCTTTTTTGTACAAAATTTCAAAATACAACAAATTTCTTCTTTATTTTTATTCATTTTCAAGACGTAATAATTCTTAAATAAATAAAATAATATAATCATGGTGTTTCTAAAAACATTCAGTGCTATGTCGCCTTTCAAATTTGATTAATATTACCAGAGTTGTGTGATCCTCCAGGCATCTATCAGAAGAATATGAAGAAACTTTTTCCCTTACTTCAATATTTTGACAAAACTTGAAATGAATATTTTATTAATAAAGTTTACATCTTAATTTATGTATGAATAATATTTTATTGCCAGACAAAAAAAATACTAATTTTTTCTGTAGGTGTTTAACAATATTGTCTGTCTTCATTAGGTGTAGAGTTTGGTCAAAACTTGCAGAATAAATTAATTTGAGATTTCATAGAAGATAATTTATCATTTGAGTTACTCTATGTACCAGTGATTCCTTGTACTTGAACAATGGATGATATTTCATTACAATGAAATGTTGATATGTCAAGATTGTGATATGGTTTTCATTCAATCTTCCAAATTTGGGAAGTAATGACACTATTTTGATTCTTGTAATCTCTTGATTTGGCATATCTTAGACAAATAATTCTCAAACATGTGTGAACTCTTCATGAACTCATATAGAAATAAGACAACTTACAAATTGAAAATAAATATACTAGTCCTACAAAAAATACAAACACATTGAACACCTGTAAAATACAAATCTGGTACATTTAAGAATTTTTGTATTATACTTTAAATATGTAATATTAATATTATATTATTTGTTTAAAACAAAAAAAATTGATTTGCTTTTGCTATTGTTAAATGTTCATGAATAACATTATTATAAATAGACTGTGGTTATTAAACCACAAAGTAGATGTAGATTAAACTGAACAAAGTGGTAGTGTAGTGTTTACAACAACAAAGGTGTATGCACAAAGAGCTCTCGGTCTAAGTACAAACAGTTTTTTAAATCTCAACTTTGTTAAATATATTGGAGAGATAGAAAAATAAAATATGAAACGTGGGGTTTTAGTGGAAGTATGCCTTGTTAAACCTTCAATAATAAATAATATAAATGATAATTATGTTATTTATTAATTGATTTTCATTGTTATAGCTCAATTTGTTAAATTCAGTAGAAATGGCAATAATTTGAATGAATACTGTAGATTACTCAAATTTTATTTTTGTGAATTCTAGGACTGATTTATTTCATTATGTTGACATATATGAGGGTTATTTTTTTTCAAGGTCCGATCGGTCACGAAATTAAAATCACAGTGAAAATAAAAAATTTTTTATTTGTAACAAGTACAAGAAATATTTACGCTATTTCTCTACATAGTCGCCACTCCGATTTTAGACATTTGTTGTAGCGTGGTACCAACTTTCCAGTTCCCTCGTCATAGAACGGAGCCGCCTGTGTTTTCAGCCATGTTTCTATGCTGGTGTGCAGCTCGATGTCTGTGCCAAAATGTTGTCCTCCTAGCCAGCGTTTCATGTGAGCAAAGAGGTGAAAATCGGATAGAGCCAAGTCCGGGCTGTAAGGTGGGTGATCAAACAATTCCCAACAAAAACGGTGCAGGAGCTTCTTTGTTACAGCTGCAGTGTGCGGCCGAGCATTGTCACGGAGAAAAACAATGCCTGATGACAACATTCCTCTCCGCTTATTCTGAATTGCCCTTCGTAGACGTTGAAGAGCTACGCAGTATGAGGCTGCAGTGATGGTCGTGCCACGTTCAATGAATTCCACCAAGAGAACTCCATTCCGGTCCCAGAACACAGTAGACATACACTTTCTGTTGAAGAAGGTTCGCTTGAACTTCTTTGGTTTATTGGGAGAATAAGAATGCATCCACTGTTTGGATTGTTCTTTTGTTTCTTCAGTATCGAAATGGACCCACGTCTCGTCCCTGTGACAATTTTGTTCAAAAAATCTTCTCCTTCACTGTGATAGCGCTGGAGAAACGTTAGGGAGGCGTCCATTCTCACCGTTTTGTGATGGTCGGACAGCATCTTGGGAACCCATCTCGCACACAGTTTGCGGTACTGAAATCTCTCACTCACAATGGTGTAGAGAGCTGAGCTTGAAATTTCAGGAAGCAATCACTCAATATTACAGAAATATAACAGAAATTGTGAACCGACGATTTTCTCGAATTGCCTCATCCACTCGCTCAACGAGATCATCGGTTGACAATCGCTTCCTTCCCTGACCGCTTGCATCATGTACGTCCTGCTTTAAAGTTCATGCACCATTGTCGCACTTTGCTGTCACTCATTGAAGTTTCACCGTACACATTACTTATTCATCGATGAATTTCAGCTGCATTACACCCCTCAGCCTGAAGAAATCGAATTACCGCACGCACTTCACACTTGCCGAGAGATGCTATTGTTGTAGACATGTTTACGTGCTAACTGCGTGTTCAGAACTAAACGAAGTGACGCGGCGTGATTGAAGGCCATACTGGAGACGCTGAGCAACACATATGCGCAAAGGTTCATCCGATTTTTGCGCGAGTTTTTATTTCGCAACCGATTGGACTTGGAAAAAAAATAATCCTCGTAGATTAAAACTATAATCTTAACTTTATTATTTTTTTAATCCCTAGTTACATCTTGGATAGTACATCTAAGGACCTGGTTCCTAGGATTTAACATTATAAATATTTTTCACTGGTCACAGTTAAAAAAAAAGTATAATCTTAAAAATATAGAAATAATTAACGATTAAATTGAATAGATGTAATTTTATTTAAACAAAAATTTAAAACTTTTCTCCTCAATCCATGAATAATTGATAAGAAGCTGTCGAAAGTTACAAACGCTATTAATTAATGAAATTAAATTCTTATTTGTTCATCAAATAGACTTATGCAGATTTTTATTCATAAAGATTGGTCCTATGAAACCAGTATATATGGATTAGCTGTTGTTTCCATACAGTAAATTATTAATTTTTTTTTATTGTGTTCAGGAAAAATGCTTGCTTAAAAGTTTCTAGTTTAATTGAAATAAAATAGACGTCATAAATGATTATAATTATCACAAATCAATCTTGTGGTTAAATAGTAATAATAATAATAATCAAAAATTGTAGGAAGTCCTAAATAGTAATATTACTCGTAATAGGGAAAAATATATTTACTCAATTTCTTATCAACTTTCTTCTCTCAAATTAAAGTAAGGAAGCATAGCTTTTTATTTCATCAGCATTACTGCAATTGGGTAGAACTTGAAACACAATGAACTCTTTCATAATCAGCTGGTTTCTTATTTTTGTAGTATTTTCCATTGCTGGTTCTGTTAAATATATTAATACTGAAGATTTAAATTCTAAGAATAACTCTATATTCAAAGGTAAGATAATGCAATAGTTTGAAAAATAAATAATTTTTTTACTTTGACCTAGAGCATTCTTCTGTGGAAATCCACATTACTGTAAATGAATGCTCAATGATTTATTCACATAAAACTATGGTCTAGGAAAAGTCAAGTGTCAGTCATTTTTTAAACTGGCCCACTCAGTAAAGTCATGTTTACTATTATAAAGTTATTTTTTAATTATCTTATTAACAAACAATAATAATTTCTGTTTATCTTATTTATGAGCAAATTATGCTTTCAAAAGTTGTAAAAGACAATTAAGTTATTGCTTAAACAAAGGTCTAAAACAAATTTTGATGAATTTCATTTTTCCAATTAATACACTCCAGAATTTCTTTTTTTATGCACTAATGTGTTGTGTTTTCTCTAATGTTTTACTAAATTTATTTTTCCTTTGCTTTTCAAACCAATTATATTTCATTCACTATCATTTTGTAGTATAAATTTTCTTTGTAAAGTTTTTGTTTTGTGATATTTTGTTCTCCAAGTAAAAGTAAAATCATTCAGCTTTCTTTTAAAGTATTCTCTTAATTACCTTTACTTTATCGTTATTTGCTTGATATCAGATTTCTCTTCTTTTTCAGTTATTTTGTCCATATCTCTCTATAATATCAACTTATTCTACTTTATAAATACTTGCGTGTTTATTTTTTCTTTACTACTACCACACCTGTAAGCTTTCTATGACCAATATCTCAGTTGAAGTTCTATAGACATTAAAGTGAGATAGATTTTATCACCAGGTCTAGGCTAGGGTTGGTCTAGTGGTGAACGCATCTTACCAAATCAGCTGGTTTGTAAGTTGAGAGTTCCAGTGTTCAAGTCCTATTAAAGATAGTTACTTTTATACAGATACCGGTGTTTTTTGGTGGTTGGGTTTCAATTAACCACAAATCTCAGTGTGGTTAAAATTGTTGAACAGAGTCTGTAAAAGACTACACTTCATTTAAACTTATACATATCATCCTCATTCATCCTCTGAAGTAATACCTGAACGGTAATCCTGGAGGCTAAACAGGAAAAAAGAAGGAAGAAGATTTTATCACTAATACATTCACAACTTTTTGAGAATATTGCATTACTTTATAAAAATGTAGGATGTGTGTTCAGATTATGACAAAATATTCACAGCTTAAATATCATGAAAATCCCATATTTGTTTTACTGAGAAAATGTTGCATATAGAAAACAAAAAAAATAAATAAATATAGATAAACTGTAAGTCATATATATGTGTACGTATATTTTAAATTAAAATAAGAATATTTTTTACTGTGATTCCAATATAGCAGTAATAAAACATTAAATAGTACTAAAATTAAATAAGTAAACATTAAGCAGTAGTGAGTATTAAACATTTTCAACAATTTAAAAAAAAAGTTTGTGTAGAAATTGGTACAGACTCATTCATCACAGCTTTATTTGATATTAATAAAATCTTTTTTAACATACTTTCAATAGTTAGAGACTCTTTCAAGTGAGTTAATTATAGGAATATAATGCCACTTGTGCTCAACCTCTTCTATTCAACATTTTACTGTAGGTAGAATAACATTTCTATTGACTTATGTAAAATTTATCGATGTTCTTGTAAAATTGACATTGCTTTTATACAATCTTTGGTGACATTAAAGAAGATAACTAAAACATTTTAATTCACTAGACTTCTAAGAATTCTAATAATATATATTAGTTTTTCAGCCTAGCAGTATTAAAGTAAAAGAAAAACAATCTGATTTAACAACAAATATAACAAGCTCGTATATAACAAAAAAAAAAAAAAAAAAAAACACTGAAAAATATTAAAACATTTCTTCTGTGGTACAGTTTTAGTAATAAAAATAATAATATAGCTGACAATTATAATATAAAAATGTTAAATAATCTATATTCATCTATTGCTCTGTATCACTAGGGGTATCAAAACTAGCATTCAATAGATTTTATGAAAAGTTCTACACTTCTACCACTATTAAAATTTCAAATCACTAATTTATTTATTTATGGTATGGTTTTAGACATCCTTTAATATATACTGCTGCGCCAGTTTACAAGTAAAATTAAAAATACAATAAACTTTAAAAACTAACCAGATTTAATGAATATAACATTTTAATAACTTCAAAATATTTTGGTGATATTTTTCTCACTCTGGTGTTAGCTTATGTTTTTGTTAATATGGTTAAAAGGGTGTTAGACACAAATTATGTTCATTCAGTATATTATTGTTACACATTTATATATTTCATAATATTCAAGTGCATTATGAGGTGGTCCTTTTTTTGTTGGTTTAGTGGATTTGTGATTTATGTCTAAGATGGTTGGCAAATGTTCTGTGTTGTTATGGAGGTCTTTTAATTGTTTATTTTATATGTTTAAAACTTTATTCTTTTTGAAGGATGTAGAACAATGTGTAGTCACAGTAGTTCAGTTTATATGTTGCACTAGCATTATGATTGTTTGGTGATTGTGTTTTGTTTGCTTTTCTGAAGGTCATATTACATCCAGAATTTTTAAATATGTTAGCTGTTTTCTTTGATCCTGTTTATAAATATTAATGGGAAACATTTTTGGCTAATTTCTGTTATTTATTTTGCATAGAACATGTCAAAAATTATGTAGTAACATATTTGTATATGGTAGGGATTTTATAGTTGAGTTCTTCTATGTGGTTTTCAACTGAAATGCGTGCATTGTGTAGTGTCTTGATCTTACACCTAAAAGCATGTAAGGCTGGATAGTTTGAAGAGTTGTCATTGCCATGGTGAATGAAAATGTCTGTTTTTGTAGGGAGGAGTGCACTTGAAACTTTTCCAGTACCAGATCATTTAGTTTTATATTAAAGCAGACTATAAGAATGTGGTTCACAGCCATGAGCTGTTGGTTACATAACAATGTTATGAAAAATGCACATTCATTTCAATGTTTACATTGATAAGAACCAAAGTTTACCTTTTTCATGTCAAATGTTTAATTTTTTTTTAATTAAATTTTTAGTAACCTATTTTGTTGCCGTTTGCTTCTCTTTTTCTGTTTATCCTCAAGAACTATCGTAAGGTATTACTTCAGAGGATGATATATATGAATGCAAATGAAGTTTAGTCTTGTACAGTCTCAGGTTGACCATTCCTGAGATGTGTGGTTAATTGAAACCCAACCACCAAAGAACACTGGTATCCACAATCTAGTATTCAAATCTGTATAAAAGTAACTGCCTTCACTAGGATTTGAACTTAGAACTCTCAACTTTGAAATCAGCTGATTTGTGCCGTTTTCCTGTGGATATGCAAAAGCAAGGACCGTTTTCATGTGATCTGATTTTTATAATTTAGGTTATATTTTTTGTTAAAATAAAGCATAGGCCAGACTTTAAGTTAAATAAAGTTTTATGTAAAAGGACAATTTTTTATTTCTCCCAAAATGCAATACTAGAATGGCATTCCAGCCCCAGTGCAGCCCTTATTGAAAGTTTTCTAATTTAAAAATGTGTTTTTATTAATTAATGATGGTATGGACAAAAATATATAATTGTTTACAGTGATCATATTTAGCTACAAGTTTTAATTTGAAGTTAATTTTTTTGTGTATACAGTGTTAATTCAAATTCACTGTTTCTTGTGCCATCTTGGTACAACAAGATACTGACATAAATAAATCTGTGCACGTATATTATTTTGTGATCAAGTTTGTTGTTGGAGAGTATATGTGTTTTTCAATGGATTGCAATAGATACTGAGGTAGTTACATTCACCAGCAAAAACATGTTCATAAGAATGATATACTGGTTTATATCACTTTTACCCACCTTGTAGTGTTGGTTTATGATGCATAATTTCCTACGAATAGAACTTTTAATTTTCAATTAGCTTTGTTGTTACTCAGATGGAAATAACTGAAGAGTTGAGATATTTTAATAAAATTCATTTATTATAGTACTTAGTGATTGTCTTCAGATTTTCCCATACAATTCTTCCACTCTGTAAAATTCCTACATAAAGTGGTAAGAGAAATGCAGCCAATGTACATGTCTTTTCTAGACATAGTGCTTGGCTGTCACCCATGTATAAATTTAACAAATGATAAAGAAGCACTAAGCCTTGAGGAAGTCCGTAATATAATATGCTAGTTTTATTTTTTAGTTCATTATGAAGTTTAGTGAATGTTCAATTAGTAAGCATGTCATTTAAAATTTTCATAAAGAGTTCTACAGTTGATAACTTTAATTAGTTATGCACTTCTGGACAAGAGTATACAAAATGAGCTTTCTACCTGTACATGCTTTTATAATTGATTAATGAAAACTAAAAACTAGTAATGATGCATGATGAGCTAATTTTAATTTAACAGGTTTTGTTACAACACAAAATTTCTGTTAATGGTTTTCCACATAAATCACAGCACTTCATGAGAGATCACTTCACAGTTCCAAAATTTGTAATGTACAATCTCTTCCTTTGGAATTGGACCTTTTGTTATTAAAGGTGATAGAAAAATGTTTATGACTGTAACAAGAACTCTTTACATTATAGTGTTAGATACTGTTTGAATTCATGGCCATCCAGTGAATAAGGGAACATTTTTTCAATAACATGAGACTATGCACCACATTCCACATCAGTTTTCAAGTGGTTTAGCAGAACTTATTTCCTAAAAATGTTATTTCCTGATATGGGAACATAATGTGGCTGGCCAGCCAGATCACTTGATCTTTTAGCATGTGTATTTCCCCATAGAAATATTTAAAAACTTTCAATATTTCCTGTACTATCACTAAACAATTCAGGAGTTGAGACATTGAATCCAGCTAGAAATTAGTTGAATGCCTGTGGTGGTGAAACTGAGTGAACCACGCATCAACTAAATGGCCATAGAAAAGTAATGATCATCTGAAGAATATTATTTATAAGAAATATGATGACTTCAACATAATTTAAATACTTTTGTAGATAAAATTTGTATGATGTCTAAAAATTAAATAAATTAAAGAATTTACTACTCATATTTTTAGAACTGCCTAGTTTGAGACTTTTTACTTCCTCGTAGTACATGCAAGGAAGTAATTTTGTAATCGTGAAAAATTTCGATTTTCAGATTTCAACAGAAATATCCATTTTGGCTATTCCTAATCCATTTTGACTAGTTTCGACATGATGTCTGTACGTGCATATGTATCTCGCGTAATTCAAAAATGATTAGCCATAGAATGTTGAAATTTTGGATTCAGAACTGTTCTAACATCTAGTTGTGCACTTCCTCTTTTGATTGCAATCGACTAGACCAAAAGTGTCCATAAAAGCCCAAAATCCAAAAAGAAATTGGATTTGGGACTGTTTCTTAACTACAGTAATAAGTCTTCATTGAGAGCTTTTCAATGGTTGTTGGTTACATAGTTATAGCCAAATAAAAATTTTATTATGAAATATTTGGATCCTGCAAGAAGGCACATCGGTTTGAATCAGATTTAATTTCCATTTCTTTTTTTTAATTTAAATATATCGATTTATTAATAATTAATTATTAACCTCTGATTGTAAAAAAAAAATAATTCAATAATAGCAATAAAAGGAAAAAAAATGGAAATCAATATTAGAAGTTATTAGTGAAATAATATTTTATCTACTTTTAGAAATGTGTATATGTAATTTAATAGGTATTCAAGGAAGTCATGTGGTCCTCATCAGATTTTTGTATTATTAAGACCAGTAAATGATTTTGAAAATCCTAATAAATTTTATTTTTCAAACAATTTTACATAATAAAAAGAACTTATAGAAAAATCATTAGTATATTTTTATGTAGTTTCAAGCTTTTAAATGAAGTATTTTCAAAAGTAAAAATAATTGTTAGGCATTCCACCAAATCCAGGTTAGTCCCTTACTCCCCTAATATTAAGGTTGTCTTATTTTCCTTTTTTAAGTTAGTTTGGCTTTTTAATCTACAAATACTTCTTTATCTTACATTTCTGTAAAGGGTTTTATGTTTTTTTTTTTACTTTCCTGGCGTCACAGCTCTAGAGCTATGCTGCAAGAAGGAAAGCATGGTAATCAGTCAAAATGGGGAATGGAGTTTTTGCATTTCTTGATGTTTCATGACCCAGGTTTCCAAAGAACAAAAAAAGAGTGGGTTAATATTTGTTTGTAACGGTGATCATAAAGTCGTGCAACCCAAATGATAACAAATTGTTTTTTTAGAAAGCCTTTTTATTAATTTACAAAAGTATTACTTATAAATTTATAATAATTGCTGGAAATGTCCACCATGATTTTCAATGCATGCATCAATGCTTTTTCTTAAATTATACGCAACCTTTTTCAGTGTAGCAGCAGTGATATTTGATAAAGAAGTTCTCAATATTTTAAGTACATCAAGTGCAGGGTTGTTTGAGTACACATTATCTTTCAAAAAGCCCTACAAATAATAATTGGAAGGACTCAGGTCCAGAAATTAATCAATGACCAGAAATTATCTGGTCATTGAAGAAATTGCATACTGCTGTTCGCTGTGTGTACAGTTGCTCTGTCTTGTTGCAGCCAGTAATCTCGTTCATCAGCATGTAGCAAGGCTATAAACTTCATGATTAATTCTTGATACCATTCAGCTGTGATGGTCTCTGAAAAAAGATAGTCCCGAGACTTCTCAGACCAGAGACACTACTCAACACCCCAATTTTTTGCGAATGTAATGGCTGTTTATGGAACACATATGGGTTCTCTGAAGACCATATTCTGTCATTTTGACTATTAACATATCCGCTAAGATGAAACCAAGCTTCATTGCTGAAAAAAACCTTGTCTGGAAAAGAAGTTTCATTTTGAATGAAACTTCTAAACCACCAACAATACTGCATATCTGGTTCTTGCAGCTGATGACTTCGTTAATCTGGTACGGATGTAATTTTAGAACTTTGGTAGCCTTATGAACACTTTTGTAAGACAGCCCATTCTGATTAGAAAGTTTTCAAAGAGACTTTTTTGGAGAATAAGAAAGTGTTTTTTATTTATTGTCTGCAGATTTCTTTCTTTTTCCTGTTTAGCCTCCGGTAATTACCTTTCAGATAATACTTCAGAGGGTGAATGAGGATGATATGTATGAGTGTAAATGAAGTGTAGTCTTGTACAGTCTCAGTTTGACCATTCCTGAGATGTGTAGTTAATTGAAACCCAACCACCAAAGAACACTGGTATCCACCACAATCTAGTATTCAAATCTGTGTAAAATTAACTGGCTTTAGTAGGACTTGAATGCTGGAACTCTCGACTTCCAAATCAGCTGATTTGGGAAGATGCATGCGTTCACCACTAGACCAACCCAGTACGTTACATTGTCTGCAGACTGTCGTTAGTTAAAATAGTTGGACGGCTGGTGCGCTTACAGTCATACACACTACCTGTATTCCGAAAATGATTAAATAAACGACACATAGTGGATTTGTTTGGCACATTAACATCTGGAAAAGCATCTAAAAAATCTTCTTGACACTTCGCATATGATTTCAATTTGCAGCCACTCACAACAATAAAGACACATTGTTTTTATGTAAAAGACATTGCTGCTCAGACTAAACAAATTTCCTGGTGCCTTGTCTACTGTTGCCTGGAAGTGTGATATAGCAGTGCTGCCACACACTATTCTGTCACACAAAAAACTGTCCTAATTAAAATATCTTTTACAAATTTAACTGTCATTCCTACAAAGCAGAAAAATTTGGGTTGCATGACTTTACCATCACCCTGGTATGTACTTATATTTGTATGTATATAGGTTGGCATGTTTGAAACTTAAACCACAAACTGATTTTGATTAAATTTTGTACAGAGAATTGTATATGAGGTAATTTGTTGGTAAACTTTTGGGGTCAATATCTCCATGGAAGGGGTATTTGGAAGTAAATATTCTCTAAATTTTGTGAACATAACCCTACTTTATATTAAACTCAGTACATACATCCATGTTTATCTTACCATTAAAAAAAATTACTCCAAAATTCCCCCACAAAAATTGAAAAATGATATTTTTTTATTTATTTCATATTTTTTAACTAAATTTTTTAAATGTTTTTCTAGATATATTAATAGTGCAAGAGACTCAAAGAAATACTTCGGGGACAATATTGTGGCTGGGGGAGTCGATCAAAACTAAAAAAACATTTTTTTGAATTTTTCAAAACTTTTGTTGGTTTATTTAAACTTGTATAGTATTAAAAAATTTAAATAATCAACTTTTAGTAATAATACTATAATAAAATTTCATCATAATTCACCCTCACACACAAAAAAGAAATGTTAGGTAACATTTTATTATTTACATATTTTTTTACTGGATTGTTTTTGGTTTCTTCTTTAAGAAAGTAAACATGGAAAAATCAAAAAAATTTCTTGGAAGGTGATTTTGGAGGTGAGTGAGCAGAAAAAAATTCTAATTTTTTGAACTTTTGAAACTTGTTTTGTTTATTTAAACATATAATGTTAATTTTAAATAAAACTTTATCGTAAATTACTCCCACCCACAAGAGAAAATCTTAGCTAACTTTTTCATGTATAATTTTTTCCACTATTTAAGAATAAATAACAAAGCCAGGAAAGTACCAAACTGTATTGTTAGATTTTTTCTTTGAGTTTGTTTTTTTGATGATTTTAAAGTTAAAATACCTTTTCTTTTTGTTTCTGCTTAGGTTTTCTCCAAAAAACCTTTTGGTGATTTTTTTGTTCTTTTACTGTTTTCTTTAAGTAGATTTTTACATTTTCTTTCTGGAATGTTCTTTTTTTTAAACAAAGTTTTTAATGCATTGTTTTTTGAGGTCATTTTCAACAATTTACATAGAATAACTTTCATTTTCTCTCTTGGTTTTTAATAAAGTTTACTATTAAAAAAAAAACCTGCTTTCTAAAATAACTTTATTTCATCTAAAAAAAATCTATTTTCTCCTGTAAATTATATTAAATTATTTTAGTTCATCATTTGATATTTAACCTGGTGAAATGCTTTTCTACTAATCCACCCAGTTCTGGACTGTCAAATATCAACATTTCTATTAAATTAAACATGGTATCTGATATCTGTTTTATATAAACTCCAGTTTCCACCCTGCTATACAGTTTTCACTTTCTGCCTAGCCTGTTAGAAACCAAAATTATTTAAAAAATAGATTTATTTTGTATTTTAGAAGTTATTCTGGCTTGTCTCCTTCAAAATAATTTCCAGCACTGCTTACACTACTTCAAGCACTTTTCATTGTTTGTAAGGTTCCACAAATTCTGTTTATGGTGTAATCTTGAGGACAAACCCCATATGAACAACAGGAACATGGGAACCAATCCTCATGGTCTTGAAACTGGGTTAACTTGGTTATGCTGTTTCTTGGTTTAGGTGATAATTTTGCTACGTTTACAGTACTTGTGTTTTAGATTCATGTAAAAACTGTACTCTCATGTCTTATCACTTGTAATGAATGATCTTTTTAAAAAAAAACTTCTGTAATCTTACTATTTTAGAAGTTCCAAACAGGTAGCAACATGTTCTCATTTCTTGATTAGCAGCTGTGGCACAAATTTTGTCATAATACGTAATATTATGTATTGTATATAACTGAACATGTATTATAATACATACTCAATTTTTGGTCATTATCAAGTGTTGTTAAGTTTTACGACCGTTTCTGTTGATATTTCACAGGCGGTTAGCCATAATTTTCCCTGATAATAACATATGCTTTTCAACATTATTGTTGTCAGTCTAACATTGACGAACAAAATTTTATTATTTTCAATTTTTATTCTACATAGTTCAAAATAATTAAACCACTTTTTCATTGTATGGTTCATGCATTAGTCGCCATCTCCTCAATACAAAATTTTTAAAGTTTTTCTGTGAAGGTGTTTATATGTATTAAAAGCAATACTGATAAAAATAGGTATTAAAAATACAAGCTATACTGAAATAATAAAAAATATATTCCATGTACTTAGACTTAATAATATCAACCACATGTAAAATTAGTTCATAATTATGATCAATTAATGTCAAAATAATTGTTAAGAAAATGCTTTCTAATCAAAAAAAAGAAAAAAATTATGAAGTTCTGAATATTCTTAATTTATTCAAAAACTTTGAACTTATATTCCATGATTTAATTTTTTGAAAGCCATCCTCATATCACAGGAAGTGCAATGTGACTATTTAGTTATCTTTGATGTAGGAGACAATTTGTAAGCATTAATGGGTTTCTTTCTGAGTTGAGGCCACTTAGTTATGTGTCCCATATAAGTCCATTCTTGAGTTAATTTTATTTCTTGTAACAATGAATAATCTGCCTTTTGTATGTGTCTCTTAGCCCATCTTTTATCCTGATTTTTTTTCTTTTTTTTGGGCGGGAAAAGTTTCTACGTTATCATCGCCCGGAAAACAAAAAATATAAAATGTAAAACATACACAAAAATTTAAAAACAAAATTAAAACTTAAAATATGAAATACAAAATAAAAAACTTAACTAAAACAATAAACACGGATAACAGAAAAAATAAACATTTTAAATGAAATTCAGTATAAAAAGAAAATAGAAAAATAAAAAAATACTTCAAATAGTGTCTAAAATACCAACACGTCGAAGAAATAAAAACACTCGGACTAAAACTTCTTTGTCATTGCCCAGGATTCGACGAATGTTCCTGGGCAATTTAAGTTTGCGACGTAAGGCCGCATAACGCAGGCAATTCACAAGGTTGTGGTGCACAGTCAAGCGGCATACATACTAGTGTGTTTACTGCTGACATCAGATACCCGTGATTAGCCCTCGTGTGACCTATCCGCACAATCGACAGAGGACCACTTCATCACGACGAATTCTCCTATATGAGGAATCCTATGGCAACACAGAACCTTTAATGTGTCGGACTTTATTATCTACTGTTGCCATCCAGTCATCCTGCCATTTTGCGCGAAGAGTGAGTTTTACATAGCTAATAAAGTCGGATGCAGTAACACGGGTAGTGAAGGATGGTTAACTACATACGTCTTTAGCTGTGGAATCTGAACGATCATTACCCGGAATCCCACGTCGCTAGGGATCCAGCAGAAACTCATTTGTGCGTTGCAATGGTTAAACTTGGCGATTGCGTTGTAAATTTCGGTGACGATAGGATGTTTGGAACAAAAATTTTCTAAGGCTTGGAGAGCATTACTCGAGCCGCTACATATAAGGATATGATCGTCCTTGGGTATAATGATATTCAAAACCATATTTATAGCGTACAATTCAGTAGTAAAGACACTCGTAATACCGGCTAGACCAAACATATAGGTTCGGCCATTAACAATAAATGCGCATCCAACGGTATCGTACTGTTTTTATTCATCCGTGTGTACTGCTGCGTCCGGGTTTGTCTGGGAGAGAATATGGTGAAACATTTACTGAAAGAAAATAGGTGGTGTTGATTCTTATTGCATATCGTGAGGTGAAACATAAAATTTATAAGGTTGATTTTCCACGGAGGATATGAACACGGATACATCGGAAAAGTAGAAGGTGCGTTAACATTCAGAAGGTGCAGTAAAAGCCTGCAGGTACGAATACCTGCAGTATAAAGCCGGTTGATTTTGCTGTCCCTTAAGATGGGTAAAATAAAATGCTAAAACCAGGTTCTGTCTATCCCAAAGAGACGGCTCACCGAAGTCAACAAGGATGCTTACGACAGGGCTTGATCTAAAGGCACCTGTAACAAGCCGAAGGAAAGCATGATGTACAGCATCCAGCACTTTAAGCACGGTATTTCGCGCTGAAGAGTAGGCGACACAACCGTAATCCAAACGGGAACGAACTAAGGAATAATAAAAACTCAACATACATGACCGATCGGCACCCCAATTAGTAATGCTAAGGACTCGAAGCATATCTAAAAGTTTGGAACGTTTCATTTTTAATTTTTTGATGTGTCTGACCCACGTAAGGCGGCTATCAAAAAATGAACCTAAATATTTGACATCAGGAGAGATAGCAATTAGCTCTCTATTGAGAAAGCTTGAGGAATAAAGGGGTTCCCTTTATTCAAGCGAGAAAAGATTACACATTTTGTTTTCTCAAGTGAAAATGTAAAGCCGGTAACCTTGGACCAAGCTTCAAGGCGAGATACAATGTTCTGTAGTAGTCTCTCCGCTCCGCTGTGGCTGTTGAATGGGACGCAGTATACTCGTACATAGCAAAATCAACGACAAATAATGAAAACGAAACAGGCGTCTGCACACATTTAGTAATACTATTGATGGTTATAGAAAATGAGGTGGCAGTCAATACACTTCCTTGAGGTACTCCACTCTCCAAGTTGACGCTACCCGAAAGAGAATCTCTAACACGAACACGGAGATTTAAGAAACCCCTAATAAAAGCAAGCATATTTCCCTTGACTCCCCATTCTTTGAGGGTGTCTAGGATATCACGTCGTCAGGCCGTGTCGAACGCCTTTCTGATGTCAAAGAAGATAGCAACAAGGCGCTGGCATACTAGGAAAGCGTTATGAATAGCTGTTTCCAATGACACTAAATGGTCAGTGGAGGATCGTCCTTGTCGGAAACTACACTGTTCTGGGGATAAAAGGCCATGCCTCTCCAAGTACCACGTAAGTCTGCGCTTCACAATCCTCTCCATTGCCTTGCATAAGACGCTAGTCAAGAAGATAGAGCGGTGGCTTGCTTTGTCATTACCAGTTTTAAGTACTGGTACGACAACGGCTTTTGACCAGACGGGTGGAAAGACTTGTGCAGAGAATACATAATTATAAACGTTCAATAGCTGTTGTAACGCCGAATGAGGAAGGTGTGATAACATAACCAGACGAATGTTGTCAGGTCCAGGGAACGTGTCAAGTGCGCGTGATCACTCGTTGAATGCGAATGGAGCATTTAATTCACTGACCGAATCACCAACGTTCAGTGATAATACTTACATTTGTATCTTGTAGCTCTGAAATTCGTTACTATGTGATGATGTAAGAGACACCGAGCGGAAAGAATTTGTTAAGGTAGTTGCTACTGCAGAAGATGATGAAAGGAGTTCTTCATGAATAACCCCAAAAATAGATTGTTTTCGTGACCCACGAATCTTTTTCTACACAGTATACGTGCAAGTATTGTGTGAGATGGTGTCCACGTATTTCCTCCATGACTTCCTCTTAGCGTCTAAGAATACCCGAGACATTCCGCTCTAGCCTTACGGTACAAATTTAATGTTCTTCTGTAGGACTGCGGTTAAATTCACGCAGTGCCTGCCGTCGTTCGCTAAACGACGGAAATTATCATTCCACCAAGGAACGGAAGGACGACAAACATCGTTTCCCGATGTTTGTGGTATATATCTATTAGCATTCTCAAGTATCACGGACGTAAAAGAGGAAAGTTGATCAAGGACGCCCGCACCACCGGCATACTGTGATGGAAAGGCTTTGTGGTAACCATTCTAATCCGCCTTTTCAACAATCCATTTCCGTGGCCTTTTTCTCACCTCGCGGTCAACATAAAAAGCAATAATAATAGGACTGTGATCACTGCCGTGAAAGTCATCACAAACAGATCAATTAAGACAAGGGAATAAACTCAGCAAGCATACGGAGAGGTCGATGTTGGACAATGTACCAGATGATAAGGACATGAATGTGTGTGACCCATCATTCAGTAGACAAAGGTCCAAGTCTTGACTCACTCTGTTTATCATATTTCCTTGAGAGGAGAGAAAAATGAGTTCCAGGAAATATGGTGGGCATTGAAGTCTCCTACTATTAACGACGGCGATGGGATTTGCGTGAGGAGATTTGACATCTCTAGAGCATTGCACTCAGAGTTCGGTGAGAGATACAAATTGGAGATATGCAATTTGAAGGGGATAGAGACCTTCACAGCAACAGCAGGAATGAGGGTAGCTTGTGGTATCATTGTAGCCGACACCTCATTCCGCATGAAAATAGCAACTCCACCACTCTCTCTCTCTCTACTGTCTATTAGACAGTCGTGTCTTTCACAGAAATAACCTCTGAGTGTTATTGCAGCTTGTTGTAGAAATGCATTTCTTGGAAGCACATGATGAATTAACAGCTGTAATAATTCCTGCTCGCACGGGTAAAACTTTGGGGACAGGGACTTTCAGAGAGACCCCACGACTGGATTCACTAACTGACTAATGAGTTCTTTTCATTTTCGTCAGCTCTGAAATAGTGGCTGTAAATGAAGGGACTTGATCAGTTAACTTCTAAACAAGTTTTTTTAGCTCATTGCAGGATCTGCACTGCTGATCAACTAAATTTGTAGGAGATTATTTTGATGTAGCAGTGGCAAAAAATACATCTGGTTTAACCAAATTCCGTGAGTTAATTGCTTTTCTCTATTCTCTGCGTGCAGTCGGAAAAAATAGCTTCTGTTTGGTGGAGATTCTGAGGACTGCCTTTTCTTCATTAAAATTTTGACAATCTCGAAAGAAGGCTGTATGTGAACCATTGCAATTTGCACATTTTTCTTCTGCATGGCAGTTAGTGTCATTGTGGCCTTCCTTTGCACATCAAGCATAGATCTCTGTTTTTGAGCAAAATTTTGTAGTGTGACCATATTCCTGGCATTTGAAACATCGACGCGGTTTGGGTATGAATGGCCATACCCAAACCGACAGGTAACCCACTTTAATCTTCTCTGGTGGTACAGGGAGATTAAATATTAGTATAAGAGAAGGTGTTGGTTCTTCCATTTTGCTCTGTCATTTCAATATACATTTCACATCTACAACTTCTTGGGTTCAAAGCTCATCAGCTCTTTCCGTTACATCCAGCTCCATATGGTCTCTGCAAAAAATTACTCCCCGGCTGATATTTAAATTTTTGTGGGACATTGTACATACGTTTATACCACCCATATACTCTGTTCATTGTTATGAGTTCCAATCAATATCGATACATCTCTTAATTTTTTGATGTTCTTTGGTGAGCCACATGATCCCGTTATTACTTTGTTGACCAGGAAGAGTGAGACCTTGTGTAAGGAGTCACCTTCCTGAATATTTTGCATAACAACGAATCTAATGTTTTTAACCTGTGAATGGGTTGCTTCACAGTTCGCCTTATTTTCTCTAGTACTGATATACTCGTCGACGAAGCTGATCGAGGCCTTTTCACAGGATTGGTTGGTTTTGGTGATTTTTTCAGACAGACCACCAACCATCATGGGAGTTTCTTGTAGGCTTGTGATTTTGGTCCCATGATTACCAATGATATAACGGACCACTCCAGCAGAGCGCATGGGTACTAGAGCTAGAGCTAAATACAATTGGGTTCGCCCAGATGCTCAGAGGACATTGTTCAAGACTCACTACATAGAGCCATTTACCCATCAACAAGACAGTTCTCACCTTGAGTTATGGTTGTGCTTTGTAAGGTGTTGCAACATCACCGAGTGTATGTGTAAGAAGAAATAGTGTAGAATGTTGTAATGTAGTTGTGAAATAGTGTATGTGTATATTGTAAAGTGTTCTGCAGTTTAATGTGTGGTGGGAAAAAAAGTTGCAGAGGCTAGTCTTTTATGCTGATGATACACTTTACTGTCAATATGCAAGCAGCTCAACTGCCTACAGCAAGGTGATTTACATTCATTTTTACTATAATTTAAGGTGATTTACTATAATTGGCCAAATAATGAATGAAAATAAAACTCAAAAAAAGCTGTTAGAACTATTCTTAAGAAAAATTGCAGAGCCACTGTAACTCTATTCAACTATAGGCCATGATTATTTAAAGTTATATATTTTACCCTAAAATACATTACAAACAATTTGAACTTGTATTATCAAATATATCAAGTATATGAGTATTATACAAGAAAGATAAGCTCTTGAGTTACCATTCTCATTTGGAGAATGGTAACTGATATGTTGTTTTATTTAACAAGAATTCTTTAGAAATCAAAGAAATTACAGTCTGAAGTGTTTGATAAAGCTATAAAAGTGGTTACTCGAAAACATTTAAAAAAAATGAGGTTCAGAGGCAGATGTAATTGTTCAAATTGGTCATTTTTACTTTAAAATGCTTAATCTTTTGAAGATAGATTGAGCCAGTACCCAATATGCTGACGACCTCTAGTGCACTATAAATATTGTATTAGAGATGTTTTAATAAATATTTACTTTTTTATATTTTTGATAAAAAATATAAAAATAAAAAGCTCAATGTTAAAACAAAGGATTTTTAAATTATAATTTTTAATTTTATGTAAAACCCAATATGAGAGCTTAAATTTCTTTGATTTTACTTTGATTTTTTTTCATAATCAAAGTACATCTTTTAAGTAAATATTTTTATCTAAGTTCAACTTGTGAATGCTAATGGGCAGAGTAAACTGGTACTTCATCGGAGTTAAAAGGCATAATACAATGTTAATTTTTTTATTTAAAAACCATGTTTAATAAACTACTAGGCCCATTCTCTAGTGATGTAATCAGCCCTCCAGAAATTTTCAGCTCACTAATTTGATATTATTATTAATTCTTTAAAATGATTTTTAATTTTAATTTTTTAATAAAATCAACCAATACTCTTAAACCCTCTTCTGATGAGTAAATTAATATTATCATTACACTTGTAGCAAGTTTATAAGATACTTAGGGATACTTAGTATTAAGAATGGCATAGCTTATTTTTAATAAATAATCCAAATGTATTTTTTTCTCCGCCTAACTAACTTATGATTAATTCAATGTATTTCAGATTCTGATGGCCAAAATGTTAGAAAAAAGAGACATTTTCAGTGTCCAAAGGATGGATTTCATGAAGATCCTGAAAGTTGCACTTCTTTCTACAGATGTGTTTACAATATGCCTCACCACTTTGATTGTGGTCCAGGAACTGTATATGAACCTTCATTAAATGTATGTGGACATGCAAATACTGCATCAAGAGTGGAATGTCGTTCTGGTACTAGTACTCCAAAAAAGAATAAACCATCAAACGATGGTTTTTATTATCAAAATCCATCAAATCGTGGTGATATATATAACCAGTATATATATTACACAATGCATTATCCAGAATAAAGTTTTAACTAGCAAAATAACTAACAGGAAAAAAGATGTTAATTCGAATAAAATTATTTAAAACTGTGAACTTCTGAAATGATAAACTGAATACATATAAACTTTACAAATACTTTTTATTTCCTTCAGTAAAACTTTATCAAGTTAAAAAATAAATAAATAAAAAGATAGAGATTAATTTAAAATACGTATTCATCATTTTATTTAAATATATAATTTTTTGTTTATTTAATTCAATGATTCTAAAATAAACAGCATACCATACCATGCACACACACCATATTTTATTTGCACGGGTGTGACGATACTAGCAGCCACTTAAAATACTTTTTTACACTTAAAAATATTATTTAATTCTACTGCTCACCTGTGATGCCACAACGTAGCAGACAACTACAGCAGTTGTATGTCAGATCTACACTAGTGCTCCTTGTGGCGAGAGGGGGGTACTACCGACTCAGTATACCTGCTTAGCCACTAGTTTATTTGAGCATTTTTGTGGATGGGGTGCGATTTTGTAAACATTTTTTTGCAAATATTATTATTATTATTTAGTTCTTAACAAATGTGCCTAAGAAAAATAAGACCTTAATTAGGCAAAATCTCAAGATTCTGAGGTTGACCTTGTTCTACAGCCTCACCCCCTTGGCCATTTATGTTGAAAATTTATTGACATCAACATATAGAAGTAATGTGACAAAGTTTGTTCAAAAACAGTCCAGTAGTTCTGGAGATATAAGGTGATTTAGAGGGCGACATCGAAGATACACATACATAAAAACATTCGGAAAATTTCCATCCAGTTTTTGGATTTTTTTTTTTGTTTCTTAGGTGTCAAAATGTGAAGATCCGGTGAAAACCACATATGCCCATATTGGACTGATTACAATACTTTGCCTTCTAAAGCTATAGCTCTGCTGTAACTCTAGACGGGAAAGTAAAAGATAATGTTAATGAAATAAAGGAGATAAATGGAATTAAATACTACATTAAAAAATACAAAAAAATTGCTAAATCAAGCTGCTGATTGTATAGTTAAACTTTCATGCCAAATTTTCAGGATTCCCCCTAAAAAAGCACTTACATTAAGATATTGTTGGAAAAGATAGAATATTTTAATGGATTTGAAAGACTGATGTAAATTCTTAAAGAAACATACATTCATATTTTATGCCAGTCATTTAATTGTGAAGATCAAACACTATTATGACAGATACTAGCGTTATATTATACTATCTCAAAACCTAATTTTAATTGCATATTGTGGTATTTGGTTCATACAACTCCTACAAAGCTGCCTAAAATCCTGGTAATTTAATATTGTTGGACAATATTAAACATACTATATTAACATACTATAGAGAGCCTAATCAAATTTCAGTTTACTTTACAGTTCTTTTACATATTATTAGAGCTGTCTAAAATCAAATAATTGCTATTTTGTTAGAGCTTCTGATAAAAATTTGTAAAAAGTGTTACAATCACTATGGCCAAACATGCCAAACATTTTATTAATTTTATTTATATGTAAATAAAGTTGGTCACTTTGATCTTTTCAAAATTAAATTGGTAGGAGGGCTTTCAGTTTTTAAAGTAAAGTTGTTTTAAAATAAATTACATTGTTCATTTATTTATAATTAAAACTTTCTCACAGAACTTACCGTATTTATTCGAGTACCCCCCGCCACCACAATAAGCCCCGCACCACGATTATCCGGACCGAAAATCTAAAAAAAAAAAAAAAATCGAGTATATACCGGCATTTTAAAGTGCAACAGATATGATAAAAAAATACGTAAATACGAAAATATTCAGAAAGTAAAGCATTAGTTAGTTCATTTAAATTACAATATTAATATTACATTAATAATTAATCACCTTAAGTACTAGTTTAGTTCAGAATCAGTAGGCCAGTAAAACGAAAAGAAAGTAATCCGAGTTGAAAAGGATTATTTCAATACACTTTTTAATATGGGATTTTATTTTTAATTAATCACTGTCACTGTCAATGTTTGTAGAAGAGTTACCGGAAGTCTCCACGTCGCTCTTCCAAAGGTGATCGTCTTCACTACCATCAAGTTCATTAGATATTCCGCTTTTTTTTTAAACTTTTCCTTAATAATTCCGTGGAAATACCTTCCCCCAAGCATTTTTTATTGAAACACAAATCTGGTTAAAATCTGGCCGTTTGATTCTTCCTGTAGGCGTGAGAAAGAAATTTTCATCAGCCATTCATTTACAGTACAGTTGTTTTATTGCAGATTTGAACGGTTTAACACTCTCCTCATAACATAGTTATGGGTCTTGAAAAGATTTGAACGGTTTATTAATGCAGACATCTAGTGTTTTTGTCTTTTAGACTTTTTTGTCTGTATCTCAACAGAGACGTTCCAAATCTGGTATCAGAATCGAGTTCAGGGCCAAAAATCCAGTAATTTGATACCCCACTTGCCTTTGTTGAAGGGGTCCTTTTTTAAAAAACTATTATCATTTTTCGGATTTTACCTAAGATTTAAACATTTTAAAATCGCTTTTGATTCCAACGGTAAGTAAATCAATATTTAATAATCTTTAGTTATTATATAATTGTCTTAAAATATAATAATTACATTATAATTATTTAAATCTTAATTTAATTTAATAAATAAAAACAAATTGGTAAAATAAGGTAATAAAAGGTAATAAAAAATAAGCCAATAAAAAAAATTGCAATGTGGTTTTAAAAAAAGACAGTACAAAAGGAAAATGTCCGAAACGCTCACCTTCAACCAGGTGATAATAAAACATTCAGTATATAAAACACATTTTCAATGATTTTCCATTTAATATATATGCAGGTCTAATTTTTTTTCAAAATTATAAATTTGCATTTATTGCAATATGCTCATTCACCTAATTAGAATAGGAGAGCGTAAGTCTGTGATTATTACTATGCCAATAAATAAATTTTATCATAGGTTACACTACAATATGAAATCACAAAACTACAAGACCGTAATAACAATTTAAATTTTGCTGAAGCAATTAAATTTTTGCTAAAATTTCTTAGTTTGATAAAAAATATATGTTACGTCGGCGAGAAAATGGATTAACGCCAAACAACATATGACAAGTATGCAACACAATATCTATGCTATAATTTAGTCATTATTCGTAAAACTATGAGCAATTTATTAGCTTTTATTTTATAATTATATAAAATTCTTATAAACATTTTATATTTTAGGAGGAATAAAACAGTCAATTTTTACTTAGATGGTCTTTCAGCTGACTTAATATGATGCAGCTACTGGAAAGGAAACAGTCTTACATGACATACTCGTACACAATACAATAAATGTTCAAAACAAATTTGAAACATCTTTTCACAATTTCACACACAATCTGTTCTGTTATATGTTATATAATTCTTTCGTTCCTTCACAAGCTTAGAACAGCCATATCATCTTAAAACTGAAATTTTTTCAAATGTTCAATCATGAAAAAATAAATAATAAGAAAACATTAAACAGTGAGTAGTATAATAATTAGGTTTATTCTTCTTTTTTATATACAATTTAGTAAAGTAGTAATTATAAACAAATTTACAACTATCTATATATACTTTCTAATTTTGCAGAAAACTCTCTTGTTTTGAAATGAAAATTTTTCGACAACCTCGAACTTGGCAACCAAATTTTTTGATAAAATAAAAGCTGATTGTAATTGTAAACGTAAACAATTACAATCAGCTTTTATTTTATCAAAAACTTTGGTTGCCAAGTTCGATTTTGAATTTTTACTTTTTTTTCCTCAAATGGAGGTAGATTCTTCTACTGCGGTCGGGGGATATGGAGTTCTCGTCTGCATGTATGACTGACCTGTTGCAAGTTGGCGACAGGGTCGAGTTGTATGGGAGCGGCCATCTAAACGGAAGTTCGTGGCCAGAGGGAGTAGTGAGAGTGATGATGACGGCAGTTTAGATGGTACTGATCTGGGGAGTCTTCTGGACGGGATAGAAGAGTTGGTGGCCTTGTGTCATCGGCATAAGAAGACGAGAAAAAATATCAGGACGAGTACGGGGGTTGACAAAAAAGAGCAAAATCGTTGGCGGTTACGTGCCCTTTACGGTGGGTCCCCTGTGTCGGTGGAACACGAGTCGTAGCTGTATTCAACTATGTCGGTGGTCAATCAGGCGACTCGGACTGAGGGTTTCCGAGATCGGAGGATTCCGGAAATGGTTGTTTCTAGCTTGTCGGATGAGGAGTTGATATCGCTGTTGAGCAGGAGGTGGCCGGCTGAAGTGGTTTCACGCATCGAGTTGCTGAGTGAATTGCCACCCGGCGGGGATTTGGTTTGTTTTACCGCCCTTTTTGGTGATTCAGGTATGCTGGGACACCCTTTTCGTCGTTTGGAAGGAATAAGGTCGGGCGATGTGATGAAGGACGACACAGTGGTCATGCGGGATATCCCTTCAACCCGGAGAAGTAAATACACAATTTTTTATGAGGCTGGACGGCGAGGAGAGCGCAATAGTTGTGATTCTTACCTCTGTGAGACGGGTGCTTGCGGAGGCGGCGTCTCCGATGTTTGTTTTACGCGGAGGCGGGCTTGGGCCTGCGATTAGGAAGATGTTGGTATATGTGGACAAGGGAAAAGAAAACCAGATGCGAGTTTTTGCACCTCCTGTTGAGGCAACACCGTGACAGAAGGTGGATGGACCACTAGGTGGAAAGGCAACAGGGACGGCTGTCTCGACTCCTGTACAGGACAGTAAAACTGTAGTTGTCCGCAGTCATTTGTTGTGTCGTACGACTGTCAGTGGCTGGCTGTGTCTGTTTATCGGCGGCAATTGTGGAGCGGCTTTTGGATGGGGTTACACTAGAAGAATTTATAAGGATTGGGAAGGATGAATGCGGGAGACTCGGAGTGGTGGTCGCCCGTCTGAAGAGCAGGGGCACACGTATTGGTGGTTTGCGGATCTTAATATTTTCCGTCGTGTTGCCTGGGCTGCTCGGGGGCTCTACAAACAAGCCGGAAATAGAGGAGTTCAGGCTGACATGTCTTCGGCCTACCCTGTATACGTGGAGGCCAGGAACACTTATCGCTTCAGGATAAAGGAGGAGAAGAGAAGGGCTTGGAACGCACTGGAGACGGCGGTAGATAGTGACCCGTGGGGGAAAGGATACAGAGTCATTACTATGAGGTTCGGCCGACGGTTGCCAATGCTGCCGGAAGAAAAGGTAAGAACATGCGGGACAGCCCTGTTTCCAGTCTCTCCAGCTCCGGTAAGAGAAGGGTTGCAGTGGAAGAAGTTGTTCCATTCCGGATGGAGGAGTTGCTGATGGCTGGGCGACGGATGAGTCCAGGGCCGGATGGTCTTCCTATTGAAGTTGTAAAGCTTATGCTGAATGTGGTTCTGGTGGCAGTGTTGGACTTGATGAATTCGATTTTGCTGAGCGGTCACATTCCTCCCTCTTGGAGGGAGGTTGCAGTTACGGGGGGTTTCCATGGTCACCAATTTGGATTCCGAGATGGAAGATCCACAGTGGATACTGCATCCACTGTGGATCTTCCACTGTGGATCTGCCACTGCGGCAGAGATAATTGAACGTGCAGATCAAGCGGCGGCTGGGACCTGGCGGACGAGGTTGATTCCGGTGCTGGTCACCCTCGATATCAAAAACTTATTCAATTCTCTTCGCTGGGAATCGATCTTTGCAGTTGTTCGGGATCGAGGTATCCGGGGCTCCTTGCGTCGGCTTCTTAAGATTAATCTGCCAGATTATCTGCCAGACAGGTCCTTAACATATGTGCTCGGGAAGAGGGCGTTGCGTTTCGGTGTGATATGCGGCGTCCATCAGGAGTCTGTGCTGGGTTCCTTTTTGTGGAACCTGGTTTATGATGGAGTACTCGGCATTCACTTCCCTCCGGAAGTTACCCCGTTGGCTTTCGTCAATGACCTTGCCATATTGATCATGGCCAGGACGAAAGAAGGTGTCTATAATTGCTATAGGTGTCTATAATTGCTATAGGTGTCTATGATTGCTGGGGAGGCCATCAGCCGGGTGCAGAACTGGTTTGAGAGGAGGGGTCTTCGGGTAGGGGAACAGCAAGTGGATATCCAAGCTGTAATTTAGTACCTAGGAATGTGGATGGACACCCGAAGGTCGTTTACTACGCACACGAAAGAGGTATGTATCCGAGTTGAACGCGCTGTGACGGGGCTTGGCAGGCTGATGGGGAACGTGAAAGGATCACGAACATCTAAGCGGTGGTTGTATGCCCACATGGTAGATTCTATACTTCTTTACGGTATTGCAGTTTGCAAGGAGCACTGGAGGTCGAGCGAAATCGGCGCTTGTTGGAGGGTTATACAACGTCCCATTACTCTGCGAGTTGCGGCCGCATAAAACTCTGTGTCGACCGAGGCGGTGATAGTGGTTTCTGGCATCGTACACTGCAACAGTTGGCTGGCCACAGAAGGAAACTGTATGCTGGGTTAGACCGTCCAAGCTCATTCGAGGCAATGATTACTAAATGGCAGGTCAGGTGGGACGCCTCTCGTAAGAGCCAGTGAACCCACCGACCCATTCCGTGAATCAGGACGTGTTACGAAAGGATATTCGGTGAGCTAAGTTATTGTATCACCCAATTTCTGACTGACCACGGAACATTTAGGACTTACCTGTACGGGAGGCGGAAGGCGGACAATGAGGTTCCCGTACTGCGGCGAGACGGATACCCTTGAACATATAATTTTTGAGTGTGGCAAGTGGTGCTGAAGTCGGGCATGCGAGTTGCTGGTAGGTCCGTTAAACACTGAGAACATCGTCAATATGTTAGAGAGTAAACATTGGTTCTCTACTATCTCACTTTATGTTGCTGGAATAATAAAATGGGCTAAAATGGCCACCAAAATGGGGTATGTAAATTGCTACCTAGATGAAATAAATTTTATTTATGGATGTCATATTTTTAGTAGGTGACGGGGTGCGCCTATCCATTTTAGCAAATATATGACAAGTGAGCGGTTGGGACATGTAAGCCGATGGAATATGGCACCATGCTTAGTCCCCTGACACTGTTAGGTAAGCTCTAGAAGTTATGTTAGGATACTGGTCGCTAAACTGTTCGAGGCTTAGTTGTCGTTTGTGGCACAGACAGTCGGTATTATGCTTTAGGGCGACCGAATGGGTGGTGGCGGGAGAAATTCCAAGCAAATAAATGTCACTGGGGTAATGCAACAAAAGGGCTGGGGAGCAAGGAGTTGAGGGACAACTATCTGTGGTGTCGCTGCTCGTCCGGGCTTGCCCGGCTGGGTGGCGGTGAGAAAACAGGGGGACTTCTTACTCCCGTGCTGAAGAGATCGAGACCCGGCAGGAATGCCGGCACTGCTCCATCCTAGTAGTTAGAGGCGATGGCATCTTTAACCGTGATAATGCTTAATTGCGGGTCTGTAAATAATTTTATTGAATTAGAAAAGTAATTGTTATTAAAACAAGCTGAACATATTGTATAATATTATTTTAAGTTTAGTACAAGCCATAGAAAGTTCGTTAACGTTTTGTAAGTTAGGTACATTACATCCGAGGAACCTTACTAGGCTTTGGATTGTGCACAGACGTTCGTTGCTGGGGATCATTGCCGTATAACGGATCATATGATGCTGTCTGCGTGCTAACGGGTGTTCCCCCATCGATTGGTAAAGGAACGGAGGGACAGGATATCGGCTGCATTGGTACGGAACTCAAATTTTAACGTTGACATTGACTATTACTCCACGCAAATGTTCACAGGCCATACCAATTTTCACGGTTATCTTCATCGAATTGGGAGGCGTGATACCCCTCCTAATCTTCGCACGGAATGTGACACCATCGAACATAGCCTGTTTCAGTGCCCTGAATGGGAGGAAAAAAGTGCCCTGAATGGGATCAGTCGTGCGAAGATTACTGGCATGTCACTTGCATCCCTGCTACCTTACATCATCGCTTGTGGGATGCGTTCAGCCTATTTTCTCTAACGGTGCTTCGACCCAAAGATGATGAAGGAGGAGTTTCTAGCGGGAAGTGTAGGACAGCCTCCGCTGTCAGTGCCGGTATGCCCTGGGGTGCTGGCTCCGATGATTAGCTGGGGACTCCATGTACGAAGTGTGACACTTCGTACACGTCACTGCTGTGACGACGATCATCTGGACTTGATGTCTTTTAGGGTGGTAGTCAAGGCTAGAGTCCCAGTGGGGGATCCCCTTGGAGACTCCCCATTTGAGGCATAAGGCACTCAAAAGACCGAGACCCAGCCCCTGGGGTGGGAATGAAGGTTACGGCATTGCTGGATCTGGAGTCTCCACGCTGGGGGTTAGAGGCAGGTCGTTAGAGTTAAAGGACACTTTCTTGGACTGCGTTATACTTAACTGTGTGTCCCGCCCAGTGGAGAGGGTGTAAAAAGATAAACAAAAAAAAAATGCCTCAGCTTCACAGAGGCACATCGGACATGGATATGTCTCATATTGATTAAGGTCTGAAGTACAAATTACACAAATTTAAATTTATATATTCGATAATGTTTTTTATTTGATGAAATTATGCACATATATACATTAAAATATATTACAATCATTATATACATATTTTACATTTACAAGCAATAATTCGTCACCTAGATTACAATTCATTACATCACATTGATCGAGTTAGTAGAAGGCACAGTCGTAGACAAAAGAGGACGGTGCGTACTGAAATACGAAACATACGCTTTTGTTTCGAGTAGGTCGATATATCAAAAAAATACTGCGTCGATACACGTCGAATTTCGCGTTAATATCGTATTAAAAGTACGCAATCGAAGAAATTCGTCAAATCTTTCGTCGTCCGTAACATTTGCTCTGGATGTTGTATGTCGAAGAAACTGCTGGAACTGCTGCGTAGAACATTGTCTCGCTTACGTTTGCGGGACTCCCGCATCAGCTCAGCTTTCGATTTAGGGGCCATAATTTTAGATTAAACTATCCTATAATAAAACAGAAGTTTTAAGTCGCAGAAGAAAAGATAAGCGATAAAAAATTATTTTTGATTTGATTTGATTCTATTAAATTTAACAAAGTTAACTTTATTTATACTTTTTGTAATTTAGTTTATTTAATAATCATCATTTTACATATACTTACATTGGCGGCGCTATTCTAACCTATTTGATTTAAAAGAACAATTAAAACAGAAATTTTGAGTTGCAGAATAAAAGATAAGCGATAAAAATATTATTGATTTGACTCTATTTTTAATTAACATTATTTATTCAAGTTTTACACATACTTACATTGGTGGCGCTATACCAACCTAATAGTTTTAGACGAAAGAATAAGAGAGATTGCGCGCTGCGCATATCTACAGCGCAGCGCATGCTGAGTGCCGCCCACTTCTACTCCCACTATGCACACCACTATACCAAGCCTCTGAAACTCATGATGAGTCATGGTAACGCTCGGTGTGACACACAATTTCTTTCTAAGATCCCAGCCATAAGACATCCATGCCATGTCAAAAAATTAAAAAAATGTACATTACATCCTAGTATTATACTGACTAGAGAATTATTTAATGAGATTGAAAAGGTTTCTAAATATTATATTAATGAATAGTCGTTGGAACCTAAATTAAATAATATTAGGGAATTAGAAAAATTGTTAAAAGTTAATTGTGAGGTTAGTAATAATGACGTTATATATTTTCTTGAATTACGAAATGGAGAACAGATAAACTATAATTTGTACAAGTTAATATCCAACAAAAAAAGGAAATAAACTTTTTTCTAATAATTCCGAAAGTAATGTGTTTGTATCGATATGGATTTTATTATTATACTTAATTTTAATCATTATTATTGTTTATGTATTATAAAGTATTTTAAAAAGGCACACCTGAGGTTGTTAATCAACATCCCCCGGATGTTTATTTGGGTGTGGAGGAGTTAGAGCATAGTATTTAGATGACATAATCGTTAAATATGGAATATGTTCCTAGTAATCGCCTATTTCGGTATAATTTGTTTCGAAGAAACATTATTATAGTTTAAGCCTTTGTCTTTTATCGTAATATTCTCTAGTCCTGCGCTTGCTTTGTTAGAATGCACATCTGACGCAAATAGCGTATTCATCACGATACAGTTAACATGTACTGTGTATGTTTAACATTTTATAATTTGCAAGTACGCAATATAATTAATATAAAATTATAATTGAATGTATATTAGTAGTAAAATATATTCATGTGAATAAAATAAAAATGTTTTTTTAAAAACGTAAATTGTTGAGTAAAAAAATTAACTTATATAAACGCTATATTTAAATTATATAGTAAATATTCAGTTATATACCTAATTAAAATTCTCTTTTTTTAGATGGCGAAAGTTTTCGCCAGTCGATGCAGGCTACGAAAATGTTTCCGAACTTACTCGTATATTTATATAAATTTTCTTGCTTATTTTAGCCAGTAGAATATGTCCTCAATGTTTTTTTAATTTTTCGTGGTCATTCTGTGTAAACATAACTTACACGCACCAACGCGCACACACACACAGAGGGGCGCGTGCGCACCAATTTTTGTGATTGTTGATAATTACAGAAACTCAACCTTGTGTATCTCATTTACATCAATAATATTCTTATTTTTATTTCATAATAAACTGCTGTTAATTATTTTAAAATTTATTCTATAAAACTGGATCACTATAATTGGATGAACTTCCATTTTACAGCAGCAGATTTAAATTTCAGTAACATAATAGTAATAAATATATTAATAGGTGCAATATTCTACTGGATTGCGTATAGTTGAATAACAAAACGAAACAATGTTCTATAAATTAGGCCTACCTTTAATAATAATGTAATCATGATTTAGTTTCAATTATTTCGTGTACAGAAATATCATAACAGTTGTTTATAAATAAAGGTGACATTAAACGTAGATATGTACAAAAATCAAATCAATGATTATTTACGATCAATTCATTTTAAATGGTTTGTATTGAACTTCTCAGTATAAATAAGCGATTTATTCAGTGAAATATTCTATTATTTTATGCGCAGAAGAAGATACCAGAATAAAAATTAAGAATACCATAAATAATATTCAGTTAAATAATAAGTTTTGCCATCTAAAATACAGGACCGTATAGTTTAGTTGATAAAATAAATTCGCAGTAATTTATCAGTATACATTATTCACAGCATCTAATCTGGAGAAACAAAACTAACTATTCACTCAGTTTATTTATTAAGTATATTTACAAATACAATGTACAGGTTTCGTAACCTACTAGAACTGGTTGTTTCACGAAGCTAGGTTGAATTTGATAAAGAAAACTTTCAGCTTGATTTTATGAATTATTTTATTTTCAGTTTTAACATTTTTTTAAAAAATCAAAATTAAATATTTCACCAAAAATAAATTTATCAGTAAGCAAAACGATTTCAGAGTAAAAAAAGTTCATTTTTAAACTTTAATTATTACTGTTGTAATACTGTATAACATTTATTATTGTATAATGTTATTATATACATTTATTATTATATAAGAAACACATAGAAAACTTCTAAAATTATAAAATAAAAATATAATATCAACCTGAATATATTATAACGTATTGGATAACTAATCTAATATTTTAGTTACAATATTAAAACAATATTTTAGTTACGTAACTAAAATATTGAAGTATTTTAGTTACGTAACTAAAATATTGTTTTAATGGCGCGAAATTTAAAATATAATTATGAATATTTATAAATAAATCTATGACACACTCCCGAAATATTTATATGTAAATATAATAACCATCAAAATATTATATTGTGATAATATCTATCAGATTTTTCAAGCGATCTAATTTATCTGATGATAAAATTCTTGTAAAAATATCTTCTGATTGTTCTTCAGTTGGTATGTCTTCCATTGTTATTTGTCTAACTGCAATTCAAATTGTTGGTTGTAGTAATAATGTATATATTTTGAACGCTCAAGGAAAATAGGGTTTCCGATGATCTAATAGTACGTGGTTGTCGATGTTCATCACAGGATTAGAATTTTTATCAATAATTCCAACTCCTTTCAATAATCTATTCAACCACACAAGAAATTTTGAAGCCTCACAACCAGCAACATATTCTGCTTCCCTAGATGATAGAGCCACACATGTTTTTTACAATTTACTCTCCCATATGATTGGTTCATCTATGAATATTAGCAATGTGTCGTTTGTTAAACATCTTGTAATTTTATATCCAGCATGGTCTGCATCATTATAGGCTTCGGTTTTCAAAATCACCGTTTTCTAAAATTCAATCCCTTAATTTATGGTCTTTCAAATATCTGAGTATCCGCTTCACTAATTTAAATTGTGGTCGAGTTGGTGAGCCCTGAAGACTACCATTTTATTCTTCTGGAAATAGTCAATCACCTGGCATCCATTAAGCTTCATTAATGACTTTGCATCATTCATGCTAATGTTTTTAAATATTTTATTCGCATATACAGTTTGAAATCTTTTATTGTAATGATATTGTAGAATTGTAATTATAAGTTTGAAATCTTTTATTGTAATCATGAGATTTTATCAATTTTCATTCCCAAATAATAGTCACACATTTGATGAATATCAAAACCTTTGGCCAATCTAAAAACGATGATTATGAATTCATTGACTATTTCCTCTCATCCCATGACTAACCCATCATCCACGTGGAAAATTACTATTGATTTTTCATATAAAACAAAAAATGATTTACACATCTCTTCCGTATATAACAAGTTCCAAGGAATTCAATTAAATATTATACCAACATTTCGAAGCCTGTTTCAGTCCATACAAATGTTTAATTAATTTACACACACGATCTGTATTGTCGTTATATCTCTGTGTTTTCTTTATAATATACTTTCTTCCTAGGTACTATTTTCAAAGGTTTTTTTTTACGTCAAATTGCTTATTATTCCAATCACGCTGAATAGTGGCACTCAACGCAAGTCTCTGTTTCTAACCTGACATATGGACTGAAAGTATCATCAAAATCATATTCTTTTATTTGATTGAAAACCGTAGCCACTAAACGAGCTTTATACCAAGTAATTTTATCTTTGAAATTCATTTTTATGAAAAACTGCATCTACTACACCATTGAGTTTATTTTGATACGGCAAAATCGCTATTTCAAGAATATTATTTTATACTTGTTTAATGAATTAATTTCATCGTCCATTACAGTTTTCCAATACTTAACATCCTTTGATTTCATAGCCTCATTATTATTCGTTTATACTTTCATCCTATCTTTTATTTGAAATTTATATTCGTTTATTCATGTTAATCTTATTTGGTTCTGTGAAATTTCTTCACCCATTTGTAGAAACACGAACAGATTTTTCTTGAGAAATGTAAATACGATAACCACAATCAGCATAACCAACCACTAGTAAATGTTGCATCAAATTTCTTTTGCTTCTGTTGTGTAATCCTCTAACATATTGAGGTGTGCCTGTCTTTTTGGCTCAGCGAAGAAGAATGGTCTGATCATTTACATTCATCGTGCACTACACATTAACTTTTGGGCTATTGCTCACTTTCTCAAAAAACTTCAAGATGGGTTTTTGTGCTTCAAATCCAGTAGATGTGAGAGATATCATGACAGAAAATCAAAAGAATAACACTGATGAAGTGGGTACAGTGATTGAATATATCTTTACAAGAGGTATGTGACTTGCAGAAAACCAATAAATAGCTCAATTGTGACTGAGACAGTTCAACAATTTAAAGAAACCAGTTCTGTAAGAAATCTTCTTCACAATTGAATTGTTGACTAAAAATAGATCTCATGTATGGTTCCCATAAATAAAATTTAGAAATTAGATTTAAGTTTTGTTGGTCTCTCTTTCTGTGTTGTTTTGACTCCACAGATTGGTTTGTTAACCTGTGGTTTTAAATTATTTTTCACATAAAACATCATTTTTATAAGTTTTCATAAAAAAAGTCCAGAAAATTGTCATCATGGGTTTTCTTCTCCCCATCCCACTTAAGCACACCCCTCCGCCGTTATGATTTTACCGTTTTCGTTTTCTTTTACTTAGTTGTTTTAACCTTTTTTTTAAAATTTATAATACCTGCTTTTATATCACTGTAGTGTTGGGTATTTTCGCCTTCTTTTTGGTAATTTTCTTTTTTTAATTAAATTTGTTTCTGCTTTGTTTTTGTTTGCAACTTTACTGGTTAAATTACCTCTTTCGCTTAAGTTGTGTTTACTCTCTTAAATTTTTTCTCCCACTAAATGAGTTTTCTTAGCTAGAATTTGTTTTTTTTAACAAAGTTTTCTTTTGACTCTAAACTTTGTGTTTGTCTTGTAAACTATGATTTTTTGTAGTCTCTCCTTGTGTAAGCATTATTAAAAGAATTTTACCTTTATTTTATTTTTTTCTCACACAAGCTTCAAACTTATTGGTGAATTTAATCATAAATAAAAAGATTTTTTTTTAAATTTTACACACTCCAAAAAAAAATAAATAAATAAAATAAATTTAGAAAATAGATTCCATTAATTCTAAGAGCATTAATGGAACCATTAATTTGTTTAAGGTGGACCATAATGATACCACAGATTATAGGTACTATACTCAAAGGCAAAAATGTTTCTGTGAAAGACCAAACATATGTTTCTCTAATTTGAGTAAGGAGGTTAGCAGGTTAGGAGGAGTAGGTGGTTTTAAGCATAATAAATTAATAAATATGACGATAAGTCACTGGCTGAGATGCATGGATTACAAGGCTGCCTATCACTGAATTTCTAAAAAGATGTTCTAAACTGATTTTCATGAAATATAATTGAACCACCAGGGAAAGATACCCTTTCAGAAGCATTTAACCCTTATGAAATTACACATGAACATCGTTAAAAATATAAACATAAATATGGGTTGAATTGAGAACCTTCTTTTTTTGAGGTCTGTTAAAAAAAAAATGTTCCCCTTCAGTGAAGGCAGTGTATATTTGCACTTAAATAATGGGTTGTTATTCACAAAATACATTTATATTATTTTATTCATTTGTCCTATCCATCTTTTTTGTTATAGAGGTGAAGGAATCCCATTTACGGACACCTAAGCAGTGTCAGGCTCACTAACAGGTGCTGCAAGATGTTATGAGTATGCATCTATATACCTGCGCAGTACCAACTAAACCTCCACCACTGGCTATCCACCCTTCCTGGTACTGCTAGTGTGACATGTCTTCAGGAAGGGGGTGTTACACCTACTCACATATTCATACGCTGTAATGCAGTGCTGCACATGAGAATGTATCATATACATCAAACACTTGTGACCAAACAGCATGCAGAATACATTACAAATAATATTTAACTTATGTTATAATTATATACTACACAAATCTATATTATACAAATATACATTTTAAATATGTATAACATACACTGCACGCAAAATAATACATAACAACAACATAAGCAACTATTAACATAATAACATTAATGAATAATACAAAATGGGTGTAATGCAGGTGTAAACCTGAATTGCTATACATATAATTAGTGTGAGACCAAATGCAAAATACCAACACAGGATAATACATACATTAACAGCAGTACACAACAAAAAAAGAAAAACTCAAAATAAAATATTGACACTGCGTTAAACACTTGAAGCTGGTGTATCCATCGACCCTTATCACCCTGATCCCATCTCTGCTGCCAGGTATCCATCATCTCCTCCATTATACATTGGGATTGCATTTCCCTTTCTGTCATTGAAAGCGCTCGCAGCTCCTACATCCTTTTTTGGTGTTCAATTTATAAGTCAATGGGGAGTTGTCCCACAAGGACTTCAGCTGCCACTCCAGAAACGTTCTTGTACGCACAGGCCACCCGGAGACTGCACCTCCTGTACAGTGTCTCCAGTGGCCTCCTATACTTCTTATACTTAGCGACTCGAGACTCATCAGAAAACTGATGAGCATTACACCGTCGTGCGACTCACGAGGGGTACGCTCAACGTTGTACTAATGTCGGGATACTTCCAGCTTGGATATAGTATCGACGACTGGCAAAGTTGGGACGGATCCTGGACGGTCTCTTGGACATAATAGTGCTAGTTGTTCTGGACGCTAACTAGCGTCTTCCGCCTGGAGTTCACCACTAAATGACCCCAGAGGCGCTGGTCTCGCACAGTTCGTAGAAGCCAGGAACTTCTTCTATTTGCTTAATGAGGCAGAACAACTGCCGACTTTCTCTTCAGAACTGGGGGAAAGTTACATCAACGTCACCTTGGTGACGGGAGATCTACTTAGGAGTATAAGTAGTTGGACTGTCTGTTCCGAGGCCAGTGTGAGTGATCATAGGCTTATAATCTATGAGATCGCTTACGGAGGCGGTCTAAGAGCTCCAGATTCTGATCGCTATAAAAAGTGGTGGTCCTCTGACCTGAGCATGCTGCGCGCAAGAATTAGGTCCGCTTACTAACGTCGCCCTCTAATGGGGATTATTGTTGACGACATGCGCGCTGAGGGTCTACTGATCTACCGGCGCGCCCGTAATGAGTACGTTCATGCTATCATGGAAGCCAAACTAAAATTTTGGCAAGACTCTATGCGCGAGTTGCAACGCAGCCCCTGGCAGCTCGCTAAGTTATGTTACCGACCAAAGCCATTGCACGTGCTGTCCAGTTTTTGATGCGGGTTTGTAGGTCGGGACCACACTAACAACATCAGGCTCCTAGATACTCTGTTTCAAGATGCTCCGGGGAGTGAAGCAGAAATCGGTGTCAGGCTGGTGAGAGACCATTCCCTGGCGTACGGGATGTGGATCTCGTAGATATAGACCAAGTGGTTTCTTGAATGACACTGAGAAAGGCACCGGGGATTGACCAGCACCGGGGATTGACCCGGACATATTCTATCATCTGGTGCCTGTCACAAGAGAGCCGCTTGGCAGACTGTTCTCGGGGTGCCTAAACTGAGGTTGCTTTCCGACTCGTTGGAAGGTGGCTTTGGTGAGGGTGCTCTTAAAATGAGGAAAGGATCCGAGTGAGGTCAGCAGTTATCAACCCATCAGCATCTTGCCGGTAATCGGAAAGTTGCTTGAAAGTCTGGTTGTGGAACGGCTCTGGCAAAATATCGATATGAACGATTTTCTAAATCCAGGCCAATACAGATTCATGAAAGGGGTTGGCACCGAGGATTGCATCTTAAATGCTCTGGCCGAGGTGGAAAGCGCCACCTGGAAATATGTTTTGGCAATTTTTATTGACATACAGGCAGCGTTTCCTTCCTTGAGTTGAGTTCTGTTCCCTATGAATTAGAACGCCCCAATTTTCCCGTAGCCCTGCAGGCCGTGGTACGTGACTATTTGTCTAACCGTACGGCTCTGTTTAAGGATGAGTACCTAGTTGTGGAAAGATTAGTCACCAGGAGAAGCCCGCAGGATTCCGTTCTCGGTCCCGTGCTGTGGAACCTGGTATTCGACGGATTTCTGGGATTAACATTCTCAGAAGGGATCGCCGATAACTCTCTTCTGTTAGTTCGTGGTAATTCACGACCACAGCTAGAAAACCTGGTGCAAGCGGCTTTGTCAACCCCAGAGGGCTGGATGGACATTCAAATTTTGAAGATTTCTGTGCCCAAAACCTAGTTTTACGCTTTTCAAAGATGCAGACAAATTATTGTACAGTCGTAACCCCCATATTAAGCATAAAGGCCGTGTAATCAGCCGAGTCAGAGTTCATAAGTACCTAGGTCTTTTGTTTGATAAAAGTCGCTATTTAGCAACCACATTAAGCAAGTAGCGGCGGACGCCGTCTCTACGATGCACAAGTTTAGGAGGATTGGTCGGTAGGATTACGGGCTGTCGGGCCTTAATTTGTACATGGTGTACCGAGGTAAGCCATTATACAGAGTCCTCTATCTGCTACCCTGCCCATACCAGAACTCCTTAAAGCCCTTGTCAGAGAGCATGTCGGTCACCAAAAATGCCAAACATTGTCATGAGATGACGTCAATAAACTTCTACATCAATCCCTCCCTCCACACAGTATCATAAGCTGCCATAAAATCCACAAAAACTGCAACCGATTTGAGACCCCACTGAAATCCAGCCTCCACTAGAGCTGTCAATGTTAAGACCTGGTTGCAGCAGCTCCAATGCTTCTTAAAGTCACCCTGCTCGGCAGGGATGCTTTGATCGATGGCTTTTTGAATGCAATTTAGAATAAGCCTTTCTAGTAGCTTACAAGTCATGCTGTGTAGTGATAGAGGTTGGTAGTGAAAAGCATCAGTTCCGTTTTTGCCTGGTTTCAGGATGGCAATTACCTTAGCATGTTTGAAAAGGTTTGGTAATTTTCCAGTTCTCAGAATCTCATTGAAAAATTCAATGAGCCACAATCTAGTTTTAGGTCAGATGGCCTTAAGAAACTCCAGATATATGCCATCAAAGCCAACAGCTTTATTTACCTTCAGCATATTCAAGGCTATATTAAGCTCCTCGATGCAGATGTCACATGAGTAGTCTAGATGCGGTTTCAGATGGGACCTCTTTATGTATAATTCATTTTTCACGGTTCATGTGTGCACCTATTTTAATTTTCAAAATCTTTATTAGTCTGGATGCAACATCATTGGGCATTCACACATGTGACTGTACCTGACAACCTTGGATCTGTACCAAGACTCCTTATAAGGCCCAGGCCTTCCAGCTAGTATGCGTAAAGTTGACTCCTGCCGTTGTTTTATGCCATTTTTCTCCCCTGTTCTCTCCTGTCAGCTGTTGTGAGATTCTTGATACTCAACACAACTCTTTGTACTCTTGAGAACATCCGGGGCGGTACTCCTTCTGAAAACCACATGGAATAAATCTCCTGGCATTAACTTTAATTGCACCTACAAATCGCTCATAATTGGATGGAACTGAGGGAATCCACTGAACAGTACTACCAAGACCCTCTTCGAAACAGTTCCCAGTTCACAAGCTGAAAATTCTGTCGAGGTTGAGGGACAAAGGTGACTAATAGAATTTCAGTACCATAATTAATTATGACTGGCCTGTGCTGACTGCATGGGAAAGACCTGATGACCTTTCGTTGTACTATGTTGTTATATCCTGACAGATATGATGCACAGATCCGAAGAACAAGACTTCTGCCATCTACCAGATCGGAACGTTCCTGGATCTATAGTGTTGCATACAAGCTGGAGATTGTACAAATCCATCCATTCATTTAGAATAGCTCCGTTGCTGTCCTCTTCTTGATATCCCCAGGCATGGCTATGGATGTTGAAATCCCCAACATACGCAACCGAGTGACTGAAGGATCCTACCGGTGGATTTGGCCAACTGACTTGCGCAGGTTTGCAAATATTTGCCACAGTGGTGGCAGTAATCTCCACAGCCAAAACAAAGACACCCGCTGTTCTGTCTTTTATAAGTTACTTCGTAATCGGTGAGATGGGACCTGATATATGTCGCAATGCCATATGTGTACATAGGCTGACGGCTGACTTACCACACTATTAACAATATACTGCATACTATATAAGTATACAGAGCTATATCAGATGTTTTCATAAAGCAATAACTAACTGATCCACCTATCTGTCTATCTCTCTTGCACACAAGTGAACAGCTGCACACCACCGTAGGTGTGGACTTACCACACTATTAACAATATACTGCATACTATATAAGTATACAGAGCTATATCAGATGTTTTCATAAAGCAATAACTAACTGATCCACCTATCTGTCTATCTCTCTTGCACATAAGTGCACAGCTGTACACCACTGTAAGTGTGGTTAGGGCAAGCTGAACAGTTTGTTAAATGTATACAGAAAGGATCAGTTGAACTGGAAAATTCTAATTGTAAACATGGTAATATTTATAGTTGCATGAGATGAATAATGAGTAATTTTAATAAAGAATAATGAAAAACAAGGGATTTTGGTTATCCTGTAAATATCGAACTCCCAACACAATTTTTTGAAAAATTCATATGACCTAACAACTTATCCTTAACTATCTTTAGCCTTTATTTACCAAATAATTACACAGAAAAATTATAAATTTTCATTTATTTGTTAAAAAAAAAATATTACTTTCAGAAATGGGAAATGATGATCAGTTACTATTTGCATTCAACTATTAAAAAAGTGCTTCTTATGCAAGCACGCAAGGGTTTTTAAGGGTGTTTAAAAATACCTTAGGAAATATCAGGTTGCAGACATAACAAAAGAGATGTATTTGTATTTTGGTTTATTTGAGCTAAGGCCTTGGATTCAAGTGTAAATTTCCTTCCTGCATGTACATCAGAAAGCCTTCTTTTATTTTGTATATACATTAAACATGTGAGGTACTTTATTTTTACTTAATTGTTAATCACAATTTGACAGTTAAATATTAAACTGATGAAGTTTGAAATTGTTTCTCTTTAAAATTTTATGCCTGAAATATTTTATTCTATTTTATTGAATTAAATTATTTTAATAAAATTACGTAGTATTAGTTGACACAAATTACATTTAAAATTAGTTTGAATGAAACAGTTGTAGCATTGAAACCAAAAGGCAATTTATTGTGCTATATTTTGTTAAAGTATTATATTTGGTAACAATTTTTTTTTTTTTACTGTACATGGCTCTAATTTTTAAATAAAACAAAATATTTAATTGTATTATTTCATAATGAACTGTTTGTATTTACAAATATGTTTTATACCGGCTGCTGAAAATTAATCCATTGACACCTTTTGTTTGCATTTTACCAAACTTTTGGGTTAATCTTTCTTGCCATTATTTCATACACATGTGTGTTTTACGAAAATTTCTGTTCCTCTGAATTTTCTTTGTCATTATCACTTTTATTACTTACATTTTTACCATGACCATCATCATCATCATCATCATCATCATTACGAGTGATGTGATGCAAAATTTCATCATCACATATGTCATCTTCATATCCTTCATGAGGTATTGCATTATAACAGGGGTTGTGAAATAAAGAATGATTTCCATCTCCCCATGGAAAAGGCTAAAAATGACAAAAAATAATTATTTGATTAACACATTATGTTACTATTGAATTAGATAGAATATACAATGGCAAATTTTCAGGTAAAAGAAATAAGGATAACTTCTCTTTTTGGGCCATTTATTTTTCTCTTTTTGGGCCTATAGAAATGCTTTTAACAGAGTAATGTATGATGATGTAATTTTCATTTTATAATTAATAATAGGAACATACCTAAAAGGATTTCCTTAGTGACATTGTACAAGTATCCCATCCCACGCTTACTAGAAAAAGTGAAATAGACTAACAAAGACTTCTTCAGGGAGTCAAACTTACTGTTGGACATTACCAGCACACTACAGAAAAATGTATGTAATATTCAGTACTAGAAAAGATAATGCATACTTTTATTATGGTAGGTACATATAGTGAACATAATTCATTATTTATAAAAAGCAATTTGACTGGTGGTACCTCTTGTATATAAGAAATTTTTATATTCACTAGAGATATAAAAAAAAATTGGGACAAATAGTATTAACTAATAAATTAATTAATCCTTTTCTGTTGTGAATCAATATGCTGTTTCTTTATTAGTGGAGAAGTATTTAAAATCTAATCTTCAATAATTTCCATTCCTATATTTCAAATGCCTCCAGGATTTTTATTTTTTTTAGGTGTCCATTTTGCCTTTGGCATCCAATTAGAAGAAGGCTCCAAATTTTAGCTCTTCACAAGAGAACTCTAATTCCTTTTGCTACATAATTGCTACATAACTACTGTTGTTGAACACTTCCTTAGGGACTCTGTTTTTATTTTTGCAGCCTTCAATTATAATGCTACCTAAGTATTTGCACTGTTTCAGTAGTTTGATAGTCATTAGCTTATTACTGTCCAGTAACATTAGCTATAATTACTTTAGTTTTCCTAACATTCATTTTCATTTCATATGTGTCATATTACCTTCTAATTTTGAAATTGTGCTTCCTCTAAAAAAATATATCTGCTAACTTTATACACTTTATTCCTTTTCCTATTACACTGATTCCTTTATCTTTTTGAACATATTTGATTGTTATCTTCTACATATATATTATTCAACGTTAATGATAGGCAGCACCCTTGCCTTCCTCCACTTCATAGATCAAACAACTCATTGAGCATCCTTTTATCTTCACTGTCATTCTATAATTCAGGTATGTTTTTTTAATTACTCTTATCATTCTAACCTACTCTTTGGATTCTAAATATTTTATTCTACTTGATACAGTTAAATGATTTTTCTGTATTTATAAAACAAACTCTTATTTTTTTCTCTTCCTATATATCTCTCATGAATAATTTTTATCAGCCAAATTGCAACCCTTGTTTCCCTTTCTTTCGTAAATGCTTACTGTTTTTACAATTTTTAAGAAACTAATTAATGGTACAAAAGTACTGTTAATTTTTAATGCAGTTTGATTATGCGAAAATTACTTTTAAAACTCTCTGTAATGAATGATTCATTATGAATATATTTATTTTAAAAAAACTGATAACCCATTTGAATTTAAGAGACTTAGAAAATTGAAAACAGAAGGTAGTAATTACAGAATCTGTTACAAAAAGAAAAAAAATCGAAACCATGAATGATTTTAATACTGATATAAAAATAATTTATCTTTTTTAGGATTGACTTTACAACATTAAACAAAAGTCTTTTACCAGTGTTATGAGCTTGATGATGGTTGTAGATCAAACATAATTCAGATAATTTCATTATTGTTGAGCAATAAAAAACAAAGCTTAACACAGAGCATGTTCTAGTTTACAGTATCACTTTTACTGTAGTGATTTTTTGAGTCTCTGAATAAACCACGTTTTATATTCCGCTGTAGCAGTAAAATTAAAAAAGAATTTTATTTTAACATTTCATTCATCAAAATGGGTAAACAATTTACAAGATATCAATGATTAATAGAAAACTGCGAGATAATTTTAGGTGAGCCATGTAATTTTTAATAGCGAGTAATATCTATACGCTTTACCTATAATTAAAACTGTACATAAACTGACAAGATGTGTTTATTTTCATTTTATTATTCACGTACCATTCAATTGTAAAGCAAAAGGTCTTTGTTTCAATGAATATTTCAATTTCCAGCTATTATTTCGATTTATAATTATTTTATAATTTGTTCGAGATTAATTATGAACAGTTTTAAAAGAAATTTTTAAATATAAGCTTGTTTTAATTAGAAATAATAATTAGCAAAATTTTAGCATTGTAAGTTACTTTTTCAATACTTAACATATTTATCAGCGGTCTAACCGGATCAATAAGTTTTTTTATCAGTTAGTCATTCAGGTGGGTCCTGAATGACTACACTTTTTGGGTAAAAGTGTTCACAGGATGCATTTTAGCAAAAATTTTTCAAACAATAAAAATTGATGCAAATAGGAATGTATATGATGATTTTGTTTGAAATTTTAAAGGGGTTCTTATCCTCTCTCAACTAAGACTTTTACATAAAAATAATAATCATGTAAACTGCAATTTTTGCTGTTTATATTTTTTTTTTATTGAAGAAATTTTTTTTGGGACTTCAACTGAGATTGTTTTGGATAATAATGCTCCATCCAAATCGTGGTACTTGGTTGGTTCCGCTTGTACATTATAACACCCAAATGATAATTGTTAAGTATACTGTAGTTTAGTCAGTTCGCAGGTAACGAGTCTGATTGCTAATTCGTTTACCTTTTTTTTTAAATAGTCATAATATATGTACTTTTTGAACAGTAAATACATTAATTCTTTAATAACACAGTATTTAGTTTTCTACCTATATGAACCTTTTTAAAAATCTCTTAAGTCTTGTTTATGGTACAGAAACCTTTAATAATTTACTTTATAATTTAATTTGCTTTACAGTTAATATTTGTAACGAGTATTATAATTAACATGACGAATTTGAGGTTTACGTACCTTAATCCTTATTCCCATAAAAGGATAATCTTTATATTCGTCTCTTTTTATATGATGGTCAGTGTAACAAATTGTCTTTACAGATAATGCTATAATGACTGGTATACATACACATAGACTGAGCAACTGGTATATCAAAGCTGTAACTTCATCTGAAAAGAAGCAATGTAAGAAATAGGATACTTCACAAAATAAAAGTTTACAGAATATTTTCTTTAATATTTAGCTTTTCATTCAGTAAATTCATAATAAATTTGTGTTAAGAGATTTTATATTTTTGTATTTTATCTTAGTTGTTAATTGCATATCTGAATTCTGTATCGCTTTCTTTGTTGTTTTTATAATATTTATTTGTATCTCAGGCTAATAAAATTGAAGTACATAAACTCTGTTATAATGCACTTATAGGGAGATATATGATGATCCTTCTTATAGGGCTTACAGTGTTACAAAATGCCTAGTACAGCTATTACAGTATCAGAAAATTTATTGAATTATTTTGTAATCTTAAAGCGTTTAGGTTATACTAATATACAGCAAACATTACATAATTTACAATGAAAAGATAATGAAAATTGAAATTTACATATGAAAAGATAACTTACCTTCTGGTAGAGTTTTATTACATTTTGTTATTTTTTCAACCCTAAAAGTAAAAATAGATATGCTACTTTAGGATACGGAAATAAAGGCTTGATTTCAAACGCTCACTTGAAAACGAAAACAATTGTAAATTTTTTCATAAATTTTTTACATAAAATTGTAAAGCTTTTACAGGAAATTGTATACAAAAAATTGTACAGAATATAAACAAGAGATATGAAACACTTTTCGGAGATATACTGTCACTCACGTTATATCCTAATCCATGTATAAACGGCGTTATAAACATTATTGTATAATGTGAACCAACATATTTATACATGAAAATAATATACGTAGAAAAGATATTTTTCTATGATAATTTTGAATGTAGAAATTTCGCATAAAGATTATTTTAATTATTTTTATTTGATTAGTGAACTAATCGCCATAAACAGGCAAAATTAGTATCCGACATCATAAAACTATTTAATTTGGTAGATATTTCGTAGCAGTGTGTCTCCATCTTTATTTCATTTTTTTCTGAATTATATAATTTTGTTTACATTTTTTTACGTATTTGATTATAGAAATTTTCCCACTTATGATTTTTATTTTGTAGTTGCAATCTATGTTAATCTCAGAATAATACAATACATTCCCAGTAATACATTTCAGCTGGTACCGAACTGTTCCGAGATGTTCCATTAGAACATTAGATAATATTCCAACAGCTACCTGCTTTAACGAAGAAAAAATGTTTGATAGGGACTTTCAACTATCGAACAAATCGATCAGAAGTGTCAATGAATAAAAAATCAACAAAAAGCGGTAAGTCAACACGATACAATTTAGCGATTTATTAAGAAATATAGAGGCTAATGAAAGGAAACATGTAAACCTGTTAATATAGTAATTGTAACATTGCGAATATGTAATGAATTCAGTGTAATTATTTTAAGTAAAACATGCGATCAGCATTCAAAATTACTTGATACGTTTTATTCAGTTTCGGTACGCACATAAGTACACTACTATTCAACCATCAAAAATATTTATCGTTTTACTTCTAATTTTTTTCTATATTTTATAACATCATTTTATTAAACTTTATCTCCTTACATATGTCCTAACAAGTTACTCTTTTCTCAATATGTGAAAAAGCAGCTTAACTTGGTCCCGTAGTTCAGTGGCGTAAACTTACTATTAAATTGTCTAAATTTATTTCCAAAAGCATTTTATAAACGGTTTTATTATATCTAGCTCTCCCAGTACATTTACTTTCTTTTTATATGATCCTGCACACTCTTAGGTTATTCAATACCCATTACCGTTTAAGGTATAATTATTATGTTGCTATTGAAGGAGCACGAACTACGGCACATAAAACTTTTTAACAATAAAGGAGCAAGCTGATAATTATCACAAATTTTACTTGAAATTAGTTTAAACTACTTACTTCACTTGAATATTTCTACGAAAGAACATATGCGGCTAAAAACAGTTTAATATTAGGGAAATACTTAAAATCTGAAATAATTTCATACATCAAGAATTAAAATCACAGGCATTCAGTTGAAACTGATGTGAACATCTGAACTTTTCTGTATACGATTAAGTGAAGAATTTACATACACTTAGAAAAAAGGATTGAGCGTAATTTATGTCAATAAGTTAATCTAATGATTAATAATCTTAATTATTAAGAGATTATACAATTCAATAGTTAAGTAGTATAATTAAACGATACGTCACGGATAAATTATTCTTATGATAATTAAAAGAAATGGATGATCATAATATTATTTCAATAATATTTGTCTCTATGATTGTCATGCTAAGTATGTATAAAATGCTATGATAATGTTAACTTACGTCGTGAATGGTCCTTGCATTTCTTCTTGACAGGTCCGCTTCCTGCTCTAGCTCCAGGCGTTGGAAAAGTTTTGCAAGCTTGATGTTTAGGTGGAGGACAAGTCGGTAATTTTGGTTTTGATTTTGGTGGACATTTTGTAAATACTAACAAAGATTTTGAAAAAAATCTCCTACTTATTCTGTTAAATAGAGCCATGTTGTGTAATTTAGAAAGATAAATGTAGAAATGAAAGAAACAAAAAGACAATAATGTTTAAAATATGTTTCTAAGCAACAGTTTGTTTTGGTTTAACTTTGATTATTGTTAAACTAGTGGCCACCCGTGATTTCAGTTGCGTACTTGACATATAGCTTGACTCCTTCGGTGCTCATTTGCTTAATTTTTAGTCTCATCATTCTTAATGTTCTTGAAGTTCAGATTGCGAGTTTTTTTTGTAGCCTAAATGTTTCTCTTTAAAAAAGAGAAAGAAAATAAAACAGATTCATCGAAATCGGTGCCTTAATACCGGCTTAATGAAGAAATTTATACGTTTCACAAACTGATAACATTTGTTCAAAATTGCATAGTTTTTTCTTTTTTTTTAAATTTATTGTATAACGGTTTTTTCAACTTATATGCAAAAAAAATAATAATAAAGGATTCATCGAAATCACTCTCTGAATGAAGAAATTTACGTTTCACAAATTGATAAATATTTCCAAAAATTGCATTATTATTCATGTTTCGAAAAATTAACATATGAAATGGGTTTTATTATATGTATTGGAAATTCAGACTATACGTTTATTTAGAAAAAAAAAGATTTATCGAAATCAATGCATTAGGTTTTTTGCGTGAATGAATAACAAAGACTTTCAGAATTGTGAGAAGGGAGTAGGAGAGGTCAGGGCGCGCATGAAGATGGTGTGGGAGGAGGAGTGGCCTAATGATGGTGCGGGGAAGTGGGCGTAGGATGTAAAGATGTCACTAACACGGAACAAGTGAGACCGACAATGAGATGGAAAATGGATGAGAAGGAGGTAGCAGATGAAATGGTAACACACTAAAAGGGGTAAATAACAAAACGTTACGCACCAATTTTCAGCTTTGATTGTTATTAACTTCGTAATTAAGACGGACAAATTGATTTTGTAGCAAATTTTATTAGCTTTTATAGCAAATCTTGTAGAAAAGAAAGGGGAGTAGCTTTTCAAGATTAAATGCAGATAAAAATTTTTCTGATTTGGAACTGTTAGTGCTCAAAATTCTATCACAATTGGAATAAAACCATAAACCTCTACAAAAGACAAACTGTCACACGAACGTTATTCTTCTACACACACACACTCACATATATATATATATATATATATATATATACACACACACACACACACACACACACACACACACACACACTTACAAAAAGCACATACAACCACATTCAAAATTTAATACTATATATATATAGTATTAAATTTTGTAGGTATAAAAATAATTCAATTATCACTATTTTTAATTAATTTCTTTTATATTAATTTATTTCTGCCTTAAAGATAATTTTTGTAGACATTCTGAGTTGTAGCATTCTTGAAACTTGTACAGTCATTTCGAAAATAGTGTTTATGTTGAGTGCGTGAATTTCTGTTAATAAATTTATGATCAAAACAATTTAATAAACATTATAGCAAGTACACACACTGGCTTTTCTGATAGCCCTAATAAGTGAGCGTGATTTTGCGATATTGAGATGAAACAAATATTTGTAATTTGTTTTGAAGCTAATACTGCTTTCAATTCCTTTTCCATTAAAAATTCAAATTTATTTCATTAAAACAAAGCAAAATAATCTGACGTGAACACCACATGACTTCTTTGTACGCCTATTAAATTACATATACACATTTTTTGCTGCACTTCATTTAAACTTATTTCATTTGAAAATGAGATAGCTCTAATTCTTTAATAAAGTGGACAGTTACACAATTGCTGAAACTAGAGAACGTGTATACAGATTAAGATGATCAGAAGAATTATATCAAACCAAAGAGCGATTAAATGATTGGCAAAAAAAAACAAACTAAATGATTACCTCCGACTTAGGGAGAATATTGTCCGACAATATCAGAGGAGTAATGAACTAAAAGATAAGAATTTTTTGCAATTTATTAAAGATCGGGCATGAAGCCTCAGTGTATATGTTGTTCTTATGAGGATCTATTTTTCAGTCGCTCTCTAGTTAACTTTAATGTAGATAAAATTAAACAGAAATTAAACTAGAAAATCCAAAAATAGCACGATTCTAAATTATAATTTTCAATTATAATTAAGTAAACAGATGTTTCATCAAATCTATTACATATACAGATATGTAATAATCCCTATTAAATTACATGTACACATTTTTAAAAGTTCATAAAATTTTATTTCATTAATAACTTAGACAAATTTCATAAGAAAGCTACCTATTGTAATGGGTACTATTATTCGACTTCCGGAAAATTTCGACATATCTTTGCGTTTCACATCCTCCAGACCCCAAAACTACCGTCAGTTCGAAACTTTATACTCGGGTATTTATATATAAATATATATGTATATTACACTTTCTTGTGGACACGGTAACTGCCTTAATTTTGCGCCAATCCCTTTCAAATTGATACATAAAATAAAATGGGCTCTTATAAACTGCAGAGGACAGCATTCCTGTAGGTCCAGGAACTGTCCTGTTTACAAAGACGCTGTGCAGGAAGTAAAAACCCTGCAAAAGGTCAGCTACTTTGAAGCAAAGAAGATCGTAAACGCCCGCAGACCTAGAGCAACAACAACCTATGCTCAGGCTGCGGCTGCTGTTCCTGCTCCTGCTCCAGTTGCTGTTGATGAGAGTGCAATCATCAACAAACTCGCACCTTCCTTGACTGGCATAATTGAGAGGATAACTGAAAATAAAATGAAGCCTCTAAGCACTAAAGAACCTCTTAAGCCAAGATTAATTGTACAGCCTCCTGAAGAAACATCTCCAAAACAGAAAGTCGCTCCAGTACAGAAGAAAACGGACACTAAACCTGAAATCCAAGTCCGTCTTAGTGAGATTTTAGTTGATGATAAGAAAGTGACAGCTACAGAGTCTGTTATGGAGGCTCCCAAACTTCCTGTAACTGAAGTGGCCTCTAAGCCTCAGAGGCCACAAAAAATCACACAGGGGGGGCGAGTGTCCCACCTCCCACAGGTGGTGACCGGTGCTACCCCCGTGTCGGGGAGGGCCAGGTTGCCGCCTCTCAATCGGCGCCTGAAACCGGCGCCGATCCATGCCCGTCGTCGTCGGCGGCTTCGGTGGTCTCCGATTCGGAGACCGGAAGCTACACCGGCGACGACGTTCTCCGCGAACATGATGCCGATCGCAATATGGAGAAGAAGAGAAAAAAAGGATGGCCGAAAGGCAAACCCAGACAATAATTTAATTAAAAATTAGCGAGTCGATTGTACAATGGAACATCAATGGATGTTTTTCAAACATCCATGAGCTCCAACGCTTGGTACATGATGTAGACCCGATTTGTATATGTCTGCAAGAAACGCATTTCCGCCGAAATGAAAATTTTAAATTAAAAGGATTCGATATATTTCGGCGAGATCAACCGCCAAATGTAAGAGTTAGAGGTGGAGTAGCTATATTAACATCGACTAGAGCTACCACCGAAGCGGTTGTTCTAAACACAAACCTACAAGCGGTCGCCGTTAGAATGAAGCGTCCGCTTCAGATCACTGTTTGCAGCATATACTTGCCGAATTTTGATTGGAATAAGGATGACATAGCAAGACTAATTTCCGAGCTTCCCCCACCTGTTTTACTGGTGGGTGACTTTAACGCTCATAATTCTCTTTGGGGATCGGATCGAATAGATCCCCGCGGAAGAGAACTGGAAGGGTTTCTGATGAATTCAGAACTTATTATTCTAAACGACGGATCAGGAACCTTTTTCAATGCCAGAGATGGATCGACGTCCTGTATAGATCTTGCACTTTTAAGCGGATCGATAGCACCGAGGTACAGCTTCCATGTCATAGACGATCTGCATGGAAGCGATCATTTCCCGGTGCAAATTGTAACTGATGTTACAAGAAAAACATATCCCATCTCTAAAAGATGGGTATTTGATAAGGTAGAGTGGACGAGCTTCACAGCTAGAATGATACTCCCAGAAACAACTGGAGTTATCGGAGACGATGTCGACGCCATAACAAATGCAATAATTAAGTCGGCATCGAGATATATTCCCAAAACATCTGGGAAACTTATAAAGAAACCCGTTCCATGGTGGAACGATGAAATAAGTGAAGCTATAAAAAGAAAGAAAAGGTCGTATAACGCCTTTAAGAAGCGTCCTAGCATAGAAAGTCTTGTTCCCTTTAAGAAATACAGGGCGTATGCAAAACGTCTTATGATACACTCGAAAAAACGATCCTGGCAGCAATACGTGTCATCCATCGACAAAACTACTACTGCATCAGATGTTTGGAGGAAAGTGAAGGCGATTTGTGGGCGTAATGATTTTGCTCCCATAACTAGCCTTCAAGATGAAGATGAAATAAAAACACTCCATATGAAATTGCAGAGCTGTTATCCAATCACTTCGAAAAGGCCAGCAGAACGGCCAATTACGAAGAAGATTTTCGTACTAAAAAAGAACAACTTGAAGGTCTACTAAACTTCAGAACTGAGTATAATTACTCATATAATGTACCTTTTAAAATGGAAGAATTCGCGAAAGCGTTGGAAAAAGCAGGTAACACAGCTGCTGGTCCGGATGAAATCCATTATAATATGATCAGGCAGCTGAATACCACTGCAAAGCGTAGATTATTAGAACTTTATAATAAAATTTGGCGCGATGGAACGTACCCACAGCAGTGGAAAAAGCTCATGTTGTTCCAGTACCAAAGAAAAATAAAAATTTAACAGACCCCAATAGCTATCGTCCTATTTCTTTGACGTGTGCTATGGGAAAAATACTGGAAAAAATGATTAATAATCGACTCGTCTGGGTTTTGGAAAAAGAAAACCTGATATCACCGTATCAAGCAGGTTTTCGGCAATTCCATTCTACCACTGATCAAATGATCAGCTTAGAGGACGTTATATATAACAGCTTCATTAAAAGGAAACATTGTGTCGGAATCTTCTTTGATCTTCAGAAGGCTTTCGATATGACCTGGCGTCATGGTATAATGCTCCAGATACATGAATGGGGCATTCGTGGCAATCTGCCTATACTGCTCAGCAACTATATGAATGACCGTACCTTCCAAGTACGCGTCAACAATGAATATTCATGTGAAAGAATCTTGGAAAATGGCATACCGTAGGGTTCGCCGTTGAGCGGTACCTTGTTTACCATTGCCATTAATAAATTGATATTAGCCATTCCAGTAGAAATCAGCTAAAGCGTCTATGTTGATGATCTGGCAATTGTGTATGCCAGCAACAAGACTGCTATGGTGAGGTATAAATTGCAACGAGCGATCAATGCTCTAAATGAAGTTGCAAGGAATAACGGATTCCAATTCTCACCAGAAAAAACGTGCTGTGTACACTTTTGTAGGAAGAGAATTCCTCATCAAAGTCCTGCGTTGACAATTGATGATAATCCAATACAATATAAAGACAATGTAAGATATTTAGGACTAGTATTGGATAAATCCCTTACATGGGGATTACATATACAGGACTTGAGTGATAGATGCAAAAGAGGTTCAATCTAAACTAGACTACGGATGAATCGTATATTCATACGCTAGAAAGTCGCATTTAAAAAAGTTAGACGTAGTTCATAATAGCGGAATAAGATATGCAACAGGCGCTTTCCGCACAAGTCCGGCGGCTAGTCTGATGTCTGAAGCCGGAATAATGCCACTACATTGTAGAAGAAAGATCCTTTTACTAAGATACGCAGCAAATATATGGGCTTATCCTGCCCATATAAATAATAAACTTTTCAATAACCATCCTATGGCTGCATTATACGAACGTCGTGCTACCTATTCCAGACCAGCCGGAATTAGGTACCACGAATTAAGAAGTAAATACGAAATTGCCTTTCCAGATACATTGGCAATTTCTACTAGAGAAATACCGCCATGGCTCTTGCCAGCGGTAAATACAAGTTTGGATCTCTCTCAAGGAGAAATAAAAAAGAAACCAGCAGTGATCATCCAACAGGAATTTTTGGCAACCGTCAGTAGTTACGAAGAACATATTAGAATTTATACTGACGGTTCTAAAACCGAACATGGTGTTGGGTGCTCAATATATGTAAATGGAGAAGCCCACTTTTGGAAACTGCCAGATGTGGCCAGTGTCTACACGGCAGAACTCACTGCAATTCAGCAAGCTCTTCGCTACACTGAACACTATTGCGAAGAGAGAGTGTTAATATGTTCCGATTCTTTAAGTGCACTTATCGCAATTCGGGACAAGAACATTAAGGATGTCCTAATTGCAAACATCCTGTCCATTTTATACGTTCTAAAACAACGAGGACAACGATGCGTATTTGTATGGACTCCGGGGCATGCTGGTATTACAGGTAATGAAATCGCAGACGAAGCTGCCAGAAAGGCAACAGTCTGCGATGATTTGGATGCATTTCCTGTAAGAGTGGCAGATGTTAAAAACCGTCTAACAAATATAGTAAAAAATAAGTGGAATGCTGAATGGAGGAGTTTAAATACAAAATTAAACTCAGTAAAAACTTCTCCTTATAAATGGAAAAGCGACTTTAAGTTGACTCGCCGTGAACAAGTAGCGGTGACCAGACTTAGAATCGGTCACACGCGATTAACAAATTTCTATATGTTAACCGGCGAAGTGAGACCAATGTGCGGTGTTTGTAATACAACACTGACAATCAAGCATCTAATAGAAGAGTGTACCATATATGAGGACCTCAGAAAGAGGTTCCGTCTTAGAAATAATATTAGTGCTGATCTGGATAATGGAAATAAAGTTGCATTTTTACACCCCAGTGGACTTCTTAAAAGTCTATAAAATGAAAGTTTAAAGCTGTGATAAAAGAATCTCTAAGCGGTAGTTTTATATATATATATATATATAAAGAAAGAAATGATATTGATAAGTTGAAATTTTTATTTCATGGTCTTTTGAGAACCTTATCTCAAATTTTAATATTGGGGCCCTTTACACCCCGTAAGTGTTTGTGATTGTCCTTGTCTTTTTATGTCTTAATGTTTATTGTGAAGTTTGTGTTTTTAAATAAAATGTAAGGGCCCTTTACACCCTTACATATGACGATCCTGATGGAGATAATAATTTCTTTTAAAGAATGCGACGAGGGCTAATGACTTTAGCAATCGATGCCCATAAAAATTTCAGGGAAAAAAAAATAATAATAATAATGCTGGATACATGCCGCTTGGTCCGTCGGTACATCACAAGCTCGAGCGATAAGATAACGCCTGTTCTTGAAGGGCCACCTGATCGTCATCAGATGGAGCTGCAGACCGGTGACAATGGCCGTTAACATCTGGCAGTTCATAAATTTTTATGTCTGGTATTTTCTCTTTCATTCATATATTTTAACCATAGTTTTCAATAGTTATGTTACCATATACAATGCATGTCAGAACAATAGTTATAGCTCCTGCGCCTTGCCTATGGGCCGGCCAGGATGCTTTTTACTGGGCTTGCCCAAGAGAATAATAATAATAATAATAACCCAGAGGGATCCTGTCCCCCTACTGGGCGCGTCCTCAAGGTGGCGGATAGAGGAAGGCCTTGTAGATATACAGGGTAGGTGGTGTTCTTCAAAGGCCCACCCGCGGACCATAACAGGTACTTTATATCCAACGCGTCTGTTCCAGATTGGGCGGCGTTTGGTCGGCGTCTGTTTCCCATGTTAGGGACGGCCGTTTCTAGAGGTGTCGGAGCCTTGCCCGCAGGAGCTTATCCTGTTACCCATTTGTTTTGAAAATTAATGGAGTACAACTATGTGAATAAATGCAGGGGCGGTAGGGTTTTGCGGGCTGACACCCTTCGGAGCCGTCGTGATGTTCAGTCTGGGGTGAGGAGTGCTGGAGCGAGTGGCGGCGCCTCACCTAATGGTACCACAAGGCCTGGAACGTCTTCTGTGGCTTCTGTTGTGACTGAAGTTCAGTCACCCAGTGCTGTAGAACCCCGGGGTAGGAAGCGGTTTAAATGGACAGATGAACATAATACCTTCCTTTACCGTACCTACCTAACTATAACAAAAATGGAATCGGACATGAAACCGTATAGTGTTCCGCTGCACCAAGCGATGGTTGAGAAGTTCCCTGAGCTACGATGTAAGTCTGTCCAAAACATCCTGGATCAGCGCAGATCCCTTTTTAAGTCTAATAGGGTTCCTGCGGATGTGTTGGCGTTAATCCGAGCTGATGTTTCTAGGGAGTTAGTGTTGTTGTCCAGCCCATCTTCAGATGAAAGTACTGTAGAAGAAACGATAAGAGCCGACAATCCCCTCTCCGATCAATTTGCTGAGAACGAGGTGCTGTATGGTGGTGTGGATCCGTCGGCCAGACAGCGTATACCAAGGCTGAGGGTTGATTGCGGAACGAGGAACATAGTGAGCCTTATTAATGAGATTCTTGAAGAAAAAGTAAGATTAGTACCCTCCATAACTGAGCTCCATGAGTTAGTGTACATCGGTGCGATTACGGCAGTCAAAGCGAATGGCCAGCGAATCGTAGCTCCTGCAATGCGTAAGAGTCCCCAGCGTCCACCTTGGGAGGAGAGACTGTGTAGGAAAGTCGATAAGCTGAGAAAAGAGATTGGTCGTTTGTCCAGTTTCTTAACATCTGCTAACCCCAGTGGAAGGATCCGATCGGCGGCGGAGTCGATAATCCGAACATATGAGAACCCGGAAAACACCACCGGCCATGAAGTCCTGGATTTGTTAAAGCAACGATTGATGGTACTGTCATGTCGGCTGCGGTGGTATCGACAGAGTAACATGCGCCGGGAACAAGCTCACTTGTTCCGTACCAATCAAAAGGAGCTGTATAAGCGGTTGCAGGTTTCACCTCAGCAACAACCGCAGGCGAACACGTCCCCTACTAGTGAGGAGGTCTTGGGTTATTGGGGCCCGCTTTGGTCGTGTTCCTCACAGCATAACAGTGGGGAAAGGTTGATTCGTGAGGAACGAAAACGAGTTGATAGAGTCCAGACAATGGTAGATAATTTAATCACTCTAGAAGATGTACAGGAGGCAATTAGGAAAACCCATAATTGGAAGGCGCCTGGGATTGATGGAGTGCATAACTTTTGGTACAAGTGCTTTTCTTCTGTTCACAGGCGTCTTGCAGAATTTTACTCTGCCATCTTGCGAGATGCAAGTCTATTGCCGACCTTTTTCACCCCGGGGATGACCTATCTGATCCCGAAATCTTCTACTGCGAAGACAAGTACAGACCGCAAATTATATATCCAAGTACAGACCTATTACCTGTCTCCCCACAATATATAAGCTTTTTACTTCTGTTCTCACTGCCAAAATCAATAAGCATCTTGAGAGGCATCAGATCTTAGCTGAGGAGCAAAAAGGGTGTCGTCAGGGTAGTAGGGGCTGCAAAGAGCAGCGAGTGATTGATAGCGTTTCTCTGTAACGGCAAAGAAGTGTCGATGCAGCCTATATACTGGTTATATAGACTACAGAAAGGCCTTTGACTCGGTTCCGCACTCCTGGTTGATAGAGGTCTTACGTCTCTACAAAGTCGATCCCGTTGTCGTTGAGTGCCTAAGTGTCGTTATGGGTAAGTGGTGCACAAATCTTTTATTGACTATTCCAGATAAGAACCCCGTTAAGGTCGGAGTAACACAGATCAACCGAGGCATTTTTCAGGCCGATTCCTTGAGCGCTCTATGGTTTTGCTTAGCGTTGAACCCTCTGTCTTCCATCTTACAGAAGTCCAAGAAGGGTTTTGCTCTTGGGCAGTACAGTTTTAGCCACCTCATGTATATGGATGATATTAAGCTTATTTCTGACACTGAAAAAGGGATCGGGCAACTTGTCAAATTAGTCGAGAGGTTCAGTGTCGACATATGCATGAGTTTTGGTCTTGACAAGTGTAATGCTATGAAGAGAGGAAAATGGTCGCAGATTGAGGCGTGTGAAGTGCCGCAGATGGATGCTCCTGCACTCATGAATGCAATGCAGCGTGGTGAGACATATAAGTACCTTGGTTTCCTGCAGGATATTGGAATTAGCCATAGTCGAGCGAAAGAGGCCCTTACATCTGGCTTCAAGAGTAGAGTAAGAGCCGTCATGAGTTCCCAGTTGAGTGGTTCTAATAAGGTAAAAGCCATTAACATATTTGCCTTTCCGTTGATTTCCTATAGCTTTGGCGTGATAAATTGGACGCGGACAGACCTTGAAGGGCTTAATAGAATGATTCGTGTATCATTCACGCGACACCGCTCCCATCACCCGCTCAGCTCCGTCGAGCGGTTTCACCTGTCCAGGAATAGAGGAGGAAGAGGTGTTGTGGATTTGCGGGAGGTTCATGCAAAACAACTGCTGAATCTCCGGAAATACTTCCTAGAGAAGAGCCAATCCAGCTTGCTCCACGGGGTTATAGTAAAAAGTGACAGTAATCTAACCCCACTGCGCCTCAGTGATGAGAAATTTCAGCCCCTTGAGGATACCTTCTCCGAGATCAGTGTGATGGATAGGTGGCGTTCGAGGGAGTTGCATGGGAGGTACTATGCGGCGCTTATGGATGAAGCGGTTGATCGAGATGCGTCTGTGGCCTGGCTGGAGTATGCCGAGTTGTTTGCTGAGACGAAGGGCCTTGTATTTGCTATACAGGATAGGGTCGTCAGCACACTCAGCTACAGAAAGCATGTCGTCAAGGATCCTGCTGTAACCATTGACCTGTGCCGTCTTTGTGGATCGACCAACGAGTCCATCGAACATGCAATTAGCGGGTGTCAGTTTTTAGCTCCAAGGGAATATACAGTCCGACATAACAACGTGGCGAAGATACTTCATCAGAGACTCGCTTTGGACTTGGGTCTCCTTGCCGTTTCAGTCCCGTATTTTAAGTATGCTCCTCAGCCTGTATTAGAGGACGATCAGTATAAACTGTACTACGATCATACTGTTCTGACGGACAGGACAGTGGAGCATAATAGGCCAGAAATCGTTCTGACCAAGAAGCAGGAAAAGATCACCTTCCTGATTGATGTCACAATCCCATTGTCCACCAACATAGTGAAGAAGTACACGGAAAAACTAGTGAAGTATAGGGATCTTGCAGAACAAGTCAGGGAGATTTGGGACCAGGAGAGCCCAACGGTGGTCCCGGTGGTTTTGGGCGCGATGGGAGAGATTCCACGTTTTCTACATGGTTCATTAAGATCCGTTGGAGCACCAGGAAATCTGTTCCGACCAATGCAGAAGGCTGTGTTGCTGGATACATGCCGCTTGGTCCGTCGGTATGTATCACAAATCGGTATGTCACAAGCTCGAGCGATAAGATAACGCCTGTTCTTGAAGAGCCACCTGATCGTCATCAGATGGAGCTGCAGACGGGGAACAATGGCCGTTAACATCTGGCAGTTCATAAATTTTTATGTCTGGTATTTTGTCTTTCATTCATATATTTTACCCATAATTTTCAATAGTTCATGTTACCATATACAATGCATGTCAGAACAATAGTTATAGCTCCTGCGCCTTGCCTATGGGCCGGCCAGGATGCTTTTTACTGGGCTTGCCCAAGAAAATAATAATAGTCAGCCAAGATAGAAAGTGTTCTGAATGGATTCAATGTTAATCTATGTATAGTCTCTTCGAGAATTCCAGGTTGAGGTGGAATATTCAAGCTGGCTTTGAACAAGTGACTTGAAGAGTAAGACACAAGTTCGAGGACAACAAAAGGTCTCGCAATCCATTTCAACAGACCAAGATTTCTCTTCGCTCGGCTCACAATCATGTCTGCGTGTTTAGAAAGGTATAGCTTGGAGTCAAGGAGTATGCCTAGATCGGTGACAGAGTTCACAGTATTAATGGGAAGAGAGTTTATTGTATAATTATACCAAGCAATGTTAGTTTTTCGGGAGAACGGAATATGTTTATTTTTTGAGAAATTTAGCGGCATGTGATTTCTCATTGCCCACTGGTAAATATGGTTAATATTGTGTTGTAACATTAGGTGATCATGTAAGGTTCTAATCTGAAGAAATATTTTAAGGTCATCAGCATACATACTCAGACCAACAGAGACGGATTCAGTAATATCATTTATAAAAAGTAGAAACAGCAACCGGCCAAGGTTGGGACCCTGTGGAACTCCAGAGATTGCAGAGAATTCTCTTTGGGAAGTGCATCCAGCATACCTAACAGCAAAAGTTCTGTTATTCAAGTATGAAGAGATCCACTTGACAAGACGCTCACTGAACCCAAATTCAGCCAACTTCTTTTGGAGCAGGTAATGGGGCATTTTGTCAAATGCTTTTTGAAAATCAAAATAGATAGAATCCACCTGACCTTGAGATTCAACAACAGGACCAATTTTATCAAGGAAACAATTGAGGTTTGTGGTTGTGGAACGGGATTGCATGAAGCCGTGTTGGGAAGCGGAGATTTTATGTTGGATGTTTTGAGATATATGAGATGTTAGGATTGATCAAAAATTTTAGAAAAGGAGGATAGGACGGAAATAGGGCGGAAATTAGAAATAAGGGGGACACCAGGTTTGGGAATTGGAGTAACGATCGCCTTTTTCCATAGGCTGGGGAAGGTACCTGATTTCAAGCTCCAGTTGCACAATGAGGCCAGAATAGGAGCGATCACGCTGCTGACGCCTTTAATAATAAATGGTGGTATGCCATCAGGTCCACTGGCTGCCTTGTGATTAATTCCGTTAATGGTGGTTAATACTAATTCGACGCTGACATAGGGTATATCAAGCTCAGCACAGTTCATCCGATCTTTGGACGTTGAAGAGGTATCCTCTTGTACATCCTCTGGAAAAGACTGAAACACAGATTGAAAGTACTCCCCAAAACGAGTACATAGCACTTGAGGATCGGTGACTGGTTCATTATCGATCAGAGGTGCAACTACTCTTTCTGGGTTAGATCTGTGTTGTGAGACGTATTTCCAAAACCTTGAAGGCTTAAACGTTAGATCGCTTTCGATGAACCTTGCGTGGTTATAATTATCCCTAGAAAGCATCAGTTTAACTTTCTTTCGTAGCTCTGAAAACGAGCGATAGTCAGAAGTAAGTCTCGTTAATTTAAATCGTCGATGTGCTGCTTTTTTCTTCTTAATCAGCGCTATAAGTTCGGCTGAAAACCAGAACGGAAACGTAGGAGATCGACGACGAGTGATAGGAACATTCTTGGCTATAGCTTTACTGAACACCTGATGGAAATTAGTCACAGCTTCGTCCAGGTTAGAACACAGAAGAACATTGGCCCAATCTGCGTTCGTCACGTCTATAAAGAAAGATTTAAAGTCTCCCTTTCTGAAATTATACGTGGGACGATTAGTAACATGATCATGAATGAACGAAGAGTCATGTAAGATTATTGAGAACATAGGATGATGTTTATCCGGGTGCACAACACCGTCCGAAGAAAGAGTTGACACAGTTACATTCGTCAATACAAGATCTAGACTAGTTCCTTGTGCAAAGTTATGGTTATAAAAACCTAGGTTCAAAAAATCTACTAGATTGAAGATGTGGTTAGATCGACATTTAAAATAGTAATTGCAACCGGAAAGAAAAGTGCGATCATTCCAGACCACACCGGGGGTATTGAAGTCACCAGTTATTATTATGTCGTATTTTACGGAATCTATTTGTAAAATTAAATCATTAAAATAGTGTTCTAAAACAGATGGGTGCACAGATTGTAGAAAATAATGAACACCGAGTATTAGGTTTTTAGATGCAGTTCTTGGTACCTCGATCCAGACCGATTCGGCAGTCATCTCCAGTTCCTTGCGTCGAACACATTTAATATAGTCTTTAACAGCGATTAAAGTGCCTCTGCCACGGTCAGCGACGGAAGATTCATAGTTTCTGTCTGAACGAAACACTTTATATGATTCCGGGAAGAAGTTTACATTACTATGAACGTCCGACAGCCAAGTTTCCGTCAGTGCAATGAAGTCATAATCAGAATCGGTAAAAGCTGCGTAAACCTCGGAAGACTTAGTACGTAGGCCGCGAACATTTTGATACAGTATAGACGTCTTAGCCATTAGTATTAGTATTACCATCCTTCCCTGGTGAATTCGTATTTGTCTTATTTTTCAAGAGCCCAAAAAAGGGGGAAATTAAAATACCTTCTGGCCAAATAATAGCATCGTTTATTTTATTAAAGTCACGGCTATACACCTCAGTGTGAAATTATAATAATAATAATAATAATAATTTATTTATAACATTAAAATTTAAAAGTAAAAGGATACTCAATGAACACTATATGTATGAATTATTTTATGTTTGCAAGATCATCAGTTGTCAAGTCTTGAGGTTAGTAAGTTAGGATTACTGATTGTCCTTGCCAGGATGTCCTGTGCAACATCAAAATAAATCTCTTACTCTTTAAGCAAAAGCAGGGTCTGGCACAATGTTGCAGTCACTATTGCATGTACAAATCATCTAATAAAATTTTGTGTACTGAATCACCAAAACAATCCCAATGTAATTTTATTTCTGAGATGATCAGCAAATAATTTTCTATCGTCAATCTGGATGTGTGGTTAATGAGATAAGAATTTTGGCTTCTGGTAACTTGCCCATAGGCTGGATACACACGAATAAAATTTAGCCCTTTTTTAATTTATGTAAGCTATGGAGTTCCCTAAAAATCTTTTTAAGACTTGAAGTCGGTCATGTTGATGCAATGAAGCTTTTGGTAGGACATATCCATCCATTAACATTGTTCCCACGTAAGACGACTACAGGAGAGATAGCATTTGACTCTTCGTTGAAAGAGACTTGTGAAATAAAAGAATCTCGCATGCGAAAGAAATCTACAAATTTTGTTTTCCCGGGTGAAAAGTTTTTTCTCGAGCCAGTGTCCTTGGATCAAGCTTCAAAGTGAGGTATAGTATTTTTTAGCAGTCTCTCATCTGTGGCTGTTGAATGGGACGTGATATATACAGCAAAATCATCAAAAAATAAAGAACATGAAAGAGGAGGCTACTCACATTTACTAATACCATTGATGGCGCTTGAAAACATTGTGGCACTTAATACACTTCCTTGAGGCACTCTATTCTCTAAAGTGACGCTACTCGACACAGAATCTCCAACACGAACACGGAAAGTTTTGCAATTTAAGAAACCCCTAATAGTAATAATAATGGCAAGCTTGTTGCTTACGACTCCCCATTCTTTAAGGATGTTTAGAATATCACATTGCCAGGCCATGTCATACGCCCTTCCGATGTCAAAGAAGGTAGCGACGAGTTGCTAGCAAAGCAAAAGTATTTTGGATTTCTAATGATACCAGATAGTCAATGGAAGATCATCCGTAGTGGAAACAACACTGTTCTGAAGATATAAGGGTATATTTTTCTAAATATCATATAAGCCTGCGGTACACCATTCTCTCCACCACTGTGTACAAAATGCTTGTCAAGGAGATAGGGCGGTAGTCTGAGGAGCATGCTTTCTCTTTACCAGGTTTAAGTACTACTATGGCAATAGCTTCTGACCAGACGGATAGGAAGACTCGCGCAGAGAACAACACATTATAAATACGCAATAGGTGTTGTAGTGGTGAATTGGGATGGTTTGTGAACATACTGAGACGAATGTTGTCAGATCCAGGGAGGCGTCATGTGAGCATGCGAGAACTCATTGAATGTAAAGAAAGCATTTAATTCACCGACTGAATTACCAAATTTTAATGATACTGTTTCCATCTGTATCTTATATCTCTGAAAATCCTTAGTATATGATGAAGTTAGGAATATCGAACCCTTAGCATTTGAAACATCACCGTGGGTTGGGTATGAATGGTTGTAGTAGAATAGATAGATTATCTCTTTTATTTTCTCTGGTGGTACCAGAAAGTTAAATGTCAAAATATGGGAAGGTGTTGGTACTTTCACTCCACCTCTCCTTTTCATTATTGACTTCACCTCCACAACTTCCTGAGTATAAAGCTCACTAGCTATTTCATTAACGTCCATTTCCAGAAGATTCTGGCTAAAAATTACTCCTCGTCTAGTGTTTAATGATTTGTGGCATACCGCCTTTACGTTAATATTACTAAAATTGGTAAGATGCAAGTTGGTTTGGCTCTGTTCATCACTAAATGTCTCAACCAATATTGATCTGTCTCTTATCTTCCAGACCTTTTTCGTTGAACCACCTGAACCTGTTATCACTGTATTTATCAGGAAGGGAGAGACCTTTTGAAGGGTGCCTCCTTCCTGATTGTTTTAAAGAACGATAAATCATATGTTTTTATAATGTGGATGGGATGCATCACCATTCACAGTATTTTCTTGAATACGGTTTTTATTCTCATTGGACAACGCCGCGTGAGGTCTTTTCACATGACGTATATTGGTGGTTTTTCAGATGGACCACCAACCATCGTAAGACTTTTTTGTGGACTAGTATTTTTGGTCCCACGAGTACTGGCGATATAAGGGATCACTCCAGCAGAACATACACATACTGGAACTAGAGCTAAATACAACTGGGTTAGCCCAGGTGTGAACCTAGGGTAACAGTTGCGTTTCATCAGATTTTGCAACGTTGCAACACCACCTAGTGTAAATGTAAGAAGAAAATGTGTAGGATATTGTTGTGTAAGGGAATATTTTATAATTTGTGAATTGTTCTTGGTGACATGTATGTGTATAGTGTAAAGTAGTTTGCAGCTCTGGGTGTAGTGGGAAGAAAAGCTGTAGAGTCTAGGGACATGGGGATGCCAACCCCCGTGAATGGCAAGCTGAGTACATCAGTAAATTTTTTTTTTAAATTTGCATGCAAGCCCATTGTACCATTCCATTTTATATCAGTTACACCAACTAATATTTTTCTCATCACATAAAAGAATTGAATATCTTAACCATAATTTAAACATATCTATATTTCAATATAAAACAACTATGGTTCAGAATTCCTCTTTCAAAAATAAAAAAAAAAAAATTAATAATCAATTAAGATGTATACTAAATAATAAAAAAATGATCTGTACACCACTTGACTTCCTTGTACTCCTATTACATATACATTTTTTTTAAATACATAAATTTTTTTTTATTTTTTATTTTTTTAAAATTATTTTAAAACTTATTATTTATTACTGATGACTAAACTCATTATTTAACTTCATTATTTATTGTAAAACTTTTTTTTACAATCAGAAGGTAATAATTATTAATAAACCAATATATTTAAATAAAAAATAAAAAAAGTTAAAAAGAAAAGATGAAATCGGATTTGAATTGATGTAATTTCCCCTTGTAAGATCCAAATATTTCATTAATTAAAATTTGATTTGCCTATAACTCTGGAACCAATGAAAATAAGTACAACTTATGATATATTGTTGAAAAGATCGCAGTGAGTGCTTATTACTGCAGTTAAGAAAAAGGACAAAATCCATATTTTTTTGGATTTTGGGCTTTTTGGACACTTTTGGTTCAGCCGATTGTAATCGAAATGGCAGTTGCACAACTAGATGTTGCAACATCTAGTTAGTTCTAAATCCAAAATTTCAACATCCTACGGCTAATTGTTTTTGAGTTATATACGAGATACATACGAGATACATACGTGCGAGATACATACGCACGTATATACAGACGTCACGCCGAACTAATCAAAATGGATTCAGGAATGATGAAAATAGATATTTCCGTTGAAATCTGAAAACCGAAATTTATATATATATATATATATATATATACTTTCTACAGATAATAACCACTGCTAGGTAGAGCTATGAACTTCTGCTGGTTATTAATAATTTTAAATTTCTTTATGCTGATCAATGAATTTATGAATTTGAAGGTGGGAGATAAATAGAGTTAGAGGAAGAATATGATTCTCTTATGTTGAACATGTCTTGCTGTTGGGGAGAAAGAAAGAATGCTGAAATTGGATGGATGAGCAGATTTGACTTTTGAATAATACAGATGGAGGAGATATATAAATAATAATAAAACGAAGAATAACTTTAAGCAAAAGTGAATTTCAATTCATAACACCTACATTGTAGAGTAGATAAAAATCTCTATTTTTATCTACTCTACAATTTTCAAACTCTTATCAAAACATAAAAAAACTAAAAATAAAACTAAATGCTAAACTGTTTTTTCTCGTCTTTGTAGGTCGAAGTCTTACATCTGATTGATTTTACAATCTTAATACTAATTTCATAAGCTTATTTTTTATTTTTAAATATCATTCACTTACTTTATTTTTCTTTTGTAAACTTAATTCAAATTAAAACCTTTGAAATATTTTAGATTCAAATTTAAAATTGCATGAGATATTAATATTAATTATCTTATGCAATATCTGAAAAGATTAATTTATGTCAATTTTTTTTATACTGCTCCTGAAACATCTTATTAAGATGTATAATTTTTGTCAGTGGAGGCCTGAATGTTCCGAATTAATAATTGGCCTATGGTCACTCCAGTGAAAGTTGTCACAGACCAATTAATACGAGGGAGTAAACTCGGTGACCATAAGGAGAGGTTAATGTTGGACAATGTACCAGATAAGGACATGAATGTGTATGACCCTTCATTCAGTAGACAAAGGTCCAAGTCTCGAGGAGCAGAAAAACGATCCCTAGGAAATATGTTGGGCATTGAAGTCTACTACCATTATCGACAGTGATGGGATTTTCGTGAGGAGTTTTGACATTTAAAAAAAAAAGCATTGAACTCAGAGCTCGGTGGGAGATACTAATTGCAGATATGCAATTTGAATGGAATAGAGACCTTCGCAGTAACTCCAGGAATGAGGGTAACAAGTGATCCTGTAGTGTGGGACCCTGTAGTCAACACCTCATTCCGCATGAAAGTAGCAACTCCACCAATATTTCTACTATTTTCTAGACTGTCGTTTCTTCCACAGAAATAGTCTCCGAGTGTTACTGCATATTGTAAAAGATGCGTTTCCTGGAAGCACATGATTAGTGGTTCATCGGCGCGCGTAACTCTTCAATGCGGGACCGAAGATATGTAACGTTCCACTGACTAATATTCATAAGTAAAGGTAGTTATAGATACAGAATTGCATGATAATACATAAAAATTTAGTCGTATGTAAACCGGTTTTTCTTTTTCGTATTTTTGATTTTAAAGTACTCTGATGCCCTGGGGTCGGGCGGTTACTCACATTGCTGATTACCTAAATTTGTAGAAAATCATTTTGATGTAGCGGTGGCAAAAGATACATCTGGTTTAACCAGGTTCTTTGAGTTAATTTTTATATTCTCTGCGTGCAGCCGGAAAAGATAGCTTCTGCTTGGAAGAAATTCTGATAAACGCCTTTTCTTCTTTAAAAGTTGGGCAAACTCGGGAGAGAATTGTATGTGAACCACTGCAGTTCGCACATTTTTCATATTCTTGGCAGTTATTGCCAAGAATATGAAATATTCATTGTGGCCTTCCTTAGCACATGGAGCACAGATCTCAGTTTTCGAGCAAGATGTTGTAGTGGACCATATCTTTGCCATTTTAAACATTGCCATGGGTTAGATATGAATGGTCCAAACCGACAGGTAACCCGCTTTAATCTTCTTTGGTAATACCGGGAGATTAAATGCTAGAATAAGAAAAGGTGTTCGTTCTTCCGTTCCGCTCTGCCGTTTCATTATACGTTTCAAATCTACAACTTCTTGGGTTCGTAGCTCATCAGCTATTTCCGTTACGTCCATCTCCAGAAAGGCTCTGCAAAAAATTACTCCCTGGCTGATATTTTAGGTTTTGTGACACTTACAGTACCTACGTACGTTTATACCGCCCGTATTAATAATATACCAAAGAAATCGAATCTGTTCATTGTTATGTGTTTCAATAACTAATTTTCTGATGTTTTTCAGTGAGCCACATGATCCTGTTATTACCTTGTTGATCAAAAAGGACGGGACCTTGTGAAGCGAACCCCTACCTTAATATTTCGCATATCAACGAATCTAACTTTTTTTATCTATGGACGGGTTGCGTCACAATTTGCTTTGTTTTCTTCATTAGTGATATTCTCGTCAGACAAAGCTGATCGAGGCTTTTTCACAACATTTTGTTTTGTGGTTTTTTCAGATGGACCACCAACCTTCATAGGAATTGCTTGTGGACTTGAAATTTTGGTCTCACGAGTACCGGCGATATAACGGACCACTCCAGCAGAGCGCACGCGTACTGGAGCTAGAGCTAAATACAACTGGGTTCGTCCAGGTACCCAGAGGACATTGTTCGAGACTCATTATGTACAGCCATCACCCATCTGCACGATAGTTTCCACCTTGCGTTATGACTGCGTTTCGTAAAGTGTCGCAACATCACCGAGTGTATGTCTAAGAAAAAAATAGTGTAGAATGTTGTTGTATAGTTGTGCAAGGGTATATGTTGTAATCTGTGTAGTGTACATGTATAGTGTGTAGTGGAAAGAAGAACTACAGAGGCTTGGCCCGTGGGGACGCCAAACCCCAAAGAGAATAAGACTCCCCCTCGAGGATCTGCTATGTTGTGATGTCACAGGTGAGCGCTAGAATTAAAGGAATGATTAATATTTAAAATGTAAAAAAGTAACTCGGTCTTGCCGGGTCTCGATCTCGATCGCGATCTCCCGGGACTCGGTACCTGGTGTGTGAAGCCTCGTGGCTAAACCAGTCTGCCGACCGTACAAAAGAAATTTGTTCTACGTAAGTTGTGAAATTACATCAGTTTAGTTAGTGCCGACCGTCACCGCTAGTACTGCCACACCCGTGCGAATTAAACACCGTATGACCACGCGCTTTAGTTAGAATCATTGAATTAAACATACGAAAAAATTTTATATTTCAATGAAATATTTTTTTTTTGGTTGTAATGTATAATTAGGTTGTATGTATAAGTGTAAGCTGTGCATCAGAAACAACCCACAGCTGTAGGACTTTCCTGGAACATGACTTTAGCTGCATGACGGAAAAGTGTTTTAAACCTTCATATAATATTGTTTACTTACCGCATAGTAATCTGCTATTATCTTAAATGTGGTTAAAACGACAAATATATCACAGTTGGTTTATGAAAAAAAAAAATTGTATATTGATTTTCCTGAAGATAACTTGTCTATAAAAAGGATTACATAATACTCATTTTGAATTCTTATTCTTCTAATTATTTATTAAGACTTCATCTCAACAACTCTAGCTGATCATGAGACAGGTGACAGTTAAGATGTTCACAGTAATTGTACTTCTCACTGTCTTTTCTGCAACTTCAGCATTCCCCAGCCATTACTTTGGATCGGATCAATATGAGAGTGGTAAAATAAATTGCAAATTTATATATGTTTTTTTAATAATATTTTAACAAGCTATTTGCATACATTTTACATTTTTACATATTTACATTTTCTATGTTTTCTTTCAGCTTACCTGTGATTTAAACAGAATCTACATTAAAGTAACAGGTACAGCGCATCCAAAGATTTTTACAATTATTGGCCATGATCTCAATTTTTTTTTCTTATTTTTGCCTGTGCATAAATAAATAGGCTATAGCTTTAGTAGCTATATGTCAATAGGCAGAAAAATGGTTGATCCAGTTTTAAATAAAACGTGTTTGGTGTTTTTTATCTTCCTGACATTTAATTAAATAATACATTATTATTATATTTACTAGAGGTTCTATTCAGTTTTTAATAGAAAAAAATGATATTATGATGTTTTCTCATTCAGATTGCATTCTATATAACAATTTACAGAATAAAAATTAAATCCTACTAAAATTTCTACAGTTTTTGTTTAACAAAAAAGTTAAATTTTGTCTAAGACTCCACCATTAAATCAGATAAAAATTTTTTTTTTGTTGTTACTTATACTATCCTATTCTATGTTGCACTGTATTAAAAATCTGAAAAGGATAAAAATATAATATTTGTTATGACTATAGAATTTATTATAGCTTTTGGATAGATTTATTAAAATACTGATCAAGGTTGTCTTTACATCCCTTAGTGAGCAATAGGTTTTACCAATTTCTTGCTGACACTGCCATATGATAGAAACATAATTAAAATCCAGTCCTATCTATAACATTGTAATACAGTTGCTCTGTAATGATGCAAAATACAGTATTGGGTAGATTTTATTTATCATAAAATACCTGATGGGGATGTGTTAGAATTTTCTTCTCCTAATATGTATGTAGCAATCTGTTTAACTAGTAAACAATAAGCAACCCCCCCCCCCAGCCAATGAGATAAGGTTGATTTTGTGACATGTAAGTGAAGTATATTCTTGTACAGACTCAGGTCTACCATTCCTTAGATGTGTGGTTAATTTATCCCCAATCACAAAAGTACATCGGTATCCACTGTCTTTATCCAATTCCATATGAATGCAACTAACCTTTACTGGGATTTGAATCTCAAAACCTACAACTTCAAAAATCAGCTGTTAAACAACTGATTTGCAGCGATGAGTTTAACCAGTAGACCAGTCGATCGGCTTTGGTGTTACAATGAACTTGAAAATATGAATATTTCATATGATGAAAATTTCCCGTGTTTTTATGCAACACACTTTTCATTTAAAATAAGTAGATAAATAAATGTAATAATAATTAAATATATGAAATAAACCATTCATTCTGCCGGTGGAATAAACTTAATATAATGATTTTGATATTTTACATGTATAAACAACTATAAAATTATTTTATTAATCTGTCTACAATATTAAAAATATACATAGGTGAATTTGATATACAATCAATAAATATTTAATGGAAAAAGTTACAAAAGTAAATAAAAATTGTTTTATCAATTTATTTATTAGCTAAATTTAAAACTGATAAAAAACTAAGGTTCAAAAATTGCTAAAAGAATAAACTAATACAGCTTGGTCTTTCACAAGCACAGAAAAATATTAAGAAAGTTAATACATATCATGCAAATCTTGTGGTATAACAGTATGTACAGACTGGTTTTTTTGAAAATCACATTGTGAAAGTGAAATAAAATAGTATTGAATTTCACTGAATGTAGTATAAATAAGTATTTGAAAGAGTATTGAGTTTTTATAGCATTTTTTTAGTGTTATAGTGGTCACTTTTCTTAGTCTTAGTCTTAAGTTTTTTTTTTTTTATCAAAGATATAAAACATTCATAAAATAAAACAATTTTTATAAAAAGCTTCAGCCTGATATTTTTTGTTTGTAAGTAACAATTTTCATAAATGTATACAAAGTTATAAATCCATGGATGAAATGTAAAACTGAAACAAAATTGATGTCACAGCTTTATTTTTTAACATTTCAAAAAGTAAAGTTGCAAAGAGAAATTGGTATCAAAAATTAGTAATAGGGTAACAAAACCTTTATTGAAATTGAAAAAAAACTGGTGGATATTTTTAGCAAAATAAGTATAGCAGCCTTGGAAATGTTGCATTTTTCAGTGTGGAAGTTACCTGTTAATTTGTATTAAGACAAGATTTTGATGCCAATTACTTGTGTTATTTGGCAGGTGGTAGATATCGTCGTTTTTTTCCTATCTGGAGAGATTTAGTTAATCACATTCATCATTCTAAGAGTAGTTGGGGCTCTTTATTAAGTGGAAAAGGAGACATTAGCCTCATCGGCAATGTAGTAAATACGAGTAATTCATACGTATCTGGAAACTCTGGTATAAAGTAAGTTATTTTTAAAGTAATTCCTTTTAAAATTTATAATAATACACAATCACATCTTTTGTTTATTTAGTCATTAGATACAATGTGCATGAAGCCATTGACAAAAACTGTTCTTATTTGATAATGATACAGTCCATGTTGAATAATGAAATAGATAACACAAATTTATCAGTTTTAATCTAAAACCAAACTACTTATAAATTATAGATTTTTACCAAGTTTTAATTTAATTTCACTGCAGTTAAACTTTGTAGTTGTTTTATATTGATTATATCTTATAATAAATATTCTTATTTTCATATCAGCATTTATCACAAAGTTTGCTAACAAACTTAATTTTATAAACACCTTTACTTTCAAATTTATTATTCATATTTTACCTGTAAAGTGTAATATAATTGTTAATTTTTGTCAATATGTGTTATCAATTTTTTTAGTTTTGTTATTGTATGCTATTTTAAATTGACTGTAACTTAACAAGATACGAAGAAACTGAAATATGTTAATTTATTTTAGTTATACAAATCATATAAAGTAAATTTAGCTCATCGAGCTGAGTAGTGGTAAATTCACTGTCAAAATCACTTGTTTAACAGCTGATTTTTGAAGCCGAAGGTTCTGAGGTTCAAATCCTAGTAAAAGTTACTTGGATTTGAAACCTAGACACTGGATATCAGTGTACTATGATGGTTGGGTTCAATTAACCACCTCTTAGGAATGATGGGCCTGTACAAGTCTATACCCTCAATTAAATGTCATACTATCACCCTCATCTCAGTGGACCACGGAGGGGATTGCTTTGTTTGAATAGATTGCAACATATTCATTAGTAACATATACCAGTGGTCCATTTAAATTGAGACACATCGATATTTCAAAAACTACACATTTTAAGAAAAAAATGTTTCCATTAAAGTGTTTCCATTTCAAGGGGGAAATACATTCACAACCTATGTTGTCCTTCATAAGGTCAAATAAAGGTCATTTCAAAGTCAACTTAATTTTTTTAAATAGGAACCTATATTTTTTATTGCAGAATCGAATTCTTTGCAAAAAAAAATTTATTAAAGACTTTTTTTATAAAATTGATAAATGCTGTAGGCATACAAACTGGTGCTTTTAGTTTCATTAGGTCTGACCCAGCAGTAGAGTTACACCCAGCTGATGTAACTTCTTTCTTTCTTAAATTAAAGAAAATTAAATTTTAATTAAAATCAATGCTAACAATAACGAAGAAGAAAAAGAAGTTAAGCATGTAAACACAGCGAACTTTTTAAAATAGCCTAAAAATAAGTTCAAGTTACAAATGACATTTGTCTTTTTTTGGTTTGTTTTACCTCCGGGTCCGCACTCAAGCAATTCATTCCGCAGAGGATGAGATGAATGTTTTTATAGCGTGTGTGAAAAATGCCATGCCTGACCGGGATTCGAACCCAGGACCTCCGGGTGAAAGGCCGACGCTACCACTCGCGCCACGGAGGCCGGCAAATGACATTTGTCTAAGTGAAAGTATTATCACTATCTTCAATTAATCTTTTTACTACTTTGTTACTCGCCAAATATTAATAAATATTAAATTAATTAGTTTTTATTTATTGGAAATTAGAGAAAAACCCGAGGTAAAACAGTTTAGTGATACTGGAAGTGCGGGGGCCAAAAATAGGAACCGTCAAAATACTGAGACAACAGAAAACAATGAAATACCGGTGGCTGTGGCGGTCATTGTAGATCCTCATGTTAGTTCAAAAAGAACTTCGCGTGACTCCGGGAAATCAAAAACCAGTGTCCTGAGAACATTAGAACGCCTGAAATCCCATCATACCATATTTCATGTAATTAAGAGTATTATTTTGTCGATGGGCGCTGGAAAACTTTTCTACCCCTGAAAATATGAAAGAGCGTATAACAAATGTCTGTAGAGATAGGTGAAAAACTATACTAAATGTTCATGGGTCGTTTTTAAAACGTATCAAAAAAGCATAGAGGTAGAAGAATATCACTAAGAACATTTGTTGCTGTAATTTATGTAGAGTAAATTTTTGTAATTATTTTAAATAAAGAACATTAAAAAAAAAATGTAAAGTATCAGTAATTCATTAAACCAAATATTTTTATAGAGTCGATATAATTTAACTGACAAAGCGTGTAACACATGGAGGCTGTGTACCATACCAGTATATACTATTTGATTAAAAAGTGTATTATAACGTAGATGGATTTTATATAGGTTAATCCTTTGACTGTATTTTATTTAAAATTGAATATGAATGACAATTTTTGTAGCGAGTGAAAATGTCATGCCTGATCGTTATTCAAACTCGGGACCTTCGGATGAAAGGCCGAGACGCTACTCGCTCCACGGAGGCTGGCAGATCTTTTTTATCTGTTTAGTCGGGGATCACTGTTAGGTATTACTTCAGAGGATGATATGTATGAGTGAAGTGTAGTCTTGTACAGTCTCAGGTCGACCATTTCTGACATGTGTGGTTAATTGAAACCCAACCACTAAAGAACACCGGTATCCACGATTTAGTATTTAAATCCGTATAAAAGTAACCGCCTTTACTAGGATTTGATCCGCTGATTTCGAAGTCGAAATCAGCTGATTTGCTAAAACGCGTTCACCACTAGACCAGCCCGGTGGGTAGCTGGGCCAGACCTAATGAAACTAAAAGCACTAGTTTCATTAAAAAAATTAATGAAACTAGTGCTAGTAAAAATGCTGTAGGCCTACAGCATTTTTGAAGACAACAAAAAACTAGCAATTTTAGAAAAAAAAAACTTGAAATGAAATGTTAAGAATTTGATTCTGCAATAAAAAATATAGGTTCCTATTTAAAAATATTAAGTTGACCTTGAAATGGCCATTATTTGACATTAAGTACAAAATAGGTTGTGAACGTATTTCCCCCTTGAAATGGAAAAACTTTAATAGGAAATATTTTTTCCTAAAATATGTAGTTTTTTAGATATGATGTGCCTCAATTTAATTGGGCCATCCGGTATAAAGTATTCAAAATTACACTTACTTTATTTCAATTAATATACCTGATTCTTTCTGTATTTTTTTAATTTTTAACATATTTTAAAAAGGAATAGGTTCTCAATTCAATCCGAAATTTTTTTATGAGAGTTCAACTCGCATACTTCTTAAAACGAACTGGATGATTCTCTTTTATTTCTAGAGGAAGTTACTGTAGTGGTCTCATTGCAAGATTTTGCCAGATAACTTAACAGAAAGATTTAGAAATGAATGACATTTTTTCTACATGGATGATTTGAAGATTTTTTTCTGTTTTTGTTGTTATCAATGATGAACAAATTACTTTCATAAAAAAAATTGTTAAATGTGATTTTTTTCTTGTTCTAGTATTGAGTACTGTATGACTCTAGATAGCAAATAGTATATAATGTGAATTTTTCTTATATTTGAATTAATTTTCCAAAATTTATTTGCAAAATTGGATTAAAAAGTAATACATTCCAATATTTTGGAGAGCCTAATTTTATTCTTAGAACCAATCTCCTTATACTGTTTCTTAGCGCTTTTTCTTTTATCATAATTTCTAGTAAACAGCTTGTTTTCATACAAATCAGCATTTTTTTAGGCTTAACCATACTTTAAATAAAACTGATACAAATGAAATTAAAACCAACTCCAGAAAAAAGAAACATTCCTAAAAAGAAAATCCTTTTCCGCTTTTTTGAAATCAGCAAATTTCTAATAGATATGTTCAATTTTTTTAACTTCTAAATTTGAAATTTAAAGAGTTGAAAAATTACTGTACTTTTTACTTTTTAGGGCTGCTTTATTAAGTTGGTCTTTAAATCAGTACAAAGTTTATTACAAAATTACAAGTATACGTAGAAGTTCATAAGTAATCTGTCTTTAGTTTATATTCGAATACTATAAAAATGTTTCATTAATAGAGAAATTGTTTAATATAATTTTGTCTTATTTCAGTATTGAGAATTCTAACCAAAGTAAAGAATGAAAACAAATAAAAAGGGACAATTTACAGCATACAACAAGTTGTTGAGTTCAATATTATAATAAATTTTAATAAAGATTTACTTATTTACACAATTAAAGTAATTATATTGGTAAGTAATTAAACTTTGTTTGTAGAAGTTATTTTACTCTAATATATTTGAATAAAACTGATTTATTTTTTATTTGATCACCTAATAATTTTCATCAATTTCATACAACATTTATAATTTTTTTCTCTTTTTAGTGTGTTCAGTATTTTTATGAAATTAATTCAGAGTTCATAATACATATCACTTTTTAGATATCAGCTTAAAAAAAGATGAAAATAAATTAAGAGCGAGTGTTTATCAAAGATCAGTATTACCAGTAACTAATAATAATTTTACTCACCTGCATCACCAAAGATTAACTGCATACTACAGTACGATTAATAAAACTCTGAACTAACTGAAAGTAAAGTTTAGTTAAATAAATAATTTAATTTAATGAGATTTCATAACTGAAAGTGGATACAACATAAAGGATATTAATAAATTATGTTTTAAATGTCAGTTGAAGATAATAGTGAAATAAATACACATAAAACAAAAAAGGTTTTAGGCCTACAAGGCAAAAAATATTTATTATTTTCCAATTAATTATACTAATACATATAAACATTTGAAAAAATATAACCCAGAATTATTAAATTACCTTTAAACAGATTTAAATTTTTATATGTCTAATTTGTTTATTATTTATTATTATTATTATATATTTGTTATTAATTATTTTATATAACAGATATATAAAATAATTAATAACAAATATAATAATAATGAATAATATACGAGGATCGATCCAGAAATAAGGTTCTCAAAGAGCTCCAGCCGCACGGGAAGGTGCGAGGCGAAATCCGGCAACACAGCTGTGCGCGGCTGTTCCTCCACTCTTGATTCCGCCCGGCCGCTCTTTGCTGCGCCGTTCAGTCTTGGCTCAGCGCCGTTCGAGATAGAGGTTCCACTTGCCGGTCCTGCCCACTACGAGATTCGTTCCGTAATTCGTTTTTTACACGCCAAAGGGACTCCACCCGTGGATATTCATCGTCAGTTGACAGAGATGTATGTCCACTCAACACGTCCGAAAGTGGTGCAGGGAGTTTAGTGCCAGTCGGAAGGAAGTCCACGATGAAGAACGGAGTGGAAGACCGTCAGTTTCGGAGGCGGTTATCGAGATAGTTCAACGCGAAGTGCTTCAAAACAGGAGGATCACCGTCCGTGAACTTGTTGCTCGGATTCCTGGGAGTTCTTATGGTATTGTGGAAAGAGCTTTGACTGAAAAATTGGAGTATCACAAGTGCTGTGCTCGATGGAGACCGCGGCTATTGACATCAGAACACAAGGAGAAACGCCTTGATTGTGCTCGCCAGTTTCTTTAAAAGTGTCAAGAACGTAAGGAAGGATTGTTGGACTCCATTGTTACGGGAGACGAAACGTGGGTTCGTCTCCCACGTCTCGTCTCGTTTGTTTCACTCCCGAAACAAAACAAAAATCTAAACAGTTGCGAAACTCAGGATCACCAGTCGCAGTTTTTTGGGATCGTAAGGGGATCTGCTGGTCGATTTCATGGAACCTGGGACAACAATCAACTCAGACAGTTATTGTGCAACACTAAGAAAACTCAGGCGAGCTATCCAGAAGCGAAGGCGAGGACGACTGACAGCCGGTGTAACGTTGCTTCACGACAACGCCCGACCTCACGTCTCCCTTCCGACCCAGTAACTTTTGACACACTTTGGGTGGACTGTCATGCCCCACCCACCTTACAGTCCCTACCTCGCCCCTAGTAATTATCACTTGTTCCCAAAGTTAAAGGAACACTTGAGTGGCCAACACTTCCGGAGCGACGATGAAGTCAAAGATGAGGTGAAACGCTTCCTCAACGGGTTGGCGGCGGAGTTCTACGACATTGAGATACAGAAATTGGAGCACCGTCTACAAAAATACGTAGATAAAGATGGCGAGATTATGTAGAAAAATAGAGCAAAGTTTCTTTTTTCCAATGATGTAAATTTCTGTGAGAATAAACAATGTTGTCTATTTGTAAAATTGATGGGAACCTTATTTCTGGATCTACCCTCGTAATATATAATAAATATACAAATAGATTATATTATAATCTATTGGGTTCAATAATTTAAAGAGGCAAATTGAAACAGCATAAAAACTATTTAATATGAGTGCAATCAACTGAAACTGCCTGATGCTCAAATTGGCACGACTGAATTAGAAAGTAAATTATCATACTTTGATTTGCAAAGGTTATTTCTCATGTTGGGTTTCATGCTTGTACGAGTATGTTTCCATTCTGTGGGTAAGTCTCTACGTTATACAAGGTATAATGTAGATTATTATAAAGTAATAATAATAAAAAACTATAAAGTAATGATATTAAAAAGTGCATTATACTTTTTCACGCATTGCAGTTTTATTTCTATTACGTGGGTTGCTGGGATTATTAAGTTATTATCCTTTGTTATTACATGATTTTGTGAATTTTATTTATGAAAGAAAATAATAAGTAACCTTTTTCCTGAAAATGTTGGCAGTTCTGTATTTCTGTTGGTTTGTTAGTACTGTGTATTTCTTATGCTCCCTGAGCTATGCTGTGCTCCCTGAAGAGAAGCCTCTCATCAAGGATAACACTCAGATACTTCTGAACGGTAACATACCTGATTGGAAGGCCATCCATCACAACCCGCGGGTGACGGGTTGCAGCTAGGCGACCCTTCAAGAACATCATAGTGGTTTTCTCCGCACTGAAAACCATCTTATGCTGAAGAATCCACAACCTTAATAATACCTTACATGCCTGTGTCGCTCTGAGCTCTATCTCGGCACGCGAATTGCCCCCGACCAGCAGCAGCCCCTCGTCGGCATAAGCCACGATGCTACAGCCACTGGGCATCCGCAATCGCATGAGAGAGTCGAACTCAACGGCCCAAACGAATAAACCTAGAACACTGCCCTGTAAACAACCTTTGGACAAGGTCTTTCCTATCTCCGAACTGCCGTCACGAAGTACAACAGTTCTGTCGCTGAAGTAACTCGAGAGAGTTCTAATCTCATTTAGCGTGCGACCACACTGCTGCAGTTCAAACAAGCCAGAGGGCCACCACAAGTTGTTGAACGCCCCGGATATGTCCAAAAAGACACCGAGTACATAATTGCACTCGCTGGCCGAGGCCAAATCCATGACCCTAAGCATCTGAGCCCTTACTGGGGCGGAAACGATACTGGTCGTCAATCAGCATATGGTTAGAAGTTAACCTACTGTTAATGAGGAGGTACAAGACCTCGAAAACCATACCTACTACAGGCAAGAGCGTCAGAGGACGGTAAGAGAAACTTACAGTGGGATCCTTGTCGCCACCTTCCACCTTTGAAGAGCAATTCAACACACCATGTTTCCAGCACGCTGGGAAGTGCCCAGCAAAAAGCAATCTATTAAATACCCTAGTCAGAGGACCAACAATCACAGGCAACGTGCGAACAAGGAGCTCCACCGTAATACCATCATATCCGGGGGCTTTATCCCTAGCCAGGCTACAAATTACTTGACGGAATCCGCCTCAGTAATTTCTGAAGATATAATTTCAGAGCGAAACCTTCAACTTCCCTTTGGAGACGTCGATGATACAAAGTCTTACCAACCTCAGTATCATCTGGAAATAGATTGTCCATCAGATGAGTGAGGACACGATCTTTATCTATAACAACACCATCCTGAGTCGAGAGAGCCGACAGAAGAATGTATTTTTTCCAGTTATGACCAAGAACTCTATAAACAACACCCGACGGGTCTTTATTCCCCTCCTTTTGCACAGAAGAGCGCCAGGAATCACGTTTAGAAGACCTAATCTTATGAAAATACTCGGTCCTCTTCCGACGATAATCCGCAATCAAGACTGCACGCCGATCAGGATCATTCGCACGCTGTGCGGCCCTCCTTAGCCTGCTCCAGTCCGCTTTATCACAGTCAATTCCCGAGCCCACATCCAACTACTCTCTCTCGACACGTACTTCTAGGGATAGAGTGTTCAGCGGCTTCGACTACCCCAGAAGAGAAATTCTCCGCCAGGTCGTCTAATTGGACCTCGTCCAGACTTCAAGTAAACACTCGTAACCTGGCCGCAAGAATGTTAGAGAACTTGGGCCAATCTGCCCGCCTGTGCAGGAAGCGCCCCTGCTGAACACGAACGTCAGTCCTAAAGACAAAGACATCGCGCAGCCCACCTACCCAATCAAAAGCTATTAGTTGGTGATCGCTTTCACAATCATCGACTACCGACCAATTCAGAATCCTACCAGGGATATCCTTACCAATGGTAACATAAATATTGGAACCATGGAAGGCCCTCCGCAAACCAACTGCACCGGCGAAGGTAGTCAACTCACCGGCTACATTGAAAACATCGAACTGATGTTGCGCGATGAAACCTTCGATCAATTCATCGCCATCGTCCGTGATCCTACTGTGCCAAAGAAGCAATTTGGCGTTCGCATCTTCTACAAGAATAGGACGACCCGTTACCAGCCTAACAATTCTATTCCATCTTTCCAAATGCAGTTCAGTGGGATCTCTGTACTGAAAGTACGAACTAACAACGACCAGGTCCAAACCATTCACGGCAAGCTTAACAACGACATGATGCGTGTCAGAGGCCTGCCGTATGAATACACCATCTATCAATTTCCGGCACAGCACGGCGGATTTACTATCACCAACGTAAAACTTATTCCTGCCAAAAAACCTAGCAGATCACCCTTGACCACACAAGGGTGATATAGAAGAGAACATCGAGGCTCCGTTTCTCAACAATTTCACCTAACTCAACTTGGACTGCATAGGCTCCCTGGGCATTAAGTTGACCGAACCTAACAATCAAGAGAGTTGAAATACATCTCAACTGCTCTCAAGTAGCAACCACACTCCTTATTATTTACCGAGTACCTATGACTTTTGCGCAACGTTTTACAGTTAATGCAAGATGGAGCCTCCTTTTTCTGCGGATAGTCGTCACGCTTGTGACCCTCCTCGTCACAATGCGCGCAGACCGACGCATACTAACAGAACTTGGCCCTGTGGCCAAACCTACAACACTTGAAGCACCGCTGTACGTCAAAGTACTCCTTGATGTGACAGGATGCAAAGTCCAAGAAGATTCGTCCCTCCGACACGAATTTCTGGTGGAGACCAGCTCCTAACTCAAAGACTCCGTGATACCGCGGGGCATCACGCTTGCCAGTCTTGAAGACTAACCTACACTATTCCTTGAACGAAGCCTCGTCCAAGTCAGTGTTTTGCTCTCGAATGAGAGACAAAACCTCCTCATCAGAGAGACTCCGCTCAATGTCATGCATTATGACCCGGGGCCTTCTCAACCGCTTGAAGTCAAACTTGACCTGAAGCTTCTTCACAGCCGCAGACTCCGTGATGACTCGGACAGTCTCCTTAATCAGAACTACTACCAGCCCTTTGTTGGTCTCCTTGATGTCCCTGATTCGAAGCTCCTTTCGATTACCACGAAGGGCACCTGAAAGTCGCGCTTGAGTTCTTGGGTCGTGGTCTTCGAGCCCTCCGCCTGTTAACAAAGAGTACCTCTGGTTTCTTAGCCACCTTGCTGGCTTTCCGCTTAGATTTTAAGACATCAACGTAGCGCCTGATGCCTGCACGACTTTGGGAGCCACCTTGACTTCCTTGGGCTTAGAAGCCAAGGATTCGAATCCGTCTGCTAATGCAGACACCACCTCTTTTATCTTCATCAACCTGGGAAGCATTGTCTTTCTCTTCCCAACGCTGACGCCGCCGAGAAGGGAAAGAAACTCAGCTAGGTAGTCCAGGTCCTCCTGGACTACCTTGGCCAGCGAGGAAGAACTCGCTTTGCGAAATTCCTCCACAGCCAGAAGTGGTTTGATCCGGGTGGGTACGTCCGTGTCCATCGCGCTCGACTCATCCTCAAAGGAGGTGGACGGCACGGACTCCGGCTTTCGCTTCCACCTGGACTTGCGGACCTCCTAGAAACCTTCCATGACCGAAGATTTCCTAACTGACTAAACGAGATTTTCGCTGTCTTCCTTCTATCAAACTAAATTGGGCAAGCCCACGAACGTGACAACTGCCCGCAGCCGGAGATCTTAAATATTCTCCTATCACACTATGTACCTCTTCGCCACTACTGGATCGATTAAGTGCAATACGTCCAATACGTACGGCAAGAAACCAAGGATTACTGCCCTCGTTCTTAAAAGAACGCGAGTAGGACTAAAGGGCGCTACCCTTTACTCGTTATGGGGACTTACAACCAGCAGTCGTTGCCACCTTATCGCCACGCTGAGGGGGGTGCCCGAACAAATTTTCGCCTTGCACTGCGTGCACAAGTAATTATTGACGAGTTAGAGTAAAATGATGCTACCGTTGCTAAAGCACTCAAAATCGAATTTGCAGAGAACAGTCAAAGGTACACATACGACGAACAGCTCAAAACACAACAGAAAGAGAGACTCTGACACAACGTAACTTTGTCCGCATCAAAGGGTCAAAGTCCTATATGTTGGCAGCTATATTAGCAGTAACGTGTCCTATATCCATCGTCACGATGAAATTAAGAACTGCCTTTATCTCAAAAACTACACATTTTAGGAAAAAATGCTTCCCATTAAAGCGTTTCCATTTCAAGGGGGAAATATGTTCACAACCTATGTTGTCCTTGATAAGGTCAAGTAAAGTTTATTTCAAGGTCAACTTAATTTTTTTAAATAGGACTATATATTTTTTATTGCAGAATCGAATTCTTTGCTAAATATAAAAAAAATTCATTCAAGACTTACTGGTGCTTTTAGTTTCATTAGGTCTGACCGAGCAGTCGAGTTACATCCAGCTGATGTAACTTCTTTCTTTCTTAAATTAAAGAAAATTAAATTTTAATTAAAAAACAACCAATGCTAACAATAACAAAGAAGAAGTAAAAGAAGTTAAGCATGTAAACGCCAGAGAACTTTTTAAAATGGCCTAAAAGTGAAGTTCAAGTTACAAATGTTTGTCTAAGTGAACATATTATCACTATCTTCAATTAATTTTTTTTACTACTTTGTTACTCCTCACTATTAATAAATATTAATTTAATTAGTTTTTATTTATTGGAAATTATGGAACGATTTACAATTAGAGAAAAACTGAGGTAATTTTGCTTTACGGGGAATGTCACCGAAATGTTGATCAGACAGTAGCTCTGTATCTCTACGATTTCCCGGTAGAAATACTCGTCGTTCTTCTGTGTACAGAATTGTAAAACAGTTTAGTGATGCTGGAAGTGCGATGGAAATTTGAACGGAGAGAAATACGCACATTTTCTAGAAAATCAGTTGCCTTTACTGCTTGATGAACTACCCTTGAAGAAGACAGGAACGATGTGGTTTTATCTTGATGGCTGTCTATCACATTATTCATTTATCATCAGAGTAATTTTAGACCGCGAATACGATTGTTGGATTGGCCGAGCTGATCCAGTTCATTGGCCTGCTCGTTCCCTCAACATTACTCCAGTACACACTTTTTTATGTAGTTACCTAAAGAAAAGGTTTACATAGAAGTACCAACTACCCCTGAAAACATGAACGAACGTATAATAAACGTCTGTAGAGTTATAAAGAGAGAGACTCTATTAAATGATCATGGGTCATTCTTAAAATGTATCGAAAAATGCGTAAAATAGGGCACCACTATGAACATTTTTTGCTATAATTTATGTAGAGTAAGTTTTTGTAATTATTTTAAATAAAAAGCACTTGAAAAAAGTGCTTTCACTTTTCAATTCAAATACTTGAAAAAAAAATTTTCAAGTATCAGTAATTCATTAAACCAATTATTTTTATAGAATCGACTTAACTGACCAAAGTGTGCAACAAATGTATGTACTATTTGATTAAAAAATTCATTAAAACAAAAATTACTTTTATTTAGGGTTAATCCTTTAATTCATTGTTTTTTATTTAAAATTTAATATCAGCTGAATCAGACCTAATAAACTAAAAACAACCAATTTATAGGCCTACAACATTGAATGAAGATGGATAACTAAAAAATTATCAATTTTAGAAAAAAAAGTTTGAAATGAAATTCTATTTTTTTTTACAAGAATTCAATTCTGCAATAAAAAAAATATAGGTTCCTATTTAAAAATATTATGTTGACCTTGGACTAGCCTTTTTTTGACCTTATTAAGGACAGTGTAGGTTGTGAACGTTGTAAAAGTTTAATAGGAAAATTTTTTTCTAAAATGTGTTTTTTGAGATAAAGATGTCTCAATTTAAATGGACCACTCTGAATATAAAACATTGATAATTTAATTATTCATTATATCTTCCAACCATATGTTCCTTGAAACTTAATTCCTTGTAAACTTTATGAGGAGAAAACGATCTAAATATGGAAAACACTGTAAATCAGCAATTGTTTTGAAATAGAAAAACTTCAGTCTTGGAAAATTAATAATAAGAGCTGAACTGACGACTTAATTAAATAATGTTAATTCCACTTACTAAAAACCACCAGAAGGAAAATCAACCGTGCCTTTTTATTTATTCTTAGCAGAATAATGAATTCTTGGAAGTGAGCAAAACTGTTGACATCACAGAACAAAATACCAAATTTTTTTTATTACACTGATTGGATAATTAAACTCACCAGAATTATTCCTGAGGGAACTTGCAAACTACAAAGCCAGAACGTTTGGTATTGACTAATAACAGTTTAAAAAGTTAAAATGCAAAATCTTAAATCAATAAATGTTTTTTTTCTTAAGAACTATGATGAATGAAACTGAATAAGTAATATTTTGGGTTTGGATGAAAGTGAATTCAATAATTTAGAAACATTCCATTTAGTTACTTTCACTCATCATGGTATCTCCCAAACCTATGTTCTTAGCAGCTTGAAAGCCTGCCAGGGAATTTAGTTAGGTTCGAACGTGTTTAAAAATCTTTATAAAAAATTTATTTTAGAAAGTTAATCTGTCTAATAATTTCTGATCAATCTGGAACCAGAAAGACAAATGGCCGACATAACCTGGAAGAAGAATCTAAGATATTCTAAAAACGTTTGCAATTTAAAATTATCAGCATCTTTGTAGAGTACACTGTAATGCATACCATTCACAGTTTTTTTTTTAATTACATTACAGTAAATTTAAAAGAACAGGCATGTTATGAAGTTTTACTTTAGAACTGTGGTAAGAGGTACATGTGTGACACTTAATTTTTCTCTATTTTCATCGCTACTTGCATGTTCTCCTTCTTCGCTACTTGAATGTTAGTTCTCATTTCAATTTCCTTTGTTCAATTTAATCCTAATACAAATTTGCTTTTAGGAAAGGTTTTATCAAGTATCTCTGGTATGTATACCACATTTTTGATAGTAGTTACTGTAACTACTATCTAAAACTTTTTATGTCTAATAAAATGAATAATATTTTTACGTAAATTAATATTTTAACTTTTATGTAACCTTTTATTTAACTTATAATAACTTAAATATAATATTTTGCACTAACTTTACTTCAACTACATTTACTTGCTGTTTGAAATCCATATTCCTTCTTACTACAAAACATGTTTCAAACATAAGGGCCAATTGCTCATGAAATGTACTGGTAACAATGAATCATATCATGGATTTGCAATCACTTTATAAGCTAACTACTGACCACCTGACAAGATGGTCAATAGTTATAATTCAGTCAATAGTTTAAATTAACTTAACTATTGACAATCTTGTCAGAAGGTCAATAGTTATGTCAATTTAACTGTTGAAATTAAAATATTTTAATTTTTAAAATTAAAAAAAAAAATAAATTAAATAATTTTAAAATTATTGATTTAAATGTTTTTTTTTAATTTACAATTACTGACTGTTGGCAAGGATTCTATTATTTGCCTTACTGTTGGGAGTGATTATAATGGCTGGAACTATAAAACAATTATGCCAGTTATAAAACTGGGTTAGATTCAATTACTCAATATGAGAGGTTAATCTTTCAGAAATTTATCATGTATTATGTGAAATGTACGAGCCTATAGTAAAGAGCAGGTGAAAGGTAAGGCAATAGTACCATGAGTTTAATGACGGCCGTACAAATTTTCATAATGAAGAGTGCAAGAACCTTTGTTTAGAAAGATGATCTTATTGAACAAGTTCAAGAAAACAAATAATGTACAATTAGTCTTTACATTTCACTGAAAACAATGTACTGAATTTTTACTGCAGAGCTAGGCTACCATAAACAGTGTGCAATGTAGATCCTGAAAATTCTGACTGACACATACAAAAATCAAAGGATAATACGTATCTATATGTACATGTTTGGCCCCTACATAAAGGGAAGTATATTTTTCCTATACAGTAATTGATAATGGAACATGAATTTCATGTCAACCCAACTATATTATTTTCTGCAACTTCTCAGATACAGAACACTTGTTACTAAATAAGCAATTTATTAAGTGTAGTATTTATTAAATGTAGTCAATCTGAGATAACTTTCTTTCACATTGGTTTGTAATATTTGGAAGAATAAAGAATATAAGAATTATCAGTAATCCAAACGGAAACTCATGCAATACTGTGTTCAAGTTCACTGAAGAAAAAAGAATTCAGCGTTTTTGTTGGTCGGAAGACTATGCCTACTGTCTTCTGGGTTAAAAAAGGTGTCCTACTGGTGCATTTTGTAGAGCTAGGAATAACAATTACAGTGGTGAGTGCACTGTGAAACACTTGCAAAACGAAGGTGTGCAAGCAGTTACGCAGGATGCTGTCATCAGGAATTTTTCCCATTCATGATAATGCATGCCCAAACTGTCAAGAATTTTCATCAATATGAATGGGAACTTTATAATAATCATCCTTACAATTCAGACTTCTGGGCTGTAGGCGATTACTATGGCTTAAACCAATGGTTTGGTTCTATATGGTTCAAGGGCAATGACAAGTTGAAAATAGCAGTTTTGAACTGACTAGATTGTGGATACCGGTGTTCTTTGGTGGTTGGGTTTCAATTAACCACACATCTCAGGAATGGTTGAACTAAGACTGTACAAGACTATACTTCATTTGTACTCATACATATCATCCTCATTCATCCTCTGAAGTATTATCTGAACAGTAGTTACTGAAGGCTAAAACAGGAAAAAAAAGAGTTTTGAACTGGCTGAAATCTCAGATGAGAAATTTTTATGAACATGGTGTAATACATACACACATACTACTATTTAATTTTATATTAATCTCACAACAAAAATAATTAAAAATATGATGTGTATGGCTGGACTGGTGATAAAACTTCTTGAGACATTATTGAAGTCCTCTTCTACACCATACCAATATAAATGAATAACATTTTCATTTTAATAATGCTCAGCTACAACTTTTATTTTTTGTTTGAAATCTATTTCATATTCCTGTGCAAAAGGTAGTGTGATGAATTAATAATCATAAAAAATTACTGATAGTTACAACTAAAATAGATAAATAAAAAATAATTTTAAAACCATTTTTATTACTAAAGTATTTTACACTTATTTGTTATGTAAGATTTTATGAACAAAATATGATTAACAATTTTTATGAACGCCAATCTTTCATTGCATAAAATTTATTTTAATGAATGAAGACATTTAAAAAAGTTCATATTAGATGAATTTCATTTCTTAGTTGATTTTTTCAATGATGTATGACTTGTTAATATCTTAGACAATATATGCAAAAAAAAAAAATTAATAAATAAAATTAGTTCAATTTGTTCTAAATTAAGATAAAAATAATTAGTTTCCCCACCAATAAATAATTATTATTTAATGTAACGATTAAAATTCTTGAATAATGTAGAATTCATAACTTTTGATTTTTTGGGTTAATGTTTATTGTTTCTCATTACAGATTTTTTTTTTAATTTTCACTTTTACTCAAAAAATTGATCATAATTTCTTTTCTACTATCAACAAATCAAATCTCAACAAAATGTTTTAATGTTATTTGAGTTCATAAAACAAATATGAAAAATTTTATTTGATATAATCATTTTTTTTTAGATCAAAAGGCCAATAGAAATGTCATTTATATTCTAATATTAATTAGATGTCTCCAATTCATAACCATAAATTTACCTAGTTTGTAACTGTCATAGAAAAAATATTCTTGAAACTATTTACGGCAAGCAAGTGTAGTTCAAGATTTAAAAAAAAATTTTGTAGTCCACAATTTTTTTACAGTTAGGAAATTCTACTTTGGTAGAAAGATATAATGTTAAGGTAGAAATTTATCATGATTTTTACTGTCATCAAATAGATATTCCTGGAAGAGTTTGTGGAACAATAAATATGTTACTTAAATGGTTTTTACTTTAATTCTACTCTAAAAACCTAAATGATGGATTAAAATTTTGATATGTCTTCCATGTTCATAGTAATTAGCAGGCCAATCCTTTAATGCTTTTCCCAGTCTACTCTAGCAAGATATTATAAATAATGAAATCTGTAGTAACATTTAAATTTATAACTATTCATAAAAAAAAGAAAAGAAAATGGAGATTTGGTAAATATAATCTTACAAACTTAAACAGCTGATGAAAACATACTTAAGGAAAAGGATAAGGTATCAAATAAATGATAATTAATATATGATATTATGAGAGTGATAAATAATAATTAATAAATTCTTCTGTAAATATTTGCAATCATGATACATATTTAGGCACAAACTGATATGTTTCAATTTAAATAATGAAGATATAGTTTAATAATTTTCAGTGAAAACATGATTACTCTTTCATGTCTTGCACAGCACTAAATAAGTCAATAAAAAAAACATACAATTCATACAAAATTTAAATAAATGGACAAAAATTAAAAAAAGTCTTTCGTTAAGAAAAAGGCACACTTATTTTGGTTTCACTTTTCTCTGTAAAGGCACACTCCCTGGACTTACACCTCCTAAAGGTCGTGCTGTGCTGCTTGATGTCTGGCTAGCATCACTCCTCTGAAAAAAAAGTCTGCCATAATTAACTGAACATTTACATACGATTAAATATTAATAAGATTACTATTATAATCTTAAGTCAATAATGTTAACACTTTCAGAAACCACTGAATTGTTTGAAAATATCAGAAATTAATGTAACTAAAGGATAACATGTTGATCATAATCAGAGAGTTGAAGGAATAAAGAGATAAGAATTTGAAGTAAGTTATGATTACACAAGTAGTTTGCAAAGCATAGGAAGATCAGTGGTAAGAAAAGATTAAGAGTATAAATGCAAGAGGGTTTTGTAAGATAGAAAGATGGTTTTACTATACAGTAGGAGGAAAGTAAACTACATGCTGTAGGAATTAAATTTCTCTCAAGTATGTCAGGTATGGCAACAAGATATATGATCATATGAGCAACGTAGATCTATATATGTAATATATAGATGCATTCATACATCTATATATTACTTACTTTATTATTCTCTTATATTACTTACTTTATTATTCACGAAGAACAATAAAAACAAGAATAAAAAGTTCAGAAATATAAAAGAGGATGAGAGAATAAAAAATGTTATTGAGAATGAATAAAGAGGAAAATAGGCAGACCTAGAAAATAGTAAATAGATAAAGTAAAAGGGTAACAAAATAAAATTGAGCTAAAACCAAATGAGGAACAATTTTCTATCTCTCTCATTGAAATAGATTCAGGAGCCTTTGGCTAATCTCCTGTCAGCTTTTTTTTTTAATTTTAGAACAAAAGTCTTGGAATCCTCCTTCCACAGATGTTTTAGAACCCAAGATGCTATGCAATAATGGAACAGGTGCTTCCATGACTGATACCCACTTTCAGAGCAATTTCATCAATCGTAAGATGCCAATGTTCTTCAGTGAGGTCACATACAGATCGATTGAATGTTACCATGTGTCACACTTGCCCTTGAACATCTATTGTTACTCTCAATTTCTATAGTTTCATGCATTCCTTAAATTTGCTGGTTCAGTTATATACTTGGATAAGTGACAACTTCAAACCCCCAAACTGTGCACATAATCTAGTCAAAATTTCAGAAGGTTTGAATGCCTTCATTCATGAGAAACTTTAAGATATCTTGCACAAAAAATGATGGAACCTCTTGCTCTGATATGACGGTACTGACCAGAAAGCAATGAATACTGAAGTAACTGGAGCGTCCAACCTCTACCCACATTTCCAAATACAATATCTCTCCACACTAGCCCACTCATGTTCATATGTGAGCCATAAACACAAAAGTCCAGTTAAAATTTGTGATCCTCATAATAAATGTGAGATTATTATTACTTTTATTTTAATAACCATATTTCCATGGTTTCTGAGATATAATTAATGAAATGTTCAGGGTCAGTCAACCTAAGTCTGTTTAAGACAGACGTATTTGTAACTGGGCTAATAGTCAGTACAATGATGCAAGTAAAAAAAAAATGATATGACTTACTGCAATATATAAATGAAAAATTTCATAATCAAATTAATTTTTCCTAAAACAAAAATAAATTGTATTTGTTTACAAACAAATAACAAATATGGTTCTAATAGAGTACGGTACTAAAATTGGTTTACATTCAATTAGTTCAAGACCATACTGTAAAATTGAGGCACTTGTCACTACTTACTAATGGGAGTAATCTGGGAGTAAAACTTATAGAATATTTTAAATATGCAAAAAACTCTATAAATAAAATGTAATAGAATAAAGTAGACTGATGTGTTATTTAGTTTATTTCACCCAAGATATCTAAATGTGAGTGGTATAAGTAGTTGGTATTCAAAAAAATAACAATCTTCATTTAACTTTAAACAAATTATTTTCTGTTGTAATAATAAATTCAAGGGATTAACAAAATTATCTACTTAAGGAATAGTTATATTATTACAATACTTATGTTTGCATACAAACAAAGAAATGAGGTCCACAGTTTCTTGGTTTTCACACAATGAACATAGGCTCCATGTCTCTCTTTTTATTTTCTCTGTTAGTTTTATCTCTCCATTAAAACAAATATTATTAACTTTAAATATACAATTTCTTGGGCAAATTAAATTTTATTTTTTCACAAAAAAATAAGTTTAATTACAATTATTACGTCCAAAAATTGATAACTAACAGGTTTATTCGTAACTGAAGTAATAATGAAGTATAAATATGTAGGGGGTTGTCTGAAAAGTCTTGAGCCAAACAAAGAAAGATGTATTTTTCTGTCAAATATAGTTTTATTTTCAACAAAGTCTCCTTTCAAGTCAATACACTTTTTCCAGAGATGCTCTAACCCCTTTAACCCTCCAAATAGTAGTTGGCATCTTTCTTCGCAAAATAAGCATTTACGTATGCGATAACCTTCTCGTCCGATGAAAATCCCTTTCCTCCAAGCAAAATTATAAGGTTAGAAACTACGAAAAAGTTGCTTGGGGCCAGATCTGATGAATACAGTGAATGGTCAACCAATTCAAAATGCAATTTGTGAATTTTAGCCATGGTGACCATTGAAGTGTGAGCAGGCGGATTGTACTGATGGAAAAGCACTTTCTTCTTTAAATGTTGTTTTTTGCAATTTCTGCTTTCAGCTTGTCAAGTAATTATACATAATACAGTTCCGTTATTGTTTTACCTTTTTGAAGATAATTGATAAACAAAATTCGGTTATTATCCCAAAAAACAGTTGCCATCATCTTCCCGGCCAATGGAATCGTATTTGCCTTTTTTGGAGCAGGTTCATCCTTTGCAGTCCACTGTTTTGACTGTGTTCCATCTCAGGAGTGAATCGATGGAAAAAATCTGACTAGTTTTGCTTAAACTGCTCCAGTAGGGGCTTGGGAATGTTCATTTGAATGTGTTTTTGATCAAAGGTGAGCAAGCGCGGCACCAAACGTGCAGATAACTTACGCATATCCAATTCTTCAGTTAATATGTGATAAACACATTCTTTTGATATGCCCACAGCCTCTGCTATCTCTCTAACTTTAATTCATTGGTCATCCAGTACAATTTGGTGAACTTTTTCGATGATGTTGGTGGTGGTTGCAGTTTTTTGCCATCCCAAACACTCGATCATCAACCAAGCTGGTATGACCATGTTTAAATTCAGCTGCCCATCTTTCCACAGTAACAAATGATGAGACAGAGTCCCCGTAAATAGTGTCCAACTCGGTTTATTTGTGTAGGCGTATTACTTTTCAAATGCAAATATTTAATGATGATGGCATGACATTCGATTTTTTCCATTTTCACAAAATCACTCACTATGACTTACTCAAACTATTATCAAACAACTGAAGGTCCAAAATGGCTGAAATTTTAATAAGTACCTTTCAATGCATCTGAGAATACATTCCCTAACTTTTGTTGATGAGTGCTTCCATCTTCATGTTGAGGCTCAAAACTTTTCAGACAACTCTAGTATGACCTCAAAAGTAATTTTTTTATTTAAATAAGATGCAGGAATACATTACAATAGGGTCTAAAAACTAGACTTCTAAATGTTGCATATAAGATTTATGCTTTCATTTTATACAATACTTAACTGCTAGTTGCAGCTGAAAACTTAATCAAAGCAGAAAAGAAAAAAAAAATTTTCATATTTTAAAAACATTTTTTTTCTTTTTGTTTAATATAATATACACATATTTCTTTTTAATATTATACAAATTCACACATCTAACAAAAAAAAAAGAACATAAGATAAGAATCAGGTAGGAAATGAACAACAGTATGGAAATTTATGGTGGTGTTTTTTATTGATTTGAAATTGGGTCACAGGAAAAGTAACTATTACTGTTACTAATTGGTTTTTTACTCATTTTTATTTTTAAAAATAAAAAAATAAAACTGAGTAAAAAACCAATGTTTTTTAAATTGTGGATGAATAACGCTTTGGTGTTATCATCATCTGAAATAAAATTTTATAGAAGAAAATAAATACAAAAAAAAACTAGAACTACCTTTAAAACTAAAAAATATTAAAAAAACTTACAACTAATATCACAGCTAAAATTACTTTTTAAAAAACACTTAAAACTAAAATCACAGCCGTATAACTAAAATTAAAAATACTAAAAATAAAAAGAATTTAATAGTCAAAAAAGGGTGTAAATGGCCCCAACTTGGATAACAGGAAGACTAAAAAATTAACATAAAAACTAAACCTACGTTAAAAATAAAATATTAAAAAACCAAAACTTAACAACTAATAACACAGATAAAATATCATTAAAAAACTTAAAACTAATATCACAATGGGAAAAGTTAACAATGTAAAATTTATTTATAAGGAAACAGTATAAAAAAATATATATATATAAAATTTAAATAAACATTAATAAATTTAAGTCCGGGAGAGGTGAAAAAGGCCCATCACAGACAGAATAAAAAAAATATAAATATCATAATTAAATGAAAAGAAAAACAGACACATTAAAATATGTCTTCAGCACTAAAATAAAAAATATATTCCACAATTTTAAATTTTGTGAAATATATTAACACTTCATAAAAACAGCAACACCCGATCTAAAACTACCTTATTATTGCCCAGGATTTGACGAATGTTCCTGGGCAATTTAAATTTACAATGCAAGGCCGCATAACAAATGCAATCCACAAGGATGTAACGCACAGTCAAATGGCAGTTGCATTGAGTGCATATTGGTGCATTTACTTTTGACATTACATATCCGTGTGTGACAATGGTATGGCCTAATTGCAATCAACAAAGGACTACTTCCTCTCGACAGAGTTTTCTGATATACAAGTCCCATGCCAACACAGTGTTTTTAATGTATTGGAGTTCATTATCCACTGTGGCAGTCTGGTCACCTTGCCACTTTGCACGAAGAGTGTATATTACACAACTGATAAAATCGCATGTAATAACACGATTGGTGAAAGAAGGTTGACTACATGAATCTTAAGCAGCAGAATCTATGCATTCACTGCCCACAATTCCTACATCAGATAGAGCAGAAACTCATTTGTGTTACGATGGTTTAACTTGGCGATTACGTAATAGATTTCGGTGACCAGAGGATGTTTAGAGTAAAAATCTTCTAAAGCTAGCAGTGCACTATATGAGTTGCTACAAATAAGGATATGATAGTATTTTGGATTAATGATATTCAAAGCCTTATTGATGGCATACAGTTCTACATTAAATACACTTGTAATATTAGGTAGACCAAATAAATAGATTCTACTATTAAAAATAAATGCGCATCCAGCGGTATCATTCTGTTTTGAACCATCTGTGTATAATATTGCGTCTGAGTTTATTTTGGAGAATATGATGAAAATTTTGCTGAAAGACAATAGGTGGTGTTGACCATTTCTTGTATATGGTAAGGTCAAAATGACATTTATAAGGTTGATTCTCCACAAAGGATATGAAAAGGAATATGTTGCAAAAATAAGAGTTATGTCTATGTTTAAAAGCTACAGTAACCGCTGGGTATATACATCCATAGGTGAAGTGAAACGTGGATGGTCTTCATATCTTTTAAATTAGTATTTGCAAGACCTGCAGTAAAAGCCGGGTGATTCGGTTGCCCTTTATGATGGGGAAAGTAAGATGCTGAAAGTTGGTCATGTCTACCCCAAAGTGATGGTTTACCGCACTCAACAAGTATGCTAGTGACAGGGCTTGATCTAAAATCCCCTGTAGCAAGACTAAGGCATGATGTGCAGCACCTAACAGAAGAAGAACAGGCAATACAACCATAATCCAAATGGGAACTAAATAAGGAATAATAAAGTTGCAACATACATGACCTATCAGGTCCAAAATTGGTGCTGCTATGATCCCATAGCATATCTAGCTTTTTGGAACATTTTGTTTTTAACTGTTTTACTCATGTAAGATGGCTGTCAAAAAACAAACCTAAAAATTTAATATGACGAGACTCAGCAATTTACTCTTCATTCAGAAAGATTGGTGGTATTATAAAAGGGTCCCACAAGCGAGAAAAGACTACACATTTTGTATTCTTAGGTGAAAATGTGAAGCCTGTAACCTTGGATCAAGTTTCAAGGCAAGAGATATTGTGTTCTCTAGTGGTCTCTCTGCTGTGGCTGTCAAATGGGAAGTAATATATATGGCAAAATCATCAACAAATAACAAACATGAATTCTTTCATGTTCTTTCATATTCTTCCTCCTAGCATCTAAGAATACCCGACAACATAGTGCTCTAGCCTTACAGTACAAAGTAAGATGTTCATTTGTTGGCATGCAGTTAAATTTTTACAGTGCCTACCATTGTTTGCTAATAGTGTTTTTGCAATCAAAATTCCATCAAGAAACGGAAGAACACCTAGGGTTTCTTGATGTTTGTGGGATATATCTACTAGCATTCTCAAGTATCAGAGATGTAAAAGAGGTAAGATGTAAAAGAGGTAAAGGGTGTCTGCACTATCATCATACTGTGACGGGAAGGCTTTACGGTAATCGTTCCAATCTACCTTTTCAACAACCCATCTCTGTGGTCTTTTATTCATCTTGTGGTCGATACCAAAAGTTATGGTAATTGGCCTGTGGTCACTGCCATGTAGGTCATCACAAGCAAACCAATTAAGATGACGGAGTAAATTTGGTGAGCATAAGGAGAAGGCGATGTTTGATAATGTACCAGACAATGAGGACATGAATGTGTATCACTCATCATTAAATAGACAAAGGTCCAAGTCTTGTCTCACTCAGTTTGTCATATTTCTTTGAGATGAGCAGAGATATGAATCCCAGGAAATATGGGGGATATTGAAGTCTCCTACTATTAACGACAGTAATGGGATTTGTGTGAGGAGATTTAATATTTCTAGAGCATTGAACTCAGAGTTCAATGAGAAATACAAATCGTAGATATGCAATTTAAAGGACATTGAGATTTTTACAGCAACAACAGGAATGAGGGTAGCTAGTGGTATCCTTGTAGCCGACACCTCATTTCGTATGAAAATAGCAACACCACCACTCTTTCTATTGTCTACAAGACAACTGTGTCTCTCACAAGTATAGCCTCTAAGTGTTACCAAATCTTTTTGTAAGATGTGTGTCTTGGAAGCACATTATTAATGATTCATGTGCGCGCATCAGCATTCTATCATCTTTAATGAGGGAGTGGAAACCTCTTAATGTTCCACTGAATAATGCCAATAAATAAAAGGTAGTTAGATGCAGATATATACATAAATATAAGACAAAATTAGTTATAGGTGATCTGGTTACCTTTTTGCATTAGAAATGTTGTGGGTTGTGGATGAAAGATCATACCAGAACCGACAGGTCACCCACTTTTAAAGTTAATATAAGGGAAGGTGTAAATTCTTCCACACCGTTCTGTCATTTCTTTATTCTTTTCACCTCCACAACTTCCTGTTTAGGAAGATCATCAGCTATTTCATTTATATCCATCTCCAGAAGGTTGTGGCAAAAAATTACTTCCACTTACAAACTTCACACTTATGTTTGTCACCAAATTGCTGAGATGTAACACAGAGCGACTCTGCTCATCATTAAAAGTTTCTGTCAGAATCGTTTCATCTCGTAGTTCTCTGATATTCTTCAGAGAACCACTTGAACCGTTTACACATTTGTTAATCAGGAAAGGCGAGACCTTTTGGAGGAAGTCACCCTCCTGATTATTCCAAAGAACAACAAAACAAATATTCTTATATTTTAGATTTGATTTTTTTGAATTCAATATACTCTCTTCTGCAGTAATATTATCCTCGTCAGACAAAGCTGACCGAGACCTTTTTACTATAGTGAAATTGGTGGTTTTTTTCAGATGGACCACCAACCATCATAGGATTTATTTGTGGACTTGAAATTTTGATCCCATGAGTACCGGCGACATAATAGACCACTCCAGCAGAGCGCACTTGTACTGGAGCTAGAGCTAAATACAACAACTGGGTTCACTCAGGTGCCTAGAGGACATTGTTTCAGATTCACTACATACAGCCATTCACCCATCAGCACGATAGTTTCCACCTTGGGTTACAGTTGCGTTTTGTAAGATGTCGCAACAACATTGATTGTAAATGTAAGAAGGAACAGTGTAGGATGTTGTTGTGGAGTTTTTTAAGGGTATATGTTGTAATTTGTGTACTGTTCTTGGTGTAAAGTATGTGCATAATGTAAAGTGTTCTGGAGCTCTGGATGTAGTCGGAAGAAAGGATGCAGACATTAGGGCCATAAGGATGCCAATCCCCAAAGTCTTAAAGAGTAAGACTCCCCATTGGGGTGTAATTTATTGTAATATACTCCCAGTGATGATAATAAATATGCTAAGGCATAACAAAGTGAATCAATTTAAATAAAATTTCTGTTAATGAGTACAAATAACTGTTATGGAGATGAAATTTCTATATTAACTTACAGTTAATATGAAATTTCATATCAGGGATAAAGAGTTAAAGGAGATTCAGTGGATTACTTCATCAAATAGAAAGACAAAAAACTATAAATTAAAAAGTATTTTTCATTTCCCCCAAAAATAATATGTATTTTAGATAATTAATATTTGTTTTAATAGAAGAATAAATCTAAGAAAATAAAAACTTATAAAATCACAAGCATCTCAAACATACACACACACACCCACACACACACATACGCACACAATCAAACAGTAAAAAAATTAATTATAAAAAATATAATAATCAATGAAACTGATAATTACAGCAGGTGATGCTCGAGGTAGAGTATTACTGCTGGAAACTCTAGAGAGAGGTCGCTGCTCATTCCCACCACTGACTGGAGGCTTAGCATTACGCTCCAGGCTGAAACAAAATATTTCAATATGATTAATTAAATCAATAATGTACTCTGTTCACAGGCTTTCCAGTTTCAGGATTAGAGTGAATGGGAACTAAAAAAAATGATATCAAGTAAGTTTTGTATAAATAAATAAGGATATGTATATTAATTAAATATCATCATCCATGAAATCTATTTATTCATAATTTTTATGTACTTCATTTAGATAACACTAGGATTATTAAGAAATATTATGTATAGGCACCCAAAATTAATTAATTGTTAACAAAAATGGGATTTGCAAAACAAGAGATCAATATTATAACATTCATCAAAATTAACAATACCAGAATTGCATTCAATCCACCAAGAAAAAAAGAGTCACTACCTTAATAAACTATAATACTCATTGTGCCAGTAACAACTGCAAAAAAAGCCAGAGAATTATTTACAAAATATACTGGAACAGAATCAAATAGAAGTATTAATAAACAGTTTCCAATATTTCTGAAAAGTATCAGAAAGACATGCATACACATAAACTAATCATAAATAAATCAAGTATAACAATAAAATCAGTTTGGATTTATTCTAGGATCAAACAATCTCAATGTAAATTAATGTGTATTTTAATCTCCTTGCTGTATTCTAATTTCCTTTTTTCAAATAAAGGAAAAATTGAAAAAAACTGACAGTAACAAAATACTGAGTGACTTTAAAGTTGAGATTTGAGGATAAGTGTGTTTGAAAAGTGGCAAGAAAACTTTTAGATAATGATTAGATCTCTTATTTTGATACTACGTGAGAAAAGGCAAAAAAAAAATCTGATTACAAATAAAAAAGTAATCAGATTAGAAAGAGAGTGATGTTTTTGCAGTTCCGCAAAACTATATTACCTAAAAATGTTATTAATTAATGCAATATATCTATCATAATGAATGAAAATGTTAGCATACTGGCGTGTGTGTGTAATTATCCAATGCAGTATGTAGATTAAATATCTTCATCTGAGAAGAATTAATTGAGGGAATTTAATTTTATTTTAAAACAATAAAGTTTTTCATTTCAAGCTATGTATGTAATTCATATAGTACGTAAAAAGATTTATAATGCAAATTTCTCTCCATTCTATAGCATAAATTTATTAATAAAATTTGAGCACAACAAAAGATTATATCAAAATAAATAGAAGAATTGGTGTTAAAAGGAACCAGAGATTTTCAACAACCTTCTTCTTAAGGCTAACCTGAACAAAATGTGTTACATCATTCATGAAAAACAATAAATATTTATTAATAAATGAGTGTAATTTTTGAAAATATATTATATAAGATCTTTATCTGAACAATATTTTATAATGACAAATTTAAACATCATGCTATAATAATGTAACACACATATTTACAAAACAATAAACAATTTTTTTTTTCAGAAACAAAAACATTAAATTTTGTTAAAAATCTAGCTTCATACCACTAGTTTTATTGAATTACATAGAAAGCATGTTTTTTGTTTTAGTATTATAATGTACTATTTGAAGGTAAATTATGAGCAGGAAATTATATTAAAGTATCACAAACAACCATTTTTATAAGATATACAAGCTATATCTTGTAAATTAAACGTATATCTTGTATATTAAAAAATTCTGAAATTTATTTTTTGTACCTAACTATGACCTAGTGAGCCTTATCTCCTCAGAAGGACTTTTATCCTGAGCCAATGCATTGCTTCCAAAACCAAGGACTAATTATGTCTACATGCAAATTCCTTTTAATTTCTTCAAACATCCTACATGATAATTCTTCTTAGAGGATTTCAGTTTCAGGAAAAAGTTGCTACAGCCATATTGCATGTAAGCTGGTGAATTTTTGTGAAGTAGGATCAAATTTTTTCTATAGAAATCAGTTTTTTTCTTTTTACTTTTCTTTCAGACATTTCAAAATTTTCAAGACATCAGTGTAAGATCCCATGATATGATTTCCACATTTGACTTGACCTACTGTGCCTTTTTTTGTGGTTATAGCAAATTTTTCTGATCCATTGTAAAAACTGCACTTCTGTTTCCACATTGTACTGATGATTCACATGTCATTATCTAATCCTTTTTATATGAATAACCACAGAAGAATGATATAACCAACAATTGGTCATGAAGTATGCCATGATCAGGACCACTTACTGGACAATGCACGTCTTCCATGTAGGTATACTAATAAAAAAGGTTTCATAACTTTTGATCAGAGTATTGGAAGTCATGCCTACTCTATATCCACTGTCTTATGAAGAGGAGAGAAATATTATTTCATAAATCAAAAACATGTACAGGTTACATTGTCAGTTAAAAAGATTTGTACAAGGATAAAAACATTGATTAAAAGTTAAACAGAACCTTTCATAGGAAAATAATCTCGCCATTTCATATTTCATTTTATGTGCTACCAAATTTGTTGTTAAGAGTAAAATTCACCAGAATCTGAAATCAAAGTTTCTACTTTACTGAGGGAAGATTAACAAAGCTAAGTTTTCTGCATACAAGTAAATATTTTATAAAAAAAAAATAATATTTATCACTATCCAAGTCTGAAGTATATGAATCCTAATCTTTAAATCCTTTACCATTAAAGATATGAAGTTCACATTCAACATTACTGTACATAAAAATCTGTTCATATGATACAAGACTTTTTGGTAAATTAATCAATGGGCAAACAATAAAATATTAAAGCTAGCTATCAGCAGCCATATAACTTCATTATTAGATGAGACAATTCTATATCTTTACTGCTTTATAATTCTTATGATTATATGAATACATACTGTGTTATATGTATGAACTTAAATATAATTAATTTTAAAAATAATACTATATTTTTCACAAAAAAAACCCATAAAAGATTAATAAAATAAAGTGTTAAGAGTTTTGATAGTTAATAGATAAACTAAACAACTTTCATAAGTTTATTAAGTTTTTAAGCCCAATTTACATTCTCCTTAATCTATTTTTAAAAACTTATTTATCAATTTTTAATTTTTTGTGAAATTCTAAATCTTTTTATTTTATGAAAGATTGCTATTTAAAAGCCGACATAAGTCTAGTGAAACAATCTTTATCATGTTGGTGATTTTTTTTTGTTCAGAAAAACAGAAAAGTTTTCTCTAATTAGTAATTAAATTAAATATGTGTTCATATCTTAGTGAACCAGATCTCCTTAGTGGTCCACAAATTATGCACACATTTAGTGGATATACAAGAGCTGTAAAACAATGGATTGAGTTTTAAAATTCTTTTGTACTATAAATTACTTATTAGAAATGTTGTATCTTCCCTGTATTCATCTCCCTAGACCATGTCTTCCAACTATTGCTATTGCTAACCAAAAAAATGCTACAAAAAAAAGAAAAAAAGGGGGTATAAATGAGAGCACCTATTATTATTGGCTTACTGTACATTTTTAAATGTGTTTTGATTGCTTTTTGCGATGATAAGGTTAAGAATTAATTCAACTCACCTTTCTACCACACTCTAAATACATTTGCCTAAAAACATATTACCTGCAAAAACACCAACTAACACATTCTGATGAAAACAGCCGAAGTAATAAATTAATGAAGACAGACAAATGAGTGAATGAAAGTGTTTTGACATGAGTTTTAAGAAATTTGTGTTTAATAAATTTGTTTAATTTTAATTGTTGACTGTTACAGGCAAAACCTTAACAAATTATGTGTTATAGTATTTAATAATCATCTATTTGCCGTTTAAGAATTTAATATTTATCTCATGATCATAAAGCAGTACACCTCACCCAATATAATATATTAGTTGGCTCCTGGACAGTGGTTGTACTTTGACTGTCATAAATCAAGCCTTTAGCATTCCACATCCATATTGTTGCCCAAATTTTAACTGCAAGAAGATCCTACTTTTGTATATTTTTAAGATGAAATTAAATTATAAAATTTTAATTGAATAATTGGAAACTGTATTGCTCTAAATTTTACAGAAGTAATGCAGTTATGCAGTCAGTTGTGGCATTATAATCTGTCATATTTTTTTCTCATTTGGCTGTGTACATCTGTTCTTAGTAATGGTGTGTTAATCAAAATCAATGTCAAACTAACTGAAAATTTATCTTCTATTTTTACTTTAGCCATAGTAGTATAAGGAAAATCTTAGCTGCTGAAACATGTTTATTTAGGGCTTAATCTAGCATTTACTTGTTATGTAATCTGAATCATCTTTTAAGCAGATCAATTTTTTTATACAAAGAGATATAATTAAAAGGACTATAACAAAAATTCATTTAATCCTGAACTTAACAATACGTAGTGAACAGATAAAACAATAATGATGGGAAAATATACACGATTATTTTTCTTTTTATTCTTAATACTTGCAAAGGAAGACTTATGCTAAGTATAAAAAAATGTTTATACACTACAAAATAAAAAAAAAACTTACTAAATTTAAATAGATACTTACATTTGTACAATAGTTGGTGCAGCATTGGAAACAACAAATTCTGTTCAGTTAAACGTTTTAACAGTAATTGTAAAAAAAAAATGAACAATAAACTCATGTTAAGCACTGAAACTACAATATTTAGGTATGGCCTAACAATTTCTGCTTGCCCAGAAAAGTACTTTTGTTGTTATTATTACCAAATAACAGCACTAGACTAAGTAAAAAAAAAATAAAAATATTAATCAAAGCATAAAATGAATTAAAAACTGTTCATTCAAATAAGAGATTAACATAAAAAAACAAAACGACCATTGAATTAGAATGTGATCTTAGGTTCAGAAAGAAAATCTCTGTAAAAGTGTTAAAAAAATACCTAAAATTGTATCACTATAGTCTTTTCTCCAACTGAGCTTAAGTACTGTATGTGTGGATTTATACAGAAACAGTTTTCTGCGGAAAGCAAGGCATTTATATCTAATACACACTAATTTGATGTTTTGCATGAAGTTTCATGCTTTTTTTTATAATTAAAATGCATGTAAAGCATCTCAGATAAAAGTGGTAAAAGCAGTTAGAGCTGCTTTCTCTGAAAATAATGATGTCATTATACAACCGGTCCCTGCAGTGAACAGAGTGAAGATGTCATTTGTAGGGATGAATATTAACTGCATTTTGGCAGGGTTGGCATGCTGCTGATGTGCAGCAGTGTCTCACTCTGTGAGAAGGCATGACGAAACTATTTCATACTTTACTATTTCTGTTGGCATGGAATCTGAGTCACAGTTAAGCATTACTTCAGAGGATGAGATGAATGATTTGTAGCGTGTGTGAAAATGCCATGCCTGACCGGGATTCGAACCCGGGACCTCTGGGTGAAATAATACCTTGTAATGTAAAAGTACACACAGCTTTAAACTGCTTAAAAAGTATAAATTAAATCATTTTGTAAACTATTTCTAAAGAACTGTAACAATTATGATTTTTTAAACATTTATTCATCAGTTTTGTAAACCAGATAACTGCTGAGAGTCCAAATAAAGAATAAAATATGTAAAAAACTTTACTTATATATTCTATTATATTTTGCAGTATGTCTGTGTTTTCTTGTCATTTATGTTTTTATTGAATTAGTAATTTATTAAATTACTATCGCGGAAGACTATTTATCTTATCGATAGAAAAGAATTTATCATGCAGAAAATAAAATTTTTGCTCTATACAGAGTGCTTCCTTGTAGCTTTTCACAAGTAGTTTAAACTGGGCGTTTAGTCAATTTTTTTTTTTTGACTTTTGGAGGAACACAGATCTCCTTGACTGGGACTGATACCATCATTGTTTTTTTGGTCTACTTTAAGAGATGGATAAAATCAATTTAAACTGGGAAAACCCTTAACCAGTCACCTGTGAGGGTCAGTGGACTCAGGCGAAATAAAGTGACGAGGGTGTATCATCCTCCATGACCAAAGTGGCAGTTATGGAGTTACCCACTGGTGCACCTCCTGTAGTTACAGTGGAAAAGTATAAGGCCACAGATCAGAGACCTAACTGAAGGCATGTCCCGAGTGAGGAAGATGAGTCATAAAACAGTGACCTGGTGACTCTGTCTCCCGGTTGGAGGAAGTAGTGAGTTGTTTACACCGCTACAGACAAAAATACAGAATGGTTGATACGCAGTGGAGGCTGATCTATCCAAGCTCTTGCATAAACAAGTAATGTATGAAATTTTTACAAATTTCATATATTACTTGTTTTATAGAGATGCTCAAAGCATCTCAGCATCTCTAAACCACAAAAATGCATATTTATTATAATAGTTAATTCTTTGATGTAAATTTACTTTAGAAATTGATACAAACACCTCTATCTATTCTATACAAATAATAAAATGAAACTAGGGTCATCTCTATGCATTTATCATTCAAAAACTACTGGACACATTTTAATAAAACTTTGCAGATTTATTCCTTAGAGGCTTAGTCATTATCTCCACTTAGAATTATCACAAAACTTCCAATAGGGGTTAAGATATTAAAGATATTCATAAAGGAAAAAATTAATCCTTTAATATAATGAAGTAAAATGATTAATTTTTTTCTTTAATGAATACCTATCAAATATTTAATATTTTATTAATTTATTATTATTAATAATAGTAATTGCAATAATAAACATAATTAGCTTAAATTAGTACATATAGCAAATTTTATGGGTTTTGATTGTTTATTTTGGCAGTTGATAATGGGTTGTCAATAGTTAAAAAAATATGTCTTCAAGATAGAAAAATAATCTTTCTTATTATTCAAAGTCTGCTATAAAAAATGAGAGTATTTCAGCTCTCTGAAACAATTGAAGTGTGTGATTCCTGACTGGAAGTGATTCCTCTTGATGGGAAGAGTAAGTTAAGCGAGCATTGATCAGCTAGTTATAGAATAACATTGTTCACTGCTTGGAAAGTATTCAAGCAAATTTACAGCAAAAATTACAAACTACCTTCTCTCAGTATAGTAATTTTATATCAGAAAGCTGATAAGGGTCATAAGCAGGGTGATTAAGGTGATAAGGGTGGTTAGTATTATTAACATACACAGCAACAATTAGTTTTTAAAATAATCTAATAAAATTTACTATTTAATTACAAATATTAATGGTACCAAGAATAATTAATCATACTGTTATACAGTTGACAATTTCACCACAAAAAGACCATTTTGATAACCAATTAGTAACAAAAAACGAAATAGTCTATAATTAATGCTTAACTCTGAAAGTTATTAGTAACATGTATGAGCTATTTGATTTTGGTTGTACATTGAATATATTACAGAATTACCATACCAAAGACTTATCTTTTGTGTTTCTTTCCCTCAAAATACACAAGACCTCAACCTCCAGACCTGCATTAAATTTCTTCTGGCTTTTTTATTTTTATTTATCTTATTTCACAAGAATGAGAGTAAACATTAATTAACAAAATATATTTCTAAGTGTCTTTGGAACAAAATTCATTTTTTAAGTTGACTCTTACATTAGAGAACAAAAGTTTTGGTGATATTCTCAAAAAAATATGTGAGAATAGATCCTCTGGTTGCAAGTATTCATGTTGAAAATGACATACAAAGTTACAAGATCTTGAAAAAAGGACTAAAAATAATATACCTTTTTCCTTTACTACTGACTGTAAGTTTCTAGAAAACATTTACAAACCATTTATCAAATTTCTTTGAGTTTGTAATGATAAACTACATAGTTCTAAATCCAGCCAGCATCTTTTTTATACAGGGTCGGTTCATCTGAGGGATCACATCCAACTAAGTACCTGCCACAACATCCACAGACTAAACAGAAATAAATATTTAAATGATTCACTTCTAAAGCTCAATTGGTAGAGCACTGGCTGAATAAGTAATTAAAAATCCAGGTATGGTAAATGTTTAGGTCTTTAAATTTTTTATTATTTCATCTTCTTATAAACATGCAAAAGCCTATTTGGCACTGAATCATTAAAAACCAAATAAAACATATTAAATACATACATTAATGAAATAGTGTAATATAATGATAAAATCACAAATAAAGCAAGGGTTAAAACATAGCCTACTTTAAGCTAATTAATTTCATTATGATATTAATGTAATATTAAAAAAAAGAAAACAAATTGCAGTACACGATTATTTTATTTTTTATTAATATAAATAGTAAAGAACAAGCATACCTATTTCCTCTAGAGGTAGATCCTGACTTCTTAAATATTCCAGTCAGGCGATCCTTAAGATCACGTTTACTAATATGTTCTGCATCAGGTACTGTACTGAGGCTAGTATCAGAACCCTGATCTAGCTGCAACAATCAGTAAAAATAAAAACGTTTATTAAATAATACACTGTATTTTATTATTTCTTATATACATATACATGTATATCACAAACAACAAAAAAAAAATCTTAATCCCATAATTCATGCAGTGATATTTTAAACTGCTCATTAAATTGGGGGGAAAAAAAGGATATTTATGATTCTGGAAAATTAAATATAAACCTAATTCTGCATTTTTGTTTTAATTTACAGTAAAATTAAAACCCTTACAATTTACTACAACTTCTATAAGATATTTCTTCCTTTTTGCAATTCCTTGTACGAAGTACAAGGAAGTATTGTTAATTGCAAAAAATTTCAGTTTTCAGATTTTAACAGAAATATCCAATTTGATCATCCCTGAATCCATTTTGACTAGTCGGTGTGATGTCTGTACATATGTATATCTCACATAACTCAAAAACAATTAGCCATGGAATGTTGAAATGTTGAATTTAGTATTGTTTGGGATTTAGCCCAAAATAAAAAAAAAATTGGATTACGGACTTTTTATTAACTGCAGTAATAAACTCTCATTGAGATCTTTTAAACGATATATCATAAGTGGTATTTATTTTCATTGGTTCCAGAGTTATAGCCAAATGAAATTTTAATTAATTCAGATATTTAGATCTTACAAGGGCACGTCAGATCAAATCTGACTTCATATACATATATATTTTTTTTTTTTTAATTTAAATATGTTGATTTATTAATAATTAACCTGTGATTGTAAAAAAAAAATATTACAATAAATAATAATTCAATAACAAAAAAAAAAGAAAAAAAATTAATAAAAAATATATGTATTTTAATAGGCATATAAGGAAGTCATGTGGTGGCCATATCAGATTGTTTTTTTGAAATAAATTCTATAAAATGACTTTAACTAATGTAAAAGTTTTTTGTGATTTCTCTGAAAATGCATTTTTCTGAAAAGTTACAACTGATAATAATAATTAATGCAAACAGAATTTTAAGTGGATTTTATGAAGAACTGCAAAACAATTAAATCCATCTCTATATGAAAACATTATTTTTAGTAATTTTCTGAGGATGTGTTTGTGTAAACAAATTCAGTATAGAATTCAGCATAGACCTTGGACAGAATTCAGTAAAAAAGTGTTTTATGTATAAAACACTTTGCAAAATTTTGACCGAGAGTTACCTTTAATAATTATGGTTTTCTCTGAGAATGTCACATAATTCAACATGCTCTTCACTAAATTAGATTGAAAGATTCAATGGTTTTAATTGTGAGCTAAAAATGTGTTCAGAATTTCTTCATAAATAGGAATAACAGCAGGAAATAGGAACAGAACATAGAAACATTCAATGCATGCATGTCTAATGCATGCATTGAATCTAAAAAAGCACCACCTTGCAGCAGGTGATATTAAAAAACTGAATAAGAATCATGTAAGCTAACTTTTCAGTTTTTTAAAGTGTTTTCTATTAAGATTCATAAAGTATTTGAAAATTTACTGATTACTACTTCATTCTCCGAAAGAATCTAATACATAATTGCAAACAACATTCAGGTATTAATAATTATTATAAATGAGAAAAATAATTAACAGTCCATACTTGACTGGCTGAACCGCCTCCATAGTCACTACCATCTTGATCTATACTTCTTGATGATTTTGTTAATTTCTTTAGTTTACCAAACAGTCCCTTCTTTTTCTTTTTCTCTGTGCTAGATGTTATCACTTCACTTTGTGTTGAACCACCAGATAATCGACTAAATAAGATAAAAAAGAAAAATAACAATCAAAGACATCAATAACACATCATGGATAATTATTATTAAAAATATAACTGATGTGTAAAATCTATCATACTCAAAAATTTATCTGATTCCTCTGAAATCTTACCTCATCAAAGTTAATATTTTGTTTATAAATCTGTAATCAACATTAAGTACCATTTTGTTAATATAATTTTAAATATATAAAAAAAATGATTTCTCAGCGTAACCATTACTGCATTACTATTGAGTAACTTACTAATAATATGTTTCATGACACCTTTTTTCCCCACCCTTCTATATAAAACTTACCAAAATTTTGATTACATCTCCCCATCATTATGTAATGCAAAAACAAGTTTATTTTCCCTTTATGTTGAAAATAAATATTGCAGATTTGTAAAGTATAATGATGAAAATGGTTATCCAACAAAAAAACTGTTTAAAAGAATTTTTCAGAAAGAGAAAAAAAAAGTAAAATAACAGTATTTATCACATCTAAATGGAAATAGACTGCTACAATTTAAAGGCAGGAAAAAATTAATACACTTTAGTCAGACACAGTACGTTTATATGTCATAGTATTATTTCATCCTCAACTTTATCTGTTTCACAGTATTTGAAGCAGACTACATGTGTCTTATTAAATTCTGAAACTTGGTTGTAGATTTGTCAAACTCTAATGCTGGTAAAAGTAATCATAATTTCAAAACTTAGATATCTACATATAAAACACTGTAGATTCTTTCCATATCTTAAATAAAGATGAACCTACTACTAGAGACAAGACAAATCTACTACAGGCAGGTAGGACATTTTAAAAGTTATTTATACCACTAAAGATTGACACTGACAAAACCTTTTGCAATTTTTTTCAAACATAAATTTTATTATATGTATTAGGTAGCAAATTGGGGTATATATCTTTTTATCCTGAGTAATGCTTCAATAAAAAAAAGTAATTAACTCCTTCTAAATGTTATGCAATATTATTTATTACATTGTTAATACTTTGAAATCTAAAGTACATTTTTGTAACTCTTATTTCTTTTCTCTATTCTTTTTTTTTATTGGGTTGTCATCTCAATATGGAAGGTTTTAATAATTAATAAATAAACATTTCTGAAAAACTATGTTGTCATTTACCAACAGTATTTACTATTTTTTATAGATTTCAAAAAGAGTTATTTTTTTTAATGAAAAAAAATTCAAAATGAATAATTTTTTATGAACAAATCTTTTTCAGTTCTTAATCACAGAGAACAAATACATATGTGAGTTGTAGAAACTGAATGAAGAACCATTTATAATAATTTTTTTCTACTAATCAGTCAAAAGAAATTAAAAATATATTTGATAAAAAAAAAACATACACACACACAAACAATACCTGTCAAGACTTGGATCTCTTCTCATAAATTTTGCTTCATATGCTTCATCAAGTGACTGAATACTAGTTAAACTTCCTTCAGTTTCATCTTCAGTCTTCCAAATTCCCTAAAATAACAAATTTGATATTTTTTAAATTTCAATATTTATTCATGTTTTTAAAAATTTGATGATAGTCTTTTTAAGAGAAGTAAAATCTGTTCATTGAGGTATGTTTATGAAAATTTCCAGATTAATTTCTTTCTTTATATAAAAACTGAAAAAAATTACAAAAAAACATGAACACTAAAATAATTTTGGTAAAATACAAACCTAACTATTTAATTACTTATAAATTAAGAGGCTTAAGTTAGTTGCTCATAAAAATTTGTTCAGCTGCAGATGGATCAATTATATATCATAAAAGACTAGCTTCTTTTAGCAATCAGATTTCTTCTTATAAGAAAGGTTTATTATGTTTCCATAACATTTTTATAGATTATCAAACCATTTGAAAAATCTTACCACTAATTTATTTAAAATACAATTAAAAGATCTCTTCTTTTACAGAAACAATGTTATTCTGTAGAAGAATCTTCAATTAATACTAGTAAAAAAAAAATGGATTTTCTGCATCCTGTTTAACATGTCTATTAGTGTAGTCACAAAATAATTTTCAATAGTGCATCATGTATTGTGAATTATTTAGTAATAATTTTCTATATTCAACATATTTATCTTAACATTATTTTATGTGTTTGCATTTTAAATAATTAATATGGACTCTCTTTATCACTCAATTTTTTTTACCTTATAATTTATGTGTTTATAATTCATCAAATAATGAAGTGATTTACATAATAAATAAATATATATATATAATATATACCAATCAGGATAAAGGATTTATTGATGTCTGTAAATTATGTCTATTTTGTTTTCTTTAAAATTTTTAACATTTTTGTGTGTCCAGAATGATCAACCATACTCTCAAGAATACCAAACATATTAAATTCATATAAAAATGAAAAAAAAACAGTTATTCTCCAACTTGTTTATTCTGTATTCAGTTTGTATGTGAGATTATCGATGAAATAAATGTTGTGTAAACAGTGAAGGAGGACTTTTGAAAAATTATTGTAATAGACAACATACCACTTGTACTACTTATTATAACTGGACTACACACTAGTTTCATACTACTTATTCTAAGTGTGTAATACAATTTTTTTTTTATAATCAATTTTATTTCTAGATATTTTTCAATATTGAAATGATTTTTGCTAAGATTAAATCTGTAACAGAATATTTTTTTCCACATTTTGTTTTGCTTTTTTTTTAATAAAAGTCATATCTGGACCCAAGTTTATGAGAACGTTTTTTTTTTATTTTCACTTGTGGAATGTGTCCTGAAATTATTTAAGTCTTTGTGAATCATTTTACACATATGACTTTTAAACTGCTTATTCTAGCTGTATAGCAGTTTTTTTTAGATTTTCTCAATAAGTATGAGATATCTACCCCACTAAAGATTTATGTTAAATAGTATCATTATTTACTTCTTTGTTCATTTGACTGTTTAATATTTAATTTCCAATTTGAAGTTAAAATCCAATTTTAGTACTTTATATTATTTTCTTGTTCTTTAAGAATTAACATTTGTCAATACCATAGTGGTAGATATCAAAAGTTACAGACATTTTTTACAATAAAACTTATAAACTTTCTTCAGAAGCTTTTATGTGCTGTTTTCTTTCTTCATATTAATAACGTATATAACTCATCAAAAATTTAAGGTAATTTTATTAAGATAAAAAACCTCAATATCTACTTAATAATTTGATCTTCTTTTAAACAAACTAATATTATTTGTATTTTAGCTGAGCTGATCATTTTTCCCATAAAAAAGATTCTCTTTTTTCATTACAGTTTTTCCTTTAGTTTAAAGCAATTTAATTTTAATAATCTTTTTTTTTATAAATAAGTGATTTATTTTTGTTGGTATATATAATGAAACTTTTTGTTACGATATGAGGGTTATTTTTTTTCCAAGGTCCGATTGGTCACGAAATTAAAATCACAGTGAAAAAAAAATTTTTTTATTTGTAACAAGTACTCACATAGTTACACTATTTCTCTACATAGTCATCATTCCGATTTAGACATTTGTTGTAGCATGGTACCGACTTTCCAATACCCTCGTCATAGAACGAAGCCGCCTGTGTTTTCAGCCATGTTTCTACGCTGGTATGCAGCTCGATGTCTGTGCCAAAATCTTGTCCTCCTAGCCAGGGTTTCATGTGAGCAAAGAGGTAAAAATCAGATGGAGCCAAGTCCAAGCTGTATGGTGGGTGATTAAACACTTCCCAATGAAAACGCTGCAGGAGCTTCTTTGTTACAGCTGCAGTGTGCGGCCAAGTATTGTCATGGAGAAAGACAATGCCTGATGACAACATTCCTCTCCGCTTATTCTGAATTGCTCTTTGTAGATGTTGAAGAGTCACGCAGTATGAGGCTGCAGTGATGGTCGTACCACGTTCCATGAATTCCACCAACAGAACTCAATTCTGGTCCCAGAACACAGTAGCCATACACTTTCTGTTGGAGAAGGTTCACTTGAACTTCTTTGGTTTACTGGGAGAATGAGAATGCATCCACTGTTTGGATTGTTCTTTTGTTTCTTCAGTTTCGAAATGGACCCATGTCTTGTCCCCTGTGACAATTTTGTTCAAAAAATCTTCTCCTTCATTGTGGTAGCGCAGGAGAAACGTTAGGGAGGCGTCCATTCTCATTGTTTTGGTGATGGTCGGACAGCATCTTAGGAACCCATCTTTCACACAGTTTGCGGTACTGAAGTCTCTCACTCACAATGGTGTAGAGAGCTGACCTTGAAATTTCAGGAAACGAATCACTCAATACAGAAATTGGGAACCGATGATTTTCTCGAATTGCCTCATTCACTAGCTCAACGAGATCATCGGTTGACACTCGCTTCCTTCCCTGACCACCTCTCTTTTTTCCTGTTTAGCCTCCGGTAACTACCGTTTAGATAATTCTTCAGAGGATGAATGAGGATGATATGTATGAGTGTAAATGAAGTGTAGTCTTGTACATTCTCAGTTCGAACATTCCTGATATGTATGGTTAATTGAAACTCAACCACCAAAGAACACCGGTATCCTAGTATTCAAATCCATGTAAAAATAACTGGCTTTACTAGGACTTGAATGCTGTAACTCTCGACTTTCCAAATCAGCGGATTTGGGAAGACGCGTTATTCCCTGACCACCTGCATCATGAACATCTGCACGTCCTGCTTTAAAGTTCCTGCACCATTGTCGCACTTTGCTGTCACTCATTGAAGTTTCACCATACACATGACTTATTCATCGATGAATTTCAGCTGCATTACACCCCTCAGCTGAAGAAATCGTATTACCGCACGCACTTCACACTTGGCGAGAGATGCTATTGTTGTAAACATGTTTACGTGCTAGCTGCAGAACTAAACGAAGTGACACGGTGTGATTGAAGGCCAAACTAGAGACACTGTGTAACACATATGCCCAAAGGTTCATCTGATTTTTGCGCGGGTTTTTATTTCGTGACCGATCGGGCCTTGAAAATAAAATAACCCCCGTATAACCTTATGGATTTTTGTTTTATTAATCTGTTTTTTTCTTTTCAGGATATTTTTAAACAAAAGTCTAAAATAAAATAAATACAAACAATGGTATTTATAATCAATAATAATACACTCCTAACTCTATTGCTTGTCATATGTATGATTCATTAATCTCTTTTCTGATTTTTGCAGACAAAATTTCATATAGATCTATCGCTTACATAATACAACCAGATTCTCATTAAAGACATCTATTTTTTCAGGCAGTTTACTCTAAATAGTTTTTTAGTTTAGATCTCTTGCAAAAATCTAATCATTCTGATTTTTTCAAGTGACCTAATTTTCAAAGTGAGCAACAACCTTTACTTTTCACTTTATAATTTATTCATAAAATTAAAGATTAAAAATTAATTTATCATTAAATTAAAATCATAAACTTTTTTCTATGACTTATGATTTTATTTACTTAGTTTCATGATTTTATTAATTTTTTTTTCACCCCTTTCAATATGTAATTCAAATTGTAAAATTAGCATACCCAGAACAAATTCAATTAAAATATTCTCTTGCATTATTCTTCAAACACTTAATCATTTTTAATGAATAACTGTGTGTTGAGTTATGGATACCCATTTCACTCTTACGGTTATCAAACAGTTCATTATACTAACAGACCTATTCAGATACAAAACCTGAATAGTACTTTAATTGTTACCTTAGTGTAAGCATAAAATTAATATAAATTGTATAAAACTATTAGTGATTTTTTCATCTGAGTTTTTTGTCATATTAATTAGACATTTTTTGCAGTAAAATAAATGGAACCAGTATCATATGTCTGGATTAATGACAAAACTCCGAAAAAGTCTTCTTAAAGGGCTCATTAGAAAAATAGCAAAAAATTTGAATTTCACTTCCTTTGGTAAAATTGGGATTATATATAATTATTCTTGAGAATAACTAGCCATTTTATTCCAGGTTCCCTTTAATGATTGAATAATGACATTTAAGAGAAATACATATTTTCATAAGAACAATAAACTAGTAAAACTCTTAACAGTGAACAAAAAACTGGACGGTGATGGGATGATTTAATGATGAAGTTTGAAATCAGATGAGCAGACAAATTGTTTTAGTGTTAACAGCTAAATCAACCACTAACAATTCTACAGTAAGGCTTCTTTTGAATATATAAAAAGAGAAAGGATGAAAAATAAAAAAATTAAATTAACATTTATTCTCTATTTAAAACGTACCATTTCATGTGAAGTTGCAGAAGTCTGTTCAAGTGACAAACTTTTTCTGAACAAGCTTCCTTTTCTTTGTAGACCTTTATTTCCATTTCCAACACCAAAAGCTTCAGGTGGATTTTCTGATTCTGTTGAAGCGGCCCTGAAAATCAGTATAATGCAATTTATTAATCACTATTTAATTTATCTGGTACTTCCAGCAAATAAAATACATTTGTTTTTTTATTATTTTACAATTATTATTCTTCCATTTTCTTAATGGCAAATATTAATTTTTTTGTAATGTTGATTAATCAACAATGGAAAATAGATATTTGTCATTATGAAATAAATAAAGTGACAAAATTAAGGATTTTTTTTTTAGAGAATGAGTTACTTGACTTAGTTTCAAGGACTACTGGTCATTATAATAAAGAACTAAACCAAAGATAAGGATTCCAGGACTATTGTTAAGCAGTTGGTAATAATACTGACCAAGATACCAGATGTGAACAGATCATTTTTGATTATTCACCAATTTCTTAACAAAGGAACTGACTAAATATAAATATACTTCTAAGACCAACCAACTGGAAAGAGGAGAATTAAATTTATACTTAAAAATAAGTATCTAATAAGTTTTAAGTTACAGTAACTTAAAACTGCAGCAAACAAGAATATAACATTAAAATACAAATTATAGCTCACAGTAAAATATTAATGATAAAAAAAAATTAATGTGTAGAAACTTTAGTAAACTAAAAAGATATTACATTAACAAGTTTACAAAATTAATTAAAGATTTAAGCTTCCTTTTAAGATTGCTTAAAGATTTTAAGCAATTTTATAATGCTATTAACAGTAATTCTGTTAACAGTAAATAAATAATCTTCGCTTATAAAAATAATACAATAAAGCTTGCAGTATGTTCCACTTAGAATTTCTCTTCTTGGAGGTTGATAAAAGGAAAAGTACAGCCAAAGCATTCTCATAAATGGATTAGATGATAAGTTAAAAGATTCTGTAGTTTTACCCTATGCTAATGTGCCCAAAATAGTTTAATTTTGATATTTTAATTCCACGGTTGAATTTACTCTTTGAACCACTTGTTAGTTACTTTTACCATTCATAGAATTTTAAAGAGATTTATCAATATATCCAGTACTTAAAAGATTTTATCCTCTGAGGTGATTTTTCTTTAAGGTCAAACACAAAGCATCTCACCAAACTGATAAACATCACAGTATCAAACAACATAATAATAGGGCAGTAAAGAGTTTTAAATCAGCAGTAGACTGATTATGGCTTACAATGTATTTAACATTACGACTTATCTAAAGAGATTATAATTGAACAATAGAGTGAAAAGAAGTTTATTATGGATGCAAAGATAAATTATGCAATTAATTATATAGAATAAACAGCAAACATCTTACCAATACAAAGAAAAAATATCTAACCTACGATTACTGAAAGACTTCCTTGCTTGTCCTAATCGTTCTCTATCTTCAGACCTGCGTTGGTCTCGCCGCAACTCTTCTACAGCTTCTGATAACCTTTTAAGAGTATTTTGGAGGTTAGTTGATTTTGGTTCTTCAGATGGTTCTGTATTCAAATTATTATTATATGTTAATGAAAAAAATTACATTCTTGTATACAAAACACAAACAATTTAAAAAAAATAACATTAAATAACCAGTGTAACAGTAACTCTGATTTCTCCACACTCTCCATCCTACCGATCTGTTTATTTAATTTGAAAATAAATATCAGTTTGTAGAGTTGAATTAAAATTCTAATATATGAATGTTATTGTACATTACATTTGAAACACATCAATAGTAAACCACTAAATTAACTAAGACTTTTACTCTACATCATTGAGTAACTAATTTTGAAATTTGGTCATAATTATCCACCGAAAGCTTCCAAAAACATCCTTTTTATCATTTCACCATTCTTGTATGGCTTATCTTTTGACAGATATAAATCATGATATGATGCATCCTTTGTCGGTTTTTTAAAACCTGTCAAAGGCTGTATATCTTTGACAGATTTTTATTAAATGTTTAATTATTTTAATTTTAAATATTTTTATTAAAGTGCCATAAGGTTTTTAAATACTCATGACTTAACTATACAATATTTAGAGTACAAGCATGAAAATATAAAATGTTCAGTAAAAACATTTTGGTCCAATTTGAAAATCTTGATAAGATGATATTTTTACCTAAAAATTATGCAGTATTAAAGTACAACAGAAAAAAGTTCTTAGTAAAAGATATGGGGTTCCAGTTGACTCTGATGACCAAATTATGATTTATAATTGGAAAAAAAAAACAAAATCTTCAGTAAAAAAATTTAGACCCCTTGCTTGACAGCTAACTCATAAAATTTTTAATAATTGCACAACAAATAATAATAATAATAGACACAAATTTTAAAAAAATAAAAAAAATAATTTAAAATTCTTTTTTAAAGAAAAATTTTTCGTACGTAGTGATTTTTAAAAAAATTCCGATTAAAATAATATCCCATTTTCCCATTTAATGGAAATAATATTCCCATTTCAATAATATAGATACAATTGGATTTTCAATCTTGAAAATTAAACTTTAAAATATTATATACTTCAAGTAAGGTTTCATTCAGGAGGCCTCTTGTTTATTTTTTGGGGGACTTAAAAATATATTTATTGAAGTAATTATTTACTTCAATAAGTTAACCTAAATTGGTGCAGTGATAATCAAAAAAAGAATAAAGGTGCTGTGATGATCCCTTGTGTGTGGAACACACAGCTAAGTATTTGTGCCAAATTTTAACTTTTTTGATCTATGGGTTTTCAAAGTATCAAGCAAAATATACTTTAACACAATACTGAATATCCCCCTAAGTTGAACTGATTTAACGTAGTAATTTTAAATAACTTAATAAGTATTTTCACCGTACTACAGCTCAATTTTCTATGACCATACAAATATTCAAAATGGTGAAAATTACCTCTTACAATTTTTTAATTCTGTCGAAAATTTAATGCCTTCAATGTCATTTATATATATATAAATGAAACAGAACCTTACCAACAATTTGTATGCAGTCTCCTTTCTAGTACTTTCGGTCATTCAAACATCCTCAGGAAAAGTTACTCTTCAATTTATACCACTAAAATTAAATTATGCAAAAAGTAAATTTAAAATCACAACTGGTCATCGTAGTATAAAGTTAGTCATGTCTGTGACTTTAAATTTATTTTTTATATAATTTAATTTTAATGATATAAATTGAAGATTAACTTTTCCTGAAGTACTGGAAAGGAGACTGCGAACAAATTGTTGGTAAGGTTGTATTTCATTTATTTATACATAAATAATATTATATACCAACCGTACCATGTTTAAAAAAAACAGCCTTCAATGTCTTATGTACAGAAATTTTTTGAGACTTTTTATGAAAATTTACTTTTAGTCAGTTTGGAGATAAAAATACAGGCCAACACCTGTACGTTTGTACATATACAGTGTGATATTTAAGTATGAAAATAGATTTATACTGCATACCTGAGATGTATTTGGAAACAAAAAAAATGGGGTTCTACACAGTTAAAAAAAATCCGCATCATGGTGGGTTTTTAATTTTTGTCTGCTATTCCTCCATTTTGAATCAAACTTAATTTTTTTAAATAGGAAAATGATCATATGATACATGATTTAGATTTAAAATTTTACAAGAAATACAGTGGTGAACCCATTTTTCTGTTAATGCCTTCATTATCGAGTTATAAGCATTCAAAGTCGTAATGATGGAAAATTGTGTTAGCAATAAAACGAGCTAAAATGAACTGCATGAACAATTTTATTGAATTTTACATTTATAATGCATATAATAACCAACTTTAAACAGTGCTATAATATTGATAGCAATAAACAATAACTAATAATTAACAACAAAATAACAAATTAAACGGCTATATCAACTGATAATATATTCTAAATAAAACTTAACTTCCACTATTATTATCAACTGATATTTGTTACTTAACGTAAATGAAATAAATCAGCAGGAAATACTTACTTAAAAAATATATTACAAATTCAGTTGAGTAAATAAGCTGTTAATTTACAATGTAGTTTGTATTATGTTGAAACAAGGTTATTAACTCCTCATTTTACCTTTTTACATGTTATGATAAAATTTGATAATGCTACGAGAGTTATTTTTTTTTCAAGGTACGATTGGTCACGAAATTAAAACCACAGTGAAAATAAAAAATTTTTTATTTGTAACAAGTGCTTACATAGATATGCTATTTCTCTACATAGTCGCCACTCCAATTCAGACATTTGTCATAATGTGGTACCAACTTTCCAATACCCTTGTCATAGAACGGAGCAGCCTGTGTTCCCAAGCATCTTGGGAACCCATCTTGCACACAGTTTGCGGTACTGAAGACTCTCACTCACAATGGTGTAGAAAGCTGACCTTGAAATTTCAGGAAACTAATCACTCAATAAAGAAATTGTGAACTGACGATTTTTACGTCCTGCTTTTAAGTTCCTGCACCATTGTCACACTTTGCTGTCACTCATTGAAGTTTTACCGTACACATTACTTATTCGTCGATGAACTTCAGCTGCATTACACCCTCAGCCTGAAGAAATTGAATTACCGCACGCAGTTCACACTTGGTGGGAGATGTTATTGTTGTAGACATGTTTATGTGCTAGCTACATGTTCAGAACTAAACGAAGTGACGTGGCATGATTGAAGGCCATACTAGAGACGCTGAGCAACACATATGCACAAAGGTTCATCTGACTTTTGCGCGGGTTTTTATTTCGCGACCGATCGAACCTTGAAAAAAAAACCCTCGTAGTAAAAATTAAGTTGTAGGCCTAGCAGTTCAAATTCCTTATTTAGTTTTATTCAATATAAATCTTCAAATAACAATGCTTTCTTTAAGTAAAACTTAAGAATAACTCTGTTGATGATGCAAAGGTATGGTGACAAAGTTCGGCCTTTGCAAGAGGTGCGATTTATATAATAGATTTTCAAACAAAGAAAAGATAAGTAAATTGACTGTGATCAAGACAGTACAGAGATTTGAAGAAACTGGTACTGTAAAGAATCATTCTCGCACCGGTAGACCAAAAACTGTCACAACTGAGGCAAAAGCATTAGATGTATTGCAAACTTTTGTTGAAGACCCTCATTTATGGATTCAGAAAACTGTTGTCCAATATGACATCAGTTATTTATCAGTTCAAAAAATTCTTAAGACAAATAAATTTCACCCTTGTTAGCTACATCTGGTGCAAGAAATTTCAGAAGATGATTTTGACTGCCGAGTTAGGTATTGTTATATTATAATGCAAAAATTAGACATAGATGCAAATTTTTCTAATTCAATAATATTTACTGATGAAATGACTTTTGTGTTAAATTGCCTTGTGAATAAGCAAAACTGTCAATATTGGAGCGATAATAATCCCAGATGGATGTTGGTAGCTCATACACAGCACCCTCAGAAAGTCAACATCTGGAAAATGTTGGGCAAAAATTAAATAATAATGTATGGTTTCAGCAAGATGGGGCATCACCTCATTATTATCATCATGGCAAATTTTAAATGAACAATTTCCAAATTGCTGGATAGATCATAGAAGAGCCATAGAATGGCCTGCCAGGTCCCCAGGCCTGTCTCCTCTGGATTACTTTTTTTAAGGTACCTGAAACATGATGTTTACAAAACAAAACCTGCAGACATTGACGAATTGAAAAGAAGAATAATTGACAAATCTGCTTCTCTGCCACCAGACACGATACAACAAATTGTAAATGGATATTACTGGAACTTTGCACACTACCAAGCTGTAGAGGGGAAGCATCTTGAACAGTTATTGTAGAATGGTATACTTTCAAAATCTATTTAATTAATAATTTATGATCGAAAACATTTATCTTAAATTTAAAAATAAATATGTAATATGTTATATTTAAAGTAAATAATATCAGTTGAGATAGCTGATTAATTTATTACTGTGTTGTTAATTATTAGTTATCGTTTATTATTATCAATATGATAGCACTGTTTAAAGTTCGTTATTGAATGCATTATGAATGTAAAATGCAATAAAATTGTTCAAGCAGCGCATTTTACCTTGTTTTACTGTTAACATGATTTTTCCACCACTGCGACTTTGAATGCTTTAAAACTCTAAAAATAATGAAGGCATTAACAGAAAAATGGGTTTCACCATTGTGTTTCCTGTAAAATTTTAAATCAAAATCATGTGTCATATGTTCATCTGCCTATTTAAATAAATTAAATTTAATTCAATATGGTGTATCCAAGATAGCAGACAAAGATTAAAAACCCATCACAATGAAATTTTTTTTTAACTATGTAGAACTCCACTTCTTTCTGCCTCCAAATACCTCTCAAGATATGCAGTATAAAGCTGTTTCCATAACTAAACATCACCTGATATACATCTGAAAATTTCTGTTAACCTTTTGTGTTTTTTTTTTGTACTTAGGGGGTTCTGAAACTTGACATTTGCAAAATGTTTGATATCCAATGGTTGAGAAATTATTATACTTTCCCTTTATAGCTATGCTGCTCAGCAGTAATAAATTTACATCTACGAAAGCAAAAAGAAAATGATAACAATCAAAGTGATAAGTATTCAGTTCTTTCAATTTTTTTCATATTTATAATAGATATGTTAGGTAAGACTTTAATAACAGAATAATGTTCTGTTAATACTTTTTTCTTTTCTACAAATATTGCATTTTACAAAAAAACAGTGCTTTTAATGCCTATTAAGATCATCAAAACATATCTACCAATTAGTCCAAGTGAAAATACAGTCTGTGGATCAACACACTGAAATGTGATTTCATAAAAAAAAAACAAAAAAACTCATTTTATAAATATATTTGTAAGAATAGTGCCTTTTTTTATAACTATAATGCAGTTCATCTTCAGTAGATGACACTGTTGTTCATGGTACTTCTTTTACAGTATTCTGCAAACCACTTTGCTTGTTCATAAAATTCACATGTTAGTCATAAAGCAAATGCAGTATTTTGTAATATCAAATGGAGCATCTTGTAAATATCTTGCAATATTTATAACTAGTGTGTTTCTATCTTTTCTTTCAGCTTTATGTAAAACACTGTTTGAAAGTTTGGATGAGTAGCTGGATGTTCAGTATTTTATTATGTTGAGATTTTTAATAAAATTTATATGGATATAAATAATGAGTTACATTAAATACACGTAAAAGAAAGAGCTGCACTTTTGTATTATGTGAGATGATTAGATATAGGCAATTGTCAATTTTGCTGGGTTTTCTATTTATTTTAAAGTTGAACTCATTGTGGGTTTTATGTATAGTGACCAAGTTCTTGACATAAGTAGAGTAACTGTTCAGAAATGATTAAGTATATTTAATTCTTTCACAAAAATATTTACAGTAATGAGCTTCATTTTTTTTCATAAATTTTCATCCTCACAACCTACATGATAGAGTGGTAGTATTCCAGAAGTTTCTGGATTTTAATCCCAATCAGGCATAGCATTTTTCATATTTAAAACAATTCCATACCATATTTCCATGCACAAGCTTCAAGCTTAAATGGTCAATTAATCACCAATAAAAAAAAATAATGACAAAACTCATGCTAAAAATAAAATCGTGTAGAAAAATGACATTTGCGGCACACAATTTTAAATCTTCTGACTTAAAATATACTTCCACTTCTTCTGTTTCTTATTGAATGTATTTTGTTATCATTTGCAAAATTTCCAAATAATAAATATTTTTGTTGTAGTAATGTTTTTTCTACCTCTATAAATCATAGATGTTGCCGATGGTGAGGGGCTTGAGTACTCAGTGATACAGAGTAGCTGGACCGAATGTGCAATCATATCGAAGAGGTATCTATTAAGAGCCAGACTAAGGAATGATTCCTGAAAGAGGACAACAGCTCTTTCAGTAGTTGTTAAGGGTGCAGGTCAGGACTTAAATGGCCATATCAACATCATGCAATCTCTGACTGATGTGCAGCTGAAAACAATGGAAAACTACGGCTGTCTTTTTTCCAAGAGAATGTAGCTCTGCATTTTCATGTAACAAAGATGGAGGCACCTTCCTTGGTAAAATATTCCGGAGGTAAACTAGTCCCCCATTCGGATCTCTGGGTGAGGACTACTAAGGAAGGGGTCACCAGAAAATTACAAAATAACATTCTATGAGTCGGAGCGTGGAATGTTAAAAGTCTGAAAAAGATTGGTAGGCTAGAAAACTTAAAGAGGGAAATGGATAAGTTAAATGTAAATGTAATAGTAATTGAACTCAACTTCAAATAAAGGGCAGGCAGGAGTAGGTTTCATAATGAACAAGAAGATAGGGAAGAGAGTAAAGGATTTAAAAAATGCACAGCGATAGAATCATTGTAATAAGAATCAAATCTAAAACTAAGCCAAAAACAATTTTTAACATCTACAAGCCTACAAGTTACCCATGATGATGATGATGATGATGAGATAATGTGTATACGAAGAAATTGATGAAGCAGTTAAACACATAAAAGGGGATGAAAATTTAATAATAGCTGGAGATTGGAATGCAAGCATTGGAAAATACAAGGAAGGAAGTATTGTGGGTGAATATGGGCTAGGCAGAACGAATGAAAGAGGGGACCGACACGTTGAGTTTTGCACAATGTTTAATTTAGTAATTGCCAACACCCAGTTTAAAAATCATAATAGAAGAATACACATATAGAAAAAGCCTGGTGGTACTGCAAGGTATCAGATAGATTATATCATGGTTAAACAAAGATATAGAAATCAACTTCTCGAGTGCAAAGCATATCCTACAGTAGACATTGATAGTGATCACAATTTAGTGTTAATAAAATGTAGATTGGGGTTTAAAAACCTGAAAACCAGGTGTCAGCAGATGAATCGGTTGAATTTAGAGAAACTTGAGGAAGAGGGATAAAGAAGATTTTTGAGGAGGACATCGCAAGAGGTCTGAATAAAAATGATATGGTAGAAAATATAGAAGAAGAATGAGAGAATGGTAAAAAACGAAATTGTTAAATCAGCAGAAGCGAACTTAGGCAGAACAAAGGGAACTGGTAGAAACCTTGGATATCAGAGGATATATTGTAGCTGATAAATGAATGTAGAAAGTATAAGAATGTTAGTAATGAAGGTAAAAGGAACTATTGACATTTAAGAAATACTACAAACAGGAAGTGCAAAAGAAGAGTGGATTAAAGAAAAGTGTTTGGAGGTGGAATGAGAAGTGATCACTGGTAAAATAGATGGAGCATACAGGAAAGTTAAGGAAAATTTTGTGGTACATAAATTAAAATCTAATAATGTGTTAAATAAAGATGGTACACAGATTTATAATATGAAAGAAAAAGTTGGGTAAGTGGGTGGAATATATTGAAGAGTTATAAGGAGGAAATGAATAGAAACTGCTGTTATAGAGGAAGAAGAGGAAGTCGAAGAGGATAAAAAGGGAGATGCAATAATGAGATCTGTATTTAATAGAGCATTAAAATATTTGAATGGCAGAAAGGCTCCTGGGATAGACAGGATGCCTACAGAATTAATGTGCGGTGCAGGTGAGGAAGCAATAAATAGTTTATACACAAACTGGTATGTAATATTTACAAAAAAGGGGAAGTCCCATCACATTTCAAAAAGAGTGTTATTGTCATGATACCAAAGAAAGCAGGATCAGATAATGTGAAGAATACAGAACAATTAGCTTAACTACTCATGCATCAAAAACTAGAATTCTGTACAGAAGAATTGTGAGGAGAGCGGAAGAAGTGTTAGGAGAAAACTAATTTGGTTTCAGGAAAAGTATAGGGACAAGGGAAGCAATTTTAGTACTCAGATTAATAGTAGAAGGATGAGTAAAGAAAATCAAACCAACATACTTGGCATTTATAGACCTACAAAAGGCTTTCAAAAACAGACTGAAATAAAATCTTCAGCATTTAAAAAAAATTAGGGTTCAAATACAGAGATAGAAGAACAATTGCCAACATTTACAGGAACCAAACTGCAACAGTAATAATTGAAGAACATAAGAAAGAAGCTGTAATAAAACAAGGAGTCTGACAAGGATGTTCCTTATCCCCGTTACTTTTTAATCTTTACATAGAACTAGCAGTTAATGATGTTAAAGAAGAATTTAGATCTGGAGTAACAGTACAAGGTGAAAAGGTAAAGATGCTACGATTTGCTGATGATATAGTAATTCTAGCTGAGAGTAAAAAAGATTTAGAAGAAACAATGAACGGCATGGATGAAGTCGTACGCAAGAACTACTGCATGAAAATAAGCAAGAACAAAATGAACGTAATAAAATGTAGTAGAAATAATGTAGATGGATCACTTAATATAAAAATGGGAAGAGAAAACATTATGGAAGTAGAAGAATTCTGTTATTTGGGAAGTAGAATTACTAAAGATGGATGAAGCAGGAGCGACATAAAATGTCAAATAACACAGGCAAAATGAGTATTCAGTTAGAAATATAATTTGCTTACATTAAAAATTAATTTAAACATCAAGAACAATTTTTGAAAGTATATGTTTAGAGCATAGCTTTATATGGAAGTGAAACTTGGACGATCTGAGTACCTGAGAAGAAAAGATTAGAAGCTTTTGAAATACGGTGCTATAGGAGAATGTTAAGAATCAGATGGGTGGATAAAGTAACAAATGAAGAGATGTTGTGGCAAACTAATGAAGAAAGAAGCATTTGGAAAAATATAGTTAAAAGAGACAGACTTACAGGCCACATATTAAGGCATCCTGGAATAATCGCTTTGTTATTTGAAGGGTAGAGGGGAAAAATCGTGCAGTCAGACAACGTTTGGAATATGTAGAACAAATTGTTAGGGATGTAGGATGTAAGGGGTATACCAAAATGAAGCGACTGGCACTAGATAGGGAATCTTGGACAGCTGCATGAAATAACTGAAGACAAAAAAAAAGTACTGTTTATCTGCTACAGAAGAACGCAGATAAAACTAAGACTGCATGTAATAAATACACACCTCTTTCAATAGCTGGAGAAGATTCTCTAGATTTTGGACCCTGAAACAAAATAGAAAAAAGATATATCAAACATTCAATAATTTAAAAAAATATAACCAAGTTGTATCTGCCCACAGTTTTTATTTAAATTTTCTAAATTTACTTCATTTAAATAAAATATAAAATATAATGATAAAATTAATATTTGGCATCTCAAGAGTCTGACGAGACATAAATAAAAATACTGGTACAGTATTTAACATATTTTAAAATGTAATTAATAATTTCACAAACAAAGTCTATAGATACTTCATTAATTTAGAATTCAAGTTTCATAGTTTTTTGCGTCAATATAAATTGACAAATATACTTCTATATTATATTACATTTATACATATTTAACATTTCTGGAATATACAAGATGGATTAAGCGTAACTTTTAAATATTAAATATTATTATGTTTTTTATGCATGATTAATAATAATGCATAAAAATCAAATTCTACATCTTGGACATATTTTTCAACAGTATCTATATTAATTAGTTGACAAAATTGTTTAAAAATTTAAGTTTGCAAAATATTGACTTAAGTCATATTTGTATCTTAATAAAGATCAAATCAACTGCACAAAAAATCTATTTCAAAAGCATTTTAGGAAATTTTATTTAATTAATTCAGAAATTTTCAGTATTAAAATTTTTCCTAATTAGTACAAGGGCTGTTTTTTTTCAACCTCCGATGGGCTATAAAAAAAAGACACATTGATATAACAGAATGATTTTATTAGTAAAAGTTGAGCAATATCTAACTTATTTTTCTACATAATCGCCAAAATGATTGAGGCATTTGTTGTATCATGACATCAGCTTTCTGATGCCCTTTTCAAAGAAATTTGCCACCAGTGAAGTAAGGCACGTCTTCACAGGCTTCTAAAGTTCTTTGTTGGTGGCAAAGTGTTGTCCACCCAACCATGCCTTCAATTCTCGAAAGAGGTGAAAATTACTAGGAGCTAGGTTTTGACTATACGGTGGATGGTCAAAAACTTTCCACTTGAATTGTTTGAGAAGGTCTTGTATCATGTTGGCACAGTGCGGTTGTGCATTGTTGTGGATCAAAACCACACCCGATGAGAGCATTTCTCTTTGTTCTGGATCGCTATGCAGAAGCGAAATAAAGATTCACAATTAACTTCCTTTGTTATTGTTGACCTCTGGATCATAAATTCCATAAACAAGACACCTCAAAAAACTGTCTCAAAATGGTCTCAAAAAACTGTAGCCATTCTTTTCCTGTTGCTCAGGGTCCATTTTAATTTTTTTGGCTTGTTTGGAGAAGATAAGTGCATCCACTGCTTAGACTGTTCTTTGGTTTCTGGATTGTCATACGGATCCAAATCTCATCGCCAGTAATGATAGACTTTAAAAACTCTTCTCCCTCATTGTTGTAATGCGTGAGAAACATTAAGGCTGGCGCCATTTGCTGCATTTTGTGAGTGTCACTGAACATTTTTGGGACACAATGTGCACACAGTTTCCAATATCCTAGGTCTTTAGTCACAATTGCATACAGAGAAGAATTTGAAATTTCTGGGATTTCTGCTGAAAGTTCACTTATTGTAAACCTTTGTTTGTTGCAGTCTAAATCATCAATACGCTCAACCAGGCGTACAGTAGCGACAGACTTGTGTTAACTTAAATTTAGTTTGTTTCTTAAATTAATGAATTTAATTACTACTTGCAGGTGCTGTAATAACTTTTTTTAATAATTTTTTTTTTCTTTTACTCGTACATTTTTGTCCAAGAATGTAGATTTCAAATAGTAAAACACATTTTACTTGTAATTTCCTGATGAATAAAAACAAGAAATGTAAAGAAGTCAAAATAAGAAAGATATTGATATTTGCATGAAATACACAGTACAGATTGATCTATTTGTACATCCAGATGTTTATCATCAACATCCAATTGATTACATTTTTCATGTTACACGTAAAACAATTTTTTTTTTAATACAGATTTTAAAACAGATCTTATTTTTGATTTTTTGGTAAGAATTGTAATAGTTATGAAGGGATAAACTGACAATTGTCTACTGGGAATAAAGTGCATTCACCTGCAAAAGTGGAAGTTATATTTATGAGGTTAATTGATCCTGCTGCCAAAGGGTAGTGGTAATTCACTTTTAATATGTATATGCTTTATATATATTGTTACCACATATATGCCTAATTTAATATCGGTGGACAAACACAGTAGCAACTCAGATGTGAGCTGGCACGCAGTATATGTATGTGCTGCTATAAGTATCACTCTTGCCATGCAGTTGAGTCATATTTTCACATGACTCCTTCTACTGAGTTTCATAAACTAAAGGGACTGATGGGATATTATTTCCAACATGAAGAAGAGCTGCTTTCAAACTATGCTTTGAGGAGTCAAAGTAGCCATTCATTATAAAAAGATGCCATTCATCAGGATGGTGCATATGTCCCACAGCTTACAGTAATGATTCCACATTATTATATTAAACTAAGTCTTCGTACTGGAAGAAGAAACATTCAATTTCACACTACCTGTTACAGAAAGCACTTAGTTTAAAATATTGTGTTGTAAAAGATTCCATTCTTTAAGCGTGATACAAAAATTTCTGCTAGATTCTTAGATAAATTTAGATCACAAACAAGATCATATAATTCTGACTGATTAATTAAGTGTACTTCAATATTAGTGTTTTCTAAAGAGTCGGGGTCTTTCCTTTGTTATCTGATAAATCCGCACAACCTTCAAGATCAGCAGTTTAATCTGCATCTAATTCTCATGTTTTTGGTGGTACTGGAAATGTAAACTGTGGACTGACAGGCACTCGTCTTATATCAATGAGAATATCAGGATATTTAACAGCATGGATATTTTTGTTATACAAAAATAACACTCCATGAAGTGATCCTTCAGTTCTCTCCAAACTATTGGAATTGTAAATGCCATCTGACGAGATCCATTCAACCAATCACTTAACAGCATTACACATGAACTACAGCAAATAAGAGGGGCCCAGGACTTGTCCTAATCACCTGCTTTACATCCAAAATATAATTCATATATGATATTTTTATCAATGGAGTTGTATTTATCCTCTAATGTTATCACAAACATAGCAAAAACTGCCTGGATGGTTACAGCACCTGCGTGGCACTTTTATTAAAAGGTTCACTGCAATACACTCGCAAACATGTATTACAAAACTTAAAATAAAATTACACATTGGTAGGAAAAGTAGCTGCACCACTAAATGATACAAGTTGAAAGCTCAAACCTGACTGATGTAGTTGAGATCTTTCTTAGCCAGCATGATACATTGTTTATTGTTACAGTTTTATATATAGCACTGAGTCATCAAAACAAAATTCATGAATGCTGCGCAATGTGTGACTAATACCATGTGATTTATGGGCAACAGAATTACATTTGAAAAAAATATGACAACATTTGTGCATCATTTTTAATTGTTTTAATTACTGTGTAAATAAAATGAATACTTATTTTTTATGGCTATTTATCAATTCAAATAAATTTTAGTTTATTTAGCAACTTAATAGGTGCAGTAAATAAAATAAATAATTATTATACTGCATCTGTTCATGCACATGTACTTGCTAGAAAACGGAAGGGCAATTAGAAAAGCAGGAGTTACAAAAAAACCATAGGGAAATTCTGACCATATTTGGAATCAGGGAAATTTAGATTTCTGTCCCAATCACAAATATGGCAGCAATGATTGTTCTGCTATAACTCATAATCTCTATCAGCTGTTCATTGAACGTATTGTTTCATTGTTAGCTAGCTATTTGTGATTGTGTTTAAAAGACTGTTTAAAATGATGCTCCTTTGTCTGATTGCACCAAGAAAGCAGTGAAGAGTTTTCAGTTTAGAAGGGGTGAAACCAGCAGAGATTATTCGTCAAATGCAGCAGCAATATGAAGACAGTTGTTTGAGTGAAAACAAGATCTACGAATGGATTAATTGCTTTAAAAATGGTAGGATTTCTCTCAGTGATGAACAGTGGAACTTTGTAGTTCCACTTCAAAGACTAATGAAAATATTGAAGCAGTTAAACAAATGATTCTTGATAATCGATGAATTACAGTTGATGACATTGCAAGTTAGTTGAATATAAGTCATGGCTCAGCATTCTCCATCATCTATGATTCTTTTAACTTTCGAAAAGTCTGTACTTACTGGATTCCATGTCAATTGACCAGCATCCACAAACAGAATCGTTTGAAAATTTCACAGAAGCTTTTAAAATACTATGAAGATGAAGGAGACTCATTTCTTAAGTGAATAATAACCATTAATGAAACATGGGTCCATCACTTTGAACCAGAGAGTAAGTGACAAAGTTTAGTGTGGAAATATCCTTCATTTCCCACAGCAAAAAATTTCAAAATTCAGATATCTGCAGGAAAGATGATGATAATGATATTCTGGGATATGGAAGGTTCACTTTTGGTTTACTTCATACCTAAAAGTCAATCAGTAAAAAGTGATAACTACTGTGAGCTACTGTATTTACTGAAGCAAAAAATCAAAACCAAAAGACGTGGTAAACTTTCTAATGGCGTGATTTTTCTTCAGGATAACACTTGACCCCATACAGCCAAAAAAACAGTCCTTTGCCTTCAAGATCTCGGTTTTGAGCTGCTGGACCACCCTCCATACAGTCGAGCTTGCCTCCAAGCAATTATCATCTTTTTGGCCCATTAAAAGAAAGGTTGCGAGGGAATCATTATCGATCTGATGAAAAGTCCATAGAAGCGGTGAAGAATTTTCTGCATACTAGACCGAAAACTTTCTTCCAGGTAGGAATTCAAAAGCTCATTAAAAGATGGACTACGTGCATACAAGTAGGAGGGGATTATGTTGAAAAATAATGCATGTATCATTTATGGAAGTACATACTGATTTTTTGAATTTCACTTTACTTTTTGACTTGTCCTCATACATATTTGATTCAACAAATATTGATTGTGTAACAAAATCATTGCTGAACAGTTGAATTAATGATTTTCAAAACTAGTAATCAGCGAGTAAAACTCATAAAAATTACTGAAAATCTATTTTTTAATATGCTACCTTTCTTCTCACAGGAGGAGTTGGAACAGTTAAAGATGTAGGTGCTGTCTTTGATGGGAATAATTCTGGAGCATCTGTCATCAATTCATCTACCTGAGAATTAGAAAATTAATCAGTATTAATTATGTACATAATTACTATTCATAAAAAGATTATTTAACAAGTTTCCAATTGTATTAATATCTAATGTACACTACTCTACCGTCAAAATAACATTAACCTTTTGTTTTACTAACAATAAATTTTAACAAGAAGTCTCAATTCTTGAGATATTAACTGGACAACGTTAGCTACATGAGATGTTTCATTAAATAAGCAACAGAAATATAAATTTAAAAAATATATATAATAGCAAACAAGAATAAATATAAACTTTATTTATTTTTTTTTTAGCAGATAGATGAGTTTTCTCATGCCATATTGTAAAAAAGAAAACTAATGTCTTAATGTTACTGCTTTTATTTTCATTTGATGTTTCTTTATTTAACAATTAAACACCATATTTTCAAAAGATAAATTATTATTATGCGTTAATTAAAAATATTATTTTTTTATGGTTGTATATTTTGTTTCTAAGAGCCAGTTTTGTTTTCATTCACATCAATTTTTTCAGATTCATCATATTAATTCCTTACAACTGCCATTAACTTATATTAATTACGACTGTTTACTATGAAATTAAGTTACAAAATGAATGAATTTACAGTGTAGACTTTGATTATTGTTTCATGTAGAATATTGTTTATTAAAAAGTTTTTTTTTATCATAAAAGTTAATAATTAGTATTTTGTAAAAAAAATATTCTAAATTAATTCATGTTATTGAATCTTGCATTAAATTACAGAGTATAATTACAAAAGTAATATTATTATATTTACTCAGTAAACTTTGATTATACTTTTTTTATTTTTGAATTTCTTCATTAATAGTTTGGAGAAACTGTAATTATGAAAAACAATTAAATATACATACATATATATATATTGATTTTTCTAAAGTCAATACTTATAAGACCCATATTCTTCTGTACCAATATATTGTATTTTTATAATCAAAAACAAAAAATTGAACAATCCAAGTACAGAATTACCAAGTAAATGATGAAATTACACCTTTTTTTTTTTTTTTAATTTTCAAAAAGCACTTTCACAGGATCCAACATTCTAACATCATCAGTTCTATATAAGATATATTTATTTAAAATTACATATCAAACTTAATTTTTTTTAAAAATTAAAATATTAAAATTATTAAAACATATGAAGTCAATTAAATAAAATAACTACATATATACAAATATGATGTCAAAATAAAAAAAAATAAATTAAAATTACATTTAAAAACAAAATAAAATAAATATAAATAAATTTATACTATGTAACCTGGCAAGCCAATGTTACATTACTGAGTGGATTTGAATTAAATTATTATATGCATTACAATTATATCTATTTTTATCTAAAAACATGCTACCATCTGTTGCTGCTTTTATAAGAGTGTCTTCTTCATATTCTGTCGGAAAGTTGATGAAGTTAGAAATTCTTTTGTATTTACATATATAGAATCTCTCCAAAATTTCCAAACTTTTACTATTATTATTTAAATTAAATTTCTTGATTTCCACTATTTCCAAATTTGTCTGAATATCAGTATGTTCATATCTGTATGTTTGTTATTAATAAGGTGGTCAGCAACATTAGATATAACCAATTTACCATTTTTATAATTTCTAATGTGTTCAAAAATCTAGTTTTAAAAGACCTATTAGTTTTACCTATATATATTTGGTCACAATCATTACATTCTATTTTATAAATTCCAAATGAATTATATAAGTCAGTGTTATTGTTATTTTTTAAATATTTTATTATATGATTGTTTGTCTTGTATGCTGGTTTAAATTTACTTTTATCATATATATTGGTCATATTTTCAACAACATTATCAGTGTATAAATATTTTAAATATAAGTTGCCAATTTTTTGTGTATCCTTTATAAGTATAAGAGTTGTAGCATTATTAATTTTTGAATTTCATTTTTTGTATATATTATCAATTAAAGAAACAAATTAAAGGACTATTAGAAAGGTTCGGCTGTTATTGCTTTCACAGCTCTGCACAAGTACAACTGAGTGTTCATTTAGTTCCCTTTGTCATATTAAAATATGGCTAAGAAGCGACCTTGGGTGAAAACAGGTTAAATGGGTTAGCTATGTTAAGCATTCACCAAAAATTGGTTTTCACTAACAAAGAGCAATTAGTTGAAGCTATAGTTAGACAATTTGCATCTAATCCTCGCAAACTATTGTAACAAAATTAGATTTTTAAATAAATATTTTATTCTTCCTTTTGTTATTGCATATTATTGAGTAGCAGCCCACTTCATGGACTACCATTTCATCATGAAAGAAGTTAAATTCAGGAAGCTGCCCCTTTCCATTTTAAGCTGCTAATGCCCTGCTATGTTTCCTTTTTCCTCTAATCCTAGCTAAAATTCTGAGTTTCTAATAGTTCCCATTTCCTTTAAATCATTCATAAATTTTATTCCTTTCCAGCCTCTCTTTTTTTGCATCTTCCCTGAATCTTCTGTTACCATTTCAATCAATATTTCTCGTGATATATATCAGTCACTTAGCTTTCTAATTTGAATTGGTTTGATTAAACTTCTATTCACAATACTTCATTTCTCAGTTTTTTCTATCCTTAAAATCTTCTGGAATTTTTCCACATTTCAGCCACCAACCTTTTGTAATTTCTTTTTTTAGTGTCCATGTTTACATACATACATTAAACATAGCATTTGACAAATCTTCAACTGTAACTTCATCTTAAAACTAGTTGCAGTTTCTCTTTGTTAAAGGCTTCCTTAACAAAATAAAAATAAGAATATCTATTTTTATTTTGTTTTCAGTTTTGCAATCTTCTGTTGACATTGACCTAAATATCTGTATTGTTTTACTTATTCAATTCTTTATTTTTATCTATAGACATTCATTAGGTTATTGAAGAATAAATATTAAATTATTGTTTCCTATTTTCATTACTTTATATTTTTCAGTCATATTCTGCCAGAAATTCTTTTGATTTTGAAATCATAGCGTGAATATTCTTTGTCTCATCATGTCGTCAGCTATCATTTTACAATTCATTTTTCTTTTTTCTAGAACATTCATTTTAATGATATACAAATAAATAATGTACATAAAATATATACAAATAAGGTTAGAGATCAAACAACTAAGTTTGTGTATTTTTCATTTTCATAGTTCTACGATTCAGATACAATTCCTTAATTACCATTCTTTTCTATTTACTCTTTGCCTTTGAAATATTTTCACTACTTTATCCCTTTTGATGCAATTGAAGGCTTTACCATATCTATAAAACACATATTTCTTCTTTTACTTGATTCTACATACCTCTCACACTCACCAATAATTCTTAGCCCAGTCGCATTCCTTGGACTACTACTGAACCCATATTTTCTATTGCAACACTCAAAAGATATTGTTTTACTCAATATCCTGTTCAAAGTTTGGAAAAAAATATTTGCTGAATGTGAAATAAAACTTTCATAATCTTCACATTCTATTACACTACTTTTTGGAGACTAAATCATGCTTTAAGTTATCTGCCAATATTATAAATAACATTATAACATTTACACAACTCTAGTAATCATACTCCATTAAGATATTTAATCACATTTTATTGTTACTTTTTGTTTGTATTATTTCCTACACGATTTTCTCCTTTTATTATTCCCTGAGCAATCATTGAAGCAGCATTCCTGTAAATCTCACCTTTTCCTTCCCATCCCACTTCATTTATTCTTTCTGTTTATTTTCATATCTCTTTTAAAATTTTCTAATTTTCTTTTTTATGGAAGTGTTCTTTCATTCCATGCGCCTACTTGTACAACTTCTTTGTAGATCTTGTTGACCCCTTCTAGCAGCTGTCTATGGCAACTTCTCTTGCTGCTTCCCTCACAGATTCAAATAGAGAACAATTTCATCTCCAGATTGTTTAACAAAGCAGATTTTTATGCTGCTAGAGTTTATTTTAAAATGCAATTATGATATTATACAAAATATTTATTTTACTCTTTTTAGTTATACTCTTAATTAAAATCTGCCAGGACAACAAATACTGTCTCGTAAAGGATACCTTGAAAGAAATATAAATGTGAGAAACCTGTTTTGTGTAAGAAAAAAAAGGGATGCAGGAAAATGTTACTTTTATCTTATATTTAAACATATGCATTGTTTCTAATGATTTTAACTATATTATCCAAATTTTCTTGACTTTACAATTGTTCCAAACAGTTTCATAAAAGATACTATTTTAAATTGTGAAGCATCACATCTATAATATAAAAATATCAGATTATAGTTCTTCAAAATAATCAGGATATTGGCTCCCTTCATAAGGTCTTGTTTTCCTGATCAATAAAGTAGTAACAGGTTCAATTGGTTCTTTGAAGAACATCAGCAATTAAGAGATGAATCAATCAATACTGATCAAGGCGTTCAGTGATGAGCAGAGGTGATCCCTTTTATGTCTCATTAATATGTGTGGTATGTCATAAATCTCTTAATAGCAGCAGAGAAGTAATTTTTTGCTGGTATCTTCTGGAGATTGACATTACCAAAACTGCCAGTGTGCTTCATCCACAAGGTGTTAACAAATGTGAAAACAAATAATGAAATGTCAGAGCGGGATGGAGGAATCTATACTTTCCTTTTATTAATGTTTAACCTTCCCATATATCAGAGAAAATAAAAGTACCAGGATTGGCCGATACATTTTACACACTAACCTGCTACACAGCGACAAAAGGTACTATCGAGTTTGGCATGGCAGCACATAATAGCTAAAATCCCCCTCTACAAACCTGCAATAATGTGTTGAAATCAACTGATTTCAACACATTGATTTCAACTGATCAACTGATTTCAAACCGTTAAACTTAACGGTTTGTTTTCAGTAGTGGTTAAAATGGAGTCAAGTACGGTCAATATATCAACACAGTTAAAAACAATGTGCAGTGATAGAATTTTTAACAGCAGAAAATGTGAATCCTATGAATACTTTTATCATTTAAAAGCGGTTTATAGTTGATGGGAGTACTGTGAATAGGTGGGCATTGAAATTTCACGAATGTGAAGCTGGTGAAGTGACAACTGAGGATGCACCCTGCAGTGGACAACCAGTTTCTGTAACTGATGAGAAACATCAAAAGAAGGTGGACGATTTGCTGCTTCAAAGTGACCAGCAAATCACCCAGCAATGCATCGCTATTCAGTAAGGCATATCTAAAGAATAATAGGCCACATTACAGAGCAATTAGGTTACCGTTAAGTCTGTGCATGATGGATACCGTGCAAACTGACGAACAAACACAACCAGCATCATGTCAAATGACGTGAAGAATTTTTAGAGCGCTATTGTGTTGAAGGAAACAACTTCTTTTTTAATATTGTGACCAGATATAAGAGTTGGGTACATCATTACAACCCGGAAGAAAAAAGGTAAAGCATGGAATACAGACATTACGAATTACCAAAACCCAAAAAATTCAAAAATCAAGGCTCGATGAAGAAACTCCTTTTGACAGTGTTTTGGCATGCCGAACACATTTATGTGACTGCATATCTGGATCATGGGACGACTGTGAACTCTGAACAGTATATTGAGATGTTAAGACACCTCAGATTATGAGTATGTTGTGTTCGAAAGACCACCTTGCCCATAATCTTGCAACATGACAATGCATGACCTCACACATTGAATGCCACTACAGAAGCTCTCTGCAAGCTGAAGTTTGAGCCTATTCCGCATCCGCCATACTTGCCAGATTTGGCTCCATGCAACTTCCACTTCTTCCCTCATCCTAAGAGGGGTCTCAGACATAATCATTACACCACCAACGATAGGTGAAGAAAGCTGTGGCCACTCAGCCCTTCACCTAGAAAGACGGAATTTTTCAGTGACAGAATGCAAAAACTTGTCACACATTGGGAAAAGTGTATCTGCAAACAGGGATTATATTGAAAAATAAATAGTGCATTTTGTAGCTAAGGTATTGTAATTTTATTAATTTTTTCTTTCATTCCACTATCTTTTTTCATTCACATGCTATGCATATATATGCAAAATTTATCAGCCGAGCTTCATAGGTTACCTATCAGTTCGAGTACGGCCATTCATCCCCAACCCACAGCGATACTTCCAGTGTAATAAGTATGGCCACACTACAATATCTTGCATGAAAACTGTGATATGTATTCAATGTGCTAAAAAAGGACACAAGCTACTAACTACCAGGAGAAAGAAAAATGTGCTAACTGTGATTCATATTCGGCTCATGCACAAGACTGCCCAACCTTTAAAAAAGAGAAGGCAATTCTCAAAATTTGTACTGAGCAAAAGCTCTCATTTCCAGCCACATGTAGAGAATGCAAAAGGATTCTTAACTTCTGAAACCAGGTTAACCCAGACATCTCTTTTGCAGTTGTACATAAAGACAAGCACATCCAAATCTGGATAATCAGCAGGGCATATCCTGCAGTGAGTTACAAAAGCTTGTTGTGATGTTATCTGATCAAGTTTCAAAAAGATCCCTTCAAAAGTTCTGTCCTCAAGGTTTTGCCTTTATGGGCAAGGGTCAATACAGCTGGTTATCTAATAAAATTGCTCCCTTTTAAGGGAGCCCAAAAAATACTTCCTTTGGGATGTCCTCTCTGGTGTCCCATTTTTCAAAATCTCTCCCTTTATTGCCGTATATGCTGGATGTTGAGGAAACTGCCAACCCCAGGGAATCTAAATTTATTAAAATTAAAAATCCCAAGAAGAAAAACCAGATTATCTACAATTAATTTTATTTACATGATTTAATCTGTATCTGGAATATAAATTTAATCCAGTGGAATGTTTGTGGCCTTTGATCCCCCTGGAAGATATAAAGATTTCAGTAAAAGATTATGACCCATCAATAATGTGTAGCCAGGAGACTTCAACCATCAGGATGATTTTCATATTCGTGGCTACTAGGATTTTTGTTGATTGTATTACGGAGGATATAGAATATGGATGTGTTGAGATACTGCTTAACAAACCACTGGTAACCCAGATTCTAGCAGTTGCAGTTAGTCTCAGCTCCATTGAAGATTAATATTAGTAATTTATACCAGTACCCCAATCTGATTTTTTTTAAGTACAGTAGATATTAGATATGTATAGATATCTGTAATATTTTAAGGCAAGTTCCACTCCGATGCTTATTGTTGATGACTTTAATGCCTATCACATCTTGGGGCTCATGCTCTTGCTCATTGAGGGACTATATGAATGACAGAGTGAGACAATCCTCTGATTTTTGCCTCCTAAATGACAAATTCCCTAAATTTCTTTCATCATCATTTGGCACGAGGTTTAACATTGGTCTATCTTTCTGCTCTCCTTCTGTATTCCCTCATCTCGAGTAGACGATATATAGACCTTTATGGAAGTGATTACAAACCAATAATTATATCGATACTGTATTGTATATTATTGATACAATATTGGATACTGTGAACAGCTGTATCCCACGAACATCTGTCTCACTCACAAGGTGGAATGTGGACTGTCAGAATGTGTTGAAAAATCGCTGTTGTGGTCTATGTCGTTTTAATTGCCAGCCAACAATAGAACATCATCTAATCGACAACTGAAGAGCTAGAGCTACATGTTGTAGGGCGTTTGTTAATGTGAAACAATGCTCATGGTTGAGATACGCTGAAACGATAATCCGCACAACTCCGACTTTTGTCATATGGAAGAAACTCTCCAATCAATTTGATGCTATACATCTAGCCAATGAGTCATAGAAGACCAGCACTGTGGAATTTTTATTACTCCTCCTGCTAAGATAGCTCTTGGGGAAGCTTTCTGTGATGTCAGTTGTACATCATCACATTGCAACTCAAATTACAGTCTGAAACCTTTACAATCACTTTCTTTAAATAATTCAGTGAACTGTTTGCTAAATTCACATTTGAAAAATTGATGTACGCGCTAAAAAATTCTCACAACGTTCCTCAAGATGCGATAATATTCAGCATAGCATGCTGACACATTTTCCTGACTACTTTTAGACATTTTCTATCCACGTACAAGAGAATATTCTGTAATCGTGTTTTCCCAGCAAATTGAGCAGAAGCTTTGGTAATCCCTGTCCTAAAAACTCAGAAACAAAAAGCTTATCCTTTCAACTACTGTCCTATCTCTTTAACCAACTCAATGTGCAAGTTATTCAAAAGAATGGTAAGCATAAGGCTTATTTGGTTTCTGGAGAGGAACTCCGTCATTGCTGCGGCACAGTGTGGCTTTAGACAGGGCAGATGTTGACTACTGGTAGCCCTTAGAAGCAGAGATATTAAACTCCTTTCTATGCTGTCACCTCCTTGTGGCTATATTCTTTCACATCAGGAAGGCATATTGTACTGCCTGACGAAGGGATATACTGAACACACTGAAGGAGTGAGTCTGGGAGGACACATACTGACCTTCATTTGCAATTTCCTTAGAGGTCGGTCCTTCTGTATATGTGCAGGTAATATGGTATTTGATAATTTTCCATTAAAAAATGGAGTATTACAGGGCAGTGTCTTGATTATTAGTCTGTTCGTTGAGGCTATAAATAGTATAGTTCAATGTGAACACAAGCATGTTAGATGTTAACTTTACGTTGACAATTTCTCAATATTTATTTCATGTGCATCTTCTACCACTGCAGAATGACGTCTTCAGAATACTCTATCCCAGTTAGAAGCGCAATCTAATAACCCTGGCTTCTCATTATCCCCACAGAAAACCGTTTGTGTATCCTTCTCATGCTTAAGAGAGGTCTACAAGCCCTTCTTTTGCTATAAGATGAACAAATTAAGATTGCCAGTAAAGTGAAATTTTAGGGATGTATTTTGGAACTCTATTTGAGATGTCTGAAATCTTTAGATATGCCATAGGTGATAACCGACACACAACTGGGTGCAAACAGGATTTGTATGCTTTGATTCTACTGTGATTCGATCCTGATTAAACTATGGCAGTGTGGTGTACTCTTTGGCCTTATCTACAGTATTAAAGATGGTGGATATTGTGCACAACTCATCTCTTCATTTCACTACAGGTGCCTCCTATCCGAGTCCATCCATCAGCCTTCTTGTTGATTCTGGTGAAACATCTCTTTAGAACAGATCAAACCAATTGATGTCATCCTATGTAGCCTGCATCAAAGTCAGGCCGGACAACCCAAACTTTTAAATTTTTTTCTAATCTCCATGTTCATTGGAATGAAAACTCTTCTCAGTCTTCTGCTTGACTTGGTGTTAGAACTGTTTGACTGTTTTCTTTACTGAATATTGAACTCTCTTTGTTCTTCTCACTTAACATGTGCCTTGGAAACCCAATCTGCCTTTATCTGCCTTGGAGAGTCAATTCTATATATACTGACAAATTAAAAACAAATTCTGTTATTCTTCATCAAGAACTTTTTCAAATCCTATCTGATTTATAACCAGATGCAACTGCCTATAAGATGGCTACAAATATAATAATTTAGTCACCTGCACTTTTTTTGTGGATGAGTGAACAAATCTCTTTGGACTCCTATCTATTAAAAGTGTCTTTGCCACTGAGCTTGATACTGTTAATAAAGCACTGAAATCATAAATCTTACACATCATTATGTTTTCTGAATGCATTGCATGCAATAGGTGATATTAATCTGCGACACCCTCATGGAAAAAAACGAAGCACTCTCTTCCCTAATTCATCGCAATACGTATGTCAGCTTCTGCTGTATTCAAAGCTATGATGGGATCCCAGGAAATGAGCATGCTGATGTCACCACTAAGCAAACATGTACTACTCGTATTCTTGCCTCCAATTTTCCCAATTTTATAAAACAGCAACTGTGAATATAATAGCAGAATGAGTGAAATACAACAATAGATAACAAGCTACGACTTGTAAAAACATGGTATGCTATTGGCTTTCATCCAGTAGAGCAAAGAAGAGAGAGGAAGTTCTTCTTTGTCATCTGCGAATAGATCATACCGGACTGACTCACAGACGTCATGATAAGATTATATTACACAGGATGATATTCCTATGTATCCTCGATGTAACTGCTATATAACTATTCATAACATTCTTAAGGACTGTGCACATTACACAAACTTACATCGCAGGTTTAAGTGCCTACCAAAGTACAATGTACTTTAGGTGACGATGCTAGCATGATTGATAAAGTAATTGATTATTTTCATTGCCTAGAAATATATTGTCAGTTGTAACACTTTTGTTTGTTTATTATATTTCTTTTTATTATTTGTATTTTTATTATTTATTATTATTTTTATAATTTATTGTAATTTTTTAATTATTATTATAATTTATAATTTATATTTTTGTTGTTTTTATTTTATTTTTTACTTTATGTAGTATATGTAACTTTTTTTTTTAGTTAGGGTTTAATTTTACTATATCCAAGAAGAAGCCCTTTACACCTCTCTCAGACTTTGTTGAAATCTATTTATATTTATTTAAATTTTATATATTATATATGTGCTGTTATATTTTTATTATTTAAAATATTTTTAACTTTTGTGATATTAGTTAGACTGTTGTGATATTAGTTTTAAGGTTTTTTTAAAAAAAACCTTATGTTAAATCATGTTAAATAATGAAAAGCAGCAGTAAAATAATGGAATCTTCTTAACTTAAAAAAAAGCTGATTTTCTTAGAATAAATGTTATATAACTAATATTACAGATAAGCATGCAGAAATATATTAAACCAAAATCTGTACGAATAGTAATAAATTTGATTAGTAACATAACATTTTAGATTTAAATTAAAGGAGAAGTATCAGAATCTGTTTATACATATTAACTACTAACCCACCATACATAGTACCTAACCCACTATCTGGGCTATTTTTGCAATACTCTTCAGATAAAAAATAGATTATAACATTATGACAACTGACCCAATTCCCAGGTGACAATCCAGGCAAAAAGAGATCAAGGAAAATGAAAGTGATGGTATAATCAACCCACAAAGAAACTATAAGTTTCTTAGGAGATTAGGAGTAGTTTACAATCTAGCTAAAATTCCACTGCTAAACTTTCCTGTTTTAAATAAAAAAATTGGTTGTTATTTCTTACCAGTCTTACAAGTGCTGCAACCTTCCTTTCATCATCCTGATCATTACGTCTCTTAGTTACAGATGCTTGCTTCATCAAATCTCTTTCCTTTTCTGAACGTTCCTTTTCTCTTCGCAATTTCTCATTTGTGGTACGTAGTTTAGCATGAGCATCTCTAAGTTCCAGTAAATCACATTGCATCTGTTAATCAAAAAACTTCATTTTTTTTTTATTTTATTTAATTTACTAATAATAGTAAAACTCTAATAAAGCCAATTACAGATTCATCACAACACAATTTTTCTCAAGTAACCCAGAACATTAAATAGTTTAGAGGAATAAATTAATTTTAATAATTACCTTATGAGTTTTTGTTTTAAGTTGTGTCAACTGTTGTAAACATCAGTCAATAGTTAATACCAGCATCATACAGTGAATCTGCACTCAGCACTATTTAATCTAAACGATCTATGTAAACTGATTTATTAAATTCTTTATTTCATAACATTTAACAGGTACCTACACTCTAAAATATTCTAGATGTTGCAGAACCATTAGTTTATAAGGAATGCAGTTTATAATCTAACACAATATCAAAATAATTTTTATTTTTTATCAGAGTTTTATATATATAACTTTTAAGCAGATTATTTACCACATAAATCTTCAATAAAAAAATGAATATTCATTGTAAATTTATTTTTTACATAATTATATATATTTTTGTGGTATACATTATTAAAAAAAGACAACACTTTGAACATTACATAATAAATATAAAAACACACAAAATGACTTACAAAATAAACATACATAATTTCACAATTCAATTTCAACATACTTTTCAATTATAAAAAAAAAATCTGATGTGAACATCACATGACTTCCTTGTACGCCTATTAAATTACATATATACATTTTTAAAAGCACACTAAATTTTATTTCACTAATAACTTCTGTTTTTTTTTCATTGTTATTATTGAATTATTATTTATTATAATTTTTTTTACAATCAGATGTTAATAATTATTAATAAATCAAAATATTTAAATTAAAAGAAAAAAGAGATGAAGTCTGATTTGAACCGATGTACCTTCTTATAAGATCCAAATATTTCATAAATTAAAATTTTATTTGGCTATAAGTCTGGAACCAATAAAATGAAGTACCACTTATGATATATCATTGAAAAGCTCTCAATGAGGGCTTATTAACAAAAATTCCAAAATATAATTTTTTTAAATTTTGGACTTTTTTAGGCATTATTGGTCCAGTCAATTGCAATTATAAGAAGAGGTGCACAACTAGATGTTACAACTGTCCAAAATTTCAACATTCTATGGCTAAACATTTTTGAGTTATGCGAGATAGATATGTCACACAAAAACTAGTCAAAATGGGATATTGCCATTGAAATCTGTAAACTGAAATTTTTTGTGATTACAATACTTCTTTGTTCTTCATAAAGGAAGCAAAAAATAACATCAGCTGATATCAATATGAAAACAGCAACACCAATCAATGAAGATGGCTACAAGACAAATGAAAGTGATATAACGTGTTTAGAAAAATCCATGACAGATACTTTTATGCGTATGGAACTTCAACTCGGCTGTAGACTGTACTTAAAAAAATGTTTATCCTCTTTCACAGTCCAATGCCAACAATGATAATAGTATATCACAGGGGCAACTGAAATGTCATTAAAAACTGTATTTATAAAATCTGGTTGAATTTGTGGTTTCAAAAGTTTATACTTTTAAACAATTTTCATCACCAACCATCACAGACAAATGTGTAGAAAAAAGTAGATTAAAAAATGTAACAACTCAGAATAATAATTATTAACAGAAAGAGAAATTTAAATTAGTGCGAGCAATAAACAGAAGCAATAAAGTAAGCTGAATTGTTTTGTATAAAGCTCACACTGGATGTACTAAATAAATAAGAATGATAAGGGAATGTTATAATATGTAACATTTCATACATCTTCTTATTAAATCAAACATTTCTTATTAAATAAAGAAACAAAATCCAATTCAAGTTTGTCAAAATTACATAAGGTTAGGAAAGAATACAAAAATAGTTAAAAAAAACAACATTAAATTGCTGCAGAAAGAACATTGGAAATGAATTTAATTGTACGTAATATTGATATAAAATCTACTACAATAAGTCAAAAGTGCTGAATTCCAATTTTACATATTCAAAATATTTTTAAGATTAATTATGCCAAGCAAAAATAAACTAATCCATATTATAAATGAAAATAAAAGTATATATGAAAACAAAATGCAATACATGCAGTCCCATTGTGAAGAATTAAAAAATGCACATAATTTAGGCAAAATACAAAATATATTAGCCCAGACATCCATATTATTTATATATTTCCCCTGTTTGTGTCTTTCCAGTGGGATTGCAGGTTTGCATGATCAATGAACTTCAAGTACTTAGAATAATATGAAAAAATTATTGTTCTATTTTGCTATTTTTTTCTATTAATAATAACAGATTTTTTTTTAAATTAAAATTTAAAAAATATTTGTCCAAATGACTGATAATAGTGAAGAGATTAGTAAAAAAAAAACCAGAAATGGAATTAGAAATACAATAATAAATAAAAAAAAGTTGTGAATATTAACTGCCATAATTGAAGGCTACCTGAAATAAAATCACTCCTAAAAAATGACCATTCTCACAATAATAGCTAATACCTCAGTCCAGGATTTCTAAGTAAGTTTCTACTTTAATTAGCCCAATGAATAATGCCACAGCAATGGCAACATCTAAAATGTTTACATGGTAACTTGGCATTAGCACGAAATATGGTGATGTTCAGCATTACAAGTGATATGGTTACTATTTACCAAAGGGGCAGAGTGTCTAATGAGCATTGTTACCTCAGAGAAAACAATTCTTGATTAGTGTCTACTACACCTGAGGTATTTTTCATGCATCAGAAGCATGAGAATATCTAAACTGAACTGATTCTAGAGGACGGACAAAAGTAAAGCAACAAATTTATTTACTTCACTGTTGTAAAACAATGCATTACATGCACTGGTTCAACACAGCATGGAAAGAAAACTTTTCAAAAGGAAATAAAGAAATCCCCCAAAAAATGAAGCACTGAAACAATTAACTTTTGATCTTGGAAAATAAATCTTAAAAAAAAGAAACCTTATTAATAAATACAGTAACTCTAGAGCATTATATTGAATAAATCAATCCAGAAATAATGATAAAAACAAAGAAAAAGATCTGAAAACAGAGTATAAGCAAAAGAAAAAGAAGAAATTTTTACCAGAGATAAATGCCTAGTTAGGTAATGTTCACATTTCAGAAGATATCAAGTAGAAAATTTAAAAATAAATCACATTCTATTAATACATAAATGTTCAAATATTAAAACTAAATAAAATACAAAATATATGGGTGTGTGTATGTGTGCGTGCACATGTGTGTATGTAACTCAGTCACAGTAAGAACCTAGAGTTATAAACAAGAACCCAACAAATTACTCAACTTCACACATCATCTGTCCATCATACAGAAGTGTAATCAGCACAAAAATGTTAATACTAATTATATTGAATTTATACATTATTGAATAAAATGGCTTTAATCAAATTTTTCAGTAAGATATTCATTAAATACAGTGTAGTTTCCAGTTAACAATATGTTAAAAAAACAGTCTTTGTGATTTTAAGCATTTCAAAATCAGTGGTTTTCCTTTTTTTTATTTTAATACTAAGATATGGAGCTAATACATAAAAACTTACTTCATTTAGCTTTTTCCTATTTTCTTCTTGTTCTTCTTCAACAGTCTTTTTCATTTGTTCCAGTTTTCTTTTAGCTTCCAGACGTTCCTTATCCCGCTCTCTTTCAACCTATATCAGATTGATCAATAACTTAAAAAATGTAAAATATAAAGTATAAAAAAGTATTAATAATGATTAAATCAAAAACAAAAACAATACATTTTTGATTATGATGTAGATACATCAGTATAATAAATAATAATAAAAACGAGAAATGTTCTCATTAATAAAAAAAAAATAATAAATAAATAAAAAATTAAAATATTTTTAAAAATAGAACTGATGAAATTAATAGCTGCTGGATTATATTTTCTCGTTTTCCTGTTCTATCATATTATCAATCTGATAAAACGTTTTTAATTTTAATTTAATTACACGACTGCACAAAAAAGGAGTGTAATGTATGAGTATTTGTGGTGTATGTGTGTTTGTTTGTTTGGTTTGGTTGTTCCATGGTACCAGCTCAATGGCTGAACAGATTAGATTATTAGGCTACATATATATGTTTAAATAAATTTAAAAAATTTGAAAAATCTATCATATGAATGAGTCGTTCTTGAATAACTCACATCTCAATGCTTCATTCTGAATGATTCAGAAATCTTGAATTTAATTTAGGGTGTATGTATGTTTGTTCCACCATAGCAGCTCAACAGCTAAACAGATTTTTATATATGACCCCGGCATTGGAATCCTTACGTTACCAGTAGTGTAATAGGCTACATAAATGCATAAATAAATGTATTTTTAAAAAAATTATAATACATACAAATACTATATACAAAATTGTCACCTGAATGCTTTTTATTATCCTATTAGTAATTACCTATATTAATGAGCAATATTTGTCAGCAATGATTTTTTTTTGGGAGTCACATATTTTAATTTTTAAAATTTATCTCTTTTTTTATTATATGATAGTACAGGATCCAGCAGCTGATTTCTGCAGATATCTGTTTTTTTTAATGAAACTTTTTTTAAATGAATGATTTTAATGATAATTTAATATATTACTGTCAGATTGCCTAGCAAAAATTAGCCGCAATTACCTTTAATTAAAATTAATTTATTTTAACAAATTGCTACTATATTTTTTTAAAGTGAATAAAATGTCATTTGAAAGAAAATGACGTGAAGAATTTTTAAAAAAAACGGTTGCTAGCTCTCAGTCAGCCGTAACTTCCAAGTTGCCAGGTGTAAACAAATATGTTATTATTAATTATTTATGCTTATCGTGTTTTTCAAAAAAATTATATACTAGACTGAAGTTTAATTTTTTCTCTACACAATATCACATGGTTGCCTGTAATAAAATGGCCGCAAGTAGTGGTTGCCATTATTTGATCTAATTACTTTCATGCTGGATTAGTGTGAATAGAGAGAAGGAATGTGCATGCTGCTTTATGTTGTAAACAAGAATGCAGCATGACTATCGTATACAGAAAAAATTAAACTTCAAATTTTTTGAATAACACAATGAGTGTAAATAATTAACAATAACATAACTGTTTACACCTGGTAACTTGGAGGTTGTAGCTGATTGAGAGCTGGCAACCATTTTTTTTTATATTCTTTGCATCATTTTCTTTCAAATGACGCTTAATTCACGTTTAAAAAAATATAGTTGCAATTTGTTAAAATAAATGAATTACAATATATTTAATTAAAGGTAATTGCAGCTAATTTTTGCTACGCAACCCAACAGAAATGTATTAAATTATCATTAATCATTTATTTAAATCAAGTTTCATTAAAAAACAGATACTGCAGAAATCAACTGCCAGTTCTTAGACTATGAGTATCTGATCTAAATTTCATGACTGCAGTTCTAGTTCTGGTGTTAAATCTTTTCAATCAGTTTAAAATGCAAGTGAAGCAAAACAACAAATGTTTCATAATGAATTAGAACAATGATTAAAAATATTTTTACATTTATAAGGAAAACTATTTTGCTACTGAAAATTGGAGATTTAGGTTTAGAAGAATTTGTGCAATAAAGACAAAAAATATTTAGGGAGGCCAATTCAAGTAAATATTCTAGAAAATACAGACATAAATCATTCTATGATGATAGATTACATGATGAACATTTTATATATAAGATATTTATGTTTTACTGTTTTCAACATACATGTTTTATGCATATTTAATGTCTGTCTACTTCTGTAGAAAAAGACTCAAATTAAACTATAACAATATTATCATGCAACAATTGTTTATGTTATTAGATATGCAATTTGGGTCTGATATAAAAAAAAAAAACAATTAAATTTGTGAAGTATGTTTTTTCATAAAATTTGAAGTATGTTTCAAGATTTGTCAAAATCTTTTCTAATTACATTATTTCTAATTACGTTGTTACTTTAAAATAATTTTAAAATTGACAATTCCATAACTTTGTTTTGTTTATCGACGAAGCAAATATCACTTGAGATGACGTCAGCAATTTATGCAATGAGCATATTTAGGCAGAAGTAAATTCTCATCAAATGGTGGAAGGCAATTATCAACTTTGATTCAGCATCAATGTATGGTGCAGCCTTGTTCGCAATCAATTGTTTGAATTGTTTATATTACCTAGCCACTTAACCACTGAGGTCTACTTGAACTTTCTTCAAGAAGAATTGCCGCAGCTGCTTGAAGATGTTCCTCTAGCGCTGAGACACAACATATACTTCCAGTACTACGGCGCACCTCCCTCTTCTCTTGTTTTGTTTCCACTCACTTAAATCATCATTTCCTTGAAAAATGGATTGGTCACTGAGGTCCACCTTCCTGGCCAACAAGATCGCCTGATCTAATACTTTTAGATTTTTGTGTCTGGGATGGATGAAAAATGTATAAAAAATAAAAACACACTCTCATGAGGAATTAATTATCCATACTATGGATGCAACTGAGCAACTTAAGGAAGCCATAAAGAACTAAAAAGCAGTACAAAAGCATTCCAAAAAATGTGTTAAAAATGGCAGGCTCATTTTTGAATATTTATTATAACCTGGTCATATATGCACTTTGATCTAGTATACCGTTTCTAAATAAAATTCAAATTTTTCTTTATTTTATTCAACTCATCTTATACCATTCTGTTTAGAAATAAATTCTCTACAGATTTTGTTAAAATTTTTACATTTATAACCTACCCATTTAACAAAATTATTGTCCATCAAACATAAAAGACAGGGTTTTTACCCTAATTTATTGATTTTTCACTCCAGATTTTTCAAAAACTACTGTAGATATGGTTCTGACACCTATTTTATTCTATTTTTCAGGTCAAAAACCGTAAGAAGTCACTAATTCTGCCCCTTATTTAACATTCTAACAATTTTAGTGCAACCTCATTTCACCCGGGTAGCTGCTGAAATCTGAGCAAAATCTTTCACTAGCTATAACTTGCAAACAAAATATTTTAGGACAAATGTTTTGAACTTTTTTCCATTATTTTCATGAGTGGAATAGGTTATGAAAATCCTGGGAGAACTTTGTAACACACATTTTATATATATATATATATATACATATATATATACTAGTATAAACCTGCGGCTTCACCCATGCAGTGTGTGATTACTTGCATTTTCCATCATGGTCAATTTCGTTTTTATATTTATTTTTTTATTTATTTTTTATTTTAAATAAAAAAAAGTAACTTGAGGCAGGTGTAGACAGTCGCATTGCAAAAACAGTAACAGCAGCAGTGGCTGTGTTGGTTGAGCTGCCGTACCCGTACTTCGTCGCACTCCTTAAAAATTAAAATTCAAATAACTTTGAAAATGGTTTTTAAATATATATCTGAAGAATATTTAGAAGCCCCAAAAAATAGAGCATCTCTGTTATGGCTTTGTCTTTGCTATATAGTGAAACTGCATCAATTTCTAATAAGAATAATCAGGAACAAATAGAAACTGAATCTGAAATCCCAATTATAATTTCAAGTCAAACAAATCCACCAAATAAAAAACAAAAATTAATATGTATATCTCAAGATAACCTAACAGGCATTTATAATGCTGATAACACTATTTTATTCTCTCTATTTCCAGATATTAGCTGCAACATATCGATAGTGTAACTAGTTGTTTTTAAAGCCAACTTAGTGCAGCACATGTTGGTGAAAGAATTACATTAATCGCGTTAATACAATGATAGAAACAATAAAGAGGATATTGAAACAATAAAGTTCTAAAACAAGTTTAAGCGACCAGTCTCTACGGCCAGTTTACTGCAGTCGTGTAAGCACGATAGTAGCCTCAAAAAGGTTAACAAGATAATCGCTCTAAAAACACAATGAAATAAAACAACTACTTCATCTTACCAATAATATTAGAAGGTTTTTCAGATATACATATCCATTTTCAGTCATAAATACTAAATTTACTTTCAGTAATGAATTTACTGTCTTTTATAGTAATTTTTATGTCTACCACACCAACATGATTTTGATTAAAATTCTTGTTATAATATCATTACATCCTTCAACGCAAATAATAAATTATATAAAGTTAAAGCTCTCACTCTCTTGAACTTTTTTAATTTATCTGTAACTACATGGTACAAACAAAAGGGCAAAAATTCTTGTTACAAAAATCCACTTTTTTTTATAAGAAATGAATTTTGAGGCACGTGAAAAAAAGGAAAGCCTGACTATTTGAACCTAGCACTTTCTAGATGAAAATCAAGGATGGAACCATCCACCACAGAGGTCAGCAGAGTAATAAGTTCTACTACAGGATCTGCATTGAACATTTTTTTAAATAATTTCACATTGTTTAAAGATGTTAAAAGAAAATACCACACATAACTTTCAGGTAATTTAAGAACTTTTACCTCAAACAATGTTTGCCGTAAATCACGTGCCAGTGTTGATGCTTCTTGTAATAATCTTTGCTGCTCCTCTCTTTCTTTGTGCCAAGCCAGTTCCATCCTAGTTTTAAGACCAGAAATTTTGGTTCTGCCTGTTGATAAAAGGCGATCTTCTTCAAGCTGCAAAAACATTATTATGTTAATGATGTCAATTAAAACTATAAGTATAATTTTTTGCAAAAGATTTTGCTTACTTTAATCACTGTTACTTAAATTTAATATATTTACCAACAGAGAAAAAATAAAGTGAACTGATTCTTTAAATTTAACTCAATTTTATAAATTTAATTTAAAATCCTTATTTTATATTTCTACTTAATTTATAGATAAAAATAGATACACTTTGCAGACTTCAAATCTTACGGTCAAGAACTGATTAGTGTCAGTCAGTTTTTAATTTTTCATATTCTTTTTTCCTACAAAATTGTATATCACTTTCAAGAATAAATTATAAATTTTAAAACATATGATCGGTACATAAATTAATTTTTTACAATCAAATTTCAGTAGCAGACTAAGGAAATATTGTTAATTTATAGAATATTGAATTTATAATTATACTTTAACATAAACAAAGACACTTTTACACAATTTCTATGATAACTTGATTATGTGTAGAATTTTTTTCTAAAACCTAAGAAATAATCAGAGTGATGATATAAATCAGGCAAATGTGATTGGGGAAGAAGGCAGGAAGAAGAAATGCATAATTTTTTAATTCTGTTCAATAACTTCTTTTTTCTTTTTGATTTTCTATATCTTTATATATAAAGAATCTATTAAATACTAGCAAATAGAACCAAAAGTCTATTATCCCAATTCTCTTCTTTTTTTTTGTACAGAGTTATGCATGATCAGCAAAATCAGTTCTAATGAAACTCGCAGATAGTACTTATTTTAACCTGAAATGAAATCATAATATGTCTTATTTTAAAATATGTACCAAGGGTAAGAAACCATTCTCAAAAGAAAAAAAATATTTTTGACTACTACTAGAGATCTAAAAGTAGAAAAGATTGAATCCAATAAACTTTGCTACAAGTTTTGCAAGAATTTTTTAAATTCTGAATGATAAGGGTTTTGAAGCCTTTTTTAAAAAAAATATAATTTTCTTATGATTATTTTGTAAAGTTTGCATAAATCCAAAGATTCTAAGATACAAAAAGTGAAAAATAGTACTTGAAAGAATGGTTGAAACAAATGTGAGCTCCTCCTTTATTTGAGTGTTATTTTCTGCCTTTCCTAGCATGTCCTTAACATTTTTAGTTGACGTGTTTCAGAGTACCTCCATTCTCAAACTACTTTTAGCACTGAGTGGGATCATCAAATAAACAGCGACGTTAAGCTTTTCCCATGTCCCACCCCATCTGTCATAGCCTCTTCTACTTTGTCCCTCTCTCTCTCTAACAGATCTACAATTTCTTGAAGCTGGTCCTAGTGATTTTTTTTTTTTATTTTAACAATTTTAAATTTTTAAACATTACATCAGACCAATGTTTATTTGCTTATTAATTATGTCCTGTCCTTTTAATTTTAGCTTGAGTAGTTCAATGTTTTCTAGTATAATTAAACATTTTCTTTTTTCTGCATAATATTTTCATAGATTTTATCATTCAACTGGGAATATGTCCTTTTTCTATTAAATGTGTGGCGTAGTTTAAATCTTTTTTCCCCTATTTATATGACCTTATTTGTTCATTAAATATTGTTTTAAATTTTCATCCCATATGTCACAATACCATCACATTTTATTTGGTAAGCTCCATTCTTGCTGTAATCACCTTTTTCTTCTACATTTTTCTAAATTTATTCTTGATGGTATTATTTGTGGTAAATACTATAATTATATTTCTTAAAAAAGAACCGTTAGTTTATATATTTCTTTTCCCATGGACATAAATTTTGCCCGTTTTAATTTTTCTTCTTTTTTGGACTATTATCATTCCTCTTTTGTTTTTTTATCTTTCAAAGTAGTTTCCTCATTGTTTCTTTTTTATAATCATTCACTGCTATTTGAAAGATAATATCTCATTCTTTTTTATATTCCACTTTACTTAATTACAAACCGATTATTCAATTGAACATATGTCATGTGTATGTAAATGTAGCTAATTTTTGTTCCCATGGATGGTTAAATTTTGCATTTATAGTGTTATCTGTGTTTGTGGATTTTCTATATATACCAAATTCTTGTCCTTCAAGCTTCTTCTTCTTTACAAATTAAAAAGTATATCTTACTGGTTTCTTCTTTTTCCATTTAATTCAAATTTTTATGTCTCCCTTGTCCCTGTTTTTATCCTTTACTGTTATCAGAGAATCATCCACATATCTTACATAATCTAAACAGTCATAATTTTCTAATATCGTGATATTTGTTTTTCTTCTATACATTGAATAAAAGATTCAAAAGCTCCTATTTCTTTTGATACATTTTTCTATGCAACTGTTCAATTTTCAAAAATTTATACCGATAAAGTAAAAACTAAAACAACTTTAAAAAATAAATATTTTTTACTTACGCTGGAATAAAGTTTCATCCTCTTTCCTTTGGGGAAAAAATTTATTTTATGACTTGATAAGTACAGACTTTGTATTTTTGAAATTGTCTCAATGAAAAAAATTTATATCAATTATAATTTTGAACAATTTTCACAAGGAAATTCGAAAAAGTTTGAAATGGAGTCTCCAAGCTGTTTTTGCAGGAACAGTTTTCATAGTTTTAGTAGAACAAATATATTGTAAGGAATATAGTTGTCTTTATTATAGCTTAATAAATTTGTTACTGTAGTATCCTTAATATTGAAGTTTGTTCTTTTGTCTATCAGAAATAGAAATAATGAATAATTAAGTAAAATAAAAAATCAAGAAGTTTCTGCCAAGGAATTTGTGAGCAAAATTACATGCAGAAAGTTAGCAGAAAAATAAAAACTACTGCTATGGAATTGCTGGCAGGCCATAAAAGTGGGTTTCATGATGGAAAAAATATGATTGACTTTAACAAGGATTAATATATTTTATTCTTTTTTTTAAAAAAACTTTACTTACCTCATTTATTTTGGAATTCAATTCTGACAATTTTACTTCCCATGCAGAACGTTCTGATACAAGTTCTGTTTTCAGTCTTGAAGCTTCAAGTCGAGATTCAGATAGCTCATCTTCCATACAACTTATTTGTTGTTCTAAAGTTGCTATTTGACTGTGTAACTCTTCACTCTATAGTAAGAATAAATTCGTAAAGTGTAAGCAATAAAATAGTTTAAAATTTAATACAACAAAGAATATATCAATGAAGAAATTAATTATTAAAATTCATGTATCTGTGTAATTATCATTTATTCATTTATTCAATTGTTTAATAAACTGAGATTAAGAGCATTGCCTTCATAGGTCTGTTTTTTCTTTTAAACACACTCATATATTCAGGCTTCTTAGTAATACTTAAGCACTAATAGTTTACTCAAGTTAGCATAAAATACTGATATAATAAGAAACTAATTGGAGGCATAATGAAGCTTTTGGTAAATGTTTGATCTGAAATGAAATTCAAACAATTGAAGACTTCTGAGTGCTGGATGGGATGGTTTTTCAGAAGTAACTCAATAACTACAAATCCTAGGTAATCTATGTATTTTTTTAGTTTCTACTTTGACTCTGATGAAAGAGTGAACAAAGAGTTTGTGGTTGACAGCTGCTCATACTGAATGCACTGCACCAAGTTAACTATTATTTTCACTTTAAAGAAAAAAATTTATCCTCAAAATCATAAAAAAATGACTAATATTTAGGTATATAAAATAATGGCAAATTCAATTTTAATAAATAAAAATATATTAACTACAAAGTTTTAAAGTTATAATTTCGAATTAGAGCTATTTATTAAAGCAAATCCAAGCATTATTTTTTTTAAATGTCACACCATGATTTCTATCAGGAAAAGGATCATCTGATTTTTTAATTTTAATTCTCATAAGTTTAGCAGATCTCAATATAAAATTACTGAAAATCAGACATACTGGTCTTTTTAATGAAAAATATACAATTTTTTTCACAATATCAAAATGCTATAATTTTTTTCTAATCCACTGTAGAGAGACTGTTTAAATGATAACAAAAAAAAAAGAATTTCATAATTTTTTACTTTCTATTCTATTTGATCATTTATTATGTTTTTTTCTAATTGATCATCAGTGATTATGTAGAAAACCAGATCTCTAATTCAATTTCTATCTTCAGCAACTTAAAATATGACCAATGTTCTCCAAAAAGAAACCGTACTAATTGAATATTTTACATGTAACCACTTGATTTGTAAAAATGATCACAAAAAACATATTGTTTCAATGCTTTCCATTTACATACAGTGACATGTTTTTAGATACTTTAATTGAATGAATCCAATTTATTTTTCAAGATTGAAAATCCCATATTAAAACAATTGTACTAATTGAATACATTTTATTAAAAAAAGTTCAAAAAATAATACAAAATATTGGAAAAAGGCAAATTCTTTAATAACCATTCAATTTTGAGGTTGTGTAATAATCTTACAAAAAGGTTGTATCCATTTTTTTTTATAAAACTTATTAAAGATAACATTTTGAGGATTGAGACATTTTTTCATGTTTACTGTGTTTCCAGTCAATTCTCAGTTGTTCAGATTTGAACAAAAAGAAAATTCAAAGTCCTATAACTTTTACTTGAAACATTTTTTGATTTGAGGCTTTGTTAAAAATTTATTCATGAAAAATAAAAAGGGATAAAAGGTGGAATAATATTTCAAAGGACAATAACAGTTGATTTTGTTCATAATAAGTTATTCAAAAAAGATTTTCTTAAGAATTTGATCTAGTTTCTAGATAAATAACACATTTACCTATGATTTACATTTTTTTAGCTATTCATGATAAACCTAATTTTTGACTGTTCCACTGTAATCAAAAAACTTACTGCTATCTGGCATCTATTCACAGTTACTTCCTTATTAGAAATCTATTTTATTGCACTAAACTAATTTTCTAAGTAGTCTTCTTCTCTAAGGTCTCTAAGGTCTTCTTCATCCAAATTTTTCTCAATGTAATCTCAAGTGAGTGGAAACATATAAAAATGTTTGCTTTGAAGGTGAAAAATCTAGTTATCAAGCTTCTTAAACAAAGCATGAACTTTGTCTGTCATTAATAAAATGTTTTTATCACAATCTTGAAAAATTCACATTCAAGTTGCTTAAATGCGAAAATACATTAGCTAAGTAAGCCATCAGCAACATATACCCATTATTCTGTAAAAAAAACTGAGACTGGCTTTTGTTTCCCCTAGAAAAATATTATTAATTCATCTCAAAATTCCAATAACCAGGTTAACACTTTCCCCTGTGATAAACATCTGAATTCTGTATGGAAAATAAGAGATTTTTACTATTCACCCATTTCATCACATAGTTTAGCAAACAGCATATTCTGTAATAATCGACTTTTAATAAAATTAACCATTTCTACAGATTTACAAAAAATTTGTTTGAGATTTTCCAACATATTTTTTGTGGCAAGAGCATGTCTGTGAAGGAAGCAGTGCATCCATTCCACCCTACGTATAAGATGATCTTTTAATTTTTTTAGAAATCAACTGTTCTTTCCTGTTATCATCACCTTTGCACCATCACTTTATACTGCAATATATTTTGTACAATTTATGTTACAGTTTTTAGTAGCTTCATAAAAAACTTCAAAAAGACATTGTCCTGTTGCATGACCAGGTACTGATTTGCAAAAAAAAAAAACATATTTTCTTTGACTGATCTGTCCTTATTGCATTCATATCTCACGAAATATAAGAACTGAAAAATACTTGCCATATATGTTGATTCATCAAATTGAATACTAAAAAATTCACTTAAACTCACTTGCAGAATTATCTGATCACTAACATTGGCTGCCATGTCATCGATTCGCCTTGACACTGCGTCATTAGAAAGAGGAATTTTTTCTTCTTTCAAGTCTATTAAAACACTGACCATATTAATTGCAGCAGAAAATATCAGGTTTTCTGCAATTGTATGGAGTTTAGACATCTTAGCTATTCTTAATGTCATAGCAGTAAGAGGAACTAAGAAAAAAGGCACTTGAAGCACCTTACCTCAAGATGCGTCAAGTGCCTTTTATCAGTATGGCTTGGTTTACAAACAGAAGCTTATTGATTTCTCAACGTACGTAATTTTCTTTCAAAAATACCAAGGGTTTGCTTTTATGATCCGGATATTTAGTTTCCAAATGTTGAATTAATTTTGATGGCTTCATAGTAGTTTGTTTGGCCTTTCTGTGACTGAGATTGATTTGGACAGTTTAATATTAATTTATATTTAAGTTGTATTAAAGTTATAAATATTTAGTCCAATTTAAATAGTTTAATTTAATTATTATTTATTTTGGTATTTATTAAAAGTTGTTGTTTATTAACAACCACTTGGCAATGATTTTGTTTACATTTTTTCTTATCAGTTGTCATCTTTATTTACTTGTGTTTCAATTGGTAATTATTTTGTTAAGGTGTTTCACCATTGGCTGATTTTACTTACAACACCAGTGTGTGTTTTGTGTTTAGGATAATGTTTTTGTTATGTTCATGATTTCAGAAATGTCTGAAACTGAAGGAAAAAAGTGGGCTATGTGGGCTAAACCTCGTGAGGAGATTAAGGAAACGATTGATGTTAGGCTTAATGACTCTTCATCCTCTTCTGAGGATGAGGAGTCATGACAAAGTGCTTCTGGTTCTTCGTGGGCTGGAAAGAATAAAGATCAATTAATGATTGAGTAGTTTTCTAAAGGTAATGAATGGTAGGGCTGGAGGTTCAGTCCTGTTAGTATGGGCGTTTGAAGAGAAGAACAACTTCTTAATTCAATTTTTGGAAAACCCAAGAAGTACTAAGGCTAATGTGTGGGATAAGATTCTCCCTAAGATCAGAGAACTCCGTAGTTGAGGCCTTAGCTCAACGCTATGAAAAATTGGCTACTAAGTCTGAGGTGAGAGAGGTTGTGCAGGAATAGTTTCCACCCTCCCTAGGTTCCACAGCAGGGGTTGCTTCAGCGTAAACAGTACACAGAGGTGCTGAAAGAGAGGCGGAAGGCTAGTCTGTCCTGCAAGCAGCCAGAGGTTGTGTTTGTTAACCTAAAGGCAACTAGTAAAACAATTAAGGAGATGAAGGATGATTTCAGGTTCTCCTTCAACAAAAGAGACAGACCCTGAGAATTCGTAATATTAGCGAGACAAAAAAGGGGTTAATCATCATTGCTGATGACAAAGAACCGACTCCTTTAAAGTTGGAAAATCCAACATGAAAGTCGACCCTGAAGACAAGAGGCATCCTAAAGTGACTGTCTGTGACTTAGATCGACAGCTGTCTGAGTAAGAATTATGGATGAGGCTACATTCAAGCCTGAATGCTGATTATTATTTAAATCGGGTGCAAGGTGCAAGGCAGAGTGCTACCATAGGAATTTCGAGGTTAGTCCTCAACTTTTCAAGAGCTTCACTACAGATAGCAGGTTGTCTGTAGGCTCTTTTCGTGTAAGGTCAAGGAATATTTAGGTATCCAGTGCTGTTTTAAGTGCTGTAGGTTTGGCCACAGGACTAAGTTCTGTGAACATCCTGCAGTTTGCACTCATTGTGGTGATGAAGGACACAAGTGTGAGGAGTGTCCAAAGAAGTCAGATAGTCCGACTTGTTTTAATTGTGAACATCCTTTGGAAGAACCATAAGCACTCAGTGAACAGTAAAGATTGTGGTTGTTTTCAGAGAGCTCTCAATATGAACTATAATTCTATTTTGTTAAATGATTAGATTTGGGCAGTTGAACATGATAATCATCATGTCATTGTCCGTGGGATGTTCAGAACTTGCATCTGCATGTTGCTAGTTCATACTTCCAGTATAGAGATCCTGTTAATCAACATCTTGAGGTGGATAAAATCCTAAGATTCTCTGGTACTGGCCCATTCCTTATAGGTGTGGATGTGAATGCTAAGTCACTCATAGAGTGACTTAGTGGTTTCACCAATGATGACGGTGAATAAAGGGCTTTTTAGCCCAGCATGAACTACAGGATATAACATACCTGATGAGTTGCCCACTTACGTAGGTATGGTAGATGGGCATCAATTATTTGGTGGAATGAACATCAAGGTTAGTATTGGTAGGTTTATCCTTGCCAATGTTTGTAATAGGAAGGTAGTTGATGATTGCTCAAGTGATCATCAATTGATTGTCTATGAGATTGTTGGTGGCTTGAGTGAGCACTACCGATGTAATGTTTCAGTTCACAGGGTTGTTTCCTGCACAGACATGCAGACTGGAAAAATTTGTTGATTTTCTTTCAGCTAGGCTCTGAGTCTGGATGTCTTAGATTTGGAAGACCTAGCAGTTGGTTTGTCAGCAGCTTTTACTGATGCTGCTGAGTGTTCAATTCCCCGAAGTTCCGGTCAAGAGGGGCTTGCATCATGGTGGAATACATAACTGTCAGGCATGAAGAGGGCTGTTTGTCATTTACAGAGAGCTTCTCAACATGAGGGTGATCTGGAACGATGGGCAGTCCTTGTTGCTGAATACAGAGATCTGAGATCTCATTACATTCATAAAGCCTGAACTGTGAAAAGGGACTCCTGGCATTCCTTTGTTCATGAGCAGGGGATGAGGATCCCTGGGGCATAATATATGTATACGGTCTTGGGACACAAATGAGAAAGGACATTCTTCTGTCTGCTCTCTCGACCAGGCTTGGTGTAATTTCAGATACATCTGAGATTTTACACAAATTACTAGATGATTTACTGCCTAATGATAGTGAGGCTGGAGAGACCACATACCATCTGCGGGTGTAGCGAGAGGTCGTTCAGTTTCGCAGGGGTGCATTGTCCTTAGAGATTACTAAGGCTGGGGTACATCAAGCTCTCAGTAGTTAGGTAGGGGCAAGGCCCTAGGCTTTTATGGAATAACGGCGGAGCTTCTAGTTCACTCAGTCGGGGTGAGTGAGATATTTGTCACATGAATATAATAAATTGTTGTTTGGTGGATACTTCCCTGTGTGTTGAAAGAAGGGGATTTTAAAATTGTTCTTTAAAGGTGGTGACAAGGATCCTGCTGTTACTTCTTTGTATAAGCCCTTGACATTGCTTCAGATTATTGGTAAGGCCTTTGAAAAGGTTCTGTATCTGCGTACAAATGAGAGATTAACCTCCAAACATTACTGATGGAGAATCAGTACGGGTTTCGTCCTGGAAAGGGTACTGAGGACGCCTTACTTTATGTGATGAGTGTGATAATGACCAGTGAGATGGAATATGTCCTGGAAATTTTCCTGGACATTCTGGAGCATTTAATACTTCATGACGGCTTTCTGCTATTTACCGACTCCAAAAAAAGAGAATGTATTGTAAGTGGTTTGTAATTTATGCAAAGTTACTTCAGTCATTGGGGTGTGCTGCTCTGCGAGGGCAGCCATGAGGTTGGCATAGTTTGTCAGTAACTTGACAAAAAGTTTGTCAGTAACACTACACATGCAAGATGATAACAAAACTGCATCACTCACTGTATAATTTAGCTTTTGCCCAATAAATGTTTACGATACTAGAACATAATAAAATAATTGTATATGTTTATCAAAAACTGATATGTATTACAATTAATTAAATTTATTGTAAAAATAGTTTATATTTGTACACTTTTCACACATTTCTATGAGTTATTGCAGAAGTTCATTTTATAATATATAGACTTTTCACTGTGAATTTCAAAACAAAAATGTATCAATTTAATCAAGGATATATGAGGGGAAGTAATTAAAATAACTATGTAAATCTAAAATGCCTCTTAAAAATAGTTTAAACGTTAAAGTAAAATTATTTAAACATTCTTTTTAAAATCTGGATAAATGGACATCAAGCATACACACACAGACAAAACAACCATAAAAAATATCATCTTTACCTCTTCAGGACTGGCTGTACCAGAAGAAGGAGTACGTGGACCAGCTGCTTTCAATTCAGCAATATTTTTTTGTGCTGCTTCCAGCATATGTCGGAATGTGTCTCGTTCCCTCTTAAACCTTGAAACTTGAGCTTGGGAACTTTTTAGTTCACTAGTAATCACTGAAACTCTATTATCATAGCTAAGTTTCATTGCACTCAGTTCAGTTTTTCTTGCCTTCTCTTCCATGTATAATCTTTAATCATAAAAAATAAATTAATTATGAGATTTAAGTCTGCACACAAAAACTGTCATTTAATTAAGAATAAGACAAAGTATAACACATAGCAAATTTATTTTTAACCTATTAAAACACTTTTCACTTATTATACAGTGAAAAGACCTATTCTTTTCTAAAGTTACAATCTACATATTTAGTTTTAATGTAAATTTATATAAAAGATAACCAGTATCCTAATAAGAAATAGTAATAACAACTTTTGGTGTGATTGTTATCAGATTAACAAATTTTTAAAATTAACAGTTTGTAAAAAATATTTAAACTGATATAAAAAGCTGAAAAGAAGGATATTAAAAGATAGAAATGATTTCTGCCAATAACAGGTACTAAAAAAGAATATTTTTGAGCTCAAACTTACTATTCCGCAAAACATTTATTGTTTATAAATATGTTTGTTTCTTTAAAATTCTAATATTTCTAATTTTTTTTTTGTTTTATTTAACTTATACCATTTTGTTCAGAATTAAATTCTCTACAAGTCTTTTAAAATGTTTTGTTTATTACCCATTTAACAAAGTTTACTGTACATCAAACATAAAGAAAACAGGGTTTTTTACCTCCAATTTATTGGCTTTCTCCCCAGATTTCTCAAAAATTACTGCAGATACGATTCTGGGACTTATTTTGATTAAAAAAAAAAAAAAAAATCATAAGAAATCACTAATTCTGCTCCTTAATTAACATCCTAAAAATTTCAGTAGGTCTTCATTTCACAAGAGTAGCTAAAATATGAGAAAAATTTTTCATTAGCCGTAACCTGCTTGCAAACGAGCATTTTAGGACGTATGTTTATATGAACTTTTTCATTATTTTCACGAGTAGAATAGATTGTGAAAGTTCCAGGGGAACTTCTTAATACACCCTACATATGTAACACAACTCACTGATTTGTAATTATACAGACAACTATTCTTTTGTTGCTTACATATCTTAAATACATATGATGTTATTGTATGGTGTGTGTTGAAATTATTGTTACATTTAAGACAATTCAGAGTAGGCTATTAATCTTAAAAGGTGATTAAGATGTAGAGGGCTGTTATAAGAGTGGCAGGATTGTTTACATTAATTTAAGTATCAAATTCTATTAATTTTCATTGCAGGTGTTCACAGGAATGCACTAGTGGCAGAAATAAAAAATTTCTTTCACATAAAATTTGTTTTAACTTAAAGTCTGACTTACATTTTATTTCAAAATTAAGTATTCATTATCATATTTCTTAATGAAAAAAATTATAACTTCCTTAAATGGTGTGTGACTAATTCATGTAATGAATGTTCATGTATTAAATGTTTTTGTAGGTATTAAAATTGTTTAGTTTGATTCCTAACCCTCACTTTACTTTTAGTTTTATTGATATGTTTATTAACAAGTTAACAAGAGCTCATAAAAAAAGCTGAAAACAAAGTTGTTATACTTTCCTGGCATTGGTCATTTATTCTTATATAGTGGAAAAAAAATAATACATGAAAAAAGTTTAAAAATTAAAAAAAAAAAATCAATTTTTTTTACTTTTTTCTCTCCTCTCCCCTCCCCACACGCACACATGCACACCAACAAAATCTCATCCAAGAATTTTTTTGATTTGTCTGTTTACTATGCTAGATGAAAGAAAGTAAAAAATTCAATGAAAAATGTACAACCAATAAAAACTTATCTAAGATTTTTTTTGGAGGTGGGGATGAATTATGATGAAATTATATAGTAATGTTATTATTAAAAGTTTAAATAAACAAAAAAAGTCTTCAAATTTCAAATATTGAAATTTCTAAACTTTGATCAGATTCCCCCCACACACAATATTGTCTCAAAGTAATTTTTTGGATCATTTGTACTACTACGATGCCTATGAAGGCTTAAAAAACCCAGTTAAAATATGTGCAATAAATAAAAAGATAGTGTTATTTGATTTTAGGGGAAGGGGAGAATTTGGGGGTAAATTCTTTTTTTAAAAAGGGTAAGATAAGCATGTAGACATGTGAGCTTAATATAAAGTGGGATTATGTTTGCAAAATTTTGAGAAAATTGATTCTAAACTTTTACCAACAAATTGCCTCATACACACAAGTGTTTATGCTAAATTTCATCAAAATCAGTTAATCCAGTCAAACATTACTAAGCTTCAGACATGCCAACATATATATTTACATTTCCCCCAATTATTTTTTTTTTGGGGGAGGGGTCCTTGGGTCATGAGGCATCAAGAAATGCAAAAGTGTCTTATCTCATTTTTTGACTGATTATCATACTTTCCTTCTAGCATACCAGTCCACCTTCCTACTAGCCAGTTAAATAAAATATAATCTAAATTATAAAATCACATCCCACAAAAATGGTCTTTGATTTTGGATATCGGTAGGCAAATAACAAAATAAATCCCTAAAAATGTAATTCACAAAAAAAGTTAAACATTTGACTTAAAAAAAGATAAGTTTTGCTTTTTATCAGTGTAAACATTGAAATCAAAGTGCACATGACATAACTGTCACATAGCCAGGCACTTATGCTGTGAACCATATTCTTACAATTGGCTATTGCACAAAATCAAACATTTCAGTACTGTAAAATTTACAAGTGCATCCTGGGTGACCATTAAAATTAGGCTTTGTGATTATACTTTCATACGATTCAGCTGTATTTTAGCTGTTACTTTTTTGTAACAGTTTTAATACTCCATACAGTTTTTACAATTTGATATAATAAGGTGAATAGTAAATTAGTTATGTTATGTTAAGAGGATATCTATCTATAAATGTTCTAACAGAACTACATTTGAGATATCAATATATATATATATGTGTGATATAACCTGCCAGTTTGGTCAGTGTAAAAAAAAAACTGGTAAAATTTATATATGTACTGAGCATAAATTTCTACAAACAACCAATGTGAAGCTTGTGGTTTCATTACTGCTTTGCATTACTGTCCTTTATTATTCAATACTACATTTATAACAGTTCATTTTCACTATTTACAAAATTTTTTTCTAGATCAACAACTATACATTTGTTTTTATTACAAGCTTAGTTATCATTCATTAAATTCATTTTATACTACATCACTATTTCACCAGTGACAAAAATGTTTTTTTTTTTTTAGTATTGTAAATGCTTCTTATTTATTTTAATGCGTTAGATTCATTACACTGTTTAATGATTATAAAGTTTGGCAAAGGATTACACTGTACAAATCAGTTTACTGATTTACATCTCTTATACTTGCCAAGAATTTTTACAGTAGATATTGCAGAGATCAGAAATTAAACCAACCTAAAGGCTAATAATTATAAGTATAGTTGTAAATTTGTTACCAATACAATGATCATTTGCTACTGATATAAAAAAAGGCTAAAAATGTAGTAAATTTACCTAAGTCATCAGTTTAATAGTAACATAATGTTTATTCAATAAAAACTTATTAATAGCAAATTTGTCTTGCATTTGTAATTGGTGACAAAGACATGATTTCCAATAATAGCCTTTTTAAGGTTTTTCTCGAATATATATTTTTTTTAAGTTAAACTTCCGAATTTCCCATATAAATATATATTTATATCTACAAGTTTTAATTTCAAAAAAAATTAATAATTTTGAGCATTTTAACACTGAAATTAAGTATAGATTTCTAGAATTTTGATATAAAATATTTCAAGAATCATCATTTGTCTATTTGCTTTTATCTGTCTCAAAAAAGGCACAATGCGATTTAAAAGAATTTTATACTTTACGCAAAGTATATTTTAAAAATTATTTCATATTTCTTCATTAAGAACAAAGCCATCCTACAAAAATAACGAATTTTGTACAGGTCTCTTGATATAGCCAAACTTACATCAGAAAAAACCTGTTTAGATGCAGAAAGACAACTCACTTGTTGCTAATTCTGGGCAATGATGTTTAGTAGTTATAACGCCTTTATTCTCAGTTGATTTTTATTTAGCTGTGCTAAAGTAACAGCAGTGTGCAGCCAAGCAATGCCATGAAGGAGACAGTTGTTCTTGAACTGTTGTTTTAAAGGAATCTCTTATTACAATAATTGAACAAAAACTCTTTGTCTGTTCCGATGAACACATGAACTAGAAGATTGACATTTTTTGCTAAAATTTGTGACTTGTTAACATGTATGTAATGTGACTTCTCTTTATGAACTATAGTTTTGATTCTCTGAACTAGGCAAAGCATTGCCAGCTTAGTTGGTTTAGTACTCTTCAGAAAGCATCCTCAGTTACCAGCAAGACTCAATTTCTGACAGTTCAAATGGTACACAGTATTTGAAATTTCATGAAAAAACAGAGCAAGATATGAAATTTTGAGCTGACCACATGCATCAGATCCTTACTAGAAGATGGGATCATTATATTATAAAATAATATAATATAAATAATAATTATTAATATAATAATAATAATTGGGAGAAAGTAAAAGCTAAGAACTTAAAGGCCAAAAGATTTGCAAAAAAGACTTGAATTATTCTGACTAAAGTGGTCCTTTGCGGCCTTAAAGGCAAAAAAAAAAAAATATAATAAGTAAAAATTATAGTACTGTATAATTTTTACTCGTAGTATACCTAGAAAATGCACAAAGCCAAAAAGTTTGGCAATTAACTCTAAGGGTTTCAAAACAGGTTTGGTCACAAATATACAAGACCACTCATTCATCAGTTTTTACCTTATAAAACTGAAATTTATAGAGTTCCATTTAAACCTTAAGTATCTCTTAAGAAAACTTTATAAGTAACTCTACCAAAAATGATGATGGTGTTCATGATAATGATGGGTTCTGGTAATAGTGTGATTATCATATAGTTAAAAGCCAACATATAAGTTCTAGGATCTAAAGACTAAAGGCTCTTCACAGCTTTTATTTTAATCTATTCAAAACAGTTATTTGTTATGTAATAAAAATACTAATAATTAAGCCAGAAGCGACATAGATAAACAGATTTGTAAATCAAAACTTACTTGTTTTTTGTTTCCCTGAGTTCACGTTCAATATTAGACGTGTCTGAAGAATAGCTACGCTGAACTTTGACAACTTTATCATAATCTTCTAGTTTTCGCCGTAACTCGTCATTCTAGAAATATCATAAACAAGTTAATTTCAAGATAAAGTTACACAAAATAAAGATAAGCTTCTGATATCTAACATCATAATATTTCTCAGAAAAGCCTATTATAGATCATATAAAATATTGTTATGCAAGGGTTTTAATTGTTTATATTTCAAACATACAGTCAACATTGCCAACTATATCATAAATACAAGTCCATCAACATCGAAAATAAGCATGCTAGTGTACACAGAAAAAACACAATCGAACATTATGAAATTAATAAACATTTAACAATGATATATCAAAAGAACAACCGATTCAAATCTGACATACTTTTCAACCACATTCTAAATATGCGTCTCCCTAATTAAAAAGCCACCAGCCATAACATAAACTTAGTGTTAGAATGATGGTACCATAATGGTGATGGTTACAAAAATGACAGAAAATGTTTTGAAATAAGTTTTTAAGAACATTTTATAATTAAATTTGGTTAAGTTTGTTGTCGCAAAAGTTTTTTAATAATAATATCATCGCTGACTACCATAGACAAAAAAAATTAAAATATTTTCATTTAAAGTTTATTGTTACTCAGTCTAACTGATTATCTTTATTTTCTAAATCATTTTTGTACATTACTTCAATTATAGGCCTAAACATTAGCAGCAAACTAGATAGTTGGTGATATTTTATTCCAATCTGAATAAAACCAGCAATCTGCATTTGTATGGACACATATTTCTAACAGAGAACATCCAAGCTTCTTTGGCTCTCCAAATTGTCTTTTAAGGTATATTAGGCTGTGTTTTTTGCAATGAATGCAGTATATTGCATTTTTTTTTAAATGACTGTTAATAAAATGGTTCAAAATAATGGTATCCCAAATTTACAATGACCTAACCACTAATTACATTACCTTTTTTTTATAAAGGAGGGTATACTATTTTTGAAGTAATGATGAATCACTCAAACTTTTTTTTAACAGAAAGTAATACTATGTATCCATTACTTAAAGCTTCAAATGTTATACTTATAGCCTAACTTTATTGTATTATACAAAACAATTATTAGCACTTAACTCAAGTATTATTTATAAAACCTATTTACAATAGATTTTTTCCACTTTTCAAATGCAAGAATTTTCTTGAAATTATATATATTTAATTTTTATTTACAATTTGTGATACTATAGTTCTTGGAACAGTGACACAGTGTCATCCATATGTTGATTTAGTTAGAATCACTCTAGAAATCATGTTATTATATATTTACCTATGCTGAGCTATTTGTTGCATGGCTATTGTGATCTGGGAGTAAACTTGGCCCACAATGGTCAAGGGAGCAAGGAGATAAGTGAATATAGAGCAAAAAACACCCTTTTGTTGTTTTTGGACTTAAAATCACATTCTTCTAGTAATTAGATGATTCTACTATTTTAGTATATCAATTTTACTGTGTATTTGAGCAATTTAATTCATAAGTGGAAAATAATAACTGATGTCTCAAGTAGCATATCAAATATTGTAAGGAATGTGGTAAATCTGCTACTAAAATGTTAAACCTGTTTAAAGTGATATATAGTGTGAATATTCTGAAAAAGTCCAGTGAATTTGAATGACGTAAGAGATTCAAAAATTAGTGAAAAGATGTGAATGATGATATCAGAAGCAGGCAAAGACAAGATGTTCGATGTGAATTTAAAAGTGCAAATTTAGGATGCTCTGACATCTGATTTAAGATGCAATTATCGGTGATGAAAAGATTATGAGGTTTTGTTTGGTAGAAAAGATTACTGTGAATTATCCATAATGACAATGCACCAAAGCCAAGGAGAACTCATTTTAAAAGAACTTCTGTTAAACAATCTATTACTGGATTAGTACATCTCGCTAATTTACTTAACTTAGCCCTCAGGTTTCTGGTTCTTCCTAAAATTAAAAACTGCTCTAAAAGCATAAAAACTTGTAGAGATTGCTGATATCCAGCACAAGGGAGTTCTCAGAAGATGATAGTATCACTACTAATAATGTACAGTACCAAAGTATGGTTTTTAAAGGTGCACTCCAGTAATCAAATTAATACACCTAAAAATTATTAGTACTGCTTCTCCTAAGACATAAAAGTAAATTTTGTATTTACAATAGACATTTAATTTTTTTATTTGCAATATATAAAATAAATATACCAAGGGGGAATAGTAACATAACACACTGGTTGCGGTATAGGTTTATGGGCATCTGTAAAGGTATTTCAATGATGCTGGGTATCTTGAGCTGAACTCTCTCATGGTGAAAAACATGTATTTTCACAATTTGGATTTTATACTATTCTTAAACATACTTAGTGCAATTCTATATTTAATTATTGTCTTGGAAGCATAAAAAATGTAAAGGTCTCTGGCATCCTGTACCTTATGATATTCATTTCTGATATCAGTAATTAGCCTAGTAGTAAGTCTCATTTAATATGTTGAATGAATCACAATGATTAAATAATATTTTTTATGTGGGCATTTGTCTTTTTACTAGACTACTTGATAGTATCCTTGAGACCTTGGTCAATTATAATATTGACCAATTAATATTGGTCAATTTTGTAATATGTTAAGATAATAAATTAGAGCTGGTAGTTGAGAGAAAACAAGAATAGTGTAATCATATTTAGGCATACAATACTTGGCAAGGAGACTATAAGTGTGGCAAGATAAAAAAATATATACTTCATAAATGCAAATTTTTAATCGTGCTACAAACTTGACAATGACTCTCATTACTACACCATCAGATAAAGCAAATAAAGAATTTTAATAGTTTTACTTAATGTATTATATAATATTACAAATAATAGGGTACTTTTAATCAGTTCTATAAAAAAATAAAATGAAAATTATCAGATTATATAATATGTTGTATAATTTTTTTGTTGTTGTAAAACACTTTTATGTTATCAACACCCCAGTCAGAATAATAAGGGTAATTTATATGTCCCTTGGAATTTAAATTTGTGATGTAAGGCCGTATAGCATATGCAGTCCATAAGGATATGATGCAGCAGTCGCATTGGACACACAGAGGTGTGCTCTCTGCTGACATCAGATCATCAGGTGTCCGTGAGTAGCTCTGGTATGTCCTAACCACAATCGACACAGGACCATTTACTTTCTGTAAATTTACCTGCATGAAGAGCCCCATGGTAATACCTTATATATCAGAGTTTATTATCCTCTGTAGCAGGCCAGTCATCTTGCCACCTTCTTTGAAGAGTATGTTTAATGGTATTAATGATATCAGTAGTTGTAACCCAAGTGGAAAAAGATGGTTTTTTACATCTATCTTTAGCAGTAGAATCTGCACGTTTGTTACCCAGGATTCCCACATGGCTAGGGATCCAGTAGAAGTTCCCCTGTGTGTTGTGACAATTTAATTCAGCGATTGTATTATGTATTTCAGTGACAATAGGATGTCTGTAATACAAATCATTTAAGCTTGGAGAGCACTATAAGAATTGCTACAGAAAAGGATGTGACAATATTTTGATTTAATGATATTCAAGGCCATTTTTATGGCATAGAGTTCAGCAATGTAGACACTTGTAATACCAGTTAAACCAGACACACAAGTTCTGTCATTTACAACAAAAGCACATCCAGTATCATTCTGCTTTGACCCATCTGTGTATACTACTGGCGTCTGGGTATGTCTGATAGAAAATGGTGAAATGTTTACTGAAAGACAAGAGGAGTTGTTAATTTCTTATTATATATGATGAGGTCGTAATTAAAATTAATGGGATTGAGTTTCCATGGAGGATAGGAACATAGATAGATTGAGAAAATAGAAGGTGCATAAAAATGTAAAAGGTACATTAATTGTCAGCTATGGACATCCATTGGTGCTGTATTATGTGGACGATTTTTATATCATTGGAAATAAGGGTTTTCAAGGACTGCTTTAAGAACCGGGTGATTTGGTTATCCTTTAAGGTGGGCAGAGTAAGATGCTAGCAGCTGGTTCTGCCTACCCCAAAGTGATGGCTCATCACAATCAACAAGTATGCTTGCAACAGGGCTTGACACAGCAATGGCAAGACGAAGAAAAGAGTGGTGTACAGCATCCAGCATCTTAAGTACAGTAAAACGTACTGAAGAATAGATGATACAACCATAATCTAATCGTGATCAGACCAAAGAATAATAAAGAAGTAACATACATGATTGGTCAGATCCCCATTTCTTGTTGCTAAGGACTCTTAGTACATCTAGAATTTTTAAACATCTTGCCTTTAACTGTTTAATGTGTTTGACCCACGTAAGACAATTGTTGAAAATTAAACTTGGAAATTTAAAATCAGGAGAGATGGTAATTGGCTATTCAAAAATTATATGTAGCACAATTTCTTAAGGGTGCAAATAACTGCAGTGGCTACCCTATATTATTAAAAAATGCAACCTATATGTCAAGAAATTTCAAATAATTCTATGTAAATATTTATTATAATCAACAGATACTAGTTATATGGATTTCCCCCAATTGGCAAATTACACAGTTTTTGAGTCTGGACATAGTACTTTTCAAGATAAGTTGGCCAAATTCTGTTTTATTAATTGAGGATTGTGTCCCGAGTGTAGGACCACTGATGATGTGCGCCATGTCTTATATGTCTGTCCCACCAGGTATGAAGCTGAACATACCAAAGTAGCCAGAGAGCTTGCAAGGATCAATTATGGTTTTGATCTGCAAGTTAACTGAAAAACCAAAAGGGAATGGAAGGCTGACTTCCTTAGATTCTTAGCCCTTCAGAAGATGGCTGATGGGATCTGATGCTGTTATAGATGCATGGATAGAATAGCAACCCCAGTGGCTAGGAGCCTGCCTGGTGCTTACTTCGCCAAGATAGGTGTTTTGGCATTAAGCCCTGCTTAGCTTAGATATTTGTTGTTAGGATAAGATGGATGTATGGAGAACTCTGTGATGCAGTTGTGGTGTAGGAGGGTATTGGCATTAACCTTGCACCCAAAAGCAGTCCAGAACCAAAAGAAATAGGGTAAGTTTTCATTTGAGACTTATTAAATTTGTGAATGCTTCTTGATTTTTAAGTAAATCAAGAGGACTTCAGTAAATTGGATTGTAGGGCACAATTATTGCCATTGCGATCAACACTTGTTTTGTTGGTACGAGGATAATATTTTTGGTGTTTAAAGACTTGATCAAGTAATGATCTGAATACAAAGTGTAACTGCAGTTAGATATAGGAACATTTTTTGTGTGAACCTTCAGTGTTACAGGAAGGCACAGGGATCATGCTTCTGTAAATCGCTTAATTTGATAGTTGGGGGTTTAAGTTATGGCAGGTGGATGAGCAATAATAAGCTTAATTTATGCTTTCTTTTCATCAATTACGGTTTTGCTTGATATCTTCAGACTGGATTAACTGATTTTTATGGAATTTTGGAAGATGACATCTGAATATGGGTGATTGATGTCATTTAATTTTGATAACAATTGGACAAGGAATGGAGATATATGATTCCCTTATCTCAAAATTTTACTACTAGAGAGGAACAATTGTAATTGTTTTACACAATACAATATCTCTTAGGACGCTTATACACTTTTGTCTGTAGAGCAAAAAGTTCAGTAAACATTAATCCTGTCAATAACTGGAATAAATAAACAGTATTATTTAAATTTATATATATTAGCTGATGAAGTTATTGAAGGTAAAGTCTTATCAATAATTCTCCTCCTAAGTAATAAATCAAGGACAAGTCCTAAGTAGCCAGAATTGCTTAACTTTACTAACTTCGACGACAAAATTATGGAACTATTTTTGGATTTTTAATTAAGTTTTCCAAATAATTTTTGTAAATATTCATGTGAAATTTCATTGAAGATCATAAATTATCAAATTATCAATTATCATATTAGACTAAGTAGTAGTCAGCAGAGGAAAAATCCCTTGACAGCCTGAGTTCTTGCTTCTTTTAATGCTTACCTCCTTTCTCATACATTCAATTTGTTCCACTTGTGTCATATTTTCCCGACGAAGAGTATCAATTTCTGAAGCCTTCTCTTCACATATTGCATTTAGACGAATCTTTTCTAATACCCATGTTTCCTGATCAGCCTTTTCTTCTAATTCTTGAAGTTTATTCTGATAAAAAAATAAATAAAAAAATTAAAATCTATTTAAACTTAAATTTTTATCATAAAATAATAGTGAGAATAATGGCATTACAAAGCAAATGGTACTTTGGTCAAGTTTATCAATCTAAAGTAAATTATTTTTTTTATTATATCTATGCTGGATATAACTTCCAATGCTGGATAAGCATAACTTTAATGTACATAAGAATGGTGTACATATTTTGTTCAATATAATGAAGAAACATAAATATGGTTTCATTATATACTTGTAGTCCTTCACATTAGTTTTTAATTAAATGCCTGTATTTCTGCAGTCTTTAACAAATATCAGACAGTATAATAAACATGCAGTCTGTTCCAGACTATAAGTTTACTGGTACATTTAGACTTAAATTGCACTACATTTACAGCTACATCAGGCCTAGCAAGCTGGTAGCAGTAATTCCATTTGTCTATACACTCACATGCAGACCTGGTAGTAGCTGGAAAACTGGTTGGAGAAAACACACACACATATATATATATATATATATATTATGTTAATATAATTAATTATGATTTGTAATTTAGCTTCCTAGCAGTACATAATAATTACCAATAATAAAATAAAATAAAGATATCTCTTACTGGTAATTTTTCTTTTACAAAATATTTACATTAGCACTTTAGCTGTGCATACTGCTTCATCAGATGTATTAAACTTAAGAATTTAAAAAAAGAGAAGGATGTTATTTTTTCTTAGTGAGATTGCTAAATGGTAATTTGAAAAATATTTCATTGATAATAATATATGCTGCTATCAAATGGATGAATTTATAATTATATGAATTTTACTATTTGCTGAATCCATTCATCAAATTCAAACTACACTTGCTCATTTATAATATTAATATCACTATTTTTATTATATTTATTTTTTCAAGAGACTATTTTTAATTTATTACTACTTATTTCTAATACTTTTACGTCCTGCAAATTTGAGAATGTATGTTTGTTGCTACTTTATATAATCTGCATAGTTTAATTTTTGTTTACTATACTTATGCTTATAAATGTCCCTTAAATTTTTTTTTAATTGCCTTCTATTTGTCATACCTATAGAGAATTTATAACAATCCTTATTACCACAATTAGCTTTATATACACCTGATTTATCATAAATGTTTTTATTAACCAATTAATTATTATTTTTTTAAATTCTTGCTATAGTTTTAGGAGCTATTTTATAAAAGTTTGTGAGATGTTTTTTCAAAGAAATGGAATGTATTGTTATTATATGTTATATATAGTAGAAAATGTTTATTATCATTAACTGTAAGGGTAGAAAGTGTTTTTCCACAGTTGTATTTGTATATTAATTTATTTGTTAAATTATTATTGATGTTTTTATTTTATTTATTTTCAATTGCTATATGTTTAATTAAATTTAATTCATTTTTTAATATTATAAATTATCATCAATGTATCATAAAGCTCTGTTTATCATACTGTAAGTGGAATTATTTGATGGAATGGTTGAATAGAAAAGTTTACCTATGGGTTTATCAGAAATTTACCAATGGGATCCCCATTCAGTAATATTTTATCAGAATTATCTTTACATAACGTGGAAGAAATTATTTTAACATTAGACATATTCACAATGTAAAACTTTGGAGTAGATACATAGATGGTATTTCTGTAATTTTAATTATTTTCTTTCAAAATTTTTAAATATTATAGACTAATTATACACTGATACATCCTACTATATACTCGTACTTGATAACTTTTTATACTTTACTACTGCAATTACAAAAGTGAAGACTGACCTTTCAAAACATGGTATAAAAGGTACTAACAGATAATAACAATTTTCAAATATAATATAGAGGTTATATTACCTAAAAAATTAACTTACGTATGTAAAATTTCTAAAACAAGTGAAACTGTAGTACATCAAAATGGCTTACGTTTTGTATTGATATAAACAAAATCATTAATAATATCATGAAAATCATGTTTCATAGTCTAGTCTTTTTCGACAGCTAAAACAGCTAGATGAACCACTCTTGTCCAAGAAAGAGATCTCAACTAATTTTTGATTCTTGATAGTGTCAAAAATTATCTTTCAGTTTCACAGTTTGTTGCTGGTATACATAAACACACTAAGGCAAATACTTATGTTAGGATATAAGTTCTTATGATTTTTTGATATTAGAAATCAGTTAAGTTGCGATAGTGACATTTCTTCAGCACTGGCATTGTCTAATTTGTCTTGAATTAAAAGACCTTTTAAATGAAGACACTCAATAACAAATGAAGATTTTTCAATGTCAGTTGCACAAATTTTCTGCAAAGATGAAGCTGCTGTGGTGATTCCCTTGGCATTCAAGCTGCGTAGTTTTGTTAAGATGGAGAATCAGCTGAAAAACTCAATGTAGATAGTGATACAAGTCTAAAAGAAGCTTTATTCAAACTTTCTTGAAATTCTTGAAAACTACGGTCTTTGTTTTCTTCTTCCTCCTACTCTCCTGGTTCAGATGAGTAAGTTTCATCAAAGAACTTCTTCCTTTTTCTTGATCTTTTAGGCCTATATTCTACATATCACCACTGAATTCAATTTCAAGAACAGTTAAACAGACCTAACAGTTCATCCACAAATGCAATCAGATTGCAGCTGTAGCCGATTGAAACTGAAGCTACATTTTATATGGCATGATTGCATCTCTTCACTAACAGAGTTAAATTTATTGAGTATGTAACCTTGTAAGAATACAAAACAAAGTTTCAGGGCAAATGTTTTCTTAAAATCCTGTTGGCTTTGTTCTTTGATTTTCACCTTGGCTGTTAAATCATATTTTTGAGAGCCTTTGCAACTGAAAATCTCTGTTGGGGCTTTTTCATGCCTCTTCCTTGGTCGATCATCTTGTTATGTGCAGTGATTTTATAAAGAGATTCTTATCAATAGGCTAAAAAAATTATTCTAGCATGTTCCATCAATGGATCGATGAAGAAAAAAAAATTTAAAGACCTTATAACAAGTCAAATAATTTAGAAAGATTACATCATTCTGTGGTACTAGATCCCACCAAATTACAAGAATGGACAGAGTATGAAACGTAAAATATCAATGGATTTGCTTCTTTTAGTCTAGTTTGTAATGCAGAGTAGACCCCAGATATATTTGAAATGTTATTGAACGATTGATTGTCCAGGACAATTCTGAATGTGTAAGCCATGAGCCTTAAGAAATTCAAAAATTCAATCAACAAGTTCTTTCCTGTATGGCTTCGGCTTTTAAAAAAATCTAAAAAGCATTCTTCAGAATATCCGGACTCATTTACATACCTTAGGATAAAAGATAACTGATCTTCTTAACTACTTCCTTCTTCTTCTTATGATAACTAGTTCACTTCTTTTAAGATACTCTCTATAACACTTCTACCCAGTTTCTCAATCAACTCCTCACAAATTGTAGATGAAAGTTGATGATTTACCTTGACCAGGGTTTCCATGCTTATCACTGTGAACTTTTGAAAAAAGTGCTTATCAAACTTCTGCTATCAGTTCCAGCCACATCATGTAGTTTCTATTATTGGTGGCACCAAACAGCTCATCTTCTTTAAAGGCAAGGCCATATGATGCTAGCTTCTTGATCACAGCAACTACTCTTTAAAACACAGCCCTCCAGTATTTTACTTCTTCAATTTGAGTTTGTAACTGGTTATCAATCTTCCCCATTTCAGCAGCTCTCTGTTAGTAGGTTAACAAACTATTGAGGTGAGCATGTGAGTTCTCATGTTCTTTAACCTGCTGGTAACCATGTTTCTAATCACTAAATTCACTGTCACAGAATAAACTTGAAGTTAGACAAAACAGTTGTAGGAGCCACAGAACAAAGACCTCTGGCTGGGGGAACAAACTAGGTAATCCCTATTTACTAGATATTTATTTGCAAGTTTTCTAGTCAAAAAACGCTTTGCTCAAATATCTGTTTTTATCAGGATATACTCTTTGGATTGTTCAGTCTTTATCTCTGTTTTGATTGAAACCATTTTAACAAACTAATCTCTCATAGTATCTTTAATTTTCTACAATACTGGATCATTGACTGGTTTCAAGTTACTGTTAATACTAGTAGTAAGAGTATCAGGTTTTAAAAGGATGAGTTTGTTTTCTTCAGCATTGAATGCAACTTTATTTGAAATCCACTTGGCTTGCTTGACAATCATATAAGACTAGGTTGAGCATAACTCAGGTCTCTTGCTTGGAAGTAGGCATAACAGGATTAACAAAAGTTGTTTCGACTCCATACGTTTCTTTACTGACCCTTGAACTTTGTGAAGGTGTTGAATCACATTGGAAAGAAGTTACCCCTGAATTAGGATTAACTTTTAAAAAATTATCTAATTTTACTGTTTTACTAATTATCTTCATTCATTTTAACTTTTCTCTTGACAGCTACTTTTCGGTATTTTGCAAAATAAATGCACTAGAATATACATGGAATATGATTTGATTTGAAGCAAGTTACATTTTAAAATAAATATTGCAAACATTTCACACACCAAAAATTTTCATTGAATAGTAGGAAAATTGTAACGGTACAGCAATGACTAAACACCAGACACCTGACTGTCAGCTTCAACAGACAACAGACTTGAGCACTTGTGACAGCTGGCAGTAAACATTCTGGTTAGTCGAAACACTCGGCTTGTCGAATGTTAGCAATGAGGCTCAAAGTGGTGGCCCACACAGGAGCACACTCATATGCAAGACAGCATCATCCTCTGTGTACGGTGCTGTACTGCCCACACAGTACATCACCTGCTGCCACCCACTCCAACAGGTGTACATATAGTCAATCATGCACTTACCAACTTCACATGCTGCTGACAAAAGATAATGTTGTGCTACAACTGATCTGCCACAATTATCGTGCTTTAGACTACTTTGAAAGGGACATATTTTCTTTATTTTATTTTGTCAGTAATAAATATATATAAAATTTATTTTATACATAATATGTATAAAATACATACCGGTCAATGTGGCCCATGCCTAAATCTGGCCCTAACCATGAAAGCGCTAATGTGAACATTTTTAAAAGAAAAATAAGTATTATATTTGATTCATAATTGATAATAATATACATTCATATATATACAAGGGTCATTGAAATACAAATTGGAATTTGTTTATATAGCTTTATTGACATAGATAAAATTAAAAATAAATGACCTTATTTTTCTACAAAATTTCCTTCAATATATTTAAGAAATATATTTTCTCCACCGGACAGGTAGCTTCTTAATTCCCTCAGAAGAAAAACAAGATGTTTACCCCAACAACCAATTGTGCCCATTATGCTCGATTGCGACATTATCGTTGAAAGTTTCCCCTCCTAAACCAAATGTCAAATGTTTGCTTCTTTCAGCAAACCAAACATGTGGAAATTACATGGTGACAAGTCTGGACTGTACAATGATGTTCAAGAAGTATCCATGAATTTTAGTGAGTTTATTGCAAGTCTGAACTTCTGTATGTTATCGTGGAGAAGGTGGATGCTGCGAATCAGTTGCAGGAATCATTTGTTGCAATAAGCAGGTCTGACATTACCTAACAACTTGCAGTAGTATGCTGCATTTATTGTTCCTTGTTCAAGCAGGAAATCAATCAACACATCTTTTGAGTCCCAAAATACAGTTGCCAAACTATTCCAACTGACAAGCGTTTCTTGGTCTTGATTGGTGCCCTCTCCCCTTTTCCTCCACACAATACTTGTTCTCTTGCTTTCTGGTGTGTAGTACTGGATCCATGTTTTGTCACAGATCACAATACAGTCCAAAAATGCCTCTGCTTCTTCTTCAAAATGATTCAGAATCAACTATCACATGTCTTTCTATCAAAGACATTTCTTTGTGCTTCAATGAGAAGACATGAAACCCATCTTGCCGACACTTTCCTGTATCCAAGCGTGCATTGGATACAGCATTGTGTGTGTACACATTGTATATGTACACTACCAATACTTATGCCCACCTCTAATCCAATTCCAGCGATAGTTATGTAGAATACCTTTCACAAGGTCACAAATGGCCTGAATGTTGTCATCATTGATGCTGGTCTGTGGATAATGTTCATAACTTTCATTCTCCACTGAATCACAGCCACTTCAAAATTTTTTGGCCCAAACATTTGCATTTTTGACAGGGAAGCACCTCCAAATTGTGCCTAGAGTTGAGTCAAAATTTCAGAGGATTTGACTCCTTCATTGGCGAGAAATCAGATTATAATTTGTAGTGCAATGGATGATGGTACCTTGTGCTCATACATTTGAATGACCCTCATATAAATAAGTTTTAATTAAAATGATTTATTATTTAAAATTCATGAATCTAACATACAAAACACTTTTGAGAATACACGATATGAAATTTATAATCTAATAATTAACAAAATGATCATTAGCAGTTAACATATTTAAATATTTATTGCCTTCTCTACAACATATCTGTTTAATTTTTTTATTATTACAGAATTACTAGGAATTGTATCCCAGTCAAACAACATGGACAGTTAGTTTTTATAACATTAATATTTTTTTTATAGATTATTGGTCTGTTATTGGCAGGTGCCAAAACCAAACAGTTACCTAACATTAACAATAGGAATTGAAATACACAGGTTACACCCAAAACCAGCTCAGATATTCTAAAAAATAACAAGTATTCCATGGCAGGCTTACTAGTAAAACTGAGTAATGGAGTGGTTTCTCAGTGCCTATTTCACAGAGTCAAATATACTACTGTAATTTATCATGCCAAGGCCACCAAAATACAGGTAATATTCAGCATTGCAATTGACTCATAAAATTTTCACTCATAGTGATAACTTCACAGGAAATGATTGTACAATGAACATTATAATCAGAGAAAGGAACTCCAAATTACATCAATTGTACCTCAGATGCTTTATATGTATCACATCCTTAAGAAAGACTGAGAACAGCGGTGTAAAGTAATAAATTAAGGTATTCCTTCTGTTGGTAAAAATATATTAAACTTATCATCTCTATAGAAGAGATAACTCAGAAGAGGAGTTTATGTAATACTGGGATAGTTAAAAATAATTAAAATATTACAAGATTAATCATAAACATATTCTTATTTTCACAGCACATATTTCAAACTGTTCTTCTTCAGCAACATTTGTTACATTTTCCTTTGTTGGTATACAAGTTGTGACTGATGACTATTTCCATGCTGGCTGTTATATTTGAAGATAAATTACATTGAAATATTGTAAGTTATTTTTATTTAAAGTAATAACTTCAATTTGTGATATATCAAAAAATCTTAATCATAAAAAAGCAATCATAAATCATAAATTGTAACAATTTTTATTTGGTTCATCCTCTTCTCTAACGTTTTACAACATTTCTTATAAAAGGCTAAAGGAAAAATATATTTATAATACAAGGGTAGTTTAACTTGTTTTAAAGTATGTATATAAATATATGCTTTTTCTACAGTAATCAACACACCTGGAATTCCAGTTTTTCTTTTATCCAATCATCCTGTTTGTTGTTGTAAGTATCTCTCAATGTTCTCAGCTCTGTTTCAATTCCAACAAGCTCTGTTTGGGTGGTTACTAATTGCCTAGTTTAAACAAAAGAATTAATTAATCAGTGTAAAAAAAAATATCTAAAAATAACCACACGCACTTACATACATAGAAACAACAAGAAGAAAAAATTGTTATTTAACTAAAAAACTGGTTAAACTGTTAAATCCTTCTCCTATGAAAACTTATAAGCCTAATGTCTTATGAACTACAATACATTCAGTTTTCCTATCAATAGTAACGACCAACTTTTTAACATTGACCCAATGACCCCTAGTGTCAATATCATTAACAGTAAGAAGCCTATGCTAGGGCTGAACTCAAGTTCATTAATTTATGGTGATGGAACTTGACTGTTATATTACTATAAGTATTATATGTAGATGACAATATGTATCATATTAATTTATACAGTGTGAGTTACTCAGAATGTAATTATGTACTCACAATATTTTCACAATCATCTTGTGTATACAATATTCATAACATCAAGTTTGCACATACTGAGTGCGTAAATCAATATATAGCAATTATAATAATTTTATAACATTTTAAACTGAAATGTTTGAATATTGCCAGAGTAAAATATATATTTTGGGATATGCTCATATAAATTTATTGCTATATAAATCTATATACTTGCCTTATGTTAATCGCCTTTGTAACTAAATTTAGTATTATAAATAAATAAATAATAATTTGTTATTATTTTTATTACTTTAAAATATCCGTATAATATATCTGTGGAATATAGAATTCACAGCGCCTACTAACCTTACCATTATTGAGTTAATTTACATATTTTTTCTCTCTGTTCATGCTTTTTTTAATTTATCATTTATTTTATGATTTCATTATGAGTGATGAATTTTAAAATTTTCAAATTAAAATAAAAGATTTTAATTAGATTTAAAATTTTAGATGTTTTATTCAGAAAAATACTACTTTTCTGCTGTACACAGCACAGTTTTTATTTAGTTCTGGAGATAAATAAAATAGTTTTTGTTTCAATTGTTTTCATTCTACTAGTTAGATAACCAAGATTTGTATTTTAATTTGGCAATACCCAAAGAACTCATAATATGTATTAACATTGTTCAATATCATGTGAATTAATCATTATAATGAACTGATTTTAGTTAAGAAATGTTAACATTAATTTCCTAGATTATACATTACAGGAGAGCCATCAACAAATAATTCATTTTAGTGGTTCAGTATTACAAAATAATATGAAAGTCTGTTGACAGCATTAAATGTAAAATGGTTTGATAAGTAGTATGGAAAAAATTATTGGGATTGGTATCAGCAGTCATACAAGTGATAGGGGTTAAATATAAATAAAAGTTAGAAAAAAAAATTAAAAAACTCAAAGAATAAAACAAATGAATATAAGAAATTCATAATAAATGCACATGCACATGAGATGCAGAGATGGACTTAAATAAATAGACTAGAATAAATATGTAAGCAGAGTTAATTTAGAAAAAAATAAAATTACAACTTGTACCCTTGAATATCTTCTCTTTCTCTAACAAACTGAGCTTTGGTAACTACATGTTCTTCTTCAAGTAGTTCATATTTACTTGTAAGTTCATCATATTCATGTTTTTCTGATTCTAATGCTAGTTCCAGTTCTGAAAAAAGTATTATTGCAGCTTTAATTTATTAAATAATCTTAATCAATTTAGAAATAAAATATGTAATTTTTTGTTTCTAAAAAAAACTATTCTTTCTTAGAATATAAATATTACATTGCATAATTAGAATAAAGTAAATACGAATAATTGGAGTATAATCATATCATTCATTGATAGGTAATTTAGTTACTACATAAATAATTCAAATGAGCAAATAAATATTTAATGTTTCTAAAGCTTATTTACAAAAAAATTTACGATCAGTCAGAAGTAAAATATTATATACTACCTATGTAGCCACCTCATCAGCTATTCCATGATTTTTAGGCTTGTTCATATCCAGATAATGTTATAGCTATTTCTAACTCAATTTGAGTGTTATGTTATTAAGTTATTAGGATGTAATTAATGACACTGTCTCAGGAGTAATGGGCCTGATGCCAGACAATAACAATCCCCATACCTCTGTTACAGAGCAATAAATAAAAATAAAAGCCAAACTGGAAATAATACTGAATTTTTTCAGTATTTGTGTAGAACATAAATTATCATAGGCAGAAAATTCTTCCCACCTTGATAGTACCTCATTTTGAAGAAATAACACAAAAACTTTCATGTCTGTCTATCTCTGTGGCAGTATCTTTTAAGCCTTTTAGCAATCTGAAACCAGACTAGGATCAGCATTTTTATATATAAAAATTTTCACAACATGCTTCCATACTCAAGCTTAAGCTTAAATGGTAAGTTAACAATAAGGGGGAAAATTAGTTTTAAATAGTAAAATGTTGTAGACCTCATATTTTAGGGTTGTATATTATCTTTTTTTTAACCTGGACCAGCATTAGGTACTGCTTCAGAGGATGGGATGAGTGACTTGTAGCATGTTTGAAAATGGCATGCCTGACTGGAATTCGAACCCAGGACCTCCGGGTAAAGGCCAAAATGCTTCCACTTGTGCCACAGAGGCCGGCCATATATTATCACCTACCTGAATCTGTGAAGGACTGAAAATCTACTGTTCTGATAATGAATTATTTATGAAAAAATTATTACAAAAGACTGAAGTTGATAATAATGAAAAAAGTTAGAAAATTCAATACTAATTAATTAATCCCCTTATCAGTAAGCTAATCAGCTTTTCTGTGATTTTTAGATCCCTATTTCATGTCTAGTTAACATCATTTCTCACTCGATTTAAGTTCACATGTTCTCAGGTTATTGGGTACTTCTTTCATAATTTAAAAAAAATCCTTTTTTGTAGTAATTTCAATACATTTTCTGATAAACTATGCAATGTGTAGAAATTATATTTTCTCTTAACTGCACTGAGAGAAATCAGCCCCAAAAATTGTTTCCATTAAATTGTTTAATTTTTCAACAAAAAAAAAATAAAATAAAAATAAATTTGTAATTCTATTACAAAATTAAATAGAAAACTTTATTGTTTCATGTTTTTTTTTTGTAGTTATGGTTCACATGTAGCATAATATCCTTTCAACAAATATCAAATAAAATTAATTTGAATAATCAAATAAAATTAACTAGAGATTTAATTTTAGCATTACATCTCAGGAGGTATGTACAATATCTAATTTTATGGTTTTGGAAGAGCTGAAACAGCTAAGTTATGTGTCCTATTTATACTTGCATTTCATCAAGAAGTAATCATAACCATTTAATTAATAATGTAGAATTTGAGCAGTTTTCTAGGCATATATAGAATTGATAAAATTTAAATAGAAACAAATATACACATGAGCCAGTAGATAATAAATAATTTAATTATGCAACATACTCATATACTAAATTAATTTTGTAAATAAGTGTAATACTATCTTGTGAAATATTATTGTTTTGATAGATTTAATGTCTTGAGATTGCTCACTACTGTTTCATTTATTTCTGTATTAACAATGATCAAGACAAGGTTATATTTAAATAAAAGTATAATGATTCCAATAATTACTTTTATTCTATAGAAAAGTTAATTCTAAAAGGTGGTGTTCTGGGAAAAGTAGTAGTGTTAAATAGGTTTTGCAGTGACAGATTTAATTTGGTATTTGGTTACTGAATGATATTCATAATAATCAAAAAGAGAGACAGAGACATTTCCATTTGCTAAGAGAGAGGAGAATCCACCGGGTGGTCTAATGGTGAACTCGTCATCGTAAATCGGCTGATTTCGAAGTCGTGAGTTCTAAAATTCAAGTCCTAGTAAAAACAAATACTTTTATACAGATTTGAACACTAGATCATGGATACTGGTGTTCTTTGGTAATTCTTTCTTTTCTTTTCTGTTTAGCCTCCGGAACCAGCGTAATGTATTATTTCAGAGGATGAATGAATGCAAATTAAGTGTAATCTTGTACAGTCCCAGGAAGACCATTCCTAAGATGTGTGGTTAATTGAAACCCAACCACCAAAGAACACTGGTATCCACAATCTAGTATTCAAATCCGTATAAAAGAACTTCCTTTACTAGGATTTGACCCTTAACTCTTGACTTCAAAATCAGCTGATATGCGATGACGAATTCACCACTAGGACAACCTGGTGGGTTTCTTTGGTAGTTGGGTTTCAATTAACCACACATCCCAGGAATGGTTGACCTGAGACTGTACAAGATTACACTTCATTTACATTCATAGATATCATCCTTATTCATCCTCTGAATAATACCTTAAGGTGGTTACAGAGGCTAACAAAATGAAAAAAAAGAGAGAGGAGAAACAAACTTCTTTCTCTATCATAACTGGTAATGAGACATGATTACTCAATATGAAAACTACTAACAAAACAGTGAACTGCACGGGGAAAATAAAATATGTACTATAGGTATTTAAAAAAAAAATTGAACCAATAATAAAGGTTTTCCCTAATCTTATTTTATTATTTAGATGATTAACTGACTGTTAGTTTTGACATATATCTTGTGCATTGTGCATTAACTGTCACTGACTTCCTAATTCTGATAAATAAACCTTAAAAATCCATCACCTGGTGCAGAACATGAAAATAAGGTCATACATGAATATTTCTAATTGAATAAAAATAAGGGAATTTTGTTTATTTCATTTGTCACAACAACTGATGGCCTGTTTTTATATTGTAAGATTTAAATGTACAAAAAATTTTTTTAGCAAATCTAGACTACAACTGTACTTAAAACTACTGTTTCACACATCGTAAAATATTGCATGTTTAAAATATGGGCTCAAAAAAATTAGTGGTTTTACCAATTCAATAACTTTTATACATTATTATCAGTTTGAAACAATAAGTAGTACTCGTCTCTAATCAGCATATTTTATTTTCAATAAGAAATTTTTTAATCACTATTTAAGTTTGACCTGTTGATATCTTTCACTACTTCATAGTATAATTAAATAACTTACATAATTATCTTACAAAAGTATGTAATCACAAAACAAAAGAAAACCATCTCTTACTGTCAATTTTTGCCTGCATCTCTTGTTTCATCTCTGTCAGTTTCTTTCCAACTGTTTGTGAAGCTTTTGCTTTCAGTGCCACAATTTCTGCATCCTTTGTGTTTATTTCTTTATCATGACTTGCCTTTAATCTTTCAATAAGCTTTCGCTCAGCCTAAAAGAATGATTCTTGTGATTAATAATATTACATCAATTATTAAATTTTAACACGTGATATCAATACAAAAATGAGAACTACACGTTTTAGTAACGGTTTTTAAATATTTAATTGTGTCCAGATGTCTGGAAGTATAATCTTGTAGATCAAAGAGCGTGCCATTTTTTCTCAAAAATACAAAACCAAAATTAAACAGTTGGCTTACCACTCATTCTTTTTTTTTTTTGTAAAGATAAATTCAATAAATTAGAATGTAAGATATAATACTTTTAAGATAAATCTCTTTATTTTATTTAAAATACTTTTTCTCTTATTATCAGATACTTGACTCTTGCTTGGTGCTGTTCACTACTTTCTAAAGGATCTTTTTTAATCTTAGTGTATTTTCATAAATCATCAGCTTTATATAAAAATTATTACACAATTTATAAATACCATATATACATATATAAGTAGTAAGTTATATATGTAGTATCAATGACATATTGTTCCAGGATGTATTAGCTGAACTTCAGAAAATGATTCAGGATACCAAAATGAACTAAAAAGTTCATATCAACATATTTTGTTTTGTTTTCCTTCTGGACGCCATTTTGTGATTTTCAGCCAAAACATTGTTTCTCAGGAACAGGTAAACCTACTTTAATTAAATTTAAAAAATCTAAGAGTTATGTCTAATTCTAAAAAAAAAAAATGAAAACATCTTTAAAAATTTCAAAATGGCAGCCTTCTTATTTTTTTAATCTTCAATATATTTGTAATTATAAAGACGAATATTACAAAGACGAATCTTAGTTTTTTTAGATTTGTTTAATAACGCTGAAACATTTTTTATTATCTATTATTGTATATCTACTGTCTATACATTTAACATGTATTTTTTTTTTAAATTCTAAATAAGTAACAGATTTTGATGATAGAAATGTTGTCTCTCACCTTTTTTTATATCAGCATCATTTTATTATCTGCGAGACTCTTACTGTACGTTTTACAATTTTATTGTAATTTTTTTGGGTATCATTGGGTTTTGTTAGATTATTCTTTTATTTTTTGTATGAATTACTGATTATCTTACGAATTTATTATTAAAATTTATTCATATCATTCACTTCATACCATATTTTTTCCTTTTTTAACAAAACTAATATAATGAACTTCACGAATCAAAAGATCCATGATTTAATATTGTACTTATTATTTTGTAAGTGTAACCCTTGATTTTTATCAAATCCACGGACACACTTTTTATATTATTATTAAATGAACTATTTTTTAGTTCTCCATCAATTAGTTCAAATAGTTCTAATTGTAGAATAAACATTTTTTGTACACTATCTAGTACTACAAAGTACTGCCCTATCTTTTTTCTTTACAATCTTTTTTTAACACTGCGGGGACGGCCGATTATCACCTATAAAGACGTTGACTTGATCAAAGTACTGTTCTACCTAGCGGTGCGATTTGCACCACATTTTTGCAACATTTTCCTACTGTTTGTGTTTTTTGTGTTATTAGCAATTTAACAGCTGTAATTTCTTGTACGCTAATACTTTCATATTTTTTTTAATGAAGTGATGGGAATTAAAAAAACTGTTTTATCTTCACTATTTTCAATTACATAAGAGTATTTACTATTAAAACTAGCTGTAGTATATTTTCTTTTAAATTTTATTATTTCAAGTACATTATCATTCAAGTTTTTGTATGCTACCTAGTACTATAAAATACTGATACCTAGCAGCGCAGTTCATAAAGCCACTTTTTTGAGGAAAAAGTGACATATTCAGGTCCCACGATTCATCAAATGAAAGAAACGAACTTCTTGATGCCTTAACCTTTCTGGTTTTCCTAATAACCACAGGTATCTTAAAAAAAAAATTAAACTACTTTATGTTCAATTTCTGTACAATTATGACGTCAGAAGAATTATTTCTTGCAAAAATATTTTATTGTTTGTACAAACCTGTTTTCGTAACAAAAAAAATCACAAATTCATAACATTAAGGTCTGTTAAAAATACCTATTACCATAATCAGCAATTAGCAAATGTTTGAAGCTGTGGTACAGACAGTCTCATCTTTCAAGCATATCATGAAAACATTATACAAATCATATTAGCAGTGATTGAGAATTTACAATTGCATTCTCTTTTCCTCTTGAAGATTTTCCTTGATTCCATCCTTTTTAGGAGTGAACCATTGTCATTTTTGTTTGTTTTTATTATGAATCCAAATCATAAATTAAAAGAGATAACTGTTATTTACTTGAAAATTTGTGAGGTTTGAATAATCAACTAAATAAAAATAGTAAAATTTAAAAAACTAACTATAGTTATATGAACAACATTTACATAATATAAAATAAAAAGATTAAAATCTGTACATCAGTTACCTGTAAATCCATTTCTAGTTCTGATGCTTTATTTTCCCACTCTGCAATTTCTTTTTCAATTTTTGATTCAGATTCCTTTAGTGATTTCTCCAGAGATTTTTTTTCCTCTTCAGACTAGAAAAATATTCAAAAAATTAAAGTGTTCTATTAGTAATTACAAGTAAAATCTAACTTATTTAATAGTTGGATAATGCTATTAAATAATTATAAATAATTAATAAATAAATTAAATAAAAAAACAATTAATTAAATAATAAATAATTATTCATTTCATTAATAATAAATAATTTTTTAAATCTCTGGAGATGTATTCTACTTGAAAATAATTACAGGAATAACACAAACTGTACAGCAACTGTAATTTTGTATTTTATCAAAAATGTAATATAAAGATACGTATATTTTTTATAAAATACTGATGTGGGCAGCACATAACTTCCTTATACGCCTATTAAGTTACATATACACATTTTTTTAAATGAAAAGTAAACAAAATGTTATTTCATTAATAACTTCTGATATTTTTCATATTTATTTTTTTATTATTATTGAATTATTATCTACCGTAAAAATTTATTTACAATCAGAGGTTAATAATTATTAATAAATCAATATATTTAAATTAAAAAAAGGAAATGAAGTCTGATTTGAATCGATATGCCTTCCCCTTCTAAGATCCAAATATTTCAATAATAAAAATTTCATTTGGCTATAACTCTGGAACCAATGAAAATAAATACCACTTATGATATATCGTTGAAAATCTCTCAATGAGGGCTTATTACTGCAGTTAAGAAAAAGTCCAAAATCCAAACTTTTTTGGATATTGGGCTTTTTTGGATACTTGGTTCAGTCGATTACAATCAAAAGGGGAACTGCACAACTAAATGTTACAACAGCCCTAAATCCAAAATTTCCACATCCTACAGCTAATCATTTTTTGAGTTATGCCAGACACATACGTACTTACCGACGTCACACCAAAACTAGTCTAATAGATTCAGGGATGGTCAAAATGGATATTTCCGTTGAAATCTGAATACCGAAATTCTTCGCAATCACAATACTTACTTTATTTCTTACAAGGAAGCAAAAAAGAAGCTTTAACATGTAAAAAAAGCAAATAAAACCTTATACCTGACATACAGTCATGTATAAAATTATATTCTAATAATTGACTCTGTATGAAGAGTTTTTATTTAGTCTACAAGTATTTTAGTCTTAGATATAAATGATACAGTTTATTTGAGACTTGAATGGCTATTTAATAGAAAGGAGAATGTATATAAAAGTAAAAATCACTGTAATAAATTTATCCTTTTATAATCTTCTAAAAGTAAAAACCTTTTAATCAATTAGATCGCACATATAACAGAAATTTTGCAATAAATTTAAACAATAATGTTCAATGTGAAGATTACAAGTAAAATTGTTCTTTGTGCACATTATTATAGCACAACTATTAACATATAAAAGTATACAAACCCTCAAAGGGCAATAAATATAACTTAGCTTTTTGTTTATTTAATAAGTTATAAATAGGTGAATTTTATAATTCATTTTACTAGACTTTGTTGATATTTTGTTTTGTACATTGATATGGGAAATATTTGTTTATTTAATTTTATTTGCTATAATTTGGGATAAACATTTTCATTCATATGTTAACAATAAAATCAGGTGAATGAAATTATAACAAAAGAAGCCTGGTCAGAAATCCAATTTAGGACTTAAATCCTGAGAATTTAATTATTTTTATAAATGTTAATGTAATAAAAATAAATACATTATTCAAAACATGTGGTATGATGAACTTTACCTTATGATTATTATCCTACATCTTATTTCAGTCATGATTTGCCAAACCAAAAATGAAAATCAAGTAGTTCAATTTTTTCCTAGTTCCAATTTCTAATTTGACAAAAAGTATAAGATATCATTCAAAATCTGTGGTTTTCCAGATTTTCTCATTTATTCAATTATTTAATTGTTTGTGTAAATTTTTATATTAGACAGAATTTAAGAGTAACTGACTGCACTAAATTGATTTGAGGCTTACTTAAGTAACAAAGGGACATATATGTTTAAGATATATTGTGATGTTTTGGGAACCAGGTTTCAAAAGTTTCTTAAAGAGGTACTATCACCTCATAGACGTGAATTTTAAGTCCTGATTTATTTCTAATACACATCAATATATTTTGAATTTAATGAAAAATGTGAATCAATACTTTTTTAAAATAATGTGAGTGAACTTTACATTAAAAAAGCTAAATCTATTAAAAGAATATTATTTAACTGAAATACTGATTTTCATCTTTAACTGAGCAGTTCTCTAATGCTTGTAGAACCAATCTTTTAGATGAGATGTAACATTTTATCACATGCTTTTTTTTTATTTCATTCATAAAAATAATAAGAAAAAAATAATGAATCCTTCTAAATGAAAATGAAAATAAATTATTATTAACATTTATAAAGATAACCACACAATAAACTGTGGAGGTTATCAATCTGTTGTTAAAGTAAAGTACAGGGTGATTCAAAGAAATTTTAAAAGTGAGTGACAGGGAAATTTTAAAAATTAAATAATGTTAATGAAAAATCTTTTTAGAAAATGAATTTTATTTCATGTAATTGTACAAATGTTGCCATTTTAGGATATATACATTTTAGTTTATTTTTTAAAGATGACATCTTGCAGGTGACCTCTTCTACATAAACACTCATGAAGTCTCTTCGTTAAATTGTTCATGGTTTGATGTAACATCTCAACTGGAATTTCCGCAATTGCTTCTCGGATCTTTGCCTACAGTTCTTCTGTTGTAGTAGGTCTACTGTGGAACACTTTGCTTTTAAGGTACCCTACAAAAAGTAATTGCAAGCTGAGAGATCAGACGATCTGGGAGGCTATCTAATGTCACCATTTCGTGAAATGACACGTTGTCCAAACAATCGGCGAACAGCTGCCATTGATATTCGTGCAGTATGTGACATTGCTCTGTCTTGTTGAAACCAGGCTGTGTTAAGAATCGGTGGAAATCTCTTTTGTTGTTCCACAATAAAGGTTTCAAGCATGGCTACGTAACGAGTCGACGTCACTGTAATCGCAAGACCGTTGTCATCCTCAAAAAAATAAGAAGGGCCTATAACACCGTAAGATGACATAGCACACCACACGGTCACTTTCTGACTGTGCAACGGATGCTGGTGTAGCTGCGTAGGATTTTCTTGTGCCCAGTATCTGAAATTTTGCTTGTTAACAAATCCACTGAGGTGGAAATGCGCTTCGTCTGACATCCACAGTTCGTGAACAAACTCTTCATTATCATTTATCTTCTGAAGCATTACATTACAGAATTGTGCTCACACAACTGCATCATTCGGTTTCAGTTCCTGGACAATCTGCAACTTGTATGGATGGAATTGCAAGTCCTTCACTAACATTCTTCGAACAAAAATTTTTATTTGTAAAGATGCTGAGAGACGACGGATTGACCGATGTGGACTTCGTGTGACAGCATCTTGTAAAGATTGAACATTCTGTGGTGTACGGACGGTTCGCTCATGGCCTGGAGGTTTCTTTTTCATTCCCGAACCAGTTTCCTCAAAATTAGATATCCATGTTTTAATTGGATGTGCTGATGGAACACGGTCGTGCCGTCCCAGATTAAAATGACGGCGAAATTCTCTACGCGCTCCCTCCACACTGTCACTGTTTTTGTAAAACGCTTTGATAGCAAATGCACGTTCGCCACCACTCCAAGGATCCATGACAACTAAATGGCAGGTTAGGTTAGAGAGGCTGGCGCTACTTATCAAGTGGTACCAATCGCCCACGGCTACCAACACAACTTTCAAAATTTCCCGTTTCTTTGAATCACCCTGTACTATTTAAGTAATACAGCACATATATTTTTTTTTAATTTCATAAATTACAAAAAATATTTAAGATCTCCAGTTGACTAATTTTACTGAAAAAATTTCTATATTTTCTATGCTCTTGCTTTTTTAAGTGAAGCATCAATTTATAAAGAATAGATATCATTTAAACTATACCTAAAGAAAGATACTGCAATAAGAAAACTAAAAATAGTTAGTTTTTTCATTTCCACTGTAAAATTTTTCGAAACCAAAAAACAAATTTAATACCAAATGATAATTTAATCATAGAATTTACAGAAATAATAAACCTCTACCAGCAAGTTGAAAATGAAAAAAAAGTTTAATTTTATCAGTTTTGTAGTTACGTTGTTAATATTTGAACAAAAAATTGCTGACATTGACTGAAAAAATAATGCTGCTACTTTTATTTGGTATCGGTTTGGAAAAGTTCCTCATAGAATTCACATATAATATGACTATTATATGCTATACTATATAAGTACCAAACTATTCTGTCAAACTGTAGAAAATGCCCACAGTAAGCAGTAACTTGCTAAAATTGATTGCAAATATATTTAAAAAAATATTATAATAACTGAATGAAATCTTAATAATTTACCTTATCCAGTTTGTCCTTAAATTGTTGAATAGATGATTTTGCAGATGTGAGTTCCTCTTTCAACTGAGCAATATCTCTGCTAGCTGCAGAACCAACCTTCACAGTGAGATCTGAGGCTTTATCACGTTCGTGTTTTATATTTGATTCCTAAAATATATGAAAGAAATAATGAATCCTTGTAAATGAAAGAAAGTAAATTATTATGAAAATGTATACAGGATATCCACAATAACTTCATAAAATGTAAAAAAAAATCACTAAAATAATAAGAAATCCACATGAAACTACGTCAATCAGAAAGCAGTCTTAATAAAAAAAATTTCATCTACTATCACATTATAGCTGATTTAAGGGCAACTTTCAGTTGTTGCTCATCAGTAACCCCTGGTTTAGGGTCATTTTGTCAGTTCTTCAAGAAAAAAAATTTTATCTACTATGAGAATTTATAAAAAATGGATTTTTAATAATTCAGTTTTATTAGGCTTTCCAATGGAACGTTAGCTAACAGTACTGGGGATGCTGTGACATCCTAGTAAGAGTTTTGAACTATTTTTGAAGAGCTACAATCAAGGTATGTGTAGGTATAGTGTTTTATAAACTTTTGAGGTTATACACATACAGTCGGTATAATAGAGAAAGATTTTCAGTCCTACAGACAAATTAAATTGTGCTTGTGATGTAGGTTGTTTACAAGTAAACAAGGACAAGGGGTTCCAGGCGCTTCTGGTGCTCCACAACATAGAATAACTGAGAAAATAGAAGGGAAGAAAAGAGTTAGACAGGTGTCTTCCAAAGAAGAAGATGCCCTGGCAGAGGGATTTAAGGAACTGACGAACAGACTTGGTTCAGCAATACTGTTGCTTAAACAGAACTTAGACTCAGGGCTGAGTAAACATGTGGTTCAGCATGAGAAGGAGCTTATGGATATTTAAGGGATTGAAGTTGTTGAAAGAGTATTCTCCGCTGTTAAAAGTTATAATGCAAGCATTGCATACTGATCCAGTTAAGAAGCCGGATTTGGAAGATATTCTTGCAGGAGAAATGTCAGATGATGAGATATTGGATAAAATTCCCCATAGGTGGCCGACTGTGATCATGAATAGGGTGTGGCAAGTGAAAGACTTGACAGAAGGGAGTGGAGATAGTTGCTGCATTGTGGACATATCCCGCTCCAGGAGGACTGATGGAGGTAGGCCCCGGGATGACAGCTTGAGGCCGGGTGATGTAGGATGTATCTCATCTCTTATTGGGGATGATGACTAGACAGTTCAACGTAGCAAATTTACAATTTACTATAGTTCCGCTGAAGCTGACCAAGAGATTTAAGCTAAAATCTTGAAGTCAACCAAACAAGTACATATTAAGTCTTAGTCCCTGGTGATTATACTACCGGCTCATCCTATTGATTTTGCAGTAAGGAAGTTACTGATATATTTATTCAAAGAGAGTGAAAGACTGTTGTTGGTGATGTTACCAAGATCCGCAGAGACGAGTGAACGTTCAAGATCAAGATCAGCATCAGTTAGACGGGCAACTCTCACAGCAGAGGACAGCCTTGTTGTAGTGGTGTGAGCACAAGTAAAGTCATACACAGACCTATTAAAAACAATGAAATCCTCTGTTATGAAGAATTAAGTGGGGGAAGTCCTATCATTGAGAAAAGGTTGTAACGAAGAACTTCAGATCACAATTAGGGGCATTGAGAAGGCAGAGCAATTCACTGCAACCTTGCGAGATAAGGCAGCACAGTTGGAAGTAGATTTACGATCTTGAGGAGACTGGTGAGTAGTTGTCCATGTCAAAGATATTGACGTGGACACAACTGAGTAAGAGATTAGCAATGCTACTGTGAATGTCATTGGAAAGCAGGAAGATTTCCGAATCACATCGGTAAGGAAGGCATAGGCAGAATGTAACATAATGTAATGAAGGGGATACGCAGAATGTAATAGTTGTCACCATGCATAGAGTGACTAATAAGATGGTTGATGAAAGAATTCATGTTGGATGGGTCCATTGTTGAGCCTATATCAGAGTAGATAGCAATAAATGTTACAGATGTTGGGACTCGGGCCACAGGAGCTCTGAGTGCCGGGGTTCAAACAGATTAGATTTATGCAGCAATTGTGAGGGCAAAGACCATCACATAAGATAATGTCGAAAGGGGATGAGATGCTTAGACTACAACAGTCTTGAACAATGCACCGAAGGCATGATATGCGGCAAAGGCAGACATGATTAGGATAATCCTGTCAAACGCAAACTGTAGTATACTCTCCCACAATTTAATGGGGAAGCTGTTGAGGGGTCTTGATGCTGATATTTTGGTCACCACTGAGCCCAACAGATACACCGCTGCTAAGAGCAAGTGATGTGCAGAAGCAATAGGAGAAGTTGGCCAAACAAGTGAGTTTGGCCGCCCCAGTTTGGAGTGTAGCAGCAAATGTTAAAAGAAATCTGACAAGACTTTAAGGAGTACATCAGCGCATGTTGTTGGTTGCTGCTTCCGATTACTGCACATTATCTTATGAGGCGGCATGTGTGCTGGCCTCTGTTTTGCCTGTTGATTTGCAAATCAGAGAGTGAACACTTCGCTTTAAGAGCATGGAAAAGTCTGAGGTTGACGCAATTGATAAGACAACTGGCAGGAAAGATGGGTGAGAAGTAGTATGGCCACTTGGATGTAAAGGTTGATAACTGATTTAGGTTGAAGGAAGCATAGAGATTTAAATACTTCATTATACAGATGCTCACTGGACATGGTGCCTTTGAATTATATCTCCACAGATTTGGCAGGCATGACTCCTCCTGCTGTATGTTTTGCAGCAGGGTGGACACTGTGGAGCACACCATTTTCATATGCAAAGAATGACACCCCTGGCGTATGCAATATGATATAGAGATGTTAAGCTCGAAAGGCCTAGTACCATTTATTTGGCCACTGAAAATAACTGGAAGGCATTCAAAAAGCTTGTGACTAGTGCTACGAGGGAGGGGCGGCGACATGGTTTTTAGTGACAAATTACTTTAGCAGAAGGGTAAAGATGACAGTAGGGAGGAACATCGTGGGTGCAATGTTCATCTCGAGTTAGCTGATAGGGGAAGAGCGGGTAGCTCTGATAGGGAGGGACAGCTCACTGAGATGGGCTGTCTCTTATGTGTGATCGGAGATCCCAGGGGAGAATTAGAATCAGAGAAGCCTGAGTGAGACCAGGTCATATACTGATGCCATGAAAAAAGTCCTGAGACCATGTGAAGATTTGGACCGGAAAGTGAAGGGGTGAAAGACAGCCCTCTGCAGAGCTATCCTTCGTCTGTACTTGTGCAGATGGGAAAAAGTGATGAGGCAGGGGACTCTTGACCTCTTGAGCTCAAAGGCACCCCTGAGGTTGTGCTATGCGTAACTACTGACCTCTGGTCAGGGGAACTTCGGGTGAGGAGAAACGATGAATTAGAAGTTTTAGTCGGTAGGGTGCGGGCACACATAGTCTCTAAATAACATCTAGCTGAACCTGTGTGACTCTGACACTCCCCCACTTGTGGGGGTACGTAAATGGTATTTCTCCTCAATACTGACAAAAAAAAAAGAAAAAATTTTTCAAACAAAATACTCTTGCATCATGCTTTATGCACAAAATTGAGTAATTTAAAGGATAACTAAAAAGCTTAATAATAGCATTAATAATTACACATAAACAAAAGGCTACCATAATTTTCATATCAGAAACCATTATAATAAAGCAAAACAAAACTCACTGCTTTTACGTATATAACAAAAAAATACATTATAATGAAGCACTTGTTTGTTGCAACCAAAAAAATTAATAATCAAACAAAAGGACAATAAAAATATTTTATCAAACTTAACTGTTTTATTTTTTAAAAATTAGTATCAAACAATAAAACTAAAGAATATGCATAACTTTATGAATCTGAAAAAATGCAAAACAATGAAATAAGACACTCCAATTTTTAAAAATAAAATTTAAATAAACACTTTAAAATAAACAGAGAAAGCCATAAATCATACCATAAAAATATTTCCTCATTAGATATCAGCTGCACATAAACATACGCTTTATTATGTAAATAATACAGACCTCAAAATAAATTCTATGAAAATTGTCTAGTCATTTTCAAATAGATGCTAACACAATATCTATTCCAAATTTTTACTAGTTTCACTAATAGTAAAATAAAAGGACCTTATAATTCACAAGACTTCAGTTAAACAGGTAGGATTCATTAAAAGGATATGGTAATTACATTAAAAAAAAAATTATTGATAAAAAAAATATCAGTAGGTACTACTAATAATGTCCAGTAGATACTTATAAAAACTGTCTTATTTATCATAAGAGATGATGAAAAATACAGCCATGGGAACATATTGAAATAGATAATAAAAAAAAATTAATGGAAAGTAGAAATGGTATATGAAAGATCTACAAGAAACAACTGAAATTTAAATTCGATTGATAAGAAAATTGAAAAAAATTTTCTTTCTCACTTTTCTAAAGTATTAATTTTAATGAACAGATAGATAAATAAATTTATTTATTTTTAGACATTTTTTAACGATTAATTCACTAAATAAGCTTAAATTATGTGTATGAAAATATGGTAAGAAATTTTTTAACTTGTGAAACATGTAGGGATTATTTGAACTCAGGACCTTCCAATGAAAGACTGAGATATTACTACTCTACCACAATTATTGGTGAAGTAGTAACTTGTGTAGAAAGGGACACTATTAACAACAACAAGTATTATAGATTTAACAAAATTATTCAAAAACAGATAATAGAAATATGAAAATAATAAAAAAGGACCAGAACTTAAGAATTAACACTAAAATAAGAAATTACAGAAGTTTGGTTACCTTTAATTAGACAATGAAGATAACCAGAAAGAATTGGAAGTAAAAATTCTTATCTCAATTGCAGTTGTAAAGAAATTCAGGAATATAACTCTAAAAGATACTATCACAAAAGTCTAATTTTAAACCAATAAAAAATATCTATATCTATCTAGCTGTCAAAAAAAAATTATCATTTATAAAGAAAGTTGATCAAAAAGTATAAGAGGTAATAAATAATGCAGAAAAATTTACCAGGATTAACAGTGGTAGTTAATAGTAGATGTATATGAATTAGATAACAAATAAAAAATATATAAATTTAATCACACACATAAATGAAATGGAAGAAAGCAGAAAACTCTACTTTTCTGACAACCAATAAGATAAGTCAAAGTAAATAATGGATCAATTAAAAAAAGGAGAAAATCAGATTGCAGTAATATATTTAGTCTTGTGGGAATGATCGTGGAAGAAAACGGACAATAATATGAAAATTATAAAGAACAATATGAAAAAATTTCTTCTCTAAATAGGATCAAAAACAGACAATTATGATAATTCACAATAAAGCATTATTATTTTACATGCCCATGCAAAATATGCTTAAGACACAATTCTTATTCTCTTCCTACCAGCTGTAAAATGACCGATTTTTTATCAGCCAGTTCAGATGAGATTTGTGCAGTTTCTGCCTCCAAATCACTAATTTTTTCTAATAAGGCAGCTTTGTCAGATTGCCATGATTCTAAATCAGTCTTCTGATTACTTTGTAGTGATTCCAATTTTGTTTTATATTCTTCAACCTGAGTTACATTATAATAACAGACATTTACATAGGATTTTAATCATTAAAGAACTAACTTAAAAAAATAACAATACCCACAAATTGGAATAAAGTTACATCCACAAAGCAAATCCAAATACATAAATGTAACATAATAAAAAAATACACCAAAGCATATGATAAAAAATATTTTATTCAAAACATTGTCATTCATTAAAATATACGTTAGTATGGATATTATAATTATAGAATTAAGAATAAATTAAATTAAAAAGAATAAAGTTATGTTGACAGAAGTATATTAATAATTACAATAATAAATTTATGTAATTGATTCTACTAAAATCACACATAAGGGTAGAGCAACAATTCTATTTTTGTGACAGAAGTTTTCTGTGGTATGAAACATACAAAAACTGAGCTATTGTAAATAGTTATCAAAATCAAATTAAAAATAAAACCACTCAAGAATTTAAAAAAAAATCATAATCTTTGGATATGCCTTCAGTTCTCAATTTACTGGCTCAATTATGCATATGTTTATTTTTTTTAATGACATTCCTATGTATATTTAGCTATATTTTTCATTTACAAATTAAGTGAAAATTAATAATTTATTATTTTTTTAATATTCTGAAATCAAAATGAAGATGAAATATGCTAACTATGCTGTGAATATGTTTTTATCAGTCTTGAATTTTTCTTTTAGTACATTATTCATAATATTTAATTTTCTACTATAAAAGGAAAGTTTGGATAATGTTTACAATCGGACTTTTTAACTTTTCTCCAAAGTAACAACTTTAATAAAAGTCAGATTAAGCCTCCACAAGGTGCACCTGGATATATCTGGAACACTTAGGAGAACTTGTTCTGGTGAAATGAATCTAAACAAACTTCACAACTTCATCTATCATCACATCATACCCCACTACCACCTCTCTTGATTACATTTGGAGTTGTAACTTGGGTCCTAGTCCCACCAAAGGTGACCCCTTGACAGTCAACCATGAAAGGTCTTTTAAGGAATACTCCACCATCTGAACCAAACAACACCAGAGTTCAGAGAAGGCAGCACTCGGATACTGTGGGCAGCCAGTTAGAAGATAACATGTGATCGGAACTATTGGAATGCCTTAATTCCAATGCTCTCACAAACAAGAACAATTCAGAATCCAAAATCAAACCGTAGAAAATCACCTACATTTCCACACACAATGTAAACTCACTCGTGGTAAACTCAAATTAATAACAGATCTAATAGACCAACACAAAATTCTCATCATGGGACTGCAGGAAATAAGAAACACCAACCAGGATGCCATGTAATCTCAAGGATATAAGCTCTTTGGAATAGGTTTATTGGTCAGCCTCTAAATAATAAACTCTGTATAACAATTCAATGAAATTCATGCATCTCAATGAAATGTACATCATATTAAACACCCATACCCCCACAAATAATAAAAACAAATCTCCAAAAGACCATAAAGAAACAGAAAAGTTTTAGGACCTTCTTGATCAGACCATAAATAACTCTCCCAAAACAACTTTTGGAATAACTTAATAGACCAATACTTAGCAATAACTTGTGTTCACCAGTATGATATTGAACTTTGCTTACATTACATCAATTTAAAAAAAAAACAATTTTGTTTATTAAAATTGCAAGTATGTTTGAAAACTTTCCTAGACCCCCAAATTAACAGTTTAAAAATTTTTCAAAATGCATTTGAAAATTTGAAAGCTCTTTTATACGTGATTACATTTTCAAGTATCTAGAAACTTTATTTCAGGCTTTATACAATTTGCAAAAAAACGCATTTTTTTAAAATCTGGACTACAAAATTGTGCAAAAACTGTCAGACCGATGTTGAAATTTGGCACGTTGCTTTATCATATCAAAATGTTCTTTGAGGTAAAATCTTAAGATCCTATGTATAATATAAGTACTCAAAATTCCTAAAAAATCTTGTTCTTTTTTTCAAATTTTTGACAGTTACACTATTTTTGCAATAATAACATATTTTTCGATTTGCAACTGATCATATTGTGGATATAATTTAATTACAAAACTTTTTCTCTCTCCATATTTTCTCTAAAATGAACAGTTATCGAGATATATAGGGAAATAGATTTAAAAAATGGATAATTTTGCGATTTTTATAAATTTTATTTAATAAAAATTTAAGCACACCTTTTTCAACTGGCACATAAAGAAATAAGCATTTCTGATGATCTTCCGGAGGCATTAAAGCAAAAATTAGCAATCATATAAAAAAAACTTCACAAATGCCTACTTTAAAACAGATACCGTCTGGATTAGATCTAGCAAAACACAGAAAATAAACCACATAAATTCTAAGGAAAATAAAAACACATCATGAAGACATTGAAGTCAATAAAAGAAGAATTCAACAAAATTCAACTGAGAGACTACCGCAAAACCTTAAAAAAAACCCACTAAAAATACAAACCCCCAGCCCTACTAATGAAGGATGAAAACCACAATCTGGCCCAAAACAATAAACACAATGCAATCCTAGCTAAATATTTCAGCAAACTCCTAAATTGCGAACTTCAACACCAGCACCCCAGTAACAAAACCATTGGAAAACATCAACCCTCCTCCCCCACAATAAAAGAAGTCTGGGTGACTTCTTTTATTACTTTATTACTTCTTTTATTACTTAAAAGCAATGGGTGAGATGAAGAAATACAAGACTGGGTGAGATGATCAGATCTTTGTAGAAATCTGGAAACATGCAGGAAGACCAACAAAAATCACCTTTCATCAACTGTTTGTCAACATCTGGATCAAAGAACTATCAGAGCATTGGACGACAGCCCTCATCCACCTGCTACACATAAAAGTGGACAAAACAGACCCCCAACAATTACAGGGGAAGTTCACACCAGGACACAACATAAAAAATTCTTTTGAGAATCATTCTCAACAGGATCAGTTTACCACGCGAGAAAGAATTAGAATATCAGGGAGGTTTCACACCCTGGAGCAGCTGTCCAGACCAAATCATGAGACCCTGATGGGGAGTCTTACTCTTAAGATTTTGGGGATTGGTGACCCTACAGCCCTAGCTTCTGTAGCTTTTCTTCTCACTATATACCAAGCTGTGAACCTTTTACACCATACTCATACCCTACACCAAGAACACTACGCAATTTACAACATACATCCTTACACAATAACACAACATCTTACACTATTTCTTCTTACACTTATACTCAGTGGTGTTACGAAACCTTACAAAATGCAACCGTAACCCAAGGTGGAAAGCTCTATGTAGTGAGTCTCAAATGATGTCCTCTGGACACCAGGGTAAATCCAGTTGCATGCAGCCCTAGCTCCAGTACATATGTGCTCTGTTGGAATGGTCCATTAAATCACTGATACTTGTGGTATGGCAGTTCTACTTAAAATCTTTCGGTGGTTGGTCCACTTGAAAAACCAAAATTAGGGAGTTTGAAGAGACTTTGACCGACGTTGTCAGCCAAAGCGAAATGGAAGTAATAGATATACCAGAGAGTGGTAAATTAACAAGTGTATGGTTTCTTGTAGTTAAATACAATGAGGAAGGTATATCCTTTGCTAAAGTTTCTCCCTTTCTAATAAATAAGTGCTTTAGCCTGTGGGTCTATGCTTATGTACTTTAACAGCCTGTGGATCTCCAAAATTGCTTGGCAAAAGAAACAGATTTGTGCTCATTTGGGACTAGAAGATACCACATGCGCTTTAAAAAAAAAAAAAATTAGACTCACTAAGCTTGAAGATTATTGGTTTGTGTTTGATAAAATTCAACTGCAAATAGAATTACAGAATGACTCCCAAAGTCACATTGAAGAAAGGGAAAATTTTGAGTCTGAATTTTTCTCATTAACATCTGGAGCATAAGACTTTCTTAAATCACATGAAACCCCACTTAGCAGTGAAATCAAACCAACAAAAACTTAATTCATGTCAATTAAACTTCCAGACATAAAACTTCCCATGTTCAGTGGAAATTACGATGAATGGGGGGTCATTTCATGACACGTTTGTGTCACTCATTCATTCTAAAGAAATCTCAGAAATTCATAAATTTCATTACCTCCAGTGTTTTTAAAGGTGAAGCAGCTGAAATTTTATTGTCTTTAGAAAGTTCAACTGAAAATTAAGAGGTTGTTTGGAAACCTTTAAAGGCCAGAAATGGCAATAAAATGTTTTTAATTAATGAATGTGCAAGTACATTTACCAATCCCCGAAACACTTCTGGAACTCAATCTTTGGAATAGTGTTTAGCTCTTTCAGCTATTCGCTTTTAATCTTATCTATACTTGTAAAACAATGGCCCTTTAATATTCTCTTTATTTTTGGGAATAGAAAAAAGTCACAAGGGGCCATGTCTGACAAATATGGCAGCTGGGGGTATCATTACAGTGTTGTTTTTAGCTAAAAATTGGCGAACAAGCAATGAAGTGTGAATAGGTGCATTATCATGGCACAAAAGCCATGAATTGTTTCACCACAAATCCGGGCTTTTTTTTCAGATTGCTTCATGCAAATGGCATTCAAACTTGTACGTAATACTCCTTATTGATCATCTGACCTTGTGGCAAGAACTCATGATGCACTATTCCGTTAAAATCGAAGAACACAGTGAGCATAACCTTCACATTCGACTGTACTTGTCGAGCTTTTTTCAGTCTTGGTGATCCAGAATGACTCCACTGGGACGATTGAGCCTTAGTTTTGACATCATATCTATAAACCCATGTTTCATCACCTGTTATGACACATTTCAGTAGTTCTGCATCATTGTTAACTTCACTTAGTGACTCCTGAGCAACTTCCATCCACCGCTGTTTTTGTTTGAAATTTAACAATTTTGGAGCAAATTTTGCTATCACACATTTCATACCGAAAACACCTGAAAACATTGCATGGCATGAGCCTTGATATCCCAACATCATCAGTGAATTCTCTGTTTGTGATTTGGTAATCATTCATAATCATTTCTTTCACTTTTTCCATGTTTTCATTGGTTGTTGATGTGCTGGGTCGTCCGGGGCGCGCGTCACCTTTAACGTCTTCACAACCTTCTTGGAAATACTTATACCACTCATAAACCCTTGCTTTACTCATAGCAGACTCACCAAAAGCAATATTTAACATTTTTAAAACACTGCTACACTTTATTCCATTCTTATAGCAAAATTTAATACAAATCCTCTGATCCATTATTTATACAAATAAAAAATTTCCGAACATACCAAAACACATGTTATCCTTTTAACAACTGAGAACAGACTAAACATATAGTATGGGTAAAAATGTACAGATACCTTTCAGACATGTTTACCAATACAACGAAAAAATCCCGAGAAAAAGACTAATGCAACTTGGGAAATTTCAAAATTTTTGTTATTTTTTGAACACACCTTGCTTGTGCTCTAGCACGATTAGGGCAACCAACTCAGCAATGGCATACACTCTTAATTCATGTAATTACTACCTTATTAGATTCGGCAAATGGGAAAATTCCTTAGAAATAAATCAAGTTGCCAACAATGTCCAAATTAAAAACATTTCTGCAACATAAATGTCAAGTTATGAAATCAGCTGAAACTATTAAGTCTCATAAATCACATATGAATAATCAGTTACCAAATAAAGTGCAACTACCAAAATTATAATTATTTTTAAAAATATTACATCATTTGAAAATTGACATGTTTACAAAAAATTGTTCTTTATCTAATCAACTGCAACACCCAATTTATTTTTGTGAGGTTTTCAAAATTTTACACATTCCTGATTGTGAACTTGAGGTCAAATATGTGGTCCGTGCTTCAACTGTTTAAACAATCAGCATAAAACTGTGGTCTGTCAAGCAGGCTCATGCAAAAATTGTGACAAAAAACATAATAGTTTGTTAAATTATATCAAACATAATTCTACTATTACTAGTGTTACACAAAATAAGATTTCTGTCAGCGGTGGATGAGTCGTCCCCAGTGGTAATTCCACAACAAACAATAGTATCCAAGTCAAATGTTAGTTCAAAGCAATCCAACCCTGTCATGCTGTCAACAGCCATTGTTTTAGTGTTAAGATATATATGGTAATTCTCATTGTTGTTGCATGTTACTTGACAGCAGTTCACAGTCAAATTTTATCACTGAGAAAACTACTAAGTTTTTAGAATTACCATTGAAAAACCACAAGTTACAAGTTAATGGTTTACGCAAGGTTGCAACCATTACAACTCATTCCATAGAATGTGTTATTAAATCAAAAGTGAATGGATTTGCAGCGAATATCTAGTGTGTAGTTTTACCAACCATCACTCAACAATTACCCACAATTCAAATCAGAAAATCAAGTTTGCAATTACCACAGAATCTGCTACTGGTCGATCCAGATTTCCACAAACCAAGTGACATTGACATGCTTCTTGGAGCAGAATTATTTTATGATGTCTTATGTGAAGAAAACATTAAAGCAACTGAATCAAATCCAACATTTCAAAATACCCTATTTGGCTGGGTAACTTCTGGTAAAATATAGATCAATCAACATCCAACAGTTTTAACATCTGTATGCCATCTATCTGCTTTAGATCACATCAATGAAAACATTAAAAGATTTTGGGAATTAGAAGACTGAAGCTCTACCGAAAAGCAATTTACAGGAAATGACGAACTTTATGAAGAATTGTATGAAAATATCACGACAAGATCTATGGATGGAAGATACTGTGTGAAGATCCCTTTGAAGGGTGATGTAAACCAATTTGGTGAATCAAGAACTACTGCAGTGTGAAGGCTTCTTTAATTTGAGAAATATCTGAATTCAAACACTGAATTGAAATCACAATACATAAAGTTCATGAGAGAATACAAAAACCTAGGGCACATGACAGAAATATCAGATGAAGTTGCAGGGTCTAAATTATATCATTCCACATCATTGGGTTTTACAGGCAAATTCATCCACAATGAAAGTTAAGAGCAGTTTTTGAGGCTTCTGGTAAGACAACATCTGGGATTTCACTAAACGACTTATCCATTATTGGATCTACGGTACAGTCAGATTTAGTCAGCATTATCATCAAATTCAGAACTCATGTATACACTATGACAGCTGACATAGAAAAGATGTATAGGCAAATTGAAATCCATGCTTCTCAAACAAATCTTCAATTAATTGAATGGTGTGAAAACGTCAATGAAGAAATAAAAACATACAAGTTGTTAACCATGACAAATGTGACTTCAAGTGCACCATACTTAGCAACAAGAACATTAAAGCACCTAGCTCTAGATGAAAAGGAAACATTTCCAAGGGTGTCTTGTAATGATAGATGACTTTTATGTAGATGATCTTATGATAGGTTCATCTTCACTTCAAGAAGCAAAACAACTTCAGAGAGATTTAATTGATCTTGCCAGTCGTGGAGGATTTCACCTCACAAAGTGGTGTGCAAATAATCAAGAAATAATGTCCAATATTCGGTGTGAAGATGTACGTCAGACTAATTACAACATTGATCAAGATCATAGAGTTAAACTTTGGGACTAATTTGGAATTTGTGAAGGATGCATTTCAGTTCTTATTCCACAAGGAAAACCAAAATCAAAAACCAATAAAATGAACAATCTCACCTGCAATCAGACGAATATTTGATCTTTGGAATTACTCGGGCCTGTTATAGTCATTGCAAAACTTATTATGCAAACTCTATGGTCTTGCAAGGTTAGTTGGGATGATGAGATTTCAAAGGACTTTCTAAACAAATTAAATTCATTTCAAGAATCCATTCAGTCATTGGCCGCTCTGGAAATTCCCAGATGCCTCACAAACAAGAAAGAACCAATTCATGAAGTTGAAATACATTGATGCATCAAATAAGATCAAGGTAAACTTAATTACATTGAAGTCAAGAGCAGCTCTGTTAAAAAAGCTATCATTACAGAGATTAGAATTATATAGTGCATTGCTTTTATCCGAATTAACAAAAATTACCACAACTAATGCCTTCTCAACAAAATCAGTAATCTCAAATCCTTGAAACCAATTCAAAACAATAGTCAACTAAAACCATTAAATCCATATCTCGATAACGATATACTAAGAGTCAGAGGTCATTTACAGAATTCCAGCCTCCATTCTGACCAAAGAAACCACATCATTTTACCAAAGAATCACTTCTTGACTGATCTGATAACCAGACACGTCCATGTAAAAATCTACACATTGGACCACAATGATTATTGAACATCATTAAACAAAAATATTGGCCTTTTGGAGGAAAAAACTTAGTTCATAGAATATTTCATCACTGTGTAAAATGTTTCAAAGCAAATCCAAAGGGGATCACCCAAATAATGGAAAACCTATCCAAATCACGTTTAAATCAAAGTCTTAACCATTTGTAATCAGTGGATTGATTATTGCAGCCCATTTTGGATAAAATTATCCAAAACGTGGAGTCATAGCTCAGAAATGTTACATAACATTATTTGTTTGTTTCAGCACTAAATCCATTCATTCAGAGTTGGCTGAAGATTTATCATCAGATTTTTTCATCTTAGCGCTGAAACACTTCATTGTGAGAAGGGGAAAACCTACTGAATTATATTCTGACAACGGAACAAATTTTGTCGGGGCCTAAAGGGAGCTGATTCAGCTAGCAGAATTATTTAGAACTGAACATTATCAATTAAATGTTGCAGAAGTTTCATACACTGAAAGTATTCAATGAATCTTTTAACCTCCCAGTGCTCCACACTTTGGCGGATTGTGAGAATAATCAATCAAACTTGTTAAAAGTCACATGAAAAGAGATAATTGATACTAACAGTCTGACAATAGTAGAGTTTACCACTCTACTGACTCAAATTGAGGCATGTGTAAATTCCTGACCCTTAACTCCAATATCGGATGACCTTTCCGATCTTCTTCTTCTAACACTGGCACATTTTCTAATAGATGATATCTTTAGCAGCCTTCCAGAACCAAATTTATAATCCTTTACTGTAAATAGATTTAATCACTGACATCAGATTCAGCAACAAGTGCAGCACTTCTGGTGTCGGTCCAGTGAGTACCTGAACAATCTTCAGCAATGATCAAAATGTAAAAATCTAATCCAGATCTGCAAAAAAACAATTTGGTCATCATCAAAGAGAACAACCTCCTTCCACTGCAATGGAAAATGGCTCGTATCATCAATATACATCCTGGAAATGATGGAAAAGTGCGTATGGTGACATTTAAAGACCAACCGGAACACTAAAAGACCAATTTCAAAAATATATCCATTACCAAAACAATAAGTTCATTGTTACATTATGTTTACTTGTGTATTATGTGCATATACCACTTTTTTATTTTTTTTGTATTTAAAACGTGTATGTAGTCTCATGTATTATTGACATTTATGTAATTCATTTTTTAGACTGTCTATATTTTTATTAATTTTATTTTTTGAAGGTGTTCCTTCGAGGTGGGGAGGCATGTTAGATATTTTTCTGTATGTGCATGTGTGTGGTGCGTGATTGTTGTATGATTTAGTGGGGTGTTCTCCCACTCCCTTGTTCATGTGTGTTGCTAGCTCAGTTGGGTTCATGCAGTGGACATGGCTTGTCAATCTAATACAACCAAGATGTCATAACTTTTAGTTACATTCAAACTGTGTCAATTTATTATACAGTCTACTCAACCGTTTTATAACCCAGCATCCAAACCTAAATGAAAAATCCTCAATCTGAACAAGATCAAACAAACTAGCTAAAATACAAAAATTAACTTGGCACACCTACAGTTAAAAATATCTATCCATAAACGCAAAAGCAGGATTCTACAACACAGTTATAAAACCATATGCAGCAGAAACACCCTTGAAACACTCTTCCACCTGAACAAACAATCAATGACTGACAGACTCCAAAAAATCAAAAGAAGAATTGGAAGAACCTGTCGTGTCCAACAAAGTCGAGTACAAAGAGCTAGAACACATCACTGATACATGTGTAAGATGAGACTAGAGTTATTTGAACAAATCATGAGGATTCAAGATTAAAAAATTCTGAAACAGCTGGTACAGTACAATCTTGACTCGAAAAACACAAGACAGGATGCAGATGAATCAGAGAAGAGAGGATGTGAAGAAAATTGGCCATATACCAGAAGACACCATAGACATGACAAAATTTAACAAAAAAATCAAGGACAAAACCAATTGCTTCACACTCATAACATGAACATTTTCACATCAGAAAGGGCACAGAGTTCGGAATGTATGAAAAAGTACCAGGAGGACTGTAAGTCCTGAGAAGTTCCTTCAAAGAAACTTGGATAGTGGACTGACTAAACTGATCCTGTGTGGTCATAAAGAAACAAATTTTAGGAAATGTATTTTTTTTATATAACAGCATGTTAAGCACAATAAAACCAACAAGAGTTTTTTTACCTTTCTACTAGCTGTAGGTATTTTATTTACAGATTTATTAAGCAAGGAAATTATTTCATTTCTGGTGGTAGTAGTGGAACATAATTTTCAGTTCAGTCTGCATTCCATTAGATGCTAAGGAACTCCTGCATACTATAGAACTTAATGGCTGCTATGCATATTCTTTTGTCATGACAAATCCAGCAACATGATAGTCAACAAATATTTAGATGTGTTTATTTAGTTTAGTTGAATCATATGATAATCTACATTTTAATAATCTAGGGATAATTCTTCTACTTTCCAACAAGATGGTAAATGAGCTTATTATATAAATTAGTATAATAAAACTGATTATATTAATTGTTAAACTTACATATATGCTGATAACAACAGAAAATGCCACCAAGCCCACAATAAAAAATTTACAATATAAGATCTTACAAAAGGGTGTAAAACAATAACAGTTTATAGTTAACTTTCTTGACTGAAACAGATAAACTAAAATTGCAGATCAAATTTTTGAAAAAAAAAAATAACCACTACTAGCTTTTCTTATAATGTAACCTCTCACTATTTATTACTTTAAAATGTTTTTTGTATGAATGTGAAGAGAAAATGTTCAGTTGAATCATTTGATATGTTCAAATTGCATTAAAGTAGAGCATTAAATTTTTGCTTAGAAGGTATTATGCAGTATAGCAGGTGTTTAGTTTTTTATAAAAAAGGTATCATTATTTTTAGAACTAACTTTTCCTTAGATGTACTGCAGTATACTAAGAGTTAGGTTTTCATTACAAAATATAATATTTTTAAACGATTAAGTGACACAATTTCTAGTAATTTATACTTAAAATAACTCCTTTTCATAGAAATTTTTTTTATTTAAAATAAGTTTTATTTTGAATACATCAAAGTAACAGCAATGTCAATTTTATTTAAGTGATATTTTTTAATCATTATGTGCAAGTTGGGTTTATTTTAACATAAAATTATTATTTATAATATATTACAAAAATAATACACTGAGGGCCAATAACAGTTACTAATTAATTAATTATAATGAATTTTGTAGGATGTAAAAAATTCTGTGCCTGAAGACTTCAAGACAGACCTTTAGATGAAAAGCAGAGATGCTACCATCGTTCGTTATATAATTAAACATTATGTAAGGACAAAAGAAACTCACTTTTTATCAAAGAAATATAATCAGTATGTGGTTATTAAGACTAAAAAAAAATATAATTTAAGAACATTTTGTAGCTTTTAAAAAATATATACATTTAATAATACTCTAAACCAAACAAACATATTAATTCAATTAACACAATCACAATTGAAATGATTACAGGGTAACTTACAGATATTCTGTCTGTATATGAATGTGGGAAATTAAGTAACATACCCATCCATATGTCAGATTGGTTGAAAGCATTAACTGCTTGATCATTTGATTGCTAGTCATCAAGATTATTTAACATTTAGACTGTCTCTTTTTCTGTTTAGCTTCCAACTGTAAGGTATTACTTCAGAGAATGAATGAGGATGATATGTGTGAATGTAAATGAAATGTAGTCTTGTACAGTCTCACTCAGGCTGACCATTCCTGAGAAGGGTGGTTAACTGAAACCCAACCACCAAAAAACACCAGTATACAACATCTAGGAGGGTTATTTTTTTTTCAAGGTCCGATCGGTCACGAATAAAAACCCACGCAAAAATCGGATGAACCTTTGCACATGTGTTACACAGCGTCTCTAGTATGGCCTTCAATCACGCCGCATCACTTCGTTTAGTTCTGAACATGCAGCTAGCACGTAAACATGTTTACAACAATAGCATCTCCTGCCAAGTGTGGTAATTAGATTTCTTCAGGCTGAGGGATGTAATGCAGCTGAAATTCATAGACGAATAAGTAATGTGTACGGTGAAACTTCAATGAGCGACAGCAAAGACCGACAATGGTGCAGAAACTTTAAAGCAGGACGTACAGATGTTCATGATGCAGGCGGTCAGGGAAGGAAGCGAGTGTCAACTGATGATCTCATTGAGCGAGTGGATGAGGCAACTCAAGAAAATCATCGGTTCACAATTTCTGTGTTGAGTGATCCGTTTCCTGAAATTTCAAGATCAGCGCTCTACACAACTGTGAGTGAGAGACTTCAGTACCGCAAACTGTGTGTGAGATGGGTTCCCAAGATGCAGTCCGACCATCACAAAACAATGAGAATGGACGCCTCCCTAACGTTTCTCCAGCGCTACCATAATGAAGGAGAAGATTTTTAAACAAAATTGTCACATGGGACGAGACATGGGTCCATTTCAAAACTGAAGAAACAAAAGAACAATCCAAACAATGGATGCATTCTTATTCTCCTAGTAAACTAAAGAATATCAAGCGAACCTTCACCAACAGAAAGTGTATGGCTACTGTGTTCTGGGACTGGAATGGGACTGAAGTGATTAAAAGTTATTTGGTATCATTTAAAAAAGTAAATACGTAATTATTGTAATTCTGCCCTTGCTAAGTCAATAATATTCATGTTTAATATCTCATATAAACAAAACATCTAAAAAACCTTGCTGTTTTCAGAAAAAATACAAACTTTTGATTATTAATCCTTGGAAAATTTTTAAATACCTCTTGAAAAGAAATTCATCAAAAGCACTGTTTATGCAACTAACAGTGCAAATAATTTTGAACAATAACTACCTCATAAATATATTTTTTGCAGTTTGTCATGAAGTTTTCATAAAACAAAACAATTTCATCATAGAGTAATAATATAAACAAATACTAGTATCATATTTGGTTCAGAGGGTTAGGGCTAGCTGTGTGTAGAAAGTAGATATATTAATGTCTGACTGAACTAGTTATATTTTTCACTAATGGTATATTAATATTTAATACTGTTCTTGGCCACTCTTTTGATGGGTTATCACATTCTGGCCTAGTGATCCATGGGTGTAACAAATTACAGCTGCACTCATTATATAAACAAGAAATGCAGCTACCTATGGTCACATCAACATATGATAAGCCCTCGAATCAAGAAAGCTGTATACGATGCACAGTATCATACAATAAATAAAAAAATTAATCAATATCTAGATTATTACAGAAAGAAAGTGTGACTTCAGATTTGATATCAACATTATAGTATAAAACAGGAACAGCAAGAGATAGAACAGTAGGTTACAAAAGTATATTATCCCAAATAAAAAAATAAGCAGTATAAGAAGTTCAAAACAAATGTTTCATAGTTAACTAGATACAAGTAGAACATTCAGTTTCATTTTATAGACATGTAATGGATGGGCAACATAATTATACGTATGGGAAAAACTTTCAATACCTCTTTTTCTAATTTAGTAATTTTCTCCTTCTTTGAACCAACAAGTCTGTCAGATTTTTTTAGTTTTTCCTCTAGCTCTTTAGTTTTCTTTTCTGCTTCATTTAATTTCTTAGTTTTATCACCAATCTGCAATAAGAAAAGAAATTAAAATTTCTTGTTTCAGTCTATAAGTAAATAAAGAAATTGTTCTACTATTTGCATTAGAGCTCTGTGCATAATTAATTTCAATAACTCTCTGTATATTTAATTACATTTGCTTTTGACCAAAAACTTATTGACCATACTTTTAACTAAGGATTAACAAAGGACATATTCATGTACACTCTTTTTTGGAAGTTCATCTTCTACAATTAAATATTATTAACTTCTAATCACAATATGAAATGAATTTATTCAAATAACATTTATACTGGCTTGTCTAGTTTGTGTAAACTCTTGTATATTAAAATGAAATTGTGTAAAACTAACCTGGATGTTTTAAATGCATTAAATTTCTACTTTATTGTCAGGTATAGTTATTTCAGCTTTACTATTAACTGATAGTGCAGAATTTAACCCTGATAAGATTCAATTATAAACTGTTTATGGTCAAAAGTAGAAACCTGTGAGATGATTAAAACAGATTTAAATGAGAATAAAAATATATTAATAGGGGTTATGAGAGTCAATTAAAATTACTAGCATAAAAATACACAAATTACAAACAATGTCAAAAGTTAAAGATAATAATAAATTAATGAAAGAGTTGAGACATAAGGATTCTTGGCATGTAACAATCTTATTACCTGAATGAGGAAACTAACTTAGAAAAATATTGAATCACTTGAAGGCAATTTCCTAATAAATGAATTTTAAATAATTATTTTTAATTAAAATATTTGAAGAGCCAACAGATTTGGCAGGAAAGGCATAAAAAGTAAAATTCAAGAAAATAGTTAACTTAAAAAAAAAACGTTATTGAATGAAAAGAATTAATGTGAGAATTCATAAATTGGTTGCAGATTTTGTAACTTATTAACCTTTAATATAGGCATTGCAGAATTACATCTGCACATTAGGGAATTGAAAAGAAAATTTTCAAAATATTTCTTGAAGTAAAAGATGAAGATTATCATGCTTTTCTTAAATTTGACAAAATTTTAATAGAAGATGATCATATATTTTAGAAGAAACTGAATAAAAATGTTGACATAACTTCTGATAGTCAAGGAAACAATGAAAATATCATTGAAATACTGACTGCTTGCTGGTTAAAATTAATATTGAAGAAAAAACCTGTTTTTACCAAAAGAGAAGTTGTTGAAACATTATGGTTTGAATGGGAGAGAGTGATTAAAATGAAGTTATAATTATTCAGGAAAAAAAGAAGAGGAGGCCTACATTTGGTCTACATAAGATAGAAAGGATGCAACAAGCTGATGTAAGACTAAGACTAACGGTATTGATATGAACAGTGGGAACTGTACAGAAAAAGGAAGGTGTGAAATATTCATTTACTAGTGATAATAATGTTATTAATCATCCAGTCACAGGGATGTATAATTGTTTAAATATTGCCTTTTGGAACTGTCATATAGTTTCAGATCTATATATCTCAGGTAATGGTAACAGTGCGATTTAAATGAATTTGGTATCTCATTATAAATGAAAATAGGCGCAAAATAGAAAGTTGGAAATAATTTTTTTTAAATTAAAATATTTTAGAAAAGGAAGGTAAAACAAATAATTATGGCAGAATTAGTGGGGGAGAGTGATAATTAAATATAATGTAGAAGCTAGTATCGATTATGTTAATAAATTTTATATTTGCTCAGATGTGAAAAATTTATTGTTATATTAGGGGTGTTTACTTTAAATATGACATCACTATTGAGCATACAACAGAAATGGAGAAAGTTTTTGAAAATTATTTGATATATTAAACTTTTCTCTGGCTATTATGAAGGCTTTAAGAATACCAGAGTCTAACCAGCCTTGCAAAGAGGATAGATACTTCTTCCTTCCTTCTTCCTTCTTTCATTTGCACCACAAAAGAGCTTTCTATAACAAGACAAGGGACAAGGAAGGTAGGAAAATTGTCGGACTTAATGAAAAATAATCATTTTTTACTTCCTTGTACGAAGTAAAAAACGTATTGTGATCGCGAAAAAATTTCAGTTTTTAGATTTCAAGGGAAATATCCACTTTGACCATCCCTGAATCCATTTTGACTAGTTTCAGCATGGCATCTGTATGTACATACGTATCTCGTATAACTCAAAAACAATTAGCCACAGGATGTTGAAATTTTTTATTTAGGACTGTTGTAACATCTAGTTGTGCACCTCCCCTTTTGATTGCCTCACATTACAGAGACAACTTAAAGAATAGATGTGATCAAACTGTGTAGCCACAACATACAAACAAACAAAAAATTCCATGCGTTCAGATTAATTTGCATGATGCTGTAATATATTGATTAATAAATATCAAAATGAAACCTAATATCTAAATAAATTTATAAATATTTAATAATATTTTCTTTTAAAAATAATAAGTGGAAAATGTATCAGTCTTTTACCAGACAAACCTGAAAGAACAAATTCTTTCACTTTTTTATTTAAAAAATAAACTTACTAAATTAATCTTTTTTATTATAAATAATTTAAAACTTTTAAATATTTTAAAGATATAATGTGGATAACTCACTGGATGTAGCAACGTACCATAAAGTATTCACAAACAAAAAATTGAAAGCAAAAATCTATTACTGAAATAGTCAATACATGTAATGCTAATTAATTATTAGTGGTATTAGAATTATTAAGGTATTACAATACTGATATGTGATACTGACATCCTTAATCAACTTAGACCTATCTTGGTCAGTTTTCTGTGCTATTTCCAGCTGCTTTTGAACTTCAGAGCATTTCTTCTGTTCTTCCTTAATTTCATTATTTAATTTTTCAATTTCTTTTTTCAGCCTGGTGCCTTCTTCCTTTGCTGCCTTGCATGATTCTGCACAGAAACTAAGTATTTTGTCATCATACATTACATTATCAGTTTTCTTTTTTTAACTACCATGGAATAAACTCAGTAAAAAAATTTTATTTTTAATAGTTTAAAGGTAATATGAAATGCTATTATCTGAATTCACACATCAATTCATTGACAATAATATTTAAAAAAAACAGAAGAAAATTTTGCAGAGAAAATATGTAATAAAGCTTACATCAAGACTTGAAAATTAAAAAATAGAATAACAGAGTTTAAAGTAAATAAAAACTTTTGTTTTTTATACAAACATACAAAAAAAAAACCAAAGGGCTTATACAAAACAAAAATTTTAAAGTAAAATGCCACAGATAACAACAAAAGGAAAAATACAGTGAATACATGGAAGATCAGTTTGTAGTACAAATACCTGAAAACTTCCCAAATAAATTTTTCCAGCACGGACAAGAGATACCACTTATTGGCTACTGTATGAACAAGATAATATGAACTCTTGTATTCCAAATATTTCATTTTTCCCAGAATTAGATTAGTAGTTAATAGTCCAAGTTAATTCAGCCTGGTAGATTCTGGGATGTGTTGTCAGTGTGTACAATTGGATGGCAACTACCACAAAATTTCTTTTCATAGCATTCTTTATGAATGCTTGAAGTACAAGTTAATGTACACAGAGACCATCTTGAAAATATAAATTAAATGATCTTATCAGGTCAGCGTTGGATTTCTGTGTAAACTGGAGGAGTCAGAATTGGGAACAGTGCATAGTTTTATAGTGTACTTAGAAAAAGAAAGGCTCACTGAGGAGATCTAGAGCTCTGCTTGTATTTCTCTTGTATTACATTTTTGTTGATTTTTTTAAAATAAATTATGTTTTTGTTATTTTTTTGTCCTCTGTTATGTTTTAGTGTTACTGTGTTGTTATTGTTCCATGTAATATTTTTATGTTTCGTGTTGTGTTGAACTCTTTTACCTTCTATGGGAATAAGGTAGTTCCATCTATAGGTAGTTCAGTTCCTTTGTTTAGTTATGCCCTTTCAGTATTACTTAAGACTCAGTAAGATGTGTTTTTTTTTTAGTTCATTAAATAGTAGTACAATCATGGGAATGTCTCTTGTGGCATTCTGGCTGAAACACATCCCAAGTCAAAGGTTTCGACTTGGCGGTAAACCCTTTATAGGTAAAAGACCTTAAGGGCTTTTACCTTGGTGGTAAAGCCCATAGTCTTGGTGGCAGAGAGTGTCTTGTCTTCCCCTACGAGTGGTCAGGGTGGTTATGTTTCATCTTGAATGGTTTTCTTCTGCTCTTTTATAAGGGTGACTGATATTTAATACACACTGTAACATAACAGGAGAACAAATGTCGCATAAAGCAATTGGTGCTACACTGTTACAGCTTCATTACTCTACTACTAACTTCCCAAAACTCATAGACCCACACCCTCTTAATTTCTCTCTGTTGTCATTGTCATAGAGTTGAGTATGCCTGCTATGTCATTGCGTCTAAAACAACATGCAGAGATAGAATTTTTAACAGTGGAAAAAATGAATGCTAGTGACATTCATCATTGTCTAAAAGTTGTTTATGATGAAATTGTTGATCCAAGTACGGTGAGTAGACGAGCATTAAAATTTTGTGTTATTAGCTGGTAAAGTAAATACAGAGAATGAACCTCACAACAGAAATGCACAGTTGATAGTACAAATGAAAAGAAAATTAAATGAAACAAATATAACAGTACATTTTGTTTGCTACAAAATCCTACATTTATTTTTCAGTGTAGCCACTATTTACAACCACACATTTCTCCCAAGTGAACCAGTTTTTTCATTCTGCCAATGAAGAATGGTGGTGGTCTTTCCTTGATCTACAACCTCATTGTGTCCTGTTCATCATCTGCAGTGAAATGAATACCCTTAACACCCCTGTTTAATTAAAAAAATTAAAAAAGTGAAAATTGCAGAGCACAAAATTTAATGAGAATGAAGGGTAATGGAATAGGTTCAAATTTCAACTTCGTAAGAGTCTCAGGAGTTACATGTGATGAGTGTGCCCAAGTATTATTGTGTTGCAGAATTATTGGCTCTCTGTGAATTGTCAAAATGTGAATAAATTTCCTAACATATTTTAATGTCTTGCACACAATCTACATATGACCTAGCTATGACTAACATGTGTTTGAAATCCCAGAACACTGTCAAGAGAAGTTTTCTGGCAGAGAATTGAGTTTTGAATTTTTTGATTGCTGCGAACAATAGAACCAGTTTTCCCTACTCTGCCGTTTTGCATCTGGGTCATAATGATTCATCTAAGTTTTTTCCCCACAGTAATATTGAAAAAGAAAGTCATTTTCCTTACCAAGATAATGCTACAAAAACTGTTCATGACATTCCTTTCATTATCATTTTGCTCTTTTCAGTGAATTTGTACAGCACCCATTGTGAATTTACAGTAGCTCAATTGTGCAGTAATGTATCCTACACATTCTTTCAGTATGCCTTTCTAGGTGGCAGTGCATTGCTGTGTGATACAACAGTTCTTTTAAATTAATTCATTCACCTCCTTATCGTACTTCTCATCGGTCACAAAAACTGGTCAACCATTGTGAGATTCATCTTCAATATTCACTTGGCCAGATTCATATGCTTGAAATTTTATTAATTATCAACTCACAGAACTTTGACCAACAGTTTCATTACCATAAATATGAATTTAGATGGTGATGAATGTCACCAGCATTCACTTTTTTATTTTTAAAATTCAATCTGCATGTTTTTTAAATCCACTGACACGCAGGCACACTTGATTTCATAATAACTGGCAACTGTCAGAAAATGAGAGGTGTGGGTCAATCAGTTTTGGAATATTAGTAATAGATTAATGAAACTACAAGATGGCAGCTCCTATTGCTTTGTGAAGCAGTTAGTTTTTCCATAACATTCCAGTGTGCATTACATTTCATCTACGCATTGAATTTTATTGATAAAGATTAACTTCTACATTAACAAAATAATAAATAATTTATCATAGAGGCTGTTCACACATCTGGGTTTACTATTTACACAAAATCAAAAATATAAATAAAGATCAACAAAATATAATTATGTCATATTAGTCTTATAAAATATATAATAAACAATATTATTGACAACTGAAATGTACTGCATAACTTTGGTTTTAATAACTGTACAGTTACACAACTTTCACATGCTAAAAATTCATAGTCGTATGATCACAAAATAATGTGGTTATTAAGTTTTAACTGTGATGGTAATGGTAAGGGTGTTTTAAAATAAAACTATTTTAAAAATGATACTACAGTCCATTTGTAACGGAATGTATGGAGAGTAAGCGTAACATCATGTGTGTCATCTCACAATGAATGCATTAAATTATACACACAAGGGAGTTTTTTAAAGAAATAACTTAGAAACCTGATAAAAATACAAGTTCATAGATTAACTTTTTGTACAAGGCAATAAAGATATTCTCTTGCCAGTGACATAGTCAGGGACAAAATTATAATTATTTTTGTCAAACACAAACTTCATTATAAAATAAAAATCTTACAAACTAATAAATCAAAGGATGTTTAAAGACACAATCAATATTATCCCAAAAATATACTACTCAAAAAAATAATAATTTTTTAAATTAATAATCATGGTAAGTTAAGTAATTTAATATATGGTAAATAAAATATTTAATTTACCTATTTCGGCTTTCAGTTTATTCACAGTTTCCTTTTCAGATAAGGATTTCTTTTTCTCTTCATCAAATTGTTTCTTAAGTTTTTCTTTTTCATTTTCTTCCTTCCTTTTATCTATAAAAAAAACCATTAATTTAAATGAAATAAAATTAAGTTTAAGTACTATTGGTTCATTCACAGCACATCTTCAAAAGAGTTCACAAAGCAAGTAAAAGAAATGTTTCAATGAAAGAAAAGACAATTTATTATTTTCGGGGGAAACTTAACTAAACAGGTTTTTAAACAAGTTATTCCCAAACTGTGTGCTGTGGTGTCCCGGGGAGCCGCGGCCTCTTCACAGGAGTGAGAAAGCTTTATAATTAATTGAACCAAGACATTTATAATTATTAATTTAATGTTAATAAAGTAAAAAAAATAATGAATATACACGAGTTTTATTTTCATATCTTACTTAAGAGTAGTCATACTTTTACTTAGGGTACAGCACCAAGAGAATGAAAAGGAAAGAAAGGTAGGGCGCCAATGAGAATGAAGAGATTGAAAAAGATCCATGGGGGAAACCATACAAGATTATTGTTAAGTATGCTGGGAGACCTAGAGTACTCACTGCTATGGATGTGAAGGCAGCCCAGCACATCACTGATGGATTATTTCTGCATGGAGATGGAGTTCCGGCAACCTCAGGTGAGATAGTGGATCTACCAATATTCATGAAGGAAGAATTGATCACGGCGATGGAACATGTCTCTCATGACAATGCCCTTGGTCCTGATGCATTACCAAACCTTTTGATTAAACTGTCAGTCCAAGCTAATATAGATGTATTTCTCAATGTTTATAATACCTGTCTGAGAATGGGGGTATTCCAAAGCGTGGAAAGCACCGCATCTTGTATTGGTGCTGAAACCTGGTCATGATCTGGTGCTTCCATCGTCTTCTCATATACTGGCGATGATTAATACATTAAGGTAAATCATGGAGCAAGTGCTCCAACAAAGGCTAGTTTGTGCAGTGGAGGATGCAGGCGGCCTCTTGGGGAGACAATACGGTTTTCAAGCTGGCAGGTCTACACTTGATGCGGTGGAGGAGGTGATAGGCACAACTCGGATGTATCTTGCAGAGTGTAAAATGTGTGTGAGAGCAATTGCGTTTCTCATGTCACCATCGCAAATGCTCTCCGGAATCTGCAGGTTCCTGCATATCTGTTAAAATGATTGTCTTACTTAAGAAACAGGCGATGACTTATATGGCAGAGAATGGCGCAATTGTAAGGATCATAGATCGGGGTGTGCCACAGGGGTCAGTCCTTGGACTTACCTTATGGAGTACAGTATATGATGGAGTCAAATTTCACTTCCGGAGGACATTATTGTGTTCAGCTATGCTGATGACATAGTACTCGCAGTCGGGGCTATCACAAAGAGGATAAAATTCAGGCTTTGTATACTAGGATCAGCAGTTGGATGGCTGGAGTTGGCCTTGAGATGGCCCCTGAAAAGATGGAGATTGTACTTATCACCTCTAAGAAAAGACGTCAAACACTGTCATTGGAACTGGTGGTAAGGAGGGTTGATTCCAGAATGGACATTAAATACCTTGGCATCTGGATTGATGCACAATTGAGGTACGGAATCCATGTTATGGAAAGTTGTGAGGGAACAGGGAGGACAATGCTTGCAGTTGCAATCTTACTTCTGAACACCAGGGGGCCTGGAGAACTCAGGAGGAGGTTATTAACAAGTGTGGTGTATTCTTCCCTCTTATATGGGGGCGAGAACTGGGCAGATGTTCTGAGATATAAAAGGTATATGGGGATACTTGCTGCGTTGCATAGGAGATGCTGCCTCCGGATTTCAGCAGCTTATCATGCGATCTCAAGATCGCATGATAGATCTCAATTGACCTACTAATTGCTCACAGAAGGAAGCATAGAGAATTAAGGATGCTTCCTTTTTCAGAGAAGAAGAGATTGATTGTGGCAATTTACAAGGGTTGATGAATATTTGGCAAGAACGATGGAATGCAGGAGAGAAAGGTCGGTGGACTTACCATCTGATTGGGAATGTAAGGAGTTGATGTGCTAGGACTCACAGATCAATTGATTATAGTCTTATGCATTTCCTGGCTGGGCATGGTGGTTACAGATCGTATCTGTTTAGATTCACTCTTGACTATTCAACCGCTGTCCAGCCTACGATGTGGAGGAAACTCCATACCATGTCTTTTTCTGTTGTATGAGGTTCCAGGATGTGTGGAGGTGCATGCTAGATGCCCTGGGTCAGGTGGATATGTTCAGACCTGGGGATTTTCAGCAGATAATACTTCAGGGTATGAAGCAGTGAACTATTATTGCAAATTATAATAGAAAAGTTTTAGAAGAACTTAGTAACTCAGAAAAAACTTATAGGAGATGGCAAGCATTGGTGCGGCCTACAAGGGAATGAGGCGTCGGAGGGTGCCGGGTTGGACAGGTCTGTGGCTGAGTGCCTTGGGGACCCTCTCAAGCTTGAGGGGGATTGCTTTGGTGTGGTGAGGCTGTTGACACGGCACTCCAGTACCTGAGGGTGTTGCTCACATTTTTAGTGATTATGGCTGACAGTCGTGTGGGTAAGTAATAAGTTGGTAAGCAGTTGAGTTTTGTGTGTGTGTGTGTGTGTCAGATGGTAGGTGTGTGTTTTGTGTACTCTGGGTGAGATTGTAGAAATTTAATTAATTTTTGAGTGTACTTTGGTTGATAAGTTATGTCTTGTGGCCATGTCTTCATAATTGTTGTGTGCTTGTCTTGCGTTGGCTTGACTGTAATTTTTTTTATAAATGTGTGTAGTACATCTTAGTACCTATTAGGTGTTCTATTTTTTCTGGATGTTTTCCTCCTTCAGGTATTTTTGATGTGCAGTGTGTGCATGTAGTGGTCTGGTATGGATGATGTTTGCTTGTGGAAACCAAATGTGTGTGCGGGTGCTTATCCACCTCCTGAAGTAATGCTTTATTAGCAGTTTCCCAGGAGGTGGGATCGCCAGGGGTGGAGGTTTAGTCGGTAGTGCACAGGAATACATACGCATTTTCTGTAGCAGGTTGTGGAACCTGCTATAGAAAAGCTTTGTCCGACACTGCTTCAGCGCTTGTAAATGGGGTTCCTCCACCTCAAAAAAAACACAAAGGTAGGACCCCATGGAAAAATTTGTCATGATTTGTCACAAATTATCATTAATATGATGATATTTATTTTTCTGCATTAATAACTATTTAGTACTAACAACTTAACCTAATGGTACTAATAGTTCTGTGAACAGTAGACCTTGCTCATGTTATACAAAATTTAATTAAATCATTTCTAAAAAAATAACATACTACATTAGCAATGTCACAAGAGCTACTTATAGGAACACCAAATGTCACTGACTGCTGACTTTTGAGGAGATATTACCACTATGTCCCATGTTGATTTTTGTCATAATTTTTATTAATTATTTTTTTTGATTTTTTAAATTGTTTTGCAAATACAAGATCTGTTCAGAAAATAACTGAATTTTATTTTTTTAATCTTTAGTCCTAGTCCCCTTCAAAGTACTCCCCTACCCTATTCATGCACTTTTCCCAGCTATGTTTCCATTTCGCAAAGCGGTCCTGGATAGCTTCATTTGAAATGGCTTAAATGTCATCAATAGTCTCAAAACGGCATCCTTTCAACACTGATTTTAATTTTAGAAATAAGAAAAATTTGCAAAGAGTCAGGTCTAGCGAGTAGGATGGTTGAACGAGACAATCATCTGATTTTTGGCATAAAATTAAAGAATAGACAAAGCTGAATGTATAGGCGCATTGTTGTGCTGAAGGAACCATGAGTTGTCTTGCCATAACTCGGGTCTCTTTATACAGATTTTTTTCACGTAACCGTTGTATAACGCATTGATAGTAAGCACAGTCCACTGTTTCACCTTGAGGCAAGAATTTAAAATGCACAATTCTATTAAAATTAAAAAACAAAAGAGAGTTCAGTTATTTTCTCAACAGACCTTATAAGCAGTCTGAGGAAAAACGATAAAAAATAAATTAATTGAAAACAACTTGGTATTCAGTAGTGTATTGAGAAAGGCACCATGTTGAACAATAACAGGAGAGCAGCTTCACAGATAAATGTCAGGAATTTGAAGTAAAATGTAAACTCTAATGTTAGCTAATGATAGAAATTAAATTGCAATAATACCAGGAATAGATTGTAATGGGAGTGAAGAGGACATCGTGTGTCCTGTTTGTAGTAAGTCTCTTGGCATTGGAAATCTCCCCTCAGCACACCTACTTTCTACTCCCTTCTAAAAAAAGTAGGAACTACCATGTACATTATTCCACTTAAAAACAAGGAGAATTTACTGCTCATAAAAAAAAATAAATCAAAAATATATTAGACTGTATCACAAACAGATGGTATGTCATGGGCTGAGTTGACATGCTTCACTCATTAATTATAATTGGTACAGCATTACACACGTTCCATAAAAGGTCTATTTTTTTTAATTTTTAGGTAAAGAATATAGGAATATAACTGGACTATTTGTCAAAAGTTTATTAAAATTACAGGTTTCCATCACATTTCACTTGGTTTGAAAATGAAACTACTAATTACACAACCCAGCCTTTGTATGATTAATTTTAATTAAATATTTGCTGAAGTTAAGTAATATCAGCTATCTATGCATATATAATTTAGAACATATTCATATATAAAAATATATAGTGATTCAGAAAGAATTAACAAACTTTCAAGACATATTCTTCTGGTGAAAATAAAGAAAAAAGTTCATATAAACATAGGTTTGCAAACACTTTGTTAGTGAGTGTGGGCTGGCCAAGGAACTGAATTGAATTGCCACTTTCAGTGTTAATGTAGCTAAAATATTATTCAATATAATGTTCTATCATAATGAAATTGTTAAATGTATTTAAAAATCTTTTACCTGATGTAATGGAATAATTTTTGGAAGCTGTAGGATTCACTATCACATATTCACATATCAAAGCCATAACAGACATCCCAGTTAATGCCAAAATCATTGACTACAGGCATGAACTGTCAGGCTGGTTTAAGAGGTTAATATTAATTTAAGATTTCTTTTTATTATGTAAAAATTATCAAATTTAATTAAATTAAATGATCTAGATCTGAGTTTTAAGTGTTTTGAGTTACTCATAATTATGAATAACATATTGCCGACTTCCATGGCATGAGTGGTAGCATCTCAGCCTTTCATCCTCCAGAGGTTCTGGATTCAAATTCCACTCAGGCATGGCATCTTTTATATGCTACAAATTTCCATTTGGGCTAAATGACAACAGCAGTCAATGCCCGCACATCTCATAAAAAAAATAACAAAAACAGATTAAATGAAATTCAGCAAACACACACTTACCTTCCTCAAGTCGTTTTATTTCCTTTTGAAGTTTATCAAGTTCCTTATCTGCTTTATTTTTTTCTTGCTTTAATTCTTTCTGAGTCTCTTCTAACTTCTTATTCAACTCTTCAATTTCACTTTTTAATTTTGTACTAGTAATATCTTCTTTTGGTGTCTTTATAGATTCTTTGCGTTCTTTTTCAGATTTACGTAATGCCACAAGTACTTCGCCTAAAACAAGATAAGATGTAAAAGATTGCTTTTCTATATATTTAATACTACAAAATAAATTAGTGTTAATTAATTTAAACCACAGATTATTACTGTGGTATATAAAATGGTATATACAATTGTACAACCAGATGCTATCAAGTTATAATCTCAATTACAATTCAACAACTGGTTCTTTGCAATATCAGGCTGATCATTCTCAACATAAGATCATTTATTTGACTTAGCCTACCAAAGTATAAAAATAAATTGGAGACTCAAATTTAAATAAATATACCTTTAACTGAATTAAAACTAGGGTCATGTATTATCACAGAGTATTTATTATAATAACTGATAAGAGGTGAAGCCAAACATACAAGAACACCCAATGTTGATCAATATGACTATTTCTTGGTCATTATGATTTCAGAGAACTATACAACAATAGTTTTCATCATATTTACTTAGAAAATTTTTCTATTTATTTAACACATCAACCTAAATACTTTTTCATGAAACTGAAGAACTCTGGTTTATAATAAATGTGAAAATGAAACGTTTAAATGGGTTTGTAATGAACAAAAACCATCCGTAATAGGGGATCAAATGGATCCTTGTAATTGTTACTTAACTTGCAAAATAAAAAAACTGGAAGCTTTTTTCTTTCTACAAGCCTAAATCAAACCACTGATTTCATGTACATTCAATTATGTACAAAATATATAGTATTCTATTTCCTTGTTTTTTAAACTAATTCTTGGCATAATCTGCATATAAAAATATTTGAATATTACACGCTTGAAACATGAACATTGTATAGGTGAAGTCAATTTCTTAAAAAAATATATTTTATTAAAAATTCTTTTCATAAATATGTTTTTCACATATAAACACATAATGCATAAAGAGCAAACATTAGGTATAGAAATTTAATTAAAGGCTACGTTAAAAATAAATGTCAAAAATGGAGAAGCAGAATAATAATTTTGAAAAATAGTTTTTTTTTAAATATAATTAATTTGATGATTCAGAAATGTGTTTCATTACATAAATAAATAAAAAAGAAATAATTACAAAAATAAAGATAATAAAAACTCTAAACACAAGAAAAAAAGAAAGGAATTTTTATCCTAGATAAAAACATTTAAAATAATTTTTATACGTTCCAGAAGAAATAACTACAGAAAATTTACCAAGAATTTATACTCTCATAGTATTAATTTTATAACATTAAAATACTAAATAATAAATGCAATGGAAAAAATTACAAGATTTCCAAAAATAAAGCAAAATCTTTAAAAAATACAAAATTGCATATAAAAAACTAGCAACAAACACTAAAAACTGATTTCCATCCGATACAACCAAAAGAGTAGGTAAAAACTTAGAACAATAAACAAAAACTTAATTTCTGCAGAACCTCAGGTGCTTTGGGATAATGGAATGGAGTTCCATGACTGGTACTAACTTCCAAAGCAATTTTTAAATCATAAGGTGCCAATCATCTTCAGTAAGTTCACAGATCGATCAGATGTCATCCATCACATGTGTCCTGGAATGCCTACTGAGACTCTCATTTTCTAAAGCTTCATGCTCTTCTTTAAATTTGTTGGCAGTCATAGATTTGTGACAATGTCACATCTCTAAACTGCAAATGCAGTCTAGTTAAAATTTTGGAGGGTATCATACTCTCATTTGTGAGAAATTTCACGATAACAAATTGTGCAACTGATGATGGAACTTCTTCCTCTGACATGAAGCTACTAGTCAAAGAATTGCAAAGGCTGAGCCAGCTGGAGTATATATCCCCTCCCACATTTTCACCATCAATATCCCTACATACAAGCCCACTTATGTTCGTACATGACTCGTGAAGACAAAAGTCCAGTTTACATTTGACTGACCCTCATGCAAATAAATATAACATACTTATTGACTCGACATAGTATAATCTTTAAAAAAAAAGGTGAGAACAGAAGTGTGATTATCAGTACTTAATTTATGATTGGCTATAGTTTACAAAACAAAATACTAACTGGAACACTACATTAATTTGTAGTTGATGCAGTTATATGTCAAATTACTTTTTACAACTAAAAATAATGATAGAAGTAAAATCCTATATTTGATCAGGAAGGTACTTTGTATAGAAAGATTCAGTGTAAATAATCTAAAAATAAACTTATAAATAGTTGAATGATAATTGAGATAGTAAAATAGTTTTGCAATAGTCTGCAAATTTCTGAAAAATAGTATAAGTTTTCCAGTGGATGGTTGTGAAATTCCTAAACTGCAATTCATTTAAAAAATATACTACAAAAATAAGTAAATAAAAGTTACGAAAAGAATTTAAAGTAGTTTTTTTTTTTATATATTTTGAGTACTGATGATCTACCACTTCACTCATAATTCTTTACCAATTCTGTCTCCCTAAATTTCTCAATTAGCGCTTTTATACTATGTCAATTAGAAACTAACTAGTGTATATGGAAAGTTAATAAAAAATTGGACGTTCATTGTTAGTGTGTACTCGCCACGCTTTAGGAAGGTATATTAAATGAGAAATATTCACTGTGCAAAAATTAACATCATTCTGAGTGCACAAGGAAAGACACAGTCTCAAAGTTCAAAGGCAGCAAAACATAGAATAAACAATAAAGAATCAAGAGACAACTTTTCATGTCAAGGTCACCACCACGACATGAGGCCTGACTGGCTCATGGAAACAATTGCACACAAAGCAGGATTACCAAGCTTTGCAGAAAACATTACTGACAGTGCATGAAATATAGTCCCTCAACATATAATTCTGTTTATAAAATTGTATAATTACTTTTCTAAAACACTGTATATGTTACAATTACTAAACTACTTCTTATTAGCATACCTTACTATTAATCGGACCTCCATAAAATACTACATTCAAGAAATGCTTTTTATAATATATTCTGGATTTAAATTTTAGGAGTTCTGACCTCTCTAAAATGGTAATGTGCTTGGTTTAGCCCATCAAACATCTTAAACATTCATTTGGCTTCTTGACCAAATCCTAAAATATATTTTAGATAGCAGCAAACATACCTAAATAGCAAAACATAATTGATAAATGAAGTATATTAATAAAAAATAAATTACCTATTTCACTTTCTAAGTCATCTACCATCTTCTTCAGCTGAAGTTTGGTTGTTAAATCAGTTGGTTTTTTAGGTGTTCTTTTGTGGTAGAAAGTAGCAATATCTGCCATTGCTTCTTCTTTTAATCGTATTAACGAGTCCTTTAATTTTACCTTTTCTGATTCAACCTGAAATTAATACAATAATTATGATTACATGTAAATCAAATTCAAGTGAAATAATAAGAATAAAAAATGAATTGTTATTTGAAAAGAATGAAATTGACGGCTATTTAATTACAAGAATCAGAAAATCACAATCTAAAAGCAATCAAGACTATTAACAAGATAAAACTGTAATTAATTGAACAATTTCTCTTCTATTTTCAGGTATAAGTTACTACTTAAAGACACATATTCTAGATAATCAATTGAAACTACAAACAATTTTTATACAATTTTGGGTTTAGGTAAGCTCTAATTACAACCATAACTAAACTTTTTGTAAAATAAAATTCAATAATTATATGACTCACCTTAAAAATTCTTGGAAATAAGTTCCTGGAAAACATTTTATAATTAAGTTGCACTTCCTTTTTGGCAAAATAAAGTACTTTTTTTTACCATTGGTTGTCAAGAGAGTTATTGATCACAAATAAAGTCATAAGGGTTTAGAGACCATCCAAAGATAGCCAACCTCAAATACAATATTAATAATATAAATCACCTCTCATGACATAAACAAAGCAATTAATTAACAAAAAAAAAAGATAACAGATAACAAATAATAAAGTCTGATAGTAATAAAGTCACAAAATATGAAAGTCATCCAAGACATATTAATGTCAGATAAAAATAGTATAAATTATAAAAGTTTAAACTAACTTAACATAATAATCATTGCATCATCCCACAGGTCATGTGCTCCACTGGTCATCCATACTCTCAAAGATCAACAGGTCCAGTAGATGTAACCACCTCAATTGTCTTACTTCCACTATTGTAAGTAAATTCAGCACCAAATGATTAACATGATTGTTCAGCTTTATAAGTAGTCCCTATTGAACTTCCATATCTCTTCACAAACATGTGGCAAAAAAATACTAGTTAAAGAATTATTTTTTTCAATGTCTATTTTTTAAAGATTCTAATTTGCGTAAAAAATAACTTTTACTGAAAAATTATTTACAAATATTTTCTTGAGTAAATATATGTACAGTATATAACTATAAATAAATATACAAAGCTATCAAACTATGGCAAATTTAATTTGAAAACTATACCTTCATTAGTTGTGATTTTAGTTTATCAAACTCAGCCAAGGAGACTTCTTTACCATCTTTTTTAACAGGAGTAGAATTTTTCCCCTTATCACTTTCATATTTTTCTACCTGAAATGTTATAAAGATATTGTTAACAAGAAAGTTTAATTTTTCTAAATAAACAATTCATCTTCTTTTTTTATTAAAATTAGTAAATTCACAAATAACTAGCAGACCCGGCAATGCTTCACTATTACTAGATTTGAATATATATAGATTAAATGAACACATTTTTTTAATGAAAACATTAAAAAAATTAATATCTGGAACTTTACAAAATTTAACCTTTCACTTCATCTATTTTTCCCTATTTCTCTATTACCCTGTTTATCTTTTTCCCTTCCTCTCTTTTTCTCTATTTCCTTTTTTCCCTTCTTCCCTTATCCATATTTCCCTATTTCCCCTTTCCGTTTTCCTATTTTCCACATGTAAATCGGTCCAGTAGTTTTTTAGTCTATAGCAGACACACAAATGAACATTGCCTTTTATATATATATATATATATATAGAAGAAGAAAGTCTGTATATTTCTTTGTTTGTTTCATAAATATTTTAAAAATGGTGCCATCTAGCAAGTCCATTTTTTTGCAGAGGTATTTCTTTCCATGTAAGTAACATATATTCTGAATATGAGCCAAATTAGACCATAAATACAATTTTTTGAAATATGTCGACCCCTGCACCACCTAGCAGGCCCAAACTAATTCAGAAACCTTCGCAGGCGTGTGCACAACTTACCAAAGTTTCATCGCAATCAGATGAATGGTATAGGAACATACAGGACAAACATACAAGCATTCATTTATATATATATATATATATATATATATATATATATATATGATCTGAATTAAACTTTAATTAACAACATACTAAATCAAATTGTATAATAAAAATTCTTTAAAAACCTACTTCCACACATTTTCAGTTATCTTTACAACTAACCTCAGTGGCTCTGGTGCTACTACTTTTTACACTGATATCAGTAATTTTTAATTAACAATGGCAAGAATTATTACCATTTCCTAGAAAACTTTTTATCAAATTATTTGAATGAATTTCTTTTGGTAAGTAAGAATAACATGTAGTTCATGACGATGGTCCCCCACAAACTTAAGTACCATTGTCCATCAGTATTTGGAAAGTTGCTATCATGAAAAGTAAACTGATCATCCAGTACCAATACCTTGGTCTACAATAACACCTGATCTAAACTCAATAGATTTCTACTTCTGGAGATACCTAAAACATATGATCACATACAGTACATCAGTTATGAAAAGGGTGTTGCTAAAGTGTTGAAGATCTTCAGTACAAAATTGAGGAAATTTTTTAGACATATCAGAGCTATATTGGGGATTTTTGAAAGGGTGAGATAATGACTGGGTATTCCAGAATATTGCCACTAATGGAGCCTATTTTGAACATTTACTGTAAACAGATTGAAAGTAAAATTAGTGTGCAATTATTTGTCTATGAACATCATTCAATAATTAAAAACACAAATTGCTCTAAAGCTAAAATAGTTTATTTAACGAATTTGACATTTTTTCACTTTTAAACATAATCTCCAGCAACATTAATAACTTGTTCCATCTCTGAATCGCTTATTTATGCCTTCTGTAAAAAACTTTTGTATTGACATCAGAGCCAATTTAGCATTTTTTTTTTGATGTCATTAAAATTCTTACTCTTTAGCACTTACTTGAGTGGACCAAACAAATGGAGATTTGATTGGGCCAGATCAGGACTGTATGGAAGGTAAGGTTGAACTTCCCATGAAGTTTTCAATGGTTTCTCAAGTTACTTGAGCTGTGTAGGCAGTATCATGAAGCAGAATGATGCCTTTGCACTGAGATCCAAGGCATTTTTTCAACACTGACGGCTTCACTTTGTTGATAATCATTTCACAGTAGCATACACTATTTATAGTTCACTGATCTAGAAAATCTACAAAAACTGAGTCTTTTGTATTCCCAAAAGATTAGCATCATGGTTTTTCCTGCTGATCATTGGGTTCAGAATCTTTTCTTGGCACGTGAACTTGTGTGTTCCATTCCATGCTCTGTCGTTTTGATTCCAGTTCATAATATTGAATCCATGATTCATCAGGTTAGAATAATGTACAAAAAATTCACCTTCCTACTGATATCATTGTTTCAGCTCTATGCACACTTTGTGTACATGTGTGTCTCATTACGTTGATCTGTCAACTTTCTTGGAACACATTTTGCACTTAATCTATGGAAAAGGTAACATTTTGTAATTTTACAGCAATAATATCGCCTGAAATCCATCAATCGTCTTGTATGAGAGAGTTTATGTGATTTTTCAAGGCTGGAGTTGAAATGTCAATTGGATGTCCAGACAGTATTTGTCAGTTATTGAAGTTCAACCTCATTAAATCTTTTTACCCTCTTGTAAAAGTTTCTGCAGATCATAAAATCTTGACCGTATTGTTTGGTCATGTGAGGGTAAATATTAACCAGTTTTTCAACTTTGGAAAGCAAAAAACAAACCACTACATTCTATTCACCTAATTTGCAAACTTCAAGAGGAGTCACAATCATAAAATGAGATTTTGAGATAAAAAGCAAAACAATTTTACTCAAAAAGCTGATCAAAAGTCATCACAGGATTATTCATTTACTGTTCGGAAAGTATCATGGCTCCACAGCATTTTTGTTTTATTATTGAATGACTCTCACACTTAATGTTGTAATTATTTAATTGTTTTAAATTTAATTAAATCTACAGTTCATTGTAACTGCATAAAATTGATTATATCCTATTATTATGATCTACAATCGTCCACTCAATCATTGTTAAGAGCAGTTTTGCGTAATTAAATGGCAGAGAATTGTGTTATTAGTAATAAATATTGTAATTTATTTAATTAATTTAAAATACATAAAACCATTAATCAGAATGCTTACATGCTGCAGAAACAATGATGACAGTCAAAACATTGATAATAGAAAAGATAGTTAAAAAAAACAAAGGACAATTTTAAGAAAAATATCTAAATGAAGAAATTATCAAACTACCTTAAAATCAAATGAAGAAATTTACCAGAAGTTTGAAAAAATAATAGACTGAAAAAATAAAGTAAAATCAGGCTTTTACTGACTTTAAAAAATGGAGGGCAACAGATTAACAAAAAGAAACTTTGATTATCTTCCTAAATTAAAAACTAAAAATAACTGGTTCAAGAAATCAAAAAAGATCTAAATGAATTAAAAATTCAAGCAAAAGAAATTTTGACTAAATACTTTTCAGAAATAAAAAATTTCAAGAGATATCAGGAAAAACAAAGAGGAAGAAAGTTTTCCCAAAAAGAGAGAGATGAAGTTAGTCAAAGATTGAAAGAGTACTGGCAGAAAGGGAACAAAATTCAAAATAAAGCTGTTTTTAATTCTATCCATAGATGATCCAAATGAAAAAAATTCATTTTATAAGTAATGTTTCACAAGTTAAAAATAATGCTGTAAAAATAATTTACAGCAAATTTAATTAGTCATTCATTATTTATTATTGAAAATATTTTTAAAATTCACTCTTATTCAAATTAATTAATGCTAGTAGTAATTAACCGTAAAAAAAATTAAATAAGTACTATACAGTACTTATTTACCGACTTGACCCGGATATTTTTTACCATCTACTGCCTGTCATAAGAGAACCGCTTGGCAGACTTTTAATTTACTGGTGATAGGGAAAAAATCCAGATGAAAATTATGTTTTCAATTTTGTGTAATAACCAGACTGTTTGTAGACTGATTTTCAGAAATAGCCTATTAATTTTTAATGAAAGGGTTAACAGTTTATCTCATAAAATGTATTTTGGCAAAGCTAAGGATTACCTAAATATAAAAGTTTAAAACATTGATATGATTACTATTTTGAAATTTGTACCTTTTTGTTTGCTTCTTCTAGTTGTTTTTCCAGTGTATTTACTTTCTCTTTCAATTCAATCAATGCTGAAGAATCTGATGCAGAAGTTTTTTTGGTCCCACGAGTTAGCATCATTCTCTTATTTTCTGCAACCAATTTTTCATTATCGGATTCAAGATTTTGATTTCGTGTTCGTAATACACTTGCTTCTTGTTCAACAACTTGTAGCTGTCTTTTAAGATCAAGAGCCTCACTACTAGCATCAAGTGACCTATAAAAATAAAAAAAATTATTAAAGATTTTTAAAATTAATTCAGATTTAATTGTTTTTATAAATAAAAAAAATTAAATATGATCATCAATTTTTAATTTACTTCTATGTAACAGTAATGGGACTATGTTAATTAAGCAAAATGAAGATGGAACAAAATGTGCCCATTAAAATATAGCGTATAAAGGAAACATACACAAGAAAATAAAACCAGAGTATTGAGCAATTTAGTCCCTACGATTAAAAACTGAAAAAAGTGACAGCATCAAAATTATCAAGAAATATTATTAATTGAACAACATAAAAAAATTCTTGGAAGGATTATTTTAAATAGAATAAGGAGGAGGATTGATGAAGTAGTGAGTGAAAAAGAAGAAGAGCATACTTTGGTGAAAGTATATCAGTTTAATATTTGTTTTATGTTAACTTTCTAAGAATTGTGAATATAGAGACATTAGTAACTAGGTTAGGTTTAAGTAGGCACATTACATATTAAGTAGACACATTGATTGTCTGAGGTTACTCCAGTCTCAAACAATCAATATCCAATGACAATTCAAAAGAAAGAACTTACACTAACTTATTTGAGGAAGTGTATACTGAAGGAACACATACAGGGTTACAATATTGTGCTTAAAACTGTCAAAAAATGGATTATGTAAAAAAGCATATTTTCTTGAAGTAACAAAATGAATTATAATCTAACTTATTCAGTTTAATGCAATAATAGATCTTATAACAAGTCATGTTAAAGAAAACATTCAATGGAGAATGAATTAAGTGATATTTGTTGATAATATATAGTAATCTAGGATGAGAGTAATGAAATTATTAAAATCAGTTGGCTAAATGAAATGAAATTACACCTTTTAATAATGATGAATAGGGATAACAATTTTTAAATGATGTAACTTTGGAGGAAATGTTTTGAAGGTGGTGACACTAAAAAGAATGACCCAACACTGAATTGATCTGATGACCAATAGTGAATCAGGAAAAGGAAACTGATCTTATTAAAATGAATTTTTATATCACAGTCCATGAGTAAGGTTTGTGTGCCCTATTTGAAAATGGCAAATAACATTCTCCTGATAACAATGGCAAATAACAGTTCCACGGAGCACAGTATCCTTAATATATCGGAGTTTATTATTTTCCTTGAAGAGTGTATTTAACAGAATTAATAAAATTGGTAGTAGTAACATGAGTGGTGGAAGAATGGTAAAGTGTCTTTAGCTGAATCCGCATGTTCATTAGCTGGGATTCCCACATGGCTAAGGACCCAGCAGAAACTCACTTGTGTGTTGTGATGGTTCAACTAAGTGATTGCATTATAGATTTTGGTGATGATAGGATGTCTAAAATACAAATCTTCTAAAGCTTGGATAATTTAAATAAGGATGTGACGGCATATTTCGGTTTACTGATATTCAAAGCCTTATTGATGGCGTACAGTTCAGCATTGTAGACACTTGTAATACCAGGTAGACTGAGCATGTAGGTTTTATCATTTACAACAAAAGAGCATCCAACAGTAAAATTCTGTTTTAACTCATCTGTGTATACTACTGCATCTGGGTTGGTATTGAATAGAAATTGGCAAAATATTTGCTGAAAGCTGATAGTTGTTGATTCTTTATAATATTTGGTGAGATCATAATTAAAATTTATTGGGGCAGACTCCACCCAGGATATTAACAGGGATAGGTTGGGAAAATAGGTGTGTCAAAATTTAAAAGGTACAGTAAATGCTGGGTACGAACACCCATTAGTACTGTATAACATGGATGGTTTTTATTCTACTGTAAATGAGTGTTTGCAAAGACTGCTTTAAAAACTGGGTGATTTGGTTGTCTTTTAAGATGGGCATAATAAGATGAAAGCAGCTGGTCCTGTCTATACCAAAATAATAGCTAACCCCAATCAAGTATGCTTGTGACAGGGCTAGATCTAAAGGTACCTACAGCAAGACAAAGAAAAACATGGTGTACAGCATCCAACATCTTAAGCAATGTATGACACACTGAAGAGTAGGTGATGTAACCACAATCCAAATGGGACTGAACCAAAGGATAATAAAAACATACATTCATGATCGGTCGGCTCCCCACTTGGTGTTTCTAAGGACTCAGCATATCTAGAATTTTTAAACATCTCACTTTTAACTGTTTTATATGTTTGACCCCTGTAAAACGACTATCAGAAAGCAAACCTAAAAATTTAATGTTAGGAACAACAGCAACTGCCCCTCCATTGAGAAGGACTTGCGGAATAAAAGGGTCTCGTAGTTGAGAAAAGACTTGGGCAGGTCCCTTGCACCATATCAACCTCCATTCTCTTCTATTTCCAACTAAATTAAACATTTAACTTAAAAAACAATTAACTTTCTTTTGTTTAAGTGTTGCATCAGCTGTTGACATTGCCAACTAATGAAATAAAAATTACTTTCTTAAAAGTTTCTTATAAAAAATAAAATTTTAATGCTAAAAAATGAATAAATGAATTACTATTTAATTATTTTTTTTTTTAATATAAAACTGTACATTTAATTAAAAGAAGTATTTGAAAAAATTTAATTAATTTTTTCAATTTTTAATTAATGTAATGACATCTGTGGTCACCATTTTGAATTAAATAGTCAGCAATCAATTTTTTTGATACCATTTTGCTTGTCTCACAAAGACATTTGGAAAAATTATCACATGACCATACGTCCCATTTAAAGTTTTTGAGCCACCCTTCTCTACCACCCCTGAAGGCTGAATACTCTAAATTGGAGCTTACTGAGTTAGCCTATCCCTTAACTCTAGCTTTGGAAGAATGTAGATGTACCTCCACAGTCACATACCTACATTCATCTTCATAGTCAAACCACCATGAAGGCTAATAGCACTTCCATCACATCACTATATATTTTAATATATTTTTTTGTGTGCGCATGCATGTATATGTAAGTATATATGTATGTAAGTATGTAAGTATGTGTATATATATATATGTGTGTGTATGTGTGTGTGTGTGCATGTATGCGTGCGTGTGTGTGTGTGTGTGTGTGTGTGTGTATTATTTTACTGAAATTTATCTTTTTAAGATTCATATTATTCTTCTGTACAGTTAAATTACATTAATATTCTATTACATAAACCACCTAGTACAGAGTATTGAGATAAGATATATCTTACCTTAATTTTTCATAAAAGTTATTTTTCAGGATCCAGCATCAGAAGTATTTTCATGAAAAATCAAGGTAAGATATGTCTTATCTCAATATTCTGTACTGACATATATGCATGTATGTATTAATTAAAGATTTTCCATGCCTGAAAGTATAAAATAAGCATTACTTACATCAAATAGTGAAATGTAATAAAATAGGGGAAAAATGTTTAAATATCAAGTAGGAATGGAAATGTCACATTATGAGAATGGGGTGGCAGTGAAAGAGAAAAGTTGAAATGGTAATCAGACACAGCAACGTTATAAACCACTGCTTTTTGTCTCATCAGAGTTGATTATATAAATAAATTTAGCTAGGGTGATCAATACAATAAATAAAACCAAGAAAAATATTCCATAAAAAAAAAAATTTAATGAAATCTCAAAATTATCATTACTAGAATAAGTTTGCTTACTTGCTTTTCTGTAAGGTTTTAGGTTTTTTCTGGGATAATGATATCTCTGCATGCAATCTTTCACAATCACGTTCCTTTACTAGTAACTTCTTCCTTAAATCATTCATCTCTTCTTCAAATACCTTAACACAGGTTACAACATGACATTACAGAAATTGTTATTAATACATTTCATGTATAAAAAATATAGTAATAGTATAAAAAATAGTAATAAAAAATATGTAATAAAAATAGTATAAAAAATAAACTAACACGAGGGTTATTTTTTTTGGTGCAGGAACTTTAAAGCAGGACGTACACTCGCATCAAGCGAGTGTCAACCAATGATCTCATTGAGTGAGTGGATGAAGCAATTCGAGAAAATCGTCGGTTCACAATTATTGTATTGAGTGATTTGTTTCCTGGAATTTCAAGATCAGCAATCTACACCATTGTGAGTGAGAGACTTCAGTACTGTAAACTGTGTGCAAGATGGGTTCCCAAGATGCTGTCCGACCATCACAAAACAATGAGAATGGACGCCTCCCTAATGTATCTCTAGCGCTACCATAATGAAGGAGAAGATTTTTGAACAAAATTGTCACATGGGACGAGACATGGGTCCATTTCAAAACTGAAGAAACAAAAGAACAATCCAAACAGTGGATGCATTCTCATTCTCCCAGTAAACCAAAGAAGTTCAAGCGAACCTTCTCCAACAGAAAGTGTGTGGCTAACCGGAATGGAGTTCTCTTGGTGGAATTCATGGAACGTGACACAACCATCACTGCAGTTTCATACTGTATGACTCTTCAATGTCTACAAAGGGCAATTCAGAATAAGCAGAGAGGAATGTTGTCATCAGGCATTGTCTTTCTCCATGACAATGCTCGGCCACACACTGCAGCTGCAACAAAGAAGCTCCTGCAGCGTTTTCGTTGGGAAGTGTTTGATCACTCACCATACAGCCCAGACTTGGCTCCATCCGATTTTCACCTCTTTGCTCACATAAAACGCTGGCTAGGAGGACAACATTTTGGCACAGACATCAAGCTGCAGACCAGCGTAGAAACATGGCTATAAACACAGGTGGCTCCATTCTATGATGAGGTTATTGGAAAGTTGGTACCACGCTATGACAAATGTCTAAATCGGAGTGGCGACTATGTAGAGAAATAGTGTAACTATGTAAGTACTTGTTACAAATAACAAATTTTTTTATTTTCATTGTGGTTTTAATTTTATGACCGATCGGACCTTGAAAAAAAAATAACACTCGTAGTATAAAAAATATATGCATTTAAAAAATGTATAATAAAACATATTAAACACAACTTCTAATTAAAAAAACAAATACATAAAAAACAAAATAACCCAATCAAAAAAACGATTAACTCTTAAAGAAAAAGAATAATAGAAATAAATAACTTAGGCAGGCCCCCTGATAAATTTTTACTTTTTAAACGCGCTGTAAACAAAAAAAACAAATTAATAATAATTGCTATTACATCAGCAAACCACCAGTGTAAAAGCACTAGTAGCTTACGAAAAGCAGGAATGTGAAAAGTGATGTTCATCAATGGTATTTACTTTCCAAATATGACTCATCCATATACAATTGAGAAAATAATACTTTCTCCAGCTGAACCAAAATATATGACTCAAAATCCAAAAAAGGGATTTCCATATTGTAAATGTGTATTGTTACCATATATTTGCTTAATTTAATATCGGCGAGCGGTAACGGTAGCAACAATGTGAGAGGGGCGCCCAGTATACAGATGTGCGGATACAAGCATCACTCCCACCGCGTATATATGTATTTACTATGAACTCTATTGTTCTTGTTATGAATATTCAATCTTTTCCCTGATAAAGTAATTATTTGTTCATTCGTTGTTGGTGTTCAGTAACCATACAGTCAACCTGTTTTGGTGAATTACTGCAACAGTTTATTTTAAACAAACTTTTTATTGATAGCTATTGGTACTCTTATATAAAATAAGAATCTCTATGTGATTAATTATCTTAACATTTAGCAAATGATACATAGATAATGAAATAACCAGCCAGCTGCAAATAGTTGGCCACATTTTTCTAAACTTTTTAATCAATGTTGGATATGACACAGTGTTGGAAAACGGTCTGAATGTACTTTTAAGAGAATATAAAAAAAATTGCAACAACCATAGGTAAAGAAAAGTGAGATGAGACTAGATGATTTTTTGTATGTGTTTTGCGTGGAAAATATTTCCCACAATATGACTCAAAGTTAACATTTTACAAGGAGAATCTTAAGCCTGATTAGCAGGCAATGTGTGGTGGTTGATTCTAATGCAGCAGCTACAGACCATAAATTTACAGCATGTTACTACAATTTTTAAATGAACCACATACTTAAAACTAAACCAGAAATAGGTACAGCCTATTTAATAATAGGATGTTTAATAATAGCTATTTAATAATAGGCTTTAATATTTAATAAAAGCCTATTTTAATAATAATTACAGTCTTTCACTTGGCTGAAAAATTAATATACAAACAGTATCCAAAACTTAAGTCTCAAAATGATGACATAATCTTTCTTAATCCAATTTTAAAACAGCCAATTTTTCTAAGTTTTATAAATCACTGATTTCAAATCTTTTGTCAAATATAATAAAATGAACATCAGGATGAAAACTGTTTACAATATAACACATTATAAAACTTTGCAGCAGCAGAAGCAATTACCTATAGAAGTACTTCTCCATTAACCACAAAAAGATTAACAATAACAGGAACAAACACTATCAGTAATTACCATAGCATGTTATTGTGCAGAATTTTTAGTTTCATGGGTAAAATTAATTATTTTCTACTAATTAATAACGAAACATAAAATAAGCTATACTTTAAAGAGATTTTATTTAATACTTCTGATAGCTTGCATTGTCAATGTTGCTGCCTCATCAAGAAATGCAAAGATATCATTAGGTTGGTGACAGAAAATATATGGAAATGATTTATTTAAGAGTGCATTGATGGAATCCCGGTGGAATTTTTTAACATTCATTACAAATTAAAAAAGTATAAACCACAGTGAGTTTTTTAAAAGTATTTTAATTTTTCAAAGGTCTCTCACTAAATCTATTGTACTAACAAAAGTTGTTTTTAATTTTTACAAATTCATAACATTTTTCTGTTAAGTTTTGTTCTGTTTGTTTTATTTTTATTAAAAAACGCTGATTTTTTTGTTTTTCATAAGCTTTATTATATAAGTTTCTCATAATTAAATTCTCTACAATTTTTGATAACATTTATGCATTTATTAGTCATTTAACAAAATTATTGTACTTCAAACTTAAAAAGACATGTTTTTTGTCACCGAATTTCTATTTTTTACACTGGATATCATGAAAACTACAGGAGGTAGAGTTCTAGGTCCTGTTTTATTAGTTTTTTCACATAAGAAACCATCAATTTTGCCCCTTATATAACACCTTAAAAATTTCAGTATGACCTCATTTCACCAGAGGAACTGAAGTCCAAGAGAAAATTTAATGCTAGCCATAACTTGATAAAGCATTTTCGGACGTAGGTTTGTATGAACTTTTTTCCTTATTTCAAGCTCTAAAATCAGTACCCAAATTATTTCCCATTTCCCTTCCTGACTCCCTCTGCGTGTATATATATATACATATATATATATATATATATATATATATATATATATATATATATTTACATTATGCATACCTTTATTTTTTGTTCATATATAGGATTGGTCTTCCCTGTTTCAGATGTTTGTTTCTGGAGTGTACTTCGGTTATCTGATTTAGCAGTTAATTTTTCTTGTAGTTCTTTTACCTTTCTCTTTAAACTATTACCTTCACCTTCCAGTTCCTCAACTTTCCTACGAAGAACTGCTGCTTCCTGAAAAATATTAACATTTTGTAGTAATGCATGAAATATAAGATAATTCATGAAATCAAATATGTTTAATGCATACAATCATATTAATTTAAAATAATTTAAAGATTCTCGATTAAAAGCTTTTTTCAACTGCAAGCATAAAGTAGAAATTCATGACGTATTGTGAATTTAAGCAATTTACTGATACAAACAAATAAAAGAAGAAATGGAAGTTTATGTTGATCAAGATTATGGGAAAAATGTTTTTTCTATCATGAAACACAGTATATTTTTTTTCTTAATAAAACTAAAAAATCATCAGAAATCACAACTACTACATAGTTAGGATTAAAAATCATAAATTTTAGAAAATGTTAAGTGATTTAAATTATAACATAAATTTTGAGCCATGTAGTAGTTTTACTGCACTGAAATACCATACGTTACATTATGTAATAATATATTGTGCAATATAGCAGTTACATACATAATGTAAAATGTATAAAAAAATTTAATTTTGCAGAAAGATTTTTAGATTTTCTTTTTAAGAGAGCAAATTTGACCCCTTTTTTAACATTTATAACCTGATTCTTCTGTCCCAGTTTTGCAGCAACTCAAAAAACTTAGGCTAACAATTCAGAATCATAACAAAATAAGAGGTACTGAAAAAATTATACTTATTTGTTTTAGAATATTTATAATTCCATACTAGATGTACAGCATGGTCTCATGTATTGTTGAGATAAGTTAACTTTTGGGTATTCTTGAAAGACCCAATATTTTACTGGTCTTGGGGGCCAGAGAATGTCACCGAATCTTGAGATGAACAGTTACCAAATAATTTTCACACAGCTGTAAATGATTGCCTTGCAATGTGCAACGTCGCACCATCCTGTTGAATGGCTTCATGCTGGTGTGGGGAAATTGTTTAATCCAAGTGAAACAAAAGATTGCAGCATGTAAACATACCGATCCAAGGTGACAGTTGTTGTAATCTGCTCCTCATTTTCAAAAAAGTATATTCCGATGATCCCATGAGACGTAACTGTACACCATACTGTTATTTTTCTACTGTGTCAAGAACTTCACTGGGGTTGCTGTCTGCCCAGTAACAAAAGTTCTGCTTGTTCACATAACCTCTCTCTCTTTCTCTGTTTAGCCTCCGGAACCACCATAAGGTACTACTTCTTAGGATGATGTGTATGAATGTAAATGAAGTGTAGTCTTGTACAATCTCAGGTCAACCATTCCTGTGACCATTATTCACAAAATCTGTGAGATGGAAATGTGCCTCCTCATCTGACATCTACAGCTTTTTCAGAAATTTACGGTCCTCATTAATGTTTGTCACAATTTTTTGAACCTTTGCACGATCTGTAACTTCTAAGGATGAAATTTTAAGTCGAAATGAAGAATTTAGCAAACACTCTCTCAAGACAAACCAACCAAAGCTGCTTGTTTATGAATTGAACATCGTGGGCTCTGTACGACTGAAATGCATACAGCCTCGATACTGTGTGGATATGAGCACTTCTTGGTCATCCTGTTAGTTTCTTTTTCAGAACCAATCCACTCTCTTCAAAGTTTTAATCCATGTTTTTATTGCATGTTTTGATGGAACACACCCTAAATTATAATGCCAACGTAATTCCCTCTGTGCACCTTCCAAACTATCATTGGTTTTGTAAAACATTTTTATGGCGAAAGCACATTGTTCACTGATTCATCTCCATGATAACTGAGTGGCAAGTTGCCTCTGCATAAAGCAGTACTGCCAACTGTACGTGGCTGTCACTACGCATGGGATCAAGGAAGAAGCCTCCCTGAAGATTGTGGTTACTGCAATCAGGTGATCCCTGGACAACGATCTAGTACCGGCTGATTCTTCCACAAAGGTGCTGCTATACGCTATACATCAAAAAGTATCCAGTAAGATTTATCTATGAACATTCCTTTTCAGGATCAACCAAGCATGGAACAATCATCAATCACCATTGGTAACAACTTACAGATATGTTACTCGAACACTGAATCAAACTCATCTGCTAAAATTCAATATCTCTCATGCCTGATGCTGCAGATGTGGCAATACAGGAGACTCACACCAAGGATGATGCGGATCTTTACAGAAGGGGAAGATTATACGGATACGTTCCAGTTGGAGTCATAAATGATGAACAATATGGCATTGTGATATATATCAGGTCCCATCTCACTGAATACAAAGTAACTTATCAAGACAGAACAGCGAATGTCTTTGTTTTGGCTGTGGAGATTGCCGGCACCACTGTTGTAAATATTTACAAAGCTTCGCAGGTCAATTGACCAAATCCACCTGTAAGGTCCTTCAGTCACCCGGTTGTATATGTTGGTGATTTCAACAGTCATATGCCTCAGGATACCACAAAGAGGATAGCAATGGAGTTATTCTAAATGAATGGATGGATATGTACAATCTCCAGCTTGTATACAACGCTAAAGATTCAGGAATGTTCTGATCTGGTAGATGGCTGAAGGATTATTCTCCTGATTTGTGCATCATATCTAAATCTAGATATAATGGCATGGCACAACAAAAGGTCATCAGGTCTTTCCAATGCAGCCAGCAGAAGCCAGTCGTAATAAATTATGGTACTGATATTCCATTAGTCACCTCCGTCCTTCAACCTCAATGGAATTTTCAGCTTGCAAACTGGTAACTGTTTCGGATGGATCTTGATAACCATTCAGTGGATTCCCCAATTCCATCAATCATGAGAGATTTGTGGGTACGATAAAGTTAATGCCAGGAGACGAATACTACATGGGTTTCAGAAGCACTACATCCCCATATGGTTCAACAGTGTGATTAATTATATGATGAATATCAGGAATCTCACAATGACACAACAGCTGACGACCTCTTGAGAGCTCTCAATAAAAACAGGAGAGAAAAATGGCTTAAAAAAACAGCAGGACTAAACTTTACGCATTCTAATCAGAAGGCCTGATATCTTATAAGGAAGCTTGGTACAGATCCAAGGTTGTCAAGTACAGTCATATGTATGAATGCAATGATGTTGGATCCAAACTATTGAAGATTTCAAAAACTAAAATAGACAAGGTACACATACAAACTGTGAAAAATGAATTGTATTTACATAAAGAGGTCCCATCTGAAACCACATCTAGAATACTCATATGACTTCTGCATTATGAAGCTTGATATAGCTTTGAATATGCTGAAGGTAAATAAAACTCCTCCTCTATGAATCATGAGACCTTGCCTTTGGTGAGGGGGCTTGAGTACTCAGTGATACAGAGTAGCTGGACCGAAGGTGCAACCATATCGGAGAGGTATCTGTTGAGAGCCAGACTAAGGAATGATTCCTGAAAGAGGGCAGCAGCTCTTTCAGTAGTTGTTAGGGGCGTGACTCAGAACAACTTAAACGGCCATATCAACATCACTCAGTCCTCTGAGTACTGCGCAGCTGAAAGCAATGGAAAACTACAGCTGCTTTTTTTCCAAGAAAATGTGGCTTCAAATGTGGCTTTTCATATACCAATGATGGAGGCCTTCCTTGGTAAAATATTCCGGAAGTAAACTAGTCCCCCGTTCGGATCTCCGGGTGGGGACTACTAAGGAGGGGATCACCAGAAAATTAAAAAATAATATTCTACGAGTCGGAGCGTGGAATATTATAAGTTTAAAAAAGGTTGGTAGGCTGGAAAATTTAAAAAGAGAAATGGATAGGATAAATCTGGATGTAGTAGGAATTAGTGAGGTTCGGTGGGAAGAGGAAGGCGACTTTTGGTCAGGTGATTTTATAATAATAAACTCAGCTTCAAATAATGGGCAGGCAGGAGTAGGTTTCATAATGAACAAGAAGATAGGGAAGAGAGTAGAATATTTCAAAACGCTTAGCAATAGAATCATTGTAATAAGGATAAAATCAAAACTTAAACCGACAACAATTGTTAACGTCTATATGCCTACAAGCGCCCATGATGATGATGAGGTAGAGTGTGTATACGAAGAAATTGATGAAGCAATTAAACACGTAAAAGGAGATGAAAATTTAATAATAGTTGGAGATTGGAATGCAAGCATTGGAAAGGGCAGAGAAGGAAATATAGTAGGTGAATACGGGCTGGGCAAAAGGAATGAAAGAGGGGACAGACTTATAGAGTTTTGCACAAAGTATAATTTAGTAATTGCCAACACCCAATTTAAAAATCATAATAGAAGAATATACACTTGGAAAAAGCCAGGCGATACTGCAAGGTATCAGATAGATTATATCATGTTTAAGCAAAGATTTAGGAATCAACTCGTTGACTGCAAAACTTACCCTGGAGCAGACATTGATAGCGACCATAATTTGGTGATAATGAAATGTAAATTGGGATTTAAAAACCTGAAGAAAAGGTGTCAGATGAATCGGTGGAATTTAAAGAAGCTTGAGGAAGAGGAGGTAAAGAAGATTTTTGAGGAGGGCATCGCAAGAGGTCAGAGTAAAAAAGATAAGGTAGAAAATGTAGAAGAAGAATGGGAGAATGTTAAAAAGGAAATTATTAAATTAGCAGAAGCGAACTTAGGCAAAACAAAGAGAACTGGTAGAAAACCTTGGGTTTCAGATGATATATTGCAGCTGATGGATGAACGTAGAAAATATAAGAATGCTAGTGTGAAGAAAGTAAAAGGAACTACCGACAATTAAGAAATGCTATCAACAGGAAGTGCAAACTGGTGAAAGAAGAGTGGATTAAAGAAAAGTGTTCAGAAGTGGAAAGAGAAATGAAGATTGGTAAAATAGACGGAGCATACAGGAAAGTTAAGGAAAATTTTGGGGTACATAAATTAAAATCTAATAATGTGTTAAACAAATATGGTACACCAATATGTAATACAAAAGGTAAAGTCGATAGATGGGTGGAATATATTGAAGAGTTATACGGAGGAAATGAATTAGAAAATGGTGTTATAGAGGAAGAAGAGGAAGTTGAGGAGGATGAAATGGGAGAAACAATACTGAGATCTGAATTTAAGAGAGCATTAAAAGATTTAAATGGCAGAAAGGCTTCTGGAATAGACGGAATACCTGTAGAATTACTGCGCAGTGCAGGTGAGGAAGCGATTGATAGATTATACAAACAGGTGTGTAATATTTATGAAAAAGGGGAAGTTCCGTCAGACTTCAAAAAAAGTGTTATAGTCATGATACCAAAGAAAGCAGGGGCAGATAAATGTGAAGAATACAGAACAATTAGTTTAACTAGTCATGCATCAAAAATCTTAAATAGAATTTTATACAGAAGAATTGAGAGGAGAGTTGAAGAAGTGTTAGGAGAAGACCAATTTGGTTTCAGGAAACGTATAGGGACAAGGGAAGCAATTTTAGGCCTCAGATTAATAGTAGAAGGAAGATTAAAGAAAAACAAACCAACATACTTGGCGTTTATAGACCTAGAAAAGGCATTCGATAATGTAGACTGGAATAAAATGTTCAGCATTTTAAAAAAATTAGGGTTCAAATACAGAGATAGAAGAACAATTGCTAACATGTACAGGAACCAAACAGCAACAGTAATACTCGAAGAACATAAGAAAGAAGCAGTAATAAGAAAGGGAGTCCGACAAGGATGTTCCCTATCCCCGTTACTTTTTAATCTTTACATGGAACTAGCAGTTAATGATGTTAAAGAACAATTTAGATTCGGAGTAACAGTACAAGGTGAAAAGATAAAGATGCTACGATTTGCTGATGATATAGTAATTCTAGCCGAGAGTAAAAAGGATTTAGAAGAAACAATGAACGGCATAGATGAAGTCCTACGCAAGAACTATCGCATGAAAATAAACAAGAACAAAACAAAAGTAATGAAATGTAGTAGAAATAACAAAGATGGACCGCTGAATGTGAAAATAGGAGGAGAAAAGATTATGGAGGTAGAAGAATTTTGTTATTTGGGAAGTAAAATTACTAAAGATGGACGAAGCAGGATCGATATAAAATGCCGAATAGCACAAGCTAAACGAGCCTTCAGTCAGAAATATAATTTGTTAACATCAAAAATTAATTAAAATGTCAGGAAAAAATTTTTGAAAGTATATGTTTGGAGTGTCGCTTTATATGGAAGTGAAGCTTGGACAATCGGAGTATCTGAGAAGAAAAGATTAGAAGCTTTTGAAATGTGGTGCTATAGGAGAATGTTAAAAATCAGATGGGTGGATAAAGTGACAAATGAAGAGGTATTGCGGCAAATAGATGAAGAAAGAAGCATTTGGAAAAATATAGTTAAAAAAAGAGACAGACTTATAGGCCACATACTAAGGCATCCTGGAATAGTCGCTTTAATATTGGAAGGACAGGTAGAAGAAAAAAATTGTGTAGGCAGGCCACGTTTGGAATATGTAAAATAAATTGTTAGGGATGTAGGATGTAGGGGGTATACTGAAATGAAATGACTAGCACTAGATAGGGAATCTTGGAGAGCTGCATCAAACCAGTCATATGACTGAAGACAAAAAAATAAATAAATAAAGCTGTTGGCTTTGAGGGTATATATCTGGAGTTTCTTAAGGCCATTGGACCTAAAACTAGATTGTGGCTCACTGAATTTTTCAATGTGATGCTGAGAACTGGAAAATTGTTGAAGCTTTTCAAATAGGGTAAGGTAATTGCCACCCTGAAACCAGGCAAAGACAGAATTGAAGTTCTCTCTACCTTCCAGTATTGCTACTCAGCATGACCTATAAGCTACTAGAAAGGCTTATTCTAAATCGCATTCAAGAGGCCATTTGATAAAATCATCCCCGCGGAGCAGATTGGCTTTAGGAAGCAGGAGTTGCTACAACCAGGTCTTAATATTGACAACTCTAGTGGAGACTAGATTTCAGTGAGGTCTCAAATCAGTTGCAGTTTTTGTGGAGGGAGGATTGATGAAGTTTATTGAGGCCATCCCATGTCAAAGGCTGGCATTTCTAGTGAACAACATGCTCTCTGACAGGCGCTTTAAGGTGCCCCTAAATGGACAGGCTAGTAGATGGAGAACTCTGAATAATGGACTATCTCAGGGATCAGTTATGGCCTCCATTCCGTTTAACCTGTATATCTATGACATTTTCATGGACTCCACGAAAATTCAGTAAGCGGACGACCTAGCATTGGTCTTCCAGAATAAGGATCTTATGCATTGTGATACTGTGCTGACAAGTAATCTGAGAAAATTGAGTGATTACTTCATACATGGAACTTCAGCCTAACCCAAATAAGACTGAGGTTACTGCATTCTATCTAAGTAATAAAGAAGCCCTAAGGAAGCTACATGTGACTTTTACATGTGAATTGAAGTACCCCATAATTACAATCCAATATATCTGAAAATCATTCTGGATCAGTCCTGACATTTAAACAATAGGGAATCAGATATTTAAGAAACTTGGCTCACGAGTGAATTTACTTCAAAAGATTGCCGGACGCAGTTGAGGTGTGGACTACTTTGTGGAATATTCTACACTCTGTTGCACTCACTCTTGTGTAGTTGGCTGGTAAATATTGCACCCTGTGTGGGAAAACAACACCCACACAACAAAGATTATCACTGGTACTGTTAAATTTACTCCCATTCAGTGGTTGCCTGTCCTGGCTAATATTGCTCTGCAAGATCTAAGCAGGAGAGCAGCTAAGGTAGACTTGCTCAAGAGGATCACTTCTCATGAGAACTCTCCCTTGTATGATGCCCTACAAGATTTACCAACTCGACTGAGGTCACATAAACCGCCCTGGGCTGATTTACAAAGTATCAATTCTGTTGACATGGCCTCCTAGTGGCAACAACACTGGAATGAACGTCCACCCAACAATGCTCACCTGGTTCAAGAGCCAACAAAGAAGGTTGAGGGATTCCAACTACCGCACCAAACCTGGTTGAGGCTGAACCATATTAGGATGAGTCAAGGGAGGTGTGGTTACACGTGAAGAGGTGGGAGTTTCCACCCATCTGCTGACTGCAACTGTGGAACGGAGGAGCAGATAATAGAAGATACTATTATGGAGTGACCACTTCGAGCATTTGACGGTGATTGGGGATTCTACATATAATGGATAATTTTACAGATAACTAAACATCCTGTTCAACACTTAGTTTTTATATAATTAAGTGAATTTCAATTTAAAATAATAGAATCTTATTTAATAAACCTTAAAGCTTTTCTATACTTATACTGAATCTGAATTTTATCTGAATCTTCTATATACTTTTAGTTTAATTTACTTGTAAGACTAAGATTCCCACTTTATTCCCATTTATTGGGTCCCATGGTTCCATTTAGGTCAAATTTATTTTTTTGGTGGGTGAAAAATGTTTTTGTGTTCTCATTTGGGTCAAAATAATAAGAGGCTTCTACTCGGATATTAAAATATTTGTAAAATAGTGTTAGAACTATGATGAAAACTAAGATAATGAAAGGAATAAAATTTAAAAAGTAAAAAAAAAATTAACAATTAGGACAATACATGAAACATGAATAACAAATCAATATCAAAAGTTTTTGATGGGTTAAATCTTATTAAGTATAATACATCTTTTTAGAAGTAACAATACCCGGTCTAGTACATTCTTGTCATTTTCTAGGACACACCGTATGTCCCTTGGCAATTTAAATTTGTGACTTAAAAATTTATGAATTTGAGGCTGCATAGCATATGCAGTTCACAAGGATGTGATGGACAGTAAAACAGCAGTCGCATCAGATACATAGTGATGTGCTCTCTGCTGACATCAAGTGTCTGTCAGTAGCTCAGGCATATCCTGATTGCAGTCAACACAAGACCACTTCCTCTCAGCAAATTTTCCTGCATGAAAAGTCCCAAGACACTATGTCTTTTATGTGTCATAGTTTATTATCCACTGTAGCAGTCCAGTCATCTTTCTACCTTCTTCAAAGTGAATGTTTAATGGAATTAATGAAATTGGTAGTTTAACTCAAGTGAAGAAAGACAATTGGCTATATGCACCTTTAACAATAGGGCTTTAGCAATTAGGTTAAAGATAGAGAATTTATTACACTTAAAATTATTGTTAATAATTTTCAAAATTTAATAACTAAAATAAAATCTAAGAAACAATACTGTTTTTACACAATTCTGCAGAACAAATTTAAATAATCTTTTAAATGTTACTTCAAAAACGAAATGTTTGTGTCTTTTTTTAATGAACAATACTCATAGATTTATAAAAGAATAACATAATTTTAGTATTCAAAATTTACTTAAGATGTTTAACGATGCATGACATAATAACCATGTCGCATCCACATTCATGTACACTTCTATGAAAACACAAAACATGGACAACATAAACCACTAAAAGAATGAAAAATAATAATACTTGTTCATTAAGTTCCAAAAGTAAGCGCAACTCTGCTGGATCATCTTCATCTGATATTCCTTCATCTTTTTCCTGAGGAGGCTCTGGAGTAAGTCTTGAAGCTGAAGGGCTATGCCTTCGCACAGCTGCTGGAACATAAATTTCTCTAAACTAAACACTTTATTAATATTCTTAAAGCTGTAAGGAAATGTTTATTTAATTATTCCTGTGAAAAAAAACCAATGTATGACATACATACTCAAATCAATGAACCCAACATAGCAATAACATCATGAAGATATTCTTATCCTATTGGTTCAATTTGTGTTTCTTAATCAACGACACTTTAAGAAATATCTAACAACAGATTGTTTCTTATTAACAGAGAATTCTAAAAATTACATATTCAGTAAATATTAAAAAAATATTTTAGAATTATAAAAACAGTATTGTATTATATTACAGTAATGTATTATAATATTAAATTAACAGGAGATTTTTAAAATTCAGTGTTATTAAGAAAAAAAAAAGACGTGTTTTGTGTTGAAGGATTCTCATGACATCATTCTGCCCTACAATCAATTCTGTTTGGTTTTTCTTTTGTCTTCAATCATTTGACTGGTTTGATGCAGCTCTCCAAGATTCCCTATCTAGTGCTAGTCGTTTCATTTCAGTATACCCTCTACATCCTACATCCCTAACAATTTGTTTTACATATTCCAAACGTGGCCTGCCTACACAATTTTTTCCTTCTACCTGTCCTTCCAATATTAAAGCGACTATTCCAGGATGCCTTAGTATGTGGCCTATAAATCTGTCTCTTCTTTTAACTATATTTTTCCAAATGCTTCCTTCTTCATCTATTTGTCGCAATACCTCTTCATTTGTCACTTTATCCACCCATCTGATTTTTAACATTTTCCTGTAGCACCGCATTTCAAAAGCTTCTAATCTTTTCTTCTCAGATACTCCGATTATCCAAGTTTCACTTCCATATAAAGCGACACTCCAAACATATACTTTCAAAAATCTTTTCCTGACATTTAAATTAATTTTTGATGTAAACAAATTATATTTCTTACTGAAGGCTCGTTCAGCTTGTGCTATTCGGCATTTTATATCGCTCCTGCTTCATCCATCTTTAGTAATTCTACTTCCCAAATAACAAAATTCTTCTACCTCCATAATCTTTTCTCCTCCTATTTTCACATTCAGCGGTCCATCTTTGTTATTTCTACTACATTTCATTACTTTTGTTTTCTTCTTGTTTATTTTCATGCGATAGTTCTTGCGTAGGACTTCATCTATGCCGTTCATTGTTTCTTCTAAATCTTTTTTATTCTCGGCTAGAATTACTATATCATCAGCAAATCGTAACATCTTTATCTTTTCACCTTGCACTGTTACTCCGAATCTAAATTGTTCTTTAACATCATTAACTGCTAGATCCATGTAAAGATTAAAAAGTAACGGAGATAGGGAACATCCTTGTCGGACTCCCTTTCTTATTACGGCTTCTTTCTTATGTTCTTCAATTATTACTGTTGCTGTTTGGTTCCTGTACATGTTAGCAATTGTTCTTCTATCTCTGTATTTGAATCTGTTTGGTTACCATGAGCATTGTTCATGTGCTTCAAACACTTTAAGTAAAAGCGATATCACTACCTCAGTAAGTCTATACCTTAAAGAAGTATGATATTTATGACACTATGAAAAAACTTTAAAATTTTTTAAGTTTGGTATCGCGATCTAGTTCCACAGCTGTAAAGATGTGGACAGAATTCTGAATCTACAGATTTGAGTAGATTTTTACAGAATCTCAGTTTTGAGTAGGAAGATCAGGTCAAATAAAACAAACATTAGAAATTGTCAAAGCAGTCACAGCTTCATTCCTGCAGACCACAGCATTCTGCATGGTGATATATTTTATCATTAAGCTTCTATCATGTAGAATATTGATTTAACTATATAAAACATGTGGATCATCCAGGAACTGAAAACACATGATTTTAATTGGGTAGTTGCTTTTGCTGAACCTTTTTACAAAATGTAATACAAAAAAAATTTCTTGAAAAATGTTTGGATATCTGCCAAAGCCTATTTTCATATAAACGGCAATGTTAACAAATAGAAATTTTGCAATTATTTGTGGAGTCATTTATACCAGCGGCCATTACAAAATGATTTTAGTAATGTTATAATATGGTAAGCAGCGACATTACAGGGTCTGTGCTTGGCCTGCAACATCCCCATATCTTTCAGCAGCTATTTCTTTTTATAGGGATTTTTAAAAGCCTAACTATTTCTTATAAGAAATAATCAACCGATGGGTAAGATTGGTGAAGGATGTATGGTAATCTCTATTGAGATATTTCCAGCAAGTTAATTAGCATTCACAAATCAAAGAATGCATAGGCATGAATATGTAACCATACTGAAAAATGTTATCTTTAAGAAGTAACTTTTATGAAAGATACATGATGAATAGTATAATTTCAGCCTTTCTAAGTACCCATTTAAGTATTAAAATAAAAATAAGATGAATGAGAGATTTCATTATTTATTTATTTAAATCATTGCCCTTTCCTACACACCACCTTATAAAACTAAAAATTGTAGAATTAGTATCTTGCACTAAACTGACCTACTTGTTTATATTTCTATGCCATAAAATTCTATTACCAAAAGATTGTTTAAAAATATTTCTTTCAGTTTCCTAAACCTGTATTTTATATAAATAAAGTCCACTTTTACAAAAAAAAAGCTCTTCTGTTCATACTAATCTGCTTTTGATGATTTTCACTTTATGTATGTAATTAAAAATATTAGCAAGATAACAGTAAACTTCCAAATACCCAGAATAAGTAATGAAGATGAAGTTCACAAATAATTTTCAAATATATGTAAAAACATATACAGTTTGAAACACATAATATAAATCATTATAGTAACTTATTTAAGGATCTTAAAAACATCTATTATTAAGAAAATTCAAATTAATTTGAAAAATACTGTGCTTAAAAAGTTAATACCTAAAATGAAAACATGAATGCTCTCGGTTAGTATTAATAACTCAGTCTTAAAACATTGGTTGTTTGAAAATAAAATTTTGATAACAACAAAAAGGTGAAATCAAACTTGTTTTAATGGTAGAGTCTCCTTTATTTTTATGATAAAAAGATTCTTTATTTTTAATAAGTCATTACAAATTATGTCAAAGAATTTTTTAACTTCAGAAAATCTCTTCTCAGACATCCAAACAATCAAACCAAATATTATTGTTAAATAGCATGAAATTGTATAATAAAATTGGACCAACATATATTTTCATCTTCGTTTTCATTTTTTGTATATTTATTCTTACCTATTTAACAATTTATTCTTCTGTTAGCAACTAATAACAATATTTATTTTTACTACATTTAAACCATTCATTGATTTGTTCACAATTTTCATTATCTTGGTGCTCCAAACAACCTGTAATCATTTCATCTGAAAATATCATTTGTGTGCAACTTGTAGATTTAATTTATAATCGATATTTTTCATAACATGATTAATAGATTTAATTTTTTCATACACCAATCGCAAAAAAAATAGAAACATTTAAAAAATATTTTTAGATTATTTTTTTGTATATATCTGTAGCAAATTAAAACAGTAAAGTAGTAAAATAGCTTTATAGAAGTAACATAGACTGTAAAAATACATTTAACTGAGAAAGCAGAAAAGTAAGAGAGAAAGCATTATCTAAAAATAGTAGGTTTTCTAAGTAGAACAACCATAATCTGAATTACTAAATGTGTATGATTTAATATTTCTGTTCTAATTAATTACATGCAACACTGATCTACTTTTGAACATTATTCTTCATATATTTTCCTGTATTTAGCAAATAATAAATATTTTTAATAATAAAGAAAAAATAAAATCTAATATTTAAATAGAAGTTCAAATATGCTACAAATTGAGTTGACAAGAAAGCTTTTCATCACACTTTCATTTTCAGTCACTTTTCCTCACCTTAATATTACCAATTTCTTCTCTTGTTAGCAACTCAACTAGATTCAATCTTGACACATTTAAACCATTTTTTTACATTTTTTCCTTCTGTAGAAAAAATTTATACAATACAGTTTCTCAACAAAAGGGGTTCATTAATATTTTTTTTATCTCATCCATCTTCTTTGTTGATTTATTTTAAACTCCTGAGGTACAAGAGGCACTATTCAGATTTGCTTTCTCTAAAGAAATGATCTTCAATAAACAACTAGTTGCTGTATTATTCTTAAGATGTCACTTATAGAACAGTATTTATTTATCCTACATTTTGTTGGGCTTGGTATGCTTATGTACAACAATATGTTCGATTTAAAGACAAAGACAATGGGGAGCAACTTAATTCCTCACTTTTCTTCGTAAGACAGGTGTCGGATATGCGTCACCTTGAGAATGGCTATGTCTATTTCAGGAGTGACTTATTTCATCCCAGGTCACCAGGTTGGTCTAGTGGGTAACTCGTTATTGCAAATCGGCTAGCTGATTTCTAAGTTGAGAGTTCAAAGGTTCAAATCCTAGTAAAGACAGTTACTTTAATATGGATTTGAATACTAGTTTGTGAATACCAGTGTTCTTTGGTGGTTGGGTCTCAATTAACCACAAATCTCAGGAATGGCTAACCTGAGACTGTACAAGACTACACTTCATTTACATTCATACATATCATCCTCATTCATCCTCTGAAGTAATACCTTATGATTGTTTTGGAGGCTAAACAGAAAAAAGAAAGAAAAAGTCACCAAAACCATTTTTGTTATGTCACCTAACATAAATCATTGATATTTCAGCACAGACTTGTTAATTGCATTTGCTATTTATATCAAATAATCTATAATAACCTCATATAGTGGTTTTTCTACCAGAGAATGCCTAAATCTTATTACCTATTTGTGCACATGATTTTATATTTTAACCATAAAATTACAATGGCCAACAGGAATTTAGGAAAGATTTTTCTGCACTGATTTAACAACAGATATTTTTTATTTTTTTATTACTAAAAAAAACTTGCGTACAATATCTAAATTTATTTTAATTTAAAAAAATAAAAATAAATAAAATGTTTCTTTCCCCCATTCTTGTAGAAGTTGCAAACAGTTTAATCTATTGCCAGGTATTTAGAAGTTTACTGCGCTATACTTACTCATCTCAGAAACTCAGCTTGTAAAATACACTACTACTATAAAGGACTGAAATTAGTTTCCAGCTTGAATTTTTTTCATCTGACATAATTTCAACTCATTAGCTGTAAACTGATTTTATCTCATTTTACTTCAAAGACTGTCAACAGCCCTGAAGGAAGAAATGAAAGTAAATATATGGGGAAAACTAAATTAATGAAACTAAACAACAAAGAAAATTTAGTATAAGAACAAGTGAAATAAGAATAGAAAAAGTAAAAAATTACAGATATTTGGGGAGAATGGTGACAGAAGACTGGAAATGCGTAATGGAAATAAAAGGAAGGATAGCAATAGCAAACGAAACCTTCAATATGAGGAGGAAATTACTATGTAGTAATTTTGAGGATTTAAGAAAGTGGTTAGCCAAATTCCATGTATGGAGTGTCTTGTATAGGAATGAAATATGGATGAAATAAGGAAGAGAGAGAGAGAAACTGTGTTGAGGGTATTGAGATGCAGATATGGAGAAGGATGGAGAATAAGATGGATAGATACAGGGTAGGATCAAAAAGTAGTAGGACTGAATTAATTAAAATTTTTTTATTGAACTAATTGGTACAAATCCTTAGTAGTCCTCGAAATAGCACCCTTGTGCTTCGACACAAGGCGTATAACGTGATTCCCACTCCGCGTACGCCTTCTGGAACTTGCTTTCCGGCCTCCACTTCAGAGATGCCGTCACGGCTCCTTGGACATCTTCAATGGAGGTGAATCGGTTTCCCTTGAGCCGAGGAAAGAGGAACAAGTCCGGCGGTGCCAGATCTGGACTGTACTGAAGGGGGGGGGAGGCAACGTGGCAACCCTGTGCTTGGCCAGAAACTCCCTCAGCAGCAGCGCGCGTTGTTGTGGTGAAGCTTCCAAGAATTGGCGATGTCTGGCCGCACACGGAGGACGCGTTTGCGCAACCTGTTAAGCAAGTTCATGTACAAAACTGGCATTCACAGTCTGTCCAGGGGGTACGAACTTTGGGTGCCTTCACTTTGGCCACATTTTCATCAATCCTTGAAGTTGACGGGCAACCGGCGCGCTGGTCGTGTTCGACGAGCTCCCGCCTCTCCCGGAACAGCTTTTGCCACTCGAACACTGTTGAGCGGCTCATGGCAACATCCCAGTAGACGTCCTTAATCATTCCGAGGGTCTCTGTCGCGGTTTTCCCGAGTTTGACGCAGAATTTGATGGCAAAGCGCTGCTGCGCCATCAAATTTTTATCCATCTCGGATCGCGACGACACTTCTTAACATAGGTTCATGGAAATCAACGTGCTTACTCTCCGCTTGCCCGCAAGCGACTGGAAAAAATAACTGTCTCTCAAGACAGGACGATGAGGAGCCACGAACTCGCCCGAAATGAGCCGATCGCTCGCTCGAGTTCTCCACACAGTCGAGCCACGCGCGTATTTCAAATTCAACTTCTAATAAAGAAATGACGACTTGAACGTGAATTAAAATGACGGCTTTTTGTTTATAATTTTAACATTTAAATAATTATTTATTATTTAATGTTTAATAATAAAAATTATGAATAGTTATTAATTATTCATAATTTTTAGTTATACTTATTTATGAAAAATTATTTATGAACAAATTATTTACAATTATTTTTGAATAAAAAATAAATAGTTGATTAATTATAAATGTATTATCTACTTCATTCAAGTGGTGGGGAAACGATAATAAATAATTCAATTTTGACGATATTTCTTTCCACATACGCAGCATTGTAATCGAAACTAATTTTTTTTTCAAAAATCTTTTGTCAAAAGTAATTGGTCTCTCAAAAATCATATTTAATCTTTTAATTTTTAATTTTATGAAAGTTTTTTAATAAAAAATGTTCTCAAAATATGTCGTCTAAGTATTCAATTACATGGTTATATACGATTTTTGTATATTTTTTAATTAAATGGTCCACATTAATCCACAAATTCACAGAACTCTTTAAGTTTCATAACTCTTACTGTACATATGTGAACTGTACATAATGTGGGCTGAACAACCAATTCCTAAAATAGGTATAACCTGTATTAATAGGTATTACCTGTAGTATAAACAAACCAACTTTTTTCAACTTTATATTTTTCACACACTGCAAAAGATACTTAGTAAAAATTTGAGCCACTTCATCGAAATTTAAAAGTTTAAATTGATTTCCCAACTCCAGACTGAAATAGTTTACAACAATCGGAACAAGTTTTACTTCACTTCTGTGAAGTAAAACTATCCATCGTTACTGTTACATAATTAATATTTTCCAAAGAACGCAACACATTATTAAATATAAATGGCGAAATAACGTTAACAATAATTGCCTCGGTTTTGGTCCTAGCAGATGAAAATATTGTAGCTTCTTTACACGCACGCACCCGAATAGAGATGAAATGATCATAAACGTGCAGACGAGTTACTCACAATAACAACATTAACAGATTGCCTCTGTTGTGCTGCCAAATGACTTAAGTAAAAAACTAGTGGCGAGAACGGTAGCCACGCCTTCGTCAAAATCAACGTCAGACTTGTATCTCGAGACAGGACGGTGAGGAGCCCGAAATGAGCCGATCGCTTGCTCGAGTTCTCCTCACAGTCGAGCCACGCGCGTATTTCAAATTCAACTTCTAATTGGTCTCTCAAAAATCATATTTAATTTTTAATTTGTTCTCAAAATATGTCGTCTAAGTATTCAATTACATGGTTATATACGAATTTTGTATATTTTTTAATTTAATGGTTTAAATAATTATTTTTCTGACAAAAATAAATTTAAAGAATTGATGTAACGACTGCTTTAATTTCGATTGATTAATATATTTAAAAAAAAAATAATAATTCGTAATTCTATTAGGCTGAAAATGTTTTCGCTGTTTTTAATTAGAATTTAATGCTGGGAAACGAGAACTTTTCAACGTCCTAATAGATTAATAATTATAAATGAAATAAATAACAAAGTTTTATTGATTTTTGTCCACCATTTTGAATTTTGATAAACGAATTTAAGATTCGTAATAAGCGAATCAAAAAATCTATTGGTACAAATTTTCATCGAAAATGGACTATCAGAAAAATGTGTTGGGTGAAAGGGTTAATGAAATATTAAAAAAAGTAAGATAAAAATAATCGAAATAATACTTTATAATTAATCAAATATTTATTTTTTATTCAAATATAATTGTAAATAATTTTTCATAAATAAGTATAACTAAAAATTATGAATAATTATTTAAATGTTAAAATTATAAACAAAAAGCCGTCAATTTAATTCACGTTCAAGTCGTCATTTCTTTATTAGAAGTTGAATTTGAAATACGCGCGTGGCTAGACTGTGTGTAGAACTCGAGCGAGCGATCGGCTCATTTCGGCCGAGTTCGCGGCTCCTCACCGTCCTGTCACGAGACACAAGTGGAAAAAATATCGGTCTCTTCGGAAGGCTCCCCACTACCACGCTCATGTGGTCCGACCTCCCTCCACCGCTCCGTTCGCACTATAGAAATTCAGTCCAACTACTTTTTGATTCTACCCTGTAGGTAACGAAATAATGGATAGGATTAAAGAAGAAGATCACTTATGCAGGGAGTACATAAAACAAAAGCAAACTGAAAACTGATTTCAATATGTGGTTAGGGGAAGTGGAATCATGACAATACTTTACGAAAAAGTAAAGCAGAAGAAGGAGGATAAAATTAAAATATGAGATAAAGATTGAAAACTACACATGGAAAAGAAGAAGGCTTGGGACAGAAATGGATGGAAACAGTGGTGGAATAAAGTATTAAGCAGAACATTTGTAGATTATAACTGATAAATTATCAAAAGCTTACATAGAATTTATCTATTAATTAACCAAAATTACAGTTATATTTCTGTACTACAATTCTTTAGTTCATTAAGTGAATTAGTTCATTATTCTCTGTCTCATTTCATAACTTAAATTCTATTAATATTTATTTTCAAACAATTTTTCAGTGACTAAACAAAAGTTTCAAGATACTTCCAAAATTTAATCTAAATAATAATTTTCTAAGTACAAAAATTAGTATACAAAAACATAATTTTATAAAAGTAAAAAGAAAAACTAAGATAAAACTTAACAGGCAGGAAATTGTAAAAATAATTATTAAAACTGAATCTAAAATAAAGACAAACTCTACAACAAACAAAGACAAAAATGCATATTAGAAGTAAAATGTAATGGACCACATACAATCAGTTTTTATTTTAGTTTTTTTACATAATGTCATAACTGAACAAATACTGTAAAATACTTTTGTATCTAGTGCAATCAGTTCAATTGTTTACAAGAACGTGTTTCAGTATTTGCTCAGTTAAAAACACAGTTCAGTTGATGAACAAATGTAACTACACTACATTGCACAATGAAATGAGTAGATTTTTAACACTTTGAATCCCAAGCCATTACGTAATACACAGTACCAGAATCCTAGGTATTTTAGGGGTATTTTGAAAAAAATTATTACTCTCTTCATTATAAACATAAACTAATAAATCTTACATGCTTTGAATCATCACAATCTCTAGTTTAGTAATCTAAAAAATAATAATTTTATTGTACTTAACAAAAAAGTTACGATAGCTTGAATTTGATGAAAGATTATCCAAAAAAAATTGTAAAAATGTTTATATGATATTTGTTCTCACAATAATGTTTTAAAATATTATAATTATAAGCAAAGGATACAAGTTTTATTAGTAAAAAAATCACTTCCTAATTAAAAAATAAAATATTATTAATATAATAAAACAATTTTTTTTTAGATATAATTAGCTCTATTATGATACAGTTTGAAGCAGTGTGGTAAACATAAAGCAATCCCTCAAAAGAGGCTGAAAAGATGTGAAAATCACATTTCAGATTTTCAGAGCATATATTCCAGAATTATTTTTAATTTATACTTGAAATTTATTGGATGTCACCATTGTACAAATAACACATTTTGTACATCTAGGACCTACCCCTAACCTTTTTCAAGATCCTAATAAAAATAAAATCTTAGACAAAAAAATAATATTTGGATGTCTAAAACATTGTTTAAATTAATCTTTGTCACTGACATATTCAATGTACTTTGGAGATTACTAGAAAAAATGTTAATAAGTATTCTTGTATGAATTAAAATATATAAGTATAAAAATGTTTATTAAGTACACATAAAATAAAAGAGCTTTGTATTCCACAACAATTATTGCAGCATTAAGATAGAATTCCAATCCAATTAATCTCATAATTATTATGCATTATGTCGAATGCAATAGCAACCCCTTGTTAATACATGAATGTAGTATATTATAAATTTATAGCATTTTTGATGAAGAAAGAGATCTTCTGTTATTAAATTAAATATTATGAAAAGAAAGCAATTTTTTTCTTTTAGGTTCCATGTTTCTTGCTGAATGCCATTAAAAAAATTGCTTTGCTTTTTATATATAGCACTATGCACTAAGTAAGCTGTAATTCCCCAATTCAAATTTATTTAATCATTCATATAACAATTCAGATTCAACACCATGACTGAATTAATCTTAAATAATATTCACTAACGTCCCCAATCTTACAATAAAAATAGATTCATCATCTATCAACTTATAACTTCTAGTTAGTACTACACTTAACTAGTTTGCAAAATTACAGTCTGATAATGGCGTACACATTAATATGTTATAATAATGGAAAAGTTACTAAATTGTTTAAAAAGGTTTGATTTCTAAATAAATTAATTTTAAATTATTAAAATTGCATATAGATTTTTTAATAATTGTATTTTACAACACAGCAGGCATTCCGTAAACCATTCTTCTCAACCAACTGAGATCTCTAAAGTGATCTGCTGAATGTATATGATGACTAAAACTGAGATTAGAGATTAGTACCAGAAACTAGGAGGTTTATGATCGCAAATTGGAACGATGTTTACAGAATATGTACTATACTGGGTACAGTACAGTTAGAATATCCTTGTGACAGATTTATGATGATACAGATATATGGAAATATTTGTTTTGGGATCCCTGAGTACAAAACAGAGGTTTTCAAAAAATGTCTGTACATCTGATAAACTTTCTAATTGATGAGTCTTCCATAAGTGTCTTATGTTACAATGATAAGAATCATATTTTTTAATTAAGCTCAACTAGTGCAGTCATATACCACATAAAACTCAATTTTTACAGTAAAGTCAGTTGGAAACTTCCTTGTCAAACCAATGCAACGAGATGCCACGTTCGCACCTACATCAATGTTTGGTCAAATTAAATTTACTTTTTTCCATGAATTTAAAATGAAAAAAATATCAGCAGCAGCAATGAGGATGAGGACAAGGAAGTACAATCAATCTCTGATTCAAACACTGCAACAGCAGGGCCTTCTACAGTTCAAACCAGTGTGCAACACAGTAAAAGTGAAATTGAAGACGATGGTTGTCATGATGATATTGGAAAATTTGTCAGCCTGGCAAGCAATATGTCAGTTGATAAGAAAAAACAGGTATGAAAAATGTCTGAATACCTTCGAAGAACTATAATTTTGTGACAGATGCCAAACACCTCAAGAGAAAATTCAATCGCCAGAAGCTGGACACATATTTACCACAGCTAGCTTACTCAAGCCAACTCAAAGGTGCTTTCTGTAAATATTGTGTATTGTTTTTGCCGCCAGTCAGAACAATGAGAGGTGGTTGAGGTTCTTTTTCCATAAGACCTTTCACTAAATACAAGGATGTGCACAATTATTGCAAAGCACACGTATATTCTATGTTAATTATATTAGATAATAATTTAATAATTAAATTCAGTAATTAAGTTAAAAATGGTATTATTTTTGACATTACTTTACTTTGTAAGTAAATATGTTATCCATTATTGTACTCTTGAATTCTATAAAAAATTTAGCACTCATTAAATAGCTGTATTTAATGTATGATAAATATGATGTTCAGATTTTGGCTTGATTACTGTGATATCATTTCAGTCACAATGAACAATAAAACTGAGTATATATAGCCCACTTAGTAGATATAAAAAACCAAGCCAAAAAAACAACTACAAAAACAACTTACACATTATGATAAAATTTAAAGAAAAGCAGAGCAATACGTTATAGACTAATTATAAATTTTAAATAAAAAAAATTGGAAAAAAGAATAATCATAAAACATGCTGGAAAATAATTTACATATTTTATAAGTACACAAGATGAAATTCATCTAAAATAAAAAAGCACTAAATTCAACACACATGCAAAGGATGGTTTTAAAAATTTCATTCATAAACAGGTAAAAAAAAAGAGAGAAAAATGTTAATTTTTTTCATTGTAACAAACAAAATTGAACATAAATATGAATAACAATCGATAGTTGTGCAGTCAATGAAAATGGTACAGAGCCATGATTCTGCATTACTCAGATAAATATATAAAATCACAAAATATTTTTCATTAATAAAATTTAAAAAAAAATAAAAATTATAATTTCACTCCACACTGAAATAAAGCGGACAAAACTATCAATGAAATAATAATAATAACAATAAGACGCATAATTTTTCAGATCTGTTAGCTTCCAAGAGCATTAATTTCAAACCTACTTCTGGCTTTCGTAGCCATTTTCTTAAGCTGCAAAACCAACGAATCATTATCATCTTCAACACGCGATGCTTTCTTCCGAAGGTTTTCAGCCTGAGAACACACAGAAATGCAGTAATTAGTAAGACAAGGACAAAGGGAAAAACATACACAAACACACAAGTACACAGAAAGAGCACTATTGGTCATTAATATAAATCAATCATCTTGAAATGTTACGAAACAATGTACAAAACAACCTTTTTAAAAATTAATCAAATTTTTCAAAAGTTTAAATAATTTTACTAAACACATAGTAATTTATTTAACGCTTGGATTTATTTTGTCAGTATTTTACAATATATAAAAAAAAATCAGCATTCCTAAATTTTCCAGAAACTGACCTGAGATATGATTCCGACTCTTTCCATCACACTAATCTTTTCTACCCATGGTTCTAACCTTAATAACACCAATGTCAAATATATAAAATTAACCTTACCAAATTTTAAGATCTTTGGTCCAGTCAAACCTGAGTTATTACCCCAAATAGGTTTTCAAACACACTCAGACATAAGCACTCACACGCACTTGCCTGTCCACTGCCTGACACACACATAAACACATATATACACACACACACACACGCAAATAAAATCTATCATCCTCTTTTTTTAAATTTCTTATGTCTCATGATTCCCAAAAAAAACACATAAAAGTGAAAATTATCTGAAATAGTGTCGGCACTGCTAATAGTACAGTGGATTGTAGGTAGCAAGAAGACTGTCACAGGTTCAGCAATCCCTTCTGACTGCACCAACTCAGCTTTGTAAACTTTGACGAGTATTATTACACTACATTATACTGCACTATAACTGCTGGGAAATATAATAAATTGAAATAATCCCATAACATAGAATAGTTTTAAAATTGACTACAGTAGATTCATTCTATTTTAAGGTGAAAGTAATAAACTGAATCAGAACCACCTTTCAAGCTCAGACATAAGTAAGATTTTTATAATTTTCACTTTTAATCTAGTATACTGTAGTCAATCTCAAAACTTTTCTACTTTTTTAAACATCTTAGATAGAAAAATTCAAATTTTTAAATCCAGAAATAATTTCAGAATTTAAGATTTTCTTAAGATTTTATAAAATTATAAGTGGCCTTCTGTAAGGAATAAGAAAACAGTTTTAAGAAAAAGCTTTTGTTAAATGTGCCTAACAATTTCTCAGAAATAATGGAGAAAAATAAATAATTAACACTTTAAACAATATTATGCAAAAATAAAGATTTTCTGAATCAGTGCAATGAAATTTTTGCAATAAAAGTTCACAAAATGGAGCTCTACATTTATAACAAAATTCTTCAAACATAACTACGACACTGAAATGAAAAGTGCTATTAAAATGGTGTTAAGAATATTATAATTTAATTTGAATGTATTAAAAAATATTTCTAAAAGCATTCAAAAAATTCTAAAATAGATTTGTAATCTTAATACTTTCCCAGCTAGCAGTATGTTTCTATAGCAATAAAGGGAAAGTATATGAATAATCGCTCATAAAAAACCACTGGTTTTTTTTTCATTTTTGTACCTTAAGAAGACAATTAAAAAGATTTTTTTTTTACAAAAACAAATTGTAAATAAACTATGAAAGCAATTTTTATTATAATGCTTCCAAGTCAAAAAAATTATTTTTGTGAGACGGATGTTTGTGCATTTGTATGTTGGCCTGTATTTGGTTTTTCTGGACCCCACTGTCCTATTTTCTTCAAACTTTGTAGACAGAACTACCTTTGGGGAGAAAGAAATTTCTGCTAACTAGCAGTGGGCCAGCACTATTTCATATAATTTATACTTTTTTGTGTTTCTTTGTGGGGGGGACTGAGGAATCATGAAATAGGATGATAAAGTTGTGTGTGTGTGTATGTGTGTGTGCGTGCGCGCGCGCGCGCGTCATTGGACAGGGGATATACTCCCTTTGGTATAACTAAAGAAAGATGTATTAATTTTTCAAAAATTGAAAAAAGGGGTGGGGGTGTTTTGTCCAAAATAAAATTTTAAACCTTTAATGGGATATTTTTAAAAAGTGCTTTCTTACAGAAGTTGAAGTTTTTTATCACGATCACAAATTACCAGAAATGTTTATTTAATTTTCATCCCACTTCTCAAAAAATGACTATATATTTTTCTTTTTTTAGCTACATCTTGCTTCAGAAAATAAGTTAATGAGCCTATTTTGCATTTATATTTTCTACATAATCAGCTTTCAAACCATTATAAAAGTTTTCTCCACTTCAATGGAGTTTTTTCCCATTCCAGCGATCTATGGCAAAAAAATATTTTAATTTTTAATTTTTTTTTTAAATTTAAATCCATCTCACAAGTTACCAATTTCATTTAAAATGTAGAAATTTTAATTTTTTGAGAGACCTTTTTCTTTAGTATTTCTTGAAAAAAAAATTAATCAAAAATGTTCACTCCCTTCCTAGAAAATCACAAATTTATTTAGAATTATTGCTGTATCTTAGTATTTTTTAAACAATTTTAAAAAGTTTTTTTTTGCTTCCTTGTACGAAGTAAAGGAAATATTGTGTTCGCGAATATTTCGATTTTCAGATTTCAACGGAAATATACATTTTGACCATCCCTGAATCCATTTCGACTAGTTTCGTCGTGACGTCTGTACATATGTACGTGCGTACATATGTATTTCGCATAACTCAAAAACGATTAGCTGTGGGATGTGGAAATTTTGGATTTGCGACTGTTGTAACATCTAGTTGTGCACCTCCCCTTTTGATTGCAATCGACTTTGCCAAAAAAACTCCAAAATAAAAAAAAATTGGATTTTGGACTTTTTCTTAAGTGTAGTAATAAGCTCTTATTGAGAGCTTTTCAACGATACATAATAGGTGGTACTTATTTTCATTGGTTCCAGAATTATAGCCAAATAAAATTTTAATTAATGAAATATTTTATCTTACAAAGGGAAGGCATATCGGTTTGAATTTGACATCATTTCCTTATTTTAACTTTTGTTTTTTAATTTAAATATATTGATTTATTAATAATTATTAACCTGTGACTAAAAAAAAATTGACAATAAATAATAATTCAATAATAACAATAAAAAAAAATCTGATTTGGACACCACATAACTTCCTTGTACGCCTATTAAATTATACATACACATCTTTTTACGCACTTCATTTAAACTTATTTCAGTTGAAAGTGGGATATGACCCTCCAATTCTTTAATAAAGTGGACAGTTACACAATTGCTGAAATATTAGTTTTTATTAACATCAAATATTTATACAATTATTAACTGAACAATCCTACATGAAATATTAGGATGGAGTAAAGGTCCATTTATTCTCATATTACTAGATCAGTATTATTTATATCTTCATGAGTTGCTGATTAACAAAAGTTTCAGATTTCTGGTGTGTTGTATAAATAAAAATTAACAATTAAACTATTCTGTTTAGTGAACTCCTGTATACTGGTTATAAATATTAATTTCAACCTTATAATGTAAAATATTCAGTTTTTATTATTGGATTATTTGGTGAAAAATGATAAAGAAACAATCATACAGGAAAAAGGAAGATAACGTGAAGAAATATATCTCAAAAAAACGACAACAAATGAATATGAAGAGGAACAAAATGTTAAGAACAAGGGAAGAATAAAAAAACTAAGAGAAGTTGTTAAATATAAAGAGGAAGAAAATGTTAAAACCAAAGAAAGAATAAAAATATTAAGAGAAGATGATAAATATAAAGAGGATGAAAACATTAAGACCAATGAAATAATAAAAAGATTAAGAGAGGATGATAAATGTAAAGAGAAAATTTGAAAACTAGAGAATGTGTATACAAATTAAGATCAGAAGAATTATATCAAACCAAAGAGTGATTAAATGATTAGCAACAAAAAACAAATAAACGAAATGTAGATCAACTCCAACTTAAGGAGAATGTTGTCCAACAATAACAGAAAATTAATGAACTAAAAGATAAGAATTTCTTGCAATTTATTAAAGATCGGGCATGTATGCCTCAATGTATAAATTGTTCTTGTGAGGGCCTATTTTTCATTCACTCTGTAGTTACCTTTAATGTAGATAAAATTAAACAGAAATTCCAGAATAATTAAATAAAATTAACAGAAATTAAACTATAAAATCCAAAAATATTATGATTCAAAATTACAATTTTCAATTAATATTAAATAATCAGATATTTCACCAAATCTATTACATGTGCACATATGGAATAATCTCTATTAAATTACATACACACATTTTTTTTAAATACATAAAATTTTATTTCACTAATAACGTTTGATTTTTTCATTTTTTTTTTTTTTATTGTTATTATTGAATAATTATTAATTGTAAAACTTTTTTACAATCACAGATTAATAAAACTATTAATAAATCAATATATTTAAATTAAAAAAAACAGTTAAAAAAATGAGATGAAGTCTGGTTCGAACCAACCCTTGTAACAGATCTTCCCTTGTAAGATCCAAATATTTCAATAAATAAAATTTTATTTGACTATAACCCTGGAACCAGTGAAAACAAGTACCACTTATGATATATCGCTGAAAAGCTCTCAATAAGGACTTATTACTGCAGTTAAGAAAAAGTCCAAAATCTAAATTTTTGGGGATTTTGGATTTTTTTGACACTTTTGGTTCAGTCGATTGCAATCAGAAGTGGAGGTGCACAACTATATGTTACAACAGTCCTAAATCCAAAATTTCAACATCCTACAGCTAATCGTTTTTGAGTTATGCGAGATTCGTACGTACGTACAGTCAAAATGGATTCAAGGATGGTCAAAATGTATATTTCCGTTGAAATCTGAATACCAAAATTATTCGCAATCACAATACTTCCTTTACTTCGTACAAGGAAAAAAATATGAAAAAAAAATCAGAAGTTATCGGTGAAATAAAATTTTATGTACTTTTAAAAATGTGTCTATGTAATATACGTACAAAGAAGTCAGGTAGTATCCACATCAGATTTTATAAATTTACTATTACCACTTAACAATTTTTTTATTAAAAATTAATTTTACCCAACAACTGCCCCTTGAATGTGGGAACCCCAAAAATAAAACTTTGTTTTGCAATTTTGAATTTTTTAATGCTCAAGAAATTATAAAAATATATATTCTTTTTATAAAGGAAATAAATGATAAGAAATTTTTTTCCCATCAGCAGCTGTAACGTTTATAAAAATTAAATGCAGAAATAAGGAAACATAAATATTAAAAATATTTGGATAATATTTGGAATATTTCACTCCCAGAACAATGCCAAGGTTAATCCTCACATGTTCTAATAATATAAAATGGTTACAGTATAATGAACTTAAAAAGATTTTCATTTCTTAAAATAAATATAAATGGCTCATACTACTGGAAAACTTGAATTGCACATGGATGAAGAAAAAATAAAAAATTTGGAACTAATGACAAATTTGAGAAAATCCTTTGATGAACTACAACAAGAGTTGATACAAGTAGGTGTCAAGCATAGGGCACAACTGATAGAAATGTCAACAAAAGTCATTCTGTAGTCAATGGCTGAATTTTAGTTATTGTATATGTTTGGAAAAGCAAAAGAACACAAAACAATAAACTCACTGTTCAACATTCATTAAGTTCCCACAAATATAGAAATAATTGTTTTATGTATCATACAATTACAAATAAATATTTTTACATAAAAATGTTAAAAAAAGAATTCATAATGTAGGTTATTACTTTTTTATTAATTTTTAATAAAAACATTCTAAGTGGTAATACTAAATTAAAAAAAAAAACTCTTTAAAATTGTCTAAAAAATACAAAGATACAGCAATAACTCTTAGTAAAAGGAAGTTATTTTATCATAAAGATACAAACAGAGCTTAAGTCACCTGCACGAGTGTTAATAATTGGTTACAGGCTGATGAAGACATTTGTTTTATAGATAAGGGTAAATTTACCATCCAGACCATGAAGTGTATCTTGATAATGAATTAAAATCAAGAAGGTAACATCTTACATACAGATAGAGATTTACACCTTCTTTTGATGTAAGAAATAAATTTTAACAAAACTCAATTTTAAGAATTTTTTATGTAATTGCTTTTTATGTAAAAAAAAATTGATCATTGTGAAAATTTAAAATTTCCACGGCCAAAAGAAAAGATAAAAGGTGTAACTAAACTGCTAAAGGTAAAATCCAAATTGCAATTACTGAACTGAGACTGAGATGTACTGCTTTTATATGCATTAGAAAAGAGAGTTGAATTTCCAGTGAGAGAGAGAGAGATGCTGACGATCCTACATCATAAATTTTTTCATTGATAAGAATGATCTATTAGTGTGGTGGTAAAGGTGAAAATTACATTATTGTATTGGGCGAAAAAATTATCGGTTTACTATGGCGTTAGAAATTGCATAACAGAAAAAGTAACACTTCCATCCTTCTGGGGCCAGAACGGTGTTTTAAACAGACTACAGCTTTCAGTATAACAAAAAAAAATCTGGATATAAGTAGGCTTACCATACGTCCGGAATCAGTCCGGACAGTCCTGGTTTTTTAGTGATGTTCGGGGTTTGAGAATTTTATGACGGCGAGGATGTTTTTAAATTTTAGACCTATATGTTCGACATCGCGTTTTATAACATTCTCTTACGGCCGTGCATCTCTCACCCGACCTTGGAGTAAGCGCTAACGTTGACTTGTGACTCCAGACTGGCGGTGAGGAGCCACGAACTCGCCCGAAATGAGCCGATCGCTTGCTCGAGTTCTCCTCACAGTCGATCCACGTGCATATTTCAAATTCAACTTCTAATAAAGAAATGACGACTTGAACGTGAATTAAATTGACGGCTTTTTGTTTACAATTTTACCAATGAAATGATTATTAATTATTCATAATTTTTAGTTGAACGAATTATTTACAATTATTTTTGAATAAAAAATAAATATTTGATTAATTATAAATGTATTATTTCGATTATTTTTATCTTACTTTTTTTATTATTTCATTAACCCTTTCACCCAATACAATTTTCTGATAGTCCATTTTCGACGAAAATTTGTACCAATAGATTGTTTGATTCGCTTATTAAGAATCTTAAATTTAGTTTTTCAAAATTCAAAATGGTGGGCAAAAAAAAATTAATTGTTTTTAATGAAATTCGTTATACAAGTGTTTTTCAAGTCGTATATTACGAATTTTAAATTCGTTTATCAAAATTCAAAATGGTGTACAAAAATCAATAAAACTTTGTTATTTATTTCATTAATAATTATTAATCTATTAGGACGTTAAAAAGTTCTCGTTTCCCAGCATTAAATTCTAATTAAAAACAGCGAAAACATTTTCAGCCTAATAGAATTACGAATTATTATTTTTTTTTTAATATATTAATCAATCGAAATTAAAGCAGTCGTTGTTTCATCAATTCTTTAAATTTATTTTTGTCAGAAAAATAATTATTTACACCATTAAATTAAAAAATATACAAAATTCGTATATAACCATGTAATTGAATACTTAGACGACATATTTTGAGAACAAATTAAAAATTAAATATGATTTTTGAGAGACCAATTAGAAGTTGAATTTGAAATACGCGCGTGGCTCGACTGTGAGGAGAACTCGAGCAAGCGATCGGCTCATTTCGGGCTCCTCACCGTCCTGTCTCGAGAACATCCAGAAATTCCACTTTATGGGCAACAAATATATTACTGCTATCATTAATGGGAATTCTATTCAAGCAATTAGCAATATTATGTCTAGCTGTGAAACATAATACAACAGTTCTATCCATATTTAAGGTTAGACAGTTGCAAAACATCTAGTAAATAATTTTTTGAACTTTTAATGCAGAATTTTCAAATCCTTTTAAATAATCTATGCTATTATGTAAAGAGGAAGAGAGTTTTTGTTTGTTGGGAATAAATAAAAAACTAGTCGATCAATCGCAAACAAATTTTTACCAATGTTTCTTGGCATAACTGATAAAGTTTTTAAATATATTTCATCTCAAAAAAAAAATTATATATATATATATATATATATATATATACATATACAGAGTGATTAAAAGAAACGGGAAATTAAAAAAATTAAATAATGTTAATGAAAAATTTTTTTAGAAAATGAATTTTATTTCATGTAATTGTACAAATTTTGCCATTTTAAGATACATACATTTTAGTTTATTTTTTAAAGATGACATCTTCCAGGTGACCTCTTCTTCTACGTAAACACTCACGAAGTCTCTTCGTTAAATTGTTCATGGTTTGACGTAACATCTCAACTAGAATTTCTGCAATTGCTTCTCGGATCTTTGCCTTCAATTCTTCCGTTGTAGCAGGTCTACTGTGGAACACTTTGCTTTTAAGGTAAAAAGTAATCGCAAGCTGAGAGATCAGGCAATCTGGGAGGTCATCTAATGTCACCATTTCGTGAAATGACGCGTTGTCCAAACAATCGGCGTACAGCTGCCATCGATATTCGTGCAGTATGTGGCATTGCTCTGTCTTGTTGAAACCAAGCTGTGTTAAGAATCGGTGGAAATCTCTTTTGTTGTTCCACAATAAAGGTTTCAAGCATGGCTACGTAACGAGCCGACGTCACTGTAATCGCAAGACCGTTGTCATCCTCAAAAAAATAAGAAGGGCCTATAACACCGTAAGATGACATAGCACACCACACGGTCACTTTCTGACTGTGCAACGGACGCCTGGTGTAGCTGCGTAGGATTTTCTTGTGCCCAGTATCTGAAATTTTGCTTGTTAACAAATCCACTGAGGTGGAAATGCGCTTCGTCTGACATCCACAGTTCGTGAACAAACTCTTCGTTATCATTTATCTTCTGAACCATTACATTACAGAATTGTGCTCACACAACTGCATCATTCGGTTTTAGTTCCTGGACAATCTGCAACTTGTATGGATGGAATTGCAAGTCCTTCACTAACATTCTTCGAACACTTGAACTATGCATTTGTAAAGATGCTGAGAGACGACGGATTGACCGACGTGGACTTCGTGTGACAGCATCTTGTAAAGATTGATCATTCTGTGGTATACGGACGGTTCGCTCACGGCCTGGAGGTTTCTTTTTCATTCCCGAACCAGTTTCCTCAAAATTAGATATCCATGTTTTAATTGGATGTGCTGATGGAACACGGTCGTGCCGTCCCAGATTAAAATGACGGCGAAATTCTCTAAGCGCTCCCTCCACACTGTCACTGTTTTTGTAAAACGCTTTGATAGCAAATGCACGTTCGCCACCACTCCAAGGATCCATGACAACTAAATGGCAGGTTAGGTTAGAGAGGCTGGCTCTACTTATCAAGTGGTACCAATCGCCCAGGGCTACCAACAAAACGTTCAAAATTTCCCGTTTCTTTGAATCACCTGTATATATATATAATGGAGATTTGTCAGTTAAAATACAAACCTTAATGAGTTGAATTAATTAACTATGAACTGTGAGTCTCTATCACTGTGTGAGCTGGGTTTAAACTGAATGATTCAAATCAATCGAATGAAAAATATTAAAATTAAATTTACGTTAAATAAAATAATATTAAAAAAATTCTATCTAACAGTAACGGGCTTCCTGTGGGAACGGCATATGAGGGTAGAGTAGTGAGGTACGCGAGCACTTTGTGGGAGGCTAAACCAATCATCACCCACAACTGGTAACAAATGGAGTGCCCCTGGGGCGCTGTTTTGGCAGGTGAAATGGGGTGTTCTTATAGTATCTTTGCAAACAATTGTTTGATTTTCAAAATTCAAACAGGGTATTTGTTAGTAAGATGAAGGCTAACTTTTGCATGCTTCAGGTACACTTTTGATCTAACAGACCACGGTCATTCGGAAATGTATATATATATATATATATATATATATATATATATACATTTATAAAGTCTGTCTGTTTGTTTGTTATCGCATCACGTGAAAACCAACCGACCAATTACTTTCAAATTTGCAGGATGGATTTGTGTTATCCCAGGGAAGGTTTTAAGCCACCGACTGAGGCCCTAGCTCCCTTGAAGGTTAAGATACTAAAAATATTCATTATTTCTTCACCTTCAAGGAGGGTGAATTTGTGAATTAAAGATAATCATTAAGGAAAAAATAAATTAATTCTTTTACTTCATTATTACATTTCTGCCACCATAGCAAAGAAATAAGTTACAAATTTTTTGTCATCAAAGGTGTATGTACTTTAATTTTCATAGTTACTAATATTCTATTTTTTGTATTTTAGTTTTCTTTTCAAGTTCCTATAAACGGCACATATAAACAATTTACAAAAAATATAAAATTTAATAACAGTTTGAATTTTTTTTTTAATACGACCCGGAAGTGTAAGACATATTACAACATAGAGGATGAATTTACATCTTGCGGGAATCGAATCCAAAATCGGCTTATCTATAAAAACTAATCGGTGTACCGACTGGCCGGTGATCGAATTTTTATAGAATACGATAGATAACTCCCAATACAAACAAATTTATATGACATTAAGGAGAGTAAACTGAGAGAGAACTATACAAACACGCAAAATAGAAATCCTAAAAAATTTCGATCCCTTCTTATACAAATAACCGTTCACAATTTTCTAAACATTTTATTGTTAACGCTACCATCAGACGTAGTATAAATCTATACAGTAATGAGGTATAAAATACAAAACTTACGGAATATACTTTTCTTTTATACAATTTTTTATAATTTTTACCGTGAGATACCGTACGACGAAAAGACTGTAACAGAATGAAAAATATTTATCTTTAGGAAACCAAAACCGAAAATTTCAAACTTTTTCTTCATTTATAGTAATACATTTTTGTTCCAAATATATAAAAATTATTTTAATAAATATAAATTCCCTGGTACGCAGCCTACATACGATCTATACGCATTCTAAAAAATAAATACTTTCTGAAACCGACCTTTGTGGATCAATAAAGAATCCGGGAAACAGCAATCTTCACAGTTAGGAAAGGTAACAAAATTGTTATGAGAAGGAAATCCCTCTTTTAGTGAAATGTGAACAACCGATCGACACAGATGGAATCCAAAAAGCATGAATAATATAATTACAAGCTCTGTGGTTGTCCAGGGTGCTGGTCACCCTGGCAAATTGAGAATGGTGAGTGAAGCAAGCTCTGCAGCCATGGGTAGACCCCTTGGCCCCGAGGAGCCCCTGAGTTGGCTCCAGGATTTGCCTATTTATTATATACATGGATGTCATATGTAACCAGCTGGGATGTGTTGCTCAAATGGGGAAGTGAAACTGATGACTCTTAAAGTGCCTCCTGAGCCTCTGCTGTATTATTACTCTGGTAGCATAGCAGACTCCAAACATTTCCTCAAAAATATAACAACATTCAATTCCAGCTTTCAAATGATATTGTTTGGTGAGTAGTACAAGAAAAAGGTTTTATGCATACTTTTAAGGTTCAGGGCCAAGTTTACCACAAAGGGCCAAACTTTACAAGTTTAACAAGGCTAGTTAATTTCTTCCCCTTCCAGATGAAAAAAAGTTAGTTTTTCATCTGTAAGGGAAAATTTATTTGTCAATAGCAAATAATTTATTTGTCTGTGCTCCAGACGGACAAACAAAAAACAGTGTACCATCAAGCTTTGAGCTAAATAAAACCATCTTCAGTAAGCCATCTACTAAACCCTCTTCCCTCTTGTTTTTCTTTGTTTTTTTTTTTTAATTTGCTATGAATCAAGTTACACTGATATTATTGCAATTTAAAAATTGACTTTATTACAAATAATTTCCTAAATATTTTTGATATGGTTAAAAATTAAGTATTAAGGAAAAACTTTAATATAACCCCTTGTATTTAATGAAAAATCAATGGAGCTCTTAAAAAGTGCTCCATTATTCTCAAGATGCATTAATATACTTCAACATCTGTAAAATGAAAATAATCAGACTTAAAATTAATAGTTTTATCTGGAGTACAGAAGTATATGATCTTTATAGAGTAAATGAATAGAAAACAAAGACAGTATAAAACATAGATCAAAGTCATTAACTACCTAGTTGTGACCCCTACTTAACAATTATTCGAGTTATATCTCAGACCATCCACTACTAAAAAATTATAATTTATTGAACCCTAAGAGCCAAAATAAATTTTTAACACTGGCATTCAAATCCATTTAATAGTCCTTCATTTAAATTTAAATTGGGTTCTGCAGCAACACAAAACAGCATTCTTAATGCGTTTTACTAAGATAAATTACAATCTTTCCTTTTTCCTGAGCTTGAAATCTACAAACTGAATCATATTATACACCCATACGTACCAAAAACATACGGCTCTCATCTAAATATTAAAATTCTTATTAAAATAAAATATGTTATAAAATTATGGTTTTGCTCAAATAAACCTACATTATGTAAAAAAAAAAAAAAAAAAAAACATAAAGGTTAGTACTAAAAAATTTCATCAAAATGCAACAACTAAAACAGAATTTCTAGAAATTCTTGTAAAATGAATTATACACAAAGTTCAAATACATAATATGTATGTAAAATTGTTAGTTTTTATACATAAAGGCAGAGTAAACAAAAACAGGCGAAAAAGAATTCTTATTACCTAATGGACTGAGTAGTGTTGCAAGTGGTGATGAACGTACAGCTGTTGATAAAAACGGACTAAAAGGTAAACCTAAACTAAAATGTGTAACTGGCTGAAATATATTCATTTCATCAGTCTGTGTTCCAATTTCTGTTACCAAATTAATATTATTTAAATTCATTGGACAAGAGTTTGACCTGATATTGGTCAAATCACAACCAACAGAATAATGCATCGAATTATTAAATCTACACCTATTTCTATATGAAATTAAATTCTTAAACAACTCAGAACTATATAAATTACCATTTTCCTTAGCCACACTGTTATCATAATCTAACTTAAAACTTTCATTACTAGGACACTGTGTTGATACACTATTTCTAACCGAAACTAATTTAGCTTCAACCTTACTCGTTTTATTAATATCTTCCTCATTTACTTGTACTCCAAGAGTTACATAATTAGAAGTTAAATCAGTTATTGTGCTCTGATCACATGATAACAACTGCTCTGTATTACAATCAGCATCTATTATTAATGGGCTATCAGTTTGTACAGATGAACACATAACACTACACACAGTTTGTAATTGCTTATCTTCACTTAATAAACCAACAGTTTGTACTTGCTCATCAACAAGAATATCAGTCTGTGTTTGTAATGAAACAACTTGAGATGCCAAAGAGGTAAGACGTGTCAAAGCAGTTTGAGTACTGTTAGAAAAAGCACCCCTTGCTTCTGCAATAAGTTGTTTTGCCGGAACTACATCTGGATGTACACCAGGAGAAATCACATGCCGTTTTTTCTTCAATTGAAGTTTCAATATCTAAAAACCACTTTACAGTTACTTACTTCATAAATTATTTCTTTTTTTTTAATTTAAAACAAACAATAACATCAGTTTATAATTTATCTTTTAATAAGGATGTAAAAATTCCAAAGTATCAAAATTTAATTTATTTAAAAATTATAAGCATAAGTTTTAATATCTGTTATGTACAATATTCATGATAATCTCTTACTGTCAATGTAACTTAGCTTAAAAAGATCAGAGCCACCACTCTGATCCTCAAATTCTGCAACTGTGTTGTTTTACTGACCCGCTAATGTGCAATGTTGTCTCATGTGAAAACATGACATCTTTCAGGTAGGCCTCATTTTCATCAATGTTATTAAGCATTAAAGATGCAAACTCCAGTTTTTTTTACTTTATCATTGGGTTTGATTTCATGTAAAAGTTGTATCTTACACACACACAGTCTAAGCCTCTTATGCACCACTTTGTACAGTGTAGATTTAGGTATTCCTAACTCTAATCTGGGCCTTGCTTATGACTTTTTCAGGTTACATGTACAAGATGCTTGGATCCATTCCACATTCTGCTCAGATATGAATGGCCTACCTGGTAACTTCCCCTTTTCCTCTTTCTCATTGTCTGTTTTCTTAAACTGATTAAATTCCTTAAAACTTAGTATTGTTTTATTCTTAGGCACGACACTGCCATATTCAAGTTGATAATTACGATAAACTGTGATAAACTATCTTGTTTTGATAAATGAAATCATGCACTGAGCTTTCTGCTGCTGCTCAGTCATGTGTCATTATGACGGAGAATGAGACTGCTGACCAAATACATAGTGAAAGTCACACAGCGGTACCAACCATGACAAATATTTACGATGAAAAGCATAATAATATAACAAACATAAATATGTAAACCAGATGCTTTTAATTGATTCCAATATTTAATTACAATTTTTTGGAGCCAAGGAGTTCTTTTATAAACACTCCGTATATGAAAAATTTCAGAAAATAAGTTCTAGAAGCTTGTAACTAAATCTGAAAAATATAAACAATCTAGAGTTCAGTAAGTCAGAACCTGGAGGTGCAAACATGAGAATGAGTACCTCTGTAAAGAAGCGATATTATGATGAGATTTTGGTTCCGCTTAATTTAAATTCCTCCTTTGCTCTACTAGTTTCAACCATCTTAAATCATCAAAAAATTTCAAGCATACAAATGAATCTTCTAAAGGAAATGCAACACATCAAGTATAACAACTGGAAGAGTCAAAAAATCTATTTGATTTAGCAGGTGGGAATATCCTACAATAGTTTATTTATTTTTTTTATGGAATTAATTGCAAACAATAAGCCAAACCACTTAATCAAGAAGGAAATTTTACAATTTTTAAAGAATTTGGCTTCAAATGTATTTAAAAACAAGTGTCAATACATTTTTAAAATCATTGACAAATGAATAATATGAATTGGTCAGAATCATAAAAATGTTACTTCTACACAGAAAATATCAAACAGTGAAGAACATATAAAAGAGTAAATTAGAAGCATTCTCAGTAGTTCATCAGTATTTGAATGGATAAAATGTTTAATATTACTATTGGTTTACTTAAAGTAGTAAGATTTACTAAAAGTAGTAGAATAATACTACTATTCGTTTATTACTAAATTGCCTAGTTTGATAGTTTGGCAAAAGCGGGAAGCTTGTGCATGGGATATGAAAATGTAGCATATGAAAAATGCTGTGCCTGACCAGAATTCACACCCAGAACCTCTGGATGAAAGGCCAAAACACTACCACTCGTGCCACAGAGGCCAGTTGTCACAAGAAATATTGAAAGTTGGGTTGCCATGCACCATACATGCTCAGCTGTCCTTTTTCATTCTGACTGGAACTTTCATTAAGTGGTTCAAAAATGATTATATGCAGTTTTGGAGGTTTATTTCAGATTCATCATGTGTGTGGACATTATTTAAATAAACATTTTTTCCCCAAAAAGTCATTTTCTTTCTAGCAAATAAAAGTAAATGAGAAAAAGATCTGGATATTGAGGAGGAAAACTTTGCAAGGTATGAGTTAGTCCCAAAAATAAATTATGCAGCACTTGTACTATTAAGTTTCGTGTATGAATAAACTGTTGTTCTACCTCGTTTGCATACAACAGTACTGTTGATGAAGTTATAGTAATGCTACAGAACGTTTGATAATTCTTGATAACACTCAGATGTTACTATCTCTGATAAAAAAATGAACTGATAATTCTTTTAAGAGACAAAGCATATCTGACTGCCATCTTGACTGTTTAAGAATCTACCAAGTTGAAACCATGCTTCACCAAAAAATAAACATTATCTCTTAAGTTTTATAATTTCTAACAAATCAGGTAAATCACCAGCAATATTCCATCATGTTTATTTGTCGAATTGTTGTAATACACGCATTAAATAAATCTCACGTAAGTGGAACTTCAAGTCTTGATGCTTTATGAATATGGATGCTTTATTCTGTAAGATGGTCTACATCTATAAGTCCCTAAAAGTGAATTTCTAGCTGAATGCGTCAATGAATCCTGATTAATTTTCATCAGTACAAACATTCATATGCTTGAAATGAATAGGGCCAGCAATACTTCCTGTCTCCTAGAAATGACATATTAAATAACAGATGGTGAATTTATTTCACAGTTTGAACCTTCACATACTAAGGACTTCTTGATTTTTTGAGTATAATTGCAATTTTAAATAAGCTTAATATTGCAGATGAGTTAGTACTATATAAAAGAAATCATTACTTGCTGCCCACTGAAAGACAAGTGGATGATTTTTTTTCTGTCTTGCCTTATTCACAGTCAAAATTTCTCTGTCAGTAAAATTCATCATCTAAAATTTTTTTTTCTGAGTAAGGATATCACTTTACATGATTTTTCAATCACTGTCTTATTACAAAATCCTGTGTTTTGTATTTATATGACTTCTATAAAATATAAGTTTTGTAGATCTTATAAACTATATTTATTTATTATAAGCAGTAAGTAAAAAAAATTTGCAATCAAGAGAAAAATAAAAGAAACTTGATAAATAAAGTACTTTATTAAAATATTATACATGGTAGCTCTTCGACGCTATATACTAATACAATGTCATAATTATTTATCAGCTATTAATATTGTTAAAAAAAATTCATTATTACTCTTTATCTCTAAATATACCCAAGTGGTATGTATGTGAACTTACAATGCCTATTTTATGCATACATTCCTGGTAATCATCACAATCTCTCAATAAAAAGAAATTAGTATTCATTCTTCTGTATAAGGTGGGGAAATGAAAGAGACAATAGGCTTTTCATAGATCTTTCTTCAGACTGTCTTCGATATTATAATTCTATTCTTTCTATAGCAGCTTTTTCCCCTGATATCTAATATAATCTGACAGAGAAGGGATGTAATCCATTGCTGAAGCAGGTCACAACCAATATTTTGTCAGTTGTATAGCATTCTCAATACCAAAAATTTTGATATGACTTGGAAACAATAAATCAATCTTCAATTAGTTTGGTAAGAAATATGCTAACATACTCGCCTCCTGCAGGAGTTTCATGAACAAAAACATCAAACATTCATAGAATTTAAAATACTCAGTTAGAACACATCGTATCAGTAGAAAAATACAAATTCAAAATAAATGTTCAAACTTCATTAAAATTTTGAACTACTTCCAACTGTGAGAAATTTATCAAATTAAAAGTTAAGTATAACTAGTTTGAGTTTAAGTAACTGGAATATAGACTGGGATAAAATTAAATAAAAAACTGACTGTCAAAAGTGTTTACCAGCCTTAACAGTCAATAAATGAAATCTATAAATACATAAACTATAATATCATAAAAAACTAAAAAAAGCAATAAATTATCACTAACCTCCTCTTCTGCATATCGAAGTTGTTCTCTCAAGTCTGCTTCTCTCTCCATTGAATCCTGCAAGTCTCTCAGCAACTGAACAGGATCTTCTTGAGATCCACCACGAGTTAATGATTCTCTTGACACTCTCTGTGAGGCAAAATTTTTAAAATGTAAAACCATAATCAAATAACATGACTTTGACTTCATACAGCAACATTTTAATTAGAGGATACTTGAATGCACTGTATTTTCTACCATATCTCAACCATGAAAAAAAGTTTTCATGAATAATTACAGTTTATGTTAACTGTTAAGATTCTTCAGCAAATATTTAACAATTATCTTTTTAAACTTATATAGAATAATTGGTTATTTTTATTGATTAACGCTTTCCACATAACCAGTAGTAACTATACATTATTTTATTTACTTATAATTCTATTTTATTCTATTACTTACAATATTAGCTCTTAAAAATGTATTTTTTTACATTATTATTCAGCCAACTCATATCAAGGTATAAACATTCACAATATTGTATTTCAATAAATACATACATCAAGAAACGTAAGGGCAAACATTCAAAAACAAAATAGTAGCAATAATAAAGAAAAATATTGCAATGACAAATATAACCACATTCTAATGAATGAATTAGTAAATTTTGAGCAAGATGAAGTAAACTGTAAAGCCTGTTTTAATAATGGATTAAATATTGGATATTGTTTTAAATTGGATATTTTTTTTGGGCAAAAAACATTTTTATGTTATTATTGCCTGGAAAACAAAAATATGAAATATAAAAACAAAATATAAAATCTAATAAAACAAAAAAAAAATTAAATCAAATTAAAAACTTTAAACATTAAAAACAAAGTCAAAATAAAAAACTTAAACTAACATTTTAAACATAAAAACTTACAACTACGTAAAAAAAAAAAATTAACAATACTATTAAAAAGTATGTAAAACTAACAGTTTGGAGAAATAAAAGCACCTGGTCCAAAACTTCTTTATTATTGCCCAGGATTTGACGAAAACTCCTGGGTAATGAAATTTATGATGCAAGGCTGCATAACAAATGCAATCCACAAGGATGTGTCGCACAGTCAAGCGGCAGTTGCATCATACGCAGAGTGATGTATTTTCTGCTGACATCAGGTATGCGTGAGTAACTCTCGTTCCTATCTGCAATCGGCAGAGGACCACCTCCTCTCGACGAATTTTCCTGTGGGAGAAATCCCATGGCAACACAGTATTTTTGACATGTCAAAGTTTATTATCTAATTTGGCAATCCAGTCATCTTGCCAGCTTGCGCAAAGTGTGAGTTTAATATAGTTAATAAAGTCAGATGTAGCAACATGGGTAGCGAAGGATGGTTGACTACATGGTCTTTAGCAGCAGAATCTGTATGTTCATTACCCAGAATCCCTGCGTGGCTAGGTATCCAGCAGAAACTCACTTGTGTGCTTTAACACATTCAGTAGGTATTGTAATGCCAAATGAGGAAGGTGTGAAGGTGTGCCAGCATACTGTATCACAGTGGAGCTCCTCGTCCGAGTACTTCCAGTAGTCCTTGGTCCTCTAACTAGAATATATAGCAGGTTGCTCTTCGCTGGCCACTTTCCGGTGCGTTGGAAGCGTGAAGACATGGTGTTGTTGTTCAAAGGTGGCGACAAAGATCCCACTGTTAGTTCTTCTTACTGTCCACTAACGCTCTTGCCCGTGATTGGCAAGTTTTTTGAGAAGGTCCTATATATGCGTATTAATGTTAGATTGGCCACTGATCATTTGCTAATGGACAACCCGTATGGTTTCTGTCCAGGCAAGAGCACTGAGGATGCCATACTAACGGTGATGGATATAGCTTCCTTTAGTCCATGTAAATTAGGGATTTTTCTGGACATATCCAGGGCATTTAACAACTTACGGTGGCCCTCTGCCCTGTTTCAGATGCAGAAGTATTAGTGTACACAAAATGAACTAGAAGTGCTCTCAAGTTATTTCAGCCATCGGACAGTCTCCCTGCGTGACGGCGGCTCGGAAGTTCCTAAGATCTTAACTAAAGGATGCCCTCAGGACAGTGTTCTGAGTAATCTTCTTTGGATCACAGAATTCGATTCGATGTTGCATTTAAGTTTTCCATGTGGTTGTCGTATCGTTGCTTATGCTGAAGACGCGTTGCTACTGATTGAACAGGATTCACGTAACGAGGTGGAGTTTCGAGTTGCTCAAGCTTGTGAGATACTCCGACTGTGGAGTCTCCAACATAAGATGATTTTCAGCCCAGAGAAAACCACAATGATGTTGCTTAAGGGCCAATTGGCTGCTTCTCGACGAATACGGGTTCGAATGGCTGGTCTCCCTAATCGGTACGTTGCGGCTCAAAAATACCTGGGTGTTAGTTATCCTTGATGAGAATTTTTGGTTCAAGGAACATCTACAGTATGTAGCAAAAAAGGCCGCTGATGCTTTTTATCTGTAGAGTCACTCATCTCGATTAGGGGTTGAATTACCGTACCATGCGAATCCTTTACAAAGGTGTCAGTGAAGCTATTATGCTGTATGCTGCGCCTGTCTGGGCTCACTACATCACTTTTACGTATTGCACGGACATTTTTCTGCGGGCCCAAGGATTCCTCTTGCTGGCTGTTATAGGCGGTTATAGAACAGTCTCGCGGGAGGCAGTGTATGTTATAGCTGGAGTCAAACCAATAGATATCTTGGCTGATGAGCGTAAGAAACGCTACATTTCCAAGGTAAATAACCTACTGATGTCAGAACTAAGCAGGAGATTGAAGACCGGAGTTTTGCGTCTTTGCAGGTCAGGTGGGACGAATCCCCCACAGGTCACTACACACATGGTATATTTCCTACAGCATCTGATTTAGGTGCGACTGGATGGGTCTCCCCCAATCGGTTTATCACACAGTTTCTCTCCGGGAATGGTGCCTTTCGGTGCTAGGTTTCCTTTGGTGGATTCGAGTCAATGCCCGGATTGTCTGACTGATGATACAGTAGACCACGTCCTGTACATCTGTTCCCGATACGAGGTCGAACGTTCACGAGTTGTTAGGGAACTTGAGAGAATACATTCTTTTCTGGATCTCCGTATTAACTGGATGATCCGCGAGGAGTGGTCTATAGTGGCTGGTTTTCTTCGCGCCCTTACGGTGTGTAGGTCTGCGCAGGGAGTTTAATCGAGGTACTCGATCGTGGTAGGATCCCGGGTGGCTAGGGTTCCGGCTTAGGCACTGGATTGGTTGGAGGTAGGCGCATTGGCATCGTGCCACGGTTATATTGGTGTATTGTTTGTGATTTGCTTTGGGGCTTCCACTGGTGGGGGTGGCTGCACCGCCGGAGTATGTTAACCCGTGCGACCGGGGGGCGTGGTGGCAGTCGTGATCGTTACTTGGTAATGCCACGCGAGACATCATGATGGGACCGGGGGTGCGGCATTGGTCCCCGGCTCATGCGCGGACCGGAATGAGGTTGCGTTCCCCTTGTTAGGTGACCTAAGTTAGCCGACTTAAGTGGGTGTAGGTCTGAATTTCTATGTTGCGTAAAACATAATTTTGATTGGTATGAGTGTAGTACTGATTTAACTTTAAACTTGTTCGTTCTCTAAGGTATTCACAGTCACGAAAGGTGTTGTCAAATCTTTACTAAGCGCGGGGTTCGCGCTTCCGCGGTTTCGATCAGTTAGTTTGAGGAAATTATGTTAGGTTAGATGTGAAGATGTCCGTTTGAGGTCTATGTGAAAGCGAAATTTGATTTGTATTTTACTGATGCAAATGTCTGCCGAGGCATTTACATCGGTGGCATCCCGACCGAGGCCTGGCTGATGTAAACAGTTGGAGGGTCTAAAGACGACCTCCGGTAAAGCCCCTCAGGACTTGAAACGGAAGAGGTGGTGTAATGACCGGTAACATCAGAAGGCGGGTGTCTTCCCCCTTCGGGGTTGGGATGTGCCAGAGTACTGAAACGAATGTTGTCAGGTCCAGAGGAGGTGTCATATGAGTTTTTAAATGCGTGTGACAAGTCGTTGAATGCGAATGGAGCATTTAATTCACCGAATGAATCACCAATGTTCAACGATAATACTTCCATCTGTAACTTGTATCTCTGAAATTCGTTATTATATGATGAAGTGAGAGACAGCAAGCGGAAGGAATTTTTTAGGGTAGTTGCTACTGCAGAAGATAATGAAAGTAGTTCTCCTTCATGAAAAGGCCTGAGAATAAATTGTTTTGGTGATCCGCAAATTGCACGGATCTTTTTCCACACAGTAGACATGGGAGTAGTGTGTGAGATGGTGACCATGTATTTCTTCCTAGTGTCCAAGAATACCCGACAACATACCACTCTAGCCTTACGGTACAAATCTAGATGTTCATTTATAGGCATGCGGTTAAATTTACGCAGTGCCTGCCGTTGTTTGCTAGTAGTGTTTTGGCAATCATCATTCCCACCAAGGAACGAAAGGATGTCTATCATTCCACCAAGGAATGGAAGGAAGTTCTTTCCCAATGTTTGTGGGATATATCTATTAGCATTCTCAAGTAAAATGGATGTAAAAGAGGAATGTTGATCAAGGATGCCGCACCACCATCATACTGTGATGGGAAGACTTTTTGGTAACCGTTCCAATCTGTCTTTTTAACAGTCCATCTCCGTGGCCCTTTTTTTCAGCTCACGGTCTACACCAAAAGCAATAATAATTGGCCTGTAATCACTGCCATGAAAGTCATCACAAACACACCAATTAAAAAGAAAGAATAAACTCAGTGACCAGACGGAAAGGTCAATGTTGGACAATGTACCAGATGATAAGGACATGAAAGTGTGTGACCCATCATTCATTAGACAAAGATCCAAGTCTTGTCTCACTCTGTTTATCATATTTCCTTGAGAGGAGCAGACAGATGAGCCTCAGGAAATATGGTGGGCATTGAAGTCTTCTACTATTAACGACGGCGATGGGATTTGTGTGAGAATAATTGACAGTTCTAGAACATTGAACTTAAGAGTTCAGTGAGAGATACAGATTGCAGATATGCAATTTGAAGGAGATACAAACCTTCACAGCAACAGCAACAATAAGCATAGCTAGTGGTATCCTTGTAGCCGACATCTCATTCCACATGAAAATAGCAACACCACCACTCTCTCTATTCAGACAGTCCTCTATTGAGATAGTCGTATTTCTCACAGAAATAGCCTCTGAGTGTTATTGCATCTTGATGTAGAAAATGCGTTTCTTGGAAGCACATGATTAGTGGTTCACATGCACGCACCAATACCTTAATATCCTCAATGCGAACTGAAGACCTCTAATGTTCCGCTGAATAATGTTCAAAGTAAAGGTAGTTATAGATACAGAATTTCAGAAAAACATAAAAAATTAGTTGTACGTGATACGGTTTTTCTTTTTCATAGTTTTCATGGTAAGGAACTCTGATGCCCTGGGGTCGGACAGTTCCTCAAAAATATCGTCCAATATACGAGGTGTAGGAGGAGATTTTGAAGAATGAGCAATTGTAGATGACAACCCAGAGGGAGTGGTTTTGGGGTCTCCCTTAACAGGGAGATTAATAAATGGTTTACCGCCAGCTGTGATTACTCCTGCCCATACCGGTAAAACTTTGGGAACAGGAACTTTCATAGGGGTCTCACGAATGGATCTACTAACTGCGACTAACCACTTTTTGTTCATTATCGTCAGCTCTGAAATAATGGTTGTAAGTGAAGCGATTTGATTAGATAACACCTAAACAAGTTTTTTTAGCTCATTGCAGGTTCCACACTGCTGATTACCTAAATTTGTGGGAGCTTGTTTTGACGTAGCGATGGCAAAAGGCACATCTGGTTTAAGCAGGTTTTTTGAGTTAACTATTTTTCTGTATTCTCTGCATGCAGCTGGAAAAGATAGCTTCTGCTTGTAGAGATCCTGAGAATTGGCTTTTCTAAATTGGGCAATCTCAGGAGCGGGCTGTATACGAACCACTACAGATCACACATTTTTCATCTTCATGGCAGGTAGTATCATTGTGGCCCTCCTTAGTATACCAAGCACGGATCTCTGTCTTCAAGCAAGATGGTGTAGTGTGACCATAACCTTGGCATTTGAAACATCGACACAGGTTGGGTATGAATGGTCGTACCCAAACCAACAACTTACCCACTTTAATCCTCTCTAGTGGTAATGGGAGATTAAACGTTATTATAAGAGAAGGTATTAGTTTTCCCATTCCATTCTGCTATTTTATTATACATTTCACATCTACAACTTCTTGGGTTTAAAGTTCATCAGCTATTTCTGTTATGTCCAGCTCCAGAAGGTTTCTGCAAAAAATTACTCCCTGGTTGGTATTTAAAGTTTTGTGGCACATCAAACTTATGTTTATACCACCCATATTAGTAATACGTAAGAGAGATCTATTCTGTTCATCGTTATGCTTTACAATTATTATCGATCCATCTCTTAATTTTTTGATGTTCTTTGGTGAGCCATACAATCCTGTTATTACATTGTTGAGGCCTTGTTGACCTTACTGAGTATTTCACGTAATAACAACTCTAACATTTTTAATCTGTGGATGAGTTGCTTCACAATTTGCTTTGTTTTCTCCATTACTGACATCCTCATCAGACAAATCTGATTGAGGCCATTTCACAAGATTGTTTTTGGTGGTTTTTTCAAATGGATCAACAACCATCATAGAAATTTCATTTAGACTTGTAATTTTGGTCCCACAAGTACTGATGATATAATGGACCACTCCAGCAGAGTGCATGCGTACTGGAGCTACAGCTAAATACAATTGAGTTCGCCCAGGTGACCAGAAGACATCGTTTGAGACTCACTATGTAGAGCTATTCATTCATCGGCATGGTAGTTTCCAGCTTGGATCACAGTGCATTTCGTAAGGTGTCGCAATATCACAGAGTGTGTGTGGAAGAAGATATAATGTAGAATGTTGTTGTGTGAGGGTATATGTTGTAATTTTTGTAGTGTTCTTGGTGTAGCGTATGTGTATAATGTAAAGTGCTCTGCAGCTCAGTGGGTAGAGGGAAGTTCTTTTCCAAATTGGATACTGAATTAAATATTGGTAACTTTAACTGTAACCAATATATAATAACTGTAACCAATGTATAATTCAATTGATCATGACAACTATCAACTTTTTACAAGTAATAATAGTATTGCATTATCAGATTTCATATTTTGTTACACAATGTATCCTTGTGTATTCAGCATGTATACCCAGAAATATCAATAGACATCTACAAATACTGCTCATGGTAAAAAACATGCATTACCAACTTGAAGCTTTGTTTTGAAATAACTATTTACAGAGATTCACTGGTCACACACAGAAGATCTATCTTTTTTAAAAATTAAATCTAAAATAATTAACAAATATTTGTGTTAAAAATATAAAGAATAATATTGAATTACAGATTTTAGTTTTATAATTTTACAATTTTACCAACACACATAATACTGCAGAAACATGATTTTTCAAGCACATGATACCAAAGAATTATATACTTTATTTCTTATAAAATATATTAACATTTTTTATTTTTTTTTATTTCTTATTTTTATACTTACCTATACATAATATAAAATACAACAAACAAAATATTCCTACTCTTAACTGCCACATCACCAAATATAAGTAAGTTTTATTTAAGAGATTTCTGTTTAATGTATGATTTATATACACAGAAAACTCCAGAAAGGAAATTTGCTTTTCCTAATTCTAATTAGGAAATCAAATGAGACCCCTCAGCTAGTTGATTGAATTACTGCCAAATGAACCACCAAGTTTTGATTCATAAAAATTAATGTACATAGAAGTTGAAATACTTTATAAATTTACCTCTCCTGATGATATTTTACCAATACTTCCTAGCATTGGAGCTTTTTTCTTTGTGGCTGACTTCTCATTCTTTTCAGAAGCACATTTAGCTTTTTGTTTTGTTTCTTCCAGTTCTTTCTGTAATCTCTGAGCAACCTGTGAAATAACCAGAATTCATCTCTTTAACACACTGTTCAAAATTTAGATCAGTATTTCCACAATAAAAAACTCTCATTACCTTAGAGTACAGATTTAAACTTTATAACAAAGCTAATTTAATTGTAAAATTAGAAAGTGTGCAGTATTTGAAAGTATGAAAGTATGGAGTCATCCAAGGTCTGAGGCCATGCCAATTAACTGTTTTCATCTATTTTATTTTTATTGTCAGTTTGCTATATCACATCTGTTAATTTATTATTTACTCTTTAAATAGTAATTATGGTTTCTTTATCTATTTTTTACTGTGTTTTTCTATAAAAATATTTTATATAAATATCTGAGAATAAGTTTACTAATGAAATAAATATTCATTAAAACAACTCCAGTAATTGAAACAGTAATCTCTAAATCAGAAATAATACCTGTATTTACTTACTATGTAAGTCATCAGTTTGGAAGATTAATCAGAAAAAGTTAATTAATAGTTATTAATAATAAACATAGAGATCACTGCAGTATGTTCACTGACAATACATAGCAAATCATTAAGCTCATTATGTACTGCTGCGCTATAACGATAACTTTTTAAAATAATATTTCCAGTTATTTCAAACAAAAACATATCTCCAAGTAATTATTATAATATTAAAAAATCATTTATTATAATCTAATCATTTATTATATTTCAATTCTCAGTTTTCTTTAATAATATAATGCGTAAAAAGTAAACAAAGACTGACTTGTCGTACATGTGACTTGTGTACATGTCGTACACATTTACTTCTACACACAATTATCATTCTAAATAAATGTCGCTGGAGTTGCTATTTGTTTAGAACAGTTATAAATTAACAACATAGCATAGCTACATTTAACTGTTCTGCGCATTATTAATAATTTATAGACCAATAATATTGCTTTGTAAAGTAATTCAGAATTCAGTATATTCATTTATTAACAGAATATAATGTATTAATAAAGATAATATGAATCAAAATTTGTCATTAACTAGAATTGTAATAATTAGTTTTTCTCAGACCTCTTCTAAACAATGAATAAAATATTCACCTTCTAAATATTTTACTCTACTAAATATTTTCTGATCCTAATAATATATTTTATTTGGAGATTTCACAGACTTCATTTTTATGTTTGTATTCAAAAGTTGAAAAGGAATTAATTAATTTTTAGAGTAAAATGCAAAGATAAAAATATCTAATAATATTGCAACAATTGTCATGTTTAATTCTTTCTTGAAATAATTTGCCACTCTGAAGTTGAGTGGTAGCATCTTTATCCTACAACCAGAAATTATAAGTTTGAACCTTGCTCAGATACGGAATTTATAAATGTTGTTAAGTTTTATATCATATTCCCTCAGTCAACTGGCATCAGGAATAACACCTAGCTATGAAATTCCTGCCAAACTCCAACTTACTTAATCACAGAAAAAATTAGGGTAAAGATGAAACATTTTCTTGAAATTATTTTAACTTCATCTAAACTTCAAAATAAATAAAATATTACTAACAACGAAGACTTACAAATAAATCACACAATAACAGCAAAATTAAGCCATAAATCAGTATTAAACATTCCATAATTACTTCTATACACTTAATTACCACTCAATACAGTATTAATACAATAGATAATATTTTTTAAGGATGAAAACATATGTGGAGTAGTAGGATTTATCTACAACTTACTTCATTAGCTACAGCAAGTTCTTGTTCAAGGGTGCGTATTCTTTCTGCCTTATCAAGTCCTGCTTTTCCACCAGCCATCTAAGTTAATAAACATGTACAAGAAGTATTTAAAAACCATCTTTAGTAATAAAAACAAACAAATTATTACCAAGAATAATACAAAGATAAAAATCAGTGAATATTAAAGAAAGTGGATTTTCTTTTCTAGTTAAGATTTCATATCTTCATAGCAGTATGTAATTATATAAATATACAGTGATCAACTCAAGATGGCCAGCACTGTGATCTCAGAACTATAAGTTTTATGAGGAACTATCCCTAGGAAACTTTTTGAAATTTTTACCTTTTATTCAATATGGCAACCAACTTCATTATTTCAAATGGAAGCCTCATGTTTTTATTGCATTTTTGGGTACAAAATAGTATTTTAATACATTTTTACTGTTGGGTATTTCTCTCTAAACACAGCAGTTATGGAGCTATGGGCTGACTATTGCAAAATCAAATATGGTGGTCATCTATATTATTTTAAATGGAAACCTTAAGTATTAGTAACTGGTTATCAAATTACATTTTCAAAGTTTGAAAATGAAGTAAAAAATAAAGTAATGGTACGATTAAAAGATTTAACGTACGATACGTTTTAACTTGAACAGTGTGATTTTAATGCTATTTCTTAGATAGGAAGAATTACAACGTAATTGCAGTGTCAATTATAACAGACTTTCAAAAATGGTCACCATTTGTGAAAATCTACTGAAAACATGATTAACAGCTTTTGATAATGTTGTTGACAACATTGTACAAAATTTTAACTATCTTAGCTATTATTTCTTCATTCAAGGAGACCAAAATGTGTACAACTGGTCTTTCACAAATCCCCACAGAAAGTAATCTAAGAGGGAAAGGTATGGACTTCTTCCTGGCCAAGTAATAGTTCCTTGGTTAGTAATCCTATTTTGGAAATGAACATTTAAAAATTTCTTTACTTTGCTTGGGCGCTGGAGCTCCATCTTGTTGGAAATACAATTACATTTACAAATATAAAGGCAAGTCATCAAAAGATGGCAGTAGAATGTCTTCCAGCAATTATGGTACTAAAGTCCTGTTAGATTTCAAGCTCGTAGAAACAGATAGCCAAAATTTTATTGTTCATGATAGTGCACCAATAATTTATCGAAAATCTCACTTAATTGTTCTCTCACAATTAATAGATTTTCTTTTGACCAATAATGGTTGTTTTTTTGATTGTGCATTCCATTATTGGAGAAAATGGTTTTATTTCACCAAATAATATTACATAAAAAAATTAAGATAATTTACAACCTGTTCTGCAGTCCAGCTGCTGAATTCTGGGTATCTATAAAGCTTACTTACATCAGTATGTCAAATAATTGAAAGCTTACATAATGAAACTGTATAACATACATTTTTAAGTTGCTACAGGAAATGGTTTATGTGCAACAGGGAAGTTTTGAAACAATCTTGATGTGATCTGACAGTATGACAGCTGCTCCATGTACTGCAGGTTTAGGTTGCAGTTAATGATTAACTGGATTTGAATGTTACTAGTATACTTCAGCTTCTAGGGTTTAATTAAAAAACTGTTTCAGTAAATTTCAGTGTTGATTATGTTATATTCTATTAATTCTACAGTAAAAAAATACATTATTTGGATTATCAGCAGTAATAACAATGTTCGCGTATGAAAATAGAAGAATTTACAATCTAAAAGGAATTCTCATACCTAGAGAATTTTAGAACCAATACAAACGTTTCACCTCATCAGGACTTTAGGTTATTAATGTCTAAATTTAACTTTATTTTGCCCCTGATGGTGGTGATAATAGAGGGAATGGTTTGCCTCTGACTGGGATATCCCTAATGGTGGACAGTTAAAGATATATCGTCTTTCTACCCTCTTCTCAACTCTTGTTATCTTCAATTAATTGACTTTTAACACACCAATGATCTAAATGTTACATAAGTTAATCAACTTTTTTTTAAGTAAAAATTTCTGTGCCTACACTTTTTTTATATGGTTGTAATGGAACATTTATGTACATAGACCGTTAGGATGCATATGAAAATGAAATTGTGAAAAAACAATCCTTATTACGGTAAACCAGTGATCTGAGTACCAAACATAGCATGTCAACTACACAATAAAACTATAGAGTAGTGATTCCCAAGTGCTATCACCCTCTAAAGAGCACTAGGCAATTTAAGAGGGTACTGGATGACACATGGCGTGGAGGATACTTTGTGATTTGAAATTCAAACATTTTTCACTTGGATAAATAAATAGTTTTAATAATTAAATCATACAAAGTGTTCTTTTCATAGTTTGAGCCAGCTAGTGCTGCTCTCTAATTTCTATTAGTGCTGGCCTGCGAGCCAGTTCACAGATTCATTCAAGTTAAGAATCCCGTCTGGCGTGGTCATGTATTTCGTCGTCTTATGTGACTTATGTTATTTAGTATTTTTATGAATTAAATTTAGTTACCTAGAAGAGCATTCTTTCATCAACAATTAATACAGTCCATCCTAGTTCTAAAGACTTAATATTGCGTTTGTGATCCACCAGCCTGGATTTTGTGGTACTTATAAACAATGTTAAATAGCATTACTTAATTTTTCATAAGAACTGTCTGAATGCTAATTTTTATCGGACAGTGTACATTCAGGGGTACGAGTGGCATTAGTATGAAATGCGTAAAATTCAATACGTTTTAAATAACTTGTAACATGCAGATACGCATAAGGTTATAAAAATAGTGGTTATACGCAAATTACAAACAAGTAACTTCTAACTCTTCAATAATAATAATTTTTGCAAACTTCATGGTGTTAGGACTAACACAATTGTGGGCGTATGTGTTGCATACACACACTCACAGTTGCAGTTTCATGTTACATTTATTGCTTGTTTGGACCGGAAGCAAGGTCAATATCAGCAGGATAACATCATACTGAGTATACATTAGGACAACAATTTTATCAACAACCCTACCCAGAATATAATCAACACACATTCTTATCAACTTAACTTCTGATTTTTGAAAAACTTTAGTTAACGTAATTTATTTAATATTATCTCTATCAATACCGTAGTTTAAGTCAAAATGGAATTCAAAGATCTAATTAAGAAAAGAGGTATTACAAATTGTATAGCAAAATTAAAAACTTTCATTGATAATTTTAATCCCGAATCAGACGATTATGATCTGTTCACTATCAAATTTAATAAGCTGTTAGAATACAAAAAAAACCTTTTTTGAAGTTCAGTCTGAAATAGAATTGCTCAAAGATTCAACAGATAAAGATAAGATATCAATTTACAGGATAGGGACATATACAATAATATTTTTTATAAACTTAAATTATAACAAAAAACTAGAAAATCATTTCAAAAAGTCAGATGTAATTGATTCAAATAAAATAGTTAACAAACCCAATCAAATTACATTAAAACCTATACAAATTGAGTCCTTTCATGGTGATGTGAGAGCTTGGCATAAGGTTTTTGACCTTTTTAATAGTTTAGTCCATAACCGCAAGGAATTGAAAGATTTTTTGTTGTTGAAAGATTTTACTACCTTACAAATTTCTTAGGGTGTAATGTACTAGATGTAATAAAGAATTTATCAGTGACATCTGAAAATTATGAAACTACAATAAAATTACTTAAAGCTCGTTATGACAATAAACGGCTAATTGCAGCTAAACATGCTGTAGAAATTATTAATCTAAAACCACTAAAAATGGAAAATTCTGAAAATTTATTTAAATTCATTGATCAAATTAATTCAAGTATTAATGCATTACAGAATCTAAATATTAATCATTTAGAATTTATTATAATGCTATTAATTACTCAAAATTAAAATTTAAATACCTTAAAAGACTGGGAAGAAACATTAGAAGATAATGAATTCCCAAAGTTAGAACAACTTATTTCTTTCTTAGAATGTAAGTGCAAGTTACTTGAATCTTCCGACAAAGGAGGAATCTTTCTGCGAAAAACATTTAGTTGAAAATACTTTTCGCGATGACCAAGGCAGATTTGTTGTATCTCTTCCTTGTAAGGAAAACTGTATTTTAGGAGATTCGTATGAGAAATTCAAGGCATCATTTTAATTTTTTACAACATACATTCCAGAAAAATGCTAAACTTAAGGAAGATTACTTCCATCTTATGAAAGAATATAAAGAATTAGATCACATGCAACCAGTAGATTCATCTAAGTGTAAGGCTCCATCTGAAACTTTTTATTTGCCCTACCACTCAGTACTTCGTGAATCTTCCACCACTACCTAAACCAGAGTAGTATTTGATGGTACTGCAAAAACATCAAACGACCGATCAATCAATTTAATTCTTGCTATAGGTCCAGTAGTGCAACATGATTTATTTTCAATTATAATTCGTTTTAAAACTCATACCTACGTGTTATCAGGAGATATTTCAAAAATGTATCGACAAACATTAATCCTCAAGATTTCCCATTGGAAAGAATCCTCTGGTATGGTAATAATAAATCAGCAATCATTCCATACAATTTACAAATAGTTACTTACAATTAGCACCTTCAAGTTTTCTATCTACGAGATGTTTGATCGAAATTTCTAATTCTCCTTTCCTGAAGCTTGCCAATCAATCAAGCAGGACTTTTATGTTGATGGTTTGCTCACTGGTTGTGACAGCATTGATCAGTTGAAAGAATTGTACAATACGAACTTTCACTGCATAAATGTAATTCAAATGTGGTAGTATGTTTGATGATTCTGATTCCTTTATCAAATTAGACAAGATGAAAATATCAAGACACTTGTATTACCTTGGGGTCCTCAAGGTGATGATTTCATTTTTCAAATCAAACCAACGGATAATAACACTTCTTACACTAAACGTTCTGTTTTATCAATTATTTCTTCATTGTTCGATCCTTTGGGTCTTCTTGCTCCTGCAATCGTTCCATTTAAAGTGTTCATCCAAGAGTTGTGGCGCGCTAATCTTCAATGGGATGAAGCTGAAAAATGGAATCTCTGTATTCTCAGATCAAATTGTCAAGTAATTTTAGGATTCCTCGATTAGTTAAAGTCAGTAGTGTCAGTGAGAGTTATCAATTGCATGGATTTTGTGATGCAAGTAGCAGTGCATATGGTGCTTGTCTTTCATCAGATCTGTTGATAGTAATGAATACGTTGAAATCCACCTGCTGTGTTCAAAATCTAGTCGGGCCTGTCAAACAAATCTTTATTTCAAGGCTTGAGTTGAATGCTGCTCTTCTGTTATCTTGTTTATTTAATAAGGTTAAGTGTATTTTAGGTATAAGATTTGATTCAATCCATTTTTGGTCAGATTTTAAGGTAGTACTTTACTGGTTGTCTTCGATTCCTAATGGATGGAAGATATTTGCCGCAAATAGAATTTGCGAACCACAAGAGCTAACTAAGGAATTTGTATAGAAGCACGTTGATTTGAAAGATAACCCTGCAAACGTCTTGTCACATGGTTGTGTGACAGATGTATTAACCTCGTTACAACTTTGGTGTAATAGTCCGTCGTTTCTGAAACAAGATGAGAACACCTGGCAATCCAATCAGCCTATCGTTTCTATGATCCCACCAGATTCGCTCAAGGAACAGAAGAAGCCTAGCAAAACTAACGTGTTTTCAGCTGCTCTTAAAACAACAGAAACTGCAAAACTTTCAAAACCATTTTCTTCGTTTGTACGAACATTAAACATATTTTCATATTGTCGTCGTTTCATTTACAATTTAAAAAATAAAAATAATCGTATATTGTCAGATCTTTCACCGGAAGAAATCAATTCCACGTTGGAAATTCTTATTCGTCAAACTCAAGAATTGTATTTTGCTAAGGAATTAAGCGATTTAAAGAAAAATACGACTGTATCGAAGAAAAGCAAATTAGTTTTTCTTAACCCATTTTTAGATCAAAATGGTATTGATCGCATTGGAGATCATTTAAATTTTTCAAATTTCTCTTTAAATGCTAAACATCCTGTAATTTTAAGTCCTCATAGTTATCTTACTCAATTGTTTATTTTGCAAACATTTAAGATTATCGCATGGAGGATTATAATTAATTCATTTGTCACTTAGACAGAAATATTGGATTGTCAATTCTAAAATCATAATTCATTCTGTCATTGTTAAGTGTCTGACATGTTTTCATTTTAGAGCTCAGCCTCAGAGTCAGTTACTTGGGCAACTGCCAAAAGAAAGTCACAATTTCCAGACCATTCCAGTCAACTGGTGTTGACTATGCGGGTCCAATACTTATCTGTCATGGTGGGCAGCATACTCAATCTACTAATCCTGCGACTATTAAAGCTTACATTGCATTGTTTGTATGTCTCAGCATAAAGGCACTACACCTTGAACTTGTAACTGATTTATCTAAAGAAATTTTTATAGCTGCCCTATGAAGATTTGTAGGATGCCGAGGATTGCCTTCTCGTATTTTTTTTGGATAATAGAAAAAACTTCTGCGGTGCAATCATTATCTTCAAGAAATGTATGACTTTCTTAAAACCAATAATGCCAATTCCAAAATTAAATCTTTTTGTACCTCAAACATCATAAGATGGTCTTTCATTCCTCCATACTCTCCTAGTTGGGGTGGTTTGTGGGAGCTGCTGTGATAAGCATGAAATTTCACCTACGAAGAGTCATGGGAATTTCTGTTTAGATTACAATGAGTTATCCGCTTTATTAATTCAGATAGAAGCATGCTTAAACTCCAGACCATTATATTTACCATCAACCGATTCCTCTGATCCAGCTGCATTTACTCCTGGACATTTTTTTTAACCTTTGCTCCGTTAACTTCTTTATCTGATCCTGATTTCTCAGGCATTAATATAAATAGACTTACTAGGTGGAAGGTTATACAAAAAATATTGAAAGACTTTTGGAAAACATGGTCAAATGACTATTCCTTGTACCAGAGGAATAAATGTAAGATCTCCAATAATAGCATTTGTGTTGACAACATAGTTATAGTAAAAGAAAATAATCTCCCTCCACTAATGTGGAAATTGGGAATAATTGTTAAGGTATATCCAAGTGATGATGGACTAGTTAGAGTAGCTGATGTAAAAACTAACAATACTATTGTCAAAAGACCTATTAATAGATTAATTATTCTTCCAAATTCAGAGTCTGTAATGACTTGAGTGATGCTGAATGTAATGAATGAAATGTCTTTAACTTTTATTTTCATGTATTTGTTTATTTTTTGATTTTATTTTTTTTGTAGTTTTTTGCTGTTGGCAATATTGGAATTTGTACTTAAAGTAGCTTCAAATTCTTGTGTACTTTGAAGATTTTTATGATGATTATTTTCATACATTACTTTTTCATTTTGCATATTACTTTTGTATTTTAGAATTATAATTTATGTAATTATAATTGGTGGGCGGTATGTTCCACTCCTAGTTTGATCCAGTTAGTGCTGCTCTCTAGTTTCTATTAGCTTGGCTCATTCATTTGAGTTAAGAATCCCATTTGGCATGGTCATGTATTTCGTCGTCTTATGTGACTTATGTTATTTAGTATTTTTACGAATTAAATTCAATTACCTAGAAGAATATTGTCTCATTCTTTCATTAACAATTAATACAGTCCATCCTAGCTCTAAAGACTTAATACCAAGTAAAAAAAAAACTTAAAAATTAACTGTCAGTTTTCAGTTTTTGAGATATGTGTAATATCATGAATCCCATTTTATCCCGTTAATCCAGTTTTTATATAAAAGAATTTTTGGCTACTTACTTCTTAATTAATAAATACCAACATTAATACTAACCTATTGATTTTTTTTTTTTGTAACTGTATTTGTTTAAAACTGCAGCATCTGTTTATGTATTTATTTATTATTTATAAAGGATACAGTCCTAACCACCAAGGCACTTCAGTCACAAGACTTGTGCACTGTAAAAAACCTAACTTAATAAAACATAAATTTTGTGATTATCAAGGAAAATATATATATATACATATAAACAATAGGGCAAGGCATTTAAAAAATAGTTATAAGAAAATGTAATTGCACATTACTAGTATATAAGCGTGGCAAAGGGCAGGGAGTTCTGCATAGGTTGAGGGGTTAAGAATGCATGATTGATTAGTAATAATTTATCTGATTTCTGATTACCTTTATAAAGGGTCACTGAAAAAATATCAACCTTAAAAGAAAGCACCAAATGGAAATGATTTAGGAATTGCACTACAGAATATTTTAATAATTGTCATTAAAATGAAAAATCTACGCTACAGTATATATTAATACTTGTGTCTTCAAACATGTGTTAGTTTACAAATGCATATATAAGTAGAATATTCAAATAATTCATTCAAGGACATACCTCAAGACACTTCTTTTCCACTTCTTGTTTTTCTGCTTCAACACTTTCCATCTTCCTTTCCGCTTTACGCAACTTAAATGAAAGGATTCTACAATTTTTTGCTGTTTGCTCTAATTCTTTTTTCAGGGATGTATATTCATCTGCTTGTTCTTCTCTAAAATGAAATAAGTGTATTGTGATCATTCTCAATGTTTTTATTGTGCGTAACATTGAACAACAATAAATGTAAAAAAAGTTTTAAATGTAACTTAAAATCTGAGGTTATTTTTATGTAAAATACAAACTTGTAAAATATCCAAGAATTAATTTTTACTTAATTTTTTAGTTTCATAAATTACTGGACAAATACTGTACATTAGTTTCCTTAACTTTTTTAATTAACACACCAGATAGTTCTAATAGTCCTGCTAACAGAACGTTTACCATACTGCAACCTAGTGGCAACATTGTGAATTAGTTCAGCGAAAATGTCAGCATAATATTGAGCTAAACCATTGTGCTAAGCCTATTTATATCAAGTGTTACTTGGCCTGGAGATTTTTATTGTATTTATAATCATAAGTTTTTATTTTGATCATGATTTTAATTGTGATCTTCATAAAGAATGAATTTGTATGAAAATAATTTATGGAGATATTTTAAACGTTAAAAACAGAATTTGGAGTGAGTCTTTAAATCAGATTCAAACATAGAAGAGATGGAAACATTTCAAAGATGGCCAAAAATTCAACTGATGATGAACCTCATTAACTGGTCAACATCATGCAAAAAAAAAATCAACATCCAAAACTGATAAAATTGTAGGCAGAAATTAAAAAAGTAATTCATTCTATTACTTAACTGATCACAAAAGAGCTGAAGAACTACGCATTTCAAAAACTACCCGTCATGAAATTTAGGCATGAATCACACTAAAGCCAAATTTGTGCCTCGACTTTTTACTGTCAAGCAAAAAATATGATTCATGTCGATCTGAGTTAAGACCTTATTAATCAAGGTAATGAATGAGATTGCAAACTTTAAAAAAAAAACCATTCTACTACATATCATTCGTGATGAAATGTAGTTTATAGATATGAATAAAAAAAAAAATTAGTCAAAGTGTCAAAAGTACTCAAGTGTCAGAAAACTACTCTGGTTTTTAGATTCTGAAGGTGTTCACCATGAATTTCCTATATAAGGCAAGGCAATGAGTAAGGAATGTTATCTTGAAGTAATGAAACATCTTTATGAGATGGTCAAAAAAAAGATCTGATACCTGAAGGTTAAAATAATTTAAGTTCCATCAAATGAATGACATTTGCCTATGTACAGTTGCTATTAACACATGCCCTGTGGATACTGCTATGGTACTGAGTATCTGGACTAGAACTCTCCCATGGTGAAACATATGTACTTTTAGAATTTGAAATTAGTACATACTTTTAAATAACTTTAGTTACATACTTTTACCTAAATATAGTACAATTTCAGATTTAGTTATCATTTTGGATACATAAGATACATATAGGTTCCTGGCTGTATCACACTGTAACATACCATACAGATCCCCAGGGTCCGGAGACCTGTACAGCATTGCTCAATTCTATAAGATGTTTACATAATAAATTAGAATTGGTAGCCTGAAGAACATGAGAATGATATAAATAAAAAGATTTTTTCCACATAACATTACATTCTTTCCCATGTAAAATTATGATTTTTATCATATTTTGATTTTATATCTTACTAAATTAGTAATACCAAGACCAAATTGTTATTTTATCTTTTCTGTTTTTTCTTATGGATTTAAACTTTTAAATATTTAGAAACACATATACTGTTTATATTGAACATTATAATGAAAGTAGAAATGTGAGAAATCAATCTAAACGATTTATATAGAATATCAATAAAAATAATTTGATATTTACTTTTTATTTTTATTGTTCTTACCATCACTTCAGCCAATAAAATTAATAATGGTAAACATATTACCATTATAATATAATAGGTGTAGTAATGTCTCCAGGATATGTGAAAATTATCTTATTGTCAGTATGATATGGGATGTGGGGAAATTTATTCAGTTTAACAATAATAACACTCTGTGCTAGTAGTAGGTAACCCTGAGTAACAATTCAGTCTAGCAAGTTCACTAATACAGAATGGCAGGGATTTGTACCACACTGTGACAAATCAAAAGGTAGTCAAGATGCTAATCTAAAAGTTTATAGTGAAATAAAAGCCAACTTTTCATCCACTTTATTCACCAGGTCTAGTATTAACTAACATTTTTTTTTTTGTTTCCCCAATTAAAAGAGTTGCTGAAAGGTGGACATTTTAAGTCAACTGATTAACAAAGAAAATTTGCTGAAATTTATGCACAATAGCCTGAATGAAGTATTCCAAAAATGTTTTGAAGGACGAAAAAAACAATGGAAGTGATATATTCAAAATGAAGGGACAGTTTTTAAGACAACAAGGACAAGCAGCTTAGGGTAAATTGAAAATTTGTTATTTGAAAAGCTTGAGATTTTACAAAACATATTTCATATATATATATATATATATATATATATATATATACAGAGTGTCCCATATAAAACGCAACCCATCAATCACTCATCCATGAAATTTCAATAGTCAAGATTACTCCCCTACTCGTTACTGAAATGGACTCGTCCAACATTTGAACATCGCGGCGACGCAGTAGAACACTACCAATAGTAACAACAATGCAATCATAACATTCAGTGTATTGTTAGAGACAAGATTGTGTTTTCACTAGATGAACGTGTTTTCATTGTTGAGTCGTACTTCAGTACGAAATCAGTGGTTGCAGTGCAAGATTTGTTTCGCTATAAGTATCCAGATAAACCAGCTCCTAACAAAACATCATCAGTATTAAGGTTAGTTGCAAAATTTAAAGAGACTGGTTCTGTTAATACCAAGGAACACAAAAGATCTGTGTCAGTGTTGAATACAGATACAGTCACTGAAATCAAAGACCGATTACTCGCCTCAATAAATATATCGATCAGAGGTTTGTCTACTGAAATTAATTTGTCTAAATCAACTGTTCATCGGGCGACCAAACAATTACAAGTTCGACCTTATCGCATTCAAACGGTTCATCGACTTCTTGAGCCCGACAAAGAAAAACGGCTACAATATTGTTAATGGTTCCGTTGATTTCTGCGTGAGGGAATTAATGTTATGGATTCGTTATTTTTCACAGATGAAGCACGGTTTCATTTGGATGGCTACGTAAACAGCCAAAACAGTAGAATTTGGAGTGCTGAAAATCGCCACATTTATCACGAAAAACAATTACACCCGCAGAAGTTGGGCGTGTGGTGCACGATATTGCAGAAGAAAATAATCTGTCCTATTTTTTTCGAGTACACCATTAATGCAGAACGATATCAGGATATTTTATTTCAGTTCATCGCACTGTTGGAAGAGGAAGACAGACACTGCTGGCTACAACATGACGGTGCAACATCGCACTACGCAGGTTCAACTTCTGATTTCGTTGAGGAATTCTATTGTAATCGTGTTATCGGTCGAGGCTTGTGGCCACGAAGATCTCCAGATTTGACTGCGGCGGATTTTTTTCTACAGGCTTACCTAAAAGAAAAAGCCTACAGCAACAAACCACAATCACTTGAACAATTGAAAGTCAATATTGAACAAGCGGTATTAAATATCCAGCCACAAACTTTGAAAAAAGTTGCAAGAAACGCTGTAAAAAGAATTGAAGCTTGTATTCAAGAAGATGGCGGCCACTTCCAACATTTACTCTAAATGTAAGGTAATGGATGGTAATCCATTAACTGTTTTATTAATCCATTTTAACTGTTTTAATAAAAATCACATTTAAATTTACACATGCCTTTTTATTATTTCAATACCTACCAATATAAGGTTGGGTTGCGTTTTATATGGGACACCCTGTATAATGTTTTTATTATGATATGTTACTAGTTTAAATTTAATTTCCTTATTTAAACTGGAAAAGAAGCTTTATCATCAAAAATCTGTAAAGAGAATAATAGAATTCATATAATAAAATTTACAGAATAACATTTTCTTGAAAAGAACATTTTATTCTATATATAATTTTATTCCATACAGAACTACAAATAGAATTAAAATAAGAAATTTATTCTCAACCACCTACAAGATCTAAAAAAGTAATAGTTACATTAATAATAATAATTAATAAAAATATGATTAATATTTTTATTAATTTTATCCTCACCTGAAATTATCTTGCATTTCATCCATTTCTTCTTCCAGATCTCGTAATTCTCGTTTCATATCTTCATTTTCATCCATCAATTCTTCACATAATGTTTCAGCAGCTTGTAACTTTGCTCTTAATGTCTCTGCTTCCTTTTCTACCTCTTGAACTGTTTTTAACTTTTCCATATCAGCTTCTAATTCTTTAACCCGCAAACTTAAACTTCTTTTATCATCTCTCAAATCTTCCACTGTTGTTTTAAGTTCATTTAATTTTTGTTGTAACTTCAAATTCTACACAAATATAAAAAAAAATATATATATATAATTTACACTATCATAAAATGATTGTTTATTCATTTTAGAGAACCTTTTACTGAAAGAATGATTATTTCAAGACTAGCTTGAAATGTATGCTGTGAAGTAGAGATCAAGTGCATTTGATCTAATTAGCATACTGCATTGATTAATTATCATAATATTTCAATTTCTTTTAATGATCATTGTTCTATCAAACAGTAAAATATCATGTTTTTAAAATTTAACTTTCATTATTTATGGTATCTTACTATTTTGTCTTATTTTGAAAAAAATTTTACTTCATAAAATAACAACTCACTTTCTAAATTATCATTTCATCAACCTCATGTTTGAACCAAACATCAGCATAAAAGATGGTGAATTTAAATCTTATTAGCAAACTTCTGTGAATAATAGAGGGAAGAGCAAGAGAAATAATAATAGAATAGGTGATTTTAAATGCTCTGGGCAATGCAATAGCAAAAATAATCTTTTTGGCAATATTTTGAGTATTTTTATGAATTTTCATGTACAAGCTAAAAAAACACATGGTACAAAAAAAAGGCTGAAAGCATAAACTGTGTATGTAGTATTTAGCCTCTATGGAAAATGATGGCTTAAAAATAGTTCTCTGGAAATAACTAAAAAATAATGAATGATTCATAAAATATTTGAGAGTATAAGTTTTAGGCAAAAAAGTATAAACATTTTTCATCCTGAGCATTATTGTTTGTTATCAAAAGTAACATATTTTTAAATTATAGGTTAATATCAATGAATTAACTTACAGCTCTGATTAAATTCTACCAATCAGTTCTGAACAGTGGATGTACCATTTTAATTTTAGATGTTAAAAAACTGACCCCTTCCATTTTGAAATATGACAAATAATTTAAAGCATTGTCTTATCTGAGTTACAGCCATGTTTTCTTTTTGATGTTTATATACTTAGTCTTAAATTTGATTTAACAAAATTTTTGTTTTAGATATTGAATTTCAGAATGGTAACCAAAACATTGTTGAAACAGCTTGTAGCTCACTAGTTTTTTGCTATCTTGAGTATTCCTTGAAATCAATACCAAAATTTCCTGTTACTGGCGAATATAGCAGTACTCTGTACTAACATACTTCATTTTATTAACATACAAAGCCAGAAGATAGAAATAGTTTTTTGTTTATAGTTAATTTACAAGATGATGTTACCTTATTAGTTTAATTTTTTTTAATTTTTAACTAAAAACTCTTCACTGGTATTTATCAATAATTATTTTACACTTTGATTCCCAGTATGATTTTTGCACTATAATGACTTCCATTGGTAACTTAGGCATAGTCCATACACTTCAGCAAGAGTAAAACTGATAGATTTTTATTTCATTCCGAGGGTCTTAGTCTTTACCATCCACCATTCCCAATTCTATGTGGTTGTCAGTATAATTATATTGATAAGAAATTAATGAATTAATGATTTTTTACATTTATATTTTTAAAAATAAAAACTTAAAAAATCCTTAATATAAAATTTCTATTTTATTGAAGTTTTACAATATTTTGCATTTTAAGTCTCTAAATACAAGTATCATTCAATAATTAGAGACAAATGGCTGGGAAAAGTTAATATTTTTTCAATGTCAATGAAACTAATGGTACTTTTCAACACAATCCCTTATTATTTAGGCATTTGTCCCATCTTCCTGTGAACTTTCTTATTCCGATACTAAATAGTTGTTCACCATGGTATCTGAGTCATTCTTGTATTGCATACTTACCCTGCTGATTGTTGTCAAACTTGGTGCAATGTGAAAACTCTTTGAGAGGACCAAATAAAAAACATCAAATGGTATGAGATTGAAACTATAAGAAAGTTGTGGCAATACTTCCCAATCCAACTTTAGAATAGTTCCCATGTCATTTGAATGGTTTCAAAGTGGGAGTTATCATATATGAGGGTTGCTTTTTTATCAACCTCTGATGGGCTACAAAAAAAGGACACACTGACATAACAAAATGATTTTATTACTAAAAGTTGGCTAGTATCTAACTTATTTTTCTACATAATCGCCAAATTGATTGAGGCATCAATCAGCCAAATTGATTGAGGCGCCAAATTGATTGAGGCAATTGATTGAGATGTTGTATCATGTCACTAGCTTTCCGATGTCCTCTTCAAAGAAGTTTGCCGCTAGTGAGGTAAGGTATGTCTTGATAGCCTCCTGAAGTTCTTTGTTGGTGGCAAAGTTTTGTCCGCCCAACCATGCCTTCAATTCTTGAAAGAGGTGAAAATCGCTAGGTGCTAGGTCTGGACTGTACAGTGAATGGTTGAAAACTTCCCACCTAAATTGCTTGAGAAGGTCTTATGTCACATTGGTACAATGTGGTTGTGCATCGTCATGGATCAAAACCATGGCTCTTCGTTTGTTCTGGATCACTCTGCGGAGGCTACATAAAGATTCACAATAAACTTCCTTTGTTATTGTTATCCTCTGCTCTATAAAATCCATAAACAAGACATCTTTATGATCCCAAAAAACTGTAGCCATTGTTTTCCTGTTGCTCAGTGTCTATTTTAACTTTTTCGTCTTGTTTAGAAAAGAAGTGTGCTTCCACTCGTTATACTGTACTTTGGTTTCTGAATTGTCATACTAGATGTAAGTTTCATCACCAGTAACAATAGACTTTAAAAATTCTTCTCCCTCATTATCGCATGAGAAACATTAAGGCTGATGCCATCTGCTGTGTTTTGTGATCATCATTCAACATTTTTGGAACCCAACATGCACACAGTTTCTGGTATCCTAGATCTATAGTCACAATTGTGTACAAAGAAGACTATGAAATTTCTGGGATTTCTGCAGAAAGTTCACTTATCGTTTGTCATGGACAAAATCATCAACACATTCAACCAAGCATACAGTAGCGGCAGACTTGTGTCCTTGCCCACCTTCATCATGGACGTCTGTTCGCTCTTCTTTAAATTTCTTACACCATTCCCTTACACTACCATCACTCACAAAGTTTTCACCATACAATAGGCTCATTCTGTGATGGATTTCAGTGCAGCAGCACTACATCCTTCTGCTTGCAGAAAACATATCACACAAGGTAAGAGCATCAATTGTAGTGACCATGTTCAATTGCCCATAGCTCGGCTCAGACTGATTCAATGACAAAGGTTGGGGGGGGGGGGGTCACTGCAATCACACAATACGCAGTCCTGGAACCCACCTATCTCTTGTTTACTTAGATAAACAATCAGAGGTTGAAAAAAAACAGCCCTTGTAGAAGAATTATAGACCTTTTTATAGAGAACCAGAACAGTTTCTTCTTATTTTGGGTTTTTATTATTTTGGGCATTATTATTAATTATTTACAAGGGTCAATCAATAATTATTGAATGACATTTGTAAATAAACTGAATTTAAAGTCAATTTAAACTTTACAAAATCTTGAACAGTAATGCGTAATTAACCCACTGCAAGATATATTTTTAATAATAAGAGCAGTGATGGTTCAAATAAATAAATTTTGATATTTTTTTATTATTTTTTAAAAAACCACCAACTTAAAAAACACAACTCTAAACTAATAATAATACTTTTGATAATATTTTATTATTATTATTAACAAAATAAAACTTTACCAAATAATTTTTTTTTAAATTATGACTTAAAATTTAGGCCAAATTATTAGCAATTTCAAACAACTTTTTTTTTTTGTACTAGCCCTTAATATTATGTCAGTTACAAAAATATTGAAATGAAGATGGCAAGATATTATTTTTTAATTTTAAACTTGGTTTTATTTTTTTATTTTCTCTTGCATTTTTAATTTTATTTCTATTAAAAATATTGATATGTCTAGTCTATCTGTATCCATATGAGTCCTGCTGATTGCAAGGGATGAAAAGGCAAGAAACCTAAATTTGAATAAAAATAAGATAATTAATACAAAAGAATAATTTAAAGAGACTGCTAGTAGTGAGTGTTAGCAAAGCTTCATGAAATGTAGGAATAAGACTGAATAATATTTATTATGTTTTTTATCCTAAGTTTCCAGACTAGTTTTCTACAATTTTGCATGACCTAAATTCCTCTCTAAATTCCCTCTAAATTTGCCTCTCTGATACCTTGAGTATCAGACTGACATCAACTTTTATGTTACTAAGCTATAGCAAACTTATATTATGCAATGATGGACAAAAAAAAAATATGTAAAGTCATTTATGATGACAAAATAATCTTTTCGTGTAAAAAAACTTACACTCATGTTATCTGGAAAAGGTTACAACAGATCCCCCAGAATAACTTGCTAAATAAATGTGAAAAAAGAATCATCAAAATCTATTCACACGATGAAAAGTAAAATAAATAAGTAAATGAATATATTTATAACACAAAATATTTGTATTATTCATAATAAGAAAAATTAAGATTTTTAGGTAAATTAATACTAGGACAGTAATCAAAGATATTCAGATATTAAACATTCTTTAATAACCAGTAAATGTTTTTTTTTTTATTTATTTTACTTATACAGGTTCAGGAGAGAGTATTCAAGAGACAGTAAGAAAATATAGGTGATATTACTTCACATAATTCCTTTGGACAATTGGCAGCTTAGGCACTTAAAACACATTTTAGTAATAAATAGAAATAACAGTAAATAATAGAAAAATTTTAATTCAGTCTTAGTTTTGTAATTAATTTCTCTCTATTAAAAATGAATTCTAATCTAATCTATCAGATAAATCTGTTGTTAAAAACATGTAAGAAAACACAAAATAAATCAAAAGTAATTAAATTCTTAAAACTCAGTATAAAATAACTACTTCATTTTGTAAAGTAAATAAAAAGTTACAACTACGTTAAAACGTTAAAATTCAATATTTAGTACACACTTGTCTTAAACTGTCAATGTATATATATATAAAAAAAAATCATTTACTTCAGAAGCTGCGGTTTTTGTTGAAGCAGTGTCCAATGAAGCAATCCGTCTTAACATAATATCACTTTTTTCTCTTTCTGCTTTTTCACAACGTGCTTTCATTGTTTCCAGCTCCTGTTTTAAGCTGTCTATCTGCTCCTAAAATGGTAACAGCAAACTGCACTATAAAAATTTTACAACTTTATTTTTTTTAGAATAAAGACTATTTAAAGAAAATAAGAGAGATTTTAGTAATTAAACAACTTTTGACTATAAAATAGTATATGTCTACGAATTTTTTTTATTTATATAATTAACTAAATGTTTTATAAGATACACTATCAACTACCAAGTTATAAATAACTAAAAAATATTTTTATATAAAAAAAGCACATGGAACACAAAAATAATTAGTATGTCAGCTGTAAACTAAATAATCACCATTCTTCATGTTAATATTAAGCACAAATAGTATCAAATGTACAGAAATGAATTTTTAAAAGTAATATGATAAATTTATTCATAGTTTTGAGATCTTAATTATATATTTGGAAATATGTATTTCCAAAGTATTACAGGAAACCACTGACAATACTGTACAGAATGATTTGACACAAATCTGATCACTTCTAAAAACAGACTCTGTAAATCCCCCACCTCTTTCTCTACCTACTACTGACAACTCTCAAAGCTTTTTACACTATAAAATACTACACAAGTGAGATGGTGAAACAAACAACTGGATAGTTAAATTATTAGTTGTATTATGTTGAGACTAGAAATATCTCATCAAACACATAAATAAACTTATTCATTCACAACAGCTTTATGTATGCTATTTCTATCTTGTGTGATGCAACTACTATAAAAGTAAGTAGAACTTATTAAAAATATTTTTACATTATTTTGTGAAATTTAAATATTAAGAAATGTGTGAAAATCTTACTTAATTTATCAATTAAGGAAAATATGAATTTAGAAAAATTAACTTGTAATTGAAAACTGAGTCACATCTTTAGGCTTGCAATATTTTGTACACTATAAATAATACAAATCAAATTTCTGCCTTGAGCATATGTGGTGCATTAAAAAGAAAAAATGCCCCCTTTTTCTAATAATAAGAATTAATAATCCTGAAAAATATTATGGATTTAAAAATCATTGTAGGGTTACATATTCATATATCAATAGAGGATTACATAAGTATAAGCGATGTTAATTTTATGAGATAACAAGTATCTATAAAAAACAGACTTCTTTTTAGTGATTTTTTTACGTTATTAATTAAATAAACCACAAGTACTATACCAAATTAAATATTGTGACCATAGATTTCCTTAAAACTCAACAATTTAATTAAATTTGAGTCTAATTTTTAAAAAAATAATCATCATTTTATCACTTTTTTTTATACAAAAACGAGAATTATTATTTTTTTAAATAGAATATTATTTTCTTTAATAATTTCTTATTGAAAATTTACTACTATAAAAAGAGAACTTTTCTTAAAGATAAAACTCTTACAAGTAGATTTTACTTTATTTTTATGTATTATATTTAAATATCAAATTAACTGTGGTATCAAGACTGCAACTAATGTAAACTGTGTAGTTGGGTACCAGTACCCAACTATACTTGTAGCAAACAAGTGGTATGTGAATGTAGTGAAAAACATATAGTTTTGTAATGATGCTATTATATTAAAAGGTAAAAGAGAAACATAATACAATTTACTTGCTACCTGAAGTAATTGTTTATGCAAAAAAAAAAATTGATCACTTTTAATTTTAAATAATTTTTATCACCAACCATCATGAACAAAAACAGAAAATAATAAAATCTTTTAATCACTGTAAAACTAAGCCAGCCCAATAAGACGAGCGTACTCTTTTTCTACAACTTAGGTCTTCAATGGAGACGAAAGCACTGTACATCTTTGTAATCCAGGGAAATTTTGTTTTAAATTTACTTATAATCAAAGTAATTTAGTTGGGGTGTTAAATACTATATTTAAATAAAATATAACTTTCCAAATACACATTTAAAATGATTAAATACATTAGCATAATTGTTTATATGACAATGATGATGTTTTTAATCTTTCAGAATTTATCCTTTAATATGCTTTACAAAAGTTTATTAAGTAACTGTTCTACTGTCACTGTAAGCTGACAAGTGATATTGGACTCTGGGTAGGTTGGATGAGAACTCTAGAAATGAACATATTTTAACAATTAAAAAGACACAAACAACCTAAGAGAAAATAAGTTACAAATTTAAAAAGTCTAAAGAGGATGTAGCCTTTAGAAAAAAAGTCATTATTAAAAAAACACAACCACTAAACAGACAACTATTAACAGAACATAACCAACCTGCTACAAATGCACAGTGTTCTGTCAGTTAAATATAAGCAACACTCACAACACATCTCAACCCTCATGAACATTATGAAATGCAACCATAATTTATTTACTAATTGAACGACACAATTTAAATTCAATATACTATTTGGTCATATTCTAATATGTGTTTGCCTATTTGAAAAAAGCCATTTGACAAGGTGAGCACAGGAGCACCAGTTGCTGAAGACAATCCCAATGATGACTCAAAATGTTTTGAATTAACTTACTGCATTTATAAATTTTGGTTTAGTTAGTTGCTTCAAACATTTATAATTCCAAATAATTTTTATCATCAACCATCATGGGCAAAAACAAAAAATTAAATTTTTAAATTACTGTAACACTTATCACTTAATATAAGATATTTGTAAAAAGCCATACACTAATAATTACAATAAAGTTACAGTAATAATAATGATTATTATCAATTAGTGGAGCTAACTTCCAGTTAAACCTTTACTGTAGATTTTTTAAACTCATTTAATGCAGAAAAAATCATACATGAATTAAAAATTTAGTTCTACTCCACATATACTATTCCATTTTCTGATCTTCATCATTAATTTCCTTGTTTGGCAGCATATGTATTGCTCTGAAGTTACTTGCTCTAGAAGTTTTAATGAATAAAGTATTTTCTCTCTGGAATAATCATTTCTATTGTTATCATGACTTATAATGAATAACTCATTTATTTTCTTCTATTAGCAACTGAATTCATGAGAGAAACTGAATATGACTTACTACATACGTTTTTTCATTGATTGTGTAAAACTTTATAGTTAGCCTTATTGCCTTATGTATAGCCTTATGTATTACTTAAGACTACTAATCTTGTATGTTGGGATGGAAAACATTACTAGGTAGATTTGCTTTTAATGTAAAGCATCGTTGGTCAGAAATGGTTGCTTGATAAGTTATAGTAATAATAGGAAAATAGTTAATTACAATTAAACATTAAAAAGTTAAACAAACCTGCATTTCACTTGTTTCATTAACAAGAGTAGCTTCTGTAGTATCTGTTGCTGCCACGCTGCTATCATCATCATCATCATCTTCACTGCTGGAACTGCTGGCAGCTGCAGTGGAAGGTTCTTGTTTTTTAGTCGTTTTTTTAGTAGGAGCTTTAGGCGGTTTTGTTGATTTCACCTGCAATAAAATAAATTAATTAATTAAAAATAAAAAACTGTACATCCAGTAAACCATTAAAATTTGGAGGAGGAATGATTTATTCTAATAATTATAAATATTTTCAAAAGTCAAAAAATCCTATTTAATTATTGCTCAGTAAGAAGACTTAATAAAAGGGGTTATAAGCAACCTATCATGAGAACAAGTTGTTCCTGAAAATTGTATAGCTATTCAAAATGTTTCATTCCAAGCTTATTACGAAATGCAAAGGGCAAAGAGGTTTCTTCTTTATTAAACCTATATAGTATTGGTATAAATACCAATACTCTATTTTCTCATGTATCAGCACTGCAAGTGCAGATAATATTTCTCTACCTTATAAGGTTCCCCTACTATTTAATAGGAGAGAAATGAAAATTTAAATATTTCATTTAAGTTACAGGTTTTCAGTGATAAAATTATGTTTATTACCAATTAAAGTAATTTTGAGAAAATACCATGCAACATTAGTTGAATAAATCATTAATATCTTTCTTAAAAATGTGCAAAATAAAATTTTAAGTAAAATAACAAAGGGGTTAATTACAGCTGTATTCATGTTTATCATCACCAAAAATTTAGGTATAATTAATAAAAAATCTAATGAACTCCTGTAATGCTTACCAGCTTTTACTCAAACCTAACCATGTAAGGTTAAAAATAACAAAAATGTTTACCAAAGAAGTATTAAATAAAAGTAATAATAGAATAATTTTGCAGCTTTACACTATCAATTTCACTTTTTCTAATAACATTTGTTGTTTAATAACAACAAAAGTTGCATATAAATCATAAGAGTTGCAAGTGGCACTAGTCAGAAGACTTTGTTAAAAGAAAGGTAATGATTATTATACAGACATTCCCAGTGGTGAACATTATGAACATGTTTATAGGGTAAATTTCACAGTTTGGAAGGTTGGTATGCTGATTGGAACAGACTATTCAGCTCATTGAAGAAGGAAACTTTCTCCAGTAAATCAGAAACATATTGTTTCTTTGCTCATGTAAATAGTTATGCTAATTTCATGAGTAATTTATTTCATTTTTCATGCCAGGTTACCTCCAATTCCAAGATCATGGCACACAATATATACAAAAGATAATTAATTCATAGGTTATTTCATTGCTTAATTGGACATTTTATGTAAGGCTTTACTTTTTGATGAAACATGATAAAGCTTTTATGCAAATATTTTTTTAGTTTATTTATGCTAATAAATAATTTTAGTTCTGATGGAACTCAATTAGAGTACAACTTAAAAAATTATCACAACATTTTTCTTGTTTTTAATAATTATATTAATTTGACCTTTAAAAGTGACTGAAATCCAAAGGATATTAGTAAACTTATAGTGCAGTTCTGTAAATAACTGTTATAATGGCTACAAAAGAAAAAAAAAATTGAAGTAGTAGGTAAACTAACAAAAAGCCACAGTTTTATCTCTGTTTTCATACATCTAAAAACTTAAATATGTTTTCAATAGGAGAATGTTAAAAGTTTAATATATCATTCAATCTTAAGTTCACTCTCTTTAGGAGGAAGAGGGGGATATCTGATGAATGCTCACAGGAACTAAGTAGTCACGAGGAAGAAAAAGAATACAGCATACATAAATTAAAATACATAATTAAAAAAACACTATGAATTAATTAGTTGATGACTACCAATTTACTCTTATTGTAAATATCAAGGAATACAAAACATATAATTAAAAGATTTAGTTACCATTTAATGTGGTACCCTGATTCATCATTTTATCAGGCTTTGTAGTAGTGAAATGCTCATTTCAGTAATAAATCTTACCAATACACTATAAACACATTACAGATTTTTTATTACTTTTCAATCAAAATGATATTAAAGAACTTTTAGAATAAGAACAATTACTATGATCTACCTGTATCATAAAATCAAGATCAGCTTTGCTTGTTTTCTCAGGAGGTTTGCTTGCAGTAGAAGGAGGAGGAGTAACTTCAGGTGTTCGTCTTTCTGGTGTTCGAGAGGCTCTACTAGAATAAGCAGGAGTAATAGTAGCAGAAGCAGTTACAGTTGATCTTGGAGTCCATGATGATGATGATGATGATGATGATGATGGTGATGAATCAGAAGACAAAGATGTACTAGTTCTACGTCTGACAGTATATTGAGTTCTTCGATAATCATCTGTAAGTAAAAAATTTTTACATTGCTAAAAGTACTGCGTATATAAAAAAAATGATATTTTGTAAAACTTATGAAAATTAAAAGATGATCAAAAAGTCATGCAATCCACACTTTAAAGTTGGATTGCATGACAATGTGATCACTTTAATATACATACTTTACACATAAAAAACCCAATATATTTAAGAAACATGAATCGATTACTATTGAAAGACTTGAAATAGAAGAATGTAAAGTTTAGACATTTGGATCCGTAGCAAATATGAAAAATAATATGATACGTATAATAAAAAGGAGATTATAAAATAATTGTCAACAATTTAAACTCTAAATCAATTCTAAGACAGTGGATGACTCTTGATTAGAAACAGAGAATCAGTTCAAGTGATTAGAAATAAAAATAAAATTATCTTTCTAGATTATAAAAATTAAATACAATTAAATAAATATTATATAATAACGAGTGTTTTAAAAAGGAGATTAAGATGGTAGAAGTCACGCATAGATAAATTTTATTTCTCCCTACATCAGTTGGCAACACTATACTCAAGGTTACCAGCTTGTAACAGCTGAAATGTCCTTATGCACTAGTGCTATACCCGTATAAATTTGTCTCTTGTGTTAACTATGTAGTTTTCCAAGGAGGAACATGTATTTATTTATCGAGACTGTGCGTATAAATCTTACGAGGCTCGGCTGATAAATTTTGCACACTAGCGTGCTACACGGAGACAAAAGGTACTTTTGGGTCGAGTTGGGTTTGGCAGCACATGATAATTAAAATCCCCCCTACAAACCTGCGATAATGCGTTGAAATCCGTTACCGGTTTGTTTGTTTCAGTAGCAGTTAAAATGGAGTTGAGTACGGTCAATATGTCAACATGGTTAAAACAGCACGCAATGATCGTTATTTTTTATCGTTTAAAAGCGGTTTACGGTAGTAATCTATTGTCAGAAGTACTGTGAATATGTAGGCGTCAAAAATTTTGCGAATGTGAAGCTGGTAAAACGACAATTGAGGACGCACCTCGCAACGGACACCTAATTTCTGTGAATGACGAGAAACATAGAAAGGAAGTGGACAATTTGCTCCAAAGTGACCGGCGAATCACCCAGCAACGCATCGCTGTTCAGTTAGGCATATCTAAAAACGAACAGGACGCATTATCGAGCAACTGGGTTACCGTTAAATCTGTGCACGATGGGTACTGCGCAACTGTGAACGAACACAGGCAGCGTCGTGTTGAATGATGCGAAGAACTTTTACACCGCTAACGTGCCGAAGGAAACGATTCCTTTTCAATATTGTGACCGGGAATAAGAGTTGCGTACATCATTACGACCCGGAAGAAAAAAGCCAAAGCATGGAATACAGTCATTACGAATCGCCAAAACCCAAAAAATTTAAAACTCAAGTGAAGAAACTCCTTTTGGCAGTGTTTTGAGACGCCAAACATATTTGTGATTGGAACGACTGTGAACTCCGAATGGTACATTGAAACATATTAAAACACCTACGACGAGTATGGTTAACTGGCATTTCTCCCGCCACCAACCCATTCGGTCGCCCTAGAGCATAGACCAAATGTCAGTGCCAAGATACGGCTACTGTGCCTCTAAAACAGTTTAGCGACCTCGTTACCTAAAAGCTCCTAGTGAGGTTCCTATCAGCGTGAGCGGATTAAGCAGGGTGCTATTCACCACCCGCTTATGTGTCCCAACCGCTCACTTGTCAAACTAAATCTAGATCGGAGAGGCGCCCCCCTTGTTACTAATTACTAAAAGTTATTAACGTTAATAAAATAAAAGACAGCAATTTAGGCTGTCATGCCTCGGTCGCTGTATGCCAGCTAGTGCCTGTCCACCATTTAAAGCACTTGGAGCTTGTATCTGGCTGGTGGCCAGCCATTATCTGAGGAAAAACTTCCCACAGCGGCGCTATAGGAATCAGTATAACCCAGATTAATTAAAAAAACTCTGGCGATGGCAGTTGAACTTTGCAACCTCATCGAGGAACTCCCACACGGTCCGACAATGCGGCTCTCGCCACACTGACTTGCCATTTATGAGCGGCCAGTTTTCCCCCTGACCTCTAAGTTCCAGGGTGGCCTGGTCTCTGGCCCCCCCAAGAGCAGGGCAGTCGAACTTCATATGCTCATTCGACTGGACCTCCCCGCAGACACACAACTCATCAGCCGCTAGGCAAAACTGAAACAGATATTGCTTCAAATCCACATGGTTGGTGAGCACTTGGGCACCCGCTGCCCTTAAAAATGAATTTGAGGCATACCCTCCCACCAGATCCTGTATAAACCTATACAAGGATCTTCCCTTAGTACACATCGTCGTAGGATCTTCCTACGACAAGTATATCACATTCGAAAGACCGCCACCCATAAAGTTGCAACATGACAATGCGCGGCCTCACACATCGCACGCCACTACAGAGGGTCTCCGCAAGCTGAAGTTGGAGCCTATTCTGCAACCGTCATACTCACCGGATTTGGTTCCGTGCGACTTCCACTTCTTCCCTCATCTTAAGAGGGATCTCAAAGGTAATCATTACAACACCGATGGTGAAGTAAAGGAATCTGTGGCCACTTGGATCCGAGAAAGACCGCCAGAATTTTTCAGTAACGGAATGCAAATAAAGGTATTGTACTTTTATTCATTTTTTATATCATTCCAATATCTCTTTTCATTCCCTTGCTACGCATATATGTGCAAAATTTAGCATCCGAGCCACGTACAAATGAGTTTTGGATAAAATTTCCCAATTCTTCAGTTCCTAATAAGTCGACAATATTGTTTGATTAATAAATTTCGTGAGACTGAGAGTGTACAATGATCGAAAAAGCAACGGTCGACCATCACTGTTAACAGTAAAAGTTCTGGAGGATGTGAAAAAATGTTTGACACGCTCACCCTGAAAGTTATCCTAACAGGCTGGGCTTTAACTATCTACAGCTTTCAAGGCTACTAAAAATATTACAGTTGCATGCTTATCGCATTTTTGTCGGTTTCACTTGGATGGCTACATTAAAAGCCAAAACTGCCGAATGTGGAGCGCTGGAAATCCTCACGCGTTTCATGAACGACCGCTACATGCACGTAAAATTGATGTTTGTTGTACAATCTCCCGGCGTCGTGTAATAAGGCCTTTATTTTTTGACAAATCTGTAGATTGTGTGATTTATCGCAACTTAATCTAACAGTTTATTGTCATGTTAAATTTATATCAAAGAGAATATTGGTTCCAGCAGGATAATGAAATGTGTCATACTGCTAATGAAGTGCTGGATATGTTAGGGGAATTTTTTGGCCATCATTTGATATCAAAAGGTTTGTGTCCTTCAAGATCCCCAGATCTTATACCAGCAGACTTTTCTTTCTTTGAGGGTATTTAAAATGTGTAGTTTTTGAAAACAATCCTCATACACTTGACGAATTGAAGAATAACATTGAAAGTGAGATTTCAAACATTACTGAGCAAACGTTACGAAAGTGGCTGCCAATGTTATAAAACGTGTATGAACCTGCATCGGGATCACAGGAAATCATTTTGAATATCTATTGTAAAGTTAATAATGGTAATTTAAATATTGTTGTATAAGTATTTTATTAACAATAATATTTTTGTAATAAATTCACTTCTTCAAATAAAGAGGCTGTGTCCTCTGTGAAACACCTGTTATTAAGGATATCCTGAAAACAATAATCATTACATACAATTACAGTCTGTTCATTATAGCAGTGCATTATTTGGTGAATTGTAGGCCAAACTAGATAATTCAGCACATGTGTACTAACAATTCACTAAACTGGATTAAAATCTACAATTTGATATAGGAATACAACCTTTCATTTTCAATTAAAAATAATTAGTTATAATGCTACATAATGCACTGATATATTAAGTTTATTAATAAGAAAAATATTGATATAACAAGGTATTAATCAATCTGTAATATAATATTATTTGTATTTTTATGAGTTAAAAACATGTATAGAATTAACAAGAAATTCAATCATTGAATTACTGTTTAATACTAGCATGCTAATTAATATGAACATGGCATTATATAATAAAATCTAATTTTAAGTGGAAAAATATTGTATCTTTACAAATGCAAAAATATTATATGTATACAATTATATCTGGTTAATATGTCATTATTCTTAATCCGTTCATGTTCATGATTTATCATATAGTCAAAGAACTTACTACTTTCAGCGGTTATGTCACAAATTTATCATATATTTTAAGTTATGTATTTTATGGCAATCCTTCGCCTGCAGAATCTTAATATGTTAATCACTTTTCAATATACCATACATCAGAAATAATGATCCAGAAACTTCATTTGTAAAACAACCCCAAAATTAATTATTTAATTGCTGGTCTATTTGTTGATAAAAATAGTAGTAAATAATAAAAATAAACCTAATAATAAATCTAATAACAAAAAAATAACCTAATAATAAAAAACCCAACTGTTAAAAACGAGTAAAACATTGTGGGGTATGGGCTAGTGACATTTTTTAATTCTCTAACAAATGCAACTATTTGCCTGTAAACATAAAAGTATGACTTCAGGAAACAATATTTACTTCTTTTTACTTCTAGTACACAATTTAGTAGTAGATAATATAAAGAACTTCAATATAAATCTTTTATTCTGATCAGTTCATAATAATATATTACAGAGATGGTGCTGGGGATGGGCAAGTATAAAGCCAGATACAATACATATATGTGTGTAAATAATACAAATAAATCTTTTGTAAAAATAAAATTCCTAACTGAAAATCATACAAGAAGAGTAATAACAGTACTTTCATAATACAATGATTTCACGTCATGAAATTTTACAGTAAAGTCAATTTTTTACAACCAAGTCATTTTTCAAACAAATGATTTCAGAAATGTATTATTGAAACAAAATACCAATAGTCCAATCAGTACCATCATTAGCATTCAAAGCTCTGAATACAGACAGTCAAGGTTTAATTCCTGCTGTAATGGTCTAGAATCATGAAATTTTATTATTCATGCACAAGCCTCTTATTAATTAAAAAAAAAAAACCCTTAAAAAATTAACTAAATTTATAATTATTTTGAATAGTTTACAAAAGGTTTTGTTATATTTTAAATATATTTTTTTATTTATGAAAAGTAATAGAGGTTAATTTTAAAAAATAAAAAATAAAAAATGTAACAATAATCACAAAACACTTTAAAAATATTTTTTTTGAAATTTGGTTAATTAAAATGAAGTATGTATTTGGTTGCTGTTTGAAGTATTTAGTTAATCTTTAACAAAAAAGAATGTTTCACCATAAAAAGATCATCACTTGCACAAAACATATGCACACAAAAAAATTAAAAATCAAAAATATAATGTTTGTGATGTAAAAATATTACTACAGGTCATACACATCATATAAGAAAAACTGCATACAAAATATATAAGCAGTAAAATATATTCCTTCTAATGTCCAACCAAAAATATCACAGGATTCAGTAATTTTTGTACGTATTACGCTTTAATTTCATTGCAGCATCACAGTCTCAACTGCAGCAGGAATAATGTTAATAATATATGTAAAACAATTTAAAATCTGAACCTCCATATAAACTTACAGAGATCACACAAAACTTACCAATTTCATCACTACTTCCATTAAATTTTTTTCTTAATCGTCGTTCAATTACTTCTAAAAAATCTGAAAACCGTAGTCGATATATTTAAATCAAAATATAATAGCAAAACATGAGAAAACATCAACCATGAAATAGATTGATAAAACTGAATTCCAGTTCTTACAGGTAATAAAATCATTAAAAAAAATCTAATGGCAACATCATATACATGGTTACATAAATGTTTTTAATCAGTAATGTGAACAATTAGATCATTAAAAGAATTAGAGAAAAGTCTGTTGCAGCAGAAATAAAATAAAGTTTTTCTCTGAAGTCAGCAAAAATAGAAAGTATTTAAAACACCTACATATTTTTATTCTTTTTCTTCTATTTTAATGTCTTTCAAAAATTTCAAAGACTACTTTTTATATTACAACTATAAATCAAGAAATCTGTATAAAGTATAAGCACTGAGGCACTTTTTCAGTTCTTCTTATGAAAATGGTGGTCAATTGCTATTAACATAATTGTTGTCAGTTATAGTTCAAGTTTGACATTAATACATAAAATGTCTTTATTTAAAATATATATATTTCCATATTTAAAATTAAAAAGAAAAATATGGTGTGCGAATCATTCTAAACAAAGTATTAGCAAAATGCATATAAAGGATGATTTTTAAAAATTAGAGAATAGTTACTGTCAGGATAGCGATGAACCCAAAGTTTTTATTTTTAACACAAATTGCATGTACATTAAAGTGTAGTACAAGTATACATGACCAAAGACGTACACTTGTATCCAGTATCCTATGTAACATCCAATTTGACAGATATCAAATTGGATATGTAACTGTATAAGAAAGATTCAGAAATGTGATAAAATAGGCACATGGGTTGGCATAATAAATAGAAATCATATAATTCTAGCAGCAAAAATAAAGGTAACATAAAAGACAGTAAATATTTTGAAGAAAGTAACTAAACAAAATATGGAAAAAAATAACAACTATTGGGAAGCAGGTAGTAGGAGAGAAATTAACTGAATTACTAAATGGAAGAAATTCAAAAACAATAGTGCAAATGAATTTTGCTGAATGCGTACTAGTACATCATAAAAACAGCAGTAGAACAAAACAATTAGCTTCATTAATGGAAGAAGAATAATGAAGCCATAATTACCAGAGAGATGACTAATTAGGGAAAAATGTTCTAGAATAAGATGAAGGAATCAGTTAGAAAGAAAGAGATTGAACTCACAGATGACATGGTTTTCTTAGAAGCATAGGATATTCAACAGATGATTTCAAAATTAGAAGATACTACGATAGAGTGTGTAATACAAATGAAAGTTTTTTAATATTTATTTATTTTCATCCTTCTGCCTCCTGGAAAGGATCCGCATCCAAGCAACTAATACCAATCCCAGGGGGTGTCCCTCTGACTCTAATGGATCTCCCCACCTACCAGCTGTAAGTTCGGCATGACAGGTCAGCCTGCCGGTTCGGATCTTTTCTTTTTCACCCTTTGCCTCAAATCCCCAGTGATGGAACTGAGCCCAGCTATGCTGTTCCTAGGAACCACCATCAGGAACTGGGACTAACTTTGGGGATTTTTTTTCCCAAGTGCCTACTGGCTCGCCCACCTTGGGAACTCTTCCACTTTCTGCCAGAGGACAAATACCACATAGTCCTCCACCCTCTTCCAATTTCTTTCTTCTTTCAACATAAAGTCAACAACACATCCCACGGTCAGAAAACTCAATCGCATGGACCGCCTCAGTTCACTCCACTTCTCGCATACGAAGAAAGTGTGGTTTGGGGAATCGTAAACACAGTTCAAGAATTCTTGTCAGTGAATTATTTTTTTTTTATTTTCATTTTTTTTTTTTTAATAATTACAAAGTAATGAACATAGGAGACTATAGAAAATAAACTAATGAATGTCTATTTAAAAGAAGGGAGAATTCAACATCTAAAATAGCTGATAATTATTTTATAATTTTCTTTAAACATTTCTACACATTCATTTACACAAACAGGATTAGTAAGAATAGGAAATCCCCTTCTCTCTTACTTGAATAAATATTTTGACCAGTCCCTTTAATTTTCTCTGATCCCTATATTATTCTTTTTGTTCTTCTACATAATTGACACATGGAAAGAGGGTGGTAATTTTTCATTGATGTTAATTTATTTTCCTTTTTGTATTATTCTTCTTTTTTTTTACTTAGACTACAATGCTTATTCCCCTTGCAAAGCATAGTAAAAGATATCCATGAAAAAGTGATTGTTTTACTGTGTGTAGTAAGTTGTCAAACAATTAAATACAAATATATATATATATATATATATATATATATATATATATATATATATATATACTATACACAATTAAAAACTACAGTGAGAAAAAGAAATGTAAAATATGAAAAAAAATAATGATATGTGATACACACCAATTGGGAAACTGTTAAAGAGAGTAAACAAATATATACAATGTATTATATCAAATATCCAACCAAAAGACAGGAGAAAAAATGTACAACTTCATGCAGTCAAAGTAGTCTCAACTGCATCATGAATAATGTAAAAGATCGTTATAAAACAAACAATCTGAAAATCTGAGCTCCCACATGAATAATTGAGGTCAATCAAATAATAGAGGTCAAACTCCACATGATGAAACTCACCCCGTCTATTTATTTTTTTTCTTATTTGTTGGTCAATTACGTCTACAAAATCTGAAAACCATAGTTGAAAAAATAAATCAAAACATTTTACAAATACTAAGAGAATGAAATCTTGAAATGGGTTTAAAAACCTGATTTCTTGTTACTAAAAATCAACCAATACTGATAAGAAACATAATGCCCATAGCTATGAATATGCTTCTTTATTTTTTTAATTTGCACTGATAAAAGAACAAGAGAAAAATATGATGTGGTCGGATAGCAATTTTTCCCACCAAATTAGGAAATAAAATTAAATATTAAATAACCACACATTTTCTATTCTAGTTTTTTGTATTAAATTAATTTCTTACAATCCAAAAAAAAAGAAAAACAGTAACTGTAACTGGGCATAGGCTTTAACTACTGGAAGAAAAATAAATAAATATCATTTATGCATTTTTAAAAAAAATTAAAACAAATATTTAATTCAAGAACTTAACTGAATTACAGGCATTGATATATGCTTTCAATTCCTATGAAAATTTTCATAAACTTATATTATAGTCTTCAAAACAATATGAGTTAAAAACAATATAGTTTATCAATATGAATTTAAGCTGTTGAAATATTGTAAAAAAGAAAAAAAAATCATATTAACTTAATATTTTCTTACCATCTCTTCTTTATATGTGTAATTTTCAACATTGATAACTTTGAAAAATCACTTTCAAAACATTTATAATAAATGTATAGTATAAAGTGGATTTTAACTTTTTCCAATAAAACTTCAGTTCACTTTATTCGTTACTTTGATGACTGTAGCACTTTTAAAACAAATTTATAATGCTGTCCCCAGGGTCATATTAAATGATTATTTCACAATATCACAAAGTTTAATTAGAATTAAATAATGTACTGTAAATCTGAAATCATATTAATTAAGGAAATAGAAAATGTAAATCAAAAATTTTTGTTCAGAGAATGAAAACTGGCAATAAAATCCTCTTAAAACAAACTACTCCATTAGTTCATGTTCACAAACTAGCCTCTCATTTTCATCATAGACAAGTGATTATAACTAGTGTGGCAGAATGCTAGCTGCTACAGCACAGTACACAGTTGACTGAACATTTTAAAATTAATTTCTCTTTCTTAAATTTTTTTCTTCTTGTAAACAACTAGTCCTAGTGAATAAACAATTATATTTTTAAGAACTGGCAAAAAACGTTTAGTTAGTGTGAAAATAATTTACACTAGTTTCAGTTCAACACCTAGAAATAGATATACCATTTTTTTTTTAAATCAAACATTCCAAAAATAATGGATGAAATTATGTTACATGAGGATTGTTTTCATATTATTTGAATAAATGCAGTGAAAATAGTTTGTGGAATCTACTAAAATATAAAAATTAGTTTATCGATAAAGATAATGCATAAGGTGAAAACCCTAGCCTTGTTGTTTAATTACTTTTACTTTAAGAGAGATTTGGAAGCCTGACTTCATCTTACAGGAAATTCAGCCATTAGGATTGTTATGGAGCCACTGAACAAGTCAGTCGGTCTGTTGGCAGTCCCTCATCAGACAACTTCAAGGATACATTGGTTATCATCAAGATCCTGTTATCCTCAGAATTGGGGATCTGGAAAGGTAAGACCTACACCCAGACAAATAGTTATGGGGAAAAGTGATCAAGGATAAAGAAAAGGGAAGCTAGTGACAGGGTGTGATTTATCCTATCAGTACGAGACAAATAATCTCAACCAGAGAAAAGCATAAGGCTCTCTCCCTGCAGTGCAGTAGGTAATCTTCTTGTTCATAATCCCTAGGAAAATGGGAATTTTAACAAGATAGGAAAAACACATTACTGATCTAAAATTCTACATCGACTAGCTTAAATACAGACTACAACAATTATTTATTTTCCTTTAGGAATTGAAGAGCTACCAAAGAGTAGGTATACAGTTTCAAAATAAACACTCTTTCCTGTCCTAGAAGTTGTGTGCTGTTTGGAAGTATCCAACTGAACTATATACTGTTCTTTTAGGACTCTACTGGAAGTACTTTCCTGTCTGAATTCTAGTACTGTTGCATCACCTTTAAAAGTATATACCTATGCAATTTCTATTTCCAATATTTTTTATATGTATATTTTATTTATTATTTTTATTACTATTTTCGTTACAGTTTACAAATGATACATATTTCTATAACATAAAAATTTCAACTACGTGGACCTTCGAATAAGTTTAAAACAAAAAATAACTTAACACACTGTCCTTAATATGAGTTTCTATGCTTACAGAGACAAAGCTGGTTTAAAAATATGCAAAATGGCTAGCTATATTGTTATAATCACTACAAAATAAATGTAACATTCATAGTGAGGATGTCAGTTTTACTCTTTGAGTAATAAATACAATAAATGCAAGAATTAAAATTGTAACAAAAAAGTTATTGAACACAGATCATGAGCTTTATAGAAATTCTATGGCATAAAGTAAGCAAGAATGATTTATGGCTGCTGAGCTTGTGTTTCTGTAAATGTACAAAAGATTTGGAAAAAACAAACACAATAAAAACTAAAATATTGTAATTATTTAGCATTAAAAAATGTAAAGAACATTTTTAATGAATTGAAGTTTTATTTTACAAAAAAGATTAGACTTTACCTCTATTATCAGTATTTTGTATTCTTCAGAGCAAATCCTAAATTTTCATAGATTTGATATATTTTTATAAGACAAATAAGAATTTAAAGAGCAATCTAAAAGAATATGTTTTCTTATAAAAAATAAATTTGATTTCTAACTCATTAACTCATGTTTTAATATCTGAGAAAGAATAAAATTATTTTAATTAAAAAAATAATTGTATAATTAACTTTTGACAATAATTTATCGTGAAACACATATCAGGTAACAAAATGTTTATCTCAACCAGAAAATTTATGTAAAAATGTTAATGACTGAATAAACAGAAATTGCAATAATAATATTATTGCAATATTCTATAAATAATTTACCTTTTATATTTTGAAGTGAAACATAAATATCTAATAGTGAATTAATGAAATCTTATTTTTTGTGCTGAACATGCTATTAATAACTAATCCTCTATGTGCAAAATCTAACAGAATTTCATCAAGATATCAAAAGAATAAATAAATATTACAAATTCTATTCAAAACTGTTGGTTGTTGAGTTACCAAGGAGAGAAACTTAATAATGCGTGTGTGCATGTGTGCACACACACATATACAAATATAAACACACACACACACACACACACACACACACACTATCATTGTTAAAATAAGAAATATAATAAACATGTACATCTTAAAATTTCTTTAAAATACATATGTAATTACTACAAACCTGTAAATATAATATAAGGTTTAGATTTTAATGTGACTGGACGCATTTTCAGAAAAATAAATTTACAAAATAATAAAAGTTTTATAATTATATTTCTGATATAGCAAACTAATATCCACTGACATAAATTATGTGCTCATTTCAACCTCAAAGAAGGAAAGAAAAAACTTATAATTGGGGATTAATTAAAAGAATATTTTTAAAAAAATTTAATTAAATAAAATAAAGAACTAATCTTTAAAGACCTCTATAAAAAAAAAAAAACACTTAAAACTTAATAGAGAAAAAAGTTAAAAATACAAATGGCAAGAAAATCTTCATGTTCCAGTTTGTACAGTTAGTTATAGTTTATCACATCACACTTGAAATATAATAAATTCAAACTTAAGTAAATAATATAAAAAACAAAGGCTAATATGATGTAAAATCCATAGTGTTATTTTACATCTAAAATATTACAAGTAAAAAATAAATGTAGAGGGCACAATCCACAATCTGTCTTCAACTATTAAAAAGTTATAACTGAACTTTAGTCTTAAGCTAATCCCGTAATTAAAAAAGCTATTTGGCAGATGGTCAGCCAAAACACTGAATACCATATAATATAATATAACTTGAATAATAGTATACAATTTCATTTCACTCTTACTTTTATAAAATAATACATCTGCTAATAAATATATTGTTTTACAGAACTTCAAAAAGTTAAAAAAGAAAAAAGAAATACTGTCACCTATCAAAACAAGTTAAAAAAAAAAAAAAAACATTTAAATAAAAATCATTGCAACTATACACTTAAAAAAAGATTAAGTAAATTACATAAAATAATAAAATACAATAAATAAATGATAACACCATGGCTGCCAACAATTCAGACTAGATTTTCAGCACTAAAAATCAAACATGGGATTTTTAAAATTATATTATTAACTGAGAGAAAGAAGAAATTACAACTTCTTAGATTTGCATATTATATTAGCCTAGTACCATCCACTCATATTATCATACAGATAACAATAAATATCCATGAATTTATGCACTAAAAATAAACATATATTTAACTTTTTGAAAAATATCAGAAACATATTTTTTTTTCTTAACTGGGTCATAAATTGTTTTTTAAAGCTCAATATCACCAACAATGTACATAACTGCATGGAATTTAATAAAAGGAATAATAAAAGATATGCATATTACTATGTTAACTTACATTTTTGATTTTTTTTTGTCAATGTAATGACGAAATTCAATATAAAATCATCTTTTTAAATTCTATTACTATAAACCACCTAGTACAGAATACTAAGATATATATTACCTTAATTTTACTATGAAAGTACTTTTGTAAAATTAAGCTAAGGAATGACTTATTTCAATATTCTACACTAGGTTGTTTATATTAGTAGAATTTAAAAAATGATATAAAAGTACGGAGGAATAATATGAATTTTAAAATGATTAATTTCATTAAAATCTTCTTTATTTGGGTGTATACAAGAATATCAATGATACACGCTTGTAATTTGACTCCTATTTTCAGCATGTAGAACTTAGTATAGTATAAGTTTTATTTAGTGTAGAAATATACAGAACTTCTCTTTAATAACTAATAAAAAAAAAAAACTTTATACATATATTTGTTATACAACATAACCAAAGATGTTGTCATTTGTCCAAAGATGCTTCACTTCCATATTTTGTATGGAAGTGAAGCAGTCTCTTTCGTATTTTCTTCAGAAAAATTTATATATCAAGAACAGATTGACATATTTCGGTAAAATTCTACATACATTTTAAACCAACATTCTCAGTAAAAAAAAAAAATCTATGTGGAAATTTTTCATGTACATTTTTTTCAGATGGTAGCCAAATTCATTTCTACATCATGGATATCTCTTTAAATACTGTAATATTTTATAACTTTAATTTAAGCATTTTATTGAGAGGTGTCTCTTACTTGTTCATTTGTAAATTAAACAACCATACTTGCAAAAAAAATCATTACAGTAAATATAAAAATTGAAAAATAATTCAGTTTAAAGAATGAATACTGCATCAGTTTTTTACTTCATTAAGAAACCAAGTTTTTCAAATGTATTCACAGAGATATGTTTTTAATTGTATTTTTCAGTAATGACCTACATTTACAAGTTCATAAATTTTTATTTATGCTGTTAATGTAGTTTTTCCTACAGAAAATATAATTAACTATACAACTTGCCAATAAGCAAAAAATGATTATACTTTTTTTATTATTTTATATTATTCTTATTATTTTGTGGCAGGGCTTATAATAACGATTGTGATGCAGCATGAGTCTACCAGAAATCATTTTAGAAAGATAAACCAAATCATAAAGCCCTTGTTGCACTATTTCCTTGACTCAGAGAAATAGAAACTCAAAAATTATTTACTGGTGGTTGAGAAAAGTAACTTGTTCAAGCATCTGATGAAAAGGATAATATCCTACAATTTTTCAGACACGATCCAAGTGTGAGCACAATAAAATAGGCTAATATTTCAGATGACTGTCTCACAGATTCTCATGTTTTACCCATTAGAGTTAATGGCAATATCTACAGGAATTTCCCATCAAATTTTTTTCTTGATTTCTTAACATGCATTAAATACTTATTTAATCTGTAGTAGAACTCCACCACAATTTAGCTTACATTCAGGATGCTGTTCAATATAAGATGAAAAATGAATAAAGATTGGACAGTCAGCTTGTTTGGCTGATCTCAACGCCAAGGTATTTTATTTTGGAGTAGTATATAATGTTAGTGTGCACAATAACAGTACATAGTGAACTAATGATAAGCCAATATGTTTTTTGTCACAACTGAAATCATTCAAAATTGACTGGCTATTCTTCTGTAAATCAGTATTTTCTTCTTAAATAGTATTATATACATACAGGCTGCAACTTGAATTAACTTAAAATCTGAGGGTCAGGCTTCCTTGGAGGTTAGATGGGGAAAAAGTCTAACCTAACTTGACCTCTTGAAAATAAAGGCAAATTATAATTACCTCTAGGAAAACTCATGATCTTTTCAATTCCTAGCATTATCAAAGTTAAAGAACTAGGGGAGTTTGATTCACTATTACTTTTCTGTTTTGTTTTTTTTTACTACAAAACAGATATAAAATAACTAGTAGTTCATTAAAGTAAAATTAGTTTTACTTTATTAACATCACCACCTAGATAAACTGTGATTTATGATCCAATGTCCAAACAAATACTGTATAAATAGAGAAGATAGTCAAAATGAAAAATTCTTGTAATATGCAAACATAATTTAATTTTAGAACATAAGATTTTCACTTATATTTTGGTGTTAAACAAGTTAAAATTGTTACATTTACCTCAGCCAATATTAAAAAATTGTATTATTGAAAAACCAAACAATATTTCAGTAAGAACTACAAAAAATGGTCTCAGAAAATTCAAGATACTTTTTCGGAATCAGTCAGCCAATTTTTAAATTTTTTTTTACTTAATACTTGTAAAATACCTTCTTTTTGAATGTTTAATTAAAAATATGTTGCAGAAATGGAGGTAAAATGATAAATTCACAGAAAATGTTTCACTGAAAAATTGCGGGTACTTTTTTTTTTAAAAAGCAGGTACCACTTTTTTTTTCTTCCACATCAGTGGGTATTTGGAGATTTGCAAAGAAATTATAAATATAATCTAACCAAACTTAACCTACGCTCACTAACCCTGACTAGCAAGAGAAGGTTAAGTTTGGTTAGATTACATTGTTTTCTTTAAAAGTTTAAGAGCATTCAAAAACAAGCTATTTTACAAGTATTATGTTAAAAAAAATTTAACTGGCTATTGGATTCTGAAAAAGTACCAAATTCAATTTCATTATAGAAGTTTATTATAGAAATTCAACCTATTTCATTATAGAAGATTTTCACCAAACAAAAGTTTACACAAAATCCTTAAATACCAAATGATAATAAATCTCTAGATTCAAATCTGACTTAGGAAAAGTTTAGTAGTAATAGCTATTTTAGAAGTTTGCAAGTTTTTAGCTTTTTATACAATCACTCAGTACTAAATACCAACACCATACAGTTACCATTCTAAAAGGGAAGTAATCATTTACTTCATTAATAAATAAGGTACCTAAGTGAAGCAAAAAATTCAGCTTCTAAATTAAACTATTTATAAAAACATTCATAGCAAAATGAAGAGAATAAATTGAAAAATTGGATGTCCACAATAATTTGTATCAGATCATTCATAGTTATATTACAGTTCTATCAGCTTGTCGATTATAGATTTACCTTTTTCAAGAAGGTCTCATTGTTGCTGGTGAAAACTCTAGACTAACCTGAAAGAATTGATCTGGAAAAGACTGGTCTAGAAGCTGTAACAAAGTACATCTAAAATAATAGTATACATCAGTTAGGAACCTTATACATAATGAAGTTTTAGACTGTTATAGTAAAAATTCAACTTATTATAAGATAAAATTTGGTAGCATTTCTAAATTAAAAATTCAAAGTGTAACTTAAGGACTGCAAAAACAAATATGTTTATTGAAATAAGGTCTAAATTTAGGGAAGAGATTTTAGAAGGAAGGACATGCAGATAGATTATATATCAAATTTTATAAAGAATTATTTTTCTAGATCAAGGTGTTTTAAATGTCAGAAGCATAGCCAGATTTCCAAGCACTACTAATAAAGGTCACAGATTTAATACTGATTACCGTAATTAATTTACTACTAATTATGATCTTACCATCATCCTGTCCTGTATCGACTGGTTTAGGCCTTCTTCTAGGTAATGTCAAATTGACAGTTGTTACCAATTGAGAATCATCTTTTAGATTTGTTAAGTTTGGAGTAGATGTCCAGGATGAAGCAGCTTTACTGAAACTAAAATAAATAAAATCAAAATAGTACACTGAAACAAAATACTTATAATATGAACATTTAAGTTCTGTACAAGATACACAATATCATATATAAGTACAATTTACACAATATGGATTAATAACTATGGTCCCAATGAGAGAAAATTTATTAAAAAAGGTAACTACAGCTCATTCAAACCAAGTTGTTATTTTTTAATTATGAATAGTCCATTAAAAAAAAAACTTTTTGCACTTGGGCTGTTGATAATAAAAAAAGTTACCTGATTTTTAGTACACTTTTAATTTCAGAAGCACATACATATGCAATTTGAAACTCAGAAATTTCCCTTTATAAGAGATATTTTTGAATTTTTTTTTTTTAGCAAAAACAAACCAGTCAAAACCTTTAATAATTTTGCAAATTAAAAATTTGTTCTACAAGATCAATTTTTTTAGTTTTTTTAGAACAAGATCAGTTTTTTTTAGTTCTTCAAATAAAATATATCAGCTGTTAATAGTCTTTTAGTAAAACAGGAGTAAGAAAATCTGTAAGAAATAAAAGTATGATAATTATTTTTGCTATAATTAAATGCAGAAAATTGAGGAAGTAATGCAGATTCTATATTAATTTCTAGAGTGATGGATGGGCATAGAACTTGGCAGCACTCTATGTATAGTTTGCTTACAGTATTACTTTTACACACAGTACCCGCAACAATTAGTTTTTAAATTTTTCAAATAAAACCATAAATTGTATTATTTACTACATTTAAATATAATTGACCATTGATGTTTTATATTGATAACAATATAATATAATGGCATTATAGGCTTCAGAAACTTAATTTTTACTCATAATTTTATTTTTTTAAGTATAAAGAATTTGCATAGTATATTTTATATTCAAAATTACCATTTTACAATAGATAAGTTAAGTTTTAATTCAAATGTAGATAAATAAAAAGAATTCAATGGACTATAATTAGTATATAACACTAACATCTTAGCAATTTACATGAATTATTTGAATATCACTTTACTTATAAGTATTTTATCAAACAAGCGAACCAAAATGTAATCTTATTTTTGTTTCTTTTATTCTATTATTCAGTGACTAAGAAAAAAATCAGAACAATTTTTATTGACCTGAAAAGTCTACAACAACCCTTTAGTACATTAATAGTCCCCTTCAAATTCTTTTTAGCCCCTTTATAAGGGATTTGTTATTGTTTATAAGAAAACATGATAAAAATGTCTGAATTTGAAGTAATTTTCAATGTCTAGGGAGAAAGAGAAGTAACGATTTTTAGCTGCTCTTGCTCCTGAACACTTCATCTGAGATGGTTGAAACTACGTCAAGATATTCAAAGCAAATGCAAGATACTTTCTATAAAGAACAACTCTTTGTGTTTAAAATTGAATGGTCTCAAAGGCAATCCATATGAATATTAGATTAAAAAATCAGGTCTATCTTTCTTTATTAACACAAATTCAGTTTTTATAAGGCTATTATGCAACTGTTAATTGAAGACTAATAAGGAAACTGTTAACTGAAGACTAATAACAACTTATTCAGTCTTAGCTCCAATAGAGCATAGTAATTCCAGTTGACATACCATCAATTCCCACAGCCAAATTCAAATTATGATGTTTAATATCCTCTGAAATCACTGTCTATTTCTTTTTCTTTTCCAGCACTTCAATGGAAAATTGTTCCCTTATATACAGTCATTATATGTATTTTTACCAATCTCTTCTCTGTTTAATAGTGGTCTTTAGCTTAGACTTCTGATGTATATGATTACATTAGAAGAATCTTTCACAAAAGTTCTAACTTGCCTTGGATATACAAAATAAATTCATTTAGAAATATGATACATACGTCATACATACAAATAATAATGATCTAATATGAATAAAGAATTGAATATATAAAAAAAATTGCAAATATAAATGGATATAATAATAAATTATTTGATAAATATTTAAATAATAAATATATATCAGAAAAACCATATTAATAAATAACGATAATAATGGTAATAATCAAGAATAAGAATATATTTCACATAATACATATATATAATTAAAAAGGGTATAAAACTGCATATATACCTGGTAAACCAATAAAATATATTATAAAATATTATTATTAACAAACATGAATTTAAAGAATCTATAAAATTAATGTAATAATTGTGATGATAAATGTACTGGGTGATATTTAATTACTGAAACAGCTTTATACACATATCTGAGAGATGTTTGCAGGCAGAAAGAAATGGGGTTCTACATAGTTAAAAAAATCTGCATTTTGGTGGGTTTTGAAGTTTTGTCCACCATCTCAGATTCGCCATATTCAATTAAAGTTGCAATGGCAGAAAAATCATATTAACAATAAAATGAGGTAAAATGCACTGCTTGAACGATTTTATTGCATTTTACATTCATAGTGCTGACAATAACGAACATTAAACAGTACTATAATATTGATAATAATAAACAATAACTAATTATTACAAACAAAATAATTTAAACGACTATATCAACTCATATTATTTACTTTAAATATTGCAATAATTTTAAAATTTTAAATAAATGCTTTCGATCATAAATTACTAATGAAATAGATTTTGAAAACATACCATTTTATAATAACTGTTCAAAATGCTTCTCCTCCACAACTTGGCAGTGTGCTACCTCAAGTAATATCCATTTATAACTTGTATCATGTTGGTGGTACACGAGCAAATTCATCAATTATTCTTCTTTTCAATTCGTCAATGTCTGCAGATTTTGTTTTGTAAACATTATGTTTTAGGTACCCCAAAAAAAAGTAATCCAGAAGAGACAGATCTGGAGACCTGGTAGGACATTCTACGGCTCTTCTATGAGCTACCCAGAAATTTGGAAATTGTTCATTTAAAATTTTCCTTGCTGATAATAATGAGGTGATGCCCCGTCCTGCTGAAACCATAAGTTATTGAATTCTTGTCCAACATTTTCCCAGATATTTGATAAACTCTTATCAACTAACAAGTTGCAGTAAACATCTTCTGTAAGACTGTCATCTAAAATAAAAAGCTCTATAATACAATGACCAAAAATTCCTGCCCAAACATTCTCTTTCTGAGGGTGCTGTGTATGAGCTTCCAATATCCATCTGGAATTATTATCACTTCAATATAGACAGTTTTGGTTATTCACATGTCCATTTAACGTAAAAATCACTTCATTAATAAATATTATTGAATAAGAAAAATTTGCATCTATGTCTAATTTTTGCATTATAACGTCACAATACTTAACTTGACAATCAAAAGCATCTTTAGAAAGTTCTTGCACCAGGTGCAGTTTATAAGGGTGAGATTTATTTTTTTTTAAGAATTTTTTGAACTAAGAAATAAGTGATGTCATTTTCAAAAACAGCTTTCTGAATTGATGAATGAGGGGGTCTTCAACAAAGTTCTGCAATACATCTAATGACTGCATCAGTTGTGATAGTTCCTGGTCTACCTGTGCAAGGATGATTCTGTAGTACTGGTTTTTTTAATTCCTGTACTCTACCACAGCTGATTTACTTATCGGTTCTCTGTTTGGAAATCTATTATTAAATAAATCTTGTACCTCTTGTAAAAGATGAACTCTATAACTGTACGCGTACATCATCCACAGAGTTATTCTTTCAGTTTCACTTAAAGAAGGCACTGCTATTTGAAGATTTAATATTTAATAAAGATAAATAAATGAAATAGGAAACTGATAATAAAACTTTCAAAAAAAAACAAATTTGAATCACTAGGCCTACAACTTTTACTAGCACTATCAAATTTCACCATAACAAGTAAGTTGTAAAAAATCTGATGTGGATACCACATGACTTCCTTATAAACCTTATTAAATTACATATACACATTTTTCTAAAATGAAAGCACATAAAATTTTATTTCATTAATAACTTCTGATATTTTTTCATATTCTTTTTTTCCTGGTTATTATTGAATTATTATTTATTGTAAAAAAATTTTATAAACAGAGGTTAATAATTATTAAAAAAATTAATATATTTAAACTAAAAAAGAAAAAGTTAAAAAAAAAGGAAATGAAGTTGGATTTGAACCAATGTGCCTTCCCCTTATAAGATCCAAATATTCCATTAATTAAAATTTAATTTGGTTATAACTCAATGAAAATAATTTGGTTATACAATGAAAATATTACAACTTATGATATATCGTTGAAAAGCTCTCAATGAGGGCTTATTACTACAGTTAAAAAAAGGTAAAAAATCCAATTTTTTGGGATTTTGGATTTTTTGGACACTGTGCAGCTCCCCATTTGATTGCAATCGACTGAACCAAAAACTAGATGTTACAAGTCTTAAATTCAAAATTTCAACATCCTACAGCTAATCATTTTTGAGTTATGCAAGATACATACGAGGTGTGTGAGAAAAGTAATGAGACTAACTTTTTACTTAGCAAAGTTTTTATTTTTTTCAAACAACAATATTTATCCTCTTCAAAGTAGTTCCCTTGGGCAGCTATACACTGGCAGAGTCATTGTTCCCACTCCTGGTAGCAGTGCTGAAAGGCTTCAACTGGTAAGGCTTTTAACTGGTCGGTCACAGTCTTTTGAATGTTTAATTGAGTTCCCAAATGACGTCCTTTTAAGACATGTTTCAATTTCAGGAAAAGGAAAAGTCACAAGGACTCAAATCAGGTGAATAGCGGGGTTTGAGGAACTGTAGGAATGCGTTTTGAGGTCAAAAATTCCCTGATGGAAATGGCTGTGTGATACGGGTCATTGTCATGATGAAGCATCCACTTGTCTGCAATGTCTAGTCTCACGTGAATCACTCTTATCCTGAGCCTTTCAAGGACACCTTTGTAAACCACTTGGTTGACAGTTTGTCCTGGAGAAACAAATTCTTTATGCACGATACCCCTATTGTCAAAAATGCAAATCAACATGGTTTTGATCTTTGAATTGCTCATTTGACATTTTTTCAGTCAGGGAGATGACAAGAGTGTGCCACTCCTTACTTTGCCGCTTTGTTTCAGGATCGTAATCAAATATCCAGGATTCATCACCTGTGATCGTACGATTGAAGAATTCTTGGTCATTGTCAATCCTCTCAAGAAGATCAAACACACGTTTCTTCAATTGTTCTTCTGTTCAATTGTGAGGTTTTTCTACACCAATTTCGTACAAACCTTTCCCATGTCCAAATCGTCTGACAAAATTTGATGTACGGTAATAGTGTTAAAATTTAACTGTTCACTCATCATCCTTATTGTTAAATAACGGTCTGTTCTCACAAGAACCCTCCCACGCTCAACATTTTCATCTGATTTTTAAATTGAAGGTCCCCCTGAGAGAGGTTGATCTTCAACGTGTTCTCAGCCTTCCAAAAATAATTTGTGCCTGCGGAAATCAGAGTGTGAGAAATCAGAATGAGCGTGAGAAATACCAGTGTGAGAAAACAGAGCGTGAGAAATCCAAGTGTGAGAAATCCGAGTGCGAGAAATCCGAATGTGAGAAATCCGAATGTGAGAAATCCGATTGTGAGAAATCGGAGTGTGAGAAATCAGAGTTTGAGAAATCCCGGGTGTGAGAAACCAGAGTTGAGAAATCAGAGTTTTTTAAAATACAGAGTGTGAGAAATCAGAGTACAAGTAATCCGAGTGCGAGAAATCCGAACGTGAGAAATCAGAGCTTGAGAAATTAGAGTGTGAGAATTCCGAGTGTGGGAAATCAGAGTGTGACAAATCAGAGTTTGAGAAACCCAAGTGTGAGAAAGTACAGTGTGCAAATCTGAGTGTGAGAAATCAGAGTGAAAAATCCGAGTGCAAGTAACCGAGTGCGAGAAATCCGAGGGTGAGAAATCCGGGTGTGAGAAACCAGATTGTGAGAAATCCGAGTGTGAGAAATCCGAGTGTGAGAAATCAGAGTGCGAAATCAGAGTGCAAGTAATCCGAGTGCGAGAAATCTGAGTGTGATAAATCAGAGTTTGAGAAACGCGAGTGTCAGAAAACAGAGTGTGAGAAATCCGAGTGTGACAAATCAGAGTTTGAAAAACCCGAAAGTGAGAAATCCGAGTAAGAGAAATTAGAGTGTGAAATATGAGTGTGAGAAATCCGAGCGTGACTGAGCGTGAGATACACGAGCGTGAGAAATCCGAGCGCGAGAAGCCCGAGCTCAAGAAATCTGAGCGCGAGAAATCCGGTAGTGAGAAATCCTACCGCGAGAAATCCGAGCGTGAGAAATCCTAGCAGTTTAAATCCTAGCAGTTTAAATCCGAGCGCGATAAATCTGCGCGCGAGAAATCAGAGTGTGAAGAATCCGAGTGTGAGAAATCCGAGTGTGACATATCATAGTTTGAAAAACCCGAGTGTGAGAATTCAGGGTGTGACAAATCAGAGTTTGAAAAACCCGAGTGTGAGAAATCTGAGTGTGAGAAATCCGAGCGTGAGAAACACAAGCGTGAGAAATGCGAGTGTGAGAAACACAAGCGTGAGAAATCCGAGCGCGAGAAACCAGAGTGTGAGAAATCAGAGCGTGGGAAACCCGAGTGTGGGAAACCCTAGTGTGAGAAATCCGAGCATGAGAAACCAGAGTGTGAGAAACCCGAGAACGAGAAATCAGAGTGTGAGTAACCCGAGTGTGACTGTGTGAGGAATCAGAGTGTGAGAAATCCGTGTGTAAGAAACCCGAGTGTGAGAAACCCGAGTGTGAGAAATCAGAGTATGAAAAACCCAGAAACCATTGTCATGCCATTTTACTTTAAAAAAATAATTGATTTCGATGCTCTGTGGGCAGGCACTTGTCATGATAAAGCAGCCAGTCCCTCGAGTGCCATAACTCTGGTCATACTTTTCTCACTGCTTGACACAATCACTTCAGCATTTATAGATAGTAATGTTGATTCACTGTGGTGCCCTGAGCAACAAATTTAGCCTTTGAGCAACAACAACTCTTTGTTGAAAAAACAAACTATCATGAACTTCACATTTGATTTCACTTGCTGTGCTTTTATTGGTCTGGGCGATGAATATGTTTTCCATTAGCTGGACTACTGTTTTGTTTGAGCATCATAGCCGTAACACCAAGATTCATTCCCCTTTATGATTTTTGACAAAAAAAATCCAGGCCAGTTTGTGCCTATTCTTTCAATTTCTGGCATACTCTCAAGATGGTACTCCCTCTGGTCATCAGAAAGCAGTCGTGGAGCAAACTTTGCTGCGACACGTGTCATGTTCAAATCTTCAATTAGGATTCTTTGGCATAAACTCCAGGACATTCCAGTTATTTCCTCCAATTCACTGATTGTTGTGCAACAATCAAACATAATGGCATTACACACTTTTTAAACATTTTTGTTTGTTCTGGACATTGAGGGACAACCTGAATGGAGTTCACCTTCAAGTGATATTTTACCACTTCTGAACCATGCAAACCACTCATAAATTTTTGCCTGGCTTAGAGCTTCTTTCCCATAAGCTTCCCCATCCACTGAAACTGTTTCCACCACTGTTTTCTTTAACAGGAAACAGAATTTGATGTTAGCACATTGCTCCTTAAAGTTTGCCATAACAAAATTGCCAATAGTGTTGGGAGGGCCTTAAGAAAATAATCACTCTTATCCATTGTAATGGTTTCTCATGAATGCTACTTCGCCAAATGAGTAGGGAGAATGTCTAGAAAACATACCTAGTGGTAAAAGGCAGCGTGCCAACCCACTTGCCCACAGAAAAAATAATTTTCATTTTTTTTGGGTACTTCCTCATAATCAACACAAGTGACTAATCCTTTATTACACATGAATTAAAATTGTAACAAGAATGTACAAATACTAATTTGAAATCATGGTACTGTAAATTTTTCCTAGCATTCTCTTTCCAATCACTTGATCAGTTCTTACATTGATCTTCGGTAATTTTTATTAAATTATTCATCTCAAGAAAACTCTTAAATCAAAGAGATGAGTTACAACTTTAGAATATTACCACTCGCGCCACGGAGGCGCGAGTGGTAATAGCGTCTCGGCCTTTCACCCGGAGGTCCTGGGTTAGAATCCTGGTCAGGCATGGCATTTTTTCATATGCTACATTTCCATATCCCACCCACAGGTTTCACGCTTATTGTGGTGATATCATCAAAAAGAAAAAAATATATATATAAACAGCCATATCACAAGTAAATGTTATATTAATAATACCAAACTAGTTACATGACAGATCATTCTAATGATACATTCTATTTGATTTTTTCTTATCTAATATTTTTTAAAGTGATAAATAAATAACAACCTAATCAATATGATAATAAATATATATAAATTAATAATTCAACAAATGCATTACCCAGTAGTGGCAGAATTAGTGTTTGAAGATGCATCAGATAATTTACTACTTGAACTACTGAGATTTGAAACTGAATTTGATAGATTAGAACTGCTTGTCCAACTACGTGTACCAGTACCACTGTCATTCTTTGAATCTTCTCTTGACCTGTAAAGCAAAATATAATTCAGTTTTTTATAACTTCATTAAACAAAACACCACATTTAATGAAAATATCTGTTTCAGATTATGTACATAATATATTAAATTTTAGTTGTAGTAAAAAACTGAACTAGTTACAGTAAAAAACTGAAACTGAATATGATTAGTTATGAATATGTAATACAGTTAAATATATTATTTCAAACTTACAATCCATTTATTAAATTAGATATTATAGTATTATACTTTATAGATGAGATATCTCTATTAGATACTCGTACAAAAATATTTTTATAAAAAATATCTCTATTTTTCCTCATATAAAAATGCACTTTGCAAATATAAACAAACCATACTACACAAACAGTTAGGGTCTGACTTAGTTTAAACAAAGTAGTAAAAAGTGATCACATTGTGGAAAATAATATGTTTCTGATTTAGGTCTGTTTTTCCAACCATGATTAATGTTTATTTATTAATCTCTTTTTTTTAAATTAGACTACATAAAATTGAAGTAAATGTATAATTTACTACTTTGCTAATACTTAATAATTTTTATTTAACTTATGAATATTTTTATGGTATTTCCTTTTTTTAAATTTAGTAAATAGTTAATTGTCTACAACTGTTATTTTATTTTCAATTTTTTTTATAGTATAAATTAAAATTTAACCTACATTGCTTTTTTTAAACTAAATTTGTTAAATTTTCTTTTAAACTGGATTTTCCAAAAAATCTTCTGTATTTTGAAAAAACCAGTTTTATTTCATAGTTAATTGAAGCCGGCACATTTTATGATATATAACTAAAAGTGTGTTATTTATTCTCTAAGATATAAGTAAATAATTACATTCACATGCATACTTCTTCTAACAATACTGATTTAGCATGACTATAATTTCAAATCATAAGAAGATTAATAAAAATAAATCTTTTTAAATGTTCATTAGGCTTTCTACTACAGCAAGAAGTCAACAAATATTGCAAAATTTCGATAACAAATAATGATAATTGTAGAAACTGGTAGGTAGTAACCCTGTACAGGACTGTAGAAATATATCTCAGAATCATGCTTACATAAATAATTTGGGTATAAATCTCTTAGTAAAATCTTAAGTGAGATAAGCTACACTAAATTTTATAAAATTTGACATAAAAAGACATTTATGATTTTTCTCACTAGGCAGATAATTAAACAACTAAGTGAAACATCATTTCTTGTCAGTGATAACTAATCACTGTATAATACAACTCATCCCAAAACACAAATATGTGGTAAATACTGCACAATTTTATATTAATCCATAATGATTATATATACACAGCTTAGTTTAAAAATGAAAAGCATACTTTAAGGATTGTTCTCTAGCAGTATACATTATAAGACTACTGTCCATGCTACTTATATGCTACTGTCCATTTTGTAAGGACAAAATGACTTCCTCAAAAGGCATCACACATTCTGCAGTCTGACACTTAACATGTGCAATGACATGGGTAATAAAGAAAATATAGTTGGGCAAAATGCAATAAAATTAAATTCCTGAGAAATGTAATAGGAATAAAAATATTAGATAGGATGAGAAATGAAAGGGTCTCAAATTTGGTAAAGAAGAAATTTTACCAGAATAAATTATAGTAGTCAAGGATGAGATAGTACAACAATGTAATGAGAGATATATGTGAGAACGCATGAAATGAAAATAGGATGAAGGTAACATAAAAAAACTAAGCAGTGTGGATAGCTGAAGAGGTGGAAGAGCATGTGCAAAGAGAAGAGGAATGGAAAGGGCAGTAGAGTAGAAATGTAATTGGCAAAGTTCATATTTCAAACATTTCTGCCAGAGCCTGAAAAATACTCAAAATTGATTTATCCAGAATATTGGCATAATTTAAAATTATAGTTAAATAAAAAAAGAAAATAAAAAATTATGATAAAGTGGCTAACTCATCAAAAAAAATTGAAGAAGTTTTTTGAAAATTGAAGAAGTTTTATATTTCTCTCTGTTATTATTTTATAATACAAATGTCTTATTAGATTTTAAAATTATAATTCATTGTTCTCAACAGGCAATGTATAAATGATGATAGAAATTATAAACTTAATTCGAAAATGTTATTGGTAAAGAAAGTTAGGTAATAAAATCGAAGTCATTTTTTATTTGTATTTCTTATTAACAAAACCTTAATGAGTGAAACTGTAAAATTTCAAACAGTTGACAAATCAACGTTAAAATAGTACTTATACATTAAATGATTAAAATAACATTTACCTGGAACTCCAAGAAGACAGTGCTGGTGAAGATGCAGTTGTGTCATCTCTTCGTAAACTTTCCACCTCTTTATTACGATTGCCATGTTCTTTATAATCTCTAAAACAAACACAGAATTATGCAGTAACTAATTAATAGTATTCAATTTTATTCACACCTATAAAGTATAATCAGCAAATCAATATATATAATGGTAAACTAATGCATTACATTAGATTGTGTTGAAGGTAAAACACTAATGAATGCACATAATTATGTCTAAAACATGTACCGAAAACACTTCGATAGTAAGAATCATTTTGACAAGCACAGTTGATGATTGCATTTCAATTTGAGGTTGGGTTAATACCATTAAAATGGGATAAACTGATCAAGGTATAGTTAAAACATTAAAAAACCTTCTTTTTTTAAAAATTCTGAGTATGGAGTATCTTAGAATATTTTTAGTAATTTTACGCATTTTTTATTTCTTTTTACCTCATAACAAAATATGTATAATCAGATTGTATCTTTTCTTCATTTCCAACATCACTCACAAATATCCAGAAAAATTCATGCTGTTTCCTCAACTAGCAATATATTAACAATGATCAGTATTAAATTTACTTCTTTTAGTTATAGTAATTCTTTCACTACAATTAATTTTATCCACACTACAAATTTATCATTGCTTTTGAAATCTAGTTGTTTATACAGTTAAAATCTTTTTTTTAAATGCCAGTTTAGCCAACGTTAAATCACATCTAACACTTGACATAGGCACAAAACATTACCAAAAATGGCATAGATATTGCTAAAATGACAACTCCATACTTGGTGTGCTAGAAAAGAAGTGGCTTAAGAGAGACTGATTACACTGGTCAACATGATTTTTGTCTCATGAGTACCAATAATGTACTTAATGCAGTGTTTTATCCTTTTTTCAAAAATGTATTCGGAATTTCTCCATCACGCACAGTTTTTTTGTTATTTTAATTTTTTTTTAAATATTTTAAATGTTTTAAGTCCATTTATCCATTGTCAAGTAAAAGCTCCAAGAGCATTGTAAATATGGTGGAACCAAAAGAGATAATTCAAAGGGTAGCATTGCTACTGTTGTGTAGGTTCAAACGTGTATAGACATGTACAAAAATAATGTAATATAGCACACATTCATCAGAACGATGCCAGTCATGAGATAGTATTGAACCAGTAAAAATGTCATTGTGAGTGCTTTGTATGCCTGAATTATTGTTTATTACATATTTACAACTTTATTTCTTTTAATTAGTCATTGCTTACAAAATACCTAGAGTTTGTTTAAATCATACTAAACATTTTTTTTATGTATGTGGTGAAGTGATCTCAAGCCCCAAAGGCAAAACCTTACTCCATTTGTAAAAAATTGTTATGAACTTTATTTTGGGTGTAAAGTCGGGAACTAAACAAGGGCCTGGGCCCACATATCTGTGGTTCATCGTGTTCTATACTTTTCATTGCGTAGAAAAATGGCACACGCTACATGACATTTACTATCCCTATGATTTGGAGGGAACCCAAACATCACTCTTCTGACTGTTATTACATTAAAGGGATCATGTCAAAATCAAAACATACAGTGGTGTACCCTAACTTGCAATTTGCAATAAGGTCAGTTCTACACCAGAAGAATTTTCCACACCAAACCATCCAGAACATGTTACATTAGATGAAGAGAGCTCAGAGTCTGATGGAAGTAAGGAAGAAAAAGAAACAGATTCTGGTGATACAATTTTTGAACAAAGCAGTTGAAGAAATTCTTAATGAACTCATACGAGATTTAAAGTTATCCAAGAAACACTTTTGCTTCATGGCTAAAAGGATGGAATCTTCTTCAAAAGAATACAAAGATATGTACTTATCGTAATTGTTATTTTTAATTTAAAGAAAATTTTTCTAAAGAAAATGGCTTATTGTTTTGCAGTGACATTCTTCTCTTATGGAGACACTTTGTAATGAACATAACCCAACAGAATGGTGCTTGTTCATTGATTCCTTTAAGGTTAATTTAAAAGCTGTGCTTCTGCATAATGGCAATAAATTCCCATCAGTACCTGTGTCTCACTCTGCTATTATGAAAGAAACATATGAAAACTTTAAATTTATATTGGAAAAGCTTCAATATGCAATGTATGAATGGAATATTTGTGGTGATTTGAAGGTAACTGCACTTATTCTTGGTCTGAAGCTTAGTTACACAAGGTACTGTTGTTTTTTGTGTGAATGGGATAGTGGAGACAAAAAAAACAATTCCATTACAAAATGGTTTCATGTACTTAAAACACAAGTTTCCTAAAATTAGTGATGCAAAAATTAAAGAAGGAATATTTGTGGGACACAAATACAATCACTAATGCAATATGAAAAGTTTGAGAAATTATTGAATCCGCCGGAGACAGCAGCTTGGCAAGCATCAAAAATGTTACTCATAGTTTTTCAGGAAATCGAAAGGCGTTAAATTACCGTGATATTGTCAACGATCTTATAAAAATTCCAGTTGTAATGTCCTTAAAAGTACACTTTCTGCACTAGCACATTTCTTCCCGTTAAATCCTGGCGCATTGAGCGATGAGCACAAGGAACACTTTCATCAGGAGATTTCAGCTATGGAATAGAGGTATAAAAGCAAATGGAAAAATATGCTGGCCGATTATTGCTAGACCATGAAAAGGGATGCTCCGTAGGCGAAATACTAGTTGAAAATCGTCATTTCTTACTTTCTAGGCGATTCAAATGTTTGAATATTGTGTAATTAACAATGCAGAAAGTATTAAAATGTTTGAAGTTATAAATGCCTGTCTCTTGGAAACGTTGCGTGTTGGGGAAAACCGATACCATATTTGAATTCAGAAGAAAAAATACTATCAGAATCGCATATTTTTCTTCCCGAGACCAAAAAAAAATATTTTTTGTTCTCCAGTTTATTAATTAGAATATGTAATCAAAGAAAAACGTCCATTACTAATTAGTTCAACCTGCTTATCAGATCAATAGTCACATAACCTAAAACAAACAACATTACATAACCTAAAATAATTAAACATGGTACTGCTACTTTATAGATATTTATTCATTCTAACTCGAATGAGCCTAACTAAATTAAAAGTATTTATGGACAAAGAAAGTCTGTTCTCAATGCCTAAAATACCTTTAAAAGATTCTGATTGCACAACCAACACAAATTAACAAATTATATGTTCGGTAATCAATATTTTAATTAACACAAATTTTCATTAAATGTTTAATTATATATTTTTCAATGAAACATTTTATACTTTAATCACAAAACATGATAAATATTTTTATATTACTTATTTGTGGACAAAAAGTACATTTACAATCGCCTCCATAGGTGGAATCATAAGTCAATCCTTTGATAAGCAAATGATAGGAGGTTCTTAAGGAACTCCTCCATATTAAGTCCATACTTACTCCACAATTAGTCAACGAAGTTATCAGCAAGCAATGTTCTTAAAATTCATTAGTAAAAGAATACATTTGCCTTCACTTCATAATACATAAAAACAAATAAACATTCAATGAAAACGAACAAATAATCAAGCGATAGTGAGTCATATTTGTATAACAATGTAGAGATTGACAAGAACAAAATTACTGTCATTCGGTCGCCCTTAAATCAAGTGCATGGTGACATTTTAACCTTCAGATGTTTCCGCTGTTATCAAGCAGATTGATCGCTAAACGGTTGATATCACTTTCTAGACGTTGTTGGTATTTAGCATTGTGCTGTCTCAGAACCTCACAAATCACCGAAAGCCCCAGATATTAGTGAATTTCATCGTTCCATACGATCCATGGCGCCTCGCAATTGTTTTTGTTACCTTGATTTAGAAGCATTGTATATCTACGTTACTATTACTTGTTGTCCTCTACGAATCCACACCATAATTTCAGAATGGTCGTAAGATAGCTTTGTAAATCCTTATTGGGCAATGTGAGGTGTGAGTTTCTCCGCAGCAACCAGGAACGTGAAGTTCCCTGAACTTCGCGTTCAGTTGTTTTCTTTTCACCTTCACGTGATACAGGTAAAACGTTGACCTAGATGCAGCCCTAGGATTCTCACACAATGTAATGATACCTGTAAGAAGTAGCATAACAAACATTTTGTGCATCACTAAATCAAAACCTGGGGCTTTCCTCAGTTGCCTTCCCTGGTTGATTAATTGCAGTAATTCTCTTGTTGAGATCGGTTAAATCAAAAAGCTGACTGGGATTGGGCTGTCTAAGAAGTTTTTAATATACTTGTCATTGGGACCCTCTTCATCATGTGGCTGAAAAATTTTGCAAAAAAGTGTGAAGTAAATAGTTCGGCTTTCCCTTTGTTATTTCTCACCCATGATCCAATACATCCCTGTAGTCAGGTAGTGTCTTTTGGATCGTCGTAGCTCCTTTGTGGCCTTCCATAAGGTGCATTCATCCTTATTCAGGATAGAAAGATTTGCATTATAATCTTGAATGTCTCATCTGTAATAGTTTTTAACAACTTCCTCAGCCTCTGCACAGCTCCATTAAGTGGGGTTTATCTTTGGAACTCTTAAACTGCTCCCAGTTTCGTCTAAAATACCATTTTGAGCCAATTAGATCCTTTGGTGTAGACTGCTATGCACCTTCCTGCATAACCAACATAATTTTTAATGTTGGTTATAATTTTTAACCAACACCTGTTAAAGTCATTTTATCCTCCTGTAAAATACCACGTGTGTTTAATTTATATCTATTTACAGTTACAGTTGATCTTCTTGTACACTTTAATATCTTTAGAAACTATTCTAGGTTCTTTCCCTCCCACCAAGTCGTATGTTGAAGTCTCCCTTACCCATGACCATTTCTATCAGTTCGAATAACCTAAGCGCATCATTTATTCCATAAAGTACAGAAGGCTTGATGGGTTCCATTTGGTTTGTAACATTTATGTTTTCTAATGAAAGACTACTAAATCTATTTGATATAAATAATCCTCTTATGGTTGTATTATGAATTGCAGTTGGTTTTCTTGGCACAGGTATAGTTCTCTATGGCCTGGAGGTAGGCTGGGATTCCATAACCACACTGTTGTTATTGCTTGAATTCCCAGATAAATTGTTTGCTATGTCATCTCTGATTAATTTTCTGCAAGCTGATATCCTCGAGTCCCTATTCGACGATATTTATGAACCACACCTTCAAGATATCAAGCAATCAAGACTACAATCACACTACATCACAATCAGACTACATCATCCTCCATCGCCAATTACATCAGCTGGGACAGAATCCAGTCTAACATAAAGGTTAGTTGGACCAAAGTCCGACTTAAAATACTTTAAATATAATTAAATATACCTTCCAAATAATTGTTAGTTACCTCTTATCAAAACTTGAAAATTATTCATAATAATCTCGCACAAAATAATAATACACAATTCTGTTTCAAAAATCACCTAAAATAAATAAAAAACTGTTTTTTTTAGACATTAAATTTGTAATGGGAACTACTACTGAAAAGGCATGATTCTGCAGTATTGCTTAAAAAAATGTTTTTTTTTTAATTTACAATTAAATTTTTTTAACAATCCCACCGATTTGTCTAGTGTTAAACTTGATGTAAATCAGCTGATTTCGAGGTTGTAGTTTTCAGGTTCAGATCCTAATAAAGGTAATTGCTTTTATTCGGATTTGAATACTAGATCGTGGAAACTGGTGTTCTTTAGTGGTTGGGTTTTAATTAACCACAGGTCTTAGGAATAGTCGGCCTGAGTTGGTTCGAAACTGCATGTTTACCAATATGGTTACATTACACTGATAAGTTGCTAATAAATTTAATTACTGGCACAGCCCCAGCCTTGCAGCTTTTCTTCCCAGTATACACAGAGCTGCAGAATATTTTTCACTTTCACTACAACAAGAACACTACACAAATTACAACATATACCTTCATACAACATCTTACATTATTTCTTCTTACAATTACACTCAATAGTGTTGTGACATCTTACGAAACTCAACTGTAACCCAAGGTGGGGACTATCGTGTAGATGGGTGATGGCTCTATGTGGTGAGTCTCCAACGATATCCTCTGGGCACCTGGGTGAACTCAACTCTAACTCCAGTACATCAGTACATGCGCATTCACTATGCTGCAGTATGTGCGTGCTGCTGGAGTGGTCCTTTATATTGCCAATACTCGTGAGAACCATCAGTCCCAATCTCTAACCCTTCAGTGGTTGATGGTGTCCACTTGAAAACACTATCAAATCTGGGAGTTTAAAAAGGCTTTGACCAACCTTATCAGCCGAAGATATGACAAATAATGAAAAAAATTAGAAATTAGAATTAAAAATTAGAAAATAGTGACAAAAAACGTAAAATATCTAATGTGCGTTTTCTTATGGTTAGGTATAAAGAGGAACCTGTGTTATTATTTCACCTATAAACTTAGACTGAAATCTAGAAATATAATATGAAAATTTTGCTGGGTGTGAAAAATACTATAATGGGATTCAAATACAGAACATTCAGAATGCATGGCAGAGATGCTACCACTCTACCACAGAGGTCAACATTGTATGTTAAGTTGAAGTACGCATTGTGGCCTATTTAAAAACCAAAACAAACCAAACGATTAATTTCTTTTTAAACAGATTGTTAATTATTCCTTAAAGCCTCATGAAGATTTTCCTACATAAAGGCAGTTCAGTAAAATTAAAAAATACTCATTGTAAACTTTGAAATGGAAATACTGTAGACATAGAAATCAAATGTAAATTTTTATTTTTAATCATTTAAAATTTGGTAGAAAAATTGAAGAAAATAATCATTTTTTAAAGTGCCTAAAAATGAATGTTAAACAATATTCTTATTGAGATAGATTAGTGAATTCACTAATTTTAATCAATTGCAACCAGTGCTATTGCAAAAACTAGGTATATGTAAATTCACTATACCCAGAATTTTTATCTTGCTTTCCAGGCTGGACTTATAACAATAAAAAAATCTTTATTTTATTTTCTAAATTCAAACTTTTATCTGAAATCTATTTTATATACATGTGTGCCATTTATAGACCACATTTTATTAAGTTTACATAACTCACATGAACAATCTTTTAAAAACTATACAAATTAACATAGAAGATGATTTGATCAGTGAAACATACCTGAGGAAATTTGTAAATTAATCTTAGTAAACTGAATGATTATCACTGAAAGTATATTTGTGATTTTGTATTGTTTAAACAAATAACTACTTTATAGTTTGTTTCACATCATTGCAAAACTTAAATCCCTAATAATAGTCTAGCTTCTTCACGTTCTATTCATGATTAAATTTGGTCTTGTTAGTTTAAAGATAATGCAATATGTATGAAATCAAAATGAAATAATTGTTTTTAATGGAACCAAATGTATATTATTTACAAAGCTAATGACAGTAGAAGAAGCAATAACAGAAAAACCCTGTATACCACTTATAAGAAAAATACCAGGTGTCCAAGAATTATTTGAACAATTTTGATATTGAATAAATAATTTATTTATTAAGATTCAAAAACGATTTGTTGACTTTAGAAACATTAACACTGAAAGTTTTTTTAACCTATAATGAAAGATATTCAATGTGTTTACCATTAGGAAGTAACAAAATATCCAACCAGTAATCAATTTCATGCCATGTTTGTTGTAACATATCCACATCTATGAGTTTAAATGCTTTATCAATCTTCTCCTTAAGGTCATCAACATTCACTGCATGAGTTTTGTATACATAATCCTTGATGAAACTCCTTAGTAAAATATTGTGTTATATCTGTGATTGAAGTGGCCAAGCAATCGGTCCATCATGTCCAATTCAGCGATTAGGGAATGAGTTGTTGAAGGATTCATGCACTAATAAACTGCAATCGGGCTTCATTCCATCTTGTTGGGATATGATTTCGGATTGTAACTCTTGAAAATGAGAGTAAGCAAACCCTTCTAACAATTCCAGATAGATATTCGTGCTAACTGCTGTTTCCGCAAAGAAAATAAGTCCAATCACACGATCAAAAAGCAGTTAGCATCAAACATTAATTTTTGGGCTATTTCTAATATGGTCAAGTGTAACATGTAGGTTCCCTGATCCCCACATTTAAACATTCTGAGTGTTCACTTTTCCAGTCAAGTGAAATGTAGCCTCGTCTGAGAACTTTTTTTAAGATAAAAATCATCATTTTCAATTCTTCATTTCTACAGAAAATTCCTTTCTAGCAATGTGATCTTAAGGTTTAATGTGCTGCAGTATTTGTAATCTATAAGGATGCAATTTTAATAATTTCTTCAAAACATCGTGAATGATAAATCAGAAATTTAACTCGCACCCTGCACTTCAAGTTGACTTCTCAGGGCTATGAACAAAAAACTGATGAATGATCTCCATTTTTTCATCTGATGTTCTGGGCCTGTCTGCATGCACCCTTCTTATGTTCAGCACTGCCAGTTTCGTTAAATTAATCATACTATGAGTGAATACTTGTTCTAGAGGTGGCTCTATGTTAAACAGAGTTCTAAAATTGCATAGAACTTGTGTGTCTGATTTTGTTTCAGTAAACCACTTTAAACATTGGCTTTCATCTGTGGATTGATGGCGACTGACGTATGTGGTTATATATGCAATCAGAGCACTGTCTAGAATTTGCAGAGGGAAACTTTATGAGTTATCTGTTAGAGCCCAACCATTCATTAACAGGACTATTACTTTTCTTCTAATAAGACATTAAAGTTGTTCAGATAATTCTCAGATACCTGGTGCATTAAATGATACAGAATATGGACATTGCATACATATGGATAATGGGTATTGAAGTGGACTAGTTGAAGAGCAATAATAGTCATTAAGTTTTATGAGAAAACTTTACCATTAGAAATGAATGTATAAGTTTATTTTCTGTACTGTATAGTCTATATGTTTAAAAATTAAAAGCCTGTTTGATGTCATTGTGTGATATGTACTGAATGAGATCATCTTGTTGCATTATATAGAACAACTGAAAACACGACTTATAGTGCAATAATCAAATGTATCTTATTTTATATAATTATGTAGCTCTATCAATAAATCTAATGAGAAAATTTTTTTTATAAGTTATAATAAAATATTATTTCAATAATAACACATCTATAATGATAATTTAAAAAAAAACTTGTTCATAAATATTCACATCATTGATTTCTATTTAAAGAAAAATTATCTTCATACAGACTTACCTGAAACATCTTTTGCAGCGTGTCGGCCACCGCACCTGAGGGTGGAAACCCAGGGGACAGAGTGGATCGCCCTTTCCGGTAGGCCGAATGTGCTGCATTCTGAAATGTAAAACACAAGATAAGATATAACATTACAAAAGTAATTAATACTTAATATAATATAATGTTAAACATAAAGAGGGAAAAATGTTTTTTTTTAAAAATTAAAGTTTATAGACTAGGAAAAATTACAGACACATAATAAAAGTAATCATAAAAGTAAAAGAATAGTGAGTAAATTGCAGAAGAAACTTTGTTTATTGAGGAAAAAAGATATTCACTAGACATCACTTTTGGAAATATAAAATCTCAGTATAACCCAGCAGAAAACGAAAAATTAATCTAACAAAAAATAAATATAAAAAATGATAAAAACACGACTGTCCCAAAAAACATTACTCTTTAATATAGGATAATAAATATTATAGCATAATAAAGAGCGTGCAGGTGACAATTTTGTACATAATATTTTTATACAGTGTAATGTTTTTTTTTTCAATTTTTTAAAAATTTAAATTGGTTGCGAAGAAATAAAAACATTTCCGAATAATCGTGATCTGTTAGATCGAGAGTGTACCTGATGCATGCAAAAATTAGCCTTTAACCTACTAACAAATACCCCGTTTGAATTTTAAAATCGAAAGATTGTTTTCAAAGGCATTACAAGAGCATCCCTTTGCATCTCCAAAAACAGCGCCCCAGAGATTCATTTCTAAGGAGATATGAAATAAACTGCGAGTGTGGTAGTAGGTGTATATACAGCACATTAATGTACGCCCCGAGCTGTTGTAACTACCGGATGTTTATAAACAAACAGTTGTTTATCACCAGCTTCAAAATTACAGTATAAATTCTCTTATTCCATACTGGATATTTTTAATTTTCTTTTAATTGTGGTTCTGTTTCAGTACTTTTTTTGGTATGCGTGTGTGTGTGTGTGTGTGTGTGTGTGTGTGTTCGGTTATTGTGTGATTATTACTGATTATTGTGAGATTTGATAGTGTGATTAGCCTGTATGTGTGTGTATTCGAATAGTTTATCGATATGGCTGAAATTCAGAAACATCTTTTAATAACCACAGAAAAGGGAAAGATTTGCGAAGTGGTGAAAAAAAATTTAAACAAATTTAAAAAAACATTAAAAAATTAAATTTATTCAATTAACTGCTGGAGAAAAATCTTACGTTGGTTAAAAAGGAAATGGTGAAACTTGCTTCTGCATTAACTGGTGTGTCGGTTGGTTACTGCAATAAGTAGGAAAGGAAAGGTAAAAACTCCTGTTAAAAATAGAAAACGTGAAAAACCTGTGCTAGGAAAATGGAATGAATTTGACAAAAATGTAATAAGATTGACTGTACATAATTATTTTTTCGAAATGAAATAACAACCTTAAAAAAATTGTTGGCTGTGATAAACTGTGACAAGAGTTTACCAAAGATTGGACGCACTAGTTTATATAAATTACTGTTGTCGATGAATTTTAAATTTATTAAAAGAAATAAAGTGTAATTGTTGATGGAGAGATCACAATTATTAAAAAAAAAAAAAAAATTATAGAAAAACTGGTAGAAATATATTTTATTTGGATGAGACGTGGGTAAATGAAGGCCACACCACTTCAAGAATTTGGTATGATACGACAGTTACATCGGAAAACAGCATTTCTGTCAGGATTAAGCAGGGGCCTGCAACCTCAAAAAATAAAGGAACGATTAATTGTGGTACATATTGGCAATGAAAATGGATTTTTAGAGGAGGGATTACTCGTTTTTGAATAAAAAAAATCTGGAGACTACCACGATGACATGAACGGAGATATTTTAGTAAGTGATTTGAAAAGGTATTGTCATTATTACCCGAAAATAGTATTGTTGTAACGGACAATGCTCCGTACCGTAGTGTAAAACTGGAAAATATTCCAAACAGTTAATAGAGGAAACAAGAAATTGCTTTATGGCTGCGATCAAATAAATCCAAATTGGAGAAAAAAATTTAAAAGCAGAGCTCCTTAAACGTGTAAATAAACAATCGTGACAAATTTAATAAATTTTTAATCGATGATTTGGCTGAAACGAAAGGTCATACGGTGTTAAGGTTCCCCGTTATCACTGTAACCTTAATGCAATTGAGTTAGTGTGAAGCCAAGTAAAAGGTTATATTGCCAGAAATAATAATACATATAAAATGAAAGACGTTAAAATCCTGCTTGAAAAAGGCGCGAACGAGCCATCAACTGATAAGTGGAAACGTGCGTGAACCATGTTACAAAAGAAGAAAGAAAATGTGAGACTTAGATAATTTTCTCGATGTTGTGATCAACGAACTAACAATTAATGTTAGAGATGATTCGTCGTGAACGCCAACTTCTGGGAGTGATTAAGAATCGGATATAACAGAGGGAATCCAGTATTTGTCGGACACTGACAGAAAATACGGTAATCAGTTTTCTTAATGTTTCGAAATGGTAAGGTTTTATTCAAGTTATGTATTTCACCTATTAAATTATTTTTGATAATATGGCAGTTATTGTTTGGGATATTATTGTTTTCGTAGGTTTTATTACATTAAATATTTTGTGAGAAATTAAAAAGTTAAAATTGTGTATAAAGTAAATATAAATTAAATAAATAATTATGGTTAAATACGTAATTAAAGATTATAATAGTAATTAGGATTATAATAATTATAATTAAATAAATAGTAAAGAGAGTATAGAAGTTTGTGAGAAATTACAAAAAATATGTAAGTTTATTATGTATTATTTTTTATGTATACTGTTCCACAGCGCTGTGTCGTTTGCAGTGTGTTTATGTGATATCTCCTTAGAATGAACAAGAGTACATACTTTACAGAATGATTTAAACACTAATGCAGTATTGCGCATTGTTGATCAGCTGTTGTTATTTTGTTGCCAACTTTGAAATAATAATTTTTTAAATAATTTATTGTACTTCTATTACTAATAAAAAAATCTTATCTAAGTAATTTTTATTTGTTTAATTTCATTTTGCAATTGTGAAATTTCCATTTTTTAAATAATTTTTTAACTGCAAGTTTTGACAGAAAATTCTGTTTTTACAAATTTTTCACATCTCCAAAAAGGAATTTGTTTTTTTTTTTACATTAAATAAGTACTTTTTTGACTAGTAATGTACAATTGCAAATAAAATTCTAATTTTTCTACAATTTTCTTTGTTTTATTCAACTTATCAAACACCATTGTTTTCAGAATTAAATTCTCTACAAGTTTATGTCAAACATAAAAACCAGGTTTTTACCCCAATTTTTTGGTTTTCACACCATATTTCTCAAAAACTGCTGCAGATATGGTTCTGGAACCTATTTCATTCAATTTTTCAGGTCAGAAACCATAAGAAATCTCTAATTCTGCCCCTTAATTAATGTCCTAAAAATTTCAGTATAACCTCATTTCACTGGGGTCATTGAAATCGAAGCGAAATCTTTTACTAGTTGTACCTTGTAAACGAAGCATTTTTTCACGAGTAGAATAAGTTATGAAAGTCCTGGGAGAACTTAGTGGTACGCTTTGTATAATAGCCAATTTTCTACTCTACGTATGAATAAAAAATTTTTATTAATTTTTTTGCTTTTGTCTGTAATTTTAATATGAATCATTCTTCTAATACATATTTAGATAAAAATTCTTAAATCTACAATTAACTTCACAGTGGAAGGTAAAGTAACATTTTACACACTAAACAGCATAAAAAATGAGATAATTATTTAAAATCATTAAAAATGATAAACAACTTGCCTTGAAATTACATGTTATTTGTTCAAAAAGATCTTTGGGGCTAATTAGCTGCAACTTCTTTAGCAGAATTATTGAGTTATTGACAATAATTCCATTAAAAACCCTTTGGAAAGATAATTCTCTTGTAATTTAAAAAGGAGTTATGTATTCCTTGGGTACCACTGTGCCTAATAGAGAGATAATAATATCAGATGTTGCACAGATTGTTTGCTAGGATAAAATGGTTTTTAACGTAATGTAAAATTCTGCACTAGACACTAAAATTATGAAAATAATTTTCAGTGGTGTGGTAGGTACACAGTGGGAAATTGTGTGGCACAAATTCAGATCATCCTTTGTGAACCGTTTAATAAAAACAGGACACATTCACACAATAAAATATTATTTTTATTAAGAGGAACTGCAAGCCTGAATTTACCTAAAAAAAATCTCAACCAAAAATTGGTAATTTAGCGCAGTCACTAACAGAATGAATGGACCTATGATCAGAGCTTCCTCCCCCTCCCCCCCCCCCAATTAAACTACAGAGATACCAAAGACACAGTAATTCAAAGAGTCTTTTATAACCTTAACACAAATTCAATTGGATATTGAGTAAAATTGCTCAGAAACTATCAGGCAGAAAAGGATAAAGGATAAGAGAAGACATGAATAAGAACAAAAGGAAAATTCACCCAAATAGGAATTAATAAATGATACAAACAACTCCAATCACAGAAGTATTTCTGGTCCCTTCTAGGCACAGGCATAAATTCTGTCCACATTCTCTCAATATATCGTTACTCTAGCTGGAAACCAACATATTACAATGTTTTGTTTCTTTTCCTCCAGTTACAAAAAACTACCTAACGGTTTTAAAAGATTTAGATAAATACACGAGCTTAAGGGAAATTATTTAATCGCCATCTCACCACTCTTGTTGGCAATATATTACATACTTGGCACTGCGTTGTTTTGTTTTTATATACTTTTATATTAAACTGATTGTAATAATAATTTTTATTTTTAATTATTGTAACAAAGTAATTATTATAATATGCCAAGACAAAAAAAAAGAGGTGAATTGTATTTAAGTTGGATGAATTTTGCATTCTTTCTTTTACATTGAGGAGGGTACTAAAGACTATATGATAAATCTTTAAAATAAATGTGTTTATTTATAGTGTTTATACAAAAAAGGAAGCATTAATAATTGTTAGGAGTATGGATCTTTACTAATTATTGCTGAGGTATAAAGTACCACATATAAATATTATATATTGGTCTATGTATGTTTTACACGATCATTTTTTCTCTTTCTTCTGTTATTTTTTTTCTAAACGGGCACACATATGTCCACATGTACATATATACATCGCACATATAAAAGAAGCAAAAGATATGTATTTTTTTGTAAAAGTGAGTAGTACAGATAAATGTTGTGACTTGCTCTTGAATGGCCAAAAACTGTTCACAAATGAAGTTCTTTTTAACAGAATACTGCTGTTTTATATTTGCCAAGAAGTGTATTAATTTTAAGTTCAAAATAGTGCCAACCAATATAATGGTCATCTTTCATTGTTGCAATTTGTTTAAGAGAATTAAATATAAAAAGAAACTACCTATTTTTTAAATTGCCTTTTTGAAATATTTAGATTTTTCTTATAACCTACATTTAGAGAAAAAAATAAAAACCACTTCATTTCTCTAATTTTCTCCATAAATATGTATCTTCCCACAATTACACTGCATATCATAACAGATATTATTGTGCTTCTTTAAAAAAGTGAGAAATACAGCAAGTGTGCTGCTACTGTTGTACTGTATAAAAATACATGATCCAGTAAGTTATATTTTTATTTACTGTAGTCAGTAAGTTATTAAAATCAATTGCAGTAATTTCCAATCAATATTAATATCAGATTATATTGTTTATTTTTTAGGCAGCCTGTATTGTACTATAAGATATACCTTAAATGAACATCATTAAGTGAGTTTCAAATTCTTAAATATTAATTAAATAAATATTTTATCCAAACTGATAAATTATACATTATGCAGACCACATACAGAATAAGTAAAAGTACTGACTCCTTAAACAAATTAAAATAGACTGGCCCTTAAGACAAAAAAAAATATTTTAGAACACAATAATAAAAATTATTTGAATACATATTTTTGGATGTTTAAAACAAAGTTGTCGAAATTTCAGTTTTTCTAAATTTATCAATAAAAGAAAGTACTTGGTTCTGCAAAAGACAATCCAATTTTATGTATTTTAAATACCTTAGTAATTTATTACAACGACGGAAACAGAATAAGGTCCTTTTTTGTTTGCTGAAGTACTGTGTTGTTCCTGGAAAATAGTATTATTTGATTAACAAAAGAAGATATTTTTTTTGAGAAATAAATGATTCTATTTATTTCTTTTCAATAAAAATTAAAAAAGTTTCAGAGATATGAATGTAACAACTTAAATCTGTAATTACTAAATATCGTTCAACATTTCTATTTATGGGTGCCAAATAATGATCTGAAAAAATGATTTCATTTTTCTATTCTGAAAAATGATTTCATTTTTGAAGGAGGCCCCCTATCATACATTACGTTAACATAGGAACATATATACGAATATATTATGCCTATATAGGAATTTATTTATTTTCTCTAAAAAAAAAGGTTGATGCTCAATTATAATTTTTTAGCGATGGCAACTTATGGCTTGTTATATCATGCTATATCAAAATAAAACTGAATTTGGTTAAGCAATTGTACCGTTTGTCAAGGTCGTTCGCTTCGTTTATTCATGGACGCAAATTCTACCAGTATGAAAAAGACAAGAACGAGAGTTATATATTCTAGTACTTCTTTCTAGAATAGTTATCTATGGGAAGCGTGATATCTTGAATTAAAAGGAAACCAGAAAATATAAGGTTTTATCGGATTTGTAAAAGTCTAAGTGAGCCAAGAAGAAAAAATATGCCTGTCTTAATTTTCGAAAACACGGAATATTCGTTGGCCTCGTGGCACACGAGACCAACAAATGTGTTCTTGCTGAAGTACCGGACTGGGCTTTTCCCGCTCTGCTGCAACCTAAACAAGAACAGATGGAGGACAGTATGACTATCTACTCAGATTCCTGGTGAGCCTATCAAACCAGTACCTGAAGGTAAAGCCTGAACGGAAGGTTTGTATCATTTAGAGGAGTTACGTTTCCATATTACTCCTATGCTTCCATAGTTATAATCTTGTCAGTCGGGTTACATGTCGTTCATACATAAACGACAAAAAAGAAATATTGTGGATAGTGAAAATGTAGAAAGCTATTTCACCTTATTTATATGGCGCTGACTAATTGGCGATGTGGATTAGTTTGAATCCATCTAGTTCTATTAAAATAGTACTTGCTACATTCAACGCGTATTCAAAAACTTACAAAACATTTGTATATTAAATTTTTACTAAACTTAATGTTTTATTTTAATTTAACAAACGCAGTATGTACCAAAATGCATTAATTGTAATGATGTCTGAATAATAAAAAATAAATAATTTTTTTTTAGCATATAAATAATACCCAGCCTAACCAGAATTAAAAACTAAAACTTTACAGTTGAACCTTTCCTATAGAAAGTTTCCTTCATGCTTTCCTTTAGTTAGAAGTTAAGTTATTAATTACTACCTAAGTTACCAGTACCCTACTTACATTAATATTCCCCAAATAGAAAATTCCCCAAATAGTGAAAAAGTGTTTTTTCTTTATTCAGTGCTTATCTTAGTAGTAATGAACAAAATTAATAAAAGGAACTAAAATAAGTACTAAATAATATGTATTGTGCCAATAATAAAATTAATATAAAATAAATATAATTTTTTTTTATTATTCAAATAATTCAGTACATTTTATTGCTTCAGAGGATGAGATGAAGTAGCAGTTTTGTAGCATGTGAAAATGCCATGCCTGATCGAGATCTGAACCCAGGACCTCAATATGAAATGCTGACAACTCACCACTCACCACGCCATAGAAGCCAGCTAATATAATAGCCAGTAAGCCAGTAATTAGACATAAGTTAGATTATGTTATTAACTTTCAATAACTAGTTTTTGCGGTATCCTGCATCTTCAATTGGTGTTAAATTCAATTTTTATAACATTAAAACTGATTATTTTTAAAAATTTGGCATGTTATTTCAGAAATCGTAATATTTTTCCATTGTCATAGTTTAAATAATATTGTAAAAGTACATGTACTTGCACCGCACAGCATTATTAAAAATAATAAGTTTTAATATTATAAAAATAGAATTTAATATTAACTAAAGATGCGGATACCATGAAAACTAGTTGTTGAAAATTACTGGTAATCTAACTAGCTTATCTATCTACTATGTTTGATGAATGGTAAGTTTATATTTTATATAATATTATACATATATATATATTCCATAACATAGCATGCATAAGTAAAACATAATTATTACTTTTTTACAAATGACAAATGTATATTTGTTTGAAGACTAAAACATTAAACTATTATGGTATTATATTCTTGGATATCAATTTACACAAATATTATATGAAAAAAGTTTAGCTGTAGCAAAGTAAGTGAAATAAATACAGCCTTCAGCTGGAAACAATAACTCAATTTCTCATGCTACATGCACATCAGTGAACTACACAAAATAAATTCAGTTTACAATCAGTATTAAAATTGACTTCAATGATTTTTTTAAAATCAGGTAGCATTATTAATTATAATTTACCAGTTACTTTTGTCCATGTGAAGGACCAGTTTCATTACTTAAACAATGATTCATTGCTTATAATTTTTTTTTTCAGTTACCTACTTTTATAGTAAATTACTGCACAAAACTTTCTAAACCCTTTTATTATCAGATGAAAAATTTAAATTATAACTTTACCATTCTTTAAACATACTACACACAAGAAATTGGAAAAACTCAAATTGTTGCATAAAACACATTGTTGAACCTAATATAAATGTTTAACCCACCGGGTTGGTCTAGTGGTTAACGCGTCTTCCCAAATCAGCTGATTTGGAAGTCAAGAGTTACAGCGTTCAAGTCCTAGTAAAGCCAGTTATTTTTACACGAATTTGAATACTAGATCGTGGATACTGGTGTTCTTTGGTGGTTGGGTTTCAATTAACCACATATCTCAGGAATGGTCGAACTGAGAATGTACAAGACTAACACTTTATTTACACTCATACATATCATCCTCATTCATCCTCTGAAGAATTATATAAACGGTAGTTACCGGAGGCTAAACAGGAAAAAGAAAAAAGAAAGAAAAGAAAATAATGTCAGTTATTAACTGACATTAATAAACTTATTTTCTTGGTTTAAGTTGAAAAAATAAATTTATGTATTATGTACATTTTTAATTCTCTATATTTTTTTTCTGATAACATAAAGAATATGCCAGTTAGACTTCATGTTATATAAACATAGGCTCAGTTAATTTAAAACTTCAATTTTTTTATGTTTCTTATGAGGTTTATAATGGGCCTGTACTTGGTTCTATTGTAATGTCATTGGCCAATGATCCACAGATATGTGCACACACAGCCATAAATAGCTTGCATTTGTCTGCTATAAAAACAAGACAAGACAAGGTGGCTAAAACCAGAAACAGTGCCAAGTTTTACTCTGCTCCACTTGTTCTTCGCCATTTTAATTGTAGAGAAGAAACAACACTGCTTGTAGCTCACACTGTGAACTGTTAATTAAGTAACACTTAATGTTACACATTTGTAGCAAAGAGTAAAAAAAATTAAAATGGGTGTACATACTTGTATAACTATAATTTGACTTTAACATTTGTCTTTATAGCAGTTTAATGACAGTTTAACTTACTTTAAAAAGTTAGAATGTATTAACCAATTTTTTAAATAATTAAAATAATATAACGTAACATTTTAATTTTTTTTAAATGGCCTGCTGAATGTTGTTGCTTATACAAGTTTTCTTTATTATCTTTGTTGTTGGAATTGTATTATCTTTGTTTTATGTCTGCTATAGTTATTAACTAATAACCATAACACCTAATTATTTTACACCAACGTTTAACTAATAGATGCCAACAGCATGCAGTTCCTAATAAACAAAAACAATCAGAATTATTGTTTATAATTCAATAACCTATGAGAATGGTTTATTAAAGGTGGTTTTAATGACTGTTAACCTTTTATTCTTTGGGATGCTACTCACAAAGGTATTCCAGATATTTTGGGAACCATAACCTGGAATAGTTGTTAAGAGGGACATAGCTGATCAACTTATTTATTAACCTTTTTATTTTTATTCCAAGTTGCTTTGTGAACATCAGACCTTACTCATTTTGCCAATGAACCTTACTGAAAAGTCTTCACAACAAAACTGAATGAACAAAGAGAAAATAAAAAGAAAACACCAAACTGAATTATTGATTATGGAAGGTTTAGATAATGCCAAAATAATTTTACTGTATTTACAATGTAATTGCTGCTGCTGAGAATACCAAACTGTATTTGGTATCCATATAAATGATTGTACTTTCACCATACTCCCATGCTTAATTAAAATTTTTTTAAACTACATTATTTACAATAAATATGTATCAAAATTAATGTTTAAAAAGTAATATGACTAAGACCATCTGTTAGGTATGACAATGACTAAGGGATAACTACCCTAGTTGGCTCTTTCCCATAGCTGTACTGGTCACAATTTTGAAACAGAGAACTTTAAGACAAAATCTATATACATTTTTCATTCCAACTAATGGCAAGGAACTCCACTACAAAATAATAAGAAAATGCATTTGGCTGTAAAAGCATCACCAACTCGTTGATGAAATACTTTACTGAAAGACTGAGTTAAAACAAGACATTTTTTTGCTAAGAAACTATTTTCTTTCTTGAGATAGTGACTACTAAATTCATTAGCCAAAAATCTTGATTATATTTCTTGATATAACAAAAACAAAACACTTTAAAAATATTAATATCTAAATTTTTGAACTATTCTCCTAGAGAATCATTCTAATCTAATTATGCACCTATTTTCATCATATTAAAACTATTAAAAAATGTTCAATGGTAACATCACAGCTAAACGAGCTGCATAAGGTCATCATCCATCAGTTATATAAACATAAAATTACAATTTTTTTTTTATTTTCCTCTTCCATACAAAATTCTGTTAAATTTTATAAAAACACTTCTCCACAAGTTCTTACATAATATTAAATTAAAGAATAAAATTAAAAAGAAGAGAGTAGAGAAATACTTTTGTAAAAAGGTTTATTTAATTAAAGATTTCCAACTGTTTATTATTTAATAAAAAAGAAGTGTTGCATAGGTATTTTTATTTTTTAATTTGTTAAATCTATAAAAATTTTCTATAAGTTTGCTTTCTGAAAGTGTATATCAGGGATGGCCAACAAGTCGACCGCAAAGGCTTTAAAAGTAGCCCGCGAAGCCAAAGTTGAACAATTTGTTCTAACTTATCCTGATAAGATAAACAATGTAGTAATACTGAACGCGCTCTGTCGGCGCTAGTTGGTAGCTGTGTGGCCGTGTGTCTCAACTTGCTTTTTCTCTGTAGCGAACATAGACAGGGCGCATATCAGTATCAGTGTGTGTTTGAGAGTTAGATAGTAAAGTGACAGCCAGTGAAGTGACAGTCAGTGATAGCGAACAGAAGTAAGTATGCTAGTTATTGTTTTAAATATTCCGTAATAATATCTTTAGTAGGTAAATTCTAAAATAATATTTAACCCTATTATTTTAGAATGAATAATCCAAGTACAAGCAGGAAAAAACGTATCATTATCACAGTGAATGGGAAGAAGATTATTTCTTTACTATGATGAAAGATAAATGTATCTGTTTTATTTGCAATGCAACAGTAGCTTTGTCTAAGAAAGAAAACGTTAAAAGACATTATCTAACAAATCATAAAAATTACGAAGAAGATTATCCACGTGGCACTGCGTTAAGAAAAACAAAAGTGCAACAACTGAAGGCACAAATAACTGCACAACAAAATAGTTTTTTAAAATACAATACAAATTCGAAGACAGCTACGATTGCTTCATTCAAAGTTGCTGAAACTTTGATTAAACACAACAAACCGTTTCAAGATGGGGAAATATGGAAAGAGGCATTCATTAAAGCTGGAGAAGAATTGTTTCAGAATTTTAAAAATAAATCTGAAATAATGACATTAATCAAAAATATGTCGTTATCGCGAAATACAGTTATACAGAAGGAATGAGCCGAAATCTTGAAGACATTTTACATGAAAACATTAATAAATGCGTTGTATTATCACTGCAGTTTGACGAATCTACGGACTATATCGGTACTGCACAATTATGTGTTTTTATTCGAATGGTTTTCGATGATATGTTGGTTACAGAAGAATTATTAACTATTATTCCGATGCATGATCGCACAAGAGGTCAAGATATCTTTGATTTATTTAAAAATTATATTGCACGAACAAATTTTCCAATCTGCAAGTTGGTATCAATAACCACTGACGGGGCTCCAGCAATGATTGGCAACAAAAGTGGCTTCGTTGCTTTGTGTAAAGGTGATGATGACATTCCAAATTTTATTGATTATCATTGTATCATACATACTCAAATATTATGTTCAAAAGTGTTAAAATTCAATCATGTTATGGATGTTGCGTTTAAAATTGTAAATTCCATAAGATCTAAAAGTTTGTCACGTTGTCAGTTTCGCGCTTTGCTGAATGAATGCGGTGAAGAACACAATGAACTGTTACTTCATACTGATGTAAGATGGTTAAGTCATGCTACATTTTTAGCAAGATTTAGAGAACTTCTGAAACAAATAACCTCATATTTACAATCTAAAGGTGATTCATATCCGCAATTAAATGATCAAGAATGGCTTCTCGATCTTGCTTTTTTCTGTGATGTTACTGAAAAATTAAACCAATTAAATCAGCAACTACAGGGTAAAGGTAAAACAATAATACATATGATTAGCATTTTGAAGTCATTTAAGGAAAAATTAAATATGCTTGCAATGCAACTAAAGCGTCGTGATTTAAAACACTATCAAAATCTGGCAGATGAATCTAAAAATAACAAGACTGTTGCTTACGACAAATATGCTGATGTTATTGGAATGCTTCTAAATGAATTTGATAGAAGATTTCTCAAACTAAGTGAACTTGAAGATATTGCCTGTTTTTTATCTTACCCATTTAATGACATCGACGTTGAAAGTCTTGCACAGAAACTTCAAAATTTTCTTAATACTACAAATATAGCAGAATTAGAAGAAGAAACTAAATATTAAATGCGATATAAATCTAAAATCAATGGTTTCAGATAGCAATTTTTGGAAACTAATAGCAAAGATAAATATCCAAATATTTGGACAATTGTTGCTCGTTTCAATGCCTTCTTTGGCTCCACATATTTATGTGAATCCGCATTTTCTTATATGAATGCGATCAAAACAAAACAGCGATCGCAAAAAACGAATCTACATTTAGTCATGCTTAAGAATTGCTTTAAGTTCATATGAGCCAAATTTTGAGAAACTTGCTGCTCTTATGCAATGCCAAGTTTCATCCAAATAAAAATTTTATGCTTAAAATTTGTTTTGTTCGTATTTATTTCTTAACATTGTATTTTTTAAAATTTTAATAAATATTGTTTGAATTCATAAAATAAAAAATATATCGTAGGCTTAGATTGCAAACCTGCTAACTCATATTCAGCATATTTTGCACAACTTTCTTAAAACGCATAAATGTTTTGCATGTCACGTGATTTCAATTAAATAGGTGCATAATAGCGGTGTTTCATAGCCAATGTAAGGTGTTTTTCTCTTTCTAATAGTGTGAAAATGTAATTTTTGACCAAAAGTGGAAGTTTGCAATTTAAATAGGCGATATAATGACTTCTTTAATTATCTTCTAAAATCTTAAAATTATTTGCCCGTGTCCATAGTCGACCGCAGACTATATTTTATGGAAAAAGTAGCTCCTAAAAGCTAAATGTTTGGCCACACCTGGTGTATATGATCAGACCATGAACTATAGTAAAATTTATTGTCCACTTTGATTGTTGATGAAGATATTTCTTCATATGTATGTTCGTGGTTAAAATGAATGTTTTTTCTTTTAATTTTAATAAAACAGTATAAATCAATTTTGTGAACTTTATCAGTGGTAAACTTGTTACTGTCATTGGAGCTTCAATTACTGTCACGAAGAAAGGTCATGTACTTACATGACCTTTCTTTTCAATCACAATCAAAATGTTTTTCAATCTTTTCTTTTCAATCAAAATCTTTTCAATCACTTGATTGAAAACATTTTGATTTAATAAAATACCATTCATTTAAAGTGAATTTGGTCCATTTTCTCATTAATGATTAGTTTTGTACAAGTATTGTGTTATTTATTTTTTCTTATCCTTGTTCAAATTTTTTCCTGTTTAGCCTCCGGGAATCACCATCAGGTATTACTTCAGAGGATAATGTGTATGAGTGTAAGTGAAGTGTAGTCATGTACAGTCTCAGGTCGACCATTTCTGAGATGTGTGGTGGTGAAACCCAACCACCAAAGAACACTGGAATCCATGATCTGGTATTCAAATTCATATAAAAGTAACTGCCTTTACTAGGATTTGAACGATGGAACTCTCAACTTCAAAATCAGCTGATTTGCAAAGACATGTTCAGCACTAGATCAAACCAGTGGGTTTAGTTCAAATTTTGGATTTTATTAATGGGTCATGAATTTAGTTTTTATAGTTATGTTAGACGCAGTAAGCAAGTGGATACAGTAACCTGACGAGACGCCAGTCATTTCTAAAAATGGCATAGCCATTTCCAATTTTACTAAGGAATTTACAGAATGAAGTGGATTCCCATTGTCTTCTTAACTAAGCAAAACATTTTTCTGCGTATCAGCATGCCAGCTCACTGAAATGCTGTCAGTCATTTTAGGGATTAATCATTATAGGTATGATCGTTATATCATTATAGAGAGTGATTTTTTAATCCTGTTATGCAACTGTTAATGTCTGGTAATTTTTTTCTAAGAAAGGAAAATTTTGTTTTGTGACACGAAGTTGGTAGCGCTATTCAACCGGTGTGGATACGGCAGTGTCAGTTGACTCCTTGAGCTGTATAAACCCTTGTGCAGTTTCCGGTCGTGTTACGAACAGAATGCCTTTTGTGTCTTGAACAAAACAAGACATTCTTTTGAATGACTTTTGTTTTCATTCTTGAACAATATTTTGCTACGAAATCGTACGCGAGTGTAAAAGAATCATTTCAAATTAAATTCGTTGGTGTTCCTCCTCCAGAAAAAATGTTAATTTCTAGACTAGCAAATCGATTTCGAGAAGGTAGTGTTTGCGACAGAAAACGTAGTGGTCGACCAGCTCGCTTGACAGATGACGTTTTAGAGAATGTGAAAACAAGATTGCTCAATTCTCCACGGAAAAGTTTACGAAAACTTTCCACGTAAGTCGGTTTGTCATATTTGAGTGTTCAGAAAGCCTCTAAAAAACTGAAATTGTATCCGTATCGCGTACGATTAGTCCAAGAGCTTCAGCCTTCAGATTTAAACAAGCGATTGCAATATTGCCTTCGGTTTTGGTCTCTTGTAAACGATAATGGAATCGAATTTTTAAACACAGTGTTCTTTAGTGATGAAGCTTGGATCCATCTCGATGGTTATGTGAGCAGTCAAAGCTGTCGAATTTGGGCGGTTGAAAATCCTAACGCTTTACAAGACAAATCTTTGCATCCTGAAAAAATTGGTGTGTGGTGTGCGATATCTCGTCATCGTATAGTCGGACCCATATGCTTCGAACAGACAGTAAATGGTGAAGTATACAGGAATATTGTGCGCCAATTTGTGTCCCTCCTGGAACCTCAAGAACGGTAGTGCTGGTTTCAGCAAGACGGCGCTACATGCTACACGTCTCGAGAAACCGTGGATTTTCTGCAAGAGTTCTTTGATAATCGAATAATAAGCAAGGGCTTATGGCCTCCAAGGTCCCCAGACCTCACATATCCTGACTACTTTTTGTGGGGCTATATTAAGTCCGAGGCCTTCAACAACAATCCTCACACTACTGATGAACTTAAAGTCAATATTACAGACTCAATCATGAATATTTCCAATGCAACTCTTAAAAAGATTTCTGCTAATATGCTGAAAAGAGTCCGTGCGTGTATAACTGCAAGGGGTGGCATTTTGAGCATATTCTATAACAATTATGTAAGTAATAGCTTTTTATTAAATCTCTTTTGTAAGTAACAATTACATTTTTTTTATTCTACCTAAATTTCACTTTTTAAATTACATTTAAAATTGGGTAACAGGGCTAAAAATCACTTTGTAGTATGATGATTATAGGGACTGACATCATTATACTCTTAGAGAAAAGCAACCATGACTAATGTTACTTGGGCCTCAGGTTATTTATTTGTGTCATAGCCATATGAAAGATTTAGGTAAGGGTAAATCAACAAATTAATCTGCTACTTCATGTGGAAAATATGTACAGACTCTCTGATCATTGAGAAAAACATTTTATTTACGAATAAGAAGTTTTTTCAAACCAAAGCTCTACATATTTTTGATTATTTTTTATCCATTTAAACAAACCATAATATTTTATATTATGTTACAGAAGTATAATTTTTCATTTAGAATGAAGGGGTTTATAACAGAAAACAATATCCAAAAGTTGGAAGTAGTTTTTATGACATTATTTCTACTGAAAATAATTTATTTTCCTTGAGATTAACATTAATGAATCTAATAAACTAATATTAATAATAAATACATCAAATATATGAGAAATGTACACATTAAATCAGTGTAAAATTAAAATACCTTCAGAAGTATTTCATTAAAGCCCTTTAATTTAATCCGTCTACTACTAAGTAAATATGAGTATAATATCCAGAAATCAATATTTTAATGTTAAGAAATTGTAACCTTTACTGTTCTATAACTTAAAATAACAATATGAATAATAAAATAAACTTAAAGAAATAATTAGTAAACTTTAAAATAAAATAGTAAAATATTAAATTAAATACTAAATATTAGTAAACTTTAGAAATATTATAAAATTCTTAAAAATATTGTTTTTTAATTCTTTGAATTTTGAGTCAAAGTTAAGAGTTAATAAGTTTTTGGTATTTATATCTAATATAATACTATTTTCGAAACATTAAAATTTAAGGAAGAATTTTAAATAAAATTTTAACTTGGTGCATATTTTAAAGTTGGTTTCTTTTAAAAAGTTCTATTTTATTTCAAATTTGTTAGTTTTATTTTTATATAAGATATTACAATTACAGGCTTAGAAAATCTTTTTTATGAAAAAAAGAATCTATTTTTATAAAATGAAATGCAAAAAAAATATATCTTGATAAAAGAAATGAAAAATAAAACAGAAAAACAAGAGATTAGTATTTAGCATGAGCTAAGACTATCCAGAATACAGGAGAATGTGAATTATTTTTAATGTTAATTTTTCAACTAAATTATTTTTTAATTTGCTACCTATCATATTTTTAGAACACGTAATTATTTTTTTTGTTTAAATGTTTTTCATTTAAAACAGTCTGAATTTAGCTGATAATAATCTAAATTTTTTTTTTAACTACAGTTTATAAATTTACTATTTAATTGAAAAAATAAATTATTATTTACTTTATATTACATTGCTATTGTTTACTTTAAATTGTTTATATTATTGTGCTTTTTATATTAAGTACGTTAACATGAGTTATTTTTTGGTCAGTATTAAAGTAAGAGTTTTTTGCTTTTACTTATTAACTTTTGCAGATTAATTTGATTATTAATAAATGTTTTGGTATTATACTGTTACAGTATTTCTTTTTTCTTAAAAAAAATAATAATCTAAATATTCTGAATGATGTGCTTTCAAAAGATCTCTTTGGAGGTAGTGTTCAGATTACATCCAGTATTTCTTTACTTGTATCTTGAATAATATATCAGTTTTTTGTTATGTTTGTTCATTTAATTTTTTTTATTCCTTTTTACTTCCTTGTATGAAGAAAAGGATGTAATGTGATTGTGTTAAATTTCAGATTTCAACAGAAATATCTATTTTGACTAGTTTCGGCATGAGGTCTGTATGTATGTATATACATACGTATCTTGCATAACTCAAAAATGATTAGCTGTAGAATGTTAAAATTTTGGATTTTGGACCATTGTAACATTTAATTGTGCACCTCCCCTTTTGATTCCAATCGACTGGACCAAAAGTTCCAAAAAAGCCCAAAATTCAAAAAATTTGGATTTTGGACTTTTTCTTAACTGCAGTAACAAGTTCTCATTGAGAGCTTTTTAACGATATATCATAAGTAGTACTTATTTTCATTGGTTCCAGAATTATAGTCGAATAAAATTTTAGTTAATGAAATATTTAGTCTTACTAGGGGAAGGCACATTGGTTCGAATCCAACTTCATTTCCTCCTTTTTTTTAATAATTTTTAAAAAAATTTAAATATATTGATTTATTAATAATTATTAACCTGTGATTATAAAAACGTTTTTACAATAAATAATGATTCAATAACAAAAAAAATTTAAAAAAAGAAAATTTTATTAAAGAATTGGAAGATCGTATTTTACTTTCAAATGAAATAAATGCAGCAAAAAATGTGTATATAAATTTAATAGGCATACAAGGAAGTCATGTGGTGTCCATATCAGATTTCTTTAAATTTTGTTCTAGTCTCACAGCACCACGCATGAGCTTGCAATAATGATTTTGTTTTCTGATGTTGCTTCTTTTTCTTTTCTTCCCAATATTTACTATTTTCTCATTCTAGGTGCAAAGTGCTTTCGTCCTGCTTTCTTTCCTTCTTCATTCCATTTTAAATTTGGATCTTTTTCTCTTCAACCTGAGAGTCCGTAATTTCTTTTACCACATCTCTATAACCGCTCCTTTTTCCTACAATTTCAATTTTGATACTTTCCTTTTCCATGTCTTCCTAAACTTCTTTAAACCAGTTTATTGTCATTTTCTGTTTTTCAGAATAGTCCACTAGTCTATCTCTAGTCAAAATAAATTACTTTCTTCACTAATCCATCTTTATTCTTTCTTTAAATGTGGCCGAAGAGCATTAACCTTCTTTTCTTGAATGTTGTTTATATTCTTTAAATTTTCTCGTTTAAATCTTTATTGCTTTTTAATTATGTTCTCCATTTACTCTAACTGGTCCTAAAATCTTCCTCAAAATTCCTTTTTTTCTTTTCAATCAACTCTATTACCAACTTCTTTCTTATAATGACTTATCTTGGCAATGATGGATAATGCTTTCTTATTATACGTAGTATGGGAGATCTGATAAGCAGTTTCTACTTTTCTTGGTCTTTCCTTTAGAGATGTGGTAGGTATTCAGTTGATGTTAACCATTCTTCAAGACATTTAAATTTATTAACTTTTCTAATTTTTACTTTCCCATCTAGCACTATAGCAGAGCTATAGCTTTAGGGGAAAGTATTATAATCTCTCCAATTTGCGTATATGTGGTTTTCACTGGATCTTGATGTTTTGACATCTAAGAAACCCAGTTGCACAGTAAGGTCATCATCTTGAGATTTTGCCTAATAAGGTCTTATTTTTCTTAGGCACATTTGTTAACAATTAAAAAATAATATTTGAAAAAAAAAATTGTAAAGTCGCACCCCTTCCCCAAAAAATTCTCTAAAAAACTAGCGGCTAAGTGGATTTACTGCATCAATAGTACCTTCTCTCACCACAAGGAGCGCTAGTGTAGCACTGATATACAGCTGTTGTCTGCTATGTTGTGACGTCGCAGGTGAGCAGTAGAATTAAATAAATAATAATATTTAAAGAGTAAAAAATATTTGAAGTGCCACTAGTACCGCCTCATCCACATGAATGAAATAAGGTATGCGCATGCACTTTAGTTAAAATCATTGAATTAATTAAACAAAAAATATTATATTAAAATAAAATGATAAATATTTTAATTAAGTTGTGTATGCCTGTGTGTGTAAGCTGTATATCAGAAAAAAGCCGCGTGATGGGAAAGTCCTATAACACTTTTGTCAGCATTTTTCATCTCCCTGATTTTTAGATGAGGAAGATTTTTTGATCTCCCTCATCTTTTGTATCTTTTATCATAACTTCTGTCTTTTCAATCTACATCTGTTATCCGACTAAATATTTCCAGCAACATTTCTATTCATTGTTACAGGCATAAAAAATATCTAATCGTAACGTTTTTTTTGTTGTCAGAATCTGTTAAATCTCTTTAATATACTTTAATTTTTTTCACAAGAGGGTAGCATAAGACTATGAAGGGAGGCAATCAGATACCAACATATTTTCGCGGAGCGCTAATCAAGCACGGATTATTGTGATGGGAGAAGTTTTGAAGGTTTTACTTGTTATATTTTAATGCATTATTTAAATTTTGTTTTACTTTTCCCAAACAAGTTTATTAGAAATAACTACTAGAACACTAAGGACTACCTGAAGTGTGACTTTTTTCCTTGCTGTTTTTTCTAATCAATTTTCTTGAAGTTTAGCATAAGAACAATTCAAATATCAACATTTATACTATTATATAAAGAGGAAGAGGGCTTTTGTTTAATTGAGGTAAACAAAAAAACTACTTGATCAGTTGCAACCATATTTTTATCCATGTTTCTTGGCATAACTGAAAAGGATTTTAGATATATTTAATTTTGAAAAAAGAATGTGCATATTTATATATGTAGTAGTAGTAGTAGAGATTTGCCGGTTAAAACACTAACTTTAATGAATTGAATTAATGAACTGTGAACTGTTAGTCTCTATCACTTGTGAGCTGGGTTTGAACTGAATGATTAGAATCAATCAAATGAATAATATTACAAAAATAATAGAATTAAATTTATGTTATATAAAATAATATTAAATAAATTTAGAAAATTTCTTTTTAACAATAATGGGCTTCCCATGTGAAGCTGAAGTAATGAGGTATGCGAGCACCTGGTGGGAGGCTAGATCAATCATCACCATCAATTGTTAACAAACAGGGTGCTCTGGGTGCTGTTTTAGGAGGTGCAATATGATGCTTTTGTAATATCTCTACAAACAATCATCTGATTTTAAAAATTCAAACGGGGCTGATGATTGAAATTTGATGTTTTGAAATTGTGAAGCTAAATTTTGCATGCATCAGGTACACTCTCCATCTAACAGATCAGTTATTCGTAAATGTTATCTAAAAATGAAAAATGATTTAAATGAAAGATCATTTATTAAAACGTCTAAATAATAAATAATCTGCTATGGTGCTGCACTTCTCATTCGAGCCGCTAAGTGATGAGCCACAAAATTTTCATTCTCCTTTCTTACAGAAAGCCGCTCCCAAGATAACTTTTGTAGAAATAGTTTCAATAGAGGTATTACTGAAATTGAAGACAACATATCATGAGTAATCAACGCTAAGCAAAAACTACTGAAGATAAAATTGATAAAAATTTGTATACATGTTCTTCTTACAGTGTAACTGCACACTAAGAAAGGATTTTTTGAAATTCCAAGTTTAATGGTGTAAAATGGAGTAACAGTGAAATTTACTATATATTTTTTTTAATTTCTCTGTAACAAATGAAGAAATCAACCTGATTTTTGGTAAATGTAATCTTCATATGAATAAATGAGTTTTTAGATTTTTAAATTCAACCTGGAAAGGGGGTGAAGAAAAGTAAAAAAGTTTTGAAAAGTGATTGTAAATTTTCTCAATCCCGACTATACTAAACCAGATATTCAGTAGATTTGGGCTTGCAAATACTCTTCAAATAAATATTTAAAAACCATATTCAGGTTTTTTTAAATTTTGATTTTTTTTTTAAGCGGTGCGAAGGTATTCGGCACTGTGGCTTAACCAACACAGCCGCTGCCACCATTACTGAATGTGACTGGTTGCACCTACCTCCAGTTACTTGATTACTAAACATAAAATAAAAAGATTGACCACTATTGGAAACGCAAGTAACCATATAACGCAGGTGAAGCTGCGGCGGAGAACTAGTCATTTTTATAAAAATGCTTTACATCATTATCCTTAAACAATTCGACACACTTGCAATGATGAAAACAAATCAAATAAAAAATACAACAGAGTCATTTATGTGATGTACTTTTTTTTTAATTTAAAAATCCTTGCAATTATTTATATTGAAAAAAACTATAAGATCTCCAGAGGAACTTTCTCTGCAAACTAAAAACAAAATCAACAAATTTTTTAAATTTGGTTATGAGTAAGAACTGGTAAATAAGATCAAAAGTAAATTAAGTATTGATTTTAACATACTTAAAAATAAACATTGCCTGGACAAATTGAAGATCTTCTTTAATTCAAATATTATGCCACCTTATATTATATCAAGGCAGTCAGGAAATGTGGATAAATATTAATATATACAAGCATTATAAAATAAATATCATACCCAAATATAAACACAATAAAATAAGTATTTTTAAGTTCTCATGACAAGGGGGAACTGGAAAACATAAATTCAAAATAATCAGAAAACAAAAAAAAAAATCACCTTATTTACAATACTTGTTATTGTAAACCCACCAAACTAAATAATTAAATCTTGTCTTTTGGAAATAATAAATTCACAGGTGAAAACCCACGCATGTTAACAAATTGGATAAAATTCAATATTGTAAAATATCTAACAGACAAAAATGGTTCAAAAAACATTCATTGACATAGTTGTAGACAAAAAAATTACACAAAGACTCAGAGAAAATATCTAACAAATTTTAAAAGTCTGAATACAATGTAGCCTTCAGAATACAAAAAAACAACAACAAATCATTATACACACAGACAACCCCCCCCCACCCCACACACACACACACACACACACACACACACACACACACATATATATATATATATACACAATTTAATTTCTAAACAAACCTCTCCTAAATAAAATAAAAGTAAAAATCAAGATAACCAAATTAAAAATACTTAATAAAATATTTTTAAACAAAAATTCCGAAAATGAGATTGATAAATTGAGGATGGTCAAAATGTACGTAGCTTTCAGAAAATAAATGAAACAAAATAGTTACCACTTAAACCATAAAAAAAACTCTCTATGTTAGTGTGCTAAAAATAAATAACTCTGGTTTAACTGTTCAAATTTCTACATATAAAAATCCAGGCTTAAAAGCACTAACAGTAACAGTGAATTTTGATATTATTCTTAATAACCCTTTTCAAAATATTAGCCTCTAAACATAATACAAAAAAAATAACCACATTAACACTCTTGATTGTTATGAACTAAGCAAACATACATAATACCAACATCAACAAATTCAGTTCAGAACTAATGCATCATTTGAACATATACATTTTGATTTTCATCACCAAAAAGCTCCTGCTAGCAAATATTTTAACTGAAACTATTGTATAACAACACTCCCAGTAATGGTACTGATAATGGTTATTTTTGATTGGCAAATGAATGATTGAAAATGTTATGTTCAATATGGTTGAGAAATCTTGATGAAAATAAGTAAAGAACTACTGTTATGTTTAAAATTAGTTATTAATTAGAGTTAATATACAAAAAAACCGCTTACCAACAATTGAATTGAACTCTCATATTCATCCTATTTGTAATAGTAATTAAATCTTCACATAAATTATTTGCTAATTATAAATTAGCAAATATCACAATTTCTTATAATTTACATGTGAAGTGTAATTACTATTACAAATAAGACGAATATGAGAGTTCCTGAGGATGGAATTTAATTCTGAAAGCACTTGAACGCTTCGAATTCAATTGTTGGTAAGCGGTTTTTTGTATATTAACTTTAATTATATAATTCCATACCAATGGGCCATGCTTAACAAAATTATTATAAAATTAGTTTAGTGTGTCGATAAATAAAATTTTATTACTTCTTTTTAATTTTCATTTCTGACAATCATGGATGACAAAAATTGGCATAAAAAAATAAGAAAAATGCGATTGTTGGATAAAAAAATCTTTACATCTCTGATCCATTGTGTTCTACTTGACAAGACAGAATTTATTGCACATTTTTGATTTTTCCTAGATATGGATTTGGATATAAGAAAAAATTAGTAATAATGTTTAAATATTCTAAATGAGATAAAAAATTAAAAATTTATTTAGAAATAAAATGAAAAATCTTCCCGAGATGAATTTATTAAAAAAAATAAAGAAATAAGGTAAAATTTATTAAAAATATCCGACTGTTCTGAACTTATTTAATGCAAGGTTTCCAGTAAAGTACAAAAAATTTATTTTTAAACATTATTTTACACCATTAAAAGCATTTAACATCAAAATACATTTTAAAACTGTTTGTTTAAGTGTTCATGAAGCAAATAAATATAGATAAAATAGGTTTTATTCTTAAACAAGGATGAAGTGTACACTATACAAATTAAAAATTGATAGTAGGTCACTAAAAGAAGATAGAAATAAAGTAAGAAAAATACAAAGTGTTATCTAAATATATATACTGAATAAAAGCTAGAAATTAGACAAGTGTTACCAACAAATCTGTGGCCAAACTAAAAAAAAAATTATAATAGATTCACATATGTTCTACATCACACTGCATTTAAAAAAAAAAAAAAAAAAAAAAAAAAACAGTTTCCTAGTAGAAGTTTTATTTATTCACTTTGTACCTATCTCATTTTACCAATGGTCCGTAAAATTACATTTAAAATCTCAAGTCTTTTGACACCCTTATTCCATTAAAAATTATTTAAGATTGGTTACAGTACCCTATATTTTAAGATCAAGGTTATAAAAACATTACCTATGTCTGAGTTAGCTTTCACTCTACATCAGTTTTCTTCAGGATCTTTAAAAAGTCTCTTTTAACAATTGAAAATGAACTTCAGTTTAAACAGTTTCTCAACAAAAATTTATTTAAAATTAAATTAAAAAATATTCTTTTAAATAATCAATACTCTCGGACAATACATTTTTAAGTTACAGTAATTAACATTTTTTAAAAACCTAAATTAAACATTAAAAACATTTTTTTTATTTATTTAGTTGCTTTAATTATTACTTCTTCTGCATTAATCTTTTTTTATTATTTTTATAAATTAATAACCTCTTTTTTCTTATGTAATTATGGTGTATTTTATATGCTGCTCTAATCAAGGCTTAATCACAGATTTCAATGATCCATTCATACAAATAATGAGGTAGTACTTTTTTATCTGTAGAATAACACCCCCGCCCAAGATAGGATAAAATAAATAATACATGATAAATAAATCTATTTATGGGATAATTTAACCAATATAAATTAGATTAATTTTATCTTTGTTATGTATTTAAAAATTAGTATTATGTTTATTGTATGGAATATTATGCAAATAAAAACAGGAGTTATATATTAACAAGGACAGTATTAAAATTCAAACTCCTAGTTTAAAATTTATGATCTTTGTAAATGGTCTTCTTGATTTTATATACATTATTTTGAACTCCCCAAAAATATTCTAAGAAATAAAATCCTCTAAATCTTTCTAGTAATACAACTGAAAATAAGTAATTGTAGTCTTTTTGTAATTTGTATTTTATTGAAAGATGTTATGCTTGAATGTTAGTAGTTTATTTTTAGCTGATTTACTTAATTATACATTAGTTAAAGGAGACACTAAAGGTAACAAATAAACAAAAATAACATTTTTTCTCGTAATTATATTATCTTCTTTTTTTAAGATGACAATGAATAACCTCACCAATGGTTGTACCCAGGATTAACTAAATTATAGAGTTAGCATGCTGGTCACATCACTACTTGTGTAGCTTAACACTTGTTCTGTTTAGTTTAATACGATCCAGAAATAGAAAGAGAAGAAAAGTATAAATACCTTAGAGTTTAATAGATTAAGCAAAAATCTTTCTTGTAATGTATGTATTCCTTCATGTATGATTATAATTATTATAATTCATCCTTTGGATCAAAACTATTGACATAAAGAATTTTTAAATTAAAAAAAATCATCAAACACTGAAGTAGTGTTTATTTAGTCTCTTCATTATGTTGCATGTGCTATTTTTCGTTTCTGTTACAATTTGATATTCTTGATTTATTTATTTATTTAACACTTAAACTTATTTGTTTAACTTTCCTTTGGACTTAATACAATTTTACAATTTCCTCCTTATTTATAAAATAGTATGTAGAAGAGTAATTCAGTGTTACTACTTACTTTGTCAAGCATGAAGTAGATGGTTTGAGGCCAGCCAGAATGATTACATTTTAATGCTAACAGTTTTTTAATACTGTCTCCCAAGCACCATTTTATTGTTAGGTTCTAATCAACAACACATCCACATCCTGCCTTAGCAATTCAAAGGTGTAACATGTGATAGGTGTACTTGTTAGAAAACAAGGAACAAAGCTGCCTACAAGCTCCTAATCAAGAAAACTGCACCAGATATATGAAAACTTCAAATATATCATTCAAATCAATCAATCAAAACAAAAAAACTGATGAAATATAGAAATTCTCCTATACTATTTTCATAATTTTCTTATACTGCATTTGAATAAAAGTATATTATATCTTTAACTATTTCTCTAAAGTAAAAAATATTTGTGCATTAACTGTAGGTACTAATGATTATGAATGCTTTTGTTTTCATCTATTTTTATATTTTGTGTTTTTTTTTTGTGAACATCTAAAAACTTTATCATTTTATTTTTATTTTTTTGATAGGCATGAAAAAATAAGATTAAAGATATTTAAATTTACTATTTACTTTTTTATTTACTATTTATTTTTTTAATTTGAGGAAATTTAAAAGATTTTTTTTGAACAGAAATTAATTTTCTTCTGAAAAAAATTTACAAAGGCATGTTTCCACATATTTTTTATATTAAAGTTAAAGAATGAAGAATTTTTACATCAGTTTTTATTAGGTGATTTTCTTTGTGGTATAGATTGATTACCTTTAGTAATTGCTCTTTACATCTGTACCCATTGTTTCTTGCAAACATTTTTGTTTTGCACTGATGCCTTAAGAAAAATTAAATACATTTATTAATAAAAAAAATGTGTAATACTTTCAAGTGAGATAAGGATTTAACCTCTTCCCATTGATTTTTAGCTTGGTATACTGAAGAAATAATTCAGGAATTGAAGGAAACATTTGAAAGCAGAGTAACTTCCCTTAGAGAAAATATAATGATGCTATAGTTTGGTGATCACTCTGATCTTCTGACAGAAATTAAAAACGAGTATGAAAAAATATTAAATGGCATAAATTTTCTGCTGGGAGAGAAATTCAATTTAAATATAAATAAGAGTAAAGGTAATGAAAAGAAAGATAATGAGAAATTATATATTAAGGTAATCAACCATAACATGCAGAAGTTTCAGAGTATTGTTATTTTGGTAATAAAATTATACAGAATGGATAAAATAAGGTACAACTCAGAAGTAAGTTAAACAAACAAGGGAAACTTTTATGCACAAACAAAATTTGCTGATAGCAAACACAAATTTAGGTTTAGAAAAGTATTGTTAAAAACATTTTTTGTAGTGTCTGTAATTTTCTACTTAATGATAGAAAAACAGGTATAATAGGAAAACAAGAGCAGAAAAAGTAGAAGAACCCTTTGAAATTTCATGTTACAGGAAGATGTTGAAAGTTAGACGAGTCAATAAAATTTGAAATGAAGTCTTAAAACTAATAGTAGAGGAAAGAAATTTTTGGCAGAACATGTAAAGAGAAGACTTGCAAGTAGGCCATATCTTAGCTAATTTGGTACTAGAGGTATATGTAATGTGTAAAAACTCTAGAGAAAAAAATATTAGTATATGTGTTTTAAGTTTTCACTATTTATGTGTTTTCACTATTTAAAACTAAAAAATCACATTGTTTCAAATTTGAAATGAGAGTGTTCTAATATGAATTAATATTAAATTTAAAATAATAAGCTTTTAAAAAATTCAATAAATACGTAATCGAATAATATATTTAATAGTCATGTGGTTATTATTTTAATATGTTGTTTTTATTAAATTTGGTTTTAAAATTTCATACCATTCAACTGTGTTAAGATCTTCATTTATTATTTGTTGTGTATAAAATTTGCAAGATATGTTTAATGCTTTTTTATGCATGTCCATTTTCTGTGAGGTGATTTATAAAATTTGATTTTGTTATTATATGTGATGTTATGCCTATGCATTCGTTTTATCAGTGGGTGGAAGGGTGTCCAGTCCAACCAGTGTAGTATTTAATGAAATCTCTGAAGTTTAATTTATATGCTTGTGGGTCAATGTTCTTACCAGTTTATTACTCTTCCATACGAAATTGCATAATTTATTTATTGTTTTAAAAGTATTTTTTTCTTGAAAATTTTGGTAATCTTTTTACTGTTTTTACTTCTTTGTATGAACTAAAGGAAGTATTGTGATTGTGAAAAGTTTAGGTTTTCAGATTTCAATGGAAATATCCATTTTGACCATTCCTGAATCCACTTTGACTAGTTTCGGCATGACATCTGTACGTATATATTTTTCATAACTGAAAAACGATTAGCCATAGGATGTTGAAATTTTTGATTTAGAACTTTTCTAACATATAAATGTGAACCTCCCCTTTTTATTGCAATCGACTGGACCAAAAGTGTCCGAGAGGCCAAAAATCAAAAAAATTGGACTTCCTCCTTTTTTTTAACTTAAATATATTGATTTATTAATAATTGTTAACCTCTGATTGTAAAAAGTTTTATAATAAATAATAATTCAATAATAAAAAAATAAAAAAATATCAGACGTTATTAATGAAATAAAATTTTATAACTTTTCATTTAAAAAAAATGTGTTTATGTAATTTAGTAGGTGTACAAGGAAATCACGTGATGTCCACATCAGATTTTTTGGTTAATTTAGTTATGTAAAAACTACTTTAAGTGAAAGATATTAGCAAAAGCAAATAATAGAAGATGTAGGATCTATCACATACAATAACGCTAAAAGTTATCGTAGAATAGAAACAGAAAAATGCTTCAAATTACTCACTCATATGAGTAATGATGAAAAAATATATTAAACACATTCTTTAATTATTGTATTATTTGAAATGGGCTTTATTATTTTAGTTTTGAACTTTTGAAATTCAAGAGAGAATAAGTACTCATTGTAATAAATAATAATTTTTTAAAATAACTTTTTACATGAACTAAGCATTACTTTCATGTGAATAATTATTACTATGCAAAAATTAAAAATAGGTCTTAACATGGTAACTTGATAACCAAATCTAATTTAACAGCAAGTAGTCAGTCAATCCATATAGCTTTGATAATATAATAATTTAAAATCTATAATCCATATAATCCCGTTTTGTATGTTAATTTATTTTATATTCTAGTCTACTAGAAATGTAACAATCATTACTCTCTCTACAAAAGGCTTGTTTAGAAAAGTTATTGGCAAGCTAAAGCTAAAATGAACACACACTGACTGTTGCCTTAGATATATATTAGCAACTATGCCGGTGACCAGGTTCATCTATTCTTGGATATGCTGCGTAAAGGACAACAAACCTGGTAATGAGTGAGACTTCCTAGCAACCTCTTTAAATCAAATGTCACAATAACCCGCTCTTTAAACGGGAAGTAGGCCCTAGAAATCAAGGAAAAGGTTGGCAAACTAACATTTCCTTCTTTATTTAGGCCTAAGGGAAAAATTTTTTTATAGCATTATTTTAATTTTAAATTATCGATTACTTTTTCAAACTAATCAAACTGACATATATAATTAGGTATAAAATGTACTATAATTTATTATGACTGTAAAATATTAAAAGTAAAGGCTTAAGTTTGATTTATATTTAAATTATGTTTATTTTAAGCTTATTTGAAGATTCAGTGTAGTTAAATATGTAACTATTTCTACAGGAAATTATACAAATAGGTGATTTATTTTTTAAATTGGTCTTTTTAAACTTTTAAATGCTGTTTTTGTGCCTTAAGGAAACATTTTTTAAAAATTTTAACAAAATATAAATAAATTGTAAATAATCTCTGAAAACAATTTTTTATATTAATGCAAAGTCCAAATCTTCAAACAAATTTTCATCTGTCTTTTGGAAGACAGATAACATACTACCTTTGCCGTAAAAAAATGTATAAAAGTTTTGCAAAAATTGGAAAAAGGGATGGGGGTTGATGTGGCCAAAATAAAATTTCAGTTCTTTATTAGGACAGTTTAGCAAAGAATTTTTCTTACCAAAAGAAAACTGTTACCAAAAATTCATCTTTTTCAACTAAAAATTTAAAGTCATTTTTATCAGGATTAAAAATTTTAAAAAATTTAACATTCACCCCCTTCCCAAAAAATTGTTTAATATATATTTCTTTTTTTAGCTACATCTTGCTTCAGAATGGAATTAATGGGAATTTTTCAAGCCTATATTTTCTACATCAATAGATTTTCAAACCACCATAAATATTTTTTACCCATCCCACTCCAACGGTGGTCGGTGGTAACAAAAATATATATTCAATTTAAAAAAAAAATATTTAAGTTTAAATCCACCTCTTAAGTTACCTATTGCATTCAAAAATGTAAAATTCTAAATTTTTTGAGGGCTGTTAATGTTTAGTATTTCTTGAAAAAAATATTAGCAAAAAAATTTCACTCCCTTCCTAAAAAATTATAGCTAAGTTTATTTAAAAGCTCCAAAAATGAATAAAAATTTTTTTTTGCGAAAAATTAAAATAAAAATTTTTATTGCACAAAACGTATTTTGTTAAACAATAAAGACAATAAAATAACTTAATACCCCTCCCTAATAGGGAGCTCACAGATTAAAAAAATACCAAAAAAAATGATTTTTTTAAATTCTGATTTTTTTTTTAAGCCAGTTTAATGAATATTTAAAAGTTTAAAATACTCAAATTGCAGTTAATCTCTCTTCACTGTGCGTTCTGGATTAAAGTTTTATTCAAATTTATGTTTGTTACCACTTTCCAATGATGATTTGATATTTCATTTTACGAAGTCGTTTTTAATATAGACCGGCGTTATAGTTTAAATTCTTGATTTTAACACTTTCTGAAAGCATTGATACGAAACCAACAATTTTATGAAATTTAATATTATTTAATTTTTTTAGAATTTTATTGTATTATAATAGATTATACATTTTTATTTTATTTTTCTAAATTTTATAGCTAAAAAATTAAAAAAATAATTTTAAAAAGTGTTACTTTAGAAAAATTCAAAAAATTGTACAAATTTCTTAAAGTTAATTTAAAATTTGCTTTTATGAAATAAATTTAAAAATATTTAGCTCTGGTAAACTTATTAAAATTCAAAATTCAATCTTTAACTAAATTAAAAATCAATTTATATATTTTATTTTTTTTATGGGTCGTAAAACTTTAAAATTTAAATGTAAAAAAAGGATTCATAATTTTGGTTACTGTTTTTTCAATAAAAAGGAATTATTTTATCACACAAATACAAATAGATCTTAAAGTAATTGAACTGAAAAAACATGAAAAATATGAATTGACCGGATTAGCCGAGAAAGTTATTCAATTCATTGCCTGCTTTTTTTTTTACATATCATTTAAACCATTGATTCTCAAATTTTTTCGCCCATCGCCCACACTGAGAATCAAACATTTTGTAGCGTCCCTCAAAGTTTTAAACTTACCTCTGTTAAAAATAATAATTGCAATTGCTGTTTTTAAGATTGAGACTGTAACATGATTTTTGGTTAAGTTGAGAGCAGGTGATACATGTTGCAGTCTCAATCTTTAAAGATTTTCAATACCTGGACACAAAGGAACAAAAGCCAAAAACTGCAACGCTACATTAAAGACCTTACAATTTTTCATTAAAGCTAGATCAAAACCTTTTAATTTCCATATTTATTTTTATCAATACCTTGCTTAGATCGGGAGATAAACAGCATTAAAGACAAAAGTGGCCTTTTCTTTTTAAAGTGGAATATTTCGGTTTAGGAAAATCGTAGAGACAAACTAAAAAGAAATTAAGGTAAAGTCTTAAGCTTTCAAACGGTTTTAATGCAGTTTACAGAAAAAAATTTCGTTTCCCCCCATGCGCTCGATCAAACACGAAGAAAAACATTCAAACTTTTAAAAATTTTCACTGATTTTTTTAATTTGATGATTTTTGAAATCCGAAGTATAGTGTCAAAAAGTACAGTATTCAAGCTTTAATTTTTTTAAATTTATCTCTGTAAGCCTCTTGGTTGCTAAATTAAAGTAGTTTGAATACAATCATTTATCATAAATTATAGGTGTCCATTTAATTTTTTGTACTAGTGTAGTAGGTATTTAATTTTAGTTTGAAATATCAGGAAAACATAATTTTACCTTTTTTTTTAATCGGCCATCATCTTCTTAGACCATCTGAACGCCTCAAACTTTTTGTGGCCCTTCTATCGCCCCCCCCCCTGAAGGCCTCCAGCGCCCACAAGAGAGCGTTATCGCCCACTTTAAAAACGAATGATTTAAACATTTAGTTTTAAAAGAATATAATGCTCTAATACTACATTAGTATACTAATTACTTAATTATCTCAAAAGTTAATGAAGAAAAATAATTAAAATTCAATACTTAAAGTTAAGACATTTTAACCTATGTAGAAACATCATTAATTTTTATAAATTGGTGATGACTTTAAAAAATCTAAATTTAAAGGAAAATTTGAAAAAAGTGTAATTTTCAGTGTGTTATTTTGAATTCGGTTTTATTTATTTGTTTAATTTAAAATAAGGAAAAAGTTCTTAAAGTAAAATCGAAAAAACCTGCAATTCTTTAAATTTTAGCTATTTTAAATCATCGAAAATTTAAAATCATACAAAACTAAAAAAGTTTTAGAATCATCAACTTTCATGTATTAGCTATTGAGGATGTAAATCATTATAGCTACTAATACTACCTAAAAATGATTGACTTGTACACAAGACCCATCTAAAACTACCTGAAACGTATTATTTCCACTTTTTGTAAGTAGAAAAATTCGACTTTTAAAATTCAGGAAAGATTTTATTAAAAAAAATTTGATGTTTAATTCCTAAATATATCTTAGTTCGTTATAATAAATTTGTATACGGATTGGGCGGGAATTCTCTTTACGCTAGTTATGAAATTATTAGGATAGGTGCAGCTTACCTTCTGTGGATCTAAAACGTTTGAGTGGGTTCCATCATTGTTCAAAGCACAGCTGTATGCGCCTTCATGTCCGGTTCACATCCGCAACAGGATATCAGGGGTGATCATTTCAAATACTCACCGAGCTGCTCGTTGTTAACATATCTGTGTTTTCGGATCTCTTCTTTTATAAAACCCCAGAGTGCATTGTAAGGTGTGGTGAGATCAAGGCTTCTTGTTTGTTAAGGCGATGGAGCCGGTAACTCTTCTGATTCACGTCTGATCCAGCGATTCGGAAAAAAAATCATTGAGATGTCTACGGATACTCAAAGCAAAATGCGCTGGAACACCCTTTTGCTGAAACGTAATGATGTCAGCGATCTCTTTTGCAATTAATTCTGGAAGCAACCACTCGTCGATTATTTTTAGATAACTGTCTTGTTTTATTTCGCCATCGAAAAAATAAAGACCAAGGAGATGTTCAGTTGTCATCCCAACCCAAATCATAGCATGAGGCGGATGGTATTCGATTTCCTCAAAAAAGTTAGGATGTAAAAAAAATTTCGGTTAGAGAATTTCAATAAATCGCAACTCGACTGTCAACATGATGTTCTTTTTATCGTTTGTTCTCGGAAAGCGTTCAAGCAACTACTGATATGCATAAACATGTCGATCGAGGTCATTGTCACTCAACTCTTTAACTGGGGCTGGACGATTTAACTTTCAAGTCCTTCAGCATATGTCTCGCATTGTCGGTCTTTTTAATGCCTAACTCTGCAGAATGTTTGTGCGTTGATTTCATCGGTTGTCTTTGAATCGATAACTCCACAGAAGCACACTTCTCAGCTCGAGTGCTCAGCCTTCCAATGTGTGGTGCATCAAAAATACTTTCTGTTGCAAAAGCCTTCTTTTCCCATATCAGTAACGTTTGGCGTGGTGGTGACGACTTCCCAAAACGCATAAAGAAATCATTCATAATGTTCTCCAATATTTTACTAGTTTGTGGACGTTTGTGGACCCACACACAAGTTAACAAACGCTCTTCGACAGTGAACGCACTCGTATCCGCAGTCGTTCCACACTCGACTACTACTAAGTTCATTCCACCACGAATTAACACACCCGACGATCCCTAGCACGGCTTATCCTTCCCATCTTTTCCAGCAGCAGTGCAAGATATCGGCGTGAGAATTGACAGCAGTTGAGCCCGATTAAGCTGGATTTATTACAGTGTAAAGGGACTTCCCACCCACTCCGTACAAAGATTTAGAGATAAACAAGAAATTACAAGAGTACATCAGAGTATCTAAAATTATTAATAACCTTCTTATATTACTATTCATAAAATGGTGATATGATTTTATCTAGCGTTTTATCTGCGTTAGTTTGTTTCTTGTATGCGCTCACATTTTTATTTTAGCTGCTATTGGTGCAGAGCAGACCACCTGGTGCGCCGGGCGGCTGCACGCAGTCGTTGTTGAGCGCTACCATCTAGCGGAAAAAGATTGAATTAACAACTGCATAATAAATTGTATTGGTACTATAAACAGTATTTTTTTACATTAACATTTATTATACTTAACATTTAAAAAAATTTTTTTTTAGAAACTATTGTAGAAATAATTTTTTGAATTTTTTTACAAAAATAAATAAGTATAGAAGTACCATGCTCCTTGATACGAACGACATTTATGTATTACATGTAAATTATAAATTCTTTTACTTTATTATATTTCTGTTGCCATGGTGACAGAAATATAAAATATAATAAAGTAAAATTTCTAATCCTTTTTTCTTTAATGAATATCTGTAAAATACTTAATATTCTCACAAACATGAGGGTCCAATGCGTCTAGGGTCCAAGGGGCAGAGCCCTCTGGCTAGATTGTCGGGCAAGCGAAGCAAGCTCTGACCGGCTCGTTAGAGACTAATTTTGTAAATTATATTAGCACATGAACTGCGATTTACAAGAAGTGATATTATTGAGGTACGGTTAGATGTAATATTCATTCGTATTGAATTCTACGACTTACCCAAAATCTGAATATCATATATTTCACGTAGGTTTTAAGTTGGTGTTGTATACAAGCAGCTTATTTTCCCGTTTTATCAATGACGTCTATTCTCGTGTAAATTATTTACACGGGAATAGAATAGCTACTGTACTATCCCCAATTTTAGATTTACCATTAAACATTCTTACATAAAAAACGTCTGAAATTCAATAACAATTTTTAAACACTCGTTGAAAGCCCTCGACCTAAATCTGAAATTTGTCGATAAACAGTGATGAACGATTGCAACTATTTTTTAAGTATATTTATTTATTTATTTATTTTAAGGTATTTTTTAAATAATTTTATTTTAATCATTTTAGAAATATTTTATTTTTCAAGTATATTTTAAATATTTTAATAAATTTAATTTTTTCATGATACTAAATAGAAAATTTATGTGGTAATTTAAAAACAAATTGCCTCAAAAGAAACACACGGATGATAGCAGAATTAACGAACAGTTGGTGGTGTGTTGTCGGAGCGATGACCTGGAAAGCAATGTTAAGTTGAGATTGAAAAATGGAAATTCTGACTTGGTCATAATTCTTAGAGACATAGGTAATAGACCTAGCCGCTATCGAGTAATCGGGTAAACAAATTATTTAACGATCTCATTCGAGCATCTTATAATCAGTAGTTATGTAATAATAATGGTTTTTTTTTTATTGCGGAGGGAGGTGGAAATGCATTTACGCACGGAGTGACGGGCTCCCGCGGATGGTATTATCCAATCACTATCAGCAGCCTACCGACTAAAACCACCCCCCTTTCTACCAGGACTCGACCCGGAACCGTTTAACACATTACTTCCGGTCGAGTCCTCCTATATTAGCCTGATAAGGTGCTACCTAATTATCAGAACTATCCAGGTCAACCTTTTTGGTCCTGAGAATGTTGCCGACGAATCGGGCTACACTTTCCCAGCTGCTCAGGTCACAGAGCATCATCGCAACCACATTGTGGGGACTCAGTGCTCCGAGATCCGCCACTAGTGTCCCTCGATCTGCCGCCCACCGAGCACATTTGAAAAAGGTATGCTCGGCGTCGTCCGATACACCGGGGCAATACAGGCAGTCGGGGTACGGCGCTTTCCCTATGACATGGAGGTAAGCGCGGAAGTACCCGTGACCCGTTAAAAATTGGGTCATGTAGTACTCCACCTCTCCATGCCGTCGCTCCGTCCACGGTCTGACCAGAGGAATAAACCTTGCGGTTCATCGTCCTCCGGTCTTGTGGTCCCAGGTCTCTTGCCATGCGAGGAACGTGCGAGTGCGTTCCTCATTGGCAATGGTCACACGGTCTTCGCCTGCCCGTCGCCTCTTGTAGATCACCTGGCGCTCCCTTGCTAAAGTAGCAATGGGTATAACGCCGGCGACCACAAGTACTGCAGGGTCGGAAACCGTCCGATACGCGGAAGCGACTCGCAAGGGTGCGGTGCGTTGCACCTGCCCGGTTTCTCGCAACTCTTAATGCCTGGGCCCACACTTCCGACCCGTATAACAGGATGGAATGTACCGTGGACATCAGCAATCGCCGTCTGCTGGCCTTCGGTTCGCCGACATTCGCCATAACCCGGCTGAGAGCAGTTACGGCTCTCGCAGCTTTGTCGGCGGCTGTACGAAGCTGCTCAACAAAGCTGAGTTTCCGGTCAATCATCATACCGAGGTACTTTGCGGCCGGCTTGGTCTCGACAACCTCTACCCCGACCCGCAGGGAGAGAAGGGTGTCGATACGCTTCTTCGTGAGAACTACGATCTCCGTTTTGCTGAGGGCTAGAGACAATCCATGATCGTCCAGCCAGGCACCGACTCTGTGCATGGCTCGACTGAGCCTCAGTTGGGCGCGGTCTACGACAAGTAGCACAACTTCGTTAGCGTACCCAACCAAGGCAGATTCTTCAGGCATCTCCAGCCTCAGCAAGCCATCGTAGACGGCGTTCCAAAGGTCGGGGCCGAGAATCGACCCCTCTGCCGCCCCTGATGTGATCGTAGTCCTACGCCAGCCTGCTGCGGTCTCGTAAATGAGACCGCGGTTCCTCAGGTATGCGTCTACCATTCTGAGAAGACACATCGAACGAATGCTCCAGGGCCCGAATCATATCGCTCTATCGTGCGGAGTTGAAAGCGTTTTTTACGTCCAACGTAACGAGAAGGACCACACGTCGCGAAAAATGATTGTGGTCCTCTGCTCGCCGCACTGCTTCAACAACCTCCTGAATTGCGTCTAGGGTCGACCGACCCTGCCGGAAACCGTTCTGGTTAGGTGACAGGCCACCTGCCTGATTCATCGCCGCAACAAGTCTTTTTTTTAACAGCTTCTCTAATACCTTCCCAGCTGTGTCAAGCAAACACAATGGGCGGTAGGAGGACGGTGACTCTGGGTTTTCTTTTCCTTTGGGAATTAGCACAAGATGCGCGGTCTTCCACCTGGCGCTAAAAGACCCAGCCTTCAGACATGCATTATACATGTCTAGCAGAAGACGGGGCCTGCAGCGCCCCACTAGTTTGAGTACCTCGGCCTGTATACCGTCGGGACCAGGGGCTTTTTTTGCCTTTCAGCGACCGTAGGACTCCTTCCAGTTCCTCCATCGAGAAGAGCGAGAAGTCGCCGAAGTCCCGCTCGGCACGGACCGAGTGGGCCGGGAACAACATCTTAACGACGTGTTCCGCTTTAGCCTCGTCTAGTGGAGCTGGTGACCGCGAGACCCCCAATCGCCGAGTTACTATCTTGTAACCCAGCCCCCAAGGGTCTGTATCCACGGTCTCCGTCAGTTCTCTCCAGCAGCGTGCCTTGCTCACGTTGATGGCTCGACAGAGCCGCTTCTTTGCCGTCTTATACTCGGCTGACCTGGCGTTCGCGTCTATGCGATTCCTTGCACGTTGCGCCACCCGTCTTAGTAGAAGACACTCTCGGCGCAACCCCGCAATCTCCGGTGTCCACCAGTACATGGGTTGCTTCTGGTGCCTCGGCCCCCCACGTGGGGCATGGAAGTGTCGCATGCAGAAGCGATCAGCCGCATGGTCGTAGCAACTGCGGCTTCAGCGCCAGCTTCTCCCCCGTTGGTGAAGTTTTCAGGGGCTATCACCCCTGAGGAGATCTTTCTGTTGAATTTATTCTCGTCGATTTTGTTGACGTTATATCTTTTCACCAGCTGTGGTGGCCCCGGGCGCTCTCGTGTACCATCTAGAACTCTAAATGAAATATATTGGTGGTCGCTACTGGTATAATCCTCAAGAACCAGTCCTGAACGAGCGTGACCAGCTCTTCGGAGGCGAGGGAAATATCAGGAATGGTTTCCAAATATCCTGGGCGGCGGAATGTCGTTGTGTTCCCTGTATTGAGAATCACGAGTCCAGTACATGCCGCCATGTTCAGAATGTATTTCCCTCTGGAGTGGTATGCGCCATACCCCAGTCTACCGCCCTGGAATTGAAGTCCCCAGCTACTAACAACTCACCAGCGGCAGCGAGGATAACATCCTCCAGGGCGTCAACTTTCCGGCGAAAGTCCGCTATCGAATCATTTGGGGTGAGGTAACAACTAAAAATCGTCACTTTACCGCAGCAGATCCAAACGAACCCCTCGCCTGCGCCATTCCTCCGAACTTTGGGCTCTGCTGCGATACGGAATCCATATCGTGGCAGTCCCGAGCGAGTCTCGGAACCATTGGGAGTCGTCACGGTCCCGGTACTGCTCGCTGATCAGCACGAAATCGGCCTCCCTCTCTCTGGCTAGCTGCAACAGCAAGTCATCAGCTAGCCGGCTCCTGTTAAGGTTGGCCTGTATTATGTTCAACATTTTAACGGAGCCTTCTCTTCGCCTGCTCCAAGGCTGCCCGGAAGACCTGACACTCCCATGTTCCAGGTGCGTGAGCCAGCTGCGAAGCGTTCACCCCTTTTTCTTGGCAGAGCATATGCCGAGGGGGAGAGGGGTGGAACACTCCTTAGCCTTGTGCTCCCCTAACCCACACGTGTGGCAAAGCCGGCTTCTGTCAGGCCCCTGACATCCACGAGCCAGATGCCCATACCCATGGCACCTGAAACACCGTGGGACCTGTGCCCTGGGTCTGATTTGGCAGTACAACCAGCCAATCCTTATCTTGGATTGGCTGAGTAGTCTGGAAGCAGCCTTCTCTCCAATCTCTATTAATGCTGCTTTCTGCCCCTGGCATTAGCACTGGTAACACTAACTCGGCAGTCTCCTATATCTCCGAGATCTCTTCTCGGTGCTGCTTTCACATCCTCCTTCCCTGTGACGCAGTCTAGATCTCGGATCTCCAGTGTCTCCCTCGGTTCCAGATTGTGGACTACGGCTCCTTCTCCGAGGACAGACGTCAGGACAGCGCTAAAGGTCTTTTTGTATTTGGTAACACTGCCGAGTTCAATCAGAACACCTCCCGCCCTAGTTTTTCTTATTGCCGATACCTCTGCCTCAGTCTCCTCCAGTTTCATCCCTTTCTGAATTTGACTGAGCGTTTCGGCATACGATGTCCCCTCGGTCCTTTTAATGAGGATCGCTTCTCTAAGATTCTTCCTCTTTTTCAATTTTTTACTGCCAAAAAAGCAAAAAATTGCTTTTGCTGCCTCTGGAAGATTTTTGTTGCTCCTTTGCAACCTATTAATCTTCAGATCTCTGGCCCTTCTTTTTTCTGTTCTTATTTCTTACTAGTGTCCACGGATGTAAGGGAACTCTGTTCAATCCCGCTTGTGGATTGTATGGATGCCTTGTTTCCACCAGAGTCTCTTTTCTTCTTCTTCTCTGTCTTGGACTGTTACTGGCTAGTCGATATTGCACTATCCTTCGACTCTGCAGTGTTTGTGGCAGCATCCACCACAACTCCCGTTCGTGTGATCATTCTTTCCGCCTCGAAGTCTTCTATTAAGGGAGAAAGCTCAGCGAGCCCGTTCTTTATCTCCCTGGACATGTTTTTTTGTCTGCCTGTAACGGTGACCATGTTATTAATAATTGCCTTGCATCTTTGCAGATGTTTGGCAGCGCCTCCTTCCAAAATGTTTCCGGAGTAAGAAACAGTATCTTGGCTGTTCGCCATTGTACCCAAGATATTCTTATAGAAATTTTGTAAAGAATTATTTTATTTAGTTATATTTAGTTAACCAAAAGTCGAGAAAGTGAAGAAAAAGAGAAAAGGTTATAAGGTACAGGAATCGTGTAACATTCTGTATATGGTTAAAAAATTTGGACATAGTCCCCCCTTATGCTTGGGGAGGTAAGACTTGATATAGGCCTAACCTCCTCAACTCTCTCTGTATGTTTATTTATTAATTGCGAATAAATATAATATAAACTGAACGTTAGGGTGTATCCCGTACGCACCAAAACGTAACAGCTGACGTCCTAATAACGCGCGTTGTTTTCACTTGCTAGGTTAGAAGACGATACCGGAAAGCGTCCCCTGGACTACGTCACCAGAGAACGCCAACCGACCGTACAAACCAATCTAGAAGCCATGTGCTTAACCTCCTAACCTATACCGCCACGTGGCGGATAAGTAGGTCAGATTGCCTAGAGTAGCACGTCACAAGAACTGCACGAGACAGCACTTCCGTGGGAAAGCTGGTGTTGCCTCTCTCTTTTTCCTGTTTAACCTCCGGTAACTGCCGTTTAGATAATTCTTCAGAGAATGAATGAGGATGATATGCATGAGTGTAAATGAAGTGTTAGTCTTGTACATTCTCAGTTCGACCATTCCTAAGATGTGTGGTTAATTGAAACCCAACCACCAAAGAACACCGGTATCCACGATCTAGTATTCAAATCCGTGTAAAAATAACTGGTTTACTAGGACTTGAACGCTGTACTCTCGACTTTCCAAATCAGCTGATTTGGGAAGACGCGTTAACCACTAGACCAACCCGATGCGTTAAAGCTGGTGTTGCCTAACCTATATTTGCCACGAGGTGAATTAATAGGTTAGACTACAAGGAGAAAAGAAAATAATAAATAAATAAAGAGGAAACGAAATCACGAAAGATCACAAATAAGATGAAGAGAAAAAAAAAGTGTAAATGTGAAGAAAATAAACGGTAAATTAAAAACTAACACCACTTGGCCCGTAGGACCACAACGAAAAACACTCAAAACACAAAAACACACACACACACACCAAACATAAAAAGTACATACAAACAACCAGCTCACACTACTACACACACCAAACACAATAATTCACTGAGAATCGAAATAAAACCACTTTTTTAACAAAACTCCAGTAGCACAACGAGTAGCACTCTGCACTCTAGCACTTCCCAACCTCCAATCCAATAATAATAATAATGCCCTGAGGTAGATAATCCCCACGTCCGGAACACAGCATCTACGTTCCACGTCCAGGGCGGCAACAGCTGTACTCACGTACAATTCATCCAGCTGTCTAACGGGGTTCCGAGTGTTGTTCTCGAACATGCTATTTTTCGGCCGAATTACATCTACAGGCCGAATTTCAGGACTGGATTTTGCGGCCACCTGCAGGTACGAAATTTTTAACGATTATGGACATGGATTGATACCACCTTTAGAACTGGCGATGTAGCGGCCACGGTCGAAGTTATTTACAGGTGTTATAAGGGAGGCTTGTCCACATGCCCCCCGCGATGGCAAGCATGGGAGCCCTGAAAACCACGGTGTGTAAGGGCCTGGAGTCAGTGCAGAGACTGCGCATTCGCTCTCTGCCAAAAAACATATGCCGGTTCCACCGGAGTACCGGAACGGACCTCAAGGGTTGGTAGCCCTCCGGGGTAAGGCTAGCCCTCCCCGGCGGCTAGCCTTACTACAGAAGGGATTAAATTCCATGCAAAGTGAACAACAATCAAACGTGGCAGAGGGTTCACGAAAACACCCTCGTTTAGAACCGGCCGTTTCGCCCGAGGCGAAACGGAGAAAGAGTGCAGAATCTCGAAGAATAGAAGTTGAGGCAAGGAAAAGCTTTCAAAAAGCTTTTTTCAAGAGTAACGTTCCGAAGACAAAATATTTAGTGCACAAAGGAAGACGGTAATTTATCGAAGGTGCGTCCCTTCCTCATTGCTCGGGAAATAAATAAATGTGCTGGAGGCCCTGTTAAGGAGATTAGAAAAACCTTCACTGGACTTCATCTGGAGACTGTAAATGATATTCAGTCTCAGAAGATCCTAAGGCTGAAAAAATTGGAGAATTGGCTGTACGCGTCGATCCCCTTGGCACGCTCAACACCTCAAGGGGTGTTGTGTCTGTCGGGACCTTTTAAACTGTTCGGAGCAAGAAATTGTTGAAGAACTAGCATCACAAGGAATAATAGAGTGTCGCCTATTGAACATGAGAAGGTCCTACCTTCTCATATTCTCACATTTAACCGGCCTACTTTGCCGGAGAAGGTAAGAACGGGAATACATCGATTGGATGTCCGGGCATTTGTCCCGCAGCCAATGAGATGCTTCAAGTGCCAACGCTTTGGCTACACCGCTGTTAGATGTGAGAGACCACAAATATGCGTGTGCGGCGATGAGGTGCATGAGGGAGAGCCGTTTAAGGAGCCTCCTACATGTATCAATTGCAAGGGACAGCACTCATGTAGATCCAGGGATTGTCCTGTCTACAAAGACGAGGTAGCTGTGCAGGAAGTTAAAACCCTGCAGAAAGTCAGCTACCTCGAAGCTAAAAAGATAGTAAACGCCCGAAAACCTAGAGCAACAACAACTTATGCTCAGGCTGCGGCTGCTGTTCCGGTTCCTGCTCCAGTTGCTGTCGATGAAAGTCAGCTCATCAGCAAACTTGCGCCCACTTTGGCTAACATGAATGAAAGAATTATTGAAAATAAAATGAAGCCTTTCAATAGTAAAGAACCTGTTAAGCCAAAGATATTAGTACAGCCTCCCGAAGATACATCTCCGAAACAGAAAGTTGCTCCTGTTTAGAAGAAAACGGACGCTAAACCAGAAGTCTAAGTCCGTCTTAGAGAGATTCTAGATGATCAGAAGAAAGTGATTGCTTCGCAGTCCATTATGGAAGCTTCCAAGCCTCCTGCATCTGAGGTGGCCTCTAAACCACAGAGGCCACAAAAAACCACAAAGGGGGGGCAAGTATCCCCCCTCCCAGAAGCGGTGACTGGTGCGATCCCCGTGTCGGGGGACGGCCAGGTTGCCGTCTCTCAATCGGCGCCGGTTTCAGGCGCCGATCCATCGCCGTCTTCATCGGCGGCTTCGGTGATCTCCGGACCTCGGGGCGACGACGTTCTCTGCGAACATGAAGCTGTTCGCAAAATGGAGAAAAAGAAGAAAAAAGGGTGGCCGATAGGTAAACCTAGGCCATAATTTAATTTAAAATTAGCGAGTCGATTGTACAATGGAACATCAATGGATGTTTTTCAAACATCCATGAGCTCCAACGCTTGGTACATGATGTAGACCCGATTTGTATATTTCTGCAAGAAACAGATTTCTGCCGAAATGAAAATTTTAAATTAAGAGGGTATGATGTTTTTCGGCGAGATCAACCGCCAAATATAAGAGTTAGAGGTGGAGTAGCCATATTAACATCGATTAGAGCTACCGCCGAAGCGGATGATCTAAATACAAACCTACAAGCGGTCGCCATTAGAATGAAGCCCCCGCTTCAAATCACTATCTGCAGTTTATACTTGATTGGAAGGAGGATGACATAGCGCGGATGACAAGTGTACAAGGAAAATCTACGTCTACCGAAATGGAGGTGCAAGTTATTATTGAAAAAGCACCAGAAGCAGATGATATAAAAACTGCAACAATGGAGTCTCCAAAAGCTCAAAGAACAGCTTCGGTGAGAGCATCTATTTCAGCTGGACCCAGCACTGCAGTAGAGATAGACTGCAGTTCATCAGCCGCGGAAAGTGCATCGCTTGCTAGTTCAGATTCAATAGCAACGATGCTAACTGTACCAACGATGTTTTTGTCTCCTGATGTAAGCCGGCGAACGTCACTGGCATCGGAAAGAGAGGAAGACGATGCCATGTCTGAGGCCTCAGATACGCTATCATCAGAGGTTGAGGCCGTTCGCAGAATGGAAAAACGCAAGAAAAGATGGCCGAAAGGAAAGCGTAGGAAGTAATATTCTGGATCCGAAGTTATAGAAGAATTTGAAATTTTGAACATTTTTTCATGAGAATGTGAATATTTGAACCTTTTTTTAATTTTTTTTTTGAAGTGGGATGGGGCTAATGACCAAAGTAGTCGATGAAAAAAATAAAAAATAAATAAAATTAAAAAAAATAATAATTTACATCTAGCAGCAAAATAAAAATATTAACAAAGATAGGTAGAATGGATTTTATGAAATAAAGAGAGCCGCCTCTAGAAATCAAAAAGTAATTTTTACTTTCTCGGATGTATAGCTATACTATACGCATAGAATAAGGGAAAGTATGCCAGTCGAGTCAAATTTTTGCTTAGATCACAGTTCATGATCCCCTCTAACCGAAATTCAAATATTTTGGACTTTTCAACTAAATTTTGGGTTAAAAAACTTAAGGAAGTTAGGTCCATATTAAATTTAAAACTAAAGAAGTAACACCGGAAAGCATTGATAGAACTCGCAGTCCATAACACTCGTTGTCCATAACACACAGTCAAACATTTTCAGCTATTAAACGCGCATTAATACTGAATATTAGTGAACCGACGATCCGTCGAATCTTATATAAGATACCCCTTCTTGGCTTGTTGTTCAATACTGTACAAGTTTCTTCAAGTTTATCTACCCAGATTTTTATGAGTGACGGCATCGCAACATCCCAATGAAAATTAAAGTGGAGTCGAAACAACCATTGAGGTGGCCGTAAAACTATCGCTATGTTTTAAGAGTGTTTTAAACTCCGTTCACCCTTTAAATTAAATACCATGGTTAACTAACTAACCTATCACAACAAATGTTAAAAAAAAATTAATGTAACGTTATTGGAAAAAAGCTGTGTTTATAATCGCTCGTTAGATATATACAAGTAAAGGTACGTCAGAGAAGTCGGGAAAGTTGAAAACTCCTGTTTTAAAATAAGTTTTATTTTACCTCTACAGTTTTCTGTCAAGTGGGATATGTCATTTTATTTTTTTTAAATAACGCTTGACAGGTACGCACTCGTGTAATATTAATCGAAAATCTTCCATTAATGTTCCGGCATTAATGGCCGGTCTAATGCGTGTAACTTTTTGAATTTTTAATTTTAAGTAATATATGTTTACTGACTGCTAACGTTTACAGTTACTGAACATACACCTTGCTGTTGAGCAAATCCGGAAGAATAAAGTCGCATATCGAACAATATGTCACAAATCAGGAGATCTAGCCGGCCAAACAATGTCCCCATTTTTGGATACGATACGGTTCGGATAATTTCTCTTAATAACATACGAGACGACATTCTCGAGATAGACGAGAGACATACGAGACATCACGAGAATGTCTTCTCGTGATAGACATACGAGAAGTATGACTTGCTGGAACCAAGTAATTTGTGGAGAATAGACTAATTTTTGTCTCAAAAATATTGTTACTGTGCTTGCGTAACGCGCTGTAATAACGGATGTAGCGTTTCCTCGATTGTCTTAAAAAAAAATAGCTCAATAATGCCAGATGACGAAAGTACACACTCCACAGTGACCTTCGAACTATGCAACGGTTCTGTTGAAATTAAAATAGGTTTCAGCGCTTTAGTGTCAACTATTATGTTGTTTACGTAGCCGTTCAGGTGAAACTAAACTTTATCTGACATAAACGTGTGGTGGATTTTTCACTACCACTCAAACGCTCCAACATTTCTTGGAAAAAATGCATGCGAGTATCCAAATTAGCTTCTTTTAATCTCTGAAAAATTTGAATATTATACGGGTGAAAACTTAATATATAAGGGTGAAATTTTTCACTACCCGTAAGTCGATAACAAAGCGTTTTTGGACATATATTTGTGTGAACGTTTTCCTTATTTCAAGCTCTAGAATCAGTTACCAAATTATTTTCCTTTCCTCTTGAATAATTCTATAATTGATGTTTGATCTTATCACATCGATGTAATAAATATTGTTTTTTTGTGTTTTTTTTTTTACCGAGTATTCCAAATTAAACTTTATCTTACTATAATTTCATCAGTTAAATCATCAAATAATTAATGTCAATAATGGATGATTATTAAATTGTGATTGGGAATAAACTAATATACAGAATTTCAAGTCGTTTAGGTAACGGGAAGCGGGTGAAAAATTGATAATATTCAAACCGGAAGGACAGCAAGAATGAGATAAATATTTTAAAAAGTTTTAAAAATACAGTGCTAAAAATTTATTGAAGAAGAGTGATTTTTCTTTTTTTGAAGTTGCAATACCGATAAAATTTTTCTTTCAGATGTCTTTCGCTTATATAAACTCTTATACGTTAGGTTAACTTTCCCTTAATTTTTCATTATTACGGTTATACATACATTTACACATATATACGGATGTTTCAGTTCAAACTTTTGGTTAACTTATAATCTTTTTATTTTTGTTAACCAATTTTTCAACGGTTCATTAAGAAATGCATGTCATTCGAAAGAAAGCGATCTTCTGTTTTAACTTTCCTTCTATACACTTCTATTAATAAAAGGAAAAGGTTTTAATTTATACCAAATATGAAGTTAATTTAATATAAGACAAAAGAATTATTTGATTGAAAAATGAAACGGATTCGTTTTACGATTAATAAAAAGTCATTGTGGAAGAAAAAGAGCTAGAAAGAATGCCTCTTTAATTTGAAATTTAAATAATCCTTATTCTAAAAACTGAACCTAGTAAAATAGCTTTGACATGCAGAAGGATCTTACTATCGTCAAAATTATAATTCACTATTCGGCAATGCGTAGAAAAGTTGTTAATTATATGTAGAAAAGACAAGAGGCCCATAAAAAAACAACATCGCAGCTTCATTATGATAAATATCTTTAAATAGCCAGAAAATAGAGGTGGGGAGAAGAAGATAGGAAAAAAGCAACATTTTCAGATCGATCAGAATTTTATGTACTGACTGAAGTATGTCGTAGTAGTAATAATTAAAAGAGGAGTTCAAAACACATTTAACGCAATGTAAAGCTTTTTCAAAATATAATTCTTTGGTGCTTTTTTTATGCCGTGTGAAGGATTGATGAACGGTGACAAATATTTATCGATACTGGAAAGGAAAATTCACCACAACTTAAAAAAAATTAAAATGGATGTAGATGCAGTTTTTTTTAACAAGATCTGGATCGCTGCCACCTTTAAAAAATGACCAATTTTACATGTTTAATAATTCAAGTGCTACACCACCCTGGAAACTCTCCAAACATGAACCCTATTGTAAATCTGCCATCAATTTATTAACAATGATTAAGAAAAATGGAGTGGGCGACCTCATTTCTTCATTTATATGGATTGGGTGGGGTTTCCCAAACGATGAAAGACAAGAAAAGAATAAAAATTCACTATGCCTAATACAATAAAAAGTTTTATTAAAAACATTCAAATTATAAGTAAGTTGAACATAAAAATTAATATAATTTTTTGAAATCAAATTACCTTGGTAATTTTGAAATACTATTACATTTAATACGAGGTCTCTTCAAAAATAACGGAACATTTTTAATTACACGTCAACGGAGATATTTAGCGACGTGCGGTCAGCGGCATTTTGTTCCGCATAACCTTCTCTGTAAATTCGTGTTCTTGGATTGTTCATATCTCATTTAATATTCGTGTTATTTATTTGAGTCCAATGTGATTACGTGTTAGTAGCACTATTTTTATAAGCAGCATTAAATAATGTCAAAGAATTTTCCTAGCCTGTAAAATGTTTAAATAAAGATAAGGAACCCATAAGATCTGTTTCAGTCCTCTAGACCAATTGTGTTCAAAATTAAACGGTATCAATGCCTCACATACGTCGTGTTTCATCCTAATTGAAGATATCGAGCAAAAAAACAGGCCAACATACAAACGCATGTGTATTCTTTCGTACAGTTACCACGGAGTTATCATTTTTATAAAATAGCACACAAAGCACATTGCACACCAGACCACTGTTTCATGTCTACTAAATGGCATTACATTTCTGAAAATACAGGTGTAGCAGATCCAACTAAGCGGTCAGGAGAGGACAATTTTCGAGCGGTAGTAGGGATAGGCAGGTGCACGTGGTCTTCCTCTGTCAGTGACCCCATTTCAATAGCCAACACGGTTTGGACCGGAGCACATCGTGGCTTTCCCGTGCGTGCGTATTTTGAAAATAACCGATCTGTGATTGCGACGCAAAGGGCTTTTCAGCGACGGTTCAACATTCTACGCAACAATCCCGTTACTAATGGGTTTAAAATTCGGTTCTGGGTTAGGCAGTTGGAGGAAACTGGTAGCACACTAAGAAGAGGTACACATGACCGACGCAGGCCATCAGAACACCAGAAAATCTGTAGGTGGTAAGAGCAGCGTTCGAGCAATCGGCAAGACTTTCTACTCGGAGGCATGTAGATGCCTTGGTGATGTTAGACCGCAGTTTGAGGAGGATTCTATATTTCGATTTGAATTTTCAACCCTTCAAAATAATGATGGCTCAAGGACTGAGCCCAGAAGACTACACCAACCACCAAAATCTGTGTGAGCAAGGGCTTATACAGATCACTTCCGAGGAAGCTTTCTTCAGTAGCTGTAAGTTATATTTTCACCTCAGTGGGGCTGTGAATAAGTAATATTTCCGCTGCTGGGCTAAAATTAACCCCCATATTATTAACGAAAGATCGGAACATTTTCCTAAACTAACGGTGTGGTGTGCCTTATCACAATTTGGCGAATTAGACTCGTACTTCTGTGAGGAGGACGGCGTGATCGTGACCGTAAATTCTGAACATTATATTTCAATATTGCGAAAGTTTCTGCAATCCAGAATGGAAGAAATTGCTAAAGAAGAGGTATTGGAGGATTTGTGGATTCAGCAGGTTGAGGCTACAGCTCACACAGTCCGAAATTCACTCAATGCTTTGAGAGAAATGTTTCCGGGACGTCTGATCTCTCTGGAGGGTGATGTGGTGTGGCCTGCATGTCACCCGATTTGAGCATTTGTGATTTCATTCTTTGGGGATATCTGAAGGAAAAAGGGTGAGATTATTGAAGAAGTTAACGCCACATTCCACGATATGTGTAAACGAGCTGTAAAAAGATTCAGAGATCGTCTCCAATAGTGTTTTGCTGCTAAAGGCCGCCTTCTTGAGGACATACTTTCAATACTTGAAGATTATTAAATGGTACTGCTAATTTGGAAAATAGAAACATTTTTCTCTTCATACCCCCATTACGTTTTTATAACACCTTAAAACTGCAATCGGTTCTGCCGCACTCTGTATAACATCAACTTCAGCGCTCTCAACCAAAGTCAAATGAATAACAAAGCTTTTAAATTTTCCCTACTTCACTGACGTTCCATGTACGTATGTAAAATAGAACAATTTTTTATTAAAAAGTACAAATCATATAAATTTTTTCAGCCACCCAAATAGTTTTCTTATATGGCAGAAATAACAGCATTGGGCGTTCAACGTTATAATTGACCTAAATTGTTCAACAAATATCAAATTGTTAAAAAAAATATTTGAATCCTTTAAAATCATCTTAAAAAATCATCATGTGTGGCATTAAAATAACGCTGCACATTTTATTTTTAGTCGTATAAGATCATCATTATTTCGATGAAATTTTTTTTTTATTCTAATTGTTTTTAAATAAAAGAGTTCTTAAAATTTCAAAAAAAATCTATTTTAAATATTTTTCGTATTTGCATATACCCAGGGTCATTCATAGAACTTAGACAAACAACTTGTTTGTAACAATTTATTTAAATTAAATATTTTTTGGTCAACATTTTAATCATAATTGCAAATTTAATTTATTGTATGCGGTCTTTTTTCTTTTTATTTATTTTCAGTAAAAATATTAAAATAATTTGTTTATAAAGCAATTTTCTTTGGTTCAAAATTTTCAGAATTATTTAATTCGTTAAATAATATTCATACTTTTCTATTTTATTAATCATTGTCAATATTTTAATTTTTATATATTTATACGTAAAAATTAACGAGCAAAATATTGACACCATACTCTATCTAAAATTATGCACTATACTGTCTAATGTTAGACATTATACAGTCTGTCTAAAATTCTTTTTTCAAACATATTTTATTCAATATTAATGAACTTTAAACTAATTTGGATTTTTTTTCAATTCTTCAATTTGAACTAACATAATTGAGACGAATCGATTGATTATCTCATCTATCTTATGAGAATCGGTGAAAATTTTTGTAGACAAAAAACTAAACATATACAAACATAAACTAATATAAACAAACTAACATAAACATAAACTAATAAACGAGGATTTTACAGTAACATTTAATTGGATTTTTGGCTACTCCATTGTAAGTAAAATAGCCCTGATAGCAATAATTGTTCATGTGGAGAAAATATTTTTTATAGTAATTTAGCATGCGTAATAAAACAATTAATTAATAAATAAAAGCCAGCCTTCTAAATATAAATAAAGAACATTTTCTGCTGTCAGGAAAAAGTTTTATCATTGCCTCTCTTTGATTTAATTACGTGAAAAATTGTAATAGTTTTCTACCTCAGCGCGCGGTCTCCTAACGTGGACGTTGAACCTTAATGTCTTCTTCCACTTTTTCCTTTGTTTGATATGATCTCCCTTTATTTTCGGATGTCGGTCATTTGTGTCCGCCTGAAAAAGAGCCTGGTCAATTGCGTCCCTCATAGTTAATTTTACCCTGTCGACACCTTCCCTCTTAGGAATTGTACTTTGTTATTCCGAAAAATTAATCATAATAATAAGTATAGGTATCTTCCTCTAATTATTATTTGTGATTTTAATAACTCGATGAAAAGAAAAAACATATTTCACACTTATTAGTACGGTGATCATCAGCTATATACAGAATATATCACGAAATTCTCTTGGGACTTTCTCAACATATTCTACTCGTGAAAATAATATAAAAAATTCATATAAACATACGTGCTAAATTGCTTCGTTTGTGAGTTACCACTAGAGTAAAATTTGGCTCGGATTTCAGCTACACCGGTGAAATAGATTCGTAAAGAAACTTTTAGGACGTTAATTAAGGGGCAGAATTAAATGATTTCTTATGGTTAAATAAAATTGGTCGCAGAACCGTATTTGGAGTAGTCTTTGAGAAATCTGGGGTGAAAACTAATAAATTGCGGTAATAAAACCCTGTTTTTTATTTTTGACGTACAATAACATTGTTAAATGGGTAATAAACTGATAAAATTTTTAAAAAACTTGTAAAGAATTTAATTTTGAACAAAGTGGTATAAGATAAGTTGAATAAAATAAACAAAACTAAGAAAAATTAGAATTTTGTTTACAACAGTACATTACTACTACATTTGTCAGAAAAGTACTTGTTTAATGTAAACAAATTCTTTCTTTCTTTCTTTCTTTCTTTCTTTCGGCGACAAAATAACAATAGCTGATTAACATTGCTCAGTACTGTTTATTCTTTAAATCATTCCGTAAAGTACATTAAGTATATCGGGTACTGTGAACTGTGCTATAGTTAGCGAAGGTTTTCTGTAAATTTTGATTTGAACGTGATCTGTTTATCATTGAAGTAATGCCGTACTTATTTACAACAGAGGAATACGCTGATATAGTATTGATTTTGGGTGCGTGTAATGGTAATGCTACTGCTGCTGCAGTAGAACATGAAACACATTTTGAAATCGCAAGATTTCAGATCCCGAAACAACTAGCGCGACTTTTGGCAATCTTCGGCAACAATATTTGTTCCACCCTACGAATGATCTGTCCAACACTACAGTGTTATTGATGAAACTTTTAGCGATGCAGTTACAGCGCAGCCAGACATCAGCACACGACATCTTTCTGAGCGGGTAGAGTTTTGCAATCGATGATTTGGAGGATACTTAAACAAAACAAATTTTATCCTTATCATAAACAGTAACATCTACACGCTGGAGACGGTCCGCTTCGCTTGGAGTTCTACAGTTGGTGGAATACAAATCGACAACACTACAAGTATGTTTTGTTTACCGAAAAGGCAAATTTCATTCGAGATGCCTAAGCACGCAATGAGCTTACATGGGCAGAAGTAAATCCTCATGAAACAGTTGAAGGTAAATTTCAACACCGATTTAGCGACAATGTATGGTGCGGCCTTCTTCACATTTAGCTTTCTAGACCGTTTATATTACCTGGCCGGTTAAATGCTGGATCCACTTCTATTTTCTTCAAGAATTGCCGCAGCTGCTTAAAGATGTTACTTTAGCGCGAGGCGCAATGTATACTTTCAGCACGATGGCGCGCCTCTCCCACTTCTCTTGTGCCGTTTTCGTCACTTAAATCATTTCCGTGAAAAATGGATCAGTCGTGGAGGTCCACATTCCTGGCCACCAAGATGGCCTAATCTAACATCTCTAGATTTTTGTGTCTAGGGATGGATGAAAAATATTGTATACAAAACAAAAATACATTCTCATGTGTAATTTAATTGTCCGCATTTTGGATGCGGCTAAGCAACTTAAGAACAACTCTAAAGAACTAAAAAGCAGTGCCAGAAACAGAAATGTTTGAAAATTGCGGGATCATTTTTGTACATTTATTACGCACAGTAAACTGGTACGTATAATGCACTTTGCTGTAGAGTACGTTTCTAAATAAAATTCGAATTTTTATAACTTTTCTTTGTTTTATTCAAGTTAAGTTGTATCAGTTTGCTCAGAACTAAATTCTCTATAAGGTTTGCATAAAAGTTTAATGTATTTATTACCCATTTAACAAAGTTTTGTACGCCAAACATAAAAAAACTGGGTCTTTTATCCCATTTTATTAGTTTTCCAGATTCCTTAAAAACTACTGTGGATACGGTTCTGGGTCTTATTATATTCAATTTTTCAGGTCAAAAACCGTAAGACATTATTAATTTTACTTCTTAATTAACGTCTTAAAAATTTCAATATGCCCCATTTCACCGGGGTAGCTGAAATCCGAGCGAAATCTTTCACTAGCCGTAACTCACAAACGAAGCATTTTATATATATTTAAAAGATTTTGTTTACTGCTTCTCTTTGATGTCTCCACTTAAATTAGAAGAGATAAAATGTAAAATTTTCTTTGGATTCTCGTTTATATTCTTCTTAAAAATATAAATCTTTTGAATAGATGAAAGTGATTATGGTAGTTATTTGACTAAGAATTAACGTTAAATCGTGTTCTTGAATGTTGGTTGGTAATGGCTAGCAGCCGTTTAGATCTCAATCTAAAGACTGGTTTTTAAAAATAATAACAAACCGAATTTGTGTGTGTGCGCGCGCGCGCGCATAACTCTGTTATATTTATATAAAACTAGTCTATCTATTCGACACTACCTAGGTATGCGTGATTTCCAGCTCACAGCTAAATCCATTCCTTCATTTAGACCTTAAAAACAAATTATTCCAACAAACGTACGAATAATTTATTATTTCCAATAAATTATTCCTTAAAAACGAAAATAAAATTGTATAGAATAAATTTTCTTTTAACAACTTTTAATAATGCTCTCAAAGAAAATTTAAAAATATAAGTAAAATGTTTAACACTTATTCTAGAAGGGCTAAAAAGATTAATACGCACCTCTTCTATTTTTAAAAAAATTAAATTTTTTAAAAAATTTTTAAAAATTATAAAATTGTTCATCACCAAAAAGCAAAAAAAAAGAAAAATATATGAATTTTGTTATTATATCTATAAATGAGACAATATTAAAAAAAAAAAAAACTGCATTCGATTCTACCATATAGGTAAATAAGTAAAAAATTAGGCAATAAACATTAAATTTAAGTCAATAAGACATATTATCTATTTACTGTGAGATTTAATATTTAAATTGTCGTTTATCTTAGTTTAATGTATTTATTTTAAAGTTTTACAAAAAAAAAACTTTTCGGCGATCTACTTGGCGGAAAAATAGCACCTTCGCCTTTTATACAAAGATCTCGAATTCAAATCCCAGTCAGGCATTGCATATTTCATACGTTACAAAATTTCATTTCCATACTTCCTCGTCGAAGCTTTTCTCTAAGCTTTTGTGTTAAATTAATTCATTACTTTAATGTAATATTAAAAAAAATTATCAGAAGATCGTTTTGATCTTTAAATAACTTATTAAAATTAGAAACTAAAGCATAATATGGTTCTTTTTTCGTAGGACAATAATTGTTTAGTTGAATAATGCGGAAATAGTTTTGTTGTCTGGTTTGATATACGCGATATATATTTTTTTTTTGGAAATAGATTTTGTTTTTTTCCTTTTTAATAAATATTACGTATTTGTAAATGTATTATCTCGTACAATTTTCAGCATTTACTACAAATCTGTCTGTATGAATCCTCTACTTAAATTAAGCATGAAAAAACAGACATTTTTTGTTCAATTCCAAAAATCATACATTTCCAATTTGAATATCATACTAACGAATAATAATGAACAATTCAGATTAAAACAAGATAAATTATGGTGTCAGGAGAATATATTCATGTTTTGGAATCTGTTCTCCTCTGAAATTTATCCTTAAAACATTATACGTTTGCATACTTTTGAGATTAACAGTAAATTTACTGTTAATTCTGTCATTTTTTTGTACTGAATAATTTTACGCGACTAACCCAGAACAACAGTAATAATGTATCTGATTAAGTATCATTTTTTATTTAATTTATTTCGTATGTCCGAGAAAGACAAAAAATAGATGTGCAAATTTTTATGAAAAAAGGTATAAAATGGGTTTTTTTATACGTAAGTAATTTTAAGCTAATAAAGAATTGAAAAACGTGAAGGTAAAAGGATATTTGTTCGAAAAAGTACTTAAAGAAAGATTTTAAATTATATTCTCTTTAGGGAAGTTACTGAAATTAAATTGAAAGCAATTAATTAATTACTGACAAATTTAGTAAACTAAGTAATTTCTTAATGAAAAATAATACGTTTTTTGTTTTTATTTTTTTGATATTGAATATTCTTGATTGATATGTCAGAACTTATGTTGGATGTTATTTCCTTTGGATGGAACTGTGCATGTGTATATTTGAGAGTAGAAAAGGCTAAGGAAAAAATGGACTATTAAAAAATTGAATAACAATTCAGCAATAATTTTTATCAGTTTAAATTTAGAATTTTTGTAAGTCATCGTCAAACCAACAACAGTTAATTAATATTTAATTAGTTTTTATTATTATTATTATTATTATTGAAGCCATGGATTTCAACAAATTAAAATCTATAGAGGAATTTAAAAATAATAATGTTTTACTTTAAAACTATTTTTTAGTTGGTTTTACTAATTTTTGAAGATGTACTACTATATCTTTTTTAGTTGTATTTCTATTTATGTTTGGTTTGGCCTAAAAAAAAGTTCCTCGTGAAGATAAAAGTCATGACGTTAAAAGATTACTAATGAGAGTAAGCTGAGAACTTTTGAACCTTATGCAGGCTTTTCAATATTTATAATAAAGAAGTAAGTATTCATTTCTGTATCAAAATGTTGGAGAATTTTAAAGTAAAAATTTCTTAAAATCACTCACCTATGCAGTAACTTTTGTACAGTATTTTTAGACTTGTGCAAAAATTCCTGTATGGGAAAGGAAAATCCCAGTGTGATTACTAAACAAGTTCGAGATAAACCAAAGATCGCAGATCAAATATGCATGCTGTTTCAAAATTCAAAATACACAGGACGTAATAAACATAATATTTACCATTATAATTTCTGCTAAAATCACTATAGTTTCTATGTTTAGAACTTCTTAACTTTAGCTTCATTCTTTTATCTCTAGTTGCTTACTTATTGCACTGATGTTTTAAATTTCCTTTAATGTTTATACACCGTTTAGTCAACTCCCCTCCCTATATTTGACGTCATGTCTTATCTGACCTTCTTGTTTATTTGTTAATAATGGTTATACTTATCTTTTTATTTATCTAAAAAGTATAACCATTAATAACAAGTAAACAAGAAGGGCCAGATAAGGCATGACATCAAATATAGGGAGGGAAGTTGACTAAACGGTATATCAAAATTAAAGGAAATTTAAAACATCAGTACAATAAGTTTCGACTATGGAGTGGTTCCGATACGCGTAAACTATAGATAAAACAATGAAGCTAAGAAAGGTAAGAAGTACTAAACATAGAAAATAGAGGACATTTTTTAATCGAAATTCTACCGTCATCAAAATAAACTGGGTCCCTAGAATTACAATTTGGGTTTAAGTTTACCGAAGACGCAGAAATCAGGGTTATACGTTTTGCCAACCGATATTCGCTAACGAAACGTTTCCAAACCAATGTTTATACGAACTTTCTTCTTTATTTTCACTAGTAGAACATTCCTGAAAGTTTGTTCCATTCTTCGTGAATGACTGTATATTCTAGAATTCTAATTTTTTCGTTTTAACAAAAATAATTTCATTTTAATTATTTAAACTTGCTAAGTTTTTTCTTTTTTAGATTGAGATTTTGGGAAACAGTATTTATACGTTTCTCAGAAAAAAATAATAAATCATAAAAATCAAAACTAAAAACAAACATAAAAAAATGTATTATTCTATTTGTCGTTAAATTTAGATTTTTTAAGATGGCAAATTAAAATCAAATAGCTTACCAAAAATCAATTTGACATAAACTTAAAAAAAAAGGTACGAAAAGGTACTTCTTTTTTTATTTTTTAGTGATATTTTTTTAATTTTCCTAAAGCATATTTTCATTTACATTTTTAGTATTTCATTTGTAAAGGCGTAAAAAAACGTTGCTCATATGAAAAACCAGTTCAAACGCGAGAAACTTGCATCTTGTTAAAAATACAAAAAGAAATGTTAAAAAAAGGGAAAACATTATTCCTCTACTATTGCTTTTCGTAGTGCGGGAGTGTATTATTTAATTTTACCTCGAGTTTTCAATAAAATTCTCTTTAAATTTCGGTTTAAAAATACTTTTATATGAAAAGTAAACATCAGTCTACAAATCATAATACTATAACTAACTACTATCCGATTCCAAAGAAGACGCAAAAAAAAGAAAAATATCTTCTTTCATGTAAACTAAGTAATGTTTTTAATTAAATCTTCATTTATGTTACCTGAAAGAAAACTACGGTACTACAAATGAAACTTGTTATTAAAAAAAAAAAAATATTCATCATCAAACCGGGTATATTTAGTGATACAAAAAGTCAGGCTTTAACATACACTTGTACATGAAAAAAATCATAGATCGAATGGAAAAACTACATTTCTTTAAAATCAGTTAATAACTTTAAGTAAAAGAAACAGTCGATTTTTTTAAAAAAAACCACTATAAAATTTTTTTTTTACTTTTGAGGCCACATTGAACCACTTTAGTCATCCATATTTCAGTTCCTCTGGAATTTCTGTGTTAGTCTGGCCTTTCGATTTTCCCAGCATTTCTTCATTCTATCGGATCGTTGCTTCCTGATCTCGTCTGTGACCTGCACTTTGTTGTGCCCTTCTAATTTTTTAACGTTGAATCTATTGTTTTGAAGTGCGTAGTTAATTTTCATTTTATCACAGGTGTCCTCAACCCTCAAACCAATTTCTTGAAGATCTCTTTGGATTTCTCTAGCATATTTTCCACAGGTTTTTTAGTTAATTTTCCTGTTGACCAGTTGTTTTAGAATCCGGTTTTCAGGCATTCTTAAAACATGGAAAACATGTGAAATCCCTCGTTTTTTTCATATTGTACTGAGAATCGGGTCGACTTGTTTGTAGACTGTTTCATTTGGCAATTCGCCAGACTCCATCCTTTTGATGACTTTTATTTAAACAAGTTTTGATAATTCGCCTTTCTGTTTTAAGTAATTGGTCCGTTTTAATTTCATTCTTAATCTGAAAGATAGTTTTACAAGCATAAAGCGCCACCGGAAGTACTATTATGTTATAATGGTGAATTTTTTATTTTATTGTACATTTGCCAAGTTAGACTTAGTGCTCTTTTAATTTTAGTTATTCTGTTTTTCCATGTTTGTTTTTCCTTTAATCTGCAGTAAATGATTTCACTTAAGTATTTAAATTGTTCAGCTATTTTTTATTTCCTTATCGTTAACTTTGATTTTCCCTATACAGAGGGAATCCATGGCCATTATTTCTCTATTTTTATAAGAAATTTTCAGGCCAATCCTTTGGGAAATTTTTTCTTGGCTGGTGATTTATTTTTTACCCTCTTCAATATTTACTGCTAGTAAGACCAAATCATCAGCATATCCTAATATATTAGTTTTTATTGAATTTTTACATGTTCCTATTATTGTTTTAACGGGATTTTCCTTTTTCCAAGTTTTAATTATGTAGTCCAGTGCAATATCGAATAGCAGAGGGGAAAGTCCACTGCTATTAAACTATTTAAAAAATACTTTAATAAAATATTATTTTATTAAACTATTTTTTTTAAATTTCATTTTACTTAAATTTTACATCTGAGTTACACTTTCATCATGGATTTTAGTTCTTTATATATATTTATTTAACTAATTTTTCAATAATACCGTTAACAGTTTAGAGAAAAGGGGCCGCAAAATTAGCTTCGAAAGTTCGTCTAATAAGACAATCCTCATTATCTCGTTATCATTTTTCCTCCTTTACAATCTTCTTTATAATTTTTTTATTTCTTAAAAATAAATAAACAGAAACACCAATTATTTTTTTATCTATAAGTGCAATATCCACTTAATAACTTATTCTTACTTTCAAATTGTTTATATAAAATAGTAGAAATAAAATCTATTTTTTCAAGTTAAGCATCTTAGCCCAAGAAGAATATTTTTATAGCCACCGGATAGAAAACAATGTCCTTGATTAGTTCGATAGGCAGATGAGCAGCGCATATTACGGCTCATAGTAACAAAAGTATGGTAATTTATAGATTTTCACATCCTTATCACGGATTCATTGAGTGTCTACTCAAAACTCATAGGATAATATAGCAGAAAAGAAAACAAAGATAAAAAAAAGGATGGACTGCGAGACAGATACCACATCGCGGGTGCTGCGAAACGAAACAAATGAGCCTATTTAAAAAAAAAGTGCTTCCAATCATTGGGTACGCAACCTGCAAACATTCCTCAGAATATTGATGTAACTTTACCCATAATGATGGTAAGAGCATATAAACAACTTTCGTTAATAATTGATTAGATTACATATAATAGTTGCATATAATATATAATAGTTACATATATAGTACTACATATAGTAGTTGATTAGATTACATATGCTTTTTTCAAAATGTTAAAAACAGTTCGAAAACATGCTCAAGATTCTTCAAAGAAAAACCCGTCTACCACCAGCATTATGTGACAGCAGAATTACGGGGAAAGTATTGACAAAGGTAAACCGTTCAAGGAAATCCCCGCCGGAGGGTGCTTTATATTAATTATAGCTGATAATAAAAATGGTCCAGTTACAACAAACCTGTCGACAAAGTTTCATTCTGACTGTTTCTTTCATCTCTTTAGGTGATTATAATAAAAAAATACTTTAGGATATTCTTCTTTTTTATTAATTATTATAAAATAGATAATGTATAACCGCTTTAGTTTAAACCAAAGATCCTAGGTTTGATTTGAAAGGGCTTGAAGATTTCCAGTGAATAAAACTTTCTTTTAAAGACTCTTCTGATCGTTAAAAAACAAAACAAAAAATATAAATATACATTTTTTCATGAAGTTAACATCACATTTATTTCACGTCATAAAATAAATGGTGTTTTATTTGAAGTCAATATGAAATGTTGAATTAAACCTTTTTCGTACATAAAGTTAATCGTGCTGACTACCCTTTATTGTTAACATGCTTACACAAACTTTCCTATTAACTGTAAAATAATGCCAGTAATATTTGCAGGAATAGCGCATTATTGATTTGAAACAAAGAGAACAACATCACTACCGAGAAAAAAGTGACAAAAATATTACCCTAGTATTTAAAGTTGACTTATAAACATTTAATCTTTATTATAAGAAAATGTCGTAAAAATACAAGCTGAGAATACCCATGAAGAATAGTAACACTTCAAGCTTGCGTGCGCTTATGTAATTTATATCTAGAGATTACATTATATCAGATTTAAACTTACAGGACAATTAAAATGACGCAAAACCTGTAATGAAAGCGTTAATTCTTGATATTTTTATAAAAAAAGAATTAAATTTTTACTAATACACTCTTACTTAAATCTAAAAAAAAACTATAAATATAAAAAAGAGAATCTAAAATCAACATTTTTTTTTTTTTAATTTATAGTCTATCATCATCACGGATTTTATGAAGCTGTAATACTAGACTCAAATTTATAAAAAACTTCTTAATTTTTTTTTAATAAATAAAAAGTCAATATTATGTATTGTTGAGCTTTAAACTTAACGACTACGATAAAGGGCGAATAGTAGTATATTATACGTATTTTAAATAAACATGTATTTTTTATTTACTCTATGACATGAGTAATAATTACTGCGTACTTCTATGTAGAGAATCGTAATAAATATATAAGACTGATTTGTAGCATTTGTTTTTTTATTAAGAGTGGTGATGCGACACCACGACACCATTACAAGAATTCCGCTCATATATGTTAATTCAAACTGGAGTCGGTTGATGACCATCTATCTATATACATATATATGAGTTTAATTATTTTTCCACTTATTTTTGATCCAGCATACTAACAGCGTGCGATACCTAGGACTGCACCTGGATCGCCAGACACAGTCTTAGGAGTCATATCAGGGGAAAAAAGGATGCAATTTACCATTAAGTTCAGAGAGATGTACCGGGTTCTAGGCAGCGGGTAGTAATTATCATTATCTAACAAGGAAATGTTGTACTCAGCGGTCCTGAAAACGATTTGGACCTATAGAATCCAACTATAGGGTACGACAAGCAGAAGTAACATCGAAGTCGTACAGCGATTCCAGGACAAATTATTGAGAGATATAACAGAAGGGCCATGGTTTGCAAAAAAAAAATAAAAATATACGATTATCTGGGATTGACAACCGTTCGAGGAGAGATAAAGCGATTTGGTACAAGATTCAAAATGAACCTGGACAAATATGTGAACTGGCTCGCGGTTAACAGCGAGGACATTAGACGCCTAAAACGACTGCTTATATTAGATCTATAAATTTTCCAAAATTTGAGGTGAATCAGCTACCCTAGGGTGTTGTGCATCGTCAAAATTCTTCATTTCGTTTCGCCAATTGCTTTTATTGGTTCTTTGATTTGTTTCACTGTTTCTTTGTTTATCAGTTATTCTAAGTGTGATTGATAACATAATTTTTTAGTATTTTTTTGCTTGGACTTTGATCAATGTTCTTTGGAGTAGTTTTTCTATGTATTTATTTATTTTTAGTATATATTTATGTATACAGTATAAGATATGTATACCCATACTGTTCTTTGAGAAATTTCAAGGTAAACCCCTCTCTGCATGTAATTTTTTTTTGTATTCAAATTTACGTAAGGTTCCGTTACATTGGCACCGACTGTAAATTAAACACTTAGGCAAAAAAAAAAAATTCGATATTTGTGATAGTTTAAATTTATAACAAAGAATTTTAAACAACTGATAGAGTTGATAGAAGGGAGCTAAGATACGTCTTCCCGTAGAAGCTTATCGGGTTTGTAACAATGACAATAGAGAGAACAGTAAGGATAAAGGTAGGAAAAACAAAAATACTTCTTTTACTTTTAATGCAAGTGTAAAAGGTAGGATGATGGACTGTTCGCACTTTTATTTGCTATACCAAATGTATTGTATCATAGAAGACAAAAATAAGAAAAAAAAAATGTTTTTTAAATCTTACAATATCTGCCTATACAGATGATATAGCGATGACTGCTGGCCAACTAATAAGGAAGTATAAAATCTATTTGAGGGAGAAACAAAAAATTTGATCTTATAAAAATAAAAAATGAAGACACTCAGTCAAGAATTTCCAAGACTTTCCAAGAGATTTTTAATTGGTTAAATGTATTTCAGGAAATAATCTTTTTTTTTAGTCATTTTAGAAGTTAAACTAAACTTTGAAAATTAAATAAGAAATATCGTCAACAAGGAGATAGAAAATGTTATAGTAACATGAAGAGTTTTAAAAACAGGCTTTTATCTAGAGCAGTAAAATGAAAATGTATGAAAGGTTTGTGAAACCAATTGTACACAGCAATGGTAAGAACACATGGTTCAGAAATATGAACATGAGTTTAACAGGTAAAGAAAACCATAGATTTGAAAGGGAGGAGCTGCAAATAATTTTTGTGCTATTGAAGAATAGTGAACAGTAAAGGCTATGGACAAATGCCAAACCATAATTAATGGGAAGGACATAGTGAAATTTATAAAATCTTTAACAATTAGACGGTTAAGGTATGTAGAATGGACACAGTAAAAGAATGCTGAAAAAAAATTAAAAGAAAGGTTATTTCAAGAAAAAAATACAAATTAGGAGGTGATGGAAGGGTAAGGTGGATGGTGATGTGATATTTATGGGACAAAAGGATATAGACAATTTGTTAATAATAAAGAAACCTGAAGAGTTGCGGAAGAGATTAAAGCACACAATTGACCAATAAAAACAAAAACATGTATATCTATTTTAGTATACAAATAAACTTTGTTAGGGACTCCCTAACATCAAATTTGATGTTAGGGAGTTAAATTAAGAACATTTTTTAGGAATGGTCTAACTGAAATTGAATAAGACCATCTGCCAAAACGTAACTGGGATTACAGCCTATTATGATGTTGTTTAATAAAAATAGTAAAAGTAGAATAAAACAATTTTTTTCTATTCGAAGTAAAACAAGGATGCTCACTATCCCAAATTTTGTTTGATATGTATCATGAAGGAAATTTAAAATATCTTGGCTCTAGAAGAGGATTAATGGATCAAAGGATTAAAGGAAGAAAAATAAATTATTTAAGATTCGTATATGACATGTTTTTAGGAAATAAGTACACGGTATTCAGAAGATTACGAAAATTAAAATATAAAATATGAAATTAAATTAATGTAAGAAAATTATAGTAATGAGGATAAAAGATAAAAAAATAAAATAAAATCTACCCCGAAAAACCAAGATTAGAGCAAATAGAATAGTACAGATACTACACTACGGTATCGTTTTTTTTCTAGGCTCAAAACGAAGTGTCCTCATTAGGGAACGATATATTTATATAATAAAACATTTAATTTAAAAGATAAACCTAAAAATTAAACAAAAGTAATATATCAACACAGTATAGATGGAAAATGGCTATGTCGTATGCTAAAAGCGAAATAAAACCACTGTTTAAATACAATAATTAAAATTTAAGTTAAAAAAACAAAATACCATCTGGCATACGCCAAATGGCATGAACAGACGAAAAAATTGTATGAATAATCAAATTTTTAAATTCAGAGGTAAGGCCTTAAAAAATCGTAAGACATTTGATAACAAATTCATATCGTTCCCTAAAATATTTCTGATGCTAGTCCCAAATTTAAATTTCCGACGCAATGCCGCGTAACAGACACAGTCCACAAGTATGTGGTGTACTATCAGTTGGTAGTCACAGCGAACACAAACGGGTACATCAATGTGAGTCATCAGATATCTATCAGTGAGCCTACGTGCCCTATTGCAAACGGTTAATAATAACCTCCTCATGAGGTTATTCCTCCACGAAGAACTCCAGGGTGACGTGGTGTCCTTAACTTGACGAAGTTTATTATCGATGGTAGCATTCCATTCACTCTGCCACTCATTACGCACTCCATTCTTCAGAAAGCAGACAAGATCGTTCGAAACAACGCGATTAGTGAAAGGAGGCTGCAAACAAACCTCTTTTACCGCACGATCAGCGCGCTCATTGTTTGGAATTCCAATATGGCTGGGAATCCAGCAGAAGCTCACTGTTTTATTACGTTGAGTCATTTCAGAGATGATAGATTGTATATCACATACAATACGGTGTCTGAAGTATATATCAATAATAGCTTGCAAGGCATTCATTGAACAGACAAGTGTCGGAATGTTGGGCTAAGTATATTTCAGGCCTTGTTAATCACAAATAGCTCCGCGATGAAAATACTGGCGATACTGTGAAGGCCAAACATGTATGTCCAGCCATAAAAGTGGTTGGAGAGTGCACAAGTGAAATTAAATAAAATCTAGAAAAGAATGGTTAACATAAAAAAAGGAAAAACGGCTGGAAGCATTTGAAATGTGAGCACAGAGAAAACTAGAAAACATTTAATGGACAGATCGAATAAAATATGACGATGTCATCATACATGTATTTGAGGAGAGTAAATGGAAATAGAAGATTAATCAGATAAATTCGAAAGGAAGAGTCAGTCGGCTCTTGATATATCGTGGGAGAATAAGGACTGATTAAAACATACTAGAAAACTTGATTTAAAAGGAAAGGAACTATCACTTGCTAAAAATATTACCTGGAAATAGAAGAAAATAGATACGAACATGATCCTGATAATGGTTTACGACTTAAATGGTTTGAATATTTGATGTGAATAGCTCTCTTTATATTTTTTCCGTCTGATTTAGGAAAAAATATTTAACTGAATAATTGAGGGAGTTATAAAATTCTTCTTTTTTTTTTTAATTAACCTGATTTTAAGTTCAAGAATATTTTGTAAATTGGATATGTTTTAATTATATTATTCAAAATCAGCTAACCTAATTAAAAACAAGTACATAAAAATATAATCTATAAGATTTAAAATAATGCCGTTAACTGTTTTACTAAAATATACACTTATGAAAAAACACTTGGTTAAAAAAAAACTGAGTCTTCTAAAAGTAAAAAATTAAATTTTTCTTATAAGTAAAAGTTATTTAAAAATAAACTAAGTGCTAAAAATAATAAGCATATATTTCATTTTAAAAAAAACCTACCTTAAAATCCGTGTGAGTTAATAGCTCTGCAGTAAATACCTGCAGCCTTCTTTTGATAATATTTACTTTTACTGCAGTACTTTAGAAATGTTAACAACTTATAAAGTTCTTCTAAACGTTTTTGTTTTAATATATTTTCAACATTAACTACGCTTTTAATTTTCAACACGACACAAAAAAGAAGAATTTTTAACATAAATATTTAGTATTTATTGATAATACTTTTTGCCCGTAAAATATTTATAAGATACAAATTAAACTTTAATTTTAACTTGGCAGCGACTTGACTTCTGAACTGTAGACCTACTAATAACATGTAGTATGTATTATACGTCGTTATAAAAATTTTAAAACAATGTAAATAATAAACTATTATATCTTATCTATTCAGTTTGAAATTTTTACTTATCATATAAAATACAAAGAAGACAAATATTATTCATAAGTAAATTATTTTATAATTTACTATAAAATATCATGTCACACCAAAAACACTCAGGCATGTTCAAAATAACAAGCATAAGAGTATTGGGGAAACTAAAATTAAGCCAACGTGACGGTGTGGTAGTATCATGCTCTTTCATCTAAAAGGGCTCCGGCTTTGAATTCCGGTAAGGTATGATATTTTTTCACACAATACGAAATTTTATTTTCATACCTCCGTCCTCAGGAATGTTGAATTAATCATGAAAAACGTAAATAACTGATTTACAGTTGCTTTCTTCTCCGAGTTGTACGAATTAGTAAGGCAAATATATTGAATGTACACGATTTGTACCCTTTTCTTTACAGTACACAGTAATTTCTTTTGAAACTATTGTACTGAAAGTAGTTCGTAAGAATAATTCATGTAGTTTGACAGTTTACCCCAGGTTGTAAACCAAGATTCTCCACTACGAATAAGTGTTTTATTTGCTAATGAATTATTTATCACATTCATTGAAGAGCATGGTAAAACAATTAAAATTTATTTGAAGGACTCACTTTTGAATTATATGAAAATTCTTCTTCGAGAGAATCTTTCGAAGCTTACTATTCAGCTTCTGCTTTATCAGTACCTTCAGATACTTTACTGAAGAAGAAGCATCGTAATCAGCTCCAAGAATTATTTACATTTAATTAATTATTTAATTTTGATACTTAATCGTCTTCAATAAAATAAATTCTGTTCAATCGTGTCTATTTTTTTCAAGCCTTACTTTTTACCAAAAGTACTCACTTCCTTGATTCTATTTGAGGATTCCTTTATTTTCTACAAATTAGAGGAAGTTCCTCTGATTCCGTTCGAAACGTTTTTCTAGTTAACTTTCGTTGACGATCATTATATAAAAAATTAAATTGACTATATATTGATTATTCGAAAATATTTTTTTAGTGTTCTTATTATCATTATTTTTAATTGATTTTGTGGCGTAATTAAATCAGGGGCGGATCCAGCAATTGAATTTAGGCGGGAACATTGGGGGCAAGAATCATATTTTTCTTCTCCCTTTTAATTGGGTTGGATATATAATATTTCATACGCTTTTATTGGATACTTACTGTATTCTGAACTATTTTTAAATGCAAAAAATCGTTAACCAATCACTAGTATTGCTATAAAAGAGGAAAAAAGGGACGATTTCGGAAAAACCAAAAAGTGGTTAAATTTCTTCAATTTTATTTCGATTTATAAAAATTAATCTGTAAGTTATTCAAAGTGACCCTCACGGGGACTCCAGAAGTTAAATGATCTTTCAGCTTGGACTGTATAGCCCTGATAACTTTATTTATTTAGTTATTTCTATACGGATTTGAATACTAGATCGTGGATATCGGTGTTCTTTGGTGGTTGGGTTTCAATTAACCACACATCTCAGGAATGGTCGAACTGAGACTGTAAAAGAATGTACTTCATTTACACTCATACATATCATCCTCTGAAGTATTATCTGAATAGTAATTACTGGAGGCTAAACAGGAAAAAGAAAATACCCTGATAACTTTAATCAAAACTGCCATGCAAACAATCAAATTTATATAACAATGTAAGATGGAATAAAAAGATAAAGATTTAAATTAAGTTGATTTTTATTCGTTTGCATTTAAATATTTATAATTAATTCATTACGATCCAAAATTTTACACATTTTATTTCATACAATAATTTATTTACAAAATAAATTTGTCTTGATGTTATGCATCTTAGCATACTTAGGTAACGCGATTTATATCAATTTACATGTCGTTATGAATGTGTATTAGAGCAAGTTTACAAGGTTCTCTTAATTACCTATTAAGAAAAAGATATATTCACATTAATTACAGAGTTGCAACTTGCAACTGGTTATTTTGACAATACGGTATTGGTAATATGTTTCAATTCTTTTTAACTGGGTTTTCAAAATGCAAGGACTTTGGGGGAGCCATGGCCCTCCCTGGATCCGCCATTAAATTAAATATATCCTAACGTTATTCTGATAGTCAATGCATTTATAAGCAAAGGTTTAACTTAATTAGTCGATAGACATAACTTGATTATTATTTAAAAAAAGATACTTCCTTATTCTAGAGAGCTGTCAACGTACAACATTAACAGTTAACAGTCTCCTCGTATCTTTTTATCTATGTTTTTTTTAATTATTTTTATTAAAGGAGTTTCTCTTTCATGCTTTGTGAATAATATTTACAAACGGCTTTTTTATAGGCTTATCCATATTTAAAATTTAAAACAAAATTCCAAAATAAAATAAATTAAAAAAGTAAATCAAGAAAACTGATTTATTATATCCGCCCTAAAATGTAAAAAAAAAAAAAAAAAAAATCGTTTTCAGATTTTACTTTTTGAAGCCTGCATCATATTTAACTTTAAAACCTAATTTATTTTAATAAACTAATTAAATATTATTATTTATAATTACTTAACCCTTAATTTATAACAACTTCAAAAGATTAAACTCTAAAGAAAAACTGAAAAAGTACTATTTTTGTTTACAATTTAAGGCGTTTTAAAAAATCTAAGATTATTTGTAAAAAAAATGTGTTACGTAATTAAAAAAAAAATAAGAAAAGACCTATTTTTTTTAAAAAATGTATCTGTACAATTTATTACGGTGATAATTACATTTTATAAAATATTAAAGTAATTTAATAGAATAGTTCGCCTAATTTTTTCATAAATATCGATCAATTAATTATATTTAATTACTGCGAGTTCTTTTCCGTTGAATAAGATGAGACAGGGTAAGGTAATAGTACTAATTGAACAGTAATTTATTTACTTCTCCGTTGAAGGCATTAGTCATTCTTGCAATCACTTCAATTTTAATGATAATGATTTGAATTGTATTTAATGTTTTTAACTGGCGGAGTAGTGCGTTGCTGCAGCTCCATCCTGTACCTTTAACAAACGGATTATATGATATCGCCTAACAATAAGTTCATTCATTAAAGTTAGTAGTATACAAAATAAATTAAGAATTATATTATGAGTCCATATATGTCTACAAAATAGTGAAATTCTGCTGTTACAGACATCTCAAATTAAATTAAATTTTGACGAGGACTACTACTACTACTTACTATTGCAGCAAAAAAAGCTTTTCCAGCATAGGAAATTTTCCAGAATGTATTAAAAATAATGTAACACTACTTCCATAATATATATTATTTTTGTAATGAAAACAAGTGTAAATTAAATTTTATAACATAAATAAACTACTTTGAAAAAAAGATTTTACAATTTTACAGAACGGTATAAGTCACCATTTCACTGGCGGGCACATCCTCATTCCCTAAAGAATTGTTAATACAAAAAAACTTAATTGAAAATACACATTATAAATTTAATTTTTATTTTTAAATGGCTTATCTAATTTTAATGAATCGTACATGTTGATTAGATCATTGCCGATTCAAATTTAGGCCATTTGCATTTATAAAACATAGCGGGGTGTTACAAACCTTTTCGGGCGGAAATTATTCTTTATATTTTCTTTCGCTTGTAAAAGTACATAATTTAATCTTAATAAAATTTGAAATACTTCTGTCTAAAACGTTTTACAATAAAATTTGCTTTTTCTATTTATTGATACGTTACTTTTGATATAGACTTTATACGGCTCTACACAAGAATGGCTCCTTCGTAAAATTGATTAAAAAACTCACACATACAAATGTTTAATTAAATATTTATCATAAAATGAAAGGAAACAAAAAAATTATTTGTTTTTTTTTTTTACAAGGTGATTGTCAAACGTCTGGTTTAAGGCTATATTAATGTAAAATAACATTCTGAAATATTTTAGATCAATCTTGTTTTCAAATTGATACATATTCATTGCCATTTTTAGAATATCAAATAAAAAATTTAAAAATCAATATTCAAAACGAATTTATTATTTAATTTATAATATGAAATTGTTTATTATTTTATTTATTACAGTTGCAAACTATACCCCTAAAAATATTCCAGTGATTTAATTTAGATTCTTTTTAAATTACATACTTGTATTCTTATATTATGAAAATCAGAGGTGATATTTTGAAATTACATAACCAAAAATATTCCGTTAAAACAAAGTAATCTCCTTTTGATATAATCGAATAAAAAAAAATATCTAAGTCCGGAAAGTATAATGGTTTCTAAAATTTAAATTATTTAAAATTTTTCTTCTTTATGATCTATAATAGTTGAAAATATATATTTATTTAAAACCTTCAGTAAAGAACTGTAATTAAAAATAAATAATAAGATTTCGGGTGATTTAGAGTTTTTAAAATAATTTTTTTTAATATTTCACTTAACCAGGGTTCAAATTTTTAGTATGTATTATTTTATATCCTCGAACATAACACGTCCACACTAGTGGTTGCTTAATTTAAAAAAATTAAATCGATATTTTTCTCCTTTTTTTTCTTTATTCTACAACTGAAGAAATTATTTTTTAAATGAAATCCGGTGTTCAGTATTTTTTCATGTAAAATGCATGAATTAAACTTTGTATTACGGTGTTACGATCGATTACACCGTTACAGACTGTAGTACTCATACTTTCCTTGTTTCCTTTCAAATGACGTATAAAAACACAAACTAGAAGAAATATAAATTCGAAGTTAACACGAAAATATTTTATTATTTGTTTCATTTAAATGTATGTGTGTTTGTTATTAAACATTAGTAACAATTTTTATCGCGAAATTTAAATTAAAGATTGATTAATTTCATCTAAGAAGGAATTTTAATATGGATGTTTACGATATGATATTACACAGTCTTAAAAAAATTAATTAGTTAATTACATAACTGTGTAAAATATGTTTACATTACTCATAATTTGTATTATTTGTGTAATATATCGGCAGAGTGATTTGCATCGTTTAAAATGAGCAACTATTATTGTAGTTCTAAGATGCTGTTTGACCGTGACTCAAAACCAGTTGAACTTATTGATAATTATAATTAAGAGGATTATCATTAATTTCGTACGCTCCCTAATACCGGCATTATTTTATCGTTAAGATGCAAATAATGTCACTACTTGTAAACTGATCATTCTAAAACTGGAGAATTTCCAAATTTAAATTTAACAGTCTGCTGTGACAGTATATTCTTTAAAATAAAATTATACAAACACAATACTATATGGCAAGATGTAAATCAAAGCGGAAGGATTAGCCTATTATTAAAATTTTTAAACAATAAAATGTAGCGAGTTAAGAAATAGAAAATAAATATTTTTATACAACCATCTTATATTCATTTCTAATATAATTTATAAAAATTACCCACTGCACATGAAAAATGTTGAGCAACATACAAATTAATATAAAAAATTGCTCGAAGGAAATTAACTTAAAATATGTCATAAAATTAAGGAGTCACGTTATTCACGAGGAAAAATGATTTAGCAATACAACTTTATACCTAATACTTAATATTTATTAATCTTTATATTCATATTTCGTAAATTTTTATTACCATTTTTTTTATAAAAACTAATTATTACCCACTTATTGTTTATTACTTTCTCTTTTTTTAACGGTAAGTCTTCCGTAGATATATCTGCTTCATCAGAACGTATGAAATTATGTAAAGTATTTTGGATTAAAAACATATTTAAAAAACTAAGATATAGAGAGTTCTATTTTATTTTTTATCACGTAATATATATATGCCGTAGTTTGAGAAATCTGGGGTAAAATCAATAAATTGGGGTAAGAAACCCTGTTTTTTATGTTTGACGTACAATAAGTTTGTTAAATGGGAATAATCATATAAAACTTTTAAACAAATCCCAATGAACGTCCTAAAAATTTTAGTACGAACTCACTTCACCGGCGTAGCTGAAATCCGAGTGAAATCTTTCACTAACCGTAACTCGCAAACGAAGCATTTTAGGACATATGTTTATAAAATTTTTTCCATTACTTTCACTAGTAGAATAGGTTATGAAGGTCCCGGGATAATTCCGTGATACATTCTTTATATATGTGACGTACTTGCTCGAATCTAAGTCCCATTTTTTTTCTCTTTTAATAAAAAAAAACAAAAAAAAACGGGTGCTGCTTAGTGTACAGCAATTTCAGCCGCTGAACTGTATACATTAAGTAATGCCGGATAACCAGTTGTTAATAATCACTTCCTTTATTTACTTTTTAGTTTTATATTAAACATTACATTAAATCATGACATTTAGGTTAATTACACATTTTGTAGAATATTAAATATTCTGGCTAGCACAGGTATACATTTTCATGTTAACTGGTTCACATTGTAAAGAAAAGTAAAAATTCATGTATTAATAATTCTAACAATAATTAAGATCAGCTGATTCATTAACAAATAAGAAGAAAATGATAGGAGATGTTTACATTAAGCAAGAGTACAAACAAAAAAATGAATCTGAACACTTAGATTCGAACTCTTTATTTTTTTAATTCGAAAAAATGTTTTTTATAGATTTTTTAATCCCTTTAGTTTTTTCTTTTCCAATTCCTTAAATATTGTACATTTTGTTTTACATGATATCGCCACATAAGCTTGAAGTTTGTGCGTGGGATATGGAAATGTAGCGTATGAAAAATGTCATGCCTGACCGGGATTCGAACCCAGGACCTCCAAATGAAAGGCCAAGACGACGTTACCACTCGCGCCACGGAGGCCGGCATTAACATTAACATTTAAAAAATAGTTAACAATTGAAAATTAAAAAATTTTTCTCTCCACAGTAAATAAATTTTTGTCATTGAAAATTGGTAATTATAAATTATTTTCTTAGGTGGTTTTCACTATGCTATCAAAATTATTTTCAAGGAAGGGACATCAATGAGTCCTTTCACTTTGTTAGAATTTAACAACACTTCAGTTTTTAACAATGACCTGAAAACTACCATTGCCTGTGGTAAACTTCAGTAACTATTTGGTCTATCTTATAATTTCGTTGTCTGTACTTATTTATTTCAATTTTTTTCCTATTTAATTTTATTACATACTGCATTTTTTTATCGTTCCATATTTTTGTCCATATTTTCAGTGCAATGGAATCAAGAAAAGTTCACTATGAAGCCAGTATAAATAAGAAGGTGATTTTATACGGGGAAGAAAACGGGAAAAATCAGCTGCCAGAAAGTTCGACGTTGAAAAATCAAATAATCGTCGATGGCATAAACAACGTGAATTGGAAACGTGAATAAAACTCTCTTTTACTTTGATGTGCCGTTTAATTAACTTCAAAGGGAGGAAAAAAGTTAAAATAGTTAGCACAGGATACGAAAAACAACGTGTCCCTGTAATGCTGTGTATTACGGCAGATCGCCATTCTTAATATCAAATAGAAAAATAATGCCATAAAACGAGAAATTTCCCAATAATGTGATAGTACGTGCCATAAGACTGGTTTGATGACTTTTGAAATGGAAAACAGGATAAATTCCGTGTGGAACAGAAGACCAGGAACTGTCTAAATACCTAAAACCATACTTATCATTTAAAGGACATTTAGAGGATTCATGAGAAATAAATTTAAAAAATAAAATTGTTATTTGGTAATCCCGGAAAGTAAGACCAGCCAACTCCAGCTATTCGATGTCTATTATGAAACCTTTCAAAGACCAAGTAAGAAAATAATATGAAAACCAGTTACATTCAGCAAGTCATCCTGTAACTTTCTGAAAAAATTAAAAGGGAAAGTTCTTCAATAGCGGAATGGGATTCTATCGCCTGGAAAATTCCCAATGAAATTATATCTCACTCTTTTAAAATAATACAGCATCAGAAATGCTACAGATAGAGCAGAAGACGACTTAATATGGGATAATGATGACCTTGACATCGCTTCCAGAGTCAGTAGTAACAATGAAAGTGAGTAATTATCAGATTATAATTAATGTTTAATCAATTTAAATTATCTAATGTAATTATTTTATGTATTGGGACTTGTTATTATTTAAATTTCAGTTTTTTTTTTTTACTAATAATTATCTCCACATTTTGACTTTGTGACTCATAAAATGCTAGTTATGCCCTGTCCAAGACCATCAAGTACGTTAAACACCTTTTCAATAACTTCCTTCGAACATCGTACTTCCCATCAGATGAAAGTTATCTCAAGTAGTGATGATTCCGAAGTCAGGTAAATCTGTACACAACATGTCTTCCTGCAGGTCAGTAAGTCTTTTACCGACTTTCTGTCGAAGTTGTTTGTTCTTCTTGAGAAAGTTGTCTTCTTCAAAGACATTGGAGCGCAAAAATATTCCAGATCATCAATCTGGATTCAGAAGTGGACATTTTACCATTGAACAAACGCACAGTCAATGTCATCACGGAGTGCCTAGAAGAGGAGAAGTTCTGTTCTGTTTTCAGCAGGCCTTTGACAAGGTGTGGCTGCCTGATCTGCTTTATAAGCTGAAATGCAGCCTTCCTCAACCCTTCTGCCTGGTTTTGAGGAACTGTCTCGACGGGAGTTTTTTCAAGGTCAGATGCAATGATAAATTATCTAGATTTTTTGACATTAGATCAGGAATTCCACAAGGCTCAGTCTTAGGACTAGTCCTGTACTCAATTTTCACCGCTGACCTTCCGGTTCCGAATCATGTCACTGTCGCCTTTATTGCTGATGATATAGCAATCCTGGCCGTAGACGAAGACCCATAATTAGCCTCATCGGAGCTACAATCAGTATCAGATTTGATCGGAGTGTGATTAACTAAATGGAAAATAAAGGTGAATCAGAATAAGTCGAGTCATAATACGTTTGCGATGAGAAGAGTTGATTGTCCCGGGTCTACGTAGACGGCATTTTCATTCCACACTCTGACCGTGTACGGTACCTTGGGCCCCACCTTGATCGTTGTTGACGTGGAAGACGTAAAAGATTCTTTGTATATAAATCTTATTATTATTCTTATTTATCAACTTTTTTTATAAAAACCTTTTGGAAATGTATGGTGCGGCTTAGATTCGATCAAATATAATACATTTACGTGTGTGTGTGTGTGTGTACATATATATATATATATATATATAATGGTAAACGTATCTAAAATATAAATGCGAAAATTTGTGGCGGGTTCTATGTGTTCGTTTACACACAGTACCACGCTAGAACCAACCAACCGACTGCTTTCAAATTTTTAGCATATATTCGTATTATCCTAGGAAAGGTTTTAAGCCATAGATAGAGATAGCCTTCTTCGGAGTGAAGATGTGAATTTTTCCTCGTCAAAATTTTGTGTACTTTATTTAGTCTGTCTTTTGTAATTTAATTTCTTTTTCAGGTATTTATAAAGTATGCATACTTTAATTGTTATTTGTCAATATTATTCTCACAAACATGAGGATAATGAACATAGCAGGGGACCAGGAGGCGGAGCCCCCTAGATAGAGCGAGCGAAGTGAACCCTGACCGGCTAGTTTCTCCATATTTTAACTTTTTATTTATTACTTTCTTATTTTTTAAACGTTCTGGTTTATCAGAATGTATTTCATGTGTTCTGACAAAGCAGAAGTTTCTGCGAAATCGCTTAACGCGAAAAAAAAGAATAAATAATAATAATATTAACCAAAAAGTTGGTGATAGGTTTTATAAACAATTACATTCTGCTAGAAGGTTGAAATTTACTAGACTACTTATTATTAATTTTTTATTACTTTCATCATATAAGTTATTGTAATTAAGAGAAAGTTTTTTAAATTTACGATTTAGAATTGATTCTTTCATCACAAATTTTTTTATTATTGAAATAGTTGGTAATGATTATTTTATGTTATATTAGTAAATATAATTTAATATATATATATTTTTTTTTAATTTATATCTTGCTTAATGATTATGCAACGTAAATACAACATATACCCGTACACAGGTAATTTTTACTTATGCTAATCTTGACATAAATTTCAACATTAGGCTGCAAGTAATTCGTTTAATTTTTTTTTCACTTTTTAATAAATATTATTCATTTTTATTTATAATTATTACATAATCCAAATTTATTGAATGTGTATTTCAAGGAATAGATCATTCATTCATTCCAGTTAAAATTTGTGCGTTTACTTTTTTATTTTGTTCTTTGATGATTAATCCACCATATATGATTGAAGTTTGTGTATAGAAATTGAAATTTTGTAGCGTAGAAAAATTCCAAATAGGACTTGAATCCGGGACCTTCGTTCATAAAGGAATACGAAAACGGAAAAGGACAATAAATCAACACAAAGAGGCGTATCTCAAAATGTAGAGGATGACCATTCGGTCCAAAAGCTCTCGGGAAATCAAGGTATTTTTATTCAAGATTTAAAAAAACAATCACCGATTTTACATTAACCAGTCACAAATATACAGGGATGATATTAAAATATGGAAACGTCTTCATATTTCAAAACTGAGGGTTAGTAGGAGATAGAAAGTACTACGAATCTACAGTTACAAAATTACTACTTTATGATGTATTTGAATTTTTTGTATACCATCTTGGATCCTCCACTCTGAATCATTTTTTTTTTTTTTAATAGGAATGTAGATATTTGTGCTATATGATTTTAATATAAAGTTTTGCATAAAAATATAACGCAATAGTTGTAAAATTAAAACTTCTGAAAGTTTACGAACAAGGTGTAGCTTATAAGGATGAAGATTATTGTTTTTAAGAGTTTATTATTTTATTTGTTTTTACCTCCTGTTATCCCTCACATTTGAAATTTGATCTCGTTTCCAAAATTTAATATCACCTTATATATTGTAACATTTTCCTCCAGATATAATGAGTTATCCGAAAAAAGACTCAAGTAAAACTGTACCCCGCTAAAGATTTTATAGAGTATGAAAATATTCAAATGAATTTTAAATTGTTCATCCAAATCTTCACTAGAAGATAAATGAGTACGTTTAAAAAAACATCACGAGTGAATCAATGAATGTAAGTAAATAATAATTAAAGCATTAGCAAACTTAGCTTAAATTCACCAAAGTATTGATAAAAGTAATAAGGTCAACTGCGTATTCAAAAAGACCTATTGTTTTTTTATGTTCACTTAATCCACAGAGTATGAGTAATAAGGCTGAATTTTTTGATTTTAAGTGTTTAGACCCTGAAAGGAATCAAGAACACTTGGGTCGAGAGTTAGCATGCAATCACGCAAAAGGTTTACTGCAATATTACACTTCTGCACAAAAATAGATTGGTGTAGTTAAAAATATTATAACAAAAAAGATGACAACAAAGCTTTTTACTTCCCTCTCAATGGTTATTTATCCTTAAACCATAAAATTTAATTATTTAATAAAATTCATAATAATCGATATTTTTAAACTTTTATCGGCTCCCCCACTCCCAAATATTTCTTCAAGGTATTATTTAGGGTCGCTTGCACTACTACTACTACTACTACTATGCCTATGAAGACAAAAAAGAAAATTGGTTAAAATATACGCAATAAATGAAAAGATAGCTTTTTGAGATTTTTGGGAAAGGAGGAAAATTTAAGGTAACTTTTTTTTAAAGAAAATGATAAGATAAACTTGCATATATTTACTGAGGCTAATAAAAGTGGGGGTTATGTTCACAAAATTTTGAGAAAATTGATCCAAAGAAACTATCTACCCCACCTCCTGGAGATATTGACCCCAAAATTTTACCAACAAATTGTCCCACATACAAGAGTCTTTGTACAAGATTTCATCAAAACCGGGTTATCCAATCAAAAGTTATTAAGCTTCAAACACTCAACACGTTTAAGTACGTTTAAACATTATACCCCATTTCTTCTTTTTTTTTTGTTTTTTGGAGTCCCTAGTCATGAAATGCAAAAAAACCATACCAATTTTTTGACTGATTACTATACTTCTTCCTGTGTGCAGCATAGTTCTAGAGCTATCAGTTCATAGCTATCTAAACTTTAGATTGTCTACAATCTAAAGTTTAGAGCTATGATGCCGAGAAAGCAAAAATCTTTTATATCTGAGGAATGAAAGGTATTAATGAATGTTGCATCACAACAAAATGCAGGGACAATTTTATAAAAAGAGTACAGTATTAAAAAGTCGATCATCAGTATTACAAAAATAATCTAATACTTAATCAAGCAAAATAATTTTAATGCAATGCGTGTAGTTTTAAACAAATTTAAACCATATTGAATGCGTTTATAACATGCCTGTAATAGGAAAATATACCTAAATTTCCATCTCGAAGTTGTAAAATTTCCGGCTTTCCGCCTTTCATTCAGAAAATTATGGGTGGGAATTCCTATGATGAAGTTAAGAATTCTTTACTCGCAAAAAAAGTGTATTACAAGTATTTTTAAACTTAATTCTGGGATTATACTTGAATTAAATAATATAAAAAATTAGAATGATTCTTAAAACGATATAAAAATCAAGTTACTTAAAAATAAAATAAAAAATACGTATTAAAATGTATAAAAATATACAGAATAAAATTAAAAATTGTTCTATTATAACAGTTTTCTTTAATAAAAAAATATGATTAAATAGGATTTTTTTTTTGTGTTAATACCTTAACACAATTTTTCAAATAATTGCTGACAAAAATGAGATACTTTTCTCTCAGCGATCCACAAACTTTTAATTTTCCTCGTTGACTTCTTTACAGGCAGTATATTTAACAAATATAGGCAGTATATTTAACGGTAAAGGCACATGTACGAATTTGAATACTAGATCGTGAATACCGGTGTTCTTTGGTGGTTGGGTTTCAATTACCCACACATCTCAGGAATGGTCGAACTGAGACTGTACAAGACTACACTTCATTTACACTCATACATATCATCCTCTGAAGTAATACCTGAACAGTAATTCCCGGAAACTAAACAGGAAAGAGAAAAGTATATTTAACAGATAATTTCAATTCATTATCAAAGGTGAATCGATTGTCATCAGAAAATTCTTTCAACATTTTAAACAAATAAGTTGGATCTAAGTCCGGATTTAATTATAGAAAATTTAGAACAATCCATTCAAATTTTCCCAGTGAACGATACGTCAGAGTTATAAAATGTAGATGTATCGTGCAAAACAATGCGGTTTATCAACCACCCATATTACCAACTTTGAGTGAAGTGGCACAACGTTTGGAAGGTTTAACGGTATGCTTTTTCTATAATTGTTTTGCTTCTTGAGGCCTAAAGTCGATCAACAGTACACCAAACCGATCTTAAAAAATTTTTAATTATTATTCACGGATTTGGCAGTAATTTTGATTAGCTTTTTAATTTTAAAACTTTACACTTCACATGTAAATATACTAAAGAAACCACGGAAAGTGATATATATATATATATTTGGTACATAAGCTTGAAACTTGTGCGTGGGATACGATATGGAAATGGAATTTTGTAGCGTTTGAAAAATACCATACAGGCCGGGATTCCACCCAGGAACCTCCGGATGAAAAGCCGAGACGCTAACACTGCGCCACGAAGATCGGCGGAGTATATAATATAATAATATTATATTATTCTACAACAAACCGGTTGGTCTTGAGTCTCGCAAGTATACTGGCCTCCGCAAGAAGAATTACTTAGTGATAAATAATTTTAAACATAATTCATAAATAGTTGCGTCTTAAGTGTAAATGAAATAATTCTTTATAATTAAAAAAATTTGAATAGTAAAATTTTTCATGAATAAATAGATTTTATGTTTACTTCAAAATTTTGAAGTTACAATATTTTTTATTCCGTATTAATCCAGTTTACAAATTTTAATATTACATCTTTTTAGCGTGAGGGTTAGAAAAGCACAGCAATATGAATTGAAATATAACAGGAAATGTAAATTGATTATTATTTTTAGTTATTTCTTTATTTTTAAAATTAAATAGCTTTTTTTTTTGCTTAATACTACAATGTAAAAACTGCAAACGTATTGACTCCTTGCACATCACCTGTGAATTTAATATATCCAGTAAATAAAAATCCTGAAAAAAATATTTAACGGAATAAACTTTTAATTATATTTCTTATAAAATTTTATCTAAAATTAAAAAAACTTAATTCTTTTGAATATAAATTCAAAAGAGTTAGTAAATTTAAAAAAAACTGTATTCCCATCAGTAGGAATCCCCAGTCATGGCACTGAAAAGAGTATTTCCTGTAAGATTTAAAAAAAATATTATTTACTCTAATTTTTTACCTGGAAATTTTAATGCGTAAGAAAATCAAAAAACCTTGCTTCAAGGAGGGGACTTTCTCGTACATATTTTTTTTCTTTAAATACATATATTTTGTTAAATATTCCTTTTTATGTACAAGAAACAAAGGTTTTGCATTTTATTACTTTTTTTTAATTTTAATTCATTTTTTTATTTTATTTTCTTAACTTATACTCTAAATTTCAATTAGGTTTAAGAAGGCTAATCTCGTGATATTCGTTGAAACCAATTCAGTCGTTATTAAATAATATGCAAACGAACAGATAAATTTCTATAATCAGGATAATTGATTAATTATTTAATTATGCTTCATTTTTGTCTTAAATTATAAAAAAATATTTTTAAGAGTCTAAAATAAAAGGGTATTTTCAGAAAATATGTACATAAATGTTTAATTTTACAAATAGTTAAATTTATAGATTATACTGCATCACCAAATGCTATACACGTTGTAGAGACCATTAATAATACTGGTCACTCTCAGGCCGACCAGTCAAGAGAAATTAAACCATATATAATAGTTAATTATAAATTAATATTACATAATCAGTGTAATTACTCTACACCTTTACCCGGATTTAAAATTTAGCATGACTAAACAACCGAGATAGCTTATCAGATAACGACATTATCCTAATGTATTGAGTTAATTCAAAATAATAAACAAAACGTAAACTTTCTCAAAAAAAAAGGAAAGAAAAACAACAAATCATATAGTAGATTTTTTTCTTATTTTCATCTTCAAACACACAAAAAGAAAATGTATTCGGCATTAATTAAATAAAATAAATCTATGGTTATTAAAAATAGAAAAGTTCTAAGGAAAGCGTTTGAATTAAAAAACTAAGAAAAATCTGTTATATTGCAGTAAAATTTTCCTTTTTATGGAAAATTTAAACTTGTTAAAAAAAGCTAATTTCAACCTTCTCATCGAAACAGATGGAAGGCTAAATTAAAAGTTATATTTAGAGCACTAAAACAGCAAGATTGTACTCATTCCGTCTATTTAAAGATTAATAATTCGCTCATTATTAACTACAATATTTCATATAGGTGAAATTCAATAAATATTTATTTAAACAGAATTTTTTTTGTACTAAATTAAAATAAATTATAAATAATATTCTGTTTAAATATTAATTTTTATTTTATGATTTTTTTTTAATTTTTTAGGTTACGATTTTAAGATTTAAATTATAAATTAATGAGCAAGAAAAACTATAACATGCTTCTTATGTTAAATATATATATATATATATATATATGCACACACAAAATTATAATTAACTGGTAAAAGAATAAATTATACTACGTATTTAAAACTAGTTTTTTAAACAATACTACAAGGTAACATGCTTTAAAAATCGAAACGTTAAAATTTAATTAGTTAACAAACAACTTAAAATCATGCTGCCCAAAAAAAAAAATGGCTGTTGTTAAAAATAGAAAAGGTATCCAAGGGTAATAAGTAGGTAGAACGGCAAGCCGGTCCTTAAAACTTACTTTTTTTGTTTAAAGTAGTTGCTTTTTTTCTCTAGAAGGTCAGAATTTATTCATTACAGTATGTTGTGATCACGCCAGCTCGAACATGACTTTTTAAATAAAGGATTTATTTACAAGAAAAAAGTTAATATATATGTATATTAAAGAAATAAAAATAACGAAAAATCACTTAGGAATAAACAAATACATGAACAGTTCACACATAAAACAGAAAAAAACACACCAAAAAGGAACAAACTTAAGGCCGGTCGGTTTAACGGACGGAGTTTTCAGTGGTTAGGCCAAAGTTCACAGTATAGGGTCTTCGCTGTACAGAATTTGTAAAAGATATTGTGCGCTAAATCTGTTAACCAGCCCCTCCTCTGTGGACACGCGCCAGTAACCATGTCTACCAACTTATAGACACAAATTATACCTGTTTGGACAAAGCATAAAGTTAAAATTAATTTCTTTTCAATTATTCATTACCAAGTGCAAATAAGATTACAAGATAAAAGATATAAACAAATAAAAGTTTATAAACTTTAAATCGATATGATAAAAATATAAATACACTTTATTCGCCTTCGTATTCTTAATTCAGCTGTAAATTAATATCCGTATGGGCACAAAGTGCTGAGTGAACTTAAGTCCAACAATTGAATGAAGATCTTACAATAGTTACTCAAGCGTAAATCGTACGTATAATACTCAGAAATAGTTAACATAAAATCTAATACCAGTTGCGTATTTCGTTTATTAAATATCATCATCATCGGCATAAACAGAAAACAGAATAAATAAGATATAAAAACAGTAATAGTAGTAGAAGATATAAAATAAAAATTAACAATCAAAAGTAATTAATTACTAAGCACATAACTAAAATGAAAAAAAAAAAACATAGCTAAATGAAAATATTTTTACTTATGTTTAAATATTAAAAAAAAACTTGAAAAAACTTACTTTAAAAATAGATAATATTAAAAAAGTAATACATTTCCACTAAATTTTCTTTAGCTTTCTACTATCTGAAATTGCCAAAAAATTAAAACGATTTCAGAAAGTTGAAATTAAAAAATACTATTTTGTTGAGTTTTTAATTGGTTTTATTTTGTTTTTTTGTATTATTATTATTATTATTATTGCGATATGATTCGGGCCCTGGAGCATTCGTTCCATGTACCTCAATACCTTCTGAGAATGGTAGACGCATACCTGAGGAACCGCGGTCTAATTTACGAGACCGCAGCAGGCTGGCGTAGGACTACGATCACGTCAGGGGCGGCGCAGGGGTCGATTCTCGGCCCCGACCTTTGGAACGCCGTCTACGATGGCTTGCTGAGGCTGGAGATGCCTGAAGAATCTGCTTTGGTTGGATACGCTGACGACGTTGCGCTACTTGTCGCAGACCGCGACGTGGAGCGCGCCCATCTGAGGCTCAGTCGGGCCATGCACAGAGTCGGTGCCTGGCTGGACGATCATGGATTGTCTCTAGCTCTCAGCAAAACGGAGATCGTAGTTCTCACGAAGAAGCGTATCGACATCCTTCTTTCCCTGCGGGTCGGGGTAGAGGTTGTCGAGACCAAGCCGGCTGCAAAGTACCTCGGTATGATGATTGACCGGAAACTCAGCTTTGCTGAGCAGCTACGTACAGCCGCCGACAAAGCTGCGAGAGCCGTAACTGCTCTCAGTCGGCTTATGGCGAATGTCGGCGGACCGAAGGCCAGCAGACGGCGATTGCTGATGTCCACGGTACATTCCATCCTGCTATACGGGTCGGAAGTGTGGGCCGAGGCATTAAGAGTTGCGAGAAACCGGAAGCGGCTCGCGCAGGTGCAACGCACCGCAGCCTTGCGAGTCGCTTCCGCGTATCGGACGGTCTCCGAGCCTGCAGTACTTGTGGTCGCCGGCGTCATACCCATTGCTACTTTAGCAAGGGAGCGCCATGTGATCTACAGGAGGCGACGGGCAGGCGAAGACCGGGTGACCATTGCCAACGAGGAACGCACTCGCACATTCCTCGCATGGCAAGAGACCTGGGACCACGAGACCAAAGGACGATGGACCGCAAGGCTTATTCCTCTGGTCAGACCGTGGACGGAGCGACGGTATGGAGAAGTGGAGTACTACATGACCCAATTTTTAACGGGTCACGGGTACTTCCGCGCTTACCTCCATGTCATAGGGAAAGCGCCGTCCCCCGACTGCCTGTATTGTCCCGGTGTACGGGACGACGCTGAGCACACCTTTTTCAAATGTGCTCGGAGGGACATTAGAGGCGGATCACGGAGCACTGAGTCCCCACAACGTGGTTGCGATGATGCTCCGTGACCTGGGCAGCTGGGATAGCGTAGCCCGATTCGTCGGCAACATACTCAGGGCCAAAAAGGTTGACCTGGACAGTCCTGAAAATTAGGTAGCACCTAACAGGCTAGTATAGGAGGACTCGACCGGAAGTAATGTGTTAAACGGTTCCGGGTCGAGCCCTGGTAGAAAGGGGGCTGGTTTTAGTCGGTAGTCCGCTGATAGTGATTGGATAATACCATCAGCGGGAGCCCGACACTCCGTGCGTAAATGCATTTCCACCTCCCTCCTCACAAAAAAAAAAAAAAAATTATTATTATTATATTTCTAGCCTAATTTTTATTTAAAAATTGTTACCAATATGAAAAAAGCCACTCACAAGAAACATAAATTTTAGAATCTTTCTGTATCTTCGTAAAAGTAAAAAAGGGATTGAAAAGTGGAAAGATACTGCTACCAAAAGTGAACTAAGCCTAAATGCAGTGCGAAATGTGTAATATCTTTGTAACATAAATTTTCAATTAATTTTCTTGATGTTTTGCAAAAATATAAAACCTTTAACAATCTAATGCTAAGTAATATTGTCTATAATAAAAAAATTTGAGGAGGAACACCGAGAAACGACTTAACGATACTATAATCAAATATAAGTTGACGGGTTTTTTTGAATGTATTTAATGTAGTTCATCATCATGTTATGGTTGTCGGCCCTGAGTCAGGTCCTTTGCACTATGTCCGTCTCTAGTCTTCTTTACTTTTAACGAAACTGTTAAATGATATAACTCCCATTCTATTTTAGATGGACTAAATCGTACTCTTTTCTGAGTTCTCTTTTTATACCTTTTACGATTATTCTTCTTCTAAATCTTATTACTAAATAATAATTGCCTCCATGGCCATTGCTATTTTTTATTACATTTGCAAAATCCGATTAACACAGTACTTTACTACCTATATTATCTGACTTGTTCAATCTCTCTTTTTTGTGCAGATATTCATTACCTTATTGTCTCCTATCCTAATTAATTTTTTCCCTAAAATTCATTTTTATTACATATTCTGTCACAGTATCTTGTAATTTTAAAATTATTTGTTGAATATCGTGAGCTTCTAAAAAAAATTACGAAATATTTTCCCCCCTAGACGCATTCCTTTATCTTATTTTAGAGCATTTTTTTATCATAATCTTCAATAAACAAGTTACCCGAAGTATTTCAATTAATTTTTTTGAATATTAGGATAAAAATAACGTCAAAAACGAAACATTTTAAATTTTCTCTCTAAACAAAGTAATTTTAATTTAAAAAAATCATCTATTTAAGTTACTTGATATAAACTTAAAACAAGTTCTGTAAAAGAACTTTCTCTACGAAATAAAAATAATCATCGAAATCAGTCCGTTTCATAACAAATAAGACTTAAACGTACATAAAAAAATATACATGTACGAGTACAAATGGGTCAAATTAAGAATCTCTTCTTATTTTTTGGTAATTTAAAAATTACTTTTTTTTAAATCTGTTGGGTAAACAATTATAAATTATTTTATAAAAGAATGATCATATAGTATATTATCATGTATAGTATATTATCATATACGATATTATAAAGGGAAATTTAAAAAAAAGAAAACATTCGGCATCAAATACTTCCCAGCTCTTTTTTCAGTATATTTCTTGACGTTTTAATGGATATGTGTTAACGATGCGGGACTAATGAATTTACTGCATCTCATATTTATGATGGCTTCCAATTTTTTCCTATCAGCTAGACACACGGAAGGTCACTTCCTAGAACTTAGGTACTTATCGGGAAAATTCCTGTCATTATCCCGTCCAGTACATACGTACATACATTAAAAATAAATATAAATTTTATTATTAACCTAACAGCCTATAGTTTATTTACCTAAAAATTATAATTATTAGCGCATAATTCGATATGTAACAAAAGCGTGTAATGGTAAGTTAAAAGTATCAATGGATCTTGTTAAAGATACCTAAGTAAATAGAGGTTGAGGGAATTTCTTAATAATGAGCCTTTGACGCGGTAACGTGCTGGTTCGAGAACCAGCAAGTTAATCAATACCAGGAACAGCCGTGATCTACAACTCTGCTAGGGATTAGGGCGGAGGACTGCCCTAATTAGGGCTGAGGACTCCAAGGGGTATGTTGTTAGGATAACAGAGTATTACAAAAGATCCTGGGGCCACATCACGACTTGTAGGTATGATGTGGTTCCGTAAAGGACAAAATAGTGAATAAAAAATCTCAAAAGAGCCACCGGTAGGCCTGACCTGCCATGCCGGTATATAGCCGGTAGGTGGGGGGGGGGCCTATTAGAGTAACGGACACTCCCCTGGGTGGCGTAATACCACCAAGTCGGTCCGGCCCAGGGGAGTAGAAATAAAAAAAAAAAAAAAAGAAAAAAAAAATGGATTAGGGCTCAACGTCTTTTCTCAGTTCTAAGTATACGATTACCTCCAGTCTTTACTATTGGTCCATGTTATTATCCTCCTATGCAGCCTTCTCACGTTAATTACTGCTTTGATCTTTGTCAATACAACAAACAGAACACTAATACGGTACTCTTGCAAAACGAATTTTATAGTATTAAAAATAGCATGAATCCTGATATTACAGTTTATACGGACGGTTCTAAAAACGCTAATTCGCTTGGCTGTGGGTTTGTTGTTGGCAACAGAACATACATGCATTGCCTTCCCAACATCACCCGTATTTTCGTTGCAGAACTGTATGCCATTAATAAGGACTTACGTATAATTAACCCAAAGTATCGGCATGTTCTTGTTTGCTCGGATTCCATGAGTGCCTTACAGGCGATTAATGACGTATACTCTAGACACCCTGTTTTCTGTGAAATTCATTGTGTCGTTTTGCAGCAGCTGTGAGCTTCTGCTGGATTCCGAGCAATATAGAAATTTCAAGCACTGAGTGCGCAAACGAGGCTTATTTTCAGCCTCCTTTTCCCAGTTGCGTTGCTTCTAACGATCTTGTCTGTTTCCTGAAGAGGGTAGTTCATGATGAGTGGCAAAGCGTGTGGGATGCTACAATGAACAATACTCTTCGCCATTTAAAAACACTGTTTCACTGTGGAGCTACTCGAGCAGAAATAACCGTCGAGAGAAAGTTATTATCTGCCGTTTGCGAATAGGACACACTAAGCTCACTCAAGGACATTTGATGACACAAACAGACGCACCAGTTTGTGCTCGCTGCGATTGCCGATTCACAGTGCACCACATCCTTGTGGATTGTATTTTTTATGCGGCACTGCGTCGCAAGTTTAAAGTAGCCGCTAAAATCTAAACAATTCTTGGGGATAGTGAAGTGTTGTTATCTTCTGTTTTACAATTTCTTAGAGCCGTCCATATGTGTATATTCAAATATATGAATTACTGCAGTACGTTCCAAATATTCATGGCACTTTTTTTTTTTGTCTTCAGTCATTTGACTGGTTTGATGCAGCTCTCCAAGATTCCCTATCTAGTGCTAGTCGTTTCATTTCAGTATACCCTCTACATCCTACATCCCCAACAATTTGTTTTACATACTCCAAACGTGGCCTGCCTACACAATTTTTCCCTTCTACCTGTCCTTCCAATACTAAAGCGACTATTCCAGGATGCCTTAGTATGTGGCCTATAAGTCTGTCTCTTCTTTTAACTATATTTTTCCAAATGCTTCTTTCTTCATCTATTTGCCGCAATACCTCTTCATTTGTCACTTTATCCACCCATCTGATTTTTAACATTCTCCTATAGCACCACATTTCAAAAGCTTCTAATCTTTTCTTCTCAGATACTCCGATTGTCCAAGTTTCACTTCCATATAAAGCGACACTCCAAACATACACTTTCAAAAATCTTTTCCTGACATTTAAATTAATTTTTGATGTAAACAAATTATATTTCTTACTGAAGACTCGTTTCGCTTGTGCTATTCGGCATTTTATATCGCTCCTGCTTCGTCCATCTTTAGTAATTTTACTTCCCAAATAACAAAATTCTTCTAACTCCATAATCTTTTCTCCTCCTATTTTCACATTCAGCGGTCCATCTTTGTTATTTCTACTACATTTCATTACTTTTGTTTTGTTCTTGTTTATTTTCATGCGATAGTTCTTGCGTAGGACTTCATCTATGCCGTTCATTGTTTCTTCTAAATCCTTTTTACTCTCGGCTAGAATTACTATATCATCAGCAAATCGTAGCATCTTTATCTTTTCACCTTGTACTGTTACTCCGAATCTAAATTGTTCTTTAATATCATTAACTGCTAGTTCCATGTAAAGATTAAAAAGTAACGGAGATAGGGAACATCCTTGTCGGACTCCCTTTCTTATTAGGGCTTCTTTCTTATGTTCTTCAATTGTTATTGTTGCTGTTTGGTTCCTGTACATGTTAGCAATTGTTCTTCTATCTCTGTATTTGAACCCTAATTTTTTTAAAATGCTGAACATTGTATTCCAGTCTACGTTATCGAAAGCCTTTTCTAGGTCTATAAACGCCAAGTATGTTGGTTTGTTTTTCTTTAATCTTCCTTCTACTATTAATCTGAGGCCTATAATTGCTTCCCTTGTCCCTATACTTTTCCTGAAACCAAATTGGTCTTCTCCTAACACTTCTTCCACTCTCCTCTCAATTCTTCTGTATAAAATTCTAGTTAAGATTTTTGATGCATGACTAGTTAAACTAATTGTTCTGTATTCTTCACATTTATCTGCCCCTGCTTTCTTTGGTATCATAACTATAACACTTTTTTTGAAGTCTGATGGAAATTCCCCATTTTCATAAATATTACACACCAGTTTGTATAATCTATCAATCGCTTCCTCACCTGCACTGCGCAGTAATTCTACAGGTATTCCGTCTATTCCAGGAGCCTTTCTGCCATTTAAATCTTTTAATGCTCTCTTAAATTCAGATCTCAGTATTGTTTCTCCCATTTCATCCTCCTCAACTTCCTCTTCTTCCTCTATAACACCATTTTCTAATTCATTTCTTCCGTATAACTCTTCAATATATTCCACCCATCTATCGACTTTACCTTTCGTATTATATATTGGTGTACCATCTTTGTTTAACACATTATTAGATTTTAATTTATGTACCCCAAAATTTTCCTTAACTTTCCTGTTTGCTCCGTCTATTTTACCAATGTTCATTTCTCTTTCCACTTCTGAACACTTTTCTTTAATCCACTCTTCTTTCACCAGTTTGCACTTCCTGTTTATAGCATTTCTTAATTTCCGATAGTTCCTTTTACTTTCTTCATCACTAGCATTCTTATATTTTCTACGTTCATCCATCAGCTGCAATATATCGTCTGAAACCCAAGGTTTTCTACCGGTTCTCTTTATTCCGCCTAAGTTTGCTTCTGCTGATTTAAGAATTTCCTTTTTAACATTCTCCCATTCTTCTTCTACATTTTCTACCTTATCATTTTTACTCAGACCTCTTGCGATGTCCTCCTCAAAAATCTTCTTTACCTCCTCTTCCTCAAGCTTCTCTAAATTCCACCGATTCATCTGACACCTTTTCTTCAGGTTTTTAAACCCCAATCTACATTTCATTATCACCAAATTATGGTCGCTATCAATATCTGCTCCAGGGTAAGTTTTGCAGTCAACGAGTTGATTTCTAAATCTTTGCTTAACCATGATATAATCTATCTGATACCTTCCAGTATCGCCTGGCTTTTTCCAAGTGTATATTCTTCTATTATGATTTTTAAATTGGGTGTTGGCAATTACTAAATTATACTTCGTGCAAAATTCTATAAGTCGGTCCCCTCTTTCATTCCTTTTGCCCAGCCCGTATTCACCCACTATATTTCCTTCCTTGCCTTTTCCAATGCTTGCATTCCAATCTCCAACTATTATTAAATTTTCATCTCCTTTTACGTGTTTAATTGCTTCATCAATCTCTTCGTATACACACTCTACCTCATCATCATCATGGGCGCTTGTAGGCATATAGACGTTAACAATCGTTGTCGGTTTAGGTTTTGATTTTATCCTTATTACAATGATTCTATCGCTATGCGTTTTGAAATACTCCACTCTCCTCCCTATCTTCTTGTTCATCACGAAACCTACTCCTGCCTGCCCATTATTTGACGCTGAGTTAATTACTCTAAAATCACCTGACCAAAAGTCGCCTTCCTCTTCCCACCGAACCTCACTAATTCCTACTATATCCACATTTGTCCTACCCATTTCCCTTTTTAAATTTTCTAGCCTACCAACCTTTTTCAAGCTTCTAACATTCCACGCTCCGACTCGTAGAATGTTATTTTTTAATTTTCTGGTGACCCCTTCCTTAGTAGTCCCCACCCGGAGATCCGAACGGGGGACTATTTTACCTCCGGAATATTTTACCAAGGAAGGCGCCTCCATTATTGCTATGTGAAAATGCAGAGAGCCACATTTTCTTGGAAAAAAAGCAGCTATAGTTTTCCATTGCTTTCAGCTGCGCAGTACTCAGAGGACTGAGTGATGTTGATACGGCCGTTTAAGTCGTCCTGACTCACGCCCCTAACAACTACTGAAAGAGCTGCTGCCCTCTTTCAGGAATCATTCCTTAGTCTGGCTCTCAACAGATACCTCTCCGATATGGTTGCACCTTCGGTCCAGCTACTCTGTATCCCTGAGCACTCAAGCCCCCTCACCAACGGCAAGGTCTCATGATTCATAGAGGAGGCAACCATTCCTAAGACATGTGATTAATGAACCCTAATCCCCAAAGTATACCAGTATCCACTGTGTAGTACTCAAATCCATGTAAAAGCAACTAACTTTTATTAGGATTTGAACCTCAGAACCTTTGACTTGGAAAATCAGCTGTAAAACAATTGTGATGATGAATTAAACTCTAGACCAACCCAGTGGGCTAAATACTAATTTGAAAAAAATCAAAATTTTCTACTTCTATGTAAAACTGGGACAAAAAATATATGCTAAACTCGCACATAATATATACGTGCACAGCACACAGTCCCTGCCATAGGGTCTAGTTCATGCACACATATGCTCTCTCTCATACAGGCTGTAAGCAATGTTTTTGCTCACTGTGTAATTTCTGTACAGTTCATAGTGTACACACACACACTTCACAGCGAAAGCACGGCACTGTTTTTGTGGTAGCTTGCATACGGTCACGTGGAGTAGGAGAGTTGGGTCTAAGTCAGGGATGACAAGGCAAGTAGATGCTACCAACAGGTTGTGAGGAAAACTGCCAATATTAAATGGTAATGAGCATTGTTAGTTTCCATTAATATATACATAGATAATTCACTTTCTAATATTATTCTGATCAATGTTTTACTGTGGTAATCAATTTTATCAAGGTACCAATTTTCCTTTGATGCTGTGACAATTCCTGTTTTTTAAGAATAAAAGAGCATATCCTACCCATTTCTGAATGAAATCTTTAATTCATCGGTTATAAATGAATTATTGAGCAAAAATTTTTTCATTGTTTTTAACATAAATTTTTAGTTTTTAAATCTTCTGTACTATTTAAGAACTTTTTAATTTAAACATTTTGATTAAAGCAACAGGGTCTTTTGAAATAACTAATTCTTATGTTTGATGTGGATATTACTGTATTGCTTTTTGTATAATTATAAAAAATAGTTTTTTTTAAGGCAAGAGATTTTGTATCACAAAGATTTAATGCTTAAGCTAGAACTACCAGTAAACCGTGAAAAGTATCCATAAAATTAATTTTTTCATATTTAGCACTAATGTTATAAACATTTGTCAATTACAAATAACTTGTAAAACCTAGTATTATATAGTGTTTGAACGTAATAGAACAGATCTGACATGGCAAAATGATACAGTAATAAACTCAACATGTTATTAAACATTCTAGCAAAGTAAATACAACCTATGAATCTAACCAACATTTCTGATTGACATTTTATTTATTTCATGATAAAGACTTTTCAATGGTATGCCTAATCTTATATTTTCATATCAGAATATTTTTGTGGTTACTCATATTCTTGTTACTGTATTATTTTGAAATGCATTCATTTAACCCATTCCACACGGCTCGTGAATTTTTCCTAACACAGTAGAATATTTTTGTAGTACTATTTTTTTTTGTTAATAGCATAAGTCTACAAAACTACAAAAAGTTAGTATTTTACTAGTTAAAATCTTCCATACAGTAAACTTGTTAATGTGAATTGTTTTCTTACTTTAAAATGTAATTGTTGATTATGACTGTTTGCGTAATCAATAATTACAACGAAAACCTTTTATTTTTTATTTTCTTAATATAAAAATAATGTTTATAAATTCAAAATCTTATTTTTTAAAGAGGTATAATTTATGAAATACAGAAAACGAGTACGTTATCAATTTATTTATACAGATTTAAAAATTTATATTTTAAATAAAAGTCATATTCAGTTTCAGAAAACTTTATTTAGTTTTACTTTCAACAGACAAACATAAGTTTAACCAATATTGTATAAATTTTGTCAAAGAACACTAGTCTCAAGTGAATAAAGCATTTAGATATCAGCAAAAAATAATAGTTCCTCTGAATATCATAAATTTCCTAACAGCAATATCATTAAGACCTACAGTCTCTTTTTTACTTTGTTATGTGAGGAAAGAAAGTATTTTAATCACAAAAAATTTCAGTTTTCAGGTTTCAACAGAAATATCCATTTTGACCATCCCTGAATCCATTTTGACTAGTTTCGGTATGACTTCTATACATACGTACGTACGTATCTCCTAAGTATAACGAGAGATAGAATGCTAAAATTTTGTATTTAGGACTGTTGTAACATCTAGTTGTGCACCTCCCCTTCTGATTGCAATTGACTGGGGCAAAAATGTGTATACAGTCAGACCTTTAAATAAAGCGTATCCTGCTGATATGAGGTAGGTACTCGTGTGTGACTCTGGTATGTCCTATTCGCAATCAACAGAGGACCACTTCCTCACGACGAGTTTTTCTGCATGAGTCCCATAGCAACACAGAATATTTAATGTGCTGGAGTTTGTTATCAACGGTAGCCGTCCAGTCATCCCGTCACCTTGCCACTTTGCTCGAAGAAACTGTTTTACACAATTTATGGTCAGAAGCAGCAACAAGAGTGGTGAAAGGAGGTTGATTTCATGCGTTTTTAGCAGCGGAATCTGCACGTTCATTACCTGGAATTCTTACGTGGCTAGCAATCCAACAGAAACTCACTTGTATGTTGCGATGGTTCAACTCAACGATTGCATCTAGAATAAAAATCTTCTAAAGCTTGGAGTGCACTACACGAGTCGCTACAAATAAGGATATGACGGTATTTTGAGTTAACGATATTCAAAGCCTTATTGATGGCGCACAGTTCTGCAGTAAATACACTTGTAATATTAGCCCGAACATATAGATTTTGCTATTAAGAATAAATTCGTACCCAACGGTATCACTCTGTTTCGATCCATCTGTGTTATTTCTCATCTGTGAATATTTCTTGTATATGATAAGATCAAAAATAAAATTTATAAGGTTGGTTCTCCACGGAGGATATGAACGGGATACGTTGGAAAAATAGGAGGTGTCTACGTTTAAAAGCTATAGTAAGGTACGTACACCCATAGGTGGAGTGAAACGTGAATGGTCTTCATATTTTTGTAAATTAGTATTTGCAAGAAATGCGATAAAAGCCGGGTGATTCTGTTGCCCTTTAAGGCGGGCAAAGTAAGATGTTAGAAGTTGGTTACGTCTATCCCAAAGTGATAGTATGCTAGTGACAGGGTTTGATCTAAAATCACTAGTAGCAAGACGGAGAAACCATGATGTACAGCATCTAACATCTTCAGCGCGCTATTACGCGCTGAAAAGTAGGCAATACAACCATAATCTAAGCGGGAACGAACTAAGGAATAATATAATCGCAACATATATGATCTATCGGTTCCCCAATTGGTCTTGATAAGAACTCGCAGCATATCTAGCAGTTTGGAACATTTCGTTTTTAATTGTTAGATGTGATTGACTCACGTAAGACGGCTGTTAAAAAACAAACCTACAAACTTAATACCGCGAGAGATAGCAATTTGCTCTTCATTCCGAAAGATTTGTGGTATAAATGTATCCCGCAAGCGAGAAAAACTATACATTTTGTTTTCTCATGTAAAAATGTGAAGCCGGTAACCTTGGACCAAGCTTCAAGGGGAGATATTGTCTTCTGTAGTAATCTCTCTACTGTAGCTGTTGAATGGGACGTAATATATATGGCAAAATCATCAACAAATAACGAACATGAAACAGGTGAATGCACACATTCAGTAATACTGTTGATGGCTATAGCAAGCAAGGTGGTACTTAATACACTTCCTTGAGGTACTCCATTCTCCAAAGTGATTCACCCGGTAAGGAATCTCCAACACGAACACGGAAAGTTCGGTCATTTAAAAAACTCCTGATAAAGACTCCCAGCCCTTGACTCCCCATTCTTTAAGTGTTAAGAATACCACGTCGCCAGGCCGTGTCGTACGTCTTTTTGATATCAAAGAAGATAGCGACAAGGCATGGCAGAATAAGAAAGCATTTTGAATAGCTGCTTCCAGTGACACTAAATACTCAATGAAAGAACGTCCTTGGCGGAAACCGCATTGTTCTAGACATAGAAGACCATGCCTTTCTAAGTACCATGTGAGCCTACGGTTTACTATTCTATACATGACTTTACACAAAACGCTTGTCAAAGAGATAGGGTGGTAGCTTGAGGGGTTTGCTTTGTCTTTACCAGGTTTCAGTATTGGTACGACAATGGCTTCTAACCAGACCGAAGGGTAAACTTATGAGAACAGAATATAATAAATACAGAATAGGTGTTGTAGCGCCGAATTAGGAAGGTGTGACAGCATACTGAGACGAATGTTGTCGGGTCCTGGGGGGATCACGTGAGTTTTTTAAGTGCGTGTGACAACTTGTTGAATTAAAATGGAGCGCTTAATTCATCGACCGAATCACCAACGTTTAACGGTAATACTTCCATCTGTAATTTGTAACTCTGAAATTCATTACTGTATGATGAGGTGAGAGACACCGAACGGAAAGAATCTGCCAAGTTGCTTGCCACTGCAGAAGGTGATGTAAGGAGTTCTCATTCATGCATGAGTCCAAGAATAGATTGTTTTGGTGATCCGCAGATTGTACGGATCTTTTTCCACACAGCAAACGTGGGAATAGTGCGTGAGATCACATATTTCCTCCATGACTTCCTCCTAGCATCTAAGAATACCCGACGACATAGTGCTCTAGCCTTGCGGTACAAATTTAGATGTTCATTTGTTGGCATGCGGTTAAATTTGCGCAGTGCCTGCCGTTGTGTGCTAATAGCGTTTTTGCAATTATCATTCTACCAAGGAACGGAAGAACATCTAGGATTTCCTGATGTTTGTGGGATATATCTATTAGCATTTTCAAGTATCAACAAGGAGTTTATTTGGTGGCTTACCACTAGCTGCATTTATTTCTGTCCGCAAAGGTAAAACTTTAGGGACCAGAACTTTCAGAGGGATCGAATTGTTAGTTTTACTGGCTGCAACTATCGACTTTTTATTCATTTTAGTAAGCTCTGAAATAGTGACTTTAAGTGAAGAAACTTGATCAGATAAGATCTGCACAAGATTCTTCAACTCATTGCAGGACCTGCATTGTTGTTTATCTGCATTTAAAGGGGCTATGCTAGACGTCGCGGCGATGAAAGAGAAACCGGGTTTAACTAAGTTACGAGAGTTGATTCTGCAGCTGGAAAGGATAGTTTCTGCTCCGTACAGATTCTGAGAATTGCCTTCTGTTCTTTAAAAGTTGGGCATCCAGGGAGCGAGCTGAATGTGATCCACTGCAGTTCTCACATTTCTCGTTTTCTTGGCAGTAAGTGTCACTGTATCCTTCCTTAGCACATCGAGCAATTGAACCGGTTATCACTTTATTTATCAGAAAGAGAGAGACTTTTGAAGGGAACCTCCTTGCTGATTATTCTGAAGAAAGACAAATTGTATATTTTTATACAGTGGGTGGGAAGCATCACCATTCAAAGTATTTTCTTCAATAATGCTTTTATCTTCATCGGACAACGTCGAGTGTGGTCTTTTCACATGACTAATATTGGTGGTTTTTTCAGATGGAAGACCAACCATCGTAATGTTATTTTGTGAACTAGAAATTTTGGTCCCACGAGTATCGGCCATATAACGGACCATTCCAGCAGAGCGCATGCGTACTCGAGCTAGACCTAAATACAACTGGGTTCGCCCTGGTGCCCAGAGGACATCGTTCGAGAGTCACTATGTAGAACCATTCACCCATCGAGACGAAAGTTCCCACCTTGGGTTACGGTTGCGTTTCGTAACACCACCGAGTGTAAATGTAAGAAGCAGTGTAGGATGTTGTTGTGTAGCTGTGTAAGGGTATATGTTGTAATTTGTGTAGTGTTCTAGGTGTAGTGTATGTGTACAGTGTAAAGAATTCTGCAGCTCCTGGTGTAGTGGGAAGAAAAGCTGCAGAGGCTAGAGCCATGGGGACGCCAACCCCCAAAGTCTTAAAGAATAAGACTTCCCGTTGATTATTAAGTTTCTAGAGTTATCATGAAGAAAAAATTAAATTTGAATATCACTATATTTCAGTTTTTGTTAAATGAGAGGCTATTATTAAATAAATTTAGGGACATATTTATTGCAAATTTAAAAACTCAATTATCCATGAGATTCAGGCACCTCTGCTCTTCAAATAGCATGGACAATTAAACTTCTTAATTTTTTTATAAATATGTGCCTAGATTTAAATTTTAAAGGAACAGTTAAATTGTTGAAATATATAAATTTTTCACTACAGGGGCTCCGGGAGGATACGTTAATCTTGATCCTTTTTAAATCTAGTAGTAATCGCTCTTAAATAAAAAAAAAGTAATAATAATAATGCTAAATTTTTGTAATATGTTATTAATAACACCTGTCAAACAGACATTATATTTCTGTTTATTGTATAATTAATAACAACATAAAGAAGAGGTACTCCATAGGAAGAAGTTGGTGAAGATGAATCTGTTTACTTCCTTCATATAGCCTTTGTCCATTACGTTTTAAACAAGAATTATTTTTTTAGATCGGTTCGGTTGTCCATGTAATCAGTCAAAAAAAAAATTTGATGATTTTGTATATTATAGTATTTAAGTTAAATGACATAATCGAAACGTTTAAGGTGACCTAACGTGATCACAAATAAATCTAAAAATTAGATAGCCATTATCAGCAATAATAACATTCCGTTTCAGGCTTACAAGGAAAATGAGGAGTGAAGTAGTTTTCAGTTGAATTCTTCACGAGCCAAATAAGCTGTATGTTGTATATAAGCTATACCAAGCTCTCCGGAATGCAGGTGATATTCAACGCTACAATTATCACTCTGTTTATTACAGCAATTAATATATATATATATTAGTCACAAGAACGACTTGAATAGCCATAGTTTTTATAGGCTATGAAAAACTGCCTCGCCCCACCAAGACTTGGACCGGAACTTCCGGATAAAAGGCAGGACGCTTTCAACGTTGAAAGCGTATCCTAAGGACTAAAAGATTTTTCAACATCCCAATGTAAGTAATAGCCTATCATCCGAAGGTTCCGAGTTCGATTCCTGATCACGCATGGCATTTTTCATACGCTACAAATTTCCATTTCGTATTCCCATGGAGAAGTTTTGAGCTTATCTGGTGAATTAATCATCCAAAAAAATAAATATTTCTAACTTTTCCTTTTTGATTTCATAAATGGAGGCAATTTTCAATCGGTCCAAGGCCTTCTTTTCACCAGTTGTACGTATTTGAATTATATTTTATTTTTTTATTGTACCGTCAGAGCTATTTCTCTGATGGTATAGTAACAAATTTTTTCTCAAATCTTAACTGTAAGATTTGCTTAAAAACTACGATGGTCATTCAGTGATTAAATACACAGATTACTCTGAAGCTAAAACGGTTTATTTAATCGATGTGATGTCTTTTCACTTTTCAACATAATCTCCAGCAACATTAAAACAATTGCCTCAACTCTGAATCAGCTTATTTATGCCTGTTGCAAAGAAATTTTTGTCGATGTCGAGATTCAGGGCGTTTTTTCTACAATACTTTACTGATAAGCATGTCACAGTAGTATGTCCTGTTCATTGTTCACTGATCTTCAATAAAATCGACAAAAACCGGGCCTTTTGCATTCCAAAGGACTGTTAACATGATTTTTTTCTGCTGATAGTCGGGTTCAGAATTTTTTCTTTGCAGTGAGCTCTTGTGCTTCCATTCCATACTTTCTCTTTTGATTCCGGGCTCATATTGATGAATTTACTGCTCATTGAAAGTTAAAATACTGTGCATAAAAGCACCACCTTCCAGCTGATAACGGTTTTTCGGCTCTGCACGCATGCGAAGTCTTGTCTTTTTATGGTAATCTGTCAACTCTCTTGGAAACAATCTTGTGCTTGTTTTACGGTACTTGAGCTTTTTGGTGATAATTTTATGAACTGAACCAACAATTATTTGCAATTTTTCAGCTATAATCTCAATCCGTTGGTCTTCTTGAATGAGAGTTTGTTCGAGTTTAAAGCGCTGAAGTTGAAACTTCAGTTGGCCGTCCAGAACGGTGCTAGTCAGTCATTGAAATTTGACCGACTTTAAATATTTCTATCTACTTGTAAAAATTTGTCCGGTTTATAAGACTGTACGTATTGTTTGGTCATACGAGAGTAAATTTTAATCGATTTTTCATCTTTGAAATAAAAAATGGATCACTACAAGTTGTTCAATTGAGAGGATTCGCCATCGTAAAATGAGATTTGAGATTATAAACAAAAAGACTTTACTCAAACATCTGATCAGAAGCTATTACAGAGTTACCAGGTTATTGGTAACATCCAACTACTCTCAGAATATTAAGTTTTTTATTAAACGAAAAGTATAGTAAATTTTTTTCCGTACAAAAATTTTATGATTTTCAATTTTTATAAACCAATTACTACTGTCATTGCAATAAATTTGTTTTCAACCAACCGACACATTTTGCTCTGGTTTAGAGCATACTGAATGTTCTACTACATGAACTAACTGTATGTCATTATGAAAAGATTCCTTGAACTATACTCGTGTTTAATATTCCCCTTCCAACCACGGTTACTGGTATTCCATTACAATTACTTTAAAACAAATCCCATGAAAAATAGATCATTGAGATTTATTTTTAAAAAAGTGATCTGTTCATATATAGATCCATAAAACGAATAAGTTTTTAATCAAGAAGTTCGTTAGAACTTCGCCGGTAAGAGTCCGTAAAACAGGACGGAATGGCGAATTCAATGAATTATGTTTACAATTCTAAACATGACCTAACCTAAAAGCGAAATGAAAAAGAGGAAAAAAATAAGCATGAAAACATAATATTTCAGTTTAATTAGATTTGTAATAAAGAATACTTTCCAAAAATACCTAGAATTTTGTTAGACAACGTTTTTTCTTCCATTTGTTGAACTGCGGGACTCGAATATGACTTTTTTTTCAAAAAGGTGGGTTTACGAATGGTGCCACTAGGTAGCAGTTCTTAACGGCACCTTTGAATTTACGAATGAACTCGTATAAAAACTTGATAATGTACTTGAAACGATAAAATTTAAAAGAAAATATATTACAGCTTATTTTAATAGTAAATGCTGTTATGTAAATGGAAGTAATAAAGATGAAGTAATTTTTTTTACTAATTTAGAATTTTATTTAAGAAAAAATACATGTTAAATACATTTAATATACAACAGATATACAGTAATAGATATCTCTTACCGGCCCGATTTCATTTATTAAACAACGAATAATCATAAGAATTGTATTATTTCTGTAAATGTGATATATATTACATATAAATGAAATCGGGCCGGCAAGAGTTTTATAACAAATTTTTCTCTATTTTGCTTATTACATGGAACACTTAAACATTGTTTATTATCTATTATTGTATATCTATTGTTTTCAAAATTAATGATTCGAGTGTAAATGTTAATATTACAGAGTTAAGTTTAATTTTAATAAGTATTTACATTAAAATTAACAACAAAGAAAAAACTGATACACATTGATGAAAGAATGAACTCAGTTGAACTCTTTCATCTACAATGTTTATAGTTCAACAGGTTAGGCAGGTTATTTTTCCACGAACTACAGTAGTAAATGGTAAATTAGTATTATAAAAAGAAAACGATTTGTAGAAATATTTTTCTACAATGACTCAACTACTCCAATAATTTTTTCTCTCCAAACGGACTATTAATTTTCAATTTAATAGATTATTAAAATATGTTAATCACTTGGAAGTTTATCGTAAGACAATCTTATAAAAAATACTACAATGCCCAGGATAGATATCACTGCTGGTGGCCAATAAAATATTTCATGTCATTACTAAACGTTTAATTCTTGTTTGTAAAATAGGTTCAACTGAAATACTAAGTATATATCGTCGAAATAAATAAAATAATAATCCCTTGCATCAAGTAGCTTTACTAATCGTGGTTTCTCTCATTAGTAAGTAGTTGAAAGTATTTTTAATATTTTTTTTTTATATTTTACATTATTAACTAATGACAGCAGTTTTTTCTGTATGTTGTTGATAATTGGTCATTTAATCTTCCGATTATTAACAGCTCGATGAACGTAAGCGTAATCTTTTTTTTACATACGAGTAAATCACGTTCATGTCAGAAATGGTAGTTTTGTATTTTAATGAGTAATACAAAGTGATTGCAAATTTATCTGGAAGAATGAAATAAAACTATAGAAAAGTCGTTAATTAGATCTGTATTACAAGGTATAGAATTATTAAAATAAATTTTAATAACTTAAATACAAAAAATAAATAATTTTTTGTATTTTTTATATTAATAGATAAAAATAAAAATTTTATGAAATAATATAACTAATCCAAAATTATAATAAATAAAATCGATTCACAGTAAAAGAACAACTTTAAAGACTTTTTTTTTATTAAATATTTGAAGTATACATTAAACGAATTGTAAAAAAATTCAGGTTTATCTAATTATGGCTATTATGTAAGGACTCAATGCAGAGTAATAATACGAATCCACTAAAAGAATCTTTAAGTTTAATTTTAAAGAAATTGATTGGAACATTTTTGAGATTATTAGACAATTTAATAAAATTAGGAAATGAAACATCATAAATAGGAAGATCTTCTGTCTAACGAAAAAATAATCCTTCTGTGTCTGGTTTAACACAAGTGAATATTAATTACCACTATTTTTTTTTCAATATTGAACGTTGAAACCACTTGGAAGTGTCAAAATGTTTAATTTACTAAAACTCGGTCGACATATAATATTTACCGAAATCAAACAATGAAGTAAATAAATCAGTTATTTACAGGAGAAACTATTTTTAATTACTTCATTCCGGATTCTATATAATCTATATTACATTTCATTAAACGGGCACATTCAGATAGTTTGATGATAATACATACTTTGAATGTCAACAAAAATTCATAACTTAAAAGAAAAATTTTGTTTTACTCGTATTATAAACATACGATATTTTAAAAATATTTTTGCTGTTAGTTTACTATATGCATTTATTATTAAATAATGGTGACTTCATTTTCATGACCTACTGCACTGCATTTGATAGGTAGTAAGTCCAAAAGTATGCGTACACGATATACAATCAATATGGAATTCTTCGGGCGCACGCGTCACCGAAATTCATTCCCCTCTTCTGTTCAACCATCTTTATCATTTTACAATGCTACTCTAGCTCACCGCTTTCCGTCTTTCTCACACTTTGTATTAACAGCTGGGACATCTTTCTTCTCATTTAAATATAAGCACTGTTTGCAACATGAAATCTTTTAAGTGTTTATGTTTTTAATATGTTAATGCTATACAGTTTTATATCGGCGTACAGTTTAAAAATATAACGTAATAGAAGAGAAATGTTTTGGAGGTAGAGGTGTTAAATAGAAGAACGTTTATTTTATTGACTGTAAGTAAATTTGGATCGTCTTTACTACAAAATTAAAATTACTTATATATTTTTCAAAATCTATAAATTTTACTTATTTTCCAAAATTAGAAACCTGAGAGATTAATTCTATTATTATACTTTTTTTTAATTTAAAAAACATGTAAACTATTTAATTATAATATTTGATTTTATTGTTAAGATAAGAAGTAATTACTCTGATTTAAACAAAATATACTTTAAAAATGGATTAGATCATGTTATTTAAAAAAATTAATAGTAAGTGAACAGAACACGAACAAATTATTGGTCTGTCAAAAATTTTTTAATATTAACTCCGTTCAATTGAAATTTAATCAATTTTAGTTAATCTACTAATTTAGCTAACAATGGCTATGGGAAAAGTATTACGTGTATTTGAGAAGAAAACTTCTGATACCGATACACCATATAGTGTTTTACTAAATCATAGAAACAAAAATGAATCTATATTGTTTGAATCAGATGCAGTAGCTGTTCTTTCTCCTCAAGAGACAGAAGCTGTACTGCGTCAATATACCAAAATTTTAGATGCTTATACATGTTTAGGAGTTTTACAATTGAATGTAGAAGATGATCAAACAATTCTTTATCTAGTAACAGTCACTGGTTGTGTATCGGTAGGAAAAATAGGACATTCAGAGATTTTTCGTGTGACGCAAGTTAATTTTATATCGCTACGTAATCAAATTGAAGATGAAGAAAGGATTTCAGAAGTCAGAAAAGTTTTAACCTCAGGAACATTCTATTTTTCTTGGTCATCACAGGGTGAAGCTTTAGATATTACTCTTTGCGCACAAAGAAGTCAAAAGACAAAAGATACTGATAATAGATTTTTTTGGAATCGTATGCAACATGTTCATCTACTACGTTTTGGTGTAAATTGCTCTGATTGGCTAATCAAAGTGATGTGTGGCAGTGTCGATATTAGAACAGTTTACGTTGGACCCAGACAGGCGAGAGCAGCAATAATTTCAAGACTTAGTTCTGAAAGAGCCGGAACAAGATTTAATGTAAGAGGTGTAAATGATGACGGTCATGTAGCAAATTTTGTTGAAACAGAACAAGTCATATACGTAGATGAAGAAATAACATCTTACATACAAGTAAGAGGTTCTGTTCCTTTATTCTGGGAACAACCAGGAGTTCAAGTAGGTTCACATAAAGTAAAGATTTCTAGAGGACCTGAAGCATCGACAGCTGCATTTGAAAAACATTTAACAATGTTAAAGGAACGATATGGACATCAGGTAATCGTAAATTTGCTAGGAACCAGTTTAGTTGGCAGTAAAGAAGGTGAAGGAATGCTTAGTCAGCTATTTCAAACGCAACATAAAGCTTCAAAATCTGGACAAAATATTTCTCATGTAATTTTTGATTATCATCAAGAATGCAAAGGAGGTAATTCAAAAAATTTAAGTAAATTATTAAAAAAAGTTGAAAAACAAATGCAATTATTTTCTGTCTTCTATTGTAAGGGAGATTCAACATTAAATGAACAAAAAGGAACATTTAGAACAAACTGTTTAGATTGTCTCGATAGAACAAATTGTGTACAAACATTTTTTGGTTTAGAAATGTTAAATAAACAATTGCAGTTATTAAATATTGGGGATAAACAACAAATAACATCTAGGTTTGAAGAAGTGTTTCGTCAAATGTGGATAAACAATGGAAATGAAATTAGTAAGATTTATGCAGGCACCGGTGCCATTCAAGGTGGTTCTAAATTAATGGATGGTGCAAGATCAGCAGCACGTACGATACAGAATAATCTATTAGACAGCAGCAAACAAGAAGCATTTGATGTTTTGCTAGTAGGTCATTTATTAAACAGTGAAATAGCGCAGAAGACAAGTCCACTTCTTCCATCAAGTATGATGCATGCACCAAAAAATGTTTTAATGGAAATGTATAAGAAATCACCAAATTTCCTTTATAGTTCGAGTATGCGAGTGGCTGTTGGAACTTACAATGTTAATGGTGGAAAACATTTTCGAAGTGTCGTGTATAGAGATCAATCACTTTCTGACTGGCTTCTTGATTCACCAAAATTGGATGAATCTCAAGCACAAGGCTTTATCAGTGAGAAGGGTTATGATAGTAATGTGCCCATTGATATATTTGCAATAGGTTTTGAAGAAATTGTTGATTTGAACGCCAGTAATATTATGGCAGCTAGTAATGAAAATGCGAAAGCTTGGGCTACAGAATTACAAAAAGTTTTATCCAGAGATGAAGAATATGTAATGCTTACCTACATACAATTGGTAGGTGTATGTTTATATCTGTTTGTGCGTCCAATACATACACCTTATATCAGAGAGTTGGCAGTTGACTCAGTTAAAACAGGTCTAGGAGGTGCAACAGGTAATAAGGGTGCTGTAGCGATTCGTTTTACATATTACAGTATATCTATTTGTTTTCTTTGTGCTCATTTTGCTGCTGGACAGTCACAGGTGAATGAAAGGAATTCAGATTACTCAGAAATTAGTCGTAAAGTTAGTTTTCCTATGGGAGGATCTCTTGAATCACACGATTATATATTCTGGTGCGGGGACTTCAATTATCGCGTTGATATGGACAAAGAAGAAATGAAAGAATTAATTAAACAGAATGCACTTGATGAAATTTTAGAACATGACCAACTGAAAAAGCAACAAAATGAAGGAAACGTTTTTCAGTATTTTATTGAAGGACCAATTAAATTTGCGCCAACTTATAAGTATGACTTGTTTTCAAGTGATTATGATACCAGCGAGAAATGTCGTGCTCCTGCATGGACTGATCGTGTTTTATGGAAAAGACAACAAGATATCTTTAGTGAATTATGTGATCATGACTGGAATAATGGGGAACTGATTTATTACGGCCGTGCTGAATTGAAATTGAGTGATCACCGACCAGTAATAGCAATAATTGATAATGAAATCCTTTTAACTGATGAAGATAAAAGAAAAAAAGTATTTTCAGAAGTAATACAAGAATTGGGACCTCCTGATGCAACCATTATTATTCATGTAAACAATAGTCAAAGTCAAGAAGAATCTATTTTTGATGGTGAATTTTTAAATCTACTTCTACAAGAGCTTGGAGAAATAGGAGAAGTAATTCTTGTTAGATTTGTTGACGATACAATGTGGGTAACATTCAGAGATGGCCGGAATGCTTTGAAAGCTGTTGGAAAAGGAGTATTAAATGTCGGTGGATATACATTACAAATGTGCTTAAGAACACCAAACTGGAAAGACCTAACTGATAGAGAAGTTCAACTATGGAATAACAATACTGTACCACTTTATGACTTCACACAGACATTGGAAATAGATGAAATAAAACAATCAAAAATACCAGTAAGTCCGAGTAAAAGTCCATCAGTTACACCGACAAGACCACCCCTTCCAAATATCCAAAAACCTAAAGCTGGTGTAATAAGTATTTCATCAAAGTTTTCACCAAAAAAGGATTCAGCTCCATCTCAATTTACTTTCAAAGAAAACTGTCCACCTCCAAAAAAAGAAAATTCGGTAACCGATGACTATGACAGTGTCCCAATGCCATCTGGGCCACCTCCACCACCACCATCTGCAACCTGCCCACCTCCTTTACCTCAAAGACAGCCTCCAACTACCACAAATCAACCAGTAAATCCTCCACCAATACCTCCAAGATCACCAAATCCATCAAACAAAAGAATTGTATAAAACAGATATGTTAAAAGTTAGGTTAATCTTTGAATTAGTTAACATACAATAAATCAACAAAACATATATAGTATTAACTGGACTATATATCAGCATTATGTATTGGCTTAAATGTAATTTATGTATGTTGTTATGTAATATAAAGGCTAAACTAAATTAATAATTGATTAATTTAGAATAAACATTAGCTTATTAGTGACTGGCTCACTGAAATAATTTTATTCACACAAATTCCAAGAATATTCTAGAAAAATATTTATTATGATTTTGCATTTAACTAAGTATAAATTGAAATTCAAAGTGTTAAAAAAGTTATACGGTCAAATGTGACTACTACCTAAGGAGAAAAAATTGTAAAGGCGTAACAATTATAAGCAGAATAAATTGAAACAATTTAGTAAATAAAATAAAAACTTAAAATAAATTTAAAAACTGGAGTAAAAATCATTTAACACTAGATAAAAATATTGTACTACTACTGTTTTCTATAGTTTTAGTGATGATACATTGTTATGTTAAGTAAATATTTAATGTATGTTAAGATGAAATTGTTGCCTTTTGAAAATTATACAAAAATTATTTGTAAACAATCTGAATCAGTATTTAAATACATTAGTAGTTTAGTATTCAATTTAAATACCTTTCATTTAAAAATGAGCAGTCTTGATACAAAATGCAGTGATTGCACCAGCCATTAATTAAAGCTGCCTACCATAACCCTTTGAATAAATAAGAAAACGTTTTCTGAAGAATGAACATTGTATGACGTGAAGTACAACTTGCAAAATGACACTCTTACTTGTGACAGCCTCTAAGGGAGTGAGTTAGGATTGTTTATTTCAACTCCTGGCTTGAAAAAGATAATTTTTTATCCATATAATGTTATGTCAAAAACAGTAATATAGAAAAACATATGTTCAAAAAAAATTGATGATTTTATATTTATTCAAATGTTTAAAAATTTACCTGTATTAAGAAATCGTTGCCAATATTTCATCAAGCTCTTTTTTTAGTAAAGAAAGAATATTATCATCAGTGAACAACATAACAAAACATGATAAGATACAAAAATAAATAAAAATTATAACTATTCATTTTTAAATTATGTAAAAACTATTCTATAGGATCTTAAGGAGCTAATTTCCAGAACCTCCTTCAGTGGAGTTAGCAGTAACACTGTTGTTAATGAAACTCCTTTAGTATAAAATGGAATAAGTTATTAGTTAAATGTAATTTGATCATTTTCTATGTTGTCAAATTTAATGTATTTATAGACATTAATTATAGGGTTTATGGGTGTTGAGATCTTTGTTTTATGTTAATTTTACAAATCACCTCACAAAAACAGGAACCAGATTCAAAGAAATAGAAATATAGAAATTAACCAACTAAATCTTAGAAATTTTATAGCAGCGCATAAAAATCAACATCTCAACACATTACCAAATGTTATATGAAATTTAATATAATATACTAATTGTGTTATAAATGTGTATGAAATTGGGAAACAAACTAAATTTTACATAAATTAAACACAATGAAAACAGGATACAGTAATATCTTTATATAATAAATTATATATATATATATATATATATATATATAGTGTTTTATATTTTTAATATTATTTTACTTTTTAAAATCAATAAAAATTGTGTATATTAAAAAAAATAGAATATATTTATAAATATATTAATTGATTTGTTTTATGTATATAAATGTAAAATATATTGTATTTGTATTAATGTAGGCAATTTTATATATTTTTTAATATACACAATTGATTTATGTAGTAAAATTCAGCTTGTTATATGTATAGAAAATTATGATATTATGCACTAAAACAAATAGTTAAAAAGTTATATTAATTATACAGATATCCCACAAAGAAATGGAGAAAATTTCAGGGCATGTTCAATTGGTGAAAATAAAAAACTTCATATAAACATAGGTCTGGAAACGCTTTGTTTTCGAGTTGCGGCGTTTCGCCCGTATAAAATGAAGCCCTTCTGTAATTTCTGGGATCCTAATTAAGGAGTAAAGTTGGTGGTTTCTTATGTAATTTGAGCTGTGAAATTGGATAAAACAGGTTCCCCTGAACTGTAACTCCAGCAGTTTTTTAAATATCCAATGTAAAACACAAAATTTGGTATCAAAAAACAAGTTTTTTTGGGTTTGTAGTAAAATAGCTTTGTTAAATGACCAATAAATGCCGATGATTTAGTATCAAAACTTGCAGAGAATTTAATTCTGAGAAAATTAATGTAAATACATCCAATAAAAACTTTTAAAAATGGGTTTTATATTAAAGCAAAACAAATGAAAAATAGACAGAAAATCGTATTATTCTTTTTGTATCTAATATTATATAACAAGTATTAATATATTAATATAATATATTCTTTACATATTAATATAAAATACTCAAAATGATAAATCGTAACAGTATAACAAACCTCAATTACAGAAACTATTCGAAATTCCCTCCTTCACAATGTACACAGCACTCTACCCGACGTAAAATATTTCCGGTGGTTTTACGTATCATCTCAGAATAGTTTGGTATAAATTCAATAATATTTCGTATTTTAATGAGTAACTCTTCTTTAATATTAACTTTTTGTCGGTATGCTATCGTTTTCATATGGCCCCAAATAAAGTAATCTAGTGGCGTTAAGTCGAGTGATGTGGTAGCCAATCGATTGGTCCACCACGTACAATTCAGTTTAAGAAATTAGCATTCAAGTGATTTCTAGCTGCTAAAGAAAAATGTGGCGTAGCACCACATGCTAGAAAATCATTTGCAATTTAGTTTTTAAAGGTAAATCCTTCAAAAAAGCCGGCAAAATATGTTTCAAGAAATTAATGTATGTATCTCCAGTACGGTTTTTTCACTAAAAACAACAAATGGTCTAAAATTTTGTCATAAATAATACTACAACAAATATTAATGTGAAATCTATGTTGGAAACTTGTTTTCACAGTACCATGTGGATTATCTTTGCTCCATAAATGATTATTTTTAGAACTGAAGACTCTATTCTCGTAAAAGTGGCTTCATCAACAAAAAAATTGAATTTACCTAATCAGCGTTGTCTAGAAGCTATTGGCAGAAGTAACCGCTGAGATTAGTCTGTTGGCGACAAATTTTGAATCTTCTGCAGGCAGAAAGGATAAAGAGTTTTCTTTCTGTAGGATGCGCCATACTTTGTTTTTTGACAAACCACTGCTGCAACATGAAATTCGCCTTGTATTAGTGCCTACGCTACGCTGAATCACACGATTTTCATCATTAACGCGATGATTTACTTGGGGTTCAACAGAAAACGAATTCGTTGCAAGATACCCTTTTGTTCGTAAATACCTATACACCGAAGAATGTTTAAAAAGAATGCGTTAAAATGAGCGTTTATTAGGTACAGAAAGAATAATATGATTTTCTGTCTATTTTTTGTCTGTTTTGCTTCAATATAAAGCTGATTTTTAAACGTTTTTATTTACTTTTTACGTGCTGAATTTACTATAATTTTCTCAAAATTAAATTCTCTATAAGTTTTGTTACTAAATACTTCGCATTTATTAGTCATTTAACAAAGTTATTGTACAAACCTAAAAAAATTGTTTATCGACACTGAATTTTATGTTGCACGTCGAATATTTTAAAAACTACTGGAGTTACAGTTCTGGGACCTATTTTATCCAATTTCACAGCTCAAATTAAATAAGAAACCACCAGTTTTACTCCTTAATTTGAGTCTAAAAAATAACAGTAGGGGCTTCTTTTTATTAGAATAAGTGAAATCCGGACGAAATCTTTCGCTAACCGTAACTGAAAAACGCGTTTTCAGACCTATGTTTATATGAATTTTTTTCATTATTTTCACCAGTAAAACTTGTCCTGAAAGTTTCTCCGTTTCTTCTTGGAACACTCTGTTTAAAAATGAATGATTTACCTAAAAAAACGATAAGATAAAAACAAACATTAAAAATGTAATTATATCACATATCCATGTAATGATTGTTTTTTAAAAAGATTTAAAATATCTTAATTTTATAAAATAAAAAATACTGATACTACCTAATTGCACAGGATCTTCTAGGTAAAGGAATGCATTTGTCATGGCAACAGCTTGTACAAAATTATTCCTTTTATTCTTTTTAAATATCTCCACGGCTAGACTAGTTCTTAAAAAATTTAATGCAATACAACATATTAATGAAATTTTAAAACGATCTCTTTAAAATTTCTTCATCAATTTTAAAATAAAATTTTTTTATTACTAATCTAACAGAAAATATTTGTATTAATATTTATTTATTTCTAAGATGAAATTGCTAAAAATAGATTGATTATTTGTCTAGTTTTTGTAACTATTATTTATCTGTCAATCAGTCCATCCAAAAAGACGTACATTTTATAACAAAATTGACCATATCAATTTAAAATACATATTTCTTCCTATTTAAATATATTCATTGACTATTAATAAAAAACTGACCTAAAATAACAAAATTACACTAAGAGATTAAGATTTTCATATGAATTAAGATCACAATTTAATATTGTGATCTTATATTTCAAGTAGGATTTATTGATTGTCTTAATTTAAAAATAAGTAATAAACTGTAAGTAAGTCACAAAAATTGATCCCTAGCATTTCATATGATTGGGACAGAGTAATTTTATTCAAGAAAAAACATGTACTTGTACATGCTGGGGTTTCTGTCATCTCAAAGTACCAACATCATTATAGAAGAGCATAGCTTTATTATTACATTTTGTAAATACATACTATTACGTCAATTATATTAAGTACTTATGTTTATTAAGTTTATTTAAGATAAATTCTTTTTTTGTAAAAAATCTTTTAGAGATTTCATTATTCTATTATTTTAATGTCCATTAAATAATAATAAAATAATTTCCAGAATGTACAGTGATGTACAAAAAATTTAATTTTTAAAGCAGTATTTAATATCTACAAGAAGACAATTAAGAGCAGGAAATAATTAATTATTAAACTTACAATTAATTTGTTATAATAACAAAGTAAGAGCTTAAGGCTTGGGTTTTACATAGGAAAATACTGGCAAAATATGATAAATTTCATAAAAATTTAATATAACATATTATTTAAAATATGGATTTTAAATATGATCACACAAAATATAACCTAAGAATGATCTTTATTATGAAAGATTATAAATCTACCATTACCGGTAGAAAATCCTTTTAGAGGGTCCACAGTACATGTATCTTATTTATTCTATCGTACGTCTGTAATTTTATTCTTCATGCAGATCTAATTAAATTTATTTATCTATTTTATCCATTTGAAAAAATAAAGATTTTATTAGACACCACATAAAATATGTTCCTGATTAATAAAATACAGATATATTTTTCATTTAAAAAAAAAAATGTTTAAATAATGCTGAATAATATTTTATTTTAAGAACATTCACTTTTTTCCAGAAGTACTCTTAAAACCTTTATACATTATTTTTAACCGATATAAAAAAAAGCTTCTTTTTATTCAACTTTTATGCATTTCTTTATGTATGTTAAATGCTTAGTCTTTATCAAAAGATTAATTTTGATAAGAAACATTCTCTGATGATCCTATTACAAATTTTTTCTACATAACTGGGCTGAGAATTATTAAATTAAAAAATTAAATTGTCTTCAGATATGATTTGAAAATATTTTGCATTTTTTTGTAATCATTATTACTTACAGATTATATGATAACGCTATAATTTATATATATATATATATATATATAAATAGAATATAAGTGTATATATAAATAGAATATATGTGTATATATACATATATCCTGATATTAATATGGTATTCGAAATATTTTCACACAAAAATCAAGATGTTTTGATGGAAAGCTTAGCGTAAGAAATAATTATATTATTATTCCTGCATTCAGAAACCTGCTCATTCTTGGTTGTATATGAATTTCTATGTATTCCTTTCCTTTAGTTCTTAAGAGGAATATTTTTACTTCCTTGTACGAATTAAAGGAAGTATTGTGATGGCGAAAAATTTCGGTTTTCAGATTTCAACAGGAATATCCATTTTGATCATTCCTGAATCCATTTTGACTAGTTTCAGCATGACATTTGTATGTATCTCACATAACTCAAAAACAATTAGCCGTAGGATGTTGAAATTTTGGATTTAGGACTGTTGTAACATATAATTGTGCAGCACCTCTCCTTTTGATTGCAATTGACTAAACCAAAAGTCCCCAAAAAAGCCCAAATTCCAAAAAAATTTGATTTTGAACTTTTTGTTAACTGCAGTAATAACCTCAAACCTCATTGAAAGCTTTTCAACGATTTCCTGTAAGTGGTACTTATTTTCATTGGTTCCAGTTATAGCCAAATAAAATTTTAATTAATGAAATATTTAAATCTTGTGAGAAGGCACATCAGTTTGAATCAGACTTTATCTCCCTTTTTTTAATTTAAATATATTGATTTATTAATAATTATTATCCTCTGATTGTAAAAAAACTTTTACGATAAATAATAATTCAATAATATCCATAAAAAAAATATGATAAAATATCAGAAGTTATTAATGAAATAAAATTTTATGTACTTTTTATTTTAAAAAACTCTGTATTTGAAATTTAAGGAAGTCATGTGGTGTCCACATCAGTTTTTTCTTTTTATATTTTTTTGCAAATGATTTTTTTGTAAGCTTATATTATAAATAAAATAAAACTACAAATTTTAAATAAAATAATTTTTTAATAATCTGATGTTATAATTAATAAATAATTTGCTGTTTCCTCAAGGCGATGCTGGGTGCATCATTAACATATTATAAGAAGATAACAAATTTAGTTATTATAGTGATATGAGTGTCATAATAAAACTGAATTGTGAATTAACACACTACAATTCATAATATTAATTATTATTTAGAGACAGCTATGAGCAAATAACATAAAATAATAAAATACATAACTTATTATCGTTAAGAAAAATGAGAAATATATTGTAATACACAGTTCTACAAAATCAACATAACTATACTCTAATATGAACAAATAATTTAGAAAATTAAGAACAATGTTATAAACAGTAAATAAGATAAGATTGAAAGTTACCCGATAATAATAATTATTATTTAGTTACTGAATTAAGAATTTATTGTGTATAAATATATATATATATATATTTTTTTTGTCCAAAGGTACAAGTATTTAAAACAATGTGTAAGAATAAAATGTTATTTATTTTGCTTAAATAGCCATAATAAATATGCATTTATTTATGGACTAAATTTTTTAACACCGTATTCATTTTCTTTCCTTTATCCCTGTATAATTTGATATCATTGTTTTAACTCTATGAATTGAATGTATGAAACCTTGTCCATCTTTCTTAAAGTGAAACAGAAAAAAAGATAATAAAAAGTTTGAAAATGGAATTTTTCATTTGAAGTTATCTAGTAAAACAATGATTTTAAAAAGAAATTTGTTAATTGTCCTATTTATAAATATGTAGCACATAAATTTGTTCACTGTATACACACTTATATTAAAAAAATATCATGTTTTCTTTTATTAATTAAAAAACAGAAACAGGATTTATAACTGAGCTTTATAAATTAATTTAAAGCTATTGAAGTTAATGTTTAATGTTTAAAACATACAGAATTATCATAAATTATTCAGTGCATTTCAGTTGTTAATAAAAATATAACAAAGTAATGTATGTAAGTTTTATTTGAAACAGTTTTGAAAAGCAGAGCATTTCAAACAGTTTTATTTTCAATACTTAATTAACTTCAAACAAATTCCATATGAACACCTTTTGTAGCACATAAAATGTCTAGACAATATTCAATTTCACACCGCACATTAAGAAGAATATCTGGATTTATTCAGTTAATTACATCTTTGATTTTTTAATTCACCAATGTTTACAACCTTTGTTGCTTACACCCTGTCTTTGACAAACCCCCAAAGAAAGAAATCAAGTAGTATCACTTCAGGGGATCGAGATGACCAGGGAATTAGTCCATCAAGGTTAATCCAACATTGAGGAAATTGTTCTCATGAAAGTAGTTCCAAACATGTAAACCCCATAATGGTGGTAAACCATCTTATTGGAAGTAAACATTGGATTGCTGTGTTTACTTTGTGGTACTGCATATTCCTATGCAGTACTTGCAGTACTGCCTTGACAACTAGGTTAGTAACTGTTGGCTAAGTAGCCATTGCTCAACTGATGATCCCCCCTGTCATTACAACGTACTGGTGTGTTCATTCAAGGTCAACAGTAACTCTAGTACCTACACTAATGTTTGAAAAAAATCAACATGGATTATATTGCTTTGTTCAATTTTTATTAACCCCTAAAATGCACTGAATAATTTATGTTCATTCTGTGTATTGGAAACAATTGGTTTAAAAAATTAATGTATTATAAAATTAAATTTAAATATCATTGAAAATAAATATATTACATTTTTATCATTTTAAATTTAATGCAGTAAATTATAGCTAGAATAACTTATTCAGCAATGGGAAATTATTCCACTGAATGAAATATATTTCATTGACTAAACATTCTTAAGAGGCCTACATGTAATTGTATTGAAAAATCTAAGAGTACAATGAAGTTATACCAAATAAATTACTGTAAATTAATTACCAGCTGAAATTTTCTTACATTGTAACAGTATAATAGTTAAATTGGTGAAATTAAATATTCTACTCATAAATCATTTTTCATACATGATTATCATGACTGCATGTAGTGTTTACAAGTGTGATAAAAAAAAGTAAAATTATTAACAACCCAAAAATCTCTGCCATATTAAAAAAGATAACAGAGACTGTAAAAAGAGTTTAGCTAAATAAGTGTATCATATTGTTTTTCTTAAAACTGACAATTATTTTTAACACAAAAACAAATAAACAATGGTATGAAACTGTTACTGACTTTTAATTTTTAACTGCTATGAAAAACTTACATGCAAATTTAAAAATAATAAATTGATAGAAAATTATGTACTGTGCTACATTTTTATATAATAAAAGTTTTACTCATTACTTAAGTTTACTAATCACTTAATGTAAAAATTTAGTTATTTTTTAGTTTTATTTTAGAATAGAATGAGTCGTTTAATTAATGCTTAAGCTCATAATAGTTCCCAAAGTCTGCATTTAACTGATCTTCAAGTTATTAATAATCACTTAACCATAATGATTATTTTAAATAATTGTCATAATTTTCTTCTGGAAATTACTCTTTGAGCAAAAGGTTCTTCTCCAAATTATGCTGTTACATTTTGTAATTATCAAAGTTATTGCTACTCTAAAGAGATACTGTAGTTGATTCTCTTCTTGATAAGTCTATAAATTTTTTTAAAAATAATTTTTTTTTTAAAAACCAAGCATAAATATTTTTTGACTTTTTAGACCAGCCAAACGTTTAACTAACAGTTGTAATGACAAGTATTTTATTTTTCTTGTATATTTATAGCTGATTATCACAATAATTAATTATGAAATAATAAAGACTATAATTTTGGTTAATGAATTTATGATAATTTTTATTTATTTAAATTACAAGACTAATTTTATTTTGGTAGAAATTTATTATATTTCATCATCATCAATTATTAAAGGCTATGCCTTGTCGATTTAGCCACATCACTCTCATCTCTGCCTCTCTCTTCAATTGATTATATGAACCAAGGCCCATCTCTTCTTTAACATTATTGATGATGGTTGCTCTTGTCTACCTGTAGGTTTTTTTACCCAAAACCTTGCCCTCAAATATATCCATTAAGAACTGGTCATGTTGTATTATATGTCCTATCAATTTCATTCTTCTTCTTCTTCTTAATATAACATTTAGCAAGGACCTCCTCTCACTCACTTCTGCTAACACTTGATCATTTCTTTTCCTATCCACCCAGCTTGTTCTTGTTATTTTCCTCCAAATCACATTTTAATTGCTTCCAGTCTTCTTCTTTCATGTTTCACACCCGTAAGTTAGAACACTCCAAACATAAGTTTTAGCAAATTGTTTCCTTATTTGCATACTCATATGATTATCAGTCAGTGTATTATTTTTTATCTTGGAAAGCTCGTTTTTCCAGTGCTATTCTTCTTTTTACTTCTGTGGCACATTTATTACCACTACTGATGGTGCTTCCCAAATAACAAAAACTGTCAACCTTCTCTACAACAGTACCGTCTAATAACAACCTTCGTACCTTCCTTTGTCTTTCCTACAATCATAATCTTTGTCTTCTTATTAATTTTGAGTTTAAGTTTTGTTAGAACTTATATAGTGTTTCTAACTTATCTCCATTTCTCTTGCTGATTTCGCCAGTAACACAATATCATCTGCAAAACGGATATAATGTATGAATTTTCCATTAATTCTGATTCCTTTTGTTTTTTCTTTCACTTCTACAATAGCTTTTTCAATAAACAAATTAAACAGAAACGATAACAGTGGGCAACCTTGCCTGACACCCCTTCTTATTCTGGCCTCTTTCTTTAAGCCGTTGATTTCAATCTTCATTTTATACAAATTCAGAATTAATCTTCTATCCCTCTAGTCGATCTTTATTTCCCTCATTCTTTGAAATAGCAATCGCCAATCCACCTTGTCAAAGGCTTTTTCTAAGTCTACAAAAGTCAAAAAGGTCTTCTTATGAACCCCAATTCTTCTCTCTAATAACACTCTCAGCGCTAGTATCACCTCTCTAGTTCCCTACCCAGATCTGAAACTGAACTGGTCTTCTCCCAAATTTGCCTCAATTTTCCCTTTTATTCGGCTTTTAACAATGTTTAGCATTACCTTTTAAGTGTGGGCATTATCTTTTAAGAGATTTTTCTGTAATTAGTGCAATCCATTGCATTTCCCTTCTTAGTAAATATTACAGTTTTGCTATTTATAAAATCTAGTGGCGGTATCGTTCCCTCTTCATAGCAACGTTTGATAATTCTATACAAACACTCCTTTGTTGACTCTCCTAATTCTTTTAATATCTCTGCCAGGATGTTATCTGTACCTGTTGCTTTGCCATTACTCAGGTTATTAAATGTTAACAAATTCTTCCTTAGATACAGGTGGTTCCATCATGTCTTTATCCACCCTATTTTCATCATCCAGATATTCCCTACTGTTAACAATATCCTTTCCTTCACATTGCTCCTGATATATACTTTCCATCTGTCACCTACATCATGTAAATCAAAGAGAAGATCCCTATTTTTATTCCTTACCATATTTCTTTTTGTTCTCGATTTTATCATCATTGACTTAATACTTGGGTAAGCCCTGTCAGTTTTCCTCTTTCTAGGTCTTTCTGAATCTCCTCGTTTGTGTCTTGCATCCATCTTTCTTTTTCCAGTCTGCATTTTTGAGTAATCATGTTCTTTATCCTTTTGTATTTCTCCAGGTCTTTTCCTCTTAACTTGTTTCGCTCTTCAATGAGGTCCAGTATTTCTTTGGTCATCCACGGTTTCCTTGGTTCTAACTTGTTTAGCCCTATTATTTCCTTAGCCATTACTGTTATAATTTCTTTCATTCCTTCCCATCCTTCTCTGATCAACTCATCTGTCATTATTTTCAGCTCCTTAACTATGTCCTCTTCCTTGAGTTTTCCTACGCACCATTTATGCTGGCTAGCTCTTTTGTATTTCCGAAATCTAATATCACACTTTGCTATCACAAGGACATGATCACTATCTATGTCATATCCAGGGTACAAATGACTAGACTTTATTTGGTTCCTGCCATTGTCTAAGTATAACTTCTTCTTTTGGGCATTTCAAAGCATGTGTTAGTGACATTCATTCCATACTGTTCACAGAAATCTAGCAGTCTTTCACCTCTGGCATTCATCTTTCCTAATCCAAATTTGCCCATCCATTTTTGTTTAGTGTTTTCACCAACTGATGCGTTGAAATCACTGACTGTAATTAGATTATCCTTTTCTTTAACAAATTTCATTAAATCATCTACCTGTTTATATATTTCATCTAATTCTTTGTCCTTACTACTAGTTGTAGGTAAGTAGACTATGAAAACACACAAATTAACAGTTTGGGTTTTAATTGTAACCATGATTACTCTGTCACTACGGTGGTATGTGTTCAAAATGTTGTTTTTCCATTTCCCTCTTAAAATTACTGCAACTCCATTTCTGCCTGACCTGGAACCACCACTGTGAATAACCCTGAAATCTTCAGACTGAAAATCTCCGTTTCCTGCCCATCTAGTTTCGCAGATGCCTAAGATGTCCATTTCTGATTTCCTCATCACTATCTTAACTTCCTCTAATTTCCCATTTTTTAAAAGTGTTCTTACATTCCATGTTCCTATTCTAAAAAGTTCCTTCTGATGTCTAGTCTTTGCAGCTTTATCCATGACATTCTCCCCCAGAGATCCGAATGGGGGAATTGAAGCTCCAGAAAATTTTGAATTGGACGCAGCCATATTACTACTTGGAAATCCTATACGTGGTAATTAATGCAGTGGTTTCCCATTGCCTTCTGCATTCCTCTGCTGTTGACCATGTTATTGGTTCCCCTGCCTTTAGGGACAATTTATCAGTCCTGGGACAAGGGGTTGCCCCATCCTTACCTGCTCATCCACCCTTGTCAGACTGCTGGCACTTGGTAAGGAGAGGACTCCTTATAGCAGGAGTCGTTCGGTCGTCATAGCCTTGTTAGTATAAACAGGTTGCACCAAACATCTGCTTCTCGTGAAGGTGAGGTTGACTAGAGTGAGAGAGGCTTTGAGAGACGCATCATCACCCCTTACACTCCTTATTACATACAACTTATACAATTTTATTCTAATAGCAACTCTAATGTATTAGCATCAATCTTTAGATATAATTTCTAGACAGCACAAATTATTTCATACAGTAATTCTAATTTTTATATTTACATTTTTAAATAACATTCTTCTTTAAAACGTAATGTTTTTTTATGTATTAATGTAGCAAAGTAATAAAAATAATAATAATAATGAATAAATAAATTAATAAAATTTCTCATCAAAATTAAAAGAAAACCAAACAATACTAAATGATTTAACATCCAAAAGCTAAATTTGAAAGAAGAAGTTTAGCTAAATTTCTGTTACAAAAAACTGTTAAGTAAAATACAACTTACAATAGAAAAAGAAATTGGAAAATATAAAGGTGGATATAGATCTGGAAGAAGTTGTGTATTGTAATCTTTATTCTAAAACAATTTTTTTTTTTTTACTTTTGAGGCCATATTGGACCACTTTAATCATCCATATTTCAATCCGCTTGAATTTCTGTAGTAGTCTGGTTTTCGATTTTCCCAGTATTTCTTCATTCTATCGGATCGTTGGTTACTGATCTTGTCTGTGACCTACACTTTGTTATGCCTTTCTAATTTTTTAATGTTGAATCTATTGTTTTTAAGTTGGTAGTTAATTTTCATTTTATCACACGTGTCCTCAACCCTCAAGCCAATTTCTTGAAGATCTCTTTGAATTTCTCCAACATATTTTCCACAGGTTTTTTAGTTAATATTTCTTGTGACCAGCTTTAGAATTCAGTTCTCAGGCATTCTTAATACATGGAAAAAATGGGAAATCCTTTGTATTTTCATATTGTACTGAGAATTGGGTCGACTTGTTTGTAGACTGTTTCATTTGGCAATTCGCCAGACTCCATCCTTTGATAACTTTTATTTAAACAAGTTCTGATAATTCACCTTTCTGTCTTAAGTAATTTGTCTGTTGTACTTTCATTCTTAATCTGTACAATACCAAATTTTTTGGTATTGTAAAACAAATTTTACAATACCAAAAAATTAAAAACCCAAAATTAGTTACAATTTTTATAAATTTTAAGAAAACCTATGACTTGAATCTCTACATAAAATCCTTCAAGAATTTAGAATGCATACCAAGACAATAATCATTATAAAAGAAACATTAACGAACACAAAATCAAAAGTGAAATTCTTAGGGGAACTTTCAGAACCATTCAAAATTAAAACTGGAGTAAAGGAAAGAGATGGAGACTGATTCCAATACTGTTTAACTGTACCATTCATAAAGTTTAGAGACTGGGAGAAAAATTAAACATACATGAAAACGTAAAAATAGGCACTAAATTCATAAATATAAACATTTTAGCCGTCGCAGATGATACTGCAATTTTCCCAAGAGATATAGACAAGGCTAAAATCAAAATTCAAAAACTAAGTGAATGTACAAGCAAAATTGGTGTTCAAATATCTTATGAAAATCTAACTGGTTTTCCAGTGACAAAGAAAACAGATCTCAAACCTTTAAAATTTTCTACAACAAAGAAATAAACAGAGTTCAAAAATTTTAATATTTGGGAGAAATCATATACTAAACTGACACTGAACTAAATATTAAACTGACACTTATTATATAACACTGAATATAATTGAAAAAAATGGGTTGAAGAGTAGAGTACAAAAAGCAGAACATAAATCATCTCATGAACATTTACAATAAAAAATCCCTGTCACATAACTCCAAACTAAGGCACTAAAAAACTATAGTCCTACCTGAAGCACTCACTGTACGGGGCAGAATGTCTGCAGTTTTTTCGGGAACAAGAAATAGCGAAAGAAGAATTCTAAGACAAATTTATGAACCAAAATATGAAGATGGAATTTACAAATTGAAAAGTGAAAAAGAAATTTACAAATATATAGGAAAATAGGGGACTTAATCCCAAAAGATTACAGTTTTATGGACATTTATCCAGAATGTACAACCAAAGATTGACAAAACAAATATATAATACTATAACATTCTGAGTGAATGTGGTAGTATTACCATGTAATGGTGAAATTGAATGATGGATGTGGTAGTGATGATATTTACAAAAAATTTGTTAAGTCTTCATTACAAATTGCAGAAATACACATCTGTACTCTAAACGAAAGGATCCAATAAAAACAAAAATCTTATAAAATTTCTGACTATATTATGATGAATCTATTACCAACAATTTCTTTTTTGTGTATTAGCAGTATTAGACCAATCACTGGAAATGGATATTCTTATGTTAAATTTTAATGAATTTCCTGCATTTACTATTCAAAAAAGATAATAGAGAATGAATACGTAGATAAAAAAAGTAAAATTGTGAGGAACATGTTAAGTAGAAACTTTTCTATGTTACAGGATTTATTATAAAAAATAGTTTCTAATATAATAGAGCAGATTTATAAGCTAGTGTATAAATATAAAAAGTGCATTTGGATGGAATTTTGATGTACTGTAAAACTGAATTTCAATAATTAGACTTTTTCTGATATAATTTAATATTTGTTAGTCTTTTTAATAGTGTAATTAGAAATAAAAATAAATAAATAATTTGAATTACTGTATATTTTTTTAGACATCAAATATGGTGCTCTGAATTGAAATTAAAATTTCAATATTTTTATAATTTTATACAATTACACCAATTCTTTTTTAAAAAAAGCAAAGTTTCATTCATCAATAAATATCTAAAAAATTAAGATATAAGCTATTTTTTGGTAAAAAAGTTAAATACTAAACTTGAAATTCAGCTTACATGGCAAATCCTTAGGTCTTTATAGAACTGAATAAAATAATTTCAATACAGAGGCCCAGTTGTTCCTTATATCCTGGGCAGAAAAATTAGAAACATGTTACATCAACATCAAGAGAAGATGTTTTGTTATAAATTTTTGAATTTCTTGGAAACTTCTGTTTTTTCCTCACCTTTTTAATGGGTGGTGTAAAGGACTTGTCCTTAAATTACATACAAGGTTTTGTAAAAAATAATATTGAATTTTAGTTTTTCACAAAAAGTTTTTATTTATTCATCAATATTGATTTTGTCACCTTCAAAGTACTCCTTTTCAGTTCCTTTTTCCAATCTTCAAAGCACTTCTGGAACACAATTCCCAGTATGATGCTTCTTCAGTGATTCTGTGTTTTTCTTTTCAATGTTGGCAAAATGTCATCTTTCATGGTTCTTTTCAGCTCAAGGAATAGAAAGAAGTCACAGTTCGGCGAACGTGGAGGCTGAGGCATCATAAAGATATTGTTTTTGGCCAAAAATTTATGAACAAGCAGTGAAGTGTGAGCAGATGCATTATCAAGATGCAATTGCCACGAATTGTTTTGCCACAAATCCAGGTGTTTTTTTTGGAATGCTTCACTTCACGTATATGGCATATTCCAGGTAGTATTATGGCTTCCAGGTAGTATTCCTTATTGACATACTGACAGTGATTCTGTGATTGTCCATAAACATTCTCTTTGCTTTTTTGATGATATCATCAGGTGCTTAAGTGCTGGGATGTCCAGGGTGCTTATCATCTTCAATGTCTTCACAGCCTTCTTAGAAATGTTTGTAACACTTGTAAATACTTGTTTTATTCATAGAAAGGTCACCAAAAGCAACATTCAACATTTCCAAAGCAGTGCTGTACTTTATTCCATAATTAAAGTAGAATTTAACACAAATTCTTTGTTTCATTTTTTTTCACAACTTAAAAATCATCGACCATAGCAAAACATGTGTAACTTTTTTGACAGCCAACAATAAACTAAGCATCCAATATGGCTAAGCACTAGTAAACATATGTTAGGGACAAGTAATTAATAACAACAAAAGAAAAATGTGGACTAATACAGCCTCACTCTCTCTCTCTCTCTTTTTGTTTAGCCTCCAGAACCACTGTAAGGTATTTATTACTTTAGAGGATGACATGTATGCATGTAAATGAAGTGTAGTCTTGTACAGTCTCAGGTCAACCATTCCTGAGATGTGTGGTTAGTTGAAACTCAAACACCAAAGAACACTGGTATTCAGATCTAGTATTCAAATCTGTATAAAAGCAACTGGCTTTACTAGGATTTGAACCTTATAACACTCGACTTTGAAATCAGCTGATTTGCGATGACGAGTTCACCACTAGACCAACCAGGTGGGTTTGAACTTATACAGCCTGGCACATTTAAATTCCTGCATATTTTTTATCCAACCATGTATTGCATTTTATTATTTTATTATGCAGTGATATAAAAAAAAAATAACAAACATAATAAAATATAATTAAATCATCTTAATATACAGATAGGATGCAATATGAGTCACTGAGTAATTAATCATCAAGCTGGACTTGCCTGCCAGTTTTCAGTTTCATTTTCATTTTATATAGAACAGTCAGTATGAATTTTAGTTGACTGCATAAAAAACAAACAAGATGCAATGTTTCTGTAAGAGTACCTTATTTCAAGTAACTCACAAATATGTGCTCAAGGGTTATGGTTTTCTGTTTAGTTACATGAGGTTTTTGAACATGTTTCAAAGAATTTAAAATGGTTTATCAGGATACACTCCTTACATGTTCCTCCTTACAAGATTACACTTTCTAAGCCCGTATTCTTTATTTACAGTTGGATGAGGTCCTGTCATGTCAAATTCTGTGAACCAGAATTGGAAATAGATGACTACACTACAGATTGTTCAATTATATGCTAGAAGTAGTGCTGATAGTTCGTTAAACAATCAATTGGTGATTGACAGACCTGAATTAACTACAGAAATTGATGAAAGTATGTTTTCTCATAGGAAAACCAAGTTGACCAGGTCCTGTAATAGGTTTTTTGGAGTTATTTCACGGAAGGCAATGAATGTTTCCTTGTATGAGCACTAAGAAGGAGTATAAAAATATTCCTATAATGAGCAAAGAGTATGACAAAGGTCACAATAATTTCTGCTGAATTGCATGCCAACAGGGGTATTCAAAATTTGCCTGATATATATTAACCAGCTGATGAGCTGGTTAACAACCATGCACATATTTTCATGGACCCCCCAGACAGAATCTCACATCCAATCAACTGAAAGCATGTAGAGGTTGGCCAAGCCAAGAAATAAAATGGTACATGACACTACTAGCATTGCTGGGCTCTTGGTGGATTTTATATGATACCAATGACACTAAGATGATATATTTAAACAGATTCTGAGAGATGCAGCCAGCTTATGGATTAAAATAATAATAATTACTTTGTAATAATAATGTAATTAATTTAGTTATTTTTAATCAATTTAATAATAAAGATTACAATGTAATGCAACTTAAAAAAAAAATTATTAACTACACTTTCTTGATACTTAACAGAAAAGATCCAAATAGTAACTTAAATGTGATATACTTATGTGGTATATATAGGTGATATTAAATTATATTAACGGCTACATATTTCAAATTTGAGGGATACTAGAAGTTCCAGTATGGCAAATAAAAATTTCAAACATAATATCATATTATGTTGTACGGATCAACATAATTTTTGTAATTATGTAGATCCGCATTTGTTTCTACCCTCAGGTATGAAATATGAAACCATTTCCATATTTTAATATACCTGTATGCCACATAAATATTTATCATTTCCCTAAATGATATATGATATATTTTTTGTAAGACAGAATACATTTTTCAGGATTTTCAAGGTCTAAGTTTGTTAAAGGCTGATGAGGCATCAGATTGTGGTTGTTGTGGTAGCTGAACAGAAATATTCAGATATAAGAAAGGAACTTCTCTTTCTTTGCTTTTCACATTGTCTTCTTGTTTGTCCGATTCATAATTATTAAGTGGTTATAATAATAGTTCCTAGGATATATTGTTAAAAAATATAATAAACAGATTTTTAAACAATAAAATATACATAGGGCTTGTTTACATGTGCCGAAAATACTGTCAGACCAATTTTTTCTGAGAACAGTAAAGGTTGATTAGATCTGAATATGAAGTTGTATTCCCCCACATGGCACTGGATGGGTAGAAATATTTTAAAACCCTTAACTAAATTAAAGAGGAGAAAAGCTCTACCATAGTTTTAATAATGGAAAGATTTATCTTTCCCAAAAAAATTTTAAGCAACAAACAGGTATGATGAAAACTTTTAGAAAAGTATTATTTCTGGTGGTGTGGAAACGAATCCACTATGGCAACATGCCAAGCATTTAGCTCATTCGGTTCTGGATAACACAAACTAACATGGAAGAAGGAATCAGAGCTTTCTCCTCGAAAACCCATTCTTAAAATTAAGACTAAAAAAAAAAAAACTGTTTTGAACATTAGATATCAACTCCCTGTTAAAAATTGGAACACTTTAAGAACTAATAAAAAATCTTCACATTTCAAGAAACAAGATTCACAGATGAAAACAAATTAAGACTCAAAAAATTACAGAATTTTGAAACGGAAAACTTTTAAAAGAATAATGAATTGATAATCAACAAGAAAATATTGAATTAAATAAAATAGTAGAATACTGAATTTATAATCAACAAGAAAATATCAGACTCTGTCAAAAGTTTCTATTCACCCTCTGAACGTTTAGTCTTTCTAAGAATATGATGTGGAAATAAAAATTGCAGATTAATCCCACGCTCCAGTTAATGAAGGAAATAAAAAAAAACCAAATTAAGTAGGAAAATGTTGGGAACTGTTAGAGAACAAAATCCATAACAAAATTTTGCTAGGAAATTTTAACAACCAAATTGGGAAAAAATATATACCAGAACAATGTTGGAATCTTTACAGCTCACATTTCAAAAAGGCATATGACTCAATTGATATCCTAGAAAATCCTAGAATTACCCAAGAAAGATTTGGTGTAGATTCCAAAACAATTAACATTACTAAACAGATTGTTATATGAAACCTCCTTTAAAGGGTATAGACCTGATTAAGTTATGTAATTAGTAAATAAAATAAATTTGAAATCTTAGTTTCTTTTTGAGCAAACCTCACAGATTCAATGCAATCTTTACATGGGAAAATAAGGTAAGCAATAGTAATAAATTAATAAACAAGAATAAAAGAATAATGTAATTACATTTATTCAATACTGAAAACAAATACTGTATCAGCATATTTGACATTTAACTTAACACAATTACCAGCATCAACATGACGAGCAGGATAAAGCATGAATGCAGCTTGATTAATGTGAGAATCAAGATTCCGGCTAGAAAATATATTACAGTCTTCAGTTATTTGATACTGGAACCAATATACAATAGCGGTTGCTTCACCCGACTTTGTTATTTGAATGTTATGATTATATTCTTTACAAGGTTTTCCAGATAGATCATCAATAGTCATCTGCATTATCTGAAATTCCTCTGAGAGTGCATCATATTCCATTGAAGCCAAGCACACATCTAACTGCTGGGCAACCTAAAAAATAAAACTGAAGGTTCAGATCTTATTTTTTTACTTACAATACTAGCTGTTTGCTATACCACCACTATCTCCTTTTAATGTTGCTATCACAAAACTTTGGCCTGTGAAAAAAGACTTTATAATGTACAAATAAGGAGCCATGTTAAACAATAACTGGAATATAAGATTATGCACAAAACATTAAAAAAAAAACCTTATTATACTTTACTTTTATTTTTTTATTAATTGCCTGGTGATTTAAAAGATCTTCCAATTAGTTTACTAAAATAAAATTACTTTCTTTCCTGAAAACAATATTATTAATTTTTAAACTTTAACGAGATTTTAAATAATAGTTAATATTAAATAAACTTAAATTTTTTACAAATTTTATTCAATTTGTACTTAAATATATGTATTCAATAGAAATTAATGCCTTTAAAAATTATTTCCTTCCATTTACCAATTTTATTTGCTTACTACCTTTGAATAGATATATTATTATTATATAAAATAATCATTTTTAAATATCAGTATAAATTATAACTACATTTTTCTTTCATGTTTATACTTTTGTAATTTTTAATGCTGTTCTGATCAAGGTGTTTCCAGTTTCCCTCATCCTTCTCAGCAAATGCTAGAGCAGCTGCTTCTTGTTAGTCATGGAATAGCAAACCTATCATTTGTGATGTATATAATGTATAATTATGTTTATTGTCTGAATAAACACTTATTTGTTTATTTACTTGAATTTTAATGTAACAGTATTATAAAATAGTTTCACTGACTATAAAAAGAGTAAAAAACACATATAAATACAAGGGCGGTTTGGAAAGTAACCATGATTGTAGCATAATGTTAGTAGTAGTGTTAGAGATATCATCATACTCTCAATCAGTGTGCTTGGAGCTGTGTCAGTGTCAGCCGCCACATACGTTAGCCTGTTCAATTGTTACAACCAAAAAACTTGAGTGCTGCAATAGAAAATCTCGTGAAATGCTAGGTGCATGCGGTCGTAAGATTCCTTTGAGCACAAAATGTTTCGCCAGCAGACATCCATCATCAGTTGTATACTGCGTATGGCCCAACATTATGAGAGATTGTGCATTTCGATGGACCTGACATATAATGCTAACCATACATAGAGCTCGGTGAAGAAATTAATGGGTCAAGTTTTTAAAAATGGAAGGACAAACATCCATGAAGAAGAGAAGAATGGTAGGCCTTCTCTCGTGAGTGATGATCTTGTTAGTGAAATTGATGAAAAAGTGTGTGAAATCAAAGATTCACCATCTCTGAACTTTCTAAACAATTCCTGCAAATTTCTCATACAGTTTTGTATGAGATTGTCACCAATAAATTAGGCTACTGAAAGTTCTGTGCTGGGTGGGTTCCAAAAATGCTCACAGAGATCCATTGAACCAAATGAATGGACTCTGCCTTAGACTTCCTTTCACGTTATGATGCAAAAGGAGAAAGATTTTTGAAGATAACTGTGACTGGGAATGAAACCTGGGTGGCCTATGTCAATGCTGAAAAAACAACAGTTTATGGCCTGGAGTCATACCAGTTCTCTCTATGCAAACCAAAGAAAGCCTGCCAAACTTTGTTAGCAAGGAATGTTATGCTACGGTTTTTTAGTTGATTTTATGGAATGTGAAATCACCACTGATTACTTTAGCAGTCTACTGTAAAACTTTGTAGAAACTTAGGCGAGCCATTCAGAAAAAAATCGTGGTTTGCTGACATCTGGTGTTTTTTCCATGACAATGCTCATCCTCATAGTGTTCGAAGAACTCAGGAACTTCTGAATCAATCCCAATGGGACATTTTTGATAATCTCCTTACAGCTCGAAGTTAGTGCCGAGTGATTTTCATCTCTTCACTCACATGAAGAAATGGCTTGTGTTGCAGACTTCGACGATGACGATGAACTTCAAAATGCCATAAAAGATCGGGTACGTACCCAGGCGGCTGAATTTTATGAAGGTATTTGCAAATTAGTGAAACACTATGAAATGCTTGAATTTAAATAGTGATTATGTTGAAAAATAGTTAAAAACTATAGTTTTAAGTTGTTTATAATAAAACATTTTTATCTATGCAGGTATTTTTCATTTATACCCAAACAAAGGTTACTTTCCGAACCGCCCTCATATTAAAAACAAATAACTGATATAACTAACCTTATGTGCATTCATGTAACCAGCAACTTGATATTCCTTAACAAGCCCTTCATTTATAACTTTAGCTGATCTTTCTAACCAGTCAGAATGTATTAATTGACCCCATACTTGTAATTCTTCTGGTATAAATTTCCCATCTGGTTTTAGGAGTTTTCTGTAAAAAACAAGATATTCTGTGAAACTGTAACACATCATTTCAAAATATAATCTTTTTGACTAAAATGCTAAAATTTTATTAATAAAAGTTTTATTATTGTTAAATTACAACCACTCTTCTACCTCTATGGCATAGTGGCAGCATCTATCTTTCATCCAGATGGTTATAGTTTAAATCCTGATTTAATACGACATATTTCATACATTAGAAATTTCGTCATTCATCTGTTAATGTAACTGACAATTTGGTTTGAACTAAAAAACAATTTCTTCTTATTTTAATCCTTTCTCTTTGGATACTTACTCTTCCTCAAATTCATCCTTCAATTCCTGAATTGCTAAGTTGAGAAGCAATGGGAAAAGAGTACAACCTTGTCTTACTTCTTTCTGAATTAGTGCCAGCCTTTCATCTTCTATTTTTATAACTGCTACCCAATTTTTTTATAAACTGTTCATAAGTCTTCTTTTTCTTTATCTCAGTCTGATTTTAAATGCTTTAATTTGTTGTACATGACCAAATTCTTTTTCTTACTCTATATATGTAATGAATGTAGGTGTCTTCATTTTATTTTATGACCGGTCTGAGGGCTAGAATTGCCTCCAATGTACCCATGCTCTTTCTGAAACTGAGGTAGATTTATCCAAGAAACATTAAACTGATGATAATCTCACATTTATCACATTATACATAAAACCATATTTAATAATATGATTATCACATACTGCTCATTGTGGCCCATACTGTACCATGAACATAATATTTGAACTCGTGCATTATTCAAATATATAGAGCAAACAGATACATAGGTAGACACAATTTACTGCGTAGACACATATGAGATGGATAACTATGATTATATTCAATATGAATTACTCTGTATGCTACAGAATAAAAATAAAAAACCTTAAGAGAAAAACAATATAGAAAAGTTGTTTGCTATTACCTATATAGTATATTGTTGTGTGCAATGTAGATTTTCTTATTAATGTTGTAATTAAAATAAATAACTGATTAATCTTAAAGATATTTTTCCAACACATGTAGTTAAGTACTTTTTTTTAATTAGAAAAAGATTAAGATTAATACAAAGTCAGAATGACTGTAATTTCGTTTATTGTATGAACTGAATGTATAAAAAATATTTAATTTTTTTTACTTGACTACAAATATACATTTTTCATTTTGGTTACCAAAATAAATTTTAAGATTGAAAACTATCTTCATAACATTAAATAACAAATATGTGTTTGTTTATCATTAAACAAACACATAATGTATATGTGTTTGTTTAATAATAAACAAACACATTTAAATTAAAAAGTTAAAGTTTGTTCTGCTCTACCACATCAGTAATTTAAGCAGTCATCAGGATCCCAAAATTTGTATGACAAAAATAAGAAAAGTACTTATACAAAAATGAAAAGTTGTTGTGACACACAAACATCTGATCAAATTTTCATTATGCTTAACAAGGAATGTAATTTATTTTGTTAAAATCGATTTTCAACTTTCTGACTAGTCAAAACTTTAAAATTGTGAAGCTAGACGTTTGATCTTAGTCAGTGAAAGAAAATTAATTATTCCCCTTTTATTACAATCTATTACTAAATAATGAAACTACTGTTTTGGTATCATATTTATGCAAATTTAAATTATGAATTCTTTTATAATTTAAATTAAATTTATTATTTTTTTAAGAATGTTTTTTTCATCACGTTCAAATTTTACCTATTCATTGACATGTTTTCATTCCTCGTTTTTATTATGCGTATTTTTTGAGAGAATCTATCAATTTCTAAAACCGACATACTTTTTAGTTTTTTTTTTTATTGTATTTATCCTGAAAATATATTTAAAGTTTCTATTATACTGTAACAGATTCCTGGAGAATTTTTTCTTAATTTTAGTTATTCCTTTAGAATTTTAAAAAATTTTGTTCTCTGCATTCTATTTTATAGACACTTTTGCTTTATTATAAATATTGGAATTAGATTTGCTATTTATTAATTATTTTAATTTTAAAACATCTTACATCTTATATTTAATTAAATGTTATTTTGAAAATTTAAATTCTATTTCCAAAGGTATAAAATATTTTTATGAAAATAATTTTTTCAAATAGTAAATCATGTTCTCTGTTGGTTTGTTTATATTATCAAAATGTCATCAACATGACTAACCCATAATTTTATTTTGAGGGTATTTATAATATTGGTAACTATTAAATTATCCATTTATTTCAAAACTATCTCAGATATTATGATACTCAAAGGTGAACATACTGTTAAACCTTCTAGTAAATTAAACTTACCTCAAAATGTAAAATAATTTTGACTTGTGTTGAATTTTAATGATGTTACTTAATTAATAATTGACTTCTTTATATAATGTTATTGACTATTTTTTTTTTTTATGTTCACAGTGCCTTATAATGGGATTTTTATATACATGTCCCTAATGACAAAATAAACAGAACGTCACATAATTTATTTCTATTTGCTTTAATTTTTATTTTAAATATTGAGATAATAAATATCAATCTTAAAAATTTTAAAGTTTCAAATTATTTTTTCATAAAAAACATTTGCTCTAAGTACTATTGGAAGTTATAAAAAAGGAAAAGGACCTGCAGTAGGAACAGCAGGTCAAGCTTCTCCTCCTTATCTTAACTATTGGTTTAGTAATCAATATAAGAGTATAATCACTGAGTTTTTTAAACAAAATAATTAATTTATTGTATGAAAAGCAAGCTGAAAAAAAATAATTAAAAAATATTAGATAAAATTTTGAATGGTGAGTAGATAATACTAACCTTAATTGTGAAATTTGAACAACGCTACTCTCTTTAAGTTCCCCAGTTGCATCTATTAAATTTGTAAATATAATATCAAATTTAAAATCAATGTAGAAATCATTATTTTCAAATTCCTTTTCCAATATACAATAAAATTTATCTATATTAATTCCATTAATGACTGCTAACCTTTCAATGATTAATTTTTCCTGATCTGACTTAGCAATAAATACACAAACATCTAACTTTAAAACATCTGTTAATAAGAGATTAAAACACAATGCAGGAAATGGTGATAAATCTAATACAGCTTTTTCATTTTTTAATGAACTACTAAGAGACTCAATTATACTCATTAGAGAAGAGTTATTTAGATATCTAATAGTATTCTGTGATAAATTTACTATTTCATCATCAGAGTAAGAAGAAATATGATTCGTTAGACTACATATTTCTATGGCCAGCTTACCATTTTTTGTTTTTACTTTTACATCAATGCTTGTATCAGTTGAAACAATAAATTCATTTTGACAAGGAAATATTGCTTGATCCCAACAACAAGCTTCGGAATTTTTATCGCATTGAAGTGGCGATGATGAAAGTTTTATATCTTCATCTAAATACAGATCAAACCAAACAACAAAACAATCAAGTGAACCATTCTGTGTACATTTAATACTGAAAATTCGTTCATCATATTTGCCATTCATATAGTCTTGTAAATCATTAACATCATTAAAATTAACATAAAAACAACGAACAGGGTCACATAATAGTTTATATCCATAAACAGTTTTTTTAAAGTTTTCAGTGTCATACGGTTCCACTAAAGGAATAGTTAACAAAAATGGACATTTAAATTTTTTTATAACGGTTCTATTATTGAGAAGTCGGTACTTCTGCGCAACATCTTTACACTCAATAGCTGCCAACCAAACAGTAGCACCAAATGGTACTACAATTCCATTTCTTCTACTATTATTACATGCTTCAACATCCCTACAAATTATGCATGGAACTGGAGGTATCAATGAAGATGGGGGCAACGGAGGAAGCAAAAGATCTTCCCAAGCATGTAGTAATGTTTGAATCAAGTGTTCTCCAAAAAGGCCAGCATCCATAGTCTCTGTTACAACCAATGAGACTCTGAAACAGTTATAAACATACATTAATTTAAACATCAGAAAATAAGTATGTTAAAAACAAAATAAATAAGTTCAATAACTAAAATACTGCTAAAAATCCTTATGAAATCCATTAAAAATTTTCCAAGATTGCATAAATAAAATCTTGTACTCTTCTATAAGTTACTTTAATTTCTGGACCACTTAATTTTGAACTTGTGGAATTGACAAAGTATGATTCTTCAATAAATACTTTTAAACTTTGAGTACTGATGAAGAATCATTTAAAAATAATCAATAAAAACTAACCTGAATAAATCAAGCTGCTTTTTAGTAACTGTATTATCTTCAGCCGTAATCTGAATCAATAGCAGCCAGTCTAGACGTGACTTTATGTCAATTTCAGAAGTCTGGTCAATTGTGGCAACTGAAATTATATTATTGAAAATTACATCTGCCTCTCTAGTACTCATTTAAAGTTTACAATTTTTTTAGCACATTTTTAATAACTTCCTCTTTTAGCAGTATGTAAAGCCTTTCATAATATATCTATTTAAATTTAATGAGAAATTCACTAATAGATGGACTGTAAAGGAAGACCTCTTGTCTAGCCTCCTAGGGATCAATATTAAAAAAATGGAATTTTTATAAGGGTGTATACTAAAAACATAGTGTACTGAAGAAAAAAAGGTGTAACTGGTCAGCAAATCAGATGAATATTATGTAGTTGTGATTGTAAACTATGTAACTATGTAAACTATGAGGGGTGGCTGAAATAATGCAAAGTCATTCATACTTTCAAATGAAAAGAAATAGTGAAGTGAGACAAATGCATAAAATTACATTTTATTTGCTACAAAAACTTACATTTGTTTTTCCATGTAATCACCATTTAGAACCATATATTTTTCCAATGGTGAACCATTTTTCTCATTCTATCAGTGTAGCATGTTGACACACTTTCCTTGATCTATGACCTCATTTCATTGTTCAATTAATTATTAGTGATGAAATTAAATACCTCTAGTATTCCTCATTAACTGTGGAAAAAAGGGAAAATTGCAGGGCACCAAATCTGGTGAGTATGGTAGATGTGAATTAGGTTCAAATTTCAACTTCATAAGAGCCTTGATAGTTGCATATCATGTGTGTGATTGAGCATTATCATACTACAGAATTATAAACTCCACAGATTTTCAAACAAGACTCATATATCTCCTATAGTGTTTTAATGTTTGTATGTATTGCAGAAAATTTACTGTCAACTCAACTTCAAGGTAGTCAGTACACTTGTTTGAAAATGGTGATTAATATTACTATTATTCACTTTTTCCATTGTTAAAAATTCAGTCACTCCATGTTATTTTAGGAAGGGGTGACTACAAGCACACTGGCTATATAACAATGGTGACTGACAGAAAATGAAAAGATGTGGGTAAACAAGTTACAGAATGCTAGAAGTAGGAAGTGATACTAAAAAGTAGCCTTTTTTTTCTGGATGATAAATGCTTTCGTGTTATCATCACCTAGATACAATAAATTTGTTGTAGATAAATAAATGTTAAAAATTGACAATTAAAAATTAATTAAAAACTAAAACTTAGCAACGTAAAAGCACATCTTAAAATGAAAACGCCTGTAACGTATGCTAAAAGAAAAAGAAAAACCCCAGAGATTAAAAAAGTAACTTAAAAGAATAAAAATTACAATCTGGCATATGCCAAACCGTATACACAGTCAACAAGGACCATATAAATAATTAAATTCTTGAATCAAGATGCAAGCCTTTATAAATTGTAAGACAATTGATAACAATACTGCATTATTCCCCAACATATTTCGCATGTCAGGCCCTAGTTTAAGCTTGCAATGCAATGCTGAATAACAAATACAATCCACAAGGATTTGGTGCACTGTTAGTTGGCAGGTGAGTACAAAGGGGTGCATCTGTCTGCATCATCAGGTAATCATGAGTGAGCCTAGAATGCATTATTCGCAAATGGCAAATAATAATCTCCTCTTGATGGTTATTTCTGCAAGAGGAGCTCCATGGTGAAACAGTGTGCCTAATTGAAGTTTATTGTTAATAGTAGCATCTCATTCACTTTGCCACTCATCATGAACTATGTTCTCTTCAGGAAACAGACAAGCTCATTAAAAGCAACACAATTGGTAAAAGTAAGCTAAAAACACGCCTCTTTTGCTGCACTAACTGTGTGCTCATAACCTAATATTCCAATATTGCTGGAAATCCAGCAGAAGCTCACAGTTGTATTACATTGAGTCATCTGCAAAATGACACACTGAATCTCACAAGCAATAGGGTGTCTGGAGTGCAAGTCACTAATTGTCTGTAAGGTACTCATGGAATCTGAGCAAACGAGTAAGTACATAAGTTCATGCCAAAATGTTGGGCTAATTGCACTGGTCAACATGATTTTTGTCTCACGATACCAACAGGTGTACATAATACTGTTTTTTATCCTGTTTTCAGATATGTATTAGAAATTTCTCCACCATCCACAGTTTTTTTGTTTTTTTAAAGTATTTTAAAATGTTTTTACGTCCATTCATCCATTATCAAGTAAAAGCTCCTAGAGTATTGTAAATATGATGGAACCAAATGTGCTAACTCAAAGGGTAGCATTTCTACTGCTTGCAGGTTCAGATGTGTATGGACAACAGACGTGTATACAAACGTGATCTAAAATAATATACATTCATTAAAATGATGCCAGTTGTGAGATAGTAGTGAACCAGTTAACACATCATTGTGAGTGCTTTGTATGTCTGAATTATTGTGTATTACACATTTGCAACTTTATTTCTTTTAATTAGTCATTAGTTACAAAATGCCTAGAGTTTGTTTAAATCATCCTAACAATTTTTCTTATGTATGTGGTGGAAAGACGCTTAAGTCCCAAAGGTGAAACCTTACTCCATTAGTAAAAATGTGTTAAGTGTTATGAACTTTATTTTGGGTGTAAAGTAGAGGACCAAACAAGGCCCTGAGCTCCACATATATGTTGTTTATCGTGTTCTACGCTTTTTCCACTGCATGGAAAAATGGCACACGCCACAAGCCATTTACTATCCCTATGATTTGAGGGAACCCAAAGATCACTCTTCTGACTGTTATTACATTAAAGGGATTATGTCAAAATCAAAACATACAGTGGTGTACCCTACTTGCAATCTGCAATGAGACCAGTTCCACACTGTGAAGAATTGCCCATAGAAAGCCTCCAGAACACGTGACATTAAATGAAGAGAGCTCAGAGTCTGATGGAAGTAAGGAAGAAAAAGAAACAGATTCTGGTGATACAACTTTTGAACAAAGCAGTTGAAGTAAATCTTAATGATCTCCTAGGAGATTTAAAGTTAACCAAAAAGCACTCTGAAATACTTGCTTCTTGGCTAAAAGGATGGAATCTTCTTCAAAAGAATACAAAGATATGTACTTATCGTAATTCATCATTCTGAATTTAAAGACTATTTTTCTGAAGAAAATGGCTTATTGTTTTGTAATGACATTCTTCTCTTATGGAGACACTTTGTAATGAACATAACCCAACAGAATGGCGCTTGTCCATTGATTCCTCTAAAGTTAGTTTAAAAGCTGTGCTTCGACATAATGGCTATAAATTCCAATCAGTACCTGTGGCTCATTATGCTAGTATGAAAGAAACATATGAAAACTTTAAATTTATATTGGAAAAGCTTCAATTTACAGTGTATGAATGGAATATTTGTGGTGATTTGAAGGTAATTGCACCTATTCTTGATCTGCAGCTTGGTTACACAAAGTACTGTTGTTTTTTGTGTGAATGAGTTAGTAGGGACAGAAAAAACCATTTAGAAAAGAATGGCCTAAACACGAATCATTCATTCCTGAGCAGAAAGATGTAAAACATTTGTGTAACCTAAAGATGTGTATCTACCTCCGTTACACATCAAACTGGGATTAATGAAGAATTTCATCAAGGCTATGAACAATACTCCTGGTTTCATGTACTTAAAACAGAAATTTCCTAAAATTAATAATGCAAAAATTATAGAAGGAATATTTGTGGGTCCACAAATATGATCACTAATGCGTGATGAAAAGTTTGAGGAACTACTGAATCCACAGGAGAAAGCAGCTTGGCAACCATTCAAAAATGTTACTCAGAGTTTTTTGGGAAATTGGAAGGTGGAAAATCACCGTGATATTGTCAACACTCTTACAATATCTTACAAAAAATTGGGTTGTAATATGTCCTTGAAAGTACACTTCCTGCACTATCATCTAGACTCTTCCCAGAAAATCTTGGTGCAGTGAGCGATGAGCACGGGGAACACTTCCATCAGGAGATTTCAGCTATGGAAAAGAGGTATCAAGGCAAATGGAATCCTAATATGCTGGCCAATAATTTTTGAACCATAAGAGGGATGCTTCAAAGGCAAAATATAGCAGAAATCATCATTTCTTACTTTCTAGGTGAGTCATATGTTTAAATATTGTGCAGTTAAGAATCCAGAAAGTATTAAAATGCTTGTCTCTTGGAAACCTTGTGTGATGGGAGAAAACCAAAATCATATTTGAATTCAGGAGAAAAAATACAATCAGAATCCATATTTTTATTTCCAAGATAAAAAAAATTTTTTTTGTTCTCAGTGTTTTTAAGGCCTTAATAGCATATAGCTCCGCAATGAAAATACTGACTATGCTGGGAAGGCCAAACATGTGGGTTCTGTTGCTAACCACAAAACCACAACCAATTAACATTTTTAGAGCCATCTGTATAAACTCTAGCACAGGATTCATGCTATTTATAATATTATAACATTTTTTTCGTAAGAAAACCAGATTTGTGTTCTTTTCAAGATACTGACAAAGCCCAAAGTAGTAATTAACAAGAGGAAGGCCACCAAGGAGGTTGGGTAATAAAATGGAGCAATAGTAAGGACTGTAGGTAATTGTACATTTAGAGCTGAGAAAAGATGCTGAGCTCTGATGCCCAGCGAAGCAGTAGATCTCCCCTGTTTCTGGTATCGATTAACATGATGGTTGGAGAATACTGTTCAAAGGTTAGGTGATTTGGTTGCGCTTTAATGCTAGCCACATAGGAACATATCATTTGTGTTCGTCTGTTACAAAGAGATGGCTCACCACTGTCCACCAGTAGACTTACCACGTGGCTTGAGTGCAATGCACCAGAATGCATTACAAGACACCCCTCATCACCAGAATGCCCCTCCTATCAAGATAACAATGCATTAAGCCACATGAAAAGGAAACGCCTGCTAGAAATCAAGAGAATGAGAGGGAAATTCTTGATGAAGCCAAAACCTTACTGAGGCTTATGCAGTTATAAAGGAATAATGCAAAGTATACTTTATATTAAACTACAAAAAAAAAACAAATAAATTAATTTTAAGTTAAAGTAGAATACAGAATATAAATATCTTTTTAATAAAAAATTCTGTATAAAATGTTTTGTATAAAACATACTTTCTTGGTACATCATAAGGAATAAGTAGATCACTGGAATGTTTATAAATGAATGTTACATAATCTTTACAACCATTGGCCTCTGCTATTGCCCTAGCTGTTCTAATCATGGTATGTGAGTAATCACAGCCAATTACATTAGATGCTCCACTGACAACTGCAAAATAACTGAAAAAAAATTAAAATAATAATCATTGGATTAAATTAGTTAAAACAATGACATAATAATCATAGAAAAAATATAAATATGAACAAAAGACATTTAAAAAAAATTTCATGATGAACAATTTAACTATAAAAGAATGAAATAAAATGCAAATATTATGGTGATACAACTAGACACTGTAAATAACAATAGTAAACAAATTTTGTTAACCACAAGCAAATCAAATTATATTTCTTTAATATTGTTCATGAGTATAATAGAGAATTAATTAATGTAAAAAAGAATATAGCTTAACTCTACTTCTCTGCTTTATAATCAACTTTTCTTTATTTCATTTTTGTAACATAGTGCTTTTTATCCTTAGTACTTGATCTCAAATAATACTTTAAAGACTGAAATTATAAACATGATTTGGCAGGTTATTTATTATTTTTTTAAACTTTAAAGTTCTAATTTTAATAATTCCAAGAACCAGTGATTTGAATGTTGAATCACCATTTAGACTATAAAAAGAAAAATAGATTAAACGCTTAACAGACAGACCACTTTAAAAAATTAATGCTAGAGGGTGAAACAGAAGTTACAAAATACTGATTCTGCTCATGGATAGTTTAGAAAAAGAGATGAACATCATAATTTTAACTAAAAAAAAAAAAATAAAAAAAATAAAAATAAATAAATAGCACAGTATTTAGAAGTATAAAAATATTTCCACATTTAAAAAAATAAAAGTGAATTTCTGAATTAAATACTCATGAAATTGTTTAAAGGGTATTTACAGTAAGACAGTACAATTAGTTACAAGGGGAAGGAGAATAATGTTTTCTCTTGTCATTAAAATTAAATAATTTCAAATGAAAAATAATAACTTATCTTTCAAGAAGATATTATAAGGAAAAAATGACTAAATACCACAAATTATGTTGAGTGATAAAGTAAACTAACATATTATTATCCATGATTGTAAACAAACACACAAAACTCTTAATTCATCAAACTTAATCTAATCAATATATACTACATTCAAAAATATTATAGTAAAAGTATAAAACATATATGTCAGAACTGATAATCACAAAAGAAAAATGAGTATAGTATACAAAACTGACAAACAAAAATAAAACAAATTTGAAAAACACTGCTAATTCAAGACACAAGAATATGTGTTATCAATCAGTTGACTTTTTGCCTGCTGAAAAAATCAACACTTACATTACCTGCTTTCATTCAATTGCAATTTCCAGTTTAAATTTCAACTCTAATAAAAAAATTAAACAAAATTGGTAACATCACAGGAAGATAAAAGCAACAAAAATGAATACAGATGAAAATTTTGGAGTGAAATATCTAAAACCTATTTCCATGAGATGATCTAAAATACACTTCTTCATACAGCAGCAGCTAATGACCAACTTCTACTGTCACAGAGATACTTCATTTAATCAATAGGTATAATGAATGGTACACAGTTAAATAAAATTAATTTCATATGTAAAATATTGCTAATTACTTCCAAACATTTGTTGTTAACTGGCTTTAATAAAGGAGACTGCACTCAATTCATTCTGTATGTATTTGTTTCTTGCATGTTTTTAAAGTTTTACTGTTTTTAAGTTTTACGCTTCACTAAATGAAAATTTTTATTTATTTATTTTTTGCCATCCACACTCTTTAGTATTAGATTATTACAATATATGAGAAAAAGCTTGAGATCATTCTAATATTCACAAAAAAATTCAGAAAATTAATTGGAAAACTTAAAAAAATAACACATATTTATGTAATCAAAGAGCTTAACAATCCTTAATAGCAGTCCCTTTACATAATTTTTATATATCTCTTTTCTTAATGTGAGATGTGCCTGTTGACAACATTTTGCATATGCCATACCATTCAAATCTATGGTGGTCACTCATTCAGATCAAAACATTATTCACTGTATTTCTTTTCTGGAATTCTAGTAATGCTACACTGTTATAAATAACTACAAAGAATAAAAAGAAGCAACTGCAAGTTGACAACGTCTCTCTACAGTACAAGAATAACTACAGCTCTTGGTTTTTTTCTCATGGTCACTGAAGAATAATTTTCCTTATAATTTGTGGCTGCTGGGAGTTAAATTAAATACCTTCTGTTAAATCTTTCTTATACATATATTATATTGTTTGATAACAAAATGAGGTTGATTATTTGTTACTTATACTATATATATAAACTTTTCTTATGGCTGAAACACATGTAAATTTCTAGGAGTAGGTTTATATATAAGGGTATAAAGTATTCATTACAGCCAGTTCCTGTGTCGACAAAGTGAAGATATCACTGCATTTTGAATGGGCCTGACATATAACGCTAACCATATATATGAGGTGTGGTTATTAAATAACAAGACTAATACTGTAAAATATTTTATTTTAAATCTATACATATTTAGTTATTATATTAGACCCTTTAATATACACCCCTCCTCTATTCCTACAACGCTCCATGCAAATTTTCCATTTTTTGAAACAGTGCTGGAAGTCTTCTTCTGTGAGCTCTTTCATGATATGTGCCGCTTTTTCTTTCACAGCTTTAGCAGTCTGAAATCTTGTTTCTTTTAATGCAGATTTGACCTTAGGGAACAGATAAAAGTCAAATGGTGCCAGGTCAGGTGAATAAAGTGGATGGTCTAACACTGGGATGCTATACTTGGCTAGAAACATCTTGACAGACAATGCAGTATGAGCTGGTGCGTTGTCCTGATGAAGACCCATGATTTGTTCTTCCAGAATTCGGGTTATATTTTACATATTTTTTCACAGAGTTGGGCAAGAACCTTGAATAAAGACAAGAATAGGTAACCAATGGTCAGATCAGATCAGATTACCAATTTTTTTTCAATTTTTTATCTGTTTTTGACGTGTAAGGGTGACCCAGGTGAACATCATCTTCACCATCTTCTCAGCCATCTTGGAAATGTTTGAACCACTCAAAAACCCTTGCACATGAAAAACATTCATTGCCATATATTTATTTTTTAATAAAAGATAAGTTTCAGTAGCAGTTCTTCCAAGTTTTAAATGAAATTTCACGACAATTCTTTGCTCTAATGAAACACTTATCATTTTTTCAGCAAAACAAAAAACAGATGTTATCCAAATGAAGAGGCCATGACCAGACTAATATGTTTACAGAAACTGGAGTGGTAACAATCAAAAGAGAAGGTTTCATGCTACACAGCTGTCGTACAAATCACATGCACAGTTCTTCTGTAGTAGCATTAGTCTCATTATTTAATAGCCACACCTCGTACAGCTCAGTGAAGAAGGGAAATGGGATACCATTTCATTCTTTACCTTTACTTAGTAAGACTAGCATGGAATGTTTGTTATTTTTGAAAATGTGTAAGTGATCTTTAGAAGTGGCTTGTGATGTTTATCAATCACTTGTAATAATCACTATTATGGTACTTAATCTTTTCATATCACGCCATCGGAGCTCTTGTGTTAGATGTGCAAAAGTGAAAATATGAAAATTAAAGTTTTCTAGTAAAAATTAATAAAACATCTAAATTTTAATATACTGACATATTTTTTTTATTCAGAATTAATTACAGCATGTGTCTGTAATAACCAAAACTAAGAAAAGTTAATTCTCTGAAATAAAATTTCCACTTTTATGAAATTAAAAAATATATATATAAATTTTTTGGTTAACCCAAAATAAATAGCATAAAAAACTTTCTGGGCAATTTTGGTATAATCACTGGAAAGAAAATAAAAAACTAATCAACTTTCATATATAATTTTTTTTTTATTTCATATAAAAAATTAGTAACATTACTATCAAAATGTATTTAAGATAATGAAAAAAAAAGATAAAAACATCAAACAACTACATATTTAATAAAAATAATTACTTCAACTTAATTTATATCTCATCAAAAAAAAAAGGCAATAACAATTGGGTGCCAGTTTGCAACTGTGAGCATTAATAATCAAATATTTAACATTAAATTTGAATAATACACATATTATTAACGTTATAAATCTCAATATATGTTAAAAACAAATAACAAACATTATGATGTAGTGAACATAAAACATAATACACACAGAATACAAATATAACCTCCAAACAATAAAAAATAGAAATTTGTTTGTTTGCAGTAGTGTATAACCAGTAAAATAAAGGTTTTGGAATTTTTTAATAATTGAGGTTGCCAATAACAGTTTGAATATTAACCATGAAATAAAAAAAAATATGGATGTTAAACAGTAGACGATGGCATTATACAGTGTCTAGATGCTTAGCATTAAAAAGATTAAATATACAAATCGCTCATCAGGTTGAAGACAAAATAAATTATATCTAATAACTGGACTTTGGATAAAGAGTAATTGAAATGCTACTATAAAATCATAATGAAACAAAGAGAATCAAAATGCTACTAGAGTTTTTTTTTCAGATAGATGAATGAGGTGTGTACAAATGATAATATGATTAAACAGTAACCATGTGCTCAACCAGTAAATTATTCAAAACTGCTCCAGTGCAGCAAACAATTGCAAGCTTATTCATACAAAAACAAGTGAACACAAAATACTTACACATCTAAGTTGTGCCAGAGGCCAACTGATCAGTAATTATAATTAATAACAAAAAATTCCAAATACCTGAGTAATCCACTACCAGTGCCAATATCCAGTACATAGTCGAATCCTTGTTTAACTTTCTTAAATATTGCTTCTCTGTATGCTTCGTTACGATGAGAATCATTCAACATACGGAAATGCCACCGTTCTACTAATAAATTTGAAACAGCCTGAAGATTGCGATGAGCTACAAGAAATTTAGAATTCACTTTTAAAGCTTTCTCAAAATAATAGGCTGCTTCATTCAGATGACCAAGCCTGAAAATGAATAATGTATTTCTATTTTTATGAAGTAATGTAAGAAACAGGCAGATCAGTTTTTTAGAAGCAGAAACAAAAATTATATTTTTTTTAATTAATAAGTTTTCTAATAAATATTTTTTATTAGTTAATGAACTATTACTAAGAAAGAATAAAATATGTTTCTTTGAAAGGTAGCCATTTTTTGATTAAGAAATTTTACAGAAATTCATAAATTTCAGGTTAGTTCTTCAGTTATAAAAAAATACAAATATTCTAGTTGATTGTCATAAAAATATTGTACCTGAAAAGATGAGCACCTAAATTACTCAACACTTCTTCATTCTCTGGAAAGATTTCAAGAGCTTGCTCATAGCAATTAAATAGATCATAATATCTTTCTTTTGATTCCAATTCTTCACCCCAGTTACCTTAAAAGATAAATTAAAATAATATCAAAATATTAAAGCCAATTAAAGCATAGATTAATAAATGTTTCATTACTTATAATGTAAAGCAATATTGTAACCAAACTTTTTAATGGAGACTTCTAAAAAATGTCATTATATAAAAATGTTTTAGGTATTTCTGTGCTTTTGATTATTCCAATCTAATTTATTTTTACAATACACTGATAAATAATGTAATTAATTAATTCTATACTTTACTATCATCGGCTTTTTTTTAATGTAATGTCATTCAGTGATCAGCAAAACATAAGGAACCAGTAACAGAGAAATATGCTGCTTTGTTTTGTCCTGAATATTGTAGCAATTGTTTTTATAATTATTTTTACTTTTTTCCATCTTTAATTTTTATTAAACAAAAGAACAGTTGCATATTTCTAATGTCATTACATATCTGGAGAATGTCATTACATATTTTACATTATTCATGTAAAATTATTTTTAAATTCACCAAATTACTATTAGTTATATTTCAATATGACATTTATAATTATTTTATATGGATAATACAACAGTTTTTATATGTAAGTTAAGAGATTTTGGAATGGTTATTTTAATATTATACCAAAATAATTACTGATAAAATTTCTCAAAAGTGTCCACTTCAAAATAAGAAGTATTTTATTAATTAAATTAGCAATAAAATCTAAGTTTGTAATAATATTATACAAATTTAAATAAAAGATAGTGATTAGTATTTAAAGTTGAAACACACTCATTAGATTTTAATCCCTTTCAGATTAAAATACAAATTTATATTGCATCAAGGATGTTTTTGTACAACTTTTAGTTCTGAAATAATCAAACCTCAGCATTAAATACAAAGACCGACAACATATTAAATATATGCATTAATATTTATGCAGTAGGGGTTTTTCTATTGTATGTGTGGATTTTTTCATATCTTTTAAATTTCAATTTTATAAAACTACATCAAATTTTCAAAAAATTTTAATGAAATATTTTACTAGAATATTTGTTTTAAAATACTAAAATATTTATTCATAAATATTTAACAAATTATAGCTAATTTAACAAATATTATTATTATATTTAACAAATTGCATTTAAGATTTATCAAACATTATAGAATTATAATAATAACATAGTTTTATTTTCCTAAAATTCAAGTTTTTTTTTTTTAAATATAATCATTCTGATTTATTGTATACAACTTGATTAAACGCATAGATACATCTGTATAAGCTGGCCATTATATACTAAGTATTTGGCAAATGGTAGTTCAGTACTTTATTATGTAACAAGATTAGTTTAAATTATTCATATAAACTAGTCTTTTGAAGAAAAATAAATTTTTGGAAAAAATATAATATGAAACGTATTTTCCAAGCCACTAAACGTAAATTAATCTATAAAAATATTATTTTATTTTAAAATCATAATTTATTTTTGAAATGAACCAGTCAATCTAGATAAAATAATATTTAAAAATAGAATTCATCAAATATGAGATCACCAAACACTTCATAATTATTATTATAAATATAAAGTTAAAAAATAAACACAATGGATCACTGAATGGTATTTCACTAAAATTAGTGTAAAATCATATAAAATCAATCATATTAATAGGTATTACAAAAATTGGGAACCTAGTAATTTACACTTGGATTTCTCACAATAGGATCCCTGGAAGATGAAGATTCAAAGTAAAGTAAGATTAAGTACCTATGGCCAAAGCCACATTTAATAAATTGATATTAATAGACCACTTAATTAGGCAATGCTAAAAGCAGTTTACCAGCATACTATTACAATTATTGTTTATTATCAACTATTGAAGTCAATTCCATTTTAAATTTAAAAAAAAAATTAGAGAAAGTAAAACTCTTAAACCACAGAATAAGTAGCTGACAGTAGCTTAAAGCTTTTATTATATTATCATTCAATTTCTTAAGAACCATGGAGCTGCATTAACCTTTTCATCTTTTATAGGTCATAATACAAGGTAGATCACATATGTTAAACAGAACACAAAAAAATATTGTTCTGCAAATATTTTAATATTTAATAATTTTATAATATTGTTCAGATCTTTAACCAATACCCAGTCCAGAGTGAAATTCAGAGGTGAACTCTCTCAACCCTTCTACATAAAAACTGGATTGAGGCAAGGAGACGGCCTCTCACCACTCCTTTTTAACTGCGCCCTCGAATTTGTCATGAGAAAATGGTATGAAATAAATCCCAAAAATATAAAAATGGGTACTAAGAAAAACTGCATCACACTAAATTGCCTAGGATTTGCAGATGACCTCGCTCTTTTAGCAAATAATATTCAAGAAGCCAAAACACAAATCATGAGCCTTCAAAACCTAGCACAAAAGATAGGGCTTCATATCTCTTTCGAAAAAACTGAACTAATGGCCATAGATCCTCTGGTAATAGAGCACATTACGGTAAACAATCAGAAAATTAAAATAGTAAAACAATTTAAATATCTAGGGGAAATAATAACTTATAATTTAAATGAAAAAGTGACATGGCTAAACAGGACAAATAAAATGATTAAATCCCAAAAATTAACTTGGTCAACATATAACAAAAAATGCCTTTCTGCTAAAACAAAACTTAATCATTATAAAACTGTAGTACCGCCAGAAGTCACCTACGGAAGCGAGACCCTTTTCAAAATCACTCAGAAAAACCGAATTGAAAAAATTCTGAAAATAGAGAGGAGAATTGTCAGAACGTGTATCAATAAAAAACACCAAAAAGAAGGCCAATGGTGGATTGTGCCAAATGAGGTGGTGTATCGAGAAATAGAGCCAGTTACTGATACTATGCGGGAAAAAAAATCTCTTTCTTTGGTCATCTCATAAGGACACCGGAAACAAGACTGTCAAGAAATATCATTGAAAAGCTCTGGTTCCAAAAGCTAGAAGTAGGATGGATCAAAGAAATTAGAGAAGATATGAAAGAATTGGGAATTTCCCTGACTGACCTACAGAATAAAACTGGAAAAATTACAAAGCTAAAAGACAAAAGCATTAGATTTAAACAAAAGACAGACAAACGACAAAATACAACGAAGAGGGTGTTTACGGATGAAGAAAAGAAAGCAAGATCTGAACGGATGAAGAAAAGGGCAGCTCGGAAGTAAAATAACACGCTTTTCTCAGAAAAGATCCAACTAAAATTGACTTAAGTGGTCCCATGTTGGCCGTAAAAGCATAATAATAATAATAATAATAATTGTTCAGATATAGTATCAAATTGAATTATGTAGTACAGTTGAGCCATTAGTCTTATTGTGCAGTCACTTGGCAAAAACCAAAATTCCCAGATAGATCTGTACCAAGAAAAGACTAATTTACTATAACTGCAAATTGGTTCATAAAACAATATAAATCTGGATAGCAACTCTGTTGGAATCTCGCGGTTCTTGAAGAATAAAGTTTCTATTTTGCAAAAAATTATATTTCAGTTAACCACAGATAAATATTAACAAGAAATAATGAAATTCACAGGAAAAAATATTCTACTAATAAAAACCAATACACAAACTTTCAAACATACATTTTAACAAACTGACTGCTATTGATTATAATCAATCTCAATGGTTTCTTTGAGTCTCAGTATACTTCTACATCATCATGATGAACACATTGGTTTCTGATTTGTATGTATTTTTTAAATTTCAAAATATTAAAGGATTATTTATCAGAATGATACTGCATTACAGATAATTTAGTTTATTTTTTTATATGAAATTGCAAGAATTTCAGAATATAAAGAATATGCAGTACCATAATAAAAATTACCATTACAAAATCTCAGTAATGTGAATCCTAACTATTACAAAATTGAATACAAAAGCCCCTTAGTTCTAAATCAATATTGAGCCAACAAGTGATTTTGCCTGGTATTAAATTTGGGAACAATTTTAAAATGTGTTATGATCAGTCTTAACAAAAAATAATAACTTGATTCCTATCCAGCAGTTAGTTTGTTCTGCAGGCACTCAGCGCTACTATCCCACTAAATTTTAATAAAGAAATGGCTGCTCTGCCTACACACCAAACCATAATAGTATCACAGATGGAACGAATGTGACTAACCCAATTCCTATGGCACTTTCCAATGAATTACAAAGAAAAAGGATTATCTCCCCTTAAGGTTGGCTGTCCCTGACTGATAAGACTGCCTCTGATTAGGGTAGATCTTGTCATAGAACAAATATTATTCTTACTTGTATTTATCTTTCAAGCCATTAATAACACACAGAATCTTTTTTCTGCAATAAGTATTTATAATCCTGCAAAACATGTGGCATAACTAAAATAGTGTCAGAAACATATTTGTCCCTTGGGGAGCCAAATAAAATCAATAAAACAAATTAAACTTTATTAAGTTTTGTGAATATTTGCTTTGTATTGAACAAGAGGGCTCGAGTGCTCGGTGATACAGAATAGCTGGACCAAAGGTGCAACCATATCGAAGTGGTATCTGTTGAGAGCCAGACTAAGGAATGATTCCTGAAAGAGGACAGCAGCACTTTCACTAGTTGTTAAGGGCGTAGGTCAAGACGATTTAAACGGCCATATCAACATCACTCAATCCTCTGAGTACTGCGCAGCTGAAAGCAATGGAAAACTACAGCTGCTTTTTTCCAAGAAAAGTAGCTCTCTGCATTTTCATATAAAAATGATGGAGGCTCGAAGGTAAACTAGTCCCCTGTTCGGATCTCCGGGTGGGGACTACTAAGGAAGGGGTCATCAGAAAATTAAGAATTAACATTCTACGAGTCTGAGCATGGAATGTTAGAAGTCCAAAACAGGTTGATAGGTTAGAAAATTTAAAGAGGGAAATGGATAGGAAAAATATAGATGTAGTAGGAATTAGCGAGGATCAGTGGGAAGAGGAAATGACTTTTGGTCAGGTGATTTTATACTAATTAACTCAGCTTCAAATAATGGGCAGGCAGGAGTAGGTTTCATAATGAACAAGAAGATAGGGAAGAGAGTAGAGTATTTCAAAATGCATAACGATAGAATCATTGTAATAAGGATAAAATCAAAACCTAAACCGACAACGATTGTTAACGTCTATATGCATAGAAGCCCCCATCATGATGATGAGATACAGTGTGTATCCGAAGAAATTGACGAAGCAATTAAACACATCAAAGGAGATGAAAATTTAATAATAGTTGGAGATTGGAATGCAAGCACTGGAAAAGGCAAGGAAAGAAATATTTCGCGGGAATACGGGCTGGGCAAAAGGAATGAAAGAAGGGACTGACTTATAGAATTTTGCACAAAGTATAATTTAGTAATTGCCAACACCCAGTTTAAAAATTATAATAAAAGAATATACACATGGAAAAAGCCAGGTGATACTGTAAGGTATCAGATAGATTATATCATGGTTAAGCAAAGATTTAGAAATCAACTCGTCAACTGCAGAACTTAACCTGGAGCAGACATTGATAGCGATTGATTTAGTGTTAATGAAATGTAGATTGGGGTTTAAAAACCTGAAGAAAAGGTGTCACATGAATTGGTGGAATATAGAGAAACTTGAGGAAGAGGAGTTAAAGAAGAGTTTTGAGGAGGACATTGCAAGAGGTTTGAGTAAAAAAGATAAGGTAGAAAATGTAGAAGAAGAATGGGAGAATTTTAAGAAGGAAATTCTTAAATCAGCAGAAGCGAACGTAAACGTAGGTGGAACAACTGGTAGAAAACCTTGGATTTCAAATGATATATTGCAGCTGATGGATGAATGTAGAAAATATAAGAATTCTAATGAGGAAGAAAGTAAAAGGAACTATTGACAATTAAGAAATACTATAAACATCAAGTTCATGCTAGTGAAAGAAGAGTGAATTAAAGAAAACTGTTCAGAAGTGGAAAGAGAAATGATTTATTTATTTTGGTAAAATAAACGGAGCATACAGGAAATTTAATGAAAATTTTGGGGTACATAAATTAAAATGTAATAATGTGTTAAACAAAGATGGTACACCGATATATAATACGAAAGGCAAAGTTGATAGGTGGGTGGAATATATTGAAGAGTTATACAGAGGAAATGAATTAGAAAATGGTGTTACAGAGGAAGAAGAGAAAGTCGAAGAGGATGAAAGGGGAGAAACAATACTGAGACTGAATTTAAGAGAGCATTAAAAGATTTGAATGCCAAAAAGGCTCCTGTAATATACGGAATACCTGTAGAATTACTGCGCAGTGCAAGTGAGGAAGCGATTGATACATTATACAAATTGGTGTGTAATATTTATGAAAATGGGGAATTTCCATCAGACTTCAAAAAAAGTGTTATAGTTATGATACCAAAGAAAGCAGGGGCAGATAAATGTGAAGAATACAGAACAATTAGTTTAACTAGGCATGCATAAAAAATCTTAGCTAGAATTCTGTACAGAAGAATTGAGAGGAGAGTGGAAGAAGTGTTAGAAGAAGACCAATTTGGTTTCAGGTAAAGTATAGGGACAAGAGAAGCAATTTTAGGCCTCAGATTAATAGTAGAAGGAAGATTAAAGAAAAACAAACCAACATACTTGGCATTTATAGACCTAGAAAAGGTATTCGATAACGTAGACTGGAATAAAATGTTCAGTATTTTAAAAAAATTGGGGTTCAAACATAGAGAAAGCAGAACAAACATAAGAAAGAAGCTCTAATAAGAAAGGGAGTCGAACATTAGGGATAGGGATAGGGAGTCCCTATCCCCATTACTTTTTCATCTTTATGTAGAACTAGCAGTTGATGATGTTAAAGAACAATTTAGATCCGGAGTAACAGTACAAGGTGAAAAGATAACGATGTTACAATTTGCTGATGATATAGTAATTCTAGCTAAGATTAAAAAGGATTTAGAAGGAACAATAGACATGGATGAAGTCCTACGCAAGAACTACTGCATGAAAATAAACAAGAGAAAAATGAAAGTAATGAAATGTAGTAGAAATAACGAAGATTGTAAAAATATACACTGAATGTAAAAATAGGAAGAAAAAGAATTATGGAGGTACAAGAATTATGTTATTTCGGAAGTAGAATTACTAAAGATGGATGGAACAGGAGCAATGTAAAATGCCGAATAGCACAGGCAAAACGAGCCTTCAGTCAGAAATATAATTTGTTTACATCAAAAATTAATTTAAACATCAGGAAAATATTTTTAAAAGTACATGTTTAGAGCGTAGCTTCATATGGAAGTGAAACCTGGACGATCGAAGTACCTGAGAAGAAAAGATTAGAAGCTTTTGAAATGTGGTGCTGTAGGAGAATGTTAAAAATCAGATGGGTGGATAAAGTGAAAAATGAAGAGGTGTTGTGGCAAACAGATGAAGAAAGAAGCATTTGGAAAAATACAGTTAAAAGAAGAGACAGACTTATAGGCCACATATTAAGGCATCCTGGAATATTTAATATTGGAGGGACAAGTAGAAGGAAAAAATTGTGCAGGCAGGTAACGTTTGTAGTATGTAAAACAAATTGTTAGGGATGTAGGATGTAGGGAGTATACCAAAATGAAACGACTACACTTCTAGAAAATTTCTTATGAGATGGATATGCAACATCATCAAATTAAGCTATATCAAAGTAAATGGAATGGAAGTTAACTTACCATTTTTTTATAATTATTCAAAATCATAACCCTTTTATTGAAAATCAGATACAGGTTCTACACAGTTCATCAACAATTGAAAAAGGAGAGTCTAACTGCTGATAATAAGTCACAGTACCAGCTTGTATATTAAGAAATTAGATTTTTCAACACAATATGTGTTAGAGACCAGATTTAACTCTGTACAACCTTGTCAATGACAAAGTATTGACATTGCTGAGATACATGTCTATGGAAACGCTTTGTATGATAAGTGCAATACTTGAAATAGAAAACTTAATTTCCAAAAGGAATTTAAGCAATCTTTCAGTATCTTGGGAGATACTAAATTTGGTGTTTGTAATTCTTGAGAAACATTTAAAAGACAAAAAAAGTAAAACTAATCCAAACCATTATATCATGATAAGATTTATTTCTTTATTTGTATATCTTTTATTTGAGTAATACATTATTTCCTAAATTGTTTTGGTTATTCTACCAGAAATAGGTTTCGTGTTACATCTGATGATTATCCTAAGTCTTTTTAAACTGCTACCTTAATTTGAATGCTTCATTTGAAAATATTAGCAGTGGATAACTCAAATTTTTTATTAGATACATGTTAAACTTTTGTCAATTCAGATCCAGAACTTCTCATTAAATTTATCACTATACATTTTTTTAAATTTATATTTTAAACAGCCACTAAAAATGCCAACATGTAGTGAAACTTTATCCAGTATTTGTTAACTTTAATGATCTATATGAACTAGCAAATTAAACAGGGCTACAATTGTTGATATTTATTCTTACTTCACATCCTTCAATTTTCAGGATGCTACTAAACTTACCTGAGAAAATCCAGATGTGTAAAATCATCAGTTGTAAGTAATACAGTTTACAGTCTCACTCAAAACCCTCAGTAGTAACAGTCTTAAGCAACAACCATATAAAATTACTGCAAAGTTTTAGTAAACCAAGTAGTTGTGATTCATTCTTATTTATCAAACTTACTGTCAAGTTCATATAGATAATACATTAAATACTATGTAGATAACAATAATATATGCTTACTTAATCATTACATGATTATCAATAAAAAAAAAAACGACAACAGTCCTGTCGCACAGTTTTTTTCTGATGCATGGCTTACACACACAATTTAATATATTTATAATTTTATTTAATTTTTTGTTTATTTAATTCAATGATTCTAACTAAAGCACATGTGCATACCATATTTTATCTGCTCAAGTGTAGCAGTACTAATGGCCACTTTAAATATTATTAATTTATTTAATTCTACCGTTCACATGTGACATCACAACACAGGAGCTGGCTACAACAGCTGTACATGAGTGCTACGTTCCTTGTGGGAGAAGGGGTACTATACCCACTTAGCCACTATTAAGAGCATTTTTTGGGGTGGAGTGCGATTTTGCAAAAAAAAATTTTTTTGCAAACATTATTTTTTAATTGTTAACAAATGTGCATATGAAAAATAAAACCTTAATTAGGGGAAATCTTGAGATGATGACCTTGCTGTACAGCCTTACACCTTTGACCTTTAAGTTGAAAATTTAATGGCACTAGTACCCTATACATAGAAGTAATCTGATGAAGTTTGGTGAAAATTGGTCAAGTAGTTCTGGAGGTATAAGGTGATTTAGAGGGCGACACTGAACATACACATATACATATGAACATCCAGAAAATTTCCATCCAGTTTTTTGGGTTCCGTAGGTTACCAATCTTCAAGATCCAGTGAAAACCACATACCCAAAACTGGACCGACTACAATACTTTCTCTTCTAAAGCTATAACTCTGCTATAGTGCTAGATGGGAAAGTAAAAACCACTTCTAATTATTTATAAAGTTAAAGGTAAGTAAAGAATGTAAAAATAAACTTTATTTACTTTCTGAACAACCAGTATTGTAACTTTCAACTAACTTCAAAAAAAGAAGGTTCTCAATTCAACCTGTGTATATTCTTTTGTTCAACCTTTGCTGACAAACAACATGTCAATTTTAATACATCCTTTTTTTATTTTATAGAAGTTCCTTTGGTGATTCTGCAGAAAGTTTATTCCAGATAACTAGAGCGAACGATTTTGCAAATTAAAAATTATATTGGCACATAAAAAAATGATTTGAAAATAATGTTTATTTGTTTACCATTATCACTAGTTAGTATTATACAGTATACCATAATGAAGTGTAACCTGATATTCTATTTTTATTTAGAATATCAAGAAAATCTGTAGGAAAGAAATTAGTAGTAAAAATAACAAATATTTTTACACTCCTTCTCATGCTTGGTAGTTAAGAATCACTGATGTTTATCTTGCCATTTTTCTTATTTTTATTAAGTTCCTCTAATTTAGCTTTATATATTTTTGAGAATGGTTATTGTTCATAACAGAAGGCATTTTTTACAGGTCTACAGTTTTAAACTAAAACACAAACTTTAAATTAAAATAAACTTAAAATAATATTCAATTTAAAAAATCTGACTTCCTTGTACGCCTATTAAATACATACACACATTTTTTGCTGCATTTCATTTGAAGAATTGGAGAATTGTATCTCACTTTCAAATGAAAGTGAGATACGATTCTCCAATTCTTTAATAAAGTGGACAGTTACACAATTGCTGAAATATTAGTTTTTATTAACATCAAATATTTATACAATAATTAATTCAACAGTCTTACATGAAATATTAAGATAGAGTAATAGTCCCGTTATTACTCTTATTACTAGATCAGTATTATCGTATCTTTGTGAGTTGCTGATTAACAAAAGTTTTTTCTGGTGTGTCAGATAAACAAAAGTTAATAATAATTAAACTATTCCATTTAGTGGACTCTTGTATACTGTACATGTTAATTTATGTACTGTATGTACTGTAATGTTAATTTCAACCTAACGGTATAAAATATTCAGTTTTTATTATTAGATTATTTGGTGAATAATCAAAAATGAAAAAGAAACAATCATACAGGAAAAAGAAAGATAATATGAAAAAATATATCTCAAAACATGACAAGAAGATGAATATGAAGGGGAAGAAAATGTTAAAAACAACAGAAGCATAAAAAAATTAAGAGATGATAAATATAAAGAAAAAAATATTAAGACCAAGGAAAGAATAAAAATATTAAGATAGGTTGATTTTTTTGTAAAAGGATGTAAAAAAGGCAAAAAACAATACCATTCAATTTTTCTTAAAATTTTGATTTTTTGGAGTCAGCAAAAAGTTAAAAACAATTATAAACTTACTAGCTCCTAATTTTAATCTGAAATCAAATATTATTTTTTACATTAGACAGAAATTGGCTAATTAATTTTTTTCTCTATTGAACTGTGTCAATGAATGTATTGCATTATTCCATGAAAGAAATACATTAACTTACACAATAAAATTCCTTTCATGGTCAATGAAAGGAATTCATTAACTTACAGACTGATCTGTTCTCCGTTTTACAAAACCTGTAGTGGACAAAAATTTGATTAAATTAAGTGTAAGACTTGATTAAATTCAATAGAAACTAAAGAGTTTCTGGTAAAGTTTAATGTACTGTGAAAGCAAGCTCACAGATATAGTTTTTAAAATTAGCATCTTAAATTAAAATGAATAACTGTCAATTTTTAAACAGTTTCAACTGTTAAAACATGGACACTATTAATATTTAGATTTTTTAAAATTAAATATTAAACCATACAATGGTACCTGTATTTCATTGAAAGTATATTCCTTTTCAATTGATACAATGTAATGATCTACCAATGATTATGGTGGCCTCAACAAGTGTTTGTTTGGTAAACCCTTAAGATCTGACTACATATTCCTCTGGATTAGTTTTTGTCATCAAAAGGTGATCCTTTCATCCTTTGACAATATTTATTTTAGAAAGAGGAAATAATAACATGGCGAGTAGAGTGGATGACTGAGCAGACACAATAATTTTCAAGGCAAACATTCTTCGATAAATAATGCCTGCTGAGTCAAGCATGAATGTGGCACAAACTGGGATGGAAGCTTCCACTTGCCCAAATCTTTTGTGAATTCTTTGCCAAAACTAAATTTATCTATATACGAGCTACACAAATATCTCATTGTAACCATTCTCCTAAATTAGCACTGAATTCCTTGTTATGAACAGAAAGTCAACTTATCCAGGACTTTCTTCATCTTCCAAGGATTTTCTTAACAATTTTTTAACTGTGTGAACCACTGAAATAAACATGTCTTCCCATACACTCATCTCATTCACTGTGAAATGTCAGATGCGTTTTTTGAAAGTTTTAAACAATTTGAAATTTGTCTAATTTACATAGCAGTATCATGCCACCTTTCTTTCTGACATGCTTAGCAAGTTAATGTCCAGTATTGCCATACTGCTGATTAATGATTGGTTGCTGTCTATTAGACAGTAGATTATTATCTGTTCAATGCATTGCATGTGCTGCTTATCAGATGGCATTTGCGTTTGATATTGTAAATTCTGTGACTTCCACAGAATGGAATCCAAGAATAACTGAGAGGACAGTGCCTCTTTTTGAATCGCAGTATAAACTTCATTCTTTGATACTGGATGATGCTAACGAGATGTCTTGGTTCATGTTAGGAGTGATGCTTAGTCATGATAAATTACTGGAAGTATTGTATTCCATTGTAGTTCAAAAACATGGTAGTTCAATCTACACAAATTTAAAAATGACCTAAAAGCATTTGTGCAAAGTATAGGATCGAACTAAAAACCTAAAAAGGTTTAAATATCTACCTACACAAAAGTAAAATCTCAATATATTACAACAGTTTGAAAGTTACAATGTACTCGTTCACAACCTACAATATACTTAATGATACGGTAAAATTCAAATCATCATATCCTCTTACTCGTTCACAACCTACAATATACTTAATGATACGGTAAAATTCAAATCATCATATCCTCTTTAATTCCATCATAGAATCACAATATTCTTAAACATTCATCTACTATGCTATTCTGCTACACTGGGTTATTTTTAACCAATGTACATTAATAAAGTATAACAATAAGTACTTTAAAATGTCAGAGCTGAATGAATAAGTTCATTTTCACGTTAATAATGTTAAACAGTTAGGTATTTATAACACTTAAATAGTTTGTAATTTAAAACTAAGCAGAAAAACCATTTATACTTAAAAAAAGTGTAGCAGACAAAATTCTCATATTACATAAACAAATTCTATATTAATTTATTTAACAAATTTTTCAACTATTCTTGTGGACCAATATGGTAATCCTAAACACAAGGTAAAACTATTCAGATATTTTATGTCTACATACAAAACATTTAATTTTCAAACAGTATGCAAGTATTTATTTTCTTATAGGTTCCATATTTTGATAAGTTAACTTTATAGCATTTAAACAGCTGTTAAATGTTAACATTAATTAAAGTAATATTCATCAGAATGTAAAAAGTATTAAAAACCTGTAACATTTAAGTATGTGTAAGTGAAATATTTACACAAAATATTAAGACAAGTTATACTTGAAACCAAAACCACCCACTACTTTTAAGACGCCGTATGTTTTGTAATTACAGATAACAATGGGTAAAACACACAGAAAAAAATGAACACTAAAACACACATTAAATTGAACTTACACAAGGCTGCAGTAAATACAACTTTTAATTCTTCTTTCCAATGAGGACATAACTTTAGAGCTAGTAAAATGTGAGCAAAGGATCGTCCAAAATTCTCTTTTTCGAAATATCTCCTGGCCTGCCTTTTTGAAGTACGGGCTACGCTAAATTTTTCGGGAGAATCCATTTTTGCAAAATTATACGTTAATTCATTCTGTTCATTGATTAACGCCAACTTGCTGTCAAGGGACCAACTTGCACATAACCTAAGTCTTAGTAAACAAAAGGTACGACCATCGATATAATGTTTAATTTCTTATAACTATCGTTAACTCGCTTATTCAGACAAAAAATATGGACATCTTAAAATGCACTTGTGCGTGTGACCGTTGTACAGTTCCGATGTAATATGAGCTCTTCATACTAGTAACAGATTTTGCATACAGAGAAAAGTTCACAGAATTCTCTATCAACAAAATTTCCCCATTTACCTTATCGATTCCCTTACAGGTACGGATAATTAATTTTTCTGGTATATTCTCTATGGTTACTAAAAGACGTATTGGTTGGTGCATTAAATTGATAAAAACTAATGGAAGAGTTTTCACAAGCTGTAGTTATGGCTTATAGTTTGTGTACGATACCTTGTGTATATTTCATATTGTTTCATTAACTGCTGAAAATAAAGATAAGGTTTTAGTTTACGTATTATTCAGCCACCTACTGATATTAACACATTGTATGCTAAGATTTACAAATTATTTAGTTCTACGAATGTAACACGTTTAATATGTTTATTGATATCCGAATAAGAGTCTTTGGCATCCGATGGTAAACCATCAAGAGATTCTCTTTGACAAAGCAAATTCGTTGTAAATCATTTGCAAATAAACTTTTTTCCAATTTCATTCGAGTATAGTCCAAAAGATCTTTCCCATCTTTCTCTTAAGGGAAAGCTTAGGTTATTTATGGGCTGAACGTGATGTTATACTGAACATGAGGCTTGCAAGAGGTAACGTCCGACTTCAAAATATGATCTTTCAAAAGAAATTGGCAACATAATTTGGGCTCTTTCATAGACGTTTTATTTACATAATCAGATTATGGGTAGATTCTTACGGTTTAAATAGCTGCCTTTCACCACTAACCGACTAGCAATTGTTAATGACAGCTATTCAACAGAAAAACAAAATATATTTTTATAATATTATACAAAATATATTTTATTCCTATGTAGTTTATGTGTGAAAGTCTTGAGTTAATAACTATTATCAGGCATTTTTCTTTTGCGGTAAAAAATTATTATTACTCTCATTACATAAATGTAAATATTATAAGTTATGCTAGTTACAATGGATGAATATTTTATAAATTATTGACAGTGTGATTTGTTGGCCATACTGATTGTGTCGTGCATATGTTTACGGTTGGTGTCAGCGGTCATGTTAGGCTTGTGTCGGTGTGAGGTTAAATGTCTCTAACAACACCGTATAAGTTAAATATGCCCTTAAAAAAGAGCAAGAAGACTTGTGATGGCAAAGTTTCAGATCTGGTAAAAGATCTAGATCCGAATTGCATACAGGAGGAAGATGTAGATTTAATATACAAAATTAAGAGTCCAATTTGTGATAAGTTTGCTTGTAGGTAAGTTGGGTGTTATCTCTTGCTGAGAGTGTTTTTATTGTTATTTTCGAGTTTCATCGTTCGTATGATTGTGAGAGTGCGTTATCTAATTATTGTAGGCTCTTTATTGGATTATACGATAGTTAATTTCATTTTGTGAGAAGATTAGCTGATATTGAATGACATATATGTTGCATGCGAATGCAAGCAAATCATTATTCGCGGCATTTTTTGAATTGTGGCGGCGTTTAGTAATTTTGTGTAATCAAACAATGTACACTTATATTATTTACAATTGACTTAAATTTAAGTTTATTAGAATAAATATACATGTCTAATGTGAATTTTATTGTTTTATAATAGGTTTATGTTATACTTAATACTGAAACAGTTCAGGAACAATGTTTTTTTGTTCATGACTTACTTAATCTGTAGGCCTAATTTTATTACAGTGATCATAGATTCATGAGTGCAATACTAGTCCATGTTTAATTAATTATTTTCTCAGTTGAGCCTTAGGAGAAAATTCACATTTTGCTTTAAGTTAAATTTGTTTAGAGTAGTTAGTTTGTTTTAATAAAGTATAAGGTTGTAGTAATTATTAATAATTACTGATTATTCTAAATTTGAAAGGAAACTTAAATGGTCTATCACTTTATGTGAAATTATTGACAATTTAAGATAATAATTTTGTTTTAGATTAGGGTTACTGGTGAAAGTTCTGAAAACTCATTTTTGTGACAAACTGATCGTAATTTAAACTCTCAGATTTTTTCCCCTGCTCAAATAATTTTAAATCATCTGTATTAACCTTATCAGTTATTTTTCTTATATTTTGGTTCTTAAGTTTATTGCATTCAGATTAATATGCATCTTTTTAGTATTGTCGAAAGGTGTAAGAAATTTGAACTGTGACTTTGCACTTAGCATATATTGCTTTTATGTGTTTTTCTGTAATTCACTTATCTTAAGTGTGCAATCTTTTTTTGTACATATACAATATCTAGGTTTTTAATGTTATTGTACTTGTGATCTGTCTAAAAAGTCTTTGGCGATTACTGATGTTGTATTACCATTGACTGGGTATGTATTCATTATGTCATCTAAAACTCACCTTTAAACTAAAGATTCAGTAAGTGCCGTTTTAAAAAAGACAAATCTTTGCACATAAGGAAATTAGATACAGTATTGTGTCTAATGAGTTTCTGGATATGTGCAGTCTTAAGAGTTGTGTGTGACCTTGCAAGTTCTATGCTGAAAAGGGTTACAGCTGTAAATACAACAAACTGATGCTTAAAAATTTTCCATACAAAAATACATGTGGTTTTTGTAATCCCCATCATATGATCATCTTAATATACAGTAACAATAACAGAAATAACTACATATTTAATTCATAATACACTAATATAATTAAGAACCTGTCAGTTTATTAAATTTACAAATTCACTGGACCGTTGAATTGTGCTCAGAATACATACCTTTTCAGTTAAAAAAAATTTAGAAATTACTTCTATTATTGTAATTTGACAGCTGTGCCCATCCACTAGTATTAATGCACATTTAAAATGTTTTCTCTTTAATCTGTGTAAGGTTTGATCTTTAATTATTCTTTTTAAAAATAATCATTCTGCTTAAATAAGAAAAAAATTTAAACATCTAATAAAAATTATGGTTAGAATGTAAAACTATATGGATGACCATTTTTATTATTAAAAATAATGATTGTTTGTAGATGCTGAATAAAAACTATATAACAAAAAAAAAAAATATTAATTAACAAATTATTAGTGTCTGTAAAACAGATATTTTTTACAGTGCTTTTAGAGTAAGAGAAAAAAATACAAACAGTTGTTGCTTTAGTTAATCCCAGTGTAAAGTGTCAATTTAACTGAAAAATAACTTAACTCCACTTCAGACTGCCCATCATAACTTAATGTACTTATCCCTAGGGGTTTGATAAATAAAATTTATCTCAAGAAAGATAAATGTAGTTTTATCTTTAAACCAATAATAGATATTCCTGCACATATTGTATAAAAAAATTATATAATAATCAGGAATTATATACTTGAAAAATTTACTTTTTGAGTAATGATGTTGAAACATTGTTGTTGAAAATTGATAGGAGACCAATATCTAATATCCTATTTTAATTTAAAATTATAAAACATCTTTTGAGTAAGTTTTTAATTGTATAATCATTAAATGGTATCTGCTGAAATTTTATTCAAGGCCAACATTTAAGGCCCATGAATCTTGATTTAAATGATCTTATTTAAATGACTCGTGGTCTTATTTAAATTTACTCCTTTAAAGAAGTTTATACTTTGCAAATAAAAGATTTATTTAAACTTATAAGTCATGATTTGCAGTTAATTTTATTTTGATATATTAAATAAAATTTATTAACAGACTTCTTAATGCATATTTCAGTTTATTGTTGTTTTATAGTGATTGCTCCTTTGGTCAACTTTTTTTAATTCCATTTAGGTTTCAGTCAGTAGTCTCTTTTTACCTTGTTTTAAAATCCTGATGAATGTAAAAATGCATATTTTATTTGTACATGTAGAAAATTGCCTTATGCTCATATTTCATTTTTATTGTCCTATGTTAAATATTACTTTTATTATTATATTTATATATATATATACACACAGGGTGTCCTATATAAAACGCAACCCATCAATCACGCATCCATGAAATTTCAAAAGTCAAGCTTACTCCCCCTACTCGTTACTGAAATGGACGCGTCCAACATCTGAACATCACAGCGATGCAGTAGAACACTATCGATAATAACAACAATGCAATCATAACGTTCAGTGTATTGCTAGAGACAAGATGGTGTTTTTGCTAGATGAACGTGCTTTCATTGTTGAGTCTTACTTCAGTACGAAATCAGTGGTTGCAGTGCAAGATTTGTTTCGCCATAAGTACCCAGATAAACCAGCTCCTAACAAAACATCAGTATTAAGGTTAGTTGCAAAATTTAGAGAGACTGGTTCTGTTAATAACAAGGAACACAAAAGATCTGCGTCAGTGTTAAATACAGATACAGTCACTGAAATCAAAGACCGATTACTCGTCTTGCCAAATAAATCGATCAGACGTTTGTCTGCTGAAATTAATTTGTCTAAATCAACTGTTCATCGGGCGACCAAACATTTACAATTACGACCTTATCGCATTTAAACGGTTCATCAACTTCTTGAGCTCGACAAAAAAAAACAGCTACAATATTGTCAATGGTTCCGTCGATTTCTGCATGAAGGAATTAATGTTATGGATTCCCTATTTTTCACAGATGAAGCACGGTTTCATATGGATGGCTACGTAAACAGCCAAAACAGTAGAATTTGGAGTGCTGAAAATCCCCACGTTTATCACTAAAAACAATTACACCCGCAGAAGTTGGGCGTGTGGTGCGCGATATTGCGGAAGAAAATAATCGGTCCTATTTTTTTCGAGTACACCATTAATGCAGAACGATATCAGGATATTTTATTTCAGTTCATTGCACGCTTGGAAGAGGAAGACAGACACTGCTGGCTACAACATGACGGTGTGACATCGCACTACGCAGGTTCAACCTCTGATTTTGTTGAGGAATTCTTTGGTAATTGTGTTATCGGTCGAGGCTTGTGGCCACCAAGATCTCCAGATTTGACTGTGGCGGATTTTTTTCTATGGGGTTACCTCAAAGAAAAAGCGTACAGCAACAAACCACGAACACTTGAACAATTGAAAGTCAATATTGAACAAGCTGTATTAAATATCCTGCCACAAACTTTGAAAAAAGTTGCAAGAAACGCTGTAAAAAGAATTGAAGCTTGTATTCAAGAAGATGGCGGCCACTTCCAACATTTACTCTAAATGTAAGTTAATGGATGGTAATAATAAAAATTACATTTACATTTACACATGCCTTTTTATTATTTCAATACCTACCAATATACGGTTGGGTTGCGTTTTATATGGGACGCTCTGTATATATATATATATATATATATATATAATTATATATAACGTTATATTTCCTTGTTTGTGTAATACAAATTATACATTGGATTATATGTCTGATGTGAATTTTGTATTGAATTGTACATGAATTATATAATTATGTTACCTAGTTAATGAATTATGTATTAAAATTAAATTTTGTAATAAATTCTCATATTTATGATATTTTTAATTTACATATTCTGTCTCATTGAGAATTGCAATCTCATTTTAAGGTCATAAGTTGTACAATAAAGTAATTATATGTTAAATTATTGCTCTTGTTATAACATTGTGTAATGTTGAGATCCTGAACAAGACATAGTCAACATGTATCTGATTGTTATCTAGTACTTACAGTATCTTGGTATAATATTTCAGAATATAGTAAGCTGAAATATAAAAAGGAGATAAAATGAGATTATTGTCTATAGGTTATGGCATAATTAATAAACCTATTCCCATTGATTATCTCTAAGAATTCTCTACTATAGTTTCCTTGTGTAAGATAACTGCAAGTTGTTATTGTTTAGAGCTAGTACAGGATAATTTTATTGATATAAAAAGGTTAATCAGATTGCAATTATTCCTTTTTATATGGATGTACTGAACAATATAAAAATGACAATAACTTTAATAACTATAATGAGGAAGACTTTGGAATACTTGATGAATGTTACTTTTTACTATTGAGCATGGAATTGGCAGTATTGTCAAACAGTTTGTCTAAAAAACAAGAATCTAAAGTATACTTTATAATCAAATTTTAACGGCTGAAGATATATTTAAGTAGTGTAATGACAGTATTACTGGAATCTTATTAAACTGCAGACATAATTCAAGTAATAAATATGATGAAAGATAATAAATCTGTTACAATTATCCACACTAGAAAATATTGTAGTTTTATTCCTGTAAATAAATTTATGGTAAAAGTGAGCCTTATTTCAAGATAAGATAAATTTACAGAGTTCATATTTAAAAGAATTAACTTAAGTGTTATGAAAATTAACGATTGTTGTGTTTTTGACAATGAGTGATAGCAGTGTGTAGTTGAAGATTAAATATAATAAACACATAGCTTAATTATTCATCATTTTTATCGTAATGGTCTAATTATTTCTTCCAACTGTCAAGTGATAATAAGGTTTTGGTAAAACTTGAAAATATACTGAGGAAAATCTCATCAGTGGAACTTATTACAGCAACTTGGTGTATTCATAATGTTAGTTGTGTGCTGAACACTAAGTTGTCTAATTGCTACAAGAAAAGTGATGTTTAAAATAGTTGGGGATTTATTTACAGACTGTTTAACACATTGTAATTATTAGCTCTTTTATTATATTTATTAATTATTTTAGTTTGGATAGTAACAGTAAACTAAATTTCGATTGTTAAAGTTCTTTCAAAAATTTTAATTACTAACAAAATTGTATATTACTAGGATAAGTGTATAGATTTCTATTACACAAAAATATATCAACAATATGTTAAATTATCAATTAAATATTTTATCTCACAAAACATTTTTAGTTTGAATTAATTATAAATGATGAGTAAGTTGTAATTGGACTTTTTACTGATATTTATTATGGTATCTGTGAAGTTGCACTAATAAAAAACACTGTGTTAGACTAAATAAAACAGTGCAAATACCTCTGTTAAGAGTTTATGAAGTTAAACAATTTATTCACTTCCATTTTTTAGAAAAGACTTGTCAAATTATGCAAAATTGAGTTTTAATTAATGTTTTTTTTTTAACATGAAGGAAGGTTTTAATATTGAATTTAAGGTTTATCTATTATCTAAATTCATTCCCCTTATTAAATTATGAAGTTTAATTTTGTTTGTATAATTCCTTCTTCTTAAAGTGTAATATCATGTCCCCTCTCGATGTTGATTATCAATCTAACATATTTCTCTCTGTTCTGAGCACTGTGAAAAAGCGTTTCTGTGCCTTGGATACTGGTCTAATCTTCAGTGTTGCCCTTCTCTTCTATACCCCTCAGTCTTTCCCTGAAGAACCACTTTCAAAAGTTGGTACTGGCTCCTCCTTAAAACGTGACACAAATAAATCAGTTTCCAGAGCTCTTATCCTATCCCCGTTCTTCTCAAAATTCTTCATTAGACCTCGATTCCGTCAATGGGATGAAAAAAATTCTTCTATGGAGTCACATTTCAAATGCTTCCACTCACTTCATAGTCGCCGCTTTTAGTGTCCAGACCTTACACCTACATTTATCAATGTAGACCAAATGTAACATTTGAGCATTCTTTATCTTAGCTTTAAATTCAGATTCTTATTGCAAAATGTGGGCTTTATTCTAAGAAAATTTGCTGTAGCTATCTCTATTCTTTGTTTCACCTCTTTATCAGGATACAGCTGTTTGGTGATGTAGCAGCCTATTTGCTTGAAGGAAGTAACTCTTTCTACTCTATGACCACTGATGTATAGACTAGCGTCAGGATATTGTTCACAGCTGAATACCGTGGATTTGTCTTTGATGAGTTAATATTTAAACCCATCTCAGTCCTGCTTCATTAACTCAATTCAGCAAAAGTTGAGGATCTTCAAGTCTATCACTTAAGATGTCAGTATCATCGGCATATCTAATTGTATTGATAACCTTGTACTGATAAGCTTCCATTAAGCCTTTGTCTGAGTACAGATTGGATGGTGAAGGCAAGAAAATACAATTCTCTCTTATACCAAACTGAATTTCACATTTGGTACTTGTTTTGTCTTCTAATCTTACCTTCGCTTTTTGCTGCCAATACAAATTTCTAATACTTCGGATGTCTCTGCTGGCATTGTCTATGTTTTGCAGCATTTCTACAAGATTGTCATATCTAACTTTATTAAATGCCTTCTCATAATCAATTAAACACACTAAGACATCTCTTTGTTGATCTAGACATCTCTGAAGTAGTATAGTCAAAAAAAAGAGTTCATCATGCATTTTCAGACCATATCTAAAACCGAACTGTAAACAGTAAAGACTTTCTTTAATCCTGCTGTGGATGTCATGACCTTCAATGTGTGACTCATTAGGCTGATAATTCCTGCAGCATTTAGCTCTTTGTTTTTTTGGATACTGTAATGAAAACAGACTTCAACCAATCCTCTGGGATGATTCCTGTTTAGTATATAAAGTTGAAAAGGTATACCAACATTTGTGTGTTGTCTTCAAACACTTATTGAAGTTCCTTGAGTATGCTGTTTGGTCCAATAGCCTTCCTTGTTTTACTCAGTATAACATGTAACACCTCAGATCTCACAATATCAACATCTTCCACTCTCTGTAGATCCTCCTGAGGTATCTGTTCTGTCATCCTGAAATGCTTCAGTCAAATAAGATGCCTGGCTCGGCTAATCTCCTGTTTATCAAAAATAATTTTGTCTGAATCATCCACCATTCATAAATTATAAAGCTTAAAGTTTATAAAAAAAATTGATTTTGTGGTAAAAACACAAGTCAAAATTTCTTTTACTGAATAAAACAGAAAATATAAAGTTAGTACTTCAAAAGTCTTATACTTCAAAATATTCTTATGTTATTACTTAAAATTGATATTTATAATGGTTTTGAATTGTAGCAAAAGTGAATATGATTACAGAACACAATTTTTCTGGTCAAAGGTGGCCATTTTGTTTTCTTTTTTGAAATATGGTGGCTTTTTAAAAAAAAATTATTATAAAGGATATTCTACAGTGAAGATATGTGTATTTTTGGAGTTTTATTTTTTCTACAATAAAAATATGAAATTAAAAAAAAAGTTTGCAAACTTTATTGTTATATGTATTACATGGAATGGTCCAATTGATTTTTCATCTTCTAAGAATCCAATCCTTTAGTGTTATTAGATAAGATCATATATTATTGCAATATATGTGAATAGAAAGCCGTGTAGGTTATTTTTTATAAGTTACCATTTTAACATTGCTGACATTCTCTTGAGTTCAGTTGTTGTATAGTGTTGCTGTATTTATGGTGTTGTTTATCTAGAATTAAGTACTATTCTATTATATTTTTTATTTATATCTTTTTTAGGCAGAACTGCAGAGGAAATCCTTTTTGTTTATCTGGCCTTGGAGAAGCTCAGTGGTTGAGCGAGACAGTAAATGAACAATTAGAAGAAAGTAGTGAAGATCCTGGGCAGCTATGTAGAAAACCAGGTGCTCATGTTGGTCTGAAGAATCTTGGTGCCACTTGTTACGTGAATAGTTTGTTGCAGTTGTGCTTTCATAATCCAAAATTTCGGTATGTTTTAAATTTCGCTTGCAAGTTATTATGTTCATGCTTGATCTTGCATAGATTAACTTGTGGGTTGAAGAAGCTGGTCCATGCTGTTGTAGCGTAGAACATTTTAATTATCCATCCATTAGCAATATCCATATGAATAAATGATTGAGTGATATATTACCACTAATTAATATCTTAAAAAATAAGTCTAGTTTGTTAGACTAACTTTGTACTCTATCACTCGCATGCATGTGTAACTTATCCAGGTATGAAATTGCATGTCTGACAATTTGTTTCAAAACAGTTTTTTTTTTAAAGTAGAATTCTAAATATATTGTAATGTTTTATTTGCATGTAGCAGATGTTGATAATAAGTTTTAATTATTTTCTTGTAGTCTTTTTACTTCTTATTGAACTACTGTTTTCATAAATGTACTGTAGTGTGTAATTATTATGTGTAATAATAGTATTAACATAGTTTACTTTATGAAATATGTAACTTTAAGTGTAACTAAAAGTAAACTGCTTCTTTCTTGAATTGGTATTTTATTGTCTGGAAATCTATCTGGTAATTGAGATTTCAACTGAACCTTAATTTTACTTAATTCTGAGTATTTTAATTTTTATATCTTCTCCCATCTCAATGTCTGTAGAAATCCCAATCCTTTTTTATTTTTTGATTCTTCCTTCAATTTTTCCCTGTATTGTGTAAGAAAACCTACGCTGTGAAAACATATTCTGTTACTTATTTCTTATTTAATTGGCACGAGCTCAGAAATTACCTCTAGTGTTATATCTGTACAATTTATTTCGCAGTTTCTTTACATTTTCATGTTGTAAAAATGAGATAACCTGTTTAATTTTGTTGTTTGGTTTCAAACTGCTTTTTAGTGTTAACTTTTTATGATTCTTTAATTCAGTATTTTGAGTAAGTACACCACTTGAATTTAAAAATTTAATTTTGGAATTTAGCATTAAATTATTAAATATGAATAAATAAATCATTAGGTTATTCTTTTCTAGTTTAGAAGAATCCTTCCAATAATTATCAGTCCTTTATTAATTCTTCCTTGTATGCAGTTAATGTGGCAGCACTTCTATCAGGAAATATGATTATGCAAGTATCCCATGTTTCACAATTAATCTCTGAATACTAATTGCTGTGGTAAAACACAGCTGGTGTTATGGTTTTTTTTACACTCATTGATGTCTACTGTTAAATTTCCTCCTCCAATCTTTTCAGCACTTACTGACTTGACTCTTTGATTAGCACTTATATTCCTTATATATCAGTTGACTTTGATGTAATCATCTATTTTTAATTCATTTTGCAAAGAGCATTGCTTCATTGTCGAATAAATTGATCTTCTCTGACAGCATTATCAATCATACAACCAGTTGTCCACCCATATTCCTCTATAATATATTTATATTAAAGACTGACAGAATGGATCTTACTGAAACTGAACCACATTGTATGATTGTAGTTGTAGAGCTTCTTACAGGTGATTCTTTATTATTATATCATAACTCATCAGTTATGATTGAAACATCCATGTAAAACAACTTAAAGCAAAATTAACAGCAGTTTGACAAAATTAAAATTTATTAAACTAAATTTTTTGTAATCCATATCTCCTCTTTATGTAAAATCTAGCTAATTAAATAATAGAAACTTATTCAGCCACTCCTCAAAGTATAGAATTAAAGAACATTCTTACCTTACTTTTTTCCGCGTAAAGTGTTTTGGGGCATAAGCCCATCTTCAGTAATGTTTTTTTTCTAAATTTTACTTTTGACATTTACACAATAGATAACATATGTTAAAATTTTTTAGAACAAACATGTGTTCAGTCAATAAAAAAACAATTAAAAAAAAAAAATTTAAACCGTTATAATATTAAAATTTCCTTCATCATGCTATCAATACAGTATTATACTTATTATCTAATTTATTTAAAATTCCTTATCAATTTATTACCAACTTAAATAATATTTATAAGAAAGTCCCCGTTAAATTCTGTCTGCAGATTCATGACATGAGGCTGAATTCATGTTTATGTTCAGATATATAAAATCTTTCTAAAATTTCTAACTTTTTATTTTTACTTTTGTGTTCAATGTTTACTTTTTCAATTATTTCTATATTATTTTTCAAGCTAGTTATATTATGTTTGTTAATTATAAAATGGTCTGCTACATTTGAGAAACCTATTTTTTTTTATTTTTAAACAACCTAGAATGTTTATTAAATCTATCTTTAAAAGTCCTATTTGTTTTTTCAGTATATATTTTTTCACAATTATTGCATTTTCTCCCTCATTTTCATGAATCATGAGACCTTGCCATTAGTGAAGGGGCTTGAGTGCTCAGTGATACAGAATAGCTGGACCAAAGGTGCAACCATATTGGAGTGGTATCTGTTGAGAGCCAGACTAAGGAATGATTCCTGAAAGAGGACAGCAGCACTTTCACTAGTTGTTAAGGGTGTAGGTCAAGACGATTTAAACGGCCATATCAACATCACTCAATCCTCTGAGTACTGCGCAGCTGAAAGCAATGGAAAACTACAGCTGCTTTTTTTCCAAGAAAAGTTGCTCTCTGCATTTTCATATAAAAATGATGGAGGCTCTTTCCTTGGTAAAATATTTCGAAGGTAAACTAGTCCCCTGTTCGGATCTCCGGGTGGGGACTACTAAGGAAGGGGTCATCAGAAAATTAAGAAGTAACATTCTACGAGTCTGAGCATGGAATGTTAGAAGTCCAAAACAGGTTGATAGGTTAGAAAATTTAAAGAGGGAAATGGATAGGAAAAATATAGATGTAGTAGGAATTAGCGAGGATCAGTGGGAAGAGGAAAATGACTTTTGGTCAGGTGATTTTATACTAATTAACTCAGCTTCAAATAATGGGCAGGCAGGAGTAGGTTTCATAATGAACAAGAAGATAGGGAAGAGAGTAGAGTATTTCAAAATGCATAACGATAGAATCATTGTAATAAGGATAAAATCAAAACCTAAACCGACAACGATTGTTAACGTCTATATGGATAGAAGCCCCCATCATGATGATGAGATACAGTGTGTATCCGAAGAAATTGACGAAGCAATTAAACACATCAAAGGAGATGAAAATTTAATAATAGTTGGAGATTGGAATGCAAGCACTGGAAAAGGCAAGGAAAGAAATATTTCGCGGGAATACGGGCTGGGCAAAAGGAATGAAAGAAGGGACTGACTTATAGAGTTTTGCACAAAGTATAATTTAGTAATTGCCAACACCCAGTTTAAAAATTATAATAAAAGAATATACACATGGAAAAAGCCAGGTGATACTGTAAGGTATCAGATAGATTATATCATGGTTAAGCAAAGATTTAGAAATCAACTCGTCAACTGCAGAACTTAACCTGGAGCAGACATTGATAGCGATTGATTTAGTGTTAATGAAATGTAGATTGGGGTTTAAAAACCTGAAGAAAAGGTGTCACATGAATTGGTGGAATATAGAGAAACTTGAGGAAGAGGAGTTAAAGAAGAGTTTTGAGGAGGACATTGCAAGAGGTTTGAGTAAAAAAGATAAGGTAGAAAATGTAGAAGAAGAATGGGAGAATTTTAAGAAGGAAATTCTTAAATCAGCAGAAGCGAACGTAAACGTAGGTGGAACAACTGGTAGAAAACCTTGGATTTCAAATGATATATTGCAGCTGATGGATGAATGTAGAAAATATAAGAATTCTAATGAGGAAGAAAGTAAAAGGAACTATTGACAATTAAGAAATACTATAAACATCAAGTTCATGCTAGTGAAAGAAGAGTGAATTAAAGAAAACTGTTCAGAAGTGGAAAGAGAAATGATTTATTTATTTTGGTAAAATAAACGGAGCATACAGGAAATTTAATGAAAATTTTGGGGTACATAAATTAAAATGTAATAATGTGTTAAACAAAGATGGTACACCGATATATAATACGAAAGGCAAAGTTGATAGGTGGGTGGAATATATTGAAGAGTTATACAGAGGAAATGAATTAGAAAATGGTGTTACAGAGGAAGAAGAGAAAGTCGAAGAGGATGAAAGGGGAGAAACAATACTGAGACTGAATTTAAGAGAGCATTAAAAGATTTGAATGCCAAAAAGGCTCCTGTAATATACGGAATACCTGTAGAATTACTGCGCAGTGCAAGTGAGGAAGCGATTGATATATTATACAAACTGGTGTGTAATAGTTATGAAAAGAGGAAGTTTTGTCAGACTTCTAAAAGAGTGTTATTAGTCATGATACCAAAGAAAGCAGGAGCAGATAAATGTGAAGAATATAGAACAATTAGCTTAACTAGTCGTGCATAAAAAATCTTAACTAGATTTCTGTACAGAAGAATTGGAGGAGAGTGGAAGAAGTGTTAGGAAAAGACCAATTTGGTTTCAGGAAAAGTATAGGAACAAGGGAAGCAATTTTAGCGCTCCGATTAATAGTAGAAGGAAGATTAAAGAAAAAAAAACAACATTCTTCGCATTTACAGGCCTAGAAAAAGCATTCGATAATGTAGACTGGAATAAAATGTTCAGCATTTAAAAAAAAATTGGGGTTCAAACATAGAGATAGCAGAACAATTGCTAACATGTACAGGAACCAAATAGCAACATTAATAATTGATAAACATAAGAAAGAAGCTGTATTAAGAAAGGGAGTCGAACAAGGATGGTTCCTATCCCTGTTACTTTTTAATCTTTACATAGAACTAGCAGTTGATGATGTTAAAGAACAATTTAGATCCGGAGTAACAGTACTAGGTGAAAAGATAAAGATGTTATTATTTGCTGATGATATAGTAATTCTAGCTGAGAGTAAAAGGAATTTAGAAGAAATAATGGACGGCATGGATGAATTCCTGCGCAAGAACTACTGCATGAAAATAAACAAGAAAAAAACCAAAGTAATGAAATGTAGTAGAAATAACGAAGATGGACCACTGAATGTAAAAATAGGAAGAGAAAAGATTATGGAGGTAGATGAATTTCATTATTTCGCGAGTAGAATTACTAAAGATGGCGAAGGAGGAGCGATATAAAATGCTGCAACACCTCTTCATTTGTCACTTTATCCACCTATCTGATTTTTAACATTTTCCTATAGCACCACATTTCAAAAACTTCTAATCTTTTCTACACAGGTACTCCGATCGTCCAAGTTTAACTTCCATATAAAGCGACGCTTCAAACATATACTTTCAAAAATCTTTTCCTGACATTTAGATTAATTTTTGATGTAACTATTTTATTATCATATTTTAAATTACATTTAATAATCATTAATCATTTATTACATATTAATCATACATATTTATTACATGATTATCAGGTTTAGAAGCAGATTTATATTGTTTATTATCATAAGCATTAATTTTCTATAATTTTATTTGTGTAGGAGTAATCTGTATAGATATTTTCCTTTTTTTCATTTTATATTCAAATGCATGTTGTATAATTCAGCATTTATACAGTTTCTCCTATACTAAGCATATTGTATCTCTTGTTTTATCCTGAAATTCTCTGCATATGTTTTAGTTTTACATATAATATTATTATGTTGACAACTTTTAATATTATTTCTGCATATTTAGGTATTAGTTTTAATTTTAAACTTTTTTTTATTAAAATTTATAATGCTACATAATTTTTTGTGTAATTGTAACATTTATTTTACAATTAATATTATTCCTGAAAGCGCTTCAATGTGGAAAAAAGTAAGATAAGAATGTTTTTTAATTCTGTACTTTGTGGAGTGGTTGAATAAATTTATATTATTTAATTAGCTAGATTTTACATATAGAGGATATATGGACTACAAAAAATTTAATTTAAATAATTTAATAATAAATGCCAACAGGCAAGATTGTACTATAAATTGAAAACTATTGATTAGAAAACAGTTGGGCCAGATATGTTTCTGAAATTATTATATAATGATGTGTTGGAAGGATTTATAAAAGGAAGGAAAGATGATAAGAATAGAAAATAATATAAGATAATAGATGATTTAAAAGGGTTGGTGGATATAATAATAATAAAGTTTTCTTTTTTTTTTCATTTTGATTTTGGCCTCTGAAAGACCACGTTCCAATCTCAACTCCTTTGCAATTTTCTCTTTGCCCAATACTCTGTCATTTTTTGAGCTTGCTTCTTTCCTTTGACCATTCTTGAGCATCATTATCTTTTTCCTTTCATTTTTATAAAAACCCTGTATTGATTCAATTTTCTCTTTATAAACTTTTTTGTCCGATTTTTCATTTTCAGAAATATTTTGGTTTTTTAGATCAATTTTAATCTCTTTTATCCAAATAATTTTAGTTTTCCTTTTATAAAAATAATTAAATATTTGTTCTGTAAGATGATGATTATTAGCCATTCAAAAAAGGTATCTAAAGAAAAGTAATCATTGTTTTTTTATTGTCATTATTAAATTTTCATTTGTTTTTATTTTGTGTCTCAGTCTTATTGCAGTTTTCATAAACTGAGCCAAGAATTTTAGATAGCGCTTAGCTAATACAAAATAATAATAATAATAATAATAAAATGTCAGACCAAGAAATATACATATAAATCAGCTACCCACAGCACACAATGACATGACCAAAAGCTGTCTGCCAGATTCTTAAAAATAACATTTTTCTGATTTCCAGAAAACTCCAAATAATTTGAAAAATAAAAGTAATATATTTATTCCCAAAAAACAGAAAGAAAATATAAGAATTGAAGTGTAATTGATTAATCGATATAGTGGATGAAAAATATGAAGGTTAGGAATACTAGTGAAAATACTTATTAGGAAGAAAAGATAGGCTTAATTATTAATGTCCATAAAAGGAAAGTAGAAAAATAATTCTTATTCTTCATTACTTTTCAAAACATAGCTATTATTACATTTCATCATGAAGTTACACCTGTATTGTTTTAACAATTTCCCAGACTGTACTTTATAATGAAACCGCACAGGACATTAAAGATTACTTGCCCCAATCTAAATTCAGTCAGTCTTCTGACTACCAAATAACATTGTGTTTCTTGAATATGTACAATCAATGTTATGATTTTAAGCTTTATTTGTATTGTTTTTCTTCATTATTTCATATATTTGTTATTGTATTAATAGGAGGGCTGTTATACTGTATTGATTTTGGCTAAAAGTTTTACTCTGATATTGACTGTAATTGTTTGATTTTAAGATGGTTTTTTTAATGATTACAGTATATTTCTTTATATGAAGAAAAATTTTAAATTATATTTTGAAAAGATCTTTAATGCGAAAAGTATTACATCGTAATCGATTTATTACATAAACTACATCTGTTAAGACTTATTTCTCCTTTTCTTCTTATTCATCTGTAAAAGTTAATAAATATATAAACTGTCTCTTTCTTTTTATTCATTTGTAGTAGTAAATTTGTTTATAATCAGCTGGCTTATAGTATATATGGCTTATAGTTTATAATCATCTGGCTTATAATCAGCTGATATTTTATAGTAACAATATATTCAATTTATTGTACTGTACAGTCTTCATGTACACTTCATACTATCATCATGCATATACTCATTAACTCATAGTATATTAAACAATGTAATATTTTATAGTTAAAATTTAAAGGTTACATTAAATTATTTTTATTATGGCTGAACAATGACTATTATTTATTTGAGTTAGGAATCAGCGAAATTAAGATGTAGAATTAGTACACCTACTGAGGTATTAAAACAAGGTGGTTATTGATTCGAATATTTGGTCCTCCGACCTCAGATATGAACTGAAATTTGAAGAATGTTCATATCCAACAAATTTCAAATGTGAAAGTGATTATAGATATTATATATTCGGAAAATGGTTCTTAACAATTTATATCTACAGCATCATTAACGTAATAGCATTTAAATTTATTTCACATTTAATTTATGTTGTTCATGATTTACATTATTAATTTAATATTATTATGGATAAAGAACAATTATTAAGACAAAGAAGGTCAGTAAAGGCCTCTATTACTAGATTAGGAACATTCACTGACAAATTTGATCCTTCACAAGGTGATAGTCATGCCTTACAAATTAAATTAAGGAACCTTCTTGATTTGCAAGGCAATTATGACGTCATTCAATCAAAACTTGAAATGGAATTTGATGATGATGTTTTTCATTGAATCGTGTACAAGTTGAGGTTGCTTTGTGTACTATAGAAAGTAAATTGCAACATTTAATAAATAATAATAATCAAAAATCATCTAGTTAAGAAGTTAGTTTAAACACAGCACTTAAACAAATACAACTACAACCCATTAATATACCTTAATTTAGAGGTAATGTTTTAGATTGGCAACATTTTTCAGTATATTTAATGATTTGATACACACTAGAAATGATTTAATCAATATTCAATTGCATTATTTTTACATTCTTCTTTGAAGGATGTAAATAATGTATATTATGTGATTCTTAATGTATTATGCGATTCTTAATAATAGCGTTGGGTATTATTAAGAATCTAACAATAACAAATGAAAATTACAAAATTACTTTAGAATTGTTAAAGAAACAGTTTAATAATAAATACATAATTACATTTTATAATGCCGACGTATTTTAAAGTTAGATTCTATAAAAAGAGAATCTTTGGATATTTTATCCAAAGTCATCAATGAGATATCCTCATATGTGAATTCGCTTGAAGCAATGCAACTTCCTGTTAACACATATGCATTCATTGTCATCCAATTTTTAACATCAAAATTGGACTGCTATACCTCCAGATTATGGAAGAAGTTGTCAAACCAAAGGTTTCCCGCCTTTCAAGATTTTATAGAATTCCTTAACTCGGGAAGACAAATTCTTGAGAATATCAATGTAAACACTTCAAACACAGGAAACATTGCCAAAGGACAGCGTTACAACAGTTCAGTCAAATCTTTCACCAAACGCTTTACCTTAAATGCTAATAAACAGTACAAAAGAAATAATCTCACTTGTTATTAAAAATCTAAGTCTGGGCAATGTTTGTTTTGTAATTTAAATCATCATTTACAACATAATTTTTATATTTGTCCATCGATGAACGAAGATCATTTTTGGGGACATAATAATTTTTGTTTTATTTGTTTGTGTAAAGATCATTCTATTAATTAATGTTATTCAAAAAAACCTGTTGTTCATTTAAACTACAATCAAACAAATATGTAATTTTATCAACAGCAGTATGTAACACCAATGATATATTTGGTAATACTCATTCATGTAGAATCTTATTAGATTCTGGTAGCCAGGCAAATTTTTGCATGTATAAATTTTCCCGAAAATTAGAATTATTAAAAATGATCTCCCCATTTTCTGCATAACTCATCTCAGTCTGAATACAGTGTTACACTTACATTGCCTCTTGATATAAGAAGTTTTCATTCGAATTGCAATGTGCTATTTTATTAGATATTACTGACAACTTTACATCATCCACCCTTGATATTTCTCATCTCAATCTACCTCATAATATATTTCTAGCAGATCCCAATTTCAGCATAAATACCATTGACATCCTGATTGGAGCTCAATTCTATTTGAATCTTATCTTGCCTGAGAAATTCATTTGAAGCTTGAGATATCCTTTATTCAGAAATCAAGTTAGGATACATACTCATTGGTTGCCCTCCTATTGACATTAAAGGCAATAGTACTGTTGCATCCTTTCTTACACGTAACAAAGATACAAATCTCTCAACTATACTCAAGAAATTTTGGAAGATTGAAGAAATTAACACTGATGCCTCAGTTAATTTAGGCGTTACATGTGAAAAACATTTTCAGTCCAACACTACTCGAAATATACAAGGCAGATTTATCCTATCATTACTACACAAATCTAATAGCATTCAACTAAGCGATTCTTTTGTTAATGCTAAGAATAGATTCTTATCTGTAGAAAGAATGCTAATTAATAATTCCAACCTTAAAAAAGACTACTCGGCTTTCATTCAGAAATATTTAAAACTATGTCACATGTCCTCATTCATTTCTGATAATCTGCTAATTAATAAATCAAATGTGTACTATTTACCCCACCATCCAGTATTTAAGCCTTCAAGTGTGATAAGTAGAATATGAGTTGTTTTTGATGGCTTAGCTAAAACTACTAATGGCTTATCCCTCAATGATACTCTCTTAGTCGGACCTGTAATTCAACAAGATTTATTTCCCATCATGCCTAGATTCAGAATCTATAATTACATTATGTCTGACATAGTAAAAATATATCAACAGGTATTAGTTAAACCTAGCAATTCTAATTTACAACCTATTCTTTGGCGTGATTCTCTAGATCAAGAGATAAAACACTTAGTATTATAAACTGTACAATTACTGTGGCAACTTAAAATTAATTGGGATGAAATTACTCAACACAGTATTAACACAATGGTTCAAGTTGTACAGTCAATTCAATTCAATTGAGTCAATTAAAATAAATCTATCCATAAAACCTATCAATGGTAGTAAGGTTAATTAATTCAAATACATGGATTTGACGATTATCCATAAAGGGCTATGGCTGTTGCATTTATATATGAACTCTCTTCGTTAACCATACAATCTCATCTAATTTGCTTTGTTCTAAATCAAAATTAGCTCCCTTAAAACAAACTACATTGCCGAGACTTGAGCTTTGTGGTTGTTTACTAGTTTGCCTTAAATGTACATTTTGTACTAAATGCCTTAAATGTACATTTTGATGAAATAAATTTGTATACAGATTCTGCAATGGCATTGGATTCATGGACAATCATCTAATTGGAATGAAGTACTTCAAATGCTAATTGGCATTACATCAGATCTTCTGAAAGTCCAGCTTACTTATTGTCTAGAGGTTGTACTCCAAATAAATTACTTAATATGTCACTGGTGGCATGGTCCTTATTGGCTTTTGCAATCAAAATGCTATTGGCCAAATAATCACAATATTAGTTTTAACAATTGTAATATGAATTCTGAATGTTTAATAGAAAATCACAGAACTATACAACATCATTTGTATCTACTGTTGTGTTCGATTATACAGAAAGATTTTCATCTCTGCATACTTTATATTTATTCTCTGCACATATAGTTTCTGTTTTAGGTTTCTTCACAATGTTAATGCAATCTGAACAAATCAGTGGTTCCCTAACTACTAAGGAATTAAATCATACTCTTAACCTTTTCATACAACAATCACAATACATGTATTTTGACAATGAAATTAACAATCTTAAAAATAATAAGGTTATTGCTAATCAAAGCAAACTTATATCATTTGATCCATTTTTGGATAATTTAGGTTTACTTCATGTAGGAGGCAGACTATAACAATGTATTGTATTACGATATTAAGCAATCCCTAATTTTACATCCAAATGCAAATATTACAAAATTGATTATTAATGCTGAGCATTTGTGTCTTTTGCATTCTGGTTTTCAATTATCACATCATTCCTTACGTCAGAAAATTTGGATAATAAACAATAAAAAAATTGTTTTTTCTATCATTTGTAAATGTGTGATGTTTTCGAATTAATGTAAAAATCCAGGTTCAACAGCTTGGTCAGCTACCACCTTCCAGAGTAATTCCTTTCTGAGCATTCTTTTCTTGCGTTGTAGACTACAGCGATCCAATTATTATTCACTATGGTGGGCAGAAGTCTAAAACCTTGATTAAATCTTTTATCATGCTTTTTATATGTGTCACTACCAAAGCTATTCACTTAAAATTAGTTTCTCACCTGACTTCACAGTTGTTCATTACAACATGTAAAAGATTTGTATCATGTAGATATATTTCACTTGAATAGACTATACTCAAGTCTTTTCTGATAATAATAGTTCCAACTTTCATTGTGCCAAAAATGCCATTTATAATTTATCTGAACGTTTAAATTCAGAAAAACATACGCCAGACGTTCAAATATTCTCATCTATACAAGGTATAATGTGGTCATTTATTCCTTCTTCTTCTCCCCATTTTGGTGGTTTATGGGAGAGTGCAATCAAAAGCGTCAAATTTCACATGTTGCGTAAGAGGACAAACAATCCTTAATTTTGAGGAATTATATATAGTTTTAACTCAAATTGAATCCTGTCTCAATTCCCGTTCTGCTTTTGCTATATACACAGATCACAGAGATGTAGAACCTTTATCACTGGGACACTTTCTCATTGGATGTTAACTCACCTCTTTGCCTGAACCCAATTACCAAAAAATTGAAAATGCCTGCTTAGGCTGTTGGCAACTACTCCAAAAATTTGTGCAATCTATTTGGAGACAATAGTCTAAGGACTATTTACATTAGCTTCAGCAACACAGTAAATGGTGTTTTCCCTCTTGTGACCTTTGTGTTGGAGACTTAGTATTAATCACCAATGAAAATTCTTCACCCATGCTTGGAAACATGGAATTGTCACCCAGGTTTATCCGGGTTCTGACAACTTAATAAGGGTTGTTGATGCATATACTAATGATCAGTTTAGGAGACCTGTGCATAAATTATGCGTGTTACCAATCTCTAATGATTAATTTAAAGTTCATATACTTTATTGTTATTATAATATCATTTGATTTTTTATCTCATAATATGATTGTTATGTTCATAAATATTTTATTCCTATTTATAATCTAACCTGCATATTTATATTAATTTATTTGTGATTTCACATTCATATTACTCTTACATGCCTAAACACTAATTAGTTACTGTACTACATACATACCCATATATACACTATATACATGCACACAGGCATACAACTTATACATATACATGTTCTATTTATTGATTTATTATTGTGGTGCATTAAGACAGCAGAGTTAATCTATTAACTGACTTGTATGAGGAATAAATTTCCCAAGATTATTAATTATTTAATCTATTTACATGAGATTATATACACGTTAAATGGAATGAGTTTGGTCACCATTGGATACATCTTAACAGTAGAAATGAACAACACATTAGAAGAAATCCTAGATATATATGTTTTTAGATACAATTAATCGTACACGTATGAGATGTGGCTATTAAATAACAAGACTAATGCTGCTACAGAAGAACTGCGCATGCACCAAATTTTTTATGTTCAACAGTTGTGTAGTATGAAGCCTTCTCTTTCGATTGTTGCCACCTCAGTTTCTGTAGACATACTAGTCTGGCTGTGGCCTTCATTTGAATAACTTCTGTTTTTTTGTTTTGCCAAAAAATAAGTGTTTTATTAAAACAAAGAATTGTTGTGAAAGTTCATATGAAACTTGGAAAAACCACTACTGAAACTTATTTTTAAAAAAGAAAATATATGGCAATGAATGTTTATTATGTGCACAGGTTTTTGAGTGGTTTAAGGGTTGCAAGATGGCCAAGAAGACGTTGAAGATGACGTTTGCCTGGGTCGCCCTTCCATGCCAAAAACATATAAAAATATTGAAAAAATTGGTAATCTGATCTGATCTCACCGTCGGTTGACTATTGTCTTTATTGAAGATTCTTGCTCAATTCCATGAAAAAATAAGTTACAAACGACCCGAACTGTGGAAGAACAAGTCATGGGTTCTTCATCAGGACAATGCACCGGCTCACCCTGCATTGTCTATCAAGATGTTTCTAGGAAAGTATAACATCCCAGTGTTAGACCATCTACCTTATTTGCCTGACCTGGCACCATGTAGCTTTTATCTGTTCCCCAAGGTCAAATTAGCATTAAAAGGAACAAGATTTCAGACTGTTGAGGCTGTGAAAGGAAAAGCGGTAAGCGTCATGAAAGAGTTCACAGAAGAAGACTTCCAGCACTGTTTTGAGTAATGGAAAATTCGCATGGAGTGTTTTAGGGATAGAGAAGATGTGTAAATTGAAGGTGATAATAACTAAATATGTACAAGTTTAAAATAAAATATTTCACAGCATTAGTGTTGTTATTTAATAGCCACACTTCATAAATTGTCAATGGCATGAATTATATACCGGCCATTGGATACATCTTTCCAGTAGACACATGAACAACACATTAAAAGAAATGCTAGATCTCTATGATTGTGGGTACAATTGAAATGTTAAGATTGTTGATTTTGATCAATTTATTTATTCATTTATTTATATACAAAGAAAAATTGGTTTATAAACCAAGTTAATGTAACTGTGAGCTTTACTATTATTATTATTATTATTATTACTATTAATATTGTGGGCTTGTGAATTATTATTATTGTGAGAATGTGAATAATGCAATTTCAAAATAAATTATAGATTATAATATTTACTTATTATTCACAATTGTATGATCCATTTATTTACAATTATATTGTTAGTTACACGATTATTCATATAATTTTTCACTGTTAATATTAAAAAAAAAAATCATCTAATTTTTTGATGGGCAGTTATGTTAAGACTCATGTCTCTTTTTCTTCTTACTAATTTGTAAAAGTAAATAAATAGATAAACTGTCTCTTTCTTATTCATTTGTAGAGTAAATTTGTTATATTCATCTGGCTTATGTTACCAGCTGATATTTTGTAGTAACAATGTATCTAATTTATTGTATTGTTCAGTCTTCATCTACATTTCATACTGTCATCATGTATATACTCATCAACTCATAGCGTATTCAACAATGTAATATTTTATAGTTTAAATTTTAAAGATTATATTACATTATATTTATCATGGCTGAACAATGACTGTTATTTATTTGAATTATGAACAGCGAAATTAAGATGTAGAATTAGTACACCTTACTGAGGTATTAAACCAAGGTTGTTATTGATTCAAACAACATCCAAAGATTTAATGAACTATAACATATGAAATTTGTGTACTTTAGTTTGAGTTTTTTTACTTACATTTCACTTAGGGCCAGTTGAAAAAATACCTCATTCAACAATTAAGGATTGTTCATGTTTCCTTGATATTGATTTTATAACATTTGAGGTGAATTTAGGCTTCTTAAGGTTGTTTATTATCAGAGAAAACTATTTCCTTTCATTATCTTATATTTTATTAACAAAAACTGTGTGTTTTATTATTGAATAGATTCTTTTAATTAATATCTCTTACTATTGCATGTTTTCATTAATTTTAATTATTAGTAATAGTTTTAATGCTAGTGTACTGATTTTACTCCTTTTTCACGAAACTGGAGTAAGTAATATCATTGCTATTATTTTTATTAAATTAAGATTTCTCTTGATAAAGAAAAATCTTAATCTTTAAACAGAAATAAAGAGAGATAAAGAGAAATCTCTTACCTTTTTTGCCCAAGAGTATGGTTTTACAATTTTGAAAAATATAGTTTAGTTACATATTTTACTAGTTTACATTATTTTCACTGAAAAACCTTTTGGACATATGAAACAAATTCTGATCATTTCAGGGTGATGCTTACTTGCTTGCTTTGAACTCTGATTATGTAGTCTGTTAACACAAAGTATTCTTTCAAGTTATTAAGTATTGAGGTATTACTTTTATTATTGTTCATTTTCAAACATTTTTATGTTTGTTACTTGCTCCTAAACAAACTGGTTTTTTTAAATTCATATCATACTTGGGATTAAACTAGTCTTTGTTTTATTAATTTTTTCTGTGCTTTTTTCTCAGTATGATTATATTTTTTCTATTCTTTTTCTCTTAGAATGATTCTTTAAAAAATCCTTTTTTTTATAGAAGAAAGGTTTTAATAAATGCTACAAAATATGACCATTTTGTTTAAATATGTTTTGAAATTTTGAGCTGTAGTTGAACTGCTTTTGGTAGTAAATGGTTATCTTAATTGTAGAAGTTAGGGTAGTTCGAAGAATATGAAATGTTAGTTGATTACATCAATTTCTATAGTTAAGAAAATCAGAATTAATTCATAATCTCAAAAAAATCAGATTTAGCAATAATCAGTTTATGTTAATCAATTAAAAATAATGACAAAGATTAAAGACCATTGACTCTGATTCTATGAAAATAGAAACGAATATAAAATAGTTTTATAAATTGAATGACAGCTCTTATCTCCTAAACAGTTGAAGATGTACGTCAGAAATTTAAGTTCTGATAAGCTAGAATGAGTTACCGTGTGTAAAACGTTTTGTTGCAATTGGCACCATAGTTTTTAATGAGAAATGATCAAAACTATGCGACAGAAGGCTCAGAAAGTGGTCTTCTTTCATTCTCATTGCAATAACATACTTTTCCATATTTAGGAGTAAAAAATTATCAACATCATTAAACACAAAACAAGATTTTCTAAAACTTGGTGTGACTTGTTTTGAAGCCTGATGAATAGTTCTTATTTTATAAAGCTTTAAACTTAGAGTACATGTGTAATGTCTGTTCTTGTAGTAGTGCAGTACTTACCAAGTTAATTGTTTAAATTTAAATACTTAAATATTTAAAAAATATGTGGTCAGATAAAAAAAATTATTTCTTTTATCTCTTACTTTCAGATATGCTATTTGTCACTGGAATCCACTAGAAGATTCTATAGAGCAAGCTAATCCGACTGTAATGGACTTTGATACTTACAATCCATGCAGTGAAATTGGACACCTCCAAGTATTATTTGCATTAATGTCTTACTCGGAAAGATCAGAGTTAGATCCAAAAGACTTTGTTGAATCTCTTGGCTTGGATACTTCTACGCAGCAAGATGCTCAGGTTTATTCATTTTTATCAATTAAATTAAAGTGAAATATATTTTATCACCATTAGTTTATTACTCTCTAATTGTTCGTAAGTTATGTTATAGAATGCTGGCAGAAATCACACTTGTGAAAACACCTCTGTTGACAGTATACTTTAATACAGTGTGTGTTTGATTATTTTTGACTAAAGATGATACGTATCTGTGTAGAATTGCAGTTTTATTCTTCTTTATTTTATCAAGTGAAACTCCTCTAAAGTGATCATTCTACATAATAAAATGGCTGAATGACATAATTTTTTTATATCGGTCTTCCTTCGCTTGTGTTAAGCAACTTACTTAAGTAATACCATTCACTTGTAATACTCAAAATTCCATAAAGAATTGAAAAATAGTTTTTTTGTCATCATTTTGTGTATATTTTACATAACTTTGTACAACATTATCTGGAATAAATTAATACTAAACAATGAAGTATTAAGTAAATTAATTATCAGCCTGTTTTACTAGTGTTTGATAAATTTTTCCAAGCATTTTTCCAAAATGTTATCTTTGATAACATTTTTATCATTTTTATAATTAAGAATAGTGAACCTATAAATATTGAATTATGAATGGCCCGCTCACTATTATTGAATTATATGATTCATGTTTTGAAAAGTTGGAAAGGATTTTGTGATACCACATTTTTAAGTTGGCTGTTGACAAACAGCGTTTTATAGTGACCATATATTTCTAATTTATTACCTAATAAACTACGTTGAATTAGAATAAGTTCTAACTTATATACTGTAGCATGTATTCTAATTTATTTTCTGTGGCAACTTCAAACTTATATCAGAAAATTATTAGAACTTCTAAAAGTGAAAATAAACATTAAATTTTAATACGTCATATGATTTATAGTGACTTAGTTAAAAGATAAATAATTGATTATTAATTAAAAATTGTTTTATTCAATGAAAAGAGCATTTTAAACAGTTATTGAGCCTTTTTTGTATCCAATAGTTATACTCTTTAAATGGGAGATATATAAATAATATTTTTAATGTTAAAATAATTTGCCAGTATTTTAATTCTGAGATTGAATGTCAAGGATTATTGTGCTGTGTGAAATGGCTACCATCAGGTATCTGTGAGTAAAAATGTTGTAATTGATTGTCGAGTGAAACATTTTAAATGCATATCTATTTTACATGAAACAAATGAATTGTGGTCAAACGTGGCTCATCAAATTCAACTCTATGAATATCTGCTTTTTTTGGATTTTTTTAATTTTCTTAAATTTTCATATGAAAATATTTTGAATATCAAATGACCTCATACTGTACTGTTACACTATAACAATACAGTAATAACATGAAAAAAAAAAATATTTGTCTTTAGTTTACTATGATACTTTTTTTTTTGTTTAAAAAATGTTTCAGTTATTAAGGAAAGAAACTTTAAATGGGACTGTATGATCATCAACTTATTTGGTGAAGAAAGGGTTTAGTGTGTGTGTGTGTGTGTGTGTGTGTGTGTGTATGTGTGTGTGCATGCACACACACACATATACATACATCTAAAAAGGCCACTAGGAAAGTTTTATAACGACTACATTTTTTTTATCATTTTTCAAAATAATTTTCACCACACATTATAAACTTCTCTGTCCTTCAATACCAGTCTTCAAAGAAACCCTGCCATGTTTCATCAGGGAACTGGGCACACTCATTGCTCCAAGCTCTTATGAGGTCATCATTGCTTTTAAAATGCCTCCCTTTCAGTATTTTCTTCATGTAGCAGAAGTCACGTGGGAGTGAAGTCAGGGCTGTAGGGAGGGTCCTGTAACAGTTTTATTCCAGTGCTGGCCAAATACTCAGAGCAAACTTTGGAGCATTGTCATGGTAAAGAAACCATGTGTCCATCTAAGTTTGGGCCCAGCTTCTTGAGAGGTTCGACAACTTTAGGCAGGCCTTCCTCATCCTGATCCCTTAGGGGAAGACATCCTCCCACCACTTCCTCTGTACTTAGCCATGATGGGTTTTACTGGAGGTCATCTTTTGAACCTCGGCATGTGATATCTCTGTCACCTTGGCCCAGGATGCCACTGTTGTGAATGCCACAAGTGACATTCCCATCAGTGTAAATATTACTAAAAATAACAAAACATCTCTAATCTCTAGCAAGAATGAAAACTATATTGAAGGAACTGAATCATCTACCTACCCAAAAGGTAAAGTGAGTTCACATGAGATACAAACACAGAAAAACACTAAAACAAACACAAGCATGAAATTAAAACTAATAAAACAACCAAAATTATATAACACTAACAAAACAAAAACATCAAACAAAACAAACTAACAAAAAAGCTAACAAGAAATCGTAACAAAACAAGTATGCAAGAACAAGACCAAGCAGCACCCTAGATTCCCTCTGCAATTGGTTCCCTAGCCAAATAGTGCAGAAATTCTGCAACTACTGACCATTCAGCTCGGTCCTTCCAGTTTTTACTGATGTCAAGCGATGCTCTGACAGTATTCAGTCAACAAATTACTGTGGTGCGCTCCAAATCATATTTGACACACTCATACAACACATGGAAGGCATCGTTCTGCACTCTACACTGTAGGCACAGATCTGAATCTACCAGGCTGAACCCAGCCAGTCTACCCCTGAAGGCCCCGTGACTGGTAAGAAACTGAGTTACATACTTGTTAGAGGAAACCCATGAGGCGCCCTGCAAGCTTCTAATGTCTGAGAAGAGATTGTGCATATATCGCCCATCAATAGTCTCATCCTATTTAGCCTGATAACCAATGTTAGCCATCCTAATAACCAATGTTGCTTGATATCCTGAATCTTTTCAGAAGTCAACTCACCTAATTTCCTGGCAACATACTGCTGTTTCAAGAGCTAGACTATCTACCAGTTTCATTCTTGCAATCACAAAGACCGCCTCCTGTGAAATTGTCTGGTAACTATCCGTTACTGTCAGCAGTAATAGTCATTGGGCCCTCAATAATATATCTCTATAACTATGAAATTTCACCTATCTACCCAAACTGGTGCAGTCTACAACATAATTGCTTCACTCATGCCCTTGTACAGGATGCTTAATGTCATAAAATTGACCACACGTCGGATCCCAAAAAAAGGCAGTGTAGACCTTTTCTGCAACATATTGAAAGTGCTTCTTGAATTGAAATTTCTCATTAACATATACCCCAAGGTACGTCTGAACCTGAGTGTACTTTTTCGATAGCCTAACATTAATACTGAGCTTGACTCTTGTGGGTTGTGGAGTCAAACTCCACCACCTACAAGAAAGGACCAAATGTACTGCCTTGGGGACAATCCTTAGACAGTGTCTTTCCTACTTCATGGCTGCCCCCATGGAGCAACACATCCTGATGACTGAAATAATTTTTCAACACCTGCAGTTCATTTTCAGTACATCCTCGCCACTGTAATTGTAATTTTTTTCTGAGGGTGAAAAATGCTTGCACGTTATCATTGCCCAGAGTAAAATAAATAAAAGAAAAGAAAGGAAAACAGATAACTAAAATCTACATTAAAAAAAAATAAAACTAAAAAATTAAACAAACAAAAACTTACAACTAATATCACAGCTAAAGAAAAAAAAAACTAGAACACATTAAAAAACTTCAATATTAAAACCAAAAACTGAAACTTACAATTAATAACAAAAATAAAGAATCACAAAACACTTACAACTAAAATCATACTCAGAATAATAATAAGATAAATTAATTTAAAATGAAACAAAAAAGTAAATCAAACAGAAAAAAAAATTTAAATAAATAAAATCTCGCAAAGTATGATAGTAATGTAAAGGGCTCCTTCTCGGGTAACAGAAGCACTAAAGAAAACAAACTTAAAAAACTAGTAAAATCAATATTAAATTTTATGTACTAAACTGATCTGTCAGAGATATAACAACACCCGGTTTAAAACCTCATTGTGATTGCCCAAGGTTTGACGAATGTTTCTGGGCAATTTAAATTTACGACATAAGGTCGCATAACATATGCAATCTAACAGGATGTGGCACACAGTTAAATGGCAGTCGCATCTTACACATAATGGTGCCTGCTTGTAGGCAGAGGACCACTTCCTTTCGTGAATTTTCCTGTGGGATTAATCCGATTACAACAAAGTGTCTTTGATATGATAAAGTTTTTTGTCTACTGTGACAATCCAGTCATCTTGGCACTTTGTGCGAAGTGTGAGTTTCACACAGTTTGTAAAGTCAGATGTAGTAACAAGGGTAGTGAAAGAGAGTTGACTGTATGTGTCTTTAGCAGTGGAATCTGCACGTTCATTACCTGGAATCCCCATGTGGCTAGGGATCCAGCAGAAACTCACTTGTGTGTTGCGATGGTTCAACTCAGCAATTGCGTTGTAGATTTTGATGATGATAGGATGTTTGGAATAAAAGTTCTCCAAGGCTTGGAGAGTACTACACAATTCACTGTAAATAAGGATATTTTCATACTTAGGGTAATGATATTCTGAGCCTTTATTTATAGCTTATAGTTCAGCAGTAAACACACTCATAATAACAGGTAGACTGAACATATAAGTTCTATCACAGAGAACAAATGTGCAACCAATGGTATCATTCTGTTTTGATCAATCAGTGTATACTACTGCATCTCGGTTTATGTTTGATAGAATACAGTAAAACATTTGCTGGACATACTGTAAAACATTTACAGTAGGTGGTGTTGATCCTTTATTGTTATCGTAAGGTCAAACATAAAATTTATAAGTTTATTCTCCATGGAGGATATGAGCACAGATACGTTGGAAAAATAGAAGGTGTGTCAACATTTATAAGCTGCACTAGATGTTGGGTATGAACATCTACAGGTGCAGTACAACAGGGACGGTCCTCATACTTTCCTAAATTAGGATTCCCAAGGACTGAGTTAAAAGCCGGGTAATTTGGTTGTCCTTTGAGACGGGCAAAATAAGATGCTAAAAGCTGGTCCCGTCTATCGCAAAGTGATGGCTTACCGTAGTCAACAAGTAAGCTTACGATGGCTTGATCTAAAAGCACCTGTGACAATTTGAAGGAAAGCATGATGTACAGCATCCAGCATTTTAAATATGGTGTGGTGTGCTTAAGAGTAGGTGACACAACCATAATTTAAATGGAATGATCTAAGGAATAATAACAACTTATCATACATGATCAACATCCCAATTGGTGTTGCTAAGGACTTGCAGCATATCTAAACGTTTCGAACATTTTGTTGCTAATTCTTTGATGTGTTTGACCCAAGTAAGGTGGCTATCAAAAAATAAACCTAAAAACATGATATTGCAAGAGATAGTAATTAGCTCTCCGTTGAGAAAAACTTGCAGAATGGAAGGGTCCCGCAGCCGAGAAAAAACTGCACATTTTATTTTCTCAAGTTAAAAGGTGAAGCCAGTAATTCTGGACCAAGTTTCAGGGTAAGATATAGTGTTCTGTAGTAGTCTGTCTGCTGGGGCTGTTGAATGAGACAAAATATATATAGAAAAATCATCAAACAAATAATGAACATGAAACAGTTATGAGACATAATCTGATGTCTCAGTTTCGCAATCCAATATTGCTGTGAGATATCAAATGGTGTCTCAATGTAATGTCACACTTAAAATGCGATATTATTGTTTACTTTTAATTTTTTTTGTACCAAATTATATATTATATATATTATTGTAAAGATAAAATTTTGTGTATTATTGTGTTGTACGTGCACAGACATTTATCATTAAATTTGAAATTAAAGAATTTTTTTTTTTTTGAAAATTACCAGATAAAAGCAACATAAACATAATCATAAAGTGTTGTAATAAAATGTGAATTAATTTTAGTTGTTTTCTGTCAAATTTTAGTTATATTTTAATACCAAGTACTCTCAAAAATATTAAATTTAAAATTTACTTTAAAAATCTCAATTCAAAGCATAATTATCAGTAAGATGTGATTTTATTATAGAAGAGAGTGACTTTTAGTAATTTATGATAGAAAAAGTGTAGCAATTAATAAAAATAGTATTTAAACAATCCTGGAGTTGTAGAATTAAAAATAAATACATCAGTTAGTTGTAAGTAAAAGATATAATTCAATTAAAATGTTAAATGTTAAACATTCTGAGAAAATAATTGGTGTCTTGTTATCCACAGTTATTACAAGACACAAATTGATGTCTCAACTTTATTTTTAAATATTTCAAAAAGTAAAGTTGCAAAGTGAAATTGGTATCAAAAATTAATAGGGTACCACACCTTCATTGAAAGTGAAAAAAAAAAAAATAGCAGCACTGGTGGATATTTTTAGCAAAATAAGTATAACAGCCTTGGAAATGTTGCATTTTTCAGTGTGGCAGTCAACCTGTTAAGAAACTGTTAATAAAAGCAAGCATATTGCCCCTTCTTTTGAGGGTGTTTAGGATAACACGTCATCAGGCTGTGCGTCATGTACGCTTTTTTGATAACGAAGAAGATAGTGATGTGGCGCTGGCGGAGTAGGAAAGCATTTTGAATAGTTGTTTCCAATGATATTAAACGGACAATGGAAGCACATCCTTGGTGAAAACCAAGGATGTGCACACTGTTCTAGACATAAAAGGCCATGTCTCTAAGTACTATGCAAGCCTTTGATTCACCATTCTCTCTATTACTTTCCATAAAACACTTGTCAAGGAGATAGGGCAGTAGCTTGAGGAGCTTGCTTTGTTTTTACCAGTTTTAAGTACTGGTATGACAATAGCTTCTGTTTAGAATGAAGGGAAGACTTGGGAGGAGAATAAACTATTATAAATACACTATAGGTTTTGCAGCACTGAATTAGGAAGGTGTGAGGGCATACTGAAACAAATGTTGTCAGGTCTAGAGGAGGTGTCACAAAGTTTTTAAATGCGTGTGACAACACCTTCAATGAAAATGAGCATTTAATTCACTCAGCAAATCACCAGCGTTTAACATTTCATCTGCAATTTGCACCTCTGAAATTCATTACTGTATGCTGAGGTGAGGGACACCGAATGGAAACAATCTGCCAAGTTACTTACCACTGCAGAAGGTGATGTAAGGAGTTTTCCTTCATGAATGAGTCTGAGAATAGATTGTTTCTGTGATCTGCAAATTGCATGGATTTTTTTCACACAGTAGATGTGGGGATAGTGCGTGAGGTGGTGTCCACGTATTTCCTCCTAGTGTCTAAGAATACCTTATGCGATACCACTGATGGTATAAATTAGCCTTATTGTATGAATCTAGATGTTCATTTGTTGGCCGGTAGTTGAATTTGCGCATTGCCTGCCGTCGTTTGCTAACAGTGTTTTCGCAGTCATCATTCCAACAAAGAATGGAAGAACATCTAGGGTTTCCTGATTTTTGTGGGATGTATCTACAGGGTGTCCCATATAAAACGCAACCCAACCTTATATTGGTAGGTATTGAAATAATAAAAAGGCGTGTGTAAATGTAAATATAATTTTTATTATTTCCATCCATTACCTTACATTTAGAGTAAATGTTGGAAGTGGCCGCCATCTTCTTGAATACAAGCTTTAATTCTTTTTACAGCGTTTCTTGCAACTTTTTTCAAAGTTTGTGGCTGGATATTTAATACAGCTTGTTCAATATTGACTTTCAATTGTTCAAGTGTTCGTGGTTTGTTGCTGTACGCTTTTTCTTTGAGGTAACCCCATAGAAAAAAATCCGCCACAGTCAAATCTGGAGATCTTGGTAGCCACAAGCCTCGACCGATAACACAATTACCAAAGAATTCCTCAACAAAATCAGAAGTTGAACCTGCGTAGTGCGATGTCACACCGTCATGTTGTAGCCAGCAGTGTCTGTCTTCCTCTTCCAAGCGTGCAATGAACTGAAATAAATTATCCTGATATCGTTCTGCATTAATGGTGTACTCGAAAAAAAATAGGACCGATTGTTTTCTTCTGCAATATCGCGCACCACACGCCCAACTTCTGCGGGTGTAATTGTTTTTAGTGATAAACGTGGGGATTTTCAGCACTCCAAATTCTACTGTTTTGGCTGTTTACGTAGCCATCCATATGAAACCGTGCTTCATCTGTGAAAAATAAGGAATCCATAACATTAATTCCTTCATGCAGAAATCGACGGAACCATTGACAATATTGTAGCTGTTTTTTTTTTGTCGAGCTCAAGAAGTTGATGAACCGTTTAAATGCGATAAGGTCGTAATTGTAATTGTTTGGTCGCCCGATGAACAGTTGATTTAGACAAATTAATTTCAGCAGACAAACGTCTGATTGATTTATTTGGCAAGACGAGTAATCGGTCTTTGATTTCAGTGACTGTATCTGTATTCAACACTGACGCAGATCTTTTGTGTTCCTTGTTATTAACAGAACCAGTCTCTCTAAATTTTGCAACTAACCTTAATACTGATGTTTTGTTAGAAGCTGGTTTATCTGGGTACTTATGGCGAAACAAATCTTGCACTGCAACCACTGATTTCGTACTGAAGTAAGACTCAACAATGAAAGCACGTTCATCTAGCAAAAACACCATCTTGTCTCTAGCAATACACTGAACGTTATGATTGCATTGTTGTTATTATCGATAGTGTTCTACTGCATTGCTGTGATGTTCAGATGTTGGACGCGTCCATTTCAGTAACAAGTAAGGGAGTAAGTTTGACTTTTGAAATTTCATGGATGAGTGATTGATGGGTTGTGCTTTATATGGAACACCCTGTATCAGCATTCTCAAGTATCATGGATGTAAAAGATGAAAGTTGATCAAGGATGTCTGCACCATCGTCATACTGTGATCACAGGCTTTATGATAATCGTTCCAATCAGCCTTTTCAACAATCCATCTTCATGGCCTTTTGTTCATCTTGCGGTCGACACCTAAAGCAATAATAATTGGCCTGTGATCACTGCCATTAAAATCATCACAAACAGACCAATTAAGACGAGGGAGTAAACTTGGTGAGCATATGGAGAGTTCGATGTTGGATAATGAACCATACGATAAGAACATGGATGTGTGTGACCCATCATTCAGCAGACAAAGGTCTAAGTCTTGTCTCACTCTATTTATCATATTTCCTTGAGAGGAGCAGAAAGGTCAGCCTCAGTAAATATGGTGGGCATTGAAGTCTCCTACTATTAACAACAGCGATGGGATTTGCGTGAGGAGATCTGACATTTCTAGAGCATTGAACTCAGAGTTCGGTGAGAGATACAGATTGCAGATATGCAATTTAAAGGAAATTGATATTTTAACAGCAACAGCAAGAATGAGGGTAAGTAATGGTATCCTTGTAGTTGACACTTCCATTCAACTACAAGCTATCTTGTTGCTATCTTCATTCCGCGTGAAGATAGCAACACCACCACTCTCTACTGTCTACAAGACAGTAGAATCTCTCACAGCTATACCCTCTGAGTGTTACCGCATGTTGTAATAGATGTGTTTTTCGGAAGCACATTATTAATGGTTCATGTGTGCATATCAACACTCAAAATCTTCAATGCGGGACTGAAGACCTCTAACGTTCTACTGAATAATGCTCATAAAGGTAGTTAGATGTAGAAGTACAGATAAATATATGAAAAAATTAGTTACAGGTTACACTGGTTTTTCTTTTTCAAATATTTTGTTTTAAAATCTTTGATGCCCTTGGGTCAGGCAGTTCCTTTACCATATCCTCCAGTATGCGTGGTGTTGGAGAGGGAGATTTTGATAATGGGAAGTTGCAGATAACATCCCAGAGGAGATGGTTGTGTGGGCTCTCTTTACAGGCAGCTTATTTGGTGGCTTATCACCAGTTGTATTTACTCCTGTCCGCAAAGGTAAAATTTATGGACACAAACTTTCAGAGTGAGTCCACTAGTGTTAGTTTCATTAGCTGTAACTACTGACTTCTTATTCATCTTTGTTAACTCAGAAATAGTTGCAGTAAGTGAAGCAACCTGATCAGATGACATCTGAACAAGCTTTTTCAGCTCATTGCAGGTTTCACACTGTTGTTTGTCTGCATTTACAGGAGCTTTATTTGATGTCGCAGCAGCAAAAGAGACATCTGGTTTAATGAGGTTTTGAGAGTTAAGTGTCTTTTTTATATTCTGTTTAGGTGGCTGGAAAAGAAAGCTTTTGCTCGGTACAGATTTTTAGGATTGCCTTCTCTTCTTTAAAAACTGGACAATCTCAAGATCAAGTAGAATGTGTACCCCACCGTTAACACATCTCTCTTCCTCCTGGCAGTTAGTGTCGTTGTGACCTTCTTTGGCACATCGAGCGCAAATTGCAGTTATTGTACAAGACATTGTGGTATGGCCATATCCTTGACATTGGAAACGTCATCATGGGTGTGGATGAAAGGTCACACCCAAACCGACAGGTAACCCACTTTAATCTTCTCTGGTGGTATGGAAGATTAAAAGTTAATGTAAGAAAAGGTGTAGGTTCTTCCACTCCATTCTGTTGTCTCTTTATTCGTTTCACCTCCACAACTTCCTCGTTACGAAGTTCATCAGTTATTTCAATTACATCCATTCCTAGAAGGTCGCGGCAAAACATTTCTTCCTGGCTGGTATTTAGTGTCTTGTGGCATACTGCACTTATTGGCACCCATAGTGTTGTTTATGCCGCCAATATTGCTGAGATGTAAAAGAGAGTGATTTTGCTTATCATTAAAATTTTCTATCCGAATCATTCCATCTCGTAATTTTCTGATGTTCTTTGGAGAACCACTTGAACTGGTTACAACTCTGTTAATCAGTAAAGGCGAGGCCTTATTGAGGGAGTCACCCTCCTGATTATTACAAGGAACAACAGAATGAATAATTTTATGCTTTAGAATTTAATATATTCTGTTCTGCAGGTCTATTATCCTCGTCAGACAGCTGACCAAGGCCTTTTCACTAGACAAAAATTGGTGGTTTTTTCAGATGAACCACCAACCATCATTGATTGAATTTATTTGATTTATAATTATTTATTTCTTTGACTTGAAATTGTGGACCCACGAGTACAAGTGATATAACAGACCACTCCAGCAGAGTGCACATGTACTGGAGCTAGAGCTAAATACAATTGGGTTTGCCCAGTGCCCAGAAAGCATCGTTTCGAGTCTCATTACTACATAGAGCCATTCACCCATCAGCGCGATAGTACAGAAATGTCTAGGAAGATCCCCAAGAGATATTCCACTTCACTAGCTGACACCATACTCATCATACAAAGTATGGCATCCTCAGTGCCTATTCCGGGGTGAAACCCCTACTGGTTTTCCATTAACAACCGATGTGAGGCCAGCCTCTCAGTTACATGAAGATACAATACCTTCTCAAAGACCTTGCCGATAATCAGTAGCAACATCAGGGACTGATATGATGAACTAACCGTTGGATCCTTGTCGCCTCCCTTAAACAATTTTACAATCTTTTTCCTCCAGCACAATAAGAAGAACCTGCCAAACAATTTATTAAATACACAATTCTCTCATTAACTCCAACTGAGCGAACAAGGAGCTCAGCTCTCAGTCTATCAAAGCCAGGCATCTTACCTAGACTACATCTACCTAGACTGTACCTCAACTACAGATAGACTGATGCACCTCAGCTTCAGCAATCTCCACAGATAATGCATTTCCACAAAACAGAGCAACCTCACACCATCACCAGACAGAAAAGTGTCAAATAATCTGTGTAAAATTTTGAAGATATCTGAAACCATGCCCTGCTGGGTTGAGAGAACGGATAGAAGAATGTCCTTTCTACATTTATGTCCTAGAATCCTATACACAACTCCCCAGAGATCCTTGTTTCCCTAGTCATTCACAAAGGAATGCCACAAGTCCCTCTTGGCCGTTTGGCCTTTAGAAAATCTTGGTCAAGATTTTCGATTTCTGTATTCACCAGTAAGAACTGCCTGCTGCCCAGGATCATCTTTGCGTTGAGAGGCCCTCTGTAAATGACAGACAGCTTTTTTCATATTAAATAACTTTGTATTCTACCAAGGGACCAACCTCTCTTGACCAGAATTGCGGGGAATTGAATACTCAGTGGTATCCATAAAATCCACTGTTAATCTCTTTGCCAGGTCTTCAAGGTCAATTGTGTCCAGATCTAAAATTTCAGCTTGCTGACAAAAGATCTACAAACTTCTTCCAATCTGCATGCTTGTGGAGAAGCCGACCCCAGTGAACTGGAACATTACATCGGTAATGATCACACAAACCACCAATGATCTCATAAACAATTAACCGATGATCACTTGAGCAATCGTCAACCACTCTCCAGTTACAAACATAGCAGGAATATACCTTCCAACATTAACATTAATGTACGTTCCACCAAACTACTGATGCCCTTCCACCATTCCCACATAGGTGGGCAATTTGCCAGGTTTATTAAAAACCTGCAGACCATGTTGGGCTATAAAGCCCTCAACTGACTCACCACTAACATTGGTGAGACTGCTATGCCACAAATGTAACTTAGAACTGATGTATGTATCAATGAGGATTGAACTCAGACCAGAAAATCTGAGGGTCCCATCACATACTTGAGGTGACGATCAACAGGATCACAGTACTGAAAATATGAATTCGGAATATCCAAATGAATGAAGACATGATGCTCATTGGAGAGCTGTCTAAGGAAAACACAATCTAACTCCCTTCTGCATAGAACAATGGACATACTATTAGAACCATGAGAAAACCTTTTCCAACAAGAGAAACCTAGCAGATCACTAGAAACAATGTAGAGATGTTGCAATAAAACAACATCCAAATTCCCATGAAGAGCAACCTCACCAAGCTCTATCTGAACAATGTCTGCACCCTGTGTGTTCAACTGTTTGAAACTTACCATGTAAACCTATTGAATTACAGTACATGTTGATAGCTCTCTGATAACACAGACTCTTCTTGCTGTACTCATGAGTGCTTATGGCCCTTGTGAAAATGCTTGCAATTAATGCAAATAGAACCTTCAGATCTCTTAGGGCATCCCTCACGCTGATGCTTTTCATTTCCATAATGTACTTAGACTGCTGCCAATGACCATATTGGCTGCACTTGAAGCAGCGCCAGACATCTAAGTATTCTTTAATCCTGCGTGAAGCTAACCTCCCTTGTTACATGAAGCTATCAAGAATCTCAAGAGTAACCTGGAATATGTCATGATGAACCCTACCTCACGCCTATCTGATTTAAATAGCAACCGAAATCCGGCCTTGAAAGTGGCCTCATCCATCTGAGTATTCTGCTGCTTCAAATGAGTCAGCAGCTCATCTTCAGATAACCATCATATATGATAACTCTTGGGTGCCTCATCATTTTGAGGGCAACTCTCGTGTTGGATGTACCAACTTCTAGAGAGTCTGAAATAACCTTCGTAGACATCTACGACAACGACCAACCTTTTTCAGTCTCTTTTATATTCTGAATCCTCAGGTTCGGCTTATCACATAGGATGACTTGAAAATCATCTGCTTGCTAGTCTTTGCCAGAGCCCCTTCCTTTAAATTTATGAATAAGACCTTGGGTTGCCTATGAGATAAACTAGCCTCATGCTTTTCTTTAACTCCATCACTGACTGTGGCACCCAAGTAGAAACATTAACAACCTCCTTAACTACAGGAGGCTTAGTTACAACCATCTAAGCAGTCATGATCACTGGTTAGATGTTCAAGAGTTCCTTTAACTCTTTCTCAACTACCTCATGTAAGGACTTTTTACTGGTTCCACTGGAACCCTCTAACGCATAGTATGCCACTGAATAATGTTCATCAAAAGCTCTTAAAAGAGGACTGGAGCTCCCAGAACTCCCAGTAGTCCTCTGGAAATCTTTGATCACGTAGTCCTTATTCCCATGAGCAGGGACCCCTGACAGTGCAGCCCTCAGCCCCTCATCACCATTGAAAATTCACACTTTGTTCTGAGCGTTAGTCAGGATGTCATAATACTACAACCAAATTTCATCACCTGTCACAGTACTATTCACATAGGGAGAGTTCCCATTTTCATAATTTTTTAACATTTCACGACACCATGAAACATAACTGCCATCTGAACGTCAGTCATGTTATTATGAGTACAAAGCTTTCTAATTTGAAGGTGATCTCACAGAATAGCATGAACTTCTGGTGTATTAATGGCCAAGGACCCCTCTATTATCAAATAGAGGTGTCCTTGAAAATGCAGAAGGGTGTAACCTACCATCAGGTAGGTTACACCCTTCTGTATTTTTCATACTGCAGCAGTGTTTCCTTTTGTTACAGACAGACAGTCGACCTAACCTTGGAGTGTCCTTAAGGCCAAAATTTTCTCTTTCAAACTCGGTATCACCTAAATATTGTTGTACGATGAGGACAATCCTCTCCAAGCACAGGAGTCATTTTCTCTAAACACTGATCAACACTTAACCCACATGCAAAATTGCTTTGCATTCAGTTTTTTTACCATGATGATATTACTTTCTCTTTTCACTAACACAGTTAAAAAACAGATGACACTGAGACAGTGATTAGAGTGGCTACAGTACAGGTTGGGAGCTGTCTGAACATTTGCTGACTCGTAACAGCCATTGATTATTTGTTCCATCATTTTGCAAAACTTTCCTATAGCCCTTTATATATATATATATATATATTTTCTGGTAGTTCTGTAAAACTTTTTGAATTATTTATAGTGAATGTTTGTCTTTCATTATTTCTTATAACATTTCCTCGCGGATGTATTCTGGTAGTGTTGTAAATTTACCGAATGAACATGGAATATCGGAATAATCTATGTTACTGCTGGTCACCATATTGTTGTACCAAAAGATTTTATTTATATATATATAAATAAGAATCTCATTTTATCTTAAGTTTGTTGTAAAAAACTGCATTGAAATACATTGAATAAAAAGTATGATACACAAATATATCAATAACTCACATGTAACATGCTTCATGAAAAAAAAAATACTATAAAATTTATTCAGAATAACATAAGAGTATCAGTTACTGCCTCTCTAAAGGAACTATATAGAATCTAGGAAATGCTTTTAAGGCTTGAGATTAGTAAAGGGAAAATGCTGATATTCACCTTTCCATGGTAGTTAGGGACAAGATTGTATATATTAACAACTGCTAGTATCCCTGTATACCAGTGGCTAATGAACAAAGGGACTGAGTTACTACTGATATAAGAAGTCCTCTTCATTACCAGTGACAATGGCTTCCTCTGAGGGTATGTGAGTAGTAGGGGTACAGGACAGTATTGCCTTGGGGATGGGAAATTGCTTCCAGAAATAGAGGAATGTCTTCAGGAAGTTTACAGCATTAGACTACAGAAGGCAACTGAAAACCACTATATTAAAGATATAGTAATAATTCTCTGTTGACAATAATTTTAAGAAATCAATTTGTAAAACAGTTGTAGGAAGTATGTTATATAATGTAGATTAATATTGTTAAGGACTTTTTCTTGTGTAATTTCAATATGCTGAACTAGTGAACTTTAAGCAACTCCCTATGGCCCAATGAGATGAGGATATTATGCATGACATGTAAATGAGGTGAAGTCTTGTATAGACTCAAGCTGACTGTTCCTGAGACATGTGGTTTATTGAACCCCAGCCACCAAAGTACAATGTATTCACTGTTTAGTTTTGAAATCTATATAAAAGCAGTTAGCTTTTACTAGGATTTGAACCTCAGAACTTTCGATTCGAAAATCAACTGTTGAACAACTGATCTGAGATGACCAGTTAACCATTAGACAAGCTCGACGTTAAGGATTGGGGATGTTATCAAAATATTTAGTTGTAGTACAACAATAAATGTCAACATTGAAGTATGAAGAAGGTATTGAAAAGATGAATGAGAATATTGGGAATATTAGAGTAATAAAATAAAAAAAGAACTGCTGTAAGGTACAATGGGAGAATAGAATGCTGTGGTTCTCCAATCACAGTATTCCAATCTTACAGACTGACATGCTTCTACTGAGGATTGAAGAAATAATGAACGGGGTTAAAGAAGAAAGACCACCTATGTGGTAAGTACATGAAAGAAAAGGAAACTGGTTAGGACATGTGGTTAGAGGAAGTGGAATCCTGACAGCTGCACTGAAAGGGTCAGTAGAAGCAGAAAGGAAGCAAGGAAGAAGAAGGCTGAATGAAGTTAATTGATGAGGTGAAGATTGGAAATTACGAGATGGAGATAGCTTGGCACAGAAATGGATGGAGGCAACATTGGCTTAAGGGAGAATACCAGGTCAGTTACTGCAGATGTGACTGAATATATTATGATGTTAGTTAAAGAATTGCATATTAAAATAAATTTGTGTAATTCTGTAATAATTTGTAAAATTTTTTTGATTTTGTCTAATTTCATATTTTTTCTGATTTCAGGAGTTTTCAAAACTTTTTTTTTCGTTGTTGGAAGAAAGACTTAAGGAGCAGTCATTACCATATATTCGAAACATGATAGCAGATAACTTTCATGGAGAATATTCATATTTAACAAGGTACTTGTTATAATTTCCTATTTTAAATTTTACCAATAAGAATGGGTATTTTTTGCTGGGCAGCTTTATTTAATATGTTAGAATCTATTCATGAACAGAGTAGTTCAAGTTCAGGTAATGAAAAGAATTTAAAAAGTAGAAAATCCAAGATTTATTAATAGTCTTAATCAGTGATTCTCAACCTTTTAACTCCACGATTTCCAAAAAGTAAAAAAAAAATATAACGAGTATTTCATGATCTCCTCAATGCCAACCCAATGAAACCTAGTTCAAATTATATAGCTGCATTTATAGTGATGGGTATGACCATGCACGTATGTAGTGTACAAACATAAGCAATTTATTGGTTCCAACTTTATGTATACACATGTTCCATGTAATTTGATCCGCTTGCGTAATATTGGCTGCAAGAGCTCATGTTTGAATATGTGTATGATACATTTGAACACGTGTTCATCAGTATAAAAGAGGCATGAGGAATTGCAGAATGTCAGTTTAGGAATGCGGTGCATGCATCTGGTGCCTTTACTTACATTTTTAAAAGCAGAGTTTCATTGAAAATTATAATAATTGAGTTTCGGTTTTTAGTGTGCGATCAAATGCTGTAACTATTTTTTTTTTTCAATTAGATTCTTGTGCAAAATGGATAAATTTTTAAAAAATGAGGCATCTACATCCTGTGAATCTATTAGTAAAAAGATATGATTGTACAATGATAGTTATTTAAATTATGGTTTTATCTCATTGGATGGAAAGGTACAGGGTGTTGTTTGCTTTTAAAGTCATCTTTGATGAAAGCATGAAGCCATCAAATTAATTTGACACTTGGAAAATAACCATCTGCATCATAAAATCAAACGCTTGAAATTTTTTGAAAGAAAATGACATACTTTGAGAAATCAACAAGCTACTATTTGTAAATCAACCCTTAGTGATGAAAGTACACTTGAACAATCTTATCCTGTAGCATTAACAGAAGCTAATATTTCCAAACCCAATATAATCGCAGAAAACCTCATATTGCCTGCTGCAAGATCAGTGTTTTAATAAGAAGAAGCAAAAAATTGAAAAAAAATTGCCTTTTAATAACACAGTACTGTTTACTAAATTATATGATGAAATGGATGAAAATAAAAATTTCTTCTTTTCATACAGAAATAAGATGGTTATCCCAAGGGGAACTGTTAACCCAGTTGGAATTGTGAGAAGAATTAATAATATTTTTCCAAGATAAACAATTGCCATTCTTAATTTTTTACAGAATCATGAGTATATATTGCTGTTGGCTTATTTAGCTGATGTATTTTTGCATTTTTGAATGTAAATTTACTAGGGCGTGATAAAAACATTTTAATGACACAAAGTTCTTGTTTTCATTAAGAAGCTTGATATCTGGATTATTCGCCTTGAAAGAAAAAAAAAATTATGTTTCTACTCATTCCTGATTATATTGAGAAAAATTTATATGAAGAAGACTGTATTATTCACCACAGTTTGGGTAGCATGAAGATGCATTTGCATGAGCAAAAAATTCAGTTTGCAGAGTATTTCTTGAAAAATAAAAATATTTCTTGAAGAGTGGGTACTGAATTCAGTTAGTGAAAACATTTGTTGCAGCTGCTAAGTTACCAGTTGAGATTCATGACCAACTCATCGAAATGTCTGCCAATAAAACATTGTAACTACAATTCAAATCAGAAGATTTAGTTGCGTTTTGGGTTGTTCATTTAAGTGAGTATGGAAATTAGTCACAGAACCATTCAAAATATTCATCCCTTTCGCCATGTCATATCTGTGAAAACTGTTTTTTCGTCTACGATTGTGCTAAAAATTAAATACAGGAATCGTCTTTTATTACTCAAAAACAATTTGCTTTTGTGTGTTTCTAACATAGATTCACGTATGGAGAAATTTTTATATGAAAAACTAACACAATCATCTCATTAATTTACTTTCTTTACATCTGTACTTATAAATGTAAGTAAAATGTTTATAATAAATGATTTAGTTCCCCAATTAGTGATTTCATTATTGTTTACATGTAAAGTTGTAGGCTAATTTTGTGACTCCCCCTTTCATATCACTGTGGCCCCCGGGTTGAGAAATGCTGCTTTAAATGTTGAGACTTGATGAGAGAATAAACATTATTGTTTATTCTCTGCTTTTTTTGTTATTAAAAAAATCCTCTGAATATTGTTTCTAAGAAAACTTTTATGATCAAATTGTCCAGTAAGTTTGCATTTATTATCTGGAGCATTTGTTGTGTGATGAATGCACCACTCAATAGTTTTGTAAAAAATATCCAGTATAATAGTCCTGTGTTAAAAATTACTTCATTCTTAATTTACTTCATAAGAAGTAAATTTAAGACTAATCATTTAATTAATGATCATGAGGTTTACTTGTAATCACTCAAGTGCACTTGTGTGTGCATACTTGATATTTCATTTTCATTAGTGACTTTTTATTTAAATATTCATATAGAAAGCATTATCTCATAAAAATTTCAAGAATTTATTAAAATTTCTTTTTATTTGATAATATTTTTATGTACTTAGTTAAAACTCTGTATTCTAATCATAGTATTCTGATGAACTTGTAACATATTCACTGCCCTGTGTTTATTAATTTTGTAACGTTCTTATGGTTTTCTTCTGTTCTTATGGTTGTTTTTTTTTTTTTTTTTGTCTTCAGTCATTTGACTGGTTTGATGCAGCTCTCCAAGATTCCCTATCTAGTGCTAGTCGTTTCATTTCAGTATACCCTCTACATCCTACATCCCCAACAATTTGTTTTACATACTCCAAACGTGGCCTGCCTACACAATTTTTCCCTTCTACCTGTCCTTCCAATATTAAAGCGACTATTCCAGGATGCCTTAATATGTGGCCTATAAGTCTGTCTCTTCTTTTAACTATATTTTTCCAAATGCTTCTTTCTTCATCTATTTGCCGCAATACCTCTTCATTTGTCACTTTATCCACCCATCTGATTTTTAACATTCTCCTATAGCACCACATTTCAAAAGCTTCTAATCTTTTCTTCTCAGATACTCCGATTGTCCAAGTTTCACTTCCATATAAAGCGACACTCCAAACATACACTTTCAAAAATCTTTTCCTGACATTTAAATTAATTTTTGATGTAAACAAATTATATTTCTTACTGAAGGCTCGTTTAGCTTGTGCTATTCGGCATTTTATATCGCTCCTGCTTCGTCCATCTTTAGTAATTTTACTTCCCAAATAACAAAATTCTTCTACCTCCATAATCTTTTCTCCTCCTATTTTCACATTCAGCGGTCTATCTTTGTTATTTCTACTACATTTCATTACTTTTGTTTTGTTCTTGTTTATTTTCATGCGATAGTTCTTGCGTAGGACTTCATCTATGCCGTTCATTGTTTCTTCTAAATCCTTTTTACTCTCGGCTAGAATTACTATATCATCAGCAAATCGTAGCATCTTTATCTTTTCACCTTGTACTGTTACTCCGAATCTAAATCGTTCTTTAACATCATTAACTGCTAGTTCCATGTAAAGATTAAAAAGTAACGGAGATAGGGAACATCCTTGTCGGACTCCCTTTCTTATTAGGGCTTCTTTCTTATGTTCTTCAATTGTTATTGTTGCTGTTTGGTTCCTGTACATGTTAGCAATTGTTCTTCTATCTCTGTATTTGAACCCTAATTTTTTTAAAATCCTGAACATTTTATTCCAGTCTACGTTATCGAAAGCCTTTTCTAGGTCTATAAACGCCAAGTATGTTGGTTTGTTTTTCTTTAATCTTCCTTCTACTATTAATCTGAGGCCTAAAATTGCTTCCCTTGTCCCTATACTTTTCCTGAAACCAAATTGGTCTTCTCCTAACACTTCTTCCACTCTCCTCTCAATTCTTCTGTATAAAATTCTAGTTAAGATTTTTGATGCATGACTAGTTAAACTAATTGTTCTGTATTCTTCACATTTATCTGCCCCTGCTTTCTTTGGTATCATAACTATAACACTTTTTTTGAAGTCTGATGGGAATTCCCCATTTTCATAAATATTACACACCAGTTTGTATAATCTATCAATCGCTTCCTCACCTGCACTGCGCAGTAATTCGACAGGTATTCCGTCTATTCCAGGAGCCTTTCTGCCATTTAAATCTTTTAATGCTCTCTTAAATTCAGATCTCAGTATTGTTTCTCCCATTTCATCCTCCTCAACTTCCTCTTCTTCCTCTATAACACCATTTTCTAATTCATTTCCTCCGTATAACTCTTCAATATATTCCACCCATCTATCGACTTTACCTTTCGTATTATATATTGGTGTACCATCTTTGTTTAACACATTATTAGATTTTAATTTATGTACCCCAAAATTTTCCTTAACTTTCCTGTATGCTCCGTCTATTTTACCAATGTTCATTTCTCTTTCCACTTCTGAACACTTTTCTTTAATCCACTCTTCTTTCGCCAGTTTGCACTTCCTGTTTATAGCATTTCTTAATTTCCGATAGTTCCTTTTACTTTCTTCATCACTAGCATTCTTATATTTTCTACGTTCATCCATCAGCTGCAATATATCGTCTGAAACCCAAGGTTTTCTACCGGTTCTCTTTATTCCACCTAAGTTTGCTTCTGCTGATTTAAGAATTTCCTTTTTAACATTCTCCCATTCTTCTTCTACATTTTCTACCTTATCTTTTTTATTCAGACCTCTTGCGATGTCCTCCTCAAAAATCTTCTTTACCTCCTCTTCCTCAAGCTTCTCTAAATTCCACCGATTCATCTGACACCTTTTCTTCAGGTTTTTAAACCCCAATCTACATTTCATTATCACCAAATTATGGTCGCTATCAATGTCTGCTCCAGGGTAAGTTTTGCAGTCAACGAGTTGATTTCTAAATCTTTGCTTAACCATGATATAATCTATCTGATACCTTCCAGTATCGCCTGGCTTTTTCCAAGTGTATATTCTTCTATTATGATTTTTAAATTGGGTGTTGGCAATTACTAAATTATACTTCGTGCAAAATTCTATAAGTCGGTCCCCTCTTTCATTCCTTTTGCCCAGCCCGTATTCACCCACTATATTTCCTTCCTTGCCTTTTCCAATGCTTGCATTCCAATCTCCAACTATTATTAAATTTTCATCTCCTTTTACGTGTTTATGGTTGTTAAAACGCTTTAATTGTTAAAGTATATTAATGGTTTTGATTTGAAGTATACTGAAATACGGTAAAGCAGCAGCATGGGCATAGTCAGGTGCATAAGTCTGCTATCTTGTGATGTTTGACTGTGTTGTCAGTATAGCATTATTTTTACTAAATTATAATATCAAATAATAGGATTTATTATTGCTTTTACTGTAATATTATTACTTTCTATTTGCATATACAGGTTTATCATGAAATTCTCCCGGGACTTTCATAACCTGTTCTACTCGTGAAATAATGGAAAAGTTAACATAAACATATGTCCTAAAATGCATCTTTGTGAGTTACAGTTAGTGAATGATTTCGCTTGAATTTTAGCTACCCTGGTGAAATTAAGTAATACTGAAATTTTTAAGATATTAATTAGAGGGCAGAATTAGTGATATCTTATATTTTTGGCCTAAAAATTGAATAAAATTGGCCCCAAAACTGTATCTGGAGTAGTTTTTGAGAAATCTGGGATGAAAACCCCAGTAAATTGGGATAAAAAACCCTTTTTTTAAAATGAAATAAAAAATTGACAAAACAGTTGTAGGACTTTCCTGTCACGTGGTATTTTTCTGATGCACGGCTTAACACACATACAACTAATTTACCATTTTATGTAAATATACTATTATTTTGTTTATTTAATTCAATGATTCTAACTAAAGCATGCATGCATACCGTTTTTCATTCATGTGGGCTATGGTGGTACTAGCGATCACTTTAAATATTTTTTTATACTTGAAATATTATTCATTTATTTAATTCTACCGTTCACATGTGACGTCACAACATAGCAGACGACTACAACAGCTATGCATCAGTGCTACACTAGTGCTCCTTGTGGAGAGAGGGAGTACTATACCCCTTAGCCACTAGTTTGTTTATAGCATTTTTTGAGGAGGGGATGTGATTTTGCCAAAAATGTTTTTTTGCAAATATTATTTTTTAATTAACAAATGACCCTAAGCAAAATAAGACCTTAAATTAGGTGAAATCTCGAGATGATGAACTTGTTATTCAGCCTCACCCCCTTGACCTTTTAAGTTGAAAATTTATTGGCATCAATGTCCCATATATAGAAGTAATTTGACCAAGTCAAAATTGGTCCAGTAGCTGCTGAGATATAAGGAGTGTAATACTGAACACATACACGTACATATAAACATCTGGAAAATTTCCATCTGGTTTTTTGGGTTCCTCTGTGCGGTATATGTTGTGAAAACCGCATATATCCATGTAGTTATGTATAGTTACCCTTTTACTGAAGGTGATTTTTAATCAAGTTTACAGATATATGTTCAACAACAATCTTTAAATTAATTATGTAATTATATGCCATTTCATAGTATGGTAGGCTGAATAAGATAAAAAATGGTGTAGAAACAAGTAATTAAGTATTACCTCAATTAATTGTAGTTACGTATAAATTGAACGCTAATTTATAGTAAAATAGAATTTCAAAAAACCTTTGTTGAATTTTAACATGTTTAACTTCTTTGAGGCAGAAAACCACAAATAATATTTTCACAGAAATAGAATAAGCAAATATGAATAAATTTAACAGACTACTGCATTCCTCTGATTTAGTGAATATTAATGCCCCTATTTGAGTTAAACATCTTCATTTTGATGTATGCAGAAGGAATATTGAGATAAACAAAAACTGAATTGTGCTGACTTAGTGACAATGAGTATAATAATACAGTGAACAGAGCTGATGACCCAGCAGCTTCTCTGGTAGCATAACAGTAAATATGTTAAAAAGAATTTGATGTTATAAAGCAGGAAGGAAAGAATTTGATTATTTCTTGTAGGATATAATTTATTTGTTTGTAAAGTGTCAAATATTGATATGTGTTTTAGTTGATAGTTTTTAAACTTAAAATAAAATGTGATATAAAAATTTTCTGTCATGAATATATGTTTATTTGATTCTAACTCGCTGGGTTAGCCTAGTGATACTGCAAAAACTCATCATTACAAAATCAGTTGACTTTCAAACTCGAGAGTTCTAAGGTTTGAGTTCTTATAAAGGTAGTTTCTTTTATAGTTCTGGCGATATCTGTTTTAGAATGGACATATTTGGACTTCTTCTATTATGGTAGCCAATTTTTGCCTTAATGCTTCTGGAGTATCATCAGAAATGATTATTTCATTATGTGCCAGTTGAAAAAGGCGTGCTTAAATTTTTATGTAGCAAAATGAAACTTCAGTATTTTAAATTTTTTGTGATCAAAAATATTTAATTTTATTTTTTTTCCATCAAAAATTGGATTACTACTTTTACTTCATACTCGGCTGGATCATGAATTTTGACAGGATCATATAGCACTAAAATGGATGAATCTATCAACAATCAACAAAATTACTAAAATACTGTTACTAACAGTTGACTATTGATTTGAAATAACTCAGCTACGTAAGCGCCACCTGTTTACTTTTCATTTATAGGTGCCAAATTCAAAGTCGACCTTACTTTAAAAACACACCTCAAATAATAAAGTTGAAACCTCTGTGTCAGTCTTTCTTTATGCCATCAGTTGTAATCTAAATTCCCAGGCAGAATGATATTATGCTCTCAGGTATTGTTAATAGAATGTTATTAATAAAGTACATATCAATTAGGGTCGAATTATGAGAAGAAATGGTTGTGGATTGATTTTAGAAGGAGGATTTAGAAAAGATAGTGTAAGTGGCAGAGATAATAAGATTTAACTGTTGACAGAATTAAAGTTAAAGATTTTTTCTTCTGTTTTAAAGATTTTTTTTTAATGTTGTGTTACAATATCATCTCGGTTTTCATTTACTTTCTTATGTTATTAAATTTTCAGATGCTCAACGTGTAAAACTGAATCTGTGAACCCTTCAGGATTTTATGAATTGGTGCTGAATATATCTGGACATAAAACTTTAGATGAGTGCCTGTCTGATTTCTTAGCTGAGGAAAAGTTAGAAGATGCCAATAAATATAGCTGTGCAATTTGTGGAGATAAGCAAGAGGCTGTTCGTTTTATTAGATTACAGACTTTGCCTCCAACACTTAATTTACAGCTTATAAGATTTGTCTATGATAGGTATATATGTTAATAATATTTATGTGAGTTATGTATGATATCTACCTACAGGGCGTTGGTGGTAGTAGTAGAATTTGGTGTTATATGTTAGTGTTACTATCATCAGTATACACTTTTTGGTATTTTGAAAGACGTTTTGCAGATCACTTAGTTCAGATAGCTAGTGTGGCTTGTTTTCCCTTGCTCATTTAGCAGCCATTGACTGCTTTAAAGCATACTAGTTATAATTATTGCTGTGGATTGCTAACAGAGCCAACTACTGTAGAAGCTTTATTTATATTTTATTCTTATAATTAAAATATTGAATTTACATATTTTTAATTTTTTTTAAATATTTTAAAATTAAAGTTATATATTATTATCTCTGATTTAGTTACAAATTAAAATAGAAATTAAACTGATTTAGAAAATACTAAAATGTTAAGAATATTAATTTTTAATTTTTCTTTAAATTTCAACAATTTAACCTTTTAATATTAGTGACTTTTTTTTATAAATATGGAGGCCTACAGCAAATACTGCCTGTGTGAAAAAATCCATTAAGAAGAAATACAAAAGGTTCCAAACCAGCATCTTAAAAAAATAAGAAACAAAATGTAGAGAAATAATATATACAACTAATTACTCTTATTCTGTAAGAATAATTAAAACCTAAGAGCATTTTAGTTGTTGAACTCTGCTGTTTTCATAGTTTATATGAAGGCATTCAACTAAGTAATTAGCAGTAAGCAGTAGGCAATAACAGGATGCAATGACAACCACTGAAACTGATTTAGGTCTTATAATATATGAGAATCTTTGTCCAATAAAGTATGGTATGAATTTGAAAAAATACATACCATACAAAACCCGTTGTGTTTTTTTACTATTTCAGATGGCTGATATGTTATTTAAGGATCTTTCCAAAAAATCTGTTTGAAGAAGCTGAGATGATCTCTGTGAAAATACCCTGTATAAAAAAATAATAAGTAATAAAAGGAATAAGAGTAATAAAAGGAATAAGTTTTAAATTAATGTTGACAAATTTATTGTATTCTGCTAGTAGAACACAGTCTTATTTTAGTATTACAAAGTTGGGCATGCTACATACATATTTTAACCTGCAGGATGAGACTTTATGATGAAATTATGATACTTTGTCAGACTTAATAAATCTGACTTAATCAGACTTGCCGAGAGTCAAACCTACGACTAGCTGAACTGAAAGTTATAATTCTAACCTCTTCACCAACTGCTGGGGCAGTTTGTTAAACTGTTTATTAACATTGTGAAATTGTTTATTTACTTATACGACTAATTACACTTGCTCCTTTGAAGTAGTATCCTCCACTAGTATACAGCACACCCAGTATGTTTCTCCACTATTAGAATGCAGTTTGGTATGCATTTAATGAAGTAGCCTACATCTTGCATAGTGAATTTTGTTTAGGTTTCTAGCTTTTTCAAATTAGCTTTCCCATCTTTAGGAAAGAAGCCCACCAATGCCAAATCTGACGAGTGGGGAGGGCTTGAATATAAAAATTTTTGACTTGAGCGATAAATGTTTGACGAATATAAAAATAAAAGCTTTTGAGCGAGTATTGAATATGTGAAAGTGCATGTCTCTCTGTAATATCTGTGTTTTGTTTACCTACATTTCAGTACATTTCTTTCTAATTGCTTCAGATACCATTTATGAGAGCCGTCCAGAAAGTAGCTCGTTTTGAAATAAAAAACCAATCAAATAAAAAAAGAAATTTTATTATATAAATAAAGGGACAATCTTAAAACTATTTTTCTAATAGTCGCCATTTAAATTAAAACACTTATCATAATGATGCACAAGCTTTTCAATTGCTTCTCTGTAGAAATTTGCCACCTTAGATTTTTGGCACCATCTTGCACAAAACTTGGAATAACTAAGCTTCCCTGTTACAATTTCATGCAGTAAACTTCATGAAATTTGGGGGAAATGAAGTGAGAGTTCCGTAATCGTAATGAGTTCCGATAAAATTTTCACAAATTTTATCGTTCATTTTCATCGTCAGTTCATCAGTCGCAAGGCTAGGCCGATTACTGTGGTCCTCATCATAAACATTGGTGCGGTCATTTTTAAACTGAATGCATCACTGCCTCACTCCACCTTCGCTTATTATTCCTTCTCCATACACCTCACAAAGTTGCCGATGAATTTCATTTGGTTTGAAGATTTTTGGCAGTAAAAACCTAATCACTGAACGTACCTCACAACTTGCGGGATTTTCTATTAAAGTGCACATTTCAGTAATTCACAACAAATTATTGTTGTGAATTACTGTTATTTTTTCGGTTATTTTACGGTTAGTTAATTACGGTTATTTTTTCTACTTACAAAGAACATATTGTAAGTAGAAAAATCACACTCCAACATGCTATGACAACTTGATGCTTACTGAGTATAGAAATGTTTTGACGCGAAGATGGCAGGTATATCTCCCCACCCATCTCTACACTAGGCACAAATGAAAGTTACTTTCTGGACAACAAAACTTTCTTTAAAATTAGAACATAATAAATGACACCATTCGATTTAAAACAGAAAATTGATACTTGAGATTTTGATACTTGACTTGACAATTGATACTTGATCAACTTTGGCAAAGCATGCTTTTTGTTTTGAAATGCTGATATGACATTGTATGACTTATTATTTCCCAGAAAAATTTTCAAAGTTTCCACAAATATCTTGCTCAGTTTGAAAGTATTAAAGTATTCTCATTATCATGCTGCTCCTCAAGAATTTTCATTTTCTTTTTATTAGAAATAGAAAATCACTTCTAGCATGAAACATTAACTTTCATTTGTACAGTGTAGAACATAAATTGATATCATTAGAAATATTATTGCTGAAGAATCCCAGTACATTACTAAAACAGCAGGTACTGCTACCAGCCCACTAGGCTGATCTAGTGGTTGTCATTGCAAATCAGCTGATTTTGAAGTCGAGATTTCTAAGGTTCAAATCCTAATAAAGGCAGTTACATTTATATGGATTTGAATGCTAGATCGTGGATACTGGTGTTCTTTGGTGGTTGGGTTTCAATTAATTAACCATACGTCACAGAAATGGTTGACTTGAGACTGCAAGACTACATTTCATTTACATTCATATATATCATCCTCCTTCATTCCCTGAAGTAATACCTTACGGTGGTCCTGGAGGCTAAACAGAAAAAGGGAGAGAGGTATTGCTACATATTTCAAAGTTTTTTTTTTGAACAAAGCTTGTATATTATGATGGTAAGTCAATTATTATCCGCAATTTAGTTATATTTTTGTTTATGTTGGTAGTACTGTCATATTAAGTAGATGACGCATGCGTGGTTTAATCGTTATTATGTCTGTGCAGGTTTGATGCTGCTAGGTTAGTTCCATTATCGCTACCCTGTCGTTAACCATGGCTGCTCCGCTTTCCGTTTGCACCGCTTTCTGTTTGTGCAGTGATCTGTTTTTTGTGGTCGGAAGGTGTATCAGGGGCCGAAATTCATCAAAGACTTGGTACAGTACGGGAACAGTGTGTTGCCGCATCACAGTGTCTACGAACGGATTGAAAAATTAAAAAATGGTCGCACAAGTGTTATGCAAGACAAAGGAGCCGAACAACCGTTTACCGCCACAAATGAGGAAAACATTGAGCGTGAGCGTGCACGTGATATGGTTTTCTTAGACAGATGAGTAACTATTGAAGTGGCACATCATCTGCAAATTAGTCACGGTTCTGCCTATGAAATCATCCACAACAGGCTTGGGTTTCATAAAGTTTGTGCAAGATGGGTCCCAAAACAACTCACACAGTCGCATAAACAAACACGCTTGGACATTTGCCAAAAACATTTGGATCGCTATGGTAACGAACGGGACAACTTCTTAGACAGAATCATCACTAGTGATGAAACATGGATCCATCATTATGAGCCAGAGAGTAAGGAATGCCAGAGTATGGAATGGAAACATCCAAATTCGCCCTGCAAAAAAAAATTCAAGACCCAACCGTTCACAGGAAAACTGATGCTTACGGTTTTTTGGGACTCACAAGGCCCAGTACTGGAACATTGTTAGGAAAGGGGCATGACAATAAACAGTGTGCGTTGCAGTGAGATGCTTACTGCCAAGCTGAAGCCTGCAATTCGAAGCAAATGCCGAGGACTGCTGTCAAAAGGTGTTGTGTTGTTGCACAACAATACCCGTCCACATACTGCTGTCCTTACTGCTGAAACGCTCCAGATCATGTTATATAATATAAATATTATAACTTTGGACAGAAAGAAAAATTCAAAATCTGACATTTGTTATCATAGTAAAAGAGTATTGTATTTGTAGCAGCAGGATTGAATCCTACCTCACTCGTATTTCAAATTTTACTAATACTACTGCAGCAGTGATAGTGAAACTGTGAACATATTGTAAGATTGAATGCTAACAAACAACATATAAATTCACTAGTTTTAGGTTATTGTTTAATGGATTAAAAGTAAATTGTACTGTTTTCTTTTGTATTGTATTAAATTTATAAGTTTTATGAATAATATTATTAATTCATTTCAGGCAAAAAGGATATAAAAAGAAATTAAATTCTTCTCTTCAGTTCCCTGAAGTTCTAGATATGGGAGAATATTTGAAAGATTCTGACACTGGTGATGAAAAGCTTCTCTATGGTTTGACTGCTGTGCTAGCTCACAAGGGAAGCAGTGCTAATTCTGGACATTATATAGGTAAGTAAGGTAATTTTTCTAAATGCTGAAGTTGTGTTTAGTACAGCCTATTATAAATTTACAAAATTCCTAGAAGTTCTAGTTTAGGTAGTCCGTTCTTAAGTCATGATCTTTTGTCATGAAAGTGAACTCAAAATATTCAGTGAAGGAACATGTCCACCCCGTTCAAAGAGCTTCAAATAGCAAATCTGTGTATTCTTTCAGATACTTTATTAATTTTTTAAAGACTTCTTTCATGAAGAGGATGACTACTTTTTTACTATGACAACTAGACTTAGACTTCTTTTTTGAAGAGGAAGACTTTATTTTTTTTACTATAACAATTTAAAGATTTCTTTCATGGAGAGGTTGAATTTACTTTACCAATTCTTTTCCTGTGTAAATTTGTAAAATTTGCTAGGTTGAAAATTCAGTAAATTTAGGAGACTAGATTGATATGGTATATCACTCACAGTGTATATCAAGAAAATTTTGAGATGGATATCTGATTCTCATTTCTTTATAAAAGTTAAAACTTGTTTTTTTCTGATATGTTACTTTCAGTTAGATTTTTTCCTACTAGTTTCATTCATGTGTTGACTGCTACAACATGTTAACATTTTCATAGCATATACCAAGTCTGTATATATTTTTTGGTCCCAATTATGAGAGTATGTAATGTTCCATTATCTTGTTTACAAGTTTCTTTCATTCACTTGACATCCATCAAGAATATTTATTTTGTTACTGATGTAAATAGTACAATCCTACTTCAATAATCTTAGGGTTAGATTGAATGAACAATTTTCATTTTTGTAGTATGATTGTTTTGTCAGGTTCAGATTTTAAACAAGTAAACAATAAACAATCTTAGAATTTGATTTTAAATTTGTTTATGGTCATAAATTTTTATGTAACATGTGCATTACATTATTAAAAAAAAAAAACATTTTATTATTAGGACTAAAGTAGTAAACATCTGTTAGAGACAAATTATAAAATGTTTATTTAATTCATGTAATTTTTGTAATTTCATACATTTTACAATAATATTACATAACATGCAGATTCATCTGCTTGCCTTTGATGTAACTTTGCAAAACAGTGTGGTCTAGGAAATTAGTTTGGAACTTTTGAATCTGAAAATTTATTCCATTAAATATAATCAATCTTGGCTGAAGAAAATGCTTAAGTAACCTCTTACTGTATGGTGATTAGTAACAATAATAATAGTAGTAGTAGTAGTAGTAGTAGTAATAGTATGCTTTCCAGTAGAGTATGTTACTAGTACAAAGTACTATGTACTTTGAAGTACAGTGTACTATGTACTATGGACAGTGTACTTTTGTAGTACTATGTACTTTTTAGTATAGTGTAATATGTTATATTACAAATCACAGCACAAAACCCTTCTCCAACATTTCCCCCCAACATACCTGCTCAATAACTCTAATCCTATCCTTTCATCTTTTCACTTATTTAACAATTCTTTTTCTCATCACTAGTACAGTTTGAAAAAGTTTTAAGAATTATTGATATACCAGCAGATATTAACCAGCTTGGATTTTTTTGTAAGCAAATGAATTATTCCAAATAGGTAAATGCAACCAATGTGAGTGGTTCAGTATTTGGAATCTTAGAGCTTGGCATTGCAGTTACAAATTAAATTTTTTTGTATAAAAAAAATTTTACGTAAATTTCTTAAGTTCTTTTTTAAGTTTTTTCTCTATCCTTGTGAATATTATTTTATTAGTGGATAAACAATTTATAGTTTGCTTTATGTGTAAATTTATTATTGCAGATAGTTCTGTGTTCTCGTATTGATTTATTTGAATGTATACTTATTATTATCCTTGTAAAATTTTTAACCCTAATTATAATAAATAATTTCTGTAACTTATATAATTTTAACTTTTTATATTATATTTAACTTTAATCTATAAATACATGACTCTAAATGATTTGTTTCCCACATCATAATTTTACTATCACAATACATGCTATGGAGTAGACAAAGTGACAAGTAGGCATTTACTGGCTATTGTTAGTTATTTTTTGAAATTTTAAGCCTACATGAATCAAATTCACATTATACAATTAAAACTAAATAAAATAAAGTAGAAAAAAAATTAAAATTACGTGACGCTAGTGATGTCATATGAAAGAAGGCATTACAAGTATAAAACTTGACAATTTTTAGTGAGGTTTCATTCTAATGTTTTCTGACTATTCTCCTTTTACCAAGATTTACAACATTTCTTGGACACTAGTGATCACTGTTTTTTTAAAATAACTGATCATTTTTTTTTGTCTTCTGTCATTTGACTGGTTTGATGCAGCTCTCCTAGATTCCCTATTGAGTACCAGTCATTTCATTTCGGTATACCCTCTACATCCTACATCCCTAACAATTTGTTTTACATATTCCAAATGTTGCCTGCCTGAACAGTTTTTCCTATCTACCTGTCCCTCCAATATCAAAGCGACTGTTGCAGGATGCCTTAAGGTGTGGTGGTCTGTCTCTTCTTTTAGCTGTATTTTTCCAAATGCTTCTTTCATCAATTGGTTGCAATACCTCTTCATTTTTGACTTTATTCACCCATCTGATTTTTAACGTTCTCCTATAGTACCACATTTTAAAATAAAAGCTTCTAATCTTTTCTTCTCAGGTACTCTGAACGTCCAAGTTTCACTTCCATATAAAGCTATGCTCCAAATATATACTTTAAAAAATGGTTTCCTGATAAATTTCTGACTGAAAGCTCGTTTCGCCTGTGCTATTCGGCATTTTATAATGCTCCTGCTTTGTCCATCTTCAAAATTCTACTTCTCAAATAACAAAATTCTTCTACCTCCATAATCTTTTCTCATATTATGTTTATATTCAGTGATCCGTCTACTTTATTTCTACTACATTTACTATTATTTTTACTACATGTGTAGGACTTCATTCATACCATTCATTGTTACTTCTAAATTTTCTTTACTCAGCTAGAATTACTATTTCATCAGCAAATCGTAGCATCTTTATCTTTTCACCTTGCAATGTTACTCCAGATCTAAACTGTTCTTTAACATCATTAACTGCTAGTCCTAAATAAAGATTAAAAAAGTAGTGTGGATAGGGAACATCCTTGTCTGACTCCCTTTTTTTATTACTGCTTCTTTCTTATGTTCTTTGATTATTACTGTTGCAGTTTGGTTCCTGTAAATTTGAGCAATTGTTCTTCTATCTCTATACTTGAACCCTAGACTTTTTAAAATGTTGAACAGTTTATTCCAGTCTACATTATCTAATGCCTTTTTAAGTCTATACATGCCATCTATGTTGATTTTTTTCTTTAATCTTCCTTCTACTACTAATCTGAGTGCTAAACTTGCTTCCCTTGTCGCTATACTTTTCCTGAAACCAAATTTTTCTTGTCCTAACATTTCTTCCACTCGTCTCTCAATTCTTCTGTACAGAATTCTAGTTAAAATTTTTGATGAATGAGTAGTTTAAGCTAATTGTTCTGTATTCTTCACATTTATCTGCTCCTGCTTTCTTTGGTATCATAATAAAACTCTTTTTGAGGTCTGACAGAACTTCCCATTTTTTTTGTAAATATTACACACCAATTTGTATAATCTATCTATTGTTTCTTCACCTGTACTGCGCAGTAATTCTGCAGGTATTCCATCTATCCCAGGAGCCTTTCTCCCATTCAAATCCTTTAATGCTCTAGTAAATTCAGATCTCAATATTATATCTCCCTTTTCATCCTCTTAGACTTCCTCTTCTTCCTTTATAACACCAGTTTCTAATTCATTTCCTCCATATAACTCTTTAAGTATATTCCATCCACCTATCAACCTTCTCTTTCGCATTATAAATCTGTGTACCATCTCTATTTAATACATTATTCGATTTTAACATATGTACTACAAAATTCTCCTTAACTTTCCTGTATGCTCAGTCTATTTTACCAATGAACATTTCTCTTTCTACTTCTGAACACTTTTCTGTAATACACTCTCCTTTCGCTAATTTGCACTTCCTTTTTAATAGTATTTCTTAATTGTTGATAGTTCCTTTTACTTTCTTCATCGCTAGCATTCTTATACTTTCTTTACTCATCCATCAGCTGCAATATATCCTTTGATATCCAAGGTTTTCTACCAGTTCTATTTGTTCTGCCTAAGTTCACTTCTGCTGATTTAAGGATTTCCTTTCTAACATTCTCACATTCTTCTTCTATATATTCTATCTTATCTTTTTTACTCAGACCTCTTGCAATGTCCTCAAAAATCTTTACCTTCTCTTTTTTAAGCTTTTCTATATTCCACTGATTCATCTGATACCTTTTCTTCAAGTTTTTAAACACCCATCTACATTTTATTATCACTAAATTATGGTTGCTATCAATGTCTGCTCCAGGATAAGCTTTGCAGTTGAGTTGATTTCTAAATCTTTGTTTAACCATGATATAATCTATGTGATACCTTGCACTATCATGATATGTATATTTTTTCCATATGTATATTCTATTATGGTTTTTTAAGTGGGTGTTTATGTCAATGCGTAAAGTAGATTTGGTCTAGTGGATTCAAGGTCTTCTCATAGTGTCAAGTTCACCGTAATTTTCTATTTTGTCTGTTGTGGAATAATTGTCTGCTGTAAATAGGAACAATTCCTATTTACCCAGCACATTCAAAATTTAACCTCTATTCCATTAAATGCTAAATATTTCTGTATTAATTTCATTGTTCAATTTTCTGTTTTTATTATGTTTTAATGTTTGTATTTGTTCATGTTTGTTCACGTTAAAAACTGATGTTTTCAAGGAGGGCGGTATGTTGCATTTCTAACACAATTCATATTTCCAACAAATACACATATGTTTATCGTTGCTAAGGGCAGTTGTTTTGGCAATGGTAGGCAATAGGAAAATCAGTCCACTTTTAACTATTAAACTATTCAGTTCAGTACAAGCTTATCGTATCATGTGTTATACTAAACGTTCTTATATAAACGTTAATTTTATTAAACTTAATTTCTATTTGTTTTTATTGCGTGAATCTTATTCATCTGTATTTATACTAAACATAATTTTGGCAACCCCAACGTGATTCAAGTGAACGCATTAAATTTGTTAAACGTGTCGGTGTGTTTAAAACATGAACTTTTCTTATCATTTAAACCTGCTCAAGGACTAATTATCTAGTAAAAATTCATAATTAGATTTAATTATGAATTCATAATTAAAACTAATTATGAATTTTTACTTAAGATTAATGAATAAACGACCATTGGCGATGCAGATGCTCCATTCAGTTCTTGTATTGAAGTATTAAGTACACATGCAGCTGGGACTAGATCTACAAAGTTTCTTGGTTTTCAAAATTACCGATGTTACTTCTATTTTTGAAGCATAATTTATCACAAAAATACATGGAAAATGGGTATGTTTAATGAACATTTATGTAATGCGTTAAAAACATTTTCATAAGAAAATAATATAGTCTTCATCTAAATTAAGTTCCATATCATTACATATTGTGTATTTAATATTGTGTTTTATATATTCAGATTTAGTTTTTAAATAATCTAAATCAATTTCATTCAAAGCTTTGTCAATCTTGTCAATTTTATAGATTTCATTAAGAACTGTATTAATTTTGTTTTTTATATATCTTACTTGAGAAAAATGTAGTGATGGAATCAGTGCACTAACATTATTAATAATAATAATGAAACGTTATAATTAAATACATATATACACAAATGCAAGTTAATTAAAGATGTAGAATAATATTAACTGCATGAAATTTAGATGTGATTGATTATATTGTAATTAACTTCCTTTTTTATACTGGAATGTATTATCGTGGCCTTCTTCTTTTTTTTCTATAACAAACTAGAAATGCAAGTTTTAATTATTTATTGATAAGTATGAAGATGTTCATAAATCAGAAAAGGCCAGTGCCAATGATAAGAATTATTGTAGTTTATTTTTCTAAGTTAATGACATTCGTTCATTGCTAATTTTTTTTATTATTACAGAATATGTCAATAATGCAACAGTTTTCCAGTTATACTATATTTATTGATGTTATGTTTATAAGTATATGATTGTGAAAAAAGGTGATTTAAGTTCTTTTGTTTTCAGCCTTTGTTAAATTGCAGATTTTATTATTGTTAGCCTATATTCAGTTTATTTTGTGTGATAAATTAAAGTCCAATACTTCTTGGCAAACGAGCTATGTTTAATTTTTTGTAATTTACCCAACAGTAGGTGTTGGCAATTACTAAATTATACTTTATACAAAACTCAGTGAGTTGGTCCCCTTTTTCATTCCTTTTGCCAGAGAAAACACTTTTTTGTATACAAGAGTGTATACATTAATAATCTTGGAATGTTCATCTTTACGTATTTTTACTTGTCCATCTTTAACCCAGAAAAACTGATACCACCTAATACTTCTGAGATTTGTTGCCAACCAGAAGAGTTTTCTGCTGTAGGCAGTAAGATGTTCATTGATGAAAACCCTTCTGTTATCACTGAAGCCAAGAAGAAGTTCACTGCACATTAAGTTCTTACATTTATTGACTTTCTCCAAGATTTCATGTTTCTTCTGTCTGCTGAATAGTCTGATTAAACTTATATTAGGTTCATCTTTATTTTTGAGGCTTCTTTTGTGGGGATTACCTTCATCTCTCTGACAGTATTCAATATCTTTAACTCCAACATTAGCTCTTGATGCCATTGCAACCCTTGGTAACAACACCATAAACTTCATTTTTAACTTGGGGGATTCCACTGACTTACTACTATATAGTCCAGTATTGTTATACTATATAGTATTATATTTCTACTTTTTTTTTCGTTGTGTACTTAAGACTTGTGTAAGTAATAACTTATCCACATGAGTAAGTTATTATTTTTGTAAGGCAACAGATTTTTGGACATGTGTGCACACTGTTTTTAATTACAAGAATGTATGATTAGAGAGCTTCTGTAAGAGGTAGTTAAATGCTATTTGTGAATAATATTTAGGAAATAGACTGAAATTTATTTTGATATTTCAGTTATAAAAATCTGTTAAATGAAATAATACATGACACCAGATTTAATAGAAAATTATACTGTTTTACTTTTTGAGAAGGTTTGGCAAATATCTAAGTTTTCACCATTAATTTAATACAATATAAAATCAGACTTTTGCTATCACAGTACGTGCTGTAGAGTACGCACACAAGTACGTGCCATCCATTTGAAGTGACCATTTCAAGTGGTTGCTTGACCCATTCAAAAAAATTGAAACTTACCCATTTATTTCCTACATGTCTCAGGACCTTAAAACTATTTTTTTAAATTTTTTATTTAAGTAGTTTACCTGTAGTGGCCATTTTTGTTATGGTGCGTACACCTATTTTTGTGATTGTAAGGGTTTACAGAAAAAATCATAACTAAAAACCTATTGGTTCTAGAAGGATGAAACAAAAAGCAATTTATTCATATTTTCTCAAGGTAAAAGATTAGTCCAGTGGTTTATTTACCTTTTTCTCTTCTTTCTATGATAAAATTACCAATAAATTTGAACATGAAAAACTGTGAAATTTCACTTTTGGTAATTTTTTTTTGATAGGCAGGGATATCATACACAGTTTGAATTATTTTTGCATATGTAGGTATGTGTTAGTAGTTTTACCATGAATAGTATTATTGGTGATATACTTATCCCTAACTTTTTATGAATTTTTGAAAACTAATCCTTTTAAAAAAATTCAAATTTTGGCTTCAAATAACTCTGATGGGGCTGGTGATGAAAATCTAAAATTTACACAACTTGCGGTGTTTTTGCAGTTATTTATGGCAATTAAAAATGTTTCTTGTGTATTGTACTAATAAAAAAGTTATAACCTCTCAAAAATCATGAAAAACCTGTTAAAAATGATACCATTTTAACTTACTAAATAGGTGCTCTAAGGAGGTTTCTTGTCTTCTTGGCACTTTAATATTTTTATACTTTTTACTATAGTTGATGGTTTACATCAACTATAGTAAAAACTTGTTTGAACCATTCAACTGCAGTGTTTATATTATAACTGGCACTTGAAGTTATTTCCTGTTACCAGGAAAATTCATGTTGCAACATGCTCATTTATACTTGCATCATTTAGCTTTGCAGTTACCGACTGGTCAGTCTGACATTAGTCAGTGACATGTTCTCATCTTTACCAAGTGTCTCAAATTTCATCCTGTGTTTGGAGTGTTTATTAAATAAATAAGTTTTATTTAATAATATTATATTTGCAGATTTTAAAATCAGTTAAATTTTTAAGTAATTTCATGTAAAACAATGTTCCATAGGAATTTATGTGTATGAAGAGTGCCATAAAACAGTATATGGTATAGTGCCAAAAGAACTCATTAAAATTTGTAAATATACTGATGAAAACCAATAACTTATTTTTTTACGTGTTAATTCAGATGTTGCTAGTCACTACTGTTTGTAAATATCATGAAAAAGGTTTTTACCAAAATTCAGTCACTTGTATGGACAGTTGTGTTGTGATTTAAGAAAAAATTGTGAACAATTTGTTGTGATTGTTCTTTGTGAACAGTTAAGAAAAATTTAAGACAAATAACATTAGAGCAAGCTCCTAAAGAACACATTTTTACAAATTTAAATTTAGTTCCTGGATAGTCTCTTTGTGTTAACTGCTTGAAAAGTATTTTTTCTCAGCTGAAAAATATCAAGTATTTTTTGATTAAATCAGATGAGATTTAATCAGCAGTCATTTTGACTGCTGTGAAAGAGTTGTTGGTACTAGAAGCTACCACAAGTATGTTCCTGTGTCAGAAGGCATTGTAAGATATTACTTTATTTCAGACTCCTTGGACTATAAAGACCATCCTATGTCAAGTATTGTACCCGTTTCACTTAAGGAAACATATTCTATTCGTGTGTGCATGACGATCAGTGGTGGGTAGGAGAAGTGGTAGTTCTTAGCCTTGAAAATGATAATTTGCAGGTTCATTTTTCCACCCAGCTGGACCAGGAACATCATTTCAAAAGTCTCAACAAGACAAAGTGTGGGTACTGATCTGCAAAGTTCTGAGAAAGTTGACATCATTTGAAGTAACTACAGTGACAGGTTGTTCTGACATCAGAAGAGATATCACAGTGTTGATTAACCACACTAAGTAATAAACTTTCATTGCTACAAAAACAGACTATTTCATTGAAGAATAAATAAAATTTTGCTACAATTTATTTTTTCTCTGATAATGTTTACAAAAATAAACCAGTACAAAAATAAAAAAGGAATTCTTAAAAAAGATGTAGGCTACTCATTGAACCCTCAGTTTTTGGGTAAGTTTTACAAGCATTTTTGAACCAAAATTCCCTTAGGTTACTGGTATTAGTTAAGTTATCATTAAATTACGACCTATCATTAATAATTAAAAAAAAAAATTTTTTTAAATATTGAAATCATAACTCATAACACCAAATCATAAATCATAACACCATAGGGGCTAAATTTAAAAAAAATATTTAAACATGTGAAGTCCAAAGAAGACAAATCCCCTTGGAACACTTATTTAGTGAGTCAAAATGGTATCACTTTTAACAAGTTTTTCATGATTTCTTAAGGTTATAACTTTTTTATTAGTACAATACACAAGAAACGTTTTTATTTGCCGTAAACATCTGCAAAAACACTGCAAGTTGTGCAAATTTGAGAATTTTATCACCAGCCCCATCAGAGTTATTTAAAGCCAAAATTTGAATTTTTTTAAAAAGATTAGTTTTCAAAAATTCATAAAAATTTATATAAGTATATCACCATTAATATTATTTATGGTAAAACTACTAACATATACCTACTTATGAAAAAATAATTCAAACTGTGTATGCCATCCCTGCTTATTGACAAAAATGATCAAAAGTGAAATTTCACAGTTTTTCATGTTCAAATTTATTGGTAATTTTATCATAGAAAGAAGAGAGAAAGGTAAATAAACCACTGGACTAATCTTTTACCTTGAGAAAATATGAATAAATTGCATTTTGTTCCATCCTTCCAGGACCAATAGTTTTCTAGTTATGATTTTTTCTGTAAACCCTTACTGTCACAAAAATAGGTCTGCGCACTGTTACAAAAATGGCTGCCATAGGTAAACTGCTTAAATAAAAATAGTTTTAAGGTCCTGAAACATGTAGGAAACAAGTAGATAAGTTTCTTTTTTTTGAATTGGTCAAGCAACCAGCTTATTTTTTTTGGGACACTTCAAATGGATTGACTCGCAAATGAAAAGTGCATTTACTTATTGTTAATTATTTTTTGTACTTGTGAGCCTATATTGATCAAATTCACGTTATATTCTTTAAACTAAATAAAATAAAATAAAAAAGAAGTTAAATATTATGTGGTAGTAGTATAAGTGAGATATGACATCACTGGCATCATCTAACAATAGAACTAACTATTCCTAAATATTTTAAATAAAAAAAAAAAATTATAGATTATCTTCAAAAAGATAGGTCTAAATATTTTGATAAAATTATAATTAGCAAATATTGTATTCTAAATCAAGAGAGCGTTATACTTTACAGCTTAATTTTTTTGTAGTAATATTTGTAGTTTATAATTAAGTCAAGTTCTGTCAAGGTTCTGATAACCTATATTTCTAAATGGCTCAATGAGTGAAATTTAGAAGATAGTTTGAAATATTTTTTGGTTCTTCATTTAACAAAGTTAGGAATTCCATTCTGTGGATATCAGGGATTTAATAAAAAAAAAACTTGTTATTGTTCTTATTTTTAACAAACAATAAAATTTTGTTTGTTAAGTAACAATACAATTTTTGTTGGAAAGTAATTTTTATTACATTGATGTAATTTTTCATAGTTAGCTTCATCTATTTATTATTTGTATAATTACATCTGTAGAATTGTGACAGTACATTTTATTTTTGTATTAACTCTAAAAGTTCTTTACTTTTAACTAAGAAACATTGAAGTATTAAAAAATTTGTTCATTATAATTAAAATCCTGCATACAGAAATTGGAAACAGGTATTACTTTTATAATTTTTTGTAAATTAATAGTGATAATAATAATAATTTTAAAGGAAAATTACTTTGTTAATAATAATATGGTTATTAGAAAATAAAAATCCCTTTATTAGAATGGATTACCACTAAATAAATGCCATACAGTTTACTTATGATTGGAAAGGCAGCAATGTGATAGGTGAATATTTGTATCATAAACTGTTATTCCAAATTCCATTAGAAATGGATCATGCTACTAGCCATAGTCTCAAATAAGCATACTGTGAAATGTATGTTAAAATAATGTGAATGAATTATTTTATTGGCTTTGAAATGAAAGATGTAGTGCATTATATTAAAAGGTAAGTTAGATTTTAACAAGTGTTAACATTAGATTTTGTTGTTAACATAGGAATGAAAATGTGTTTTTTATGTTTTCTTTCAATGTCAGTTATTGTGGGGGTTACAACTAATCTACTGTAAAAAATTTCACATTACAATGTTCCTTGTTCCTGTAACAATACAAGGTATACCCAAAATTTCCTGAAATTTGAATATGGCATATGAACTGGTTGCATTATAGCTCTGTGCAAGGTGCACTTCTTAGTCAGTTGATCAAGTGGCATCACTCACAGGTTGGTCTAATGGTGAACGCGTCTTCCCAAATCAGCTGATTTGGAAAGCGAGAGTTCCAGCGTTCAAGTCCTAGTAAAGGCAGTTACTTTTATACAGATTTGAATACTAGATCATGGATACCAGTGTTCTTTGGTAGTTGGGTTTCAATTAACCACACATCTCAGGAATGGTTTGAAGTAAAACTGTACAAGACTACACTTGATTTGCACTCATACATATCATACTCATTTATCATCATATATAAGTAATATCTGAATGGTAATTCCCAGAGACTAAACAGAAAAAAAAGATTAAGTGGCATCACACTATTATCTCTATCTGTTTACTGTGATCTTATAGTCGTTTTGTTATACTGTGGTAAAGTAAAAATGAATGAAATTAAGAACTGCGAATTTGCAACAAATTCTGCTTAAAATTGGCATGGTGACCATGGGAGTATGCTTAGGATAGACTGAAATTATAATTGGTACAAGTGTAATCAGACAGCATCAGGCTTATAAAAGAAGAGCATTCTTGTTGCCCTTTCACCACAGCTCAGAATGTATTAAATTAAGAAGCCATCTTGTGATAAAGAAGGAAAACAGATTATTTATAAAATTATATCGCTATCATACAGAGTTTGTCTGTGAATTCTGTTGCAAGAACTCAACATGTTGGCACACTGCCACAACATTTTCCAATTTGTCACTTATGAATAAATTTATGGTTTGAGTAACTGTGCCTAAGTGCATCTTTCATTATTCATAACTTATGCTGCTGGATCATTATTAAAGTCCTTGTTAGTCTACTCAATATATGTTTTATTTGAACTTAATTTACAACTCATTCAGATACTTTGTTACTTATTTAAATATATCATTAGTAAATTATCTCACATTGTTTAAAATAGTGTTCATAATATTAATGTTTAAAGAGTATTATATAATTAATGTATTTATATTTAGTTTAGTATTTAAGTTACATTCTTTAATGATTGATTTAGGCTAGCAATACAATTAGAAAGAAAAAGTATATCATAAAAAAACAGCTGTTTGTTGAACTCATCACCTTTTTTTTTTTTTAACCTCCGAGTCCACAGTTAAGCATTACTTCAGAGGATGAGATGAATGATTTGTAGCGTGTGTGAAAATGCCATGCCTGACCGGGATTCGAACCCGGGACTTCTGGGTGAACTCATCACCTAGAATTACAAATTTATATGCTTTAAATAAGTAAGAAGAAAAGAATTACATAGTTTATTTACCATTAATAAGGAGGACATGAAACTGAACATAGCTGCCCATCAAAAATCCCAAGGATTTTTCTTTATAATATTGTAATAAAATGTTACAAGTGACAACATGAAATAATATAAATAATTTTTGTTTGTAATCTCTATAAGTTGAACAATATATAAATATGTATTATAAAAAGAAAGATAATAAATTATAATCTAAGATGCTGTATGATAACATGATTGTTAAAGAAAGGTTACAGCTAATAACATGAAATAATAAATGATTTTTATTGATTATGTTATTTTTTTTTTGTCTTCAGTCATTTGACTGGTTTGATGCAGCTCTCCAAGATTCCCTATCTAGTGCTAGTCGTTTCATTTCAGTATACCCTCTACATCCTACATCCCCAACAATTTGTTTTACATACTCCAAACGTGGGCTGCCTACACAATTTTTCCCTTCTACCTGTCCTTCCAATATTAAAGCGACTATTCCAGGATGCCTTAGTATGTGGCCTATAAGTCTGTCTCTTCTTTTAACTATATTTTTCCAAATGCTTCTTTCTTCATCTATTTGCCGCAATACCTCTTCATTTGTCACTTTATCCACCCATCTGATTTTTAACATTCTCCTATAGCACCACATTTCAAAAGCTTCTAATCTTTTCTTCTCAGATACTCCGATTGTCCAAGTTTCACATCCATATAAAGCGACACTCCAAACATACACTTTCAAAAATCTTTTCCTGAGATTTAAATTAATTTTTGATGTAAACAAATTATATTTCTTACTGAAGGCTCGTTTAGCTTGTGCTATTCGGCATTTTATATCGCTCCATCTTCGTCCATCTTTAGTAATTTTACTTCCCAAATAACAAAATTCTTCTACCTCCATAATCTTTTCTCCTCCTATTTTCACATTCAGTGGTCCATCTTTGTTATTTCTACTACATTTCATTACTTTTGTTTTGTTCTTGTTTATTTTCATGCGATAGTTCTTGCGTAGTACTTCATCTATGCCGTTCATTGTTTCTTCTAAATCCTTTTTACTCTCGGCTAGAATTACTATATCATCAGCAAATCGTAGCATCTTTATCTTTTCACCTTGTACTGTTACTCCGAATCTAAATTGTTTTAACATCATTAACTGCTAGTTCCATGTAAAGATTAAAAAGTAACAGAGATAGGGAACATCCTTGTCGGACTCCCTTTCTTATTAGGGCTTCTTTCTTATGTTCTTCAATTGTTATTGTTGCTGTTTGGTTCCTGTACATGTTAGCAATTGTTCTTCTATCTCTGTATTTGAACCCTAATTTTTTTAAAATGCTGAACATTTTATTCCAATCTACGTTATCGAAAGCCTTTTCTAGGTCTATAAACGCCAAGTATGTTGGTTTGTTTTTCTTTAATCTTCCTTCTACTATTAATCTGAGGCCTAAAATTGCTTCCCTTGTCCCTATACTTTTCCTGAAACCAAATTGGTCTTCTCCTAACACTTCTTCCACTCTCCTCTCAATTCTTCTGTATAAAATTCTAGTTAAGATTCTTGATGCATGACTAGTTAAACTAATTGTTCTATATTCTTCACATTTATCTGCCCCTGCTTTCTTTGGTATCATAACTATAACACTTTTTTTGAAGTCTGACGGAAATTCCCCTTTTTCATAAATATTACACACCAGTTTGTATAATCTATCAATCGCTTCCTCACCTGCACTGCGCAGAAATTCTACAGGTATTCCGTCTATTCCAGGAGCCTTTCTGCCATTTAAATCTTTTAATGCTCTCTTAAATTCAGATCTCAGTATTGTTTCTCCCATTTCATCCTCCTCAACTTCCTCTATAAAACCATTTTCTAATTCATTTCCTCCGTATAACTCTTCAATATATTCCACCCATCTATCGACTTTACCTTTCGTATTATATATTGGTGTACCATCTTTGTTTAACACATTATTAGATTTTAATTTATGTACCCCAAAATTTTCCTTAACTTTCCTGTATGCTCCCGTCTATTTTACCAATGTTCATTTCTCTTTCCACTTCTGAACACTTTTCTTTAATCCACTCTTCTTTCGCCAGTTTGCACTTCCTATTTATAGCATTTCTTAATTGCCGATAGTTCCTTTTACTTTCTTCATCACTAGCATTCTTATATTTTCTACGTTCATCCATCAGCTGCAATATATCGTCTGAAACCCAAGGTTTTCTACCGGTTCTCTTTATTCCGCCTAAGTTTGCTTCTGCTGATTTAAGAATTTCCTTTTTAACATTCTCCCATTCTTCTTCTACATTTTCTACCTTATCTTTTTTACTCAGACCTCTTGCGATGTCCTCCTCAAAAATCTTCTTTACCTCCTCTTCCTCAAGCTTCTCTAAATTCCACCGATTCATCTGACACCTTTTCTTCAGGTTTTTAAACCCCAATCTACATTTCATTATCACCAAATTATGGTCGCTATCAATGTCTGCTCCAGGGTAAGTTTTGCAGTCAACGAGTTGATTTCTAAATCTTTGCTTAACCATGATATAATCTATCTGATACCTTGCAGTATCGCCTGGCTTTTTCCAAGTGTATATTCTTCTATTATGATTTTTAAATTGGGTGTTGGCAATTACTAAATTATACTTCGTGCAAAACTCTAGAAGTCGGTCCCCTCTTTCATTCCTTCTGCCCAGCCCGTATTCACCCACTATATTTCCTTCCTTGCCTTTTCCAATGCTTGCATTCCAATCTCCAACTATTATTAAATTTTCATCTCCTTTTACGTGTTTAATTGCTTCATCAATCTCTTCGTATACACACTCTACCTCATCATCATCATGGGCGCTTGTAGGCATATAAACGTTAACAATCGTTGTCGGTTTAGGTTTTGATTTTATCCTTATTACAATGATTCTATCGCTATGCGTTTTGAAATACTCCACTCTCCTCCCTATCTTCTTGTTCATCACGAAACCTACTCCTGCCTGCCCATTATTTGATGCTGAGTTAATTACTCTAAAATCACCTGACCAAAAGTCGCCTTCCTCTTCCCACCGAACCTCACTAATTCCTACTATATCCACATTTGTCCTACTCATTTCCCTTTTTAAATTTTCTAGCCTACCAACCTTTTTTAAGCTTCTAACATTCCACGCTCCGACTCGTAGAATGTTATTTTTTAATTTTCTGGTGACCTCTTCCTTAGTAGTCCCCACCCGGAGATCCGAACGGGGGACTATTTTACCTCCGGAATATTTTATCAAGGAAGGCGCCTCCATTATTGCTATGTGAAAATGCAGAGAGCCACATTTTCTTGGAAAAAAAGCAGCTGTAGTTTTCCATTGCTTTCAGCTGCGCAGTACTCAGAGGACTGAGTGATGTTGATACGGCCGTTTAAGTCGTACTGACTCACGCCCCTAACAACTACTGAAAGAGCTGCTGCCCTCTTTCAGGAATCATTCCTTAGTCTGGCTCTCAACAGATACCTCTCCGATATGGTTGCACCTTCGGTCCAGCTACTCTGTATCCCTGAGCACTCAAGCCCCCTCACCAACGGCAAGGTCTCATGATTCATAGAGGAGGAGATTATTGATTATGTTGATAAAACTCATGTGATAAACTCAAACTTATGTTTGATTATGTTAATAAAACTCAAACTTAAATTCAGTAAAATAATATAATTATAAATGCATATTATACAATATAAATAATGGAAAAAAAATTAATTATACATATTGCTTCAAGTTAAATTATTGAATCAATATTTTCAAATTATGTTCACATTGGTTTGTATATAATACAGTAATGAATAATAATTATAAAGCTTGGATTTATAATAAGTTTCTTTATCAGCAATATTTTCCTAGTAATAAGTAAGTACATGTATGTCTTAATAATCGTCTTTACTAGTAAATCGGGTAATCTATATTGCTTATTGTACCTAAATTTTATAGATTAGGATTTCTTTAAATGTGTTGTTCAAATGTCCTTATGATATATAGGTGTATTCATCGACAAGTATCTTATTCCAATGAAGATTTAGTGTAAATAATGCATAAATATTGCATATAATAAATAAACAATGGGAAATCTATTGCACTATAATAAATAAACAAAACATAAATATCGAGAAATCTATTTTGATTGTGATTGTCATCCGCTACAACATATGTATATATTGTATGTATGTACATGTTTATGTTGTATGTATATATATATATATATGTATGTATGTATATATATATGTATGTATGTATGTATGTATGTATGTATATATGTATACATGTTGTGCGTGTCTGTACATGTATGTAGTATAATCATCTGTAAATCATTTAAAAGTGTAGAGCAGTATGAACGTGATGTAATAACATTAATATGCATTTAGCTTGAAAATACATTAACCAATAGATTAAATCATAACATGAGATTACAATTATAACATAATGTCTGAATAATTAATCAAATAATATATCTTGGAAATATCAAAAAGCTAGGGTTTACCTGGTAATGCCACTACAAATCTACCTTGATTGTTTCAAGTAAAATTGAGTTGAAAATGTTTTTCACAAATAGAACTTTCATTAAATGGAATATTAGTATTCATTTCCTCAATTTTCCAGAAGTTCTCAAGTGCAGTCAAAAGATTTGTAGAATCTTTTCGACAAATAAAAGATGCAATTGCTCTTTTACGTATGACTATTACCATGTACATCATTGGTAATACATAATGCAGTTTATAAAATTATGTTTTTGTTTGATTGCAGTTTAAATGACGAATGATTATTATTTTCAGACTTATTGTTTTTTTATTTAGATTTAATATTATTTATATGAATAAGAGTATTATGTTTTTGAGAACAAATCTTACATACATTACTAGAATAACATTTGTCAACTGAAAGACCTTTACCTAAACAATTGAAACAACAATTGTGATGTTCCAAAAATTCTTTCTGTTCATCAATAGAAAAATTAAAACTATCCTTACAACAATGTAAATAATGATTAGAATTATGAATTAGACATTGCTTATAATTAAATTTTGAATAACAGCTAAAATTATTTGCCTTATACTATTTGTTAACATTTATGTTAAAACGTCTAGTGTAGGATTTAGTTCCATTGTTCTGTTGTTGTCCCATGGAGTTATGTCTTAAGATGTCTTGTTGGTTTGACTTATCTGCATAAATATTTTCAAGCATCTGTCTTCTAAATTCAAGGAATTTATGAAATCTTTGAAGGTGGGAAACGTTTGAATTGAAAGTTTCATCTTTCGTAATCTGGAGGTATTGTAATCTAACTTTGATGTTAACAATTGATCAAGAATAAATTCGTGTGTATTGGTTGGAATATGAATTGCTTTAAGAGCACTGACATATGAAGATATTTTGATAAATTATCCAAAGATTCTACTTTTATAGAATTTAGTTTTAAAATACGATCTGCATTATGAGGCCATTAAATACTTATTGTTAAAACGCCTTTTTAATAGAGCTAGTGCAATTGTGTAATTTTCATTTGTAATTGGTAAATTTTTAATAATAGCTAATGCTTCGTCCTTCAAGAAGAATTTACAAAAACTCCACTATCTGAGTTTTTGTAAATTACTTAAATCGTTGCTATTATGTAATAAATCGCTAAATAAGCATTACCTCTGAAAAATGGTTGTAGTTGCGTTTGCTTAGTTGCTGTAACTGCATTGACTTCTTGATCAATTGTCGTTTGCTTAATAATATCTATTAAACGTTGTAATTTACATTTAAAACTGCATAAATCGTCTTCAATCTGTACCCGATTTGACCCATCATCTTCCATTTCAAGTTGTGTTTGAATGGCATCATATTTGCCTTGCAACTCTTGAAGGTTTCTTAGTTTAATTTGTAAAAGATGAATATCAACTTGAGAAATATCATATTTTTCAATAAATGTACCGATTCTTGTTATATAGGATTTAATTGATCTTCTCTATCTAATTAATTGTTCTCTGTTCATTATGAATTAACAATGTTAAATATAAATATGAATTAAATAAGAAATAATTAAATGAAATTTCTTGATGGTAATGAAGAAATAAGTTGTTGTAGGCTTTATTACATTTTGGCAACTTTAATAACTCCTTTTTGATTAACCATAAATTGATATTTTGAAAGATTTGTAATATATAACCTGGATTGCCTTTGATTGAAGAGTGCCACAAAAAATCATATCTTCACATATCTGTGGCACGGAGGACCAAAAAATTATTTGAAAACTGTGCCTAAGTGCACATTTCATTCAGATAATATCACGCTGCATTATTAATATCTTTAAATAAAGTCCTTGTTAGTCTGATCAATATATGTTTTATTTGTACTTAATTTATAACACATTTAGATACATTGTCACTTATTTAAATATTATATCATTAGTAAATTATCTCACATTGTTAAGTTTAAAATAGTGTACATATAGAATATTAATGTTTAAAGAGTGTTATACATATGCTTCACATAAGTAATAAGCAAAGAGTTCCATAGTTTATTTACCATAAATTTTTACAATTATGGAAAAACAATGGTGGGATCACATTACTTATGCAAAAGGAGACTATTTTGAGAGGAAAGTAGGCCAATAACTTACAAAGTTTTTTATGGGTTAATTTTGAGAACTTATGGTTAGCACCTCCTAATACAGTCAGTAGAATTCATTATATATTATTTATTATATTCATTATATTTTTAAATAAAATTATGTACTTTTTCATTTTGAATTTTGTCATCTTAATTTTATTTTGTTCTAGCTTACATAAAAGATAGTTGTGGAGTTTGGTATACATTTAATGATCAGTTTGTTGAAAAATCAAAAGGAAAAACATTAAAATTGCATTTAGAAGAAAAAGATGGTAGGTATATTTTCTTATCACTTTGTCTTAATAGTGACGTTCTTAAAAAGTAATCGATATTTGTATTCTTAAAGATGATCTTAACTCACACGTTAATCATAAAAGTTTGGATTAAGAAAAATAAAGTTATTTATGTGAGAATTGTAAGTATTGAGAGGTATTTGATAACATGAATTGGAATAAAGTATTTAAAATTTTAAGGCACATATTATATTAGAAAAAGAAAAGTTCTCTAAGAATTTGGTTACTGGGAGTAGAAGATCAAGAGAGACAGACTATAGCATAGTAAAAAAATTATTCTTATTAGAATAAAAGAAAAGAATATGATGAAGTGTGATAAAAGGAAAATAATAGTGTATTAGGTACCCACATTTGTTTAGTATAGTAATGAGAGAAAGCATAGAAGATAAAATAAAAACTGTAGGAAGTGACAAAAGGTTTGGATGGGAAATATAAATATGTAGGATGTAAAAAATATATTGAAGTTAAAAGATTGGGGCTGAACTGAAAGTAATGTAGAACTGGATAAAACCAGTCAAGAACATGGAAGGAAAAAATTATGTACATGAATGGATTGGTGTTGCTGATTAATTGCAAGCATCTTTCGTTTATTAAAATTTTTTTTTTAGCTGTGTTCATGAGAAACACTAATATTATTTGAAATATAAATAATGAAATAATAATAGATTTATGTAAAATAATAAATAGTACAAATTTCATTATTTGTATTTTATATATATAATACCAGTGGTGCCATGTTGCTAAAATTTATCTAATAATATTAATTATTTTGGTTGGGATGAGTTAGTCAAAGTGTGATAATTCATCTTGGATTATTCAATAAAATAACAGAATTTAGGATTACTCTTAAGTAACGTGATAACACAGTTTATCTGGGTAGTTTATTATCTTGACTAGGATTAAATATATACTAAGTGACCAATCATAAATCAAAAATAAATTCTCATAATTCTCATAAAACTAACTTTAGTAATTACAGTTCAGACCTCGACTTTTCTTTGTGTGTATTCTTTACAAACTATCGTGAGATGTGTACGGTTACAATATTCTTTATTAAATTATGTGACTATTATCATAATCTATTTTTTAGGAATCTAAAATTGGAAAAAATTGAATTGTATTTTTCAATTTATATAGCCTTTTACTCATTTTTGAATTTTCAATATCTGAATAAAATTCTGGAGAATTTATACAAATTGTTTAATTCTTTAGCGTGTTATTTGGAAAAAAAATTCCTGCATCTGATCAGTAGTGTTAGTTATTATTAGTTGGATTGGTAATGCAGCAAATGCAATTTTGTTAGTATTTAATGCCTTATAATTCTCACATCAGTTCTAATGTACCATAGAGCGTCGTTGTCTTTGTATGGTACCTTATATTTTTTACTATTATAGTTTTTTTTAACTGGGATCTATTTGACCATTTTTGTTATATAATTAATTTAATTCAGTTTATTTATTAGGTATATTGTGTTGAGAAGGTCAGAATTATTGTTACTGGCACAGCTTGTCCATACTATAATAATATTTTTACTGATATTTAAACTTCTCAAAAACACATTACTTTTACAATAGAGTTGATGGAAAAGTCAAAATGTGGCCGAGTTCAAAGTTCTTTGATGTATGATTATATATGATTAATATTTAGGTATTATTACCTAAATAACATAATTTTGTGTTTATAATAGCTCTGATAAAGGTTTGCTTTGTTTTTTAGTTGTAATATTAAACATTCCACAGTGATTGGAATAACAATAGTAAACTGTAGTATTGTTACTCTGGATTTTCTTTATTTTAAACATGTAGAATATCGATAAAAATATATGTATGATATTACTGACATATATGTGATTTCATATGTTTTAGATAAATCAAAACCAAATAGTCAGCGATTACCAAAGGGTTTCCTTTCTTCAACTCAGGCATACATGTTGGTCTATACCAGGAATGATGCAGAACAAAATATTCCACCTGAACAGTCTATAGATGTAAATGACCTTTGTGAAAGGTTGCAAGTTTATATTAAACGTCATAATGATAAATTTAAATTTATTATCGATGAAGAAACCTGTCTAAGGGCAAGTACATTTTATGATCTCAATGTATATTTTATTGTTTACATTTAATTTTATAGTAATTTGTTGTAATAAGTGCTGACCAGTGACTCAAAAAATTTAAATTATAATGAGCTGTTGGTATGAAAGTCATGTGGAAAGTAGTATGCATTTTGTAATAAAAAAAAATTGACGAAAAATGTTTTTAACAAAACTTATTTAACATAAACATAGACGTTATTTATGAGCACCTATATGGTTTTTTCTGTTTACTAAGCTCTGAGAAACCCAACTTGCCCAAATTTTTCTGTACTTGAGATGAATAAGTGACAATTTATTAGATAATGTTGTAAGAAACAAATGGAAAATTTTCTCTAATTTCATCAACCATGATATGCTGATCCTGTTTGATGAATTTATTAACACGATACAGAAAATTATCTGTAATGACAGACATGTGATAGATAGTTTACTCATCAACATGGATGCTCTCTTCTACATTAAAATTTTTATATTATCATATCTTACTGACGATTCATCCATCACTTTTCTATAAACTTCCTTGATTTGATGGTATACATCTCATGGTTACTTATTTCTTGCATTAGAAAATTAGATCATTGATTTTAATAAATATAGAGCAGCAATCCTTACTTTCTTATTCATTTTAAACATGCTTGGTAACAATATAAGTGTGAAGAACACAATGAGATCTTGCATAGATGAAGTAGGCACATGACGGAAACCAGCTGAAGAAGAATAAACATGCATGGTAAGGTTGTATGAACTGGTTTTACTTTCCATATGACTCATGTGTTACTGAATTTTTATATTTCAATCTAGTATCCACAGTTTTTCAACACTTCTCTCCTGTTTAAAAAAATTAATCAAATGAAAGCATGTGTAGAATTATGTGTAAATGGTAGTATGTATGTATATGTTTAAATATACTTTGGCTGTTTGATTTTGGAAACTTAATTTTAGAGAGATGAGGCTACGGTTAGTTTGCTTTAAGGCATTTGTTAGAGTTTAGCAATAGTAGCACGTGCGCATTTCCTTCCTCAACTGGGTTCGTGCTGTCAATATCAGTGCGTGTGCAGTCAGCAAAAGAAATGAGGTGCAAATAATTGTGTTTATATTGGTATTTAGATTGTGTTAATATTGTGTTTTTTATAACATAAATGTATTATTCTATTTATATCAAATTGTAAATATGCCTCTTAAAACATCATGCAACTGGAGAAGCTCTTTTCAGTAATTCTGACTATGATCGTACTGTCTCTGTAGCTGACTGAGTTTTTGTCCTTGATGAAAATGCATGCATACTCCTTGTTTTGGAGGGGGCAATTTTACAATTTACACAGCTATGTCCAGTTGCCAATAATAAATGGCCGAAATACTTGTATTTTAGTTCTGATTGAGTCGACTTTGAGTTTTATTTATAAAATATATAAACATTAAAGTATTAAGACAAAAAACAATTTCAGTATTGATTTTAGATTGTACCTTAATCAGATTATCTCCATATAATTCAATGTATTCACTAAAACCTTTGAAAGAACTGTTTTGGATTGACATTCAACTGTGTCATCATGGTTTTATGTTATTCAGATGGTTTTTAAATTGAGACCTTTTAAGAACATTTTCAGCTGTATAAAATAAACAGAAATCATAAGCCATACCTGAAAAATTAGATGTCTGGTGAACTTGGGAAATTACTTGTTCTTTAAAATTTTATAATTAGGTATAAGTATTGTGTGAGTGTATATTGATGATAAAACACTCCTGAATAATAGATAAATTCAAGAACATTTTTATGTTCCGTTTTACTCACCTTTTTAATACAAATCATTGTGTCCAGTGAAAGTTAGCAAGAACTTACGAGGTCTGTTCAGAAAAATTACCAAACTTTATTTTTTTAATATTTGTTATTAATTTTATAGATTATAGATTATTGGTTCTTGTCCCCTTCAAAGTACTCCACTCCCCTATTCATACACTTTTCCCAGCGGTGTTTTTACTTCACGAAGCAGTCCTGTATGGTCTAACAGTCTCAAAATGGTATCCTTTTATCACTAATTTTAATTTTGAAAATAAGAAAATATTTCAAGGTGCCAGGTCTGGTGAGTAGGGAGGCTGAGGAAGGACAGTCATTTAATTTTTTGCACAAAACTGATGAAATGACAAACCTGAGTATGCGGGCACATTATCGTGCGTGAAGGAATCATAAGTTGTCTTCCCACAACTCTGGTCTTTTTTTGTGGATTTTTTCATGAAATCATTGTAAAACGCCTTGATAGTATGATGAATTCATTGTTTCACCTTTAGGCAAGAATTCAAAATGCACATTTCTATTAAAATTGAGTAAAACAGAGAGCGTCACTTTGACCATTGGATCAAGACTGACAGGTTTTCTTAGGGCATGGAGAACCTTTGCCAATCCATTGAAAACCATTCATAACATTGCGTACAACCTAGAGCATCAAAAGCTTGTTTCAAAAGTTGAAACGTTTCTATGAAAGTTTTTCCAGTTTCACGCAAAATTTTACGTAGTATTGTTGCTTCCAAAAATTGTACATTACAAAAATTGCTACTAACACTTAAACATGTTGCACTCAAATGATAATAACACAGAAACTAAATGGAAATATCAACAATCCAAGAACATGTGGTTACAGAGAAGGTTATGCGAAACACAGTGCTGCTACCTGCATGTCACTAAATATCAATGTTGGCATGTAATTAAAAATGTTCAGTTATTTTCTGAACAGACTTGTTACTTTGTCTCAACATTGATATACCAAACTTTTGGCAAAACTTGATGCTGTAGCATTGTTCAGCACATTCTGTCATCATGCACAAAATTATATATTATGATTAAAATATTTAATACAATTATGTACAAAGATTAAAAAGCTGTGATTACTAACAAGAATAGACAAAAATCATGCATACTTGTACTTGTTAAGATTAATTACAGCACTAGCTAAAAGTCTTACCTCTTGAATCCAGAAACAGAAAAATAAAAAAAAGGTGGATACTTTCTGAACAGATCTTATATACTGTTAAGATTTTTATTGAAATACTTACAAGGTATGCATTTATGAATTTTTGTAAAATAAAAGTGTGGATATGGACATTGGCTATTAATAAATTCCAGTTGCATGTAAAAGTATAACCATAAAAGGAGAACATTTTAATAAATGTGGTTTTATACTATTGGTATGTGGTTTTTATACTATTACATAGTGAGACTATTTTATTTATATCATCTGTTTTTTTGTGTTTATACTTGAGATTTACAGCTCTAAATATTTCTACAGCCTGTACAAGTAAAAGTTATTTATTAGAGATCTGTTACTGACTTACCCAATTTTTTAGTTTTTTTACTCCACTTATTATTTTTTTCTATAATTTTTATTTTTAAATTATTGCCAAATTTATTTGTTCTTAAACATTTTTGTTTAAACATTTGTAATAGAAAACTCTTAAGATTTATTCTCTTTGGATATATTTTTGCCATCAAATTTTTTTCTTTTATATAAATGATATGTATATTTTTGTAAATGTGTACAGTGATCAGCATGCATGCAGCTCAACATTTATATTAGAAATATAGACCACATGGTCAAACAATGTCATTTTAATAACATTGAATGACTAATTTAAAAAATATTGTAGTTAAGCTAACTAAGACAGAGTTTACACATACAAGCATATCATATTAAACAGTTTTTGATTTATTAAATTTAATAATATCTTTCATAATATTGTAAATACTATGTACATGTACTGTAATATATAAAGTTTAACATACAATACAAAAAAAAAATATTAAGAGATAAATTTTAAATCTAGTAATTAGATAAGTAGGAATAAAATAACAAATGAGTTATCTGAACTATTTTAAATTTCTCTCTTTTTTATCATATGTTTGTCCTGCTCTTTAAGTGAAGTGATAACTAAATTTGTTCTATTAACTTTATTAAGTGAATGTAGTTTTTGTTTTAGTTTTAAATACTACTGAGTGAATTTAATGGATTTTTCCTTTTTAATTTGCATAAAGCAGTATTTAATTACATTAAGATTTTCATTATTACTTTCTGATAGAAAATCCTTTTTTGAAATTGAAACTTGATGGAAATAAAGTTCTGAGTGGTCAGAGTAGAGGGAAACGGTAAGCAGAGTGTATAAGTTGATGTACGAAGAGGACACTAAATAATGTCTAATTCTAGTGAATAAGAGGCTGAGAAAGCTATCAGGAGTGTCATTTTGGCACATATCAAAAATCAATGAAGAATTACAGTCCATGTTAGAAGTGGATTGCAAAGATCAGAATACTGCAATTCTTTTTGATGCTCAACAAATAATGAAGAAAATTACAAGCAAAAATAGGCTTGGATGATTTCAACATGTGTCAAAAGACAAGTGTAAATGCTTTATTTAAAAGAAAAATGTTTTCATGCATCAAAATTACTGTGTTCTTTTCAAAAAAGAATTGGATTTCAGGGAAGTGAAAAAAAAAATTAGAATCATCTTGAAATAACTAGGGTTCAAGTGAAAAAATTACTGAAAGTCCATCTGTTTTGATAGAAAGGTCAGATATGTGAGAAAAGGGGATTACACATCCCTTACTATTACTACTTAAAAATAATAATAGGGTGCAAATTGACATATTATGTTTATAAATGAATTATGTGTTCTCATCACATTGCTTGAATAAAAGCTTGGTCACATTCTTCAAAAGGAGGTATAAGAATACAGATAGCTTGCTGGTGGAGAGAAGGGATTTGTCCCAAATCCATTAAATATGTGGAAGGCTGACCAGAGTTCAGACGATTTTCATGATCAAATGAATAGAAGCAATTATTTGAAGTAGATAACTGAAAAACAGTTTCCCAACTTTCAACCCAGTTCCTTGTTATTGATAATGTATCATGCCACCACAATCATCCTAACTCCCTTAGGTGAAGACACCTTGTGACAATCCTGGTCGCCACACCACCCCCTCAATTTGTAGCCCTTATGGGCTTTACTGGAAGTTGCCTTTTAGACCTTCCAAATTTGCTAACAACACAGATATCAGTTTGGCCTATATCAGGATATCGCCAATGCAAATAGCTTTGTAGACATTTCTGTCACTGTATTTACACAATCCACTATTGCTTTTGTATGGGTTCTTCTAGCTACAACCACAACCACCTACCCACAATATTTACTTTGTTCCAATAGCATGAAAGAAGAAATGTTAAACTGGTTACTTAAAATGAAATCAATGAAAATTTTTTGAAGCCTCAGCCTCCATCCTGATTTAAATGCAATTTACTAATTTAGGCTGATGTAAAAAAATATGTCATGAAACAGAAAAACGGTTTGAGTCCAGAATATGGATTTCTGAGTGCAATCATCTGAAGAAACAGAAATACCTGAGTCAGGTGCTAATGATAAGTGGCTACTTTGATTCCATTCTTAATTCATATAAAATGGACATAACAACAGAGACTTTGGTTATTAGAGTAGAACTTACTTATTTACCATCAATTACCATTAGTTATTTACCATTAATTAAATTTTACCACTCCTGGTAAAATTTAGCTGCTTTACTATTGTTACATCTTAGACTTCAAAAACTTAGTTTTTATTTTAAGAGTTATAACTGTAAAGAATTTATTTTTAAAAGAGTTATTAATTTTAGGTCAGAATAAATTGCTCCACTTGTAATCATTTATTCCTAAGTTTTCTTAAACAAAATTGTTTCTTGTAATAGTAAAAAATGGTAAAAAAGATATAGGACTTGTAATAGTAAGGAAGGAAGAAGTACTTTGTAGATGAAAAGAATATTTTAGTGAATTACTAACCCAAATCGAATGATAGAAAGGATAGGACAAGGATGAAGGGAGTGAGGAGAGAAGAGGGAGTTAGGATTTTACATAATGATAAAGGAGGTAGAGGATGCTTTAAGAGAAATGAAATGAGGCAGTAAAGTACCAACAGTTGATGAGGTAAGCACTGAGATGATGAAGGCTGCAGGAGTTTGTAGTTTACAGTGGCTGTACAGACTGTTCAGAAGTACATTAAAAATGAAGGTCATTCCAGATGACTGGAGAAAGGGAATAATAATCCCCATATTTATAAAAAGGGACAAGATGTTTTGTATTAATTACAGATAGAATTACATGGATCGAATTTGATGGAGAAATTTTATGGAAGGCCCAATTCGAGCGAACTTTGGATTAAAGGGAACTGAAAATGATGATGGGTAGTAAAAAATGGAACTTACAGATAAGTATGATAAAACATAAATTTTACAAACTGTAATGTCATTGTAAAACCATAATATTGAAAAATTACTTTATTATTATTAACTGCAAAAAACAACATACATTTATGCCATGGTTAAAATAATGTACAATTGAAATAAAATAAATAAAATTCATATATAATTTAAATAAAAACAAACTATTTAGAGTTTTGAAATAATTGCTTCTTTGGCAGATGGGAATATTTTTGACTTGTAAAGTACCATATTTCATGCCATCATAGCTGCTGGCCACTTTTCATGTTTACCTCATAAATTTTCAAGCATCTGCATATACAGATTACATTTTCAAGTTGCAAATGAAATCTCAGTAATGGTAATTTAGCTGTATGTGATGTTTATAGTCTAAGTAAATTTTTGGTCAACTGTGTTAAATTTGTTAATAAAAGTAAGTTGTTTCTCTGTATGATATGTATAACGTGTATTACTTATACGTAATACCAATTGAGCATTGAAGTTTTAAGCTCATACCTAATGTCACTGAAGATGAAGATGATGTGGTAAATATTAAAGATATTTATACTTCATTTTATTTATTTCGAAAATCAAGGTTGCGCCTTTCTATTAATAATGATATTATTTATTATAAGAAACCTTATTTCTGTAGTACTTTATTAGGATAATGAGTTTTCAGTAGAAATTTACTATATTTTATTTTTTGTTAAGGTTACGTACTGTTATGTTAGTTATTATTACGTTACTGCATTTTGTTGGCAATTTGTGTACCAATTATATATATCAAGTTTTTGGTTTAGTAGCTTTGGTTGATGTATTTTCATTCATTGCATTGGTTTATTCAACCTAGTTTTTATTATAACTTTTAGGAAATAGTTATCATGTCACATAATTATTTTATTTTCTTTTTTGCAAAAAGTTAAAATAAGCAATAAAAATATCCAATTAAAACAAGATTTATTGATAACTATAATGTTACATAATTTTTTATGGTGTAAAATATATTCATTGAAGAAGTAAATACATTTTTATGCATAACTTCTCAGTCAAAGAACAATGCATATTAAGTGCAGTTACCGCAGAAAAACTTAAATTTAAAATTAGAGTGTGGGTAGACCTAAGCCCCCTTACATTTTTATATGTTTATGTAACTTCTTTATTAATTTCTTTTCTGTAATTAAATTGTTTGTAATTGTTGTTTATGTATTTATAGACGTGCTACATTGAAAGTCATAATGAACTGAAAGAAAAAATGTCTTCATTAATTAATTTTTTACCAGTTGAAAATGAATTGCAGTGGTCATCTATAGAAGTAGTATCAACTGACTGGATTAAACATTGGTTAAAAAATGCTGAAGATAAAGTAGATTGTATAGATCATTTTAAATTTGTTTGCCCACATGATCGTTTGAATCCAGATCATGTAAATAGTGTAAAATATATAAGAAAGGAAGCTGTAAGTGATTATTATTGTTATTATTATTACTATTATTATTTTGTTGTATTGAAAATGCTTATCTTTTTTTGTTTGTTATTTATTATTTAGTGTTGGGGAATCAGTTCACATAACATCTCTTATCCAAATTTACAATCACTCCATTTTACAATCATTTTCCCTATACAGTCTAATTTTAATAAATTTTCACTTTTTATGTCCAGATTATTATTTTTTTCATACTTTTCTTCAGTTGTGTGTCTGTTCATAGTTCTGTTTTATTCCTGTCTTTGTTTTCCCAAAAATAATTCTAAATTCAGTCTCTGCAACTTACATGGCACTCTTTAGTTCTTATTCTTTTTCTAATGTTAATGAGTACATAAGGTATTATAAGGTTAAGGTATTATAAATTAATGAAGATGAAAATAAAAAAAATATACTTGTATTTATGAATACAAGCTTAAGCTCCTTGTTAAAGGCTGTCAACAGCATTTTTAGTAAGTTGTGCACTCTGCAGCATGTAAAATCAAATTTCTTCAGTTTTTGAAATTTTGTTTCATATTCAACAAACATTTAAGTATCCCCTATTATTTTATTTTCTTCTCTTTTAATCAATACTAAAATATTTTAATAATATAAATCATTTATAAATTATTTGATTGCCTACAGACAGAAAGCATAATTTCATGGATTTTATGTAGCATATGAGTACCACCCTCAGTTTTCTTTTTCATATTAACATTTCTTTGGTAATTACAAGGTTGGTTCGGAAAGTTCATAGTGAGATACAGAGATACCGCTAGTAGGTTCAAATGGAGATTTGTAGTTAATGTAATATCCATTAAATGGCATACTGAACAGTTTCAAACATGTCTTCTCAATTATTTAATTGTTATGGTTAAGAGATAGTAGATGAGTGTTGTTTTGTGCAAAAGAATAAAATTGAAATTTGAGCAGTAATAAAATATTTGATTTTGAAACATTTAAATCCGACGGATATAAAAAAATCTGTTAGATTCAACATTAAATGAATCTTCTCCATGTTTTTGATGGTAAGGAAGTGGCCAGCTGAATTCAAATGCGATCAAACCTCCATCTTTGATGATGAGCATTCAGGACAGCCTGCAACCGCCATGACCGATGAAAACATCCCAAAAATTCACAATGCGATATTAAAAGATCAACGATTGAAGATACGCAAGCTTGCAGAGATTGCAAAAATATCAGTAGACCATACTCACAACATCTTACACAAGCATTTGGGTATGAGAAAGCTGTTAGCACAATGGGTGCTGTGTTTTTTAATGGTTGATCAGAAACGCTCTCAAATGAACATTTACAGCAGGGTTTGAACATGTTCAGTCGTAGTTCAACTGAATTTTTGTAACGTTTTATTAGTGCTGATGATACGTGGATTCATTATTATTCATGGCCACTGTTTTTAGGGATGTTCAAGGTGTGGTGTTCATAGACTACCTGGAAAAAGGAAAAACGATCACTAGAGAATATTGCAGCATTGTTGGAGCAGTTGAAGGAGGCCATTAAGACCAAACATCCACATTTGGGCAAGAAAAACCATGGGCTTTTTCACCATGACAATGCACCCGTGCATACGCTTTCTGTTGTTGCTAAAATTCATGAACTGCGCTTCGAATTGCTTCAACATGCACCCACCATATTTGCCAGATTTAGCTTTGAATGATTATTTCCTCTTCTTGACTTTGAAGAAGTGGCTTGGTGAGCAAAGATTTGTCTCAAATGACAAAGTCATAGCTGAGACAGATGTCTACTTTACAGAACTTGAGAAATTGTATTTTACTGAAGGAATAAATAAATTCCCATTAAAGCCCATCAGGGCAAGGAATGGGGGGGGGGGCGACTGGAATTGCCACAAGGTGGGTGTCTTTCCGTACAGGGGTTGGAATGAAGGAATAAATAAGCTGGAAAAGTGATGGACTAAGAGCATTAATTAAAGGTGACTATGTTAAAAAATAAAAAAAATGTTTGGCAAGAAATTTTGTGTTTTCTTTCTTAGGCTATGAACTTTTCGAACCACCCTCGTATATTAGTTTTATACATTAAGTATTTCAAGATAAAATTTGTAGGAATTTTTAAAATCCTGTAGTCTAGCAAAGATAACTGAATTTGTTTAATTGCTTATGTATCAATGGTTTATCTTAATATGTACAATACTGCATAGCCAATGTACTCTTTTTGTCACCTAAAACATTGATATGTACTTCTGCTGCAAATCAGAATTACCCAGTTAATGCAGTGAAAATTTGGGCATTGCTGCAAAATGAAATTAATTTTGATCTTGAGACCAGAGTAAGAAACCAAAGTATTGAAAATTTGTGGGGAATCCTCAATCATGCTCTGTGGCACTGTGAGGCACTTTGTAGAAAGCTATTTGTCCGAATTATGTAGTTTGTGTTATCAGAGATGCAAACCTGTTTGCATCTCTAATAATACCTCCTCCTCTTAGATGATATCACCAAAATTGCTTTCAGAATGGAACATGTGACTATTAGGTAATTAAGGTTCTTGTTTAAATTCATAGAAATGTTAATAGAAAAAAATGAGGATGATACCTGTATATATGAGGGCTGTTCAGAGATTTATGTGCCTGACAAAGAAAACACAAGGTTTTCAGAAATAAAAAAAAAAAATTTAATGTAGTTATCTTGGAATTTGATGCACTTTTTCTAAATTCGGAATACCTTTAGTGTAATGCAATTTGTCCAACAATGCAAAATAAGCGGTTGTCTCAGCTGTAACCTCATCATTTGAAGGGAATCTTCATTCAAGAAGCCATTGCTTCAGGTTTGGGAAGAGGAGTAATTGCTGGGAGTCAACTCTGGTGAATATGGCACATGTGGAAGTACTTTGAAGCAACAATCTGAGATGTGAGTGCAAACACATTATAGAGATGAAGAGCACTTTTTTAACCAGAAATGGATGTTTAGCCTGAATATCAGCACCATTCATTTGATCCAGTTGTTTAGCATAACATTTGTCAGTGATGTTCCTGCCTTTTTCCAGGTAGTGTATGGTACCTGGAATTCCAGAAAACTAGCTATAAATTTTCCTGCAGTGGAATTGTTTTAATTTTCTTTGGTGTACTTTCACCTGCTCCCATCCACTTGTTTTCTCTAACATGTTGTGATGAATCTGTGTTTCATCTACTTCAGTAAATGTTGAAGAAATTCCGTGGAATCACATTTAAGTAATGCCTGAACACTTCTCAAGGGTATTAAGAATTACTTAAATGTGATTCCACGGAATTTCTTCAACATTTACTGAAGTAGGTGAAACACAGATTCATCATAACATGTTAGAGAAAACAAGTGGATGGGAGCAGGTGAAAGTACACCAAAGAAAATTAAAACAATTCCACTGCAGGAAAATTTATAGCTAGTTTTCTGGAATTCCAGAAACCATACACTACCTGGAAAAAGGCAGGAACATCACTGACAAATGTTATGCTAAACAACTGGATCAAATGAATGGTGCTGATATTCAGGCTAAACATCCATTTCTGGTTAAAAAAGTGCTCTTCATCTCTATAATGTGTTTGCACTCACATCTCAAATACCCTTGAGAAGTGTTCAGGCACATGCATTTTTAGTTGATTTTTAACAAATGGTGGTGCACTTTGAACAGTAACCTTATACCCAAAACATTGTGTAAAATTTAGTGGACGTGGTCTATCAAGATATTTGCAATATCAGCAAGCTTGTATACCTTTACTCAGCAGTCATTTAAAATGGTATTATGAATTTTTTAATTTCATCAGTTGTAGCAGTTTTTGGGCAACCTGAGTTTTCATCATTTTGAATTGATATATAACCATGTTTAAATTTGGCATGTTTAAAAGGGAAAGAATCTTTTAAAGTGGATTCTAACTCTTTTTGTACATCCATCTGGGTTAACGTTTAAAACAGAGTTTTTTATAACAGCTACAACTTCAGTTTTATCCATTTTTTAGAAAATGTCAAAACTGTTTGCTTTAACAAGCCAACAGCATATATATTTGTCGTGTTTTTCAAATATGTTAGTTATTTGGTCATATTTGTGCAATCTCCTTGTCAGGCCGAGAGTTTTCTGAACGACCTTGCTATATTCAACCCAATTTCATTCATGTTTTGATAAGTGGAATAATTCATGTGGAATGATTTCATTCATGTTTTGGAGACATGACGAAGGATGAAATAGTTTATTACTCATTTAGTAAGAACAGTGGTAATAAAAAATTATATTTTCATGAAGCAATCAATTTAGTCTGAAAAGACAAGTACATGCTCAAACTCACTTTCTTGTAGATTAGTTCACTACATTATAAATTTTCTTGAGCTTATTTATAAATAAGCTCAAGATAAAAATGAATCAAAAAGTAATGTATACATTACTTTTCATTTTTTTACAGTTATATTTATTTTACCGACAGAAATTTTTTATTCACTTTTCACTCCTAATTAAAATGGCTTTGTGAGATGAATAAATAGTTTTTTCACACTTTGTCTGATGCTTCTGCTAATCTGTTGCCAATGTATCACTACATAAGAGTGACAATGACAATGGTGACAAACCAAGAAGGGCTAATAACGTTATTGCTACTAAAACAATAATAGTTAACTTATTAATTTTGCTTAATAATCTCGTTTTTATCATTCATTTGAGAAAATGTAAACCATTGGAATTTTTTTTCTTTCAAAATGTGAATTTCCCAGAATATTAGAATTTATCCTTGAAGCTTTGCAGACATTTACAGCGTTTCAAAACTCTAAACAAGTGTCACAGTTTTTTCATAATTTTGTATATAATTATGTATAATTTATAGTTTTACATTGATAATGAAGGGCCAAATATATACCATTGAAAATTCAGATTTCTACTGAAAACAAAAACTTTAGGAAAAATTGAAATATTTATAATAAATTCTAGAAATCCAAACATGGTTTTTGTAGCAAATTTCATGTGATTTCAAATGGCGTAAATATTAAATTCAATACGAGGCATATTTATAAACTAAGGATCATCAGCTTATATTTAAATATTAGTGGGTCTGAACAAAGTTTCACGCATGCAGGACCATCTAGTGGCTATTTATGAAGCTACTGCAGTTGTTTTGATTCAGTAGTCGTTGCCTGTTGGTGAATGCAGATTGCAATGTCTGTGACAATTGTTTCTCCTGCCAGTTGTGAAGAACATGCTGTAATTTGACTTTTGTGTGCAAAAGAATCTTCAGCTGCTGAAACTCCTCAGGAGTTGTGCTTAGTGTATGGATCTACAGTAATGAGTGAAGGAAAGATTAGTCAATGGTGTCGAGATTTTAAAAATGGCCACACAAATGTGCGTAACGAAGAGTGGATTAGCAGGTCCATTATTCAGACAGACGAAATCGTTCAACAAGTGAACCGAAAACTGCAATGTGATTGGTGATTGATGATTAGTGCTCTGGCTGATGAATTTCCGCATGTTGGATGCACTTCTATCTAAATGATTGTTATAAAAAAGCTCAGATATATCAAAAATTGTGTGCAAGATGGATACTGAAAGTGCTTACTGACCAACACAATGAGCAAAGAATGTGCAGTGGATGAGCGTTTTTGGATCACTATCGACAAGATGGAAATGATTGTTTTCCCACATTGTTACGGGCGACGAGACGTGGATATCCTACACCAATGCAGAATCGAAACAACAGTCAATGCAGTGGCACCATTCAAGTTCCCCAAAATCAAAAAAGTTTAAGCAATCTCCATACTCGAGTTGAAAAATGTTGACTACCATTTTTTAGGACGAAAAGGGTGTCATTTTGGTTGATTTTATTGAACATGAATCAACAATTACAGCAACGTGTACTGCGAAACACTCACCAAACTGAGATGTGCGATCCAAACTCAACGACACAGAACTGTTGTCCAGTGTAATCCTCCTTCACGACAATGCGTGTCCTCACGCTGCTGCCTTAACCAAGAAGAAGATTCAAGATTTTTGTTGGGAATTTTTGACTACCCTCCATATAGTCCTGACCTTGCACCTAGTGACTACTTCCTTTTCTTGTTTTTGAAAAAGGGGCAATGGTTTGAAAATGACGACAAACTCAAGACTGCCATTGTCAACTGGTTGAATTCCCAGGCGTTAAACATCTATGCGGAGGAGTTAAAGAAACTGGTGCAGCATTACGAAAAGTGATTAGAACTGAATGGTGATTATGTGGGAAAGTGAAGTAGATGTATAGTAAATTAAAACTAAAGTAACTATACTATAAACTATATTAAACTATAAACTACGTAAGTAAACTGTAGTAAGTTACTTACTATAGTTTACTAAATATAAAAGTTAAGTTTAACCTTTTCTCACAAGTTAATTTTTTTTTAATGATCAAATGGCCCTTTATGAATATGCCTCGTGTTTTGTTTAGATAAAAAAATTCCAATTAAGATTAACATTTTATGAATCTACATTTTTGGACTCCATTAGAAACTGTAAATGTTAAAATGTAGCTTTGAAATTTTACAAACTGTTTTCCAAATGGATGTCTAATTCAGTTGAATTTTTAAAATAATTTTTTGCTGGATGGTGGTCAAACATAAATGGTGAGAACAGAATTATGTTCAAAGGAACAGGCCCACAGAAATGGGTGCGGTATGGAGGCATGTCATTGTTTAAACTCTATACATTTAGAATTAAGCTCCTAACTCTTCAATAAGTCAATTTTGTTTTGTTTGTATTTCTTTTATAGTTAATTTTTTTGAGGAAACAGTTGAAAAATTAGTGAACTTTCAAAATTTTTTTTAACATTTTTACATCTAGTGTTAAACTATTTTCTGTGTAGCTAGTTATTAAATCAGCTAACTAACTGAAAACTAGCTGTGTAGCTAGTTTTCAGATCTTCCCTTGTCTCTGAATTATTCTTATATCCTTTTACTCTTTTCTTTGCTAAAGTTCATGTGATATGTTTTAATTAATAAAAAAAAAATAATAAAAATGAACGTATATTTCACCCAAATGTAAATTACTGATGAGTTTACTTTAAATATTTTTAGGATGTTTATTCCTTTTTTTTAAATAACATTAAGCGTACATTCCACCCCCCTCATCTTCTCTTGATGACTATCATTTGTAAGTATTTTATGATTTTACTACTTTCTTATCTTTTTTTCATTTATTTCTGTATTCTGTCTACTGTGATAATGCAAAATATGAGTTGAGTTGAATGGATGAGTATACACACTCTATCAGTTTTTCCCCCCTTATTTGTAACTGCAAAACTACTTTGAACCTCTCAACCAGTAAATGACTTTTATATGCTGATCTGTAATATTCTGGGGCATTATTAAATTATTTAATAATAAAAATTATTGAAATTTGTAGTGATTAAAGTGGAATTCCGGTAACTTGAATATTCAAGGGAATAAAAAAAAATTTGACTTACAGAATATTCGAGTTAGAGAAACATATATGTTACAAAATTATTTACTACCCACTGTAAATTCACTCACGTAAAATGTACAGCACTATTTAAGAGAATATTGCTTTTTTCCATACAGTCTTATTACATCACAGCAATATTATTACATGACATGATAATTATTACAATATTAAAATTATAAAACAATGAAATAAAAAATGAAGAATAATTGGCTCTTTAGTAAAAAAAACTGAATTTAATTAAAATTGATTAAAAAAATTGGTGATAGTTGTCTGACGTTTATTCTGATGCAATGTAGTCAGCCATTTTTCTACATGTGCCACCATGGAAAAAACTGATTCTGGTAATATCATCTTTGACCCAATGAATTCTCGAAGTTGGAGATGATACGCAGGGTAGTTCATCATTGTCATTATCTGAATCAGTCTGTATGGTGTCATTCTCATTTGCCTTTGCATTAATCATAGTGATTACAATATCTTTGTCAGTAGGGTATTCGACTACTACCAAATCTTCTTCTATAGAAACATAATTCCGAAAGGTTACGTCACTAAGTACTTGCAAAACATCAGACTGTCATTCATTATCATCACCATTATTGTTGCTAGAACAAAGGTTTTCACTGCTAGTTTGTTCACATTCAGACAAAATAACAGGTTGTTGTGGGTTTTTTAAATTCAGATTTTTTAAAACGGTTAAAAATTGTTAGCTCAATCACATCATTCCAAGATTTTTTAACTTCCCATAGACAATGAACAAAATTAATTTCTTAAAATATTTCATTATAATTCTTTTCCTATACATTGCTTAAAATTTTGTATAATTCCCTGATCCATTGATTGGAGTTTAGAGGTAACATTTGATGGAAAGAAAATGTACTATTTTAAATGTACTTTAAATTTGTACTATTGAACTGTCTCGCAAAGTACTCAGCTTTTTCGTGTAAATTTGGTCCACTTATAGGTAAATTTTGATCGTGACTGTTTTTAAACCTCCCTAAAACAGAATAAGAATACCTTGTTTACAGTAGTAAATAAACCTAAACAGGCATATGAACACTATGCATACGAGCTGAGACAGTTATAGACATGTTGACTGAAAATTCTTATGACCAACGAATTCTGGTGTATAAGATTTCACTTCCCTCTTTACTCTATGTTGATTCTTCCTTTTTTGTTATCGCATATTAACGAAAGTGAATCATGCTTGTTTCATATTTCTGAACTGAAAATAAGATCAGTATTATAGACCTAATGCTAAACTTCTTCTTTTTTTATGTAATAATTAATCAAATTTTGTTGTTCGACTTATAGGATTTTTGTTCAAGTTAAAGGAATTATATTTTCATATAATGTAACAATATGGCTGGGAATTAGAATAAATTTTGAGTTGTAGAAATTTTGAGGTATAGGTATTCGAATTATAGGAATTTAACTGTATTAGAAATTATGTAATGGTATTTGGTGTTTGTATGAGCTACTTCTTTTGGAAAGTCAAAGGCATTACAGTTTGTTTTCTCCAACTAGTTTTCCAGCTGCTACCATATCTGGGTGTGTGTGTCTAGGCAAATGCAATTACTGATAATGGTTCATTATAGTTAAATTAAGTCATCGAAAATTAAAAAAAAAATTAATTTATAAAAAAACATGAAAATTTAAAAAAATAAATTCTACTATTATCTTAATTCTAAAATAATAATTAATATATCTTTGAAGGCAGCTCTCACTATATTGTCTTCTCTGGCTTGAAATTGGTTCTCAATGTGATGTCCTTTTTAAGATAATCATTACCACTTATTTGAAAATACTCTATAAAACAAGTTTGTAAAGTCAAAATTTGAATAAATCCACATGTAAAGCTGCAAAATGTGGGTTGAATGTTGAGGTGTGACTTTAGTTCAAGATTTGGTTAAAGTGAATAGAGTGCTATTCACTTTATAGTAATTATTTTTAAATAAAAAATATCAGTCTACATTATTATAAAGACTTATTCATAATACGTACTAATTGTGATTACTTTTCAATTTATCTACCCTGTTATCATATAATAAATCAATTACACTGTTTTCTTAATCACAACCAATAAATTTTAATTTTTTTAATTTAAAAAAGATGTAAATTTAATTTTAGAAACAATGCATACAATTTATATTTTTGTTTTTTGTTTTTTTTCTTATTAGGCATAGTTTGACATAATTTTTGTAGTTTTTCTTTAAATTAATGTAATTTGCAACAAGAACATAGAAGAAAAAATTGAATGTAGTATATATAATTAAATTTTTTCCAACAAGTACTTAGGATAAATAACTTTTCAAAGACAAGTTTTTTCAAGTTTGTTCTTCTATAGCAAAGGATAATAGTAAATGGATATTTAGTGAAGAATTCAAGTAACTTTGTTAAATTTCCATTTTCTCTTGGAAATTTGCTTCAGGGAGGATATGGCACCTCCATTGTGAACTTCTATTTTGGTTTTATGCTTTGTTTCAGTTCCCTTTTTGTTTTATCTCCATTGAGGATTTTTTCATTCAGTTTGTTAATGTGTTTAAAAAATATAATTTTCCTGTTGGCTTTTTTCTTTTTGTGTTGAATTTGGATGTAATTACTTAATTTATATAAATATATTAAAAAAAGCTTTCACCAAGAGCAGAGAGTTTCAGAACTGCAAATTCTGATAAGCTTAGGTTTCTCTGATATCTGTAAAGGAAAGTATCTAATTATTACTCCTAGCTCTTAGAGGAAAATATCTCATTTTTATTATTTAGGCTTTTTGTCATGGCTAATAATACTAGTAGATAGTAACGAAGAATGGAGAAGAAATCCAGCAGTTGTCCGATGGTTAGAAAGAAGAAGCCTGAACTCTCCACTGTGATGCCCTTCTCAGGGCTTACAAGTTTTTATAAGGTTATGGTTGTAAATATTTACAACCAAAAAACACAGAGTCAGGGAAAAAGTAGAGAAAAACAAGAAGTACATTCCATGTCAGTGAATTGGACGCAACCTTGACTCAGCTGATATAAGCAACAACAAGGAGAAAAAACTACAAAATCTAGATTCACTATCTTTCCTTTCTTCATCTTAGGATTATTAGTGTACAGATAACATATGTCACTCCTCTGTGAAGGGAGTGCATTGCATCAAAAGGTGTAAGGCCTTCAGTGTCTGAACTGAAGGGGAATTTTGTCAGGAGAAAGTTGCAAATATCTTGCTAATCTCCCAAGTAAAAACATTTCAAAGTCCAATCTTTAAAGGACTGGAATGCTATCCCCAACTCATCCATCTTGAAAAGAAAAACATATAACCTCCATTAAACACCTGCCTGATAATTAGAAAGACCCAGCAACAAGGGACTGTTGTTCCGGGCTCTGCGATTAATAGGGAGATAAAAATATCCCCCCATGTGTGTTTGTTCAGTTCAAACTAATGATAGTATATGTTGAAAAAGTCTTTAAATTTAACACATGTCCTTTTTTTATTATATATAGCTCTATATCTTTCATGTATTTTGGCTTATTTATTTTATTACACTAACATTAGAATTTTGTATAAAAATCTCCAGACAAGGTCTTCCTTATCAGTGATAAATTTTATTCCTGTTTCAAAAACTGTTTTCACTTAATTTGATATTTTTGTGTGGCCATTTATCAGTGAATAGTGAGAAACCAATATATACAATAATTTTTGTCACTGTTAACCTAGGAATTAGTATCATGTTTTCATTGTCCAGAGAAATTTTTATTTTTTTAATTTTCATTTCATTGTTTTAGGGAGAAATATTATTTGAGAGGTACAATGGCGGGCCTAGGCTTATTGGAGATCAAATTCCTTGCAAGGAGTGTGTTATAAGTATGTGTAGACTTTATCATTCAAAAAGTAGAATTATGGAAGATAATAAAGAAATAACAAATCTTTTAAAAAATAAATTGCATGAGTAAGTAACATTTTGAAATTTTCTTATTCAAATATTCTTTATTTCATTTATGTTCTATTTTTTTCCTATTTAGGGGATGTAGTTTACTGTTCTTATTTATAACATTTTTGTAGTTGAACTCTTTCATTGCCGCTGGTTAATGGTATTGGCCATGTATACTTACTTGTGAAGTGCCTGATTGGATCAACTCTCAACTTTGGATAGTTTGATTTTTAACAGTTTTTTAAAGATTGTGCTGCTAATGGTCTAAGTGTAAAGAGGATTATTTTGTTTTGGAATTGCAAAATTTAGGATTGTGTCTAAAGTTTCTTTCTCTTTGAATGAATGGGAATTATTTTATTTATAATTTAAGAGTCTTATGCTTTTGACATCAATCCAGTATGTGGAAACCTGCATTGTATTGCCTTATTACATTGTATATGAATGTTTTCAGTTAATTTTTTTCTTTTATTTATATGGAGGCTATTCAGAAAGTAATTTCCAATTTGTTATTTAAAAAATACCAATTGATAAAAAAAAAAACAGTTCATTATATACAGCTATAAGATGTATACTTTTCTATATAATTGCCATCCAAATGAAAACACTTGTCATATCTGTAAACAAGTTTTGAATACCCTCATCATAAAACTCTGCTGCTTGTGAATTAAGCCAGGTACTATCACAGTTTTCCAACTCCTCGTAATTTTCAAAATGCCACATTGCTAACTGTTTCTTCATTTTTTGTAAAAGGAGATAATCACTGAAGCCAAAATGAGCTATATGGAGGTGGTTAAACAACTCCCATTTGAAACGATCAATTTGGCACTGAGTAGGTACTGCAGTATGCAGATGAGCATTGTCATGAAGAAAATCTATGCCTGAACTTAGCATGCCTAATCATTTATTTTGTATGGCCCTTCTCAATTTCTTCAATGTCTCGCAGAAGTTTCAGCATTAATTGTCTTGCCTGTTTCCATAAAATCAACCAAGATCACACCTTTACGGCCTCAAAAAACCAGTGCTATCAGCTTTTTTAAAGAAAAAAAAGCTTTATTTGACAGGCCTTTATGTTTTTCGAGGAAAACTGGTGAGCCTCCACTGCATTGATTGAACCTTTATTTCTATGTTAACAGATTTAATCCATGTCTTATCGCCATTTGTTCATCAGAATGAACCTTAGGCACCCAATGAGCACAAAATTTGTGGAAGCCTAACTTATCAGTTACAGTTTCATACAGTACTGTTCACAATATGTGAAGAAAAAATTTGGGTAAAACGTTTTTCTAGAATTTTCACATCTACACTTGCAACAAGTTCATCTGTGACAGTTAAGGGTTGACCACTTTTTTCATTGTTGTGAAAGCTCTTTTGACCATCCCAAAACCTACGGTTTACTACACTTTCACTCATGATATTCCTTCCATATACTGCACGAAGTTCATTATAGATTTTAGCAGCTGACAAGTTGTTTATGTGAAAGAAACTGATGATGGCACACACTTCATGGTCAGTGGGAGTTTCTATGACAGCAGCCATTTCGAACAATAGTTTCACAGGAACAATCAAGCAAGCTGTATTTCTAATGACACTACTAGAACTGCTCTGAACTGGGCTATTGTTCTGTGCAAAGATAGAATCACTGCCCCCATTCCTTTGCACAATTCTGAGTACTGGAAGTTAATTTTCGAATAACCCTAGTACTTTAAAAGTAAGGATGATTGTTCTGGGGTCGTTCCATTTTTCACCATCCAAAGATAGTTACTGATAAAAACTATTTAATCTTATTACCCATGAAGGAATGGAGACAGTATTTGTGTTTGGGTAAGAAGTTTTGTGTGTGTGTGTGTGTGTGTGTGTGTGTCACAATATTTCCCCAAAAACTACTGCGTTGATTTGTTATAACTACTGGGCCCTAAAATGTTATTATTAAACTTTATCAAACAAGCTAAAATCTAACAATTATTTTTTAGAATTTATTTTATTTAGAAGATGAATGCTTTATATAAAAACAAAATATGATATTTACTAAACATTTTATCATTAACATAATATGATAAAAACTGTGTAAATTAACATGAAACCTTTTTCAAAAGTTCTTTGAAAAATGAAAAAAAATAAATAAATTTTTTTTTTTGAATATAGAAATTGTTTTTAAAAGGTTTAATGAAAAATAAAATTTATTTATTTTTATTAGTATCTTTTAAATATGATTAAAATCATGGAATAACTATCAGTAATATACAAATTTCAGCAAGTAGCAATTACCATACAAATAGACTGGATGGAATTAAGTAAAACATTATTTAAAATAAATAATTTTTTTGCATAGATGTAAACAGTTCATTTTCTTTGATAAATTTTGAAAGTAAATTTATTTTATACGTCAAAATATTTCCTTCCAAATTTGAGATTTTATATTTTATAAGTTATTCTCAGTTACGTTTTATTTCCTTCTGTATAAGCCAAATTATGTTCTGATTATAAAATATGTTTTGTGCTGATTACTGTGGTTTTGTTGAAACTGATACCTTTAATAACAAAAAGTTGTCAAAATTTTCACATATTTAAGAAAATGCAAAATTGACCAAACCTTATCAGCCAAAAAATTGCCATTGGAAAAATATCAACCATCCTAAATAAAATAACCTCAGTTTTTGAGCTCAAATAAAATAAAAAATAAGTAAAATTTTCCAGTAAAAATTTAATTTTGTATTGAGTGATTTGATATAGATAATCCTCTCACATTTAATTGTAATTGGCTATTTATTTCAAATAGCTATATAGGTAAATTTATCAGGTAATTTATGTATGATGTATATTTATTTACTGTGTCTGTTATATCATATCATCGTGTGAAACTAAAGATGTATGTAGCTGAGAAAATAAGGTCAGGCTTCTAATTTTTTGTATGAGATGGAAAGCATTTCATGGATATGCTTCACTTATAAATCTTGCTATGAAGGTTTTTCAAGAAGTTTTGTACAAGTGTTTATTAAAAAAAAAAATTGTATATATATATATATATATATATATATTGTGGAATTAATTGATTAAATAAAGATATGATATTTGATGTTCAGATAGAAAATTGGTTATAATTTTTGGATAATATATTTATTTTTTATAAATCATCCTGGCTGCAGTCCAGTTAGAATTATATGTAGTGCTACCCTTAAAAATCACTGTTGTGCCTACGATCCTTTAAACAAAATTGCAATAAATCTAAAACACATCCTTAACTTCCAGTTTATGGTGTTTTTATGCAAAAGGCATGATAGACACAATTGAAGCCATGGACAGATCATAGAACACATCAAGGACAGCATGTAACCCATCCAAGGGTTCCGCAACTCAGTTAACAAAGTCAAGCAAGACTATATCAGTGTTTTATTTTTTTCTAAAGCCTTATTAGGAATTAGAAAAGATGGCTGCTTTCCCGATGTTCAGCCAATTTATCAAGTATAATATTGTTACTTAATAATGGTATTATATGATATAGGCTGATAATTGTTTATATCTTTACTTGATCCCTTTTTTAAAATTAGGTCTTACCTCAGAAAATTTCAATTTCTCAGGATATATACTGGATTTTAATGACTGATTAATAATCCTAGAAAATAGTTGACTGATTTTTAGACTTGCAGTCTAAAAATAAGTCTTAAGTCAGCTTTACAGGAATCATCCCACTTCCGTTCAGAGGGAATTTTTCGAACATAAAATAGTTGTGTACACTCTCTGAATTGTATTTTGTAAAAGTTCAGATTTAAGGCCATGACTACCTGTGTTTACCATAGCCAACATTTAAGTATGTTTATTAAAGTTTAGGTAATATTTAAATCATCTCTAATATGTTAAAATTAATTAAAGCTTTTTTGATTCTTATTGTCACAAGATGACTTAATCATACTGTTTGATAAAAAAAAAAAAAAAAAAAAAAAAAAGACTGAAATTTATCAAGAAATGAGTAGATTTACCCTAACGTATCTTTGTTTAAAGCCTTTTTGTAATTTAAAAACAAAAATTGGTACTGAAAGAGTTAATACCAAGACTTTCATTTACAAAGTGCGCCATTATAGATTTAGTCATTTTTGTTGTGTTTTGGCAAAAAAAAAAAAAATATAAATATTCTTTATTTTCAAGAAAAAAGTGAACTTTACTATCGATTTAAACAAAACTTTATTTTGTAAAAATAAAGTTTTGCAAAATCATCACTTTCATTGTATTTGCAGATCAGTGTGTATATATTTTCCATTAATCTTTCCACCTTGTTAACATCAGTCTCTGTGTGTCTCATTCAGTGTTCTCTTTCAATGCTTCTAAAATTGTAGTTCCCATACTATAAGATGGCATGGGCAGGAAACATATTTCTGAAGATGTGTGTGGAATCCTGTGTATTATGGTTGTAGCACTGTTTTGCTGGCATCTTTAGGTCTTGCTTAGTTCCCACTCCTACTCATTTCAGTTTGTTCAGAAGAAAATTTTAAAGGGTAATTTGATTCTTTATGAATTGCTATATTATTAGATATGTAGGTTTTCTGTATACTGATGTTTTATTACCTAGATGTCAATATTGAAATAAAGAAGGATAACCAAATTGAAACATCAGTATATGGAAAAACTACATCTAATAATATACTTGAATCAATCAATTCATTAAAAAAAATCATATCAACTTTGGTCTCAAAGTTGAGACCAAAGTAAAATTAACACATATACAAACAAATGTGATTAATAGTGTAATCAAATACACGCATAATTACAAAGAAAAGTTAAATAATGAAATAAACATCATAAAACCTATGGTGGTTGAAAGTGGATATGATATTACTTTAATTAATAATATTTATAAAAAACAACTATTAAAATAACAAAATTACTGCTTTAAAACCAATACATAAGACACAAAAAAGTGAAAACATATATGTAAAGTATTTATACACTGATAACATGATTGAAAATATTACTAAAACTTACAGTAAAGAAATATTTAAACCAGTATACAAATATTAGAAAAAAAAGTTAAATTTATAAATACAAACAAAATTTCAATTTAATAAACTATCAGACAATGTTTGAGCCACAGATAGCAGCACTAGTTTAAATTATTATGCAAATCATTATTTTAGTATTTTGATATTCAAATTTTTGTTTTGCAATAATGGATTTATTGCAATCATGATTAAGGATGCGGGATCCTGCAAAAGTACTTTGATGAAAAATTAAGATAAGATATATCTCACTATTCTGTACTAGGTGGTTTATTTAATAGTATTTAAATTTAATTAATAGTATGGAGTAAAAATGCCCAAGGTGCTTTGGGCATTTCTTTTGTGTTGATGTAGGTGGTCTATTACTGAAGTAGAATATATTTTTAATTACAGTGTAAAACAGCATTAAGGATAAAATTGTTATTATATATACAATATTTATGTTTTTAATAAATACTTTTAAGTAAATATTTTTACAGTAAAGTAAAATACTCTTATTTTTGTACTATAAAATTTTAGTATTTATGAAAACAGAATAGATGTTGTGGAATTTTTAGGCATTTAATTTTACATAATACCAAACAGATAGAGATAAAAGTGATGTTAGATGTTCTGGTGATCTGATTAGGTTTATGTGATCTGATTGGTAGAAAACTGTAAAGAAACAATGAAAATCTGATTAGTGAAGACATTGTTTTTTTTCTATTAAAATTGATCTAATTCTAAATGTTCTTGAGATATTGGTTACTTGCATCAATCACATGAAGTTTCTTAAAACATTTAATGATTTGCTGTAGGTATTTGCTTTTTTGCTGGAATTTATTATTTTGTTTTAGTGGAACTTATTTCATAATTGAGTAATATTTATTTCTTTATTTTAATATTTATTGAAGTGTAGATTTAGGAATATCAAATTGGCTACCGGTTTCTGTTATTTTTTCTACCACCTGCAGCCATTGGTTGAAGAATTTCATTTTTTAAATTTAATGAAGTGCTTGTTTATGTTTAATTTTTTTGCCATTGCTTAAGTAGAGTATATAGTAAGATTGCATGTACAAAAACTTACTGTAATATAAAATTTTTACTGTTAAATGTTAAACTGATACACATAAATTAACGTGTAACTACAATACTCACTCAATGTTATAACGTAATCATTACAAAGTTTAAAAAAAAAACTATTACATTTCCTATTGTACTGTATAAAAAAATCTGATGTGCACACTACATGATTTCCTTGTACGCTTATTAAATTTTGTATACACATTTTTTGCTGCACTTCATTTGAAAGTGAGATATGATCCTCCAATTTTTTAATAAAGTGGACAGTTGCACAATTGCAGAAATATTAGTTTTTATTAATATCAAATATATATATATATATATATATATATTATTAATTCAGCAGTCTTACAAGAAATATTAGAATAGAGTAAATTGCCTTTATTACTAGTATTACTAGATCAGTATTATTCACATCTTGCTTATTCTTAAGTTGCTGATTAACAAAAGTTTTAGATTTCTGGTGTGTTGTATAAACAAAAGTTAATAATAATTAAAGTATTCCATTAAGTGAACTCTTGTATACTGGTTACAAATGTTAGTTTTGACCTTTCAGTGTAAAATATTCAATTTTTATTTTTAGCTTATTTGGTGAATAATCAAAAATAGAAAAGAAACAATCATACAGGATAAAGAAAGATAACATGAAGAAATACATATCAAAAATATAACAAGAAGAAGAAAATGTTAAGAACAAGGGAAGAATAAAAAAATTAAGAGAAGATGATAAATATAAAGAGGTAGAAAATGTTAAAACCAAAGAAAGAATAAAAAGGAAGAAAATGTTGCAAACAAAGAAAGAATACAAAGATTAAAAGAAGATGATGAATGTAAAGAGGAAGAAAACATTAAGATCAAGGAAAGAATAAAAAGATTGAGAGGATGATGAATAGAAAGAGAGAAAAAATTTGAAAACTAGAGAACGTATATACAAATTAAGATTAGAAGAATTATATAAAAAAAAGAGCGATTAAATGATTGACAACGAAAAACTCCTAACGAAATTATGATCAACTACGACTTAGGGAAAATATTTTCCGACAATATCAGAGGAATAATGAACTAAAAGATAAGAATTTTTTGCAATTCATTAAAGATCCGGCATGTATGCCTCAGTGTACGAGGTGCTATCCAAACTTTCGAGGAATTTTACTATAAAAATAAAATAGCTTATCATAACTTATTTCCACTGTCTCCTTCAAAGTAAATCCCCTTGGGAATTGATACAGTGATCTCAGCGTTTTTCCCATGATTCATGCATCCCTGGAAGTTTGCAGGTGTAAGTGTTAGAAGCATGTTGTGCGTTTCTTCCTGAATCTCCTCAATTGTGTTAAAACGACGGCCTTTCAATTGAAATTTTATTTTCGGAAAGAGAAAAAAGTCGCACGGGGCAAGGTCAGGCGAATAGGGTGGGTGGGGAATCAATACCGTCTTTTTGGAAGCCAAGAAATTCCAAACGGCTAGCGATGTGTGCACGGGCGTGTTGTCATGGTGCAGAACTCAGCTGTTGTTACCCCACAGATCTGAACGTTTGCGTCTAATGCTTTCATGTAACCGCTTCAAAACTTCACAATAGAACATTCCATTGACAGTTTTTTCACCAAGAGGAACAAATTCCTTATGGATAAAGCCTTTGATGTCGAAAAAAACAATCATCATGGACTTCACGTTGCTGCGAAATTGGCGTGCTTTTTTTGGCCGCAGTGAACTTGGCGACTTTCACTGTGACGACTGCTGCTTAGTTTCAGGGTCATACCCGAACACCCATGTCTCATCACCAGTTATGATGTTGGAGATGAAGTTAGGGTCATCTCTTGCTGAATTTTTCAATTCACTACAGACAGCTACGTGATTTTGTTTCTGGTTGCTGTTCAACAGTCTCGGTACGAATTTTGCAGCAATGCGTCTCATGTTCAAATTGTCCGACATGATGCATTGTACGGACCCATATGACAGTTGTATGATTGCACGAACATCATGGATTGTTTGTCTACGATCTGCAACAATAGTCTCTCACACTTTCCAGTTTTACGCTTGTTGTTGGTCTTCCTGAACGCTAATCATCATCATCGACTGTCATTTGTCCATGTTTGAATCGTTTGTACCACAAAAAAGTTTTACTTTTACTCATAGCATTGTCACCAAATGCTTCCACAAGCATGCGATGGGCTTCTGCACCAGTTTTTTTAAGCACGAAGCAAAATTTGATGCAGGTTCTTTGCTCTTTAAAATCTGCCATTTAGAACTTCGCCGAAGCAATAAAACACAACGTTACACAACCGCACGAAAGTCAACAATGCAGCCTCTCACTGTCACAGCTGTTGGAACACTGATTCACAAAGTGTTAGCTACATCTAGCGGCAGCAGGTCAATGGTTCGCGCATGAAATTCAAATTCCTTGAACTTTTGGGTAGCACCTCATATATGTTGTTCTTGTGAGGGTCTAATTTTCAGTCACTCTGTAGTTAACTATTAATATAGATAAAATTAAACAAATTAAACTAGAAAATCCAAAAATAATACGATTCTAAATTATAATTTTCAATTAATATTAAATAATTAGTTGTCTCACCAAATCTATTGCATATACTCATATGTAATAATGCCCATTAAATTACATATATACAATTTTAAAAGTACATAAAATTTTATTTCACTAATAACTTTGTATTTTATTTTATTTTTTTATTTTTATTTTTGTTATTGAATTATTTATTGTAAATTTTTTGGTGTAATGCATGATTGTAAAAAAGCAGATTGATAAATCAATATATTTAAATTTTAAAAAAAGTTAGAAAAGAAAAAAGTTAAAAAAAAGGATATGAAGTCTGATTTGAACCGATATGCCTTCCCTGTATAAGATCCAAATATTTCATTAATTAAAATTTAACTTTGTTATAACTGTGGAACCAATGAAAATAAGTATCACTTTTGATATATCGTTGAATAGCTCCCAATGAGAGCTTATTACTGCAGTTAAGAAAAAGTTTAAAATCCATTTTTTTTTTATTTTGGGCTTTTTTGGACACTTTAGGTTAAGTTGATTGCAATCAAAAAAAGAGGTGCACAACTAGATGTTACAAGAGTCCTAAATCCAAAATTTCAACATTCTAAGGCTAATCATTTTTGAGTTATGCAAGATACATATATACTTACATACACATACATGTATATATACATGCATACATACATACATACATACATACAGATTTCATGCTGAAACTAATCAAAATGGATTCAGGGGTGTTAAAAATTTATATTTCCGTTGAAATCTGAAAGCCGGAATTTTTCACTATCACAATACTTCCTTTACTTCATACAAAGAAGTAAAAATTTTGTACACTGAATAAACACATTTGTTTACACTCTTTAACGTATAGAATCTAGTCAAATTATCTGATAGCTTAACATCAAATGTGATGTAAAGATAAAAAAGCTTGTGTAGTTCAGTGCACTCAAAGTTATGTTTTTTTACTATTTTCAAAGTGAGTTTTATGAACTGCCAATGCTGAATGGACGTACACAACATTGCTTTGCCTGTAAGGAGTAAGATTATTACAGTAATTTTACTATTTTTAATAGAGTTTACTATTTCATTTGCTAGATAGATTTTATTACTAAATTAAGTAGTAACACAGTAAGATAATAAACTAGCAATAAGTCACCATAGTTAGCTAGATAGAGGATTAGTGTGCCATTTGTCATTCAATAATTAAAGAGACAAATTGCAGTAGCACAAAAACTGTTCATTAGAATAAACTGAACCTGGATAAACTGAAACATTTTTTTTTTAACTTTTTTATTTCAAAATTTTGGCTCTGTTTGAATTGTGTACTGTGGAAGAACTACTTGTTGTGATAAGATTTCTTTTCCCTAAACGTGTAAAATCAATTGAAATTTATTCGCAGGTGTTAAAACAGTATGGCAGAAAGTATATTATCTGTGCAGATTTCTATAAGTGGATTTGAACCGTCTAAATCAGGCAGTAACCAATTTTCATCATAATGAAAGTAATTGAAGTTCGGTTGATACTTTGGATAAATTAAATTAATGATCTTATTCCCAAGAACAGATGTATAAAAATTTGGGACATTGTTAAAATTTGTAGTGTGAGTATTCGCACTGTCCATTCCATTATCCTTGAAAAGCTAAATTACTGCAAAACGTGTTCAGGGTGGATTCTGAAACAGTTGACTCAAAATCCCAAAGATATCCAAATTTACTTAAGCAACAGTTGTTAATGGAAGGTAATGCTTTTTTAGATCGCATAATAATTTGTAATGAAACTTGGCTTTATCATTTTGAGTCAGAATCAAAAAGTTGGAGTATGGATTGGATACTCATCTGCCAGGTAAAAATTAAAAACTACTTTTCAGTAAGTAAACTGATGGTAACACTGTTTTGGGTCTATAAAGGCCCAATTTATTGCAATTATTTTGAAGAACAACCCACCGTCAACAGCGAGTACTATTTGACATGCTACAAAATAAACTGAAAGTTGCAATAAGCAGGATACATTCTGGGTCTGTATCAAAAGGTGTAATTCTTCTGCATGATAATGCCTGCCCACATGTTAGTCAAATGACGTAGAAAGCTATTCAAATGTCGAGTCAGGAGGTGTTGCTACGTCTGACTTACAATCTTGATCTTACACCATCAAATATTTGTTTGCTTGGTCCTCTCAGAGTGTTTACATTGGATCAAGTTTGGATACAATGAACATTGAAATGTTTATGCAGTGTTTTCTGTTTTGTTGTTTAATGTATGGCATTTACATAACACATAAGTCTCCAAGTATCTCTTAAACATGTAACATTTCTGAAATGTGTAATTAAAGTTGTAATATTTTGTGAAAATTGTTTTTGGAAATTTTATTCATCAGTGATAATTTTTTAAAGCTGCAAGGTTCTTGACATAAAGTTATTAGTCACGTTTTATTAATTTAGCTTCTCAACCTAACAAGATGGCTGAAGAGCTATGTTTAATTGAGTATGCTAATGATGTTTGTACCATCAACCTGTTATAGAAATTTTATTGGGCTTTGAAAACAACTTATTACTAGTTTTTTCCATATTACCAAGCTCACAGCTTTAGGGAAAATATGTAGCTACTATACATCTGGTGATTTTACTTGATTGTAAAAGGAGCTCTATGTTTTATATAAATTTATAATGTTTTATAATAAAATTTCATTATATTATGTATTTGGGATGTTATTTTTCATTTATGCATAATCTTGTTTTCATAGTTACTTATACTTACTTTAGCATACTCTGTTTACTCCTAATATATCTTCTGATACCTTTAGCTGTTATCATTTTTTTAATGTGTTTGATTACTGGTAATATCTAATGCTAAATATTTTCAGGAGTGAACCAGGATTTTGGGTCGATAAAGAATCTTTAAAACGTTGGAGGGATTTAGCAAGATTAGAGATAGAATGTGAAATTAATGAATCAAATCGAATTCCTTTTTCTGTTAGTTCATATGATCAAAGTATCCAGGAAGATTTTGTTTCAAAAGATGTGGAGTTAAAATCTTCTGATATATTTTCTAATAAAACTGTGGTTGTATCGGAGAACCCGTGTAATGATACATTAGAAACCAATGTGAAAAACAAGTGTGATATTTTGAAATCAGAATTTTCCATTTGTTCAAAAATTAAGGAAGCAAAGGTTAATTGTTCTGTTGCTTCAGCTTCTAAAGGACAATCATTATGTAATTCATGGTCTGATCACTATTCAGGTGAATGCAAATTAGATTTTAATAAGCTTTCAGATGATAAGTTAAAAAAGATACTAATAAATAATTGTTGTGATCCTTCAGAATTAACACCGTCATCTAATGCATGCTCTAATCATTGTTTATGTGAACCAGTGACAATTAATGAATATTCAAGATTTGCTTTAACTTCTGGTGCAGTGAAATTAGCACGAAAGTGTTTTGAAAGTGCAATGAAAGAAAGGTTGAAAGAAAATTTTGATGAAATCTTAAGGATAAATGATATCGAGCAGGATAATTTAAATACATATCTCTCTTTATTTTTTGAAAACTCTACTAATGATTCAACTAATAAGTACGGTTGTGAATCAAAACACTGCTCAGTGAAGAAACAATTTGTGGAAAGCCTTCAGATAGCACTTAAGGAATATTGTGAGTTAAAACGACTAAAAATTCCATTATTTAATAGGGAACTTAAGTTAGAGCATGATATAAGAACTAGTAATAGTGATTCTAGTAGGGTTATGAATAATTTACATAATGAACATTTCATAAAAAGTGATGATAATGGTAGTCAGGACAGTGTGGTTTGTAAAAGTGCTGTGAGTGTTCAGATTAATAATGAAAGTGATGCTTTGGCAGAAAGAAGAGAAGAAGATCTAGTTGCTTCTAACGATTCAAATAGTGAAGCGAGTGACTTTACAAAACAAAAAAATGAAAAAGATGGTGATGAGGTGTTCAATAAGGGACTAATGTGCTGTCATGGTAAGTAATAAAATGTCTATTTCAATTTTCTTAGACTGACAGCTGTGCGATTTGTTGCTTCTTTCATATTTCTATACATGTAATGCGGGAGTATGTCACTTGTAACTATTTTATAACTCATATTTGGTAACATTGGTCTCAGATACTGGTACCATTTATACTTTTCCCATGTTGATGACACCGGTTTTTTTCTACAAATCCATGGAATCATGCACACTTCATTTGAGTAGTGACCTTCAGTTTTCTTGCACATGTGTTTTTGTTTTTGTACCTCTTGTGTTATAAACTGTTTTTATAAACCTACATGAATTTTTTTTTTTTTTTTTTTTTTTTTTTTTTTTTTTTTTTTTTTTTTTTTTTTTTTATTTTTTACCCACCGGGTTGGTCTAGTGGTTAACGCGTCTTCCCAAATCAGCTGATTTGGAAGTCGATAGTTACAGCGTTCAAGTCCTAGTAAAGCCAGATATTTTTACATGGATTTGAATACTAGATCGTGGATACCGGTGTTCTTTGGTGATTGGGTTTCAATTAACCACACATCTCAGGAATGGTCGAACTGAGAATGTACAAGACTACACTTCATTTACACTCATACATATCATCCTCATTCATCCTCTGAAGAATTATCTAAACGGTAGTTACCGGAGGCTAAACAGGAAAAAGAAGAAGAAACCTACATGAACAATGAGACCAACAATACCATAACGGTAAGTAGTTTTTTGCTCTGTCAGATGAATTGTTCTTTACTGTAATTTTTTTGGCGTTAGCCTTTCAATTTATATTAACTATATTCTTAATATATATTATGTTAAATCTTTTCAGCACATCATAGATGTATTTAAAATCTTTAAAACATTATTAAATTTATTTTGTAACTAATTTGTATGCATTTATCATGACAAGTACCCATTATTGCTTTGGCTACTGTGTTTTTTTTTTATTTTCTTGAATTCAGAATGAATTTTCCTACTACATATTTAGAATAAAAAGAATGTTTCCGCCTGAACACAGAAAATATTTAAAATGATGACACATGAATCTGATATTAATGATGATGATGTGTATGATAACTCTTATGTATAGTCAGATGATGAAGTAGATTTTGATAAGCTTTCAGAAGATAATTAAAAAAGATTCTAATAAATAATTGTAATGATCTTACAGAAATAACACATGTCATTTAAATGCATACTCTAATCATTGTTTACGTGAACCAGTGACAGTTAATGAGTGTTCAAGATTTGCTTTAGCTTTTGGTGCAATGAAATTAGCACGAAAGTGTTTTGCAATGCAAGAAGGTTTATTTCTCCAAACTAATTCATTCAACCATTCAAAACTAATGTTTTGGGTTGCATTTTTAATTCTGCAGAGAGTTTTATGCCGCTCCCTTTTTTCAACTGGGTTACAAATGATGTCCAGTATTAAGTGCTACAATGTTACTGAAGAGGTGTAATTCTGTGCTGTTGCATTGCGGTTTGGCTATTCAGAAACTTTTGTTTAATTGAAAGAAAGTGATTCAGTGGCAGCCACTTCAAACAATTTTAATATTTTTATTTTTATAAATAATTAAAAACTGTATTTTAGCGCATATGCATGTATTCACAAAACTTAATTGCCTTTCAGAGAATACTGTTCAGAGAACAGTATTCTTTTCAAATGTACGTGCTAAAGAAACCATCATGATATGGGATAAAAGTATATTGAATAAACACCCATTCACTCTACCTTTACTGTACATTTATATATGTGATGGACAAAAGTAGTGAATAATATGACTTTGTCTACTAAAAAAAGAAAATCCTTCCAAAAGTCAACTCAGGCTGTTATAAAATTTTCAAAATTAAAAAGGAATTAAAGGAATATTACTTTTGTCGATTGATTTTCTTTCGTTGAAGTAGCTGATGAGCTGCTGAAAACCACACATGTAGGAACCATGAAAGTTAATTCGAAGGAAGTATCAAGGAAATTTCTTTCTGAAAAGAACAAGGCTATAGTTTCCAGTATTTATGTATTAAAAAAGACCTGACTTTATTGTATGTTGTGAAGAAATCTAATTGTGAAGTTGTCTCTTCATCAGTAATAAATTACCATACACGAACAAAAGAAATAATAAGTTGGTGGCATCATTTTATAATTCGACAAAATCTGATCTGGAGACCCTGGATATGATAAGCAGCAAATACTAAGCAAATTGGCAGGCTAAGAGGTGGCACTGATGTTTTATAATCTAATACCAATAAGCTGTGAAAAAGCATATGTAATTAATTAATTAAGCAAATTAATTAATTTGCTTAATTTTCTCCTTAAAGGAAAATTAAGCTAGTTTGAGTTCATAAAAAAAATTCAAACAAATCTGATGAAAAAATACATGATGAGAAGACTGACTCTAATTTATCTACAAATTAATTTTAAAAACCTCTTTTAAGGAATTTCAAGTTCTGTTGCAATGATTCAAGTATTTAAAAAAAAAAGTGATATACTGAAAAACGAAAGAAAAAATTACAGGTGCTGTCCATATTCAGAAAAACAAAAGACTCAATGAAAATATGTGTCAAGTGTTAAATTCTGAATTGTTTAAAATACTCAAACTAAATGTGTAATAAATGTGAAAATAGTCTGTAAGATAGTACAAATATTTTTTTCTGTTTTGTATATCATGCATTATTTTGTATTTTATTATTTTTATAATATTGTGTTCAGCTACTCAATTAATTAAAATGCTTCAGGTAATACAATTTGGATGTACATTACTATAGGAAAAAATTATTTCTAAAGTTCTTTTTAAATTTTTTCTTATTCATGCATTTATAATTAAATTTTTTTTTTTGAGAAACAGAATTAAAATAACAAAAAATCAGATTAAAACAACTATGAGGCATATGTGGAAAGTAAGTACTGTTTTGTTATTAAAATATACACTTAACTTTCAACAGAATAATTTTATTACTAGATGGAAGAGCATTCTGTAAATTACTTTTCTTCATAATTTTCACATTGTTGAGGTACTGTATAAATCTTATCAGTTTTTCATTCCTTCATCAAGGAATGGTGCTGCAGTGAAGATAACCACTTATAGAGGATTTTTCACATTGGCATCAACTTAAGATTAAACAAGGGTGTTTCAATTGCTTCTAACCAAATTGTTCAATCAGACTTTGAGTTTCACTGGCAACATGCGAGATGAGCATTATCATGAAGCAACAAAACCTCACAACTAAGCATGCCTCTCCTCTTGTTTTGGATTGCAAGGCCCAATTTTTTGAGACTATCTGAATAAAATGAAGCACATCTCTAAGTAAGAACTCCTTTCTTATCGCAGAAGATAGTATATACAATTTTTCATGTTGAAATTGTAGTTTTGAACTTCTGTTTTGTATGGAATGTTGTGTGTCTTCATTCCATAGATTGCTGTTTGGATTCTATGGTGATGTGAGAGACTCGAGTCTTGTCACCAATTACTATTTGACTTGAAATTATCACCTTTATTCTTGTATTTGTATAAAAGACTAAAAAGTCTAATCACTTGGTTTTGTGAAGCTCCATCAGCTTTTTGGCACCCAATGAGAACAGAGTTATTATATTATGATTTCATGAAAAAATGGCTATGAAATTTCAGGAAATTCAATACATAAAGAAAATGTAAACAGTCAATTTTATTTAATTTTTTCATCCACTTGTAACCAAATGATTATTCACGAGGGAAGGACACCCACTCCTGTGCTTGTTGAAACAGAATGCAAGGATGTCGGGGGATGTTTTATCTCCTTATTTATTGCAAATTCTGGACATCAGTCCCTTGCTGTTTTAATGATGATTTTTAATTTATTATTTTAAAACGTTTGTTTTAAATTGTTTATATACTTAAAATATGTCTTATTGGATAAGCTTAACATATTGATTACCTGTTTATTATAGAATTCTTTAAAATGTTAATTTTTTCTACCCTTTTAAAAGAATACATTATCCCTAAGTAAATGAAAAAAAATAGTACTATTGAATAATAAGTAAATTTTTTATTGCCCTTAGCACATGTAATATTATAAGAAAATATAAATTTTTATAAAAAATTAATAATAGGCTTATATTTAGGCTTAATATTTACTTAGTAGGCTTATATTTACTTATTCCCCTTATATTTTAAGTTTTTTCTAAAAGAAAATTTTTTGAAAATACAACGCACAATCCAGAATTAAATTTCATTCACTCTGTCTTTGATTGAAGTATTAATTCTTCATCAAGATAAAAGTGAATAAGTCAAGTTTTTCTGTGTTTGGAAAGGTCTGAATTTGGAAACTAATTTTTCACCTAAGTCAATTTGGCCAACTTTAGTTCACCGTCATCTAATAACTGATGCGTATTTAGGTTATAAATGTAACAGCCTTCAACTTTATCACTTGAATTTTCATCAGAATGAACAGTCATGTCAGATGACCGTATGTAAGTAGACATGACTATTACTGTTAAGATCACAAAGAGGACTTCCAACTTGAGTGAAATTTCTAAAATTAAATTAAACTATAAATTCTCAACTCAATAAAACAAGATAAATTACCAAAAGAAAGTAACAGCTACACAAATTTTCTATAAATAAAAAAAGAACGATTATTACAAAGGTCATTAATACCAATCATTAGTTCCACACAGAATAAAAACATAACATTAGAAAAAAATAAACAAAAGTGATTTTACAGGATAAAGATAAGATAAATATCTTTTGAATATATGGAATACATAACAAACGCAAAAAAAGCTTCTAAATATCTAGAATCAGAAATTGATAAAATTAAAACTGTGAAATACAATTATCTAGGTGAAATGATTCAATCAAATAGGTTAGATAAATAAGCAAATAAAATAATCATGAAAATGCAGAAAACCTACCTTGAAAAAGAGTATATACAAAAAAAACAACACAAATGTCTAGGATGGGTAAGATAAAGTACTGTACCACAATAATCCGACCTTAAGTCCTCTATTGTACAGTTTGTATAACACTAATAGGAACAAGGAGACAAAATAGAAATTTACAGGAGAAGATACTAAGAAATATACTTGGACCAAGGAAAATGGATGAGGGTTGGAAATTGCAAAAGAATGATGAACTCTATCTCAAAAACAGATTCATAAGTGAGATGCCATACGAAAACTAAGACTAACTTTTATGGGCTTAAAACAAGAATGAGCACTAACAGACGTAACAAAGAGGATTTTAGATAAATATAATGGAGATAAAACTAATATCAAATGGTTCAAACAAACCAAAGATCTCGGAATTGCTGGTATAAAATACAGACAGAAAATGGAAACATATTCAGGAAGAAGGTACATGACTATGAAGGGACCCACAAAGTATATGGATAGTGTAATGGTTAGAAATGGTCAGAAGAGAGAAAGAAACATTACATTTTCAGGAAGAAGTATTGTGTGATAATTGTTGTTGATGTTTACTATTTATGTTAAAAGTAAAAGTGATGTAAGTGAAGATGATAGTTATTTTATAATTGAAGTTCAGCATTCTGGTAATTTCAAATTCATTTTTCACAAACTTTGTGAATCCTTGAACGAGGCAGGAAGCCCATTATATAATTTAGAGGCTAAAAGTAGTGAAAAAAATTATTTTAGTTAATTTGTGATTAATTTTGAAGTACAGGAGATTAGAAATTATAGAGACCATTTTCAATAAACTTCAAATTATTTTTCACAAAATTAATGAATTTATGCAAACATGGGTCTTGTATACAGTACAGTGTAGTATAAGGGATTATTTTAATTTATAAGTAATAATTTACAAAATAATTTAAAAATATCAAATTCTTTTGAAGATTCTTTGTAATTACTTGCACATAGTAAAACAAAAATGTTTTGTTCATGGAATAATAAAAGTTATTGATTTTCCGTCCATTTTCATATATTGACCTAACATTTTGTGACTGATGTTTCACAAGCTATTTCTAGATAATGATTTTAAATCTGGAGTGAAAACCAGTAAATTGTGGTAAAAAACCCTGCTTTTTATGTTAGATGTACAATAACTTTGTTAAATGAGTAACAAACACATAAAACCTTTAAACAAAACTTACAGAATTTAGTTTTGAACAAAATTGTGTAAGATAATTTGAATAAAACAAAGAAAAGTTAGTAAGATTTGAATTTCTTTTAGAATCAGTACATTATAACATTTGTTCAAACCAAATTCTTTTTTGGTGATGTGATAAATTTCTAAAAAAACATTTACTGTTAAAAATTGATTTTAAATTTAAAAAAAAAAATGGAAATTACACAATTGTAAAATAAAAATTACTTAGATAATTTGTTTATTAATGACAGAAATATGATTAATTATTTCAAAGTTGGAAATAAAATAACAGCTGATCAACAATGCGTAATACTGGATTAGTGTTTAAGTTATTCTGTAAGGTAAAATACAGTGATCTGTGCTGTTGTTAGTGAAGGTGTTAACATGTGAATTTTAGTATAAACATGATTGGTTTGCCATTGAAGTAATGTCATACTTATTTACAACAGAGGATTATGCTGATATGGTATTCATTTTGGGTGTGTAAAAATGGTAATGCTACAGTTGCTGCGGTAGAATATGAAATACGTTTTATGAATTGCATGATTCCAGATCACAAAAGAATTAGTGCAACTTTTTGCAATTTTCAGGAAACAGGTTCACTACGTAGTATTTGTACCAGCTATGAACAATCTGTTCAACACGACGCAACATTGAAATTATTATCAATGCAATTCTTTGCATTCCAGGCATCAGTACATGAAGTCTTTCTAAGCGGATTGGAGTTTTGCTTTCAATGGTTTGGAAGACACTTAAACAAACATTCCTGGCCACCAAGATTGCCTGATCTTCGCCTGATAGATTTTTATGCAATGGATGAAAAATATTGTATACAAAACAAAAATACATTCTCAGGAGGAATTAATTTTCCACTTTGGACGCGGCTAAGCAACTTAAGGATAGCCCTGAAGAACTAAAAAGAGCAACAAAAGCAGTATAGAAGCATGCCAAAAAATGTGTTGAAAATGGTGGGCTTATTTTTGAGCATTTATTATACAGGATGATTACAAATGAAACATACATTTTTGATAGCTTATTAAACATTTATTTTTTTAATAGTTGAGATGATTTCTTACATGAATGATTATATAGAAGAATTCTTTAAATTTTTATTTATAAATTTTCAGTGTGTACACCATTTGTAACATGACAGATATCAACATGGTAGTCTAATTCATCCCAAACATGTGCAAGCATATTCCAGTCAACGGTAGCAACAGCATTTGTGATGCATTGTTTTAAGTCGTCTATATCAACAGGAAGGGGCAGTACAAAAACTTTTCTTTTACATAACCCCATAAAAAGTAGTCACAAGGTGTTAAGTTTTGACTACATGGTGGCCAATGCTTAAATGCCTTGTTTTCCTCACTTGCACGGCCAATTCATCATCTGGGAAGGTGTTCATTCAGATAATTTCTGACCTGTAAGTCCCAGTGAGGCAGAGCGCCATCTTGTACAAAAATGAAGTTGTTTAGTATCTTCCTTGAGTTTAGGCATTAGCCATTTAGTTAACATTTCCTGATAAATTACTCCGGTTACTGTCACTTCTTGAAAAAAGAACGGCCTGTACATCCTTTCACGAGATACAGCGCAAAACTCATTCACTTTAGCGGAATCACACATATGTTGTAAACTTTCTCTTGGTTTTCCTGTACTCAATATTCTTACATTATGTGTAACTTTTCCACTCATGTGAAACGTACAGTTATTATTGAAAATTAGGGATGAAAAAAGTCATCGTCATTTTCAACACATAGCTGCAACTCCACATAAAAATGTTTACGACTTTTATTGTTGATGTTTAAACTTTGTGCTAACTGTAATTTATAAGGCATTATTTTCAAACATTTCCGCAGAATTTTCCACCCAGTCGGTTGAGGAATTTACAGTTCTAAACTTGCTGATCTAGTAGATTTGCCAGGGCTACATTGATACACATCACAAAAATTATCAATTTGTTCTTCTGAAACAGGAGGTATTCAAGCACTTTTCTTTTTACACAGACATCCTGTGTTTTGAAACTATTTATTCCAGTCATTGATTGGTTTTATAGTTGGTGGTGATTTAAAATATTTTGTTCTGAAACATAGCTAGACAGTAACCAAGTTTGTTTTGGCTAATTCGAGCACACAAAAAGCTTTCTCTACTGTAGTAGCGATCATTTTGCCAGACTGGTAACATAATACATCAATCGGAGTGTGATATTAGCAGCAGAGCAGATATATCAACATAAACGTTAAACATTTTCCTGTAAAACCTTATCATTTACTGTATTCACGTACATCAGTTTAATTTTTTATAAATGTATTTTATATTTTTATAAGTGTGTATTTTATTTATAATCACTGTGTAAACTGGTACATATGCTCCAGTACTTGCTGGTACTTTGCTCCAGTATACAGTTTCTAAATAAAATCAAATTTTTCTAGCCTTTGTTTGTTCTATTCAATTTATCTTACGCTATTTTGCTCAAAATTAAATTCTCTACAAGTTTTGTTTAAAATTTTATGTATTCATTACCCATTTAACTAAGTTATTTTACGTCAGATATAAAAAAAATAGTGTTTTTTACTCTAATTTATTGGTTTCAACCTAGATTTCTCAAAAACTACTGCAGATACAGTTCAGTGACCTGTTTTATTCGATTTTCAGGTCAAAAACCATAAGAAATCACTATTTCTGCCCCTTAATTAATGCCAAAAAAATTTCAGTACCACCTCATTTCACTGGGGTCACTGAAATATGAGCAAAATCTTTTACTAGCCTTAACTTGCAAATTAAGCATTTGAGGACATCAATTTACGAGAACTTTTTCCATTATTTTCACGAGTAGAAAAGTTAAATGGGATACAATCTGCATATATCTGTGCTTAATTCCAACAACAATGATAACCATAAAAAGTGAAAAATACTTTCAAATTGTCAATCTACTTAATATAATATCCTTTAAAAAATCTTCTTTATAAATTTTCTGGAAACAGATTTTAACAGAACTATCAGAGGACTAAGAACTAACTTCCTCTACAATGTAAAAAAAAAAAAAAATAATTATAAAAATTGATTTATCTGATAAATAGTCAGGCTGAATAAAAAATATCCGAAGTCATGCATACAATAAAAATAAAAAATAAAAAAAGTTAAAGAATAAGAGTGCAGTAAGAATATATTATGCAATGTCGTTGTACTTAAGAAATTATTAATCTCAAGTGGAAATGGTTTCATGAACAAAACCAAATGATAGTGGTATGAGGTTGCCAGCGACTTATACTGCTACCTGCTGGAAAATTTCACTGGTTGCGATCAGTATATGTACATGAACAGCAGCTACAAACAATTAAAGAATCCTGGTAATTTACATGTGGTAGTGTGATTATTAACATGAATGTCTGTAGTTTCAAGTTTTCAATTGTTACATTTATTCTGTTTTTCTGGTACATATCAGATGGCCACATTCATGAAAATATTTTCATGAATGTGAGTTAGTATTCATCAGATACTGCAAGTTAAAAAGTTAAAAAATCATTCAAGAGATAGAGCTAAATGGAAATAGTCAAGGCAGCAACAAACAATTCACATTATCTTGTGAAATTTCATAATTATTGATGGAAAATACAGTCTCAAACAAAAATTAATGTTCCTTCAAATGGGAAAAGGCCACTGTTTCCAAAACTTAAAAAGAAAGTTTAGTTATGGTTTTATGTGAACGGTAACAATTTTATGGTGTTAAAATAGAAAAGTGCACAAAGAATTGTAGAAATAAAATAACTTAATATAAGTTTATAAGCAAGTTGATAAAATCTGACTGCAGAGTTTTTTACTCTCACAACAATTTTAGTACCAGAAGTACAAAAATTTCATGACACTTGTAATAATGAGTTGCTGTCACTTTATCCATATATCATTAAGGAAGGAAATTTTGAACCAAAAAATTTGGAACTTTCATAGATAGGATAGAAGGGAATGAAAAAAAGGTGTGTGTGACTGCAGATGGAAAAACTGGCCCCTTACATGACTTTCAACAGAAAATGATTTTAATTTTTTCCTTTTTGTTTTGGCCACTGGACTACATTGTCTCAATTAATTCACTTTTTAATTTTTTTTCACATCATCATCCCTGTGATTTTTTCTTTCTTCTGATGAGGTGCACTTCTGTTTTTGTTTTTCCTGGAAACTGTGATGCTTTGCAATTTTTCTTTCAGTGGTGAACATACTTGGTATCTACTTGGATTATTTTCAGTTTTTTCATGTCTTTCAGTTTCTTTCATCCAGTAGTTACTGGATTTTAAATTTTTAAAGTGTTTAAATAGCTTGTTTGCCATCCTCTTAAGTGTTCATCCTTTGCAGATGACTGTAGAAGATTCTTTTTCTGAGTACATTCAATATTTTCTGCCATATGTAACCTTATATAAATTTTTTTTGTATTTTAGAATTTGATTTATTTATTTCATTTCATTCCTAAAGCGATGAGTCAGTGTACAAATGGGAAAACATAATTTCCAATTTAATTATGCATAAAATTGTGGGATATAAGGCATTAAGGTCAAAATATAAAAAAAAATATAAAATAGTTAGGACCCTATTTTGTCGAGTTTAACCTGACAAAAACTACAAATGGAAATTGTAAGATTGAGTGGCAAAAATCTAATATCATGTTTATAAGTTTTTTATATTCACCGTTGATTCGGCTCATGTTTGTCACAACTTTATTTTGGTGTATTATAGATAAGAATGACCATAATGTCGCTAGATAGAAATATTTTTAAGTTAAAATTAACAAAAAATGAAGAAAATGTAATATTTAATGTTGCCAACTAAGAGTGAATCTGAAGTAATTTCATTGTAAATTGTTACTTTTAAGCCATTTACTGCATCTTATTTAATTAAGTAAGCACCCCCATTTTTTACTTTTATTAGCATGTTTATGCAACAGTATAAATGCTGTAGCTATTTATTGTGTTTTTCTGTGTCGGTCAACTATGTACTGCCAGAAATATCTCATTTAAACATGCAGTTGTGTAATAGTGTATGAGTGCAAACATTTCCCAGGGTTAATATGTTGCCTTTAACATTGCTAATTAATGATTTTGGAATTATTGTTAGAAATTCTTTATTTTAATTGGCTATCCAAACATGTTTGAAGCATGAAGTGTAATTTAAATTAATGTTTTATAAAAAGAAACAGGAAATGGCAATGAGAGAGCTTCATATTCAGAGATTAAATTACATGGAAAAGGATATTAGAGAAGCCAATGATAATAGTGACTAGATTACATCATGCAATAGGTAGTTTATCTTTTTAAAAAAAATGATGGAAATATATGTCTAGTTTTGTAATAAACATTCTTGCAGTAACTAGTTTTATGCTATTTGATAAAAAGCACTAGACCAAAAGTCACAAGAAGTAGAAAAAGTAAACAAGAAAACTGCTACTGTTACGTACAACAAACACTAATAAAGTATTGTAATTTATAGTAAAACAGAGGTAGGTAGATAAATGTGAGAAAGAATAGATATTCTCTCTCATACAACAGAATAAGAGAATAGAGAATAGTAATCTATTCCCTCTCACATTTATCCATTTTATTATTTCAGTATTTCTTATTGAGAATTACCAACTCATATCATATTTTCTGTTTTAAATTAAACTTGATTCTTCTTTATTATACTGAAATTCTGAATCAGTATCAGTTCAATCCTGCTACATAATGCACCTATAAAATTATGAAAGAAAGAATAAATATTATTCTGATTTACAATTTATTAAAACTTGATTTCCTTTCTCTAGCCATTGAGAGTTTTAATGTAAAGTAATAGGTTTCAAGTCAAGAATGTCTGTTCAACAAGGATATGTCAAATTTTATATTATGGTTGGATCTAGCCTAGTACTGTGTTGTGGTATTATTCTTTTCTTGCTTGGCTTAAAACAGGGTTACTGTTATGTCCTGTTAACAGCAGAACAGTTAATAAGTTATAACTTATTTATTACTTTAAGTTAATAAATTATAAGTTATGAACAATAAATATTTGTATTTATATAGTTTACAGATTGTTTTATTTAGATGATCGATTACTGATAATTGAAATGTGTTAAAATATGATCTATTATATAATAATATAAATGATAAATGTGTTTTGGTAAATAATTAAAATATTACTGTACTTTTGCATATATAATGTGCATTTTTGTTTACCAGATTTTCTTTCCAAAATTTGGTTGTTGTACATGAATAATATGTGATTGTAGTAAAATATTATGTTTATGATTTTGTTGTAATTATGAGGTGTTGTGAATTAAAATCACAATAATGATATAAACTGCATATGTTGTGGTGTAATGTTATTATGTTGCTGTGAAAACAATTCCAAAATAATCAGTGATAATTAACTTCTGCTGACTACTTATTAACTCAGCTGTCAAAATTTTTCTGAAAAATTATTTTTTTTGTCTTCAGTCCTTGACTGATTTGTTGCAGCTCTCCAAGATTTCCTATCTAGTGCCAGTCGTTTCATTTCAGTATACCCCCTACATCGTACATCCCTAACAATTTGTATAAATGTTCCAAATATTGCCTGCCTGCAAAATTTTTCCCATCTACCTGCCCCATCAATATCAAAGCGACTATTCCAGGATGCCTTAATATGTGGCCCTATATGTCTGCCTGCTCTTTTAACTATACTTTTCCAAATGCTTTTTTCTTCATCTATTTGCCACAACACTTCTTCATTTGTCACTTAATCCACCCATCTGATTTTTAACATTTTTCTAAAGCACCACATTTCAAAAGCTTATAATCTTTTCTTCTGAAGTACTCCGATCATCCATAGTACAGCTATATATGGAAGTTTCACTTACACATATAGCTGCACTCCAAACATATACATTCTAAAATGTTTTCTGGATGTTTAAATTAATTTTTGATGTAAACAAATTATATTTCTGACTGAAAGTTCATTTCGCCTGTGCTAATTGGCATTTTATATCACCTCTGCTTTGTCCATCTTTAGTAATGCTACTTCCCAAATAACAAAATTCTTTTACCTCTGTAATATTTTCTCTTACTATTTTTATATTCAGTGGTCCATCTATATTATTTCTACTACATTTCATTAATTTAGTTCTGTTCTTGTTTATTTTCATGTGCTAGTACTTGTGTAGGACTTCATACGTGCCATTCACTGTTTCTTCTAAATCCCTTTTACTCTCAGTAAGAATTACTATATCATCAGCAAATTGTAACATCTTTATCTTTTCACCATCCCTTTTACTCTCACTAAGAATTATATCATCAGCAATTTGTAACATCTTTATCTTTTCACCTTGCACTGATACTCCGGGTCTAAATTGTTCATTAAAATCATTAACTACTAGTTATGTAAAGATTAAAAAGTAACAGGGATAGGGAACATCCTTGTTGGACTCCCTTTTTTTATTACTGCTTCTTTCTTATGTTCTTCGATTATTGCTGTTGCAGTTTTGGTTCCTGTAAATGTTAGAAATTATTCTTCTATCCCTATACTTGAACCATAAATTTTATAAAATGTTGAAATTTGATTCGTCTACATTATCAAATGCCTTTTCTAAGTCTAATAATGCCAAGTATGTTGGTTTTTTTCTTTAATCTTCCATCTACTACTGATCTGAGTCCTAAAATTTCTTCCCTTGTCCCTTTACTTTTCCTGAAACCAAATTTTTCTTTTCCTAACATTTCTTCCACTCTCCTCTCAATTCTTCTGTGCAGAAGTCTAGTTAAGATTTTTGATGCATGAGTAGTTCAGCAAATTGTTCTGTATTCTTCACATTTAGCTGCTCCTGCTTTCTTTGGTATTATGACTATAACACTCTTTTTGTAGTTTGATGGAACTTCCCCATTTTCATAAATATTACACCAGTTTGTATAATCTATCTATCGCTTCCTCACCTGCACTGCCTGCAGGTATCCTGCCTATCACAGGAGCCTTTCTACCATTCAGATCTCAGTATTACTTTTCCCCCTTTCATCCTCTTCAAATTCCTCTTCTTCCTCTATAACACCATTTTTTAATTCATTTCCTCCATATAACTCTTCAATATATTCCATCCACCTATCGACTTTGCCTTTTGTATTATAAATTGGTATACCATCTTTGTTTAACACATTATTAGATTTTAATTGTACGCCAAAATTGTCCTTAACTTTCCTGTGTGCTCCATCCAATGTTCATTTTTCTTTCCACTCCTGAACACTTTTCTATAATCCGCTCTTCTTTCACTAGTTTGTACTTCCTGTTTACAGTATTTCTTAATTGCCCATAGTTCCTTTTATTTTCTTCATCACTAGCATTCTTATATTTTCTACGTTCATCCATCAGTTGCAATATATCGTCTGAAATCCAAGGTTTTCTGCCAGTTCTCTTTGTTCCGCCTAAGTTTGCTTCTGCTGATTTAAGAATTTGCTTTTTAACATTCTCCCATTCTTCTATATTTTCTACCTTACCCTTTTTACTCAGATCTCTTGCAATTTCCTTCTCAAAAATCTTCATTACCTACTGTTCCTCAAGCTTCTTCAAATTCCACCAATTCATCTGACAACTTTTCTTCAGGTTTTTAAACCCCACTCTACAATTCATTTTCATTAAATTATGGTCACTATCAATATCTGCTCCAGGGTAAGCTTTGCAATCGACAAGTTGATTTCTAAATCTTTGCTTGACCATGATATAATCTATCTGATATCTTGCAGTATCACCTGCCTTTTCCATGTGTATATTCTTCTATTATGATTTTTAAAGTAGGTGTTGGCAATTACTAAATTATATTTTATACAAAAGTTGGTCTCCTCTTTCATTCTTTTTGCCCAGCCTATATTCACCCACATTATTACTTGTCTTTTCCAGTGCTTGCATTCCAATCTCCAACTATTATTAAATTTTCATTCCCTTTTATATGTTTAATTTCTTTGTTAATTTCTTCATATACACTCAATCTCATCATCGTCATGGGTACTTGTAGGAATATAGATGTTAACAATCGTTGTCAGCTTAGGTTTTGATTTTATCCTGATTACAATGATTCTATTGCTAAACTTTTTGAGATACTTTACTTTCTGCCCTATATTTTTATTTATTACAAAACCTACTTCTGCCTGCCCTTTATTTGACGCTGAGTTAAGTATTATAAAATCACCTGACCAAAAGTCGTTTTCCTCTACTCACTGAACGTTGCTAATTCCTACTACAACATTCTACATTTAACTTACTCATTCCTCTCTTTAAATTTTCTAATCTACCAACCTTTTTCAAACTTTTAACATTTCACACTCTGACTTGTAGAATATTATTTTTTAATTTTTCTGGTGACCCTTTCTTAGTAGTCCCCATCTGGAGATGTGAACAAAGGAACTAGTTTACTTCCGGAATATTTTTTATCAAGGAAGGCGCCTCCATCTTTGTTACATGAAAATGCAGAGAGCTACATTTTCTGGAAAGAAAAACAGCTGTAGTTTTCCATCGCTTTCAGCTGTGCAGTACTCAGAAGATTGAGTGGTGTTGATATGGCCGTTTAAGTCTTCTTTACCTATGCCCTTAACCTTACCCTATGCCCTTACCTATGCTGAAAGAGCTGCTGCCCCCTTTCAGAAATCATTCCTTAGTCTGGCTCTCAACAGATATCTCTACAAAACGGTTGCACTTTTGGTCCAGCTGCTCTTTATCACTGAGCACTCAAGCCCCCACACCATCGGCAAGGTCTCATGATTCATAGAGGGAATGTTAGATTTTTTTTTTTTTTTGTCTTCAGTCATTTGACTGGTTTGATGCAGCTCTCCAAGATTCCCTATCTAGTGCTAGTCGTTTCATTTCAGTATACCCTCTACATCCTACATCCCTAACAATTTGTTTTACATATTCCAAACGTGGCCTGCCTACACAATTTTTCCCTTCTACCTGTCCTTCCAAAATTAAAGCGACTATTCCAGGATGCCTTAGTATGTGGCCTATAAGTCTGTCTCTTCTTTTAACTATATTTTTCCAAATGCTTCTTTCTTCATCTATTTGCCGCAATACCTCCTCATTTGTCACTTTATCCACCCATCTGATTTTTAACATTCTCCTATAGCACCACATTTCAAAAGCTTCTAACCTTTTCTTCTCAGATACTCCGATTGTCCAAGTTTCACTTCCATATAAAGCGACACTCCAAACATACGCTTTCAAAAATCTTTTCCTGACATTTAAATTAATTTTTGATGTAAACAACTTATATTTCTTACTGAAGGCTCGTTTAGCTTGTGCTATTCGGCATTTTATATCGCTCCTGCTTCGTCCATCTTTAGTAATTCTACTTCCCAAATAACAAAATTCTTCTACCTCCATAATGTTTTCTACTCCTATTTTCACATTCAGTGGTCCATCTTTGTTATTTCTACTACATTTCATTACTTTTGTTTTGTTCTTGTTTATTTTCATGCGATAGTTCTTGCGTAGGACTTCATCTATGCCGTTCATTGTTTCTTCTAAATCCTTTTTATTCTCGGCTAGAATTACTATATCATCAGCAAATCGTAGCATCTTTATCTTTTCACCTTGTACTGTTACTCCGAATCTAAATTGTTCTTTAACATCATTAACTGCTAGTTCCATGTAAAGATTAAAAAGTAACGGAGATAGAGAACATCCTTGTCGGACTCCCTTTCTTATTATGGCTTCTTTCTTATGTTCTTCAATTGTTACTGTTGCTGTTTGGTTCCTGTACATGTTAGCAATTGTTCTTCTATCTCTGTATTTGAACCCTAATTTTTTTAAAATGCTGATCATTTTATTCCAGTCTACGTTATCGAATGCCTTTTCTAGGTCTATAAACGCCAAGTATGTTGGTTTGTTTTTCTTTAATCTTCCTTCTACTATTAATCTGAGGCCTAAAATTGCTTCCCTTGTCCCTATACTTTTCCTGAAACCAAATTGGTCTTCACCTAATGTTAGATATAAGGTTTAAACAAGGTTATTCAAAAAAAAAAAAAATACATATACATGATATAATATACAAACTGATTAATAAATTTGTCGTATAAAGAATAAATATCTGTTAGTAATAATAATTACTGTTAACTGAAATAATTACAGAATTAACTGTTCGTAATAATAATTCAAAAAAATTTGATAAACAAATAATTCATTTAACAATAAAAAATGCTTGTTCCAAAGTGTTCCAAATGTAGACTAGCCATTTGTCATCCGTAGTTTTGAATGTGTTAATGATGATCTCAGATGAAACCAAAATTTTCATAACAGACCATACAAAAGATGAAAAACTGTTTGTTTGATATCGGAATTTTTTCTTGATAAAAATATTTGTTATACTTATGAACCGTCTTCTAAAAGATAATGTATGTAGATTTTTTCAAGAGTTTTTGTTAATAATGATTGTATAGAAAATAATATTGGAGGTTTTAATTTGTTATAATATCTTGGATTAGGTTAAATTGTTGATTTGAGATTAGAATTAAAGAAATAAAGGTAGTTTTAGTTGTGTGCATGGCTGCCGATGGATTCCCTACCTTTCCACTTGACAATGGCAATGGCCAAGATGGTGACTCGTGAACAGAAAAACTCTGTTTTGCAGTTGAGTGGAGTTCTAAGGTTCAGATCCTAGTAAAGGCAGTTACTTTTATACGGATTTAGATACTAGATCATGGACACTGGTGTTCTTTGGTGGTAGGATTTCAATTAACCACACATCTCAGGAATGGTCGATCTCAGGCTGTACAAGACTACACTTCATTTACATTCATACCATCCTCATTCATCTTCTGAAGTAATACCTTTCAGTGGTTCCGGAGGCTAAACAGAAAAGAAAGAGTTGTATGTGAATACAGTTCATAGAAAGTTTAATTGTGATACTCCAAGTGATAACATTTGTGCTGGCATAATCAGTTTGAAATGACTTGTCTGTGTAAAGGTAAGATAGTACAGGATCTTCATGTTGCAACACGAAGATGATTACTTTCTGGATTATATTTTTAGAGTCGACATTTTATCTTAGTGGAAAAGTTAACACATTGTCAAAGTTGGGGGTCAGAAAATTCTCATTTATTACATTGCAAAAGGGATTCCACAAAATTAAATGCTTTCTGTGCAGTATCCTTATTGCAAGTTTACAGACGGTTCTTTTTTGCTGAAGCAAGCATAACAGTAGTTGCTTATTTAGATATGCTGCATATATATCCTTGACTGCAAGAAGCACCAGAGAATTTTACTTGGCACAAGATGGTGCACCTTCTCACTGGCTTAATTCTCTACAGGATTGGTCGAATGATGTTTTCTTGAACCACTGAATTGGTAAGCGTGAGTGCAATGACAGAGCTTGTTTGCAGTGGCCTCTAATGTTCACCTGATTTAACCCCATGTGATTCTTTCATTTGGGATCTTACGTATGTGCCTCTCCTACCTACTGATCTACCCAATTTGAGGCAAAGGATTGAAGCAGTTATTGTTTCCATTGCTCCAGACATGCTGATTAAAATATGCTATGAACTCTCCTATTGGTTGGATGTGCACTACGTGACAAAAGGTCCTCATAGTTTTAAATTCTCTATTTTCTTTTTTGTATACTGCATTATTATATAATTACATTACTCCTATTTTTATTATATTAATATTATAATAACATTTTATTCTAAGTTTTGAATAGTTCCCATTTACTCGTGGAATCTGAGGTGTTTGTGTATCTGAAGGAGTATAATTTTTATTGTGTTTTGTTTCTTGGGCATAACTTCTGAGTCTTACTAAGGACACAGACGTATATAAAAATCCTTTGAGGTTAAGATACATAGCACTTGAACTGATGCTCAAAAATTTAAAACAAATAAACTGAGTAAAAATATAAGTAATGAATATTTATATATATTTTTAAATATAAATATTTTTGAGTTAAACTTTGTTTTAACTTTTTGAGTACTTGGGTTCAGAGTGATTGATTTATACTGAATTGTACTGATATGACTATAATTTTTGTTCTGATTGTTACTATCCTTAGGTAATTTAACAATAGAACAGTCATCGCGTCGTCTAGTTCCTGTAAGTGTTTGGAAAATATTACAAAAATATTTTCCTTCATCAATAACTTTCCCTCATGATGCGGAGCCATGCCAACAGTGCCAGGTTTGTTTTATGATATTTTGTGATTTATAATTGTTATAATTTATTAGTAAAAATTATCGTGGTAGCAGATATTAATGATATTCTCTTGTATGTTACTATTTTTTGCTCTAGTCTTGCACTTCATAAAGTATGTAGTTTATTTTGTGTTCTATTGTAAATCACCAAGAGTAGAAATTCATTGTGATCATACTTCATGTAGAAGGATGTTTTGGATGATTCATGAGAGCTCTGCTTTATAATTGATTTAAAAGTATCTGTTTTACTGCACTTACCATATCTATATGCATAATTTCACACTTTTTGAATTTTTTCTAGTTTAAAAATTCTAATATATAAAATATGCAAGGAATTTCTAGGATGCACAATGTATATGAGGGTTGTTCAATAATTAAAGAGGCAAATGGCAACTGAGGAAATAGAATAAACTGAAACTGTCTAATGTTCAGCATGGTACTTGTGATATAGAAAATATCAGCTGTTCAAAAAGAATGTTCATTATTATAACCTCTTTTCTTTATTTTAAAATGTAGGCTCCACTTGAAACGGGTAGAAGAACAGCATGCTGTGATGATATTTTTATTTGGTGAAGGTATAAAACAGGCCAAAAACAATCACTCATGAATGTTAAAACAATATGGTAAAAAGTACCCATTCAGTGTTGAGCACTTGCAGGAGCATGTTCTATTCATACATGTAACCTGCCACCACACACATAAGCCTGGTAGTACAGTGGCTTTTCTATCCCTCTTGGTGGAAGTCAGTATGTTACTGTTGACTCTATTGTTGTACGTAAGCGCATCAGAAATGTTTATATTTTGTTACTATGCTGATCGTTCGTAGTTACATTGAATCGTTTTTTTTTTTTGGAGGAATTTTAAATTTGTGTGAACGTTTAACACTTTCGAAAGATGGTAGATTTAAAATAAATAAATTTATTTTATAAATGATTTTGTATTTCACTTAGTATTGATTAGATAACTGTTTTATTTCTTTTATTTTATAATTATGTATTGATACTATTATTTTCATTTTAAATTAATACTTTTTGGTGATTATTTCCTTTTAATAAAACATATGTTACAAAAATATCTCTTTTTCCCTCATTGAACCACTTTAGTCAATCTGTGTCCAGTTTATTTTTTTTGAAAAGCGCACTGTTTTGTTTTGAATTTCCCAATACTTTTTCTTTTGTTATGTTTTTCTTTTCTTTTTGCATCTGTAAATACTCTTTTTTTGTCTTAATGTTTGTCTGTTTTTGGTGTAAATCTTATTTACTTGTCTTTTAATTTGACGTTTTCTGTCTTGTTTTGTAGATCTTCCCGAGTTATTCCCACTTTCTCTATATCCTCTCTTATTTCTCTAATCCATTCCACCTTTTGCTTCTGATTCCAGAGTCTAATTCTTCTTGTTAATTTGTTTTCTGGTGTTATCATGAGATGCTCAAAGAAACAGATCCTATTCTTACGTATAGTGTCTGTGATGGGTTCTCTAGCTTCCTGTAGACCACCTCATTTGACACTTCCCACTATTGTCCTTCTTTTTGATGTTTCTTGTTTACATTTGTTCTTACGATCCTTCTCTCTGCTTTTATGATCTTGTCAGTTCTCTTCCTCTGAGTTACTGTGAAGAGGGTTTAAGTTCCGTAGGTAACTTAATTACTGTTTTGTAATGTTTTAATTTCGTGTTGATGGATGGGAAGTTTTTGTTGTATGTGGACCATGCTAGTTTTTGGGCTTTTATCATTTTATTATTTCTTGTCAGGTGGGTTTTTCATTTAAGTTGTATGTTGTAATTTTTCTTAGGTATTTAAATTGTTTTACTATTTTTATTTTTCTGTTGTGTGGTTTATTTCTAATGGGTCTGCTACCATTATTTTTGATTTTTGAATGAGATTTGGAGCCTTAATTTTAATTAGGGATTAATGAGATTTTAATTTTATTGTTATTCTTTTAAATAAAAACGTTAAAATATACTGTGTATTATTTCATTATGTGTTTAAAACACAAATATTACAGTTATTCTACTTATTTTGTCAGATCTCTGTTAAATACTGAGTGAAATTTATGTTAAAACTAATTTTCAGGTCATAAACAAATTAGTTGATAGATGAAATCAAATGAAAATAAATTGTAAATTAATCTAACACAAAAGTAAAATAAAAATTTGTAAATCAATTTTTGATATACGTAATAGATTAGGATTTATTACCCGTAAATTTAGCACAAACCTTTTGTCTATGTCTTTTTGAGTGAATTTCACAAACTTAGGTCTTTCTCTTTTCATAAAATTTAGTAAGTTATTTTTAGGTAATTAAAAGACTAGAAAATTAGTTAACATAAATTTCCAGCATGAACAAGTAAGAAATATATGAGTACGCTCATCCACATGCAAGTGACTGTTCAGCAGAACGGTATAAATTCAGTGGATTTTGTTTCCCATGCACACCACTTGTGCGTATTTATATTTTGTGGGACATATTTGGTAGAACAAAAGTACAATCTATGAGTGCTGTGGTGAGATGTTATAAAATAAAGTGAAACTCGAAATAAGGAGTTAACATCTTGGTTATCTCTGAAAAGCCATAGTTCTTTTACATCATAACACCTCCCCCAAACTCTAAAAGACCCAAGAAGCTATTCAAAAGTCGGGTGAGGAGGGTTGCCACATCCGCCTTACAGTCCTGATCTCACACCAGAAAATTTTTTTTTTGTTGGTGCTGTCAAAGAGTTTTTATATAGTACCAATTTCGACAACAATGAGCTTCTCAAGAATCCTGTACATAATGGCTCAGGCATCGAGTTGATAGATTCTCTTTGATGCCTGAGCTACTGGAATTAGAAAGCTTAGAGAAAGGTTGGACAAGTGCTAAATGTAGCTGGTTATTATGTTGAGTGTGGTAGTTTTATTGTCATTGAATAAATAACAATTTCTCTAGTCATTTGTCTCATTATTTAATGATTCTTGTAAGTGCTAGCATGGAAATAAGTATTACACTTTATGAACAGAATTTATTTATTAATTAAATAAAATTAAACTGAAATATAAAATGTTTACTGAAAAAAGATACATCTTACAGACATACCACTTTTTATCACTATTAAAATGAAAAATGAAAGTACATTTTCATTTTTATTCACTATTTAGCTGTCCTTGCATTGGAATGAATTGCTGTCACAAAAAAAAAATTCCAGCCTCATTGTTATATTTTATGTTCTAAATCAGTAGTAGTCAGTAGTAGCGATTGTCTTAGCTCTGATCAAGTGCATTCAAATTGCTCATTTTTAAGGAAACTTCTGAACTACTCAGACGAAATCTTGTCTTTAAAATCCACTTGTATATCATATTAGAAGACGCTTGCTTTATTTTTCCTATAGGTGTTAATGCATACATCCTACAGTTTTTTGTACTAGAGGTTTAATGATTGGTTCATTCGTTTCATGTTACCTGTAATAATGACAAAATCTATTTTCATTTCTTTTTTCAAAAATTTTTCCTATATTTTCACCTAAATGACCTTGAAAACTATCCAGTACTAGTAAAGACACCCAGTGAGGAAGTGCATTTGGACATCTGTCCCAAACAGATCCATTTGTCCATCATTCCTCTTGTACTCTTATTTAAATCTCTCTTATTAAAAGTTTTCTTTTGGCATAGTCTTTCATTTAAATATAACAGAAGTTGACACAATATTTATACATTCACTGTTGTTGACAGCATAACTTATTGCCACTACTTCTTGCTGCCTGATGTCTGTATACTATGCTCATTTCACATTTTTTTGATCTAGTAGTATTTGCAATATTTAAACATACATTTGTAGTAGTGTATTAGATTTGTAATATTTGTTGTAGTATCTAGACAATGGTGTTTGATCAGAGTTGACTATTTTCTATACTCTTAAATATTGTTTTCCTTTTTAAATTGTTTATCCCTCTTTGAAATTCAATAATTCTTTGTTTAAATATCTTTTGGTAACTGCTGATAAATTGATGATTGTCAATTTTTTTCATAGCCATCCTCTGCTTACTTTAAACTGAGAGTTCTGAATGCCGTATTTTCATGCTAATTATTTTTTCTTTAAAGTAAAACATCTAAGACACACCCACACCAACATTTGGATACATTTTATTTATTTTAAAAGTTAACTGCTGTTTCAAGTAATTTCCCATTTTTGAATTCCTGGAATGCTTTTCTCGATCTGTTTCTCTGAGAATAACATCTTTTTCTTCCTCCACTTTATGAACAGCTGCTTGATTTGGTGTATTTTTTTTCTGTGAAATCAAGTTCCTTGAGTTTAAAACTCAGTTTATTTTGCATTTTGAACAATGTATTGTATAAATCAAGAATAATCAACGATAATCTTTGAATATTTCAGCATATTAACAAAAAATTTCTTATGTTATAAATTCACAAGTAAACAGTGAATCGAATGTAGTAGTATACAGGAACTGTATTCTCAAATTTTTGTGGGGAAAGACAATGTATATGCACTACATTATGAGTTATCACTAACTGTCAAGCAAAATATCCAAAATCTTAAGTATGAGGGTTGTCTGAAAAGTTTTCAGCCTAACATAGAAAGACATATTTTTTCTGTCAAATACAGTTTTATTTTTCAACAAAGTTTTCTTTCAAGTCGATAGATATACTTTTTTCAGTGATGCTCTAACCTCTTTAACCCTTCCAAATAGTAGCTGGAGTCTTTCTCTGCAAAATAGGCTTTTACGTATGCGATAACCTCCTCATCAAATGAAGATCTCTTTCCTCCAAGCGAAACTTTAAGGTTAGGAAACAAGAAAAAGTCGCTTGGGGCCAGATCTGGTGAATACGGTGGGTGGTCAACCAATTCAAAGTGCAGTTCGTGAATTTTAGCCATGGTGACTGTTGAAGTGTGATCAGGCACATTGCCCTGATGGAAAAGCACTTTCTTCTTCTTCAAATGCGATTGTTTTTTTTTTGCAATTTTTGCCTTCACCTTGTCAAGTAATGATGTGTAATATTGTCCTGTTATTGTTTTACCTTTTTGAAGATAATCGATAAACAAAATTCTGTTACTATTGCATAAAACAGTTGCTATCACCTTCCCGACCGATAAAACCGTCTTCGCCTTTTTCAGAGCAGTTTCACCCTTTGCAGTCCACAGTTTTGTCTCAGGAGTGTAGTGGTGGATCCACGTTTCATGTACAGTTATGAATCTATGCAAAAATCTGACTCGTTTTCGCTTAAACTGCTCTAGCAGGGCCTTGGAAATGTTCATTTGAATGCATTTTTGGTCCAATGTGAGCAAACGCGGCACCCAACGTATGGGTAGCTTACGGATGTCCAATTCTTCAGTTAATATATGACAAACATGTTCTTTCAATATGTCCATAGCCTCTGCTATATCTTTAACCTTAATGCGCTGGCCTTTTGGTCTTCCAGCACCATTTGGTGAACTTTTTCGATGATATCGGTGGTGGTTGCAGATTTTGGCCATCCCAGACACTCATCATCAACCAAGCTGGCAAGACTATGTTTAAATTCAGCTGCCTATCTTTTCACAATGGCAATTGATGAAACAGAGTCCCTGTAAACAGCTCCAACTCTGTTTTAATTTTCGTAGGCATATTGCTTTTCAAATGCAAGTATTTAATCACGGCAGAATATTCAATTTTTTCCATTTTCACAAAAAACACAATGACTCGCTCAAACAATTATCAAACAACTGAGTGTCCAAATTGGCTGGAATTTTAGTAAGTACCTTTCAACGTATGTGCAAATACATTCCCCAAACTTTTGTTGACGAGTGTTGCCACCTTCATGTTGAGGCTCAAAACTTTTCAGAAAACGCTCGAAATCTGTTGTGTAACTTCTTTTTTTTATTCTCAAAATGGATGTCCATGAATTACATTAAGAATTTCATGTATAAATGTTCTTGTAACTTACTTCAGGACAGCAGTAATACTTTCAACTAACCAGTATACATAACCTAGAGTATATGGTGTATTCCTTTATTAATGAGTTTTTTTAATGATGAGTAATATAATTCTTCATGTAAGTTAACAGTGGTAGCTTTTGTAAACTAAAACTACTTGTGAAATGAGTTCTTAATTGTTTCAAAGTAAGAATTCAAATCGTATCGTAATTCAAAACCTGACTTTTGAATTACGATATTTGAGTTAAAATAATATGCAAATATTAAATATTGCAATAATTTAAATGTAAATTGTGAAACAAAATCAAGCCTGAAGATGGTGTAAGTGTTAAAATGTGCCTTTCTTTCAGTTGACAAGTTCTGTTCATTTATTACTGTATTTTATTGTTTATTTACTCAAAGTTAAAGGGAAATAATTTTTTTTGGTTACTGAAATTTTGACTTAGTATGCTTTGTGATACATTGATACAGTTTTGTCCTGTTGGCCTTATTTGTAATGAGATAGGATTATACAGTATAAAGCTTATGCAATTGTTTATACCCTAAAAATTCATGTATTATTACTAAACTTAGTTTTTGAGCATTTAATAGACTACTCGTATACTAAAGTTCACATCTATATGCTTATTCGTGCACTGAAGTAAAAAAGAGTTCATATAAAGTACAATAACATAGAAAAAAAGCCTCCATAGTGCGAGTGGTAACGTCTCGGCCTTTCATCTGGAGGTCCTGGGTTTGAATCCCGGTCAGGCATGGCATTTTCACACGCTACAAAAATTGTCATTCATCACATTCTCTGAAGCAATAATGGTGGTTCCAAACGTTAAAAAAAAAAACAGAAAAAGGCAAAGAAAAAAAGCAGTAAATTATATTCTGAATTATAGTAAATACTGAAGGTTTTAAAGAATAACAAATTAGCAAATTTGAGTGGACTAACGATTTTAACTGAACTAAACTAAGTAAAGTTATTTGTTTTCTTGCACTTTTTATATGCTTTGATAATTAAACTCAGACAGTGACAGATGTTATGTATTGAAAACAAAAATATAGTTTGTAAGGAAATTTTACTAACACTGCAAAATAAATATGTAGTTTTTCCTTCATCACCTTCTTTGAAGAAGCATCTCTGATTGTGAAGAATACAATTCATGTATTTTATTAAAAAAGACAACTGGCACAATAAATTAATTATTTTGGATAATTGAAGTGTTTCCTTGCTAGTTTATCAATAATTATGTATAATATATGTATAATTTATGTTGGTATTTAGATGAGCTTAATATAAAGTTATGGGTTTAAAATATCTGAATTTAGTATTTATTTAAAAAGGTTCTTTGAAGGGGAAGAATAATAAAGAAATCTAAAAATCAAAACTTTTGATTATTGAGATTAGAGTTCCTGATGTTTAACAATGGATACGTGCTATACTGTTTTGTTACAAAATGTTCAAATTTTACATATATTGGTATCCTTAGGATTGCAATGAATTTATGACATATTAAATAAACCAATTCATTGTAAATAGTATGTATTATTCAACTACATACTTAAGGGGTTTCCCAGTCCTTTTATGACAGATACCATTGATACGAGTGCAAGAGTTTAAATGTTTTTTTTTTATTTTAGCAAAACTAGTGTTTAAATTTAAAAATCAAATTATTAAAGCACATGCAGAAATTTAAATCTGAAAGATTAGATTACAGTTGGTACATTATAATTTATGTTTGAATGCATGAAATATAAAAATTATAAAGGGGGTAAAGGCAGGAAACTGTGTAGATTGTAGAAGTAAAATTAATACAAGATTGAAAAGAGCAAAGGAAATCAAATTGTTCTGTTAAGAAATGTGAAATAGAGAAAAATATAATTATTGGACAGACAGTTAAGCTACAATTTATTTTTACGGAAGCTTAACTATTGTTAAGGAGAAAAGAAAGAGCTAAATATGTATCTTGAGAAATGTATAGAAGGGAAAGTTATGAGATGAGATTGTAAAGGAGAAAAAGAATTAATGATGAATCAGAGGTAATTGCTTTTTGAGTTCAGAATGAGATAGAGCTGTAAAAGATTTAAACAGAACTAAGATGGTAGGATTAGATAATATTCAACAAAATTGTTGTTTTGGTTTGCAGAAGATTATTATACAGCATTTATAAGACTAACGTATTCAAAGATTTGATAACAGTGTAAGTTTTACCACATCTATAAAAGCAATAGCAGGTAAGTTTGAACTAGCTGAGTACCAGTTAACATTTCTAACATAAAAAATACTCAGGGTAATTTATGAAAGGTGTACTGAATGAAGACAAGTTTGGTTTCAAGAGGAGCTTGGGCCCAAGAAAGGCCACTCTGACTCAGAAATCTAATCTTAAGAGGAAGGTACATAAAAACTTTAAGGCAGAGGTTGGAATTTATAAAACACATTGAGTGAGAATGCAGAGTATAGCAGTTAAAATGAGGTTTAAAGATTAATACCGAACAGAAAGAAGTGGAAAATATTATCATATTAGTCATATTAATAAAATATATAAAAAAATGTATCACTTATAATTAGCAATCTGTTTTACTTGTAAAATTGAGGTTGTGTATTTCTATGTAATTTTGCAATTGAATTTAGCCTATTAACATGTTAAGTTGTTGAATTAAAGTTTCACCAGCAGTTTGTCAGGTGAATGTACTGTTAGATGTGTATGAATCATGTCTTATCATTTCTATTTTAGATTCTTCATATTAGATGCACAAAATGTTTTATGAAGTAAAAAAATTTAGTTTACTATTTAATGTTTTTCATTGGTATAAAAAATAAAGATAGAACAATAGTTAAGTGTTTTGATACTGTCCTCTGACTATTACTAATTGAAAGGTCTTAATTATGTATGGTGAATATCCATCTGGGTGAATATGGGCTGGGAAAAAGGAATGAAAGAGGAGACAGACTTATAGAGTTTTGCATGAAGTATAATTTAGTAATTACCAACACATACTTTAAAAATCATAATAGAAGAATATACTCATGGAAAAAGCCAGGTGATACTGCAACGTATCAGATAGATTATATCATGGTCAAGCAAAGATTTAGAAATCAACTTGTCGATTGCAAAGCTTACCCTGGAGCAGATATTGATAGTGACCATAATTTAATGAAAATGAATTGTAGAGTGGGGTTTAAAAACCTGAAGAAAAGGTTTCAGATGAATTGGTGGAATTTGAAGAAGCTTGAGGAACAGTAGGTAATGAAGATTTTTGAGAAGGAAATTGCAAGAGATTTGAGTAAAAAGGGTAAGGTAGAAAATATAGAAGAATGGGAGAATGTTAAAAAGCAAATTCTTAAATCAGCAGAAGCAAACTTAGGCGGAACAAAGAGAACTGGTAGAAAACCTTGGATTTCAGACGATATATTGCAACTGATGGATGAACGTAGAAAATATAAGAATGCTAGTGATGAAGAAAATAAAAGGAACTATGGACAATTAAGAAATACTGTAAACAGGAAGTGCAAACTAGCGAAAGAAGAGCGAATTATAGAAAAGTGTTCAGGAGTGGAAAGAAAAATGAACATTGGATGGAGCACGCAGGAAAGTTAAGGAAAATTTTGGCGTCCATAAATTAAAATCTAATAATGTGTTATAAATTGGTGTAAATAATACAAAAGGCAAAGTCGATAGGTGGGTGGAATATATTAAAGAGTTATATGGTGGAAATGAATTAGAAAATGGTGTTAAAGAGGAAGAAGAGAATGAAAGGGGGAAAAGTAATACTGAGATTTGAATTTAAGAGAGCATTAAAAGATTTTAATGGCAGAAAGGCTCCTGGAATAGAAGGAATAGCTGTAGAATTGCTGCGCAGTGCAGGGGAGGAAGCGATTGATAGATTATACAAACTGGTGTGTAATATTTACAAAAAAGGGGAAGTTCCATCAGACTTCAAAAAGAGTGTTGTAGTCATGATACCAAAGAAAGCAGGAGCAGATAAATGTGAAGAATACAGAACAATTAGCTTAACTACTCATGCATCAAAAAAATTAACTAGACTTCTGTACAGAAGAATTGAGAGGAGAAAAAGTATAGGGACAAGGGAAGAAATTTTAGGGCCGAGATTAATAGTAGAAGGAAGATTAAAGAAAAACAAACCAACATGCTTGACAGTTGTAGACAAAAAAGTCATTCCATAACGTAGACTGGAATAAAATGTTCAGAATTTAAAAAAATTAGGGTTCAAATACAGAGATAGAAGAACGATTGCTAACATTTACAGAAACCAAACAGCAACAGTAATAATTGAAGAAAATAAGAAAGGGGGTCTGACAAGGATGTTCCCTATCCCCATTACTTTTTAATCTTTACATAGAACTAGCAGTTAATGATATTAAAGAACAATTTAGATCCGGAGTAATAGTACAAGGTGAAAAGACGAAGATGCTACAATTTGTTGATGATATAGGAATTCTAGCTGAGAGTAAAAAAGATTTAGAAGGAACAATGAATGGCATGAATGAAGTCTTATGCAAGAACTACCGCATGAAAATAAGCAAGAAAATAGAACAAGATACATAAAAAATGAAAATAATGAAATGTAGAAATAACGAAGATTGACCACTGAATGTAAAAGTAGGAAGAGAAAAGATTATGGAGATAGAAGAATTTTGTTATTTGGGAAGTAGAATTACTAAAGATGGATGAAGCAGGGGTGATATAAAATAACGAATAGCGCAGGCGAAACAAGCCTTCAGTCAAAAATATAATTTGTTTACATCAAAAATTAATTTAAACGTCAGGAAACAATTTTTGAAGGTGTATGTTTGGAGCGTAGCTCTATGGAGATGAAATTTGGATGATCTGAGTACCTGAGAAGAAAACATTAAGAAATTTTTGAAATGTGGTGGTATAGGAGATTGTTAAAAAGCAGATGGGTGGATAAAGTGACCAATGAAGAGGTGTTGCGGCAAATCGATGAAGAAAGAAGCATTTGGAAAAATATAGTTAAAAGAAGAGACAGACTTATAGGCCACATATTAAGGCATCCTGTAATAATCGCTTTAATATTGGAGGAACAGATAGAAGGGAAAAATTGTGCAGGCAGGCAACATTTGGAATTTGTAAAACAAACTGTTAGGGATGTAGGATGTAGTTGGTATACCGAAATGAAACGACTAGCTCTAGATAGGGAATCTTGGAGAGCTGCATCAAACCAGTCAAATGACTGAAGAAAAAAAAATGATCTATATATTTTGAAAAGCAACTTCAAAATGTAATGCGATCATGTTAGTACATAAACAAGGGGATGATCATTGCTACTGAATAATAAATTCTTTCAAAATTAGGAAAACATATTATTGGTGTCTTGTGATCATCATTTTCATTATTTATTATTTTAAACTACATGTTAAAAATGCATCAATAAAGATTATAAATAGTATCTTTATTAATCTCTTCGATTAACCCAATCAACTATACAAACTTATAAATTAAATTCACTATGTTTCACATAAAATTCTCTAAGCTTCCTCAGGTGACAATATACATTCATACACACATGATACAGAATTCTCTTGCCTCCTAAGAAATTAACTGATCTACCCATCCTAGACAACAATATTTTATCCCCACCCTTATTGTAATTGATCTCCCTACTCACACATGACTTGTCTTACCTTTAGATAATTATATGTATCTCTTTATATAACCTGATAGCTATTTCCTGTGTATTTAAAACCTTTATAATGCAAATATTTTTAAAAAAATTACAAACATTAAACATTATTTTCCCTAAAACTAAATTTACAATATAAGTATGATTTTTTAAATTAAATTAACGTATATGTTGCTTAATCCAGCTATATCCATTCTATTGTTGACAGCGTTTGTATTTTCTTGATGTATATCATTTCTAGAGTGGTCCTTTAATGTGTATTTTGTTCTTTGTCTAATATTTTAGTGGTGTTAAAATCAAATGAATGTTGATGTTCAACTGTATGTTCTGTGAGCACTGTCACTTCCTTTTTTCTATATTTGTGGGCTTCTATTCTTTTTTTAAGGTATTGAGATGTTTTTTCAATGTACACAGCATTATAATCTTTACACGGAATATTCGTGTTCAATGTTTACTTTTTCAGTTATTTCTAAATTATTTTCCAAACTAGTTAATTATTTTATAACTAGTTAATTATTATTATTAAGTGGTCTGCTACATTTGAGAAACACCTATTTTTTTATTTTTAAATGACCTGAAATATATATTTTTTCACAATTATTGCATTTTATTTTTTAAATACCATAAGAATTGTATTTATTTTTTTACTATAATATTATTAAAATGAAATACAATAATTGTAAAAAATATATATTGGAAAAACAATTAGGTCATTCAAAGATAGATTTAATGAACAGTTCAGGTCATTTAAAAATAAAAAAATAGGTTTCTCAAATTTAGCAGACCATTTAATAATTAACAAACATAATATAACTAGTTTGGAAAATTATTTAGAAATAATTGAAAAAGTAAACATGAAAGCAATAATAAAACATTAGAAATTTTAGAAAGCTTTTATATATATATATATATATATATATATATGAACGTAAATTCAGCCTAATGAATCTGCAGACAGAATTTGATGGGGACATTCTATTTTAAATTTTGAATACACCGATAGGAAATTTTTAATAAATCAGATAATCAGTACAGTACTGCATTAATGTATTGACAGCATGTTAAAAATTTTAAATAAAACTTTTTAAATTTAAAAAAAAAATTTTTATTCACTGAACAAATATGTGTTCTAAAAATTTTAACGTATCATGTATTTTAATATGTAAATGTAAAAAAGGAAAAATCTAAAAAAAATTACTGAAGATGGGCTTAGGCCTGAAGCGCTTTGAAAAAAGGAAGGTATGAATGTTCTTAAATTATGTACTGTGTGGAGTGGCTGAATAAGTTTATATTATATAATTAGCTACATAAACTGAACATATGTTTATTATACAGCGTAAATTACTGTGTGCTAATGTGCCACTTTTGAAGTTTAAACAAAATTGCTAGGTTCTTAAGGTTCTTAGTAATACTAGCATATATCATTAACTCTTTGTCTTATTTAGCCTTAGCTTTTCAACTGCAATTATAAGACTATCCTTGCAATGAGTACAACATACTTTTGTGGCCTTGCTTTAGTGTACTAATAAATATTCAAAAGAATTTAAACTTATCCTGTTTAAAGCCTGCTTTTTCTAAACTTATTATGTAATATGGCAAACAAAAGTTACTTGCTAAATATACATTTTTGATAAAGGGTGACAAGTTTTAGTATATTTTTTTTGAGTGACCAATTCTCAAAACCAATTTTCACAAATAATTTGTGGCATAAACATTTTTTTCCTTTATTAATAGCTGTAAAGTTTACTGATAACAGTTATAAACAGTATTATATGTGAATAAACATGCCATCTGTAAATGAATTTGTACCAATGAGTTATGTAGTTGTACAGACATGTTCTATGTTTTGTTACTGGAGTACAATTGCGCCATATTAAAAATAGTTATTTTGTTATTAACTATTAATTATTAACTAATTGTTGGTTGTTAGTTTAATGAACAGTTTAAAATAATTATTGATTTACTTCATCAGTTCCTTGTACAGGTTTGGATTTAAGATAGTCACTCCATTATTCTAGTTTTTATTTTTCATACAATCTAGAAGATTCTGCGAATCTTGCTATGGCAAAAATAGGTTTGCCTAGAATATACTTGAAAGTGCTTCTACAAGTATATTTAACTGAATAATGTCTGCATGTATGTAAGCATTAAGCCTTTCACATGGTGAACAGGGTTTCTGTTATTGATAAATTTGTAAATTAAAGCTCGAATAATATTTTTAAGTTTGTGGTTTTTTAACAGCATTTCATATTGTCAATTTAAAAACTGGTGTCTTGGAGATGATGAACTTGTGTTTAAAATTTTTTATCATCAATCATTCTTTTTTCTGAAATTACAGTATCTTTCATAAGTTTAAGGACAAGTTAAAAATAACCGAAAAATCAATATTTCATGACAAATATTTATTTATACATGTAAATATAAAAAATAAAAATAAAAGAGATAATGCTACATAATTTTTTAAATATTTAGTATTTTAAATGACCTCAATATGATTTTAGGTGCTACTCTATCAGGTATTGATTCAATCAATTCCAGACATTTTTCTTTTGTCACCTGTTGCCACAGACTTGCGTTTTGAAGTCGTAACTCAGCCTTATTTTTAGGTTTTGTTTTAGCAAGTTGCAGTGCCATCCGATTCCATAAATTCTCAATTGGATTTAGGTCAGGACTACGAGCAGGCCAGTCCAAACGTTCCACATCATTTGCATCAAACCATGCCTTGGTAACTCGTGATTTATGACAAGGTGCGTTGTCTTGCTGGAAGATGAAATTCTCACCCAACAGGTTATGGACACTAGGAAGCATGAATTCTTCCATTGTTTTTATGTACTATATGCTGTTCATTGTCCCATCCATTATTAGAAGGTGTCCAGCGCCCTCTGAAGTTACCAAGACAGCATCTCCACCTTGCACAGCAGGAATGATGCAGGCTGGTAGAAAGTTTTCAGTTTTTGTTAGCCTGAATAATTTTTTCTGTTTGAATACAACTGGAATCTGCTTTCATCAGAAAATAGAACCTTTCGCCAAGCTTCTTTCAACCAGTTCTTTGTTTGCTTGCAAAACTGATGACGTTTTGACTTGTGGTCAGCGCTTAAAAGAGGCTTTGCTAATGCGAAATGTGATTCCATTCCAGATTTTTTTAAACGTCTAGAAAAGAGTGGCAGTACTAACCTGAATTCCATGATTTTGTCCTGCTTCTGTCGCTATATCAGGCAAAGTAGCACACCGATTAAGTTTTGATACCTATATAATTGCTCGGTCTTGCCTCATTGACGTTTTTCGTGGTCGACCAGATCGTGGAAGATCAATGACAGTTTCTTGATCACGATATTTTTTAACAACTTGCTGTACCATGTTTTTGATATTTTTAATTGTTCAGCAATGTCTCTGTGTATTTTGTTTGCTTTCCAGAGACCGATTACTTGCCATTTTACTTCTACACTAACACTTTTCCCATTCTTAATAAAAAACATTTTCACCAACCTAACCCCAAAGAAACAAATGCTAATTCATCACTGTTTTGGTGGGTAACAGCTGATAATAGTACCAACTTGATATTGTTAATTACTGTTGGTATGCCTGACAGCCCTAAGTTGTGTACCTGACACTTTAAAGTGATTTGTACATTTTTTAACATTACTCTCTTAAAAAGAAAAATTTCATGAAAATTTTAAAACGACGTAAACCCTTTTAACTCAAAAAATAAATTTTTTAGAATTTTTCTTATTACTCTATTGAAAAACTGTAAAACACAGCTTTAAAATGATATCACACTCATTAGCCTAGGTTACATATTTTACGAGAAATAGTAATTTCTTTATAAAAAAACAGGCTAATTTTAGCTCATTTAAAATATTTAAATGACTCCATAAAATTTGAAGCATCTAACTTAGAAGCTTGTGGTTTTTACCAAAAGATGCATTTTTAAAGCTGTTTCTCACGGACATATAAGATTTATATGTAGTTCATAAGTTTAAAGACAAACTGACAAACAGTTTTTCTAAGGTGTCCGTAAACTTATGAAAGATCATTAAATTCTATTGCGAAAAATAATATATATTTTATATCTGTTGTATTAAATATATTTTTGATAATTTTTTTTTAGAATCTTGCTTCGGAAGATGAAGAAGTTAAGGACCAGTTTAGAAAAAAAGCTATTTATGAGAAGGAGCAGTTGAAAGATCTGTTTTTGGGGAAGAATAGACCTGAACTAGAAAAATGTGTTAATGTCAATACCTTCTTCATGTTACCTAAAGAGGAGTTTGTTATACCTTGGAGACAGTATTTAAGGTATGTTTTTTTACTGATTTCTTCTTTCTTTATAAAATATTTATGTAATTTCTGTTTTGTTTTTATTAGTAGACAGCTTGTATAAGTATGTAAATTGGTTTTTGTCCTGGAAAAAGAACTCTGAAATAATTATATTTTTTTCATGGTGGATGCGAGTTATTGTTGTCAACAGATAGAACTGTAAATCTTGAAATTCTTGTAATTGCATTAAACCTTTTTTAAGCAGAAATCATCTGGACTTCAGATGAATTTTCTTTTTGGCAGGTTTCCACTTATAAAGAGGGGGGAACTGTTTTGTATGAATGAGATGGCAAAAATTAAAACATTATTATAGTTCAGTGAGTTTTCAAGTGGTTTGTTTATTAAAATCAGCTTATCATATTACAAAAAAATTTAATAAACTTAAAAAAATAACTTAAATTTTGATAAATACTTAAGTGTAATAGATTATTCCAGTATACTTGATCACATAAGAATAAATTTTATTCAAGCAAATTATGAAATATTTTCTCTCATTTTTTTTTTGCAAAGGCAAACAGTAAGATAGAGCAAAATTACTTTTGACTTTAATAATGACATTTTATGCAAAATTATTTTTGATTTGATTAATACTTTCTATGATGTGATCATAATTTTTTTCTCCTTTCTTAGTTCTACTGTATTGAGATGTTACTTTAGAAAGGTTGTATGGTAATTATGTTTTGTTTTATAGATGCAGTATATACAATATTTTGATATCTATTTAAACATTTAAAAAAAAAATTAATATAATAGTTATTTTATTAAATTTTGA